>NC_134714.1:2400000-4800000 GCF_049634645.1 Pelodiscus sinensis
GTGTGTTGTAAGCAAAACTCGTGAAGTCATTCTGCCGCTCTACTCTGCACTAGTTAGGCCTCAGCTGGAGTACTGTGTCCAGTTCTGGGCACCACATTTCAAGAAAGATGTGGAGAAATTGGAAAGGGTACAGAGAAGAGCGACAAGAATGATTAAAGGTTTAGAGAACATGATCTATGAAGCCAGGCTTCATGAACTGGGCTTGTTTAGTTTGGAAAAAAGAAGATTAAGGGGGGACATGATAGCGGTTTTCAAATATCTAAAAGGGTGTCACAAGGAGGAAGGAGAAAATTTGTTCCTTTTGGTTCCTGAGGACAGGACAAGGAGTAATGGGCTTAAAGTGCAGCAGGGGAGGTTTAGATTGGACATTAGGAAAAAATTCCTAACTGTCAGGGTGGTCAAATATTGGAATAAATTGCCAAGGGAGGTGGTGGAATCTCCCTCTCTGGAGATATTTAAGAACAGGTTAGATAGACATCTGTCAGGGATGGTGTAGACGGAGCTTGGTCCTGCCTTGAGGGCGGGGGGCTGGACTCGATGACCTCTTGAGGTCCCTTCCAGTCCTATTATTCTATGATTCTATGATTCTATGAAAGAGGCAGTGGGGGGGGGGGAGATGAGGGGGTGCTTCAAAGCAACAGTGCCACGTAGAGCCTGGAGCCAGACCCTGGGCTCCATGTGGCACGGGCACCTTGAAATGCCACATGCAGCCTGGGGCCAGCTGGGGACTCTCCCGCTGACTCCATGCTCTATGCAGTGCTGCGTAGAGCCTGGATGATCTTCTAGTGTCCAATTTTGCAGGTGTAATGTAGACCCATAGATCGACCGTTGAGGGCAGCCCGCACCAGCACTTCTCATTCTGCGAGGAGTAAGGGAAGCCAATGGGAGCGTGTGCTCCTATCAGCCTTCCGCTGTGTGGACGCCACCACGGCTCGGCATAAGGTAAGCCAACTCCTACTTGCGACTGTGCATAGCTGGGGTTGTGTACCTTAAACAGACCTGCCTGGTCTGGTGTATAGCAGGCCAAAATGAGGAATACAGCTGGAACGAGAAACGCCACCCAAGCCGGAATGACAGGTAAGTATTCTTCCAGTTCCTGCTATCATTCCAGGACTGTTAGAAAACTAGTTACCTCAATAGACTGAGCACGCAGTCTGGAAAGCCTCTTTCACAACTCTGCACAGTTTTCATAGGAAACAAAACAAAGCCTGAGTAGCTAACATGCCAAACCAAGGCCCTTTTCATGTGTGTGCAGCGCTCCAAAATATTTAGCCGGTTTGTGGCCACGAGATAACATTTCATTTATTTTTTGCCACAATTCTGGCTTTTCCTAACGTGGAACATTTGTCCTCTGAGTTATTTTCTGGCCTACCTCGGGTTCTTTTCATGTCGACAGCTATGCTGGCATGAGTAACCACATGGATAAATTGATCCTTTGGTTCTAATGCATACGCAGTGCACAGCTGAAGTAAGGAGATACCTCTCTGAAGCTATGCAGCCAATGTGCTCCACTCAGATAAAAATAAATTAATTTGGTTTGTTTAGAAAAGACAAAGGAAATTGCTCACTGGCTGCAGTTACACTTTCCAAAAACAAACACAAAGTCAAGTGATTTCTAGGACTATGATTATTATACAGGTTTACAGGTTGAACCTCTGTAGTCTGGCATCCTCGGCACTTGATTGGAGCCGAGCCAGAGAATTTGCCGAACCATGGGAGGTCGATATTGTCTAGCAGCATCACCAACGCTTCCATGGCTTGCTGGGCTCTTAGAAAACATTGAGGGGTAAATCAGAGCTAAAGAACAGCACAGACCAAAGAGAGCCAGGACTGCTGGCTATAAACAAACTTTATGGGACCGTGAGAAACTTGGCCACACCCAAGATAAGTGGACATCCAGCTTACACAAATCCTGCCGGACCACGGAGGTTGCTGGACCAGAGAGCGCCAGACTGGAGAGGTTTGACCTGTATAATCAGTTCAATGCATGCCTGAAAATGATAGCACAAAGCCATCTTAGGCGAGTTGTTATCAACCCATTTTCTTTTGAAATGACAGTCGTGGCCATGAAGAGGTGACCTGTTAGCAGCCCTGGAGAATCGCCCACCAGCAGGATAATACTTTGCACGAACGTAGCTCATTTGGGGCCCTCCCCAGGTAGGGCTGACGGGACTCCTCTTTGACTGATGGGCCCATCCTGCCGCCCTTGCAGAAGGATAGCATTCCCCTGGGCGTGGCAGGGAAGAAGGCTGGAAAGCTGCTTCCCCAGTTTGGGCCCAGCCTTGCTTGTGCATGCACAATAGTCCCTAAGGCCTGTTGCAAAGCAAGAGCCTGACCCTGCACGTGGACGTGCCCCAGACGGGGCTGTTCCTGGGGCGAAGGGGCAGCAGCATGTGCAGAGTTAGGCTTGGACTCGTTGCAGAGTTAGGAGCACAAAGTACCTCTGTTCTGCTGGGCCAGATACTTGCCCTCTCACCATGCACCTCACTCCCCCAGAGATTTCCCCTGCTCTGCTGCCTGGCCCACCCCTTCAGTCTCAGTCCCACCTGCCAAACTCTCCCTCTTCCTAGGGTGTGTCTAAACTACACGGCTCCGTCGACGGAGGCATGTAGATTAGGCTGATCGGCAAAGGGAAATGAAACCGTGATTTAAATAATCGCGGCTTCATTTACATTTAAATGGCTGCCGCACTGAGCCAACAAACAGCTGATCAGCTGTTTGTCAGCTCAGAGCGCTAGTCTGGACGCTCCCTGTGACGTAGTGGGGGTACTTGCTGGGCTGTGGTGACCCCTGCGGTCTGGAGCAAGACCCAGCAGGGAAAACATGGCTAGGCAGAGGTAAGGCCAAACTGGTTGAACCAGTGGCCAGACACCCCCCATGGAGAGGAACAAAGGAAGGTGGAATGCTGCCCTGACTGGGGGGGCAGGGCTGCAAGGGAATTTAGTTAGTTGGTTGGTGGCTGTCTGTGAGGATGGAGGAGACAGCCTAGGGAGAGGAGCTGGAGTTTTAGGGGCCCAGTCTCCCCCATCTCAAGGGGGCCTGAGGCATCCTAGCCCAGTTCCTGTAACCAGATTACATCTGTGCTGCGCTGTGCTGGAGGAGCAATAAACCACCCTCAATTCCACTGGCTGGTACAGTCTGTTTGTGCCATTTCGGGGTGCAGGAGACGGGGAACCCCCAACGCGCCGTCACACTGGTGTCAGAAGTGGGATGCACTGCACCCCGTGGATGAAGCTCCCAGCGGCAAGCGACAAGGCGCAGTAGAAGCAAGAGCCCTGGAGCCAGGCGTGCTGGAGACAGAGCGAAGCGGTTCCTGGGAATCGTGGGGCGCTGCAGCACTAGACTGGTGAGTCTGCACCGAGGGGCCCAGCGGGCAGATGGCCTACGCCCGACTCTTGAAGGCAGAGCTGGTGGGGCTGTGCAGAGAGAGGGGCTTGCCTGTGCGGAAAGCAACCAAGGCCCAGCTGATTACCCAGCTGGAAGATAATGACCAGCCACAGGGCCAGGATCTTGTCCCCAGGGGAAGCAGCCAGACCCCCCCTGAGAGTGTGTCAGGCTCAGAGAGGGGGAGGAGCGCTGGAGCCCAACGGAGAGATGAGACAGCGTCTCCCGGGAGGCCTGCAAGCCGTAGCCCATCTAGGGCAGGGGCCAGCCCAGCGGAGCTGCGGCGGCTGGAGATCCAGCTGCGGATCAGGGAATTGGAAGTAGAGGACCGAGAGAAGGACCGCCAGGACCGAGAGAGGGAGCGCCAAGATCGAGAGAGGCAGCGACAGCATGAGCTGGCCATGGCAGAGCGGAGAACCGGCGGGGCACCGGCTGCGCCAAGTGCGGATGGGCCCCAGGGTCCCAGGACTGCCAGACGCTTGGAGAGGCTCATGGTGGCCCAATTGAAGGACATGGGTGACATAGACGGGTTCCTCAGTGCCTTTGAGAGGGCCTGTGGACTGCAACGGGTTCCCCCAGCTGACTGGCTGCAGGAGCTCATCCCCGCACTGAACCAGGAGGCGGCCGGAGTGCTCAGTCAGCTGGAGGACCTACAGCCAGGGGATTACAACCGAGTCAAGGAGGCCCTGCTGCACAAGTTCGGGCTGACCCCCGAGATGTACAGGAAGAAGTTCCGGGGGGTACAGAAAGGGCCACGGGAGACCTATGTGGACCTGGCCTCCCGCCTGGCGCAATACTGCCGCAAGTGGGTGTCTGGAGTCGGAGCCCAGACCGCAGAGGAGCTGCTCAAGCTGGTCATGATGGAGCAGTTCTATGAAGCGTGCCCACCCAAACTGAGGCTGTGGCTCAAGGACCGGAGACCAGAGAACCCCCAGGAGGCCGGGAGACTGGCGGATGAGTTCACGGAGAGCCGGTCCGGGTGTGAACGGGAGTCCCGGAGAGAGAGGGAACCGCGCAGAGACCGGATCTCGGCTGAGCGACGGAGGGAGTCAACTACGGGGCGAGACCAAGGAACAGGTCGTCTGCGCCCCAGAGAACCAGCCAGGGCCTGGACAGAGACAGCCCAAAGCCTAACTTGCCATCGCTGTGGGCAAAAAGGCCACAAGAGGGCTCAGTGCACCAGGTCCCAGGACCGGGGACTTTCCAGGGTTAACTGGCTGGGGCGGGAGGAAGGGCAGGCTGCCCCAGAGGCAGGGGCTGGCAGGCAAACCTCAGCTCAGAGAGAGGGGAAGGATGCTCAGTGCACCTCCCCTGGGAGGTCTGATTCTCAGGAGGCGGATTTCTCCGTGTACCGGGTGGGGGCAGGACGGCCCCTGCGGAGCGAGTGCCTCATACCCCTGGAGGTGGATGGTAGGAAGGTGACGGGCTTCTGGGACACGGGGGCGGAGATGACTCTGGCCCGATCTGACATAGTGGCCCAGGAGCGGATACTACCCCACGCGCAGCTGACCCTGAAGGGCATAGACGGGTCCCCGTTTAAGGTGCCTGTAGCCAGGGTGCATCTGAAATGGGGGGCGAAGGAAGGCCTCAAGGAAGTGGGGGTGCACCCGCACTTGCCCACTGAGGTGCTGATGGGGAATGACCTAGAGGAGTGGCCCCATGAATCCCAGCGGGCTCTAGTCACTACCCGGAGCCAGAGCCAGCGGGGGGCTGACAACGTGGGTCCAGGGAAGGACTCCTGGCAGCGTCCTCAGGGTCCCATCCCAGTGGACACGGGGTCCAGCCAGGCTGGGACTCCGGACCTAGGCAGAGGTGGGGGACAGGTCCCGATCCCTGCCTCAGCAGCTGAATTCCAGGCTGAGGTGCAGGCAGACCCCTCCTTGCAGAGGCTGAGGGACCAGGCTGGCCTCCGTGCAGCTCGGCCCCGGGGGAGAGGTGGCCAGGAGAGATTCCTGCAGGAGCGTGGGCTCCTATTCCGTGAGTGGCTTCCCCCCAGGAAGGCGAGGGCATGGGGGGTCCAGCGGCAGCTGGTCGTCCCCCGAAAGTATCGCCTCAAGCTGCTGTATTTGGCCCACGATGTCCCCATTGGCGGCCACCGGGGGATCCGGAGCACCCGGCTGAGGCTGCTCCAGCACTTCTATTGGCCGGGAATCTTTACAGCCGTGCAGCGGTACTGCCGGTCCTGTGACTCCTGCCAGAGGGGCGGGAAGGCCCAAGACAGGAGGAAAGCGGCTTGGGGGTCTCTACCCCAGATAGACCCTCTGGGCTTGCTGAGAGAGTTATGGGAGGGGAAGACCTCCCTGGATGGAGCATCGGGGGTGGAAGCCGCCCTGGTTGTCCAGAGAAGGCTCACTGGGCTCATGGCCCCGGCCCGAGAGACCCTGGCCAGAGATCAAGGCCAGCGGAAGGGTGGGTGTGACCCCCGAGGACAGGCCTGTGCCAGTCGCCATGGAGCAGGGTGGCGAGTGGACAGAGGGAAGCCAATTCATGTGGGGCCTTGCCACGGCCGGCCTGAGTCAAGGGGAGCACCCATGTCCCCAGGGCGGGTTCCCACGCAGAGGACCCGAACTTCCCTAGGTCACGAGCGGAGTGACCCTGCTCAGTTCGCTCTCGGAGGGGGGAGAACTGTGACGTAGTGGGGGTACTTGCTGGGCTGTGGTGACCCCTGCGGTCTGGAGCAAGACCCAGCAGGGAAAACATGGCTAGGCAGAGGTAAGGCCAAACTGGTTGAACCAGTGGCCAGACACCCCCCATGGAGAGGAACAAAGGAAGGTGGAATGCTGCCCTGACTGGGGGGGCAGGGCTGCAAGGGAATTTAGTTAGTTGGTTGGTGGCTGTCTGTGAGGATGGAGGAGACAGCCTAGGGAGAGGAGCTGGAGTTTTAGGGGCCCAGTCTCCCCCATCTCAAGGGGCCTGAGGCATCCTAGCCCAGTTCCTGTAACCAGATTACATCTGTGCTGCGCTGTGCTGGAGGAGCAATAAACCACCCTCAATTCCACTGGCTGGTACAGTCTGTTTGTGCCATTTCGGGGTGCAGGAGACGGGGAACCCCCAACGCGCCGTCACACTCCCGCACCGACCTGAAAGCCCTTTATTGACCTCCCCATTATGCCTCGTAGGATGAGGTTACCGGGGAGGTCGATAAAGGGCTTTCATGTCGACAGGGGAGCGTCCAGACTGCCCCGATCTGCCGACAAACAGCTGATTGGCAGAGCGGGGCAGCCATTTAAATGTAAATGAAGCCGCGATTATTTAAATTGCGGCTTCATTTCCCTTTGCCAAACAAACAAATCTACATGGCTCTGTTGACGGAGCTATGTAGTCTAGACGTACCCCTGGAGTCTGGTGAGGGGAACAGAGCCCAGTGGCCTGAAAACTCGAACGATGGCGGAGGGGGCTGCAGGGAAATTCTTGCGGCCTAGCTGAAGCCCAGCCTAGTTGCTGCTAGGAAACAGGGGGACAGACTTTGTGCTAGTACAGAGACGGTCGAGTTGCATTCTGTTGTCTGTAGCCCCGTCCTCCTGGGAAAATGCCGCACTTTGGGAAGACACCCCACACAGAATCGGGGCAGCTGCCTGGCTTGGCAGCTGCCCAGGTGAGAAGGGCCTGGGAGCTGTGGGGGAGCCCAACCTCCACCTGAGGCAGCCGTGTGATGCTGTTGCAAAATACGCAACTGCAGTTTCAGGTTGCATTAACAGAAGCTCAGCAGGCAAGTCATGGGAGGGGAGAATAGTATTCTCCTAGGCACAGGGTAGACCTCAGCTAGAGTACGCTGCCCAGCTTGGGTCACCAGTGACTAGAAGGAAGGTAAAGACTCTGCAAAGGATCCAGAGGGGAATTACAGAAGAGCCAAGGGACAGAACACAAGTCATACAAGCAAGGTCTCAAGGTGCAATCGGGGAGGTCTAGGTTGGTTATTTGGAAAAACGATTTCCCTAGGAGGGTGCAGAAGTGCTGGGATGGGTTCCCTAGGGAGGGGTGGAATCTCAGCTTGGCAAAGCCCTGGCTGGGATGATGGAGTCTAGGTTGGTCCTGCTTTGGGCTGGGGGCTGGACTCGATGGCTCCTGAGGTCTCTGCCAGCCCTGGGGTTCCATGAGTCTAATGGGTACGTTGGTTCGGGAAAAGAGGAGGGGATGGAGAGATCAGATACTTGCAAGGTTGCCATCAAAAAGATGGAGAAGAGGGAACAATTTTTGCCACAAAGACAAGAGGCTCAAACCACAGCACAGCAGATCTGGAAGAAATCCCAGGAAAAACTTCCAAACTGTAAGAACAGCGGGGCAACAAAACGGGTGCCTTAGGAACCTGTAAAAATGTCTTCACTGGAAGTTTTCCAAAGGAGGCGGGATGTCCACCTGCCTTGGATGGCTTAGACATGAGAACTCCTGCGTGTTGGCATGGGGTTACACGAAATGCCCTTTGTGGTCCCTTCTTACCTCATGCTTCTGTGCAGAATGCTGCCTTGTTCCAGACCTTGTCGCTTTCATTACACATTTGTGAGCAATTGTCATTGTACACAGCCTCTTCTCTGTTGTGTCGTTACACATCCCACCACAAAAGCCTCACCTGAAACTGGAAACCACGCAGAACGACAGCAGCGCATTTTCGTTTGAGAGAACGGCTGATATTAGCTAGCCAGATGCAGGCTTTATTCATTACAATCTCTTCAATTGGACATAATCTCGAAAATCCTGAGGGAGCCTCATTTTAATTTCAGAGTAATTTAATGCCAATATTATATTGGAAATTAGAGCTCCCTTTATAATGGCATGCATTCCTCCGTCTGTCGAGCCGAAAGCCAACCTGCAATAATAACCCTTTAATAGAGCCGTCTGTGTAAATATTAAAGGACTCATAATAGCAAACAGGCATTACAGTCCCAAAATAAGTCGGCGGTACAGTTTGTCACCAATCCGACGATGCAGTATTTTTTATCCCCACAATACTAACATCGATAAACAATCCATTTATCATCCCACCGTGACTTATTAAACCAAAACCATGGTTTCTCCTGTATTTGAATGGGTTAGGAAAGGCCCAAGTATTGCTTCCAATGCATCTGAAATCAAAACACTCCTAGGCTACGTCTAGACTGGCATGATTTTCCACAAATGCTTTTAACGGAAAAGTTTTTCCGTTAAAAGCATTTGCGGAAAAGAGCATCCAGATTGGCGCGGATAAGCGTCCGTGCTAATCTAGACACGGTTTTGCGCAATAAAGCCCCGATCGCCATTTTCACCATAGGGGCTTTTTTGCGCAAAACAGTTTTTAGCTGTCTACACTGGCCCTCTTGCGCAAAAACATTTCCGAAAAGGGGCTTTTGTCTGAACGGGAACGTCAAAGCATTTGCGCAAGAAGCACTGATTTCAGACAGTAGAACGTCAGTGCTTTTGTGCAAAATCAAGCGGCTAGTGTAGACAGCTGGCAAGTTTTTGCGCAAAAGCAGTTGCTTTTGCGGAAAAACTTGCCAGTCTAGATGCAGCCCTAGAGTAAGGAGGGGTAGGAATTCTACAGGAAGTTATCTAGATTAGCCAGAGAGATATGGGTAGGCCTAACTCCTCCTTCCCTCAATCCTGCAAGCAGACATGATGCGCTGGGGGTTTTCCATAGGCGTAGAGCCATGGAGCCATGAGACCTAGTTCTGCCTTTTTCTCCCCTAGATTAAAGATTTTCTCTACTGCCAGAAGCCTCTTTCCCACGTAGATGCGTGTTGACTATGACCAAGTCACCTGTTAATCGTCTTTTGGACTGACTAGATAAGGCAGGTTTCCAGAGTTTGAATCGTTCCTCTAGCTCTTTCAGACTCCCTCAGAGTGGACATCAGTGTCCAGGAACAGTCTCCCCTAAAGCCATGGGGAGAGGGAAGAGCACCTCTTACTCAAGTGTCCCCTGCTTCTACTTCTCATACTCATCACTCGCCCTCTCTGGCACTCTGAAGAGGAACTCCCAGGACCCAAGCAGTGATCTGCTGTGTGCCCGTATTCCAGGAGAGTTGCCTCTCTGATTGCTGGGGCCTATGTTCTTCGTTCCTTGGTGTACGGCCTTGCCCTGGGCCATATTCTAACCTGCATTGCCCAAACCCATCCAGGCCAGAAAGGACCATTGGAATCACAAGGCAGGGAACTGCCAAGATAAAATCCCACCCTGCCAAGCCACCCTCATGGATCTCCATCTCCATGCACCACTCCACCCACTGGAATCCCACCTGCCACCTTGTACCCACTCGTTAATGGGTATTTTCTCCCGCCTCGGGCAAGGCGGACCAGTTGCTGCCCTTTCGGGCCGAGTCCTCCTGGCCAGGCTCTTCATCCCCCACGTTGTGTGAGGGGTGACGGGAATCAGCCCTTTCCAGAGGTATGTTCCGAGCGCTCGGTGTGGAAAAACGGCCGTGGGGCGGCAGCCCCGTCCGAGAAGCTAACACCCAGCCTGCGGATCTATGCCCAACGCAGGACTCTTCTAAGGGGGCTCCGTCTCACCGAGAGGCAGCCGGAAGGTCTTGCGGCCAACCCAACCAGACACCCCTTTGTGCTGCTCTCCAAGAGCACAAATGACACTCGGCTCTCCAGGAGCTCGCCCTTCAAAGAAAGCTCCAGGCACGTCTCCTGGCCTCACTTTCAGGGGCTGGAAGGAAGCCCTGTCCAACGTCAACCATGAATCTGCAAGTCAACGTGCTCCACTCGGTAGCAAGTGTTCCTCACACGCACATCACCGGTAGCTTTGCTTTCCAAGCGACTCCGACTCCCTAACACTTGCAGGCCCAACGCTGCCCTCTCATGACAAGGCACAGGAGGAAAATCCAGCCTGGGAGGAGATCGTCCAGCGCTAGATCAGCTGGTTCATAATGGGATCAGAACCCTCCGGCTTCAGGCTGTGATCCCGCTGCTGCCGGGGCCAGCAGGATGCTCCGGCTGCCTGCAGCGGGCACAGCCTATGGCTACGCTCACCAGCAGGATGCGGTGGACTGTGGCTGGGTCATAATTTGGCAGTTGCCACATAGGGTGACTTCCCTGCAAAATACTGGCCCCACTGATTAACATGCTACTTCTCTGTGTTTACCCCGGGTCGGCACAGAACGGAAAGCTCCCTGCCAGGTATCGCACCTGCACCCCCAGCCCAGCCTCCTCTGGCTGCCGGCCACTAGTATGGACTGGAGAGGCAGTGGAGGGACAAGAGACGCTCAGCCCTCTCCGAATCCAGAACATCCTTACCCGTGCTCAGAACACCCAGCTATGGAGGCAGCTGGAAATGTGAGGGCACCGCTGGGTTTTAGTGTCACCCCCCCCCACACCTCTGCCGATCCCTGTTCTAGGGCTGCTGAAGCCTGGTGAGTAACTCCGGAGAGGATCTAGGCAACTCACCAGTGCCCCCGACTGCCGCTGGGCATGGGGGCTCCAGGTTAGCAGTACTGCAAGGGCCTGTGAGCCCCACGGACAGGCCTGCCCTGGGCTCTGGAGCTTAGGCCAGGCCTGAGGAGTGGAGATCCACTTGGCTGTGAAGGAGCCTGTGGCAAAGTCCTGGCTCAGGCCTCTCGCCCTGGGACGCCTTCTGGTCCACCAATCAGCCAGAGACCCTCTGGGGCAGGCCCCCAATGCCTTGTGTCAGCCTCCCACAAAGCTTTTGGGATCACGGCAAACTCAGCCAGCCTCCCCATCTGCCGGGGGAGCCCACTCAGCCACACCCTGGCTCCTCTCCTCCCAGCTCCACTGCGACCCACAGCTGCTTCCATTTGGTCGTCAGGCTGGGCTTGCTCAGCTGCTTCTAACTGGCCTTTCCAGCCAGGCTGTCGGGGCAGAGCTCTGGCCTAGCCGCCATCTCTCACACCCCAGCCCCCTTGTGAGCCGCCAGGTCCAGGCCTCCCCGGCCCTCTCGGGCCCCCTACCCAGACGCCTCAGCGCCTCCCACAGGGCAGCCTGCCCGTCCTTAACACTCTCCGCCCTTTGGGGTGACTTGTCCCCCTTTTTCTTGGGGTCCCCCTTGGGGAGCTGTCCCTGGCTCTGGGGCTCCCCCCTCCCTGGACCTTGCTAAGGGAATCCCCTCGGGGTCAATCCCCACTTGTGCCCAGGCCCTCCCTCGGGGCATCTTCGGGAGGCTTTTTCATCCCCACCCTGCAAAAATTACACTGGTAGGGGCCTGGGCCATAACACCCAGCCCTTGCCTGCAGGTCCCCACACCAGACACTCCCCCATTGGGGCCCTTCCCCCGATACCGCTTCCACCTGCACGGGGGGTCCGGGTCCCGCCCCACTTCATGTGGCACCCTCTGTGCCTCAGTTTCCCTCATCTCCCCAACCAGGGCTGAGGTCTCCTTCTCTGGGGAGTGATCCACTTGTGCCTCCTCTCCCTGGGAAGGGCTAAAACTCCCCATTACCCCCGACACGCTTCCCACCTGTCTGTCCCCACAGGGGTAGGACGCCTCCCTGCTACGTGCCCCATTTCCCCACACCCGTAGCACCCACGGCTTCGTGTCTGTCTCCCTTGGGGGGATCTCGCCTTTCCCTGAGGCTCCCCTCTCGCTGTCTGTGGTGGGCCAGTCCCAGTCCTGACCCACCACCACCGGGCTCGGTAGCTGGTCCACGACCCCCACCTGCTTCCACCGGAATCCGCCCCTCACTCCCAGCGGCACCAGGGCAGGACCTCGTCCCCATGGACGCCTTCTAGCATCATCTGTGCACCAGGGGCCACCCAGTGCGGCCTCACCAGCCCCTTCTGCACTAGCGAGTGGGCTGACGCCGAGCCCATTAGCCCTCGCCGGGCCGGTCTCCCCACACGTATCGGGACAGTGGGCCGACTCCACCTTCGGTCAGGTCCTCCCACCCGAGTCAACCCACAGAACCCCACTTACCCACAGTCCTCGCTGTCCGGGCAGTCCTGCTTCCTACGCCCTGCCTCCGGCACTGCCAGCAGGTCACTGTGCCGGCCCTACAGGTGCCGCCTTCCTCTCCGGGCCTTTCCCAGAACGGGGCTCCGCCAGCTTCCTCCCTCGTTCCTTGTCCCTGTAGGGTCGGCCCTCTCTCCGGGAACCTCCCCCTCGGGATACTCCTCCGCCAGCCTGAGCGCTGCTTCCCCTGCGTCAGGCCGGTGGCACTTGACCCACACACGGATCCTCTCCAGCAGGGCTCGCAGCAACTGCTCGAGTATGAGCGAGTCCCGTATTTCCTGCACTGTCCGTGCCTCCGGCCTCAGCCAGCGGGTGGCCCAGTCTGTTAACTTTTGGGCAAACGCCCGGGGCCTCACTTCTGCTGAGCGTCGAGCCGACCGGAATTTCTGGTGGTACTTTTCCGTGGACAGACCCACCCGGTCCGCAATGGCCGCTTCACCACCTCAGAGTTGCGGGCTTGACCGTCCCCCGAGGCCTTGTAGGCTGCCTGAGCCTCTCCTGCCAGGTAGGGAGCCAGGCGCGGGGCCCAGGTAGCCCTCTCCCACCCGGCGCCCATGGCCACCCGCTCAAACGCCCCCCAGAAAGCATCCAGTCAGCTGCTGGCCCCATTTTCCAGAGTCCCCTCCCCCAGGACTCAGCACTTGTGGCAGGAGTTGCTGCTGCACCTTGATCTGCTCATTAATAACGTCCCTCAGGCTCTTCTGCTGCTCTGCCTGCCAGGTTAGCAGGGCTGGTCTCGCCGCCTGGCGGGACTGCCGGGAGCTTTGCAGGGCCTGGGCACTTGCTCTTGCTGCTTGACCAGCCTCTGCAGGGTCTCCTCCATCTCTGGGCCGCCCGCCACGTTCGCTGCCTCCGGATCCCACAAGTGGCAGGGTCCTGGCTCTCGCCTCTCGCCCTGGGATGCCTTCTGGTCCACACATCAGCCAGAGACTCTCTGGGGCAGGCCCCCAATGCCTTGTGTCAGCCTCCCATAAAGCCTTTGGGATCACGGCAAACTCAGCCAGCCTCCCTGTCTGCCAGGGGAGCCCGCTAAGCCACAGCCTGGCTCCTCTCCTTGCTCCTCCCCTCCTGGCTCCTTTCCACTGCAGCCCACAGCTGCTTCCATTCGCCCTTCAGGCTGGGCTTGCTCAGCTGGTTCTCGTTGGCCTTTCCAGCCAGGCTGTCGTGGCAGAGCTCTGGCCTAGCCGCCGTCTCTCACAAGCCTTGGTGTAAATGAGTCCAGCGGGAGAGCTGCCCCTGGAAAGGCAAGGCCAAGGTGCAGCACTCCGCGGATGAACTCAGCGAGACAACGTGCCTGCGAAAAGTTAAGCCCATAGAAAAGTCTTGGCAGGGTCCCGGCCGAAGGACGTAAGTGACACGTGAGAGGTTTGCATGGACTCATAAGAACATAAGAGCGGCCGTGCTGGGTCAGACCAAAGGTCCATCTAGCCCAGTAGCCTGTCTGCCAACAGTGGCCAGCACCAGGTGCCCCAGAGGGGGTGGACCGAAGACAATGATCAAGCGATTTGTCTCCTGCCATCCCTCTCCACCCTCTCCAAACAGAGGCCAGGGACACCATTTTATCCCCTGGCTAATAGCCTTTTATGGACCTAACCTCCATGAAATTATCTAGCTTCTCTTTAAACTCTGTTATAGTCCTAGCCTTCACAGCCTCCTCTGGCAAGGAGTTCCACAGGTTGACTACACGCTGTATGAAGAAGAACTTTCTTTTATTAGTTTTAAACCTGCTACCCATTAATTTCATTTGGTGTCCTCTAGTTCTTCTATTATGGGAACTAATAAATAGCTTTCCTTTATCGGCCCTCTCCACACCACTCATGATTTTATAGACCTCGATCATATCCCCCCTCACTAGCTCTCTACACAGGAGTGAGTTCTCATGGGTGAGTTCTTGCAAGCAATTCCCAGGACGTCTTTGTCCAGTTCAAAGGTTCCTTCCCAAGAATACGTCCCATGCGGCTGTCAGTCCTGGCAACATTTTCCATAGCAACCAGTAGCGCTCGGTCCTCTGCCTGAGTACCTGGATGGACTCATTTCTTCCTAGGCAGATACCGTCAACGCTACTGGATAAACAGGGACCTGAGTGCTCCCCACGCCCCTCCCTAGCAAATCACAGATGAAGGGGATAAGAAAGTGACAGAACACAACAGGAGCCTGAGGTTTTGCTTTTATCCTTCCTTACAGAGGCAGCGCAACAACTCAAAAGCACTAATGTGTTCAATAAATATTTAATTACCCCAACAGAGAGCGATAGCAGATCTATGCAAATGGATGGGCGCCTCCTTCACCTCTTCCAGATGGGACATGGTCCACGCTGGGGAGGAGACAGCGGAAGCCACACGAGTGTTTGGAGGAAAACAACTTCCCCAAAGCTGCGTAACTCACCTCTCTGGAGCAGGGACGGGAGGGAAGGCAGAGTGAAGACGTGAACTTTCGGCTCGCTGTGGGCTGCTTATGTAAGCGGGGGAATGATCCCGCTATTGTGGGGAACTTTCCTGGCTTCTATACACCCCGGTGAAATGGACCAGCGAAAGGATCTGAGTCCCCGCTCCCACTTCCTTTACCCCACGGCTCCCTGATCCTGAGGGCTCCCCCTCCACTCTCCTGAGTAGCGGAGCCCTTGAAACCCCAACAAGGCTGGGCCCAGGTTTCCTGGGGCTTAATCCCCGACCTTGTAGTCACTAGGGGCAGGAGTTAGGGTGTCCCCACTCCGAGGTGCTCTCTTTACACTGCAGGCCTTCTTGGCCCAGTGATCACTTCATAAGGTTCAAAGCAAATACAATTTATTAAACAACAACTGATTAAAGAGGAAAGAATAAGAAACAATGAGAATGGTTAACTGAGAACACACAGCCCTGCTCTGTAGCACAGGGACATCAACACAGCAGCCTGCAGAGTGTAAGGACAGTCCACAGTCTCTTCCTTAGAGGCCCTGGACATGCTGCAGGGGGGGCTACAGGCTGGACACGCTAGCTCTGGTAGTGACCACACAGTCTCAAGCTCGAAGTGGCCAGACCCCTCTCCCAGTCCAGAGCCTCTCCCCACACTTTGCTGGTCCCAGGTGCTCACCACATCCAGCTGCAGGCTGTGCTGCTTGGCCAGTTCCAGCTCCTTGTGTGGCTTCTCTGTTCCTTTTGGCTCTCTGAGCACTGCCAGTCTGCTGCTCAGCACAGGCTCTGCACTCCTTGAGTTGTGTATGCCTGGCTCTGCTGCTGCAAAACTGCCCCTCAGCACAGCTTGCTCCTCTTAGCAGTGTCTCAGCTCTCTGTTCCTTTTGCAGGACTTCTTCACACAGTTTGCACTGCTCTTTCAGCTCTCTGTCTTTGCAGCACCTCTTCTGCACACAGCTTGTTTGTTCAGAGAGAGAGAGAGCCAGAACAATCCCAGCTCACTGGGAGGACGGGGCCTGGCCTCTCCCCTTCCTCACTGGCCTGTCCAACCTGTCAATCAGGCTGAGCTGGAGTGTTGGCTGCTTTCCATTGTCTCTGGGGTCTGTCAGTCTCATGAACCCTTCCCCCTCAGATACTGGGAGCTGGCAAACCAAACACTCCCAGGGTATGTCTACACTAGAAAGTTAGTTCGAACTAACGGACGTTAGTTCGAACTAACTTTCCTATGCGCTACACTAGCGCTCCGCTAGTTCGAATTTGAATCGAACTAGCGGAGCGCTTAGTTCGAACTAGGTAAACCTCATTTTACGAGGACTAACGCCTAGTTCGAACTAGCTAGTTCGAACTAAGGGCTGTGTAGCCCTTTAGTTCGAACTAGTGGGAGGCTAGCCCTCCCCAGGTTTCCCTGGTGGCCACTCTGGCCAACACCAGGGAAACTCTATGCCCCCCTCCCGGCCCCGGACCCCTTAAAGGGGCACGGGCTGGCTACGGTGCCCGTGCCAGGTGCAAGCCTGCCAGCACCCAGCTAGCAGACCCTGCACCTGGCACGGCACAGAGCCACCCACCCGATGCCCCCCAGCCCACCCCCTCTTGCCGGGACCAGGCTGGCGGCTCCCGGGAGCTTGCCCTGGACCGCAAGAGGCGGGCACCTTCCTGGGCTAGTGCGGACATCGTGGACCTTGTCCACGATCTCCGCACTAGGCACAGGAAAGTGGCCGTCTAGGGCAGGAGAGCTGCCAGCCTGGCCACCCAGGACCAGGTGTGCATGAAAATCAAGGGGGTCCACTGAGACCCCCGACACTGAGCCCTGAGCTTACAATGGCCGTCCTGGGTCAGACCAAAGGTCCATCTAGCCCAGTAGCCTGTCTGCCCACAGCGGCCAACCCTAGGGACCCTGGAGGGGATGGACCGAAGACAATGACCAAGCCATTTGTCTCGTGCCATCCCTCTCCAGCCTTCCACAAACTTTGGGCAGGGACACCACTCCTACCCTCTGGCTAATAGGACTCCATGGACCCAACCTCCATGACTTGATCTCACTTCCCTTTAAACTCTGTTCTAGTTGTAGCCTTCACAGCCTCCTGCAGCAAGGAGTTCCACAGGTTAACTATTTGCTTTGTCAAGAACAACAACTTTCTCTTACTAGTTTCAAGCCTGCTACCCAGTCCTTTCCTTTGGTGTCCTCTAGTCCTTCTTTAGGGGATCTCAGGAAGAACTTTTCTGAATGCACCCTCTCCACCCAACCCCTGTTTTTACAGACCTCTATCCTGTCCCCCCTCCGTCTCCTCTTTTCTAAGCTGAACAGTCCCAGTCTCTGTAGCCTCTCTTCATCTGGGACCTGTTCCCAACCCCTGATCATGTTAGTTGCCCTCCCCTCTCCCAGCCTTTCTCTTCCCCTCTCCCACCTCCTTTTCCCAGTCTCCCCCAGTTTTTTTCAATAAAGACAGAGTCAATGTTGGAAGAAACGTTATCTTTATTTTGTACATCAAGAAGAAGGGGGGCTAGGGAAGGGCAAGTGGAAGGAGGTGAGGGAGGAATGGGGTACGAGCCCCCGATGGGGAGGACTGGGCTGGCTCTGCGGGCTTCTGGGGGTGGAAGCTCTCCTGCAGCCCCCCAATTACTCCCTCTCCCCAGATGGCAGCCTGCGGCAAGTGCAGCCGGGCTGATGGCCGAGTGGTGTGATGTGCCCAGTGTGGGCACTCAGGGCACTCCAAGCCAGAACTTCTTTGCAAGCGGGGCACCCCTTAGAACTGTGTGTCCGGGGTGGGGGTCGGGACCCTTTAAGCGCAGCCCTCGGCTAGCCTGAGACAGTATCTCCATGCTCTAAGTCCTCCTTTTATGCCCTGCCGGCACTGCTTCCGGCCATCCTTAAGCCCTGTTCAGAGTCCACTCAATGTGGACTTACTAGTTCGAACTAGCAAAACGCTAGTTCGAACTAGTTTTTAGTTCTAGATGCGTTAGTTCGAACTAGCTTAGTTCGAATTAACTAATTCGAACTAAGTTAGTTCGAACTAGCGCTGTAGTGTAGACGTACCCCCACAGAGTTTTAGTGAGGGGTAACAGTCCCCTTACACTTAGCTCTGCCCAGGGTGCAGAGCGGCCGACTCTAATCCAGCCCCAGCGATGTAACTGGATCCCTGAACTTTTATAAAACTTCCCAGTTCAAGAGAAGTTTTGCTCCTGCCTCAAGTCTTTATCCAGAGACCTAACAAGTGCCTGGCAGGATTAAACTTCTCCTGCCGTATGAGACTCGGCATGCACTCGCTGGCCAGGCTACTTTACAACAGCTCCGGCTTAAATACACTGAATGAAAAACCAAATTAAAAAGCAGGATGATCGAACACCCAGTATTCTGCTGCCAGCTCATGGTGGGGGTTGATATTTTCATCAACTCCCAATTCACAGGGACACACTTTTAATGGGATGAGCTCGATTTTCGGTAAAAATGTTCCACGTTTCCTTTGGCTGGTTGATTAATGAATTTCCAGTTCATGGGAAACGGACATATCAGAAACCGTTACTTCCGAACTAAAATAACACACTGCGGCTACGTCTAGACTGGCAGGATTTTCTGCAAATGCTTTTCACGGAAAAGTTTTTCCATTAAAAGCATTTGCGGAAAAGAGCGTCTAGATTGGCACGGACGCTTTTCTGCAAAAGCACTTTTTACGGAAAAGCGTCCGTGCCAATCTCGACACGGTTTTGCGCAAGAAAGCCCCGATCGCCATTTTCACCATCGGGGCTTTTTTGCGCAAAACAGTTTTCAGCGTCTACACTGACCCTCTTGCGCAAAAGCATTTCCAGAAAAGGGCTTTTGCCCGAACGGGAGCAGCATAGTACTTGCGCAAGAAGCACTGATTTCAGACAGTAGGAAGTCAGTGATTTTGTGCAAAATCAAGCAGCCAGTGTAGACAGCTGGCCAGTCTAGACACAGCCTGCCAGTTTCCCCAGGAAGCAAAGTTCTAAACTTTCAGTACTGACTCAAAAGAGTTCATTTAGCTATTGTCACCTTCTTTCAAGCCCTTTTGGTTTTACGTCCATATTTATATACACACTGACATGTGGCTATATTACATTGGACTGTCATGTTCTTCTAATTTATATTAGGGATGTTAAATTTAGTTTAATCAACTAATCGATTCGTCGATGGATTTTCCATCGACTAGTAAATAAGCGGGAAGCTAACCCCACTGCAGCTCTGCCTTTTAAATGTATTAAGAGCCGGCAGCCATCAGCTGTCCCAGCTCACGCTGGGTCCCCCCCACTGCGCTCCTGATTTTTAAATGTATTAAGAGCCAGCGTCTGGGACTGGGTGCAAGCCGGGAATCAGCTGATTCACAGCTCATCCCAGTCCCCACTGCGCCCCTGCCTCCCCTGCGCCCTGCAGAGACGATGCCGGGGGGGGACTGGCTTTTAAGCCGGCTCCCCCCAGCACCAGCTCCTGCTCCACCCTCCCCCCCCGTGCCATTTGCTGCCTCTAACAGAGGGGGAAGCGACTCGTCGAGGGACTAGTCGACTATCCGATGAGCCTCCCAGCAAAGCCACAATCGTGCTGCGGAAGGTGTCCCTGGCTGCGTGATGGTGGGTTCCCAGTGGGCGGTGGTGGAACATATCAAACAGCTGACCGCAGCGCTGTCCAGCCCCGGTAGCTGTGGTGCAGACTCCCAACCCTCTGGCTCAGTCTCTCTCCGCTGCGCTTTCCTGCTCTCTAGGCCTTTGCTGGCGAGCAGCAAGCACTGGGCTTACGCCAAGCTGCGGCCCGCAATCCAGGCGTGGCGAACGCTCCTGTTTAGTGCCAGTCAGCCAGAGTCAGGGCGCTCCCGTCTGGCTAACAGCCATTCCCAGCCTCAAAGCCTCACGTACGTTGCAACCGCCACACGGACTCGCCTCCCAGCCAGGAGAATGGGGGCGCAGCCCCGCGGCCTGAGAGAAAATGGAGCATGGAAGGAAGAACACGTTTCTCGGAGCGTCTGCTCCATGCACTTTGGGGCTCACCAAGTGAGTGAAATCGCCAGAATGGGAACAGGAAGATCTGTCTTTGTGCTGCTCTTCCCAGGAAAACAAATATCGGAGCTAAAACTAAGGCTTCATGCAGAGCAGGTGAAACAAATTGAAGGGAGCTGGGGTTCAGGGTCGGGGTGCAGGAAGGGGCGTGGGGTCTGGGAAGGAGCTGGGGTTCAGGGTCGGGGTGCAGGAAGGGGCATGGGGTCTGGGAAGGAGCCGGGGTTCAGGGTCGGGGTGCAGGAAGGGGCGTGGGGTCTGGGAAGGAGCTGGGGTTCAGGGTCGGGGTGCAGGAAGGGGTGTGGGGTCTGGGAAGGAGCCGGGGTTCAGGGTCGGGGTGCAGGAAGGGGCATGGGGTCTGGGAAGGAGCCGGGGTTCAGGGTCGGGGTGCAGGAAGGAGTGTGGGGTCTGGGAAGGAGCTGGGGTTCAGGGGCGGGGTGCAGGAAGCGGTGTGGGGTCTGGGAAGGAGCCGGGGTTCAGGGTCGGGGTGCAGGAAGGGGTGTGGGGTCTGGGAGGGAGCTGGGGTTCGGGTTCGGGGTCGGGGTGCAGGAAGGGGTGTGGGGTCTGGGAAGGAGCTGGGGTTCAGGGTCGGGGTGCAGGAAGAGGTGTGGGGTCTGGGAAGGAGCTGGGGTTCAGGGTCGGGGTGCAGGAAGAGGTGTGGGGTCTGGGAAGGAGCTGGGGTTCAGGGTCGGGGTGCAGGAAGAGGTGTGGGGTCTGGGAAGGAGCTGGGGTTCAGGGTGGGGGTGCAGGAAGAGGTGTGGGGTCTGGGAAGGAGCTGGGGTTCAGGGTCGGGGTGCAGGAAGAGGTGTGGGGTCTGGGAAGGAGCTGGGGTTCAGGGTCGGGGTGCAGGAAGAGGTGTGGGGTCTGGGAAGGAGCTGGGGTTCAGGGTCGGGGTGCAGGAAGAGGTGTGGGGTCTGGGAAGGAGCTGGGGTTCAGGGTCGGGGTGCAGGAAGAGGTGTGGGGTCTGGGAAGGAGCTGGGGTTCAGGGTCGGGGTGCAGGAAGGAGTGTGGGGTCTGGGAAGGAGCTGGGGTTCAGGGTCGGGGTTCAGGAAGGGGCGTGGGGTCTGGGAAGGAGCTGGGGTTCAGGGTTGGGGTACAGGAAGGGGCGTGGGGTCTGGGAAGGAGCTGGGGATCAGGGTCGGGGTGCAGGAAGGGGCGTGGGGTCTGGGAGGGAGCTGGGTGCAGAAGGGAGCTGGGGTTCAGGGTCAGGGTGCAGGAAGGGGCGTGGGGTCTGGGAAGGAGCTGGGGATCAGGGTCAGGGTGCAGGAAGGGGCGTGGGGTCTGGGAGGGAGCTGGGTGCAGAAGGGAGCTGGGGTTCAGGGTCAGGGTGCAGGAAGGGGCGTGGGGTCTGGGAAGGAGCTGGGGTTCAGGGTCAGGGTGCAGGAAGGGGCGTGGGGTCTGGGAAGGAGCCGGGGTTCAGGGTCAGGGTGCAGGAAGGGGCGTGGGGTCTGGGAAGGAGCTGGGGTTCAGGGTCGGGGTGCAGGAAGGGGTGTGGGGTCTGGGAAGGAGCTGGGGTTCAGGGTCGGGGTGCAGGAAGGGGCGTGGGGTCTGGGAAGGAGCTGGGGTTCAGGGTTGGGGTGCAGGAAGGTGCGTGGGGTCTGGGAAGGAGCTGGGGTTCAGGGTCGGGGTGCAGGAAGGGGTGTGGGGTCTGGGAAGGAGCTGGGGTTCAGGGTCGGGGTGCAGGAAGGGGCATGGGGTCTGGGAAGGAGCTGGGGTTCAGGGTCAGGGTGCAGGAAGGGGCGTGGGGTCTGGGAGGGAACTGGGTGCAGAAGGGAGCTGGGGTTCAGGGTCCGGGTGCAGGAAGGGGCGTGGGGTCTGGGAAGGAGCTGGGGTTCAGGGTCAGGGTGCAGGAAGGGGCGTGGGGTCTGGGAGGGAGCTGGGGTTCAGGTTCGGGGTCGGGGTGCAAGAAGGGGTGTGGGGTCTGGGAAGGAGCTGGGGTTCAGGGTCGGGGTGCAGGAAGGGGAATGGGGTCTGGGAGGGAGCTGGGTGCAGAAGGGAGCTGGGGTTCGGGGTCGGGGTGCAGGAAGGGGCAGTCTGAGGATACTGGATGGGTGGAGAGAGCGTCAGGAGGCCAAGCCGTGGGCAGTGCCAGCCGTGGCGCAGGCTGGATTCCCACTGGGGGGTGCTCGAGAAGTAGGGTTCACCGTTCCGTGACAGAGGGGCACACCTGGCGCCCTCTACCGGTCTCACCGAGGAGTCGCAGGCCCCTCCCTTGGGCCCCAGCTGGGCGTAGCAAGAAATGGTCACCTGCAGCAAAGATCACAACGTCTCCCGTCATCCATCCGGGGTCACCGGGGCCTCCTCTCCCCCGCAGACAACACCCGCGTGGTTGGGCCAATGCTGCCATCCTGCCACGGTGGATTGATTGCCTAGGAGAAAGGAGTCGTGCTATACACAGGTCCAAACGGGCAACATGGACACGAACGCGTTGCCGCCCACGCTGGGTCTGAAGGGCCGTTAGGGCTGACCCGGTTTGGCCCTGGGGAATCTCTGCCTCCATTTCCTGGCTCCAGCCTTGGGCAGTCCAAACCGGGCCGGAATGAACCCATGTCATGGCAGCTGCTTTTATTTCCTGCTTCCACGGCTCAGGCCCGTGGGGCGGGTTTTCGTGCCCTGCGTGAGAGCGGGCCAGGGACTCCGCCTTCGGAGCGTGGTATTCCGCCACGGCCAGCTGAAGAACAAAAGAAGGGCCAGACCGGGTCAGACCAAAGGTCCATCCAGCGCTGGGTCCCTGGAATGCTCAGCCGCCTTCGGAGCCCTTCGGTCGGGGCACTGGTCATGGTCACTCTCCCGCAGGATGGGGGTAACTGGCATTTTGTTCCAAATGGTCATTCCTTGTGCAGCGGCCCTTCATTGACAGCAGGATGCTGTGCGGTTCCCCCTCCAGTCGGCTCCGCCACCCAGCCCATATTTCTCGCAGAGAGGGGTGGGGAGGCTGCTATGAACTGGTCATTTCCTGTTACGGCCCCACCTCTGTCCTTGGTCCAAACCCACCGTTTTCGCGCAGCTCCATCCAAAGAGTTGACTTCCCCCGTGTCTTGCCGCACACCGCGATGCCGGCAAGCTGTGACCGGGGGCGTGTTTCTCCGTGTCGGTACCTCTCCAAGAGAGTAGCTCTGTCTCCTGCAGCGCGGCTGGAAACGCAGCGATGTGCAGAACAGTGCAGATCAGCAATTGCCCACAATCACAACACCCCAGTGATTGAGAGCGCCACGGCTTTCGCCTCTATTTCGAACAGGGGACACTCGTTACAACATCCCAATGACTGGCAAATATTAACTCAAACAGCTTCTACTAGATGCCAGCTTGGGAATCGGAGGATAAGGAATAAAAAATAGATGAAAGCGTTCTTGCTAACACCGCTAAACGGAATGGCAAAGAAAACGTTTCCACATCTGGTAACAAATCGCTCGAGGCAGGAGTTTCATAGATCACCATGGGAGAGGCGGTCAGGGGAGCTGTCTAGCTACAGCTGTTCATGCGACTGCACTTGATGCCTTCAAAGATTGTCTTCCGCTTGTGTGCGGGCCAAAGCGAGGGGACATGTAGGAAATGATTCCTTCGGGCCTTTGCGTCGGGGAGCGAAAGCTGGATTTTCACTCCCTGGGTGTCAGGGGTTGAATGGACAAAGTTCCCAGAGTGCCACTTCACCCACACGGACACTGTGACGCTTCCTGGAGTTTGCTCATACGGACAAATAAAACGTAGCCCTCAGTCGAGACGTTCCTGAGACCTTGGTATGTTCCTGGGTCCACCCACCAAGGGTCTTCTGGCCTTGACCCTACTTCCATCTCAGATCCTGTTCATATCCTGGGCTGCCCCAACAGTCCGATTTGATCCAGCTTCCTCTATGAGCTATCACGAGCCACCACAATAGCCCCGCTCTCCATCAAGCCCTGCGACCTATGGGCTGGTGAGCGAGGCGAATGTGACCAGAGTGCCGCGCAGAATTCTGCCCACAATGAAAGGGTCTGTTGGGGATATTTTAAAGAACTGAAAGGGTTAACTAAAGCTGAACGAGAGTATGGGCCAGGTAGACAGACACGATGCTGTTGTCGATAGAGGGGAGGAACGTAACAATGGACAGACTGAGTCTGACCAAAGGTCTGTCTAGCCCAGAGTTCTGTCTGCCGACGGTGGACAATACCAGATGCCCCAGAGGGGGGATCAGAACAGGGAATCCCCATGTGATCCCTCCCCTGTCACCCATTTCCAAACAGAGGCCAGGGACACCATACCTACCCATCCTGGCCAATAGCCATTGATGGACCTAACCGCCAAGAATTTATCTAGTTCTCTTTTAAACCCTGTTATAGTTCTAGTCTTCACAACATCCTCTGGCAAGGAGTTCCACAGGTTGACGGTGTACTGACTGAAGAAAAACTTCCTGTGGTTTGTTTTTAACCTGCTGCCTATTCATTTCATTTGGTGACCCCTAGTTCTCATCAAGTGATGCATCCTACATCACTCATTCCCAGTTTCTGGCAAAGAGAGGCCAGGGACACCGTCCCTGCCCATCCTGGTTAATAGCCACTGTTGGGTGCCATCATCCAGGAAATTATCTAGGTTTTGTTGTTGAACTTTCTTGTAGTCTTGGCCCTCACAACATCCTCTAGCAAGGAGTTCCACAGGCTCTGTGTATGTTGTGTGAATACGTGCTTCCTTTTGTTCTCAAACCTGCTCCAGAGAGGAAAATGAGACGTTGATTATGGCTGATTTTGAGTGTATGATGGCAGGCAGACAACCAAGAGATTATCAGAGAAACGGCCAGAGAGGCCAGAGCAGACTGATGGGGAGCACGGGAATTCTTGTCACGACAAAGGTCATCTGAAAGTTTCCAACCCAACAATGCCCCCATCCTCTCCAGCATTTCCCACCCTGTGGTGCATCTAAACTCCGGACTGGCAGGACCCAGCAGAAACTCAATGCAAACAGTTTGATTGACTAAGACAGTTGTAGAGAAATGACCCAGAAATCCAGAAGTGATAAAGTGAACGTCTTGTCCCTGGGCCGTGTGTCGGGGGCAGGCTGACAGTGACGATCCGGCTGCTGCAGATGAATAGCACATGTTCCATCAGACGGGGGGGGGGGGCTGTCCACGCTGCTCTATCCCAAGTACTACAAACTGATTGCCAAAGTTGGAGGCTCGCTTTCCACTTTCTGACCAAGGAGAAGCCGATAAGGAAGAGCCGTGAACAGATAAGAGTGCAACTGCAGAAAGGGCACCGGCAAATGGATAAACCAACTCGTTACATATCAAAACACGCCAGGAGACTAGCCTGCGAGAGAAAAAAACCAGGCAGTTGTGAATGCTCATTGGTGATTCCACCACCTCCCAGTGCTTCCCCGCCCTCCCAGGGCACGTCTACACAGCAGGGCTAAAGCTGAAATAAGCAATGCAACTGGACCCATGTCAATTACATAGCTTAAGTTGAAATAGCTTGTTTCAGCTTCTGGCGCTGTCTACACAGTAGGAAGTCCGAGGAAAAGCACACCCCAGTAAATGAAGGTTACAGGAGTCGGCGTCAGACGTTCTCCAGCTCAACATTATTTTGACATTATGTTGAAAAAATTGCTTGTGGTGTAGACGTGGACTATGTCATTTCAGAAGAACGTTAGTTATTCCAAAATAACACTGCTGTGTGGACGTACCCTAGGGAAATAGTTTTTCCTAATATCCACCTAGACCTCCCCCACTGCAACTTGAGCCCCATTGCTCCTTGTTCTGCCATCTGCCCCCACTGAGAACAGCCTCTCTCCAGCCTCTTTGGAACCCCCCTTCAGGGAGTCGAAGGCTGCTCTCAAATCCCCCCTCCCTCTTCTCTTCTGTAGACTAAATAAGCCCAAATCCCTCAGCCTCTCCTCGTAGGTCACGTGCTACAGCCCCCAAATAATTTTTGTTGTCCTCTGCTGGACCCTCTCCAATGTGTCCACATCCTTAGGTCCCAAATCAATTGCTTCTCACACATATGACTCCTATTTCTAGACTATGTAAAGGATAATAAACAAACACGAAAGGACCAAGGAAATAGTGAAGTGTTGTTAGCTTGTAAAATTCTGAGAATCTAATAAACATGGTGTTAAACTTATGTTCCTGTGACAGATTCTATTGTAAAAGTTGTCAACGATGCAATAGAATTTTAAATTCAACAATGACTTTTCCTTGTGTCTGCTCAAGGTCTCTGCCAAATATACAATAAAGGGAAAAAACAACAACTTCATTATCTTTACATAATAAAGTACAGAAGAGTTATTAGCGTACTCTAAATGTGTCATAAATAATTCAGATAAAGCAGCAGTGTCAGAACAGGGAACAAAGAGATGGTTAAGATGTAGCACCCTTGATTTATTTTAAAAGTTACTTGTGCCTTCCATGTACTTGTTAACTTACAAAATTCAATCATTGATAATGGTCCTGTTCTAGGCCACAAGAATTAAAGTGTCAGTCCAACAATGCACTTAAACTTATGAGTAGCTCTCCAAGCCCTGGTCGACACTAGGGCTCTATTTCGAAATAGCCCCCTTCAGGTTGAATTAATAAGTGGAGTGTCCACCCGACCAAGCCTGTCATTTTGAAATCATGGGCTGGTTATTTCAAAATCCATCCTCCTACTTTCTGTGGGAATAACGCTGATTTTAAAACATTTATTTCGCAATAGCAATGGTGTGGACACTCCAGTGTCACTATTTCTAAGTTACTGCTCCCCAGAGTCATTGAGACTAATTACTCCCCAGTACTTCCTGGAGCTCTAAGCCAAGGCAGCTCATCTGCATTAATGGTGCTTGTCTTGGACTAATTACAGGGCTTCTCCATAGTGAGGTCACGCTATTTCAATTTTGTTAAATTGGGAGTTGAGTCGATTGAAGTAATTTCGAAATCGTTTCCAAGTGTAGACATGCCCCAAGCGAGCAATCCCTTGCATTGACCTCAGTGGGACTTATGGGCCGGCTTAAGTGCAGGGCTGTGCTGGATTGGGAGAGACGGGAGATTTTTATAGCAGCTAAAACAAAATGAATGGAAATGACAAACTGAAAACAATATGGTTGCCCCTTTGCAACCCGAGTGGCCATGCAAAGTTTGGAATTAGAAAATCAATGGGGTCTGCTCGGTTCTTCGATGATTTTTTTTCTTGTTTATCAGAAATGTAGAAAGCCCCATGTCTCTGAATGCAGAAGGAAACAAAGGTCAAATGATGCCGTTGCTTATAGCCCGTAAGATTTTTTAGCCAGCGCCAGATCCCAAAGTGTTCTCTTTAGCCTTTTCCAGCTGGGCTTTCTTGCCTCTGCCCCTCAGTTTGTGCATGATCTCCCTTCTCCTCCGCTCTTCCCAGAACAATGCTCAGCCACCCCTCTCCTCTCTGGGAAAGTCACACGGCTTTGAAAGTAGGAATAAGAAATCCTCCGGAAAAGGGCTTATTTTCTGGAGAATCGCGTCTACTCTGGCGCTTTTCTCCAGCTTATCCCCAAGCTGGAAAAAAGCAGCAGCCATGTAAATGCAAATGCCGCGGGGGATATTTAAATCCCCCGTGGATTTGCAATTCCGACTCGTCACATTAGCATCCCTTTTCCGGAAAGGGATGCCAATGTAGACGTAGCCACTGTGTTTCTGTTAGAAAAGAAACAGGCAACCCAGGAGCGGACGGGGGAGAAAGGACAGCTACACATGTTTATTACCTACACACGTTTACCTCGGACATTCAACGCAATGTCGGAGTGGCAGGAACCTGGAGTTAATCACACCCTTTTGTCTAGTTTAGTATGTTAATTCACATGTCTAGCACTACTTTTCCTAAAGCCTTAGGGTATGTCTACACTACCCCCCTAGTTCGAACTAGGGGGGTAATGTATGCATACCGAACTTGCTAATGAAGCCCGGGATTTGAATTTCCCGGGCTTCATTAGCATAAAGCCGGCGCCGCCATTTTTAAAAGCTGGCTAGTGCGAACCCCGTGCCGCGTGTAGCCGCGTGTAGCCGTGGCCACTGGATCGGCAAAGCTCCAAGCCGTAACGTGCCGTCCGGGTCACTGGGTCAGCGGGGCTCAGAGCCGCAGTGCGCTGCCCAGCTGACCTCCATGTCCTCCGCCACCCTGGGGTCGGCTGTCCCTGGGCCACTTCCCCATTCCTCCTGGCTCGGGTGCTGCTCCTTGGTGTGGATGGTGGCACCAGCAGCCTGTCCATAGGCTTGGGGTCTTGTGCAGGTAAGGGTCCAGGCAGTCCAGCCCACTCTTCTGGGCCTAGCAAGGGTCCTGGGGGTCCGGCTATGTCCGTGGGCCCGGGCAGCAGCTTCCGCAGCCTTGTCCAGCTATCAGGGCCCGGCAGAGGCCCGGGCGGCCCAACCCATTCCTCCCTCTGAGAGCTGGGGAAGAGCCGCTGCTCTGCTCAGCCGCCGAGCTCCAACTGAGCCGGGAGCTTGCCTTCTTATATCCCTAGCTCTGACTTCCTGTTTCCTGTGGGCGGGGCTGGGCGGATCTGGCACCGCCCACCAAAGGGTTTTTGTGGGAGTTTCCTCCATTCTGAGCCCCTCATCGTTTTTGTTCCCTTTTTCTGATCTTTTCCAGAAGCCACCCTGCAGTGCCCCCACTGAGAATTCACCGGGCGCCGGCGCTCCATGGGGCGGGGCGCACTCCCCGGACACGAGGCTCCGTGGAGATGCACAACGCATGGAATAACTGCAGTAGAGGTAGGCGAAGGCAACTTCGTCCAATTTCGTTTCGTAGCCTCGACTCGCCCTGGCTGCCCAGGCTGGAGGAGGCAGCGACCTGGCGCTGCTGCCCCGCGATGGAGGGAGGGACAGCTGGGGAGATTTGCAGGCAGAGAGAGAAGAGGCTGTGGAGAGGGAGCAGGCGCAGGAAGCCTGTGAAGTGCAAGGAAATAATTGGTGCCTGGGGACCAGACGCCGGCTGAGACCTGAGACGTAACAGGCTCCATTAACTGTAGTGCTCTTCAGACGACCGCGTCTTCGGAACCGTTAACCAGAGACCCCTTGCAAGCCTCTGACCGGCCGCAGCGCTGCCACTCACAGACGGGAGGGGGCCCTTGGGCGCGCCTTGCACACGCCCGCCAGAAAGGCTGCTGCTGGGAGAAGAGCTGTGGGCTCCCCGAGGCCTGGCTCTCAGAAAGGGGAGCAGCAAAATGCAGCGGCGCATTGAAGGGGAATGGAGTGGGCTGGGTTGGGCTCGGAGGCCCCAGCACGCACTCTGCCATCAGGGCAGCACAGCTGTGCTCTCCCCGCTGCGCTGGCCCCTGTGGAGTGGGGATGAACCGAGGGCTTGCTCTTGGCCCGGCCCCTCCCGGCCGACGTCTGGCTGGCATGAGGAATGCCGTCAGGAGCACTCTACTCCAGGGCTACTCCATTTCGGACACCCCAAGGGCCACGGTGATACTCACAGCACATGCCGAGGGCCGCAACGTAAGTGTGGTTGCAGAAACATGCAAATAGATATGCAAATATATGCAAATAGCTTCTTGCACGCTGACAGGCATGAATACAAAGATTAAGCCTTAAGCCGCAGCGCCAGACCCAAACGTGGCCAGTGGGAGCCACTCAGCACCTCTCAGGCTCCGCCCACAAGGCTACGCAGCCAGCACTTCCCACAATGTCCCAGTGCTCCCGGCACCTCCTCCCGAGGGGCTGGAACCGCCGACACCCTGCACCCGTCTGCTCCCATCAGCCTGTGCACTGGCGTCTTTCAGTGCTCACCCCGCCTGGGAGACACCTCGCCGCTGGGGAGCGTGTTCCCAGTGGGGGCCACGTTCAAAGGATCCCACCCGCGGGCCGTGTGTTGAACCCCGCGTCAACCCAACTGTATCGCGGGCCACAAACAAACCGGCCGCGGGCTGCGTGTTGAGTAGCCCTGCTCAACTGCAATGCCGCTGGAGATCAGTCCGAGGTTGCCAACACTCCAATAATAAAGCGAGTTTTAAATATGAATTAAAAAAAAAATCATCTTCACTTCCCTGACAAATTATAGCTCAGATGGCAGCTTCAAATTAATTATTCCTTTAAAAAGGCTCTTTTATACATGGACTGGAAATTATCTCTGTCATCCTCAGACAAATCTTTGCACATGTTAGTGAGTTGCAGAACCAAGCTGCAGCAGAAATTTGCTAGGGTGCTATCGGGAGGGGAGGGGGGAATGATCTGAAAGTCATCAAGAAGAAAATATGGTCGATGTCTTATTGTCAGTTTCGAAATAGCATTAAATTAACTTCAGCAGCAGAGATCATTAAAATGTATGCAGCCTAAACTGCAAATCATTATACTTGTAACAATGACACCGTAAACCTTTACTACTTTTTAGGGTTAGGGGTTTGGAACGGGTCCCATATGAAGAGAGGTTAAAGCGACTGGGACTTTTCAGTTTAGAAAAGAGGAGACTGAGGGGGGATATTCACCCATGAGAACTCACTCCTGTGTAGAGAGCTAGTGAGGGGGGATATGATAGAGGTCTATAAAATCATGAGTGGTGCGGAGAGGGCGAATAAAGAAAAGTTATTTATTAGTTCCCATAATAGAAGAACTAGAGGACACCAAATGAAATTAATGGGTAGCAGGTTTAAAACTAATAAAAGAAAGTTCTTCTTCACACAGCGTGTAGTCAACCTGTGGAACTCCTTGCTGCAGGAGGCTGTGAAAGCTAGAACTATAACAGAGTTTAAAGAGAAGTTAGATAAAATCATGGAGGTTGGGTCCATGGAGTGCTATTAGCCAGAGGGTAGAAATGGTGTCCCTGGTCTCTGTTTGTGGAAAGCTGGAGATGGACGGCATGAGACAAATGGCTTGGTCATTGTCTTTGGTCCATCCCCTCCAGGGTACCTAGTGTGGGCCGCTGTCAGTAGACAGGCTACTGAGCTAGATGGATGTTTGGTCTGACCCAGTACAGCCGTTCTTATGTATGTTCTTATGTTCTAAGTCTGCCCTTGTAACACCGACAGGCAGAACTGAGCCTGGGCTCTCGGTGCACCAGCCTCGACTGCATTAGCCACCAGCCAGTGGGCGCCCAGCTGAGACCCAGAGCAAACTCGTTCTCTCTCTCTCTGTAAGTGTCTCAGTCTCACTCCAGTGCAGCACCCCCCAGAGGCGTGGGGGTTACAGACAGACCGAGCAGAAACCCATCCGCCAACTTCAGTCTTCTGGAATGAAAAGAATTTCTTCTGTTTGAGAAATTCCCAGAAAACACGTTTTATTCACAAGCTCATCCGTGACAACGGAGCATCGTAGGCCGGGCTCTGAAGACTGGTATTTTCTTTTCATTTGCCGAGCCTGCAACCTACCATCAGCTGTGAACTGTAACATTAATGTGATTATGATTAATACGTTCATCCCAGAATGTAGCTGTGCATCAGTTCCAGTGGATTCAGCATTAAGATATAGCTTTACAAGCGCTCCAGAGATCATTAATCAGTAAAGGCAACAGCAGAGCAGTGCGGTGAAGCATGTGCAGTGGAAATAAGAGGGTTAGCGCACTCCTCCCCCTGCGGGGTCACACCGCTAATTGAGTGGCGCAGGGAGTGGCAGGGATTCTGGTAGAGACAGACAACACGACACAAGCTGCTGCCGGCACCAGTGACAAATCCATGCCCTGCAGCTGGCAGCTCGTGCTCACGTAACCCCACCAAAGGGAAAGGGTTTGAGAATTCAAGATGTCCCCAAATCAAAAAGTTTTCTGAACTTCTGTTCCAAGAAAAATGTAGAATGTTCGTCTTCTGAGTGGGAATGAAACACACTTTGGAACGCGGGAATTTCCGGTCAGACAGATTCCCTTTCCCAGCCAGCCCCACTTGACACCGTTTGGGTACATGTGCAATTTGCCTCGGGGAGAGGAGACATCACGGGACTGGCATGGCTGGTTCTGGTGACCTTGTGAGGATCAGGAGAGCTGGGCGAGTTCCCAGGCCTTGTGAGGAGGGACAGATAGACTGCACCACACTCACACCATCGACACAAGCAGGAAGCAATGACAGCAGCCCCATGAGACAGCCGCTCACTGCCTGTGACGTCAGGCACGTCCATTCCTGGCGCTCCCTTAATAGAAGATGCTCCTACTTCCAGACTCTCTGGCCACGGGATACCGTCAGGAATCTTACTCTGGCTCACAGATCAACGTAGATTCCAAAGCTAGAAGGGACCTTTGAGATCCCCTGGATTTAGCTCCTAAGAACACAGGCCAGACCCCTTTCCCAATAAGAATTCCTTTGGAAGTAGAGCAGCCCTTTAAAAATCCCGTCTTGATTTAAAAATGGACAGTGCTGGAGAATCCGCCAAGCTCTGGCTGAACTGTTCCAATGGCTAATTGTCCCCTGACTTCTTTCCATGCTGAATTTGTCTAACTTCAAAGGCTAATGGCGTATTAGGTTGCATTAAGAGGAGCATTGCCAGCAGATCCAGAGATGTCATTATTCCCCTTTATTCGGCTCTGGGGAGGCCACATCTGGAGTATTGTGGCCAGTTCTGGACCCTCCACTACAAAAAGGATGTGGACGCATTGGAGAGGGTCCAGCGGAGGGCAACCAAAGTGATGGGGAGGCTGGAGCCTATGAGGAGAGGCTGAGGGAGTTGGGTCTGTTTAGTCTGCAGAAGAGAAGAGTGAGGGGGGATTTGAGAGCAGCCTTCAACTTCCTGAAGGGAGGTTCCAAAGAGGCTGGAGAGAGGCTGTTCTCAGTGGTGGCAGATGGCAGAACAAGGAGCAATGGGCTCAAGTTGTGGTGGGAGAGGTCCAGGTTGGAGATTAGGAAAAACTATTTCCCTAGGAGGGTAGTGAAGCGCTGGGATGGGTTACCTAGGGAGGGGTGGAGTCTCCATCCCTACAGGTGTTTAAGTCTCGGCTTGACAAAGCTCTGGCCAGGTTGATTTAGTTGAGATTGGTCCTGTCTGGAGCAGGGGGCTGGACTTGATGACCTTCTGAGGTCTCTTCCAGCTCTATGATTCTATGATTCTAACTTCAACTGCCCATCATTGGGTTGACTCAGCCTTTTGTCAGGTAGCGTAAAGATGCCATTTTCAGGTACGTGTTCCCTGAGCAGATCCTTCCAGAAAGGGATCAAGTCGTCCTGTAACCATCTCTGTGTCTAAACAGATTGGGGTCCTTCAGTCTCTCATTAGAAGGTTTATTTTCCAATCCTTCAATTATTCTTGGGGCTTTTCTCTGAACCCACTCCAATTTCTCAACATCCTTCTTCCACGGGGGACACCAGCCCTGGACACAGGATCCCAACAGCGGTTGCACAGTGGTAGATACAGAAGTGACCTCGCTTCTCTACTCCTAGTTGTGAGTCCACTGATCATGCATCTCAGGATCGTATTAGCTCATTAGGCCTCAGTGCAATCCACACACCTTCTGGCTTTGGTAGGCTGGCCCATAGACCACTTACAGAGAGAAAAGAATTGAGTTTCCTTGACAACCTTAGCTGAGAGCCAGCTGGCTTTTAGCTCATGTGGTAGAGGTTCATGCACTAAGCTCTGGAGGTTCCAGGTTCAGTTCTACCTCTCGGCGTTACAAGTAGCAGCTCAACTGGCATTTCAACGGGGATGTCTCTGAAGCTTGAGATGTGTTTCCTCAGCTAGGAGGAGTGTGGAACCCACACACATCAGACTGGGTCAGGCCAAATGCCCATCCAGTCCAGTGTCCTGTCTGCCAACAGTGGCCAATGCCAGGTGCCCCAGAGGGAGGGAACACAACAGATAATCCTCACGTGATCCCTTCCATGTCACCCATTCCCAGGCTCTATCAAACAGAGGGCAGGGACACCATTCCTCTCCTACTGACTCAGAAGTACTGATGGACCTAACCTCCTCCTGTGTGTGGTTCGCTGTCCTGTGTAGTGGCACCTGGACCACGCAGGGTGTGTCTATACTGCACCCTAACTCAAAATGAACCATGCAAATTGCATATTTTATATCAATGCTATTTCAAAATCGCTTATGTTGTCATTTGGCGCTATCTGCACAATGCCAACTTTCGAAATAAAACGCTATTCCGAAATGTCCCTTACTCCTCGTGCAATGAGGTTTACAGGGATGTCGGAATAGCGAGCCCGAAGTAACGGGCTTGCTGTGAAGAGGAGGGATAGCTGTTTTGGGATACTCCAGAAATAGCATTGCAGTGTCGACGCACCCTCCCGGAGAAAGAGAGTGAATTTGCTCCACAGCCTTAGCTCCAGCAGTAGAGGCTCATGTACAGAGCTCCAGAAGTCCCAGGTTTGGTTCTACCTGTTGGTGCTACAGCAGCGCTACACTAGGAGCTTCTACTCACCCCTCCCCCCCCGAATCTTTGCTCAGAGTCACTGCCTCCCCAGACAGAGTTCCTGGTCCTTCTCTGCTTAGCACTGGGGAGGCCTCCGCTGGAGGGTGGTGTCCAATTCTGGGTGCTGCACTTTAGGAAAGATGTGGACAAATCAGAGAGGGTCCAAAGGAGAGCAACACAAATGATCAAAGATTGAGGGTACGTCTACACTGCAAACTTATGTCAGAAACAGAGGGTCCACACTACAGGGAAGCCTCAAAATGAGTCCAAGGCAGGTCCCTCTAATGTGGACGCACTACCTGGATTTAGAGCCCCAGCAGGTACTGTCCTGGGGAGGGGCTATTTCGACATAGGAGCAAGGGAGCATCCACACACCCCTCTTCTGAAAGAGCTTTTTCAGACAAGGTGTTATTCATCATGGAATGAGGTTTACCAACGTCGGCAAAACCCTTTATTTCGATTTACTTTCGAAATCGCGCAATTGCTGGATGGACGCTAGTTTTGTTTTTCCGGAATAACGGACGTTATTTGGAATAACGGTGCAGTGTAGATGCACCCTCAGAACCCTAACCTCTGAGGAAAACTTCCAAAGCCCGGGCATGTTCAGTCTCGAGAAGAGGAGACTGGGCACCTCTGACTTCCAGCGTGGTAATGCGTGTGATAAAGAGACGAGTGGTTAGTGGGTCGCCAGGGCTTCTGAAGGTAAAGGCACGACCTCGCAGGCTTACCTGGGAGAGAAGGACCTGAGGTTGGTGTAAACTCTTTCCGGTCCTGCGGCAAGTGACGCTCTGGAACGGGCTTCCCAAGGAGGTTGCTGAATTCTTGAGTTCTCATCACTAGAGGTGAGCAAAGGTTGGACACACACCGGCCAGGAGTGCTCTGGAGTTACTAGATCCTGCCAGGCAAAGGGCGCTGGGCGTGGTCACTGCTTAGGCTCCCTTCCAGTCCTACGTCTCCACGCTTCGCTCCTGGAACCCTGACCTACACCCCTGGGTGCTCCCTGGACCCACTTCGCTGCACTCAGCTCACCACACGATCCGGATCCCTCTGCATCACCACCCTGTCCTGCTCATCATTTACCCCTCCCCCAGCCTGTCCCTCATCACGCGTGTCTCAGTGCTGCAACATCCCAGGGGGAGCTGTAGGACAGGGAAACACTGAGAGGCCAACCCAAAGCCTCCTATTGGAGCCCCATGTGCTCCGACTTAGTCCCATCATTCCCATTCATACGGAGGCTGACACCTTGGTGAATAGCAGCTTCCTGTGCCTAAGCACATGGAAGGAGCATTGCAGGGAGAAAGTGGATTCCTCCTGGCCACACGTCTGTCCCTTCTAACTGGTCTTATCCAGTCCATGACCAATCCAATGGAAACGTAACCCTCTAAGCCCACCGCCACCGGCAGCATGTCCCACGTCGCAATAGACAGGACTCGCTGGCACAGGCATGTCCACCCTGCCGGAACATTGGCTTTTCTCTTCGAGACTCAGAGCATTTGATCCTCTCAGGTGTGATGAAATTACAAGGCTTTGATTTTGATTCCTGGTGCAGAAAGCGGCTTCGCGTTTCAGAAATACCCATCCACATCCACCCCCGCCCCCCAGCACGTCGTTACAGGGAAAATGGACTCCTCTCTGCAATTAGAAGGTGCAGTATAATTAACTCAAACCAAAACCAGACAATCTGTTCAACATATTCCCCATAAAACAGCCAAAAAATCAATCTTCTTCCTTTTGAAAATGTAACAGAAAGAGTTAATACTGTTCCATTCAAATTCTTAACGCAAGCCTGTTTTGGTCTTTTTTTAAACAATCTTTCTGTGCCTGATGGCAACCTGCTATTGAATTCTCCCAAAAGAAGCCTGAATAAAAGTAGACTAAAAGGCATTCTTCACTATGGCTGCATTCCCTTTCTCATTCTGTTTCTAACCTTGTCTGTTCCAGATCCAAGCAGTTTCCTCAATGAAGTCACAAATTAATGCATAGATGCAGCCACGGGTTTGTGCTTGAATATTGCAGTAATTCTGGTGCTTTGATGTCTCAAATTCTCTGAAATAAATGCCAGTTGGCCTGGCAAGGGAAATGATTTTCAGTCAGCTTCTGCAATCAGGAGTAAATTCATGCCATTCCAGAGAAAGCATTTCAAATTGACTGCAACTGACCAAAATTATCAAGGACAGAAATAAGAGCGAAAGCCATTCTCTCTTCTCCAACATTCTGTCTTACAGACAGATACAAACTATTTATCCCTAGGGAGAGCTCACATCGTTACATTCACGAGAGACTGTCTAATTTAAAGAGAAGAGGCATGTCTGCCCAACAGGTAATCACCCCTGTGAGTTTCTTACTTTCTTAAGAGCTGCTGGTTGGTGAACAATGGTTTCGGTCTGACTTCCGTCCTTCTGAGACAGGCAATCGCTGTTATCTGATGCTGCCGTAAGGGAAACTGACGGGGAATCTCTTGCATGGCATCCTATGGAAGAAGCCACAGCAGTGGGAAAGTAAACCTGAAACCAAACCTTCCCTGGGAAGGACCAGACCAGAACCAGGATGCCCTGGGAGGAATGTGGGGGATATATAGGAAATAGATGCTGGATAGTTTAAAAATCATCCTGAGTGCAATTGGACCAGACAGGTGCAAGCAGAGGCTGGCTCGGACCTGTCTGAAAAGGGAGTCACACCAGCCTGGGGGGTTGGTGGGCACTCGGGCTACATCTAGACTGCAAGCCTCTTTCGAGAACGAGCGCCTAGACTACAGCCAGTACTTTGGAAAAAGCAAGCCGCTTTGTCGCAAGAGAGCACCCAGGCAGTCTGGATGCTCTTTCGAAAAAGCACAGTTTGCATTCCAGAGCACCTTTTCTCGAAAGAGCACTTTCAAAAAGAGGCCTTTGTGACAGCCCCTCCCCCATGCTTTATGAAATGGACTCATGGACACGAATATACAGAACTCAAAGGTGCTTTGAGCGAATGAGGTCAGGTAACCCATCGATCTTCACGCCATGATCCGCTGGTTCTGTTTATCTTACTCGGCGTATGTACCATTTGTGTGTGGAAAATTCGACACAGGGAGTGGGGAATAATCTGAGAGTTTCAAATGTGTGAATGGGAGACATGGAGGGTGTTACCCTCAACTGTGAAACTCTCTCTTTTGTCCTTCAGCCTGAGCAGGGGTTGGTGGGGAGGGGCCTCAACCCTTTAACAAAAAGAATAAGAGAGGAGAGGCCGGGGTCTTTTGGCCGGGCTGCACCGGAAGGAAAGAGCCAGGGACCCCAGGGGGTAGAGAGCCCTGGTTTGGAGGGGCAGCTGGAAGAGAGGTTTGAGGGTGAGTCTGAACAGTTTGCACTGAGGTTTCAGTGTAGAATTAGCCAAGCGGTTTTGTTTCTTGTCATTTGTAACCTACTTTGTTCTGCCTGTTCTCGCTTATTCCCACTTCAGTCCTACAGCTTCTCCTTAATAAAACCATTTGTATTTTCTATCGAGCCCAGTGTAAATAATCGTTACCTGGGGGGGGAGGGGGCAACCAGCGTGCACATTCCCCCTTTCATTGCTAACGGGGCTTACCTAATTCTTCGGGGTTTGATCCCATCTGGGGAGCCTCTCTCAGGAGGCTGGGCCCTAAACTGCCCTCTCCTTGGTGCTGAAGAGATTCAGTGTCTGTGCTGCTTCTCGGTGGGGCAGGGACCTCAGCTCGGGGCCTGGTCTGGGGGAGACCAGGGAGCTGGCCCAGCAGGACCAAGAGGTGAGAAGCTCCAGAGAGCAGGAAGGCGAGTGGCCGTGGCCGTGTCAGCACCCCGGGAGAACTCCGAGGGGTCTTCTGTGACCGCCCCCGTCACAGCGTTCTTCCTTGTAAAATGAGGTTTTCCACGGTCGAAAAAACTGCCGCGTTCTTTCGATTTATTTTTGAAAGAAGACGGCAGCAGTCTAGATGCAGGGGAAGTTTTTTCGAAAAAACCCTGTAGTCTAGACACACCCTAGGAGACTTACTGTGCCTTTGGCACACCTTGGAACTGGGCTGTGGCTAAGGAACACGGATCCGAAGCAGCCAAGTGGCTGCATCACCACACACACAGCTCAGACCTCGTGGCTTTCCTGCACCGTCGGCAGCCCTGTGTTCACTGTAAGAAGTCAGGCTTCATCAGAGCCCAGCCTCTGCCATCCAGTGAATTCATAAGACCACATGTGGTGCCAGAGTGAGCTGGAGGTGAGAGAGGAGAAAATTCAACTGTGGAGCAAAGGAGTCATCTTGGAGATGGGGCAACTAAGACTTCCACCACCAGCAGCAAGGGATTGAAACTTCCAGGTAACGCAGCAGATGCCTGGGACAGATTCAAACAGGTGTATGTGTACACACACACACACACACACACACACACACCCTCTTAAACATTGCAACACCAGGAGGCATGCCACAGTGTGCAAGGAAATCAGACACAGACCTGAAGAGGTGACATCATTTTGCAAGGATGGGGAGAGAACCGCACAGCCCCGAAGAGTGAAACCCTGCAAAGGTGTCAATTTCACTTCAGGAGACAAGAGCAAGGAGAGCCCTTTGCAGAATCCCTTACAGAGACGCTTCTGAGCCAAGCCTGCAACCGTAGAGAGTTAACAGATTCAGTTACAAGGGATCAAAATGCAATTAGAGACCCAAATCTACCAAGATGAGGGCTGGAGAATAGAGCTCTCTCTTGACTAAAACAGGAAAATGGTGTCCGCTAGCACAAACCTCTCTGAACAGAATAAAAATAATGGAAGGTAAACAGGACCCTGCCAGTCTTGGTGCAGTGACAAGACAGAGAAAAAACTGGCAAGTAAGAGTCAGTACGGGACAAAACCCACAGAGAAGCCTGAAAATAAATGGGAGAGCTCCCGAGGGACAGTGTTAAGCATTGCACAAGACAGGGAGACAAACACAGACCTTGGTAATGCCCAGCTTGTGTGAGGTGCTGCAGTGTTGGTAAGAGACGCAGTCCCTTGGCCAAAGTGCAACCGGGGCCGACGCCGGTGTCCGAGGAGCCAAACCTGCGTACTGAAGCAGTCCTCCAGGAAGAGAGGCCGGGCCGCCACACAAAAGAGGAATTGTCTAGGAACTGTGTCTGGAAAGGCAGGAAATGGATGAAGGGACCTTTTCCTTGGGCACTAACTGGATTCTCATAACCTACACTTTGGACACTGGAGGGCAGGTAAAGGCTGTTTCCGATACTCATGTTAACAGTCTGAAGGAAAAGAAGCAGGGGACATGGGGAACAAACAGGTTACTCTGAAATCTTACAGGGGGAACTCGTTCCAGCTGGCGGTATGCGTGTCCGAGAAGGGGAGATGCAGGGTCACAAAGAACGAATAAAGGCTGTGACAGTGAAAGGGAATACAGCACTTGCCTTAGGTTTAAAAGGCTGCCACACTGTAGCGAGGAGGTTCCCCGTCACCCCCTCACCTCTCCCTCTGTCCTTTTCCCCTCCGGCGAACCCCCGGGTCACTGGCTTGCTGACCTCCCTGGGGGTTGCTCCCGGGTTGCACACACGGCTCGCCGGGGCTGTAATGTCCTCACTCAGGCTCAGCCCACTGTGGTCCTTGAGCACGGTGGCCGCGGCGCCCAGCTCCCGGTAAAAGTCCCCCAGCCGCCGGGCGTGGTCCTCCCGTTCCCAGACGGGTCCAGAGTGGTTGGTTGCTCCGTCTGGAGCCCTCCACCTGCTGCTCTGTTGGGGCCGCCTGCGGAGGAGGAGAGAACACTGCCAGTCCCCGCTCCCTTCTGGCTCCCTCCTCCCTCTCTCACCTTGCCGCCGCCCTTTTGACCCGGCGCGCTGGGGCCGCCCTCTCCCACGGTGCTCCTGCCGTCTGGGTCCCTCGGGGTCCTAATGCCAGCCCTGGGCAGCGCGCCCGCTGCCGTGGCTCTACCCCCGGCTGTGCACCCTGCTCCCCGGCTTCCCCGGGTTGCTCAGCGGTGCACACGCTAACTGCTCCAGCCGCCAAACGGCCGGCTTCCCCGGGGCTCTTGGCTGCTTCCCCACCGCGCACCTCTGTCGGGCTGCGGCTGCAAGTGCAGAGAACGTTTTCCCCATCACACACACCATTGGGCACATGGCAGAGGAGATAAGGGGGAGAAGGATAGAGGAAGAGTCTCAGGATGTTTGGAGGACATAGGAAAACTTTCAACGGAATATAAACTTGCACCAACACAACCCATCACACATGCCCCTGGAAACAGTCCTCTGAGTGCGAGAAAAAAGTTCAAAGAAGAACTGCGTTGTTATTACAGGAGCCTCCAGATGGGTGCACTTCTTAGTAACAGTTGTGTGCGGGGGCGGAGGATGGAACACAGCTTACGCTTGGATCCTAAAGAGCTTAACTATATCAAAGGGAAGCATTTCCATTTCCATCCCAGGGAAGGTATTTTTCATGACACAGCTGGTACAAAAGTATTTTACTCCTTTCGACGCGTTGTCTGGATTCTGGAAGATTCCCTTAAATGAGGGGAGTTACAAATTACATTGTATTATACCATATGAAAGGTATTGCTTTTTCAGATCACCTCTGGGTCTGAAATCCATCCGCTCTAGAAGGCTTTCATAGGACTGTGACGCAAATATTGGAGGAAATTGAAGTGGACAGAGATGACATTCTCATGGGGCAGCACACCAGAAGAACCAAATTAGAGGTTCACGAGGGCATTGGACAAGACGAGAACAGGAGGCCTGAAGTGAAACAAAAAAGTAAATCCAGGCTCAGAAGGTTCACTGAATAAGGGGCGTGTCCTGAGCATAGCAGAGCAAAGTTATAACAAACAGGCCACACCCAGAAAATAAACAGGGGTCCAGCTGTTCACGGGGATAGTTCATTTTGCATGTGTGTCTGGATGAACCAGCGACCACTGCATCCTCGTGCAGAAGAGTCGCTGGATGTGGGATACTCACCGGGACGAAGAATTTGACCACATAAAATGATGGATTCAGAAAGCACTCGGAGGACAGAAGGCAGCCCAAATTGTCCCCAGGAGAAGATGGCACGGGGGCAACATGGCTACAGAGTATGATCTCCCCAGAGGCTGGGGGCACCATGCCATTGTGCCCGCCTTGCCAAGGAAGCCATAGTCCCAGCACATGGTCATACAACAAAGCTCATTGGTTCACGTATGGAAGACCAGTTGGTGCGGAAATCAATCCTAAGCCTCCGCGATCACTGGGCACTCGGCCTGGTTACCATGACGGGTTTTCAGCTCCACTGGCCCCATTCAGCAACAGCCTAAAAAAGCGTTGGTGGCAGCACCCGGGAAAGAATCGGGCCTCTATTCTAGGACACGTCTCCAGGCAGCCCTGGCATTGCCCAGCTCATCCCTGGGGCTAATTCTCTCACAAGCTCTCCAGCATCCAGGGAAGCAGTTTCTAGCAGGGTTGGGGATTGTTAACAAACCATCAATCCTCCCCACCTCCTCCCTCCTGCTTCCCCCACGTCTGCCCCTCACGCCACTAGGCTCAGCCATCCGAACTTTCCTGCTTCTTGCCTTCGAGCGCCAGTAGCACAGTTGCTCCAAACCAGAGACCCCCTCGGCTCTCTGGAGGGTCCAGCTCCGCCCTCCCTCAAAATCCCACTGGCCCTCTTTTTATGAGAATCAGCCAGATACATGCCAGGGTCTTTCCCCAGGGGCTGCAGATGAGCTAATCAGCCAGCCAGCCAGCTGCTGGCCTCTGACTCCAAGGCCGTGTCCAGACTCAGGGTTTTTTTCGGGAAAAGTAGCCTTTTCCCGAAAAAACTTCCCCTGTGTCCAGACTCAAGCCGCGTTCTTTCGAAATTATTTCGAAAGAACGCGGCTTTTCTTTCGATGGCGGTAAACCTCATTTCACGAGGAAGAATGCCTTCTTTTGAAAGCTCCTCTTTCGAAAGAAGGCGTTCTTCAATGTAAAGAGGCCGTCTTCGAAAGAGAGCATCCAGACTCGCTGGGTGCTCTCTTTCGAAAAAGCGGATTTCTCTTTCGAAAGATCCGCCTGCAGTCTAGACGCGATCTTTTGAAAGAGGCTCTTTCGAAAGATGCTTTCGAAAGAGCCTCTTTCGAAAGAAGCCTGCAGTCTAGACATAGTCCAAGGGAATTAACTCTTGTAATCCTCACACACACATTGTCCAGAGCAGAACGAGGAGCAACGGTCTCAAGTTACAGTGGGGGAGGTCTAGGTTGGATATTAGGAAAACTATTTCACTAGGAGGATGGGGAAACACTTGGGTGGGTTCCCTAGTGAGGGGGTGGAATCTCCATCCCATTTTGAGAAAGCTCTGGCTGGGATGATTGAGTTGGGGTTGGTCCCACATTGGACAGGGGGCTGGTCTTGATGACTCCTGAGGTCTCTTCCAGCCCTGGGGTTCTAGGATTCCATGTGATACAACTGGAGTAGAAACAGAGGTGGAGTCAGAGCCAGGGCATGTCCACCTGAGGAGGAATTGTCCTGTCTCCAAGTGAATGTGCTGTCAATTGGCTGAGACATCGGACGGATTAGTCTTTATAGAGCGTGATCAAGACTATTACAATGGGGGGGAGAGGGTCAGGATGTTGTGTTCCAGCTCAAAGCTGAAGGGTCTACCCCTGAAAGCTTGTGCTTTCCAGGGAAGAAAAAAGCAGTACCTAAGATGTTCCAGGCTGACCTGCTCACAAGAATACATGTAGGACACGGGGACAGGGAGAAACGTAAATACGGGCTCAGAAAGATATGGTATTAGCCACGAAGGAATGATGAGCTCGAGAACACGGTGAAATGGTGTGAAACGTTCAACAGGACCAACCTACAGAGAAGAGCCTGATGAACAGATGAGGGCACGGTCTGAAGTTGGTGTGGATTTAGTTTCATATGCAGGTAAAGACCACGCTTTGATTTTGAATGATTATTCTCTTGATCCAAAGCTTGTTTCATTAGACTAAGATTTGCCCAGCGAGTCCTACGTTCATAGAACCATAGAGATGGAAGAGACCTCAGGAGTCATCACGTCCAGCCCCTGCCCAAGTCAGGACCAATCCCAACTAAAACTCGAAAAACCTCCTGGATTGTCTGTGTACTGCTCTATTGGTCTCCCAACAGATGCTAGGGAGATTAAAGTTCCCTACGAGAACCAGGGCCTGTGATCTGGAAGCTTCTCTCAGTTGTCTGAATAAAGCCTCATCTACCTCATCCACCTGATCCTGCCTATAGCAGACACCAAGCACAACATCACCCTGTTGCTTCCACCTCTAAACTTAACCCATAGACTCTCAACAGGCTTTTCTCCCTCTCTAGACTGGAGATCTGAGCACTCATACTGCTCTTACATACAGTGCAACTCCTCCTTTTCTCCCCCGCTTGTTTATACCCTCCCATGACAGTGCTCCAGTCATGCGAGTCATCCCACCAAGTCTCTGTTATTCCAACCAAATCATAGTTCTTCGACTGGGCCAGGGCTTCTAATTCTTCTTGTTTGTTTCCCAGGCTTCTCGCCTTTATGTACGAACACCTTAGATAAATTGATAGCCCTACCTTCTCCATCCGAATCAGGGGTCCTCCTCTGTTGCTCATTCCTCCTGGTGTTTCTTCCCGGTATCCGACTTTCTCAATTACCTCAGGGCTTTGGTCACTGTCCCCCAAACGTTCCCAGAGTTCAAATCACGTTTGGTGCACTGCACAATGTCCCCAAAGAGGTTCAGCTCTTAGCGCGACTCCGCTTGCCAGCATATTGAGAAAAGTCTCCCCCTTGGACTGCCCGTCATGTCCTGGCTCCTGGAGAACAGTGTATCATCCAGAGGCCGGGGGAGGCGGCAAGACGGAGTGGAGTGCAGCAGGCTGCAAGGCTGCTCTGGCTCCAGGCGCCACAGTGACGGGGGGTGTCCCCTGTTGCCACCACGCGCCAGGCCCCTGGGTCCCATCCATAGGATGGCTGGGGCAGCCGCCACAGGGACCCCAGAAGCGCAGGCCTGGGGCGGTGGCACCGAACCCCCCAAGAGATGAGATGGCTCTGTCCACACCATTCAGGCCACAAGGGGGGATAAAAATCAGCTCTGCCTATTCCCACTCTCTTTCTGCTCTCTGCATTCAATCAGTGAAATGCCTCCGGCCATCGAGTGGGCCCACCACACCCTGTAGTCCCCGTACTCATCACACCCCGCCGGGCTTGCACTTCCCAGTAAAACAAAGGCAGAGAGAAAATCTGACTCTCCCTGTAAAGAGCCTAAACTCCCAGCCTCACATTGGCAAGAAAGAACCTTTCCAAACTCCTATTGGACAGTGGAGATGCTGTGTGCGCCTTCAAATGGGAAAATGCTCCGTTGCCCCTGAGCATTCTGTCTTGGGGAACTTTAATTCCACGTGGCTAAGGGAGCCCCAGTGATCAATCTCTCCTTTGAGAGGTTCCTATGCGGCACTGCACATAAACATTTCAAACTCATTAAGTATAAAAGGGAGGGAGCTTTAATAATGAGAGATGAGCTTTTTCAGGCAGGTCTTTGGGGCTCTATGATTCATTCTAACATCAAAGTTCAGGAGTGAAACATAATGACGACATTATTGTCAATAGGGGGAAAAACCCCTTCCAAGGTGGAGTTTAACCATCCCCTTCGTCCCATCAACCCCTCCCAGTTCCTTACTTACTTGTAACCAGAGTTGGCAATTTTCCGTGTTGCACACAATTTTCAATTTGCCGTTGGGAAAATCAAAATGAAATAGTTAAGTTCCTGTGGCTGTCACCTGACACGAACCATGCCACGCTGGCTCAGCAAACCCCATTGAGACTTTTTTCTTTTCATTGAAAATGTCAAAAGGAAATGTTCCGACAATTCCACATCAATCATTTTCAGACAAAAAAATGTTCATCAAAAAATGTTGCTATTCCAACTTATAGTCCCCATTTGCAATACAAAGAAACATGGAAATTTTGGACTTTCCCAGGGGACAAATGGAAATTCAAAATGTCCCTCAGCTGGGCCATCTTTGTAGAGGGTTATTTGGCCTCTGATACTTCAATCGAGCATGGCCTCTCTTTGCAGGGAAGCTCAGCAAGAGCGCTGGGCTTGTACTGGCAAGGCAAGAGAAATAACATTTCACAAACTGTACATGCCACAGTCTCTTACGTGAATTACGTAGCTGGAGTCGATATCTCGTAAATTGCGTTTTCATGCCATCCACACAGCGAGAGGTCTACAGGAGAAAACGTTCCTGTCGGCTTCTCTTACTCCTCCTGAGGAACAAGACTACCAGCACTGATGGGGGCGCCCTCTCCGTTCGAATTCTCGGGTCTTCACTAAACCCTCTAAAATCGAACCCTGGAAGATCGACTGTGGCAGCGTTAATCTTCCACGTAGTGTAGACCAGGCCTTACAGTTCTGCATTGCCTGCCTAGTTTGCTTGAGAAAGGGGCTCCACTCTGCAGCACAAATCCCCACTTTAGGGGAGAATTCAAAGAGTACTCAGAAGCTCGTTGAGACGTAGTTCCGTACATACATTATTTATAGACACACTTTGTAATATTTTGGTATCAAGTGTGTATTAAAGAGGATTAACTGGTGTTTTTCTATTTCTCCTGTTATATCACTTCTCTTTCCCCTTTCTAGCTACGCCTCTGTCTTTCCTCTGCATTTAAGATTCCAGATTTATTTATTTTTTTCAATCAGGTTTGCTTCTCCAAGAGCATGTCTTTTAACCCGCGCAGACGTATCTGGCCTTTGGAATCTGCTTTTGATAAAGGAAAGCCGCCGCTTAAGTCAATAGTGTAGGTTAAGTATTCCTACATGCATTCTTTGGAGGAAAGTTTAAAGAGGACAACATATTGATCTGGCGAAAAGCTTACAGTAAATTGTCTTCTGTGTGTAGAGCTACAGAAAGCGCAGAGCAACAAGCAAAGCTAATCGGTTTCTCCTGGTTCCACAGCTATTTATTTGCCTACAACCATTTTTCTCATGTTCACCACAAGTGAAAGATCTTTTACTTTCAAATGACAAAAGTGCTTCATTAGCATAGAAGGGAGGCACTTCCAAAGGTTCCTTCTACTTGTCAAAAATCATTCAGGTCCCCCTTTGGGTGCAGTGCAATTTGCAGCAGAGACAACTCGAAGAAACAAAACCAGGCGCTGTGAGCAGGCTCCCCAAGAGAAATGTGCAGCAAAGCTCCCAAAAGTAGGACAGAAGTCAACTTCCTTGGCTAGTTTAGTTGGGGTCATGTGAAGATAACGAGGAGCATCCAGACAGCTGAGAAACTGAACATGCTTGAGAAACAGGAATTCCTTAGGCCTTACAATAGCTTGATGGTGAGACCAGGGGCAGATTAGCCACTGGGACCCAGGCCAATAAGGAGGGAGCAAAAATTTGGGTTTCTCTGCACCCCAAACTGGGCAGCGGGCTCGGGACATAAGGGCAGGAGCAGTAGGTGGGAGGAGTGGGGCAACCAGCAGGCATGCCAGTGGGGCAGTCTTGCACAAGGAGCTCCAAGCTTCCCCCGCCCAGAGTGTGACATAGTGTGGGTACCTTGCTGGTTGTTAGGCTTGGGCTATGGGTGACCTCCACTGGCTGCTGTCTGTACCACGGCCCAGCCGAGTAGCTGATGGGACAGGAAGGTGACCTGTTCGACCGGTTACCTCTCAGGGAGAGGAACAAAGGGAGGTGGGATGCCGCCTCTGGCTGGGGGGCAGGGCTGGAAGGGATGGTTAGGGAGTGTCTGTCTGGGATCATGGAGGAGACAGCCTAGGGAAGGGGCTGGAATTTAGGGTCCCAGTCTCCCCCATCTCAAGGGGGGCTGAGGCATCCTAGGCCTGCCCTGGAACCAGATGACATCTGTGCTGTATCCTAGAGAAGCCATAAACTCCCTCTATTCTACTGGCTGGTGGAGTCTGTTTGTGCCACTACGGGGGTGCAGGAGACAGGGGAACCCCGACGCGCCGTCACACAGAGTAAGCCCAATTCAATGACATCGAAGGGTTGGGTTTCACAGAGCGTGGTCAGCCTGCCCGGAGAGACGGCATCCTGAGGCATTCATACAGAACGAGTCCAGTCATTCCTATTCTCCACAGGCTAAAAATGAAGCACCAGTTCTCCCAGGTGCAAACCAGCATTTCCTCCATGTGAGCGATTTCACTGGGGAGATGGAGTCTGAGCTCACCTTCCCTTTCGTCGCCCGGCCATGCAGCTCCATGTTGACCCCGGGCTGGGTGTGTCAGGGATAACAGCACTGAGGAGGAGGAGGAGCTTTCTACCCCCTCTGGTGGCTAGGACACTCCGTCCCGTCCCCGAGGATAATGTCCTGGCCTCAGGTACGCGCTCATTCCTCACCGCCCGGCTGGATGACAGCAGCACAAGAAACTGAGGCAGGGAGCCGTCAGCTCTCAGGGAACAGCAGTGATTCCAAGTACGTCCCCACAGCAAGGCAGTGACTGGAAGTGCGTTAACCCTGCCCTCTGCCCTCTCCCCGTGGGACAGGGAGTCAAGCCACTGCCAGGGCGCCAAATTCCCCGGGCTGAACGTTTCTAAAACTCACCAGGACAAGGACAAGGACCATGCCCAGCGCTGCTGTTCCAAGGGATCGTTCTGCCCCTCCACGGAAGTGACTCTTAAAGGCTCTGATGAGCCTCCTGGCCCAACCTCAGAGTCACTGTTCCAGCCTCTTCCTTCCCCGTTCTTCATGAGACCGCGCCCTCCCTTGGCTATCACAGCCCCATCTTCTCCTTTCCCTCTTCCCTTTTTAACCGCTCCCCAGCGGCACCTCCTCCACCCCTCCAGCTCTCTGTGTGGCATCAGCCTCGGTCCCCTTCTCTCCTCCCTCCACACCTCGTCTCTCCGGCATCCAATCCACACGCACAATTCAACTGTCAGCCTAACGGGGACCATCCACAGGCCTCTCTCCCTCCCAACCATCTCTCTCGTGCTTCCTCCAGGGTGTTCACCCAGCAGCTCAAGCTCAGCATGGCCCAACACGACTCCTTTCCTTTACCTGCATTGCTGCCCCACTCTGCCTTCCTCCATCGCTAGGAACACCACCTGCCACCTCCTCACGCAGGCCCAGGATCGGGGCAGCATCGTCTTCGACTCGGCCCTCTCTCTAGGTCCTCACACAGTCTGGGCAACATCTCCAAGGCCAAGGCTCTGCTTGGAGCTTGGGTGAGGGGTTCCCGGCTTGAGCAGGTATGTTTGCACTACCTCTCGTCAAGCTAGTGCACTAAACATGGCAGCAATGGACTGTGTACGCCAGGAGGGTCGGGCTCATACTCCTGGCTCCAAGTGTCAAAGGAGCCATGGTATGGCCCTTCCTCTCCATTCACCCAACTCAAATGTCCAACTAGACTCACCTTGCCTCTTGGTTAGTGCAAGACCCTTTCTTGAGACATGCAGCCTTGCCCCACGTCCATTCAAATGCTGCTGCAAGTGCCATTTCTTAGCCTCGGCAGAGTAGCTGGGTCAGGATAATAGTCAAGCTGGGTGAGGTATGGTCGTGTATTGGACCAGCTTCTCTTGGGGAAAGCTTTGTGTGGCTTGTTGCTCTTATCGAGCAAAGCTGGCATTGGAAAAAGTTCAGAAAAGGGCAACAAAAATGATGAGGGGTTTGGAATGGGTCCATATGGAGAGAGATTTAAAAGACTGGGAATTTTCATCTTAGAAGAGAGAAAACTAAGGGAAGATATGATAGAGTTCTATAAAATCATGACTGCTGTGGAAAAAGTGAACAAGGAAAAGTTATTGAATTATTCCCACAATATAAGAACTAAGGGGTCACCAAATGAAATTAATAGGCAGCAGGTTTAAATCAAACAAAAGGATGTATTTCTTCATCCAATGCAGAGTCAATCTGTGGAACTCCTTGCCAGAGGGTGTGGTGAAGACCAGGACTTTCTCAGGGTTCAAAAAAGAGCTAAATTTATAGAGGGCCCATCAATGGCTATTAGCCAGGATGGGTGGGAATGGTGTCCCCAGCCTCTGTTTGTCTGGGAATGGGCAAGAGGGGAGGGATCACTGGATGATTCCCTGTTCTATTCACTCGCCCGGTCACTGTCAGCAGACAGGACACTGAGCTAGGGGGTCCTTTGGTCTGAACCAGTCTGTTCTTATGTAATTCATTGAAGTATGTGACTCTGGTATCACTGCAATTATTTAACAGGTTAGAGCGATTGCCGTGCAACCAGCAATTTAAGAGCATTTAGTCCCTGAATAAAAGAGGTTAAATTGCACTTTAAATGCTGCTTATAAAAGGAAACTGCAAACTAACTTCAGCAAAGTGCTAGGGCTGGGGCGTGGGTATAATTACTTTTCTGGATGCCAATTTACAAATGATCTTAATATGAACTTAAAGGTCTCATTTTAATAATGCCTTCAATATTTGTCATCTTTGGGGCTTGGTGTTTAGATGCCATTCAGGGACAGAAATAGCTCTCATCTTTAGAGAGTTTCAAGTAGCCGCATGTTTTACCGTTTCATAAAATTACCTATTTGTTCTGCTGCTCTGTGTGAATGTAAAATCCCCAGATCTGCTCTATACATGTACAAACAAGACACCTACGCACTTGGTGGCCCTGTCTCTATAACCTGTGCTATCATATGACTGAGTTTCGTTCTTAAAATTTGCTATTAAAAGTGGCAGACTCTTCCCAAAGAGAATCAGACCCCTACAATGTGGGATTTCTCTCCTCTACAGGCAACTCCTGTCCTAGACCTGATCTGCCAAAAGCCTGCACCTCAACTCCAAGTATTTTCAAGAATCACAGAAGGCCCCGCAAATCCAGCCTCTGCCCTGAGGGACAATCAAGTGAGCCTAGAATGTCCTTTGACTGGTATTTTCCAACCTGTTCTCCTCAAGTTTTCACTGATGGGGACTCCACACCCCCTCCCTAGGGAACCCATCCCAGTGCTTCACCACCATCCTAGGGAAATAGTTTTTCCTAATATCCAACCTAAACCTCCCCCGCTGTAACTTGAGACCATTGCGCCTTGTTCTGCCATCTGTCACCACTGAGAACAGCCTCTCTCCAGACCGTTTGGAACCTCTGTTCAGGAAGTAGAAGGCTGCTCTCAAATCCCCCCTCACTCTTCTCTTCTGTAGACTAAACAAGCCCAAATCCCTCAGCTTCTCCTCGTAAGTCATGTGCTCCAGCCCCTGTTATCATTTTCATTGCCTTCCACTGGACTCTCTCCAATGCGTTCACATCCTTTCTGTAGTGGGGGGCCCACAACTGCATATACTACTCCAGATGTTGCCTTGCCAGTTTCAATCATTTTTGTCGCTCACTTCTAGACTTTCTAATTTGTCTACATCTTTCCTAAATTGTGGTGGACACAATACTGCCGATGAGGTGACACTTATGTGAAACAGAACTGGATCATTGCTTCCCATGTCGTATAGACAGCACTCCTGTTAATATACACCAAGGGATATTAGCCTTTTTCATGGGTGTCTCATATTGTTGCCTTATATTCAGTTTGTGTCCCACTAGAACCCTGAGATCTATTTCAGCAGTAGAACCACCTACCTAGTTATTCTCCACTTTATAGCTGTGCCTTGGATTTTTCTTCCTTCCTACGTGAAGTACTTTGCACTTAGCTTTATTGAATTCCATTTTGTTAATTTCAGATCAATTCTCCAATTTCTCAAGGTCATTTTGAATTCTAACCCTGTCCTCCAAAGAGTGTACACCCCCGCCCACACCAGTCTCCTCATGGTTGTTGTGAGTATGCTCTCCACTCCATTTTCCCAGTCATTGATGAAAATATTGACTAGGACCAGAGCTAGGGTGGATCCCAACAGATGCACCCTCCCAGTTTGTCAGCACACTGTTGACAGGAAGCCTAGATTGTAAACCGAATTGGTGAATATCTGGGTAGTGAATTACAGTGAGTCCAGCTGCTGTGTGTGTAGCCACCCTTTTAAGATCAATCAGGTGAAAATCACCCTTTGTTTTGGAGGCTCTAGGAATGCACAAAGAATGAAGACCATGACCACACACAAGTCACAAATAAGAAATCCTGCCTGTACTGGAAGTGTGGCTAAGCAGAGGATTAAGGTTACACTCATGGACAAGTAGTTAAACCTATGCGTGCCCACACGGTAACAAACGCCATATTGATACTCCTGTGCTCCAAGAGCCTCTCAACAGGTGAGCATTGATAGAGGGGTGGTTTCTGCCAGGGTCTTCCCAAAGAGGTCTCCCCTCAGCATCTCCCCACTTTAACATGAGCAAGGACATCTTTTATCTGATTGGTGTGACCACTCCTAACACCTTGCATTTGTGTCTGAACTCAGTGAATTGAATTTCAATCCCCCCTGAAAGCATTTCCCCATTGTCAGCAAGCAGGAGTGCGGTGTCAGGCTGTGAATCACGCTGATGGGTGGAGTGATAAATCATGAAGCGGCCAGGCCTCTGACACAGGACGGTCAGGATCCCTTGGTAAGCCAGGTGACAGCAAACGCTCTGCATGTTAATGACAGTGAATGGAAACGATCATTCCTAGGGACAAAGGACACAGATCCCCCGACAGGCTGGGGAACGATCCCCGGGGATGCGGCGAGACCGAAAAGCACAAGGGGTTGTGGTGGATAACCAGATGACCATGCATTCCCGGTGGATGCTGTGACTACAAGGGAGAATTCGATCCTAGTTTGTATGAACGGGGGACTCTGGAGTAGGAGCAGGAAGAATATTTTCCCTCAGTATTTAGCAGGGGTGGGGACGTGGCTCAAACACAGTGTCCAACACTGGTGACCACAATTCAAGACGGAAATGGAGACCTTGGAGAGGATTCCGAGAAGACCCATGGGGCCGAAGGAAGGGCTTGAAGGCATGCCTCATGGGCGGAGGCTCAGCAAGGAGGAGGCTGACAGGAGCGACTTGATCACACTGTATAAATACCTGTCCCGCAGCTTCGCATTCACTGAACCCCCAGCCTTGGTAGCAGTTACCCAAGTTCTGCACGGGCATGGCCAGACCTTCCTGCTGACAGCCCTCTTGCACTGTCCTGGGGGCATGGCTGTCGGCTGAACAGCTCCGAGGTCTTCTCAGCCCATGGCCCCTTGGGAGACAAATGGGACCTTCGTGTCCTGAAATGTTTACCCAGCAAGTGGCTTGGCACCAAGAGACACAAACTGTGCACAGTGCATGCACCAGTCACTGGGACCAGCAGCCTCTATTCAGGAATTCTCAACTGGTGGTCCATGGTCACTTTTTCAGTGGTCCACAGGAACATTGTCTAAAGACACACGGCGTGAGCAGGTGCCGCCGTTAGGCCGTTTTACGCTGTGTTCACAAGCACGTAGCACGTTATCCACCTCAGAAAGGAGGTGGTCCATGAAAATGTTTTGATTGGCCTTGTGGTCTGTGGACTGAAACGAGTTGAGAACCACTGATTCAGGGAGTAAAAAAGAAACCTTCCCTAGAAAGTGAAGAGTGCCATGCGCAGTCAGAAGATAATAAACCACAGTTCCAGTCACAGCTGGATTAATTCTCCATCTGATTAATCAATGTTGTGTCTGTGCATTCCTTAATGGTATGGAAAAGTCGATGGTGTGACTAGCATGTGACACCATTCTAGGTTAGCCAGGACTAGAAAAGACTGCAAGGATTTTCTGAAGGATCTCACAAAAGTAGGTGGAAGGAGGATGGCAGAAGGCATTCAATACTGAAGAAGGCCCACTGCTTTGCAAAATTTGAACTCCTCTTAGGTTTACAGGGTTCTGAATGGATTGCCATCAATTCAACTAAGGATCTGAGTGAAAAAAAAACCTGTAAAATCTCGAGTATAATGCACACTTTTCCCCGTTTTTTTAGCATCAAAGATGGGGTGCGCATTATCTATAGGAAGTTTTTTTTTAAAGTTTTAAACTCACCCTCAGCAGGCGCGAGCTTGGCGCGTGGACAGCTGGGTGGGAGAGGCTCCCTCCCGAGCTCGGCACGCTGGCAGCAGAGCGGGGGCACTCGAGCTCGGTTTGTGTTTGCAGTTGTGCCTTTGAGTTATGAGGAGCTTCCTAATCTGACTTTGTAGATTTGTTGTGCTTTGGAGTTACTTATATGGTGTTAGAAGAATTAGCAGGAGGACTATGGGGGCAAATAGGATACCGTAAAATCTTGAGTATAATGGGGGTGCGCATTATAGATTAGAGTGTAGTTTATTCAAGAATTCTGACGTTTAAAAGGTAGGTGTGTATTATACATAGGTGCGCATTATACGCGAGATTTTACGGTAATCACAAAACCCAACAAAAAGCTCATTTGAGTAGTTTGCTAACAGATGATGCAGTTTCTTGGGGGAAGGGGGCATTATTTTGCAAATGAAAAAAATCCAACCGGAAAATCAAAATGAAACCGTTCACTCTATGCCGTTTGCAGCTGAATCAGAATATTCTAGTTTTTTTGGATTGACCTGGAACACTGAGATTTGAACCCATTGAACGAAACGTTAGACTCCCTTTCTCTCTCAGTGTATTGCCGTATGGGAGTTTTAGTCTGGGCCCTTCATTTTCTTCCATAAGATGGCTCCCTTGAAGACTACGTGTCCCCAGAATGCAGATAACTAAAACCAATTTAATAACTCCCAAATAACAAAACGGAACTCGTGTGTCCTCACTACGGGGAAGCCTCAAAATGAGTATGAGACAGGCTCTGTTCCAATGGAGGCGCAACCTCTACGTAGAGCCCCTGGAAGCCCTGGGGAGTCATTACTTTGAATTACTCTGGGGAGTTGTTAGTTTAAAATAGTGGCACTGGCACATCCACGCTACCGTTATTTGGAAATAACCCTTTCGGAATTTGCGTTATTCCTCGAGGAAAGCAGGAGGACCGATTTCGCAAAGACCAGCCCGTTATTCCAAAATAACGGGCTCAGTAGTGTGGACGCTCTGCTAATTAATCCGACCTGAGGGGGCTGTTTCGAAATAAAGCCCTGGTATAGACCAGGGCTGAGTGGGCCGCATGGTGCATTGCGGGACGCACAGGCCCGTGGGTCCGTGTGGGAGAATGAGCTCAGTCAGGGAGCCTAGACCCTACGGGTCAGGAGGGACGCCAGACTCTCAAACCGCCACGCTGGGGACACGCCATGCCATTGAAGAGGGGACACAGTTTAAAAAAATGCAAAATAATCAAAGTTGAGAGCAGAGGTTCTCCGCCATTAGCCACCAGAGGACCCCCGTTTTGATTTGAATTTCTCAACAGACCCCCCACTCCATCCAACCTGACATGACTCCTCCCCAGGACCAGGATGCTGGCTAGCACCTCAACCCCTCCCCAGGCACCGGACCCCCTAGCAATGCCCACCGGGTGTGCAACCGCAGCCAGCGTCCGCCAGCCTCTGCCCTCGCCCTGTTGGCAGCCCCACACCTGTTCCAGCAGCAAGAGAGATTCCTCTCACCTTAAGTGCCCCTTCTCCCCACACCTCTACCTCCCCCCACTCTATCCCTGCACCTCCTCTTCTCCACCCCCAGCCCACACATGCCCGTCCCTGCCCCTCCCCCACCCTCCCAGCACCCCCTGCATGCTGGGGAACAGCACTAGGAGGGATATGGAGGAGTTAACCCCATGGCCTCTGGAGTGTGCTTGAGGACCCCTGTTTGAGACTCCTATTTAGAGAGGGGAGAAAGGAGCGTCTGCTCCCCCCGCCTCAGAACGGGAGAACAAGGGACTCTGAGAACGATAAGAGATACACACGGCGAGTCTCCTGTCTCACAGTGTTACTGAAACAATGGGCCATTGATTTGCATAATGAGAACATCGGGGCTGTCTAATCTATCTACCCATCCACCCCTATTCACCGCCTCTTATCTGTCTATCTATCTATCTGTCTGTCTATCTGTCTATCTGTCTATCTATCCTCTTACACCCCCCCATCTATCTATCTATCTATCTATCTGTCTATCTATCCTCTCACACCCCCCCCCCCCATCTATCTATCTAGCCCCACACCCCTTCTATATATTGGGTATGTCTAGACAACAGGCTTTTGTCGACAGAGACTTTGTCAACCGATAGGGTACATCTAAACTACATAGCTCCGTCGACGGAGTCATGTAGATTTGTTTGTTCGGCAAAGGGTAATGAAGTCGCGATTTAAATAATCGCGGCTTCATTTAAATTTACGTGGCTGCCGCGCTGAGCCGACAAACAGCTGATCAGCTGTTTGTCAGCTCAGCGCGCTAGTCTGGACGCTCCCCTGCCGACATGAAAGCCCTTTATCGACCTCCCTGGTAAACCTCATCCTACGAGGCATAACGGGGAGGTCAATAAAGGGCTGTCAGGTCGGCGCGGGAGTGTCCAGACTAGCGCGCTGAGCCGAGAAACAGCTGATTAGCTGTTTGTCGGCTCAGCGCAGCAGCCACGTAAATTTAAATGAAGCCGCAATTATTTAAATCGTGGCTTCATTTCCCTTTGCCGATCAGCCTAATCTACATGGCTCCATCGATGGAGCCATGTAGTTTAGACAAACCCATACTGTCGACAAAGCCTCTGTCAACAAAGAGCGCCTAGACTACAGCCAGTTCTGTCAACAAAGCAAGCCGCTTTTTCGACAGAGGGTCTAGACGTTCTCTTTTGAAAAAGCACAGTGTGGATGCAATAGCACCTTTTGTTGACAGGACTCTGTCGACAAAAGGCGTTATTCCTCATAGAACGAGGTTTACTGCTGTCGACAAAGTGCCGTATTCTGTCGACTTTCTGTTGACAGAACTCAGCAGTAGTATAGACGCAGGTATAGTTTTGTCGACAAAAGTCCACTTTTGTCGACAAAACCCTATAGTCTAGACACACCCAGTAGAGGTAGGGACTATCTAGCTATACACCCATACGCCCCCTCTATTGATCTATCTATCCCCATACACCTATCTATCTATCTATCTTAGGGTGTCTAGACTACGGGGTTTTATTGAATAAAGTGGCTTTTTTTCAAAAAAACTTCTCCTGCATCTAGACTGCCGCCGTATTCTTTCGAAATTAAATTGAAAGAACACAGACATTTTTTCGACCGTGGTAAACCTCATTTTACGAGGAAGAATGCCTTTTTTCCAAAGTGCTCTTTCGAAAAAAGGTGTTCTTGAATGTAAACAGAGCTTTTTCAGATGAGAACATCCAGACTGCCTGTGTGCTCTCTTGCGAAAAAGCGTCTCACTTTTTCGAAAGAAGTGATTGCAGTCTGGACGCTCTCTTTCGAAAGAGGCTTGTAATCTAGACGTAGCCTGAGAGAGTTTTTGTGTCTCTGTCTGCTCAGGAGTCTTTCCATCCATCAGTGAGTCTGTCTGTCCAAGAACTCCTTCTGAAGGGTCAGAGGTGGAGCCACTAAATTTGGCAGGCACTTTCCTCTCCTCTGAACTTACAGGAAGGCCAGGGTTTGGCTGTGCTAGGAAAACGGGAGTGCCTGGCACGGGGCTGGAAGCAGGGGCAGTTATGCTCCCCTATGGCCCCCAGGGGCAGCGAGTGTGGGGCAGTTATACTACAGGGTGAGCACTGGAAGGTGGCTGCGCCAGGAAGAAAGTGCCCAGTGGGGGTGCAGCCCTCCATATTGCCGGTCACCAGCCATGGGTCAGTGACCCGCCCTGCTGTACACCCCTCCCCTGGCTCTCAGGCAGATCTCTACACGGGGAAGAGGGGCGCTGGCCCCCAACAGCACCACTGGAGCTGGCCAATGCATTCCCCCATGAAGGATAGGTGGGGCGCAGCCTCAATGCCCCACTGAGGAGATGTGGTCGGGGGGGGTGGGCCATGCAGCCCTGGTGCTCTCCCTGAAGGAGACGTGGGACTGGGGGGCTGGACAGCATGCCCCCCCCGGAGGAGCTGCAGGCCGGGAATGGACAGCACAGCTTCCGCTGCCCCCCAAGAGGAGCCGTTGGCCAGGCCGCATGGCCCCGGGTGCCGCTGTCACTGGAGCAGTGCTACTCTCGCCACCATGGGCGGCGCCATTGAGCCCCCAGCCTAGACTCCTGCACCCTCCAACTTCTGCCTTGAGCCCCCCAAGGACAGGACCAGCTCTGGGTAAATGCTGTGGCGTGACAAATCATACAAAGACCCGTGGAAGGGTTGTGAACCCACAAGCCCCAGGGCCCGGCCCAGCCTCTGAGCCGGAGAGACTGGAGCGGCAGCTACCCCGTTGCTGGCTTCCCCGCAAGGAGTAAATTCTGGGGCCTGGAATTAGCACTTAGTCTTGAGCTCACAGCCAAGGAACGTCCCTGGTTCAACCTTGGCCAGTGCGGCGCCACGGGAGCCGGGCAGAGTCCCCAGCACGCACTCCTGGGTTGTGCTGTCGGTGGCTGCCTTGGCTCAGCCCGTGCCCGTCCTGCAGTGGAGCTAAGTCGTGGTCCTGGACGCCACCGACTCTCAGAAGTCAGTCATGGGGATCATTTGGGTGGTCGTTTCTATGGCTCCAGCAAGCGCCCAATGACGAGGAGAGGAGTCCAGCCTCGCCACCCGGGGGGCTGCGTGTTCATTAATAGCTGCAAAGAGGAGTGAACCGTCACGTCCAAAGCGGAATTTATTATACATTGCAGTTCTTGAAACCCCCCCAGAACAACATCTCTGTTAACACCTCGAACTGCACCCCGAAGGGCTCTCTCCTCCCCGCCCCTGCGACCATTTTCAAATCCTAATTGAAATAAACCATTAGCCACCTCGTACTTTTGCTGCCCTTTTTGCCAGTTTGATTTTCATTGACTTTTTTTTTTTGGCTCATCCTGTGTTTGTTTTCTAATTGCACTGGGTCCGTAGGAACAGCTCCTGTCTGCAGCAGAAAGCAGAGGGCATGCCGTCTGCTAGCAGCTGATGCCCACGGGTACCATCTTGATGGCCTCGCTGAAATGGGCAATTGCTTCAAGTCGTCACTCTAATAATCCAAAGGACCATTCCGTTGTGAACTATTCTGCCCACAGTGAGGGGATTTTGACCCAGTTTTTGCTAGACAATGGCCGTGTCAACTCGTGTTTCCTGTAATTAAACCTTTGCCTATTTACAATGGCTGGTGTGTTATACTGCTGTTTGCAGACAATGACACTTCCCTCGCTTTCCAGATTGCTGCAAGGCTAACATCCACTCGTTAATTAAAACGGGACTGAAAACATACTGGGAGCTGAGTGCCCTCATTGCTATGCTCACCAAGCCCCTCTTTCGGGGATAGGGGTCTGGCCGGGGGGAGAGGGCAGGAGCGGGCTGGAGGGGGGGGGGTTGGCTGCGGGGAGGGAGCAGGAACAGACTGGGGGCAGGGTTCCCTCTAAGCTGGGGGGCAGCCCAGCTTCACAGGGGATGTATCAGCCCTGCCCAGTCAGCTGCTCAAGGGCTCCATGCAGGGAGTTGACTGACTGGGCTGCCCCCCAGCTTCAAGGGACACTGTCTGGGGGCAGGCATCTGGCCGGAGGGAGGGTGCAAGAGCAGGGGAGGGTGCAGGACCAGGTAGGTGTCCGGCCAGGGAAGAGGGGGCAGGAGTGGGCTGGGGGGGCAGGGTCTCAGCAGAAGGGATTTGGGGGGGGTTGAGCTCTAATGGTGGAGGAGATGCAGGGTGGCCTGGGGGGCTTCAGGCTCAAATGAGGGAGGGGACCTGATGTGGCCGGGGGGGGGAATATAGTGATCGGAAGGCGGAGGGGACCCGGGCTGGCCCAGGAGAGGGTGGTGTGGGGCTCAGATGGCGATGGGGACTCAGTGCAGCCCGAGGTGGAGGTCAGGACATGAGACAGACCGGAAGGAGGGGTCAGGCTCGGATGAAGGAAGGGACGGACGCAGCATGGCCTGGGGAGGTGTGGGGCTCAGAAGAGGGAGGTACCCGGTGCGGCCTGGAGTGGGAGGTCGGGATTGGATGGAAGGGGGAACGCAGTGCAGCCTGGAGCGGGGAGGTCGGGATCGGATGGCGGGGAGGGGGAACGCAGTGCAGCCCGGAGCGGGGAGGTCGGGATCGGATGGCGGGGAGGGGGAACGCAGTGCAGCCCGGAGCGGGGAGGTTGGGATCGGATGGCGGGGGGAACGCAGTGCAGCCCGGAGTGGGGAGGTTGGGATCGGATGGCGGGGGGAACGCAGTGCAGCCCGGAGCGGGGAGGTCGGGATCGGATGGCGGGGAGGGGGAACGCAGTGCAGCCCGGAGCGGGGAGGTCGGGATCGGATAGCGGGGAGGGGAAACGCAGTGCAGCCCGGAGCGGGGAGGTCGGGATCGGATGGCGGGGAGGGGGAACGCAGTGCAGCCCGGAGCGGGGAGGTCGGGATCGGATGGCAGGGAGGGGGAACGCAGTGCAGCCCGGAGTGGGGAGGTCGGGATCGGATGGCGGGGGGAGGGGGAACGCAGTGCAGCCCGGAGCGGGGAGGTCGGGATCGGATGGCGGGGGGAGGGGGAACGCAGTGCAGCCCGGAGCGGGGAGGTCGGGATCGGATGGCGGGGGGAGGGGGAATGCAGTGCAGCCCGTAGCGGGGAGGTCGGGATCGGATGGCGGGGGGAGGGGGAACGCAGTGCAGCCCGGAGCGGGGAGGTCGGGATCGGATGGCGGGGGGGGAACGCAGTGCAGCCCGGAGCGGGGAGGTCGGGATCGGATGGCAGGGAGGGGGAACGCAGTGCAGCCCGGAGCGGGGAGGTCGGGATCGGATGGCGGGGAGGGAGAACGCAGTGCAACCCGGAGCGGGGAGGTCGGGATCGGATGGCGGGGGGGGGGGGGAATGCAGTGCAGCCCGGAGCGGGGAGGTCGGGATCGGATGGCGGGGAGGGAGAACGCAGTGCAACCCGGAGCGGGGAGGTCGGGATCGGATGGCGGGGGGGGGGGGAATGCAGTGCAGCCCGGAGCGGGGAGGTCGGGATCGGATGGCGGGGGGGGGGGGGAATGCAGTGCAGCCCGGAGCGGGGAGGTCGGGATCGGATGGCGGGGGGGGGAACGCAGTGCAGCCCGGAGCGGGGAGGTCGGGATCGGATGGCAGGGAGGGGGAACGCAGTGCAGCCCGGAGCGGGGAGGTCGGGATCGGATGGCGGGGAGGGAGAACGCAGTGCAACCCGGAGCGGGGAGGTCGGGATCGGATGGCGGGGGGGGGGGGAATGCAGTGCAGCCCGGAGCGGGGAGGTCGGGATCGGATGGCGGGGGGGGGGGGAATGCAGTGCAGCCCGGAGCGGGGAGGTCGGGATCGGATGGCAGGGAGGGGGAATGCAGTGCAGCCCGGAGCGGGGAGGTCGGGATCGGATGGCGGGGGGGGGGGAATGCAGTGCAGCCCGGAGCGGGGAGGTCGGGATCGGATGGCGGGGGGGGGGGAACGCAGTGCAGCCCGGAGCGGGGAGGTCGGGATCGGATGGCGGAGGGAACGCAGTGCAGCCCGGAGCGGGGAGGTCGGGATCGGATGGCGGAGGGAACGCAGTGCAGCCCGGAGCGGGGAGGTCGGGATCGGATGGCGGGGGGGGGGGGGGAGAACGCAGTGCAGCCCGGAGCGGGGAGGTCGGGATCGGATGGCAGGGAGGGGGAACGCAGTGCAGCCCGGAGCGGGGAGGTCGGGATCGGATGGCGGGGGGAGGGGGAACGCAGTGCAGCCCGGAGCGGGGAGGTCGGGATCGGATGGCGGGGGGAGGGGGAATGCAGTGCAGCCCGGAGCGGGGAGGTCGGGATCGGATGGCGGGGGGGGGGGAACGCAGTGCAGCCCGGAGCGGGGAGGTCGGGATCGGATGGCGGGGGGGGGGAACGCAGTGCAGCCCGTAGCGGGGAGGTCGGGATCAGATGGCGGGGAGGGGGAACGCAGTGCAGCCCGGAGCGGGGAGGTTGGGATCAGATGGCGGGGAGGGGGAACGCAGTGCAGCCCGGAGCGGGGAGGTCGGGATCGGATGGCGGGGAGGGGGAACGCAGTGCAGCCCGGAGCGGGGAGGTCGGGATCGGATGGCGGGGAGGGGGAACGCAGTGCAGCCCGGAGCGGGGAGGTCGGGATCAGATGGCAGGGAGGGGGAACGCAGTGCAGCCCGGAGCGGGGAGGTCGGGATCGGATGGCAGGGAGGGGGAACGCAGTGCAGCACGGAGTGGGGGGGTCGGGATCAGATGGCGGGGAGGGGGAACGCAGTGCAGCCCGGAGCGGGGAGGTTGGGATCGGATGGCGGAGGGAACGCAGTGCAGCCCGGAGCGGGGAGGTCGGGATCGGATGGCGGGGAGGGGGAATGCAGTGCAGCCCGGAGCGGGGAGGTCGGGATCGGATGGCGGGGGGGGGAACGCAGTGCAGCCCGGAGCGGGGAGGTCGGGATCGGATGGCGGGGAGGGGGAACGCAGTGCAGCCCGGAGCGGGGAGGTCGGGATCGGATGGCGGGGAGGGGGAACGCAGTGCAGCCCGGAGCGGGGAGGTCGGGATCGGATGGCGGGGAGGGGGAACGCAGTGCAGCCCGGAGCGGGGAGGTCAGGATCAGATGGCGGGGGGGGGGGAACGCAGTGCAGCCCGGAGCGGGGAGGTCGGGATCGGATGGCGGGGGGGGGGAACGCAGTGCAGCCCGTAGCGGGGAGGTCGGGATCAGATGGCGGGGAGGGGGAACGCAGTGCAGCCCGGAGCGGGGAGGTTGGGATCAGATGGCGGGGAGGGGGAACGCAGTGCAGCCCGGAGCGGGGAGGTCGGGATCGGATGGCGGGGAGGGGGAACGCAGTGCAGCCCGGAGCGGGGAGGTCGGGATCGGATGGCGGGGAGGGGGAACGCAGTGCAGCCCGGAGCGGGGAGGTCGGGATCAGATGGCAGGGAGGGGGAACGCAGTGCAGCCCGGAGCGGGGAGGTCGGGATCGGATGGCAGGGAGGGGGAACGCAGTGCAGCACGGAGTGGGGGGGTCGGGATCAGATGGCGGGGAGGGGGAACGCAGTGCAGCCCGGAGCGGGGAGGTTGGGATCGGATGGCGGAGGGAACGCAGTGCAGCCCGGAGCGGGGAGGTCGGGATCGGATGGCGGGGAGGGGGAACGCAGTGCAGCACGGAGTGGGGGGGTCGGGATCAGATGGCGGGGAGGGGGAACGCAGTGCAGCCCGGAGCGGGGAGGTTGGGATCGGATGGCGGAGGGAACGCAGTGCAGCCCGGAGCGGGGAGGTCGGGATCGGATGGCGGGGAGGGGGAATGCAGTGCAGCCCGGAGCGGGGAGGTCGGGATCGGATGGCGGGGGGGGGAACGCAGTGCAGCCCGGAGCGGGGAGGTCGGGATCGGATGGCGGGGAGGGGGAACGCAGTGCAGCCCGGAGCGGGGAGGTTGGGATCGGATGGCGGGGAGGGGGAACGCAGTGCAGCCCGGAGCGGGGAGGTCGGGATCGGATGGCGGGGAGGGGGAACGCAGTGCAGCCCGGAGCGGGGAGGTCAGGATCAGATGGCGGGGAGGGGGAACGCAGTGCAGCCCGGAGCGGGGAGGTCGGGATCGGATGGCGGGGAGGGGGAACGCAGTGCAGCCCGGAGCGGGGAGGTCGGGATCAGATGGCAGGGAGGGGGAACGCAGTGCAGCCCGGAGCGGGGAGGTCGGGATCGGATGGCAGGGAGGGGGAACGCAGTGCAGCCCGGAGCGGGGAGGTCGGGATCGGATGGCAGGGAGGGGGAACGCAGTGCAGCACGGAGTGGGGGGGTCGGGATCAGATGGCGGGGAGGGGGAACGCAGTGCAGCCCGGAGCGGGGAGGTTGGGATCGGATGGCGGAGGGAACGCAGTGCAGCCCGGAGCGGGGAGGTCGGGATCGGATGGCGGGGAGGGGGAATGCAGTGCAGCCCGGAGCGGGGAGGTCGGGATCGGATGGCGGGGGGGGGAACGCAGTGCAGCCCGGAGCGGGGAGGTCGGGATCGGATGGCGGGGAGGGGGAACGCAGTGCAGCCCGGAGCGGGGAGGTCGGGATCGGATGGCGGGGAGGGGGAACGCAGTGCAGCCCGGAGCGGGGAGGTCGGGATCGGATGGCGGGGAGGGGGAACGCAGTGCAGCCCGGAGCGGGGAGGTCAGGATCAGATGGCGGGGAGGGGGAACGCAGTGCAGCCCGGAGCGGGGAGGTCGGGATCGGATGGCAGGGAGGGGGAACGCAGTGCAGCACGGAGTGGGGGGGTCGGGATCAGATGGCGGGGAGGGGGAACGCAGTGCAGCCCGGAGCGGGGAGGTTGGGATCGGATGGCGGAGGGAACGCAGTGCAGCCCGGAGCGGGGAGGTCGGGATCGGATGGCGGGGGGAGGGGGAACGCAGTGCAGCCCGGAGCGGGGAGGTCGGGATCGGATGGTGGGGGGAGGGGGAATGCAGTGCAGCCCGGAGCGGGGAGGTCGGGATCAGATGGCGGAGGGAACGCAGTGCAGCCCGGAGCGGGGAGGTCGGGATCAGATGGCGGAGGGAACGCAGTGCAGCCCGGAGCGGGGAGGTTGGGATCGGATGGCGGGGGAGGGGGAACGCAGTGCAGCCCGGAGCGGGGAGGTCGGGATCGGATGGCGGGGGGGGAGGGGGAACGCAGTGCAGCCCGAAGCGGGGAGGTCGGGATCGGATGGCGGGGAGGGGGAACGCAGTGCAGCCCGGAGCGGGGAGGTCGGGATCGGATGGCGGGGGGGGGGGGGGAACGCAGTGCAGCCCGGAGTGGGGGGGTCGGGATCAGATGGCGGGGAGGGGGAACGCAGTGCAGCCCGGAGCGGGGAGGTTGGGATCGGATGGCGGAGGGAACGCAGTGCAGCCCGGAGCGGGGAGGTCGGGATCGGATGGCGGGGAGGGGGAATGCAGTGCAGCCCGGAGCGGGGAGGTCGGGATCGGATGGCGGGGGGGGGAACGCAGTGCAGCCCGGAGCGGGGAGGTCGGGATCGGATGGCGGGGAGGGGGAACGCAGTGCAGCCCGGAGCGGGGAGGTCGGGATCGGATGGCGGGGAGGGGGAACGCAGTGCAGCCCGGAGCGGGGAGGTCAGGATCAGATGGCGGGGAGGGGGAACGCAGTGCAGCCCGGAGCGGGGAGGTCGGGATCGGATGGCGGGGAGGGGGAACGCAGTGCAGCCCGGAGCGGGGAGGTCGGGATCGGATGGCAGGGAGGGGGAACGCAGTGCAGCCCGGAGCGGGGAGGTCGGGATCGGATGGCAGGGAGGGGGAACGCAGTGCAGCCCGGAGCGGGGAGGTCGGGATCAGATGGCAGGGAGGGGGAACGCAGTGCAGCCCGGAGCGGGGAGGTCGGGATCGGATGGCAGGGAGGGGGAACGCAGTGCAGCCCGGAGCGGGGAGGTCGGGATCGGATGGCGGGGAGGGGGAACGCAGTGCAGCCCGGAGCGGGGAGGTCGGGATCGGATGGCGGGGAGGGGGAACGCAGTGCAGCCCGGAGCGGGGAGGTCGGGATCAGATGGCAGGGAGGGGGAACGCAGTGCAGCCCGGAGCGGGGAGGTCGGGATCGGATGGCAGGGAGGGGGAACGCAGTGCAGCACGGAGTGGGGGGGTCGGGATCAGATGGCGGGGAGGGGGAACGCAGTGCAGCCCGGAGCGGGGAGGTTGGGATCGGATGGCGGAGGGAACGCAGTGCAGCCCGGAGCGGGGAGGTCGGGATCGGATGGCGGGGAGGGGGAATGCAGTGCAGCCCGGAGCGGGGAGGTCGGGATCGGATGGCGGGGGGGGGAACGCAGTGCAGCCCGGAGCGGGGAGGTCGGGATCGGATGGCGGGGAGGGGGAACGCAGTGCAGCCCGGAGCGGGGAGGTCGGGATCGGATGGCGGGGAGGGGGAACGCAGTGCAGCCCGGAGCGGGGAGGTCAGGATCAGATGGCGGGGAGGGGGAACGCAGTGCAGCCCGGAGCGGGGAGGTCGGGATCGGATGGCGGGGAGGGGGAACGCAGTGCAGCCCGGAGCGGGGAGGTCGGGATCAGATGGCGGGGAGGGGGAACGCAGTGCAGCCCGGAGCGGGGAGGTCGGGATCAGATGGCAGGGAGGGGGAACGCAGTGCAGCCCGGAGCGGGGAGGTCGGGATCGGATGGCAGGGAGGGGGAACGCAGTGCAGCCCGGAGCGGGGAGGTCGGGATCGGATGGCGGGGAGGGGGAACGCAGTGCAGCCCGGAGCGGGGAGGTCGGGATCGGATGGCGGGGAGGGGGAACGCAGTGCAGCCCGGAGCGGGGAGGTCGGGATCGGATGGCGGGGGGAGGGGGAACGCAGTGCAGCCCGGAGCGGGGAGGTCGGGATCGGATGGCAGGGAGGGGGAATGCAGTGCAGCCCGGAGCGGGGAGGTCGGGATCGGATGGCGGGGAGGGGGAACGCAGTGCAGCCCGGAGTGGGGGGGTCGGGATCAGATGGCGGGGAGGGGGAACGCAGTGCAGCCCGGAGCGGGGAGGTCAGGATCAGATGGCGGGGAGGGGGAACGCAGTGCAGCCCGGAGCGGGGAGGTCGGGATCAGATGGCAGGGAGGGGGAACGCAGTGCAGCCCGGAGCGGGGAGGTCGGGATCGGATGGCGGGGAGGGGGAACGCAGTGCAGCCCGGAGCGGGGAGGTCGGGATCGGATGGCAGGGAGGGGGAATGCAGTGCAGCCCGGAGCGGGGAGGTCGGGATCAGATGGCAGGGAGGGGGAACGCAGTGCAGCCCGGAGTGGGGAGGTCGGGATCTGATGGCAGGGAGGGGGAACGCAGTGCAGCCCGGAGTGGGGAGGTCGGGATCAGATGGCAGGGAGGGGGAACGCAGTGCAGCCCGGAGCGGGGAGGTCGGGATCGGATGGCGGGGAGGGGGAACGCAGTGCAGCCCGGAGCGGGGAGGTCGGGATCGGATGGCGGGGGGGGGGGAACGCAGTGCAGCCCGGAGCGGGGAGGTCGGGATCAGATGGCGGAGGGAACGCAGTGCAGCCCGGAGCGGGGAGGTCGGGATCGGATGGCAGGGAGGGGGAACGCAGTGCAGCCCGGAGCGGGGAGGTCGGGATCGGATGGCGGGGGAGGGGGAACGCAGTGCAGCCCGGAGCGGGGAGGTTGGGATCGGATGGCGGGGGAGGGGGAACGCAGTGCAGCCCGGAGCGGGGAGGTTGGGATCGGATGGCGGGGGAGGGGGAACGCAGTGCAGCCCGGAGCGGGGAGGTTGGGATCGGATGGCGGGGAGGGGGAACGCAGTGCAGCCCGGAGCGGGGAGGTCGGGATCAGATGGCAGGGAGGGGGAACGCAGTGCAGCCCGGAGCGGGGAGGTCGGGATCAGATGGCAGGGAGGGGGAACGCAGTGCAGCCCAGAGTGGGGAGGTCGGGATCGGATGGCGGGGAGGGGGGACGCAGTGCAGCCCGGAGCGGGGAGGTCGGGATCGGATGGCGGAGGGAACGCAGTGCAGCCCGGAGCGGGGAGGTCGGGATCGGATGGCGGAGGGAACGCAGTGCAGCCCGGAGCGGGGAGGTCGGGATCAGATGGCGGAGGGAACGCAGTGCAGCCCGGAGCGGGGAGGTTGGGATCGGATGGCGGAGGGAACGCAGTGCAGCCCGGAGCGGGGAGGTCGGGATCAGATGGCGGAGGGAACGCAGTGCAGCCCGGAGCGGGGAGGTTGGGATCGGATGGCAGGGGGAACGCAGTGCAGCCCGGAGTGGGGAGGTCGGGATCAGATGGCGGAGGGAACGCAGTGCAGCCCGGAGTGGGGGGGGGTCGGGTTCAAATGGTGGAGGGGACCGAGCCGCAGCAGCTCCTCCCCAGTAGCGCAGTCCCCCGGGGCGTGAAGCGGGAGCCGGAGCTGGAGCAGCCCATGCCTGGAGGGGATGGTACCAAGCTGGCCACAGCAAGCGGCCGAGAACACAGGCGGAGGCGGGTGGCGGCGACGGCATGAGGACCCCCGTGGTGTGATGACATCACTCTGTCTTCCTGCAGGAAACATTTTATCGAGGGAGAGAGATCTGAAGTAGCAGGCTGCATCCTCCATTGCGCCTGCACACCAAGCTGTACTCCCCGAGAGAGCCAAGCTGCTGCCTGTCCCGGTGTGCCCGGAAGAACCCTTTGTGTCGAAATTACATGACAATTGGAGTGGGGAGCCCAAGTGTCAAGAGGCTGTAGGAAGTCAGAGTGTGCATGGCTGGAATGCCAGCTGGAAGGCAACTTCCCTGTAAGTACTTTTCGGAATCAAACGCCAGTTGAGTTTTAGACACCTCGAGTGCTCAGATGTTATTGCCCCGCCAAGCAGCCTGCGGCCCCATATTCCTTTCAATCAGGTGTTTCCTGCATTCCCGTTCTCTCCAGAATGAACAGGCTTTCAGCTTCCTGATGCCAAGAACCCTCCCTGAAATTTCGGCATTGAGCAGTTGATGTTCAAGAGTCACCACGTTCCAGACAGACAGCTGTGGAGAGACAACCGGGTCTGCTTGTCTAGTTACCTACAGAAGACAACTCCTTCGACGGAAACCCCTGCAGCACAGTGACAGATTTCCAGAGTTTGTGGACAGCAAAAGACGCTACCATGGCACACTGAGTGATACCATAAGGGACACTGGGGGTATATCTAGACTTCATCCCTCTGTCGGCAGAGGGGTGCAGATTAGGCAGGTTGACACTGCAAATGAGGCAGGGATTTAAATATCCCATGCCTAATTTGCATAAAAAACCTCCTTGCAGGAGGCATAAGGGATCTGTCGAAAAAAGCTTTCTTTCTTGACAGATCCCCCTCTAGACTGCCGCTTTTTGCCAACAAAGTGTCGGCAAAACGTGGCGGCCATTTTTATGCAAATTAGGCATGGGATATTTAAATCCCTGCATCATTTGCAATGTCGACCTGCCTAATCTGCTTCCCTCTGCCGACAGAGGGATGCAGTCTCGACATACTCATAAGGACTTGTTATTAATACCCTTGGGTAAACGGTCCTGCCTTTTGCTTGCCGTATTGTGAAACAACGAAGTGAATTCTAGGACAGGTTCACTGTGCTTACACGACCATGTGCGGCTATACATGAGCGCCTGGCTGAAGTACTTTAGGAAGGGGAAAACTATCATTTTAGATCTCCATTTGCTTTATGTTTATATCCCCGATTCAAACTATCCCATGGAATAGGGAGTGTTTTAACCATCTGAAAGTACGGCCACATCTCATTCCTATTTCTCAGCTGAATGGAGACCTTAGTGGAACTATTTGTCTGAATAAAGTGGAAGAATGGCCCCCAAGGAGAAATATTTTTGTAAACCAGCATTTTAATAGGTTTCCTGCTCCTTCTGAGATAGACATGTGAATACTAAATTTCTCCTTATAGTAAAGGCCGTTCCTAGACCTATCACAGAAAGGACGAAAGGCCTTTCTATTCATTCTAGAAACAAAGGGAAGAATCCTTGTTCCAGTTATCTGAAGTGGGTTGTGCCCACGAAAGCTCATGATACCCTCCACAGTTTTTGTTAGTGTCTAAGGTGCTGCAAGAATATTTGTTTTTTTTCAAGTTTTTTTTACTTTTGAAAAATCTTTCAAGATGGAAGAGAGCCAGGGGATTGAAGATGGGGAAATATAGTGCCCATCTCCAACCAGGGAACAAGGAGAAATGGTCTGAGGTAAATCAGGCAAAGTTCCATGTAGGAAGGAACAAGCGGTTGCACACCTACAAAATGGGAGTTGACTGCCTAGGAAGGAGCGCTGTGGAAAGGGGTCTGAGGGTCATAGTGGACCACAGTGTGTTGACAGTGTAACGCTGCTGCAAAACAAGCCAAGCTCATTCTGGGCTCCTAGCCGGAGTGCTGTTAGAAAGAAATGAAATGGAATTCTTCCGCTCGACTCTACTCTGATTCGGCCTCACCGGGAGTATTCTGTCCGATTCTGGGTGCCGCATTTCAGGAAAGATGTGGAGAAAGTGGGAAAGTGCAGAGGAGTAACACAAATAATGAAAGGTCTAGAAAACACAAGCTATGAGGGGAGAGTGAAAGAATTGGGTTTGTTCAGTGTAAAAAAGGGAAGCCCAAGAGGGGACTCGATAATAGTTATTCAAGTACCTAATAAGTTGATACCAGGAGGAGGGAGAAAAATTATTTCCCTTAACCTCTTAAGGACAGGACAAGATGCAATGGACTTAAATTGCAGCAACGGAGGTTGAGGTTGAACATGAGGAAAAACTTCCTGTCAGGGTGGTGAAACACTGGGATAAATTGCCCAGGGAGGTTGTGGAATCTCCATCACTGGGGATATTTCAGAGCAGGTTGGACAGACACCTCTCAGGGATGGTCTAGATGGTGCTTGGTCCTGCTGTGAGGGCCGGGGACTGGACTTGATGACTCTCGAGGTCTCCTGTGACTCTATGATTCTGTGGGTATGCACTCAGCCTCTGTGCAGTCAAGTGATTCTTGAATGCAAGTTGGAAATAGTCCGAGGTACCATCCTCGGACGGGGCATTTTCATCAGCATCATTTCACAGGCATCTCAAGGATTTTTCTCACGGCTCCCCTGAGAAGCAGGGAACTGCTCATGTGAGGTTCCACATCTCAGCTGCCATCGCATGCCTGGTTGCATGCCGCACGGATTCCAGCGTCCCTACCTCTATCCATGCACTTCTACAGCTCCACCGTGCCTCTGCCCTTGAAACACATGGCCCTAGCCGGCTAATCTGGTGTCTGCCTGTACGGTCGTTCCACTGTCCTGTCCCTCGGATGCACAGGACTGAAATATACAACAATCCTGTGCTGTAACTGTCAGAAATCTGTGTTTACCTGATTGATGGGAGCAGCTGCAAAGACGTTATTCCCGTCTGCTGGGCGAAACAACAACATATGTGTTGAAAAAAAAACTACCCAAACATAATCACATGTATTATTTAACAAATCGTGTAATTTATTTTCAAACAACGTCTTGTAAATGTCTAGCTCAATATGTATTTGAAGGAGTCGGCATTCCAATTTCCGGGATGAAATAATGTGGGTTTTAAAGAACCTTTCAGAGAGGATTCTGAAAAGAAAACAAATAATACAAAATAACACAGAAGTACCCAAACTAGCTGTCACGCTAATCATGTAGCAGCACACCCGGACAAAAGGCAGCTGACAATATTCAGAGAGGAGCATTGCTCTTCACTGTGCATTTGCCTGGCTGTTGCCATGCTGAAATAGGGAAAGAATAAGTAAAAACTACTTAGACAAGCAAGATGTCTTCAAGTCAGCACGGCCTGCAGAAATCCCCCTTCCAGGAGCTTCTGGAGCCATGAGCTATTGTTTTGGAAAAGTCAGGGAAGACGGAAGAGAGTCCAGAAGACTGGGACAGGGCAAATCTAGAGCCCATCTAGGAAAAGGGAAGTAAGGACAACGCAGGGAATTCCAGGGCAGTCAGTTGCACGTCTGTGCCAGGGAAGATACGGAGTAAATAATTAAAGAATCCATCTGCAACAATCTAGCCCTCCAGAGGCTCCTTCCAGTCCCAGGCGTCCCTGCTCACACTCCTGAAGCACGTTTTCAACAGTGTGACAGCGCCCCTCCTCCTTCTGTTGGGTCTGTTGCCCTACCTCTGCGAAGGGGGATGGGCAAAATAATCTCTCATGGTCCCTTCCAGACCCACATTTCTATGATAAAACTAACTCCCATGTGGATCTCCCTATCGTCCTCCAGTATGCCCTGGGTCACGAGTGCGGGATGGTTGCACTCTTGCTGGGATTCTCCACCGCTCTGCCGGGCAGAATGAACGTTCTCTGCAACTCTGTGTTTTCCATACAGATGTTGTGATTTCCACCACAGGACTCCCCCTTGGTGGAAATCTCAAAGTTCAGCCAGGGCTGGACCCAGGGCTGGCAGCTGGAGCCCCCCCACGCCTGGAGCTGGCAGCTGGAGCAGAATGTTGACGCATTTTAAAATATCACGTGTGGAATTTTTCAATTTTGGTGCAAAATTCCCCCAGGGAGTTTATTGTGGATGGGAATTGCTGCCATAACAACCCCAGGATTGCACAGACGCCTTCCACTAGCATCCCTGCAACACAGGGCAGGCGCCCTGACTGGTCAAACCTGGCACCCCACTGCCCTGGGGTCGGCTTTGCTGGCAGCCAAGTCCCTGAAGCGCTCTGGTGCCTTGCCAGTATCTGTCACTTCGCCAGCGATCTCCCCCGCCCGGCGGGTGGATGGGTCGGGGGAGCCCCTGTGCTCGTTGCCAGCTGGCCAGGAGCCAGTCCACAGATGCTCAGGACCATCTCGGGAATGAGGAAATCCAGCCCTAGAGAGAGTCCCTTCCCGAGTCCTCCGGCTGAGGGCCCGGTATCTCCAGGCTTCGGGGACCTGAGCAGCGATTTGCCAGGCAAGCAGAGCCATTGACCATCCAAAGGCCATTGACCCCCGCACTGGGACAATGGGAAGGGAGCTGCAGGGAGTAAAACCTGCCCCGGCTTCGAAGAGCTTCCCTCTCCCATTGCATCCACCGGGCCACACGCTACAGAGGTTTGCTGTTCTCCAAACACGTCCCTGCGGTGGGATATTCCCTGGGCAAAGGGACCTTTCCTGCCTGTGCCCCAGTCCAGGCGGGAGCGAAGGCTTCCTCTGGCTAGACGCAGGACGGGATGACCTGCAGGGCTCTCTCTCCGCAAAGTGAATCCGCCTGCCCCTCTGCAGCCTCCTGCTCAACTAGGTGTCCTTTAGAGGTCTTGGCATGCGTGGGCAAAGCACCAGGCTCGATGGAGCCCCTGTCTCAGTGGAGGCCACCAGCAGGTGCTGCAATACGAACAACTGCCCTCTCCTCGTGTACTCGTCCAGCGCCGCACACCCCTGCAAACCACCCCAACACACATCATGACAATAACGACAACGACAATGACATGGCAGCAATCAACTGACCTAGGATAAGGCAATTCATGGCCCCATAGGCCTAGGTCTCCCCTACGGGTGCCTACGACAACCAACCATTGCACTAGGTGAGACACCGCAGGGTTGGGCACTGGCGTGGGACGAGATGAAGAGCAACAGGATTGAAGGTTTGGAGGGGGTCAGGAAAGCTCAGCCAGCCGGGAAATTCTCACCCTCAAAATGTTCCTTTCCCTCAGCTCACCCTGAGCAAAACGATCACACGGTAAACGGTCCAGGCTTATAGATCACACCCAGCCAGGTTCTTCGTACTAAACAGCAGCAATCTGAGCATCCTGTATGAAAAAACCAGGTGTTGAAAGACAGGACGCTTGGGTTACCTGGTTTCTGTGGCAACCAGAACGAGGAAGAAGGGTCAGAAATCTGTAGCATCTCCTTTCCCGCTGAACTGAATTGTGCTCACTTTAAATTCCTTTTCACTGAATGGCAGCGCTTCATTGCATTACACTCCAACCCGAGCACACAGGGTTCAAGTCGCTCACTATTCATAAGGGATCGGCAGCACAAAAAAAAGGGAAATGAACATTCAGCAGCCTGATTATGTGCTGCCTAGTGCCGACTTGCAATGTAATCTAATCACCACAAAACCTGGAACTAATAACCCCCTTACGGCTCGGAATAACTGATCACGGGCGCTCGGCTCTTTAGCTACTGAGCCAGGAGCACTGTGATGAGCACAGTGGGAAAATGCAAGATGTGCCAGGCCAGTTCAGAGTATTCCTTATCAATAGAGTTACCCCAAAAAATTCCCACTGGAGACCACCCAGGGTTATAGTAGCATGGGTTTATTGCTTGAGGAATTAACACTTCACTATTTGCACTACAAGGTTAAACCAAAGAAGATAGAGCTGCCACCAAAGATATAAACTAAAGAGGGAACCAGCTCTCTCTCTCTCTCACACACACACACACCCCTCCATTAATTCATTCATTCACACACTTACACAGGCATATGGGTTGCAGGAGCCAAGACATATAGATTCTGGAGGGTCTGTCTCCTGATCATGGCTGGGGAGCTGATCAGGAAAGACACTGGCTGTAGCAAGGAGTTTCTCAGGAGAAGGGAAGAAAGAGTCTCATGTGTGCTCCCTCTCCTGATATTTTATCTCAATGGCCTCTATGACTCATCCTCCTCGTCACCAGGGAACATGCCCAGACTTCCCTTTATCCAGCAAAGCAGCAGTCTGATGACTCATCACCATGTGCTCCATGTTCCCAGCCTTGCAGCTTCAAACACACACACACGCACACGCACGCCTCTCTTCATTCACTCAGGGGAGACTGCAATTTAGAGCAAGTTACAAACAAAGTGGCTGAGAGTTGCAAAGGTGCAAGGTTTGACAAAGGTTACAGTGTGTTGCAGTTTAAAGCCTTGGACCTTACAAGTTAGTGCATTTCCAGAAAATGCATGTGTAAAATCAAGTACGCTCAGGCAGAGGCTTTTTTATGCAACAGATAGCACATCCTACCCTTGGAAGTACAAGCCAGCCTGCATACTTTTGATATTGGCATTCCAAGTCTCTGCCTCCACATGCAGCACCTCACCCCTGGTGTGGTATCAATGGGAACCCATAAAACCAGTTGAGAGTTTCCAACAGTTAAGAAATAAAGGCCACAAACGCACGTGGAGGCGGGATGCAGTGTTAGGTTAGACTGAGACTTCTTCCTGGAGCAGAAGGAGGCTGACGGCTGTTACCAAGGAGGCAGAAAGAAAAGCTGCATGCATGTGAGGGCTGCTTCTTGCCGTATGTGGAGACATTCCCTAGCGTAGGACGCATGATGTTCTGTACGTGGCAGTAAGTCGATTTCTGGCTGTACAATTTAACTCTCCCAATTAGTAAAACACATTCGAGTTGCTCATGAAGCTGGAGACTCAATGACCAGCGATTTCCTTGCTCCCGGTATCGGCAAGCCGCCGGACGCGTTAGAAAGCAAGCAGAGAAATGGCGTGCAGGACGTTCCCGGGGGGAGTGGCTGGCAGGCAGAATTCGGAAGACAGCCCACTCTGATGTACTTTGTCCATAGCTTGTGGCAAAGCCCCAGCCGAGCCCCGAGGCTCCTGCACTTCTAGACGATTATTGTCTGGCTCCGAGGCTCGCTGTGACCCTCCCCGTTGCCTCTGATCTTTCCTAGGGGCCAGAGTCTCAGCCTGCTGAACCATCCTCACCACTGGCAAATTCAAAGGGTTGGGGTGATCGCCCTCCGTAGTCCTAGCCTCCCTTTCTGGACTCAGGGTATGGCTACACTGTGTGTGGGGGGAATGGGGGGTTCAAAGAAGGCATGCAAATTGTGCTCACATTTGCATATCTTTTCTGGAAGAAGCTTTTCCAATATTTGGCCCATCTACGCAGGGCCAAATGTCAGGAAAATCCTCCTCTTTCGGAAGCCCTCTTATTCCATGTACAACGAGGTGCACAGGGGCTTCCGAAAAAGGGGGTTTTCCGACATTTGGCCCTGTGTAGACGGGCCAAATATCAGAAAAGCCTCTTCCGGAAAAAGAATCGGCAGATGTGCCAATGTGAGCGCAATTTGCATACCTCCTTCCAAAAACCCGACCGCAAGACTTTTTAGTGGTGTGGGGAGGGGTGGGAGGAACCTGGAGAGCGGCAACTGAAGGGGTTTTCCTCCAGATCCAATGCCTCTTCCCTGGGCCACTTCCCCCACCATTCCCCTTGTACCGTCTCCCTGGGACCTAAATGAATCTTTCCTGCTTCCGCACAAACTCTCTCTACTTTGTCAGCAAGGCACCTTCTCCTCTCAGTCCTTCACTCCTCTCCTTTCTCCTCCCTTCCCTGGGGGAGCCTTTTACAGCAGCGCAACAGGCCTTCATTGGCTGCAGGTGCCTGATTGGCCTGCTCCTTCAGGCAGGCTCTTAATTAGCCTCAGCTGCCTGCCCACCCTGATTACATGGCTGCAGTCTCTGGCAGTTCACCCAGGAAACAGACAAGCATTCGCCTAGCTCCCAGCACGTCTGCCCTCCACCAAACTGCTGTAGCTCGATGCCCTGGGTCTGTCACACGCTGCACCGTGTCTACGAGTATTCACAACACACTCCCTTTGCGTGTCTGTTTGCACTACGACCCTGTGCTGTGAGAGCACAAGGCTTTGAATGCCACGCCACTTCCAGGAGACGCCCCACGCCTGCAGTGAGCTGCAGTTCTATCGGGGACAGCACCTCGGGGACCCGGTCCTGTAAATGAATGATCGAGGAGCTCGTCAAAACCAGTTCGCTTTCGACATCGGGGGCGATTTTTGGTAAAACTCCCTGACGCGGGAGGGGACGTTGATGCTGATTTTTCTCGCGGTGGTGCACGGCGATGTGCATCCTGCCGCCCTTGCGGGTGATAAATAACTCCAGGGGCACTTGTGCAATCTCACTGGACCCCCATGCAGCCTGGCCCAGCAGAGAGACGGTCGTTATGGCGCAGCCCTCAGGCCTGCTGTGACTGGTGGGCGATGCCCAGACGCCCCACGGCTCTGCCTTCCCCGCTGGGCATGCCCACATGTGGGCTTTGTAGCAGCCCCCTGGCAGCATGAAGGGTCCAGCCCACTGAGGCACAGAGAGGCTCAGGACGCAGTCACGACGGCGGCGGAGTGCCCCCCTGGTCCCCACAAGAGGCATAATCTGCACTGAGCAGGACAGGGCCCTAGGAGCTCACCCAGGGCCACGCTAGCCGTTCCACTGGCTCCCCGGGGGTTTGCCCCAGGGTGCTCTGCTCACTGGAGTGTCTCCTGGCCACGGAGGGGGATTAGCTCTGCCGGGCCAGCGCCCCTTCCTGGAGCTGCACCGTCTCCGTCTCTCCCTCTCCCAGGACTGCATGGCTCCCACCTCCCCTCCAGCCAGACGGCTGTAATTTTCCCCTTCCGGGGGCACCGGCACCTCACGGGAACCTGTCCCGGGCAGATGTTTTTCTTTCTGACTCGGAACAGCTCCTCTGCCAGTGGCTGGGGCCCTGTCCTACGCACCAGGGAGCGGCCCAGGGATCCCACAGCAAGCTGGCAAGGCCTGCTCCATCCTGATCCTCACTGGTGTATCCCCAGCCTGCTTCCTCCCTCGCCTCCTCTCACCCTGAGAGCGCCAGAAACCCCATTCTCCACAGCCCCATGTCCTCAGCCCCCGGGCTCCACCCGGCCCCCTCAGAAACCCCTGGGGCAAGGAAGCCTCCTCCCTCAGAATTGCCAGAGCTGGGCTCCCAAGCGCCCCCTCACCTCCCCTCCCCCTCCCGCCAGCTCCAAGTCCCACACCTGGTGACACAGATTATCCTGCTCCTGGTCATGTTATTGGATTTTGAGGGGAGCAGCCAGATCACTGCTGTTCCGATGGGGGGGGTTGCCCCAAAAGTTGGTACGAAGGGGGCCATGTGAGGGGTCAAACAAAAGCCCACTGTCTATGGATTCTGTATCTGCTCTTCATATACCTGTGTAATGTCTGCGTGTGGAGTTAGGAATCTGTCCTCTGTGTTGATGCTGCGAGATTCTCTGTCTGAGGCAGAGCATGGGCCGGGAATGTTTGCCCATGGTCATGCTAATGAGCAAAGCTCCAGGGAACAATGGATCTCTGGAGGCCAAAGACACACCTGGCCACTGGCCATGTGACTCCCTCCAGCTTGGAAGGAGCCAGGAGGGGGTGTAAATAGGCCATGTGGCTGACTCCATCTTGGCACTCAGCTCTGCTCTTCATCCCAGAGGCAGCATTGCAGGGATCGATGAGCCGGAAAGAACTGTGGACCCATCCTGACAAAGGATGTGCACCAAAGACTTTTAAGCCAGCAGCTGTAACATCTCTGCTAGAGCCTGCATCGAGGACTGGGAGATTCGGTGCATGTAACGTAGGATGCTTTAACAACCTCACTCTCATGCTTTTCTTTCTCTTAGGGTATGCCTCCTGGGATGAGGTTTACCTGGGTGGTCGACAAATACCTTTGATGTCTACACTCGCGCGTCCAGACTATCGCGCTGAGCCGACAAACAGCTGATCAGCTGTTTGTTGGCTCAGCGCGGCAGCCATGTAAATTTAAATGAAGCGGCGATTATTTAAATCACCGCTTCATTTTCCTATGTCTGGTAGCCTAATCTACATGCCTCTGGCGACAGAGGCATGTAGTCTAGACGTACCCTTAGTAATAAACCTTTAGTTGTTAAATGCTAAAGGATTGGCTCAGAGTGATTTGTGGGTAAGGTCCAGAGAGTAAATTGGCTGGGATCTGTGGCTGGTTTCTTGGAACCGGACAGAACTTGTTCGGGGTAGGTGGGATTGGGTGCCAGGACCCCCCACCTGTGTATGAGGCCCGGGGCCATCTGGGGCATGGATATTGCTGGGGTGTCGGAGGAGTTTTGCTCGTGAGGCTTCAGGCAGGCAGCTGAAGCGCTCTGTGGGACTGGTTTGTGGCCTGTTTGGAGAGGTCACCAGTCTGGGGGCTGTAAGAAGCCCCGGATCTGAGCAATTTGCCCTGAGCGGATGCCCTCAGCTGTGCCCAGACCTGGCCCGGTCCGTCACAGTGACGTAGTCGGCAGGATCTGCAGATCTTGGTCAGTTGAGCTTTGGATCAGGACCCCGCACTGTCTAAATTTGATTTTTGGTGTTGAGAGTTTGGTTGAGTAAGGAGCCACTGAAATGAGTCAGCATCAGTACAAAAGCCTAAGCTGAGAGACTCTGAAGGATTTGTGCTCGGGGAGAGGCATTGCCTTTAAAAAGAAAGCCTCTAAACTAGAACTGCAATGGTTGTTAGGAACCAAAGACATTGCTGAAGGGGAGCAGAAGCGAGCCAAGGAAGCTGCTGAAAGAAGGCAGAAGACAGAGGAAGAAATTGCTAAGAGGAAGCAGGAGCTAGATCGGGAACATGAAAAGGAAAAGGCAGAGAGGATGGCCGAGATAGCCAGAGAAATCAGATAAGCCAAGGAGGAAGCTGCCAGACTTCAGCTTAAGAAAATGGCAGAACATACAGAGAGAATGGCAAGCCTTGACCGTCAGCTCAAGAGAACAAAAGATCAAAAGGGACTGTATCCTTCAGGGGGTTCAATGTATGACCGTGTGGGTACGTGGGGTGACTATGACATGGCAAATGTTTTCAACCCAGCTGATGTTGTAAGCCAGCCCCAAAGCATGAATGGGGGCTGGGAAGGGGGTGCATGTGGCTCTGGAAAGTTTCCTGGAGCTGCTCAGTCTTACTGTAACCAGAGGGAAAGTGTCTCTAAGTGTGTGCCTGTGGCGGATGGCTGGGTGTCTGTGCAGGGGGGCAGTGAGCCTGTGAGTGAGGGACCCAAGGGCCTGTCTGATGCCTCAGAGGTGAGGCTGGAATCAGAACCAGGGCAGGAAGAGCCCAGAAGTCAGGGAAATGTTTCTCTGGGGCAGTCTGGAGGGGCTGGCCTGAGGGAAGTTTTAGTTGAGGAGTTGGTGGCTGGTGAGGTTTGTAAAACTGAACCTGCACAAGCTGAAAATGATTTGTGTGAAGCACAGTGGGTGCAAGCTGGCAATTTGGCTGCTGAGAAGAGCAGTGGGGCAGTAAAGGAAGCTGTCTCAGTCAATAGCTGTATGCCTGAGATTAGCCAGGGGTGTTGGGACAAGGGAGAAACTGTCTCTGGTTGTCTGTCTGTGTGTGGGGAAGAGTTTCTTCCTGTGTCTGAGGAAGGTGCCCCACAGCCTGTGATGGCTGAGAGCAAGGCTGTTGTCCTGGAGTTAGATCTGGATACAGCTAAGGCCCAGAAAGGAGGTGGCTCTAAGTTTGTGTCTGCTGGGGAGGAGGATGCTGTGACTTGGGTAGAGCCAGGCGGTGTCTGGCCAGAACCCCAGAGATCAGACAGTTGTGGCACTGATGGTGTACCCGACACTGGTGTGTTGCTGGGGGATGAGACGATGACTCTGTGGGACCAGGGCGACCCCGTAGCCAGGGCACAAGAAGAGAATAGCGTTCACTCTGGTGCCTAATGACTGTGTGGAAGCGTGCAGCCTTTTGGGAAGTTCACAGGGAAGGAAAATGTCTCTGACCTTATAACTCATGGGTCTGTCTGTGTGCCTGAGAGGGGATTATTGGTGAATCCTCCTGAGGGGCCAGAGATGACCCGGGGAGTGAAGGAATTGCAGGAGGAGTTGGTTGGGGCTCAGCAGAGCAATGCTGCTGCAGAGCCAGAGAAGGGTGAACTGTGGCTTAAGGAAGCTCATAGGGAAGACAGTTTGCTGTGACTGAGGGAGGTGCCAGGGCCTGGCTTGGAGAAGGCATCCAAGGGAAAGCTCTGCCAAATGAGGCAGCAGCTTGCTGTGTGAGGCACTTGTGTCAGTGCCTGACAGACAGAATGGCTGCGTCTAGACTGGCAAGTTTTTCTGCAAAAGGAGCTGCTTTCGTGGAAAAACTTGCCAGCTGTCTACACTGGCCGCTTGAATTTCCGCAAGAACACTGACGATCTCATGTAAGATTGTCAGTGTTCTTGAGGATATACTATGCTGCTCCCGTTCGGGCAAAAGCCCTCTTGCGCAAGAGGGCCAGTGTAGACAGTTCAGATTTATTTTGCACAAAAAAGCCCTGATGGCAAAAATGGCGATCGGGGCTTTTTTGCGTAAAAGCGCGTCTAGATTGGCACGGACGCTTTTCCGCAAAAAGTGCTTTTTTTGGTTTTGCGGAAAAGCATCCTGCCAATCTAGACGCGCTTTTACGCAAATGTTTTTAACGGAAAAACTTTTCCGTTTAAAGCATTTGCGGAAAATCATGCCAGTCTAGACGTAGCCAATGTGTCTGTTGGCAGTGACTCCACTGATTTGGATGTAGACAAACTCAGTGTGGATGGTGGTGGAGAAGTCTCAGAGGGACTGAGGGTTGTTCCAGATGAGACAGGAACAGCCAGAGAATTGGAGCAGGTGGTTAACCCAGTGACTGTGTGTGACCAGCCTGCTGGGAAGTCAGTGTGTGTGGGACAGGATTGTTCCCAGGTGAGTGAGGAGAGTGGGAAGTTAGTGTCTCAGATTCAGGAGAAGGGCTGGGTAGCTAAGTATGCAGAGCAGAACAGCTGTGTGGTCACTCTCCCTAGGATGCAGGAGATGGCAGTTATGCTCCCATTTCTGGACAGGGTGGACACTCATAGTCTATCAGGGAAGTTGATATCAGGTTCCATGTGGAAACAGAGATTGGAGGTGGAAGGAGGAGAGACTTGGGAGTCTACAGCTTACTGCTGTTACCCCACTGAGTGGGGAAAGGGGGAGAATTCCAGGGCCATTGTGAGCCAGGGAGTCACGCCCAGCCAGCCCCTTGTCTTGGTCAGGCCAGAGGTTTCAGGTTTTGAAGCCATCCATGGGGGAAGGGTAGAACCTGCTTTGGCAAAGACGACTTGCAGCTTGCACCTGAAGAACCAAAATTATGATGGTATGGAGCCAAAGATGTGGCAGGAAGGAAAGTGCTATCAACATGCACAGCATCTGGAATTGTTCCTATTACTCATGTTAACTTGTGTAACCAATGTGCTGTTGTTACACACCAATGGAAAGATGTTCAGTGTGCAGACTGTTCTGGAGAAGACATGAAATCTGTTGGGAAATGTTCCAAATGACAGACTGTAGGTAAAGGGACATTGTGATGTTGCTAGTTCATGGTTAATGCTTGTATCTGGTCTTGGAACTTCCTACAGGACAAAGAAGGTTCCAGCCAGAAGGTGCTTTATGAAAAGGGAAACTGAGGCACACCACCATTTTGTTTTCGTGGCTAAGTGCAAAAAGGCCTACACTATTTGGGATGGGAATGCCTGCATTAACACAATATTAATTGGCATTCAGAGAGGTGCTGACGCTAGCATGAATAGATTTATGATTTTCTTTAGCTCTGGGCAAAGGCACCTGACACACATGGGGATCATGCTACAAAGGCAGATCCAATTAGCTCTGGGTTTTACTACGTTTTACCTTGGGATTCTACGACAGTGCAAGGACGTGGTTGTCGCTATGAGAGCCCTTGTAGGAATGAAGCCTGTTTCAGGCAAACTGGGTTCCAATAATCCAATGTTTGAGCAATTTGCCCTGAGCGGACGCCCTCAGCTGTGCCCAGACCCGGCCCGGCCCATCACACTCCTCCCTCGCACTCTGAGCTTCTGGCCAGAGATGCGCATCAGCCACCAGCTGCCCCTTTCGCACCGTTCCTGACCCACAGAACCCTGTGTCTGTGCACGCAGGGTCTGAGACCCTCCTCAGACTGCTCTGTCCCTGGGCACCTCCTACTGTGCCCTGCCGACCAAAAGCCAAACACGCCCTCCGCCCCGTTCCTGTTCCCCATACAGACGTCTGTGATGCCCTTAGATGTCCGGGGCTGCACGCGCGCTACACTGACTGGCTCAGCGTGTGTCTACCCTACGCCGACAGGTGCGGGTAACCCGTTGAACCCCATTCGTGATGGGGATCGGGGATTGCAATTATTCCCCATGAACGAGGGTCGGCGTCCAACTTCTTAGAGGGACAAGTGGCGTTCAGCCACCCGAGATTGAGCAATACAGACGTGGTGACTCGAGAGGCCAGCCGGGGAGGGAGGAAATGCCGTGTGCATAATGCGATTCTGCTCCACATCCCTTTGCCTGTTGGTTTTCTGCTACAGCCTTGTGCGGTCTGGGGATGTTAGATATCGGTTAATTGAACAGTCAAGTAACCTCATGAATTCTTATCGCTTAGTCGATTATTTGATAGTCCCCGAGGGCGGGGCCAGCAGCCCGGACCCATTTCAAGCCAGAACAGAGCTGGGCTGCTGACCAGCCTGCTAAAATATTTACTGGCTGGGGTGGGGGAAACTCGTGTCGTCTACAGCATTAACCTTAGGTTTTGCTTATCAGTTAATCGGTTAATCGACGGCACCATTACATCCCTAGTGCCGCCCACTCGTACAAGGGAGGGGCACCTCACGTTGCTGGTCACAGTCCACCACAGTCCCTTAGATGCCCCTTTTCTCAGGGCCCCAGAAGGGGCATGTGCATTTGGGGAAGCCGGTATGAGCACCAACAGCCCCCAGAAGTGGGAGGGCTACACACACACACACACCCACACACACACAAACACACACACACACACACACACACACACACACACCCTTGCTGCACCCAGCACACAGACCCTGGCCCAGCTTGGCTCCCGTGCCCCACGCGTGAGAGGTGGAACTGAGACGAGAACAGCCAGGCCCCAAAGCACGGAGCCACCGCTGGCCGGCCGCAGAGTGCGGAAGGGCAGCTCCGGAGCCTGACCTGCTGACACAGAATGCGGCACAGGGAGAAATGACAGGTCAGAGGGGCTCCCCCTTCTCACTGTGAAGTAACGAACTATCGGAACAACGTGCCTAGGACATGGGCCTCCCCCACGTGCCCTCTTTGAACCAAGGCCGGCTGCCTTTCCAAAGGAGCATGCTCGGGCGGGACCACAGTACGGCTGAGGTGTAGGCCTCCTGAGGGGTGTGCTGGGCCGGCGGAGGGGAGCAGACGGTCTCAGCGGAAGCGGGAGTTGTTTGACCAGTGGTTGCCATGAAGGCTGACTGGGACCAGCTCCCGACCAGAGTAACCGTCGTGGGACAGTTGCTTCAATGGCAAGGGGGGAAAGATGGGGGGAAGCAAACAGCAGCTGGGGCCCTGTTACAAACCCACTGAGCCGCGCGGTGACTGCCACCTTACGCTCATGCGCTGGTTGTTCTAGCTGAGAAGTGTAATGGCGGGGATAGAGAAGTGTGGAAGACCCAAGACGACTGCAATTGCCCCGTCCTCCAACACCCAACAATCTAAAGTCATTTCAGATGATCTCTTAGCTCAACCGCAACTAGTACATTTACCACAGGGCATATGGAAACCACAGTCAAATAAAGCCAAGAATAAACGACGGGGGCTAATTTAGCTACAACTACTCAACAGAGATCTCGGAGTCACTGCGGAGAGTTCTGTGAAAACATCCGCTCAGTGTGCAGCGGTGGTCAAAAAAGCAAACAGAACGTTAGGACTCATTAAAAAAGGGATAGAGACTAAGACGGAGAATATCTTATTGCCTCTATATAAAACCATGGTACGCCCACAGCTTGAATACTGCATACAGATGTGGTCACCTCATCTCAAAAAAGATATACCAGCATTGGAAAAAGTTCAGAAAAAGGCAAGAAAAATGATGAGGGATTTGGAACGGGTCCCATATGAAGAGAGATTTAAAGGACTAGACTTTTAAGCTTAGAAAAGAGAAGACTATGGGTGCATCTACACTGCACCCTGCAGCTCAAAATAAGCTACACAAGTTGAGCTAGGCAAATTGCGGAGCTTATTGCGAGTCAATTTCGAAATAGCTTATTTTGAAATTTGGCGCTGTCTACACAGCACTTATTTCAAAATAAACTGCTATTCTGAAATGTCCCTCTTACTCCTCTTGGAATGAGGTTTACAGGGACGTCAGAATAGCGAGCCTGTTATATTTTGAAATAATGGGCACACTCCAAAGGTGTGGAATAGCAATTTTGGGATGCCTTTGGTATCCCAAAATAGCGCTGCAGTGTAGACATAGACTAAGTGGGGACAGGATAGAGGTCTATAAAATCATGACAGGTGTGGAGAAAGTGAATACGGAAAAATTATTTACATATTCCCACAATAAAAGAACTAGGGGACACCAAATGAAATGAATAGGCAGCAGGTTTAAAACAAACAAAAGGAAGTATTTCTTCACTCAGCGCACAGTTAACCTGTGGAACTCCTTGCCAGAGGAGGTTGTGAAAACCAGGACTTTCACAGGGTTCAAAAAAGAGCTCGATAGATTCATGGAGGTTAGGTTCATCAGTGGCTGTTAGCCAGGATGGGGGGGATGGTGACCCTGGCCTCTGTCAGAGACTGGAAATGGGTGACAGGGGAGGGATCACTGGATGGTTCCCTGTTCTGTTCACTCCCTCTGGGGCACCCAGCATTGGCCACTGTCAGCTGACAGGACACTGGGCTGGATGGACCCTTGGTCTGACCCAGTCTGGCCGGTCTGACACTCTTATGTTATGTTGGTAACGAGATCTACACTGGTGGTGACTTTCTGGCTTCATGGCCATCTGAAGTGAAGACCGTAGAAGAGAGGAATGTCCCCTGAAAGCCCCAAGAGTCTTTGTGCAGCTCTCAAATAGAAGCAGCCAGTTGGAAAAATTGCGTCTGTGCGCAGCCCTGTAGGGGCACCCGTGCGCCGACAGCTTTGTGTGAAACGCTGCCACGTGAGAGGTTGGAAAGCTAATTTGAACAGAACTTGAATCGCCTTCGCTTTTGGAAAGGCTCTGAAGCACAGCTAGAGTCAAACACACATTACCGGGGAAGGATGAGACGATATGCAGTGTTTCTACACAAATGAAGGGCTTTGAACTATGAGGTCCTCTGTTTAAAAAGCTACAGCTAACACAACCCTTAATTGCCACCTTTTCCCCTCTTCTCTCGAGGAAAGTCTGTTACACGTGCCACCCTTAGAAAGTTCTGCACAAAACGCTGCCAGAGGTGAACGCTGAGGTTATAGGGGGAAGCACTTAGTTCTCTGGAAAGGCCTACATCAAGGTTGCAGGATCCACATTAATTCTGCCCTGGGGCTGTGTGATTTACGATGCATTAACACCGCCCTTTGGCATCTTGCAATGGCTGTCGCTGTCCTTCTGAAGCCCCATGCTCTTTACAAGACCTGCAGACATTACAGCAAGGGATGGAACACTTCCTCCGAACCCTGCTCACCTTCCCTGATGCCAGCAGCAGCAGCCGGCACAGCGTCTGTTAGCTACACACTGTGCGAGCTCAGTAGAAAAACACGAAGAAAAGTCGCCGTTTATATACTGACTGCAACGTGGAATTTTCACTTCTTACGAAAAGGATACTCCACCAGAAATATGATGCCCCATGGCCAGCAGGAGGAGGATAGAGGGACATTAAGGGTGAATTTCTGGACATACTGAACTTGATGGGAGTTTTGCCATCACTTCATTAGAGCCTGGATTTCACCCTTGGTGCTCAGACACCCCGGTGCTGACCTCAGCGTCAACACCTGAGCAGACAGGTAAAAACTGGCATCGATCCAAAACCAGCAGCAGGAATTCTCCTGTTCGAGGAGGGCCATTCACCATCCCTCGACTGATTCACTGGTTCCATGGCAACCGTTTTTCATCCGATAAATGCATTATGAAGTAGTTGTCATTCCAGTAGTTTTGGAAAGGAACAATGGCTCATTTATTCCCAGATTTTCACCAAAGCTTTTCATTGAATTGCTTTGCGAACATTTGCAGTTTTCATCCTCCCCCCCGCCCCCCCTCCACCCTTCTGCCCCTGAAAAGGAAGGAAAAGCGTGTGTTTGTGTGCGTGTATATGTACACACGTGTGTGTGTGTCTGTGTTTGTGTATGAGAAAGAGAACATAAGAACGGCCAGACGGGGTCAGACCAAAGGTCCACCCAGCCCAGTACCCTGTCTGCCCACAGTGGCCAATACCAGGTGTCCCAGAGGGAGTGAATCGAACAGGTACCGATCAAGCGATCTCTCTCCTGCCATCCATCTCCACCCTCGGACACGCAGAGGCCAGGGACACCATTCCTTACCCTTACTGGCTAATAGCCATTAATGGACTTAACCTCCATGAATTGATCTAGTTCTCTTTTAAACCCTGAAACAAAAGACAGGACGATGCAGCACTTTAAAGACTAACAAGATGGTTTATTAGGTGATGAGCTTTCGTGGGCCAGACCCACTTCCTCAGATCAAATTCACTTAATTAACCATCCTGTTAGTCTTTAAAGTGCTGCATAGTCCTGTCTTTTGTTTCAGCAAGATCAGACAAACATGGCTTCATCTCTATTACTCTTTTAAGCCCTGCTATAGTCCTGGCCTTCACAACTTCCTCAGGCAAAGAGTTCCACAGATTGACTGTGCGCTGTGTGAAGAAGAACTTCCTTTTATTTGTTTTAAACCTGCTGCCCATTAATTTCTTTTGGTGGCCCCTAGTTCTTATATTAGGGGAAGAAGTAAATAACTTCCTTATTCACTTTCTCCACACCAGTCCGGATGGCATTCACCCAAGGGTTCTGAAAGAACTCAAACGGGAAATTGCGGAAGTATTAACTGTGGTTTGTAACGGATCCTTTAAATCAGCTTCTGTACCCAAGGACTGGAAGATCGCTAACATAAAAAGGGCTCTAGAGGCGATCCTGGCAATTACAGATTGGTAAGTCTAATGTCAGTACCGGGTAAATTAGTTGAAACAATAGTAAAGAATAAAATTGTCAGACATGTAGAAGAACATAATTTGTGGGGCAAAAGCCAACATGGGTTCTGTAAAGGGAAATGCTGTCTTACTAATCTATTGGAGTTCTTTGAAGGCATTAAACATGCAGACAAGGGGGATCCAGTAGATATAGTGTACTTAGACTTCCAGAAAGCCTTTGACAAGGTCCCTCACCAAAGGTTCTTGTGCATGTAACCCCTTTTTCCTCCCCGTGTTACTCAGGAGCAGGTCACACTCATAGCTGTGCCTGGGCACCTGATGGTCTTGACATCAAAGGGGATCCTGAGTACCCCAGTGGTGATGTTCCCTCTCCACCCCCTTGCTGCAGTCCTTTGCTCATAAAGAATGTACAATGAGGTGCCTCCACTTGGCTAGCCCTGTGCACACTGATGTGCCTTGGAAGCCTCCAGGAATAAACTTATTCCAGCAATAAACGGGCTCTAACTCCAGAACAACCATTACAACTGATAAATAGCACCCATCGAATAGTGATAGAAATGTAGGCGTGTTAGCCTGGTGTAGCTGAAACTAAAAACATCGACTAGATTGCATTAGAATGAACCACCTTTACTCAACTTAAAGAAACAGATTTAACCAATGGACAGTGAATACCATCAAGTCACAAAGCACACAGGAGTAAAAGGAACGTCTCTAGCTGCCGTTTGCACTGCCAGTATTGATCCCACCCAGAGCGTGCTCACCCCTGGACTCAGACCCAGACTCTCGCTTGCATGGGCGCGCTTGAAGAACTGCAGCTGTAATGGTGATTCTCTGTGGGCTGTGTGTATGTGGGTCCAAGCTAGGCAGCAGCTCTGCTTCACTGGGTTGGCCTCTCTGCCTCTCCTTGAACCCAGAGTTAGTCTGAATCTCTGAGGTCTCTCCCAGGCAGCATTTCCCAAAGATGCCCAGTTACTCACAGTCTCCTTCTGCCTGCTGGATGCAGAGCAGCTTCTAGCCACAAGTACAGCCAAAGGGCCTGCGATCAGAAGCAGCCTGCTAGGTCCCAGTTCCAAAGGCTCCTGTCCCGGTCTGTACCTGCAACAGAACAGCTCCTGAACTGGATCAAACTCCTCCACAGCAGCCTGGCTCCCTTTCTGCTCCCCCCCAAAAGGGAAGAGTCCACAGACTGCTGAGTCTTCCTCCGCACAGGTGGATCTCCCAAACAAAAGTCACTTCCTTCCTGCTTTCCTCCAGGGCTTATGGGAATAGTAGTCTGTGGGGCTAGATTGCAGCACATGGGGTCTTCCCAGAAAATAAGCAGAGGCACCGTTAGTAAGGGGACTACATGTAAATTAGGTTGTCTTGGAATAAGAGGGAAAGTCCTTTCATGGATTGAGAACCAGGAAAAAAACAGGAAACAAAGGGTAGGAATGAATGGTAAATTTTCAGAATGGAGGGGTGTAATTAGCGGTGTCCCCCAAGGGTCCAATCCTTTTCAACTTATTCATAAATGATCTGGAGAAAGGGGTAAGCAGTGAGGTGGCAAAGTTTGTGGGCGATACTGAACTGTTCAAGATAGTCAAGACCAAAGCAGACAGTGAAGAACTTCAAAAAGATCTCACCAAACTCAGTGATTGGGCAACAAAATGGCAAATGAAATTTAATGTGGGTAAGTGTAAAGTAATGCATCTTGGAAAAAATAACCCCAAATATACATATAATATGATGGGGGCTAATTTAGCTACAACTAGTCAGGAAAGAGATCGTTGAGTTATTATGGATAGTTCTCTGAAAACATCCAGGCAGTGCATAGCGGCAGTCAAAAAAGCAAATAGGATGCTAGGAATTATTTAAAAAGGGATAGAAAATAAGACCCAGAATATCTTACTGCCCCTGTATAAAACTATGGTACGCCCACGTCTTGAATACTGTGTACAGATGTGGTCTCCTCACCTCAAAAAAGATATACTGGCATTAGAAAAGGTTCAGAAAAGGGCAACAAAAATGATTAGGGGTTTGGAACGGGTCCCATATGAGGACAGGCTAAGAACTAGAGGACACCAAATGAAATTAATGGGTGGCAGGTTTAAAACTAATAAAAGAAAGTTCTTCTTCACACAGCATGTAGTCAACCTGTGGAACTCCTTGCCAAAGGAGGCTGTGAAGGCTAGGACTATAATAGAGTTTAAAAAAGAGCTAGATAAATTAATGGAGGTTAGGTCCATAAAAGGCTATTAGCCAGGGGATAGAAATGGTGTTCCTGGTCTCTGTTTGTCAAAGGCTGGAGAAGGATGGCAGGAGACAAATCATTTGATCACTGTCATTAGTCTACCCCCTCCGGGGCACCTGGTGCTGGCCACTGTCGGCAGACAGGATACTGGGCTAGATGGACCTTTGGTCTGACCCAGTATGGTCGTTCTTATGTTCTTATGTTCACAACCTCCTCAGGCAAGGAGTTCCACAGATTGACTATGCGCTGTGTGAAGAAGAACTTCCTTTTATTTGTTTTAAACCTGCTGCCCATTCATTTCATTTGGTAGCCCCTTGTTCTTATATTATGGGAACAAGTAAATAACTTTTCCTTATTCATTTTCTTCACACCACTCATGATTTTATAGACCTCTATCATATCCCCTCTTAGTTTCCTCCTTTCCAAGATGAAAAGTCCCAGTCTCTTTAATCTCTCCTCATACAGGACCCTTCCAAACCCCTTCTCATTTTAGTTGCCCTTCTCTGAACCTTTTTTATTAATGCCAGTAGATCTTTTTTGAGATGAGGAGATCACATTTGTACGCAGTATTCACATGCATAGAGAGAGGAGGGAGGGAAAATAATGAACTTAATAGTGAAAATCCAGACACAAAACTATATAACTACACTTCTCATTTCCCACTGTCGGCAAAAAATGGAAAATTTTTAAAAAATGCAAAAGAAGAAAAAAAATTGCCCCAAAAGTAGGTGAGGGGGAACCCCCCAAAGACACAAGAGCACAGAATGTGTTGGCTTTGGATGAATGCCTGGAAAGGTACATTAGCCCGGTCGCCATTTGCACGGCACCTGCCAACCATTTCTATCCCAAGCAGGGTGTAAAGGATGGAGCTTTAAAATCCCCTTCATTCTGATGGCCGCGCAGTGCCCCTTGGGAGAGCTGGCGGGATACGCCCGCCTTGGATTGCCTTGGTTACTTGAGAGAAATCTGTTATAAAAATAGTCATTGGTCTCTTATTTTAGTAGCCTTTTGATGTCATAGCTAAGACCTTCCCAAGCCCTTGCCATATTAGAGTTGTGTTATCTTTAGAGAGAGAGAAATGTGTAGTGAAAATGATAGAACACCACATACCTGGGCACAGCAGCACGGCAAGGGATGAAGACAGTGTGAAGCAGCTCGTAGAAAGCTATTTCCCTGGTAAACAAGGGCAGGTCTTTCCAGGTCAGGCTTGCCGTTTTCATAGCCCTTTTACAAGGAGCAAAAAAGCGCAGTGAGGAACATTGCTTAGACTCTCGTCCATGTGTATACAAGAGCGCACACTGCAACTCTGCTCCGTTTTCCAAGTGTTGTCTCATTCTTTAGCTGCGGGCTCAGTCTCCATTGCTTCTCTCCCCAGTATGGGGGAGCAATTAGAGGTGGTGCTGCTGTACTTGTTTAACGCCAGCTAATGAAGCATCGCCTGGCATTTGAAAGTTACCCCCGATTGCCTGGAGAGGGTAGCTCTGGGTTTGGTACTGGGGTGACCACTCCTGGAATACTGTGTCCTGTGCTGGTGCCCACCATTCGAGAAATGTGTCGATACATTGGAGAGGATTCCGAGGAGAGCTACAAGAGTGAATCGAGGGTTAAAATTGTTCTTCATGGGGACAGATTTAAGGAGCACCAGCTCTTTAGTATCAGAGGGGGAGCCGTGTTAGTCTGAATCTGCAAAAGCGACGAGGAGTCCTGTGGCACCTTATAGACTAACTGAAGTGTAGGAGCATAAGCTTTCGTGGGCAAAGACCCACTTCGTCAGATGCATGTCTGACGAAGTGGGTCTTTGCCCACGAAAGCTTATGCTCCTACACTTCAGTTAGTCTATAAGGTGCCACAGGACTCCTCGTCGCTTTTGCAGCTCTTTAGTGTAACCAAGGGAAGGTTAAAGAATAATTTGATCGCAGCCTGGGAAAACCCATAGGAGGAACAAATATTGACAATGGGCTCTTCAGTCCAGCAGAGAAAGCGGTCTATGGTCCAATGGGTGGAGTGTGAAGCTGGATAGATTCAGACGGGAAACGAGGCGTTAATTGTAAGAGTGAGTGTAATTCACCATTGGGATAACTTACCAAGGGCCACGGTAAATTCTCTGTCATGGGAAATGGTTAAGTCAAGGTTGGATTTTTTTTAAGATCTGCTCCAGGAATTATTTTGGGGCAGCAGGAGGTCTGTAAGTGGCCTCTTCAGAACCTTGAATCACTAGTGATGGCAACCCCGGGACAAATGCATCGGGCACTACAGGTTGAACCTCTCTAGTCCGGTACACTGTGGTCCAGCAACCTCCATGATCCGGCACCATTTTAATCACCCAAAAGTCCACTTATCGTGGGGATGACCAAGTTTCCTGTGGTCCCAGAAAGTTTGTTTATAGCCACCAGCCCTGGCTCTCAGTGCTCTGTGCTGTGATTTAGCTCCAGTTTATCCCAAAGTGTCTATTCAGAGCCCAGTAAGCCGTGGCAGTGTCGGTAATGCAGCTAGAAAATAGTGACCTAGTATGGTCCAGCAAATTCTCTGGTTCAGCACCGGCCAGGTCCCAAGGGTGCCAGGCTAGAATGGTTCAGCAGTTACAGGCATGGTGGGTTGACTCACTGCGTGTTTCTGCAGACCCTGAGCACTGATATACTAACAAGGGATGGATTCAACCATCACAAATAACCACAATTCGTGTCCCTGTCATAGGCTTATAGAGAAGTCACATCCGGAGGCTCTCCACAAAAGATATTAGAGAAACTTTAAGTATGTTCTATTCATGACTCAGAGGGGGAGCCGTGTTGGTCTGTAGCTTTAAAGAAAGGAGTGGTCCTGTAGCACCTTAGGGTGCGTCTACACTGCAGGGCTTAACTCGAAATAAGCTACACAATTGGCGTAGCTCAATTTGCGTATCTCATTTCGAAATAGGGAGCGTCTACGCAGCGCTTGTTTTGAAATAGAGCACTCGTCCTCCGACTTCCCTTGCTCCTCGTACAGTGAGGGCTACAGGAGTCGGAGTACAAAGTCCTCCAGGTTGACGGTATTTTGACACTATTTCGAAATAATTACTGGCTGTGTAGACGCAGACGAAGTTATTTCGGAATAGCGCTAGTTATTTCAAAATAGTGTAGCAGTGTAGATGTACCCTTAGGGTATGTCTAGACTCCATGCCCCTGCCGACAGAGGCATGTAAAATAGGCTACCCGACATAGTCAATGAAGCCGGGATTTAAATCTCCCCGGCTTCGTTAAAATAAAAATGGCCGCCACGCCATGCCGGCTCAGCTGATCATCGGCACAGCACGCGAGTCAAGACGCAGTTCGGTCGACAAGGGAAGCCTTTGTCGACCGCTCCTGTAAACCTTGTTTCACAAGGCATAAGGGAGCGGTCGACAAAGGCTTCCCTTGTCGACCGATCCACGTCTTGACTCGCGCACTGTGCTGACGATCAGCTGAGCCGGCACGGCGTGGCGGCCATTTTTATTTTAATGAAGCCGGGGAGATTTAAATCCCGGCGTCATTGACTGTCAGGTAGCCTATTTTGCATTCTTCTGTTGGCAGAGGCATGTAATCTAGACATACCCTTAGAGACTAACGAAGGGTATGTCTACACTACCCCGCTAGTTCGAACTAGCGGGGTAATGTATGCATACCGCACTTGCTAATGAAGCCCGGGATTTGAATTTCCCGGGCTTCATTAGCATAAGCGGGGAGCCGCCATTTTTAAATCCCCGCTGCTTCGAACCCCATGCAGCGCGGCTACACGGGGCTCGAACTAGGTAGTTCGGACTAGGTTCCTATTCCGAACTACCGTTACTCCTCATGAAACGAGGTGTACCGGTAGTTCGGAATAGGCACCCTAGTCCGAACTACCTAGTTCGAGCCCCGTGTAGCCGCGCTGCACGGGGTTCGAAGCAGCGGGGATTTAAAAATGGCGGCTCCCCGCTTATGCTAATGAAGCCCGGGAAATTCAAATCCCGGGCTTCATTAGCAAGTGCGGTATGCATACATTACCCCGCTAGTTCGAACTAGGAGGGCAGTGTAGACATACCCGAACTAACTAACTATATATAACTATGGGCAAAACCCATGAAAGCTCATGATACGAGGTATATATGTTTGTTGGTCTTTAAGGCGCTACAGGACTACTTAGAAAGCTCATCATCTAATAAACCATCTTGTCAGCCTTTAAAGTGCTACATAGTCCTGTATTTTGTTCTATTAATGACTGTTTAGATCCTTCATGCATATACAGAAGAGACCATGCCAATGAGACTTGGGGAAGTAATAAAAAACACCGGTTGCAAAGATGTGGACTGGCAGTTTGCCCGCCAGAGTGGAGAAGAAGGTGTATTTTCAGAGCTATTCCAGTGCGCATCGCATTCAAGACGAACTAACGACCTCAGTTTGTGCATTATGTCCGATTACACCATGGGAGACCTCGCAGCGAGAGAGAAGTTTATCTCACTTCACCTTCACGGAAGGATGCCAGGGTTTCATCATTACGGTGCCTCAAATCGTTACATTGTGGAAAACAACATATGGCATGATGTGCCTAAATGACAAAAAACAACACACAAAAATCCAGGCAACATGGCTAAGGAAAAAACGATTTGAGAGGCCATACCTTCTCTGGAGTTACAAAACCCTCGTTAGCAATTGCCGTTTCTGCCTTTCCTTATTTCGGTGACACAAACTCAATCACAGCCCTGTTCTGTGCGTATCCCTGTATCCTGCAGAAGGTGAGTTCAGATCTGCATGGCTATGTGACCGAATGCCCCTCCCCCCCCCCGCCCCCGGCTAACTTACAGCATGAACCTTCGGGTGCTGGTTTCCCCTTCAATGAAGAGATGCGACACATCCAAGTACTCAGCCAGTGTCTCCAGCTGACCTAGCTTTCCTCTCCCACACCGGGACTGCAGCACCAGTGTCAATTCCTAGTGCGGACCGACCCTCCCTCGTTCGTTCCAGAGAACAGCACTGAGCTGGTTTCCAGGAAAACTCAGGATGGGCTGATGTATAAAGAACAGAGCACTAAGTGATATTAACTAACCCCCTCTCCTCTCCTGGGGTCATTGCACGCTCACCTGTGTTCCTGGGTCCCTCATGTTGTTACCATTAAAGGAGACCCAGAGAACCCTTGGAGTGGTGCTGGACAGGTGGGGATCCCCTCGCCACGCCCTTGCTCCTAGAGGACTCTGCAATGGTGGTGCCTCCACCTGGCTGGCCTGGTACACACCTAACGGAGCCTCCAGGAATGGGCTTTTTCCAGCAGTAATCTGAATCTGACTCCAAAACCGTGATAAACAACAGGCATCTGTCAAGGCTTCTTCCCCACTCTGGCATGATGAATGATGACGTGGGGGCCTGCAAATGTACCCCAAAACCTGATCTTTCCAGGCTTTGGTATAGCCCCCCGCCCAATCTTTAAAACCTAGATTTTGGGGATAAAAATCCACCCCATCCACCCAAGTAATGATGAGGAAACCAGGGAGAGACCACTTGGGAAATCTCAGCCCCTAAAGTAAGACCAAGACACAAACATTAACCAATCCCAGGTTAATAAAAAAGAAGAGAAAGAACTTTTATCATCACCACAATACTCCAGTTACAAGTATAGTGAGTAGATGGAAAAGGCACCAATTAATAAACTCATGGGGAATTCCACCATGGGCCAAAACTTAGTTACAAAGGAGAGAAAACCCCATTTTTAAATGCACAGACATCAGATTCCCATTCCCAAACCATAAAACAATAAAACCTGCTGGATTGATCTAAACTTTACCCCACTTACAGATAGTGAAGAGTCTTTTCTTGGAGGCAGACATGATGTCTGTCCCCCTCAGTAGCTGGAGAGAAACTGCCCAGGGACAAAAGAGGGAAAAACTCAAAAATTCTTTTGTCCCAGTTTGAAATTCCTACTTGCATTTCTATTGGCTAAGCAGATACCTGGCTAGGTATAGTTAACCCCTTAGTCCCCAGGCTGCTGCCTGTGTCTCATGTTCATGACAGCATCTCAGTGAATAAATTAGACTTAACGCACCTTCACTCAATCACTTAAAGCAACAGGGCGTAACAGACTAAAACAGAGTGACCTCAATTAGCCAAGAAAGAAAACTCATCTCACGGGCATTTACTCTGCCTCCATTCCCCCAGCCCAGAGTGGGGCCCTCCTCTGCATTCACAGCCCCAGACACAGGCTGGTCTGCGCACGCTTGAAGATCTGAGGCCGGAGTGGAGACAGCACCAGGCAGATTGTGTGTGTCAGGCCCGGCAGCAACAACGGCACAATCTCTCTGCCAGTGGAGCAGGCCTCTGTTTGTCAGAGGCTGGAGAGGGATGGCAGGAGACAAATCGCTTGATCATTGTCTTTGGTCCACCCTCTCTGGGGCACCTGGTGCTGGCCACTGTCGGCAGACAGGATACTGGGCTAGAAGGACCTTTGGTCTGACCCAGTACGGCCGTTCTTATGTTCTTATGTTCTATGTTCCTCTTTTCTAAACTGAAGATTCCCAGTCGCTTTAGCCTCTCTTCACATGGGACCCGTTCCAAACCCCTAATCATTTTTGTTGCCCTTTTCTGAACCCTTTCCAAAGCCAAAACATCTTTTTTGAGGTGAGGAGACCACATCTGTACACAGTATTCAAGATGTGGGCGTCCCATAGTTTTATACAGGGGCAGTAAGATATTCTGGGTCTTATTTTCTATCCCTTTCTGATAAAAGTCAGAGCATCCTATAGTAAAGGGACCCTACATAAACAAGAGAAAAAGAGGCAGGTACAGTTGTCTATGGAAGTTCTTATCCTATGTGCATCCTCATTGCATCTGATCTAAGACAAACCCTGCTGAGTGATGTCACAATGTCACTGAGGTGGATCCATGGAGTGGTTTTCACCTAAGGATCCGTGCCGCATTAGTCCAATTGCTTCAATGAAAACCCTGCCAGAGGGTAGAATTTTGCATCATCTGGAGTCTGAGCCAAAAGACATGGAAGAAAGAGCCCAAACCTCTGCCTTGGAGGAGGAAATGCCCAGCCACAGGGATAGTTTACAGCACTAACCGTAGGAATATTCCCCTGCAAACTATTATCCTCCGGAGGAAGAAGGACATCTGTGTAGAGGAGATTGCTCATGTGTCACTGTGCATTAGGAATAAGTTAATATTAAACACAAATCCAATTCATTTGCTCTGGGCTTATCTTTGAAAAATAGGGTCATTCATCCGCAATCTAAGCGCATTTCGGATCAGCCAGAGGATGCCAATGACTTTGTAGCGCGGGATGTGATGTATAGTAAAACTTGCAATGACGACCTGCTGTGACAGCAGCAATGGCAGCAGCGTAGCGCATATGCCTCTCCAGGCCACGCAGCAAGACAATTAGCCATGACAATCCATTCTGCACACAAGCCAGTGCCAAGGGGGATCATCTACGAGGTATCTGCGCATCACCTGGATTCAAAGCAGTGAGGCCTCTCCATACAGTGTGCGGCTGAGTGCCCTGGTGAGGTTATGCCAGCAGCCTAAAGCTGCTACGAGGAATAGGGTAGACGCACATCATCCCTGACAGAGGCCTTGTCTACACTAAACAGAAGATCAACGCTGCTGTGATCGAACTTCTGGAGATCAATTTAGTGAGTCTAGTCAAGACTCACTAAATCAAACTCAGAGAGCTCCACCACCAGTATCAGTACTCCTGCTTTTGCGAGTACCTGCAGCTGAACGTTCATCATCATTGAGGGAGCAGAAGACCTGTCAGGACCCCAGCGGGAACGCCTGACCGACGACAGTGTGCCTTAAGCTAAGCTGCTGGGTGCAGGGTAGACCTGGCCAGCGGTACCGGGGAACGAAGCCTCAAAGGGATGAAGAGTCTGTCTCCCACTAACATCTAGGAATTACCGTGGAGAACTTGGCTCAGTTGGCACCCTCGATGCATCCGTCAGAATGACAGACTGTGTCCCGCAGCGGAAGGCTAGACACTGAGCGGGGGACCAGGAGAACCAGGTTAAGTTCGTTGCTCTAGTCTCCTTGTGGGGCCTTCAGCAAATTGCTTACCCTTGGGCTAAGTGCTCAGGTAATAGGGGCCATACAAAGACGATGGATGGAGTTACCCAGCCCCGCCATGGGGATCAGTGAAGGGGAGGGGGTCTCATGCCTCTGACCCCTTTCTGGCAATCTGCTAGCTGGCGAAAGCAAGAGGCAAGCAGTGACTGCTAACGCAATTGCCTCTGACTGCCCGCCCTTTCCTGGACAAGGACCAATCACATGCTGGCTCTAGATAATAAGACTAGACGTGCCAGGGAAGGGTTCCTATGAAAGCAAGGTGCCGTGTGTTTGAATGCAGGCTGACGTTACGGAGGATACTGGGCACGGGGTGATCTCCCTGCGTCCCTTTGAGATCGGGTATTGATCAGGTTCCACGTCACAGAAATCCCAGGTTTACATAACCCAGGAAGCTGCAGCCAGTGCAATTAAAAACCTTCCGGTTGTCCAAGACCTGCCTTCTTGCCAGTGAATATTTGTCAGCTGTTCAACATGCCTGGGGATGACCAGCCCCGCACATGTTTTGCAAATCAAAAGGCCGATGAACAAAGTGCCCATGGATCTGTTGACTTCGGGGACGTCCGTGCTTCTCACTATCAGCAATGCACAAGAGAGGACTCGCGGACACAAAGTGAACGTTTGAATCTTGTGTACAGTCACTTCCAGAAGGATCGAAAACCGACGCTGGATGACACCAGATCCCTCATGCTTGGCAGAAAGCAAAAGTCACTGACAAATAGCGAGCAAGCAGAGACACTTCCGTAGTGCGCTACACGGCTCAGCATCCAAACAGACTGTCGGGCGCATTGCCCCTCCAGCTCCTGGGGCTCAGACAGTATTTCCGTGTGTGGTGTGGAAAAGCTGCATAGCCAGCCGCAGTCACTGTGACATGATCCACAGCAGGGAGCTTTAAACAGATGAGCATCCCAGTTCTGGTCAATGTCACTGCATATTTAAGAGACTGGGACTTTTCAGCTTGAAAAAGAGGAGACTAAGGGGGGATAGGAGAGAGGTCTATAAAATCATGAGCGGTGTGGAGAAAGTGAAGAAGGAAAAGTTCTTTACTTGTTTTCATAATATAAGACCTAAGGGCCACTAAATGAAACGAATGGGCAGCAGGTTTAAAACAAATAAAGGGAAGTTCTTCTTCACACAGCGCTTAGTCCATCTGTGGAACTCCTTGCCTGAGGAGGTTGTGAAGGCTAGGACTATAACAGGGTTTAAAAGAGAACTAGATCATTTAATGGAGGTTAAGTCCGTTAATGGCTATTAGCCAGGATGGGTAAGGAATGGTGTCCCTAGCCTCTGTTTGTCAGAGGGTGGAGATGGATGGCAGGAGAGAGATCGCTTGATCGGTACCTGTTCGATTCATTCCCTCTGGGACACCTGGTGCTGGCCACTGTGGGCCAACAGGACACTGGGCTAGCTGGACTTTGGTCTGACCCAGTACGGCCGTTCTTATGTTCCCTTGGTGAAGGAGGCGTCTTCCCCTCCCGCTGGGCCAGTGCATATGCCACAAGACTTTGTCCAGCCAAAGAGAAGGCCCATTGAGAAGACACCCACCTTTGTGGCCACCTTCTCGGCCCACTCAGCCCTTCCAGAGCCTGCTTGCTGATGGGCCGTGCAGCTCACTCATCAAGGATCTGGCCAGGGGCTGGAACTCACCTCCCTAATATCCCTCGGTGATTATTAGCTGGGAACGGCTGGAGGGGGAGGGCCAGGCCAGCACTTGCTGGGGAGGCACCTTCTGCAGAAGAGGGAGATGGAGCTGTCTGTTGGTACAGTTCATAGGTTCCTGGGTACAAGAGTCAGCAGGGACCATCGAGTCCCCGCCTGCCCTTGCCCTGCATTTTTTGGTGCCACGTTTCCTGTGGGGTCTGGCTTATTCATCTGAAGTTGGCCAGGCTGAGCTCAGCCCATCCGAATGATGAAATCATTTATGTCAGCTGTCAGCTGCGATTTCCTCAGCGGTCGCTCACACCAGGTGGGGGAGAGAAAACAAGGAGGGAGAAGTTTTAACGTTCCACTGAGCGTAGCCACCATCCCGTCCGTGTACAGGCTACACCGGGAGAGCCTGTTTGCAAACAGGTGACCACTCAGCACTGCGACCTAGCGAAAGAGTGCACCCCGCTCTCTGACCGGCCGGAGCGCTCTCGGTCCTCGGTTCTCGGCAGTCTGTCAGTATCAATCAGTGATAGTCCATCTGGCATGGGCCTGATCTTCTTGATTTTTTAAATGCACTATAATGGCCTCTGAAACAGAGTTAACGTGCACTTCTGGGACAGTCTAGCAGCGGACACTGGCGTGTTGCCAAGATACACTCGGCGGCAGAATGAGATGGTTTCTGACTAGTGGTAAGCGAAACAGGAAAGGTCAATTGGTGAAGAGGCATTGCTAATAATGCTAATAATGCCCTCGATGCTCTTAATGTCATGGAGAGCTCTCAGAATTGCTCAACGAAGGTGCACAAGCTTTATTTCTTCCCTGCCTCGGCATGATGCAAAGCCTGTTTCCCTTCTACGGGCTCTTGAGGAAGGGGCCGTCCTACTACTGAGGCCTTGTGGGCCTTCGCCCTGTCCTTTAGTATTATTCTAACTTATGGAAGAGGGCCCCAGACCACGGGAGAGAGTCTTGTACATGCAATGGGATTCATGAAAGAGTACCTGGGCTACGTCTAGACTGGCATGATTTTCTGCAAATGCTTTTAACAGAAACGTTTTCCGTTAAAAGCATTTTTGGAAGAGCGTCTAAATTGGCACGGATGCTTTTCCACAAAAGCACTTTTTGCGGAAAAGCGTCCGTGCCAATCTAGACGTGCTTTTGCACAAAAAAGCCCCGATCACCATTTTCGTGATCGGGGCTTTTTTGCGCAAAACAAATCTGAGCTGTCTACACTGGCCCTTTCACACAAAGGCTTTGCACAAAAGGGACTTTTGCCCGAACGGAAGCAGCACAGTATTTCTGCAAGAAGCCCTGATTTCAGACAGTAGGAAGTCAGTGCTCTTGCGGAAATTCAAGCGGCCAGTGTAGACAGCTGGCAAGTTTTTCCGCAAAAGCACCTGCTTTTGCGGAAAAAACTTACCAGTCTAGACACAGCCCCCAAGGCCAACATTTTCAGATGTGGCCGCTAGTTGTGCATGCCTAGAGCTGGACTTTTCCAAGCTGCTGAGCACCCTCGGGTCTGTCTGAATCCATTCGGAGTTGTAAGCACCCACTGTTGGAGTTGAAAGTTTTATTCTTTTTATATTTGTATTTTGGGTTTAAGAATATAGCAATGTAATGTAACATATTAACATATTTAACATTTTATTAATTAAGTTCTTTAGTTAAACATACATTTCTTTGTTTTAAAGTTTAGTGAGTTTAGTAAGTAAAGAGACAGAGTTCTGGTATTGTGTTTGTTAATGAGACTACAGGAATGTTGAATGCTGAAGTCTTAATTGTTTGATTTACAATGCCTTTTGCTTAGCCCAATATGAGATACTGGTGTATTATGCTTTTCTTTGAAAGTCCTTGTAAAAGATTGTTGATGTGTGAAAGTGGTATGTATGTGTCGAGATAAATGTGCGAAGGTTATCCTCAGAGCCAGATGGCCAAGAAAGGAAGGGCGAGGCATGGGTGAAGAAGAAGAAAGACCCATCGGTGTCAGAGGAACCATCAGTGCGTGCCCATGATCACGAATTGACAGATTGGCAGATTGACAGCCCTAAAGTGGAGCTGGCAACCCTAAGAAATGATTGATTACAGGATGAGTTTTTTGGAAATGTTTTGGGAATGACTGATATCAAAAAGATAACACACCAGACACAGGCTGATACAGCGAAATCCATAGACATCAACCGAGAAAAGGATTATAAAAGCAGGGTGCTTTGCCATGGAACTTTGGATTCGTCTTGCCACCAACTCCAGAAGAGCATCAGATTGCGACTGACAAAGGCCCTGTTCTCCCTCTGTGATTGATCTAACTGGCCACTAGATTGATCCAGACTCTGGACTGGTAACTATGACATCGTCTGGCGGGACCGTGTGTATGCTGTTTGTGTGTGAGTGACTGAAAAGCATATGCTACTGTTGTATTCTCAAATGCGGCGTACTGCCTTTTCCCTATAAAAAATCTCGTGTGCTTTGTTTAAGCATAACACCACCAGCTCCGAAGGTGAAGAGCCCCAATATTCTCAAAGGAGGGCTTCAAAAAATGGAGACCTGCAAAGTCAGAGGGTATTTAAAAACAAACAAACAAACAAACTTGAGCTGTCGACTTGCCCACAGTTACAAAGCAAGACAATGGAAGAGCAAGATTAAGAGCCCTTGTTTCAAACCTCCCAGGACTGTAGCCAGCCAAACCACACAAGTTCCTTCTATGACGCCTCAGAAGTCACAGTCAAATTGCTTGGAGTCAGGATTGGCTTGGAGTCTCCTGGAATCAGCATCAATCTCCCAGTGACTACTGAAATCCATCCTGGAGAGGTTCATGAGATGACATCACGTCCCGTTGGGAAAAAAAATCTCCCTGGATAGCATCAGCCAGAGTTGGCAACCGTAGAGTGGGGAGCTGGAGTATTATGTCCAATTCTAGATCCGTGCTACAGAAAAGATGTGGACGCTTTGGAGAGGGCCAGCAAAGGGCAACAAAAATGATGAGGGGGCTGGAGCACATGACCTATGAGGAGCAGCTGAGGGATTTGGGCTTGTTTAGTCTGCAGAAGAGAAGAGTGAGGGGGGATTTGAGAGCAGCCTTCAACTTCCTGAAGGGGGGTTCCAAAGAGGGTGGAGAGAGGCTGTTCTCAGTGGATTCAGAATGAGGAGCGATGGTCTCAAGTTGCAGTGGGGGAGGTCTAGGTGGTATAGTAGGAAAAACGATTTCCCTAGGCGGGTGGGGAAGCGCTGGGATGGGTTCCCTGGGGAGGGGTGGAATCTCCATCACTAGAGGTGTTTAAGTCCTGGCTTGACCAAGCCCTGGCTGGGATGATTGAGTTGGGTTGGTCCTGCTTTGGGCAGGGGGCTGGACTCGATGACTCCTGAGGTCTCTGCCCGCCCTGGGGTTCTGTGATTCTAGGATTGTTGAGGTTGGGGGAAGGAGGAGAGGGAAAGGAAAGTCTACAAAAGTGCATTGTGGAAAAGGTGCAAAGCAGGGCTGTGATGTTTACCAGTTCCAGTTAATCATTAACCGGGGGGAGGGGGATGCTCTAGCTCCATCGCGGGCCTGTCGCAGACAGAGGCTTTTCTGGATGACCGGATTATCCCCTGTATGCAGCCCCCTTGCTCACGCCCCCTTTAATCGGTTAAACAAAACATTTAACCGGTTACCCAATGAATGGGGTTTTACATCCCCGGTGCCGAGATGGCCTTAGGCAAGGAGAAACGCTGTGAGAATAGCCCACCCAACACAACGACCTGCAAGCACCATCCCCGGGGACCCAAACCAACAAAAGGAATAGAAACAGTCACCGACAAGGCCACCTTGCACTGTCCCTGCTGCCCTGGGGGCCTGCCGAGAGAGAGAGCTCTCACCCACTCCCCTCTGAGAGTGAAGCATAAAACAAATCTAGCAGGATATTGGCTCCCTTGCAGGCAGGCGGTTCCAGCTTAGCCAGCCTAGCGCCCAGTTAGTAGCTAGCCAGAGATTTATTGCTCTGAGCCCCTTTTGTTTTTGCCGCTGTTTGATTGTATTTATGGACGTGACCTTATAGTCTGTGCTCCTGGTGCAGAAGATGATAAATTAGATTCCTCCGACACCAAAAGCCGCCTGCGCTGTTTAAAGATTCATCAGGACTCCTACGGGAGCAGCTCACTGCTCAGCAGCGGGGAAATCTCTCCTCCCTTTTATTCATCTCACCGTGGGCCCTCTCTGAGGGACCAATAAACTCGGCAAGCCGGCGCGTTCAGAACTGATGTGTCATAACCTTGGCGAGCCGGCTGCCACCCTTAACTTCCTTTCTCTAATTGCCCTGTGCAATGCCAGCAGCCCAGATGTCGGGCGAGAGGAGAAACCGGCCACATTTCTTAGCGCCAGCAGAGAATGCCTCCTGCTTGCACGTCTCCATCCACTGAGCTCATCTCTAGTCATGAACACGGACTGGCTTTTGTTTGGTGCACAGGTCTGGGCTGATCAAATCCTTACTCGCAACCTCCTCTGTTGGCTGTCACAGGGACACAGCTCTTGGCTCCCAAACCACCGCAGCTCGAGTCACGGTCCTGGCTGCACCCCATTCCCACACAGGCCACGACTGCGCCATTCAGCCTAGACCGCTGTCCCAAAGGGGGCTGGCCCTCAAGTGTCCCCCAAGACCTGCTCTGTTGCCGATCTCCAGTTCCCCTTGCAGAGTGGGGAACGTTGGTGGAATTTGTGAGAGGCACCTTCCTCAAGCCATCTGCAGAACTTCTGCTCCAGCCGCTGAGCCCGAAGGGGCCAGTGGGACTAGCGAGGGCACACCGGCCGGAGGATTCTACCCCGATTTGGTCCAGGGCTCAAATAGTCGCCGATCTGCAGATTTGCCATCTGGAACGGTCTGGCTTCCGCTTCCAGCCACTGCGCCCTGTTATGCCTTTGCCTGTTGGACTGGGGAGCTGCTGTCACATATCCGCTCCCCCATAGGCACCATGATCGACTCCCCATTGCCTTGTTAAGCTACAGAGACGGGGGCCGCTTGAGCCCCTCGCTCTCCTGGAAAACGCGCTGTGATCATTCCCAGGGCTTGTATTTACAGCCCATTCATCAGACTGTGGTCTCGGATTGCTGGCACCAGAATTAGACCCGGCAGGGCTCTGTGGGGTGGGAGGGCCTGTACTCGAGGGCTGCAGGGCCTTGGGGGCAGATGCTGTGGCGGACAGACCCAGGGCTGCAGGGGTCGGATGCTTTAGGGGACAGGCGCTTGTCAGGGAACCTGACCCGATGCCGGGGGCTGAGGTGGGAGGCGCGGGTGGCAGCAAGCAGCGGTTTCCCCTCGGGGGGCGGAAGCTGGGCACAGCTCACAGGAGGCCAGCCAAGGGAGGGGGCTGCAGGAGCTGGTGCCAAGATGCAGCACGTGGCAGCCGAGAGCACCAGGAAATTTGGGCCAATTTGTACTGGCTGCATATTGGTGGAACGGCGCATCAGCAACTGCCCCAGTGCCAACTACTGCACCGCTCGCCGGGTGCATCCACGGAAGAGCCTTTCCCTCCTCTTGGGCCTTGGGACTTCTGATTCCGTTGCAGCCTGCGTGTGCACCACCCCGCCGCACATCTCTGGCTGCCAACGCAATCTACATCTCTTGGTGGGGGGATAGCTGATTCTGTAAACCCTAGAAGGCTTAGAAAACTGAGGGAAGTACCTAAAAAAATCCACGGCTTTTATGCATTCTCTGCATGCAAAATTAAAAGAAACACAAAAATTAAAATGTTACAAGACAGCTCCGCACCATAAGAGGGGAGAGGGGAAGTTCTGAACATTTGAAACATTGAACTAGCCAACAATAGAAGTCAAAAATCAATTGCAAGTGTTCCTTTAATGCAGAACATTGATTTTCCTCACTTTTAAAGATTTCCATCGATAGAAAACTCAGATAATACAGGCTGCCTTTCCTTATTCGTCCACTTAAAAACCTGGAGCAGACCCTTTCATTTCTCCTACATTTTGTACTCTACATCTCTAATATTGTCATGATCATGAGGGTTAGCCAACAGCCTGGGGACTAAGAGGTTAACTGTACCTAAGCCAGGTAGAGTCGGCCAATAGGAATTTCAAACTGGGACAAAAGAATTTTTGGTTTTTCCCTCCTTTGTCCCTGAACAATTTTCTCCAGCTACTGAGGGTGACAGACATCATGTCTGCCTCCAAGAAAAGACTCTTCGCTATCTGTAAGTAGGGTAAAGTTTAGATGAATCCAGCAGGTTTTATTGTTTTATGGTTTGGGAATGGGAGTCTGATGTCTGTGCATTTAAAAATGGGGTTTCCTCTCCTTTGTAACTAAAGTCTTGGCCCATGGGGATGTCACCCCATGAGTTTATTAATTTGTGACTTTTCCATCTGGTCATTATGCTTGCAACAGAAATATTGTGGTGATAATAAAAGTTCTTTCTTTTCTTTTTATTAACCTGGTATTGGTTAATTTTTGTGTCCTGGTTTTTTACTTTTGGGGGCTGATATTTCCCAAGTAGTCTCTCCCTGGTTTCTTTATTATTACTTGGGTGGTGGCAGTGAATTTTTATCCTCAAAATCTAGGTTTTGAAGATTTTGGGGGGAAGCTTTATACCAAAGCCTGGAAAGATCAGGTTGTGGGGTATTTTTGTGGGCCCCCACTTCTGCATTCATTGTGCCAGAGTGGGGAAAAAGCCATGACAAATATATTCTGCCGGGGTATTTGCTACTTATAGATGTTCCCACTCCTTTTCAAGCAATAAAATGGATGTAAACACAACGGTAAGTTATTTAAATTATTCATTCCGATGGAATTCTCTGAAAGGAATGAACTGCTGCTCTGTGCCATATAAATATTTTAAATTCACAAACTCTATAAATGGGGAGCAATGTTTCTAATTCCACACGTGACTGATGCTTTGGAAGAGGTGGGATCTGAACATTTGCCACCCTTCAATATCGGCCGTGGGGCTGGCTGGGGCCTGCTCCCTGCTTTCAGCCTCCAGAGCCTTCCGTGCAAACACGAGGAAATAAAGGGCTCTGATTCCAGCAGCATCCGCCGGCCTCCCCGCCATGCGGTGTCGGTGGGTACCGATTTCCTTTGCAAAAAGTCATTTGAAAAGGGGGAAAGGGCCTTGGATTGCAGCCCATTGGTGAACAGGATCCAATAACCCATCAAATGGTCTGGGAGGAAAAGATGCCCTGGAGCAGTGCTTCCTCCACCACTCCAAGCATGGATTTATCTAGGCCCCCATCCCAGCCTGGAAGAATACTGCATATATAACTGCCACAGGGCAGATTTGAACCTGGGACCTCTGGAGTTTAATGGAGGAGCCTTTACAGCTTGTGCTAGAAAGCCAGCCGGAGCCTGGCTTTGGCTGTAGAGGTCCCTCGTTCACAGCTCACTGTCAGTGCCGCTCCCTGGGCCAGTGAACCACGCTTGCTGTGTGAGTTACACACAGACAGACAGATTCCTTCTGGCCTCATGGTGGGGGAGGGGAGGAAGAGCCCTCCCTGCACCCCAGGAAGAGGTACCAGGCCCAGTATCGGCCCTTCCCGTGTCCCACCCCCACCCCAGCACAGGGGTTGTTTCCTGTTACTGCTACAAAGCATGGCGGGCCGAGGGGGAAGCTCTGGGTCCCCCCCCCCAGAACGCAGCATCTCTGGGCGTGTTTCACAGTCACTTCTCCGGCCCCCATTTGCCAGAAATGGGGCGTCTGGCTGGGCCCCACGTACTCAGCACGGACGGTGTCTCCTCGGTGCTGTGCTGCTCATCGCCTCTCCTCCTGCCCCTGTGGAGTGCCGCCGCTAGCCCGCCTACCCCACAGCACCCCGCTTAATCCATGACACCCCATTTGCCCCATGGCACCCCACTTACACCACTTACATGACACCCCACTTACTCCATGGCACCCCACTTACACCACTTACACGACACCCCACTTACTCCATGGCACCCCACTTACACCACTTACACGACACCCAACTTACTCCATGGCACCCCACTTACACCACTTACATGACACCCCACTTACTTCATGGCACCCCACTTACACCACTTACATGACACCCCACTTACTTCATGGCACCCCACTTACACCACTTACATGACACCCCACTTACTTCATGGCACCTCACTTACTCCTTGGCACCCCACTTACACCACTTACATGACACCCCACTTACTTCATGGCACCTCACTTACTCCTTGGCACTCCACTTACACCACTTACACAACACCCCACTTACTTCATGGCACCCCACTTACTCCATGGCACTCCACTTACACCACTTACACAACACCCCACTTACTCCTTCGCACCCCACTTACACCACTTACATGACACCCCACTTACTCCATGGCACCCCACTTACACCACTTACATGACACCCCACTTACTTCATGGCACCCCACTTACTCCATGGCACTCCACTTACACCACTTACACAACACCCCACTTACTCCTTCGCACCCCACTTACACCACTTACATGACACCCCACTTACTCCATGGCACCCCACTTACACCACTTACATGACACCCCACTTACTCCATGGCACCCCACTTACACCACTTACATGACACCCCACTTACTTCATGGCACCCCACTTACTCCTTGGCACCCCACTTACACCACTTACATGACACCCCACTTACTTCATGGCACCCCACTTACTCCACGGCACCCCACTTACACCACTTAGAAGGCACCCCACTTACCCCACGACACCCCCCTTATCCCGTGACACCCTGCTTAGTTCCCATTCCGCTGACCCACGCCGGGGCCTGCTTCCAGCAGTGCCAGGTCTGTGCGCAGAAGGAAGAGCACCAGGGCGTTTGCTGATGCAGAACTAAACACAGCCGCCCGGCAGGCCCACTTTGGGCTGGGCAGTTTCTGCATCCAGGGAGCCGGGTCCCTCAGGCCCCAGAGCAGCAGGACGCCGCCTCCTCTAGAAACCAAACTGCTTCCCCGGGGCCGCACTGGAGAGGGGTGCAATGCGCTGGCCTGGGTCGAGCAGGGGGCCAGAGCAAAGGCCTATTAAATCGCTATGTGCACCTGAGAGCGCTGGCTGGGCCTTGCCTCTCCCTTCCGCGCCTCCCTTTGATTTCGACACAGGTCGTATTCAAACTGCATGCCCAGCGTCTGCCTGCCCCAGCGAAGAGAGACGCCAACGTGGCGCGGAGCGGGGCTCCGTGGGCACCGCCTGCCGACTCACCGACAGTCGCCAAGGAGCGAGGCTCTGTCTCGCACCATTACTGGGTAGCATCTGACCAGCAGGGGGGGCTGTTCTGCCACAGGAAACATTCAGGGTGGGGCCAGTCTTTTTCCCACTCGGTCGAATGGCAACGCCCCCATCGACAAACGGGACCAGTCTCCAAACACGGCCTCTAAGAAAGAGCAGGGCAAGAGTTAACTGCTACAACCCACCTGCCACTTTCTGTACCCTGTCCTCCTTCCCCCTGCAAGGTTCATGGCCATTACAGCTAGTTTCACTGTGGCATTAATCTTGAGAATGGCACAGAACACACTGATTTTTAATAAAGGAGATATACCTCTCATAGAGCTGGAAGGGACCTTGAGAGGTCATCAAATCCAGTCCCCTGCCTTCATAGCAGGACCAAGCACCACCCCTGACAGATTTGCCTCAGATCCCCAAATGGCCCCCTCTCAAGGATTGAACTCACAACACTGGGTTTAGCAGGTTAATGCTCACACCACTGAGCTATCCCTCCCCCACAGTCAAGTAGTATGCTGGCACAGCTCTGACCCAGAACTCAGTGGGTCCTGTGCTTGCAGGCCGGTAGCTTGCCTCAGCGAGTTCATAGCAGCTGCCTATGCGAGTCCCCAGCACAAACCGCAAGACATCTCCACGGCCCCTGGGTTACTTCCCCATCCCTTCCCCAGCCTCTGCCCCCTCTCGGGCTCTTCCCCCTAGGACCTGCAGTTCCTTGCTTCTCCTGAGCTCTCTGCAGGGCTCCCTCTGCCAGCTCCTTGTGCGCCAGGCACAGAGACGTGAGCAGCCTCAACCGGTTCTTTAATTGGCCCCAGGTGGTCCAACTAGCCTAGGCTCTGAAGCCCACTGGTTCTGGACTAGCCCCTCCCGGTTACCGTGGGAACAGATGTATTCAGTGAGGCCAATATGCCTCCCTTCCATTACTCTTGGGTGTCCCTCTGGCCTGACCCTGTCACACGATTTAATTTTGGGGAGTTCCACATTCAACCATAACACGGACCCTACTAAGAATTCAGACCGTGTTCTCAGCCTTGTGACCCCCTGCATGGACAATGGAGCGAGGAGCAGAGGTTACAAGACAGAGGAGCTCGTAGGGGGTACCAGGAAGGCAGCATGGCTGGAACATCGCTGCCCTTCCAGCACCTCGGTAAATATTTCTCTCCGTAACGAGAGAAAGTTTACTTCTTAGAAACACTGAGTCCTTGTATGTCTTTACCCTGCATGTGGTGCCTGGAAAACTTTGTAGATTTTCACAGGCAGCAATACTGACAATTACCAAAATACATTTCAAGCAAAACCCCCTGATTTGAAGTTTTAAATAAAGCTGATTGCAGTCTGCATCGTACAATTTCCTCTCTGTGCCCATGTTATTATTTGTGCTCCATTATTGCATGCCCTTATTATAATGTGAGTAACCTGCAATTGTTCTGCCTTCAAGTCTTTTATGAAGACAAGTGGACTTTTATCCCCTGGAAAGCTCCCTGAGGGCGAAATCACTTGAGTTGTCCTTCATCTGTTCCACTGCGGCACAGAGAAGGACTGGAAGGAGCAAAAATTCAAATCTGTTCTCGCAAGAAAATAGAAGGTACAAGCAACGAGCTTGGGGCCAGATTTCCCGTCCCTCGTTTTGCATGGCAGGGTTACCAGCAATGCCGGATATTTGATTCTTTCCCTTACAAGCCCATTCCAGTGAAACCAGGGTGCCCGACAAGTGTTGTTAAATGTTAAAAGTGAAACGTAAAGTCCTCAGTGTGTCGACACGCCAACATTACGCTTGTTTAGTAAACCTTAAACCCGCCTCTTGTGCAAATGCACAACAGTGCAAGGTCTTCAAGTCCAGGGCCCCATGTTCTGTCCACAATTCTCCGGACACTGGAGAGTGGCCAGCCAGGCAGACAGCTAGTCAATATTTTGTTTTATCCCCAAGCTCCGAGGAACAGGCACATCCTAGCATCAGGGGCAGCCCGTCCATACAGGCGAACGAGGCGGTCGCTTAGGTTAAATGGGGCACCAAATGATGGCGCAATCTCATTGAGGACTTCGGAGGTGGGGGTGCCGATTGCATGGGTCACCTAGGGCACCAGTTGCTGGCAGCTCGTCTAGGGCCGCCCCTGCCTCGCATCCCCCCAGCTCTGGAGCTGCACAGGACTGGAGCAGAGGCCCTGTGGAAACAGGAAACTGGCTAGTGAGAGCTGGTGCCTGAGGGTTTGGGTGCTGGGTTACAGAAGGTTGTGGGCAAGCTCTGATCAACGGCCCCATTGAGGTGTCTTGTGTGGGGCACTGTGACGTGGGGCAGGCACCTGCCGAGCACCCCCTAGCAGCTGGGCGTGGCGCTGACGTCTTCTCCTCTGCTCCTGGCACTCCCCGCAGATTGCGGATCTTTCCGGGTGGGTCGTCAGTAGCGCGGCCCCCTGGCCAGCTCACCCAGACCCAGGAAATCGACCCAGGTGAGCAGAGTCCCCCAGGCGGCTGGCCCCCACCCCGGCTGGCGGCTCCATCTCTGGACCCTTCCAATCGGCCCTTCAGCAGGGCTTGGACATGAGCCTGGTCCCAGCCTCACAGCCCGGGCCCCTTCACCCACAGCACACGGAGCACACGAGGCCCAGTGCTCTGCTCTAATAGTCACGGCTGCCTCGGGGGCCTCTTCTCACCTGGCCCTTCACCTCCACGTGTCCCGCCGAATGACGGTGCTTGGGGCTCCTCCCCAGCCACTAAATGTAACCGCTTCAAGCTCCTTTGGGCAGGGCAGGGCTGGGCTGGGCTGGGCAGGGCAGTATGAGCAGGGCTGGGTTGAGCAGAGCAGGGCAGGGCAGGGCTGGGCTGTATGAGCAGGGCTGGGCTGGGCAGGGCAGGGCTGAGTTGAGCAGAGCAGGGCAGTATGAGCAGGGCTGGGTTGAGCAGGGCTGGGCAGTATGAGCAGGGCTGGGCAGTATGAGCAGGGCTGAGTTGAGCAGAGCAGGGCAGTATGAGCAGAGCAGGGCAGTATGAGCAGGGCTGGGTTGAGCAGGGCTGGGCAGTATGAGCAGGGCTGGGCAGTATGAGCAGGGCTGGGTTGAGCAGGGCACCCTTCCCTTCTGGTTCCAGCTCAGGCCCAGCAGCTCCTTTTCTCTGAGCCTGCTGAGTGCTGATTGGTGCTTCCAGAAGGCCTGGAGGACCCCTCATCCTGGGGCAGGGTGTAGCAGGGCCTCCAGGCATCCAGCAGGGAGCCAGAATGGTTCTTGCCCACCCTGCACGAGCGCCCCCAATCACTCTCCCTTTGGACAGCGCAGGCCAGGCTGTGTTGGCGCGAGGGGCAGAGTTGGGGTTACCCAGGGAGGTTTTCCCGCTGCTGGTGAGCGTCACTCTGCACCATTTGCATTCCTTTCCAAGAGGGCAGGCCCTCTCACAAAAGAAAGCCCCAGAAGATACGCCCTCCCCCGCTCCATGTGGTTAGCAGCTATTCGCATTTAGGGGGAGGCACAGCCATCTCTCTTAGCCACGCCTATTGCTCTGCATCTGTAGCGTGAGTGCCTCACAGTCTTTGTTTACAGCTCCCTTGGGCACACTGAGCAAAGCACAACCCATCAGCTGGAGACCCCCACAGCAAGTGAGCTAAAACATGAGACGAGCCGTCCAGGAAATTTCAGGGGGGAGCCGAGTGAGTCTGTACAGGAAAAAAACAACCAATGGTCTGGTAGCACTTTATAGATGAACCGAAATGTTTGCCATCTGTTCGCTGCCAGTGAATCCCAAGGCTGCAATGGGCGCACAACGCACACCGCCACTTCCCAACCTCAAAACGTTGGCGTGATTCACCAGTGCTGGTTGGAAAACATTCCCCCAACTCCACACGCTCGGTGCGCCACTGAAGCTACCATGACAACAGCGCCCGCCCCAGACCAACACCTGCCAACCGGTACCTCTGCAGTGCCGCCAGCTTCCACGGTGCGGCAGCCACTCCTCCCCGGGACAGCCAAGGCCTCCGCCTCATGGCTGGGAGCTGCGACAGCAGGGCCAGCTCACAGCTCCTAGAGGCCTGAGTTCTCTCTTTCCTCAACAAGGATTTCGGCTGCTACGGCTGCTTGTTCCGGGCCAGGACCTGACTGAACCCGAAAGTGGTGTGTCACCCGGCACTCCTCATCCACGTGAGCACCTCACGGACCCCAACTGTGACGCAGTCTGGCAACACCCCATTCCAGCCCCAGCGAGTTCTACCGCAGCTCACCTCTCCTGGCAAAGGACGATGGAAGTTGTAAAAGGAGATTAATTAAAAAAAACACAACGCAAGGCCCCAGAGCTGCCAGCCAGGCTGTGACGCACTCGCTATTAGCGCAAAGCAGCAGTCGGTTCCAATAACGTTTTAAATTAATAATACACCCAAGATTGCATTCCCGTGAGTGCGGCATTTAAATAGGAATAAGAGTGTTTACAGGGGCCTGCAGTTTATTTCAGGGATTTAATCGCCACATCTAAATCTTCTACCTGGCTTTGCCCTCGAGTCGTCTTTATAAATATTCTCAAAGGAGGCCGGATGCTTTTAACCCACAGGGCATCATCCCCTACCATGCGTCTTGGAAGAGTGTGTTGCTAACGTTGGTCCAGCCAATTAAGAGGCATTGCCTGGCACATGCTTTATTTCCAGCCGTTTAAACAATCTCTGTACAAATGTCCCTTCCCCTCCCCTATACAGCCTGGAGCTTTTCGGCAGGGTCCTTCCACTGAAAGCCAGTCGGACAGATGCCATTTCAAGGCTGAGTTCTCCAGAAGCAGCTGCTTGCGGCGTGAGGCATCGCTGTGCACGCAAGACCGGCATTAGCAAGATGTTTACAAAACTTTCTCCTCTCGTGGATGGGGGCGGGGAAGAGAAGGGAGGGGGAAGGAAGGGGATTTTTCTGGGCAGCCTCAGACATTTCTTTTGCTTTCCTGATAGAGAAACAAAAGAACGTGCTATTCCCGAGAACAGCCCGAAGGTCAGCCCTAGTGGGTACACCGCCTTCCACGGGGAATCACGCAGCATGTCTCCAAGGGAATCAAAGTGCAATCCAAATCCTTTTACCGTCTGATACAACAGAAACGTTTTTCCTTGCCCCAGATAATGCGTGTGTTGCTCTGATGTAGGAGAATTGGTAGCTCTTGTAATTTTAAAGCCATGGCAAGGGCTGCATACATCCCCCCAAGCTAACCTTTACCAGAATTCTGGGCTTTTGTCATTCTCACTCCAGCTCAGCTGAGGAAGTGGGTTTTGCCCAGGAAAGCTCATGATACTATCGATCCATCCATCCCCATAAACCCCATTCATCCCCGCGCACACCCTCTTACTATCTATACACATACACCCCATCCCTCTCTCCCTCCCTCCCAATGCACTCCATCTATCTATCTGTCTACATACTTTGGTTAGTCTCTAAGGGGCTGTAGGACTACTCATTGTTTTCAAAGTTACGGACTAACCCAGCAACCCCCCCGAGACTCCTTTCTGGCAGTTACAGACTAACCTCCTCCTCCCAGTCAATGTTATTTACCTTGAGAAGCATCGTCCCCGGTGAAGGCTTGAGCCTGGGACTCTGGGGACCTGCAGCCAGTTCCCGGATAGGATTAGTCCCTGCTAGGCCTCTGCCACGGTGCTCGTGGCTGGCAGGGGAAGCCGGGCCCATCTGCCAGGCCGTGTTCTGGCCCCCGTAACCAGCAATGCTGCTCCGCACTCCCTGGGCAGAGGTCTACGGGCTTCTTCCTCAAGGCTCCCAAGAGTCTCTTTCCTGCTTCTGTGTTTCCCATGGGAGCCTCTCCTCCCCTCCCCACCCGCCCCCGTGGCTACTCCACCTCCTGGCCTCCCGTTGGACTCCTTACGCTGGGGCAGGGTTCCAGGCCTCCCTGTCCCTCTGGGCTCCCTCTCCGCTCCAGACTCCCTCCATCCTTCCAGGTGTGAGTGCAGACGTCTTCCCTGCCAGCCTCCTCCTCGTCTCAGCTCCCTGGCTGGCTGAGTCCCAGCCCTTCCCCACCTGGCTCTATTCCCAGCTCAGCCTCACTCCCACCCTCAGTGACCAAACTGGCCGTGGAGGCACATTAACCCAATCAAGACTGGTGTGGGGTGCACACCTCCCTCCCCCCCGCCCCATGGTGCAGGGCCTTGTAAGTACCTGAAGGAGATGGATAGAACTGATCATCTTTACAAACAGCTGCTTCTTGTTGTTCTGTTTGTCTTGGGTGGTCCGTATGCTCCTGTCTCTTATCAGTGCTCCGCATCTTGCCTTGGGCATGACTAGCTCTTGGGACTGCAGACCAGATCCCATGTCTGACCAGAGAACGAACTTAAAACTCCCCTGGGTCACAGTACTGCCTATGGTCACCTCATCATAGAAGATACAGTAACTGGCTCTGTGGACATGGGAAAGTCAGCAGATGTGATATACCTTGACTTTAGCAAAGCTCTTGATACCGTCTCCCACAATATTCTTGCCAGCAAGTTAAGGAAGTCTGGCTTGAATAAATGGACTGGAAGGTGGATAGAAAGCTGGCTAGACTGTCGGGCCCAATAGGTAGTGATTAACGGCTCAATGTCAGGTTGGCAGTCGGTTTCGAGCAGAGTGCCCCAAGGATCAGTTCTAGGGCTGGTTTTGTTCACCATCTTTATTAATGACCTGGATGAGGGGATGGAGTGCACCCTCAGCAAGTTTGCGGATGACACTAAGCTCGGGGGAGAGGTAGATACGCTGGAGAGCAGGGATAGGGTACAGACTGACCTAGACAGATTAGAGGATTGGGCCAAAAGACATCTGATGAGGTTCAACAAGGACAAATGTAGAGTCCTGTGCTTGGGACGGAAGAATCCCAAGCATAGTTACAGGCTGGGGACCGACTGGCTAAGTAGCAGAAAAGGCCTTTGGGGTTACAGTGGATGAGAAGCTGGATATGAGTCAACAGGGCGCCCTTGTAACCAAGAAGGCTAATGGCATATTAGGGTGCATTAGGAGGAGATTGCCAGCAGATCTAGAGAAGTGATTATTCCCCTTTATTCGGCTTTGGTGAGGCCACATCTGGAGTCATGTGTCCAGTTCTAGGTCCCCCACTATAGAAAGGATGTGGACGCATTGAAGAGGGTCCAGTGGAGGGTAACCAAAATGATTTGGGGGCTGGAGCATATTACCTATGAGGAGAGGCCGAGGGATTTGGTCTTATTTAGTCTGCAGAAGAGAAGAGTGAGGGGGGATTTGGGAGCAGCCTTCAACTTCCTGAAGGGAGGTTCCAAAGAGGCTGGAGAGAGGCTGTTCTCAGTGGGGGCAGAACAAGGAGCAATGGTCTCAAGTTACAGTGGGGGAGGTCTGGGTTGGATATTAGGAAAAACAATTTCCCTAGGCGGGTGGTGAAGCACTGGGATGGGTTCCCTAGGGAGGGGTGGAATCTCCATCTCTGAGGTTTTAAGTCCTGACTTGACAAAGCCCTGGCTAGGATGATTGACTCGGGTTGGTCGTGCTTTGGGCAGGGGGCTGGACTGGATGCCCTCCTGGGGTCTCTGCCAGCTCTAGGATTCTATGATCTTCACTGTGTCCTCAAGTTAGAGGATGTGCTCCATAGCGAGAGCAATTCGTGAATTATCTAGAAATAATGTAACCATAGTTATGTGGACAGCTAGAGCAAGTGGCAGCCAAAAAAGAATAAGATTTTTCAAACAGTTCTTGACATGCCTGAGACTAATGATATCATGTTAGAAGAACCATGTTTACTTAACTCATTGCAACAGGTACAACATGGCAAGCGAACGGGTGGATTGGCTTCTTCCACTTTAAATCTTCTGAAGTCCCGGCATCTTTCACATTTTGAGCCTTTTCCTTTATTGTATGAAAAAAATCTCTGCAAAAATTCATTCCATCCCCTCCTCTGTTCCCACCCCAGCTGAAGCCAGGACTAGGATGGGAAATGTTATGTTTTGTGGTAACAACCCCTCTCCATAGGTGCATTGTTACTTGAGTGTCTTACAATACTTTTCCCATTCACTTTAGCATTACACATGGTCTTGTTGTTCACCAGCAGCTAATGAAGCCGACTGACTTTCCTACAGACTCTCCAGCATTATTCATATTAGAGGACTCCATACAAAAAGATCGATGCTCGCCCTAGCGATGCCCTGGAATAAGACGACTCGCAATATCGGCCATTTATTGGTGTCCATTATGAGTTTATCTAAGTGTAACCCACCACATTTTCAATTTGGACAAGTAATCATCCATGTTTTATAGTTTCGTTATTGTCACTCTAAGATCTTTATTTGAATTTCTTTTACAAAAAATGGCTGCGGATAGTAATAACCTGGAACATGGCAGGCTAAAGAGCTTTACAGAGATAAACAGTCTTATAAAACACACATCGGCTAATTTACTTGGTTTTCCTACACTGTCTTGTAACACGTCAGAATGGAGGACAGAGTTAGCTCATTTATCATTTAGCAGCTGCATGTAGCCAGTTGAGTTCATGGTTGCTAATAAGATTATCTCAATTATCTTTTATTAATTTATGTGGTGCATAAACTGGCCTCCCCCTCTTTAATATTTTATAAAATCGGATAGCTTCAGGGAGTAGCCGAGTTAGTCTATACAGGATATACTTTAAAAACAACAAATGGTCTGGTAGCACTTTATAGACTAACAAAACATGTAGATGGTATCATGAGCTTTCGTGGGCACAACCCAATTCTTCAGATGACCGGACTCTGCCTTTTGAAGTCATCTTTACAAAACTATGTTCACTTGCAGACATCAAACTCGGGCATTCAAAGGCCCAAACTTCCCAACAAAAAGAGATTATGCTGGTAGCTTATCTGTACAGAAAGTCTCACTGACAGTCTAATGACTCCCCTATGCAAGTGTACATAGTTTTGTAAAGGTGACTTCAAAAGGAAGAGTCCGGTCATTTGAAGAATTGGGTTGTGCCCATGAAAGCTCATGATCCCATCTACATGTTTCGTTAGTCTGTAAAGTGCTACTAGACTATTTGTTGTTTTTAAATATATCCTGTATAGACTAACTCGGCTACTCCCTGAAGCTATCCGATTTTGGTAACTGTACATGGAAAGAGCAGAATGCTACCCAGGCCAGGCTAAAGATGGCCGCCAGCACAAAACTAGACAAGAACCGGAGTTTTACTTTCATGTTGGCAGGTCATAATCTCCTGAAATGTCTTCTCAGCATGGCTGCTGGGCCATTGGTTTCATATGGATAGTGCCAGGAGTGTTATTTGGTATGTGACTTCAGATTTCATTTAAATATCTACGAAATTCTAAATATCCATATAAACAGACATAACACTTCATGGCAAAATGGTGTAAGGAACTATGATTAGATGAACCACCTCTCAAGCATCTGTAACATTTCAAACTTAACATGGTTCTTTTAAAATTTTATTTTGCATTCGACTCAAATAAGTCTTGTATTGAACTATATATTTATAAATGAAAGGATTTTGGAATGGAACAGTGTAACGATTCATTCCAAAACAAGACACTTCGTCAGAATTTCTCTAGTTTTCTTTCAAAATGAAATTGTGGAGGAATTGATGTGGCTTCCTTAAGGCTACAACTAGACTACAAGCCTCTTTCGAAAGAGAGCATCTAGACTGAAATCACTTCTTTCGAAAAAGCGAGCTGCTTTTTCGAAAGAGCACTCAGGCAGTCCAGATGCGCTTTTTCGAAAAAGCCCTGTTTGCATTCGAGAACGCCTTTTTCGAAAGAGCACTTTTGAAAAAAGCCGTTCTTCCTCATAAAATGAGGTTTACCGCGGTGGAAAAAACCGCCCCGTTCTTTCAATTTAATTTTGAAAGAACGTGGCAGCAGTCTAGATGCAGGGGAAGTTTTTTTTGAAAAAGGGTCACTTTTTTTCTAAAAAAACCCCTTTAGTCTAGACACACCCTTAGTGTTTCAGTTTCAACAGAACTGCATACGCCAATGAAATATGGTTCCAACAGTTTCTCCCACCCACGCTAGTCCCAAGCGACTTTAAAATGCAGTTTTCACCACACTAATTTCTCCAGGCATTCTGTTGTTTCCATCGTCCCCTTTAGATGTTCATTACATTACAAAAGAGTTGAGTTTGCTACTGCCAGTAAATAGAAAAAAAATTGGTGACCAGTGTTCAATCTATATTTAAGGCTCTGATCCAAAATGCTGGGAACAAATTGATGGTGAGGAATCCTTAACTCACAAAAAAACCTTCCTCAATTTCTCTGGAATAAAATCTTTTTTGAAGAAAGTGACAGACAGGCAGTACATCTATACTGCAACACTATTTTGAAATAACTAGCACTATTCTGAAATAACTTAACCCGTGTCTACACAGCCGGCAGTTATTTTGAAATAATGTTGAAATACTGTCAAGCTGGAGGACTTCTTACGGACGCCTGTAACTGTCATCGTACGAGGAGTAAGGGAAGTCAGAGGAAGAGTGCTCGAGTTCGAAATAAGTGCTATGTAGATGCTCCCTATTTTGAAATAAGCTACGCAATGGACGTAGCTCAATTTGCATAGCTTATTTCAAATTAGATCCTGCAGTGTAGACCCTAGGGCGTTTTGACAAAGTGAATTAACAACTGGCTGGACCATAATAACTTCGTAAGATCCCTTACAGTCTGATTTACTAAAATGCAGATTATTCACTCTGTAGACCATTAGAACTGCTCTGAAAAACTACTTTTAGAGTCTCACATGATGATTTGCAATGCTAGTGCCAACTTGATCACTCCTTTGTATGCGTGTTGTATGCACGCAACAGACTGATGGCTGTTTCATAGCCACACAGCTGATCATGCCAGAGGTCTGTTTATGAAAGTCTTAACTGATGGATTTTCTGACACATGAGATGCTAATGCCTCCAAAGGAGCTGTTATGTCCCATCGTGCGAATACAGCAGATGTGCATGTACACAACGTACTGGCATGAAAAATCCTTCTGAACTTTTTGCTGCAGAAAAATGTGCTGTGCATGCACAGAATCATCCCCTGTAGATGGAATAGCTCAGTTGTCATTAAAATGTGTTGTTTTGAAGAGGCTGAAAGGCACTAGCCAGCCATAGAAATTAATCTCCTGCAAAACATTGCTGCAAGAGGTCGGCAGCAGCACAGAAAAGTTTCTGAAGTTGCAGCTTAAAAAACGACAATCATCTGTCTCAAGTTTGATTTAAAATGCTCAAGAGCGGAGGCTAGGAAGCTTTTGGCTCCGGGTCAGGGTCGAGAGGGTATTCAGGACACAAGGGTCAGGAAAACCGGGACACCTGTTTAGGTTCATTAATGGGGTTGGAAGCTTGCTTAGAAAGTCGCTTTTATGACAAAGCAGCTGTTACCATCCCACAGGGTGTGCTTCGTTCCCGAGCAGGGGCAAGTGTAAAGTCGAGGCACCCTGTTTTCTAGGCCTCCTGCTGATCCCCATCCTTAACGTGGCACCTTGGTACAAGAGGCCCTTGCTTCTTAAGAGCCCTGAAGAAAGGTGAACTCACAAAAGGGGGAGCGCAGCCATTTTATACTTGACACGCTCGGCAGGAGTGAGCGATAATGGTGGAGTTCCACATTTAACCTGTAAGACTTGGCAAATTAGCGTTTGTTGATACAGGCACTCCCCGACTTACGCGGATCCGACTTATGTCGGATCCGCAGATACGAACGGGGCTGCCCCAGAGTACACGGACTGCTGGACCTCGCGGTCCTGCCGCCCGTGTACTCTGGGGCTCTCTCTGCGTCTCCCTGGTCTGCAGACCAGGAAGACGCAGAGCAAAGCCGCGGAGGGGCTCGGGCAGCCCAGGGGCGCCTGGGCTGCCCGAGCCCCCCCACCCGCCCCCCCGCGGCTTTGCAAAGCCGCGGGGAAGCCGGCAGCGGACCAGTGCAGGCGCGCCTGGGCTGCATCGCTGCCCGAGCCCCCCCCCCCCATGGCTTTGCAAAGCTGCGGGGGAAGCCGGCAGCAGGACAGCCCAGACGCCCCGCGGCTGTCCCGCTGCCGGCGTCCTCAGAGGCTTTGCTCCCCATCTCCCTGGTCTGCTGGTCTCCAGCAGACCAGGGAGACTGGGAGCAAAGCCGCGGAGGACCCAGGCGGCGGGACCGCGGTGCGTCTCAGTCCGTCGCCCGTGTCTTCCTGGTCTGCTGGGGTGGCGGGGGCGCAGCTAGTACGTTCCCCCCCCCCAGCAGACTAGGCTTTTCTCTGGACGCCTGTGGCAGAGCAGCTGGGGTGCTGCCGGTTGGTCCCGCAGCGCCGCTCTGGGCGCTACTGGTCCAACCCAGGAGCACCCTAGCTGCTCTGGTCCTGATTCAGCCGCTGCTGAAACTGACCAGCAGCGGCTGAATCAGGACCCTGGGGCAGAGCAGATGGGGTGCTGCTGGGTTGGTCCAGTAGTGCCGAGGAGCGGCGCTACTGGAGCAACCCAGCAGCACCCCAGCTGCTCTGCCCCAGGCGTCCTGATTTAGCCGCTGCTGAAACTGACCAGCGCTGACTACAGGAAGCCCGAGGCAGAGTTGCTCTGCCCCGGGCTTCCTGGAATCAGCTGCTGATCAGTTTCAGCAGCAGCTGCCTTGGGGACACTTGGGGTTCTTAAGTTGAATCTGTATGTAAGTCAGAACTGGCGGTCAGTTTCAGCAGCGGCTGAATCTGGACGCCAGTTCCGACTTACATACAGATTCAACTTAAGAACAAACCTACAGTCCCTATCTTGTACGTAACCCGGGGACTGCCTGTAATTGATTTCAAGCAGCAGAGCAGGATGCTGGACAGAATTTCATCTCAGTCTCTCCCCTGGCTTTACTTCTTTTGGTAGGCATCTCCTGACCTCCCGCGATCATGTAGATGTAATTTAGGCACGACATCAAAAAGGGATAAAATGCCACTGCACACTGGAGTCAGCAAGGCCCGGTCTCCATGGGAAGGCCAATGTAAGATACGCAACACTGGCTATGTAAATTACATCGACTCCAGCGATGTAATTTACATAGCCAGTGTTGCGTATCTTAAGTCCCCATCTACACAGCGGGAGGTCGACAGGAGCAAACGCAGGAGTACTGGCGCTGATGGGGGCACCCTCTGTGTTTGATTTAGCGGGTCTATACTACACTGGCTAAATCGAACTTCGGAAGATTGCCTGCAGCAGCGTCGATCTTCTATGTGGCGCAGCTGCGCCCCAATAGACCACCTTCAACAGTGAAATGAAGGCCAGGCAATTACGTTAAGATGGAAAGGGTTGTTTGTTTGTTTAAGTATTGTGGAGGGATGGCGTTCTCCCTCCCCAGTACACAGCTCCACTTCCACCTGGCTTTCACTTTTGCTGTGAGAACAATAACAATTTCTGCAGCAGCTAGTTGTGCTCAAATGAGCTTCTCTGTGTGTGTACCTCCTTCTCCGCTGGAGCCAGATGTCACACTTTAAGGCTGGTGAGACTCAAAAGCAGGGATTTTCGAGACTGAGTGAAATGTTATTGGTGCCGCAGCTAGACTTTAATTCAAGCTCTTTCTATCCAGGGGATATTAATGGGGAATCATTATGCAGCGCCAGATGTCACTTTATAGAGTCACTTTCCTGACTGTAACCACACTTTAACTAAGCTGTAGTGGCGCGAATGGAGCAGCTATACGAGAAAAGACGGCATCCCTCTCCAGACGCACTTTGGAATCAGCTATGTACTTATACGAGCTTTTCCACGTGGCGGGCTGTGACGAGTTACATCGTTCACGCACGAAAAGCCAAATGCTGAAGTTGCCATCTTGGGCTCCAATATTCCTAACACTTGCATGTTTGTCATAAGGAATCTGCATAGCCACACCGGTGTCACCACACGTCGGACAAGGCAAAAGGTGCCCATCGTAGCAGCTGCAATGAGGAGTAACGGTAGTTCAAATTAGGAGCTTTAATTCGAATTACCTAGCCCGTGGTGCGTGTAACCGTGGGCAAGTAGTTTGAACTACCTGGCATTTAAAAATGGCGGCGCCCGGGAACATGCAAATGAAGCCCGGGATAAGAACATAAGAACGGCTGTACTGGGTCAGACCAAAGGTCCATCTAGCCCAGTAGCCTGTCTGCCGACAGTGGCCAGTACCAGGTGCCCCAGAAAGGGTGGACCGAAGACAATGATCAAGCGATTTGTCTCCTGCCATCCATCCATTTATTTAAATCCCGGGCTTCATTTGCAAGTTCGAATGACTACATTAGCCACCCTAGTTCAAACTAGGGTGGCTAGTGTAGATATACCCTTAGAGTTCTTTGAAGGGGTTAACAAGACAGACAAGGGGGATCCAGTAGATATAGTACACTTAGATTTTCAGAAAGCCTTTGACAAGGTCCCTCACCAAAGGCTCTTGTGTAAATTACATGGCCATGGGATAAGAGAGAAGGTCCTTTCTTGGATTGAGAACTGGTTAAAAGACAGGAAACAAAGGGTAGGAATAAATGGTAAATTTTCAGATTGGAGAGGGGTAACTAATGGTGTTCCCCAAGGGTCAGTCCTGAGACCAATCCTTTTCAACTTATTCATAAATGATCTGGAGAAAGGGATAAGCAGGGAGGTGGTAAAGTTTGCGGATGATAATAAACTGTTTAGGATAGTCAAGACAGAAGCAGACTGTGAGGGACTCCAAGAAGATCTCACCAAACTGAGTGATTGGGCAACAAAATGGCAAATGAAATTTAATGTGGATAAGTGTAAAGTAATGCACATTGGGAAAAATAATCCCAACTATACGTACAGTATGATGGGGGCTAATTTGGCTACGACAAATCAGGAAAGAGATCTAGGAGTTATCGTGGACAGTTCTCTGAAAACTTCCACACAGTGTGCAGCGGCGGTCAAAAAGGCAAATAGGATGCTAGGAATTATTAAGAAAGGGATAGAAAATAAGACACAGAATATCTTACTGCCTGGCTGTGTCTACACTGGCTACTTATTCCGGAAAATCAGCCGCTTTTCTGGAATAACTTGCCAGCTGTCTACATTAGCCCCTTGAATTTCCGGAAAAGCACTGACGATCTACTGTAAAATCATCAGTGCTTTTCTGGAAAAGCTATGCTGCTCCCGTTCGGGCAAAAGTCCTTTTCCGGAAAACTGTTCTGGAAAAGGGCCAGTGTAGAAAGCACAGATTTCTTTTCCGCAAAAAAAGCCCCGATCGCGAAAATGACAATCGGGGCTTTTTTGTGGAAAAGTGCGTCTACATTGACATGGACGCTTTTCCGGAAAAAGTGCTTTTCTGGAAAAGCATCCTGCCAATGTAGACGCGCTTTTTCCAGAAATACTTACAATGGAAAACTGTTCTGTTTTAAGCATTTCCGGAAAATCATGCCAGTGTAGACATAGCCCCCCTGTATAAAACTATGGTACGCCCACATCTGGAATACTGTGTACAGATGTGGTCTCCTCACCTCAAAAAAGATATTTTGGCCTTGGAAAGGGTTCAGAAAAGGGCAACTAAAATGATGAGGGGTTTGGAACGGGTCCCATATGAAGAGAGGATAAAGCGACTGGGACTTTTCAGCTTAGAAAAGAGGAGACTGAGGGAGGGATATGATAGAGGTCTATAAAATCACGAGTGGTGTGGAGAGGGTGAATAAAGAAAAGTTATTTATTAGTTCCCATAATAGAAGAACTAGAGGTCACCAAATCAAGTTAGTGGGTAGCAGGTTTAAAACGAATAAAAGAAAGTTCTTCTTCACACAGCGTGTAGTCAACCTGTGGAACTCCTTGCCAGAGGAGGCTGTGAAGGCTAGGACTATAATAGAGTTTAAAGGGAAGCTAGATAATTTCATGGAGGTTAGGTCCATACAAGGCTATTAGCCAGGGGATAAAATGGTGTCCCTGGCCTCTGTCTGTCAGAAGCTGGAGAGGGATGGCAGGAGACAAATCGCTTGATCATTGTCTTCGGTCCACCCTCTCTGGGGCACCTGGTGTTGGCCACTGTCGGCAGACAGGCTACTGGGCTAGATGGACCTTTGGTCTGACCCAGTACGGCCGTTCTTATGTTCTTATCCACATCAGCCACCACATCAGGCATTCCTGCACATGCCTACACATCTGCTGATGGGATCCATACCATCAAGTGCCAGCAGTGCCCTCTGCCACAGACATTGGCCAAACCGGACAGTCCCTGAGTCAATGGACACAAATCAGACACCAGAAATGGCAACACACAACGCTGTCAGGAGACACTGTAACCTGCCAGGCACTCAGCCATGGATTTAAAAGAAGCCCTTCTTCTCCAAAGGAATTCACTGCCCAGTTACTGAGACAGCGTATTCCTCTGCAAATCTGACACTGTCCTTGGACTTGAACAAAGACCTTCACTGGACGTCGCATTATAAAGCCCGTCTCCCCTGCCTTGAAAACCTGCATTTTTACATCAAAAGCTAAGAATGGGACACTTCCAGACTACTTAAGTAGCCTCATTAGCGCTGGTCCTACAATTGATAGGTGCTGGTTCTTGCTGTTATAAATATCTTGGTTTGTCATTTCCACTCCAGCTCATCCGAGGAAGTGGGTTTTGCCTAGGAAAGCTCCTGATACTACATATTTGTGTAAGTCTCTAAAGTGCCTCAGGACAACTTGTTGCTTTTAAAGTTACAGACTAATACAGATCCCCCTCTGAGACTCCTTTAAACAAAGTCAGGACTCAGCCACACAACGGTGCATGGGAAACTGACATTCTGTGCATGCTAAGGCTAGAAAGGAACTGCAGCGTTTCAACCATACCTGCCTGTGGGAAAATGTTGACTATACAAATATTGACCACTGCTTTCAAAGTGTAGTGCAGCAAAAGAGAGACAAGGGTTCATACTTTACAAAGCCAGATGGGAGCATTGTGATCAACTAGTCCAACCTGCTGTATAACGATCTAGACAGTGCTTGGCCCTGCCATGACAGCAGGGGACTAGAACTCATGACCTCTCAAGGTCCCTGCCAGTTCTAGTGGTCTATGATTCTGTGATTTTGTAACACAGGCCGGAGGACTTCTCTCAGATAACTGACTGAAGTACAGCATTGTTCTAAATCAAGACTGGCAATTTTTTTAGGTGAATGGAGCAGTCACCACAACTCCACGGGTAAAAACGTCTGCCTTATTTCTAGTGTGAATTGTTAAGCTTCAAGTCCCAACCTTTGGATCTTATCTCTTTGCCTGCTAGACTGAAAAACCCTCTTCTCAAATTTCTGTTCCTCGAGCAGATACTATAGATGGATCAAGTCGCCTCTTGGCTTACCAAAGAGGTTCTCTCTGTAAGGCCTGGACTTCAATCTTTGAATCATTCCTGTGGCTCGTAGGAACTCAGAGAAATGTAGGTCTGAAAAGAACCCCAAGAGGTCACCTAGTACAGTCCCCTGAATGGAGACAGGACTCAGGGTACTTGGACTCTCTCTGGCAGATGTTTAACTATTTTCTTAAAAACCTCCATTGACAAGGATTCCAGAACATCGCCTGGAGCCCTGTGCCACAGCTACATCAGTTTGATTCTCTGCTGATATTTAACCTAGATCTGCCGTGTTGTACACTGAGCTCATCACAGATTAGCCCACCTTCCGTGATGATGGAGAGCAATTGACCGCCATACTCTGTATAACAGCCCTTAACGTAGTTGAAGGCTATTATCAGGTGTCCGTTCAGTCTTCTTTCTTCAGGGCTAAACTTGCCTACTTTTAATCATTCCTCATACATCAGGTTTTCTGAACCTTTTATCATGTTTGTTGCTCTCCTCTGGACTCTCCCATTTATCCATCCCTTCCTGAAAGTGTGGCACCCAGAATTGGATACAGCACCCCTGCTAAATCCGCAAAAGGACAAGCATCTTCCATGCCTTACTGACAATAGTCCAATTAACACCCGCCAGGAGACTATTAGCCTTTCTTTGCAACTGCCTCACATTGCTGACTCATTCAATGTGTGATCCTCTGTCACTTAGCCGATTCTTCCCCATTTTCTAGTTGTGCAGTTACTTTTTCCTTTCTAGGGAAGTGCTTTGCACTCATCTTAATATCACCTTATTTATTTCAGACCAATTCTTCAGTTTGTCGCGGTCGAGTTGAATTCTAACCCTGCCCTCCAAATGCTTCTCAGCTTGGCATCATCACCAATTTGTCATCGGCAAATTTTACGAACATCCTCGCCACTTGATTATCCCAGCCATTAATGAAAATATAGACTAGCATTCGACTTAGGGCAGGCCCTTGCGAAACCCCACGAGAAAACATCCGCCATATTGAGTGAGACCAAAGGTCCATCCAGCCCAGTGTCCTGTCTGCCGCAGTGGCCAATACCAGATGCCCCAGAGGGAATGAACAGAACTGATCCATCCCCAGTTTAGCACCCACCTTACAGTAATTTCCTCTAGACCACTGTTTCTTAAACTTTTGAAGACCAAGGAACACCAAAAAAATAATTTTTTTATGGGGAACACCAAGGATTTTTTGTTGAGAAAAAAAAACAGGGAAAAGTTGTTGACCAAAAAAGAAAAAAAGGAGGCTTGCCCCTTTAAGGGCATCCATTCCCCAGGGAAAGGTTGTTGACCAAAAAAACCAAAAATAGCCCCAGGGAAAAGTTGTCAATAAAAAAAAAAAAGAGGCTTGTCCCTTTAAGGGTGGCCATTTTGAATTCAGTTCTCTCCGTGGCACACCTCCAACTGCCTTGCGGCACACCGGTGTACCTCGGAACACAGTTTAAGAAACGCCGCTCTAGACCACATTGACTTTGTGTAAGTCACAAAATAAAAAAGGAGTCATATAAAAAATGGAAACTAGGACAAATAACAAAGGATGAATATAGGCAAGCAACATGGGAATGCAGGGGCAAGATTAGAAAGGCAAAGGCACAAAATGAGATCAAACTAGCTACAGGCATAAAGGGAAACAAGAAGACCTTTTATAAATACATTAAAAGCAAGAGGAAGACCAAGGACAGGGTAGGCCCACTGCTCAGTGAGAAGGGAGAAGCAGTAACAGGGAACTTGGAAATGGCAGAGATGCTCAATGACTTCTTTGTTTTGGTCTTCACCGAGAAGTCTGGAGGTGTGCCTAACGTAGTGAATACAAGCAGAGAGAGGGTAAGTTTAGAAGATAGGATACACAAAGAACAAGTTAAAAATCACTTAGGAAAGTTAGATGTCAGAAAAGTCACCAGGACCTGATGAAATGCATCCCAGGATAATCAAGGAGCTGATAGAGGAGGTATCTAAGCCTTTAGCTATGATCTTTGAAAAATCATGGCAGACAGGGAAGATTCCAGAAGACTGGAAAAGGGCAAATATTGTGCCCATCTATAAAAAGGGGAATAAGAACAACCCAGGAAACTACAGACCGGTCAGTTTAACGTCTGTCCCAGGGAAGATAATGGAGCAGGTAATTAAGGAAATCATATGCAAACACTTGGAAGGTAATAAAGTGATAGGGAATAGCCAGCATGGGTTTGTGAAGAACAAGTCATGCCAAACTAATCTGATAGCTTTCTTTGATAGGATAACGAGCCTTGTGGATAAGGGAGAAGCGGTGGATGTCATATACCTAGACTTTAGTAAGGCATTTGATACGGTCTCGCATGATATTCTTATTGATAAACTAGGCAAATATAACTTAGATAGGGCCACGATAAGGTGGGTGCATAATTGGCTGGATAACCGTAGTCAGAGAGTTGTTGTTAACGGTTCTAAATCCTGCTGGAAAGGGATAACAAGTGGAGTTCCTCAAGGGTCTGTTTTGGGTCCCGTACTGTTCAATATCTTCATCAATGATGTAGATATTGGGATAGAGAGTACGCTTATTAAGTTTGCAGATGATACCAAACTGGGTGGGGTTGCGACTTCTTTGGAGGATAGGGACATAATTCAAAATGACCTTAGCAAGTTAGAGAAATGGTCAGAGGTAAACAGGATGAGGTTTAATAAAGAGAAATGCAAAGTGCTCCACTTAGGAAGGAACAATCAGTTCCATACATACAAGATGGGAAGCGACTGTCTAGAAAGGAGCATGGCGGAAAGGAATCTAGGGGTCATAGTGGACCACAAGTTGAATATGAGTCAACAGTGTGATGCTGTTGCAAAAAAAGCAAATATGATTCTAGGTTGTATCAACAGGTGTGTGGTAAGCAAAACTCGTGAAGTCATTCTGCCGCTCTACTCTGCACTAGTTAGGCCTCAGCTGGAGTACTGTGTCTAGTTCTGGGCGCCACATTTCAAGAAAGATGTGGAGAAATTGGAAAGGGTACAGAGAAGAGCGACAAGAATGATTAAAGGTCTAGAGAACATGACCTATGAAGCCAGGCTTCATGAACTGGGCTTGTTTAGTTTGGAAAAAAGAAGATTAAGGGGGGACATGAGAGCGGTTTTCAAATATCTAAAAGGGTGTCACAAGAAGGAAGGAGAAAATTTGTTCCTCTTGGTTTCTGAGGACAGGACAAGGAGTAATGGGCTTAAAGTGCAGCAGGGGAGGTTTAGATTGGACATTAGGAAAAAATTCCTAACTGTCAGGGTGGTCAAATATTGGAATAAATTGCCAAGGGAGGTGGTGGAATCTCCCTCTCTGGAGATATTTAAGAACAGGTTAGATAGACATCTGTCAGGGATGGTGTAGACGGAGCTTGGTCCTGCCTTGAAGGTGGGGGGCTGGACTCGATGACCTCTCGAGGTCCCTTCCAGTCCTATTATTCTATGATTCTATGACTTTGTCTATTTCATGAGACTGTAACGTGGGAATATGTGAAAAACCTTACTACAACCGAGATATATCACATCCTCAACTTCCTCCTAGTCACTAGGCCAGTAACCCTGTGAGAGAAGGAAACAAGGTTAGTTTGACAAGCTTCATTCTTAACAAATCCACTGTGGCTGCTATTTACAGCCTTGCTAGCTTCCCATATTTTTTAATCGTTTGCAAACTGATTGTTTAATAGTTTGTTCCAGTATCTTTCCAGGTATCTAAGATAGTCTGCCTGTCCTACAATTCCCTGGATACCCTTTAAAAGATAGGTATATTGGCCCTTCTCCAGTCTTATTGGGCTTCACCTGTCCTCCATGAATTCTCAAAAATAATTGCTAACAGTTCCAAGATTGCTTCAGCTAGCGGCTAAAGTACCCCGTGATGAATTTCATCAGGCCCTGTCAAGTTAAATCTATCTTGCCTACCTCAATATTCTTTAACCATTTTTCTCTATTCTGGCTTGTGTTCCTTTCCCCTTGTTTCTCAGCCCTCGCCAGTTTAGCAACATCTTCCCTGAATTGTTCACAACTGAACCAGACAATGAATAAAAAATATAATAGGATCAGACCCTTCCTGCTTCACTCTGAACCTCTGCTGATCACAGTGCACAATTGGGCAGACATGCTACCTGATATTGTTTGTGATTCCAGCTCTACATCTCTTAGGAGAGGAAAAGAAGAACAAAATATAACAAGCAACAGTATCGAGAGGAGTTCTCGGAGAAGCATTTTTACTACAAATCTGTGAAACTTGGGGGCTCAGGAAGATCTTCACAAAAGCCCTGTTGTAAATACGAAACCATACTACAAATTAAACCAAGTCCAACTCTGCATCCTTAGCTCATATCAGAGATCTCAGCCCAATCGATCGGTGTGTGGAGACTATGGAATCCTGATTTCGGTAGCTAGTTCATATTTTATAGATAGAAGAAAATGTGCAAAATGCAGCCTAAGCACCAGTCAATGAACGATCATCTTAAATGAGGGTTTCGGGTCTAAGTTGTTGAATTTGACTTTAGTCGATACGTGGCCAAGGGAGCTCCACCGTTTACTTTTCAAAACAGGAAAGACAGCTCCTGCCTATTGGATTGAACTGATGGCAACTCCATCACTCACATTGACTGACTGGGAGAAATTACTCAGTATCAGCGCGGAATGACCTGCCTTCCCCAGCATGCCCCCAGGCCGTCCCAGGAGCAGGAGATGTTTTACTTCGCCTCCGACTTTCTACATTTTAACTTACAAAGGAAATAATTTGCCTTTCTGATGCCAGGTCCTTTTGAATAATATTTTGGACTGAGCAGAGCAAGTGGCACCAGGGAGCCAAGCTCATGTTTTATCTGCGGAATGATTAAGACATGAAAGAACCTTGCACACGGGAGCAGCGCAGCTTCAAGTCTATTTTTACTTGAGAAACAGCAAGTTCGCAAACGGGGTTTGAACAGGGAAATTTTCCTAGCAACGTGAAACACCTTAGGCACCTGCTTTGCTCTATAGCAACTGGAACCCAGGCCGCCCTGGCGTACAAGACATCTACAGGTGTGTTCCTGTCTCCGCGCCCCACCCTTCACTTATTCTACAGCCACAAGCACAAAGATTTGACAGAGCCGGCTTCACAGATAGAATTCTAGAGTCCTAGGGCTGGCCAAGACCTCAGGAGGCATCGAGTCCAGCCCCCTGCCCAAAGCAGGACCAACCCCAACTCAATCATCCCAGCCAGGGTATGGCCAAGCCGAGACTTAAACACCTCTAGGGATGGAGATTCCACCCCCTCCCTAGGGAACCCAGCCCAGGGCTTCCCCACCCTCCTAGGGAAATGGCTTTTCCTAATATCCAACCTGGACCTCCCCCCACTGCAACTTGAGACCATTGCTCCTCGTTCTGCCATCTGTCACTACTGAGAACAGCCTCTTCTTTGGAACCTTCCTGCAGGGAGTTGAAGGCTGCAATCAACCCCTCCCCCTCCCCCCCCCCCCCCCACACACACTCTTCTCTTCTGCAGACTAAACAAGCCCAAATCCCTCAGCCTCTCCTCATAGGTCATGTGCTCCAGCCCCCTCATCATTTTGGTTGCCCTCCACTGGACCCTCTCCAATGCGTACACTTTCTGTAATGGGGGCCTCAGAACTGGACACAAGACTCCACATGTGGCCTCCCTAGAGCCGAATGAAGGGGAATAATCACTTCTCTGGATCTGCTGGCAACGCTCCTCCTAATGCACCCTAATATGCCATTAGCCTTCTTGGCTACAAGGGCGCCCTGTTGACTCATATCCAGCTTCTCATCCACTGTCAACCCCTGGTCCTTTTCTGCAGAACTGCTATCTAGCCAGTCGGTCCCCAGCCTGTAACTATGTTTGGGATTCTTCTGTCCGAAGTGCAGGACTCTGCACTTGTCCATGTTGAGTCTCAGGTTTCTTTTGGCCCAATCCTCCAATGTGTCTAGGTCACTCTGGACCCTCTCTCTGCCCTCCAGTGTATCTACCTCTCCCCCAAGCTTAGTGTCATCCGCAAACTTGTTGAGGGTGCAATCCATCCCCTCATCCAGGTCATTAATAAAGATATTGAACAAAACCAGCCCTAGAACCAACCCTAAGAGTACACCACTAGAAACCAACCACCAACCTGACACTGAGCCATTGATCACTACCTGTTGAGCCCAACCATCTAGCCAGCTTTTTATCCACCTTACAGTCCATTTATCCAATCCATACTCCTTTAACTTGCTGGCAAGAATATTGTGGGAGGCCGTATCAAAAGCTTTGCTAAAGTCAAGATATATAACATCCACTGACTTCCCCATATCCACAGAGCCAGTTACCTCATCATAGAAGCTAATCAGATTGTTCAGGCACGACTTGCCCTTGGTGAATACATGTTGACTATTCCTGATCACTTTCCTCTCCTCCAAGGGCTTCAAAATGGATTCCTTGAGGAGCCCCTCCATGATTTTCCCAGGGAGTGAGGTGAGGCTGAGTGGTCTGTAGTTCCCTGAATTGTCCGTCTTCCCTTAAAGGTGAAGATTTAAAGTTCACCTAAATATGCATTTTTCTTTCATGCTTAGTTAATCGACATTTACCAGAGTAGTTCCAGGAAATAAACATCGATAAGCTGGGTACGGCAGGTCCTTACGCGAGCTATGCAATAAATACGGTCATGGAACTCCTGGGAGATCCTGGATAGTTGCAGAATACCAACCACATGGACGTGCCACAGACTGCCATCTGAACTGATTTCCCATCCCCAAATCTTGCCTGGCATGGGACTCACCTTGGCCATGTCAAAGTCCATCGGGACAATTGGGCTAGTTCCTAGCCTGAATTTGCCTCGCTTCAACTTCTGGTGACTGGATTGTGTTAAACCTTGCTCTGACAGACTGGTGAGCCCATTGTTAAATGTGTGTTCCCCGTTTAGGTATGTACGGACCATAATCAAATCACCTCCGACCCTTCTCTGTTAAATCAACCGGATTGAGCTCTTTGAGTTTATTACTGTTTTCTAATCATATAGACTACGTCTAGACTGGCCCCTTCTTCGGAATAGGCATGCTAATTTCAAACTTTGGAATGGGGAAATCCGCGGGGGATTTAAATAACCCCCGCGGGATTTAAATAAACATGGCCGCTGCTTTTTTTCCGGCTTGGGGAAAAGCCGGAAAAGAGCGTCCAGACTGGCACGATCCTCCGGAATAAAGCCCTATTCTGGAGGATCTCTTATTCCTACTGAGAGAGGGGGGGGAGGAGGAGAGAGAGAGAGTCGGAGCGAGAGACCAGAGGCTCAGGAGAGAAAACCGACGTGGAGGAGAGACCTGAAAATCCCGTTTTCTGATGGGCTAGTTGGCTAGTCTTTTCATAATCATTGAATCCTGTGGTTCTTCCCTGAACCATCTTCAGTTCCTCAACATCCTTCTGTCTTGCATTGTGGTCTCCAGACCCCTCCACAGCTTCTCAAGCCCTGTTACGCAGTGCCAAAGGGAGAGGTAACAACTGCCCTGCTCTTGCTTCCGATTCCCTGGGTTATGTATCCAGACAGCACATTAGCTCTTTCAGCCACAGTGTTTCGCTGGGTGCTCGTATTACACTGAGTATCCATCATGACCCCTAGCTCTCCCTCAGTCACTGCTTCCCAGGAGAGAGCCCCACACAGAGCAACAAAGCTGGACCGACATTCTTGGTTCCTCAGGATACACATTTGCATTTAGCCATATTAAAACAAATCATATTTGAACTCTCAGCTTACCTAGATCTCTCTGCATTGATTCCCGTCCTCTTTGCTATCTACCACTCCCCCCATTCGTGTGTCATCGGTAACCCTTCTCCGAGGTACTGCTGTGTGTTACGGTTACTGATGAAAATGTTAAACAGAAAAAGGCCAAGATCTGAGCCCCATGGAATCCCAGTAGAAATACCCCGGCTCAGTGGTGAATTCCTCTTTACAATGGTATTTTCTGACCTGTCCGTTAGCCAGTTTTTAATTTCTTTAATACAGCCCATGGTAATTCTCTAGTTTCAAATTACTTGCAGAATTTTAAGTCTATTACATTAGCACCATTACTGTTATGAACCAAATGTATAATCTCTTCAAAAAGAGATATGCCGTTCCTTTGAGAGGCTCGGTTTTCCATAAATCCATGCTGATTTGCATTAATTGCATTACCCTCCTTCAGTTCTTTATTAATCACCTGCTGTATTATCTTCCTAGAATTGACAGACTGGCAGGCTTAGGTTTACTAGTCATTCCATGTACCCTTCTCAGACTCCTCGTAACCTAAACCATGTGTGAGTCATAGCTCAGTGGCTATGATCTTCAGCTGCAGACATCTCACATATGTACACAACTATTCCAACGCAGGGGCCTATGGTCATCACAGAGCTGTTTAGCTGGCTTTCGATGTGTGACGTTTCAGTGCAAATTCCCTACAGAAAGGACACTCTTTCAAAGTGGCCTAGATTTCTGGCAGAAGATGCAGGTGTTTGCAAGTGAAAATGCAATCCTTGTAATGAAACAGTATTCTCATGCTGGTCTGTGTCACAAGATCACTTTGCTTGGATAATATAACCTGCAAAAACTCCTTAGCATTCAATAAAAGATGAGCCGTTTGCTTTGCATTTTCTGTCTCCGAGAGAGATACAAATAATGCAGGCAAAACAGTAGAAATGGCATTCATCCAGCAGTTTGCGTAGAGGCAGGATGCCAGTTTTCAGAAAAGGACGTTCCATCCTGGCTCTTGAAAAGGAGGCGTTTGGCTTTTATCAAGCTAACAAGAAAACATGTACGTGAACTTTCCTCTTGCTTCATGCAGCTTTTCAGAGCTCGCTCGTAGATTCCTAGATTCCACGGCCAGAGGGCCATTGTGAGACTCTCATCTGAGCTTCTTTATTACACCGGCCATAGAATTTCCTGAGAATAATTTCTAGAGCAGAGCTTTTTTTTTAAAAAGGCATCCAACCTTGATTTAAAATGGTTCCGTGATTGAAAAGCTACCACCCTTTGTAAGTTTTTCTATTGATCCATCATTTTATTCATGAATCTCATGCTCCGCTTATTAAAACGAGAGACTATCGGATGACATTTAGTCTCAACTGTAAAGTCTGTAATTATTTGGTCTTAAAAATGGAGCGTTAGTTCTAAAAAGCCCACAAGCATTTCTGAGCATGTTAATACCGTGTCTGAGCCTTGACGAGTATCTTCAAGCCCTCGTGGAACACTTGAAGAGATGAAGTACAGTGTCCAGCTGTAAAATGGGGAGTGAGGACAACCCAGGGTATTACAGATTTTAATTAATTAATGAAATTATGTAATTACAGAATTCCAGCCTAACCTCAGCATCCAGGACGATAATGGAGTGTATAAGCATTAGCCTAGACCAGGGGTGGGCAAAGCCTCTAAACAGGCTGAATCCGGCCCACCTAGGGCTTTGCTCGCCCGCGTGGCTATTCCAGGCCCCGCCCCCTGGCGTGTTGCCTGGGAACCGGAGCTATGGGAGTCTTGCACCTTCCTCGTGCTTATCGGGCATCACGCTGCCTGGCAGCCGTGGGGAAGGTGGGAGCCCTTGAAATAGAAGTAATTAAGAGGGCTCTCGCGTCGCCAGCCCCCAGGGAATGCGCTAGCAGCGCCGGAGCAGCGAGCCCTTTTCACAGCTTCTATTTAAAGGGCTCACGTGAGCATAAGAACGTAAGAACGGCCAGACCGGGTCAGACCAACGGTGCATCCACAGTGGCCAGATGGGAGGGAACAGAACAGATAATTCTCACATGATCCCTCCCCTCCCACCCACCTCCAGACAAGCGGAGATTAGGGACACCACCCACTGATCCAGGGGAGGAGCTCCCCTCTCACCCCGTCACAGCTCACTTTGCCGAAGAGCTTTCGGTGAGGGGTGTTATCAAAGGTTTCTGGAAATCTGACTACACGAGATCCACTGGATCCCCTTGCTCACATGCTTCTGGACTGAACATCAGAACATCCAGACTGACTGAGACCAAAGCCCACAGTGGCCCGTCCTCCAGCCGCGACCAGTGCCAGGTGCCCCTGAGGGAATGAACAGAACCGGTGATCATCAAGTAATCCCTCCCCTGCCGTCCATCTCCAGACAAACATTCCTACCCAGCCTGGCTAATAGCCAGTGATGGACCTAACCTGCATGAACCTATCTAGCTCTTTTTTGAACCCTGTTAAAGTTCTAGTCTTCACCACATCCTCTGGCGAGGAGTTCCACAGGTTGACTGTGCGCTGTGTGAAGAAAAACTTCCTTTTGTTTTAAACCTGCTGCCTCTTCATTTCATAGGGTGACCCCTAGATCTGATATTGTGGGAATAAGTAAAGAACTAGCCGCACCCAAGCCCTTGTAATTGTTTCTAATTAAAGGGCTCCCGGGTGGCGGCGCTGCCTGGCAGCCATTGAGGAGGTGCAAGACCTTTTAAATAGAAGCAATTGAAAGGGCTCGCAGCTCCCGGCCCAGCACTAGCATCCCACTCAGAAAGGAACGATCAGTTGCACACGTACACAACGGGAAATGACAGCCTAGGATGGAGCGCTACAAAAAGGGATTTGGGGTCACAGTGGATCACAAACTAGATATGAGTCAACAGTGTAACACTGCTGCTGCTTCAGCAAAAAAAACAAAAAAAACAAAAAAAAAACAAACATCATTCAGTTGGAGTCTTGTGTCCAGTTCTGGGCACCACATTTCAAGAAAGATGTGGAGAAATTGGAGAGGGTCCAGAGAAGAGCAACAAGAATGATTAAAGGTCTAGAGAACATGACCTGTGAGGGAAGGCTGAAGGAATTGGGTTTGTTTAGTTTAGAAAAGATAAGATCGAGGGGGGACATGAGAGCCGTTTTCAGGTATCTAAAAGGGTGTCATAAGGAGAGGGAGAAAATTTGTTCTCCTCGGCCTCTGAGGATAGAACAAGAAGCAATGGGCTTAAACTGCAGCAAGGGAGGTTTAGGTTGGACATTAGGAAAAAGTTCCTAACTGTCAGGGTGGTCAAACACTGGAATAAATTGCCCAGGGAGATTGTGGAATCCCCATCTCTGGAGATATTGAAGAGTAGGTTAGATAAATGTCTATCAGGGATGGTCTAGACAGTATTTGGTCCTGCCATGGGGGCAGGGGACTGGACTCGATGACTCTCGAGGTCCCTTCCAGTCCTAATATTCTATGATGCATTAACAAGAGAGTAATTCTTCTCTTCTTCTCTGCGCTGATTAGGTCTCGTCTGGAGTCTTGTGTCCAGTTCTGGGCACCACATTTCAGGAAAGATGTGGGCAAAATGGAGAAAGAGCAACAAGAATGATTAAAGGTCCAGCAAATGTCCTGTGAGAGAAGATTGAAAAAATTCACTGGCAGAGAGAAGACTGAGGGGAACATAAAAGCAATTTAAAAGTACATCAAAGGTTGTCACAAGAAGAATTGTCGTCTTTGACCTCTGAGGTAAGACAAGAAGTAATTGGCTTAAATTGCAGTAAGCAGTTTAGGTTGGACATTAGGAAAACCACTTCCTGTCGAGGTAGTTGAATCCCGGGCTACGGTGTGTGGGAAGCTGTGGAATTCCTGTCATTGGATGGTTCCATGAATAGGTTAACACCTATCAGGAATTGTCTAGGTACCACCCAGTCCTGCCTTCTCTTCTGCTTATTTACTTGTGCCAAAGCGCGCCGCCCACTTTCGCACAAAAACCTTGTAGCGTAGCTATGGCCCGAGTGTTTAGTTTATGAGTATGTGTGGTCTGGTCCTCTGGTATCCTGGAAAAGCTATGCCATTGCCAAGAAATGCATCCGCTTTTCTGAAAAAAATGTCGGAAGAGCGAACGTGTTTTGCCAGCATCCCTGTAAACCTCGTTTTACGAGGAAGAAGGAATGTTCCGAAAAAGGGTTTCATTCTGACATTTGGCCCCATGTCGACGGGCCAAATGTCGGAAAAGCCTCTTTTGGAAGAAAAGTGGAAAAAGAAACGCAAATTGCATTGCGTATCTTTTTCCCACTTTTCTTTGTAGTGTGGACACAGCCAGCGTGACAAATGAGGAGACTGTGGATGCAAATGAATGGCAGGACACGTAATGAGTGACTTGCACGTGCAGGCACAGGAAATGCATGTGCAAACTGGGCCTGTATTTCCACACATGCATCTTAGGCGAGCGAGATTCAGAACTTTTGAAACCCAGCTCTGTGTTTGCATTCGAACAACAGGGCTGCAGTCGTTCAAACGCCATTCTGCCAGACACCATCCGTCAGGGTTCCCAAAATATGCTGCAGGGTCCAGGTCCGTAAATCTCACTCTCCACAGGCTGTAACTCAGACATTTCCATATTTCATCTTCAGTGTCAGTTTCTTCCTTTCCGATTTAATAGATCCATAAAAGCCCGAATATTCCATTTGTAAGTTACAGTCACCTGGGCGGGCAGCTTTCATTCTCTCTTTGTCACTGGCCTGTGATCCAGTTGGCCCAATGACACTCCCGCATGTCAAAAGAAGCTGGGAAAGATGAGATCTAGCAACATAATTTGCTTTGCTGTAAGCTGGACTGGGAGACAGTTTGCAAAACTGGAAATTGGAGTTTTGGAGGACACAACCTGGCCTCGTTCAGGCTCATTCTTGCAGAATCCAGAATCCCCTGCCTTTTGTCTTCCTTGGCTTGCCATATGAAGAGAGAATAAAAAGGCCAGGACTTTTCAGCTTAGAAAAGAGGAACCTGAGGGGGATATGACAGAGGTCTATAAAATTATGACTGGTGTGGAGAAAGTGAACAAGAAAAAGTTATTTACTTATGCCCTTAACATAAGAAGTAGAGGTCACCGAATGAAATTAATAGAAAGCAGCTTTAAAACAAACAATACAAAGTATTAATTCATGCAGCAGACAGTCAACCTGTGGAACTCCTTGCCAGAGGAAGTTGTGAAGTCCAGGACTTCAACAGGGTTCAGAAAAGAGCTAGATCAGTGGTCCCCAACCTTTTGAGGTTGTCGGGCGCCAGGGGGTGTGGCCGTTCACCCGCCAGGTGCCGGGGGGCGGCCCCCCATATCCGCATGCCCGGGGGCGCCCCCCCCATAGCCACGCGCCCGGGGCCGCCGCTCCCCCCCCCCCGCAAGCGCCGCGCGCCCGGGGCCGACGCTCCCCGCAAGCGCCGCGCCATGTGCCCGGGGCCAGGCCAGCCCCGAGCACCTGGCGGGCGCATGCAAATGCCCCCGCGGGCGCCATGGCGCCCGCTGGCACCATGTTGGGGACCACGGAGCTAGATAAATCAATGGAGGTTAGGCCCATCAATGGCTCTTAGCCAGGATGGGTAGGGATGGCCCGAGCCCGGTCGCTTTGCAGTGTAGCAGCAGGCAACTTGGTTCAGGTCTGGGGAGTCATCCAGGAATATCCTACAGCTCCATGGGGCACCCTCCTTGGTCCTCTCTACCCCAGCACCTCGCAGCAACCACCCCTTCAGGCTGTGATGTGTCCCACATTCCTGTGGCCGGTGTGGCCACATTTGGGGGGCAGGGCAGGGGGGAGTTGGGGAGACAGAGGGGCAGCAGGGACCGGCCGTGAGCTGGGCATCAGCTGATTCCCAGCTTGCGCCTCGTCCCAGAGGTGCCGCTGCTGTCTAAATGTATTAAGGCTCTTAACACACTGAAAAGGCAGCGCGGCAGAGGGGTTAGCTCCCAGGCTAGCCGCTGACCCCGCTGCGCCTCCCGCTTATCGACTGATCGCCCTGTCAATGGAAAATCCACCGACCAGTCGATTAATTGATTAAACTAAATGTAACATCCAAGTGCAGACCTGCCCACAGTAACCCGCGACTCAGTGGGTCAAGCTGTCCCCGCCCACCCACCCGGTATCTGATGCCTTCGCAAAAATCGCCCTTCCTATTTCCCAGAGCAATCGGCACAGCTTTGAGCCTTCCAGCTCTCCCTGCACCCCTCAGACCAGCGCACAGAGCCCCTCACCTCGGCGTCTGTCCGCTTCTCGCCCCTCTCCACTTCCCTCTTCCTCACAGCTGCTATTTCCCAGGTTGATTCACCGTGTGACTCTCACACCGCCCCTCCCCCCCATCCCACTTGGAAACACATGGAAAGGGCTGGAAAGTTGCAGCGATCCATCAAATGACGAGGAAAATCCGATTCAGCGGCTCCGTGCGAGGGAAGCACATGAAGGCCCCGTGCCTTCGGGGAGCCGCACACGGGAGTGTGTTCGGACGAGCTCAGTGGAGCCAGCGCGAGGTGGGGAATTATCCCTGTTTATATAACAACGTGCCCATCTTTCTGCAATTACAGCAGCTGAAACAGAACCATAATCTACAGCCATAAGGTGAGATTTCCATCTTTATGTGACATGAAAAATGTGCCCAACACAGGTTTGCCCATAAACAAAATTGCTTTTTTCTGCTCTCCCTTTAGTGCGAGACATCCATCATCGCGTGGCTTTTATTACTCAGAATTTAGCTTTTGTTTTTTGACAGATGGTTCACATTCAGTTTGAAGTACACACGTATATAATAGAAGTGATATATAGATCCGTATTTTGAGACTTTTACATTTTAAACAGACTGCAATAAATGGGAACAAATACCTCATGACACAGAACTAGTCAGAGCTCACTTGGTTGTGTAGCGTAAAAAAAGGCAAGAAGTAAAATAATCTTCCATCCTTTGCCACCCAGTGCCCATTACACCGATATTGGAACCAACTTTTGGATATTTTTAAATGACCACTAGTGAGCAGCCGGTTTAAAACAAACAAAAGGAAGTACTTCTTCCTGCAATGCACAGCCTGTGGAACTCCTTGCCTGAGGAAGTTGTGAAGGCCAAGGACACGTCTAGACTCGCTTTCACTTTCGAAAGAAGATATGCAAATTTGACGCGAATTTGCATATCTTCTGGTCACTTTTTCAAAAGAGGTTCTTTTGAAAAAGAAAGTAGTCTAGACACGATTCTTTCGAGGAAAAAAACCCTTTTTCGTAAGAACTGTTGTTCGTAAAATGTGAGCTTACACGGTTCTTTCAAAAAAGGGTTTTTTTCTCAAAAAAACCCACGTCTAGGCTACTTTCTTTTTCAAAAGAACCTCTAGTGTTAACTAGAGAACTGCCGGAGTTAACTAGCAAGCGCTAGTTAACCAGTAAGCCTCATGCGTAGGGGTTAATCCCCTAGTCAACCCATACAAAATCCCCCCTGACTAAGCCTTAGCCAGGAGAGTTGGCCATATCCTCCCTCCTTGTCCTGAGCACCTCAGTCTCTCAGGTATCACTCAGGTGTGGCAGGGCAGTGATGTTATCCCCATTGCACAGAGGGGGAGACTGAGGCCAGAGCTAATGAGTTAACCCCCCATTTGCAGTGTCATCGGGAGGGGTATAATTATACCACTGGCTTAGGAGACAGTGGAGTTCGAGAAATGCTCCTCTCGGTACCTCAGAGATCTGTGGACCACACGCTGTCACATACACGAACCAACCTGCATTGGGCGGGGCTACAGCCAGGGTTGTGCATGTCTCTGAGCTTCGCTTGCAAGGCCCACAGAGATCACTGCCTCTATGGCTGTGTCTAGACTGGCCAGTTTTTCCGGAAAAATCAGCCGCTTTTCCGGAAAAACTTGCCAACTGTCTACACTGGCCGCTTGAATTTCCAGAAAAGCACTGACTTCCTCCTGTAAGAAATCAGTGTTCTTGTGGAAATACTATGCTGCTCCCGCTCAGGCAAAAGTCCTTTTGCGCAAAACTTTTACGCAAAAGGGCCGGTGTAGACAGCTCAGATTTGTTTTCCGCAAAAAAGCCCTGATCGCGAAAATGGTGATCGGAGCTTTTTTGCGGAAAAGCGCGTCTAGATTGGCACGGACACTTTTCCGCAAAAAGTGCTTTTGTGGAAAAGCGTCCGTGCCAATCTAGCCGCTCTTTTTCGAAAATGCTTTTAACGGAAAACTTTTCCGTTAAAAGCATTTCCGGAAAATCATGCCAGTCTAGACACAGCCTACGTGTCTAACCCTGGGTACGTCTACACTACAGCGCTAGTTCGAACTAACTTAGTTCGAATTAGTTAATTCGAACTAAGCTAGTTCGAACTAACGCATCTAGAACTAAAAACTAGTTCGAATTAGCGTTTTGCTAATTCGAACTAGCAAGTCCACATTGAGTGGACTCTGAACAGGGCTTAAGGATGGCCGGAAGCAGTGCCGGCAGGGCATCAGAGGAGGACTTGGAGCGTGGAGATGCTGTCTCAGGCTAGCCGAGGGCTGCACTTAAAGGGTCCCGACCCCCACCCCAGACACACAGTTCTCAGGGGTGCCCCGCTTACAAACCAGTCCTGGCTTGGAGTGCCCGAAGTACCCACACTGGGCACATCACACCACTCGGCCATCAGACCGGCTGCACTTGCCGCATGCTGCCATCTGGGGAGAGGGGACAATCGGGGGGCTGCAGGAGAGCTTCCACCCCCAGAAGCCCGCAGAGCCAGCTCAGTCCTCCCCATCGGGGGCTCGTGCCCCATTCCTCCCTCACCTCCTTCCACTTACCCTTCCCTAGCCCCCCTTCTTATTGATGTACAAAATAAAGGACACATGTGTTCAAAAATAGAAACTCTGTTTATTTAACAAAACTCGGGGAAACTGGGAAAAGGAGGTGGGAGAGGGGAAGAGAGAGGCTGGGAGAGGGGAGGGGGAAAACTGGGAGGAGGGAGCTGAAAGGGGGAAGCAAGGGAAAGGAGGGGGTGGGGAAACTGAAGGATCAGGGGTGGGGGTCTCGCCGGGCCGACCGCCTCCCAGTACAGCGAGGGAGGGGGCCTCGGCGTCCCCGGGGGGATGGGGTGGAGGGTGCGGAGGTTGAGGTGGGGGGTGTGGACATTGAGGAAGAGGTTGTGGGGGTTGAGGAGGGAGAGGTGGGAGGGGGAGCAGGAGTGGGAGGAGGGACAGCAGTTGGGGGGACAGCTGGTGCAGGATCAGCACGGGGCACCATGCTCTGCAGCAGGAGCTGCAGGTTGGTGCTCAGCCCTCGGAGCTCAGACAGCAGCTCGTGGCGGACCTGCAGGTCTTCCTGCATCCACGACCGTAGTGTGCGGTGCACGGCTTGCAGGGCCCCAAGGTGCTGGTCCCAGTATTCCTGCTCCGTGCTGGCAGTCCGGAGCAGGCCGCGGGTGCGGGAGCATGTCCCGGGCGGGGTGGTGCGCCCGGCACGAGCAGCTGGTGCAGCTGTAGAGAAAGAAGAAAAGGGGTCAGTTCTCCCTGGGGACGCAGAGGATGATGCCCAGCCCCCTCCCCAACTCCGCAACGTGAGGGTGACCATGTCCTGCACCGTCACAGCCGCTGTGCTTGTACAGAGGCCATGGTCAGGATGTCTGGCTCTCCCCGGGACTGGAAGCTGCCCCAAGACCGCACCCATGTCCCTGTGCCATGTATAGTGTGGCCGGGGCGGTGGGGGGAAAGGGGAGATGTCCCCTGCCTCCGTGTAGAGGGGACATGTGAAGGGAAATCATCCTGCTGGGTCCTGCCCCGGGGTCGGGAGCATGTCACGTCTCTTTGCACAAGCATGTGCCTATTGGGCAATGGCCCCTGGGTGTCACGCAGCTGGAGCCACCTGCCCAAGGGTGGCATGGCATGTGCTCGCACGTGCACAGGTGTCTGCGTGATCCGTGGAAGGCATGGCCTACGCGCGCGGTCCCTGGTCTCCCTGCCACCTCTCCCCCCGAACTACTTAATTCAAACTACTTACCTGGTACAGTCTCCCTGGACGACGCTGCTGGCGGTGACCCTTCCGGTGTGCCCAGGTCAGGGCCCTCTGGTCCCGGCTCAATGTCCCCCGGGCTGGCACGGACCACCCTGCCCCCCAAGACTTGGTGGAGGGCAGTGAAGTAGGGGCAGGTGGCAGCCCCTGCAGTGGCGCCGCCTCTTGTGGCCCTGGCGTACGCCTGGCGCAGCTTTTTAATTTTAATGCGCACCTGCTCCTGGGTGCGCCTGTGTCCCCTGGTGGCCATGGCGGCCGCTATGCGCCCATAGACGGCCGCATTCCTCCTCCTAGTGCGGAGATCATGGACGTTGGGGGCCTGCCCCCAAACCTCAATGAGGTCCATGACCTCCGCACTAGTCCAGGAGGCCGCGCGCCGTCTACGGCCCCTGGCTGGCCCCTGGGTGCTGGGGGACTGGGCAGGGGATGTGTCACTCGCACTGGCTGCCTGGCTCATGGTGGGGCCACTGGTTCGGGGCAGAGACTCCTGGCAGGGCTGGCTGACTCCAGTGCCGTCTGGCCAGAGTCTACCCCTTTAAGGGCCCGGGGCTGGGGGAGAGGAGAAGAGTTTTCCTGGTTGTGCCCAGAGAGGCCACCAGGGGGAACCTGGGAAGGGCTAGCCTCCCACTAGTTCGAACTAAAGGGCTACACAGCCCTTAGTTCGAACTAGCTAGTTCGAACTAGGCGTTAGTCCTCGTAAAATGAGGTTTACCTAGTTCGAACTAAGCGCTCCACTAGTTCGATTCAAATTCGAACTAGCGGAGCGCTAGTGTAGCACCTATTAAAGTTAGTTCGAACTAACGTCTGTTAGTTCGAACTAACTTTGTAGTGTAGACATACCCCCTGAGAAAAGACAATGTGAGCAGGGCCAGTTCCTGACTTTCACCAATAAAAACACCCCTCTAAAATGATGGGCAGGGACTGAGGATGCAAGTGCCAGATCTACGCATCATGCGCCACCACCGACCTTCCTGGGGCAGACGACCCCTCACGCAGCACTACTCTATGCCGGGAACTTGGCGAGAAATTCCCACGCTGAGAGCCAGCCTCTCAAATGGGAGATAAGCAGCTCTCAATAGCACAGCCGAGCCACCGGTATAATCCGTTTCCCAGAGAGCACCTCTCCGTAAGATCTTAAGGCTAAATGTTTAATAATGTGAAAAAAAAAACTTCCTAGAAAAAAAAAGTGCTTTAAATACGCTGCAGTTGTCCAAGCGGGCTTGTGAAGCCGTAATTACTGGGAGTAAAGGCGACAAGTGTTTAGAATACAAACGGTGGGGAAGAATCCATGGAGGCGGGTTTACGAATTCCGTTCTGGGTACGATGTCGGTCCCTCACGCTGCACAAACAGGCTGCAGCTTAGGGATGTTAAAGCCAGTTACTTGAATACCCGGTAACCTCATGAATTCTTAGCGGTTACCCGACTATTCTATAGTCTCGGGGGTGGGGCCGGCAGCCAGCGCCCCGCTCCCAAGGAGCCCCCGCCACTCCAGTGGGGGTGCCAGGTGGGAGCTGGTCCGCGAGGGGAGCCAGTTTAAAAACCAGCCCCCCTCGCAGACCCGCTGCCTGTTGCCTTGTGCTGATGCCTCTGATACAGGCAGTAGCCCCTGTCTAGGGCGGGTCTGAGCTCCCGGACCTGGTGTGAGCCAGAACTGAGCTGAGCTGCCTGCTCATCTGGCTCCTCATACACTTTAAATGCAGAGTCGCAGCGGGGGTAGGTCCCAGGACTGAGCTGGGATGCTGGCCAGCCTGCTAAAACCTTTACTGGCGAGGGCCGGGCAGAAGGAGCGGAGGGAATGCCTGTTGTCTACAGCACTAACCTATAAGCTTTTGCTTCTCGGTTCATCAACTGCCCTATTACATCCCTACAGGGTGCCTAAAAGAACCACCTAAGTTCATGGAGGACAGGACCATCAATGTCTATTAGTCGGTGTCTCGGAGCGGCCCTTCCTTCTCCCTCCCCGGGGGTAGGGACCCGTGTCCAGAGGCTCTGAGCCCACGGCACACCCCCGCATACCCAGTAAACCACCGGTAGTCTGGCCCCTCCCCTAGGGGCTGGATGGCCTAATGGCCAGAGGCAGTAAAACAGAGTCAATCGACAGCCCGTTAAGGTGGGGCTGGACGGCCCAATGGCCAGAGTCAGTAACACCTCAAAGACAGAGTCGGTAACACAAAGTCAATCACCGGCCCTTTAAGGCAGGGCTGGACAGCCCAGTGACAAGTCGCAGGGGTGGGGGTTGTGCCCGTGGGAGGGGAACCCGGGGCCACCCTGCTCCACCCAGTGCCGGCCCAGGGCCCTGCGAGTGGCAGGACGGCCCACCCTCCCTCGGCGGGGAATCCGACCGAAACATGCCAGGGATCTGTGGGCAGAGGAGGCCGCTCCTGCACCCTCCCTGGGCCGCTTCCTACCTGCTCCGATGGGCCGACTGCTCACGTGGCGGCCGGGTTTCCTGACTCCTCGGGGGCCGCACTTTCCTGGTGGTCTGTGGGGATCACGTCCCATCCGGCATCAGAGCCTCCGCTGGTCTCCCCACGCGCGGGCGCTGCTGGTGCTCTCAGGAGCTCCGGCCTGAGGTCCTGCTCCTCCGGCAGCCAGGCCAGACTGAGCCGCCCCCAGGCTTTTATAGCTGGGCTGCAGGCTGAGCATGCCCAGCAGGGCTGTGGGGGCGGGGCTAACCTGGCTAAACCCAGCTAGTTCAGTGCAGGGCTGGTGCACCCCGCCACAGTCGGGACGGTGCCCCTGGCCTCTGTCTGTCAGGGGCTGGGAATGGGGACAGGGCTGGGATCACTGGATGGCCCCCTGTTGTGTTCCCTCCCTCTGGGGCAGTGGTCCCCGGGGGCAGGGACCTCTCATGCGCCACGTGCCCAGAGCCAGCACCGCGCATGCGCCGCGCATCCAGAGCCAGCACCGCGCATGCGCCGCGCATCCAGAGCCAGCACCGTGCATGCGCCGCACGCCAGGGGCGGGGCCGCCCAGATGACTCGGCGAGCACACGTAAGTGCCCCAGCGGGCGCCATGGGGACCACTGCTCTGGGGCATCTGGCCCTGGCCGCTGTGGGCAGACAGGATACTGGGCGGGATGGACCGTTGGCCTGACCCAGGCTGGCTCTGAGGGTTCCTCGCACCACCCACGTGCTGTATTTCCTCTGGGCCACGCCACGCTGCAGGGAAAGACGGGCCCTTCCAGGGCCAGTCTGCTCCCCAGTCCACACTCAGGGCCCTGCCGGGAGCTGGCGTGGCTCCGTCGCTCAGCGAGAGCTAGCCCGTGGAAAGGGCACCACCCCGCTGCCTGTCAGACGCCGTGTCCCCCTCCTGGGAAATGTGGCCTCCCACTTTCTCCCTGTGGTGGGGGGCTCAGCTCATCCCAGGGGGCACCCCCCTTCCCGGCCATTCCCGTTATTAGCTCTGGGCAGCCGACGCCCCATTCCGCGGCTGCTCTCTGACGATCTCCTGCTGCAGCTCCTCACCCCAGGAACCGCCACGTCCTGCCCACGCCTCGGCCCTGCAGCCAGCTCACGCTGTGGTTTCCCCCCCCCAGGGCACGGAGCCAAGTCCCTGCTCCGCCTATTGAACCCAAGTCCCCCTCTTCACAGCCCCTGGCATCACTCCCCCGGGACTGGGGGGGGGGGTCTGAGCCTTCCCTCTCCTCCAGGTGCCCCCTCAGGGACCCTCCAAAGAGCAGGCAGGTGTAGGTCCCCCTGAGCCTCCTCCTCTCTTCCTGGCCCCCCCCACTCCTGCCAGGCATACCCCCCTGACTGCAGCCTGACGGGGCGCTCATGCCGCCTCACTGTCTCCACAAGGAGCGTGGGTCTCACTTTGAGCCACTTTTTCCTGTGTAGAATCTTCTCCTTGTGGCCCTCCAGCCAGGCAGGGGCCTCACGGGCTGGGCCAAGCGGCTTCGCTGTTCCCCCGAGAGCTCCCCCTCGGGGACGTGGGGCCCGGCAATCCGCAGAGTCCAGCTGAGGCTGCGTTTCTTGCTGCTCCCGTCAGGAGACTCGGAAGGAAGAACGTCGCCGGGAAACTTTTCGAGCCAAACGCCATGTCTCCCTTCAAACTGCCAATTGGAGCCCAGTGTCCCTGCAGGGCAGATGCTGGGCCCTGAAAGTCGTCAGGGCTTCTTGTCGTTGGCGGGGCCGAGGCAGCGTCCCGCGCGTTTCAAGCCAGGCGGTACGGTCCGTGTCAAATGACGATGTGCCAAGCCGCACCGAAAGCTCATTTCCCTCCATCTGTTTTCAGCATGGAACCCTCTCGGCCGGAGCAGTGCGGCGCAGTGCGCCTAGACGTCACGTAATAACGACGGGAATTCGAGAGGAGGCCGGGGCCTTCTGGGAACAAGGTGCTAAGTCCCTAGAACACAGAAACGCCTCAGAAGCACAGCAGGAAATGAGGCAGGTGTCGCTAGGCGGCCTCCGGCTCGCCCCTCAGCAGCACACAGATATTTCCTTGGTAATTGTGGGGCCAAGTGGCCGCGGACACGGCCTGCTTTGAACAAAGCCCCGGTTCCCACCACTCCCTCGGGCAGGCCCCTCGCCAGGGGCCATCGAGCAGCCGCCAGGAAACGCGAGTTACGCACACAGGAAGCTGCTCCCTGAGCCCCCCGCCCCTGTGGATTACCCACGGTGCAGCAGGTCAGAGAGGAGCACTCCGCCACCGGCACGCTGAGACACACCGTCCGGCCTGTCTCCCCGCCGTGGGAGCAAGCTTCCCCCTGCGGCTGCTTGCACGGCGTTGGGGTTGGGGGGCAGCCGTGTGGCCCCACTTCCCCTCATGCACCGGAGGGAATTTGAGCCCCCTCAGCATGGGGAGGAGCGCCGACCCTCTTCTCCCAGCAGGGCTGGGACAGTGTGGAGCCCGGATCTTTCCCCTGTAGCCAGCAGTTAACAGCCTGCACCCCACGCTCCTTCCTCACTGCCCCTCCTGCAAGAAGGTCTCCGCCGAACGTCCTCTTCCCCCAGCGGGACAGAGCTGGCAGCCGAGGCCTCTGCAACTGGCCACGATGCCGCTGCACAGGCAGGACTGGCCGGTGGAGATGCCCCCTAGGAGGGCCTGCACCAGCTACCACGGGGCAGTGCCCTGGGCCAACTCGCTGCCCTGCGTTTGGGGAGGTCAGAGGGCAGACTCCACAGCCTGCGTTGGGCCCCAGGGCAGACGAGGTGCCCCCAACCTCAGACACCCCAGCTCTTGGGGCCTCCCTCGCCCTCTGCACCCAGTCTGGCCAGCACCCCGTTACATTGCTGCACCACAGCTTCTCTGCGCTGCGGTGTCCCTCTGTCCTTCCAGCTCCACCCACTGCCCATCCGCTCCCTCCTCCTGCCTTTCCCGGGGGCTGCCGCAAGAGAAGCTGCCTTCAGCGAGCGTAGAGCGGGCTGTGCTAAGGCACCAGCACACCGAGGGAAGCGATTCCTCCCCTGGCTTCGGCACCGGGGAGGCCACATCTGGAGCATCGCATCCTGCAAGCAGCCATGGATGGGGAAAGGGGAAGCAGCGTTAGGACAGGACAGAGAGGGTCCACTGCTCTCATCCTAGGCAGGGCTTTGTCACACCAGGACTTAACAACCCCTAGGGATGGAGATTCCACCCCTCCCTAGGGAACCCAGCCCAGCACTTCCCCACCCTCCTAGGGAAAGAGTTTTTCCTAATATGCAACCTAGACCTCCCCCACTGCAACTTGAGCCCATTGCTCCTCGTTCTGCCATCTGCCCCCACTGAGAACAGCCTCTCTCCATCCTCTCTGGAACCTCCCTTCAGGAAGTTGCAGGCTGCTCTCAAATCCCCCCTCGCTCTTCACTTCTGCAGACTAAACAAACCCAAATCCCTCAGTCTCTCCTCATAGGTCATGTGCTCCAGCCCCCTAATCATCTTTGTTGCCCGCTACTGGACTTTCTCCAGTTTGTAAAGGGGGGCCCAGAACTGGACACAATATTCCAGATGTGGCCTCACCAGAGCCGAATAAAAGGGAATAGTCACTTCTCTGGATCTGCTGGTAACGCTTCTAATAACACAGCCCAATATGCCGTTAGCCTTCTTGGCTACAAGGGAACACTGTTGGCTCATCTCCAGCCTCTCACCCACTGTAACCCCCAGGTCCTTTTCTGCACAACTGCTGCTTAGCCAGTCGGTCCCCAGCCTGTACCAATACTTGGGATTCTTCCGTCCCAAGGGCAGGACTCTGCCCTTGTCCTTGTTGAACCTCATCAGATTTCTTTTGGCCCGATCCTCCAATGTGTCTAGGCCTATCCCAACCCTGCAGCGTGTCTCCCTCTCCTCTTAGCTTAGAGTCATCTGCGAACTTGCTGAGGGTGCGACCTTCCCCTCGTCCAGGTCATTAATAAAGCTGTTGAAAAACCTGGCCCCAGGACTGACCATTGGGGCCACCCCACTTGGTACTGGCTGCTGCCTAGACATGGAGCCATCGATTGCTGCCCATGAAGCCCAACGACCCAGCCACTTTCTATCCATTTATGGTCCATTCATCAGAATTTGATCAGAAAAATACCAGTGATAGTTGGGAAGCATTTCAGAGCACGTTGCTCCAGGCCCAGAAATCCACAATCCCACAACGACAGAGGAAGCCATATTGGTTCTGGCCTGGTTTACTAGGGAAATGGAGGCGTATATAGATATGCTGGAGGCCAGGGGCATCTGTGCTAGCTAAGATTAACATCAATATTCTGGTCCTAGAGACTATGGAGAAGCTGAACCAGGAATGTGAAGATTTGGTTCCAAGTGCCACGAGCCAGAGCAGGCGGTATGGGGAGTGGTTCTGGCAAAGTAACCAAGCCAAGCCAAAACCATGTGATCTGAAGCACTGTGAAGGCCAGGAAACATGTAAATGTCTGTACGGAAGTGAGTGTCGGGATGGTGCTGGCTGTGTGATCTTCCCTGTACCCACCACCTACTCCGGAGTCTGATTCACGCAGGGAAGCTTCACTGCCGGCCAAATAAAGCAACTGGAGCCATGAAATCCAGCGGTGAACTGAGTGTTTTGGATCCCAGAGAACCTAGACTTTAGTAAGGTGTTTGATCTGGTCTCGCATGACCTTCTTATCAATAAACTAGGGAAATACAACCTAGATGGGGCTACTATCAGGTAGGTGCATAACTGGCTGGATAACCATTTTCAGAGAGTAGTTATTAATGGTTCACAGTCATGCTGGGAGGGCAAAACAAGTGGGGATCCACTGGCGTCTGTTTTGGGACCAGTTCTGTTCAATATCTTCATCAACTGTTTAGATATTGGCACATAGAGGAAGCTTCTTGAGTTTGCAAACGATACCAAACTGAGAGAGGCTGCAAGTGCTTTGGAGGATATGGGCATAATTCAAAATGATCTGGACAAACAGGAGAAATGGTCGGAGGTAAATAGGATGAAGTTTAATAAGGTAAATGCAAAGTTCTCCACTTAGGGAGGGACAATCAGTTTCATACAGAATGGGAAGCGACTGTCTAGGAAGGAGCACGGCAGAAAGGGATCTAGGCATCATAGTGGGGGAGGCATTAAGAGGTGTGTTGTGAGCAAGACACGAGACGTCATTCTACCGCTCTACTCTGCGCTGATTAGGCCTCAGTTGGAGCACTGTGTCCAGTTCTGGGCACCACATTTCAAGAACGATGTGGAGAAATTGGAAAAGGTCCAGAGAAGAGCAACAAAAATTATTAAAGGCCTAGAAAACATGAGCTATGAAGGAAGCCTGAAAGAATTATTCTTGCTTAGTTCAGAAGAGAAGACTGAGAGGGGACATGATAGCAGTTTTCAAATATCTAAAAGGGTGTTACAAGGAGGAGGGAGAAAAATTGTTCTCCTTGACCTCTGGGGATAGAACAAGAAGCAATGGGCTTAAACTGCAGCAAGGGAGGTTTAGGTTGGACATTAGGAAAAACTTCCTGCCTGTCAGGGTGGTCAAACACTGGAATAAATTGCCTAAGGGAGTTGTGGTATCTCCATCTCTGGAGATACTTCAGAGCAGGTTGAATAGACATCTATCAGGAATGATCTAGACAGTACTAGGTCCTGCCACGAGGGCAGGGGACTGGACTTGATGACCTCTCAAGGTCCCTTCCAGTTCCAGTGTTCTAGGATCCTATAAGTTAAGGGTACCACCAGGAACATGCACCCAAACAAATAACTTCCCACCAATCTTGCGGACACTGCCCCAAACGCACCATAGGGACCACTCAAGTATCTAGAGTCCACACATTACACTCATCCAACTGGAGAACAGAAACACTCCCTCGTACAGCCAATCAAACAGCCCGAAACCTCTGTTCTCACTGCAAACTGCCTGCCAGCCAGCTCCAAGAGTCCAAGAATTATTCAACAAATAATTCCAAATAATGAATACGCTGGGACCTGTTCAAAACCAATGTGAACAGAAAGAGATTGGTCAAATGAATTATTCTGTATGAATTATTCACCCAGCTCCTGTGAATGGGCTTTGCATGTATAATTTACCTGACATCAATCAGGAAATGTATTCCCGTTTAATTATTACTTGTACATCTGCTCATCTTTAACTATTACAACCTATCGAAAAAGAGCTAGATAAATGCATGGCGGTTGGGTCCATCAATGGCAGTTAGCCAGGCTGGGTAGGGATGATGTCCCTAGTCTCTGTTTGCCAGAGGCTGGGAATGGACGACGGGAGGGTTCATCTGATGATTCCGTGTTCTGTTCATTCCTTCTGGACCCCTGGTACTGGTCCCTGCTGGAGGACAGGATACTGTGGTCTTGCTCAGTCCGGCCGTTGTTATCTTCTTAGGTTGGTCCCTAACATCTCCAGCAAGACTGACATTCACGCCTACGCTACATAGAATATTCCTCGGCTTTCTTCTTAGGAAGATTAAGGACGCAAGTCAGCCTCCTTCGAGGCAAGCCGTCAATCCGGCTTTCCCATTCCCCAGGGTTTCCGGAAGGAGCGTGGGAAATGGGAAGGAAGCATGAGGTGAGCACGCAGGAACGGACGTGAGCAGGCCACTGCCTGGGGGATCGTGTCTTGATGTGTAGGTAGGCAGGCAAACTGTCTCCTGGCATAGGGAGGGGGAAGGGTGGGGACAGAGGACTCACAACTCCATGGATTTCATAGCACGGCAAGCCCCAGTGCCCACAGTCCCCCGGGGCATGCACGGCGGGCAGGGCGCTTGGAGCTGCCGGGGTTCTCGGTGCACGAGGATTTCACAGACCCCAGGACGGCCAAATTCCTCCCCTTCTGTGCACTGTGGCCAGCCTGCCACTGTCTCCAGGCTGCAGCCGGACACAAGAACGCAGGTCTCCCAGAGAGGCGGAAGAGCTGGCTCTAAAGCTACCGCTGCTCTTGAAGCTCTGATGCCGCAGGAGGTGGGGAAGGCCAAGAAAGAACTAGATAAACCCTTGGAGGACAGATCCATTACTGGCTATTCGCCAGGGTGGGCAGGGATGCTGTCCCTCGCCTCTTTGTCAGGGCAATACGACAGGGATCGCTGGCTGATTCCCTGCCCTGTTCCCTCCCTCTGGGGCACCCGGCATTGGCCACTGTGGGCAGACGGGACGCCGGGCTGGATGGGCCTTTGGGCTGACCCCGTTCTGATGTGCTAATTTCCAAGGGGTCCTTTGTACCGTACAAATCTGCAGTTTCCCTAACAGCCTAAGAATGGCTCCGACCGTGTCAAAGTCCTATGAGCAAATATCCCTGTATCATGCTGCTCCCCTGTCCCCTCTGCTTCACCCTGCTCCTGGCCTGAGCTCAGCGCCCCAGAATCCAGGGGGAGGGGAATTCAGGTGGGTTTATCTCCAGGGCCTGGGGAGGACAGAATGAGGCCGCTGCCGCTAGCTTCTGTCACCTCTCTTGTGTCTCATCACTGCCGCCATCTTGGCTCTGCCACATCCTTGGCCAAGTTGGGCCCGGCCCAGCCCTTCTGCCCCAAGAGCACCAAGCCCAGCGGCTGGGGTTGCCTCTGTAGGGTTTGCTGGCCAGGCGTGGCACCTCAGACTTGGCTTTTCTTATGAAGTGCGTCCGGGGGTAGGGGGTTGGGCCATGAGGAGATTTGCCCCTTCCAGCATTTCTAGCAGAAACCAACAGATGATGGGAGAATTGCAGAGGCCAGACATCCTGAGCCTTCGAGAGACCCAGCTGAGAGAGGCCAGGGAAGAAAAATCAGGTGAGGTGGCACTGTCATTTCTACCCTCCGCTGTCCAGATCCACCGTGTTCTCATTCCACCACAAGCGTCCATTGGGGCTCTTCAATTCGGAACTTCGTCGCTGGCTACAGATGCAGAACATGCCTCCGGACGAGGGGCTGGCAGCCTCCAGGCTCCAGCAATGCTGTGGTCAGAAAGAGATCTGGAAGCCAAGAATTGCTCGATGTCAAACCCTAGCGTAGCCAAGGTATGATTTCACTAATGAAGTGGGTTGATTTTCCACTGTTGATTCAATTTCTCAGCCTACCATTTATTGAGACTGTGGCTGAAAACATAAACTAAGAGATGCTTCTTTACATATGAAGATTGATTTAGCTGCCCATGAAAATGGAACAGAATGCCTTCTCTGCTTCTCTTAAATCCTAATCTTCCCAGCTTCTCTGGGAACAGAATTGCATTTCAGAGCTAAATATTGGCCAGTCTGAACAGTTTCTGGCACAGAGCAGAAATCAGGTTCTGGAGAAAATGTCGCATTGTCTGTTATGATCCTGGGTTTGCTGACAAAAGGCCCCCTCTGTGGAATAAACTAAAAAGTCACATTAGAGGTTCTTCATGAACTTTACAATCACGATGTATCATTAAATATTCATCTTTTAAAAGGATGAGCCGAGGGGTTAGCCCATCGGTCCCTTTGCTTGGAGACTTTCAGCGCTCACGGACTCAGCTTTACACCTCTGCCTATTAAGATCAATGGGTGAGCAAGTACATCAAAAGCTTCTCTGTTGTCGAGACAATTGTTTTCTAGATCTGTCTGTGCTGTTACAATGATGCAGTCACCTTGAAAGGGTTATTTGTAACGCACAGGATACGCCTGCTTCTTCTCAGACACTGGTCTGTAACCAATCACCTGCTCTATACCCAGGGCCTCAGCAGCTGTCCCACTGGGCTCCCACAAAGACACAAATCTAACGGAAATGAAGCAGAAAAGGGGCTCTCTTATGCGGGGACAGTCAGAGAGCAGAGACCCAGCAATGGGTCACTAGCACGAGGCCTGCCAGACAGGCTGGGCCGTGTCATTGAGAAGGAGAATGTGAGCACAAAATCAGAGACCTGGCGCGACCCGGCGATCAGCCAGGCCCAGCCTGTTGAATTCTGAACCATACAGGTCTGGACAAACAAACCTGAGTTCATTTTGTTCTGAGTCCGGGGCCTGTTTGGTTGCTACAGATAACTTCACATTGGCGCTCAGCTGACATTTTTGCCAGATTTTGAATGAGTGCAGCACAACAACCTCATTGAAACCAGGCGACGCGATAGCCACAGAGCCCACGCTCCAGAAGCGCAACATAAATAGGGAAGTCCCGGCTGATCAAACGTGCGGCTGCCTCAAAGAGGGGCAGAGAGGTGCTTCAGGATGAAGACCAAGAGGATAAACAGGGCCCAGTCAAACAAACGTGTTTAAAGAACTCACAGTCAGGGTCCTATTTCGGGGAATTCGGGGGATCCCGGCTGAATGGCCGATAGTACCCGGGGCAGTAGTGGCTCTAGAAGGGTTATGGGGTCACAATGACTGTTTAGAGCCTGCTACGCTGGGATGGAGGGAGTAAAATGGGGCCCATCGAGGGCCACCCTCTCCCCGGCACTGTGTAGAGGTGACCGCCCAATGCTGGGGGCACTTGGACCCAGACAGCACCTCTCTCTCTTCCCATGGGGCTTCGGTGGAAAAACTGCAGAGAGGAGCCAGCCAGAGACTTCATCCAGTTGGGTCCAGAAGCAGGGACCTCCGGCCGTTCAGAGAAGAACTCTAACCACCCACACAGCCTGTTCCCTCCAGCCTCACCCCACACCTGCTCTTCTTACCCTCTCCTCCCGTTCCTGTCCCCCTTCCTTCACCTTGTTCTTCCCGCTCCATTCACCCCCTCCAGACTGAACCTCCCCGTCGCCCAAACTCCCAGAGAATCACAGACATGCAGGACTGGGTTTGTCACCTAATCCCGTCTCCCGCCAGGAGGCAGAGTTCAATGTTCTCCAGACTAGAGGTGCTCAGAGGAGCGGGGAAGCATCTAGGAGGCACAGAACGTCTTCTGGGGGCCAGGGTGGAGGAGGAGGAAAGAGGCTTTAGAGGGAAAAACCGGCTGCATGCATTTCGCCCACAGCAATGGATTACTAGCAGCACTGATTCCTCAGGACCTGTCAGGCCTTCAGCCAGTTCTGTGCGTTTGATGCTAGATAGCGCCTGGCATTTTGATGGATTTCTGTGAAGCGTTCATTGCATTCTACAGAGTCACTGTCCTCTGTACGTTATTCTATTTGCTACAGTGCGGTGGGCACACGTCACTGTGAGCATCAAACAGCCAGGCTGCTTTTCCCCCTCTTACCATGCATGTGGGTCCATGCCTTACTATTCCTGTTTAAAAGCTTCGGGGGGAGCCGAGTTAGTCTGTACAGGAAAAGCTTAACAAACAACAAATGGTCTGGTGGCACGTTAAAGACTAGCAAGACATGTAGATGGGATCATGAGCGTTTGTGGGCACAGCCCACTTCTTCAGATGACCGGAGCGTTGGATGTCCAGAACCAAATTAAATGAGGGAAGAAGGAAAGGGGAGAGGGAGGGTAAGAAGGAAAAAAATGGGAGGAAGACAGAAAGAGACAAAGGCTGCGTCTAGACTGGCAAGTTTTTCCACAAAAGCAACTGCTTTTGTGGAAAAACTTGCCAGCTGTCTACACTGGCCGCTTTGAATTTGCTCAAGAACACTGACGATCTAATGTAAGATTGTCAGTGTTCTTCCGCAAATACAATGACTCTACCGTTCGGGAAAAAGCCCTCTTGCGCAAATGCTTTTGCACAAGAGGGCCAGCGTAGACAACTGAGAACCATGTTGCGCAAAAAAGCCCTGATGGTGAAAATGGCGATTGGGGCTTTCTTGAGCAAAACCGCGTCTAGATTGGCACAGACGCTTTTCCGCAAAAAGTGCTTTTGCAGAAAAGCGTCCTGCCAATCTAGACGCGCTTTTCTGAAAATGCTTTTAATGGAAAACTTTTCCGTTAAAAGCATTTGCGGAAAATCATGCCAGTCTAGATGTAGCCAAAGAGTAGATAAGTATCAAAGAGAAACCCAAGTATGTATGTAAGTGGAAAAACTGGAAAACAATTGATAGTCTATTAGCACTAAAGACTAGATAGTTAAAAGAGGCAGGTAAGAACCATCAGTTAGCAATGAGGGTATGTCTACACTACCACCCTAGTTCGAACTAGGGTGGTTAATGTAGGCAACCGGAGTTGCAAATGAAGCCCGGGATTTGAATTTCCCGGGCTTCATTTGCATGTTGCCGGGCGCCGCCATTTTTAAATGTCCGCTAGTTCGGACTCCGTGCCCGCGGCTACATGCGGCACGAACTAGGTAGTTCGGATTAGGCTTCCTATTCCGAACTATCTGTACACCTCATTCCATGGGGAGTAACGGTAGTTCGGAATAGGAAGCCTAATCCGAACTATCTAGTTCGTGCCGCGTGTAGCTGCGGGCACGGAGTCCGAACTAGTGGACATTTAAAAATGGCGGCGCCCGGCCACATGCAAATGAAGCCCGGGAAATTCAAATCCCGGGCTTCATTTGCAACTCCGGTTGCCTACATTAACCACCCTAGTTCGAACTAGGGTGGTAGTGTAGACATACCTTTTTAGAGAGGAAGAGAACTAAAACCAGATTCTATACAGACATAAAAAGCCACTGGCACCTTCATTGTCTGGTTGGTTGATAATGTCCCAGCCATCCAGTATCTCGATTTAAATCATTAGCATGAGAATTAAACTGGTGCATGAATTGTCATTCCAACCCTTCCCTGTGTATTTGGCTTGTGGAGTTGGTCTGCAACAAAACAGCGACTTGGAGATCCCTTAGTTTTGTGTGACCAGGCAGATTCAAGTTTTCCCCAACAGGTTTCTGTGTGTTCCCTTTATGGATATCGGATTTGTGTCCATTGATTCTTTCCCGTCGGGACAGTCCAGTTTGTCCAATGTATATTGCCGTGAGCCATTGCTGGCATAGATCACATTAGTGGATGTGCAGTTGAATGAGCCTCTGATTTGGTGGCTGATGTGGTTGGCTCCAGTGATGAATTCATTTGTGTAGATGTGTGGGCAGAGCTGGCAATGGGCTGATTGCAGGGCTGGGCTCCTGGATGCTTGTGATGTAGCCGACATTTTCCTGTTCAGTGAGAGTTGCTTGTTGTGGGCCCATGTATCTGAGGGATGGGAGGGGAGGGGCATGCACTGTTGCATGGTCTAGGCCATCCCTGACAGACCGTCCACCAGCCTGTTCCTATAAACCTCCAGCGATGGGGATTCCACAGCCCCCCGGGCAATTTATCCCAGTGTTTAACCCTGACAGGCAGGACGTTTTCCCTAATGTCCAACCTAAATCTCCCCTTTTGCAGTTTAAGGCCCTTAATGCTTGTCCTGGCCTCCATGGATAAGGGGAACAATTTATCTCCCTCCTCTTTATAAGCAGCCTTCAACATACTTGAAGACTATTATCGTGTCCCCGCCCTCAGTCGTCCTGTCTCCAGCTCAGAAAAAGAGGCATTCGAATTGGAAAAGGCCCAGAAAAGGGCAACAAAACTGATGTGGGGGATGGGACAGTTTCCATCGGAGGCAAGATTTAAAAGAGAGAATATAAGAGCGGCCGTACTGGGTCAGACCAAAGGTCCATCTAGCCCAGTATCCTGTCTGCCGACAGTGGCCAGCACCAGGTGCCCCAGAGAGGGTGGACCGAAGACAATGATCAAGCGATTTGTCTCCTGCCATCCTTCTCCAGCCTCTGACAAACAGAGGCCAAGGACACCATTTTATCTCTGGGCTAATAGCCTTTTATGGACCTCACCTCCATGAAAGGGGCTAGGAAGGGGGTAGGGGTAGGATAGCCGTCTATAAAATCATGACAGGTGTGGACACAGTGAATGAGGAAGCTTTATCATAACAAAAACCCAACCCCGACCCCGACCCTGACCCCGACCCCAACCCCGACCCTAACCGAAACCAAACCCTATGGAAATCAAAACACAGCAAAGGAAGCACTTCCTTGTACAGCAGTCAGCCAGCTTGGGGAAGCCATCGCCAGGGGATGCTGAAGACCTAAATAAATCAAGGGCACTATTTTGGGTGCTTCGGGGGGCAGCAGCCGTGCGCTAGTTTTTCATCCCATTCCCCCAACGCTAAGGGAGCGAGGGGAAAGTGCTTTCATTCCGCGCTTGATGGGAGCTCCCCAGCCAGGTGTGAGAGGCAAGCACCGAATGCAGGCACTTTCCCCTCACTCCCTTAGTGTCCGGGGAACAGGATGAAAAGCAAGCCGCGTCCCAGAGTGCACGGGCGCTACCCCCCCCCATCCTCCTGAAATGGCGCCCTTGGCCTAAAATATAACAGGGTTCAGAAGAAGAACGAGAGAAGTTCGTGGAGGACAGGTCCATCCGCTCCTAACTGATTTAGGAGCCGAAGTCTCATTTTCCTCTGAGATTTAGGCTTCTAAATAAGACATAACCATGCTGAGCAATGCAATGCCTATGTGCCTTTGAAAACTGGCCTTCAGCCCTTGCTAGGAGGGCAGTGTGGATTTGTTTCGACCGGGGTATTGTTGAGTGACTGACCCGCAAGAGGTCTGGTAATTCTGTTTACATTTGTGTTATTTGCAATTGTTCAGCTTTTGACCATCTCAACTTTGCTGTATTTTGTGTGTCTAAAGCTGCTTGCAGCTCACAACTTCAGGCCTAATTCTGTTCTCTTCCCTATTTTGACACAGTAGTACACCTGATTTTAAAGACCTTTTTAGGGATTACCGGTCTCTGTCCAGCTGGGTAACAATCAGAGTTCATCTGATACACGCTGGCTGGCGGCACTGTTATATTTGACTCTGCTGCATTTTACAGAAGAATGATTCTATCGATAGGATGTTTTCCTGTATCGTCTATTTTCTCTTGTGATCATTCTGCTTAGTTTAAGGATACATCAATTTATTCAATGACCATACAAATAGGGATTTCTTGCACCGCAAACATTTGATCTAATAACATACAGGGTGGAAAATTTCTACAGCAACGGTGAAGAAACATTTCTATAAACCAGACTCCATTTTTTTTAAAACCCAAATCCTGGACGGAGGGGAAACAGGGAAGTAAATGAAAACATGCAACTGAACAAAAAAACAAACTGAAAAATAAGAAGCTAAAGGCAATCAAAAGAGTGTTTTGAAGTGCTTCCCTATTTCTAATCTCTCGCGTGGCTTGGCTTGAGCTGCAGGAAGCTGGTACGTATTCCTTCCCTGCACTCGGCTTGAATGTGTTCGCTTTAAAGTTGGCTTAATTTAAAGCTCTTCTCCCTCCCGTCCCAGTCTGGGGCTGCATCAGGGGAGCCATGTCTGCCTTCCCCCTGATTGCTTGTTAATCTCACAGACGCCTCTTTCGCAGCTGACAATGACATTTTCTAAGGGCAGGGAAATCTTTTGTCTCCCTGGCTGTTTACAGCCTTTGACATTTGCAACCCATTGTGTGCAGCCTGGTGCTAACATAATGCATACACAGGCATTTTCACCCGCCTGGCTCCGCCTGGGCCGTGCTGAGTCCTATACAGCAGCTGCTCCCCGGACACCTACTTACCAACACTGAAACCTTTTCTGTATCTTCACCAGGAGACACATTTCCATAATTAAGCCCTTCCATTCAGCCAGGTCCCCGCAGGATTCGCAGCACCATGGAGAGATTGTAGGTGAATTTCTTTTCGGAGTCATCACAACCGGCCATTATATTGCATCCATCCCATGACAATGTTGGGGCACAGGATGGAAACTAGCCTCTTCCATCGCCCTGTGCCACTTGCCTGTGCTTCATGACCTTGAGATGGACTGGACCTGGTTCTTCTCCAGCGTCCTCATGGCCCTCCCTCTAGTTGCTTTCCACGTGACAGCTTCATGTGCGTGTCTGTGCGGTGGCTTCTGAAATATACATCCCACATGAATCGGAGCTTCCTTCTGATTCCGTTGGCATCACGCTGGCAGTTGGCGACCTCTTGGATCTCTTCGACATCTTCCAACTCATGCCCAGAACCTTTCATGGGCATTTCCTTTCATAGTTCTCCAGTTTTCTATCTAGCGTTTGGGTAGATCTCCAGCTCTCGTCTCTGTATGCTTGCACTCAGGTCATGTCTGCATTGAAGAGTCTCAGTTTTGTGCATCTCTGGTTTATGAGAGTGCTGTAAATACCTTTGCTGTCCTTGATGTCCCTCTCTTCTCGGGCACGGCGGTGAACGACATGATGTTACCACTTGGTATCTGGGTTCAAGGATCAGAGGGGCAGCCGTGTTAGTCTGGATGGTGCGTCTACATGGCACCGTTATTTCAAAATAGCAATGCGAGCATCTATCCTCTGCTATGTGTGGGCTATGTGTCTCTTTTCCTTCACGTGGGGGACTAGCTCAAATGTTAGAGCGCATGCTTGCTTTGCATGCAAGAGGTAGTGGGATCAGGGTCTGCATGCTCCAAGGTTAAGTGTAGACGACATGCCTCTGCCGACAGGTTTACAGGAGCGGTCGACAAAGGCTTCCCCTGTCAACTGATCCGCGTCTTGACTCACGCGCTGTGCCGACGATCAGCTGAGCCGGCACAGCACGGTGGCCATGTTTATTTTAATGAAGCCGGGGATATTTAAATTCTGGCTTCATTGACTATGTCGGGTAGCCTATTTTACATGCCTCTGCCGAGAGAGGGATGCAGTCTAGACATACCCCAAGTGTCCACTCTCGCCCTCGTCCTGCCGGGAGGGCACCGGACCAGACTCGATAACCTCCTGAGGTCCCTTTCAGCTCTCGTGTTCTGTGAAAACATCCCTTCTGCTGACGAAGGGATTGGCAAGTGTGACCTACATTTATAAATAGCATCGACCAGCCTGAAACTGCATTTCTCAGTGAATAACTCACCGATCAGAAAAGTTTCACTCAGCTCCATCTCCTCAGGAGTCCCCAGGAGCTGTCGTTATCTCCCCGCCTCCTCTCCTACTTTCAATTATGACAAAAGACACAGACTTTGGGAGCGGATCCTGGCCTGAGGGTTTGGTCAACAGTGTAACTGCAATTTTACTTCAAATCAAGGAGCATAAGAAGGGCCATAGTGGGTCATCAGGCCAAAGGTCCATCTAGCCCAAAGTCCTGCCTTCCGACAGTGGCCAATGCCGGGTGCCCCAGAGGGAGTGAACAGAACAGGGAACCATCCAGTGATCCCTCCCTTGTCATCCATTCCCAGTCTCTGGCAAACAGAGGCCAGGGACACCCTCCCTACCCATCCGGGCTAACAGCTATTAATGGACCTCCATGAATTGGTAAGCTCTTTCTTGAACCCTGTTAAAATCCTGGTCTTCACAACCTCCTCTGGCAAGGAGTTCCACAGGCTGACTGCTCTACATGAAGAAAAACTTCCTTTTGTTTGTTTTAAACCTGCTTCCTATTGATTTCATGTGGTGATCCCTAGTTCTTATGTTATGGGAACAACTAAATAACTTTTCCTTATTCATTTTCTCCACCCCGTCATGATTGCATAGATGTCTATCCTATCACCCCTATCTAAGCAGAAAAGTCCCAGTCTTTTTCATCTCTCTTCATATGGCACCCTGCAATGGGGGGGCACTCACCTCTGGCTGAGGGCGTTTGCCTGCACTGCCTCGTTAAAAGCTTTCTGGCTACTCAGCCCTCTGCCCGAGTCACACTCCTGTGTGATACTCAAACCCCTTCCGGGTACACACCTACCAGGGCCCACCCCAGTGCCATCTGCCGGTGTCTACACGTCTGTCCCTCAGCGTCCCCTCAGTCTCTTCCCCCCTCAGCGAGAGTAGCACCTTCAGGGCTTCCCCTCCTGAAAGCAACTCCCTCATTCAGCCTCACCTTGAGCTCCGCCCCGCATTCACCGGTGCTGAGCTTCACAGCTCCTTTTGTAGCCCTCTCTGGTCCCTGATTGGCCAGTTCCACTAAAGCCTCTCTAGCCGCTTGGAGGACTTGTCTTTGGCTCTCTCCTTGTCTGCCCTGTCACATCGCCATTGCAAACCCCTGTAACCCTTCTGCCAGGTAGGCCCGGCAGCAACCAGGGCCGGGTTCGATATCTAGGGGTCCATCTCTCACAGAACCGGCTCGGGCCCCCACCCGGTAACTCACATGCCCCTGGGTGCCTCTGAGAGGCAATGCTTCCCCACTCGCAAGCACAGAGTTTGAGTGTAGGAAAGAAACATTTAATGAAACAGAGAGAGACGTCATACGGCATTAACTTAGGAAAATACCACAAACTGAGTTCATAGCCCAGACATGAGCTAAGACCGCCCCTCCCAACCAAGAAAGCCAAGAATCACCTGAAGTCCCAAAGTCTGACACCCCAAAAGTCTCTGTCCCTGGTCAGTGCTGCCCAGAGTCCAAACGTTCACCTGCAGGGTTTTACCTCCCAACGTGGGTGGAAATGGAGGTGGGGGGATAGATAGGGGGCACCTTACTTGGTCCAAGGCCGATGGCTCCACCTCTCCGTAGGGTTCTGCTGCAGCCTTTACCACGAGCCACTCTGCCACGTTCCACCAGCTGTCTCGTTCCACCCCACCGGCTGCTCCGCTGGTCGTCTGCTGCCGCTCCTCACCTGCCACCACTCCTACCGGCTGCCCGCTGCTTCGCTGGCTGCAGTAGGTCTGGCTCCCAGCCAAACCAGTGATTTCAGTTCTTAGGCTACGTCTACACTGGCATGATTTTGCACAAGAACTCTTTTGCAGAAGAGTTCTTGTGCAAAAACTCTTCCAGAAGACAGCGTCTACACTGGCATGTGCCTTTGCGCAAGAGCATCCGTGCCAGCGTAGACACTCTCTTCCGCAAGAAAGCTCTGATGGCCATTTTAACCATAGGGCTTTCTTGCACAAGAAATTCATGTTGGCTGTCTACACTGGCCTCTTGTGCAAGAACAATTGCGCAAAAGGGCTTATTCCTGAGTGGGAGCCCTGATTTCATACATTAGAATGTCAGTGTTCTTGTGCAAGAACTCGCGGCCAGTGTAGACAGGCAGCAAGTTTGGGCACAAAAGCAGGCGCTTTTGCGCAAGATTGCACCGAAGTAGACACAGCTTTAGTGACTTCAACTCTTTGGCCATCACCTAAACTGTCAAAGGATTCCAGCTTCCACTGGACTAGCAAAAAGACTCCTCATGGGCTATGTCTAGACTGGCATGATTTTCCGAAAATGCTTTTCACGGAAAAGTTTTCCGTGAAAAGCATTTGCGGAAAAGAGCATCTAGATTGGCACGGACGATTTTCCACAAAAGCACTTTTTGCGGAAAAGCGTCCGTGCCAATCTAGACGCGCTTTTGCGCAAAAAAGCCCCGATCACCATTTTAGCCATCAGGGCTTTTTTGCACAAAACAGCACTGTGCTGTCTACACCGGCCCTCTTGAGCAAATGATTTGTGCAAGAGGGCTTTTGCCGAACGGGAGCAGCAGAGCATTTCTGCAAGAACACTGACAATCTTACATGAGATCGTCAGTGTTCTTGCGGAAATTCAAGCAGCCAGTGTAGACAGCTGGCAAGTTTTTCCATAAAAACAGCTGATTTTGTGGAAAAACTGGCCAGTCTAGACACAGCCAGGGAGTCTGCTTTAAGTCTGTCCTTAAAACAAGGGGGGAAAGGGGCAGGTTGGGCCTCTCTTACAGCTCACAAAGCCGCTGACTCAAGCCCTTTAACCCTTCCCCCCAGCTCAGTCCACTCAACTCTGGGAGGGGGGAGGCTTGTTCCTCAGAGACCTCTCACAACGACGGTGTCTCCTGCAAGCACAAGCACTGGTGGTATGTTTTACAGTTCCCACATTTAGGGGTAGCATGATCTGTGACCCCCACAACAGCCCCAAATTATTTACAATACACCGCATTCCATTCCAACACTGACCCTCCATCCGCCCTGGCTGAATGGGATTCCCATAGCCACACTCGGATTCCTTCCCCTCCTGGCATGAGCTGTATTTACATATCCACAGTTACCAGTTAATTATCTTGCAGAGCTAAACAATTGGAGTGGGCACACCCACGCCCAGGGCAACTCTCTCCTTTCAGCTGGCTGATAGCAAGCAGCAGTTCAGCCCCTGCTAATCATTTTTGTTGCCCTTTTCTGAACTTTTTAAAATTCCAAGATAGCTTTTTGGAGATGAGGCAACCACATCTGTGCGCAGTATTCCAGATGTGGGTGCAGCGTGGATTTATGCAGAGGCAATAAGATGTTCTCTGTCTTACTCTCTATCCCTTTTTTAATGATTCCTAAGCTTTGGTTTGCTTTTCTGACTGCCGCTGCACACTGCGTGTCTCTTTTCACAGAAGGCTGGATTGCTAAATTTAGAACCAGAAAACAATTGGTCACTGTTTCTCTGGTAAACATTTCTGACTTTGTTGCCTCATACTCATACTCAGAGAAAACCCCCCTTCTTGTCAGTAAATAAGCTTGCTTTGCTCTTTAGATTAAAGCTAATCCAGTGTTGTGCATTGTTTGGGGAACTCCATGTAAAACAGCAGGCTTGTACGTTGAACCCCTCAGAGGGATAATGGACCCAGAACACCTGGACTCTTCAGCCAAGAGCGGGTCCGTGCAGGATATGAGTTTTGGGGAGAAATTTGAGACTGGGAGTGCGTTGGGGTCTCCCTGTGAGTGGTAACCAAGGCTGGTGGGAGCCGGAGTGACGTTGACAAGCTGCTGGGGTTGGAGTTGTGGTAACACACACTTGCTAAGGGGGTGTCCCGAGGGCTGTTTGGCTGTTTGGGAGTATCCCAGGAGCTGCAGCCGCAAAGCATTGTGAGGTACCCCGATCTGCAGGCAGGAGTGATCCCCCATCCCTGCCACCGGTCTCGTGTGCACCACGGAATGTCAGAGGGCCATAAGGAAGAAAGCGTCTCTCATATAAATAGGAACACTCCCAGCATAGGCCAGTATGGGCAGTAGCTCTGAGGTGGGTGGTGTCAGGAGTTCTGTAGAAACCAGAGCTGCGACAAGAGTATTTGAAAGTGCATCTACCTGGTGACGCACCTGGCTCGTGTTTCTCACCAGGCAATGCTGTAATTGCCAGTCCTCATTGTAAGAGATGCTGGATTTCAAAACAGTGCACATTAAGCTTTTGAAACCATCAATGTGTGTTTGGTTAAAAAGAGATTATTTTGAAAGGAAAATACATCACCAGAGTACTGTAACTACCATAATTCAGTGCCCAGGTTTATTTGTCCTGGCTCTACGCCAGCAGAGGAGAAATGAAAAATGGATGAACACTGTCAGCCATGCATGCTAATGGAATTCATTGTCTTCTAGTCTCTGGAAAAGCTATTAAGCCGAGAGTGTATAATAAACTGTCATGATATTTACAAAAGACATGCTTTGCATTCCCCCTCATGTATAATTTTCAATTGTTTTCTCAAAATCTAAATGCATTTTCTAATTACAGGGCACACTCTGCCGGCAAATGGACACACACACACACACACACACACACACACACACACACGCACACACACACGGTGGCTCTCCGGGGGGTAGCACAAGGGCATCTGAGGGCACTATAGAGAGGATGCCAAAAACCACTACGCTTTCATTCATAGCGCCACATAGCATCTTCACAGCCAATACTCGTCTTCACCCATTAATGGCATGGGCTGAGCAGTTTGTTTTATCCAGAACATCTCAATAAAATCAATATCACGCGGGTGAAACTTTTGAGAATGTTTTGAATACATAAAACCAGCTGAGTGAAGATGGTTCCTTTCACTGCTGGTATTCCCAGGGTCCAGTGGGGCGCCCACGATGAAAGAGACGTCGTTAGGAGCCAGTGATCAGTTACATTACGCCATAGTTACGGTTCAGAGAAACCACGTAGCCTCCAACATGAATTCTGCAACCTCTCTACAATCCACAAGTGCTGACATTTGACACTCCTGATGGTGGAAAGGCCTTACCTAGGCTCACGCTATAGTAGGCATATTAGGGAAAGCTAAGATGTAATACAAACAATTAAGGCTGTAATGTACACAGGGAAAAGTAAGATGGAAAACTGTTTGAAATAGGGTTTGGAATAAACTTCAGGCCTAGCACTGAGACTAACCCTTGAGGCTCAACACTGAGTATTTGATCCAGGGTCATATGTAACCTGAGATAAAGACAAACCCCAGAGAGCAGAGTGCATTGAAATTAGATTTTGAAAGGATGCCTTTAATCATGGTAATCCCTGGGGAACCCATCCCAGTGCTTCCCCACCCTCCTAGGGAAATCGTTTTTCCTAAGATCCAACCTCAACCTCCCCCACTGTAACCTAAGACCCTTGCTCCATTCTCTGGAGGGCTTGTCACTCAACGGCTGTGTCTAGACTGGCAAGTTTTTCCGCAAAAGCACTTGCTTTTGCGGAAAAACTTGCCAGCTGTCTACACCGGCCGCTTGAATTTCCGCAAGAACAATGACGATCTCATGTAAGAAATCAGTGCTTCTTGCGGACATGCTATGCTGCTCCCGTTCGGGCAAAAGTCCTTTTGCGCAAAAGCTTTTGAGCAAAAGGGCCAATGTAGACAGCTCAGATTTGTTTTGCGCAAAAAAGCCCCGATAGTGAAAATGGTGATCGGGGCTTTCGTGCGCAAAACCGCGTCTAGATTGGCCACGGATGCTTTTCCGCAAAAATGCTTTTGCGCAAAAGTGTCCGTGCCAATCTAGACGCTCTGTTCCGAAAATGCTTTTAACAGAAAACTTTTCTGTGAAAAGCATTTGCGGAAAAACATGCCAGTCTAGACGTAGCCAACTTGTTTGATGGTACTTCAGTAACTCAGCCAATAGAGAGATACGTCAACAACCAATTTGAAACCAGATAACTCAATAATGGTTGAGACAGAGCGACAGAAACTGGAGGCTTTTAATTTTTCATGGTTATGTAAATACATTTCTACATACCCCAGAGCCTTCCCTCCTTAGCCAGTCCCTACCGCTCAAATTGCCTTTTGATTTTTAATAGCACGGCTTAATACTCTGGCTGCATCTTTTTATTGTGCAGAAGTCATGTAATCCTCTCATCTTCGCCTTTTAATTAAAAAAAAAGAAAAGCAAATAACAGAGCTCAGCGAGGGTAGCGACTAGAGAAACTCTCTGTAGACACAACATTGCCTCTGAGCAGCTTCAGTTGTTTTTCATGGCCCTGTGGCTGGGGTTTTGAGAATGTCACCTTCCTCCCTGCACTTTACTTGGAAAGCACAGGACTCTGGGAAAGGTTTTTCAAAAGTGCTTTAGAGACGTAGGAGCCTGCGTCCCACCATCAGAAATGAGGTGGGCACCGCGTCGTTTCTGAAAATCGGATTTTAGCTCCTTGGTTGCTTTTTGGTTAAAAAATGTTCCCCGGAGGCTGAAAATGGTCCCAACCCACTTGCGCGGCTGCCTCTGTCCAAAGCTATTCGCAGCCACAGAAAAGCCAGTGCAATGTTCGGAGAGAGGCAGGGAAAACGACTGTCGTCAGTGCTTGCGGCCTCTGGTTTTCTGATTGCTGCATATTCATGGAAGAGCTATTCAAGCCGATACCATCCACACCCATCCGAGCTGCAAGGCCCCTTTCGAATGCCACTGCACTGACAGGATGAAAAGAAACATTCGGCCACGTCAATCAGGTACCCAGGCTCCTGCAGCCCCTCTGCCGCGCGGAACGGAGCAGTCCGATGGTAAGAACGGTCCTGGTGCAGCCAGTCCTGCCCCACCCCGAGTGCCCAAAGATCCCGGCGATCAGGCGCGAGGGCGTGTGGTTAGGGTCTCCCACCTCCCAACCCCTTTGCCGTCGGTCACAACGAGTCACAGAGGAAGGGGGGACCACACGAACCACAGATTAGGGCAGGCCCCAGGCCACGGCTGGTCCAGGGATGGCGGCAGCAAAGCGCAAGGCTGCACTCAGCAGAGGGCCTGAACCGTGCACGGTAGAGAACCCAGCGCTCCCGCTGAAGTCAGCAGCCGGAAAGGGATCCCACCGGGCTACCGGTGCAGCTTTGCCTCGCCCCTGTGCGCCCACAACTGCCATGCTGGAGAGGGAGCGATGGAGGCTGGAGCATCCTCAGGGAGAAGCTGCTTGTCTACGCTCCTCCCGCTGTACTTTCCACGCCGGTGTCTCTGACAAAGTGGGTTTTACCCTCCGAAGTCTGTGCCCTGGTAAATCTGTGAGTCTCTCAGGCCAGGACTACACAGACGGGGAAAGTCGACGTAAGCGACGCAGCCAGCAACGTTAATTACAGAGCTGGAGCCGAAGCATCTTAAATCGGGTTTTGGCGCCGTCCGCACAGAGGGAGGTGACGGGAACACAGGTCTTTACTAGAGCCACTAAGTCGAAGCCCGGAAGTTCGACTGCAGCAGCATCGCTCTGCCACATGGTGTAGAGAAGTCCTAACGTGCCCCAGGACTCCCGGTTGTTTCCAGAGGTACAACCCAGCGGGGTGACCCTCCGAGTCTTATTCCCACCCTGGATCCCGCCTTGGCTCCTGCCCAACCACGTGCTCAGACAGGGATCGGGGTGCCAACGCCCTGCCCACGCCCAGGGCTTCTCAGGGAGCCGCCACAGGGCCCTGATGGGGCCAGCCCCCTCGTTAGCCCTCAGCTGCTCCTGGCCTTAGGAAGGTTTTTCCGCTTTCCAAATCCTCGTGATTTTTCCACGTGCTTTTTCTGCCTCTCCCACCCACCGGGGGCCGGGCCCTAAGCACCCTGCTGCACAGGAGAGCCCCAGAGCCAGACAGCAGCTCCAGGGACCGAGCGGCCGGCCAGACACCATGCGGCACCCGAAGGAACCGATCGGGCACCAGCAGAGGCAAAAGAAAAGCAAACGTGGCTCTGTGCCTGCCCTGCTCCCGAAAGGTCGGCGAGCGGGGACTGCCTGGCCACTCCTCACCCCCCCCACGGGGCCACCAGCGCGGGGTCTGCCTGGTCACTCCCCACCCCCCCCACAGGGCCACCAACGCGGGGACTGCCTGGCCACTCCCCACCCCCCCCACAGGGCCACCAACGCGGGGACTGCCTGGCCACTCCCCACCCCCCCCACGGGGCCACCAGCGCGGGGTCTGCCTGGTCACTCCCCACCCCCCCCACGGGGCCACCAACGCGGGGACTGCCTGGCCACTCCCCACCCCCCCCACGGGGCCACCAGCGCGGGGTCTGCCTGGTCACTCCCCACCCCCCCCACGGGGCCACCAGCGCGGGGACTGCCTGGCCACTCCCCACCCCTCCCACGGGGCCACCAACGCGGGGACTGCCTGGCCACTCCCCACCCCTCCCACGGGGCCACCAACGCGGGGACTGCCTGGCCACTCCCCACCCCCCCCCACGGGGCCACCAACGCGGGGACTGCCTGGCCACTCCCCACCCCTCCCACGGGGCCACAAGCGCGGGGACTGCCTGGCCACTCCCCACCCCTCCCACGGGGCCACCAGCGCGGGGACTGCCTGGCCACTCCCCACCCCTCCCACGGGGCCACCAACGCGGGGACTGCCTGGCCACTCCCCACCCCTCCCACGGGGCCACCAACGCGGGGACTGCCTGGCCACTCCCCACCCCTCCCACGGGGCCACCAGCGCGGGGACTGCCTGGCCACTCCCCACCCCTCCCACGGGGCCACCAACGCGGGGACTGCCTGGCCACTCCCCACCCCACCCACGGGGCCACCAGCGCGGGGACTGCCTGGCCACCCTCCACCCCCCCCCACGGGGCCACCAGCGCGGGGACTGCCTGGCCACTCCCCACCCCCACCCCCGGGACCACCAGCGTGGGGACTGCCTGGCCACCCTCCACCCCCCCCCACGGGGCCACCAGCGCGGGGACTGCCTGGCCACTCCCCACCCCTCCCACGGAGCCACCAGCGCGGGGACTGCCTGGCCACTCCCCACCCCACCCACGGGGCCACCAGCGCGGGGACTGCCTGGCCACTCCTCACCCCCCCCCCACGGGGCCACCAGCGTGGGGACTGCCTGGCCACCCTTCACCCCCCTCCCACGGGGCCACCAGCGCGGGGACTGCCTGGCCACTCCCCACCCCTCCCACGGGGCCACCAACGCGGGGACTGCCTGGCCACTCCCCACCCCTCCCACGGGGCCACCAACGCGGGGACTGCCTGGCCACTCCCCACCCCCACCCCCGGGACCACCAGCGTGGGGACTGCCTGGCCACCCTCCACCCCCCCCCACGGGGCCACCAGCGCGGGGACTGCCTGGCCACTCCCCACCCCTCCCACGGAGCCACCAGCGCGGGGACTGCCTGGCCACTCCCCACCCCACCCACGGGGCCACCAGCGCGGGGACTGCCTGGCCACCCTCCACCCCCCCCCCACGGGGCCACCAGCGCGGGGACTGCCTGGCCACTCCCCACCCCTCCCACGGGGCCACCAACGCGGGGACTGCCTGGCCACTCCCCACCCCTCCCACGGGGCCACCAGCGCGGGGACTGCCTGGCCACTCCCCACCCCACCCACGGGGCCACCAGCGCGGGGACTGCCTGGCCACTCTCCACCCCTCCCACGGGGCCACCAGCGCGGGGACTGCCTGGCCACTCCCCACCCCACCCACGGGGCCACCAGCGCGGGGACTGCCTGGCCACTCCCCACCCCACCCACGGGGCCACCAGCGCGGGGACTGCCTGGCCACCCTCCACCCCCCCCCACGGGGCCGCCAGCGCGGGGACTGCCTGGCCACTCCCCACCCCTCCCACGGGGCCACCAACGCGGGGACTGCCTGGCCACCCTCCACCCCCACCCACGGGGCCACTAGCGCGGGGACTGCCTGGCCACTCCCCACCCCTCCCACGGGGCCGCCAGCGTGGGGACTGCCTGGCCACTCCCCACCCCTCCCACGGGGCCACCAGCGTGGGGACTGCCTGGCCACTCCCCACCCCCCCCACGGGGCCACCAGCGTGGGGACTGCCTGGCCACTCCCCACCCCTCCCACGGGGCCACCAGCGTGGGGACTGCCTGGCCACTCCCCACCCCTCCCACGGGGCCACCAGCGCGGGGACTGCCTGGCCACTCCCCACCCCTCCCACGGGGCCACCAGCGTGGGGACTGCCTGGCCACTCCCCACCCCTCCCACGGGGCCACCAGCGCGGGGACTGCCTGGCCACTCCCCACCCCTCCCACGGGGCCACCAGCGCGGGGACTGCCTGGCCACTCCCCACCCCTCCCACGGGGCCACCAGCGTGGGGACTGCCTGGCCACTCCCCACCCCTCCCACGGGGCCACCAGCGCGGGGACTGCCTGGCCACTCCCCACCCCTCCCACGGGGCCACCAGCGTGGGGACTGCCTGGCCACTCCACACCCCCCCCACGGGGCCACCAGCGCGGGGACTGCCTGGCCACTCCCCACCCCCCCCACGGGGCCACGAACACGGGGACTGCCTGGCCACCCTCCACCCCCCCCCCCACGGGGCCACCAGCGTGGGGACTGCCTGGCCACTCCCCACCCCCCCCCACGGGGCCACCAGCGCGGGGACTGCCTGGCCACTCCCCACCCCCCCCACGGGGCCACCAGCGCGGGGACTGCCTGGCCACTCCCCACCCCTCCCACGGGGCCACCAGCGCGGGGACTGCCTGGCCACTCCCCACCCCCCCCACGGGGCCACCAGCGCGGGGACTGCCTGGCCACTCCCCACCCCACCCACGGGGCCACCAGCGCGGGGACTGCCTGGCCACTCCCCACCCCCCCCACGGGGCCACCAGCGCGGGGACTGCCTGGCCACTCCCCACCCCACCCACGGGGCCACCAGCGCGGGGACTGCCTGGCCACCCCCCACCCCCCCCACGGGGCCACCAGCGCGGGGACTGCCTGGCCACCCTTCACCCCCCCCCACGGGGCCACCAGCGCGGGGACTGCCTGGCCACCCTTCACCCCCCTCCCACGGGGCCACCAGCGCGGGGACTGCCTGGCCACCCTTCACCCCCCTCCCACGGGGCCACCAGCGTGGGGACTGCCTGGCCACTCCTCACCCCCCCCCCACAGGGCCGCCAGCGTGGGGACTGCCTGGCCACTCCCCCCCCCCCACCCACGGGGCCACCAGCGTGGGGACTGCCTGGCCACTCCCCACCCCCACCCACGGGGCCACCAGCGCGGGGACTGCCTGGCCACTCCCCACCCCCACCCACGGGGCCACCAGCGCGGGGACTGCCTGGCCACTCCCCACCCCCACCCACGGGGCCACCAGCGCGGGGTCTGCCTGGCCACTCCCCACCCCCCCCACGGGGCCGCCAGCGTGGGGACTGCCTGGCCACTCCCCACCCCCCCCCCACGGGGCCACCAGCGCGGGGACTGCCTGGCCACTCCCCACCCCTCCCACGGGGCCACCAGCGTGGGGACTGCCTGGCCACTCCCCACCCCTCCCACGGGGCCACCAGCGTGGGGACTGCCTGGCCACTCCCCATCCCCACCCACGGGGCCACCAGCGCGGGGACTGCCTGGCCACTCCCAACCCCCACCCACGGGGCCACCAGCGCGGGGACTGCCTGGCCACTCCCAACCCCCACCCACGGGGCCACCAGCGCGGGGACTGCCTGGCCACTCCCAACCCCCACCCACGGGGCCACCAGCGCGGGGACTGCCTGGCCACTCCCCACCCCCCCCCCACGGGGCCACCAGCGCGGGGACTGCCTGGCCACCCCCCACCCCCCCCACAGGGCCGCCAGCGTGGGGACTGCCTGGCCACTCCTCACCCCCCCCCACAGGGCCGCCAGCGCGGGGACTGCCTGGCCACTCCCCACCCCCCCCCCACGGGGCCACCAGCGCGGGGACTGCCTGGCCACCCCCCACCCCCCCCACAGGGCCGCCAGCGTGGGGACTGCCTGGCCACTCCTCACCCCCCCCCACAGGGCCGCCAGCGTGGGGACTGCCTGGCCACTCCTCACCCCCCCCCACAGGGCCGCCAGCGTGGGGACTGCCTGGCCACTCCTCACCCCCCCCCACAGGGCCGCCAGCGTGGGGACTGCCTGGCCACTCCTCACCCCCCCCCACAGGGCCACCAGCGCGGGGACTGCCTGGCCACTCCCCACCCCCACCCACGGGGCCACCAGCGCGGGGACTGCCTGGCCACCCCCCCAGTCTCACCCCCCCCCCACGGGGCCGCCAACACGGGTGCTGCCAGACCAAGGCAGCTGAGCCAGCCAACCGGGAGCAATGCTGGGGTCTGCGCCCCTCTCCTTCTCTCTGCCCCTTCCTCTCTTCCTTTCTCCCCCCCTTATCTCTCTCTCCCTCCCCCTCTCTCTCTCATCTTCCCTCCCTCCTGCCCACCCTCTCTCCCTCTCTCTCTCTCACACACACACACACACAGGGACATGCTTGCACACTTACACAAACAGAGGGTGGGATACGCTTGCACATTCACACACTCACATGGAATGGAACATGCTTGCATTCTCCTACATGGAGCGGGACACACTCACACTCATGAAGCGGGACATGCCTACACACACACAGACACAGACACACACACACACACAGAGCGGGACATGTGTGCACACTCCCCCACATTGAGCAGGACATGCTTGCCCATTCACACACATGGAGCAGGACACACATGCACACTCACATGAAACAGGACACACTTGCACGCTCACCGAATCACAGACTGGGACACACTTGCACACACACACACATGGAGCGGGACACACGTGCACATTCATAGTACACACTGGCACAGTCACACAAACACGGAGCAGGACACGCGTGCTGTGACGTAGTGGGGGTACCTGGCTGGTTTCTATGCTGCTGGCTCTGGGGTAACCCCCACTGGCTGCCGTGGGGACCACGACCCAGCAAAACAGGATGAGTCACTATGCAAACCAGTGACCAGACACCCCCCATGGAGAGGATCAAAGGAAGGTGGAATGCGGCCCTGACTGGGGGGGCAGGGCTGCAAGGGAATTTAGTTAGTTACTGTGGGAGAGCATGGAGGAGAGCCTAGGAGAAGGGGCTGGAGTTTAGGGGCCCAGTCTCCCCCATCTCAAGGGGGCCTGAGGCATCCTAGCCCAGCTCTGTGACCAGATTCCATCTGTGCTGTGCTGTATCCTGGAGAGGCAATAAACTTCCTCTATTCCACTGGCTGGTACAGTCTGTTTGTGCCATTTCGGGGTGCAGGAGACGGGGAACCCCCAACGCGCCGTCACACTGGTGTCAGAAGTGGGATGCACTGCACCCCGTGGATGGAGCTTCCAGCGGCAAGCGACAAGGCGCAGTAGAAGCAAGAGCCCTGGAGCCAGGCATGCTGGAGACAGAGCGAAGCGGTTCCTGGGAATCGTGGGGCGCTGCAGCACTAGACTGGTGAGTCTGCACCGAGGGGCCCAGCGGGCAGATGGCCTACGCCCGACTCTTGAAGGCAGAGCTGGTGGGGCTGTGCAGAGAGAGGGGCTTGCCTGTGCAGAAAGCAACCAAGGCCCAGCTGATTGCCCAGCTGGAAGAGAATGACCAGCCACAGGGCCAGGATCTTGTCCCCAGGGGAAGCAGCCAGACCCCCCCGAGAGTGTGTCAGGCTCAGAGAGGGGGAGGAGCGCTGGAACCCACCGGAGAGATGAGACAGCGTCTCCCAGGAGGCCTGCAAGCTGTAGCCCATCTAGGGCAGGGGCCAGCCAAGCAGAGCTGCGGCGGCTGGAGATCCAGCTGCGGATCAAGGAATTAGAAGTAGAGGACCGAGAGAGGGATCGCCAGGACCAAGAGAGGCAGCGACAGCATGAGCTGGCCATGGCAGAGCGGAGAACCGGCGGGGCACCGGCTATGCCAAGAGTGGATGGGCCCCAGGGTCCCAGGACTGCCAGGCGCTTGGAGAGGCTTGTGGTGGCCCAACTGAAGGACATGGGCGACATAGACGGGTTCCTCAGTGCCTTTGAGAGGGCCTGTGGACTGCAACGGGTTCCCCCAGCTGACTGGCTGCAGGAGCTCATCCCCGCACTGAACCAGGAGGCGGCCGGAGTGCTCAGTCAGCTGGAGGACCTACAGCCAGGGGATTACAACCGAGTCAAGGAGGCCCTGCTGCACAAGTTCGGGCTGACCCCCGAGATGTACAGGAAGAAGTTCCGGGGGGTACAGAAAGGGCCACGGGAGACCTATGTGGACCTGGCCTCCCGCCTGGCGCAATACTGCCGCAAGTGGGTGTCTGGAGTTGGAGCCCAGAGCGCAGAGGAGCTGCTCAAGCTGGTCCTGATGGAGCAGTTCTATGAAGCGTGCCCACCCAAACTGAGGCTGTGGCTCAAGGACCGGAGACCAGAGAACCCCCAGGAGGCCGGGAGGCTGGCGGATGAGTTCACGGAGAGCCGGTCCGGGTGTGAACGGGAGTCCCGGAGAGAGAGGGAACCGCGCAGAGACCGGATCTCGGCTGAGCGACGGAGGGAGTCAACTACGGGGCGAGACCAAGGAACAGGTCGTCTGCGCCCCGGAGAACCAGCCAGGGCCTGGACAGAGACAGCCCAAAGCCTAACTTGCCATCGCTGTGGGCAAAAAGGCCACAAGAGGGCTCAGTGCACCAGGTCCCAGGACCGGGGACTTTCCAGGGTTAACTGGCTGGGGCGGGAGGAAGGGCAGGCTGCCCCAGAGGCAGGGGCTGGCAGGCAAACCTCAGCTCAGAGAGAGGGGAAGGATGCTCAGTGCACCTCCCCTGGGAGGTCTGATTCTCAGGAGGCGGATTTCTCCGTGTACCGGGTGGGGGCAGGACGGCCCCTGCGGAGCGAGTGCCTCATACCCCTGGAGGTGGATGGTAGGAAGGTGACGGGCTTCTGGGACACGGGGGCGGAGGTGACTCTGGCCCGATCCGACATAGTGGCCCCGGAGCGGATACTGCCCCACGCGCAGCTGACCCTGAAGGGCATAGACGGGTCCCCGTTTAAGGTGCCTGTAGCCAGGGTGCATCTGAAATGGGGGGCGAAGGAAGGCCTCAAGGAAGTGGGGGTGCACCCGCACTTGCCCACCGAGGTGCTGATGGGGAATGACCTAGAGGAGTGGCCCCATGAATCCCAGCGGGCTCTAGTCACTACCCGGAGCCAGAGCCAGCGGGGGGCTGACAACGTGGGTCCAGGGAAGGACTCCTGGCAGCGTCCTCAGGGTCCCATCCCAGTGGACACGGGGTCCAGCCAGGCTGGGACTCCGGACCTAGGCAGAGGTGGGGGACAGGTCCCGATCCCTGCCTCAGCAGCTGAATTCCAGGCTGAGGTGCAGGCAGACCCCTCCTTGCAGAGGCTGAGGGACCAGGCTGGCCTCCATGCAGCTCAGCCCCGGGGGAGAGGTGGCCAGGAGAGATTCCTGCGGGAGCGTGGGCTCCTGTTCCGTGAGTGGCTCCCCCCCAGGAAGGCGAAGGCATGGAGGGTCCAGCGGCAGCTGGTCGTCCCCCGAAAGTATCGCCTCAAGCTGCTGTATTTGGCCCACGATGTCCCCATTGGGGGTCACCGGGGGATCCGGAGCACCCGGCTGAAGCTGCTCCAGCACTTCTATTGGCCGGGAATCTTTACAGCCGTGCAGCGGTACTGCCGGTCCTGTGACTCCTGCCAGAGGGGCGGGAAGGCCCAAGACAGGAGGAAAGCGGCTTGGGGGTCTCTACCCCAGATAGACCCTCTGGGCTTGCTGAGAGAGTTATGGGAGGGGAAGACCTCCCTGGATGGAGCTTCGGGGGTGGAAGCCGCCCTGGTTGTCCAGAGAAGGCTCACTGGGCTCATGGCCCCGGCCCGAGAGACCCTGGCCAGAGATCAAGGCCAGCGGAAGGGTGGGTGTGACCCCCGAGGACAGGCCTGCGCCAGTCGCCCTGGAGCGGGGCGGCGAGTGGACAGAGGGAAACCAGCTCATGTGGGGCCTCGCCATGGGCGGCCCAAGTCAAGGGGAGCACCCATGTCCCCAGGGCGGGTTCCCACGCAGAGGACCCGAACTTCCCTAGGTCACGAGCGGAGTGACCCTGCTCAGTTCGCTCTCGGAGGGGGGAGAACTGTGACGTAGTGGGGGTACCTGGCTGGTTTCTATGCTGCTGGCTCTGGGGGAACCCCCACTGGCTGCCGTGGGGACCACGACCCAGCAAAACAGGATGAGTCACTATGCAAACCAGTGACCAGACACCACCCATGGAGAGGAACAAAGGAAGGTGGAATGCGGCCCTGACTGGGGGGGCAGGGCTGCAAGGGAATTTAGTTAGTTACTGTGGGAGAGCATGGAGGAGAGCCTAGGAGAAGGGGCTGGAGTTTAGGGGCCCAGTCTCCCCCATCTCAAGGGGGCCTGAGGCATCCTAGCCCAGCTCTGTGGCCAGACTACATCTGTGCTGTGCTGTATCCTGGAGAGGCAATAAACTTCCTCTATTCCACCGGCTGGTGCAGTCTGTTTGGGCCATTTCGGGGTGCAGGAGACGGGGAACCCCCAACGCGCCGTCACACGTGCACACTCACACAGAGCAGGACACGCTTGCACACGCATGCCAGTGAGGAGCTCAGCTGCTACTCCAACATGGCCTGGAGCCTCAGTTGCTGGATCCGGAGCCTGACACGTGCTTTGTTTAGACTAGAGTTCTGAATATTTCAGAGCCACCGACCCCTCCGTTCCCTCGGTGCCAGTAACTCGGAGGTTCTACTGTATTTAGAGGCTCCGTACATCTTTTCATCTGGTGTCAAATGGCCGTACCAGCCTGGCTGCCCTTTTCTTTTCATCGTCTGCTGTCTGCTCTCTTCTCCCATGTAAAATAAAGATCCATTTCAAAAGAAAGGGAGTTAACTCCCTCTTTTTGAAAGGAGCAGCTATTTCAAAAATCTTCTGGGAAAATCCAGCCCCCCTCGCTTCCCCCCCGCCTCCGCCCCTGCTTGGCAGTTTTGAAATGTTAGCTGCTGAGGGAAGTGCTACTTAAAACGAAGCCACGATACTGCTTTGAGATTGGAAATGTTCCTGTTTGGTGAGCGTCATTCCTAAGCCGTACAGTGTGTTTGGAATTTAATAACAGCGATTAGCTGCCGATCTGAGGTCAGCAATGACCAGCCGGCATATGGACCATCTCAGGAGACACGTTACTTACTCTAATCATTAGCTGTAATAAAAAGCAAAATGCATAAAACTGGCAATTGATTTGCTCATTTCTATTACCACTACAATCTGTTTGCACAAGACAGAACCGGGGATCAGCTACCCGTGAGCTGGCAGACCAGGCAGATCCTTCTGTCTTAGAATAAGCAAGATCTTTGCTTCAGGAATGAACGTGTCTGTTGCTTTACCACTTGCTTGTATCTTCCAGAATCGGGCAGGAGAATCTTCACAATGCACCAATGGGGGAGTGGTCGATCTTGACCAAACATGCTGCTCATTCTCCTTGGACAGAGGCTTTGATCTATGTCGGTGGCAGTATTAAGAAACCAAAATCTTGCAGTCTCCAAATCCAAACAGCCCAGACGGGTATCACAAACCAGACTGGAGAGAGCAGCTGGAAACGGGGAAGAGGTGGCACCCTCCTCAGATGGGTCTGACTGGTACTTGGGGGCAGACAAAGTTAGCACCAAGGTCCGGGTTCAATATCTAGGGATTCCTCTTAACCAGCACCCCTCCCCTAGTAATCCGAGAAAACTAATCACCACCTCGTGGTTCTCAGAGGCAAAACGTCCCCCTCTGACAAGCACTAAGTCTAGATAGCAAAGACATTGTGAATAAAAAGAGGAAAGAAACCTGGCACCAAATGAAATGAACGGGTAGCAGGTTTAAAACTAATAAAAGAAAGTTCTTCTTCACACAGCGTGTAGTCAACCTGTGGAACTCCTTGCCAGAGGAGGCTGTGAAGGCTAGGACTATAACAGAGTTTAAAGAAAAGCTAGATATTTTCCTGGAGGTTAGGTCCATAAAAGGCTATTAGCCAGGGGATAGAAATGGTGTCCCTGGCCTCTGTTTGTCAGAGGCTGGAGAGGGATGGCAGGAGACAAATCGCTTGATCATTGTCTTCGGTCCACCCTCTCTGGGGCACCTGGTGCTGGCCACTGTCGGCAGACAGGACACTGGGCTAGATGGACCTTTGGTCTGACCCAGTACGGCCGTTCTTATGTTCTTATGTTATGTTCATTAAATCTGGGAACAGACCACAGCCCTTGATTAGATCCTAGGAGGTAGGTGCTTTTGGATCAGATAGCTGCAATGGGGATCCTTTAAGAAGCCTCTTAAGACCAGCCAGACGGGGTCAGACCAAAGGTCCATCCAGCCCAGTGTCCTGTCACCCACAGCGGCCAATGCCAGGTGCCCCAGAAGGAGCGAACAGAACAGGGAATCATCAAGTGAGCCCCTCCCCCCCTCACCATCACCCATATCCAGTCTCTGACAAACAGAGGCCAGGGACACCATTCCGGCTAATAGCCATTGATGGACCTAACCTCCATGAATTTATCTAGCTCTTTTTTGAACCCTGTTAAAGTCCTGGTCTTCACAACCTCCTCTGGCAAGGAGTTCCACAGGTTGACTTTGAGCTGTGTGAAGAAATAGAGAGAAGTAGAGGGACAGTGAGGCCAGGTGCCTGTAGAGTTCTCAGGTGACTGCCCCGGTACAGGCCCTAAAAGGACAAAAATTCTGGGCTCTTTAGAATTAGAAAATCTTGGTGTGATGTTATCTGGTTAAAATATGGCCACACCTCCTGTACAAAATGTGCCATGTGAGGGGTCTATGGAAGTGCTTTGATTTGTTGGTTATGATTATGTGGTTTGTAGGCAAGTATCACTATTGTCTTCAAAGTTATGCGCTGGGGCTCTGCGCTTGTCCTTCGATATGTTTGATCCTGAGTAGCACCCGTGAAGCATTTGGCCAGCATATTGTGAAGGGACCCGTCAAGTCCAGCGGCTCATCAATAGGGCACTTAACTCACAATCACGCATGGGAGATGTCCATCTATGCTGGAATGAGGGGAATGGTTTCTGTGTGAGGAAGCGAAACTGGGCATGGTCACATGACTTGTTCATGTGACACCGAACTCCAGCTCGTTGCTGTACTTTTCCTATGGGATTCCCTCCACAGAGCAAACGCTATGAAAAGAACCTGGCCGCCTCTTCATTGCGCCTCCTTCTTGTGCCAACTTCTCTACTACGCAAGCTCCTGAGCCACGGACTCTCTCCAACAGGATCACGCGCAAAGGGACTGGGGACTTCCAAAGATCTGGAAGTAACCAGAGACTTGACTTAAGATAGCAGTTTGCTCCGTCACTGCTACCCGCCTGAATCAAGCACTTTGCAGTTGTTATGTGCATTTGACTCCTTTACCAATGTCAACTCTCACCTCTAGTTCTTTCTTTTATGGATAAACTTTCCAGGCACGTCTACACTCACCGCACTGGAGATCAACGTTCTGGCGTTTGATTTAGCGGGTCTAGTGTAGCCCTGTAAATCAAATGCCGAGGGCAGCTCCAGCCGGTGCCTGTACTCCTTGGAGTCACGAGGCGTTAGGGAAGCTGATGGGTGCGTTTGGTCCCGTTGACTTCCTGGTGCATGGACACCACCGAGCTCGGCTGAAGTTATGTACACTGTGAAGCTGAAGTTGTGTACCGTAAGCCGACCTTCCGGGTCTAGTGTAGACCAGGCTTTAGGTTTGACACACTAAGGCTAAGTCTAGACTGGCATGATTTTCCAGAAATGCTTTTAACGGAAAAGTTTTCCGCTAAAAGCATTTTCGGAACAGAGCGTCTAGATTGGCACGGATGCTCTTCCGCAAAAGCACTTTTTGCGGAAAAGCGTCCATGGCCAATCTAGACGCGGTTTTGCGCAAAAAAGCCCCAATCGCCATTTTTGCCATCAGGGCTTTTTTGTGGAAAACAAATCTCAGCTGTCTACACTGGCCCTTTTGTGCAAAAGTTTTGCGCAAAAGGGACTTTTGCCCAAACGGGAGCAGCATAGTATTTCCGCAAGAAGCACTGATTTCAGACAGGAGGAAGTCAGTGCTTTTGCGGAAATTCAAGCGGCCAGTGTAGACAGTGGCAAGTTTTTCCGGAAAAGCAGCTGATTTTCCGGAAAAACTGGCCAGTCTAGACACAGCCTAAAGGTCTGGCAACACTGGGGTTTCGGTTGAGTCTCTGTTACGTATTGAGCTGGTCCTGTCGCTGGTCCTTGGGGATCAGAAAAACCTTCACTCGGGGGCATTGGTTTTAACAGCCGCACATTCCTGGATGTGGGGCTGCTAGTGGGTGGCAGGGGAGCTGGCGTGTCTGAAGTTGTCTTTTGGCTGGTTTATTGTCACTTGGAAGTGGCACCTGCCAGCCTCGGACTGCGACTGCCCCTTTTCCCCACTGCTCATCCTGACCCGGACACTCTTCGCTGGGTCTCGCCCCATCTGCACTTGGCTGTAGTGTTCTGAAAGGGCCAGATCCAAAGCTCACTGAAGTCAATGGAACTACTGCCCGACAGTTCAGCCGGCTTAGGATCGGGTCCTAGCTGGGGACCACCGGAGGCGCTGCCTGTTGGCTTTACTGGTGGGGGCTGCTGAGCCTGCAGGTGCAGGGCTGGGAGATGCTGTCACCCCTCCCGCCCATCCCCTGCCAAGGGGGCCTGCTGGATATATAGCATCTCCCCCGAGGTGCCAGCCCCAGGGTGCCCTGGTCCCAGAGCCCTGCCTGACCCCCCATGCCCATGGCGGTGGGCAGAGCGTCCTCTCCCTACATGGAGGGGGGTACGTGCTGCCACCTCACACATCACCTGATCCCTGCCCATCATCCCTAGCAAGGCCGAGAGCCAGACACACCCAGGAAGGGGACGTGTTCTCGTGAGTGGAGAGCCGAGCCCCCCCGAGTTCCTCTTGGCAGTGGCACCAAAGGGGGTGCTGGATGGAGTATCCGTGTGAGCGACACCAGGAGAGAGGGTTCCCCGCCAGGTTTTAGGGACCGGCACTGCCCCACTCCAACCCGCTGCCCTCTGGTCACCCTCCGATTCTCTCCCCTGAGTGTGGCGAGCTCCCTACCGAAAGTGCGGGGGGCGTTTGGGGCAGCCTCTCTCGGACGCTCTCCTCAGAGCTGCCTCTCCTCTCGGGCACACGCGGCAGGTACCCGCCGGGCCGTGAAAGGAGCTGGACCCGGCCGTGCAGCCAGGAGCTGTCCGAACACAAAGCAAGGGCATTCAGACCTCCGCCCCCTGGGAAGGCAGCCTCCTGCCGGCAGGAGCTCAGTGACCTCGCTCGTCCTGCGCGAGCGCGTTTCCTGGCGTGGTACCAGGGAACAGGCTATTTGAATTGCACATGACAATGAGCATGGACCATAAAAGGGCGAATCCTTCCTACTATTTTTGTTTGTCAACAGCCAGTGACGTCGGCTACGGTGCCTGTACGGTTCACTCAGCGGCGAGGGAGGCCCTGGCTGAGGTAACACTGAAGTCAATGTTTTCCTCAGATGGCAAATCCTTAGGTTCATGGAAAAATAAAACCCTGATCTTGCAGTGGGATTAAGGGCCCACACATCTTGCGTGGTCCAAACCCTAAGGCCACGTCTGCATTGCCCGTTCCTGCCTCGCTCTTCTCATCAGCAGATTTCCAACCGCTTTAGGACAGGCTTCTTATCCCTGTGGGAGAGGTGGGGAAACCAAGGCAGCAAGCAGTGAAGTGACTTTTCCAAGGTCACCCACCTGTGCCGGTGCTGAGTCTCACTCCCGTGCTCTCTCTTCTGGGCACAATTATTTATATTTATAATGGAGATTGCCTATCTCCTAGAACTGGAAGGGACCTTGAAAGGTCATCAAGTCCAGTCCAGTCCGCTGCCTTCACAGCAGGACCAAGTACCATCCCTAATTTTTGCCCCAAATGGCCTCCGCAAGGATTGAACTCACAACCCTGGGTTTAGCAGGATTGAACTCACAACCCTGGGTTTTGCAGGCCAATGCTCAAACCACTGAGCTATCTCTCCCCTTACTAGCTTCCAAAATATCTGGAGCTCTGCTGAAGGCTGAAGAACCCATAAACAAATGCCATTAGGCCTCTATTCTCCCACTGCTTTCGCTGGAGGGTGGGGGGACGACAATTTGTTTTTGTAGGAGAGGCAAGTTGTTTGGACTGTGGAAAGGCCTGGTTTTAGCGTATCATTGAAGCCCGGCCCTTCACTCAGAGCCCGGCCCCAAGCCACTGCATTCTGATACGTGACTAACCAAACAAGACTCTGCCAATCATACATCTGACTTTTCCAGTAAACCGAAACATTATCTCGGCTGGGCACAGCCTCGCCCACTTTGATACGGCTGGAGCGCACGCTCCCATTTGGCTTGAAACACGGGAATATGCTGCTACTAGCGTCGCCTTTTTATGAAAATAAAAGCTGAAATCAGCAGCTGTTTAATTCTCCTGAGTTCGTTTTGTTAAACTCTTTCTTTTGAATGTTTTACCGAGCTCCTATCACACTCTCCCCCATACTCTTTATTTCCAGCAGTGAATAATAAATGTGCAAGATTCAGCCATGTGGCAGTAAAAATCAGAAATAAAGAGCGTCTTAGAGCTGCTTAAAAAGCAACATTTTGGTACTTGTATCACAAACACGTTCTACCGCAGCAATGAACATCTGCCATGTCTGGTTCCTGCATTTCAAAGCCATTTCAGAGAGCCGCATGGGACTCACTGCAGCCGAGTGAAACTCAGGGAGGAAAACGGTCGTCCTGCCCACCGCAAAGGGCCGCACGAGGAGATGGGGACAAGCAATCCTGGTGCATGCGATCGTTCACCACGAGGAGGTCGCACGAGGATCTTGTGTTCTGGTGCTCACGTGCACTTGCTCTGGGGAGGAGGTAAGTGCACAGACTTTTTTGTGAGGGACACGCTTGGGATTTTTTGGAAAGTGAAAACCTTGTCACTAAGCAATAAATCAAACCCCAGGCTTCTTCCGGATCCAGGCTGCTGCCCTGCTGGGGTGGGTTGGACTAAAGTCTGTTCAGTCACCCTAATGCAGGGAGGTGGCGAGTTGTAATTACTGCTACAGCTGGACCACGCCCACAGCCGGTCGGGACCACGACATCCTGTTACCATGGCTACCCCTCCCCCGCACTCCGTGTCTTGTCTTTTACCCTGCACCTGTTTGGAACGGGGACTGTCCTTTACTAAGGGTACGTCTAGACGACAGGCTTTTGTCGAAAGAGGCTTTGTCAACAGATACTGTCAGCAGAGCTTCTGTCGACAAAGAGCGTCTAGACGACATCCAGTTCTGTCGACACAGCAAGCTGCTTTGTCAACATGAGAGTGTAGACGCAAAGGACAGTGTTGACGCAATAACATCTTCTGTTATTCCTCGTAGAATGAGGTTTACCACCATCAACAAAACTGCCGAGTTCTGTCGACGTTATGTCACAAGAACTCAGCGGTTGTGTAGACACAGGTATAGGTTTGTCAACAAAAGTGGACTTTTGTCGACAAAACCTTGTTGTCTAGACATACCCTAAGCGTGTGTCTAGATAGTACCCTTCTGTTGAAATAGCTTGTTCTGAGTCTAAGTCAAAAGAGCTTATTTTGAAATTTGGTGCTGTGTAGACACTATTCTGACAAATCCCTTCATTCTCATGAAAAAAGGGTTACAGGGACGCCGGAATAGCGCACCCACTATATTGGGAAATAGCAGGAGTGTTTAAAGACACGGCGTTGCTATTTTGGGATATTTCCGGTAAAGGGATGCTAATGAGACCAGTTGGAGTTGCAAATGCCCCAGGGATTTAAATTTTCCCCGCAGCATTTGCATGAACATGGCTGCCGCTTTTTTCCAGCTCTGGGCTTTGCCGGAAGAAAGCGCCAGTCTAGACAGGGATCTTGCAGAAAATAAAGCCTTTTCCGGAAGATCCCTTTTTCCTTTTTAAAATCAGGTACTTTCAGGTAGGAATAAGAGATCCTCCGGAAAAGGGCTTTATTCCGGAGGATCGCGCCAGTCTAGACGCTCTTTTCCGGCTTTTCCCCAAGCCGGAAAAAAAGCGGCGGCCATGTTTATTTAAATCCCACGGGGGATATTTAAATCCCCCGCGGATTTCCCTGTTCTGACTTGCCTGCTTTGCATGCCTCTTCCGTCTTATGTGGCCAGTCTAGACGTAGCCTAAAAGTCTGGTTCTCAGTTACACAGAGGCCCCTTTTCATCACTCGGGCACGATAAAAACCTTGAACTTGGTGTGTAAACTCTTGTGAGCAAGGCAGGAGACGTCATTCTCCCCCTCTAGTCCATGCTGCCTAGGTCTCAACAGGAGTCTTGGGTCCAGTTCAGGGCACCACATTTCAGGAAAGAGGTGGAGAAATTGGAGAAGGTCCAGAGAAGAGCAACAAGAATGATGAACGGTCTAGGTCTAACCCGTTACAGACAAAGAGCCAAAACAGTGGCGGATACAGAGAAAAGAGCTGAGGGAAAGAAGTTGTTGAGCAAAAAAACAAAAACCAAAAAACCGCTGCCCCTCTAACAGCCACGTGTGGCCCAACCAGGCTTCTGTCGGCCACAGAATCAAATCTCGCTGCCACAAGCGGCACCCAGACGAAACAAGGAAAAAGGCCAGAGCAGAGGAACGCAGAACAGCCACGGGTGCGGGAGCTGCAATGTTTCCTTTGAAGAGCCGCATGCGGCTCGCAAGCTGCGGGTTGGCCACCCCGGTCTAGAGAACATGAGCTATGAAGGAAGGCCGAAAGAATTGGGCTTGTTTAGTTCGGAAAGGAGAAGACCGAGAGAGGACATGACTGGTTTTCAAGCCTCTAAAAGGCTGTTTGTTACAAGCAGGAGTGGCCCGAGGCGAGCTGCGGCAGCTGGTGCCCCAGGCGGAAGGCGCGATCGGCGCCCCTACCTGCACGGCCGTCAATGGCCACGATGTCATCATTGGGCGCCCCAAGCCAGCGGCACCCTAGGCAACCGCCTAGTATGCCTAGGCTCACAGGCCGCCCATGGTTACAAGGTGGAGGGAGAAAAATTCTTCTCCTTGGCCTCTTAAGAAACAATGGGCTTAAATTGCAGGAAAGTTTAAAAAAACTTCCTGTCAGGGTGGTTGAACAGTGGAATAAATTGCCTACGGGGGGGTTGTAGAGTCTCCATCCCTGGAGCTATTGAAGAGCAGGTTGGACAGACACCTCTCAGGGATGGTCTAGACGGTGCTGGGTCCTGCCGGGAGGGCCGGGGGCTGGACTCGATGACCTCTCGAGGTCCCTTCCAGTCCTATGATTCTATGATTCTATGTATCATTTAGGCCTAATCTAAGACCCATTAATGTTACTAGAACGAGGTAAGTTTGCCTCAGGCCCTACCCCCAGGGGTGAGGAACCTTCTTTGGGTCAGGGCCACTCACCCACAGAAAAATCAGTGGGGGGCTGCATTCAAGTGAGAAACAGAAAAAGCCCCACTTCTCGCCAGCGTGTGCTCCCCAATGCTGGGGGAGCCCAGAGCCTGAGGGGCCTAATCCAGGCAAGCCAGGGTCTGCATCTAGCTCCTGGGCCTTAGGTTCCCCACCCCTGCCCTAAACAATTATGCAAAGGTATTTTGCATCCTTCTATTGATCACATTGGCAGGTTTTGCAATTGGAAGGCTCCTAAAATACGCTGAAACATGCCGTTTCGTTGGTTTCTTGCTCACTCGGTTCATTTTTGCATGGATTATCTGCCTTCTGCAGACCCAAAAAGATGCACAAATGCAAATGTCTAAATTCTTCCAGAAAATAACCCCATTATTTCATAAGCTTGATAAAAGGTAGTTTTGATTTGTATATCCACACAAAGGCTAACCCATTTTCAGGATTAAACAGGAAGGCAAAAATAACTCTGTAGCTCCCAGCAACCAAAGACTGTATTATTCAGTTCATTAATCAAAATCTAGGTCACTTGTCAAACATACCCACCATGAAGAAGCAGCAAAATTAAAATTCTCCGAGTAAGAGTGACCATTGGGGAATGTTTTTAGAGAGATTCGACGGCAGCCGCCCATTGATTTCAGTGTAACGGTAGCAAATGCGGATTGTTTGCTACTAATGAAGCCTTTTTCAGCATGACCGTAACAGCAGTAAAGTCCATTTCACTGGCTCGGTGCAGCATTGGAGAGGCTCTCCGTTAGCTCGCCCTCTCTCCTAAATGCCTGAGGCTATGGTGCATGATATGCTGACTTGATCACACTAATGAGTAAAGGGTTCTGAAGGGATCGCTGTTGCGTGGTAGGAGTCAACTGTTTCTTGGCTAGGGTCTCCAGCCGAGACCCTGGAGAAAGTGGTACTGGTCTTCTGGGGGGGAAGGATGGGATAGGCTGGGACAGGAGGCCTTGGTGAGCTCCTTAGGAAGAAGGATGAAGCTCAAAGCAGTAGATAAAACATTCGCTATTATTGCCCGGTCACTTGGGGGCCGGGGATAAGCACCCGCTCGGCAGGCAGAATGTGCAAAGAAATGACAGCCAGTCGTGTGCAGGGTAGCACATAGAAGACAAAGCTTTGGATACGGTCTCCCACAATATACTTGCCAGCAAGTGAGGGGAGTACAGATTGGATAAATGGACGGTAAGATGGATAGAAAGCTGGCTAGACCTTCGGGCCAAAGGGTAATGATCAATGGCTCGATGTCAGGATGGGGGTCGGTTTCTAGCGGAGTGCCCCAAGGATCAATTCTGGGGCCGATTTTGTTCAATATCTTTATTAATGACCTGGATGAGGGGATGGGTTGCACCCTCAGCAAGTTTGCAGAGGACACTAAGCTACAGGAGAGGTAGATACGCTGGAGGCAGAGATAGGGTCCAGAGTGACCTAGACACATTGGGGGTATGTCTACACTACCCCGCTAGTTCGAACTAGGAGGGTAATGTAGGCATACCGCACTTGCTAATGAAGCCCGGGATTTGAATTTCCCGGGCTTCATTAGCATAAGCGGGGAGCCGCCATTTTTAAATCCCCGCTGCTTCGAACCCCGTGCAGCGCGGCTACACGGGGCACGAACTAGGTAGTTCGGACTAGGGTCCTATTCCCAACTACCGGTACACCTCGTGAAATGTACTCAGCAGCACGTAGGGAAGGGCCAGACGAGGAGCGTCACCCACATGCACGAGCCATTATGGTCCAGGGCCTGAGAACCGGGAACGTGGTGCTCGCTCGTTCTACAGCCTCCCTGCGCAGCCTCCCTGGGCTGAGAGCTGCTCCATCCCCCTGTGACGACCCAGCCCTTCGCACCCCTGGGTCGTCAGTCCCCGTGTCTCACTCAGCCCGGAAAACCCCTTTCCTCTCTCCCACGTGCCAGTGGCTCTTGCCCTCCTCGGGTTTGAGGCCTCAGCCAAAGCCCCAGATGCCCAGGGGCCGTTGACGTCAATGGGATTTCCAGCTGAGCCGTCTCACATGCATGGGCCTCCACGTCCCCCTAAATCTGCGCAGCTTGGCTTGGCAAAACCCCTCGGCTGCCGCTGCCCCTCGCGCGAGGGGGCGTTCCGTCCTAGAGGAGCGGCTCCCCGCTGGGACGTTTCATGCCGAAGGGCCCCGGCTGGAATCACAGCCCTGGAGTACTTCCCCTGGGAACACGTGTGACTGGGAGAAAAGAATTAAGGAGCCAGCTGAGCCCTTCTCTCTGGCTCAAACCCGAAAAGCTTCATCCCGGTTTCATCAAAACGGTCCCAGCTAAACGAAGGTTTCTGAGTAGGTATTTATATTTCAAACCCATATTAAATCTGAAATTCAGAACCTACAGTGGGGCAAAGAGCCCTGAGACTGTGTCACAGCCAGGTCGTGGACAGTCAGCCCTAGTGGTCAGAGCCTAGGTTATAACACAGAAGGAAGGTTGGCTGAGTTAGAAGATCAGAAGCAGGAGACAAACTTGAGAGCAGATTCATGAATTGGAAACCAGAGTCAGGCCAGGGCACAACAGCAAGAGGTCAGAGGCAGGAGACAAAGATCAGAATCACAGTCAAACACCGGAAGCTAAGACAGAGCAGGAAGTGGAGGCGGGACTTCCTGTTCCTGTGCTGGGTTTATATGGAAGCCGTGGACCAATCAGGACCCCCAGTATTCTGCCAATCCCATTCCTGGACTGGGATCCCCTGTCGGGGAACCGCTTCTGCTCTAGCAAGTGTCAACAGGTCACCGGGTGGGAGCTTGGCGAGAACCAGTGCTTAAGAGCCTTGAAAACAGGGGAGTCGACAGCCTCTGCAGGCCATAGGCAAGGGGGAGGGCCCAGCTCTGCGCTCCCAGAAAGGGTGGGGCCTCAGTGGAAGAGGCGGGGCCAGAGGCAGCCAGCCCCCCGCACTGCCCACAGTGCACTGCTGCCCCCCGCAGCCCTCAGAGCCGCCCAGAGCACATGGCACGGTGCTCCAGCGGAGATTTAAAGGGCCCAGGGCTCTGAAGTATCAGCAGTAGTACCCAGAAGTCCCAGGCCCCTTTAAAACACTGGACCCCTGGGCAGCTACCCCCTTTCCCCCTCCCCCGTGGGTCTGCTTGTAAAGCAAGGTTTGAGCTTGGCCGGATGTAATAGAGGTGCCCCTGGAAAAGGGAAGAAATAGCTGTCGTCCAGCTAGACGTGCTAAACCAAACTGACTTCAAAGGGGCTGAACTGGATTCCTTCCTTTCACTTTCACACACACACGCACACACGCACACACACATGCACACACGCACACGCGCACACACACACGCGCGCGCACGCACACACGCACACACACACACACACGCACGCACGCACACACACACACACTCGCGCGCACACACACACGCACACACGCACACGCACACACACACACACACACACACGCACACACACACACGCATGCACACACACACGCACGCACACACACACACACACACACTTTACTCTCCAGGGGAGCTACCACTTGGCAAACTCCGGCCAAGTTTTTAACTTGGGAAGCGACTAACTTTTCAGCCCAAATCATTCCCCGTTTCTCTTTTTTCGTTCAAGCCTTGTTTTTTCTGCGCCATCTCCTGCGTTGGCTGTGCTCTTAATGTAAATTGCATATGATTATGCAAACAAGATCTAATTAGGTTGATTGATATTGTCATCTCCACAGAACACATCCCTTCCTTCAAATCCCATCAAAATACGGGCACTGAGCAGCAGGATTGTTGTTGCAGGTTTGCTCTTTGGGGACTTTTATTTTGCATGCCTGATTGTTTCGGGAGCCGTGTTTGCGGCTCCCTCTGTACTGCCTGGGACATTTTAATCACAGCTTTCACTTCTGATTGCTAGCAGCGGTGAATGGTTTGCAGGCGGCTTTGACACGTCGTTGTAATGATGTTCCGTGTTGGTGCCCCACACTTGCATAAAGAGTGGAAATAACTGAATGACTGTCAGCCTGCAGCTCGCGGCCACAAAGATACCAAGAGCAGAAGGCTCCTGCCTCCTCGTACATTTACCTTTGCTTTGAACAACGAACGCACCGAGAGATGGGAGAATCCAGCGTCTTCTTGGCTCCCCAGCCCCTGGGGAGCTGGCAGCTCTCCACAGACACATCACCAGCCCTCTGGCAGTATCGTGCATTGGCTGGGGAGGGGGAGTGCTCTCAGAGAGGGTAAAGGGCCTACTACTGCCAACAGCTGGAGAAGAACTCCGTTAGCTCAGGCAATGGAGGCCTGAGTTTCAACCAGGGTTTTCGGCTTTCCTGTGCGCATGGGCTGCTTTTCCTTTCCCAGGGACCCGTCCAGTCTCCTGAGCGAGCCCGTTCCACGCTTCAGCTACCGGGACCGGAAATTTGGGGCTGATTTCTCCTGCAGTACAAGTTCTTCCCACGAAATAGTCCTATCTCAGTCTGGCCCAGGTCTCCTGCCCTAAGTAAGTGGGGCTGCCACTGGTTTCTACCCCGGAAATGGAAACGGGCACCACAGAACCCACACCGGACACCAGACACGGAGCTGGTGGTGTCTAGAACCAGGTCTGGTCCCGTCTCACCATCATTAACCTCTCTCCACCTCATTGTCCTTCTCTGTTCCATGGGGATCAGATGCGTTTTCCCTGGGCAAAGAGCCTCGAGATGCCAGGAGGGAAAGAGCGAAGTGAAACTTGGAGGTCAGAGGTTTCCCTGCACAACAGTCCATGCAGGCGGCTGGAAAGACACCCCGGCGCTGCACCGACGCAAGGCTCTGGTGTCCCTACGCCCGGGATGGCTGGGAGAAAGCTGCTTCCAGGAACACCAGAAGGGTCCGCACGCCTGTTCGCGGGGGCAAGGTTTTGTTTGCAAGTCAAAGTCTCCAGCATGGCAGATCTTTGCTCCCTCCCTGCGGTCCTGCTTCCCCGCGTCCAAGGAATCAGTCGGTATGGCCGGGTGAGAAGGGGTGACCCGATCCGACACAGCGTGAGAGAGGAGTGCAGAGACAGCTGCTGCCAGAGACGGACACCGTCTCCTTACTCCCTTGCACGCCCCGGCCGGTCCGGCTGTGCCTGGCGATGGTCTCTGGGCCTGCCCGAAGGTGGCAAGCGCCGTGTTTCTACCTGGGGCCCGGCAGCGACACACACGAACCGCGACTCGTCATCGTAGGGGTGGAACCCGCCTGGGGGAGGAGGCTGGGCCAGAACCAAGCCCTGCGAGCCGCTCTCCGTACCGTGGGCAAGGCAGGGACCCGCCTCGCTGCACTGCTCCCTGGGCAGGGCCATCGCTACCCTGGCTGATGCGAGAGCCCCCATCGGCCTGCTTAACGCGCTTTGAAAGCAAACCAGATCTGGTCTGAATTTCTGTGGGACCCCGACTGGCTCCTCCCCTCGGGCCGCAGTGAGTGGCTGTTTCTGCACCGCGGACTCGTGTTCCAAAGGTGCCGCTATTGTGGGGCTCTCGGAGAGAGCCAGGCCTGGTGCGAAGGGCCCTGAGCTCACCCGGTGGCCCGGGATTGTCGGCAGCCCTGATAATCAGCCCCCCCGTGTCTCCAAGCTGAGGCCCGTGTCTGACGGCGTTGGCGTTCCGAGGCCTGGCTTGACACAAAACAGGTCCTCCCGGGGCCTAGAGGACGGTCGAACGTCCTGGGGCAAGTGTGCCCCTCGCCCGCCCCGCTCGGTTCTCCGTCTGGGACAGCCGCTCTCCCGGCTTCTGGGCATCCCACACCCGCTCTAGCTCAGCAGGCCCGAGACGGAGCCGCTCGTCCAAACTTCCCCGCGGGCGGAATCGGGTGCCTCCCCCCGCAGCCCCGTGGCACAAGGCCAACCCAGGCAGGCATGGGAGCTGGAGAGCGAGTGAAATCACCTGTCACCAGCCAGGCCCCCACGGGACCAGCGCAGCCCCCCAGCTGTGGCCGCGAGTGAGTGCAGCTCAAGGGGAAGTGTCTGCCGGACGGGAGCTGAACTGGTAGAACCGCTGGGCAGTGAGGGCCAGGGGAGACTGATGGAGAAAAGCCCCTGGAGCGATGCCCAGGCTTGGGAGACGTCTACTCGCCACGGTCCACAGCCAGCTGCCTGCCCACGAGCCAGGTCCCGGGGCGGTCCGGGACTGATGGGAGTGGCAGGTGCACGTCATCTTGCTCCTGCCCCTTGTCCTGGGTGGGGACCATGGTGAGGGAGATGGAGTCCAGCCCTCGTTACAGCCCCTGTGTCATTTAGAGCCTATTCTAATTAGCACGGCTGACACGGAGAAACTGATAGAATCGTCGACTCCACAGGGTGGTAGAGACCTTGGGAGCCATCGAGTCCAGCCCCCTGCTCGAAGCAGGACCAACCCAACTCAGTCCCCCAGCCAGGGCTCGGTCAAGCTCCGAGAGGTGCTGCTTTCCAGATGTTCCTGGCCAGAGCCAGAGAGCCTGGAGCAGCATGGAGATGTCTGACCAGAAGGCTAGGAGGGGGACTAAGGAACGAGAGGCCTTTGCTCGGGTCCTGCTGACCTCAGCCTATGCCAGGCCGGGAGAGGCATTCTGCAGCCTCTGTATATAGTGGATCTACACCGTAGATTAGCTTCCAGGCACTGTCCTGAACTTCTTTAAGAACTTAAAACGCTCGGCCGCTCTCTTCCTTATCTCTTCGGAGTGGGAAGATTGAAGAGCGCGTCGGGGCTGGACTGCAATCAGAATCCAAGCTCTCGTGCAGCTGTGTACCGCATGCACGAGCAGCCGAGTGTCTCCAAACCGCCACCCTGCAGGGAAGCCGTGAGCCCCATCAGAATTAATTACCCAGTAACGAGCAGGAAGAATTAAAACTCTTTAAACATTTTGCAAGAAATGTGCTCAACGGAGGCGGTTAGCAACGTCAGCCTTGAATGGCAACGGCTTACGCATGCAACCGGTGGCTTTGATCTCGTTAATCTGATCTGGAACAAAATGGGGCTTTGGCTCTTTTTTTTTTCTGTAAAAGATCCAACTGTGCCCCGTGTCTGGCGATTAAACACTGCTTTGCCTGAACAGCAGAAACTTTCTCCCGCCATTTGAAATGCACGGGAGGCCCTGGGTGTTACACCGAGCCTGATGTGTTCGCCATGCGTCCTCCGCAATCCATTTCAGTTGCTCCGACGCGGTGGAAACGTGGCAATGCAGGAGAACGGTGAGTCCCGAGGAGGGGCTGTGACGGCGCGTTGGGGGTCCCCCGTCTCCTGCACCCCAAAATGTCACAAACAGACTGCACCAGCCGGTGGAATAGAGGAAGTTTATTGCCTCTCCAGGATACAGCACAGATGGAATCTGGTCACAGAGCTGTGCTAGGATGCCTCAGGCCCCCTTGAGATGGGGGAGACTGGGCCCCTAGACTCCAGCCCCTTTCCCTAGGCTGTCTCCTCCATGCTTCCAGCCAGCAACTAACTAACTCTCTTCCAGCCCTGCCCCCCAGCCAGGGCAGCATCCACCTTCCTTTGTTCCTCTCCATGGGGGGTGTCTGGCCACTGGTTTGCATAGTGACTCATCCTGTTTTGCTGGGTTCTGGTACCCACGGCAGCCAGTGGGGGTTACCCCAGAGCCAGCAGCATAGAAACCAGCCAGGTCCCCCCACTACGTCACAGGGGCGCAGAGTCCAGCTCTAATCTGTTAATCACTCCATAATGTGGGACATGCTTGGGAACTACGAAAAACGCAGCCTTAAAAATGTCACTCTCCGCGCGTGTTATTTCTGTAGGTTTTAATTATGCACCAGGCGGTTTGTGCGCTGCCTGTGCCAGCACTTTCATTTTAATTAAAACTCATCTAGGAAAATGTCCCAGAATAAGGACTATGCAGAGCTGCAGCCTGGAAATGAATCCAGACTCTTTTGCTGAACTTTCTGTGAAACAAACAACAGGATGCACCATGTTTAGATGGGCGGGATAAAAAACACAGACGCACATTGGTTTCCTTCCTAGCATGCAAGGCTAAAACATACCTCCTAGATCAGAGCTACTCAGCACGTGGCCCGTGGGAGGGGTCCTTTGGATGTGGCCTCCACTGGGAACACGCCCCACAGCGGCGAGGCGTCTCCCAGGCGGGGTAAGCACTGAAAGATGCAAGCGGACGGGCCGGCTGGAACAGACAGGTACGAGATGTCGGCATTTCTAGCCCCAGGGAGGAGGTGCCGGGAGCACCGGGGCATTGTGGGAAGTGCTTTGTATTCATGCCCAAAGGCCCTGGGGCCCATGGGGCCGAGCGGTCAAGCCCCAGGCTCCCTGAGGAACCGAGCACACGGCTTTGCTTGGTGCCAGCCCCTGCAGCACCTTCTAGACGGCTTTGCATTTGCTGTGGGTCCCTGCCTGGAGCGCCCCCTACTGGGCACTGTCACACGGCAGCTGCACCAGCAAGGCCGTGCCGTGCACACCGTGCACACTGGTGCAAACGTTTCACCGTACACTTACAGTAGTGATCTGCTCGTCGTTGGTGACCCTGGGAATATAGGCAGGGATGGCCAGACTGGAGCAGCCCCGAGATTCATCCAGGCCAGTCACCCCTCCCTGACGGGGGCAGAGGCTGCTGCCTCGGAGGGTGGTACAAGCGAGTGAGGGTCAGGGAAGGATTGCCGTGTCCAGCCTCTCTTCCATTCACTGGTGCAGGTCTAGGGGGTTGCAGCCACAGAATCCGTGGCTGGCTTCCTGCCGGCTGCTTTCAGTCTGAGGCCTGAAAAGTGCCTACTGGCTCTAGCTGCCATGAAGTCATCGCCACCGACACTAGCGGGGCCCTCTGCTCTCCCATGTCATTCCTTTTAAGGCTCAGAACCCCCTCCTCCTCCAAGACTTGAGACACACTTACCCGTGCTTTCACTTTGCACATTTTCGTGCACTGTTCACTTTTCTGGTACTCTCGGAACACGTTTAAAGCTCTTCTCACAGTGCAATCACGCTGCAAGAGTCACGTGTTACCACACCATGAGTGCTTATTTGGGGGAAATGTAAGTAGTCAATGGCACCTCAGAGACTAACGAAAAATATATCGTTTCATGAACTTTCATGGGCAAACCCCACTTAATCCACTCAAGCGCATTGTCTGAAGACGTAGGTTTTACCCAAGAAGGTTCATGATACCATATATATTTTTGTTAGTCTCTAAGGGTATGTCTAGACTACAGGGTTTTGTCGACAGAAGTTTTGTTGACAGATACTGTCGACAAAGCTTCTGTCGACAAAGAGCATCTAGACTACATCCAGTTCTGTCGACAAAGCAAGCCGTTAATCGACATGAGAGTGTGGACGCAAAGAACAGTGTAGATGCAATAACGCTTTCTATCGACAGAACTCTGTCGATAAAAGGGGTTATTCCTCATAGAATGAGGTTTACATACGTCGACAAAACTGCTGAGTTTTGTCGACGTTATGTCGACATAACTCACAGGCAGTGTGGACACAGCTATAGTTTTGTTGACAAAAGTCCACTTTTGTCGACAAAACCCTGTAGTCTAGACACACCCTATGGGTATGTCTACACGGCAACGTTATTTCGAAATAACAGCCGTTATTACGAAATAACTTTCCTAGCATCTACACAAGCTAACTGCTAATTCGAAATTAATTCAGAATATCGGAGGGCTTATTTTGAAATTGGTAAACCTCATTCTACGAGCAATAGTGCCAATTTTGAAATTGCTATTTCGAAATAAGCGCTGTGTAGACGCTTATTTCGAAATAGGGGGCCTCCAACCCTTCCCAGGGTGCCCTGCTGGCTGCCCTGGCCACAAGGTAACTTCTGACCTGATGTCCTGCCGGAACCAGTTCCAGCTGGCCTTAAATGCGATTCAGAGTCCAATCAGTGTGGACGCGCTACTTCGCAATGGCAAAAAGCTATTTCGAAATGCATGCTGTGTGTAGACGCATTATTTCGAAATAAGATATTTCAAAATTACTATTTTGAAATTAGATATTTCGAAATATCGCTGTAGTGTAGACATACCCTAAGGTGCCAAAGGACTGTTCATTGTTGTTACAGTTAACACAGCTGCCCCTCTGAGACTTTTAAAAAAAATGATGTTCCGTTTCTTATGGACACGCCACAGGATGCGGAAAAGTTAAATACGTCAGAAATGACAATATTTTATTTAACTCTGAGTAAAACTCAGCTGACAGAAATGGCTTCTGGCTGGCTGTTAAAGTGAAGGGGCCGCATGAATCAAGACTAATGCAGGAAACAAATCATGTTGGCCAACTGTTTAATAAGAAATGCATTTTAGGCCGTGTTTATCTTTTGCCATTCAGTGCCACATTTCTCCCTCCTGAAAGAGGATTTCATTTGGCTAGATTACAGTGAATATTTATTTAATATCTGCAGCATAAGTGTTATTAATTTCTGCTAAGCGGAAAAAGATTACCCTAAATCTACCAGGTGTCAGCACGCAAACAAACCAGTTTGCCACTTACAGAGCAGTGCATGAGCGTTCATTGAGCAAAACTCAATTTCACTTTCTCTCCTGCAGTGGCACCTGCTTCTCTTGCCCGACCAGAACAATCAAAGCCCTTGGCCTGGAAGAAGACATTTTCAGACACTATTTTTTCTGAAAGCCCCGTCAGCCACCACACTTTGGCTGTGTCTAAACTGGCCAGTTTTTCCGGAAAATCAGCCACTTTTCCGGAAAAACTTGCCAGCTGTCTACACTGGCCGCTTGAATTTCCGCAAAAGCACTGACGATCTCATGTAAGATTGTCAGTGTTCTTGCGGAAATACTATTCTGCTCCCGTTCGGGCAAAAGTCCCTTTTGTGCAAAACTTTTGCGCAAAAGGGCCAGTGTAGACAGCTCAGATTTGTTTTGCGCAAAAAAGCCCCAATGGCGAAAATGGTGATCGGGGCTTTTTTGCGCATTACCGTGTCTAGATTGGCCACGGACGCTTTTCCGCAAAAAGTGCTTTTGCGGAAAAGTGTCCGTGCCAATCTAGACACTCTTTTTTGAAAATTCTTTTAACGGAAAACTTTTCCGTTAAAAGCATTTCCGGAAAATCATGCCAGTCTAGACGTAGCCTCTGTGTCTTTCTTCCTCTCTTCAGACCTAACCAGGGCAAACTAGAAGGCCACGTCTACACTACAGAGAAAACTGATTCAGCCACAGTCGATCTTCTGGGGTTCGAATTAGCGGGTCTAGTGAAGACAAACCAATTTGAATGGAGAGGGCACTTCTGTTGATGCCAGCGGTCCTGCCCCTATGAGGAGTAAGGGGAGCTGAAGGGACAGTGTGCTCCCTTTGACTTCCCGTAGCAAGGACAGCGCCAAAATTCAAGTTAAGATACTTTAACTTAAGTCACACAATTGACGCAGCGTATCTTAAATCAAGAATATCCCCTAGCGTAGACCAGAGGCTCAGTTCCTTGGAGACTGGAGTTTGAAATCTGAGCTGGCGAAGGAGTTTTCATTCACTCTAAACTGCTTCCTAGATTAGCCCAAAGCACAGGTAGAGCCCTGGGCAGATACAAAACTTTCTATCCACATCTGTATCCGAGAGCCGCGGGAATGCACGTGGACAGCCACGAGTACAGGTGCCTCCTCTATAAAGTCGATATCCGTGGATTTGCAGGGCATTCACCCGGCAGCTGGAGTCTTGTCTCCGCTTTGGAATCCCTTAGCAGCAATGGGTGGGTGTTAACTGGGCTCGGAGGAGGAGCCATGATCAGGGACATCAGTGTGGATCAGTGGCGAGCTGCTGAGGACAAAGTGACGCAGCTGAAGGGCATGTGGATGGAAGTGGGAGCTTACGGGGGTTCTGTGGATCTTGAAAACGCTCCGGGTCCTTGAGGAGAGGGGTTATCCAGGGCAGGACGGCCAGGAGTAAGAACCGCATGCAGCCACGGGCCAGCTGTGGGTGCAGTAGCCAACCCAGGGTGCTCTCTGTACCGCGCGAGAACCAGGGGGGAGCCTGTGGAACTGCACCCGCTCGCGCACATCGTGTAAAGGCGCGTCATCGGGGCACGTCACCCGAGGAGCCAGGCAGGGCTGTGTTGGCCCCACCCCCTTCAGTCACTCCCGCGCTCACAGACACCGACCCCATCCGGGATGGCATGGCTGGCCAGGCACTCAAAGGGTGGACAACAGCCGCGTGGAGTCCCTGTGGCATGGAAAGCCCTCGGGCAGGCAGGGCCCCCCGGAGCGAGCAGAGCCCCCCGGAGCAAGCAGGACCCCCGGAGCAAGCAGGGCTGTATCTGGGGAGCGAGCAGGTCATTCCTTCGGGCATTGCTTTTCCATTGCCTCCTTGGTCGCAGGCTCAGGGCAGTTCTGCGACATACACAGCTTCAGCAGGCAGTGTCTAGACTGGCCAGTTTTTCTGGAAAATCAGTCACTTTTCCGGAAAAACTTGCCAGCTGTCTACACTGGCCGCTTGAATTTCCGCAAAAGCACTGACGATCTACCGTAAAATCATCAGTGTTCTTGCGGAAATACTATGCTGCTCCCGCTCGGGCAAAAGTCCTTTTGCGCAAAATTTTTACGCAAAAGGGCCAGTGCAGACAGCTCAGATTTGTTTTCCGCAAAAAAGCCCCGATCGCAAAAATGGCAATTGGGGCTTTTTTGCGGAAAAGTGCATCTAGATTGGCATGGACGCTTTTCCGCAAAAAGTGCTTTTGTGGAAAAATGTCCGTGCCAATCTAGACACTCTGTTCCGAAAATGCTTTTAACGGAAAACTTTTCCATTAAAAGCATTTCCGGAAAGTCATGCCAGTCTAGACGCAGCCACTCTTCGAACATTTTAATCTTTGATTGAAGATCTACCAAAGAAAGCCCTTAAAGTCTTTGAACCGGAGCTAGGAACTAAGGGTTTCGTTTTCACACCGTGTCTTGGGCTCTTTCTCGGGAGAAAAGTTTTAGCCGGAAGCTCTTCTCCCCCCGCCTCGTCTCTCTTTTCCTCTTGCCAGGATCTTAGAGAGCATTCGGGAGGGTAAAAACCAGGGTCCCCTGCAAGCTGGGCACTTGGACGGCTGCGCAGGAGAGATTCAAATGCCGCCCAGCTGATCAGCAGAGCCCCCACAGCTAGATTCTTTTGTTTCTACTGGTGGTGCACTACATACATGCCGTGGTGCACATACAACATTTATTCCACACATGGATGGAGAAGACTAGAGGGAACACTCGTTATCATTGTCCTTCGGAGGGCGGGAGAAAGAAAGCTGGTCGAGATGGCCTGACGATGTCATTGCTAACGCCCAGTCCTGTTTCCTAAAAGAAACAAGATGCACACGTGCACGAGTGTCAAAAAAACCACAACCAGGAAAGCCGGAAAATGCAGCTTCTGCCTTCTACTGGCCTCGGGCTGCTTCGGGCATTGCTTTTCCATTGCCTCCTTGGTCGCAGGCTCAGGGCAGTTCTGCGACATACACAGCGTCAGCAGGCAGAAAGGGAGTGAATGAGAAATCAGGATGGCTATGTATGCAAATGAAGCACTGATTAGCCTTTTGTCGTGCTTCATTTGCATAACCTATTCGAGCCGTTTTTGTGCAAAAACAAGCAGTGTGGACGTTCCCTTTTGGCTCTAAAAACCCTTACGCAAAAAGAACCGGCAGAAAATATACTAATGAGATTGCGACTTATGCTAATTATCCCTGACCTCCAACACGTCGATATTGGTCCACTAGTTTCTGGTCTCACACTGTTCTTGTTCACCAGGCATGAGTATGACCCAGCCCTCGGATGCCGACAGGAAATCCTCTTGGGCTGGACTCATTTCAACTGTTTTTCTTTTCCCCCTCTTGGCTCCGCGGTGGTTGTGACACTATGCCAACTTGCATTCCCTTTCCATGGCTCCGCTCACGTGTGGCTACGTTCGAAGGCCCGATGCTCGCAACGGGGAATTTGGGCGGTGGAACTCTGCGCCTTCCTATCTTTAGATCTTAGAATTCCTTAGTTTAAGCTTCATTCTGAAATTCCCCCATTCCCAAGGCCGGTTGCTTTATTTTTCTAAACAACAGGGCTGTGTCTAGACTGGCAAGTTTTTCCGGAAAATCAGCCGCTTTTCCGGAAAAACTTGCCAGCTGTCTACACTGGCTGCTTGAATTTCTGCAAAAGCACTGGCGATCTCATGTAAGATTGTCAGTGCTCTTCCGGAAATACTATGCTGCTCCCATTCGGGCAAAAGTCTTTTTCCGAAAGACTTTTGCACAGAAGGGCCAGTGTAGACAGCACAGGACTGTTTTCCACAAAAAAGCCCCAATCGCGAAAATGGCCATCGGGGCTTTTTTGCGGAGAACCGCGTCTAGATTGGCCACGGATGCTTTTCCACAAAAAGTGCTTTTCCGGAAAAGCATCCTGCCAATCTAGACGCGCTTTTCCGAAAATGTTTTTAATGGAAAACTTTTCCCTTAAAAGCATTTTCGGAAAATCCTGCCAGTCTAGACGTAGCCCAGCGGTCTTGTCTGGTTCCAACCTCCAAATTACCCTGACGTACTCAGAAGCTGAACTCTCGTCTGTGTGCAGATGCAAACGAGTATGTGTGGGCTAAGGGTGCCAACCCTCCAGGAGCGGCCTGGTGTCTGCAGAAATGAAAGGTTACTCTTTAATTAAAGATAGCGTCATGGGACAAAAGCTCCAGGAATTCATCCAGCCAGTTACCAACCCTAGTGTGATCCCAAGGGGCTGACCCAAGACTCTTTGAAGCTACGTGTCTGCACCGCGAACAGCACTTCCTCCTTCTCTGCAGGCTCCTCGTTTCTAACGTGCGACCACGCTGGGGGAGTGTCGCACGTGGGGGTTCGCAGCACGTCGTAGGCACACGTGTGGGGGGTCTGCCCCATGCTCAGAATGACCCGGAGGGGCAGGGGAAGAGCACAGCTCCCTGGCTGTGGAATAAGGCCTTCCCGGCGGGGGGGGGGGGTTACTTCTTTGTGAGCATGGGCCTGTCCTCCCTGAACCAGGCCTTACGTGTTCTTTCTGCCTGGGGAGACGGATTATTTCCACCCGGCCCATGGTCCCCCCGCATGAATTCAGCGTGGCCCAGGGAGTGAGTCCAGCCCATTGCACGGTGACGTACGGGCAGCGACGCCGGGATTTCAGCCTCCGGCAGATGTATGAACTCCCCCGAAAAGGGCTCGTTATTTTCACGCACATCAGGAAACCACAAAGCGAGACGTCAGCGCTCTAAAAGCCACGGCAGCTTAGGGGCCGGGGAATCGTCAATTGCGGATCGACACTTGCCGGCTTTGCTCAGCTCGCTAGAGGCGAAATTCTGCTCAGAGCAGAGAAGCTGTCCCGGGGCTTGGCCCCCCTGGTCCAGTCCAGAGACTCAGCCCAGAGGTGACTTTCGCCATCCAGTAAATGAGACTTGCAGGATTTGGCCCCTATTTCCCTGGAAAAACAAGAGCAAAACAGGAAGGCTACGTCTACACTGGCATGATTTTCCGAAAATACTTTTAATGGAAAACTTTTCCGTTAAAAGCATTTTTGGAAAAGTGCGTCTAGATTGGCAGGATGCTTTTCTGCAAAAGCACTTTTTGCGGAAAAGTGTCCGTGGCCAATCTAGACGCGGTTTTCCGCAAAAAAAGCCTCGATCGCCATTTTCACCATTGGGGCTTTTTTGCGGAAAAGAAATCTGGGCTGTCTACACTGGCCCTTTTGCACAAAAGTCTTTCGGAAAAAGAGTTTTGCCCGAACAGGAGCAGCACAGTATTTCCAGAAAAGCACTGATGATTTTACATGAGATCGTCAGTGCTTTTGCGGAAATTCAAGCGGCCAGTGTAGACAGCTGGCAAGTTATTCCGCAAAAGCAGATGATTTTGCAGAAAAACTTGCCAGTCTAGACACAGCCTAAGACTGACTAAAAAAGCCCGTTACGGTTTTACAAACTGCCCTGAAACTGTAAAGCAAACGTCCCGACACCTCGTCTGATTGTGGGAAACCAGGCGCTCACTCTGCTGAATCAGCAGTTCTCATCCTGCGTCGCTGACTCACTGTGACGTAGTGGGGGTACTTGCTGGGCTGTGGTGACCCCTGCTGTCTGGAGCAAGACCCAGCAGGGAAAGCCTCACTAGGCAGAGGTAATGCCAAACTTGTTGAACCAGTGGCCAGACACCCCCCATGGAGAGGAACAAAGGAAGGTGGAATGCTGCCCTGACTGGGGGGCAGGGCTGGAAGGGAATTTAGTTAGTTCCTCGCTGGAAGGCAGGGTATAAGGAGCTGGGGAGGGGGCTGGGACTCCCCTATCTCAAAGGGGGGGCACTGAGGCCTCTTAGCCCCAGTTCCTGTAACCAGATTACATCTGTGCTGTGCTGTATCCTGGAGAGGCAATAAACTTCCTCAATTCCACTGGCTGGTGCAGTCTGTTTGTGCCATTTCGGGGTGCAGGAGACGGGGAACCCCCAACGCGCCGTCACACTCATCCTGCGTCGCTGACTCACGAATCACAAGGCAGTTATGTACAAACGCTCTTCTCCACACCCCCGGGAGATGCAGCGATTGGTTTGTCCCTTGGTAGGCTTATCAAGCCTCTTTGGCAGAAGGGTGTGGACGAGAAATTGGGGCCTCCTTTCATTTCCGAATGTTAAGCCTGACCAGCACAATGTACTGTGTCCAGTCTTCAAAAGGAGCCCCAGGCAGGTTCAAAGCTGCAGCTGACTCTGCTAACGAGTCAGGGCATGACGCTGATTAGTGCAGGGGAATCCAAGCGCCGAGCAGTCAGGGAGGTGTGTCCAGGGAGGTGTGAGCTGGGCTGCAGCAGCTGGTGCCCCAGGCGGAACACGCGATCGGCGCCCCCGCCTGCAGGGCCATCAATGGACTGACGTCATCACCATGCACCCTGGGCACCCCGTGACATCATCATCGGGCGCCATGGGCACCCCGTTGAAGGTGGCGCCCTAGACAGCGGCTGAGTCCACCTAGAGTCATGGGCCGCCCTGGGTGCGTCGGTAGCAGGAAGACGGATGCCGATTGGTAAAAGTGAGCTCCAGTCATTGGCAGAAGTGGGCTGTGCCCACAAACGCTCATGGTCCCATCTACATGGTTTGTTAGTCTAGAAAGTGCTACCAGACTAAGGTTGTTTCTTAAGTTTATCCTGTTACAGGCTAATTCGGCTCCCCCCTGAAGCTTCTCAACTAAGCCAGAGAGCCGAAATTAGCAGAGTCTGCAAATTCCTTTATTACCTGCCTGCGTCCCGGCACCGCGCACACGGGAGTCCTCCCTGGCGGGGATACGTGTATCTGAACAGGATGGCAGCTCCTCGAAAAGAAACCAATTATGAACGGGAACAAGCATCCTCAGGACAAACCTTTGAGTCTGCAAAATGCTGCCCTAATTGCAGCGAGCAGGCAAAACTCCACAACGGTTACATAGCCCCTCATTCCCAGGCCACGCAGCTGGCTACAGCCAGGAGCAACATGCTCCCCAGGATAACAGCATGCTACTGCTGCCAGCTAATGGTAGCTCAACGTGTAGCATGTGGTGCTAAGGGTCCTGGGTTCAAATCCTGCTCATACTAATGTACATAGAGATTCCTTCTCCCGCAATGTGGTCGCTCACTTCCTGGAGCAGACACGACCAGCCTCGGTGCACCGTCTACCAGGGGTGATGCAGGTTGAGTCACTGAGGAGGGGTTGGGCTGAGCAGAGCTGGTTTCCCTGTGCTCTGTATTGGGGGGAGGGGAGTCACTGACCAGCTCCCAGGCTGGGACTGACTGAAAGGGTCCCTCCCCTGACTCTTGGCTGTCCTAGCCTTGCTGCTCACTGCTTCCCTTTGAGAAAGAGCAACCGAGTCCCGAGCTCTGCACCTCTCTGGCTGCCCCCTGCAGCGGCCGACCTCCCCAGGACTCCAGCTGCCTGTGGCCTTGAGCGCTGGCCTGTGGCTAGTGTCCTTCAGTTATTGCAAAGTGAATGGCCCTTTTGCTTCCATGGCAAAGTGCCGATCTGTCTGTAGCAGAGCTCGAGGCTCCACCAATCCTCCACGTTCAGCCTTCCTCTTCACCACGTCTCACTGCCACACACGAGAACTGGTCCAACCGTGCTTCCCTACATCTACAGCCACGGCCACCTTGACCTCCGAGGCCACGGAAGGGCCTGCCACGTGACAGTGGCAGCTGCTGTATGAACCTCCCCGTGTCTCAAGCATTGTCCAGAGCCAGGGTGTCCACCCTGTTCAAAGCAGTAGCCACTAGAGGAGCTATTGCTGTAGCGAGCTAGACACACTCAACCGGCCAAACAGCCACGTGTAGCTAGTGGCTGGCGTCTCGGACAGCCCGGGTCTGGAACGATGCCCACGTTGTCCGTGGCTGGCAGCTGTCCGATTGCAACCGTAGGAATGGTCAGAGTTCCAGGTCACGACGGGCAGCCGCATTGTGCAGGGCTGCAAACTTCACTGCCCCCAGGAGGGCCACCCCCGGGCAACCCAAGGAAGGACTGTTCACCTCCCTGGTCAGGAGAGAGGAGACAAGCTCTGCATGGAACTCGCCCTCTCTCGGGTCACACGGATGCTGCCGCAGGGTGTGGAAGAGGCTCTTGTTCGTTTCTTTGCAGCAGCACAACTCCATGGTAGAAACTCGACTTTTCACGTCGGGAAGCAAAAGGGTTCAAGAGGCGGCTGGTTTCTCCCCAGCCCACAAGGCATCCTCACTCCCAGGCTCTTGCCACCGACGTACCACCAAGAAAAGCAGATTCTCAGCCTACCCTGGGCTACAGCTCTCAGGGACTCGCCTATTCCCCCCCCCCCGTCCTCCTGCCTCAGAGCCCACTGCGGGACTTTTCTGTGCTCGTATAACCGAGCCGGCCTCCCCTGACTTTCTCCCTGGGGAGCCTTTCCCCCACCAATGCCCACTGCCTCCCCAGGCCTCCCAAACTTCCTGCTGCCCCTGCTCCCCTTCCCGACAGAACATCGAGCTCTTCTCAGCCCCAGACACTGCCCTGCCCGCTCAATCAGCCACCCCCAGAGCCCCAGCGCTAGACAGGGAAGCTGGACCGGCGTCGCTTAAAGGAGCCGGCTGCTCCGTTGGGTATTTTTTTGCAGCTACAGGGAACAAGGAATACAAGTGCGCAGGGCCCCATGCGTGCTGCGTGTGAAACGTGCCTGGGCGCTTGCAAGCGGCCTCTCCCCCACGCTGTGGCTTTGTCCTGGGGAGCGTTGTTCGCCGTTTGGCACATGGCCTGCGCATGGGAGGTGCTCCAGGGGGGTATCGGGCCTCCAAAGTGCATCCTGACCCATCACAGCTTCCGTCTGGGTCCAAACGGTCTTGGGGGAGGCGGGAAGGGGGAAGGGTTCTCTGGTTACACTTTGTTCCAATGTCCCCCTTTTCCCACGTTTTAGCGGAGAAGCCTCCCAACGTCCAGCCTGATGAGCAACTGAAGGCGAGAAAGAAGGACCCACCTGGATAGGTCGGGTCACCCTTAGAAAACAGAAGAACAGAAGAACGGCCAAACGGGGTCAGACAAAAGGCCCATCCAGCCCAGTCCTGTCAGCCCACAGTGGCCAATGCCAGGTGCCCCGGGGGAGTGAACAGAACAGGGAACCATCCAGTGATCCCTCCCCTGTCGCCCATTCCCAACCCCTGGCAGAGTCTATGGACACCATCTCTGCCCAGCCTGGCCAATAGCCATTGATGGACCTAACCTCCTTGAATCTATCTAGTTCTCTTTTAAACCCTGTTCTAGTCCTAGCCTTCACAACCTCCTCAGGCAAGGAGTTCCACAGATGGACTATGCACTGTGTGAAGAAGAACTTCCTTTTATTTGTTTTAAACCTGCTGCCCGTTCATTTCATTTGGTGGCCCCTAGTTCTTATATTATGGGAACAAGTAAATAACTTTTCCTTCTTCACTTTCTCCACACCACTCATGATTTCATAGACCTCTATCATATCCCTCCTTAGTCTCCTCTTTTCCAAGCTGAAAAGTCCCAGTCGCTTTAATCTTGCCTCATATGGGACCCATCCCAAACCCCTAAAGAATTCTTATTTCATCGTCCTCTGCTTTTGCTGGGTAGCCCACTGGACCCACAAACGGGAAGGCGGGGGCCTTGCTGAGGTTGTACGTGCCAGGCAAATCGCCTTCTCGGCCCAGGCCACACGGGCAGGAGCAGGTAAAAGCATCTGGTGAGCAGCAAGTCAGAAGAGTTAGTCCTTATCTGCTTCCGAGGTGGCAGATCTTGACCATTTGGCTTTGCCACAGAGAAGGGGTTTCCACTGAACTCTGGCTGTGAACGTTAGCATGGCCGCCGCCTGCTTCCTGCCTGTGGGACAGAGGGATGCAAACGTTATTGCCTTTGAAACCTGCCTGCAGGGCAGCAGGGCAGCAGGGCAGTGTGGTGGGATCCTGACACGGACTGTTACTCTGAATGGAGCTGAGATCTTATTTGCTTCTTAGCTAGAGTTCTCTTTTGGCTTCTCTGGAACCGGCGATTTCTGATTCCCAGCACCGCATAAAAGCGAAGGCATGAGAACGGCCTAGGTTTGTATCTTTCCATCCCGTCTTATTACAATCATTGTTTTCTTATTCCAAGTAAATAGCCTGCAAGATTACAGCCCTGGAATGATCTGAAATAAGACCATATTTGGGATGCCAGACCATCTCCTTCAGCCCTTGTTATTAAACCATCTTGCACCTGGAAAACGGGGCTTTCATGTCAGATTGCTGTGGCTTAGGTAATGACATTTTCCAAGACAACGGAAAGTGTCACGGCATGACAAATCCATTCAATTCTTTCAAAACTGTTGGCTCAGGGGCTTTTAATAACCTGGGACTCCCGTTCCTTGTGGCGAGCCGTGAGTGTCGTGCGTCTCTCAGGCTACGCTGCTTGCGGGAGAAAGGGGGGGGGTGAACGAGGAAGGGGAGGGAAGGCGGAGAGAGAAGTGCAGTACTCCTCAGTAGGCTGGACAGATTCGAAACGGGTGGTTCTCGGCCAGGAGGGCGGGACCCCGGGGGACACTGCCAGCAGGCTGCAGGGCCGGTGCTAGATTGCCAGGAAGCCAAAACCCCACAGTGAGGGGCAGACACCGGGGGCCTGAGCCCTCCTCCTTGAGGCTGAATCCGACTGAGCCGCTTAGCTTTGGGGGTGGCTCTGGGCTCCCCAGCACCTGCCGGCTTGCTGCCCCCTAACGCTGGCCTGCTTAGACAGGCAGACAGCCAGGGAGCCGGGGCGGGGGGTTATAGCCTGGGGGAGGGGCCCAGAAGGAGAAAGTTGAGATCCCCTGGCACTTGGCTAAGCTCTTTATTAACTGTGCCATCCCTGCGGGCGAACCCGGAGCAGAATGTCAATACGATGCCCTGGGAGGCAGCAACAACTCCAGTGACACTGACGGGATCCAGCCAGCTCCACTCCCCCCGCCCCGTGTCAATGCAACCCCCCCTCTAGACAGAGCCAGGGCACCTTCCCCAGCAGATCTGGTGTTTCTTGGCACTGCCGTCCGGAAAGGGGGCTCCAGTGAAGTCCCGGCACGCCCTGGAAAGTCAGTTTGCCCTGGAAGAGGAGGGAGAGGCACCGTTCAGCAAGGAGCTATGCCAGCGTGGGTGTAAGACTCCGGCCTTCATTCACCTAGCACCTCCGTGTGAACACAGCACGGCCCAGCAGACGGCTCACAGGGCCCGGGGCTGCACACATGGGTGGCCGTGCGAGCATGGACAAGCTACTTAGCCTGTGGTGCCTCAGTTTCCCCATCTGTCAAATGGAGATAATGGGTAAAGTGGCAACAGGATTTAGGCTCTTCGGCCCCCTTTGCAAACGGGCCACGTCGTCAGGAGACTGAGCCATTCACATGCCAGGGGGTTGGGGAGAACGCTGTGGGATGGGGCTCGTATTACACTCGCCGCAAGCTCAGGGAGGCCTTTTCTCCAACCCGTCCCACGGCTGTTCGGCATCGGGAGTGCCCAGGGCGATCCCGTCCCGCCGCCTGCCGCCAGCTGGGGAGAACAATAGGAGCTGGTCCCAAAGCATCTGCCCCACGGTGCCCGGCGGGCGAGCACGCCCTGGGCTCAGTGCTGTGAGGACTCGCGGCTCCTCAAAGCATCCGGTGCAGCACAGCCCTGCAGGCCTCCCCCTAGGGCGCAGCGGGCCGGCGGGGCGGGGCTCAGGAGCTGGCAAGGCAGCAGCACAAGGGCTGGTGTAACCCACACACCGAGGGTGGTCGCTGGCCAAGCAGCGGCACTTAGACCACAGCGACAGCTAAGATCAAGAGACCTCTACAGCGTGGACGTGAGCCAGCCGGCTTTCAGCTCCGCGGGTCGCGGGGCCTGTGCTAAGGTCCAGAGAGCCCCGGTTCAAATCCACCTGGTGCCGATCCCACTGGGTCCCCAGAACCCCACTGAGAGCCCTGCCCCAGGGCTGATACCGACTGAGTCAGTGTGTGCTCTGTGCTTCTCCCCCTGCAAGTGAGGCCCGGTGGCAGGGGGCCTAACTCAGACTGCACTGGAGAGGCACTGCCAGGAAGGCAGGTGGCCTCCGTTCAGGACAGGACCCCCAAACACTTCCTCAGACGCCTGGGGCCTCCCAGAATTCCTCCTCCCTCCCGTTCCCCTTTCCTGCATGAGGGACAATTTGAGCCACTATCGGGTCTCCGTGGCCCTGGCCTTGCTCGCAATGCCGCGGTTCTGCTTGCAGGCCGTGTTACACGCACTTTGCACGGGGTGTGTCTACAGAGGGAGTGGCCCGTCAGAGCCTTGGTTGTAGGATCCCCCCGCCCCCAAATCTAGCAAACTCCCTCGCTACCAAATGCACAGTGAGCAAATGCAGAGAACGAGAGGGACTCACTTTTCCCAGTGCCAGCAATCAGATCTCTGCGAGATGCCTCCCTCCCGGGTCTAGCGAAAAGGGTTGGATTCCTTTGTGTGCTCTGCAAATGTGTGCCTCCCGAAACAAAACACGCTGGCAAAGCTGGGCTGAGGAGGCTCAAAATAGTCATCGGTGGGCATATTTCCCTCCCGCCAGCCCCTGACTAAACCCCCGACTGTCTCCCCGCAAAATGTTATCATGGAAAACAAACTTTCGAGTTGACAAACGCTTATCAGCACTTCCTGGCACTCGGCGCAGATCCGCATCCTCCCAGCGCTGCCAGGCGTTCGCAGGAGTCAGACGTGGGAGCATTCAGCGCTGGGAACACTGTTTCGCTTGTCACCTTTATGAAAACAGAGCAGCCCAGCAAAATCCCTTCACGTTTGAATTTCACGTTCGCTCCTCTGCTGCAAAGGCTCCATGTCATTCATTTCTGTCTCTCATCTGCACCAATTTATTTCCAATGCATTATTAACCAGCACCTGGGTAGCTTGCTATCTGTGCCTGCCGCTTCCCCACAACTACAGAGGCTTCCGTCCCCCCTCCTGCACAGCTTCTACCGAAGCCAGCCGGAGTTGTGTAGCCGTAAGAAGTACAGAGCAGGCCTGTAAGGGCGCACAGTGGAGATCTGGGGGTATATCTCCAAGGGCAGCTCTGGGAGATTGACTCCTCTCCATCGGGGTTATTTTTCCTGCAGGAATGTTACTACCTGCTTTCAGCATGTGTCCAGGGGATGCAAAAGTTTACGAAGGTGCTTCTGCGGCACCAGGCATGTGAGGATCTCAAACTGTTTTCCAGATGTTCATAAGACGAACCCAGGAGATGGAGACGTAGGGACCTCTCCTTCCCCGGGTGCAGGGATGGGAAAGCTTTGTGCTTGTCCAGGGTCCTACAGGAGGTCACATGGGCGGGAGACCCACCGCTAGTCCCTGGCTCTCAGCCCCCTTCCCGGCCGCTGGACTCTTGCCCTGAGACGAGTGAGGGGTTCCAGTGGAGCAGAACAACTCAAATCCAAAGCACAGGCACGCTGGCCGGAGTCACCGCGTCCTTCGCACACAGCCTGCGTGTGCTCCGGAGGAGCTGGGCTGGCCCCCACCCACCTCGCTCGTGTCCTGGGCCCGAGGCCAGTCCGTACCCAGATGGCTGCCAGGCACAGGGAGCCACCAGGGCGTCCTGTCCATACACCCCCCCCCCCCCCCCCGCTCAACCGGCGGGAAGACGAGCTCTGCGAGAGCCTCTTTTTCCGGTGCCGTGCGTGGGCAGAGCAGTGGGAGCGGGACCCTGCAATGAACACCCCCTACCAGGGGGGTAGCGAGGGTCACAGATGTGCCTGCTCCCAGGGAGCAAGCCCGTGGCGACGCACCCGTCTCACACAGCCCCACCTCACAACGCCCCCCCATGCTTGAGGCAATGGCGCAGCTCACAGGGAAGCCATCAGGCCCGGAGGGAAAGTCTTCACCTTGCACACGCCTCTCGTGAAGGGCCCAGAACCAGAAGAACCATGCAGGGTACCTGAGAAGAAAGGGACCCGCCGGTGCCTGCTGAACGCCTGTGCTGCATGGGGGGGCTTCCCACACACCGTTGTGGAAGCCCCAGGAGGTCCAGGTCTCAGTAGATACACAACCCCGTGCCCCCCACCATGAAAGCCTGAACAGCCGGAGAGGTACCCGGGTCCTGAACCTGCAAGCGGAGCCGGCGTGGGGCTCCATTACCACGGTACGGAAGATAGGAACTTCCATAACCTGGACGCGGCCTAACAAAACAGACCTACCCTGAGGCTGAAAACGTACCCCTTTGCCTTCATTATTTAACCCCCCCCCCCCCCCCCGATAAAAAACTGTCTGACTAGAGGTGGCCAGCCAGACACTCAGACTCACCACAGCCTTCTCTACAGCCGACGCTAATGACAGAAGCTCACGCAGGGACAACTGGAGCGTTCTGAAATGGGGGCCAGCCACCCCCTCGATGGAGAGACGATTGCACCCTTTCCTCACGAAGGGCCACAACGATACTCTCGACTCGCCATGGATCCAGCTCTTCAGGCAGGGGAGACAGGCGCCCAGTACCCAGGTTGTGCGCGGAGAACGCCCAAGACTTGTCGCTCTGCCGTGTGAAACTTTCTCCTCAGCAGAGGGCCGGACAAGGTCCATGGAAACCCGACAGACTCCTCGGCATGGGAGCTCATGGGAGAGTTCAAGCGGGAGTTCTGTGGGGCAGAGGTCTTGGGCTGGCCTTCTGCTTGGGTTTCACCCTGCAGACCAAATCTAGCCTATGCCCAAGCAGAGTTTCCCTCCTGATACTCTCCGCAGCGATGCAAACGTCCAGCTCAGCTCACCCCTCTTCATGTGGCCACCATCTGCTTTAAGCACGTTCCTAACTCCCTTTGACACCAGCTACAACTACACTACAACGGGAAGTCTGTGTGAATGATGCAGCTGGACTCGACAGACCTTAAGTCGAGTGACCGTGGGCGCTACATTGCGGGGAGTCGATGGGAGAAACTCTCCTGCCAACTGACCTTATACTCCTCATCGGAGGTGGAGTCACAGGGTGCCCAAGAGAGCAATTGGCGGTTGATTGGGTGGGTCTTAACTAGACCCGCTCAGTCGCCCACCAGTGGATCGACCGCAGAGTGTCGATCTGGGCTGTAGCGTACATGTAGCCTTAAAGTCCTGGGGCCTTGTTTTGCTCAACTGGCGGCCTTCCAGGTAATTGCACCTAGGCAATTGCGAACGCGAGGCAGGTGAGTACGGTGACACATGCGCACTGGTCCTGCAGGAGGGGGCCCAACGCTCCACTGAAGATGTTTTGCTCGTTCCATCTTGAGCAAAGTGACCCACGTGCACCTGTCAGCTGGGACCCAGAAGGTGACTGTCATCACGCCCAAGGACAGACGAGCCCTGTCTATTGTGGTGGATTGTTACCCTTGTCCAGAGGCCTCCCGTAGGCTCTGCAGCTCTTTAATCCATACAGACGTGTTCCCTGCACCCAGCCCAGGCTGGCAACACCATCCAGCCTTTTCCTAAAAGGATGGAAATGAAAAACTGACCCCGGCACGGAGCCAGCCGCACGCCCCGGGATGGGCCCAAAGAAATCTGCCTGGCCCAGTTTCTCAGCTCCACTGCTCGCATGTGGAAGGGCGGCAAAGCCAGGCACGCCACGGGGAGAAGAAACTGTCACCGTTCCTAGCCTGCTGCGTCCGCCTGTCCTCTCCCTGACACTCCACCGGGCGGGCAGCGCTGCCAGCGGACACACCTCCGGAGATCCCTGCCCTGCCTAGACAGCTGCTGCCACTTAGCTGGCAGCCCCCCAGGCGGCTGTTTCTCCGGCTCCACAGTGCAGAGTTTGGTGAGCGAAGAGTCGAGGGGCTGATCGGACCCTGCCTGCTCCAGCATGAGGGGTTACACCATGAAGCCGGTCCAGATTTATTTAGGCCTTGATCCAAATTGCAGCCCATAGAAAGTGCCCGTTGGTCTCAGGCACAAGGGCAGAATTTCAGCAAGGTGGGGGGGCAGCAGCTGTGCGCGCCAGGACGCGACTTGCTTTTGATCCTGTTCCCCGGCGCTAAGGGAGTGAGGGGAAAGTGCCTGCGTTCCCTGCTTGCCTCTCACTCCTAGCGGATGAGTTCCCTTCACCAGACTGGAGAGGCAAGCACGGAATGCAGGCACTTTCCCCTCGCTCCCTTAGCATCCAGGGAACAGGATGAAAAGCAAGCTGCATCGGCTTGCTGCCCCTGCCACCCCCAGCCAAAATTCTGCCCTTGCCTGAGTTCTAAATGTTGCCTCCGGCAGAAAGTTTGCATTTAATTCAGGATCTGAACCCCCCCAAAATGTAGAGGAGCCAGGTCCCTGATCTTCAGTTCAGAGCCATCTCTGCAGACTTTTAATCCCAATGGGCTTCCGTGCTGTTAACATCTCTGCTTCTACATCCCCAGCCGTAAAATATGAATATTAAAATTCACTTTCTTTCTCCCAGGCATGTCATGAGATGTAGTTTGTGCAGTTTGTAAAGCACCTTGAAGACGGAAAGTATTATCATTTTTATTGCTTAATTATAATATGGCTGGAATTTAAATTAGAACCAAGATTACCCATCAATATAGCATTTCACAAGTGAGCTGCATTTTCTTCCGAACACAGAACGCTTGTTCCACACTGGGTCTTTAACTACATCCCTGCCGGCTGAAGAAGAAGAAATCCATCCCCAGCTGGGCGGATGATTGCTCCTCGAGATACTCTGTGTATCATACTGCTTCGGATCTTGCTCTACCACTGACGCTTAATGAGGTAGAACAAGTCAAGATGGACCGAAGCAATTAGCACATTCCGGGCAACTCTCAAGGTAATGCCCATTGAAAACCCATTGCTACACCAGATGCTGCGCTCGATCTGCAAACTGGGATGTGTCACTGCTGTGGCTGTTCTGGTCATGCCAGAGTTGGCAATTCAACATCAGACTATGCAGCTAAAACCCTGGTTCTTATAAACGCCACCTTAACCACTGGTATTTTCAATAAAGGAATAGAAACAGGGTTAGATTATTGGAAGGTAAGTAACGTATCTCTCACAGCCTTGTCAGTGTTCAGTTACTTGCACCTAAAGGAATACATAGTATCAAAAGAAGGACTGTCCAAACAATGTCCTACTGTACTTGAAGCAACAATATAGCAAATATATTTATAATTATACATGGGACTAATACAGTAGCCTGTTGTACAGGTTGCTCATTATGGGTACCCAAAGGGGATCCTTTGGGTGAGACCTGTGCCTTTTGCCACCTTCGTGAAAATTACCCAGACTTGGCCAACTTCTAAGCCTTTGAAAAAAGGCTCAGTGGAGATTCCTTTTTTGTAGCAACCTAACCTCTGAACGTTCCATCCTTGTGACTTGGCTGCCGCCTCTCACAGCTTTCACGTGTGAGTGAATGAGCCCCATGGAGCAACGGAGCATGCACCAGGCCCTCACTGCCCCTGTGTGTGATGGAACCGCACATAGTTCATCCTCGCCTAGGGACTGCGCATGCGCCAGATTTTCGGCATTCCTGTGTGGGACAGCTCCATGTGTGTCATCCCCACAATAACTGAGTACTGTGGAAAGAAAAGTATGTGACCATGTGTCATGTCTCCTTCCCCACTCTGGTACGATAAATGCAGAAGTGGGGGCCAGCAAAAGTACCCCAAAACCTTATCTACCAGGCTTCGGTATAAAACTTTCCCCCAAAATCTTCACACCCTAGATTTGTAGGATAAAAACCTCCGCTGCCACCACCCAAGTATTGATAAGAAAATCAGGGGAGAGATCGCTTGGGAAATCTCACCTCTAAAGAACAAACCAGGACACAACCATTAACCAATACCAGGTTGATAAAAAGGAACGAGAAAGAACTTTTATTAGCACCACAATATTCCTGTTGCAAGCATAATGACTAGATGGAAAAGTAATAAAGTAAAACTCATGGAGAAACTCCCCCATGGATCTAGAACTTTGAAAAAGGGAACCCAAAACATTTTTTAAAAATACACAGACATCAAATCCCATTTCCCAAACCATAAAACAATAAAACCTAATGGATTTATCAGTCACCTCGTCATCAGGGAGAATGCCCAGACTTCCCTTGATCCAGCGGGGAGCATGCCCAGACTCTGATGACTCATTGCCATGTGGTCCATTGTTCCAAGCCTTCTTCGAACACACACACACACTCACACTCTCTCTCCATTCACTCGGGAGACTGCAGCTTAGGGAAAGTTACAAGCAAGGTGGCTGAGAGTTAAAAAGATTACGAAGTTGCAGTTTACAGTAAATTTGAGAGTTACACAGATTACAAAGATTGACAAGGATCACAATAAGTTAGTTTAAAACCTTAGACCTTGCAGTTTGGTGTAGCTTCAGAAAATCCGTGTATATAAATCTAGTGAGCTCAGGCGGAGGCTTTGTTATGCAACACTGTCGGCTGACAGTGGCCAGTGCCAGGTGCCTCAGAGGGAGGGAACAGAACAGGGAATCATCTAGTGATCCCTCCCCTGTCGCCCATTCCCAGCGTCCAGCAAACAGAGGCCAGAGACAACCTCTCTGCCCATCCTGGCTAATAGCCATTGATGGGCCCAACCTCCATGGATGTATCTAGCTCTAGATCTTTCTACTGATGTCATAGAATCATAGAACACTAGGACTGGAAGGGACCTCGAGAGGTCACCAAGTCCAGTCCCCTGCCCTCCCGGCAGGACCAAGCACCATCTAGACCATCCCTGGCAGGTGTCTGTCCAACCTGCTCTGAAATATCCCAGCGATGGAGATTCCACAACCTCCCCAGGCAACTTATTCCAGTGTTTGACCCCCTGACTTTTTCCTAATGTCCAACCTAAACCTCCCTTGCTGCAGTTTAAGCCCGTTGCTTCTTGTCAGTGGGCTTGGAGCAGGCCCATGGGGCGTGAACTTTGGGGACACAACAGAAGTCAGAAGAGTGAAAGGGATCCGCCCGCCGGGCAGAGATTGCTGCGTCCCTGTGGATGCCAATTTAAATGGGAGTTAGGACGGAAAGCCTGTTGAGGAGCTAAGACAGAAAGCCTGTGGTGGGCAGGAACTCGGCTTCATTTGTACTGCCCTAAACATTGCTTGAGGGCCTGTTTGATTCAGTGCTAAGGGGCGATTTTCGGTTCACCCCTAGTTACCCTATATGTAAGTTAAGATACAAATAAAAGAAGGGGGGGTTAATGATGGAAGATGAAATGCAACATCATGAATTCATTCCTTGCGATGTGGTCAGTACCTCGAAAGCAATAAAAGAATCTGTTATGCAAAGGGGGGAAAAGCATTTCCAAAGCCCGTTCCAGACAGACTCAATGGCCATGCTTTGCAGAAAATCCAGTATTGGGTTTGTTTGTCAGGAACATGACAAAACAAGTGCAGACTTCACCGTGTAATTCATGACACACAGCAACAGACTGAAACAACAGCCATAAGTAATGCAGGACAATTTTGTTAATTAAACATTTAATGTAAGAGCCCTGGTGAGTTAGCATGAGGTTTCTTTGCAGATCTATTTTCAGTGCTTGCAGAACTAAGCAACTGTTCATCTGCCCACACTTGGAAATTATGGCCTTCCAGTAACACTTGGATGTAAAAATGTTACCTGGGAAATGCATTGCTGTTTGCACCACAAACAAGTAGGGAGCTAGCTAAGTCAGGAAGAAAGTGCTGCTGCTGTTAAAGACGATGGCTGTGTCTAGACTGGCAAGTTTTTCCGCAAGAACACTGACGATCTCATGTAAGAAATCAGTGCTTCTTGCGGAAATACTGTGCTGCTCCCGCTCGGGCAAAAGGGCCAGTGTAGGCAGCTCAGATTTGTTTTGCGCAAAAAAGCCCCGATCGTGAAAATGGCAATCGGGGCTTTTTTGTGCAAAAGCGTGTCTAGATTGGCCATGGATATTTTTCCGCAAAAAGTGCTTTTGTGGAAAAGCATCCGTGCCAATCTAGATGCTCTTTTCCACAAATGCTTTTAACGGAAAACTTTTCTGTTAAAAGCATTTGCAGAAAATCATGCCAGTCTAGACGTAGCCAATCAGTTTCTCTGGAACCTCGTGAAACCATCTGAACCTTTCTCCTGTCTTTTCCTTGGCCTGCATGTGAAATGCACCGTTCACTAGTGGCAATTGGTCTTTTGTCAAGTGGCAACTCCACAGAAGAACAAAATCAAGCGTGACAGCCCTTATTGATACGTATGTTGAAATGCATCCGCCTAATGAGGCAGCTTCATTACAGAACACTACTTTATTAAGTATTTTGGAAGCTTCAGAACATCAGAAGAATGGAGTTTGATTGGGGGAGGGGAGAGCTATTAGTTAAACACAAGGAATCATAATGTAATACCAATGACTGCCAAGAAATACACAGCACGTTGGTTTCACTAATAATGGCTGCATGGAATGTAGTGGGCAAAATTCCAGCACATTCCTATTTTATTTCAAGGCATGAATAGTGACAATCTACTTTCTGAACAAGGCAGATAATACAGAGCTTTTGCACTACACGGTAAGATCTAGCACGTTTGGGACAGAAAGCACCAACCCCAGTGTGAGGGCCGCCAACGACCCGCACGCCAGATGTCCAGAGCCGCCGGGAGATGACCGGGGCCGCGAGCAGAACACTCCTGTGGCGCAGGGATGCCAGAGAATGGCGGCAGGGCCGGAATCTACCGCTGAGCCTGCGCCAGCGGGAGGTCACCGGCCCCTCCCACAGGAGGGTTCAGGGAGGGGCCGTGGCGGAGAGTGACAGCCGGGATGTGGCCGGGGAAGCCGCGACGTCACTGGAGGGGCGGGGCCTCCAGGGTGCGTCCGGCCCGGCGGACCATTACAAAAGTTTTTCCATTAAAAGCATTTGCGGAAAAGCGCGTCTAGATTGGCATGGATGCTTTTTCGCAAAAGCACTTTTTGTGGAAAAGCGTCTGGGCCAATCTAGACGCGGTTTTGCGCAAGAAAGCTCCGATCACCATTTTCACCATCGGGGATTTTTTGTGCAAAACAATACCGCGTTGTCTACACTGGCCGCCTTGCACAAAAGCATTTGCGCAAGAGGGCTTTTGCCGAACGGGAGCAGCATAGTATTTCTGCAAGAACACTGACAATCTTACATGAGATCGTCCGTGTTCTTGCAGAAATTCAAGCGGCCAGTGTAGACAGCTGGCAAGTTTTTCCGCAAAAGCAGAAAAACTTGCCAGTCTAGACGCAGCCAGGGAGATGGGGCTGCATTGTGGGTCGCATGTTCACAGAATTATTCCCCCATTTCTCACTACAGGATTTACATTCTGCAATGTAACAACCAGTCCAGAGGCAGCTTAAAGATTAACACATTTATTAGGGCCTAGGCTGTCCTGAGATACAGCTCACCTCTTCAGATGCTTGTAGGGAAAGAAAGGAAGGGATTTTGGTCCTTAACATGTTTTTAAGTGGGGCATACATTTAAAGTGAGCCGCCAGCATGGTGTTTTAAAAAAGTTTTAATGCAGTTTGCAGGGATTTTACCGTTAGCTCCATGGCATTTAATTTCTGTTGAACTGTCTTCCTCATTTTAATGTAGTTCCCCTTCTGAAATTGAATGCTAGCATGGGGGGCTACTTTAATGTTCCCCCCGCGCCACACACACACACACACACACACACACACACACACACAGTTCAACTATATTAACTTCTTAGACCAGACTGTACTCCGCTTAGGATGAAAGGACCAAATCAGGAATTGTCTCTTTTCTGGTGAGTTCCAAGACTAGCTGCTCCAGAAGGTGTCATTTAAGGTGTCAAGAAACTGCTTCTGCATCCCATCCTGAGATGACATGTACCCCGTCAATACGGAGACAGCTGAAATCCCCTCCCCCGTTATTACTGAGTATTTCATTTTTATAGCTTCTCTGATTTCCCTGAGCATTTCACCATCAAGATCACCATCCTGGTCAGCTGGTCGATAAAATATCCCTACTGCTATACTCCGGTTCTTAGAGCATGGAATTGCTCTCCAGAAAGATTCTATGGGACAGTTTGGTTCATTTACGATTTTTACTTCATTTGACTCTGCGCTTTCTCTCTCATATAAGGTCACTCCCCCACCAGCACAACCTGTTCTGTCCTTCTGTTCCCTGGCATCACTGTATCCCGCGGATTATCCTCACTCCACCAAGTTTCCGTGATGCCAACTCAATCAATATCCTATTTAACGTGAGGCTTGGGGGCTAAGTCTACACTGGCATGATTTTCCGGAAATGCTTTTAACGGAAAAGTTTTCCGTTAAAAGTATTTTTGGAAAAAGCGCGTCTAGATTGGCAGGATGCTTTTCTGGAAAAGCACTTTTTCCGGAAAAGCGTCCGTGCCAATCTAGACGCGCTTTTCCGCAAAAAAGCCCCGTCGTCATTTTCATGATTGGGGCTTTTTTGCGGAAAAGAAATCTCTGCTGTCTACACCGGCCCTTTTCCGGAACAGTTTTCCGGAAAAAGATTTTTGCCCAAACGGGAGCAGCATAGTTTTTCCGGAAAAGCACTGATGATTTTACATTAGCTCGTCAGTGCTTTTCCGGAAATTCAAGTGGCCAGTGTAGACAGCTGGCAAGTTATTCCGGAAAAGCGGCTGATTTTCCGGAATAACTGGCCAGTGTAGACACAGCCCTTGTGTTTAGACTTCTACCATTTCTATTTCACTTTTTAGCTGTCTGCCATTACTTCAGTGGTCCCAACGCAGTGCCCGCAGGCACCATGGCACCTGCTGGGACATTTATGTGCACCCGCCTAGAGACCAGGACCAGCCCGCGCCATCCGTGCACCCCAGGCCCCGGGCGCCCAGCGCATGCATGGCCCCCGCCCCGGGCACGTGGCACATACACGATGCCACCCCCAGGCTTGTGATGCATGTGCAGCCCCCGCTCAGGGCATGCGGCACATGTTCAGTGCCGCCCCTGGGTGCCCGGCAGCCCCAAAAGGTTGGGGACCACTGCATTACCTTATGAAACTGAATGGGACCCTTCTTCATTTGAATGTTTCTCATCAGATCTCCCCTTATTTAATCATCCTCCATCCTCTCCTCCTTACTGGGGGATACAGCATCCCCGTTAATAGATCCTCCCCCGACGGGTGACTCTGTCTGAACCAAGTGTTCCTCTGCTAATGCCTGTGCAACCCTGCTGTAGACAAGCAACTAAATCAATCCCACAGAATGAGTAAAAACAAGGAGTGGTCCTGTGGCACCGTACAGACTAACCAAAACACGTAGAATCATGAGCTTTCAAGGGCAAACCCCACTTCATCAGAGGAACTGGAGTGGAAATAACAGAATGCAAGAGATCTAGAGAACAGCAGAAGTACCTGTCCACTGCAGGACCCCCGGTTATTGAGGCTAATTACGTGGGCTGGAAGTGAAGAAGTAGCCATTCTTCTACAAAGGAATTTCACTAACCCATTACAGAGAGAGTCTGCAGAGCTGGAATTCATCTACAGATATGACTCTGTTACCCTGGGCCTAAACAAAGCCATTAACTGATCGGTGCATTACAAGCCCATTTCTCCTGCCTTTAAAATCTGCATTTCCACATCAGAAGCCCTGTATATATAATACGGTTAGTCTCTAAAAGAACGTCTATGCTGCAGGGCAAAAGGCAAATTAAGATACGTAACTTCAGTGACGTCAATTGCGTTGCTGAAGTTGAAATAGTTTAATTTGGCTTTCGGTGCTGTCTACCCTGCAGGAAGTCAAAGGCTTCTTCCTCCAACTTCCCTTAGTCCTCGTGAAATGAGGGTTACAGGAGTCGGAGTAAGAAGTCCTCCATCGCGACATTATTTTGAAATAACGGCTTGCGGTGTAGATCCACACCATGTTATTTCAAAATAATGTCCATTATTCCGAATTAACACAGCTGTGTGGCTGTACCTTAAGGTGCCACAGGACCACTTGTTGTTTTTAAAGTTACAAACACAGCGAACCCTCTGAGATTTAGCCAAAGAATTATTGTTAGTTGTCACAATGCGTGGAATTTATCGAAATGACCCTATGCATCGTCAATATAATAGGTGGTACCGTGGCAAATAGCTTAGGACCCGTTTTTCTGAGAGTCTCCAAAAATCTGCTCTACAATTCGCAGGCACCTTATGTGTGTTAAATGTGTGCGTGTCTGCATGTGCACTCGTGCGCCTCCGTTTCGCACTCAAAATGCACGAGTGGGTGTTCACACAGACACATTAATACACCCATCTGCAGAATGTGTTTCTGGAGGCCCATTGAAAAATAAAGCTCTTAAGAAAAATGAGGCTAGATATGAATCTTTATAATAGCTCCCGCACAGAGGTGCAATGCCATCTTATTTATTAATACTCAGTGCAAACTGGCATGTGTTATGTAAGAGCACATTATTATTTATTGAAATAGCTCTGAGATGCTAATTATGATAGTCAAAACTGTTTGTTTGTTCCCGATGAAAAAAAAGCAACTGAAGGAGTTCATCCCAGGTATTGCGTGGCGTGAGCGCCTAATCCTCTGGAGAAACTGTGCAGGAACAGTTCAGCCTCACAGAAAGATCCTTTTTAAAATGCTGGCAATGCCTGGGAGAGACTGAATTTTCTGATGCAGAGGTGCCCTTTCAAAATAGCTGAGAAGTGGCTGTTTTCACTTGTGCATCCAAATTTTCTTTCCCTTTGTACGTTGATGCAAAGAGCTTTCTCCCAGCTCTGCTATAGACGTGTTTGTTAATCTATAGATTACGGCATGCGCCCGCTCGTCTTTCGTGCTCAGGTTATTGCCTGTAGCACAGAGAAGCCCTGATGGGTGAATAGCTTACGCAGAGCGGAAAGAGAGAGCTGTGATTGTCTGCCCCCTTTCACTTAAGGCAGGTGAAAATCCGACCCAGCTGAGACATAAATCCTACCCAAAAAGTCAGGCTGATGATGTATAAAAAGGTTTGCAAGGCGGCTGTCATCTCCCCGGCTCGGAAATGTGATTAGAATTCCTTCGTTTACGTAACCTTTTCAACTATTCATTTATCTTGCTTTGTTCCCCTTTTGCTACAGAAAGCTTTTCTGTTCATTTTAATAGATCTGCCAGCCTTGACATCGAGAGCCTGAGCCATTGACTTCACTGGCCTTCGGGAGCGCATCCCTTTATGTCAGTGGGTTTCGCATTCGGCCCCTCACAGTGCTATGCCTTTGAACGGAACAGCACTTGCCAGCTTTACTTGCTTTGCCGGTGTGCCAAAAAGCAAGACCTGCCTCTCGAGACGTGCAAATGGGGCCATCTGCACAGTTTAATTGCCCCTTGCTAATGTTACTAATAAACACCTTGCCATTATTCATGGTACAGACAAACCTTTATGGCCCAGTAACGCTAGCCTGAATGGCTGTGATGCATAATGCACGGAGCTATGTTCATCTAATTAAAAGACATTTGAGATGGCGTCCAATCTTTCCCACATGAACTCAGTATAAAGAGCCAAAGCCAAGACATAACGATGCTGCATTAAAGCGAGGCTCTAATTCTGTGATAAATCATTCACGCACAGGACAGGGAAGGCCTAGCATAAGTGACAGTCACAAGGACATCCTTAAGACCGCATGAAACATGTGGCAGGACTCGTATTACAGCAAAGATAAAGGGAGAAACTCTTTGGGGGAACTGAAATTGAAAGGTTTGTGCATGTGTAACCCACACATCTAGGCTACGTCTACACTGGCAGCTTCTTGCACAAGAACTCTTTTGTGGAAGAGTTCTTGTGCAAAAAGTCTTCCACAAGAGCGCGTCTACACTGGCATGTGCTTTTGCGCAAGAGATGTGCTTTTGTGCATGAGCATCCATGCCAGTGTAGACGATCTCTTGTGCAAGAAAGCTCTGATGGCCATTTTAACCATAGGGGCTTCTTGTGCAAGAAATTCATGTTACCTGTCTACACTGGCCTCTTGTGGAAGAGCTCTTGCACAAGAGGGCTTATACCTCGTGGGGAGAGGAATAACTCTTCTGGAAGAAGCCCTGTTTTCCAACGCTGCACTGTAAATTTACTTGCGCAAGAACGCGCATGCAGTGTAGACAGCCGGAAAGTTTTTGCGCAAGAACGGCTGTTCTTGTGCAAGAAGCTGCCAGTGTGGACATAGCCTTAGTGTGGTTACTGAGCAATGCAAGTGGTACCTAGACCACAGCAACAGTTAAGATCAAGACACCTCTACAGCAGGGGCTGGGAGCCAGCGGGCTTTCAGCTCAGAGGGTGAAGGCTCCTATACTCTGCTTCTGAAGGGCCCAGGTTCACATCTGCTCTGTAATGGTTACACATGACTTTGGCAGGTGCTATTTGTCAAGTAGTTTCACTTAAAAGTCTCTGAACACAAGGAATCTGTGGATGTGTGTAATTTACTCTCACTACATATGCAAACAATCCTAGAGGGTGGTGTTTGGAGTCAGCTGGGTCAAAAAACAAGAATTCTGGCTTGTGAAAACTGGAGGCTTTGCTAGGTATTCACCTTTCAGTAGGGAGCAGGCTGTTGAAAAAATGAGAGCGAGAAAAAGCAGCTAATACTCTCGGAGTAGCCAGTGGCCTGGTGTCTTGTGTGTTCCTATAGACTATGGGAAATCCAGGTTCAAGGCTCAGTTCTGCCTTATTTAGCTCAGGGATTTCAGCATTGGGTTCTCACATCCCAGGAGGTGGGGGCGAGGCCTTTTTCTGCATCCATATTGCAAGGCCTAAAGCCTCCATCTGCGGCCACATTAGAAGAGTAGCAGCCATTAGTTCAAAAGGACACACTCCCATTCCATCCGAACTACGTGACGATAGTCATGGGCCGTCGGAGAAGGTAGGGCGGGGGGAGGAGAAGCCTTCCCAGCTTTGGCTAAACGGTTTCAAGGGTTCTAGCTCTAACGCCCCGCCACAGATCCTGTTCCCACTTTGTCCAGGGACCAAAGAGTCGATGATCAAGATCAAACTACAGCCCAAAGCAATTGGCTGGAACTCTTCTCTCCAGCATACTTGGAAGGACACATCAGGCTCTTGTGCTGGGGATGCCGCTCGTCATATAGGAAAGATGAAACATATGGCTTGCAGCTATAAGCATAAGAATACGCTGTGCTAATTAACTAACCAGTGTTAGCGACAACAACACGTATCAGCAGAGAGCTCTAGACCAAAGAGGTAACAAGCCTTTTCTTCCTTTCCCAGCTTCCGGAGCTCTCTCCTGGGAGTCGGTGTCCCTACGGCCACATCGTCACTGCACAGAAGATCGATGCTGCCGCGATCGATCTACTGGAGTTCCATTTAGCGAGTCTAGTAAAGACCCGCTAAATCGAACTCGGAGGGCACCCGCATTGGCAGCAGAACTCCTCCCGAGTTGACAAGAGCGTTTGCTCCCATCGACCTCCCGATGTGGGGACGGCAGGGAAACTCGAATTAACGTAATGAACATAGCTGGAGTCGCGTCTCTTAATTCAACCCTGGGCAAAGTGTGGGGACAGGACCAGCTTTCAAGGGGTGGGGCTTCAGACAGAAGGGGCGGGGCTGGGGGCAGGAGCCTTTGCTGCAGCAGCACCGGCGGTCGTGGCCAGGAGCCGCCGGCCCTTTTGAATCACCGGGTCCTGGTGCTGCCGCTGTGTTGCTCCCGCCCCCAGTCGGCGAGCCAAAGTCCCTTGTCACCACGGCGGAGTGTAAACGCAGCTTGCTGTGGTGCTCGGTCGCCATCCAGGGGAGCAGCATTCCCTTGGGTCTTCAATGGCGCCCCTGCCGAAGGAAGGCTGCCTGTGCCTCCATGCCCAGGAAATCAGCCCCTAAGAACCGGGTCAGACTGCCAGGACCTGCAGCTGTCAGGGAGCCGGGGGGCAGGCTGAGATGTCGGGCCTTGTGGGCAGGGGATTGCATTTCTCACCTGCGTTGGGCAACTCTCTTCCAGCGTCTGTCCGGACTTCCCCTCGCTTCGGGGGATCAGAACAAGGAAGGGCTTGAGCCAGACAAAGGCTCTGGGTCGAATCTTCTGCTCTGTTGTCTCAGCCCTTAGGGCAGGATTTGGGGCTAAGCCCGAGACTGGAGCAGGCCACAAGGGCGACCGGGGCTCTCGGGGAGCTGCCAAGATTGAAGTAAGGACCCCTGGAGTGGCTGACTAGGGCGGTGATACAAGGTCATCTCAACCCCCGCCCTCTGCCTGCCTGCCCGTCGCTTTCCACGGTTCCCTTTCACGAGACTCATTTCACTGCCTCTCGTTCCTGTCTCCCCTTGGACCTGGTCCCCCATCACTAGATTTTGCCATGGGACAAAATCCTGCCGTCCTTCCTCAGGCAACTGGACTCCCCTGGAGGTTCAGCGTGAACCGGAAGTGCTGGGTTCCGCTCTCGGTCGTTTTCCTTCCTGGCTCGTTCTGGCCTGAGGTTTCTCTTCGAGCTCCGTGTGTCAGACCGACCATGTCCCACCCCCGCCAAGCCCCGGCACATCTCTCGGCATTCGACTCAAACACAGCCCAGTCGGGGCTCTCGGGGTTTTCCCCTCACACGCCCCGGGCTCAACACCCATATAGCTAACATGAAACGGCTCCCCGTGATTTCCCGACCTCGCTTGTCCCAGCCTTCCTCTCGGAGAGGGAGAGACCCCGGCCTCTCCCTCTCCTCCTCAAATTAACCCTTTAACTCGTCCCATCCAAGGCTTAACCCCTCAGGACTGACCCTGCCAGTCTCCTCGTCCCAGCAGTTCTATCTCCTCTGCCCCACGAAGAGCTGGCCACCCCCTGTTTTCTGTTCCCTCTCAGCTCCCTACCCAGCCCCCGCGTGCCAGCTCACAGGCCAAGCCCCACCCCCGGCGAGCCCGGCGCTAGCAACTGAGGCTGGGCCCACTGCCCCTTTGAAAGGGACCGTGCACCCCAGGCCCCACTGTCTCCCCAGGGAGGACGCCACTGGTGCGAAAGGCAGGTTCATCTGCAGCGTCCCGTGTGGGTCTCGTCTTGCCGAGGTGATCGAAGGACTCGTCCAGGGATCAAGGTGCCACAGGAGCTGCTCCAGCGCAGACAGGGACTGCTTGGGGGCAGCCCTCAGGACGCCAGGCTCCATGGTGACAGGGAGTCCATGGCTGTGTCTAGACTACAGGGCTTTGTCGACAAAACTATACCTGCGTCCACACTGCTTTTGAGATATGTCGACATAATGTCAACAAAACCCAGCAGTCTTGTCGATATATGTAAACCTCATTCTACGAGGAATAACGCCTTTTGTCGACAGAGTTCTGTCGATAGAAGTCATTGTTGCATCGACACTGTCCTTTGCGTCCACACTGTTATGTTGACAAAGCGGCTTGCTTTGTTGACAGAACTGGCTGTCGTCTAGATGCTCTTTGTCGACAGAAGCCTTGTCGACATTATCTGTTGACAAAACTTCTGTCAACAAAACCCTGAAGTCTAGACATACCCCATGAGTCCTCCATGACTCTGAAAGCAGAGGGTGTCGGAGAGGAACACGGGGCGAGTCAGAGTCCAGTCTCTGCTATCCCAGGCAACCCTGTCACATAACCTCTTCCCAGCCTTCTCACGCCCTGGCTACTGCTCCTTTGGCTGTCCACTCCGTGGCTCCTGCCCCAGAACCCCACTCTTCTGGGAGGTAGACATGTCCAGCCATGTACACCGGTGCTCTAGCACTGGTTGCTCTTCCTTTTCCTGGTGTTTGCTGTCCCCCCAGCCTGGGGATTTATAGAAAGCCATCCCGTCCCAGCCTGTGCGCTAGGCCGGCGGGGAGAGATCCAGCGAGCGCTGCAGGGTGAAAAGAGTCCTACGAGAAGAGGGGACGCTCTGAAATTGCAGCCTCTGAGGGGAACCCAGACCTCCGCTGGGAGACGCTCTTTCGGCATGTTCTCCTCAGCGTCCCACCGTTCCGACGCTCCTCGATGCAGCTTATCCCATGGCAATAAGCGATAATTGCAATGCAAGGGGTTTCCAGGATGGTGCAAATAGACAGTCTGCCTATGGCCAGAAATAGACAGACTTCCCCGGGTGATTCCCACTCTTGTTCTGTGTGTAACGTTATGCAAAGAAAGCCAAACCGCCCGTCTCCCCACCTTCCCACAATCGCTTTCTCTCTTCCACCCAGCAAGGTTCCAAAGGAAGCTCAGGAAAGTACCCTCATGTTTTGCCAGCAGCCGACTTTGACGGGACAAAATTTCAGGGGCCAGAGAAAGCGGCAAAAGTCGGGTTCCTTTTTGTTCCGTTTTCCTGTGCCAATGACAACAGACTGCAAAAGGGCACTTTGCCAAACAAGCCACCTCCCCTGCAAGCCCCAGGACAGGACAGGGGATGCTGGCTGAGCCAGGCTTTGCTGGGGAACAGACATCCTGTCCGTGCCTCGATGAACTCTGCGGAAGTCGTGGTGGAGGAAACAAGAACAATGGTCCAGTCGAAAAAGCAGGAATCAAATTCGTATTTTGCCTCTCAGGTAACTAAAAACTATCGATTCATGGTGCTCAGTCCTGCCAGCTTGATTTCCATCTAGGGCTTGGTTCTCATGTCATCACTCACGCCAGAGTAAGCCGACTCGGAACGGGCAAATTAGGCGCGCTTAGTGGTTTTCAAAACAGGGAGCTCACACTCCTTCCCCTCGGGGAAATGCAACAAGAAAGTCCTGGAGTGTAGAAGCCGCTCTCTAAAGCTGGCGAAAGAGCTGAACGCAACGCTGACTGCATTAGCTGAAACTCTTTCCCTGGGCTTAGGGAAGAGGCTGTTTGCTTGCAAGACTCGGTGTTGTTTCATGTCAGACTCGCAGACAGAACAAGGATGTTGCTTGGTCTTACCACAGCGGCTAATGATGCGTCCTGCATACAGATGTGCTGGGTAAGCGCTTTCTGGGGAAACAGGCGGAAGGAAAACGTTCGCTCCCCGGTGCGGGGGAAGACTTGGGGAGAGAACTCCGGAGAGCCTGGGGCCAGGCGGCTGGATCCCTGGGCCAGCAGATAAGGGAGCGGTGAGGCCGTCAGACAGACGCAGGAGAGCGCGCGCAGGAGAATGCCGGGTGAGCCTGTATATCCAGCAGCGCACACGCCGGCTGGCGGTGGCCACGGGAGAACAGGCCAGGTGCAGGGTTGGCTCGGGAACGCGGGTCCGTCGCCGATTGCACGTCGTGCGAGGTTCGCGGGTTTTAAGGCCGCAAGTCTGAGCTTGTCACCATCTCGTCGGACAAGGCCTGGGCCCTCCCCCACCGACTCCTGCATCTAGCCCATTGGCTTTGGGTCAGACAGGAGCAGGGCCCCCAAGGGTGGGTCGTGGGGGGGATGCGGACAGGCTATGGGCCTGCAGAGGAGGAGCTGGCGAGCAAACCGGACCACACTCAACCTGCCGCGATGGCTCCTGCCCCCTGGGGCGGGATGGGGCTGGCTCCCCACTCCAGGTTTCACCACTTAGCCGGGGGGCACAGCGCCACGCAGGCTAGCCTGGCTGCCCATGTGCCAGGCTCTGACCACACTCCCGCTTGGCCTCGCCTTCCCTCCCTCGTGACAGCCGGGGGGAGGGATGTCTCCACGCGGGGCACAAGGGAAGCAGGCACTAGCCGTGGGGTGTAAGCGCGCCGGGAGAGTCACAGAGAGGTGTGGGGAGGGAAAGGACCAAGGAGCCTGTTCTGTACTGGGGGGCCCTCTGGAAATCTGCGGAGGGGGGCGACAGAGGGAGACACTCCATGGCTTGGAGAAGCCAGAGGGGGCGCTGGACCCTCTAGGGACCTAGCTGAATCCCACAAATCACCCACGTGGGGTGAGGAAGTGGGGGCAGGGATGGCGCATCGGTGTTTCCGTCCTGCCCCGCGGGTATTTCCCAGGTGCCCGGTTTCCACAGTCTGCCTTACAGACCCCAGAGGGCCACAGGGACACAGCTCCAGGACGGCTCGATCAGCCACGTGGGAGGGCCACGAGGGATCCGCCCGGCAGTGGGGCAGGGTCCTGGGCTGGGGAGGGGGTGCCCGGCGGAGAGCCTGAGCCCAGGAAGCAAGCCTGAGATGCCAGGCAAGGCCGGCGAGGGCCAACGCAAGCTGCAGAGCACACGAGGGACGTTCCGTGTCGATTCATCGGCGAATCGACGACCGGATTCGTCGGCAAGGGGGGAGGGGCGCACGCTCCCCGCTGCGCCGCTGCCTGCGAAGCGCAGGAATTGCTGCCCACGGCTCTTGCTACACTTCACAGGCGGAGGGGCAGCAGTCGGGACCTGGCACCTCTGCCTCCCGACGGCACTGGGGGGAGCCGGCGTTTAAGCACCGGCACCGGCGTGAGGGGGGCCGTCACAGAAGACCCCTTGGGGTGCTCCCTGGGGTGCTGAGAAGGCCGCCGCTGCTCATCTTCCTGCTCTCTGGGGCTTCTCACTGCCCGGACCTGCTGGGCCAGCACCTTGGTCCTTCCCGCCCACCCAAGGCACCGACCTGAGAATCAGGCCCCCCCCCCCCCCCCCGGGCGGTGCAGAGACTGAAGCTCTTCAAATCTGAGGAAAATGCAGTTTGGGGCCCAGCTCCCCAGGCCAGCACTCCCCTCGCGGGATCAGAACCCCGATGGATTAGTTAGGTCGCCCCCTTTAGCGATGAAAGGGGGAATGTGCCCCCCAGGTAACAATTATTTACACTGGGTTTCATAACATCTCCCCCTCCTCCTCCTGGCGCGGTGAGGCGGAGATGAAAAGGAACAAAGAAAGTCTGAGGACGCTGCCTGGAAGAGGGACAGTGACGCTCAGGGTCTTAGGACGATGTGGGGAGGGGAGACTGGATTCGTTTACCTGCTGGGAGGAGGACACAGGACGGAAGCTGGAAAGTCATTGGTCTAATGCCGGTATCCGCTCCCCCAGCATCTTCCCTCTGGGGATTTCAAGCACACGGCAGATACTAGGATGAGATTCACCCATCTGCCGAGCACCAGCCCAGACGTACCCTGCTATGCTCTCAAAAGAGGGGGGCCCTCGCTTGCTCTGGCCATCAAGGCAGGAGAGAAAGCCAGTTGACAATGAAGTAAGCATCGGCGCCTCCCCAAAGCCATGACTGGTCATCTCTCAAGAAACCAGGCGCTCCCGGCATCTCCACGGCCGGACCCTGAACACGATGGGACGCGCTGACTGCACCAGTCTAGCGCTCAGTCCGTCAGTCTCCTCGTTTAACAACCAGACCATCTGCTGCCTGATTAGTCTGAGCTGAACGATTCAAGTAAAAAGGTGTCCCGGGGAGGAGGGAGAGAACTTGTTCCCCTTGGCCTCTGAGGACAGGACAAGAAGCAAGGGGCTTAGACTGCAGCAAGGGAGGTTGAGGTTGGGCCTTAGGAAACGCGTCCTGCTGGTCAGAAGAATGATTCAAGCGCCAGAGAGCTCCGTCCGTTTAGCTTAACGAAGAACAGGCCACAAGTCGCTCTGAGCACAGTCTCTAAACCCAGGGTCTAGAACTTCTGGTCCATGGACTAGTCCCGGTCGGAGCGATTATGCAATCCGGCCCTGGACCCCCATCGGGCCAGGGGAGGCCTGTCCGTTATCGGCCTCCAAGTCCCACCCCTTCGTGCCATTGGCCCACCTGCTGTGTCCCACTTCCCCCATGGCTCCGCCCACCGCCGGGAGTGCCGGAGGGCGTGACCACAGCAGCTGCATGGCACCAGGCCCCCCCGGAGCCATTCAGGAGAGAGGGCGGGGTAATGGCAGTAAGGGACAGAGTTGGGGGGTCAGTAATGGACCGCCCCCCATCCCGGCCTGAGGGGGTCCTGACCCAAATTGCACAATTGCTCCAGCTGGGATTGGCCCGGAATTTGAGACCCCTGCTCTAAAGACCTTCCCAAATCAAAGATTTTGCACATTCGATGACTCTTTAGCCTAGCAGACAAACCCATAACAAGATCCAGTGGCTGGAAGTTGACGTTAGACAAATGTAGGCTACAAATAAAAAGCAGCTTGTTAATTAGCCCTTGGAACAACTGCCTTTGAGCTGTGGTAGGTTCTCCATCACCAGAAGCCTTTAAATCAAAACGGGATGTCTTCGTAACAGAGACTCTCTAGTTCAACATATTTCAAATCTGGCATCAGGATGCTTAGGAGGATCATGAAAGTCAATTAGGATGCTGACGAGGCATTGAAAACTTCCTGACATTCTTAAGCAAAGAAAATCTCATGCTCCCACTCCCTGCACCTCCTTATCCGTCAAGGTCAAGTATTCTCTAGCAATCGCTCGGAACACACCGCTAAAATGAAGTATCGCTGTTCTCACAGATCTATTTTTACACTGACTTCTAGAGAAGACGAAACGCAGTTGTGAAAATGTTTGACTGGAGTAAAGGGCTGTGGGAAACTGAGAAGGCTGAGAAATACGGATCAAATTGAACCAGGAGATATTCATGAGAGGCAGGAATCACAAGCTGAAGTTCTTTTGCCTGATTTATGGAGGAGGTCAGACTTGATTTTCATAATGATTCCTTTCTGGCCTCAAAATCTATGAGTCCTTTGATTTTTCAGGTTTATTTTAAATTCATCCGGATTATTAGCCTAGTTTCAGATTTACCGTGCTTCGAAATACAATGTGCCCTTTATGTATCATTACTACTTAAAAAGGAAAGGATTTGTGGATGGTGAGATAAGGGGGTTATTCATACAAACGCTTTGTTTAATCCACTTTTAAATCAAAATACCATTTATCTAAATTTGCCATTTAGGAAGCTTTAAGCCACTGATGGAAGGGTCATTCTACAATAGACTGAAGCTTTTCCAACAAACACATATTCTTTTCCCCTTTTGTTTTCACCACGCTATTGCACCTCATCCTGGAGATTCAGAAATGCATCACAATGTGCCATCAAGGAAGAAAACCAGAACAGCCACTAATCCTCTCCAAACACAGGTTCCCTGCTCCATCCGAGGTGCTGGGCACCCCAACCCCTGGAGTTAAGCCCCCCCGACACAGGAAATGGGTTTTGAAGATTGTGACATTTTAAAACACAGTAATTTCTGGAGGGGGTGTTATTTGCCTCCTGGTTGTTAACCCTTTAAGATTCGTAATGAGGCTCCGTTTTTGCACAAGAGGCTTCTGAGCAAGAGCCGTTCTTCCCCTTTTTTTTCAGGAAGAATGGCTCTTAGGCAAGGGGGGGGGGGTTTGCACAAAAACAGATTAATTAATTATGCAAATGAGGTGCGTCACTATTCCATATTTTGCATCATTTGCATATTTTTTGAGCAAAACAGGGGCAGTGTAGACATAGCCTTCGAACTCAACAGTTCCTGTTGGTCTCACTTAGGACTTTGTGTTCAATAGGAGCAGCTGGGTTTGAAAGATCTGGCTGATTCGTTAGTCACCCGAACAGGAGATGGGGCACTTGCTCTCCCATAGCACAAGAACTAGGGTCTCCGAGGGGGAGTCGTGTTAGTCTAACTAAAAAAACTTAAAAGACAACAAAGGTCCTGTGGCACCTGAGAGACTAACCGAAACCCGTCGATGGGATCATGAGCTTTCGTGGGCACAGCCCACTTCTTCAGCTGACAAATGTGGAGCAAGGGGCAGAGGTGAAGTTATAAAGCAGAGAAAAAGGGGAGAGGGGCAGGAGAAAAAACTCAGTTACAGTGTCCCGGCTAAATGAGGCTACTAGAGGGGGCAGCGAGTCGCTTTTGATGTCATTTGGGTGGAATGTAACAGCCCATCCAGTTCATATCTTTGTTCAAGCCCTGCAAGATAGTATCAGATTTGCATATGGAGGCCAGTTGTGCAGACTCTGACTCTAGCTGGTTCCTGAAATGGCTTTGTAAGAGAATAGCCCCCTTCAAGTCCAGGAGCAAGTGCCCGGGCAGGTTAAAGTGTTTCGCAGCGGATGTCTGTGTGTCCCCACTCCGAATACCCGATGTGTGTCCAGTCATCCTTTGTCCACGTGACTGCCGCTGCACACGGAGGGGATGTTTTCAGAGAACTATCCACAATGACTCCAACATCTCTCTTGAGTAGTTGTAGCTAAATTAGTCCCCATCATATTGTACATCTAGAAGGGATTATTTTTTCCAATGTGAATTACTTTACATTGATCAACATTAAAATTCATTGCCCAATCACTGAGGGTGTGTCTAGACTACATGGCTACGTCAACAGAGCCATGTAGATGAGTTTACTAGACATAGGAACTGTCGACTGCCCCGGTATGCCTCGTGAAATGAGGTTTACTGGAGCGGTTGACAAAGGCTTCCACTGTCGACCGCGGAGCGTCCAGACTGCCCCGCTGTGCCACCAACAGCTGATCGGCGCAGCGCGGCGGCCATTTTGATGTAAATGAAGCCGCGATTATTTAAATCGCCACTTTATTTTCCTATGTCTAGTAAACTCATCTACATGGCTCCGTTGACGTAGCCATGTAGTCTAGACACACCCTGAGTTTGGTGAGCTCTTTTGGAAGCTCTTCCCGGGTTTCTTTGGTCTGACCTATCCTGAGCAGCCTGGTATCGCCCAGTCTCGCTGATGTGTAACCGAGCTGGCTGGAGCTCACGCCCTGGAATGGGAAATTGAAATCCCTGCACACAGCGGCGACAACCATGTCAGTTCTGCAGCAACGGGGGTTGGTTTGAGTCTCATCATCAGGATTGCAACCCATTGGGCCAGATTCTCCTCTCCCCCCAGCGTAGCGAAGGGGCAAGGGCTTGGCCACACCCAATTCTGATAAGCGATGCCCCTGGAAGGCCCTTAGTGCCAGGCAAACACCGCCACAGTGGCAGGCGGAACTTTCCCCGTGGTCCAAAGGCTGTGGGCAGATCAGCCCGAATCCCACTGAGTCCAGACATGGGACAAGTGAGCGCGGAACCGGCCCGTTCTCTGCCTCGGGGGGCTTGGCCTGGCAGTTCCCATGAGCGCCACAGCTGCCACTGAAGTACAGAGCGAAGCGTTCCCCTGGCGACTCCCGCCCAGCCCTTTCATGGACAACTGCATTCTCATTACGGTCTGTTCCTGCCAGCCAGCTGGATCCTGATCCATGCGCCCAGGTGCCCTGCCTCGGGGCCGGGGCTTCACGCCACCCTCCTCCGGCCCCAGGCTGGGCAGCCCCAGGGACTCACTCACCCCCACGCAGATCGCGTTCACTGCATTTTCATCGTGGCCCAGGTGGCCACGGAACCTGTGGGGACCAATGGGAGCACAGCAGCTTTCTTGCCAGACCTGCTCCCCTCACGGCCAAAGCCCCCACCCCAACTCGGCCTTGTTCGGGCTGAAAGCTGAGCTGCCCCGTGGCTCAAAGGAGTCACTCGGGGACAGGATATTCCTTATTCTGATAGTGTTTGTAGGCAGCCTTTGCTCTTCCCTCTTGCGCTGGGGACCCTGCCATCGACTTTCAGCGAGCTCTCCCTGTCTGGATCCCGTGGCAGTGGAGGCAACATCAGGCTGCATAGCAGGGCTGGTCCGGACCCAGCCCACCTAACACATTGAACTGCCCCCACATGGCATCTGGCGGCTATTTACACCCTTCTGCCTGCGCCCGACTTTCCAGGCGGTGGCTCAAGCAGCGGGATCCAAGATGGACAGCTCACAGCTCCCAGTCGTGATGCTACCCTGGCAGGGAATGGAGCCACGAGACCTTCAACCTGCCGCAGCAACCCCGGCGCTGGCTAGTTCCAAGCCCCGCCCCTTCCACCCCCGCTGGCAGGAGGCTAGTTTGCAGCCCCGCCCCTTCCACCCCAAGCCCCGCCCATTCTGGATTATTGCCCACCCCTACTCTACAGGAACATGTCCCCTCTTACCTTCATTACCATTAGTCTAAACATCTCCATGGAAAGACGAGCACATGCCGTTTCAACAGATTTATTTTGGCTTTTCCACCCTGCGTTCTAAGAGGGGAAGTTGTGCACCTGTTCTCTCCTGCCTACGCTGCTATGGATTAGGCCTACCGCGTTCCAGAGGACGTTACTTCTGCCCCTTGGGCTACTGTTCTTCATTGTTGGATTCCTCACTCACAGGACACGTTGGCTCTTCGGTTTCATTCCTCCCTTCGCGGACCGGCCCCGCTCTACGGGGATTCCTCTTCCTCGGGCGGCTGCGGTTCTGCGTCTGGCCCATCGCTCACCACAGACGTGGCCCCCGTAGCTTCGGGCATCTCTCCAGCCTCATCATCGAGCAGCGATTCTTTCCGTTCGGGCTGCTTCCCTAGGGCATCTCTTTCATCGGCCCCGCAGAAGGGCGGCTCGGGGATTTCGATGAGATCGACTCCGGCTGCGTAACTGCTGGACTGGGGGTCTTCGTCTGTGGGCCATTGCTCTTCTTTCAGTTTCTGAATGCAGCTCTCGTTAGTTTGCTGGCTTTTGCTCTTCACTAACACGCCTGTTTTTTGGTTGAGCCAAGTCCCTTCCTCCTGAGAAACGACGCTGTAAATAGGCAGAGCTTCCTTGGGCAGCCCTGTGGACGAAGAGCGACTCAGCGGAGTTTGCTCACTCACAAGGCCAGCTGGCTCCTGGCTTTCTCTTCTCTCTGCGCTAGCCACCCCACTGCTGCGCCGGGACTCCTGCTCCATTCGCTGCTGGCTACTGCGCCTGGAGTCTTGGCCCAGGAGCTGGGGCACGTCCATGTCCGTTCCGTCGCCTTCCGCCCCCGTTGGCTCCGGGGTCTCTAACATGCCTTCCTCACCAAAGCCACTGCTGCGCCAGGACACTTGCTCCAGGGTCTTCTGGGATGTGGCGCTGAGCGTGCGAATGGAAGTGTGACTCGTCTGTTGGCTGTGGGTGGTTAGTATTTTGCCCGTTTTCCGATTGATCCAGATCCCTTCCTCGAGAGAAACGATGCTGTATGTCTGCTGTGCTTCGTCTGTCACGTCCACGTAGGACGTTCTGCTCTGCAGGGTCTCCTCGCTCTCCTCGCTCTCCAGCCGCTGGGCTTCCGTGTCTTTTGCTTTCTCGGCCTCAACGCTGTGCCAGGATTCCTGCCCCACGGGCTGCTGCAAGTCTGCGTCTGCTTCTTCACTCTTGGGGCTGCGTGCCTCTGGGGCCTGAGTGATCCCGCCTTTGGCCACGTCGCTGCTGCGCCGGGACTGGGGCTTTTGTGCAGTGCCGGTCACTTTCTGAATCCACGTGGCACTTGTCTGTTGGCTGTGGCTCGTCATGACTTTGCCTGTTCTTCTGTTGATCCAGCTCCCTCCCTCTAGAGACACGATGCTGTACGTCTGCTGAGCTTTCTCCACCCTCACCTTGGAGGGTTTCTGCTGGGGCTCCATGCTCTCAGGGCCAGCTGGCTTCTGCACCTCTGTTTCTGCTGTTTGCTCAATGTCCGTGCTGTGCTGGGACTCTCGGCCTAGTTGCTGCCGGCTGCTACGCCTGGACTCAGCTCCTTGGAGCTGTTCCACATCTGCGACCGCTTCATCGCTTCCCTGGACACTTGGCCCTTGGGGTTCCACCTTGCCTCCTCGAGAGGCACCGCTGCTCCGTCGGGATTGCAGCACTGAGGACGGTTGGGAGGTGACAGTAAATTTCTGAATCCACGTGTCACTTGTCTGTTGGCCGTTGCTCGTCATGACTTTGCCTGTTCTTCTGTTGATCCAGGTCCCTCCATCTAGAGACACGATGCTGTACGTCTGCTGGGCTTTCTCGATCACCACAATGGAGGATCTTCTGCTGCGTTGGGCTTCCTCAAGCACATGGTCAATTGCTTCCTGGCTGCTGCGTTGGAATTCTTCAACGGACGGGTGCTGGCTCCCGAGAAAAGATGAAACCTTCACTGGCTTCTGGCTGCTGCGCCGGGACTCCTGCCCCACTGGCTGCTGGCTGCTGCGACGGGACTCCTGCCCCACTGGCTGTTCCACTGGCTGCTGGCTGCTGCGACGGGACTCCTGCCCCACTGGCTGTTCCACTGGCTGCTGGCTGCTGCGCCGGGACTCCTGCCCCACTGACTGCTCCGCTGGCTTCTGGCTGCTGCGCCTGGATTCCTGCCCCACTGGCTGCTCCACTGGCTGCTGGCTGCTGCGACGGGACTCCTGCCCCACTGGCTGCTGGCTGCTGCGACGGGACTCCTGCCCCACTGGCTGTTCCACTGGCTGCTGGCTGCTGCGACGGGACTCCTGCCCCACTGGCTGTTCCACTGGCTGCTGGCTGCTGCGCCTGGATTCCTGCCCCACTGGCTGCTCCACTGGCTTCTGGCTGCTGCGCCTGGATTCCTGCCCCACTGGCTGCTCCACTGGCTGCTGGCTGCTGCGACGGGACTCCTGCCCCACTGGCTGCTCCGCTGGCTTCTGGCTGCTGCGCCTGGATTCCTGCCCCACTGGCTGCTCCACTGGCTTCTGGCTGCTGCGCCGGGACTCCTGCCCCACTGGCTGCTCCACTGGCTTCTGGCTGCTGCGCCGGGACTCCTGCCCCACTGGCTGCTCCACTTGCTGCTGGCTGCTGCGCCGGGACTCCTGCCCCACTGGCTGCTCCACTTGTACGCCTGATTCAGCGCTCGCAAGAGAAATTCTGTCTTCGGCCTCATTTTCCCCTCCTTTGGCCGAGGCAGTGCTGCTCTGGGATTTCTGGGCCCTGACCTTGAGAAGCTCTGAGAGCGCTTTCCTAGTCCAAATGAGACTCGTCTGCTGACTCTTATTTGTCATTTCTCTGCTCGTTCTTGGGCTGATCCAGATGACTCCCTCCTCGGCATACGCTCCGTTCCCCCCCGGAACCTGCTCTCTCGACCCTCGCGACGATTTCTGGCTGTGCTGGGACAGTTGCCGTAGGGACTGCTGGCTGCTCGGCCTGGAACGTTGCTCAACGATCGGGGAAGCGCTGTGCCACGAATCTTGCGCTAGGGGCTGCTGGCTGCTGCCACGTGTCTCTAGTCCCTCGAGCTGCTGACTGCTCGAGCAAGGCTTTTGCTCCACAGCAGTTCTGCTCGTTCTCTCACTGCCCGCCTGCACGGCTTGGTCCATCACCTCTTTTCTTTTCACCATGTTCAAGCTGCTGTCTGTTTGCTGAGCTTTGTCCAGCTTTTCTTTGCCTGGCTTTATGCTCTGTTGGGTTGCCTGCCCGTCAGACAGCTGGCTATCATCCTGTGCTGCTGGCTGCTGGCTGCCGCGCCGGGACTCCTGCCCCACTGGCTGCTCCACTTGCTGCTGGCTGCCACGCCGGGACTCCTGCCCCACTGGCTGCTGGCTGCCACGCCGGGACTCCTGCCCCACTGGCTGCTGGCTGCTGCGCCGAGATTCCTGCCCCACTGGCTGCTGGCTGCTGCGCCGGGACTCCTGCCCCACTGGCTGCTGGCTGCCACGCCGGGACTCCTGCTCCACTTGCTGCTGGCTGCTGCGCCGAGACTCCTGCCCCACTGGCTTCTGGCTGCTGCGCCGGGACTCCTGCCCCACTGGTTGTTCCTCTGGCTGCTGGCTGCCGCGCCGGGATTCCTGCCCCACTGGTTGTTCCACTGGCTTCTGGCTGCTGCGCCGGGACTCCTGCCCCACTGGTTGTTCCACTGGCTGCTGGCTGCCGCGCCGGGATTCCTGCCCCACTGGTTGTTCCACTGGCTGCTGGCTGCCGCGCCGGGATTCCTGCCCCACTGGTTGTTCCACTGGCTGCTGGCTGCCGCGCCGGGATTCCTGCCCCACTGGTTGCTCCACTGGCTGCTGGCTGCCGCGCCGGGATTCCTGCCCCACTGGTTGTTCCACTGGCTGCTGGCTGCCGCGCCGGGATTCCTGCCCCACTGGTTGCTCCACTGGCTGCTGGCTGCCGCGCCGGGATTCCTGCCCCACTGGTTGTTCCACTGGCTGCTGGCTGCCGCGCCGGGACTCCTGCCCCACTGGTTGTTCCACTGGCTTCTGGCTGCTGCGCCGGGATTCCTGCCCCACTGGCTGCTCCACTTGCTGCTGGCTGCTGCGCCGAGATTCCTGCCCCACTGGCTGCTCCACTTGTACGCCTGATTCAGCGCTCGCAAGAGAAATTCTGTCTTCGGCCTCATTTTCCCCTCCTTTGGCCGAGGCAGTGCTGCTCTGGGATTTCTGGGCCCTGACCTTGAGAAGCTCCGAGAGCGCTTTCCTAGTCCAAATGAGACTCGTCTGCTGACTCTTGTTCGTCATTTCTCTGCTCGTTCTTGGGCTGATCCAGATGACTCCCTCCTCGGCATACGCTCCGTTCCCCCCCGGAACCTGCTCTCTCGACCCTCGCGACGATTTCTGGCTGTGCTGGGACAGTTGCCGTAGGGACTGCTGGATACTTTGCCAGGATATTTGCCCCAAAATAGTTCTGCTCGTCTTCTCGCTCCCAGCAGCGTCTGTCTGTTGAGCCTGGTCCATCAGCTCCTTTCTTTTATAAACACTCACGGAGCTGTCGGTCTGCTGGGCCTGGCTCATCTTGGCTTTGCCCAGCTTCCTGCTCTGCGAGGTGCCCTTCTCCACAGGCTGCGGCACGGCTGCCCCAGCGTCCTCGTTCTCAGAGCCCTCTGGCGGCTGGGGCTGACGCGTCTCATCTTCAGATCCAGCGTCGTTGTCATTGCTGAATTTGGCACTTTCTGCATCGTCGCTCTGCCGGTCTTCGTCGGTGTCTTCTTTGCCTGCGATTTGGACGGTGTAGGTTACTTGTTCTTGGTAGAGGGTTGTCCCGGCGTCAGCCATCTCTTCTTTTGCCGGTGTAGTGCTGGTCTGAGATGGTAACTCCCTGGTCAAGCTTATCTCAAATTTCTCTGGTTTACTAGCTAGCGGGGCCACGGGTCTCACACTCCTGCCTGGTTCGTGCCCCCAGGGTGTGTCTGCCTCTTAAAAACTAGGTGTTGTAATCTAAGTTTCACCCTTGTTGAATGTCACTTCAAGGGGGTTTTCTTCTCATCAGGGCTGTGACTTGTCTTTAGGCTGCCTCATTGTCTAGGTGGGTGGTCAGAGTCTGTGTGTTTCGTCTTCCTACGCAGAGCCAGTTGGAACCATGGCACAAATGCTAAAAGAACAGCCCCGTGTCCTTCGCCCTGGGTCTCATCCTGCGCCACGCGTCTTCCTGGTGGATTCCTCCTCCGGCTTTGTGACTCGCGGCCATGCCGTTCTAGAAGCTTCACCTGTCTGTGACATCACTGTCCAGTCTGTCAGCAGGGGCCCGTCTCTCTAGTCATTGACTAGAGTCGGGCCCGCATCAGAAACCCACACCTGAAACCAATTCCTCTCTGAGGACCCGGGACCCACGCTGGAATTTGTGGCTCTGTTCCACCTCTAAACTTGCCCGACAGCTCTCTTCCCACGGAATGCCCCTCGAGCTGAAGGGGAGAGGCAGCGATTTGCTGTTCCCTTCCGTTATCTCACAACCTCTGAAACCGCAGCAGCCTGGGTTCCAGGCCCGTGCGCATCACAGCTTCCTTTCCAGTCAGCTCGCTTCTCCGATGTACCATTCAGCTGGAAATTCATTCCAATTTTAAACGTCCAGCTTTGTTGTCCTGGTTTGATTTAGAAAATCCGCTTTGCAGCATTTTCCTGAGGTAAGTTTTATGAGACACAAAGAGGATAGGAAATGCAAAACACAAGTCACCAATGCTTATTTCAGCCCAACCATGTCACCGGCTGGACTGGGCCTGACAAACTAAGATTTCCAGAACGTCAGAAGTACATGGCCACACACAAACAGGCATGTGCCATTGTGTGCCTGATCAGCATCAGCAATTACACCCAAATTGGACATTTACCTGAGCATATACCCCAAGAGATGTCTCTGTGACAGATATTTGTCTGTCCAGAACTCCATTCCTTTGTGCGGTTATAATGACCTAGGGAACGTAGACATGCAACTTAATAAAGAATTTTGCATACGGTCCCAAGTGCACCAGGCAGGGGATAGAGAAGTTTATCAGGGGCCCAGAGTTTCACAGCTAAGACTTCATCTTTAATTCACAGCACAGCAGTATTGCTCATGTAGTGTGAACTATCCTGCATCTCAGGAAAGTTGCCCAGTGAACTCCTCTGGATAATCCAGCAACAAAAATGATGAGGGGTTTGGAACGGGTCCCATATGAAGACAGATTAAAAAAGACTGAGACTTTTCATCTTAGAAAAGAAAAGCCTCAAGGGGGATGTGATAGAAGTCTATGAAATCATGACTGGTGTGGCGAAAATGAATAAGGAAAAGTTATTTACTTGTTCCCATCACATAAGAACTAGGGGTCACCAAATGAAATGAAGAGGTAGTAGGTTTAAAACAAACCAAAGGAAGTTTATCTTCATACAGTGCACAGTCAATCTGTGGAACTCCTCGCCAGAGGACGTGGTGAAGACTAGGACTTTAACAGGGTTCAAAAAAGAGCTAGAAAGATTCACGTAGGTTAGGGCCATCCATGGCTGTTAGCCAGGCTGGGTAGGAACGGTGTCCCTAGCCTCTGTTTGTCAGAGGGTGGAGATGGGTGACGGGGTGGATCGCTTGATGATTCCTACTGGCCAATGTGGGAAGATCAGACACTGGGCTGGCTGGACCTTTGGTCTGACCCTGTCTGGCCATTCTTAAGAACCAGTTCAGACTTTTACCAAACTAAGTTCAGCCGTGGTGTCTGCTTGTTAACTTTTCAAAACAGCATTTCCACACTTTCGTCCATGCCGTCCCTCGTGGCTAGCTGATGCTCTCTTTCAACACTCGCAGAAGTCATGATCCTTCTTCAAAACCCTCCTTAAAACTCTCCTTGGCTATGAGGCCCACAAAAAGAACTTGACAAGAGCTAGCCTGCTGCTGTGCTGAGACCATGTCCTACATGCTGAACGTTACGGACTCTTCGTTTGGTCGGTCTGGATCCATCTGTTGCGTCTTGCTTTATACTTATACTGCAGCTGTTGGGGGGCAGAGACCGGCTTCTTGTTCTGTGTTTGTACAGTAACTAGCACGATACAGATGGGCTGTGTCTAGACTGCATCCCTTTTCCGGAAAAGGGATACAAATTAGACACATCGCAATTGCAAATGAAGCGGGGATTTAAATGCCCCCCTCCCCCGCTTCATTTGCAATTGCGATGTGTTTAATTTGCATCCCTTTTACGGAAAAGGGATGCAGTCTAGACACAGCCTTCTGCTCCAAGATTAGAGCTTTCGGGTGCTATCATAATACAAACGATACCAATAATAAGCGAAACCCCTTGCGAAACTATGGGACGCCCACATCTTGAATACTGTGTACAGATGTGGTCTCCTCACCTCAAAAAAGATATTTTGGCCTTGGAAAGGGTTCAGAAAAGGGCAACTAAAATGATGAGGGGTTTGGAACGGGTCCCATGTGAGGAGAGGTTAAAGCGACTGGGACTTTTCAGTTTAGAAAAGAGGAGACTGAGGTGGGATATGATAGAGGTCTATAAAATCATGAGTGGTGTGGAGAGGGCTGATAAAGAAAAGTTATTTATTAGTTCCCTAAATAGAAGAACTAGAGGACACCAAATGAAATTAATGGGTAGCAGGTTTAAAACTAATAAAAGAAAGTTCTTCTTCACACAGCGCATAGTCAACCTGTGGAACTCCTTGCCAGAGGAGGCTGTGAAGGCTAGGACTATAACAGAGTTTAAAGAGAAGCTAGATAATTTCATGGAGGTTAGGTCCATAAAAGGCTATTAGCCAGGGGAAACGCCCAAGGACAATCAGTGTGGACATAAACAAGACGTCTAACTGAATATCATGTTTTTAAAACTGACCCCAGCAAGGGTGAAGTCAGCTGGGATATGGGTCCTACATAAATAACTAGGAACTTCCAGTTATTTCAGTCAAAAATGACAGGGCCTTACTTGGGACCAGTTTTTAAACCAAATTGATACCTAATCAAGTTAGGTGCCTGAATACTTTTAAAGATAGGGCCCTGGGTCAAAAAAAGATGGAAGACATGGTGGCCTCTAAGTAGTGAAATAGTCGTGTGCTCTTCTGTACAGTCAATGGTTAACCTGAAGTAATCGCGTGTCCCCCCGCCAAAGCACCCAAACCGCGAGTCACAGCTAATGTTACACTTTTCTCATGAATTACTGAAGTGCAGACTGTCCGCATAAGGACTGTCTTACGCCCACTGCAACGGTGTAACAGCGCCATGGCAAAGTCATTCGTACGGTGCACTCGCCTGCGGAAAGTCTCCTGATTGGTTTGGGAGCGGCAAGTCCCTTCTGCTGCCCCACTCGATAAGAAGTTCCTCGCGCCACGCGTGAAGAAGGTCTATGCGCCAGCTCCTGAGACTGGCACTGTGCTGGGCGCCCCCATAGCTGGCGTCCAACGCTGCCCGTTCAGCAGTGTCTCCTTGATTGTCCCATCCCTTCACTGTGAGGCCACTATCCTGTTCTCGACTCCTTTCTCCAGCCGTTGGAGAGGTCAAAGGGCATTTGACACTCATGCCAATGGCACTCCAGTCATCTGTCCCCAGTGAGGACTGTCACATAGCTGGCACGCTCTCCGCATCTTTACTGAACAGCCGCGTACTCCACATGGCTCCCACCCGGTGGATCAGCTGTACCCAGGAAACGTGTTACCACATCAGAAGGCTGTTCCTTCTCGTGCATATTTGGGCGTTTTGTGCCGGGAACCACCATGTCAATGACATGCGTGTATTTAACGTCGTCACCGATCTGGTGACGTGAGCAATAATCAGGGGACATTCCATCCATCGTGCTGCGTTCCCCTCCTCCAGCTCTGCCTGCATTTACCACACTGTGGTGGGAGCCGACCGTAGGCTGGCGGGCTTCATTCTGTCAGGCTTATTTCAGGGCAGGGCGTGGGGGTGCAGGACTCAGGCCAGGGGGCTGGGAGACTATAGTGGGGGGGGCTTACAAGGCTGCCCATGACAGCGAGGGTGCCACTGCTCCCAGGAGGCCAGGTTCTCCAACTGCCCCACCCCCAGCCTCCATCCAGCTTGTCCAGGGTGGAGATTGCCCAGTGCTCCACAGGTTGGCCTCAGACTCCAGCAGACCCCTCCCCAGCCTCCAGTTGATACAAGGGATGGGATCTCCCCCCCCCAACTAGCCGCCAGCTGGTTGGGGGATAGAGCAGGGCTCCGAGGGGCCAGTCCCTGGAGTGCAGCTGCCCCCCGCCCCCCAACTGCTGGTAGTCCCAGGGGATAGGGATCTGGGGGGCCAGCCTCAGCTGCCAGAAGCTCCCCTTCCCCCCGCCCTGCAACTGATCTGGGGAGGCGGGGTTCTGGGGGCCTGTCCCGGCCTCCAGCTGCCCCCCCACACACACACCTGCCACTGCAAACACAGATCAGGTGGCTTGATACATGTTTTCGTTGACATAAGATAAGCACGAGAGCGCCAGCGGATAAAGAGCCGAGGGTCGTCACCTGACCTGTATCTCAAGGCACTTGCAACCATGCTTAGCATTCAGACAGCGTGCAGAAAACCAACGTCTTTAAGGAGGCTATTTCTGGCACAAAGGGAACATTGATCCCAGCGGCCAATGCTGCCGTGCCTGGGACCTCACTGACATTCAGCAGAGAAAAGCTGAAAGCACAAGGCCAAGCTACAAGAAGGAAAGTCCCCACCACCGAGCCACTAGGAGAGTCAACCTGCTTCCAGACCTGAGTCCAGACCAGCTGTCCAGAAGCAACCCTCTGAGTCGAGATTCCTGTGGTGCAGATGGAGAACCCACATCTGACTGTCCCGGGGAGGAAAGGGAAGTGAAGGGGAAAGGCAGGTTCAGCCCCCAAAAGCCCCTTTTATGGATACACCAATTTGCATGCCCAGTTCACACTTGCTCCCAAACACGCGTGTGGCGCTTCTGCTCAGAGAAGCCACTTTTTAAAAGATCTCTGGCAAGGCCCCGACGCTCTGAGTCATCCCCACTTCAGGGCCCGGATGGGGACGTGTGCGAAATTGCACGTTGTCATGGTCATCGCAATGAGTCTCCCTCACGATTCGTCTTTGCTGCGACTTCCATCCTCCCAGAACTCGTCCCCTTCCCCACTGCAGAGGGAGGCTCAGGGAGAGGGGCTGAGGTAACGCCACGCGTCTGGGCTGGAAGGGGGACTCTCCACCCACCCAAAGAGACATTTGATAAGGGGGATGGAGCCGGGAGCACAGGCCTTTCTGTTCTACCTGTTTCCCCAAAACACGAGGAAAGGCGCCGACTCATCAATAGTCCCTCATTCAAAATGGCCGTCCTCTCCCGTGAGGTCACTGGGGCTGGAGCCGGGCCAAAGGCCACCGTTTCCCGACAGTCTCTCAATAAAGATGGCCGCCATGTTCCATTGTGCGAGAGAGACCAAAGCGGTGCCTGAAGAGGCAGGATGAGGCAAGAGAAGTGACTGGGGCCTGGAAAAACTGGAGGCAAAATGGGAAGATAAAGAGTGGAGGGGGCCTGGAGAAGGGGGCAGGATGGAGGGTGGGGGGGGCGGATGGTGTGGTGAGGGGTCGGGGAAGGGAAGGCGGGAGGGGGCTGCACCTATTTATCATCTAACTCCCCTTTGACCAAAGGAAGTAAGCAAGGAGCAGAGAGACTGGAAGGAGGAACAGGCAGCGAATGGCAGCCCCCTAACTTAGGGTGGGAAGAAGGCAAGTGGAGCCCACGCTGGAGAGCTCTGCATTAAAAGTTGGGTTTGACTTGAAATTACCCCGTGCCCGTTGGAAATTACCCCGTGCCCGTTGGAAATTACCCCGTGCCCGTTGGAAATTACCCCGTGCCCGTTGGCAGAGCTGCAGAGGGGCACGGACGAGCCGAACAACAAAGTCAAACACCAGGCTTTGTGCTTTAAAATCTCACGATTGTAGGGGACAATCCCGGGCTCTGTATCTCTGGCGCTTGCAAACCCACCTCTCCCTCCGGCTGCGCATGCTGAGCAAGGAGAGCGGCAGAGCAGAGATGCTCCCAGAACAGAGTCCACAGAGTCCACTGTCAGAGCGAGGGCCCCATATGGGGGGCAGCTTCCCGCCTCCCTGACTGACGCCCAGGCCGGGGGGGGGCCGCAGGACCGGGGCTGGCCCCAGCGTGGGCAGGGAGGGGCGCAGGGGGAGGGAGCCATGTTCAGACTCTCCCTGGGGTCACCGCAGCAGGGGAGCGGCACCCCCGGGCCCACCCCCCCACTGAACCCAGGGCCAAGGAACGCGGCACCGCCCCCCCGCCCCCCCGTCCCCCCGCCCCCCTCAGGCCAGGGCTGGGCAGCGCGGCCCCCGCCCCGAGGAGAGGCTAGGGCAGGGGGGAGCCCCAGGCCGGCCCGGCCCAGGTCCCCCTCCCTCGTAGGGCACGTCCAGGAGCCGCAACCCAGCCCGGCCCCCTCCCAGAGCACAGGCGGGGGGGGGGGGGTTGTGGCCTGAGCTGTCCCCCCAAAATAGAAACCAGGGCTGGGGACCACAGCGCCCCCCCCACACAGACACACACTCCAGCCCACAGCAATCCCCAGGTGAGACCCAGCCGGGCCCTGCCCCCTCCCCTGCCCCGGGCCGGGAACTGCTAGAGCCAGAAACCGCACCCCCCCACCATCCCCATTGCACCCTGCCCCCCAACTAGAGACACCCCGTCCCCACAGCAGGCTCTGACCCAGCTCCCTGTGCCCCGCCCTACCCACCACATGCACAGCCCTGCACCCTCCCCCTCCTACCATCTGCCCCCCGCCCTCACTCCTGCACCCTCCCCCTCCTGCCCTCAGCCCCCCGAACACCCACCCCACCCTCACTCCTGCACCCTCCCCCTCCTGCCCTCAGCCCCCCGAACACCCACCCCACCCTCACACCTGCACCCTCCCCCTCCTGCCCTCAGCCCCCCGAACACCCACCCCACCCTCACTCCTGCACCCTCCCCCTCCTGCCCTCAGCCCCCCGAACACCCACCCCACCCTCACACCTGCACCCTCCCCCTCCTGCCCTCAGCCCCCCGAACACCCACCCCACCCTCACTCCTGCACCCTCCCCCTCCTGCCCTCAGCCCCCCGAACACCCACCCCACCCTCACACCTGCACCCTCCCCCTCCTGCCCTCAGCCCCCCGAACACCCACCCCACCCTCACACCTGCACCCTCCCCCTCCTGCCCTCAGCCCCCGAACACCCACCCCACCCTCACTCCTGCACCCTCCCCCTCCTGCCCTCAGCCCCCGAACACCCACCCCACCCTCACTCCTGCACCCTCCCCCTCCTGCCCTGAGCCCCCGAACACCCACCCGCCCACTCCTGCACCCTCCCCCTCCTGCCCTCAGCCCCCCAAACACCCACCCCACCCTCACTCCTGCACCCTCCCCCTCCTGCCCTCAGCCCCCGAACACCCACCCCACCCTCACTCCTGCACCCTCCCCCTCCTGCCCTCAGCCCCCGAACACCCACCCCACCCTCACTCCTGCACCCTCCCCCTCCTGCCCTCAGCCCCCGAACACCCATCCCACCCTCACTCCTGCACCCTCCCCCTCCTGCCCTCAGCCCCCGAACACCCACCCCCCCACTCCTGCACCCTCCCCCTCCTGCCCTGAGCCCCCGAACACCCACCCCACCCTCACTCCTGCACCCTCCCCCTCCTGCCCTCAGCCCCCGAACACCCACCCCCCCACTCCTGCACCCTCCCCCTCCTGCCCTGAGCCCCCGAACACCCACCCCACCCTCACTCCTGCACCCTCCCCCTCCTGCCCTGAGCCCCCGAACACCCACCCCACCCTCACTCCTGCACCCTCCCCCTCCTGCCCTCAGCCCCCGAACACCCACCCCACCCTCACTCCTGCACCCTCCCCCTCCTGCCCTCAGCCCCCGAACACCCACCCCCCCACTCCTGCACCCTCCCCCTCCTGCCCTCAGCCCCCGAACACCCACCCCACCCTCACTCCTGCACCCTCCCCCTCCTGCCCTCAGCCCCCGAACACCCACCCCCCCACTCCTGCACCCTCCCCCTCCTGCCCTCAGCCCCCGAACACCCACCCCCACCCTCACTCCTGCACCCTCCCCCTCCTGCCCTCAGCCCCCCGAACACCCACCCCCCCACTCCTGCACCCTCCCCCTCCTGCCCTCAGCCCCCCGAACACCCACCCCACCCTCACACCTGCAACCTCCCCCTCCTGCCCTCAGCCCCCGAACACCCGCCCCCCCACTCCTGCACCCTCCCCCTCCTGCCCTCAGCCCCCCGAACACCCACCCCACCCTCACACCTGCACCCTCCCCCTCCTGCCCTCAGACCCCCGAACCTCCACCCCACCCTCACTTCTGCACCCTCCCCCTCCTGCCCTCAGCCCCCCGAACACCCACCCCACCCTCACTTCTGCACCCTCCCCCTCCTGCCCTCAGCCCCCCGAACACCCACCCCACCCTCACTCCTGCACCCTCCCCCTCCTGCCCTCAGACCCCTTAACCTCCACCCCACCCTCACTCCTGCACCCTCCCCCTCCTGCCCTCAGCCCCCCGAACACCCACCCCACCCTCACTCCTGCACCCTCCCCCTCCTGCCCTCAGCCCCCGAACACCCACCCCCCCACTCCTGCACCCTCCCCCTCCTGCCCTGAGCCCCCGAACACCCACCCCACCCTCACTCCTGCACCCTCCCCCTCCTGCCCTCAGCCCCCGAACACCCACCCCCCCACTCCTGCACCCTCCCCCTCCTGCCCTCAGCCCCCGAACACCCACCCCCCCACTCCTGCACCCTCCCCCTCCTGCCCTCAGCCCCCGAACACCCACCCCACCCTCACACCTGCACCCTCCCCCTCCTGCCCTCAGCCCCCTGAACACCCACCCCACCCTCACTCCTGCACCCTCCCCCTCCTGCCCTCAGCCCCCGAACACCCACCCCCCCACTCCTGCACCCTCCCCCTCCTGCCCTGAGCCCCCGAACACCCACCCCACCCTCACTCCTGCACCCTCCCCCTCCTGCCCTGAGCCCCCGAACACCCACCCCACCCTCACTCCTGCACCCTCCCCCTCCTGCCCTCAGCCCCCGAACACCCACCCCACCCTCACTCCTGCACCCTCCCCCTCCTGCCCTCAGCCCCCGAACACCCACCCCCCCACTCCTGCACCCTCCCCCTCCTGCCCTCAGCCCCCGAACACCCACCCCACCCTCACTCCTGCACCCTCCCCCTCCTGCCCTCGGCCCCCGAACACCCACCCCCCCACTCCTGCACCCTCCCCCTCCTGCCCTCAGCCCCCGAACACCCACCCCCCCACTCCTGCACCCTCCCCCTCCTGCCCTCAGCCCCCGAACACCCACCCCTACCCTCACTCCTGCACCCTCCCCCTCCTGCCCTCAGCCCCCCGAACACCCACCCCCCCACTCCTGCACCCTCCCCCTCCTGCCCTCAGCCCCCCGAACACCCACCCCACCCTCACACCTGCAACCTCCCCCTCCTGCCCTCAGCCCCCGAACACCCGCCCCCCCACTCCTGCACCCTCCCCCTCCTGCCCTCAGCCCCCCGAACACCCACCCCACCCTCACACCTGCACCCTCCCCCTCCTGCCCTCAGACCCCCGAACCTCCACCCCACCCTCACTTCTGCACCCTCCCCCTCCTGCCCTCAGCCCCCCGAACACCCACCCCACCCTCACTTCTGCACCCTCCCCCTCCTGCCCTCAGCCCCCCGAACACCCACCCCACCCTCACTCCTGCACCCTCCCCCTCCTGCCCTCAGACCCCTGAACCTCCACCCCACCCTCACTCCTGCACCCTCCCCCTCCTGCCTTCAGCCCCCCGAACACCCACCCCACCCTCACTCCTGCACCCTCCCCCTCCTGCCCTCAGCCCCCGAACACCCACCCCCCCACTCCTGCACCCTCCCCCTCCTGCCCTCAGCCCCCGAACACCCACCCCACCCTCACTCCTGCACCCTCCCCCTCCTGCCCTCAGCCCCCGAACACCCACCCCCCCACTCCTGCACCCTCCCCCTCCTGCCCTCAGCCCCCGAACACCCACCCCCCCACTCCTGCACCCTCCCCCTCCTGCCCTCAGCCCCCGAACACCCACCCCACCCTCACACCTGCACCCTCCCCCTCCTGCCCTCAGCCCCCTGAACACCCACCCCACCCTCACTCCTGCACCCTCCCCCTCCTGCCCTCAGCCCCCTGAACACCCACCCCACCCTCACACCTGCACCCTCCCCCTCCTGCCCTCAGCCCCCTGAAATCCCCACCCCCACCCTCACTTCTGCACCCTCCCCCTCCTACCCTCAGTCCCCGAACACCCACCCCCACCCTCACTTCTGCACCCTCCCCCTCCTGCCCTCAGCCCCCGAACACCCACCCCACCCTCACTCCTGCACCCTCCCCCTCCTGCCCTCAGCCCCCCGAACACCCACCCCACCCTCACTCCTGCACCCTCCCCCTCCTGCCCTCAGCCCCCCGAACACCCGCCCCACCCTCACTCCTGCACCCTCCCCCTCCTGCCCTCAGCCCCCTGAAATCCCCACCCCCACCCTCACTTCTGCACCCTCCCCCTCCTACCCTCAGCCCCCGAACACCCACCCCCACCCTCACTTCTGCACCCTCCCCCTCCTGCCCTCAGCCCCCGAACACCCATCCCACCCTCACTCCTGCACCCTCCCCCTCCTGCCCTCAGCCCCCGAACACCCACCCCACCCTCACTCCTGCACCCTCCCCCTCCTGCCCTCAGCCCCCCGAACACCCACCCCACCCTCACTCCTGCACCCTCCCCCTCCTGCCCTCAGCCCCCCGAACACCCACCCCACCCTCACTTCTGCACCCTCCCCCTCCTGCCCTCAGCCCCCCGAACACCCACCCCACCCTCACACCTGCACCCTCCCCCTCCTGCCCTCAGACCCCCGAACCTCCACCCCCACCCTCACTTCTGCACCCTCCCCCTCCTGCCCTTAGACCCCCGAACACCCACCCCACCCTCACACCTGCACCCTCCCCCTCCTGCCCTCAGACCCCCGAACCTCCACCCCCACCCTCACTTCTGCACCCTCCCCCTCCTGCTCTCAGCCCCCCGAACACCCAGCCCACCCTCACACCTGCACCCTCCCCCTCCTGCCCTCAGACCCCCGAACCTCCACCCCCACCCTCACTCCTGCACCCTCCCCCTCCTGCCCTCAGCCCCCTGAAATCCCCACCCCCACCCTCACTTCTGCACCCTCCTCCTCCTGCCCTCAGCCCCCGAACACCCACCCCACCCTCACTCCTGCACCCTCCCCCTCCTGCCCTCAGCCCCCTGAACCACCACCCCACCCTCACTCCTGCACCCTCCCCCTCCTGCCCTCAGCCCCCTGAAATCCCCACCCCCACCCTCACTTCTGCACCCTCCTCCTCCTGCCCTCAGCCCCCGAACACCCACCCCACCCTCACTCCTGCACCCTCCCCCTCCTGCCCTCAGCCCCCTGAAACGCCCACCCCACCCTCACACCTGCACCCTTCCCCTCCTGCCCTCAGACCCCCGAACACCCACCCCACCCTCACTCCTGCACCCTCCCCCTCCTGCCCTCAGCCCCCCAATCCCTGACCCCCACCCTCACTCCTGCACCCCCATCCTCTGGTCACAGCCCCCCATACACCCAACCTCCTGCTCTGAGCATCCCCACCAACCTCATGCCTTGATTCCAGCCGGCCCCACACCCTGCCCTCACCCCCCACCCCACCCAACCCCCTGCCCTATACAATCATTTGCATAACACTTATACATTTTTCTTTGCTTTTATGAAAGGGCGTCTCATGCCAGTGAGGGCCCGAGCAATGGCGGGGGAATGTGGTAGCGAGGGTCAAAACTCCCCTTTCCCCCCGACCCGGGAGAGCCAGGCGTCTTCCTCTCGACTGCCGCCGGCCCGCTCTGCTTCTCTTTCCGTGGCGTTTGGAGACCCTGAACGTGCATCGGGACTGGGACCCAGTGATGCCCGTGGCCCCGGGCAGCAGCAAGCCCCAGACATCGACGCCGTCCTGATCAGTCGCCTTTCCAGGCATTGGATAGGAACTGCTCCGGCTTTCACGCTGCTGGGCGCCTTTTGTCCCTAGAACGAGCCGTTCGATGAACATCAGAATCCGTTGTCTTGGGCCCCTCCTGTCCCTCACCTCTCGCTCTGTGGCATATTTTATTGACCACGCTCTTCACTTCCTTGCTTGTTTTTCTCCTACTTTTACTGGCCGCGGTTTGTTTTGGCAGCATCCTCATCCCCATCTTGGATCCCTGTTCATTAATTCTCTGTTAAATTCACTTGACAGTATTCAAAAGAAATAAAACCATTGTGGGCAAGCATAGCGTTGATAATGCAATATTTTCCTCCACCGCTCTGGGGGAGACGTGTCTAGAAGTGCCATGCAAAACACCCAGCAGCCGTTTCAAAATGGGAAAACATACCCCGGACTCTGAATGGGGCGCCGCTCGTTTCTATGGCAACCCCTCGGCATGAATACCTTATTGCAAAATTGATGATCAAAATCAGTGAGATACAAATCTACCCACACAAAAGCCCGAGAGCCGGTTCAGAAGTAAAAACCCAGGAATGGCGCATTTACATTTCACACAGCACTGCAGGGCAGCCCGTCCGGCCTGCAAGCAGCTGGTGTCAGTACGCACCCATCCTGGGTAGATGTTCTCTCTGGGCTGCAGACACATCACGGCGTCAGACAGGTGAGAGAAAAGGGACAGGCCACTTCCCACCCGGCTGTGGATGATGATAAATAGCGTCTCTGTTTCCTGTGGGTGTGTTTGCTGGGCGAGTCCAGTGCAAGGTGAGTCTGTGGTGGACCCATCGGTGCTGCCACAAAATATCCCTTTGATATATAGGGTTATGCCAATTTTCTTCCACATATTGATCTGAGGAAGTGGGTCTGGCCCACGAAAGCTCATCACCTAATAAACCATCTTGTTAGTCTTTAAAGCACTGCACAGTCCTGTCTTTTGTTTCAGCCAGACCAGACTAACCCGTAGTTATCACCATATGCAACGGCGCGTTGGGGTTTCCCCGTCTCCCGCACCCCCGTAGTGGCATGGACAGACTCCCCCAGCCAGTAGAATAGAGGGAGTTTATTGCTTCTCCAGGATACAGCACAGCACAGATGTCATCTGGTTACAGGGCCTGGGGCCAGGAGGCCTCAGAGCCCCCCCTTGAGATGGGGGGTGGCTGGGCCCTACAATCTCAGCCCCCTCCTTAGCCCCTTCTCCCCTGCTTCCCAGACAGCACCTGCCTGCCTTCCAGCCCTGCCCCCCAGCGCGGGTTGGACCCCGCCTTCCTCCCTTTGTCTCCCTCCCTGGGAGGCGACCGGTCAGGCTGGTTGGGAGCCCCTTGCCTAGTGACGCATCCGCCGTCCTGTTGGGCCGTGCTACAAACAGCCGCCAGTGGAGGTCACCCACAGCCCACCGCCCAAGCCCAGCAACCAGCAAGGCCCCCCCACACCACACTGGGTTACAGAGCAGACAGCCCCCCACCCCGCCACACTATAAAACAAACAATATGTGACAACCACAGAAATGGGGACCCCGAAGTGCCAACGCACACACACGTCCCCTCGCCCCGGGTGGGGCCCGCGCTGGACACGGGGAGGTATAGCACCGTGTCTGCCTCCGAGAAAACACCTCTCGCATGCATATAGGAAAGGGATGTCCTCCTCTGAATCCAATAGAGGTGGGTCAGGTCAGCCCGGGCCAGTGTGTGCTGCCTTCATCCCGCTAATTGTTTAGACAAATACATTTTCGTATTTACGAGATCACATCCGTGCACCGTTCCTGTTAAGGGTCATGTCCTAGGCGGCACCCTGGCCCTCAATTGTGCCACGAGGAGTTCCAGAGGTCTCTGGTCTGGTCCAAATTCATGCAGTTCTGCCCAGTGCTTCTGACAGTCAGGACAGTCGCCAGAGGATTCAACATACTGTATTTACTTTGGGATGCTTCCAGGATCTCGTGCTGGGGTGTTTCCCCTTTGGGGGCTGCCGTGGGTTCCTGGCTGGTCAGTTGTAGGGGAGCAGGGTGGGATGGAAAACACATCCCTGCCTTACAGGCGTCTCCAGAGGCAGTTGGGGGGCTGAGCACATGGGTGGGAAACTCGAAGGGCTTTTGAGGCACAAAGGTAGAGGAGATGTGTTGTGTTCTGGGTTCATGGAAGCAGCTGAGACCTTCTGTTCCAGCAAGGGATCCTCACGTTCTTTCCCATGCGCTCCGGGTCAAAGGTGATCTCAAAGGGGGAAGGGTCTCTGAACTGGGATTCTTAGCTCCCTCGGCTTCCGGGGCACACGAATGGAACGAAGGGCTGGCCGCAATGTTGGCGTGTCACTTTATTTCATTCATTTATTTCCGTTTCTGTCGGCAAAGCATGAATTGGGTCACTGCTGCTCCCTCTTTCCTTTTGTATCGTCCCAGGGAAACGTTGGGGTAACATACCGCAGGGATCTTGCCCAGCTCACCGAGAGGTGCACCACCTCCCATATCGACCTGATGCCCAGAAAGCCTCAAGAGAGCTTCGCGTCCTGGTCCCAGGTGAGGAGGAGACTGTGGCCGGCCTGCCAGACCGATTAACGACCAACCAGTTATGTCTGGGCTCTGCTAATCAAACTTCGACTTGGTGTTTCTCTTCCCCCTGGTGGGCCATGCCCGAGACAGGATTGCAGGGTTCCTTTCCAGGGAATGGCTGATTGAATTCTCCCAGGGGGCATCTACACTGCACCGTTATTTCGAGATAACAACGTGAGCGTCTACACGGCCATTCCATTATTTCAAAATAATTTCAAAATGACGGGTGGCTTATTCCGACTTCTGTGAACCTCATTCCATGAGGAATCACATCTCTTCTAAAATAGCTATTGTGGATGCTCCACTGCTGCTATTTTGAAATAGCCCCTCCCCAGGGTGTCACGTTACCGGAGTTTAAGGGGAGCAGCCAGGTCACTGCTGTGCCCATGGGGGGGGGTTGCCCCAAAAGTGGGTACAAAGGGGGCCATGTGAGGTGTCAAACAAAAGCTTACTTTCTACCGATTCTGTATCTGCTCTTCATATATCGGTATAATGTCTGTGTGTGGCGTTAGGAATATGGACTCTGTGTGGAGATTAGGAGTTTCTCTGTATGTGCTTGAGCAATGAGCTCAGCCTATGGACATGCTAATTAGCAAGGCTCCAGGGACAATAGGTCTCTTAAGTACTAGAGACCCACCTGGGAAGGAATCTAGGTGCCTGGCCAGAGACCATGTGACTCTCTCCAGCTTGGAAGAAGCCAGGAGGAGAGAGAAATAGGCCTAACTCCAGGCAGGACTGAGTGGGACGGCTGCAGCCCGCCGGGAGGCCCAGGTGGAAACTACTGACTCTGCAGCACTCCGGTTCAGCCCTCACGCTGCAAGCAGACATCCACAGACCCGCCAGGGTGCTACCCACGGAGCTGGTGCAAGGAGGACCAAAGCCTCCTCCTTCCAGGGAAGCCCCCTGATGCTAAGTCTGCCTCGGAGTGACCCACACACATGAAATACCAAAGAGGAGACAAAGAAAGAGACCGTCAATGTGTTTTAGAAGCCGCGGGGGCTTGTGTCCACAGAATGGGTAGGCGCGCCCTGCTGGGAACGTATGAAATTAAAAGAAAAGAATGAAAACGTTTCAGATCAAGCTAAGGAACGGCTCAGCTTGACTCTCTCTCTCGGCACATGTCAGGCGAGTGGCACAGATTAAAGGTAAAGTCGCTGCAAAGATTCAGCACAGTCTATTCTTGACATAAAAGCGGGGAAAGTTTTTTTTGTTTTCAAAGACAAAACTTCTTGAAAGAGAAATGTTCCTCGCTGCCGCACCCTGCCCCTGGACTGTTCTTGTAGTCAGTGAAACGTGTTTGAGATCAGGACCTTCCGAAAGTCAGGATCAGGATTCCTGCGCCGGCTCACCGGCGCTTGGTGACTTTCTAGGAAGCTGTCTGCGTCACCGAGCTGTTTCTCCATTGAACCAATCGATTGTTTCAATTGTATTTTCTCAGGCTGTTGCGGGGAGGATGACACAATGAACCCGGCACCCCCTTTTTGCTCCCAATTACAGTTTCAAATCCTGGAGATCCAAGTGTTTGATGAGGATAATAATATGCCGACGTTTAGCTCTGCAAACCATTCTGCTGCGTGTGCCAGGGGATAAGTGCACGTGCAAAGAGCCGTTTGCCCATGCAAACATGCTCAGACGTCAGCACCTTTGTGGAAGCGTTTGGATCAAAACCCTGCTCCTGTTGAAATCAGTGGAAAATCTCCAAGCCCGGTAAAGAAGAAAAGTGGTTTTCTCTTGCCACAGAGGGCAGGACAAGAGGCCGTGGGGGTCGAACCTCAGCAGAGCAGATTAAATCTCAAGAAAACCTTCCTCACTAGAAGAGCAGTTGGACAACTGAACAGATGCCTCGAGAGGCCATAGAAGCACATTCACTGGAGCGTTTCCACAGGGGACTGGATAGTTTGGACCAGGGTTTTCAACCCGTGGTACGAGCACCCTTAGGGGTATTCGAGAGAAGTCTGGGGGGTGCATCAACTCAGCAGAAATTTGGAGAAAACTGAATTTTTGTTTTAAGTTGGACAGAACTTTATTATTTTTGTCCTTTTTACACCCAAAAATTTCATCGTCCGCCCGGCTGCAATTCAGTTGTTTAAAGAAATGTGTGGCAATGGTAGAAAAAAAATGTGCATGTCTGAAAACTGTAGGTCCTGGGGGTACTTATAATTTTTTTTGGAAAAAGGGGAACTTTATAAAAAAAGAGTTGAGAAACACTGGTTTAGACACAACAAATCAAGCATCTTGGCAGTGGGTTGGACTAGAGGACCCTTAAGAACACAAGAGCAGCCAGAGAATCACAAACTGATCTGTCCTCTGCCGCCCATTCCTGTTTTCAGTCCCTTGTAATCCTTCGGCTCCATAATTCGATGGTTCCATTAACACACGCGATGTCGCTTCACCTGCAGAATCCCAAAGTGGAACTGGCACTCTATCATTAACGCACTGGGAACCTCTGGTCAAATGCATCCATCGTGGGAAGCAAGGGACGGCTCCTGTCTGGAGTGGAGCCAAAGCTACAAATGTTGGCCCCACGAAAGGAAAAAACTAAGAAGGAAGCCGCTTAGGTTGCATGAAACACAGGCAGCAAATCTTGCAAATAGGCCTCACTTATTATTTCCATTGAAGCATCCTAGAGCACAAACCAGCACCAGCCAGGACCCTACCGTGTGAGGTGCTCAACAACACACACCTAAAAGATGGTCCCTGCTCTCAAAAGACTTAAAATACAGTGGCGAGCGTGGACTGGATTTAGTGGACAAAGGCTGACATGTGTGGAGAAAGTGAATAAGAAAAAGTTATTTACTTGTTCTCATAACACAAGAATGAGGGATCACCAAATGAAATGAATAGGCAGCAGGTTTAAAACAAACAAAAGGAAGTTTTACTTCACTCAGCACATGGTTAACCTGTGGAACTCCTTGCCACATGATTTTGTGAAGACCAGGACTTTAACAGAGCTCAAAAAGAGCTGGATAAATTCATGGTGCTTAGGTCCATCCATGGCTATTAGCCAGGATGGGGAGGAATGGTGTCGTTAGCCTCTGTTTGTCTGGAGATGGATGACAGGGGAGGGATCATTTGATGATCACCTGTTCTGTTCATTCCCTCTGGGGCACCTGGCATTGGCCACTGTCAGCAGACAGGACACTGAGCTGGATGGACCTTTGGTCTGAGCCAGTCTGGCCGTTGTTATGTTCAGTCCATAAGCATGTGAGCAAAGGGATCCAGTGGATCTAGTGTAGTCAGATTTCCAGAAACCTTTGATAACACCCCTCACCAACAGCTCTTCACAAAAGTGAGCTGTGATGGGGTGAGAGGGAAGCTCCTCCCCTGGATCAGTGGGTGGTTAAAACAGGAAATAAAATAGAGGAATCAACTCTCAGTTTTCAGAATGGAGAGAGCCAGCTGGTGGCTCTGTACCACGGCTATTCACCATCCTCAGAAATGGGCTGGACAGAAATGTAAAAAGGGAGGTGGCAAAGTTTGCAGATGACACCAAACTCGTCAAGGTAGTTAAGTCCAGAGGCGTGTGCAGAGAATTGCAAAGGGATCTCACACAACTGGGCCACAAAATTGCTGATGAATGCGAAAGTAATTCTCTCTGGAAACCAGAATCCCGACTGCCCATCCAATATGATAGGGTCTAATCTGGCTGTTACCCTTCTAGGAAGGGCCCTCGGAGCATCTTGGACAGCTCTCTGATAGCATCCACTCCAGTGCCACAGCCGGCCAAAGAGCTAGCAAGGAACCATTCGGGCAGGGTTCGATCATGCGGATTAGGGTTATGAGGCAGTAAATATCACAATGGCGCTGCGGGAATCAGTGGCGCACCCACACGTTGGATACTGTGGGCAGTTCTGGCCACTCTGTCTCAGAACGGGTTTATTAGAATCGGAAACGGTACAGAAATGGGCCACACAACGATTGGGGGTACGGAAGAGTCTTCATCGGAGGAGGGACTTTTCAGCAAGGAAAAGAGATGACTGCGTGAGGATGACAGAGGTCTATAACATCACGCCTGGCACAGAGAAACTGCATAAGGAAGTATCAGAGGGGGAGCCGTGTTAGTCTGAATCTGCAAAAGCGACGAGGAGTCCTGTGGCACCTTATAGACTAACTGAAGTGTAGGAGCATAAGCTTTCGTGGGCAAAGACCCACTTCGTCAGGTGCATGTAGTGGAAATTTCCAGAGGCAGGAATAAATATGCAGGCCAGGATCAGGCTGGAGATGACCAGGTGGATCCAATCAAGGAGGATGAGGCCCACTTCTAGCGGCTGATCTGGAGGTGTGAATTCCAAGAGAGCAGAAGCTGCTTTTGTGGTTAGCGAGCGATTCACAGTCTTTGTTTAATCCAGAGTTGATTGTGTCAAACTTGCAGATGAACTGTAGCTCAGCAGTTTCTCTTTGAAGTCTGGTCCTGAAGTTTTTTTGCTGCAGGATGGCTACTTTTAGCTCTGCAATTGTGTGTCCAGGAAGATTGAAGTGTTCCCCTACAGGTTTTTGTATGTTGCCATTCCTAATATCTGATTTGTGTCCATTGATTCTTTTACGTAGGGACTGTCCTGTTTGGCCGATGTATATAGCAGTGGGGCATTGTTGGCACATGATGGCATATATTACGTTGGTGGATGTGCAGGAGAATGTACCAGTGACAGTATGGCTGATCTGGTTAGGTCCTGTGTTGGTGTTGCTGGTGTATATATGTGGGCAGAGTTGGCACCGAGGTTTGTTGTATGGATTGGTTCCTGAGTTCGAGTTATTATGGTGTGGTGTGTAGTTGCTGGTGAGAATATGCTTCAGGTTGTCAGGTTGTCTGTGGGCAAGGACTGGCCTGCCTCCCAAGGCCTGTGAAAGCGAGGGATCATTGTCCAGTATGGGTTGTAGATCACTAATGATGCGTTGGAGAGGTTTTCAGCTACTAGACGTGGGCCTCACCCTCCTTGATTGGATCCACCTCGTCATCTCCAGCCTGATCCTGGCCTGCATATTTATTCCTGCCTCTGGAAATTTCCACTACATGCATCTGACGAAGTGGGTCTTTGCCCATGAAAGCTTATGCTCCTACACTGCAGTTAGTCTATAAGGTGCCACAGGACTCCTCGCTGCTTTTGAATAAGGAAGTGTTATTAACCCCTGCCCATAACACAAGAACCGGGGCTCATCCAATGCCATTAATAGACAGCAGGTTCAAAACAAACAAAAGGAAAAACTTCCCACAACACACGTGCAAACTCCTTGCCAGAGGACGTTGTGAGAGCCAAGACTGGCTGGATGGAGAACTAGCGAAGTTCAAGAGAATTAGGGAAGAGGTTCGGTCTCTCAATGGCTATTAGCACAGATGGGGTGAAAGCCTGCTCTGCCCCTAATCCTAATGTGTCGTCTATCGGGATTTCTCTGCTGGGGTTTGATTTGCACATCTTCCAGTTACCTCAGTGATCAAAAGGCACAAGCCAGCACTCAGGACGTTCTGTGGATTTGTGGCGCTCTGGAGCCTTCTCTGTCTACACATCAGTGAGCGCGTCCACACGTCCACGTATGTAGATTTTCCATCTCTGACAGATGGAGCACAGACGCCAGTCTTCATGCTAAGCCATCCGAGTGGAATTCAGTGCAACGTCTGATTGCACATTAGAACCTTTCTTCACGTCACGTCGCACTGCCGCGGCCCCGGGATAGGAAAAAAGGAAACGGAAATCGAATGACAAGTGGGAGCAGACGTGTGGTGGGTTTGTGCAGGTGGAGTGTGTCTCTGGCACAAGACAGAAGAGTTTGAACGCTGAAGCAAGCCGTCAGCAGGACAGCATAGCCCCGATGAAAATCGGCATTTCCCTGGCGACAAGCCCACGTTTTATAAAATGCTTTATGGAAAGTGTTGCGAGGTGGGGTATTAAATCCAGCACACGGAATGACTGAGCCACGCAGAGTATGCAATTAGCATAAGAACATAAGAACGGCCGTACTGGGTCAGACCAAAGGTCCATCTAGCCCAGTAGCCTGTCTGCCGACAGTGGCCAGCACCAGGTGCCCCAGAGAGGGTGGACCGAAGACAATGATCAAGCGATTTGTCTCCTGCCATCCCTCTCCAGCCTCTGACAAACAGAGGCCAAGGACACCATTTTATCCCCTGGCTAATAGCCTTTTATGGACCTAACCTCCATGAAATTATCTAGCTTCTCTTTAAACTCTGTTGGGCTATGTCTAGACTGCAGGCTTCTTTCGAAAGAGGCTCTTTCGAAAGAGAGCGTCTAGACTGCATGGAGAAATTTCGAAAAAGCGGCTTGCTTTTTCGAAAGAAAGCATCCAGTGAGTCTGGATGCTCTCTTTTGAAGAAGCCCTATTTACATTGAAGAACGCCTTCTTTCGAAAGAGGAACTTTCGAAAGAAGGCGTTCTTCCTCGTGAAATGAGGTTTACCGCCATCGAAAGAAAAGCCGCGTTCTTTCGAATTAATTTCAAAAGAACGCGGCTTGAGTCTGGACGCAGGGGAAGTTTTTTCGAAAAAAGGCTACTTTTTTCGAAAAAACCCCTGAGTCTGGACACAGCCTTATAGTCCTAGCCTTCACAGCCTCCTCTGGCAAGGAGTTCCACAGGTTGGCTATGTGCTGTGTGAAGAAGAACTTTCTTTTATTAGTTTTAAACCTGCTACCATTACTCATAGCAAGCGTGAGAATGTCCGAGTAGGCGCTACGGTGGCTCATAATGCCCAAATACTGTACCTCTATTTCCTCTAGCTACATCCATGCACACTTAGCTATGTGTAGATTGCAGTATGCAGTCCCCGGTTAGGTCTTTTTCTTCTAACACTAAACTCAGTGGCTGTGTCTAGACTGCATCCCTTTTCCATAAAAGGGATGCAAATTAGACACATCACAATTGCAAATGAAGCGGGGATTTAAATCCTCCTCCCCCCCGCTTCATTTGCATAAACATGGCTGCCACTTTTTTTCTGGCTTGGAGTTTTGCCGGAAAAAAGCACCAGTCTAGACGGGGATCTTTCAGAAAATAAAGCCATTTCTGAAAGATCCCTTGTTCCTTATTTTAAGAGGAATAAGGGATCTTTCGGAAAAGGCTTTATTTTCCGAAAAATCCCCGTCTAGACTGGCGCTTTTTTCTGGCAAAGCTCCGATCCGGAAAAAAGCGGCAGCCATGTTTATGCAAATGAAGCGGGGGGGATTTAAATCCCCACTTCATTTGCAATTGTGATGTGTCTAATTTGCATCCCTTTTACGGAAAAGGGATGCAGTTTAGACACAGCCCGGCAGTTCTAGGCGGTGGCTGGAGCAGAAATGGCTGGGAAGCCGTCATTGAAATGAAAAGGCGGAATAAGGCATGCGGTAGCCAAACACACAACTGGATGGGTATAGGTACAGAGCTGAAAATCCCCCCAACGCCCCGATCACTTCGTACCTACGCAGTGAGCCGCATACAAAACATCGAAAGCAATTACACAGCGATGAATAAAATCACCCAGGCACAGAGGGCCTGCCGAAAGCTTAGTCACCATTTAAATCCTATTTAAGCCCAGTTCTTAATCGTCCATTCATCTTCCTTGCGTGCTGGTAAAGCTTTCCCATTGCATTGCGAGTTAAGGCTGTTCTAGTGTACGTGAGCAAACCAAAAGCCCCAGAACAAAAGGCTTCTGATCACTCTCATGTTTGAAACATCCATAAATAATTCTAGCTCTTGGTGTGAGTCAGCGCTGAGGGGTTCGTTTAGCTAATTTCCTGGGCTTATTTGTATGTACATTTGGTTTTATGCATGTTTTAGCAGAAGAGCGTAAGAACGGCTGTACTGGGTCAGACCAAACATTCATCCAGCCCAGTATCCTGTCTGCCCACAGTGGCCAGTGCCAGGTGCTCCAGAGGGAGGGAACAGAGCAGGGAATCCTCACGTGATCTCTCCCCTGTTACCCATTCCCAGCCTCTGACAAACAGAGGCCAGGGCCACCATCCCTACCCATCCTGGAAAATAAGTATTGATGGACCTAGCCTCCACTGCAATTTATCTAGTTCTGTTTTGAATCTTGTTAAAGTCTTGGTCTTCACAACATCCTCTGGCAAGGAGTTCCACAGGTTGACTCTGCGCTGTGTGAAAAAAACTTCCTTTGGTTTGTTTTAAACCTGCTGCCTCTTCATTTCATTGGGTGACCCCTCGTTCTTATGTTTGGTCTGTTAAAAACTGGAAAAGCAAATACCTTTTACAAACTCAGGCCTGAGAGTAAAATTAACCCTTCCTTTTTCATTAAAGAACTTAAACACTTGGATATTTTGCATCCAAGAGGAAAAAGCCTTTGAGAGACTCTTTGATTTGGCACATCTTGTGTGTTGTTTGTCTTGCATAATTACTCAGTAATTAATTCATTTTGATTAATAAACTTCCAACTTCAGAATGAGAGCTAGTGGGCATTTGACAAGAGACTGAGTAAGCCAGGGTATCCATAGCAAGGACCCTGAACCTTTCTAACGCTATTTCGATGCTGGACAGTGGAAGCATTTATATCACCTTGAGCTTTTTTGACTCTTGCAATCAATACAATAAGGAGGGAACTCAAACGATGTTTCAGAGGGGTAGCTGTGTTCCTCTGTCACAGAACTGTAACTGCAGGACTATTCCCTGTTTTTTAAGTTATTTACTTAAATGAAGGAAATTAACTAAAACTACTTGGGCATTTTATTCTCGGCTACCATCTAACACCGACCAGCTAAATACTTCAGCATCTGCGTGGCCTGCAACTATTGCATGTCACAAGTAAAAGTAAAGCTGAAGAATTCCTTCTCAGTCTGGAAATGGAGTGTTTATACACATCAAGAGAATGCAGATGGAATACGGAGCTAATTGCAAAGGGACATAATCAAGTCTTTCGACACAGTGTCATTTATTCTAGGCAGGTAGAGGTATCTCCAATCCAGATAGCTCCACGTTTTCAATCAGCTTTGCAGATTTCATCCATTTCACGCCATTCAATTTTAAGAAGAGTTCTTTCACTCTGAAATCCACATATCTGTGAAATGTTTAAGGGTGATTCTCCAATCTGCTTGCATGCATACTGTTTTATGTATCTGTTTGACTGTACACTTCATATTGGGTAGGCACCCAGTTTGCCTGGGTAGAGAAAGAGCATATCCATATTTGTGGAAACACACACAATAGCAGGTTTTTAAATGAAAGGTCTGAGCCAGAAATGCTAACCCTAACCCCTTACCCTAACCTTCATAACGCTGAATTTAAAAATCCCCAAACTCAGCCACTTTGCAAAAAAGCACAACTGCCCTTTCTGAAGGATTTACAGCGTGTTTGGGGGGTTCTCTTGCTGCAGACCCAGAGAAAGACCACAAGTGATCCAGGATCTACAACACAAGCCATTGGATCCACAACCTGGTGACTTGGATTCCAGGAGACCCAGGAAAAATCCAAAATGTTCACAGGGGGAAATGAGAACGTTAGGACACAAAGATATTTTCAGGTTTCCAAGGATGAATGGAAGTTCTGACTGGCTTTCGATCCAAGGTGAGAGTGAAAACACTCAGGAAGTCTTTAGAAAGCTGTTTAGAAAGTTCCTTCCAGACATAGTTTAGCTTATTCTGTTACCCTCCCGAGATGTGTAAACATCTTGATTTCGCAATATTTAATTATTTACATGCAATATGGATAAACTCATTAGCGTGATGTTTCCCTAAATATGCTTTTTGAAAGCTCTCTGTGTTTCTTACAGACATAAAAAAAGAGAAAACGGGAATTATCACATTATGTATTACAGCCATTTTGTTGTGGAAATGGAGCATGAAGTAAACAATTTAGTTCATTAGCTAAGTAAAAGAGTACTGCGTGACCATGCTGGCCATGAATCACTGCTAACCAGCGTCTAACCTGATGCCATACTTGGCTGCTAACGAGTAGAGTCTGTTTCATTAAAAAAAAAAAATCTTGTCTTTATGTGCAATTGTAGCAGCGTCCTGCGGAGAAGAGCTAGAGAGCGAACACAAGATCGCTCAGAATGTTCATGTCTTCAGCCACCGTTAACGAAGTGGCGTTCTTCTCCACTTTTCGATGTAGGTGTCTGTCAAAAATTCATGTACCCAGTTACGTCTTTGGCTGCCCTGCCTGCTTGCTTCTCGAGAGGGAGAAACATACGGTTTTGTTACCGCTGTTATCTGCTAGCTGTGTTCCTGTGGGTGCGCCAGTCCCCGGCCAGCTCAGCTCCTGCCTCTGAGAGCCAACAGATGGCTACAGACAGAGAGGCTAAGGGAAAATGAGACGATCCTGGTCAGTGCACTGTGTGGTGGTCTCAGTTTGCCAGCATCCTCGCCACTGTCAGTGCTCCCCTGGCTGGTCTGAGCAGGGCCACAATTCGCTAAAGACCCCTTGGCCATAGTAGGTGGAGTGAAGCCAGCCGGGGACTTCTGCTGTGGGTATTCATAGAACACTAGGACTGGAAGGGATCTGGAGAGGTCACCAAGTCCAGTCCCTGCCCTCACGGCAGGACCCAGCACCGTCTGACCATCCCTGACAGGTGTCTGTCCAACCTGCTCTTCAATAGCTCCAGTGACGGAGACTCCACAGCTTTCTTGGGCAACTTATTCCAGTGTTTGACCACCCTGACAGGCAGGAAGTTTTCCCTAACGTCCAACCTAAACCTCCCTTGCTGCAGTTTAAGCCCATTGCTTCTTGTTCTATCCTCAGAGGCCGAGGGGAACAATTCCCCCCTCCTCCCAGTGACACCTTTTAGATACCTGAAAATCGCTGTCATGTCCCCTCTCACTCTTCTCTTTTCCAAACTAAACAAGCCCAATTCCTTCAGTCTTCCCTCATAGGTCATAGAATTATAGTCATAGAACACTAGAACGGGAAGGGACCTCGAGAGCTCATGTTCTCTAGACCTGTCATCATTCTTGTTGCTCCTCTCTGGACCTTCTCCAAATCTTTCCCATCGACCTCCCACTGTGGAAACGGCACCACGCTCAGCTCACATTATGACAACTCCAGCCACGTTATTTACGTAGCTGAAGTTGTGTCACTTAAGCCCACCTTCCGGGTCCGGTATAAGCCTGGCCTGCATTCTACATGGGAATGTGGCTGATCCTTTGGGATTGGAAGAACTTTTGATTTGATGAGATGAGTGACTCTGAAAACCAGTCTGTACAGGGAGTGGTGCGGGTGGCAGGCCAGGGGAGCTGGAGGGTCGGAGAGTTGCTTGTGTGGCTTCTTGTTGGCCAGCGGGGCGAAACAGGAGTTGTTGCCTAATTTCCCTGGAGAAAATTCCCCACGGTTACACTTGTTTTGACTTATTCAGTGCTGCTAGTGGCCCAAGTGAGAAGGGAATGGAACTCCACACACACGCACACACCCACATTCGCACACTCAGACACCCACACACCCCACGAGCTGTGCAGAGAGAGCAGAAGAAGCCGAGCGTGGTGGGGCCGGTGCATCTGCCTGCAGTCACCACTCCGGGCCGGTGAGCTGATCGGACAGCCCGTGGTCTGCGTGCTCTCATCTCTTTACACAGCTGGGCTGGCCCCGTCACATACACCGAGTTCTTTCTCTGTGTCCGGCACCGAGAGGCCCGCCCACATCTCATTTTCCTCATGCCTATTCATTTCTTCTCATCTTCGCTACACCTCCTTAATCACGTGGAAGCGAAGATCAGAACAGACCCTATCTCTCCCCTGACCCCTCTCTGCAGCCGCACGGTTCCTCTCCACAAAGACGCAGACCCTATTCACCCTCTATCTCCATCCACCTCCATCCCCCAACTCCTTTGTCCCAGGGTCGAATGTTGCAGAGCTCACAGCTTGCACAAGCAATAGCTGGAAGTTACAAAGCTTGCAAGAAGTTGCAGGACTCGGAACACGGCATGAAAGTGACATGGCTCCCGGTAACTGAAACTTACATGACTGAGAACAGCTGAAAGTTACATGATGCACAGTACACAAATACTCCGCGTCTGACATCCACTTTATCGTGGACTGGGCGGAGGATTTACACCACAGGAGTTTTATTTGCTGCCGGCTTGGTGTGCCTATTAGTGGAGGATCCCCAGTCTTGCCCACTTTCTAAGCAGTTTGCCCAGAGCTGATATTCTCAGCAGGGTCCCCGACACCCATTGTTACGGGTCTCCAGGGACAGGAGCCTGGGGACTGCTCAGGAACCAAAGTTCACCGTTGGCTCATTTTCAAGGCAAAGTTAGAGCTGGTGGAGTCCTGCTGAATCTGTGGACCAAACCAAGATCCACCAGCAGCCCCCTTCTGTGCTGGGGGGAGGGGAGACCCATTGCAGAGAAGTGCCACTTACACAGTCGGATATTGGAACCTGACGCAGGCCGGTGTCACTTTGTAGGATGTGGCAGAAAGAGGCTTCTCAGCCCCCCAGGACCCTGGCCCCGAACCGCTATCTTCCGGAGAAGCTAGGCTGGCGTGGCTGATGGAGACCCATTGGGATACATGGAACCTTCAGGCGTCTCTAGACAGACCCTCGTTCGTGGCAAGCTGGGGTGTAAATCTACCTTGCAGTAGCCTCCCTTCCAGGAAGTGCCCAGGTGAGCCCTTCTGTTGAGCGCAACAGTTCTTTGGTGCGCTTGGCCCGGCCCCTGTTTGAATGGGATTCAGACCTTTCCAGACAGAGAATCAAGCTGCAATTTTACAGCTAACCCAGGAGAAATGGCTCCTTCCCCTCTGCCGACCAGGCTGCTAGATCTCCCTGCAAACAAACCAGCAGCCGTGCAGGTTCCAATGGTTTTCACGCAGGGCGATGCACTAGAGCACTTACCCGTTTCCGTTCTCTGGGACGGAGGATTCTTCGCTCTCCTTTCAGTGGCCTGTTCCTTTTGCTGACAGCTCTCTGGCTCTCGCAGAGAAGGTATCGCCAGCACACACAGGAAAAGTTTAATTCAATGCAAAAATAGGCACCAAGTGGTCATGCTTCATTAAGAGCAAATGGAGCAAAGGCATGTGTAACAAAGCAACCATCTCACCATTGCGATCTGATTTCCCATTTCACAGAATTTACGCCTCCCCTGTCTCCTCCTCTCCTCGCCCATTAAAAGTTGCTGGCTGCTCACGAGGGTAATTTTAAAAGTGTGGGAGGTGCGGGTTAAAGTTATGGTGCTACGCACAAGCACTTAATTGCACCTGAGGTTCGCAGCCCTGATTGCTTTCTCCTATACGTTTGGTGCCTATGGTAATGAGAAGTGTGAATGTGCCCGAGTCAGTAGGAAAGACAGCATCATCTGTTTTTCAATTAAATTATCCAGCTCAACAATTTCTTATTGACACCAGCGCCAGATGGAGAGGTGGGCCTCGCATGCCAACCGCAGCACTTTGATTGTCTTTTTGAGATGCCAAAGTATTTCATTTGAAATCCAGGGGATTTTTCAACTTTGTTTACTCGGAAAAATTATATTTTCCCTTCGTCTGATCAGGAAATCAGCTTCAAACATGGCAAACAGCTGCCCGCCTATGGAACAGCCAGGCCTTGTAGCTGAGGACAGAAACAGCCTCACATCCGCAGTGGATAGGGGATGTGTACAAAACACGGGCTGACAAATTACCGGGGCTTATCCGCTGTGTGTCCCCTTCCCCATACAGACAGCAGGCTTACCCCACTGCCTCCCAGTCCTTCCTGAAGAATACCCCGTTCCGTCTCTACCATGGCCTGATCTTAAATGGGAGCTTTCCCATGAACATTCGTGGGAGAGTAAAACCGGCCGTTTCTTTCCAACCGCGCAGTGATCCCCTGTACCGTCCAGTCTGCAACCCCAGAGAACAAGGCCAAATGCTCTTCCAGCTCTCAGGGCTGTGAGACGTGAACCCAGAGGAACGGCACACAAGTTACATCCTAATGCGCTATGGCCAGTAACCCCAGGTTTACAAATGGTTAATCTGTCGCAGCAGCTGGTCTGGCAAGCCACCGCTAGATAAACCAAACCAGAACACGACCCTCGGGGCATGTCTACGCTAGGGAGTTATTTCGAAATAACAAGGAGAGCCTCCACGCTACCACGCTCGTTATTTCAAAATAATGGGTTTGTTATTTTGAAATAACTCCTCCTTGTGACGAGGAATAAGCTGATTTTGGAATCGTTATTTGGGGAGTTATTATTTCAAAATAACTTTTTTGGAAATAACCTGCTGGTGTAGACACAGCCTCAAAAGCCTTCTAAGAAGAGAAACAGTAACCCAAAGAAAAGGGTTTCAAAGACTATAAAATAACTATCTGGGCATGCTCAAGAGTGACTTAAAGGAACTTAATTGCATCTATGGGTAAAGATCTTAAACAGACTTTGAGAGAAAGTAGCAGAACAATTCAAAATTTTGCCAGAAGTAGCGATTTCACTTCCTAGAAACCTGGCAAAGTGAAAAATAACAGTTCTTTTCACAATAATTAGGCAATAATTAGACAATTAAACATTTCCAAAGGCGTCTCCTGTATGCACCCAAGAATAACAGTGATATTCTAAATGTAAAGTAGCTCTACAATACATGCAATTTTACTTTATGACTAAAAGTGTTTTATCTATATTTTAGGGAGACAAATGCAGCACTCTCCATTAGATAGTGGGAAATATTTGTATCTCCTTTATTAATTTTCTGTCTAGCCAAGAAAAAAGATAACTTGTTCCTTGTGTTCTTTCAAAAGCTGCCGCTGATAGGGTGGCAAATGGGGAAAAAATCGTGTTTAGAAGAGCTCATTTTCATGCTCTGCAGCCTCCAACCTTGTCTCTAAAAGCCAAGGTTGATGTGTCCCATGCCAAATTAAATCTAAGATGTATGCAGTAATGAAAAGGGCAGCATTCCATGAAAAGCTCCACTTTTCAGTTAAAGGAGCCCGGGTTTATTAAATATGCAAAAATTACAATGTCAGTGTAACTTTGCAAATGAGGCTGCGCTGTCTCTCGTTTAGAAGGAAAGGAATGGACCTTTTTTTACAGTTTGCTTCCTGTATATTTTCCCTGCACAAAAGTCCCTACGTTCTAGTGGCCCCGGGATTCCTCAAAAGATCGTGTCGCTCTGTGTCCCCCAAATGGAAAAGATGCAGAAAGCAGGACAAAACGGAAGCATCGTGAGCGCCATTTTCCGAGGGCAGCTGTGGTGCAGGGAGGGTCAGTGACTGGTCTCACGTCTCGCTGACGCTCGGGGGCCCCGTCTGTGCTTTCAATCCCAGGCCATCCTTCCGCTCAGTGATTTGTCACTAAACGTGCCTCGCACAAGGACGTGAACATTCCATTCAAGCCAGAGCCACAGATTAAAGAAGGCCTGCAAAGCCAGCTGCATGCCATGACTAATGCACAGCCTGCCGTGTGCTTTCCCTTGACTGGGGCGTAAAGACACGGCCGAGACCTGGTCTGCTCTAGCCCTTGAAAGTAGGAATAAGAGATCCTCCGGAAAAGGGCTTTATTCCGGAGGATCGCAGCAGTCTAGACGCTTTTTTCCGGCTTTTCCCCAAGCCGGAAAAAAAGCGGCAGACATGTTTATTTAAATCCGCGGGGGATATTTATATCCCCCGCGAATTTCCCTATTCTGACTTACCTGCTTTGCATGACTTTTCCGGAATTTGGGGCCAGTGTAGACGTAGCCTAGGGGATTAGTTTGAGACACAACTTCAGCTACGTTCATTGCGTTGTCGGAGTCAAGGTACCTTGATTCGAACTTTGGCGCCATCCCCAGAGCGGGCGGTCGACGGGAGAAACACGTCCATCGACTTCCCTTACTCCCCACGTGGCGCAGGAGTACCAGTGTCGATAGGGGACTCTCCGCATGCGTTTGAGCGAGTCCTCCGTAGACCCGCTAAATCGAACACCAGCAGATCAACCTCTGGAGCATCGCTCCCCGGATCAGTGTTGCCGTGGCCTGAGTCTCCACTCCCTGACTCCTCACTCGGGATGTGCAGTGTCTCTCTGCACGCCCAATAAAGATACAGAAAATTCAGGATCCATATCACAGAAATAGCCCCCAAAGTCTTTTCTTCGCAGCACAGAAAAGATAAATCCCCCCTCCCCAAGTTATCCAACTCTTCCATCAGACGCGACCTACCCCCATTTCTATGCACTACAGATGCAAGCATGAGCTTATAACTGAGATGGCTGGATTGCTCAGCTCGTAAAAACCTGCAATATCAGATCTCTAAGGGTACGGCTACGCTGCACGCTTATTTCGGAATAAGCTATTCCAGAAGAAATACTCCGAAATAGGTTATTTCAAAATCGTGTGTCCACACCACACCGCAGAATGAGTCCGAGGCATGCTCCCCTAATGTGGACCCGATTTAGAGCCGCAGGCAGCACTGGGGAGAAATGACTTAGAATGGCCTGGCGAGGCGCTATTTCGAAATAGCAGCAGTGGAGCATCCACACTGCAGCTATTTGGAAATAGCTCTTTCGGAAGAGGAGTTCTTCCTCGTGGAATGAGGTTTACAGAAGGTGGAATAAGCCGCCCGTTATTTCGATATTAATTTGAAATAACAGAATTGCTGTGTAGACCCTCGCATTGTTATTTCTGAACAATGCTAGTTATTCCGAAATAACGGTGCAGTGTAGACGCACCCTAAGTGGGGTAATTAAACGCAGGGGACCCAATCCATCCTTGCTGTCACTCCACTGATGTCAGTGCTACCACATCCTCTCAGGCCAGGTCTGCTTTTAGGTAAAGGTTATAACTGAGCAATATATGTTCTAACCTGTCTCTTTTAAACCGCTTAACAAACAGGGAGGGTAAATTAAATACTTACGAACTCAGCAACAACAACACAAAGATATCCAAGGAATCGGAGCATGCTCTCTTCTCCGAGCCACCTGCAGGGTGTTCCCGCGTGCAGGCAGTACAGCTGGATTCCAGCAGCTGCCACCCCCATGCTAAATACAGAGGGAAACCTACCCGACCCCTACGCAGGGTCCCCGGTTTCTGCTTCCCGGGACAGCCTGGGCTCGGCGAGTCACCGCACCAGACGGGGAGCGCAGGTTCACGGCTTCCCAAGACAGAGCCCGGATCCTGTAACGGTGGCCTGTAGCCTTTGATCCTCGCGGCACCGGCTGGAGCATCCGGGGGGAAATGAGTGAGTGGCCAACCTCCCCTTTGCCTGCCTCCCCCACTGCCCACCAACTCCTCCCTGCCTTCCCAGCACTGCCCACACCCAAACAGCTGATTGGTGGGGTTCAGGAAGCTCCGGGAGGGGGAGGGAGGAGCGGGGAGGGGTGCACTCGGGGCAGGAGGTGGGCAGGAGGCAGAGCAGGGGCAGGCGTGTTGGGGGAGGGGTAGGATGGGTAGGGCGTGGGGTGGAGAGTGGGGGTCCAGCACCATGCTGGCCAGAGGGGAAGCCAGCGCCTATGCCGAGAGGTACACACTGTCACACAGACATGTTGGAACACACCTGGTTTGCCAGTGACCAATTCACATCTGCACCCCTGGCCTGGCCTCCTCCTGAGTTACCATCCCCTCGACTCTTGTGTCACCCGAAAACATGAGCCGTGATGGTTTTCTGTTCTCTGCCAGGGTCTCTGCAGGACCCCAGTAGAAACACGCCCATTCCCCGACATTCCCCCTACCCCCCGCCACCCCGGCTGAGTCCTAGCCGTTCGCCAGTCTTCAGCCTATTCGGGGTGAGCCCAGGGACTTTTACATCATCCCAGGTTTTTCATCAGCATGTGATGCAGGACCAAGGCCAACAGCTTAGAGCCCGTGTGTGTCACATCAACCCTGGTATTTCTATCACCCGGCCTCATAGGCACCTAGACCGAGAGTCGGGTTATCCGACAGGGTCTGTTTTCCACAAAGCTATGCTGGTCTGCATCCATTACAACGCCTTCCTTCAGTCCTCCCTGACTGGCTCCGACCTCAGCCACTGCGTTCCCTTGTCCACGAGCAACGTCCAGCTGGCAGGCCTAGTGTGTCCTGGGCCGGCCCATTTACTCTTTGGAAAAACTGGCCCTTCCAGCTCCCTAAACCACCTCCCCCCACCCAGGGCAGATCAGGCAAATCCCCGCTCTGCCCAGCTTTGTGAAACATGACACAAGTGACAACCCTTCAAACAACCCCCTTCCCAACCCCCTTCCCAGCACAAAACGCAGCCCCCTGCAAAGTTCAGGAACTCCCTGACACCTGCGAGATGTTTACCGCTGTTTGGTTTACGGGGACGAGGTGCTCAGCCTCCAGGCAGGGGTGGCAGAGAGCTGGGATGAGCGATCGCCTGACTCGGGGCGCCAGGCCGCACGGACAAGCCCAGCGTTTCTCTCCAGTAAGCATTACTTGACGGCTGATCTCCCAGAATAATTCTATTTCTTTCTCTTCTGCTATAACAAGCCAGCCAGACGAGAACCATTTGTTTAGCATCCATCAGCCATCAGCAGGAATGAAAAATAATTCAGACATTATCTTTTCTTCATCCGATTTCCAAGGAGGTCAAACGGGAGTTATTTCACAGCTTTGGGATAAACAAAGGGCACAATTTGCAGCCATGCACATAACGTATTGGTCCGTGCTCCCAATGCATGCATCGAGTTCGTACCACTCCGTTGGGGTTAGTCTGTGTGTGGGGAAAGGAGAAATGTCAAAATATTGCAGGAGGCAATTTCCTGCTCACCCCAAGAGCCTGCACTGTGAATATCTTGTCTCAGACACTTCATCCCAGCTTCATATCATCATTGCAGATCTCTGGCAGGCTAGAGGGCCTCCCGGCTAAAACCTCACGTCTGGTGCCTCCCCCTTGCGGACGGTAGAGCCCTAAGTCTTTGGACGTACATGGAACAGGAGATCGCGGTGGTTACAATTAGAGATAGACCAGACCCGAGGCTTACAATTCGAGCAAACATAGAAAGCCCAGAGTTTGGGGCTCTTTGACTTACAAGGTTTGGTTCAAGCCCATAATAAAGAAAGGGCCATTTGCAAAATTTGACTTAGAATCATAGAACACTAGGACTGGAAGGGACCTCAAGAGTCATCAAGTCCAGTCCCCTGCCCTCGCGGCAGGACCAAGCACCATCTAGGTCATTCCTAACCTGGTCTGAAATATCTCCAGAGATGGGGATTCCCCAACCTCCCTGGGCAATTTATTCCAGTGTTTGACCACCCTGACAGGCAGGACATTTCTTCTAATGTCCAACCTAAACCTCCCTTGCTGCAGTTTAAGCCCATTGCTTCTTGTCCTGTTCTCAGAGGCCAGGAAGAACAATTTTTCTCCTGCCTCCTTGTCACACCCTTTTAAATACTTGAAAACTGCTCTCATGTCTCCCCTCCCCCGAGTCTTCTCCTTTCCAAACTAAACAAGCCCCATTCTTTCAGTCTTCCCTGGTAGCCCAAAGGTCTAGTTTTGTTTTTAAGCACCCTTCTAAGTGAGGAGTGTTCCAGTCTGCCAGGGCTAGCCCCTAGGGCGGGCTGCCCCACTGTATTTACCTGCACCCCTGCAGGTGCGGGGGGTTGTAGCTCCTGTTGGCCATTGATCACCATTCCCAGCCACTAAGAGCTGCAGGGAGCAGTATCCTGGTCTGCACCGCTTCCTGCAGCTCCCATTGGCTGGGAACAGCGATCTGCAGCCAATGGGAGCTGCAGTCGCTGGTACCCGGGAGGTGCAGGTAAATCTAGCAATGGTGGCCTGCCAGGGACTGACCGGGGCTAATTGTGGCCATTTCATTGCTTGCCCCTGGGAAACACGACAGTTTGAGCAGCCAAATGGGTCTCTTCACTGGCCCTGTCCATTTGCGCCCATGCAGAGCACCCTGAGCCAGCGCCGTGTGTGAAAATCGCACATGCCAGGGCACGGCCGGTGTGGGCAACCCCTGGGAAATACCCAGAATACAAGAAAATTCAATAGCTGAGCCAGTCAATGATAGTGGACCCGGTGTAACCAGGCTCCACACCATAAGGGCAGGCGGGGTCCAAAAAGAGAGACAGTGCACTAGACTTTTGGAAGGGGGATCTCAAAAAAATGAGGTGAGTCCGGAAGGCCCTAAAAGTGCAGAGTCAAGGAATTAAAAGCCGAGAGGCGACGGGAATGCTCCTTGAAAAGGCAGGATTGCCATCTGGGAAAGCACGCCTCCCGCTGAACTAAACGAGAAGAGGGGCAACCGACCAGGGCAGAGTGACACGCTTGGAAATGCCATCCACACTAAGCAGAAATCCTTTGGGGTTTGGAGGCTATGTCTACACTGCGAGGTTTTTGCACCAAAACCGGCAGAGCGTCCACACCTCAAGCGCGGTTTTTGCACAAAAAAACAAGTAAATCGACAGAACAGAGGGCTTTTGCCAGTAGAGTGATTCCTCTCCCCACGAGGAATATCTCCTTTTTGCGCTACAGCTCTTGCACAACAAGGCAGGTGGGGACGCTCCGCAGGGGTTTCTTGCGTGAAAAGAGCCTATCAGAAAAAGCACAGGTGCGCTGATGGCCATTCTGTGCACAAAAAGCTTCTAGCGCAAAAACCCTGCAGTGTAGACAAAGCTGGAAAGTTGACCCAGAGTGAAGCCAAGAAACTGCAGCCTACGTTAGGTTAGAGGGGGACTCGGCAGGGCCGGATTGTAATTGGAAGAGCAAACAGCCAAACCATCAGGAGATTATCCAAGTGCACCAGAAGCAGAAAGCTGTAACCGAGTTGGGCGAGCTTGTCAGACCAGGAGACCACGAACACACTGAAGGAAAATCAGCACACTGCCGAGAAATTAAACGTTTTCTTTGTTTCAGTCTTCTCCGTTTTTTCCTGGCGTAAGATACAGGGCAAGGCAGATCTCGGATCTGATCCATTCTGTCAAGCTCTCGGTTCTTACTGGAGATCTTGATTATGCAAGGAGAGAGATGTGGGCGGTCCCATCTAGTGCAGATGCTAGAGGGGACCGATTATTAAGTGAACTACCCGCCACCGTCCACTCACCATTTCTGGCAGCCAGAGGTGTAGTGAGCCCCAGACCATGTGACTGCGTCCCTGACGATACCGGATAAAATGCAAATAAGGGACGTATCCTCCACGGACTTCTCTCATTCTTATTTGAACCCAGTGATACTTGTGGCCCTCACACCCCCGCGGGCAATGTAAGCGTTGAATGAACAAGTACAGTAAAACTCCAGTGGTCCGGCATCCAGTGGCCCGGCACTCCCGGAAGTGCTCCAGGCAGCCGGACAATTGGAGCTGCTCTGCCCCGGGCTTCCCGGAGTCAGCCACTGGTCAGTTTCAGCAGCAGCTGGCTTGGGGAAGTCTGGGGCAGAGCAGCTGGGGTGCTGCTGGGTTGGTCCCATAGCACCGCCCCGCCCCCCACCCCAAATCCCTCATAGCCCCCCTTTCCGATAGTCCATCATATCTGATAATCTGGCACCCCCTGGGTGCTAAAGGTGCTGGATTATCAGAAGTTTACTGTACTTTCTTTTGTATGTTTTAAACCTAAATTCCATTGACTCACCCTTGGTTTGTGTGCTATGTGAAGGGGTAAATGGTATTTCCTTGTTGACTTGCTCCTCGCCATTCTTGATTTTATAAACCTCTATCATCTCTCCCTTTCATCATCTCTTTTTCGAGCTGAGAAGTCCCAGCCTTTTTAATCCCTCCTCAGAAGGAAGTTGGTGCATAACCCCTAGTAATTTTTGTTGCCCTTCTCTGCCCATTTTCCGAGTCTAAGGGTATGTCTACACTAGAAAGTTAGTTCGAACTAACGGACGTTAGTTCGAACTAACTTTCCTAGGCGCTACACTAGCGCTCCGTTAGTTCGAACTTAATTCGAACTAACGGAGCGCTTAGTTCGAACTAGGTAAACCTCATTTTACGAGGACTAACGCCTAGTTCGAACTAGCTAGTTCAAACTAAGGGCTGTGTAGCCCTTTAGTTCGAACTAGTGGGAGGCTAAGGCTTCCCAGGTTTCCCTGGTGGCCACTCTGGCCAACACCAGGGAAACTCTATTGCCCCCCTCCCGGCCCCGGAGCCCTTAAAGGGCCACGGGCTGGCTACTCACTTTGTGCCAGTTGCAAGGCTGCCAGCACCCGTGCCTGCACAGCCTGCACCTGCCACAGGATGAGCCAGCCATCCGAGGGCTCCCAGCCCTCCACTGCTCCCCACGACCAGCCTGGCGGCTCCTGGGAGCCTGCCCGGGGGCGCAAAAGGCGGGCACCCGCCTGGTCAAGTGCGGAGATCGTGGACCTCATCGAGGTTTGGGGGGAAGCCTCAAATGTCCACGATCTCCGCACTAGCCACCGGAACGCGGCCGTCTACGGACGCATGGCTGCCAGTCTGGCCGCCAGGGGCCACCAGCGCAGCCGGGAGCAGGTGCGCTGCAAGATTAAAGACTTGCGGCAGTCCTACTCCCGGGCCTGCCTGCCAGGGGCTGACCCGGAGGCCTGCCCCCACTTCCATGCCCTGGACCGCATCCTAGGGCCTCATGCCGTCCCTGCCCCCCGGGACGTGATTGACCCCGGGGCAGAGGGACCGCTCCTGGACACGGAGGAGGAGGAAGAGGGCTCTGAGAGCCAGGAGCCTGCCGCCAGCCTGCCCAGGACCCGGGACCCCCGAGGCACGCCACAGAGCCGCTCGCCTGCATCATCAGAGGCCGGGGAGGCGTCCACCTGTGAGTACCCTCGTGTTCCCCTTATGTGTACGGGGGGCTGGGGCGAGAGGGAGCCCCGGGACCGTGCGCCTGGGCCTTGCCCACCACGGAGCAGCAGCTGGGGATCCTGCAGGGGCCCTGGCCTTGCAGAGGGGAGCTGGGTTTCACACACCTGGGCCCCTGGGGTAATTGACCGCTGGTCTTCTTGCACCACAGCTGCAGCACCGGGGCCTGCAGGGCGCACCACACCGCCTGCAGCAGCCGCCCGCGCCCGGGCAAGCAGGACAGCCAGGAACCAGGAGGACTACCAGAGGCGGCATCTCCGGTTCCTGGACCGACAGCTCCGTCTCCAGGACCACTGGGTCCAGGAGGACCTCAGGCTGCGCCAGAGGAGTCTGGAGGCCCTGGAGGAGCAGGGCTGTGCCCTGCGAGGCCACCTCCAGAGCCTGCTAGACCGCTTTCCATTTCCTCCTCCCCCTGCTCCCCCTCTTGCTCCCCCTCTTGCTCCCCCTGCTCCCCCTCTTGTTCCCCCTCTTGCTCCCCCTGCTCCCCCTGCTCCCCCTGCTCCTCCTGCTTCCGCTCCTGCTTCCTCCACACCCCCTGTCCTCTCTGCCCCCCCCTCCACAACCATTCCCCACCACCGCCCCCGGACCCGCAGTGTGGCGAGACGGGAGAGGCACCCAGACTCCCACCCCTGAGCTTTCCTTTCCCTTCCTCCCTTCCCTCCCCTCCCCTTCCAGCTCCCTCGTCCCAGGTTTCCCCCTCCCTTCTCCCACCTTCATTCCTCCCTCCCCCACCCCAGTTCTCTGAAATAAACAGACGTTTTTGTTTGAAAAACAGGTGTCTATATTGTACAGTAGATAGGGAGGGGAAAGGGGAAGGGGGGGGTAGGGTGGAAGAAGGCCCCGGTGGGGCATGCAGGGAGAGGTCAGTCCTCCTCCTCCTCCACCTGGAAGCTCTCCCGCAGGGCTTCCCGGATCCGGATGGCCCCCCGCTGGGCTTCCCGGACGGCGGCGGTGCGGGGCTGACCGTAGTGTCCAGCCATGCGGTCAGCCTCAGCCATCCAGGCTGGCAAGAAAGCCTCCCCCTTCCGCTCACACAAATTGTGGAGCACACAACATGCCGCCACCACGGGAGGGATGTTGTGCTCGGCCAGGTCCAGACGGGTGAGGAGGTATCGAAAGCGGGCTTTCAGTCGCCCGAAGGCCCCCTCCACCACGATGCGGGCCCTGGTCAGCCTGGCATTGAAGGCCTGGCGGGAGGGATTGAGGTGCCCCGTGTAGGGCTTCATCAGCCACGGCTGCAGTGGGTAGGCGGCATCCCCCACCAGGCACACGGGCATGTCCACGTCCCCGACCCTGATGTGGCGGTCGGGGAAGAAGGTCCCGTCCTGCAGCCGCTGGCACACGGAGGAGTTCCGGTACACCCGTGCGTCGTGTGCTTTGCCGGACCAGCCCACATTGATGTCCGTGAACTGTCCCCGGTGGTCACACACGGCCTGCAGGATGACGGAGAAGTACCCCTTTCTGTTGACGTACCGGGACGCCTGGTGTTCCGGGGCACGGATGGGGATGTGCGTCCCGTCGATGGCCCCCCCGCAGTTGGGGAAGCCGAGGGCGCCGAATCCCCGGATGACGGCGTCCGGGTCGGCGAGGCGGACCACCCTGCGGAGCAGCACCCGGTTGATGGCCTTGACCACCTACGGAGAGAGACACAGCAAAGCGTCAATCAGTGGGGCGCCTGGGTGGCTGGGAGCGTGCGTGCCCTGGCAGTGCCCCGCGCCCCACTCCCGGAAGCAACCCCCCTGGCGGCGTGTAGTACGGCCGGGACAGCCCGACCCCTCCGGTGCGGGGCGCCTTCGCCTCCTCCCGCCCCCCCCTTTGTCCCTGGGGCGGCCCATCCCCTCCTCGCAGCCCCCCTCCCCCCCGGCTCGGTGGCCGACGAGCGCCGTACCTGCATGAGCACCGCTCCGACGGTGGATCTCCCCACGCCGAACTGGTTCCCGACGGATCGGTAGCTGTCCGGCATGGAGAGCTTCCAGAGGGCGATGGCCACCCGCTTCTGGAGGGGGATGGCGGGCCTCATGCGAGTGTCCCTTCTTTGCAGGGCAGGGGCGAGCCACTCGCAGAGCTCCAGGAAGGTGTCCCTCCTCATCCTAAAGTTCTGGGTCCACTGTCGGTCGTCCCAGCGCTCCAGGACGATGCGGTCCCACCAGTCGCTGCTGGTGTCCAGACGCCAGATGCGGCGGGGCACGCCGGTGCCGGGGCGCCGCCGCGGCTCCTCCACGGCCCCCAGGGCGGCCAGGCGGAGAGGCAGGGGGCTGACATTCCCCAGGTGGTGCCAGGCAGCCTCAAGCCATTGGTGGCAGGCTTGCAGCAGCAAGTCCAGAACGTGCACCAGAAGGTGCAGGGCGAGCCGTGGCTCCATGTTGCCACCTGCGGCGGTCCCCCCCGAAGGGAAGCACCGACACAGACGGGCACAGAGACCGACGCTTTGCTGTCCCTCGGCGAGGTTGGCAAGCAAGCAGGAAAAGCTGAGAACTGGCTGTCCAGGGGGGGTCCCTTTAAGCACGAGCCTCAGATAGCCTCAGACAGCAGCCACACAAAGCAACTGCTGACCTGATGCCCTGCCAGAACCGGTTTCAGCTGCCCTTAAATGCCCCCCTGCGTCCAATCAGTGTGGACGCGCTAGTTCGAACTAGCAAAACGCTAGTTCGAACTAGTTTTTAGTTCTAGATGCGCTAGTTCGAACTAGCTTAGTTCGAATTAACTAATTCGAACTAAGTTAGTTCGAACTAGCGCTGTAGTGTAGACGTACCCTAATAGAACTGGTTTGAGCTGGAACAGCCAGAACCGCACGTGGGACTCAAGGGGTCGGTGTTCCATGGATTTATACAGGCTCATTGTGTCATTTTCCATTTGCTCATCCCTTCCCTAATGGTTCCTAATATTCTGGTTGCTTTTTTTGACTGCTGTGGCATAGAATCATAGAGTCATAGAACTGGAAGGGACCTCGAGAGGTCATCAAGTCCAGCCCCCTGCCCTCATAGCAGGACCAAATACTGTCTAGACCGTCCCTGACAGGTGTCTGTCTAAGTCTGTCTGAGTGGATGTTTATAGAGCACTCTGGGTAATGACCCCAAGATCGCATTCTTGAATGCTCAGCTAATTTACATCCCACCATTTTGTTTGGATGTCTGGAATTATGTTTTCCAATTGTTCATTCTGAAAACTGACCATTTATTCCTATCCTTTGTTTACTGGTCCACGAGAGGACCTTTCCTCTTTTCCCGGGACAGCTTACTTTGCTTACGTGCCTTTGGTGAGGGATGTTGTGAAAGGCTCTCAAAGTCCAAGACCCCTATATCCACTGGATCCCCATGGGTCACATGCTTGTTGACCCACTCAGCTTCTACTGGATTGATGGCGTATGATTTCCCTTTTCAAAAACTATTGCTGTCTCTTCCCCAATAAATCTTCAGCCATGTGTCTGAGCATTCTGTTTTTGCTACTGTTTCAACTCATTTGCCTTGCACTAAAGTTACGTTTTCTGGCCTATAATTGCCGGAATTACCCGTGAAGTCTTTTTTTTTTTTAAATCAGCATTGCATTAGCTATCTTCCAGTCATCTGGCATGGAAGCTGACGGAAGTGATAGGTCACGTACCACAGTTAGTAGTTTTTCAATTTCATATCTGAGTTCCTCCAGGAACCCTTGAGTGAATGCCATCTGGTCCCTGTGACTTATTACTGTTTAATGCAGTGGCTTTCAACCTTTACAGTATACTGTACCCTTTTCAGGAGTCCGATTTGTCATCCATGCCCCTCGTTTCACCTCCGCTAAACTACTTGCTTATAAACTCAGACACAAGTGTGCTCCCACTCTGGCTGAATTTTTCATTTTTACCATCTAATTATAACATACATCGATGGGCATATGTAGACTGGACGTACATTCAGTGGACAGGATACAGAGCAGTAGAAACAAGTCGTTTCACTTCACTGGGGGCTGCTCTAAAACCAGGCAAATATCTCGATGAGTTGAGAGCTCTGCCTACCCCCCAAGGGTACGTGCGCCCCTCGCTGAGAACCACTGGTTTAAAGGAGTGATTTATTCTCCGTAGACACCTCCAGTCCCATGTTTCTGGTCAACCTGAGAGTCAAAAATCCCCCCGTTGTAGAGGTTTCGGTTTGGGTGGGGTCTGTAATCTCCTTTCGAATTTCGCGACCCCCCTTCAGCCTCCTGGCCATGTGCTCAGTCGGGTTCCCACGGCCAGCTCTGTGAGCCCCATCCCGGGAGCTGGCGGACCGGACCGGTGAGACCGGACGGGGGAGCCCAGGCCCAGGCCGCTGTGAGCTCCACCTGCCCTGAGAGCAGCCCCCCTCCCCCGTCCTCAGGCCTCAGACCGACGGCAGATGGAGGGTCCGCACATCCCCATGCGGCTCCTACCCTGGCTTAGCGGTGGCTCTGCTGCCCCGGAGATCCCATGCCCAGGCCGGGCTGGAAGCCAGAGCCCGGTCGGGGTCAAAGATTCATGGTCCAGCCGTGGGGGCTTTGGAGGGTGGAGAAACGAGCTGGAGGCTGCTCTTTGGCCCCTTATGTCAGGCAGGGAGAGGGGTCCAGGATCCCCTTCCTGGCTCTGGCTTCCGGTTTGGAAGGGGGGTGGGAACTCGGGGGGAAGAGGAGGGGCCGGGCCAGAGAGGGGGTGGGGCCTCCTGCCCCCTCCCCCACACTTTTAGGAAGAATTCGTCGCCCTTGCTTACAGTGGTCTCCCCCCCACACAGGGTGGATCACTGGCCTCCCCATTGGTGCCAGAGAGCTGAGGGAGAGGACAGGAGAGATGACTTATCCAAGCTCAGCCAGGGGTCAAACCCAGACCTCCTGCGCCCCCGTCCTGTGTCCTCTCAACGGGACCTTCCTCCGTCCCGCTCAGCATGGATTTCAGCTCAGGGTCTAGGCCCAAGTTCCACATGGTGGGGCTGTGTTTGGATTTCATTCGAATGCCGCGCCCGAGACGGCTAGTCCTCTTTGTGCTGCGACTGTGGTAAAGCGCTAACGTCGATACGCTGGCGTTTCTGCGACCCTGGCGCACGCTCGCAATTTAACGGCGCGCCCGGCCAGCAGCGTCCCTGTGGGAACGTTGCAAGACAGTAGAAACAAGCTTTGACCCGGCGGATCCCTCGGCGGCGGTTTGAACGGCCGCTTGGAAAGCAGAGCACGGGGGCTAGTTTCCACAAGAGCGCGGAAAGGGGGAGTTGAAACGGGGGGGGGAGTTGTGTCTTGCTGCCTTCGGGCACTAGGAAATTATTTCAAAACAACTCGACATGCGGAGAGCAGACAGCCGGCCAGACGGCGCCGTGGGGCAAGCCAGGGAGGGGTAGAAAGCGGCGCAGGGAGAGTCCCATGGAGAGCGGGTCACGGCCCAGCGGAGTGGGATGTCCCTCTACCACCACGCCCTCCTGCGTGTCGCCAGCCTGAGCCCTGGCCACCGGCTTCCTGCCAAGCACCCCGCACGAGGGGGCATCGCACCAGCCCCGTGGAACACACAGAGCGAAGCCGCCCTGGGCCTGACGCGCTTTGAGCAGGAACATGCCAGGACGTGCAATGCCCGCGCTAGCCGGCTGGCAGCTCCATGCCAGGCCCGTCTGACTGAAACGCCGGCGGGGCCATTTCTAGGTACTGCACTGAGCCGGAGGAACCGGAGGAGACGGGGCCTGCAACCCCGAGGAAAAGCTGAACGCCAGCCACCGGCCAAGGCTCCCGCCTCTCTCCATGGCAACCTGCCCTGCAGCGCTAAGGCGGCCGCAGCCGTGTGTACGGCGCTGGGGCTGCCCATCATTTCGCATTACAAAGGGGGGTTCTGACAAAGTCCCTGAACCCCACAGCAAACCACAGACACTGGAGCCAGGTGCCCCAGAGGGAGGGAACCATCCCGTGATCCCTCCTTTGTCACCCATTCCCAGCCTGTGACAGACAGAGGCCAGGGCACCGTCCCTGCCCCTCTGGCTAAGTCCTGATCCCCCATCCCAACCTCTGTCCCAGCGTACACGCTGTAAGCCGTTACTCAGGGAGTAGCAGGCCAGCGTCCGGTGCTTTGCCGAGGGCCCCCAAACATTGCCCCGAGAAGCTACAGTTCCTGGCAGAGTTTCTGTTTGGACGATGGCCGATCGTACTCCGGAAATGAGTCACAAGCAGGGGTTTTCTAATCACCCATTAGCACGAGATGAGTGTGTTCGCCCTGTGAGCCTGGCTCCCGCTGAAAAGGGAATGCAGGTGCTAAGTTATTCATGATCCACGCCTAACTCCAGAGCTGGTCCGTTTTCTTTTCCCAGTCTGCTGCCACATAAAGAGCTAGTGGCAAAGTGACTCCTGTCTGGGGACAATTTCTGAGACTCGAGGGACCTTTGCTGACACCGTCAACAACAACGTGGATAAGAAGCCGCACATGAGCTGATGCTCCCCAGTGATGGAAATACACTATCTGGCGCGTAACGCTGGCTGTGCTTTTAGGGAGCCTTTCATCTGAGGATTTCAAAATGCTGCACGTGGTTGGACAGGGAAACTGAGGCATGAGGCCCTCAAGTAACTTACCCAAGTCCATGCGGGAAGGCAGTGGCAGAGATGAGACCAGAATACAAATGTCATGTCCCCAGTGATTCTGTAACCCACTCACCTTCTGGGTGTGAGATGTAGTCTGTGTCAATACTGGAAACTTCTCGGTTTGTGGCTGAGCAATAGACAAGGAATGCTCAGCCCATAGACATACTAATGCGCAAAGCTCCCGGGAACAATGGACGTCTGGACGCCAAAGACACACCTGGCCACTGGTCATGTGACTCTCTCCAGCTTGGAAGAAGCCAGAGGGGATATAAATATGCCATGTGGCCGATTCCATCTGGGTGCTCAGCTCAGCTCTTCATCCCGGTTGCAGCATTGCAGGGGTTGACGACGGGAAGAACTGTGGACCCATCCTGACATAGGATGTGCACCAAGGACTTTTAATCGAGCAGTTATAACATCTCTGCTAGAGCCTGCATCGAGAACTGGGAGATTCGATGCATGTAACGTAGGATATTTTGACAACCTCTCTCTCAGGCTTTTCTTTCTTGTAGCAATAAACCTTTAGATGTTAGATGCTAAAGGATTGGCCCAGCGTGATTTGTGGGTACGATCCGGAGGGTAAATTGACCAGGGATCTGTGGCTGGTTTCTTGGAACAGGACAGAACCCGTTTGCGGTAGGTGGGATTGGGTGCTAGGACCCCCCACCTGTGTTAGGCCCGGGGCCATCTGGGGCACGGAGAGTGCTGGGGTGTCAGGGGTTTTGCTCGTGAGGCTTCTGGCTGGCCAGGCAGGCAGCCGAAGCGCTCGGTGGGACTGGTTTATGGCCTGTTTGGGAAGGGCTGCCAGTCTGGGGCTATAAGCAGCCCTGAGTTTGAGCCATTCACCCTGAGCGGACACCCTCAGCCGTGCCCAGAGCCGGCCCGGCCCGTCACACCCCACGTGCTCGTCCCTTTGAACTCGACGCTATGGCTGCCCAGCCACCTCCCTGCAGCCCTTCGCCTTCACGCTCAGCTCAGGGCGGACACCCCACTGGCTTTAGACCCCACAGGGCACCTTCCTCCTCTGGCTCCAGCCAGCAACTGCCGGCTCTCCCCACCGCTCCTTTCACGTGGGCCCGGCTGGCTGCTCCCTGCCGCCCCTCGCTGGCTGGCTTCTTCTCCCGCGGCCCAGGCAGCCTGCCGGGACCCTTAGCCCCCACAGGGGAGCCCTCCTTTTGCTCCAGGCTTGTACCGGGCCCGGCCCCATGGGGCTGAGATCTCTGTGACGACAAACACTCCCTAGCGGCTCTGCCCCCCAACACTCCGTAGCGGCTCTGCCCCCCCCAACACTCCCTAGCGGCTGTGCCCCCCAACACTCCCTAGCGGCTCTGCCCCCCCAACACTCCCTAGCGGCTCTGCCTCCCAACACTCCCTAGCGGCTCTGCCCCCCAACACTCCCTAGCGGCTCTGCCCCCCAACACTCCGTAGCGGCTCTGCCCCCCCAACACTCCCTAGCGGCTCTGCCCCCCAACACTCCCTAGCGGGTCTGCCCCCCCAACACTCCCTAGCGGCTCTGCCCCCCAACACTACCTAGCGGCTCTGCCCCCCAACACTCCCTAGCGGCTCTGCCCCCCAATGCCGATTCCGTCTGAACCGGCCGGCTCCCCGGGCCAGCAATGTCACCGACGGGACGGGGCAGCTGCAGTCGCTTCCCCCACGATGCCCCCGGCTGAGAACGGAAGAGGGCGCCCGCCACGGCCAGCGGACCTGGGAGCGATGAGCGTCACACGTCCTGGCGCCTCGCTGGCTCGCGGGGCTGGAAGTGGGCAGGGTGGTGGAAAGGGGCTCCCCGGGCGCAGGGCCTGGGCCTGGGCCGGCAGCAGCCAGCAGAGCCCTACGCTGCAGCCCCAGGTTTGCTCGGGATCGAGAGGGATCGTGCAGGGAGGGGCGGATCAGCGCCCGTGTTGGGGCCGGCCCCGGCCTGGCAGGTCTGAAGCAGCACGACACGGCGGGGAAGGAAATCTCTAGCCCTGCACCAAGGAAATCCCCCCCCCCCCGGAGCAACGTGCCCGTCTCAGCTGCAAGCGTGACCCATGGGGCGGGGCGGGGGGGCTGCATCTGGCTCACTGAGACCTCTACCCCGGACGCCTCTCGGCTGGGCGGTTTCGGTCAGACTGCGGGCGGGCGGGCGGTTTCGGTCAGACTGCGGGCGGGCGGGCGGTTTCGGTCAGACTGCGGGCGGGCGGGCCGGGCAGCGGCTGGGCGGGGGGCCGCGTGCGCTGTGTGGGCGGGGAGGAGCTGCACACCAGGCTGTGGTCCCCAGGCCGCCCACAGGGGGCGCAAGGGCCAGTTGCCCAGGGCCCGGTGACTCAAAGGGGCCCAAGGGCCCCGGACCCTTTAATCCCCGCGCCAGGCACCCCGTGGGCCGTGGGGCCACGCACTGAACGCCACGGAGAGCTGGCTGCCCCCGGCCCCGCCCCTCGCGCCCAAGGCCACGCCCCTTCTGGGAGCTCAGAGCCGTGGCCCCTGCCCTTGCCCAGGGGCCCAGAGGTGGCGGCTGTTGGCTCCCCTGGTTCCCGACTCGGAAGCGTTTTGCAGTCGATTAGGGACATTGGGAGCCCCCGGGCAGGGAGACCCGGGCAGGGTCTCTATAGCCAGGGGAGGGAAACGTTTCTTGCATTGCAGTGAGCGGTGCTTGGGTTTAGCCAAACTGCTTTAGTTCAATTGTCTCAACTGGGACGAGTCGCCGACTTTTCCGTCAGTGCAGCAAAGGGAAAGTCAGTTCGATTTTGACATTTTCAGTTCTGCATGTGTTTAGAACAGGTTTTATATACACACACACAGGCACACACACACGTGCACACAGGCACACACACACGCACACACAGGCACACAGGCACACACACACACACACACACGCACACACACACGCACACACAGGCACACAGGCACACACACACGCACACACACACACACACAGGCACACATACACATGTGCACACATGCACACACACACATGCACACACATGCACACACACACGCACACGCATACACACGCGCGCGTGCACGCACATACGCACACACTTCACAGGCACACACACACGCATACACACGCGCACACGCACACACACACTTCACAGGGTTAATCGGGGTTAATCGGGTAGCTGGCTGGCTGGCTGGCTGGCAGCGATTTCAGCGGAGAAGAGTCTGGCTGGACGCCAGGCGAGGTCCCTAGGAGCAAGCGGAGGGAAGAGGTTTCAGACGCAGCACACGGCACAGCTTGGGCGAGCAGAGCCTCTGAGACGGCGGCGAGCCCAGCCTACGCTTTGGGGACTCTCCGTTTCTTCTCACTGTGCATCTGTGGGGAGCGGCCTGTGGAGACTGAATTTGTTTCCTGTATTTCTGCTCCTGCCCATCTGTGCAGATCGCGGCTGTGGTTCTAACCCGGCCCGCTCACGCTGTCGCCGGTCGATTATTATTTGTTTCGGTACCATGCGGTTTTATAACATTGTTTATTGACATTCAGACCTGAAGCTCCTTGCTGGACTTGGAGGCGGGAGGCTGGCCCGGGGCACCCCTGGCTGAAAAGCCTTCGATACCGATCTCCAGATCTCCGGCCACTTGCCCAGGGGCGCTGGGACGTTCTAGGGGCTGCGGTGGGCGGTGGCGGGGCTGGGCTCACTCCAAGGGTTGCACAAGGACTGGTCTGAGGTCAGGCACAGAACTAATTACTTTGTGTCCACGACTCTGGCTCCGGTCAAGCACCACCCGATACCCGGGCGCCCCCAGCCAGCCTGGCCTACGCCGATACGACGCAGAGATACTGCTCATGCAGGAGAAGCAGCTGGTGGAAGGTGCAGTGAGGGCGCTTTGCAGGATAAATTGCTGCCTGCTTCTGAGTCCGGCGTCACAAAAGGGGACTGGACACAAGGGCCGGGGAGCAGGGTGCCCACGGGGCCGGAGCCAGGAGGAGAGTCCTGGGAAGATGTCACGAGCCAGGTATCAGTTGCTATCAGAGTGAATCAAACAACAAATCTGGCTCCTGACAGCCTGGCCCCAAATGGAAACATGCTCTTTTAAGAATGGACCTTTCTGTGTCTTCACTTTCATATTTCTGCCTCCTTCCGCCCAGGGGTTGGCTGATAGCGTCGTACCGCGCACAGCGCTTGGTCGGGGGGCTGGATATCCATAATGCCCCAGCATCCTAGCTTGGGCCGCTCTGCTTCTCATCGGCCATAATCCATCCAAAAGCATCCCCGTTATTTTGGGCCCGACTTTCTATGGCGCTCGGCTACTGACTGCAGCGGAATTGGCAAGAGCGCAATAGTTCTGAGAGACAGAACGCAGCTCCCCTTGGGAAACCTGAGTGCAAAGGGCTGGGCTGGGCTGGCTGTTTCTCAAGCACACGCAGGCATAGACCCCTTACGACAGAGATACCCGGTCCCCACTGCCTAGTGCCCAAGACAGAGGAAGAGGCTGCCTTTGTCCAGTCTCAAGTCCCTTGGTGGGTGGATCTCCTGGCAGGAAATGTGTAACCATCGCCCGGCAAGATTTGAACACAGGCCCTCTGGTCCTAAGTGCAGGAACCGCTACTGCTTGAGCTATAAAGCCAACTGCCTCTTAGCTCCCTTGTTCTCCTCTCTCACTGCACGTGGTCCAAGTGCCACTCCATGGGCCAGCGGTCCACACTAGGGCTAGGTCTACGCTGCAGTTTTTGCACAAAAACTCGCAGAGCGTCCACACCTCAAAGGCGTTTTTGCGCAAGTAAAGCGAAAGAACAGAGTCCGTGCAGTCTGGACGCTCTCTTGCACAAAAGCACTTCGCTTTTCGATGCGCTCTTGCAGGGAGGATGCACTCTTGCGCAAGAGGCTTTTGAGGAAGATCTGCAGTGTAGACATAGCTTGAGTGTGTGGGTGACACACGCACAGCCTAGATGACCAGAGAAGTGCCAGCCTCAAAGCTGGGCTCTCGGCTTTCTTCGGGCTGGCTTCTTCCTGGGCTGGGTCAGCCCCGACGTGCTTCGGGAAAGTAAAAACGTCAGTAAGAACAGAACGTGAGGAGTCCATCAGAACCGGGCAGCATTCCGTTCATGGGCCTACTCTTCACACAGCTGTTCCCGCACGATGCTCTAAACTTTCTTACCCACAATAACAGTTTGTCCACCTTTATCGGGGGTAGCAACAACAGTCTGCCTGGGTCACCGTCGGCTCCGTGTTCTCGTGCCCGGCTGTCTCGTATCGCCGGGCGGTTTGATCGGGTTCACCTCTCCTGCGTCCTGGATTTGCAGGGTCTGTTGTCACATTCCTGAGATCTGGCAGAGAGGTAGCTGCTGGCTCCAGCCAGGTTTCGAATTTCTTGGGATGCCAAATTGGAGCCCTCTTCCCGTAGAGTCTTTTCACGCGCCATGTGCCTGTCGGCTGCGATTGAAAAGGCGGCTCCTCTCCCTGCGCTGTGTCCGGCGCTCGCTGTGTTCCCCTGCTGCGGGGTTTCTTGCACAAGTTCTCCTGGTGACATTAACTCTCTTGTGCAAAACGCCTGCACGGCTTGTTCCGTTCATTCTTCTGAGTCCCACTAGAGCCAGCAATTTACTTGTCATGGGCAGCCCTTCCTCGAGCCGACATTTACGACTCCCTGGTCCGGCGCCTCTGGGACCTGACTAGTCCCGGGCGAGGGATTTTGCCAGACCGGTGAGGTCATTTCTGGCCCCTCTGCCCCCCCCAAGCTTCCTGGCTCCCCCCAGCCCAGATGAGCTCCCCCTCCTGCAGCCCAGCTGAGCCATGTGCCCAGCTCCCTGCACCTCCACACGTCACACTCAGCTCCCATCCCCCCCCCCAGCACGCCAGAACTCCGATCCTGGAACACGCGTGGTTCCTCCAGACCACGGCTGCTGCTGGACCCGATTGTTCCGGTTTCTAGAGGTGCAACCTGTATCCTATCCTAACCCCCTTTCTACACACTCCTGCTGGCTTCCATCTCTCTCTGGCATCCTGCCCTTAGTGTATAGATTTTCAATGGACCGTTTGCTCACTTGTCTAGAACATTTACAAGCCAGTGCACAAACCGTATTCACCTGCCCTTAGCAGGGGGAGGTTGACAATGAACCAAACTAAATTCACGCCATACTCTGTGTAGATTCAGGCCATACTCTGCATAACTGTCCCTGGCCCGGGGGAGGGGCGGCTACGGTCCTGAAGGCTGATCAGATGAAACTGAAAAGAATTTTCTCGTACCCTGACGCCAGGAAGAAAACACGGCTGGGGATGGGGGTGATTTCCAGACCCAGAGCATGGCAGGGTGGGTTTTGCTTTAACGCTATTGCTCCTCCCTCTGTCACCGCTCGCTCACTTGCCAGAGCAGCTATTTCCAACCCATTTAAGGGACACGGTGGAAGGAGGGTCGGTACAAGGCAGGGCGGGACAAAGTCCTGCCACATAGACTGGGATGAGGAACCTGCCATAGAGGAAGATGGACCAAGGGCTGGTGCAGGAGCACACCGCACCCTCCGGGCTAGCGCGTGTGGCCAGGGATTAAAATAAGACGACGCAAAAGGCCCACGTCACTCTCAACCCCGTCCCCTTGGCTGGCAGGGGAGGTTTTGTTCAGGCTTTGGGAATCCGACGTGGCAGCAAGGGGAGAAAGTCGTGCCCGGCCGGGGCACCCTGATTTCCTGGGGTGGAGTCCTGGGTCCACCCCCCGTCACCTCCCCGCCACTCTGCCTTCCGACGGGCGAGCGGGTGCGACAGCCCTTTGCCACCGTCTCCCCCCATGGACGAATTCAGGGAACTAGCAAGACCTGGTTGCATGTCAGTTCCAGGCACTCGCTCTGCAGACGCAATAGCACGCGAGCCCAGACCTCGGGCTGGTGGGGACAAGGGGGTGATAGTCCAGCGCCCATGTAGCGTGTCCACCGGATCATTGCTCGATAAGTTCATTGCTACGATGCCTGGCCATTCCCAGAGCCGACGTCAGGCCTGCAGCTTGGCTTTCCAGCGGCAGAGGAGTCAATGGCTCAGGGGGTGGAGTTATTCTCAGTGTCACTGGTTTATTCTGCGCCATACAAACCAGGCCTGGCATGGAGAGTCGCTTACCCAGCACTCGGACAATCCCGTCCTTGAGCCATGGCCTTGCCGACAAGCCCCTATTCCTGGACGCCCTGCCCCAAGCCTGAGCACCCTCCCTCTGCTGCAAGATCTGACTCCAGGCCGAGGGAAGCAGCGAGCGAATTCCCTTTGGGCTGGCCACAGCTCCCTCCCAAACTGAGGAACATCAGAAAACGATGGCCAACCTCAAACAATGCCCCACCGTTATTAAAGAGAGCATGTAAGACTGTGCGCAACAGCGCCACCTGGTGCCCCCCCGGGTCAGCATGGACCCTACGAATGCTGTGCGGTGACGCAGACTGCCCCACGTACTGTGCTGGTACAGCACTTCCCTTGTGTAATTTCTAAGCAGGTGCCCGTGTTTCTAAATAATGGCCATGGGGCAGCACAAGCCCTTCCCCCGCAGCACAAGCCCTTCCCCCATTCAGGGCTGCGGTGGCTGATGCATCGAATATCCTGTCTTCCAACAGAGGCCAATGCCAGATGCACCAGAGGCTGGGGACACCATCCCGACCCATCCTGGCTAAGAGCCATTGATGGACCTGACCTCCATGAATTTCTGCAGCTCTTTTGTGAACCCTGTTCAAGTTCTGGCCTTCACCTCCTCCTCCGGCAGGGACACGTGCTTGATTGGATCATTGCGTTGCCAAAGGAGGCGCAAAAGGAAGCCAGAGGCAGAAGTGGGCAAACCGGGATGGAAGAAGAGGATGCTCCAGAAATCACAGTGCTTCAAACTCCGCTCACGTCTCGGCGGCCGGGCACGTCGCCTGGCGCCTTGCACAGGTGAGTATCAATTGCCAGCACATCAGAAGGCTTGTGGTGCTCCGCCGCGTTTTCCAGCCACTTGGGAGAAGTGTCAATTACGCCACAAGGCACAAGGGTGAGGGGAGTCGGGCCCGTTGCGCTGCCTGTCAAATTAGTGCTCCCACCGAGGAGAGAGAGCTTTTACTGCCGGCAAGTAATTACCCAAAGCAGCCAAAGAGCATATTGATTCTGAAATCTTTGTCTGCACAAGGGCTTGAGCGCAGCCAAGGGGAGGGAGAAGGCGGATAACACAGAATGTCTTTTGTGTTCGGGTGTTTTGGTTTCAACAAGGAACAAAAGACGAAGGTGCGTTTGGTTTCCTTTGCAATCTTCCACCAGCGAGGAGAAGTTCTGCTGCAAGCAAGCAACATGGTGGGGATGTAAAAGGGAAACAGGGATCATTTCAGAAAGCCTCCGCCGACTGCCTGCGCATAACAATATCCGTCTGAACGCGAAATGGCATTAGCACAGCAGCCTCTGCACCATGCTGTCTGAGATCAAAGCACAGACACGCAGCACTGCAGGCTACCACGGATACTTTATTAATTTATTCGCTCTGCCAGCCTATTCTTGTCAGACGGCAGGCTGGCTGCTCCAGTGAGCTGGAGGCTGGAGATGTGGTTTTCGGTGTTTACACCCTCTGCACCGGAAATATTCATGGCACTGCAGCCAGGTCGCAGCGCGGTTGGGAAAATGGAGCAGCTATTGGCAGTGAGGCGGTTTTGATCCTGCGTCTCAAGGAACAGGATCATAGAACTGGAAGAGACCTCGAGAGTCACCGAGTTCAGTCCCCTGCCCTCAAGACAGGACCCCGCACCATCTAGATCATCCCTGACAGATGCCAATCTAACCTGCTCTTAAATATCCTCCTTGGGCAACTTATCCCAGTGTGTAACCACCCTGACAGGTAGGAACTTTTTCCTAATGTCCAACCTAAACCTCCCTTGCTGCAAGTCAAGCCCATTGCTTCTCATCCTCTGATCATAGATTAAGAAGAACAATTTTTCTCACTCCTCCTCGTGACACCCTTTGAGGTACTTGAAAGCTGCTATCACGTCCCCTCTGTCTTCTCTTTTCCAAATTAATGAGTGCCCCATGTGAACAAGGGCATAGCTTGTTCGGTGTATCACTAGAGCTCCCTTCGTACAATCAAGGTGCTACGTCACGTGTAGACCCGGAGGAGAGTTTTCTGATATTCTTTCCGGAATTCACATGAAAGAGGCAGCTACTGGACAAGAGGGGCTGATTGAGTTGGGGGGGGTCTTGCTTTGAGCCGGGGGTTGGACTTGCTGCCTCCGGAGGGCTCTTCCCGCTCTAACCACGATTCGATGTCACCGGCTCCAGAGAGATCAGCTCAGGAAGCTGTAGCTGAGACTTTGCTTCATGGGAAAAGCCACATGCCAGTGAAATGCCGAGACCACGCCCATGGCCCCTCGTGTACCCTACCGAGGGCCCCGCATGGGCGCGACGCCGGCCTTCGCCAGCATTATTCGCAGACGTGGCAGGGTCTAATGTGATTGGTCAACATTTTACAGCCGTGCAGGAGACACCAGTGGTCCAGCAGGGGAGCATCGAACCGTGTCCCCGTCCCTGTCAGAGTCAGGTTCGGGTTGTTTGGCTCTGGCCAGAAGAGCGACGCAGTTACCCACTGACCGTTACACCGGGACGGGCAGGTCAAGGGAGGGAAACGTTTCCAGATGCCAGAAGCTTGGTCAAAAGAGCCTCTCCGAGGGGGGGACCAATCCCACCCGCAGACACAGAGGTGGCCGGCTGGAGGCCGGGCGAAGGCTGAGGGCCGAGGGTCACAGGCCGGCTGTGGATAACCGAGCGTCGTTAGGGATTGCTTGTGCGGGGTCAGGACGCTGTGCGGTGTGCTCTGTGGGAGAGGGGAGCGGCGGCTCACATCTTTCCAGCCAGCCCCAGAAGCAACCCCACGCCTGAGCAGAGGGCTGACATCCAGGCCTGCTCCTGGTGCGTGCAGCAAGCAGGCCACCACCCGAGGGAGGACACCAGGCTCTGAGAAGACCGGGGCGCTCGCCGCCCGCCCAGCTCCAGGGGGTGGGGAGACCCGAACGCCAAACCAATGGGGCATGTTCTCAGTGCGGAGGGTTTGTGGGTCCCTTTGGGGTCGAACGAGATCTGCGGGTTTGGGGCCTTTGGTTTTCTGTCCACGGCGGCTGGGGTGGGGCAGGGACGCCAGGATGGCGTCTAGACTTCTGAGGAGTCGCGTGTGGTGCTAAAATGACCCGCGTCTAAACGGAAAGGGTTCTGTGACTGGAGCCGCGTTGCGACCGTCCAGACGGGAGGCACTCGGGGTGCAGGCCGCCCCGCCCGCTTTCGTGTGCGGTTATTGTGAGGGAGCGTCCAGCCGTGGTAACAGACGGCCCTCGCACACTGGCACCGGTTGCTGCTCGTGTAGTCATAAGAACATAAGAACGGCCGTACTGGGTCAGACCAAAGGTCCATCTAGCCCAGTATCCTGTCTGCCGACAGTGGCCAACACCAGGTGCCCCAGAGAGGGTGGACCGAAGACAATGATCAAGCGATTTGTCTCCTGCCATCCCTCTCCAGCCTCTGACAAACAGAGGCCAAGGACACCATTTTATCCCCTGGCTAATAGCCTTTTATGGACCTAACCTCCAGGAAATTATGTAGCTTCTCTTTAAACTCTGTTATAGTCCTAGCCTTCACAGCCTCCTCTGGCAAGGAGTTCCACAGGTTGACTACACGCTGTGTGAAGAAGAACTTTCAGAATACGGGGAGTTCCAGCCACGCACGTACCGACTGAGAGACTGATGACTGCAGCCATTCTGAACCCCAGAGTCAGTCTCCCGCTGGGCGTTGGGGGGTGACCCCATGGTTCCCATACACAGTGTGACACAGGGCTCTGCTCCAGTCCATCTGTAGCATGAGATCCATGCTTCTCCCTGGCTGTTCATTGCTGGTCTGCAGCACGGCATTCTCCGGCATGCCATGCCCGCTTCTCAGGGTATTGGCCCGGCCACCAGAACTGTGGTGGCCTGGCCGTCACATCTGTCTGGGTCTTCCAGCATCTGTGCCTGTCACCTCCCTGGCTGTCCAGCTTTGTGCCATCTTTTTACAGAGCCATCTGTCTGCCTCATACTCGACAGGCAAGACCACAAAGGGACGCTTCCTGCCCGCGGAGCTGGCCACCGAAGCCGGCCAATGTTTGGCCTCAGGCCACGGGGGAATGGAGCGTGCTCCGCTTGAATTTTGCACCCTGAAGTGACGCGATTTATTCCAGAGCATGTTATAAATATGCCCTGACTATGTCAATTTGCTGCTATTTACTACAGCCCTCGCAGGGGGAGAAAATGGTTAAGAATGACCAGACTGGGTCAGACCAATGGTCCGTCCAGCCCACAGTGGACAAAGCTAGATACCCCAGAGACAGTGAACAGAACAGGGGACCATCCAGTGATCCCTGCCCTGTTGCCCATTCCCAGCCCCAGACAAACAGAGTCCGGGGACACCAACCCTGCCCATCCTGGCTAAGAGCCACTGATGGACCTAACTGCCATGAATCTATCTAGTTCTTTTTTGAACCCTGTTAAAGTCCTGGGCTCCACAACATCCTGTGGCAAGGAGTTCCACAGGTTGACCTTGTGTTATGTGAAGTAGTACTTCCTTGTGTTTGTTTTAAATCCAGTACCTATCAATTTCATTTAGTCCCCATCATTTTATACATAGAGTTGGGATTCTGTTTCTAATATGCAGATCAACAAGAGAGGTGAATACATGAGAATCAGCAGGTGGGATTGTCTGATCAACCCCCCCACGCACTCAGCATTGGTCCATCAGCAGAATACTGAGCTAGATGGACCTTTGGTCTGACCGGTCTGGCCGTACTTTTCATAGACTCACAGAATCCCAGGGCTGGCAGAGACCTCAGGAGTCGAATCCAGCCCCCTGCCCAACGCAGGACCGACCCCAACTCAACCAACCCAGCCAGGGCTTTGTCAAGCCAGGACTTAAAAACCTCCAGGGATGGAGATTCCACCCCCTCCCTAGGGAACCCAGCCCAGCACTCCCCCCCCCCCCCCCCCCCCAGCGCCTAGGGAAATAGTTTTTTCTAATCTCCAACCTAGACCTCCCCCACTGCAACAAGAGACTTTTGCTCTTGTGTGCCACCGGATCTAGGCAGCGCACCATTTCAAACAATGAGGTTTAGCATCATGAGACTTTTATTATTATTTGAAGCTTACAGGCTCAGCTATCAGGCAAGAGCTGTATTCCTAACTGATCAATGCATGTGAGTTTATTAAAGCCAGTAATTAGTGTCATCTGAGTTCATTAACACTGTGCATTCAGCATCTGGTGCACATGAAAAGGCAGAATCTGCTCATGCAAATGCCGATGTTTCAGAATTCAAACGCAACGTTGTTTCAAAGGGAGCCAAAGAGATTATCTCCCTAGACGTTAAACCGGCGCCCTCCGGATACGTAACTTCCAGAACCGGCGCCAAGCTGACATTCAGGTTTTCCTGTAGTAGAAATAAAAACCACATGAGCTCGATCAGTCGCCGCGCCGTGTGCTTTCCGGGGCTCTTCCAGCTTCTGATTTCACAGTGTAAACAGGAAGGCCACCCAACATCCAGCTGGGTTCTCATGTGTCAACTGCGTTTGTCTCATAGGTTAAGATCACACACTAAGGGTGTGTCTAGACTACAGGGTTTTGTCGACAAAAGTGGACTTTTGTCGACAAAACGACACCTGAGTCTACACAGCTGCTGAGTTCTCTCGACATAACGTCAACAGAACTCGGCAGTTTTGTTGATGGCGATAAACCTCATTCTACGATGAATAACACCTTTTGTCCACAGAGTTCTGTCGACAGAAGGCGGTATTGCATCTACACTGTCCTTTGCGTCCACACTCTCTGTATCTGTCGACAAAACGTCTGTTGACAAAAGCCTGTCGTCTAGACGTACCTTAGGAGCCTGTTAATTTCAGGTGCGTGTGAAAGCCTGAATCCGCATGCCATCTTCTCGTTATGCCCTGACTTTCCTCGGAATCTTTTCTTTCTTGCCAGCTCAGAAGCATGTTTCAATTTTCTGCTATGATCTTTCTAGACCTGCCAATGGAGGTGGGGAGAGGGGGGCAAACGGGACAATCATCCAGGGGCCCAGGGCTCCACACTGGGGGATATGCCCCCTCCGGGCAGTGCTGAGAGCCAGCTACCCTCAGCCCCGCCCCTTCTGCCCTCAGCCCCGCCCCTTCTGCCCTCAGCCCCGCTCCTCCTGGGAGCGCAGTGCTGGGGCTCCCTCGCTTTGCCTAGGGCACGGATATTTTGCATCCTGCTGGGGAGTTATTTTGGATTTGCCTTGCAGCTGGACTGCAAACCGCTAGCCAATAGGCAATCTTGGCTGCCTGCTGAACACGAAGAGACGCCCTGGTTCCATCGTATCTGGTGCAATTGTGAGCACGAGCCAATAGTTTGGCATCCTGCCTCCGCTGAGGTTTTTGCAATCCCCAAGGACCCAAACAAGCTCAATGGCATTCTGTGGACCGAAAAGGAGCAGGGTTTTTATTCTACCCACACTACGGTGCACAGGTCAACTAGGAGCTCTGCTTCTAGGTTTGCTCCTTGATCACAGAGTTTTCTTTTGGGAAAACCTTAATGACAGAGGGCAACTTCCCTGCCGTGGTAGTGAGCGCGGTGGCAGTTCGGCCTTCACTGGGATATGCAGGGCCTTCCCCAGTAAAATAATGAGTCACCGCTGAAAGGTGCCTTGTATTACAATCATCCGTGCCTAGTGCCGAGACGTCTATGTGTATTAGCTACGACGGTGAATAAACCTTCGTCGTCACTCGCTGCGCTGCTTCTTCTGCTGAGCTTTTCTCCTGACACACCTGTGGTTGGCATCCACGGCCGTTCTAGGGCAACGGAAACTGTCTCTGGCTAATTCTAAACTTTGCTCCTGGCCCATATGTCCGACTTCGTCATGGAAATCTTGTAGCACATTCCTGAAGAGACTATCGGCGCCCTAACTTCATTAGTGACGACTTCTCTCCACGCCTCCCTCTCCCGCCGAGTAACGCTTCACCTAAGTAAGTCAATGCCGCTTTCCTAGAAGCAAACAAACCTCTGCAGATTTCTGCGCCTCCTCCCAAACATTAAGCCAGTGGTCCCCAACGTGGTGCCCGTGGGCGCCATGGCACCCGTCAGGGAATTTATGTGCACCCGCCGAAATATCTGGGCTGGCCCCATGCCTGGCACACGGCACATGCGTGGTACTGGTTACGAGCGCGTGGCACGTGGCGCGTGGGCAGCCTCTGCCCCAGGCATGTGGCACGTGGGCAGCCCCTGCCCCGGGCGCGCAGCACATGCGCAGAGCCAGCCCTGGGCATGTGGCGTGTGGGCGGCCCTGCCCCCGGGCGCGCAGCATGTGCACAGTTCTGGCCCCGGGCGTGTGGCGTGTGGGCAGCTCCGCCCCTGGGCATGCGGTGCATGCGTGGCCCTGCCCCCAGAAGCGCAGCGCATGCGTGGCCCCGTCCCCGAGTGCCCGGCAGCCATGAAAGGTTGGGGACCACTGCATTAAGCCTTGTGTTGTCTTCCACCATCTGAATTATTCTTGCCACTGACTTATTTAGAATCATAGAATCACAGAACACTAGGACTGGAAGGGACCTCGAGAGTCATCGAGTCCAGTCCCCTGCCCCCATGGCAGGACCCAGCACTGTCTAGACCATCCCTGATAGACATTTATCTCACCTGCTCTTCAATATCTCCAGAGATGGGGATTCCACAACCTCCCTGGGCAACTTATTCAGTGTTTGACCACCCTGACAGTTGGGAACTTTTTCCTAAAGTCCAACCTAAACCTCCCTTGCTGCAGTTTAAGCCCATTGCTTCTTGTTCTATCCTCAGAGGCCAAGATGAACAAGTTTTCTCCCTCTTCCTTATGACACCCTTTTAGATACCTGAAAACTGCTATCATGTCCCCCCCCAATCTTCTCTTTTCTAAACTAAACAAACCCAATTCTTTCAGCCTTCCCTCATAGGTCATGTTCTCTGGACCTTTAATCATTCTCGTTGCTCTTCTCTGGACCCTCTCCAATTTCTCCACATCTTTCTTGAAATGCGGTGCCCAGAACTGGACACAATACTCCAACTGAGGCCTAACGGGCACAGAGTAGAGCGGCAGAATGACTTCGCGTGTCTTGCTCACAACACACCTGTTAATGCAGCCCAGAATCATGTTACTTCTCATGGAATGAGGTTTTACAGTTAATTCAAACTAAGGGGTTTATCTCAGAATCCTGCTTCTCTGCCTCGTGTAGAAGCAGGCTGTTACTTCGGGCTAGTTAGTTTCCAAAATGGCAACCGGCTGGGAATATGCTAATCAATTGCTTCATTCGCAATTTCGGTCACCCTCATTAGCCTCCCTAGTTCTAACTAGGGGCTAGTGTAGACGTACCCTCAGAAGTTATATCCCAAATGTTTGACACATACATACAATATGATGGGGACTAATTTGGCTACAATTCCTCAAGAGAGGGATCTTGGAGTCACTGTGGCTAGTTCTCCGAAAACATCCACTCCGTGTGCAGCGGCAGTCAAAAAAGCAAATAGAATGTTGGGAATCATTACAAAAAGAGATAGGGAATGAGACAGAGAATATCTTATTGCCTCTGTATAAAACCATGGTATGCCCATATCCTGAAAACTGTGTACAGATGTGGTCACCTCATCTCATAAAAGATATATCGGCCTTGAAAACAGTTCAGAAAAGGGCAACAAAAATGCTGAGGGGTTTGGAACGGGTCCTATATGAAGAGAGATTTAAAAGACTTCAAATTTTCATCTTAGAAAAGAGGAGACTAAGGGGAGATATGATAGAGGTCTATAAAATCATGACTGGTGTGGAAAAAGTGAATAAGGAAAAGTTATTTACTTGTTCCCACAATATAAGAACTAGGGGTCATCAAATGAAATGAACAGGCAGCAGGTTTAAAACAAACAAAAGGAAGCTTTTCTTCACTCAGTGCAAAGTCAACCTGTGGAACTCCTCGCCAGAGGATGTTGTGAAGAACAGGACTTTAACAGGGTTCAAAAAAGAGCTAGATAGATTCATGGAGGTTAGGTCCATCAATGGCTATTATCCAAGATGGGTAGGAATGGTGTCCCTGGCCTCTGTTTCTCTGGAGGTGGGTGACAGGGGAGGGATCACATGAGGGATCAACCTGTTGTGTTCCCTCCCTCTGGGGCACCTGGTGCTGTCCACTGTGGGCAGACAGGACACTGGGCTGGATGGACCTTTGGTCTGACCCACTGTGGCCCTTCTGATGTTCTAATAACTTGCCCTTGGAGATGGCCGGCTCCAAGCTGCATTCTGACAAACACCAAAGAGCCTCTGTTAGATTTGTTTCATGTCCCTCCAGGATTGCTGTGAATATTATCAAGTCATCTAGGAATGTGAAAACTTCGGTGAGGCTGACGGCCTTCCTAGCATGCTCCGCCATCCACTGGAATATCACAGGGCGTTGGCCAGCCCTCGTGGCATCATACTGTGCCAGTGGGAAATTGGCGGCTGTGTACCGTGCCACGAGGACTGGCCGATGCCCCCGTGATGTTCCAGTGGATGATGGAGCAGGTCAGGAGGGCGTCCTTCCGGGGGATGCTGCTACATCCTCTGTAACCCCCACGGCCCTTCCGGCACCAGGCTGCTTTCTGACTAAGAACTGGAGAAGTAGAAGGACTGTGACTCCCCTGTGATTCTGCATGTTAATAGTTCCTAGAGGCGCTGTCACAACTCCTCAAAATAGCCTTGTCCTCCCCTTCGAAGGCGCACGGTCTCACAGACGGATAGCATAGAGTCCTAGAACCCCAGGGCGGGCAGAGACCTCAGGAGCCATCGAGTCCAGCCCCCTGCCCAACGCAGGACCAACCCCGACTCAATCAGCCCAGCCAGGGCTTGGTCAAGCCGGGACTTAAAAACCTCTAGGGATGGAGATTCCACCCCCTCCTCAGGGAACCCAGCCCAGCGCTTCCCACCCTCCCAGGGAAATAGCTTTTCCTAAGATCCAACCTAGACCTCCCCCACTGCAACTTGAGCCCATTGCTCTTCCTTCTGCCATCTGCCCCCGCTGAGAACAGCCTCTCTCCATCCTCTTTGGAACCCCCCTTCAGGGAGTTGAAGGCTGGTCCCAAATCCCCCCTCACTTGTCTCGTTTGCAGCCCAAATCCCTCCGACTCTCCTCGTAGGTCACGTGCTCCCTGGACACTACCCAAGCCCGAGTAATGTCTGGAGGAAGCTGCGCCCGTTGCTTGGGAGAGTCCTTTCTCGAGATGCCGTTTGTCATCGGAATTCATAGGGGAATCACCAAGTCCGACGTAAGGGGGGCCCGCGCCTTTCCTTTCATCCCTGGCATTGGCTCCGCAATGGCTCCCTTAGCAATCCTGCGCCTTCTGTGCAGCGTGATTCCTCCGAACGTACGCTGAGGGCTTCCCATTGGCCCTCATGGCAACCGTCAGCGTTGGAACCACTCTTCTTTTGGAGACACCTTCCCGGTCACGTCACTTCCTGTATTCCCCCTGGAGTCAGAGCCACTGACTGACCCACCCCCTGCAACGCGTGCCCGGCCCTTTGCCGTCCCCTCCTGCGTCTCTGCAGGGCCTGGTGCCCTACGTACGCCTCGTCCCAGGCTCAGGTGCTGCAGCAAGTATGAGCCTTCCAGTCGCTCCGTCTCCCTGAGCGCCACGAGCCAGCGTTGACACTGCTGGATTCCGATCGGGCACATCCTCTCTTTCTTGACTGCTCCATACATTTCTTGGAGGCATTGGACTGAGGGAATAATGCATCCCAGACAAGGAACTTCTGGACTTCTAGTAGCTGGAACACTTCTTCCATTGGATGCATTTCTATATGGCCCAAATAGTCCTTGTAAAATTCCTAAGGTATACAGGTTCTCCGCCAGGGACCAGTGTCTTTTCAGCATTTGCATGCCACTTCCCCGGGACGATCCTGGTGCGACATGGTTCTCCCACCAGGACACTCAGCACCTCCTTCCTCTCGGTCGGCCCCTCAGAGCGTACCGGGCCCAGCTGGCCTCTGAGGCCATGTCTACACTAGGAAATGATTCCAAAATCACTACATTCGATTAAAGAACTCCCGATTTAACAAATTCGAACTTGCGTGTCCTGGCTACGGGGAGGCCTCGAAATGAGTCCGAGGGGCTCCGGGAATGTGGACGCGCAACCTCGGTCTCGGAGCCCCAGGAAGAGCTCTGGGGAGCTGTGGGAGGCCAATAGGTTGGAATTAGCAGCACCGGAGCATCCACGCTGACGTTATTCTGAACTCACGAGTTCGGCAACAGCGTTCTTCCTTATGAACCGAGTTTGAATTCCGCAGCCCGTCATTCCGAAATAACCGGTATGGTAGTGTGGACGCTCCACTTATTAGGTCAAACTTGGGGGGGTTATTTCAGACTCTCACGGACTGGGCCGGGTCTGGGCACCGCTGAGGGCGTCCGCTCAGGGCGAATTGCTCAAATCCGGGGCTCTTTACAGCCCCCAGACTGGAGAACTTCCAGGGGTATGTCTACACTACAGCGCTAATTCGAACTAACAGATCCAGACTAAAAAACTAGTTCGAATTAGCGTTTTGCTAATTCGAACTAGCATGTCCACAGAGAGTGGACCCTGAACCGGGGTTAAGGATGGCCGGAAGCAGTGCCGGCAGGGCATCAGAGGAGGACTTAGAGCGTGGAGATGCTGTCTCAGGCTAGCCGAGGGCTGCGCTTAAAGGGTCCCGACCCCCACCCCGGACACACAGTTCTCAGGGGTGCCCTGCTTGCAAAGCAGTCCTGGCTTGGAGTGCCCTGAGTGCCCACACTGGGCACATCACACCACTCGGCCATCAGCCCGGCTGCACTTGCCGCAGGCTGCCATCTGGGGAGAGGGGGCAATTGGGGGGCTGCAGGAGAGCTTCCACCCCCAGAAGCCCTCAGAGCCAGCTCAGTCCTCCCCATCGGGGGCTCGTACCCCATTCCTCCCTCACCTCCTTCCACTTACCCTTCCCTAGCCCCCCTTCCTGATGTACAAAATAAAGGAAAATTGTGTTCAAAAATAGAATTTCTCTTTATTGAACAAAACTGGGGGAGACTGGGAAAAGGAGGTGGGAGAGGGGAAGAGAGAGGGTGGGAGGGGGAAGGGCAACTACAATGATCAGGGGTTTGGAACAGGTCCCATATGAAGAGAGGCTAAACAGACTGGGACTTTTCAGCTTAGAATAGAGGAGATGGAGGGGGGATATGATAGAGGTCTATAAAAGCATGAGTGGGGTGGAGAGGGTGCATCAAGAAAAGTTCTTCATTAGTTCCCATAAAGAAGGACTAGAGGATACCAAAGGAAAGGAATGGGTAGCAGGCTTCAAACTAGTAACAGAAAGTTGTTCTTCACAAAGCAGAGTCAACCTGTGGAACTCCTTGCTGCAGGAGGCTGTGAAGGCTAGAACTAGAACAGAGTTTAAAGAGAAGTGAGATAAAGTGATGGAGGTTGGGTCCATGGAGTGGTATTAGCCAGGGGGTAGGAGTGGTGTCCCTGCCCAAGGTTTGTGGAAGGCTGGAGAGGGATGGCACGAGACAAATGGCTTGGTCACTGTCTTCGGTCCATCCCCTCCAGGGTCCCTAGGGTTGGCCGCTGTCGGCAGACAGGCTACTGGGCTAGATGGACCTTTGGTCTGACCCAGCACGGCCATTGTAAGCTCAGGGCTCAGGGTCGGGGGTCTCAGTGGACCCCCTTGATTTTCATGCACACCTGCTCCTGGGTGGCCAGGCTGGCAGCTCTCCTGCCCTAGACGGCCGCTTTCCTGTGCCTAGTGCGGAGGTTGTGGACAAGGTCCACGATGTCCGCACTAGCCCAGGCGGGTGCCCGCCTCTTGCGGTCCCGGGCAAGCTCCCAGGAGCCGCCAGCCTGGTCCCGGGAAGAGGGGGTGGGCTGGGGGGCATCGGGTGGCTGGCTCGAGTCATGCCAGATGCAGGGTCTGCTGGCTGGGTGCTGGCAGGCTTGCACCTGGCACGGGCACCGTAGCCAGCCCGTGCCCCTTTAACGGGTCCGGGGCCAGAAGGGGGGCAATAGAGTTTCCCTGGTGTTGGCCAGAGTGGCCACCAGGGAAAGCTGGAGAGGGCTAGCCTACCACTAGTTCGAATTAAGGGGCTACACACCCCTTAATTCGAACTAGCTAGTTCGAACTAGGCTTAGTCTTCGTAAAATGAGGTTTACCTAGTTCGAACTAAGCGCTCCGCTAGTTCGAATTAAGTTCGAACTAGCGGAGCGCTAGTTTAGTGCCTGTCAAAGTTAATTCGAACTAACGTCCGTTAGTTCGAATTAACTTTGTAGTGTAGACATACCCCAAAATAGGCCACAAACCAGTCCCACAGAGCATTTCAGCAGCCTGCCTGAAGCCTCATGAGCAAAACCCCTCCGACACCCCAGCAATATCCGTGCCCCAGATGGCCCCGGGCCTCATACACAGGTGGGGGGTCCTAACACCCAATCCCACCTACCCCGAACAAGTTCTGTCCGGTTCCAAGAAACCAGCCACAGATCCCTGGTCAATTTACCCTCTGGATCTTACCCACAAATCACGCTGGGCCAATCCTTTAGAATCTTTATTAGTTACCATCATAGAAGAACTAGAGGACACCAAATGAAATTAATGGGCAGCAGGTTTAAAACTAATAAAAGAAAGTTCTTCTTCACACAGCGTGTAGTCAACCTGTGGAACTCCTTGCCAGAGGAGGCTGTGAAGGCTAAGACTATAATAGAGTTTAAAGAGAAGCTAGATAATTTCATAGAGGTTAGGTCCATAAAAGGCCATTAGCCAGGGGATAAAATGGTGTCCTTGGCCTCTGTTTGTCAGAGGCTGGAGAAGGATGACAGGAGACAAATCGCTTGATCATTGTCTTCGGTCCACCCCCTCTGGGGCACCTGGTGCTGGCCACTGTCGGCAGACAGGCAACTGGGCTGGATGGACCTTTTGTCTGACCCAGTACGGCCACTCTTATGCTCTTACGTTCTTAATCTAGCATCTAAAAGTGTATTACTAAAAGAAAGAAAAGCCTGAGAGTAAGGTTGTTAAAGTATCCTACGTTACATGCATCGAGTCTCCCAGTTCTCGATGCAGGCTCTAGCAGAGATGTTATAACTGCTGGCTTAAAAGTCTTTGGTGCACATCCTATGTCTGGATGGGTCCACGTCCATTGTTCCCGGGAGCTTTGCGCATTAGCATTTCCATGGGCAAACGTTCCTGGCCCTTTGCTCTGCCTCAGACAGAGACTCTCTCAGCATCAACACAGAGGACAGATTCCTAACTCCACACACAGACATTACACAGGTATATGAAGAGCAGATACAGAATCCGTAGACAGTGGGCTTTTGTTTGACACCTCACATGGCCCCTTTCGTACCAACTTTTGGGGCAAACACCCCCCCATGGGCGCAGCAGTGACCTGGCTGCTTCCCTTAAACTCCAGTAACATGACACAGACTAAGGTCCTAGTGTTGGCCATGGCTGAGATTTTGGGCCTTTCTGCAGTTCTGGCCAATAGAAACTAACTTCTGTGTAATTCTGTGCTGAGTGACTCGGTGCAAAAGTACTGGCAGGACCCTCCTTACCCCAGCTGTAACCGGGGGCTGTTTGCAAAGGACTCTTCAGCACCTAAGGGTGTTTGCTGAGTTTTGGAGAGCTAGCCGGCTTTTCTGCCTCTTCCAAGCGGCAGGTCCTTCCCGTAACTTGGCTGCGGCTCCTCCAAGTTCAGCAATACAATTTTCCATTGTCCTGGACTCTCCTGCTGCAGCATTTCAGTTGCACGCAGCGTCTCTGTAGGAGGGCGAGAGCGGGTAAGCGTGGACTCTGGTTTTCCACGCTGCTTCTTTGCTCCTTCACTTCTTTTTCTTCTTCAGATTGCTGGGTTTTACAGCAAGTGAGAGCATGGTATCTCGGAGAGCGGAGTTTCCAAATGGTCCCTCAGATGTCACTGTACCACCAGGGACTCGTTGCAACATCTGTGATGAATCAATTGTTTTATTGACTGTACATTGGGGGTTCTGGCTTCCGTGTCTTCTGCGCCATTACCTTTCTCCAACAGCTGTTTCATCTCCCCCAACACTCCAAGGGCTTTTCAATGGATGTCTGAAAGGCATTGTGTACACAATTCAACGCTGCTGCAAACAGAGCCCCGCCCCTCTTCTAGCTCCGACAGACACTCTGCTGCCGTGATAGATTTCGCTGCCGGAAAGCTCCGTTCACGGGTGGGGTGACAAGCTTTCGAGCAACTTCCTTTTCATTCCCACGGAAGACAATTCAGGACCAGCTAGTAGCGGTTGTATGTGCCCTTTCCAGGTATCAAAAAACGACTTGCCCCCCGAGCGACCTGAGAAACACTCCGTTTGTGAGCTGTACGGTGGCTGGTGGCAACACGCTCTGGAGCTTTGTACCACTTTCTGGCCCCCTTCTAGAGAAGGAATGTGGGAGTGGAATGGGCACCACTGGCAGAGCGTGAGAGAATACAATTCGTCCTAGGACACATACATGAAGCATTGCCTGGCTGGGTAGTATCATTGCACCAGGATCTGGAAGCACACCTGCTTGTTGAGAATTGTCACTTTTGGCTCCCTGTCAGCAGGAGTACAAGGGGAAATACCAACCACATTTCATCTTCCATTCAATGTCACGTACGCGTATTTTTTTCTTCACATTTGAGCTGCACGCTCACTCCATTCACAACCGCCACGTCTCGTGTGGTCCCTTAGGGTACGTCTAGACGACAGGCTTTTGTCGACAGAAGTTTTGTCGACAGATACTGTCGACAAAGCTTCTGTCGACAAAGAGCGTCTAAACTACATCCAGTTCTGTCGACAAAACCCTGTAGTCTAGACACAACCCTACATGCAATAACGCTTTCTGTCCACAGAACTCTGTTGACAAAAGGTGTTATGCCTTGTAAAATGAGGTTTACCAGCGACGACAAAACTGCTGAGTTCTGTCGATGTTATGTCAACAGAACTCAGCGGTAGTGTAGACGCTGGTATAGTTTTGTCGACAAAAGTCCACTTTTGTCGACAAAACCCTGGGGTACGTCTATACTGGCCCCTTTTCCGAAAGGGGCATGCTAATTTTACAAGTCGTAATAGGGAAATCCGCGGGGGATTTAAATATCCCCCGCGGCATGTAAATAAAAATGTCTGCCGCTTTTTTCCGGCTTTTAGAAAAGCCGGAAAAGAGCGTCTACACTGGCCCCAATCCTCCGGAAAAAAGCCCTTTTCCGGAGGATCTCTTATTCCTACTTCGAAGAATAAGAGATCCTCCGGAAAAGGGCTTTTTTCCGGAGGATCGGGGCCAGTGTAGACGCTCTTTTCCGGCTTTTCTAAAAGCCGGAAAAAGTGGCAGACATTTTTATTTACATGCCACGGGGGATATTTAAATCCCCCGCGGATTTCCCTATTACGACCTGTAAAATTAGCATGCCCCTTTCGGAAAAGGGGCCAGTGTAGACATAACCCTGTAGTCTAGACACACCCTTGTAGTCTCTGAAGTCTGCTTACTACCCCAAAAGGTCTAAAAACATGGGTCAACTCCGCCCCTGTAAACAAGAGGGGAAACTCACTCGCCCTCGTCGCATGGCCTGGATCGAGTTCCTAAAGCTTGAGCACTTCCATAGTCACAACAGTATCATTTAAATTCCTTCTGAGCAAGTCCCCAAAATTCAGCTAACCCTCTTCAACCACGAGATTCGGGCCCAGGTTGTAAATATTTGTAACTCACTAAACTTTGATCAGCAGGGCCGACAGCCACCACGGACCCTGGGGCACAGTGTAAAGAAGGGACAGCTCTGTGTCCCAGAAAGGGGCAGGGCCTCAGGTGGAAGGGGCGTGGCCTCGGGATGAAAGGGGCGTGGCCTCAGGCAGTCAGCCCTTAGCACCGCCTCCCCCCAGGCCTCAGAGCCATTTGGAGCAGTGCTCCAGCGCTCTGGCGGCAATTCAGGGCCCAGGCTCCAGCTGCTGCTGCTGCCACAACAGCAGCGATTGCGGCCAGGAGCTCTGGGCCCCTTTGAATCTCTGGGCACTGGGGAAAGTGACCCCTCTGCCCCCCCCTTGTTGGCAGCCTAGAAGAGCCGCTAAACCAGCCACCGAATGTATCCCTCACCAGAGTGAGCAGCTCAGAGTCAGGGGAAGGGAGAGGTCCTCTCCTCAGCCCGGCACGGCGCATGCAGTTGGCCTAAGCTACTTGGGCTCCAGCTCTGTGATTCCCACACTGGAGCTGCGTAGCTTAGACCGACTGTCGCTCACCCAGGGGTGTACGTGGAATTCCCCTCAAAGGGAAAAGCCCCATTCTTGTCACTGGGCTCCCTATGGGCATCTCCCAACCGGCTCTGAAGTATCAGAGAGAAGCCAGATGGGCGGAGGCTGCCTTCACACGAGACGCGTCTCTCAGAGCCGGTCTCGTTTCCACCCCGGGCACGCAAACATCGAGAGGTCTCGTGTTTCAGGGTCTGAGCCACAGCCGGTGCCAAGGGCGTCACTCCACTGGCTTCCGCGGACGGGCTGTCTCTGCTGTACGGCCTAGGGAAATGCTGCTTTTACATTTACACACAAACGCCCAAACCCCTGAGACCCAACCTCTCTCGGGGGCGCCGTGCGGAGGAAAGCGACTGGTCTGGCTATGAACTCTGCCCTCCACAGCCCTGCTGGGTGTGTTCAGGGAGACAAAACTAATCTGGGATTTCTGGCCATGCGCAACAATTGTTCCCAAATGGAGATTTCTTGTTCAGCAGCCTGTTTTCATAGGTGCCTTGATTTCAAAGCCAGAAGGGAGCACTGTGACCATCTAGTCTGGCTTCCTGTGTAACACAGGCCGGAGAAACTTCCCCTAAACAATTCCTAGAGCCGATCTTGTGACACTTCGGCCAATGGTGGTCTAAAAATGGTCAGGGATGGAGAATTCACCCCTATCCTTGGTCAAAAATGCCCAGCAGTGTTGGGTCACCAACCAAGCCCTCTGGAATCTCCCCTTCTCGATGCTGCTTCTTCGTTTGCAGTGATATGTTGAGTCCCACGCAGTGCCCAGGGTTCACTTTGTATTGTTCCACTTTTTTAATCCAAATGGTGTCCCACACCAAGTCAAACACCTTGCGGAAGTCCACATTGTGTCAACTTCTGAAAGCACCCACTGCGTGGGCAGCCTAGAGACTGTCAGCAGCCTTGTTGTAGAAGATTCATAGTGTCACTAGATAAATCCCCGGGCGGCGGGTATGCTAGGCGGGGGGAGGCGTTGCCTTCCCAAACCGCCAGCCTGGCCCCGCCCATGCTCCGCCCCCAGAGCGCTACTATAGGCGAGGCTGCGGCTGTCCACCCTCCTCCCACTCTGGGGCTGTGCGCCAGCTGGGGAGGCTGGGGCCGGGCACCGCCCCACCTCCCTGTGATGGGGGCGTGACCTGGGCAGAAGGGGCGTGGCTGGGGCGGGGCTTTGGCCTTGCCTCACCTTCACCCCAGACCTTGAACACGGTGCACAGTTCTGGTTTTCCCATCACAAAAACACAGGGGAGGGCCCAGCAGGGAGAATGGAGGGAGAGCTCAGTGGTTGCAGCATTGGCCTGCTAAACCCAGGGTTGTGAGCTCCATCCTCCAGCGGGGCATTTAGGCAACTGGGCATGTTTGTCAGGGATGGTGCTTGGTCCGGCCGTGAGGGCAGGGGACTGGACTCGATGACCTCGCGAGGTCGGTATATCCCCATCTACTCAGTAAGAGAAACGCTGAGGGGTCTGGAACAGGCCTGGGCTGAGGAGAGAGTGAAAAGGAGAACTGGGACGGGTCAGCGTAGAAGAGATGACTGGGAGGATGCGACAGGGCTCCGGGACGGGTGGGGAAGGAAGTGTTGCGTAGCCGGGTGCCAGGGGCCACCCAAAGAAATGAAGAGGGGGGTACTGGATGTGACAGACACAGGAGGGAGCACGTCACACCCCCAGCCACAGGCCATTTCAGGAGGACCCCCCGGAGTTGCCAGACCGGACCAGAACAGGTCTGTTGAGTGGCGGCAGTAGCAGGTGCGAGGACCATGCAGTAGCAGGCGTGTGATGATCTCCCCCCACATTAGCAAGAGGCTCTCAGGCCCTGGCGTGGGACAGTGCTGCTGGCCCTGGGCGAAGAGGAACGGCTGTCCAGCTGTCTCCATGCACGCCCACTATATGCACGAGCGGCTGCAGCAAGCCTGGTTTCCATACGTAGCCACAGTTCACGACGTCTTTTGATTATTAACAAAGTCCTTCGCTGATATCCATCGGGTATAAGGTTCCCGACCCTAACTGGGCGTGTGCCTTTGGGAGCTGACTAAGAGTATCCAGCCACACATAAGTGCAGCTCCGTCAATGCGGGGGTAGCCGTGCGGTGCGGGGACGGCGTTATTACTGACGCACCCCCTGCCCGCACACTCGAGTGCACTTGGATGCGACCGTGTGGCTCTCGTCTCCAGGCGGATCAGCATTCCCAGGGTAGACCCTCCACTCCGCAGACTCCCTCTGTCCTAAGAGCCCCCCGCAGGTTTCGGAACAGGATCAGAAGGGAGGGGCTCTCTCCTGGGCTAGAGCGAGGCAGATTCCAGGTCACTCCTGGCTCTCGGAAGGCAGCAAGGAGGGGTAATTTAAGGCTCGGGCAGCGTTAGGCTGGAGAAGTTGCTTTATCTTTCCCCTCTGGTGAGTCATCTCGGGAGCACGACTCCTCTGGCATGGACCTCTGCTGCCCTCCACTGCACAGTCCTCAGCACTGGCCCTGTGCTGGAGCAGGCAGCGCCCAGGCAAGGCAAAGGGAAGCCGACAGGTCATAGAATCACAGAATCACAAGACTCAGGAGCCATCGAGTCCAGTCCCCTGCCCAAGGCAGGACCAACCCAACTCAATCAGCCCAGCCAGGACTTTGTCAAGCGGAGACTTAAACACCTCTAGGGATGAAGATTCCACCCCTCCCTAGGGAACCCAGCCCAGCGCTTCCCCACCCGCCTAGGGAAAGAGTTTTTCCTAATCTCCAACCTAGACCTGCCACACTGCAACTGGAGCCCATTGCTCCTTGCTCTGCCATCTGTCACCACTGAGAACAGCCTCTCTCCATCCTCTTTGGAACCTCCCTTCAGGAAGTTAAAGGCTGCTCTCAAATCCCCCTCGCTCTTCGCTTCTGCAGACTAAACAAGCCCAGATCCCTCGGCCTCTCCTCATAGGTCATGTGCTCCAGTCCCCTAATCATTTTTGTTGCCCTCCGCTGGACCCTCTCCAATGCGTCCACGTCCCTTCTGTAGTGGGGGGCCCAGAACTGGACACAATACTCCAGATGTGGCCTCACCAGAGCCGAATAAAGGGGAATGATGACATCTCTGGATCTGCTGGCAATGCTCCTCCTAATGCACCTAATATGCCATTAGCCTTCTTGGCTACAAGGGCGCCCTGTTGACTCATCTCCAGCTTCTCATCCACTGTAACCCCCAGGTCCTTTCTCCCAAACTGCTACCTAGCCAGTGGGTCTCCAGCCTGTAATAATTCTTGGGATTCTTCCGTCCCAAGGGCAGGACTCTGCACTTGTCCTTGTTGAACCTCATCAGATTTCTTTTGGCCCGATCTTCCAGTGTGTCTAGGTCACTCTGGACCCTATCGCTGCCCTCCAGCGTATCTACCTCTCCCCCTAACTTAGTGTCATCCACAAACTTGCAGAGGCTGCAATCCATCCCCTCATCCAGATCATTAATAACGTTGTTGAACAAAACCAGCCCTAGAACCGATCCTTGGGGCACTCTGCTAGAAACCAGCCGCCAGCCTGACATCGAGCGGTTGATCACGACCCGTTGGGCCCGACAGTCTCGCCAGCTTTCTATCCACCTTCCAGTCCATTCATCCGATCCATACGTGATATCCCCTGGCATCATGCTCACACTCAGAGCAAAGCTTCACTTCACTCAGTAATGCCAGGGGAGAACCGCGGGGCGGCTGGGAACAGCTGTTCCAGCGTTAACACTGGCAGGTCCCTATGTGTCCTCCCGACGCACTGGAGATGAACGCCGCTTTGGAATGCCAGGGCCACCGGTCTGTGGTGACCCATGTGAGGCCAAGGAGCACGATGTGCCCAGCCAGAACGTGGCGAGCTCCCAGATAACCCTTCCCCTCGCTGCCGCTGGACGGATCCCAATAGCCCCAGTCGGAGCTTGGGGAGCCCTGAGGCTGCCAGCTCCACCCACTGGTCCCCTCTGGCAAGGGGAGGGGAGCTCTTTCTCTCTGACCTGTGGTTTCTCCCTAGATCCCAGCACTGTAGCACCTGAGTGCAAGATGTGGTGTCAATCCCCCCCAGCACCCAAGGCCTCCCTCCAGCCTGGCCAGTCCCCGCCAGCAAGGGAGCAGGCCAGATCCCAGCCATGCACCTGCCCGTTGGCTGCAGTTCCTGATTTGCCCAGGAAGGCAAGACTCCCCGTTTTCTCGGTGAGCAGCACCAGCACCAGCACCACGGTGGGTGCTGGGCCACAGAGCCCGGCCCCCGTACGTATGAGAACCCGTCCCCGAGAACATCAGACCCGCATCTTCGCAGCAGCGCTGAGCTGGAACCTAGGGACCGGGAGCACTGAGCCCCGGCCCTGCAATCCCAGGTGACCCTGGCCTGGCCCCCCCGCACACTCTTAGCAAGCTCGGCCCGAAAACTCCTCAGGGGGGAAATGGCCTTCAGTAGCCCAACACCTGACCCATATTTTACCAGCCTCCCACACACTAGATGGAGTTCTGTCTTCCAGAACCGGGCACGTCCCCACGGGAGAAGTTCTAGGGTCTGTGGTTGGGGTCCTGTGCACACATCCCCGGGAGAAATTCTAGGTTCTGCAATTGGGGTACTGGACACGTCCCCATGGGTGGAGTTCTAGGTTCTGTGGTTGGGGTCCCATGCATATCCCCGTGGGAGGAGTTCTAGGTTCTGTGGCTGGGGTCCCGGGCACATCCCCGTGAGAGGAGTTCTAGGTTCTGTGATTGGGGTCCTGGGCACGTCCCCATAGGAGGAGTTCTAGGTTCTGTGATTGGGGTCCTGGGCACGTCCCCATAGGAGGAGTTCTAGGTTCTGTGATTGGGGTCCTGGGCACGCCCCCATGGGTGGAGTTCTAGGTTCTGCAATTGGGGTCCTGGGCACGTCCCCATAGGAGGAGTTCTAGGTTCTGTGATTGGGGTCCTGGGCACGCCCCCACGGGTGGAGTTCTAGGTTCTGCAATTGGGGTCCTGGGCACGTCCCCATAGGAGGAGTTCTAGGTTCTGTGATTGGGGTCCTGGGCATGCCCCCACGGGTGGAGTTCTAGGTTCTGTGATTGGGGTCCTGGGCACGCCCCCACGGGTGGAGTTCTAGGTTCTGCAATTGGGGTACTGGGCACGTCCCCATAGGAGGAGTTCTAGGTTCTGCAATTGGGGTCCTGGGCACGTCCCCATAGGACGAGTTCTAGGTTCTGTGGTTAGGCACGTCCACATAGCTCGCAGCAGCCGGGCTCCAAGCCAGTCCACAGATGCAGACGTGCGCCACGTGGCTCAGAGCAGCTGGGGCATGTCGCCGTTCAGAGGAGCCCGTGCTCCGTGGCCCATCGCCCTCACCAGGCATTAGAGCCTAAGCTGCAGGGTCTACAAGAGCTACAGGAAGACTGAGAACTGCAGCAACAGGAGCTGCAGCAGAAGCGGAGGGAGAAAAATTGTTCCCCTTGGCCTCTGAGGACAGGACAAGAAGCAATGGGCTTAGCAAGGGAGGTTTAGGTTGGACATTAGGGAAAAGTTCTGCCTGTCCGGGTGGTGAAACACTGGAATAAGTTGCCCAGGGAGGTTGTGGAATCTCCATCCCTGGAGATATTTAAGAGCACCTGTCAGGGATGATCCAGACGGTGCTTGGTCCTGCCGTGAGGGCAGGGGACTGGACTCGATGACTCTCGTGGTCCCTTCCCGTTCTAGTGTCCAGGATTCTACAAAGGCAGGTGCATGGCTGGGGTCTGGCCTGCCCCCTCCTGCAGGGACTCGCCAACGGAGGGAGGAGGCCTGGGACTCTGGGGAGATTGGAACCAGACCTTGCCCTTGACCCCTACAGTCTTTTAGTGCTGCAGCGCCAGCCCTGTGGGCACGGAGACGCACTGCCTGGGCGGCTGTTTGCTGCACAGACGTCCCCTCGGGTCCGCCTGCTGTTTACAAGCTCGCTGAGAGGCAGAGGGGACGTGTGACAGGAAAGCCGAGGAGGTGAGTGACATTCTAATGCGGCACGTCTCAGACAGGGCTGTTTGGGTGCCAATGTAGCCGCACAGCGTCCTGGCTGACCCCCGGTGGGTAAGGGACAGGCCTCCACCCGCTATTTCAGTGCTCGTCCATGGTTCAGACGCCGCTGGAACCTGGCCCGCTCCGAGCGCCATTCTGGAGCCGGGATATTTCTGTCAAACGCAAAGGAACGAATTTTCCGCCTGCGCTGGGCTGCTCTCCGGGCCCGTCGCTGTGCTCTGCGGCGCAGTTTGCATAATACGGTTTGTGCCCCGGCGCATTTCGCCACTTGCGTTCTGGGTGTGAGCCAAGGAGCTGCCGTCCCTTCGCTCTGCGGGGGTGGGGGACAAAAGGGGGGCATATGGGCCAGGTGCTCTTTGCATAGTTTCTCCACCAGCAGCGTCCAGGAGCAGAGACCTCCAGGGAACAGCCCACACCCAGCGGCGTCCCTGCGTGGCAGGGGACCCTGCACGACCCGTCCCCTCCTAAGGCCGTTCCCTCCCAACGCATCTTGTTCTTTCCCGGCGGGAAATGCCAGCTAACGAAGCAGGCAGCAGGAGTTCCTCCGGCCCGTTCACTCCCCCCACGCAGAGCCCTGCCCTGGCCGGGAGTTGTGACAGCACAAGCCCTGGGAGGCAAAAGCAAGGTGGGAGCATGTGTGGGGTGACCCTCAGGAATGGGGGGATGGTAACCGGCTGGGAGAACATCCCTGTGGCAGAGTCCGGCCAGAGGGCTCCAGAAGTGCAGCGGAAGGGAAATCTGTTAGCCCCAGATTAGCTGGGTCCCTGTTCCCAGGATGACTAACGGGCTAACCCAGAACCAGCCGGAACCTGCTAGAATCAGTCAGGGCAAGTGAAGCACCTGGAGCCAATTAGCTTTCCAGACTCGAGCGAGTCAGGCTAATCAGGGCACCCAGGGGGGCTGTGAAGAACCAGTTGAGCCCGGGTGCCAAAGAGAGCCTGCACCCAGAGGAGAGCTCTCCTGGCCCAGCGGGGCTGACGACGTCTGCGGGCTCCGGGGCGACATCGGGGAGGGGGCGGGCTTTGTGCTCCCAGAAGGGGCGTGGCCAAGGGAAGAAGGGGCGGGGCCAAGGACAGCCAGCCCCCAGTGCTGACTGGGCCCGTAGCGCTGCTCAGAGCATGCAGCCCGGCGCTCCAGCCCGGTGCTCCGGGGGCAATTTAAAGGGTCCAGGGTTCCGGTCGCCTCAGCTAAACCAATGGGCCCCAGGGCAGCCACGCCCTATGTCCCCCCCCAGGCAGGCCTGCCTTGCCTGTCCAGCGCCCTGACGTGACCCAACTGGACTCTGCCAAGTTTGGCTGAAATAACGACGAGCAAAAGCAACGAAAGGGCGTTGGCCGAGCCCTCAATGGGGTGGACCCCCAGCTGCTCCGCGTGTTCATAGGGACCCCAGGGCAAGCTTTGGAAATCTTAGCAGCACAATTGAACGCAGGGCCCAGCGCCAGCGAGCAGCCCGAAAACACTCCAGTGGCGGCGCCAGGAATGCTTCTCCTCCGAATCCCCCCTCTGCTGTCACTTGCCATCCCGGCTTGCTCAGGCCTAGGGTTTGCATTATTATGCTGCTCAATCGCCTGGTTTTTTAGGCTTTAGCAGTGACCTTATGCCAGGGAATTAAGCCGACAGAAATGGCATTTGTAATTAATCTATTCCTATAAGATTAGCATGTCAAATGTCACAGGGATGCATGTTACATTCCTTTGCCGCTTCGAATCCTTTTGTCCGATTTCCATTAAAAGCAAGAAAAGTCTCCTCGGAAAGTAAACAGCCTGGCATGAATTGCAAACCAGATCCCCGGTTGCCATTGGGCCTGTGCCGTGCTCCTCGGGGCCCTCACGCAAAGCTGGATGATTGTTCCGCGAACGTTGTAAAGCAATTCCATGCCAAAGCGCCCGCTCCGGTGCCTCAGCACCTCCCTGGCATCCAGCGTTTCAGTCCAACAGGGTAGCTTGGCCGAAATTCGCAATGCAAACCTCTAACAGCTCTGACAGGCGTCTCTCCCAGCGGTTGATTAACTCTGACATACTCTCTGTGGCAGAGTGGGGGCCTGTCTGCTCTGTGCCCCGGGTCCCCTGCGCTGGGATGGGAGATTCTCACTGACTCTCCCAAATGTGGATTAACCCAGACACCCCAGCTCAGCCTCCCACGGAGAGAGACAAAGGGGGGAAGGCAGAGACCAGCACCTGGCTAGGGGCAAGGCTGGAAGAGAGTCAGTTTCTAGCTGGTATCATGGAGGACGCGGCCTAAGCAAAGGGCTGGGATTTAGGGGCCCAGTCTCCCCCTTCTCAAGGGGGGCTGAGGCATCCTAGGCCTGCCCGGTAACCGGATTACATCTGTGCTGGGCTGTATCCTGGAGGAGCAATAAACTCCCTCTGTTCTACTGGCTGGTGGAGTCTGTTCGTGCCACTACAGGGGTGCAGGAGTCGGGGGAACCCCAACGCGTCCTCACACCCCCGCACAACAAGCCTTCCATCCCTGCGGAAGGGACTGTCCCGGGATGCTGCTTTTACCGCGAGTCAGCAATTTCTCACACATCTTCCCCGCACCCCCGAGCAGCAAAACTAAGCCAATACAAGGAGTTCAGGGCCCATTTCAAAGCATCTGGCGGTTCCGATTTGGCTCGTGTTCTGCCTATTAACGAAGCCCCTACCCCTGCCCCGCTGTACTGTGCCCTCTGCCTGCACATACCCAGGGGCTGCCCTCCCATCTCCTGAGTCCCAGCCCAGTGCCCGAAGCACCCAGTCATCCTCGCCCGCCAGTCCTAGGCAGCACAGGGCAGGGTCCAGACAGCAGCCCCTGTTCCGACACCAGCCTGCCCATCCCCAGTCACCCCTCGCAGGCCCTCTCCAGCGCCACGGGGGAGGTTAATTCGGAGGCGGTGACCCACCCCCGGCCCTGGCGCGCCAGGACTGCAGTGTCTGGGTGCCCCATCGTTGGGCTGGTACGGTCTGCAGGCTGCCGGCATTCCCAGGGAGTAACTCAGCCCCCATGGGGAAGTGGCTCTGGGCTTCTCGCGAGGATAACGTCCCTGCGGAAGAGGCAGGTTGCCAGGCCAGCCCAGCCCCATAAGGCGAAACCAACGGCGGGGGAGGGAAGCAGACTGTGTGCCAGCTGGGGGAAAACACGAACCCCCCCCCATGTCACCGACCCGCTCTCATTCCCATGGCCACGTGCTCTGCTGAACCCGCGCGATGGGGCAGGCCGCCAGGCGGACCGGCTTCCAAACAGCCCTTTCCAACATGCCCTGATGGAAGCTGCCAGAGTGCAAGTAAGGGAGCAGGGGGGGGGGGGGGGCGGTTACAGTTACTTTCAGAGAATCGAGGAACCCTTGGGAGGCCATCGAGTCCGGTCCCCTGCCCTCGCGGCAGGACCAACCATTGTCTGACCATCCCTGACAGGCGTCTGTCCAACCTGCTCTTAAATCTCTCCAGCGATGGGGATTCCACAACCTCCCTGGGCAATTTATCCCAGTGTTTAACCCCCCTGACAGGCAGGAAGTTTCCCCTAATGTCCAACCTAAACCTCCCTTGCTGCAGTTTAAGCCCATTGCTTCTTGTCCTGTCCTCAGAGGCCAAGGAGAACAATTTGTCTCCCCCATTGTAACCATTTTAGATACTTGAAAACGTAGTTTCCTATGGCTCTGTCATGCTCATCCCGCTGGCGTGTCTCGCGGGAGCAGCTAAGCCTTCCCTGGCCCCAGCGAGCAGATGGCAAGTGACAAAGTCCACCACTTTGTAATGAGTCAGCCAGTGAAAGGCGATCTCTCAAACCACCCAGCCCGGCGGGTAAACAGCCGCCACTCGCCAGACGCGTGTTTCTCCCTCCCCGCTGTGGCGGAGCCTGTGGCCACGAGCTCTCCCTGACAGGGCAAGGGGCCTCCAGAACGACAGGAAGGCCGAGCCGTGCTCCTGCCTTGGGCGCGCAGGTAGGTACGACAGGGACAAGTCGGTGGCTCGCTGGCACCTGAGCGCAGGGGGTTGAGATGCAGGCTCTTGGCGCTGGGCCCACAGTTCATTCTAAGGGCCTGGCGGGGCGCGACTCACCGCCACGGCGCCTCCTGCTGGCCACTCTGGGACTCAGCTCTTCAGCCCTGGGGTCCTCCCCTCCCAGGGACCCCCACGCCCATCCCCGCCTTGCCTCAGAGACACGGCCAGGCTTCATGTAGCCCTTTACCTCGGGGCAAGCTCGCCACTGGCCCGGGGGGTGGACCTGCTGCCTTTGCCTGTCCTGGCTGCCCCCCTCAGCCCTTGCCTCAGGCCCTGCCGCCTGGGAGAGAGGCCAGGACAGAGCTCCCCAGCCCTGCCTGCCTTTCCCCAGCCCCAGCCCTCTCCCAGGGCTGGATTCAACCCTTCCTAGGCCAGTGCGGGGCAGGAGAGGCAGGCTGAGTGCCAGCAGAAGGGGAGACCAGCCCCCAGCCCTGTGGACCACGCCCAGGGCTCCCTGGCTGGAAAGGATTGGAACCTGGCGGCGCAGCTGCCTCTGGGCACCACGGCGTTCGGCGCCCAGCCGACACTCGCCTGCAGCCAGTCTGGGCTACGGAGAGACTGTGTCCAAAAAGGAGACGCTGAGCGTGTTGCTACTCACCACATGCACGCTCCTGGCGAGAGCATCGCTCACGGGGAACCAGACGGTGGATGGTAAAGGCAGCGCCGGCGTCACCCGCTGGGCGTGCATGTTGTTGGAGAGACAGTAGCATGCTGGGATGGCTGTTCGCAGGGGCACAATAGCCACCAGGGCCGGCCTTACCCTGAGGCAAACTGAGGCAGCCATATCAGGTGCCAGACTCGGGGGGGGGGCGCCACTAGGACCCAGAGTGTAGACAATTGTGTCTGCTGCTGGTGCGGATGTATCCTCTCCGCTCTAGATGCACAGAGATGGTGGGTGCTGTGCTGGAGGAAGGAGGGCACAAGAGACCTTTCGAAGTTTTGGCCCAAGCGAGGCGGCATGGGGGCATCATTGGAGCTCCCGCCTCAGGTGCCAAAATGTTGTGGGCCGGCCTGGATAGCCACGGAGGGCCCTGACTGGCAATGGACCCGTTGCAGGTCTGTTGCAGCTACTCACTACATCAGCTGCAGGACAGCACGCGAGCCTGCCTGAGGTCACTCGGCTTCTCGTGACCCTTCCCTGTCCACGTCTCCTCCATTCTCGTTGAAGACTCAAGAGGCCAGTAACAGGATAAGGGACGCCTGCTGGTTCACGCCTGCAGACCCCACTGGGCTACGTCCCACAGGCCACGCCGGCAGACAACTCAACTACAGCAAGCGGGATCGCTCGAACAAATTCTGCAGCATGCAACAGTCCATAACGATCAGACGTAATCTACAGTGGGGTTCAATTCAACCGCAAGGGACAGGGAGCGGGGCAGGATAAAGAGGAATGGTCACTCGCTTTGTTAGACATTATTAGTGTGAATCAGAAAAATATTGGGGTTCTTTTACCGATCTGATGGCACAACAGAGTGGTCCCAAAATACAGCCAGAACTTGAACTTCAGATCTGAGCAGGGCTAGGCCCGACTTCTCTGTCTCTGCTTCGCAGCCAAAGCCAGTACAACATAGAAAGAGGGTCCAGGTCTTCCCCACTATTTCCATATAAACTAGGGATGTGAATGTGTAACCCTGCCCATGGGGACCGGATGACCCTGACCTCATCGGTTAATGTTCACGGTTACACACGGGCTCCTGGTACGCGCGGGGTCCCCACACGTATCGGCTCCCGGGAAGCCGACTGCTGCCCCATGTGTAACCATGTCACCGCTGACATTTTCAGCAGTGGCAGTGACTTAGCTACACACATTTTAACACCCCTAATATAATCCATTGGCTCCAGCGATCGGAAACTCTAGAACCTTTGGCCCAGGAGGTGTCGAGTTCTTCCTGGTTCTCCGACGAGTCACTGCTGGCCCTCAGGAGCTTTCCTCCATTGCGGAACCTCATGTGACTGGCAGGAACCGCCCCGGTCAGATTGCCCCTGCTGGGCAAGCGCCACACCAGGAAACCGCACAGAGAAGCTAGGCAAGGATCGTGCTACAGCCCACCCCAGTGTGAGACCTCTCACTTCTGGCCACCGGCCCCGGACTTCGTGCATTTCAACCGGTCTCAGAGACTGGACAGGAAATGGGACGGAGCGTGTCTCTGGGGGTCGTTCACACCAGAGGTGAGACGGGTCAGTCTCCGAAGTAACGAGGCACCATGTGGTTTGGCCCCTAAATCATTTCAAACTCCGCTGTGTCTCCTGACGCGTGGGAGAATCAGCAGAATCCCTGGCCGTTCCCACCCCTCGACTGACCCTGCAAGAAGAACGAAAAGCAAAGCTAAAGGATATTGTGGGGGCCTTAAGTAAGGAGCTGTCTGACATGAGCATAAAACCCAGGAGAGAAAACTTCTGAGAGGCTGGAGATACAAATACTGTATATGTAGGCAACACAAGGTCTTTGTTTTGACTCCATTTACACTGCTACCAGACTGCCTGGCTCTTCCTTCACTTCTGATCAAGCCAGAGACCCCGAACTGTCTTCCTGTGACGCTCCACTAAGTCATCCTCGCCACTGTGGCTGATGAGCAGGGGAACACATAAATGAATCAGACTCCTAGAACTGGAAGGGACCTCAAGAGGTCATAGAGCCCAGTCCCCCGTGTTCCGTGTCACACCAATGTGCTGCGAGGCAGTCGGAGCTGTGCTGCGGAGAACAACAGAGTTCAAAATGGCCACCCTTAAAGGGGCAGGTGACTTTTTTTTTTTTGTCAAGAACTCCACCCACACTGTTTTTTGCTCAACAAAAAAATCCTTGGTGTCCTTCATAAAAAAAAAATTGTTTGGTATTCCTCGGTCTTAAAAAGTTTAAGAAACACTGATCTAGACCATCCCTTACGGGTGTCTATTCAATCTGCTCTTAAATATCTCCAGAGATGGGGATTCCACAACCTCCCTAGACAACTTATCCCAGTGTTTAACCACCCGGACAGGTAGGAAGTTTTTCCTGATGTCCAACCTAAACCTCCCTTGCTGCAATTTAAACCCATTGCTTCTTGTACTATCATGAGATGTTAAGGAGAACAATTTTTCTCCTTCTTTTCTGTAACACCCTTTTAGGTACTTGAGATGCTGACTCAGGAAAAGGAGGGGACTTACAGAGCCAACCTCACCTCACAGCTTCTAGATGGAAACATTTCTAATAAGCAAAACCAAACCAAACCCACAAGTCACACCACTGCCAGAAACTGGAGTGAGATTTCCAGTGAAGCCACATGATCATGTTTGACCACCTCATTATCAGCCACACATTCATAAAAACACCCTTCCTATTTGGATTTAGGCCAAACTCCCCTGCTATTGCATCTGTGTAACCACAATGACTCCACGTTGCTCAGTCTATTGTCTACAGGCAAGCCCTAAGACACAATTAGATTTGGGTTCCTGGATGATGATGATGGAGGTGTGCTGCATGGTTACTGGAAAGAATTTGTTTGAGGGTAGGGGGTTGTCTGTAGGCGAGGATTGGCCTTTTCCCCCCCAGGCCTGTGATAGTGAGGGGTCATGTCCCGGGACAGGTTGTAGATTGTTGATAATGTGCTGGAGGGGTTTAAGTTGTGGGCTGTAGGTGATGGTAAGTGGAATTCTGTTGTTTTCTCTTCTTGGCCTGTCTTGGAGTAGTTCGTGTCTGAGTACTCGTCTGGCTCTGTCGATCTGTGTTTTCACTTCTCCGGGTGGGTACTTCGGTTTTAAGAATGCTCTGTACAGGTCCTGTAGGTGTTTGTCTCTGTCTGTGGGATTGTCTGTCTGTCCAACGCACTATTAACAACCTACCCTGGAAAATGACCCCTCACTCTCGCAGGCCTTGGGGGAAAAGGCCAATCCTCACCTACAGACAACCCCCTACCCTCAAACAAATTCTTTCCAGTAACCACGCCGCACACGTCCATCATCATCATCCAGGAACCCGGCCCTGCAATCAGCCCCCGTGCCAACTCCGCCCACAATCTACACAAGCAATTTCATCACTGGACCCAACCACATCAGCTACCACATCAGGGGCACATTTAACTGCACGTCCACTAATGTGATCTATGCCAGCAATGCCCCTCTGCCATGTATATTGGCCAAACTGGGTAGTCTCCATGGGAAAGAATTAATGGACACAAATCAGATATCTGAGAAGGCAACACACAGAAACTGTTGGAGACACTTTAACCTGCCTGGTCAACTCACTAATGGATCTCAAAGTCACCATGTTGTTTCAGGTCAATTCCACAAGCCAAATACACAGGGAAGTGTTGGAACGTGACTTAATTTACAAGTCTGGGACCCATCACAAAGGTATGAATATAGACATCACCTGCCTAGCACGCTACTTTCCACATCCTAATGACTTAGCCACCCAGACAATGGGCACTTCAGAACTATTTGCACCTTCTCTATCAGCTTCATGTAACAAGAACACTGTAATTTGCTATTTTTTTCCCTTCCTTTTTCCCGCCCCGCCCCATCCCCTATGGGTGCGTCTAGACTGGCAAGATCTTGCCAGCTGTCTAAACTGGCCGTGAGAATTTGCGCAAGAACTCTGACGCTCCCACTCGGGAAAAAGCCCTCTTGTGCAAGTGTTCTTTGATCCCCTGATCCCTCCCCTGTCACCCATTCCCAGCTTCTGGCACTAGGGACACTATTCCTACTATCCTGGCTAACAGCCATTGATAGACCTAACCTCCATGAATCGATCCTGCTCTTTTGTAAATCCTGCTAACATCCTCTGGCAAGGAGTTCCATAGATTGACAGTGAACGGAATGAAGAAAAACTTTGATTGGCTTCTTTTAAACCTGCTACCTATTCATTTCATTTGGTGACCCCTCGTTCTTATGTTACGGGAACAAGTCAATAACTTTTCCCTATTCACTTTCTCCACACCACTAATGATTTTATAGACCTCTCTCCTATCCCCCCTCAGTCCCCTCTTTTCCAAGCCAAAAGAATCCCAGTCTTTTTAGTCACTCCTTTTCCCCACAGTTTAAGGTTTCTCTTAGGCAGCCCCATTATGGCTGGCTTGATTAAACACCACTGGATTCCTGCCAGCCTGTCCCCAGCAAACCCCCACAAACCCTCCACCTCAGCCACTAGCCCAGAAAGGAAACAGCAGCTAGATGCTCAGTCTGCTGGGCCATGTGCAGGGTGGAACTAGCCCTCTCCTCCTTCTCCCGCTGGCAGGCAGAGCTCCGCTCCCCTCTGTATTCCTCTCCAAGCCCGTCCCTCAGCCCAAATCCAGCCCCCGGAGGGGTTAGCCGGGCCGGTGCTCAGGGCCGTACACCAGCCGCCCCACAATGGCACCAGGGACTCCCCTGCGGCTCCAGGCACTCGGCCGTCACCGCCAGAGGGCAGAGGAGGAACCCGGGGTGCCCAGGTTCCACCAGGAGCCTCGCTCTGCCTACGCTCCACGGAGCAGCACGTCCCCGACTCGCTAATTCCCCTCTGTCCTGAAATGAGCGATGGGCACTAGGCAGCCGTGCACAGCGTCACGAGGACTCACTTTGTAACGTGCTGATGTCGTGTCCGTACGTTGCTGAGCTAGGGCTGTGGGCGACCCCTACTGGCCTCTGTCTGTACGCACGGCCCAGCGGGGGGCGGCCTGAGGGCCCCCAGGACAGTGACCGAACAGGTCCTACCGGTTAAGGGAAGGGATGGAACAAGAGAAGGGAGTGTTGGGGGACGGGGCTGTCTTGGGTGGAACCATGAAGGAAACAGACTAAGGAGGGGGCTGGAATCTAGGGGCCCAGCGACCCAGCTCAAGGGGGCTGAGGCACCCTGGCCCTGACTCCTGTACCCACATCACATCTGTGCTGGGCTGTATCCGGGAGAGGCAATAACCCCCCCGTTCTACTGGCTGGCGGAGTCAGTTCTTGCTGCTACGGGGCTGCAGGACCAGAGGCCCCCGACGCGCCGTCACAAATGTTCCCTGGTTCTCTGTGGCCCTGCCCTGCTCCAGACAATGCTGCCCCAAAGCACAGAGAGGAATTTTAGTGCCCACGGACCAAGGACCGTGCCACACAGCTGGGAGCTTTAGAAATCAGGCCCCCTCCCCTGCCCCACGCAGACGAGACCTGAGCGCCACGTAACCATTTCCAGGGGCAGGGTCAGGCCCACTCCTGGGCCCCTGACCCCTGTTCAGCCCACTGGCCCACAGTCTAGAAGTCACAGTAATATGGCTCATTTGCCTTGGGTTGAGTTTTGTTGTCTCCCTGTCGTCTTTTAACAAGGTCCATGCTGTTCTCTTGACTCCTCCGGTATCTTTCTCTCTCCAAACTCCTCCCCCACTCTCCAAACTCCTCCCCCACTCTCCAAACTTCTTCTCAATTGGCTCCACACTCTCACAACCCTCCAAACTCCTTTTCGGCTCTCTCCACACACTCAGCTCTCCAAACTCCTTCCCCCCTCTCTCTCTCTGCCCTCACCCAGGGGAAGGTTCTTAAATAGGCCTCCAGGCAGCCTCAATTGGTTTCACCTGGCCCTTAATTGATTTTGCAGCTGCCCTGTCTCTGCTGCCCCTAATTAGCCAGGATTGCTGACTCTCTCTGCCTCTTTCCCCTTCCATCAAGCTCTTTAATCTGCTGTATCACTCCTGCTCTGTCACACTGTTAGGACCAAAACACCTTCCTCTCTCCTTCCCCAGCCACTCTTCCTGCTGGGGCTTTAACCACCGGCACGTGTCAGTGGGTTAACCCAAGCTCTGCCTTCTCCAGACCAGGGAGCGTTTGGCCAGGGTATGTGCTCCTTCGCAAGGTGCCGGGCCGGACTAACGGGGTTTGGGGTTGGTTTGAAGCTCCAGGCACACGTGGGGGAAAGATCAGTGCTTGTGGGGGATCTGGAAAGTGTGTGTTGGGAGACAGGGAGGGAGCACTCTCCTTGCAGGAAAGAGGGTGGCACTCAAAGGCAGGGCCACTGAGGGGAGGGTGAGGGGGACAGGGAGAAGTTGCTCTAGGGCCCAGCAATTTAAGAAGGCCAGGGCCTCCAGGCTGCTCTGCTACTATTGTGGTGGCAGCGGTGGGATCCCCAGGCCCTTTAAATCGCTGCAGGAGCCCTGCATGGCACACTGCGGGCAGCACTGAGGGAAGCTAGCCCCAAGCCCCACCCCTTCCATCCAAAGCCCCACCCCTTCTGTGGGGCCCAGGAGCCGAGCCCTGCACCTCCGCATGCACACACGCATTGTCCAGGTCCCGGTGAAATCTGTGGCCAGGCCTGCTCAAAGGTAGCCCCTTGGAAGAGGGAAAAGAAATTGGCTTGGTGCTACGCGGCTCAGAGACCGTGCTAGGTTTTCGTCAGCACCAGCTCCAGGCTCCGCACCTCCCAACCACCTGTCCAGCAGGACAGACACGGCCTGCACTAGTAACACGCCATCCGGGACGGGCCCCGTGGGGTCTTTGCACAGGCCCGTCAGTGAGAGCCCCGCGTCCAGACCCAGGTGCACACACTCCCGCCCCCAGGGCACCCTCTCACCTCCCAGGAGCCAAGAGCCTGCACCCGTGTGTGTGTGTGTGTGTGTGTGTGTGTGTGTGCGCGTGTGTCCAGGAGAGGAATTAACTGGGGCATCACGCAGAGCCTCTACCTCGTTACACATCATCTACCTCCTCCTCTCATGCGCCCCGCCTCACTACTGTTGTGCTCTGAGGACAGGAGCCGCAGGCGCCACACCTGGACACGAGATGGTGCCTGATTTCAGCGACTGGCTCAGCTTGGCGTTTCCGATAGCTTCGAGATCCCCTGCCCTGCCAGCCCCCTCCCTCCCCCGAGGGTGCACGAATTTCAGGCCAAACGGGGCCATTGTGATCAGCAAGGCCAATGTCCTGGAATGTGCCGTGAGCAGGACACGAGACGTCGTTCTTCCGCTCTACGCTGCTGGCGTGCGCCCCACCCCCGCTCACTGGTCCCTGTGCGCTCCGGTGGAGGCAGCGCTTAGGCCTCCGTGGCAGCTCCACATCCCCAATCACCCGCAGGTCCCAGCCACGTTCCAGTTTCGGGAGGCGGGAGGATTAAAATGAGGTTTCCATTTCTCTTCTCCCTCCTGGAAATAGAGGGTGACTTCACGCGACAAGGCCTGTCTCTTTACATTAGAGCAAATCCACGCTGGGCACCCCCGGCCGTCGCAAGGCAGCTGCGCCGTGATCTCCCGAGGAAGGGCCAGTCTGGCGTTGCACACGCGTCCGTGTTTCGGTGTGCACTCGGCAGTGTCTGCAGAAGGCGGAGCTGGCACTGCCGTCTCCATGTGCCCCTCCCCCCATCGGCACCCCGCCCCCGGACTGCCGAACGGGACAGATGTGCCGTCGAGGCGCAGCGCCAGGAGGAGAGCGGCTGCACAACGTCACACAGCGCTCCCTTGCCAGGTGCCTACAAAACCCGTAACCTGCAGCCCCCACGGCCTGGCAAGCTGAGCTGCCTGGTCTCGTTGGCTCCTGGGAATCCTCTGCCTGTGTCCATCGCCGTCCCGGGCGTCTCCCAGGTGCCTGGAACGGGGCAGCGCTCACCCCACGCGAGCGTCCCCGCCTGGGCCCTGCACAGCCCCAGCTTGTCAGCTGAAAGCCTCTTCGGCAGCTCAGCCCTCGGGCCGAGTCCCGCTCCACCCTGCCAGGAAACAGCCCCAGCCGGCCCAGGCTCACGGGGCTCGGCCCAGGGGCAGGTTAGCGGCCGTGCAGCCAGTCAAGCTGGGCCTGGAGGCCGGGGCACGTCTGGACCAGGGTGACTCCGGACTCCCAAACGCCTCTGCGCAGCCGGTCCCCGTCCAGGGCCGCAGGCGGCGAATCCGGGGCGGGATGGGTGTGACGGACGCAGAGCCCTTCCGCTCTCCGGGGCCCTGCATTCAGACCACATGCCCACGGGGGTGCTGCGTGGTGGCAGGCCCTGCTTGCAGGGGGGTACGACCGCGCTGGCCCAGGGCAGCCCCCCGCCGGGAGGGAGAGGGAGAGCAGGCAGCCGACTCCATGGGCATCTCCCAGTCCCTACGCACGCAGGGAGAGGCGGGGACGTAGCTGCCGAGCTGGCCGGAGAGGCGTCTCGGGGGGGGGAGGGAGGGAGTGCAGCCCCCGGCGGCTGAAGGAATAATACGGCAACTCCGGCTAGAGCCAGGTGTGCCGAGGGCAGGGCCTGCGCGGGGTTGGCCACGCCGCTTTGCCGGCCGGCCTGGTGCTACTGAGCTCTCATCTCACCCCAAGCCAGGGGCCGGGCTGTCCTGGGCCAAAGGAAGGCCAGTCATGCTAATGGGGCGCCTCTCCCGCCGAATCAGCGCCACTCAGTGCCCAGCTGGTACTAGGTGCCCCCTGGCGCTGGAGGGCCAAGCCGGTGGAGGTGTGAAGCCAAGAGCCCAGGCACTTGGCACAAAAGGGGTCGGGCCGGGGGTTCATCCCGCGTCTCGGCCAGGCAGAGCGAGCGCCGCAGGAGAGGCAGAGGCGGAGAGCAGCCGTGGGCAGCAGAGTGGTGGCATCTGCAAATCAGACCCCCGGCCCCTGGGAGCCCGGCACGCGGCTGACGCTTGAAACCGAAGGGCTGAAAACTCCCGACGCCCGCGCGAGCCTCGGAAAACCAGACTCTTGCAGGCTTCACCCCCGGCACCGCGCCCTCGCCGCGGCCCCAGAGGGACGAGCAGCGTCGGTGGGTTTCAGTGGGAGAACGTTCCCCCGCCAGGGAGAGAAGTCTCGGCCTGCAGTGTCCCGGAGGTGGGGACCAGTGTGCAGGCCTCCAGAGTCAGCATTAGCCCAGGGGAAAGACAATTGGCCCCGAGTGGTCCATCAGCTGCTGGCACATTATTACACTCCTGTCCATCAAAGAGACAGACAGCGCCGACTGTACATCATTCATCGCTAGGAGACACAGGCGGAGGGGCACAGCATGCTGTCAGACAGCAAGCGTCTCTCTGCCGACAAAAACAACTTGTCATTTTTCAGGATTTATTACGGACAAAATAGCCTGGATTTGCCATCGTATTTACCCAGCACAAAAATTCCCCTCCCTCCCCCCCAATAACAACCTTCTCTGCACTTGCTGAGTGTGAAAGACTGCCGTGTTCCTAACGGCCCCCCCACGGCTGTGCTTCTACTTCGATTTCAACTTTGCCATCAGCAGAGCTACCCCCTTTGCAGTCTGGCGGTGGTGTTGCTGCGAGCTGTGCGGCGGGCCTGCCTCTCCGTCCTGTAATGAGACACCAGGCGAGAGTGGAGCACAGCCTCCCCCCACGGGAAACCGCCCCTCCTCGCCAACGGGGCTCCAGCCGATACTCAGCATGCAGCTGGACAGCCACGGTGACATGTGGGGCAATGTGGGGGCCCACGTTCATGGGGCCGCACGCAGCTGTGTAGTTTGTGTATCATAAGAACAACAGAACAGCCAGACTGGGTGTGACGGACCGGGCCGGGTCTGGGCACCGCTGAGGGCGTCCGCTCAGGGCGAATTGCTCAAATCAGGGGCTCCTTACAGCCCCCAGACTCATGTGGCCCCCTTTGTGCCACTTTTGGGGCCAACACCCCCCCCCCATGGGTGCAGCAGTGATCTGGCTGCTCCCCTCACAATGTGACACCCCCAACGCAACATTGATGCAGGAAGTGATGCCAGTAACATCACTGAGGGCATCACAGGCCTCCCCAAGCTTTGGCTCTGGGTCATCACATGTTCTACCCAATGGCAGAAACAACAATACAGAGCTGGATGAGAGTATGAGAACCCAGTGTGCCTGAAATAGGCTTCATTATTGCAAGGTCTGTCCTAGTGACAACCACGTCCTTGCATTGTCTCACCAACCCACGGTAGAACTTGGTAAGAACCCCAGCTGCTTGGATCTGCTTTTGCAACATGATCCCTAAGTGTGTCAGGTGATTTTGCCCCAAGCTGAAGAAATTTGGGTATGTCTACACTACCCCCCTAGTTCGAACTAGCGGGGTAATGTATGCATACCGAACTTGCTAATGAAGCCCGGGATTTGAATTTCCCGGGCTTCATTAGCATAAAGCCGTCACCGCCATTTTTAAAAGCCGGCTAGTACGAACCCCGTGCCGCGCGGCTACACGCAGCACAGGCTAGATAGTTCGAACTACGTAGCCATTCCGAACTATCTGTACTCCTCGTTCCACGGCACGGGGTTCGCACTAGCCGGCTTTTAAAAATGGCGTATATTGACATTCTCCATCATGCCCCTTCTCTGGCCCCACACCATTGCAGTTTTGATCCTTCAGGTTCAACCTGCAAATCTTCTTGGCCAAAGCAAGTCCTGCCCCTCCCCCTTGTCCTCTGGGCTCCAGGCCTGAAACCTCTGGCCAGACCCAGACAAAGGGCTGGCTGGGCGTGACTCCCTGGCTCACAATGGCCCTGGAATTTTCCCCCTTCCCCCACTCAGTGGGGTAACAGCAGTGAGCTGTAGACTCCCAAGTCTCTCCTCTGTCCACCTCCAACCTCTGTTTCCACATGGAACCAGATATCAACTTCCCTGATTGAGTATGAGTGTCCACCGTGTCCAGAGACGGGAGCGTAACTGCCATCTCCTGCATCCTAGGGAGAGTGACCACACAGCTGTTCTGCTCTGCATACTTAGCTACCCAGTCCTCCTCCTGAATCTGAGACACGCAGGGTATGTCTACAGCGCTAATTAGTTAATTCGAACTAAGCTAATTCGAATTAGCGCAGCTAGACTTAAAAACTAGTTCGAATTAGTGTTTTGCTAATTCGAACTAGCAAGTCCACACAGAGTGGACCCTGAACCGGGGTTAAGGCTGGCCGGAAGCAGTGCCGGCAGGGCATCAGAGGAGGACTTAGTGCGTGGAGCTGCTGTCTCAGGCTAGCCGAGGGCTGTGCTTAAAGGGACCCAACCCCCACCCCGGACAGACAGTTCTCAGGGGTTCCCTGCTTGCAAAGCAGTCCTGGCTTGGAGTGCCCGGAGTACCCACACTGGGCACATCACAGCACTCGGCCATCAGACCAGCTGCACTTGCCGCAGGCTGCCATCTGGGGAGAGGGGACAATTGGGGGGCTGCAGGAGAGCTTCCACCCCCAGAAGCCCGCAGAGCCAGCCCAGTCCTCCCCATCGGGGGCTCGTACCCCATTCCTCCCTCACCTCCTTCCACTTACCCTTCCCTAGCCCCCCTTCCTGATGTACAAAATAAAGAAAACGTGTGGTCAAAAATAGAATCTTTCTTTATTCAACAAAACTGGGGGGGACTGGGAAAAGGAGGTGGGAGAGGGGAAGAGAGAGGCTGGGAGAGGGGAGGGCAACTAAAATGATCAGGGGTTTGGAACAGGTCCCATATGAAGAGAGGCTAAAGAGACTGGGACTTTTCAGTTTAGAAAAGAGGAGACTGAGGGGGGATAGGATAGAGGTCTATAAAAGCAAGAGTGGTGTGGAGAGGGTGCATAAAGAAAAGTTCTTCATTAGTTCCCATAATAGAAGGACTAGAGGACACCAAAGGAAAGGAATGAGTAGCAGGCTTCAAACTAGTAACAGAAAGTTGTTCTTCACAAAGCAAAGAGTCAACCTGTGGAACTCCTTGCTGCAGGAGGCTGTGAAGGCTACAACTAGAACAGAGTTTAAAGAGAAGTTAGATCAAGTCATAGAGGTTGGGTCCATGGAGTAGTCTTAGCCAGGGGGTAGGAGTGGTGTCCCTGCCCAAAGTTTGTGGAAGGCTGGAGATGGATGGCACGGGACAAATGGCTTGGTCACTGTCTTTGGTCCATCCCCTCCAGGGTCCCTAGGGTTGGCCGCTGTCGGCAGACAGGCTACTGGGCTAGATGGACCTTTGGTCTGACCCAGTACGGCCATTGTAAGCTCAGGGCTCAGGGTCAGGGGTCTCAGTGGACCACCTTGATTTTCATGCACACCTGCTCCTGGGTGGCCAGGCTGGCAGCTCTTCTGCCCTAGACGGCCACTTTCCTGTGCCTAGTGCGGAGTTCATAGACGAGGTCCACGATCTCCGCACTAGACCAGGCGGGTGCCCGCCTCTTGCGGTCCCTGGCCAGCCTGGTCCCGGGAAGAGGCGGAGGGCTGGGGTGCCCAGAGTGGCCACCAGGGCAAGCTGGGGAGGGCTAGCCTCCCATTAGTTCTAATTAAGGGGCTACACAGCCCTTAATTCGAACTAGTAAGTTCGAACTAGGCTTAGTCCTCGTACTTTGAGGTTTACCTAGTTTGAACTAAGCGCTCCGCTAGTTCGAATTAAGTTCCAACTAGTGGAGCGCTAGTGTAGCGCCTATCAAAGTTAATTCGAACTAATGTCCGTTAGTTCGAATTAACTTTGTAGTGTAGACATACCATAACTTCCCACTCTCCTCATCCACCTGGGAACAATCCTGTCCCACACACACTGACTTCCCAGCAGGCTGGTCACCCACAGTCACTGGGTTAGCAGCCTGCTCCAATTCTCTGGATGTTCCTGCCTCATCTGGAACAACCCTCAGTCCCTCTGGGTATGTCTACACTACCCTCCTAGTTCGAACTAGGAGGGTAATGTATGCATACCGCACTTGCTAATGAAGCCCGGGATTTGAATTTCCCGGGCTTCATTAGCATAAGCGGGGAGCCGCCATTTTTAAATCCCCGCTGCTTCGAACCCCGTGTAGCGCGGCTACACGGGGCTCGAACTAGGTAGTTCGGACTAGGGTGCCTATTCCGAACTACCGGTACACCTCGTTTCACGAGGAGTACCGGTAGTTCGGAATAGGCACCCTAGTCCGAACTACCTAGTTCGAGCCCCGTGTAGCCGCGCTACACGGGGTTCGAAGCAGCGGGGATTTAAAAATGGCGGCTCCCCGCTTATGCTAATGAAGCCCGGGAAATTCAAATCCCGGGCTTCATTAGCAAGTGCGGTATGCATACATTACCCCGCTAGTTCGAACTAGCGGGGTAGTGTAGACATACCCTCTGAGACTTCTCCACCACCATCCACACTGGGTTTCCCTAAACCCAAGTCAGTGGAGTCACTGTTAACAGACAAATTCTGTCTGCCAGGCACCAAAACAAGTGCCTCACACAACAAGCCACTGCCCTTTACAGGCAGAGCTTTCTCCTGAATGCCTTCTCCCAGCATGGCCCTGTCACCTCTCCCTGTTACTGCAACCTCTTGCTACAAAGACTGCCAGGACTCTCCTCCCTATGAGCTTCCTTAAGCAACAGTTCACCCTTCTCTGGCTCTGCAGCAGCATTGCCCTGCTGAGCCACAGCCAATTCCTCCTGCAATTCCCTTACTCCCTGAGCCATCTCCGGCCCCTCCGGTGGATTCAGACAATCCCCTCTCAGGCACACAGACAGACTCACAAGAGACAGGGTCAGAGGCACCTGCTCTCCCTTTGCAGCTCTCTAGATGGCTGTGAACTGCCACACCATCATTAGGCTCCAGAGTTAACATGTCCTCATTCTCTCCTTGTGCCTGGCCCAAGGGGTCACCCTGGTCCCACAGAGTCGTTCCCCCCTCTTCCAGCAACACAGCAGCATCAGGCACAATATCAGTGTCAATACTGCCTGATCTTGGATTCTGGCAAAACACTGACTGGATCTATCCAGGTCAGAGCCTCCTTCTGCCCAGCAGACACAAACCTTGGGCCACCCCCCTCCTGGGCCTTAGCCATATCCAGACCAAACTCTGGGACAACAACACTGCTCTCAGCCTTCACAGGCTGTGGGGCACCTTCCTCAGACAAAGGAAGAAACTCTTCCCCACACACAGCCAGACAACCAGAGACAGCTTCTCCCTTGTCCCGACACCCCTGGCTAATCTCAGGCATACAGCTAGCCACTGAGACAGCTTCCTTTACTGCCCCACTGCTACTTCCACCAGCCAAATTGCCAGCTTGCACACACTGTGCTTCACACAACTCACTTTCAGCTTGTGCAGGTTCAATTCCACAAACCTCACCAGCCACCAACTCCTCAACTAAAACTTCACTCTGGCCAGCCACTCCAGGCTGCCTCAGAGAAACATTTCCCTGACTTCTGGGCTCTTCTTGCCCTGGTTCTGATTCCAGCCTCACCTCTGAGGCATCAGACGGGCCCTCACCCACAGGCTCACATGTAGAGACACTTTCCCCTTGGTTACAGGGAGACTGACCAGCTCCAGGAAACTTTCCATACCCACATGCACCCCCTTCCCAAACCTCCCTGCTAGCTACAGGTAACACAGAAGGTTTGCATTCACACATGCTTTGGGGTTGGGTCATCACATCAGCTGGGCAAAACACATCTGCCATATCATAAGCACACCGCATACCCACAGTGTTATACATTGAACCTTCAGGAGGATACAGTCTCTCTTGTTCTTTTAGTCTCTTAAGCTGGAGGTCAAGTCTAGCATTTTCCTCCTTGGCTAGGGCCATCTTCTTTGCATGCTCCGCCATTTCCTTAAGCTGACGTCTGGCCCTCTCTGCCCTTCTCTCTGCATGTTCTGCCATTCTCTCTGCATGTTCTGCCTTTCTCTTTTCAAGTTCCCGATCCAGCTCCTGCTTTCTCATAGCAATTTCTTCATCTGCCTTCTTTCAGCAGCTTCCTTGGCTTGCTTCTGCTCCCCTTCAGCCATATCTCTGGCTAGTAACAACCATTCCAGTTCTAGTTTAGAGGCCCTCTTCCTAAAGACAATACCTCTCCCCGAGCACAAATCCTGCAGAGAACTTTTACCCAGACTCTCATATAGTCCCTGGCTCATCGCAGCGGCTCTTTAACCAACCAAACTCTCAACATCAAAAATCAAATTTAGACAGCGTGGGGTCCTGATCCCAAAGCTCAATTGACCAAGATCTGTGGATCCTGCCAACTACGCCACTGTGACGGACCGGGCCGTGTCTGGGCACAGCTGAGGGCATCCGCTCAGGGCGAATTGCTCAATTTTGGGGCTCCTTGCAGCCCCCAGACTGGTGACCTTCCCAAACAGGCCACAAACGAGTCCCACAGAGCGCTTCAGCAGCCTGCCTGAAGCATCACGGGCAAAACCCCTCCAACACCCCAGCAATATCCGTGCCCCAGATGGCCCCGGGCCTCATACACCGGTGGGGGGTCCTAGCACCCAATCCCACCTACCCCGAACAAGTTCTGTCCGGTTCCAAGAAACCAGCCACAGATCCCTGGTCAATTTACCCTCTGGACCTTACCCACAAATCACGCTGGGCCAATCCTTTAGCATCTAACAACTAAAGGTTTATTGCTACCAGAAAGAAAAGCCTGAGAGTAAAGTTGCTAAAGTATCATACATTACATGCACTGAATCTCCCAGTTCTCAATGCAGGCTCTAGCAGGGATGTTACAGCTGCTGGCTTGGAAGTCCTTAGTTGCACATCCTAGGATCAGGATGGGTCCACAGCTCTTTGATCCCTGTACTGCTGCCTCTGGGACAAAGTGCTGAGCTGAGAACCAAGATGGAGTCGACCACATGGCCTATTTATCCCTCCTTCCTGCTCTCTTCTTGGCTACAGCAGGTCACCTGGCCCGCGGCCTATCCCTGTGTTCCATGCTGGTAGCCCCTAGGTATGAGCCACCACTCTTGAGGTGTGTCCTTGGCCTATCCAGGGCTATTGTTCCAGAGCTTTGCTCGTTAGCATGTCCATGGGCTGGGCTGCTTTGCCCATAGTTCAACCACATCTAGAGAAATATTCAGTATCCACACAAAGTCCATGCTTATAACTTCACATACCGACATTATACAATCCCATGAACAGCATCTATGGAATCAGAAGAAAGGAGGCTTCTATTGGACACCTCCCATGGCCCCCTTTGGGCCACTTTTGGGGCCAACCCCCCCCCCCATGGGTGCAGCAGTGATCTGGCTGCTCCCCTCGAAATCCAGTAACGTGACACTGGGTCAGACCAAAAGTGCATCCGGCCCAGTGTCCTGTCTGCCCACAGTGCCCAGTGCCAGGTGCCCCAGAGGGAGGGGACACAACAGGGAATCCTCACGTGATCCCTCCCCTGTCACCCACTTCCAGAGAAACAGAGGCTGGAGACACCATTCCTACCCAGCCTGGCTAACAGCCATTGATGGACCTAACCCCCACGAATCTATCTAGCTCCTTTTTGAACCCTGTTAAAGTCCTGGTCTTCACCACATCCTCTGGCAAGGAGTTCCACAGGTTGACTGTGCATTGGATGAAGAAATACATCCTTTTGTTTGTTTTAAACCTGCTACCTCTTCATTTCACTGGATGACCCCTAGTTCTAATATTGCGGGAATAACTAAATAACTTTACCTTGTTCACTTTTTCCATGCCAGTCATGATTTTATAGACCTCTGTCATAGCCCCCTTTAGGCTACATGTAGTCTGCAGGAATTTGTTGGCGGAGGCAATGCAAACAAGGAGGTATACAGGATCTTGCAAAAAAGGGGATATTTGCCCAAAAGGGCCCTGCCTACATTGCTTTTTTTTGCACAAAAACCTCTTCCACAAAAAGGGTCGGAGGAGACTATGAAAATTCCTGCAGTCTAGGCGTAGCCTTAGTCTCCTCTTTTCTAAGCGAAAAGTTCCAGTCTCTCTGACCCTGGAAGTGTGGCTTCCCCGACATTGTCACCGATGTGGCCAGGCAGCCGGTCCAAGGCTGACATTGCTCTGCGGGGCGGGGGGGGGGGAGGGGGGGAGAAGCTGCGGAATTAGCCCCCAGGGCGCCGAGGGTGGATTTTCTGCAATTACTAAAGCTTCCCGGCGCAGACAAGACTAAGGCACCTGCCCGGGGAGAAAACACTGAACAGACCCAGCAATTCCGAGTGGGCTTATCAGTCTAACGAGCCGTGAAACGCCCCATTCTCTTGCCACGGAAGTGCGCTGAGCGTGTGCTGTCACGGCGCACGGCTCTGAGGCCCGCCAGGCAGGGGGGAAACTGGCATTCGCCCGCACGGGGGCATGCAGCGTCAGGAGGGGTCGACTGGATTATCCCAGGAGAGACCCGTCCGGACCTACGCTCCCTCAGGGGACGCCTTTGCCTGCAGACACGGCCTGTCCCAGCGCCCCGACGGTGGGCGAAGCTCATTCAGGCCTCGAGCATGGGGCTGGATCGGTTGGGCTTGCTGGCTACCGACGTGCATGAATATCGCCGCTGGCCCTGGGCACGAAGCCCATCCCCGTGGCAACCTGAGGTGACTTGGCCAGTTTGCCCCCCGACCGGGCCTTGGGGCCCAGCTGTGAAGCCAGGCAGGGCTGTCAGCCGCTTAGGGCACTGAGCGAGGGAACCCAGCAAGGCCCAGCGGGGAAACGAAGCTGGGGCGGCAGAGCCTTGCCCTCGGCGCCGAGGGAGGGGAGGTTCTGGACGTGCCGAGCTCCGTAAAGGGAGCTACCCTGGGCCGGGGCATGGCGGGTGAAGGGGTTTGGCAGCAAGTCAAGGAACCCTTTGTCCTGAGACCAGCTGTTCCCCACAGGATTAGCTCCGAGAACAGGCTGTAAACAGGCGTTGTCCGTCCTGCTCCCGTGCCAGACCCATCGCCCAGCCTCAGCACGGGGACTGGCCCAGGGAAACCAGCGTGGCCCTTTGCGCTCCCAAGTAGCCAGGCCACAGCACATCTCAGGTGGCTCTTTGTTACCCCAGTCTGGTTACTGGGGTCCGGAGGAGACACAAAACTGGAAAGTGACTTCCAGGCTGCCTGCCCCTCGAGGGGCGCTTAGCGCCGCTCACCCACCTTCCGGATTTGACCCCCATTTGCATCTCAAGCCTGAGGTCCTGTCGTGCTAATCGCGCCTCCACGTCTGCCCTCACCGGGAGATTCTGAACGGTGAAAACGGAGCGAACGTTTCTCAGAGGCCACCAGCAGCAAACGTGCAATTGCTGCAGAACAGACGCAAGGAGGCGACAGAGACCAAGCAGAAATGTAACGATGTAAAGGGAACTCAAAAGCCGTGTTAAGATTGCAACCGGCCTGGCATGATTATGAGGTTAGCCAGCAGCCTGGGGATCAAGGGGTTAACTACACCTAGCCAGGCGGAGTGACCAATAGGAATGTAGGTGGGACTTTCAAACTGGGACAAAGGAATTTGGGTTTTTTCCTTTCTCCCTTTTGTCTCTCTTGGTGAGTTCTCTGCAGCTACAGAGAGGGACAAGCATGTCTCTCTCTCTCTCCAAGGCACCATTCTTCATTTTCTGTGAGTAGGGTAACGTTTGGGTAGTTTCGTTAGGCTTTATTGTTTTAAGGGTCGGGTACGGGATCTGAGATCTGGCACTGTTTAAAAGATGTTTGGCTTTTCTTTGTAACTAAGTTCTAGCCCATGGTGTAACTCCTCCATGAGTATATTTGGTTACCTTTCCATCTGATCCTTATGCTTGCAACAGGAATATTGTTGTAATAATAAAAGTGCTTTTCTTTTCTTTTTATTAACCTGGCAGTGGTTAATTGTGTGCCCTGATTTTTATTTTAGGGATGAGATTTCCCAAATGATCTTTCCCCTGATTTCTTTATCAACATTTGGGTGGTGGCAGCGGAAGTTTTATTCCCAAGATCTAGGGTTTTAAGATTTTGGAGGAAGTTTGACACCAAAGCCTGGTAGATAAGAAAACCCCTCTTGCGCGATGCCGCTACGCTGATTCTTTTCAGGAAGAACGGCATTGCGCAAGAGGGTTTTTCTTGCGCAAGAAGGGGCAGTGTAGACCGCTCCTTCTGGCGCAAAAGCCTCTTCCGCAAAAATGTTGGCTCATTAGATATGCAAATGAGGCTCGGCAATATTCCATGCTTAGCCTCATTTGCATATTTCTGGCGCAAGATCGCGCCGGTGTAGACAGAGCCTTAGATTTTAGATGCTAAAGGATCGGCCCAGCGTGCTCTTGTGGGTAAGATCCAGCGTGTAAATTGTCCAGGGGTCTGTGGCTGGTTCTTTGGGACTGGGAGGATCCGTTCAGGGTAGGTGAGATCGGGTTCCATAACCCCTCACCTGTGTTAGGCCCGGGGCTGATTGTGGCACAGGAGAGCTGGGCTGTCTGAGGGGTTTGGCTTGTCAGGTTCCTGCTGGCCGGATTGGCAGCTGAAGCGCTTGATGTGACTGGTTTGTGACCTGTTTGGGAAGGTCTCCAGTCTGGGGCTGTAAGCAGCCCTGGTTTTGAGCAATTCTCCCTGAGCGGACGCCCTCAGCTGTGCCCAGACCCAGCCTGGTCCGTCACAGTAACTAAGACGTGGGCAGGATTATCTTGTAGCTGAACAAGATGCAGGACCACGGGGATTTTAGGCCCTAAGGTTTTACATTGTTTGATTTTTGTTTTGTGTACGTAGTTCTACGTGTAAGCTCAGCTTCCGTGGTCAAGAGATTGCACGACCGTATTGTATGAGGGGAGGTGACAAATATTCTTCCTTTCGGCTTTTACAGTGCACACATTTCTAATCCAAATAAATAGCACGTGAGTGCGGTGCACTTTGTATTCTGTGTTGCCACTCAAATCACTATATTCAAAATGTCAAACACATCCAAAATATTGAACTCCACGGCATTCCAGTATTGTTCAACAGGGCAATTAATCGCATGATTAATGGTGATTCATGTTAATTGATTGACAGCCCTAGTTGACACACAATGGCAGCCCACATTAATGTGTAAACCTAAAAAAGCCAAGTTCTTCCAAGCATGTTGGAGGAAGTTAGCGGATCTGTCACTGGACGTAACTAGGTCTTAGTTCCTCCACCTCTTACTGGCACGAGTAACCCTGGTCATGCCCAAGGCCAGTGACGCAGTGTCGGAGACTTCCAGCAGGAGTGAAGGGTGTGTAATGGGCACACACTTGTCCCCATGAGCTATCCTACAAGCTTTCCCTCTGCCCCTCTGCTCTGCGGCATGCGGGGCTCCTTGTCGCGATCACGCAGCCACACCCTGCCGTGGGAACGTGGCAAAGGCTCCTCCGAAGGGCGTGCGCCCCTGGAGTCTCACCCTGGGATCATCTCTACGCAAAACCCGCCTTGTGAGGCACCTGCTTAATAACTCGCTCGGCTCTTCCAACGTGTGCAGCAGCATCACGGAGTGGACTCACCGGCCTGTCACATTACCGAATTGGATGGAAGCAGCCAGATCGCTGCTGCACCCCTAGGTGGGGGTGTTGGCCCCAGAAATCTGTATGAAAGGGAGCCATGTGGGGTATTGAATGGGAGCTTGTTGTTTTCTGATCCTGTGTACACTGTTTATGTGAGTATATAATGTCTGTGTGTAGATCTGTAATCTGTGTGGAAACTGAAGATTTCCCTGCATGTGGTTAAGCATTGGGCAGGGCCGAGCCTGTGGAGCCTGTGGACATGCTAATTACCTGTGGGACAATGGTTCTCAATGGGCCAAAGACACACCCAAAGAATGGGGGCTGTCCTGAGAGCAGCCAGCAGGGAACACAGAGAGGCTGAGGACCAGGTGACCTGCTACATACTGGAAGAGGCCAGGAAGGAGTATAAAGAGGCCATGTGGCCGATGCCATTTTGTTCTCAGCTCAGCACTTCATCCCAGAGGCAGCACTGCAGGGATTGAAGAGCCCGGAAGACCTGTGAACCCATCCTGATCGTAGGATGTGCAATAAGAACTTTTAAACCAGCAGCTGCAACATCTCTGCTAGAGCCTGCATCGAGGACTGGGAGATTCGGTGCATGTAACGTACTGTACTTTAATAACCTTACTCTCAGGCTTTTCTTTCTTGTAATAATAAACCTTTAGATATAGATTCTAAAGGATTGGCCCAGCGTGATTTGTGGGCAAGATCCAGAGGGTAAATTGACCAGGGATCTGTGGCTGGTTTCTTGGAACCGGACAGAATTTGTTCGGGGTAGGTGGGATTGGGTGCTAGGACCCCCCACCTGTGTATAGGCCCGGGGCCATCTGGGGCACGGATATTGCTGGGGTGTCGGAGGGGTTTTGCTCGGGAGGCTTCAGGCAGGCAGCTGAAGCGCTCTGTGAGACTGGTTTGTGGCCTGTGTGGAGAGGTTGCCAGTCAGGGGGACTGTAAAGAGCCCCGGATTTGAGCAATTCGCCCTGAGCGGACGCCCTAAGCTGTGCCCAGACACGGCCCGGTCCGTCACACGGCCGCCACGGCGCCTCCTGCTGGTAGCCCTGGGGATTAGCTCGTCGGCTCGCTGGACGGCTCCCTCTGGCGGGCGTCTCCCCGTGTCCTCGCTTCCCTCTCCGGTCCAGACCTGCGTCGCTCTTGGACCGCGGCGGCCTCTCCAGGACACCGCCCTCCGGCAGCGCCCGCCCCAGTGTCCCTCAGCCCCTTCCGGGGGGGCGATTTATCAGTCTCTGCACTGGCTCTCCTCCCAGGGACCCCCCAATTGCCCCCTACCCTCCTGGCCTCAGCGACCGGCCAATCAGCATCTAGCCCCTGCCTCGGGGGCAAACTGCAGCCTGACAGGGCCCCTCAGCACTGGCCAGGGGGGTGGACCTGCTGCCTTTGCCTGTCCTGGCTGCCTCCCCGCAGCCCTGGTTCCCTCAGCCCTAGCCTCAGGCCCTGCCGCCTGGCCGCTTGCCCGGCCAGAGCGCCCCAGCCCTGCCTGCCTGCCCCAGCCTCCAGGAAGCCTCCTGCTTCCCGTCCCTCCTGCTCCCCAGCCAGAGCCAGGGTAAGTCCTGCCCTCCCTCCAAGAGCCCTTCTTTCCACAGCCCCCAGCTGGGCCCCCTTAGCCAGAACAGCCTCAGCGGGGGCTTCCTTCCCAGCCCTGGCTCCGGGCCGGGTCTTTGCCCCGAATGGGCCAGTGCAGGGCAGACGCCCTGTCACAAGCTGCAAGAGATGCGAAGCTCTGGATTGCCCCGGCATGACAGATGGTTGGTCGCACATGGCCAGACGGGGCGAGCAGGACTTAAAAGGCAGGCGTGTGTGTGTTCACCTCCATTTCCATAGCAATTGTACATGGGGGCCTCCTAGCACAGGAAGGGAAGAGAGCGACAGAAAACGGGCACCCCAGCACCCCGAGGTGAGAAGAAACAGGGAGCAGCCTCGGTAACTGCCAGGCCCCATCGTACAGGAACTTCCCTCACTGGGAGGATTGTGTCCAGTTCTGGGCACCGCGTTTCAAGAAAGATGTGGAGAAATTGGAGAGGGTCCAGAGAAGAGCAACAAGAATGATTAAAGGTCTAGAGAACATGAGCTATGAGGGAAGGCTGAAGGAATTGGGTTTGTTTAGTTTAGAAAAGAGAAGACTGAGGGGGACATGAGAGCAGTTTTCAGGTATCTAAAAGGGTGTCACAGGGAGGAGGGAGAAAACTTGTTCATCTTGGCCTCTGAGGACAGGACCAGAAGCAATGGGCTTAAACTGCAGCAAGGGAGGTTTAGGTTGGACATTAGGAAAAAGTTCCTGCCTGTCAGGGTGGTTAAACACTGGAATAAATTGCCCAGGGAGGTTGTGGAATCCCCATCTCTGGAGATATTTAAGAGCAGGTTAGATAAATGTCTATCAGGGATGGTCTAGACAGTGCTGGGTCCTGCCATGAGGGCAGGGGACTGGACTCGCTGCCTCTCGAGGCCCTTCCAGTCCTAGTGTTCTGTGACTCTATGATTCTATGAAACGGGCTGCAAAGGGGAGCTGATATCCAGAGGGGAGGGGCAAAGCCAGCCCAAGCCCTCTCTGCCCGTCTCTCTCCTTTTACTTCAGAAGATCAAAGTAACGGGCGTTGGGAGCGGCGCCTGGCCCGGCAGCTGGCTCAGCGATGTGACTGGCGCCATGGTAAGGGCCTTCGCCCCGAACCCAGGCTGGTTTGCTAACTCAGGAAGCATTTGCTCTCTGCCTCTCTTGCAGCCATGTCCGCCTGCGACGCCTTCTGCTCGCGCTCTCCGAGAGCCCATCTCCTTGCCCTGAAATCAGCGTGTTCCAGCCTGTGGTTAGAAGGAACCCCAGTGCTGTGCATTGCTGGGTAACTCCATGCCAAGTAGCAGACAGCTGTACGGTGAGCCCCTAGGCCCAGCTTATCTGGACTATGCAGGAGAGAGCTGGTCACTACAGGACACGTTTTGGGGGGAGAAAGCTAAGGCCAGGAGTGTGTGGGGTCACCCTGAGCGTAGTGACCAAGGCTGCAGGAAGCCCGAGTGTGGCTGGTGTTCACTGACCGGGTGCTGGACCAGGGCTGCAGCTATCCACAGATAATCAGCGTGTGACCGGCCTGCTCTGCTTTGCTGTTTGTGAGGAGCCCAGGTGGGACACTTCAGCAGCAAAATGTTGAGAGCATGTTATTTACTCCTTCCCATGACACCAGACCTAGGGGTCACCGAATGAAATGAATGGGCAGCAGGTGTAAAACTAACAAGCACATGTATTTCTTCACACAACTCACAGTCAACCTGTGGAACTCCTTGCCAGAGGATGTGGTGAAGACCAGGACTTTAACAGGGGTCAAAAAAGAGCTAGATGGATTCATGGAGGACAGATCCATCAATGGCTGTTAGACAGGCTGGGCAGAAATGGTGTCCCTGGCCTCTGATTGACAGAAGCTGGAAATGGGTGACAGGGGAGGGATCACTGGATGATTCCCTGTTGTGTTCCCTCCCTCTGGGGCACCTGGCACTGGCCACTATCAGAAAACAGGGCTAGATGGACCCTTTGTCTGACCCAGTATGATTGTTCTCATGTAGAGAAACACCAGCGACACGGCCCCTGCCTGATTCGGACTGTGCTCGGAAGGCCGTAAGAGTCACGACCTTTTCGAGTCGTGTTCACTTTTATTTCTCCTTTGTTGCTCTCATGTCACAGTCTGAACTTCACCTGCACACGCCTGGGCGGCCAGGTTCTGAGCGGGGGCGAGCTGCCGGAACAGCCCTCTCTTGAATGGAACGCCGTGGATTTACCCCAGGCCGGGGTCTCTCCTGCGCTGTCTCGTGGCAAGCCCCCGGAGGTGACAGACAACTTGATGCGGCTGCAGATGGTGCGCGGTGTTTCAGAGATGGAGTAACTGACAGCCCCAAAGCAGGGGGAGATAAAGGGAGTGGGGGGACTGAGAAGGACAGAGAAAACTGTTTTCATTACAGATACTGTGTGCCGAAAGGAACCCTGACTCTCTCTCCCACATTACAAGCAGAGCTAATCCCAGTGCCGGTTAGAAAGACCCTTTCAAATGCCGTGACCCCGACTGACTGCAGGCCACGTGTCAGTCACGTTGTGTTAGAATAACCAGAGCCCTGAATGTCACCAGCTATGAATAGCTTTGCCCAGCGTACGCGGTGTTATTTACTCCCTCCTACGCTCACCGACTCAGGGGCAGTGTTAGTGAGCCTGGCGTGGGAAAGTGGCGGAGGTGTGGCTGTAAACCCCTGTGCCCGAGACACAAGAGAGGAGACAGAGAGTCGCTGATGGCGTGCGCCTCGCGGAAACACGGGATGCCTGATTCTGTGGAGGAGCCCTACATGGAACAGACCACTGAAGACTTTTCGATACTGCAGCCGCTGTATCATGCACAAACCCACCTTGGACGGCTGGCGCACACAGCCACAGATGGGCCACATGTGAGCCTCGGGAGTCCGTAGAAGCCACGTGTGGTCTTCTGCATAGAGTGGGGGAACTGACTGGCTGGAATTGCGGCCTGCTGGTTGAGACAGCCAGGTGTACTGCAGGCTTCTGCATCAAGGCCAAGTTTTAAAAGAGATCGAAAGGTTGAATGGGATGGCCCAAGCCATTAGCAGCCTGTTAGTCTGACATCAACCCCAGGCAAGATAACGGAGCAGCTGATAGGAGGCTCAATTCATAGGGAACTAAAGAAAGGTAATGTAGTTAATGCCAAACAGCACGGGGGTATGGAAAACAGGGCCTGGCTAATTAACTCAATATCTTTTGTGATGCGATTACAGGAGTAGCTGATTAAATCTCTAGTGCACATGTAATGTGCGTACACTTCTCACAGGTGTGTGATTGGGTACCACACAACAGTGACATTAAAACATCAGAATATAAAGTGAACACGGCTCATGCCGAGCGGATTAAAAACTGGCTAGCGCAGAGGTCTCCCGACGTGAGAGGAAACAGGATTGTCATGGAGCAGGTGTGCTTCGAGTGGCATCCTGCAGGGAGTGGTTCTTGGCCCTGCGCTGTTTGACATTCGTATCAATGACCTGCAAGAAAGCAAAATCTTCGCTGCGACTTATGACACAATAGTTGGAGGAGTGAACAATGAAGAGGGTAGTTTTGATAAACTGGGAAGAAGCAACGAATAGGCGTTTTAGTGCGGCTCCCTATAAATGTACCCATTTTGGAACAAAGGCTCTAGGCTGTACTTCCCGGACAGGAAGCAGTGCCCGAAAAAGCGTTAGCGGTCATGGTAGCGAGTCAGCTGAACGTGAGTTCCCAGTCTGATGCTGTGGCCAAGGCAGCTAATGTGATCCTGGGGTGCAAGAGTAGAAAGTAGGGCTGTCAAACTGTTAAAAAATGAATTGTGATTAAAAATATTAGTGTGCTTAATCAGAGTTTTAGTTGCACCCTTAAACAATAATAGAATACTATTTATTTAAAATATTGTAGATGTTTTCAAATATATTGATTTCAATTACAACACAGAATATGAAGTATGCAGGGCTCATTTTATATTATTTTCATTACAAATATTTGCACTGTAGAAAAGAAAATAGTCTTAATTCATCTCATATTAGTATTGCAGTGCAATCTCTTTAATGTGAAAGTGCAACAAACTGTAGTGCTTATAAGTCCACTCAGTCCTATTTCTTGTTCAGCCAATTACTCAGACACATTTATTGACATATACAGGAAATAATGCTGCCTGCTTATTTACAATGTCACCCGAGACAGGCATTCACATGGCATTTTTGTAGGCATTTACAGGCCAGGTACACTGAACATTTGTATGCCCCTTTATGCTTCCACCACCATTGCAGAGTGCGTGCTTCCATGGTGACGATGGGTTCTGCTTGACAATGATCCAAAGTAATACGTACTGACACATGTTCACTTTCATTGTCTGAGTCAGATGCCACCGGCAGATGGTTGATTTTCTTTTTTGGTGGTTCAGGTTTTATAGCTTCTGACTCAGAGTACTCTGATACTTGACTCAGAGTGTTGCTCTTTTGCAACTTCTGACAGGACGTCCGCACCTTTTCCCCACTCGGATTTTGGAAGGCACTTCAGATTTTTTAAACCTTGGGTCACGTGTTGTAGCCATCTTTAGAAATCCCATATTGCCACCTTCCTTATGTTTTGTTAATTCTGCACCGAAAGCGCTCTGAGATTGAACAACATGCGCTGATTTGTCCCAAGACGGCCATAACACCAAAGATCTGTCAGAAAGCGGGACACATACAATTCTCCCCAAAGAGTGCAGTCACAAATGTAATTAACATATTATGTTTTAACAAGCAACGTCAGCGTGGAAACATGTCCTCTGGAACGCTGGCCGAAGCATGGGGCGGGGAGGCGAACGTGTACCACATCTGATATGTAAATACCATGCGACGCCAGCTACAGACATGCCTGTCACAGTTTCAGGTGACAATGCAAATAAGAAGTGGGCAGCTTTAGCACCGGTAAATGTAAACAAACTTATTTAAAATGGCAATTGAAACTGCGACTCCCTGTGATAAGTGATTAACTCCAAACCACTCAATTACACAACTGAGTTACCTACAATCCCTAGTACAGCGGTCACCTGAAATCCCTAGTACAGCGGTCACCTGCAATCCCTAGTACAGCGGTCACCTGCAATCCCTTCTACAGCGGTCACCTGCAATCCCTAGTACAGCGGTCACCTGCAATCCCTTCTACAGCGGTCACCTGCAATCCCTTCTACAGCGGTCACCTGCAATCCCTAGTACAGCGGTCACCTGCAATCCCTTCTACAGCGGTCACCTGCAATCCCTTCTACAGCGGTCACCTGCAATCCCTAGTACAGCGGTCACCTGCAATCCCTAGTACAGCGGTCACCTGCAATCCCTTCTACAGCGGTCACCTGCAATCCCTAGTACAGCGGTCACCTGCAATCCCTTCTACAGCGGTCACCTGCAATCCCTTCTACAGCGGTCACCTGCAATCCCTAGTACAGCGGTCACTTGCAATCCCTAGTACAGCGGTCACCTGAAATCCCCAGTACAGCGGTCACCTGCAATCCCTTCTACAGCGGTCACTTGCAATCCCTTCTACAGCGGTCACCTGCAATCCCTAGTACAGCGGTCACTTGCAATCCCTAGTACAGCGGTCACCTGAAATCCCCAGTACAGCGGTCACCTGCAATCCCTAGTACAGTGGTTACCTGCAATCCCTAGTACAGGAGTCACTTGCAATCCCTAGTACAGTGGTCACTTGCAATCCCTAGTACAACGGTTATTTTCCTCTCTACTAGGCCTGGTGCAATCGCTGCCGGATCGCTGTGCCCAGTTCGGGTGCCCACCGTTCCGGAAGGGTGTCGATACACTGGAGAGGGGGCGCAGACGAGCCAGGAGGCTGGTTAAAGGGTTTAAAAAGCCTTGCTCGTGGTGATGGACTCGCAGAGCTCCGTCTATGTAGCTTAACCAAGGGAAGGTGAAGAGTGGCTTGATCGCCGTCCCGCAGCACCTCGAGGGGGAACAAAGATTTAATAACGGGCCCTTCGGTCAAGCAGAGAAACCCAGAGCAGGAGCCAAAGGCCGGACGTCGAAGCGAGACAAATTCAGACGGGAACTTAGGCCTTTTGCGGTGCCAGTTATTACCGCTGGACCGATTTCCTAAGGGCTGTGGAGGGTTTGCCACCACTGGCTGTTTTGATGTGCGGAGTGGCCGTTGCTCTCAATGCCATGCCGCAGGAATTGCTTTGGGGCAGCTCTCCTGGTCCCTTCTGGCCTCAGTGTCAATGACTCCGCAATCCAAACTGTTCACGGGTCGTACTCCGGACAGAGGTGAACAGTGAGGGTTCACCTTTGTCTACAGGGATTCACCAGCGGGAGGAGAAACACAGGGGGATGCATGGGCAGCAGGTGAGGGCCCAGCTGGGGAAGGCAAGGCCAAGCCCCGCCCCTTCTGCCCAAGGCCCGCCTCCGGAGCCAAGCCCCGCCCACCCGTCTGGTCCTTCCTGGCCACCTGGGTGCCATGAGCTCTCATTTCTTCCACCATTCAAACCCTTCTGAGGGGCCACATTGTCAGCTGCAAAAGCCACCGCTGCTCCTGACAGATCCTGCATCCCCATGCACGAGTTGGCACCCCGCACCTTCCCGGCTTCCTGCTACCAGACGGCGACACAAGTAATGCTTTGAGTCAACAGCTTGTGCTGCAGGGAGCCAGCAAGTTGTTTCTTGGGAACCTGAATATTTACGGAAGATGACGTCTTGGCCGGCTAAGGCGAGTGCGCTCGTCGGCGTCCCGTAGACTTCCCCCTGCACAGCAGAGGCGGGAAGGAGGGAGGCCGGAGCGAGGACTGACAAGGCTTTATTGGGTGTAGCGTCCTTATTACGAGACAGCCAGAAGCTGCTTTGCGGAATTGGATTGGCAGCCCGGTTCATCACTAACGCGCACAGCCCGTTGGGGGCCCCTGATCGCGGCCCTCGGCCACTGCGCGACAGAAACGCGTCTGAGCCGTCTGCGCGTGTGGATGTGAAGACCGAGGAGGCATTGAAGTGCCGTCGTGAATACAGACGAGGCGGGAGGGTCACTCGGGAAAACGCACCTGTGAATTGCCATTCTCTGGCTGCCTCTAACTGCCACCATTAATATTTCCTCTGTTCTTCACAGCTGTCAGAACATGCTGTCTCCTGCTTTATTCCCTCCGCCTCAGCCCTTCCAAGCCAGCTACACCGCGCGAATGCTAAATACTCGGCGGTGGCGTCTTATTCAAATGATCAGAGGCAGGAGAAGGGTTTAAAAGGCCTCGGTGATTCGTATTCATTAGCGCGACGAGCGCGAGATTCCTCCCCGCAGCGCCGGAGCAAGCGGGCCCTCCCGGGATGGACTCTCCAGTTCTTCAGGAACAAGGACATTCGCCCCGAGCCGGACCCAGTGCCAGGCTGAACGGCTGGCCCAGAAACCAGGCTGCTCAGACAGGCAGGGGAGGAGCCAGGAGCGATGACTCTAATTCTCCTAGGCCGAGCATGACCCCTCGGGACGCTCGGGCCTCGCGTGGCCGTGTCAGTCGCTACAGTCGCTGAGGAACGTGGCGACCCCCACGCAGCCCTGGCCAGTACCCCAACCCCTTCATTCGGCTCTGGGGAGGCCACATCTGGAGCCTTGTGTCCAGTGCTGAGGCCCCCATTACAGAAAGTGGGCGCATTGGAAAGGACCCAGCAGAGGGCAACCAAAATGCCGAGGGGGCTGGAGCACACGACCTACGAGGAGAGGCTGAGGGAGTTGGGTTTGTTTCGTCTGCAGTGAGGGGGGGTTGAGAGCAGCCACGCCGTTCCCCCCACCAGCATTGCTAAAGGGCCCATGCAGGGAGGGGCGCGCTGATTGCGCACAACACTGACAGCGAGAGCCGGGCGCCCCCTCTGCAGCCAATCACAGCGCTGCTGCGGCTCCTTCGGCACCCCCGCAATTCCAGGTACCCGCCCACTTAGCAAAGCCACCCTCTCCCGGACACCGTCTGGGTCGCGACAATCTCGGGGCCCATCAAGCGGACGGAGGCCCACTCGCTAGCCCGGGTTGCCCGTCCCTGACCTACAGACTCCCTGTCTCGGGGGAATCCGTATTTCATCCCACTCCCGCCCAGAACGCGGCAGTGCAACCCCTGTGATCGGCCGGAAGAACACGCGCTGCTCCGGCACTCGGCGGGTCTCTCCTGCCACCCCAAAACAGCCCGGTCGCGGCTTTCCAGCTGCGCCGGCATCACCTGCAGGCCATTGGCAGCCGGCTCGGCGCGTAGCCACACTGGGGCCAAGTCTGCGAACGCAGCCAGCGGCCTCCGTCCTTTCATGGCGGGAGCTGGGGGCTGTTTCAGCATCGGAGGTCTTGGGTTCAGCCACCATGAGTAACCAGCAGGGACATTAGATTAGCCGCCTGCCGGGAGCCCGTCCTCCAGCCACGGAAGCCCAGCCACGCGTCCTGAAGGCAACAGCGCCAGGCGAGAGGTGCTGCTGTGAAAGGGTTTGTGTCCGCTAGCTCTGCGGCGTTCGCAGGCCGATCCGTCCTGCCCTGGCTGATGCCTGGCCAGCACGTCGACTGCTCGGCCCCTTTGCGGCATTTAGTGACCCTCCCCGTCAAGGGGCCTGCAGGAGGAGGGGTGCAGGAGGGGGCATGTGGAGGCTCCCCATTTAGTAATTCACGTGGCCTGCGTGGCCACGATGTCCGGGAAAGCCTTTGCACGCTCTGCAAGCTGCAGGGCAGCCGAGTGCAACACCAGGGTCCGTGGCAGACGAGCGGCCACAGAGTTTGCCCAGGCACACACCTAGCGATGGGTTCGACGGCATTCACCCTAGCAGGAGAGGCTGGTATCGCCGCGACGCCTGAGCCAGCCCGTCCCTACTGTATGGCCTGTCATCGGTGTAAACTATCCAGCCCCCACAGGCTCCGGTACAACGTCCCACGGGCCCACACGCTGGCCTGGGGCTCCTTTTCCATCGGTGCACGTCGGTTCTCTGCTTCCGGGAGTGCGTGTAGCGCTGCACCGCCGGGGCACCGCAGCGCCCCCTCCTGGTCACACTGGGAATTAGCGCCATTGGCCACGGAGTGCACCACTCTCTGTCCCGGGTCTCGCCCACTCTGCTGCCTGCACCGTCTGGCCACTTGCTCAGTCTGTAGCGGCCACGCTCCAGGGTGGCAAGGTGCAGTGCAGGGAGGGGAGACCCAGGCCCACGCCCTACCCTGATGCATGTCCCTGATTCTCCCTGCCTTGCTCTCTGTATCGCTCTTCCATTGCCGCTGCTGTGAAAGGTTTTTACCCATGACCCCAACAACCAGCCTGTCTGATATTTTCCTCTTTTGCATCCCCAACTCAGTTTTCAGCCCGTGCATCCAGCGCTTTTATAAAACATGCAACATTTCCCCTTGGTTCTTGACTCGCTCATAGACCACATTTCTCTGCAGTATAAAGCATGCGTCAGCCCTGCCAGAACTCTTTCAGAGACATCTGCATGAGTGTCCGCAGGAAAGTCAAAGGATAGAGAGCGTTGCTCTTCTTGCTTCCCCACACCACCCGTGAAGACAATACCCATATACCACCAATGCTCTGACACCAACGTCACGGCAGACACAAGCAAACAACCTCCCAGGAATGCTCGCTGCTTGGAAAGAGCTTTCCTAACCTCTGATCCCACAGGGACTGCCTTGTGAGAGATGCCTGCACCCACGCTCTGGGTAGGCACCTGACTTTCACAGCCGGGTCGCAGCCTCAGACTTTTCTGAGGCAAAGATCCAAAGAACGTTGGGACTTAAAGTTTGCTCAAATGAGGGTGTGACGGACCGGGCCGTGTCTGGGCACAGCTGAGGGCGTCCGCTCAGGGCAAATTGCTCAAATCTGGGGCTCCTTACAGTCCCCAGACTGGTGACCTCTCCAAACAGGCCACAAACCAGTCCCACAGAGCACTTCAGCTGCCTGCCTGAAGCCTCCCGAGCAAAACCCCTCCAACAGCCCAGCAATATCCGTGCCCCAGATGGCCCCGGGCCTCATACACCGGTGGAGGGGTCCTAGCACCCAATCCCACCTACCCCAAACAAGTTCTGTCCGGTTCCAAGAAACCAGACACAGATCCCTGGTCAATTTACCCTCTGGATCTCACCCACAAATCACGCTGGGCCAATCCTTTAGAATCTAACATCTAAAGGTTTATTAACACAAGAAAGAAAAGCATGAGAGTAAGGTTATTAAAGTACAGTACGTTACATGCACCGAATCTCCCAGTCCTCGATGCAGGCTCTAGCAGAGATGTTACAGCTGCTGGTTTAAAAGTTCTTGTTGCACATCCTAGCATCAGGATGGGTTCACAGGTCTTCCGGGCTCTTCGATCCCTGCACTGCTGCCTCTGGGGTGAAGTTCTGAGCTGAGAACCAGATGGAGACCACCACATGGCCTATTTATCCCTCCTTCCTGGTCTCTTCTTGGCTACAGCACAGTGTTTCCCAATTGGTGCTCCGGGGAACCCTGGGGTTCTGCGAAGCAAAACGAGGGGTTCCGCGAGGAGCCAGCACTCCCCCGCCCCCTCTGAAAGAGAGAGAGCCGGCTGGCCAGCAGAGACATGGGCAGCGAGTTGTATGGGCTCGTGGTGCCCATACTCCACCAATATTTGGAGCTGGAACAGGCCCCGGCCCCCCAGTGCGTCCTCCCACCCCGGCCCCAGAGAGTCTCTCGCCCAGCCCCAGCCCTGGCCCGTCCCTGCAGTGCGCAACCTTTACTGAGCTCCCCCTTGCTGGCTGCTGCTGCCCTGTGTGGTGTGCTCCGACCGGTGGGCGGGGAAATGCCTGGGCATGATGTAACGTCATGGCTCAGGATTTTAAAACTGCTGGGCGCTGTGTCGCTCTTGGCAATAGAGGAGGGCAGTGTGTTTACCCACAGGCTGCCTAGCTGACTTGCAAGAATCCATTGGATACAGCAGGGGTGGAGCGCCTCAGGCCCAAGGCGCCCCGAAGCTCAGGGCTGTCCCCCACCCCACAGCAGGGGGGCAATGGCCCCCGCCCCCAGAAAGGTTCCCCGCCCCGGGGGTGCAGTACACGAGAGTGTGATGACCGCACAGTGTGAGCACGGCAAAATAGACAGCCGGGGCAAAGCAAAACCTAGCTGGAATTCATCTGCACGTCCCTTGGTTTCCTTTGATTGCTGGTGTTGGAGGGCTGATCCCGTCACCTTCCCACCGCCCTGGTCCTGAACAGAGAACAGCGATTCCAAGGCCGGGAGATGCAAACAATCGATGTTTAGTGGCGCTAGCTTCTAGCAAGCATGATTCCAGTTTCCTGTCCTGTTTCCCTTGGGTGTTCTGCCCTCCCTCCTGTCTGTCCCTGATCCACGTGGGGATGTTTTCGGGTCTGCCCTAACCAATCATTCCACTGACATTTAACTAGCCAATCCTGACACAGAACCACAGGACACTAGAACCGGAAGGGACCTCGAGAGTCATCGAGTCCAGTCCCCTGCCCTCCCGGCAGGACCCAGCACCGTCTAGATCAGGGGTGGGGAAACCCTTTTGGGTCGGGGGCCACTGAGCCACGGAAAAATCAGTCGGGGGCCGCACACAAGCGAGGGAGAAAACCCCTCCCTGACGTGGCCCCCGACTGAGAAGCAGACACTCCCCACATTCTCCTCACACTCCAGAGCCTGGGGGGGGGGGCACAGGCTAGTAGATTTTGTGTGCTCCCACCCTGCAGTGGGGCAGTGTGGGGCCTGGAGCACCAGCATCAGCTCCCCAGTGCGGGGGGGCCCTGAGCCTCGGAGGCCAGATCCAGTCAAGCTGGGGGCTGCATGTGACCTCTGGGCCTGCGTTTCCCCACCCCGATCTAGACCATCCCTGACAGGTGCCTATCAAACCTGCTCTTCAATATCCCCAGTGACGGAGATTCCACAACCTCCCTAGGCAACTTATCCCAGTGCTTCACCACCCTGGCAGGGAGGAAGTGTTTCCTGCTGTCCAACCTAAACCTCCCTTCATTATACTGTAACATAATTAGCTAACCAATGATATCCCACCACCTTAATTGGTTTACATCCAGAAAAATTAATTACACAGGAAACAGAAACAATCACAGACCCAGACAGAACCAGACAAACAATAGAGAGATGTGGAGCGTAATGACAAGATGATAAAGAAACGAGGATTTTACAGCCCCACCTATTGCTAAGTGGGTCCAGAGAAAGCCATCAAGCTAAGGGTGCAGCTTCACTCGCTGCACTTGAGATCGACCTTCCGGCATTCGATTTAGTGGGTCTAATTAAGACCTGTAAATCAAATGCTGAGGGCAGCTCCGGCTGGTGCCTGTCTTCCTGGCAGTTGTGAGGAATAAGGGAAGCCGACAGCAAATGCTCTCTTAGGCCTCCCACTGTAAGCCGACTCCAGCTACATAGTCCACCCTCAGCATTTGATTTACTGGTCTTAACTAGACCCACTAAATCGAACGCCAGAAGGTCGACCTCAGGTGCAGCAAGTAAAGATGCACCCTCTGGCGTGACGAAGATTCGATGTAGCTGGGGTTGTGTACCTTAAGCCGATCTTCCAGGTCTAGTGTAGACCTGGCCTTAGTTTCCTTTAAATCTTCTGGGCTCTTCCCTTTATCTGGAGGCGATAGATTGGATGGCTTTTCTAACCTCCACAAATTGCCATATTTCCATACGACTGGTTTGGCATGTACCTTATTTCAATATGCTTCGCCAACAGCCTTAACTTAAGGACAAGGCCTCAGACCATCACATGCAGATAAACTGCGATTTTCATTCTTTGTTTTTATACCCTATAAGACTATGTGTCTTATGGTACGTCTAGACGACAGGCTTTTGTCGACAGAGGCTTTGTCAACAGATACTGTCGACAAAGCTTCTGTCAACAAAGAATGTCTAGACGACATCCAGTTCTGTCAACAAAGCAAGCCGCTTTGTCGACATGAGTGTGTAGATGCAAAGGACAGTGTAGATGCAATAACGCCTTCTCTTGACAGAGCTCTGTCAACAAAAGGCGTTATTCCTCGTAGAATGAGGTTTACCACCGTCGACAAAACTGCCGAGTTCAGTCAACGTTATGTCGACAGAACTCAGCGGCAGTGTAGACGCAGGGATAGTTTTGTCAACCAAAGTCCACTTTTATCGACAAAACCCTGTAGTCTAGACACACCCTTAGTATAGCCCGTATGGGGCAGGACTGAATATCTAGATCCCAGCAGCTGGTTTTTTACGTGGCTGTGACCCAGCAATTCACAGCAAAATGTGGGCAGGAGAAATTTGGAAAATGTAAAACCTTCCCTAGTCCTCTGGCGCCAAATCTCGGAGGCATCCTGGCGTTGTCTCTGTAAACAAACCCAAACAACGCAGCCACCGGGCGTAAGCCGGTCCCTGACGGGTGGGGGTCAGCAGGGAAATTCACCAGGGGCAGTTTTTCTATAACTGCTCGCTGCAGGGTCAGAGGTGGTGACCGAACGAGGACGCTGGACGAGATGGACCATGGGGCTCAGCCAGGCAGGCAAACCACAGCGACCCCACAGGAGGCAAATGTGGGACAATCTGCTTCCCTCAAATCCCAACCTGGCCTCTTCGATTTAGGGGCTCCTGAGTTCCTGTGAGGTTTTGCTAACGCCAGACACATCCCTAATGACACTGAATGAAGAAAGATCTAGTGCTGAGGGGCTGGGGCCTCAGTCTTGATTCCTCTTCTACACAGCAGGGAGACCAGCCCCGCCCAGCCCACCAGGGAATGGGAGGACAGGAATTTTAATTTTGATGGAAATGGGCTAACGCCGTTATCAGCCAGTCACTGACCGGCATTTAACTGTGTCAAACCGGGTTTGGGTTTGGCCCAGAGACCTCAGCCTGCTTGGTTTCATGGCCAATGCTCCATGCAAAAGCCTTGTCACCTGTTCTGAAAGATAAAGAAGAAAAGGCAACCTAGTTAAAGCCTTTGAAATGTAACCCATTAAATGAGGCTTTCATGATCACCTCCCCTGTTCCTTGGCGCTGTAGCTGCAGAGGGTTTTTAGAAGGAACAAGCCCTTGTGTGGCAGGTGGTTAGATGCCATCCGAGGTGGCACTCGCTGTCCTTTTGGGGACCAGAGAAGTTAGGAGGGATGGGCTGGAGCTGTTGCAGTTTCTCGGAAGGTCCAGTCCTGCTTTGTAGACGACAAAACAAGAAAAACACACATGGAAGGGGAGAGAAACAAACAAAGCTAGAACATGCAGCTCCTGTCTCGTATTGACTGTCACTTCCAACCTGATTGTTGGAGAAACACGGTTTTACCACACGGTTTTATCAGCTACTTCAACACATGGCAAACTTGTACCGGCATGGGGCTGTTCAGGGCATTGCTTTCAGATGCCTCTTCCTGGTCACAAGCGCACAGCGCTCGGACTGCGAATCCCAATTCTTATTAGACAGAAGGAAAAGTGGGAATCAAGATAGAAAGTGGGGGAGGTCTAGGTTGGATAATAGGAAAAACGGTTTCCCTAGGAGGGTGGTGAAGCACTGGGCTGGGTTCCCTAGGGAGGGGGTGGAATCTCCATCCCTAGAGGTTCTCAAGTCCCGGCTTGACCAAGCCCTGGCTGGGTTGATTCAGTTGGGTTGGTCCTGCGTTGGGCAGGGGTCTGGACTCCATGACTCCTGAGATTTCTGCCAGCTCGATGAACACAAAGGAAGGCAGGGAAAGAAAGTGACGTCCTGGGGGTGGGGAAAGTGTCACGTCCCAGATAACGTACAGGATTCAGCAGAAGCTGATGGACGTGGTGTGGTCAGTCATCTGGCTCCCGGTTTGGCCAGGACACCTTCCAGGATGAGGATAAAGATGGCCCAGCCTCCAAGGAAGTGGTGGGAATAGCACCCACCATGGTGAAGCTTGCACCAAATGTAAGGAGAACCTTTGCGAGAAGGCTCACAAAAGGCAGTGGGGGTGACACACCCCGTCCTTCCCTCACTTCCAGCTCGCCCATTTCCATTCACTGATTCTTGGTCTCACACTGGGCATGTCTACTGGGCACAGACTTCATGTAACCCACACACCTAAGGCTACGTCTACACTGGCAGCTTCTTGCGCAAGAACTCTTCCAGAAGAGAGCATCTACGCTGCTATGTACTTTTGCGCAAGAGATGTGCTTTTGCGGATGACACTAAGCTGGGGGGAGAGGTAGATACGCTTGAGGGCAGGGATAGGGTCCAGAGTGACTTAGACAAATTGGAGGATCGGGCCACAAGAAATCTGATGAGTTTCAATAAGGACAAGTGTAGAGTCCTGCACTTGGGACCGAAGAATCCCAAGTATTGTTACAAGCTGGGGACCAAGCAGTTAAGTAGTAGTTCTGCAGAAAAGGACCTGGGGGTTACAGTGGATGAGAAGCTGGATACGAGTCAGCAGTGTGCCCTTGTAGCCAAGAAGGCTAATGGCGTATTAGGTTGCATTAAGAGGAGCATTGCCAGCAGATCCAGAGATGTCATTATTCCCCTTTATTCGGCTCAGGTGAGGCCACATCTGGAGTATTGTGTCCAGTTCTGGGGCCCTCACTACAGAAAGGATGTGGACGCATTGGAGAGGGTCCAGCGGAGGGCAACCAAAATGATTCGGGGGCTGGAGCATATGACCTACGAGGAGAGGCTGAGGGATTTGGGTCTGTTTAGTCTGCAGAAGAGAAGAGTGAGGGGGGATTTGAGAGCAGCCTTCAACTTCCTGAAGGGAGGTTCCAAAGAGGATGGGGAGAGGCTGTTCTCAGTGGTGACAGATGGCAGAACAAGGAGCAATGATCTCAAGTTGTGGTGGGAGAGGTCCAAGTTGGATATTAGGAAAAACTATTTCCCTAGGAGGGTGGTGAAGCCCTGGAATGGGTTCCCTAGGGAAGTAGTGGAGTCTCCATCCCTAGAGGTGTTTAAGTCTCGGCTTGACAAAGCCCTGGCTGGGATGATTGAGTTGGGATTGGTCCTGCCTAGAGCAGGAGGCTGGACTTGACGACCTTCTGGTGTCTCTTCCAGTTCTATGATTCTATGATAAGGGGATGGTTTGATGAGATAACATGATCTTGGTAACTAATTGACCATTCATTATCAGTTGGAAATAGGTCAATGGAGGGATGATAGGAGTTGCTATAGGGAACTTTCTGGGTGTCTGGCTGGTGAGTCTTGCCCACATGCTCAGGGTTTAGCTGATCACCATATTTGGGGTCGGGAAGGAATTTTCCTCCAGGGTAGATTGGCAGAGGCCCTGGAGGTTTTTCTCCTTCCTCTGTAGCATTGGGCACAGATCACAGCTGGAGGACTCTCTGCATGTTGGGGCCTTCAAAGTATTTGAAGGCTTCAATATCTGAGATCTAGGTGAGAGGATTATTCTAAGAGGGGTGGGCGAGATTCTGTGGCCTGCACTGTGCAGGGGGTCAGACTAGATGATCATAATGGTCCCTTCTGACCTTAAAGTCTATGAGTCTATGAGTGTGGGCGCTCTCTTGCGCAATAAGCTCCGATGGCCATTTTAACCATAGGGGCTTCTTGCGCGAGAAATTCACGTTGCCTGTCTACACTGGCCTCTTGTGGAAGAGCTCTTGCGCAAGAGGGCTTATTCCTCGTGGGGAGAGGAATAGCTCTTCCAGAAGAAGCCCTGTTTTACAACGCTAGACTGTAAATTTACTTCTGGAAGAAAGCTTGTGCAGTGTAGACAGCCGGCAAGTTTTTGCGGAAGAACGGCCGTTCTTCCGCAAGAAGCTGCCAGTGTAGACATAGCCTTAGTGTGGGGCACTGTCCCATGGAATGGCACTTAGTCCACTAACAGCGAGAAAAGAACAAGGGAGTGCGACAGCCGCAGCGGAGAGCCAGCTGGCTTCATGGCTCAAGCTGTGGAGGTCCCAGGTTCAAACCGGCCTGGTTACACTCCCACTGCCCTGGAATTACATCAGGAGGGAATTTTGCTTGGACCTATTCTGCTTCTCCCCTTTCAGACCTTTCCCCGTCAATACTGCAGGTTATTGGACATTCGGTGAGCGTTGGCTCACTGCTTCCAATGAAACTCCAGCTCCAGGGAAACGTATACGCCCCATTATCCCAGCGGTCTGCGTTCCATGCCGGCTGTGAGGTGCCTTGTAACGGGGTTCCTGGAACAACCTGGCATGGACAGGAAGCGACGGTTCCGATTTCCTGTTTGCACGCGAGACCCCCGCGGGTCAGGGCCCAGCACAGACGCTGCTAAGGAGGTCCCGTCCCTGCCCTCCCTTGCCTGCAGGCTAATGCGTCCACACAGACACGGCCCCGCTTCTCTGCGGGCGCTGACCCGGGAGGGAGGAGCTCTCACCAGCTGCTGAGGCCAGTGCAGATGGGGACAGACTAGCCTGTGGCAGGCAGGGCTGCACAGGGGCTTGGGAGGGGGCGGGGGAGAAATCAGAAACAGCTCCCCCCTTGTAACACATTATCCATGGGGGTAGGCCCGGGGATTGCAGAGTGAGCCTGCCCCACACTCACCGCAGGGGGGCTTTGCCCCAGGGGGCTGGGCCTGGTTCTCTGCTCTGGGCATTGTGCCCTGGGTCTTGGCACCACTCCGGATGGGAGTGGCATTCAGACTGAGCACACAGGGCCACGAGAGCACTCGGGCTGGGCCTGTCACACGGCGCTGGTCAAACCTGGCCGGTGCTGTAACCCCCCTCAGATGGGGCAAATGGCCCCTTTTCTCTGCCCCCTGCCCCCAGCAGCCCTGGCCCCACAGAGCAAGCCCGGCCGACATTACGAGGTACAGGCTCCAGGCAGCAGGTTTCCACGTCGTTCGGTGACTGTGTAGAAAAAAGAACAAACCGGCGTGAGGAAGCAAAGCTCTTCAGCCTTCAAAATCTGCACGTTGATGGGTGTAAATAAAAGCGCGCAAGAGATTCCCCTCACCCTTGGTGCCTGATAAGCTCCGACAGTCGCAGATACAGGTGGGGAAAAGCCATTACCTCCTTCAGACCAAAGGCAGATTGGCCTCTGATTGGGAGCCATCAAATATGAAATAATATTGCACTTCTTCTTTGGCTGGAGGCCCTGGCGCTTGGGTTTATTGATAATAATCCACTTGCCTGAAAACTGGTTCCACGGCCAATGACACCAGCTACTTTTTCTAAGCGATTTTGTGTGCTGTAGCTCACTAGAAAATTGCAATGCTCTCTGGACAAGGTTTTGTCTAGATTTAGGGGGGGAAAAAGACGTACAGTGTTGGCAATATTCATGCCTGTCCTAACTTAATTGAAATCTCGAATGGGCAGTGATGAATTTGGTCCGGTGTGACAGCTATATTTGCCCTATTCATCCACCCAATAAAAATGTTTCTTTTTGTGTAAGCAAATAAGAATAGAATCTATGTCCCCCTCCCCCCCACCCCCCGGCAGGCAACAAAACCCTACTGAGAAGGGTACACGCGAATATTTTACAGGCTAGTTAGCCCTTGGTTTCATTTCGGTGGCTCCCAAATGGAACAATACTGACATCCAGAGACATGATAAAAACCTGCCGTTTGCCTGTTCCCTACAAGGTTTCAGATCTGACCAGGCCCAGTGAAAGATGTCAGTGAGATAATACAACGAATTCACATTAGAAATGCTGGAGGGGCAGGGGGAGGCTGGAACACATGACCCACGAGGAGAGGCCGAGGGATCTGGGCTTGTTTAGTCTGCAGAAGCGAAGAGCGAGGGGGATTTGAGAGCAGCCTTTAACTCCCTGAAGGGGGGTTCCAAAGAGGCTGGAGAGAGGCTGTTCTCAGTGGGGGCAGAACAAGGAGCAATGGGCTCACGTTGCAGTGGGGGAGTCTAGGTTGGACATTAGGAAAAACTATTTCCCTAGGCGAGTGGGGAAGCACTGGAATGGGTTCCCCAAGGAGGGGGCGGAATCTCCATCCCTAGAGATGTCTAAGTCCCGGCTTGGCCAAGCCCTGGCTGGGATGACTGAGTTGGGTTGGTCCTGCTTTGGGCAGGGGGCTGGACTCCATGACTCCTGAGGTCTCTTCCGGCCCTGGGATTCTAGGATTCTATGAATATTTCATTACCTTAAAAATTGCATTGGAAGCCCAGCAACATTTCTTTCTTAGGGAAAACACTGGCTATTTCAAAGTCAAAACACAATGAAGGAATAATGAATATCGCCGAGCCTCATTTGCATACCTCAGGAGCCGCCATTTTTGCAGAAGAGGCTCTTGCGCCAGAAGGAGCTGTCTACACTGCCCCCTCTTGTGCAATGGCGCTACGCCGATTCTTTTCAGGATATTCCACGCTTAGCCCCATGTGCATATTTCTCGTGCAAGGAGCCGTGACTGTAGACGTAGCCGAAAGGTTTCCGTAAGGAACTCAGCGTGTCCTGAAGCGGAATTACCCTCGACGTGACAAGTCTCGGGGAGAGTCCTGTATATTGTAAACAGAATATACTGGTTTAAACGGTCGAGGATGAAAACAAGGAGGGATCCCGTGGCACCTTCACGACTAACCGATTTATTTGGGCCTCAGCTTTTGTGGGTGTCATGGGTAGAGTCACCACCCTGGCGCCGCCAGCTGGTTGCTCTAGGAATTCGCTCGCTGGACGCCTCCCCCTAGCGGGCGTCTCCCCGTGTTCCTCTCTGAGCGCGGCGTCCTCTCCAGGACACAGCCCTCCGGCAGCGCCCACGCCAGTGTCTGCGCCCCCTTCCGGGGGGTTTATCCTGCCTGCACTCCAGGGTCCTCCCCTCCCCAGGGCACCCAGTTCCCCTGCCCCCACCTGGCCTCCGTGACCCCCGGCCAGTCTCCCTCTAGCCCCTGCCTCGGGGCAAACTGCATCTGTAATGGCCACTCAGCACTGGCCAAGGGGGTGGACCTGCTGCCCCTGCCCACCATGGCTGCCCCTCGCAGCCCCAGCAGCCTTGGGCCTTGCATCGTGCCCTGCAGCCTGGGGGCTTGCCTGGCCAGAGCCTCCCCAGCCCTGCTCTGCCTCCAGGAGCCTCCTGCCTCCCTGGCAGCCAGGTCCCCCCTGCTCTCAGTCCGGAGCAGCAGGCAGCTCCCCCTCCCTCCCGGAGCCCTTCTTCATACAGCCCCTGCTGGGCCCCCATTAGCCGAGCTGCCTCAGCTGGGGTTGTGCCCTTAAGGGGCCAGTGCAGGGCAAACGCCCTATCACAGTGGGCAAAAATCTCACTTTGTCAGCTGCATCTGATGAGCTGGGGTTTTGCCCACAAAAGCTTAAGCCCAAATAAATCGGTTAGTCCTAAAGGTGTCACGGGACTTCTCCTCGTTTTTATCCTAGAACATTTTAAACTAGTATAGTTTGTTCTTAGTGGCTGTGTCTAGACTGGCCAGTTTTTCTGGAAAATCAGCCGCTTTTCCGGAAAAACTTGCCAGCTGTCTACACTGGCCGCTTGAATTTCCGCAAAAGCACTGACTTCCTACTGTAAGAAACCAGTGCTTCTTGCGGAAATACTATGCTGCTCCCGTTCGGGCAAAAGTCCCTTTTGCGCAAAACTTTTGCGCAAAAGGGCCAGTGTAGACAGCTCAGATTTGTTTCCTGCAAAAAAGCCCTGATCGCAAAAATGGCGATTGGGGCTTTTTTGCGCAAAAGCGCGTCTAGATTGGCCACAGACACTTTTCCGCAAAAAGTGCTTTTGCAGAAAAGCGACCTGCCAATCTAGACGCGCTTTTCTGAAAATGCTTTTAATGGAAAACTTTTCCGTTAAAAGCATTTGCGGAAAATCATGCCAGTCTAGACGTAGCCTCTGTGTTTTCAAGTTTACCCTGAAAAGCTGCAGACTTTCGAAAGCTAAAAAGAAGAAAAAGTAAACAGGCCACTTCTGTCCTGGCCAGATACGTGTTGCTTCTGCTATATTTCAATCATTTAGAAAAAGATAGCATGGAGTGCTAGGAAATTGTACGAAAATCTTTCCATTAACACACACAGCAAAGCCAACTCATTAAATAAAACTAAAGGATGGGAGGTAAATAGGAAGTGCAATTGGTTAAGTAATTATTAACGGGAAGAACTGTGATATCTTTATTAACCCGTTGTATGTCTTCATTAAGCCACTGTAATATACAATGCTGAGAAGAAGAAACGGATGAATTATTGACTGCAGCTTAGGAGGAGAAGGAGGTGTAGAATACAAACAAGCGAGCTCTCTCGACATTGCCTAATTGAGGGTTATCACATCCCATAGATCCTGAGCGGATACAAACGCAGACAGTGATTCCAGCAAGGCCGCGCCGAGGAGCGTGGTTAGGCGGGCGCCTGTGCTCTGTAGACTCACAGCCATCCTCAGCATGACTGTTGGCTGTTGCATTTGAATATAAACAAATTAGTAAGTCCAGAGATCGCAGGTTTGATGGGGGGGGGGGGGGAATAATGCGACCTACAGCCCCAGCTCCGCAGCGCTGCTCTCTCCAGGCCTTGTACCCTGGAGCCTTCCAGACAGAGCGCAGCCCTGCTCTTCCCAGCAGGAACCTCCTAACATCCCTGACGCCCCCTGGCCCTTGTTCAGGGCCTTGGGCTCCAGCCCTGGAGATGTCAACAGGTTTGTGCCCTTGCTGCTCTCCCGCCGTCAGCCCTGTCCAGCCCCAGCGTGGGGAGGCCAGACCACAAATCCCTCATGCCCCTTCTCTGCATTCAGCCTCCTCAAGGTCCCAGGCAGGTAAGTCTCCTGGCCTATTACTGCCTCTCCCCCGGGAGAACCAGCGGAGAACTTTCTACTCACCACAGCTTTACCTGGAGCCCCCCTCCTGCCCCCAAGTGACTCTAGTCAGACTCTGCTGAATGCCCGCTAGCCTTCGATCGCTCCCAAGAGACCCGAGCACCTGTTGGCGAGAAGCGGGAGTTCTACGTTCCTCACCTCCCTTTGAGGGGCTCTCCCAGTGCAGAAGGGCGCTGACAAGCAAATCACAGCACTGAAGTCTGGTTGTACCGAAGTGGGGCTAGAACCGGGTCTGTATCCTGGGGAGTGCTCCCACATCACCCCCAGAGGCGAGGCAGCACCAGACCCAGGGAGCACTGCGCAGAACAGGGGCAGTAGGAGTTGGCCAACCACCCTATTTAACCCCGGAGGGTGCCCCAGGAAGTTGTTTGGGCAACACCACAGATTTTGGGCCTGCTGTGACTCCAGACCTCTCCTGATTGCTGGCCCCCGACCCCAGCCTGAGTATGACCCCGAATCTTGCTTCTCCGGCTTCCTCCTTTTGCCCGAGGGTCCGCAACCCCCATTCAGCTCCAGCTCCCGCAGGAATCGGTTCGAGGCCCGATGCTGCTCGACATTTTCATCAATAATCTGGGTGTAACAATAAAATCACTGTGGGCAGCACAAAGATTGGCAAAGTGGTAAATAATGAGGAGGACTAGGGAGAAAGGCGGCTATTTAGATTTGGGCCACTGGGCCTTGAGCGCCTGAAGTCCAGGCCCAGACTGAGTCTCTGAGGGGTTGAGGGGATATAGCTATCCAACAAAAATCGATGTATATTTTAGCATGTGTGCGTCCATCTGTCTGTGCGTCTGTTTGAGCAAATCGCTCTGATTTGCAGGGGGCTCCTCAGGTGTGGGGCTGGAGCACGCTGGCTGCCGGCCCCATCCCCCAGGGACTATAGAATAATTGAGTAACCAATAAGAATTCATGAGGTGACTCGACTATTCAATTAACAGAAATTTAACATTCCTAATGTAACCTTGGATAGGCCATGTGCTTTCAGGAGAGCAGCCCTGCTAATCCTCTGCCATTTCGGGTGGGTGGGGAGGGCTCTTGCCCCCCTTCCCGAATTTTGTGCCGAGGTCTTCTCACGCTAGCCCCAGACACAGCTCTTCACTGCCACAGCCTGAGTGTGATCCGAGATGCAGCAGGGAGTTTGCAGAGAGAAAGGGGGGCAGGGTTAAGGTAACAAAAGGCTTGCCAGTAAAGTACGGGTCACTAGACGACCCTGAAAGCATTGGCAGGCACTCCAGTTCAAAGACAGGAAACAAAGGGGAGGAATTAATGCTGAGGACAGAGCGAGGTAACTAGCGCTGCCCCCCAGCCGTCCGCCCTGGGACCGCTGGTTTTCAACATATTCATAGATGATCTGGAAAAGGGGTAACGAGCGAGGTGGGAAAGCGTGCACATGCTCTAAAACTACTCAGACAGCTACGTCCAAAGCAGACCGCAACAAGCTACCGAGGGATTTCACAAACCTGAGTGAGTGGGCAACACAAGGGCAGATGAAATTCAATGTGGATAAACACAAAGTACTGCACGTGGCAAAATATAATCCCAACTAGACAAACAAAATGATGGGGTCTAAATTAGCTGAGCCCATCAATAACGAGGTCTTGGAGTGAACGTGTGCAGTCATCTGAAAATATCTGCTCCATGTCTGGTGGCCATCCAAAAGGCCAACACAACATTGGGACACCTTCAGAAAGGGATAGATAAGAAGACAGAAAATTATCCGGGAGGGATAGCTTAGTGGTTTGTGCATTAACCTGCTACACTCAGGGTTGTGAGCTCAATTCTTGAAGAGGCCATTTAGGGATCTGGGGCAAGATTTGTCAGGGGTGGTACTTGGTCCTGCTGTGAGGGCAGGGGGCTGGACTTGATGACCTCTCGAGGCTCCTTCCAGTTCTAGGAGATAGGCATCTCCATTCATTAAAATATGATACTCTATAAATCCATGGTATGCCCATACAGCGAATACTGAGTTCTCAGCTTGATCAACCCATCTCAAAAAAGATGATTTGGAAAAGGGACAGAGAAGGGCAACAGAAACTCTTGGGAACACTGAACACATTCTACGTGGGGAGAGATTAAAAAGACTGGGACTTTTCAGTTTGGAAAAGAGATGATTAAGGAGGGGATATGGTCGAGGTCTATACAGTCATGACAGGTGTGGAAAAAGTCACTAAGGAAGTGTTAGTTACTCCTTCCAATAACGCGAGAACGAGGAGTCCCGCAACGAAGTGAGCAGGCAGCAGATTAAAAACAAAGAGCGGTTCTAGAGAGGTGGCCACGTTAGTCTTTTCCAGCAAAAACCACAAGGAGTGCGGAGGCACTTTAGAGTGATGATTGTACTAGGGTGTCGGGGGGGGGGGGGTACGTTTTCATCGGCTATAACTCACTTCCTCAGAGGCTGAAAAAGAAAAGAAAAAAAAAGGACACAGAGGCGGGAGTGTGACCTCAGTGCTGCGCCCTCCCCCACTCCCCAAGCCCTGTGCTCCATGGCTGGAGTTCTCCCCTACTTCAGTAGGCAGAGCAGCTGGCTTCTTTGAGCATGCTGTCGGATCAGGGAGTGGGAAGGGAACATCAGGGAGCGGTGGGGGTATCCCCCCCGGAGTGGCTTCGCTTTACTCGCGACACTAGAACCAGCCCTGCACTGCATTCAGACGCAGGGTCTGCCCCCATGTGATCTGCAGGAAGGGTGAGTCCAGCCTTCGTTAGCTAGCGCCTAGGCTTTGTAATGACCTTCTGCCCCCGTGAACGTCACCGCTGGGGAACGGACACCCCCCAGGCCATCAATGAACGTCCCAACAGGCCGAGTGTCCAAGCCCCGTTACCCACCCCCAGATTTACTAGAAGACTCCCAGATTGTCCGCACTGGACAATCCCAGTTTGTATCTTTTCCTCCCAGGGTTTCTTCTGTTGTTACTCTTCTCCATCTCGGGATATAAGCGACTAGTCAAGTAGCTGGACCTGGCGGGAGCAGGGATTGCTCAGTCCTGGCTTGCACCGGGTCCTGGATCTACCCCTGCTGCAGCTCTGCAGTGTAAATGTAGTACGAGACAAGCTGCCTGCATGCCCGGCTCCTAGTACATTTCAATTGCAGAGCTGCAGCGGGGCCCCTTATCAACTATTTGCGTACTCGATACAAATCAGTCATTTACTCACTACGTAACCTCCTTACCTCCACGGACGTCACCTCCTTTCCCCTTCTAAAGGAAAGCAAGGCCAAGGGCAGGAAAACAAGGCCAAGGCCAGTGAATGCACAGGGCAGGATTCAGAAAAACACACCAACCAACGCGAGGGGAGGAAACAAAAGCGACATTAATATACATTTTCTGCAGAATTTCCCTCTATTAGTCAAGCCTTTTCATACTGAATACGCTACAGCCGTGTTGTCTGCCACCCTCATGTTCCCTCCATAATTCTCTGTCCGGTCATATAAAGAAATCCGCTCTGCATGGCTCCGCTGGGGGCCAGGACACACAACGCCCCCGAGAAGGGCTAGCTGTGCAAAGGGATACTTGGCGTACGGGAAGCAATGTGAAAGAACGACGATGTGCCCAGGACAAAGGGCAGGCACGGACAAGAGAGGGTGGGATGGCGGGTTAAAACACAAAGACCTACCACATTTCAGGAAAGAGGCGAACAAGCTGGAAGATACCCAGCGAAGAGCAATGGGAATTATTCAAAATCTGCAAATCATGGCCAGTGAGGGCCAAAAGGGGGCTTGTTTGGTGTGGAAAGGGGAAGGCTGGGGGGCAAAGGTGACGGTAAGCTGGTGCACCCTGGTGCAACTTGCCAGTAAGGCACAGGCCGGCTGGGGGCGGGGTCTGGATGCTGCCAGCACGCTTGGCTGCGTAGCCATGGTGCACACAGCCTCCACCCCAATGTTTGGGTGGCTGACAGCACAGTTCCTGCCACCCCAGGGACCCAGCAGCCAGTCACACACATCCCCAACCCCAAGATCCCCCCAACATCCCACCCCCCTGCCCTGAGCCCCCCACACTTCCCAATCCCCTGCCCTGACTCCCGCGCCCCACCCCCTAAGCCCCCGGTCTTCAGCTCCCCTTACCCCGCCCCACCCTACTCCCTTCCCCGAACCCCTACACTCCATCCCACTCCTAAATGTCTTACAGGTAATGTCCTGTCATTGCGCCCCACTCTGCTCCCCCAAGGGGAGTAAAACATTTAAGTTGCTCTCACCCCTGCTGAGAGGGGGTATGAGAACAGCTGTCAAGTACATACATGGCTGTCACAAGGAGGAGGATGAAAACTTGTTCTCCTTGGCGTCTGAGGATAGGACAAGAAGCAATGGGCTTAAACTGCAGCAAGGGAGGTTGAGGTTGGACATTAGGGAAAACTTGCTGCCTGTCAGGATGGTCAAACACTGGAATACATTGCCTAGGGAGGTTGTGGAATCCCCATCTCTGGAGATATTTAAGAGCAGGCTAGACAGACACTTGTCAGGGATGGTCTAGATGTGCTGGATCCTGCCGTGAGGGCAGGGGACTGGATTTGATGACCTCTCGAGGTCCCTTCTTGAGACCCTATGTTTCACTAGCCACAGGAGTCGGATTCACACCTGGCTACAGGACTGGCTCATTACAAGAACTTCTCTGCATTGCTGAACACACTTGTCATTTAAAGCTTTGTCTCAAGAAAGCTCCTTGTTCTCACGGGCTTACTGTCATTTTGAGGGATGACGAGTTCTAACGTCATTCACTCCCTCACCACTATCAAACACAAATGCTTCCTAGCAGAAGACTGGGGACAGGAAACCAGAGGAAACAGAGACTACAACTTTTAGGAGCGCCGCTGCAGATTTTAGAAAAACAGCCTAGCTTTTTCTGCAGGAGAAATGTTGCCTTTTGCTGCCATCTTGAGGCTACACAACACCCCACAGATGCAAAAGAGCCTGCTCAAATCATGCACTAAGGGCTGTGTCTAGACTGGCCAGTTTTTCCGGAAAATCAGCAGCTTTTCCGGAAAAACTTGCCAGCTGTCTACACTGGCCGCTTGAATTTCCGGAAAAGCACTGACGATCTCATGTAAGATTGTCAGTGCTTTTCCGGAAATACTATGCTGCTCCCGTTTGGGCAAAAGTCTTTTTCCGAAAGACTTTTGCGCAAAAGGGCCAGTGTGGTCAGCACAGGACTGTTTTCCGTAAAAAAGCCCCGATCGCAAAAATGACGATCGGGGATTTTTTGTGGAAAACCACGTCTAGATTGGCCACGGACGCTTTTCCGCAAAAAGTGCTTTTGCGGAAAAGCATCCTGCCAATCTAGACGCGCTTTTCCGAAAATGCTTTTAATGGAAAACTTTTAACCGTTTTAACCGTTAAAAGCATTTTCAGAAAATCATGCCAGTGTAGACATAGCCAAGATGTTTAGTAAAGATCTTCCACTCAAGCCCATCTCTAAGCACCTCCCTCCCCCAAAAGAACACGCGGCTGGCAGGGTGTTCCCTGTGAGGGGTCCTTGGCTTTGGAATCTGCTTCCCTCTTGGTCCAAAATGCCCCAAATCTGTTGCCCTGTAGGTCTCACTCCAAAGCCCATCTATTCTCCAGCAAAATACAGGACTATGTAGCACTTTAAAGACTAACAAGACGGTATATTAGATGATGAGCTTTCGTGGGCCAGACCCACTTCCTTGATCTGAGGAAGTGGGTCTGGCCCACGAAAGCTCATCATCTAATAAACCGTCTTGTTAGTCTTTAAAGTGCTACAGTGTCCTGTATTTTGCTTCAGCTACCCCAGACTAACACGGCTACATCTCTATTACACCTGGGCTACGTCTACACTGGCGTGAATTTCCGGAACTGCTTAAAATGGAATACTATTCCGTTTTCAGTTTTTCCGGAAAAGGAGCGTCTACATTGGCAGGCTGCTTTTCCGGAAAAGCGTCTGTGGCCAATGTAGACGCGCTTTTCCGGAAAAAAGCCCCGAGCGCCATTTTCGCGATCGGGGCTTTTTTCCGGAAAAGACTACTGGGCTGTCTACACTGGCCCTTTTCCGGGACAGTGTTCCAGAATAAGGACTTATGCCCGAGCGGGAGCAGAATAGTTTTTCCGGAATAGCAGCTGATTTTGTACAGTAGAGCATCGTTGCTTTTCCGGAAATTCAAGGCCAGTGTAGATAACTCACAGCTTATTCCGGAAAAGCGGCTGATTTTCCGGAATAAGTGGCCCAGTGTAGACACAGCCCTATTCTCCAAGCCTTCTGGAGAGGAGGCAAGATTGTGAGGGTGGGAAGTGGTGACAGAGGCCTGGGTATTTTGGGCCTGGACGATCTCACACGGCTAGGAGAGGGTTTGGGTAGGACAGAGAGACTGCCATGCCACCCTAGGGGGTCAGCTGGGTCGTTTCATTTTTGACTATTGTCAAGAGCTCCGAGATCTAGGGGAGCTGTTCTTTTATCTCTTCCCTGTGTGGAACAAAATTCATAAATAAACATTAAATTCACTGAGCCTCACCTTGGGAACTTTGGCTTGAAAAGCATGGGTAACACATTCTACTTGGTGGGTATATCAAGTCAAGGCTAAGCGTATAATTAAGCAGGCTGAAAAGAATTGGATAAAACACTAGCAAAAGGCACAAAAACTAGCAGCAATTGTTTTTAGACCCTCTGAAGCAGGGAGCCTGCTGGACAATCAGAACATGTCTACACAGCAGCGTTATTTTGGAATAATGTTCGTTCTTCTGAAATAACTATGTGAGCGTCTCCACAGCTCCTTTATTTCGAAATAATTCTGAAATAACGGGCGGCTTATTTTGACATTTGGAAACCTCGTTCCAGGAGGAATAACGCCTCTTCCAAAATAGCTTCAGAGAATGTTTTTACTGCAGAGAATGGGAGGGAGATTCCCCTTCTTTTCAAGTGACATATCTGAGGAGCTGTCCAGATGGAGAGGTCAGTAGGGAAGGGTTTGGAACAAATCGATAAACAGGAATAAGTCACCAGGACCAGATGGTATCACCCGAGAGTTCTGAAAGAACTCAAATGTGAAGTCACAGAACTTCTCACTGATACAGCCTCTGCATCAGAGGACAGGAGGGTAACTAATGTGATGCCATTTTTTTTTTTTTTTTAAAAAAGGCTCCAGAGGTAAGCTTGGCAATTACAGGCCAGTAACGTCTAACTTCAGTGCCAAGCAAACTAGTTGCAGCGATATTACAAAAGTAGACTGGCCAGACACACAGTGGGCATGACTTATTCGGGCAGGGTCAGCTCAGGTTTTGCAAGGGGAAATGATTCCTCACCAGTCTATGAGAATTCTCTGATTGGATCAACAAACAGGTGGACAGGGGTGATTCGATGGGTATCGTGCGCTGGGACTTTCAGCAAGTCTTTGACAAGGTCCTTCACCAAAGGCTTGGGACGAGACGGAAGGTCCTTTCGGGCTTGTCACTGGTTAAATGACTGGTCAGAGCAAACGGTCCGTTTTCAGAATGGAAGGAGGTAACTTGTGTCTACCAGGGGTCTGCTTTGGGACCAGAATTGTCCTGCATATCCATGGATTATCTGGAAAGGGGGGAAACAGAGAGATGACAAAGTCAGAAAATTATACAAATTACTCAGGCTAGTTTAAGCCCAACACAGACAGAAGAGTTACACGGGGATCTCATGAAATTCAAGTTAACGCACATGGGAAAACTAAAATCTATGCATAGAAAATGGTGGGGTCTGAATTTTCTGTTACCTCTCAAGAAAGATATCTTGGAATCATAGTGGACAAGTCTCTGAAAACATCATCCCAATGTGTAGTGACAGTGAGAAACAGCTGACAGAATGTTAGGAAACATTATGAAAGGGACAGACAGTAAACCAGAAAATAGCATAATGCCACTATTTACATCCACGGTACGCCTACCCCTTGAATACTGCGTGCAGTTCTGATCCAGACAATGGAATATGTTAGAATTGGAAAAGATACAGAAAAGGGCAACAAAAGTTACTGGGGGCATGGAACAGCTTCGGTATGAGGAGAGATTAAGAAACTGGGACTGTTCAGTTTGGGGAAGAGGCAGCTAAGGGGGATAGAGAGGAGAGAGGCATTGAAAGAGCCGAAAACTTAAAAAAGAACAAAAAACTCCTTTAACCTCCCACATACTGCAGAGAGAGAAAGTGATCCCAACTTTAAACAAGAGTTACCACAACAAACCACATCCCTGAATGAACCTACCCCCCCAACAGGAATCCCTGTGTCAGCATAGCCCGATAGTTACTGACATTTCACAAGCATTCTGTAAACTGCGATACCCACACGAGGAAGTGAGGAGACAGATTGACAGAGCCAGACGTGTACCCAGAAGCCTCCTGCTACGGGACAAGCCCAAGAAAGAAACCAACAGAACACCACTGGCCATCACCTACAGTCCCCAGCTAAAACCTCTCCAACGCATCATTAGTGATCTTCAGCCCATCCTGGACAATGATCCCTCGCTCTCACAGGCCTTGGGAGGTAGGCCGGTCCTTGCCCACAGACAACCCGCCAACCTGAAGCATATTCTCACCAGCAACTACACACCGCACCATAATAACTCGAACTCAGGAACCAATCCTTGCAACAAACCTCGGTGCCAACTCTGCCCACATATATACACCAGCAACACCATCACAGGACCTAACCAGATCAGCCATACTGTCACTGGTACATTCTCCTGCACATCCACCAACGTAATATATGCCATCATGTGCCAACAATGCCCCACTGCTATATACATCGGCCAAACAGGACAGTCCCTACGTAAAAGAATCAATGGACACAAATCTGATATTAGGAATGGCAACATACAAAAACCTGTAGGGGAACACTTCAATCTTCCTGGACACACAATTGCAGATCTAAAAGTAGCTATCCTGCAGCAAAAAAACTTCAGGACCAGACTTCAAAGAGAAACTGCTGAGCTACAGTTCATCTTTAAGTTTGACACAATCAACTCTGGATTAAACAAAGACTGTGAATGGCTCGCTAACTACAAAAGCAGCTTCTATTCTCTTGGAATTCACACCTCCAGATCAGCTGCTAGAAGTGGGCCTCATCCTCCTTGATTGGATCCACCTGGTCATCTCCAGCCTGATCCTGGCCTGCATATTTATTCCTGCCTCTGGAAATTTCCACTACATGCATCTGACGAAGTGGGTCTTTGCCCACGAAAGCTTATGCTCCTACACTTCAGTTAGTCTATAAGGTGCCACAGGACTCCTCATCGCTTCTGCAGATTCAGACTAACACGGCTACCCCTCTGATACTTGACATTTCACGGAGCCCAACAAGCCTCGGAGGGGGAAGAGCTGGCCCCAGGAGACTGGGAGAACTCTCCAGGGCAGCAGCAGCCTTGGTGTAGCAAGAGATGTTGCTTTAACCCTGTGCGGCCCGAGTTCGGCTGGGGCAGGAATGGCCTGGAGTCGGAGCGCCCAAAGGCAGCACAAACCTCCTTTGACCCTCCGCTTTGGGCTGCACATTCTGTGCTGCTGCGCTCAGAATCTTGCCCCAGGGGCCAAAAATCAAAGTCCCCTTGCCCAGAGAGGGGAGGCTCCAGTTCTAGCTGCCTCTCTGCCCCAGGGCATGCTAGACAGCCTGAGGAATTAGCGCCTCCCTACTTCACTGGGGGCCATATTGTTAAAAAAATAGATAAACCCGCGTTTACGCCAGCAAGTTGAGAACATTACAACCCTGTGATTCCAGACACACAGCGCTGGATGCTGGTTTTGCACGGCGCGCTGGTCCTAAGCTTCTTATTTATGTATTCCTCCTCCAAAAGAACAGCTCTCCCTTCCAAGCTCAGGGGCCTTTTAAAGATCCTTTTCACGCTCCCATTAACAGGGCTGATTCCTGTGTTTGGGGATCATTGCCACAGCACAGCCAGCGCAAAAGTAAACTGCTGGCAGCAGGCGAAACTCACGCCTAGTCAATGCTCCACAGTGCTACTGGCTGCGATCTGCATTCCACTCCCCTGCTGCCCAATGCAGGCAGCTGGTTCACTCTCACCGTATATCAGAAAGTAAAATGGCCACACTGGGTCAAACTAACGCTCCCTCCAACCCGTAGCCAGCGCGAGGAGCTCCAGAGAGAACGAACACACGAGCAGTTACTGAGTGAGCCGGGTCCCCCAGGCCCGCCGAGTAGGGACGTACAATCCCTTTTAAGGCCTTGTCGACATTGGCACGGTTTGTCACCCACAGCTGCCTTTTGGCGACAGACCGGTGAGAGCGTTTCCTCTGCAATGCGGCTTGTGTCGGGAAAAACACCTCGTTTCGGTGACAAAAAACGTCCAGTCCTGCAAGAGACTTGCCTTTCACCTCCCTTCTGGCCCCACTGAAATCAAGGGGGTTTTTGCTATTGATTTCAACAGAGCCAGGTTTTTACCAGGGCTTTTTAAAAGCAAGATGGAAAATGACTTTGATGTCCCAGAGAGAGAATTGGGCTGGCATGAATTAGCCTGTAGCTGCCTGTTACGGGGCGAATCAGCCCTGCACTGGCCCAACAGGCACTAGCCATGCTCTTTTAGACAGAGGCCCCTCCGCCCAGTCCTTTGTGGCCCAGGGGCCACATCAGGGTATGGGAATTGTATGCCATGAATGCTCGTGGAACTGGGATTGGGGTGTGGGAGGAGATGAGGGCTCTGACAAGGGTGGGGATGGGCTCTGAGCTGGGGCCAGAAATGGGGAGTTCGCAATGCAGAAGGGAGATCAGGGCTCGGGCAGAGGGCTGGAGCACTGGGCGGGAGGTGCTGGCTCTGGGCTAGGACTGAGAGAGACTGGGAGGGTGATCGGGGCTGGGGCAGGGGTTGGGGTGTGTGGGGGTCTCAGGGGTGCAGGCCCTGGTGCACTAAACCTATTCCAGCAGCTCCCAGAAGCAGCAGCATGTCCCCCTTCCATCTGACGCCGTGCACCGCTCCCCTAGCTGCAGGCACGGCCCAGGCGGCCCCATTGGTTGCAGTTCCCAGCCAATGGGACAGAGAGGGTGGTGCTCAGGGCCCGGGCAGCATGCCCCTACCTCAGAGGGGACACGCTGCTGCACAGCAGAGCAAGCTCCAGACCAGGGGTGGGCAAAACTAGGACCCACAGGCCGGATCCAGCCCACCAAATGGCAGGATCCAGCCCGCCAGCAGCCCAGCGGGAGCCTCAGGCAGGCTCCCTGCCGTCTGTGCCCCTGCATGCTGCTGAAAGCAGCCAGCTGTGGGAGCCCTGTGTCTCTCTGAGCACGGCGAGCCCCGTGGAGGGTGGGTCGCACACTGCCCCTGCCCCCAGCACAATCTCGCTGGAGAGCTGAATGGAAATGGCTGAGGGCCGGGATGCTGCCGGTTGCACTAGCTGGAGCCAGGACGTAAGAGGCAGCAGGGCAGCTCTCTGTGGGGCTCGCTGCTCCAGGGGCGGGAGGTGCCTCAGTTTCTCCTGGGAGAGGACTGCCTTCACTGCCAGGCAGGGAGGCCAGCCCGGCAGACCCAGACCCTGCCACATAGATGGGGAGGGTGGGGTGTCGATGAGACCGGAGACTCCAAAGACTTGGGCAGGAAGTGACAAGGAGAACTTTGCAGGGAGACAGAACTGGACCAAGACACGACGTATGTTGGTCAGACCTCACCGAACCAGAGGTGGGTAAACCTGCTACCCACAGGGCCCTGCGCCAGGATCCAGGAGAGAGGAAGGGCTGGGGTCCCCCACCCTACTGCCACCCATTGGGGGCGGTAGCCCAACCTGCCAATTGTATTGACTTTGGCCAGTAGATCACACTGCCCTCCTTTTAAGGGCTGTGTTAAAGGACATGGCTCCTGAGCCACACAACCCCAAGGCATGGGGCACCCCGTAAAACCTGGCCACAGGGCTACACCACCCTTTTCCCTGTCCCAAATAGTTATGGGGCATATCAGCCCTGGGTCCGCCCACTTAGAGAAAGCTGGCTCACCAGCCCAAGCACAAACTCACCAAGTGTGACGTAGTGGGGGTACCGGGCTGCTCTCTATGCTGGCTCTGTGGTAACCCCACTGGCTGCCGTCGGTACCACGGCTCAGCAGGACAGGGGGTGAGTCCTTATGCAAAGAGGGGCTCTCAACCTGTCCGACCAGCTACCCCCAGGAGAGAAACAAAGGCAGGTGGATGCCGCCCTGGCTGGGGGCAGGGCTGGAAGAGAGTGAGTTAGTTTCTGTCTGGGATGATGGAGGAGACAGCCTAGGGAAAAGAGCTGGAATTTAGGGTCCCAGTCTCCCCCATCTCAAGGGGGGCTGAGGCATCCTAGGCCTGCCCTGGAACCAGATGACATCTGTGCTGTATCCTGGGGAAGCAATAAACTCCCTCTGTTCTACTGGCTGGTGGAGTCTGTTCGTGCCATTTCGGGGGTGCAGGAGGCGGGGGAACCCCAACGCGTCGTCACACCAAGCAACGCTCCAAATCTCCTTGCCAGCCTGTAGCACCGCTATCGCCTGCTCCCAACCGCTGGCCGGGCCAGGACCCTGCAGATGAGTGTGCCTGTCAGCCGCTGGGAGCAGTAGGGACGCAGGGCCCCACCCCGGAGAGTGAGAATGAACCCACTAAATGACAGCTCCATGCCTAGCTCCACCCCCCACCACGCCCCGGTGGGCCAGCCTCTGTTCGACCTTGCTTCCACGGCCCACCGGGGCATCAGCTGGAGAGTCCTGCACGGGCGGTGAGCACGGGCGTGTACGTGGCGCGGTTCACCCCCATTCCCGACACTCGCCTCTTCTGTAGCGTGAGGGAGACCCTGGCGCACGTCTGCCTCGAGTGCGCCGGGCTACAGCCCCTCTTTCGGCTCCGCCAGAACCTCCGGTTGCACTTTTCCCCTTATGCACACCCCATCCGTGGCCCCACAAAGTCGCAGGACCTCCTGGTCAACCTCCTCCTGGCTATTGCTGAATTGGCAATCTCTAAAACCAGGGGGGAGGGGCCTGCGACTGTGGGGCTATTTCCGTTCCTGTATCCGCTCACGTAACCGGGCAGAGTTCCACTGGGCGTCCGCTGGCCCTCTCGAGCCCTTCGAGGGGCAGTGGGCGCTGTCCGGGGTTCTCTGCTCGGTGTCCCCGTCCGGCTCCCTCGTTTTAGCCCTTTGACCCTCACACCCGTCCCTGTTTTCTCATTATTGGTCCAACATAGTCAGTCGGTTTTCTGGGGTCTGTGGACCCTCCCTGTAGGCTGGGGGTCCTTTAGATGTGGGAGGGCTAACGCCTGCCCACCGCCCGGACACCAAATAGTCCCGCCCCGCACCACTTAGCCCCGCCTACCTCTCTTTAGCCCCTGCCCCACCCCTCAGCCCTTAGCCCCGCCTACCTCTCTCTCGCTCTCGCCCCACCCCCTCAGCCCTTAGCCCCGCCTACCTCTCTCTAGCCCCTGCCCTACCCCTCACTCCTTAGCCCCGCCTACCTCTCTCGCTCTCACCCCACCCCCTCAGCCCTTAGCCCCGCCTACCTCTCTCGCTCTCGCCCCACCCCCTCAGCCCTTAGCCCTGCCTACCTCTCTCGCTCTCGCCCCACCCTCTCAGCCCTTAGCCCCGCCCACCTCTCTAGCTCCTGCCCCACCCCCTCAGCCTTTAGCCCCGCCTACCTCTCTCGCTGTCGCCCCACTCCCTCAGCCCTTAGCCCCGCCTACCTCTCTGGCTCTCACCCCACCCCTCAGCTTTTAGCCCAGCCCACCTCTCTAGCTCCCGCCTCACCCCCTCAGCCTTTGGCCCCGCCCACCTCTCTCTAGCCCCTGCCCCACCCCTCAGCCCTTAGCCCCGCCCACCTCTCTAGCTCCCGCCTCACCCCCTCAGCCTTTGGCCCCGCCCACCTCTCTCTAGCCCCTGCCCCACCCCTCAGCCCTTAGCCCCGCCCACCTCTCTAGCTCCCGCCACACCCCCTCAGCCTTTAGCCCCGCCCACCTCACTAGCTCCCGCCCCCCCTCAGTCCCGCCCACATCTGTCTAACCCCTCCTGCAGCCTCACCCCCTTAGCCCTTAGCCCCGCCCACCTCTCTCTAGCCCCTGCCCCACCCCTCAGCCCTCAGCCCTTAGCCCCGCCCACCTCTCTCTAACCCCTGCCCCACCCCTCAGCCCTTAGCCCCGCCTACCTCTCTCTAACCCCTGCCCCACCCCTCAGCCCTTAGCCCCGCCTACCTCTCTCTAACCCCTGCCCCACCCCTCAGCCCTTAGCCCCGCCTACCTCTCTCTAACCCCTGCCCCACCCCCTCAGCCCTTAACCCCGCCCACCTCTCTCGCTCCCGCCCCACCCCTCAGCCCTTAGCCCCGCCCACCTCTCTCGCTCCCGCCCCACCCCCTCAGCCCTTAGCCCCGCCCACCTCTCTCGCTCTCGCCCCACCCCCTCAGCCCTTAGCCCCGCCCACCTCTCTCGCTCTCGCCCCACCCCCTCAGCCCTTAGCCCCGCCCACCTCTCTCGCTCTCGCCCCACCCCTCAGCCCCGCCCACGTCTGTCTCACCCCTCCCGCAGCCCCGCCCCTCAGCCCTTAGCCCCGCCCCGCGCTCCCTGGGCTCGCGCCGCGCCTCTAGCCCCGCCCCTCACGCTGTCCCCGCGCGCGGCGCCGCAGCCGGGTGGGCGGGGCCGGTGACGCAGGGGGCGGGGTCTCGCCGTAACAACAAGCGGCGGCCGGGCCGGGCCTGTGGGGCGCGCGGGTCGATGCGGGGGCGGCGGCCGGGGGGGGCCGCGCAGGTAGGGGCGGGGCTGGTGAGCCCGGGGGGGGCGTGCGGGGGGGCTGGTGAGCCCGGGGGGGGAGGGTGCAGAGGCCTGGGGGGGCTGGGGAGCCCGGGGGGGGCGTGCAGAGGGCTGGGGGGCTGGTGAGCCCAGGGGGGGGCGTGCAGAGGGCTGGGGGGCTGGTGAGCCCGGGGGGGGGGTGCAGAGGGGCGGGGGGGCTGGTGAGCCCGGGGGGGGGGGTGCAGAGGGGCGGGGGGGCTGGTGAGCCCGGGGGGGGGGGTGCAGAGGGGCGGGGGGGCTGGTGAGCCCGGGGGGGGGCGGGCAGAGGGCTGGGGGGCTGGTGAGCCCAGGGGGGGGGTGCAGAGGGGCGGGGGGGCTGGTGAGCCCAGGGGGGGGTGCAGAGGGGCGGGGGGGCTGGTGAGCCCGGGGGGGGGCGTGCAGAGGGCTGGGGGGCTGGTGAGCCCAGGGGGGGGGGTGCAGAGGGGCGGGGGGGCTGGTGAGCCCGGGGGGGGTGTGCAGAGGGGCGGGGGGGCTGGTGAGCCGGGGGGGTGTGCAGAGGGGCGGGGGGGCTGGTGAGCCCGGGGGGGGTGTGCAGAGGGGCGGGGGGGCTGGTGAGCCGGGGGGGTGTGCAGAGGGGCGGGGGGGCTGGTGAGCCCGGGGGAGGTGTGCAGAGGGGCGGGGGGGCTGGTGAGCCGGGGGGGTGTGCAGAGGGGCGGGGGGGCTGGTGAGCCGGGGGGGGGTGCAGAGGGCTGGGGGGCTGGTGAGCCCGGGGGGGTGTGCAGAGGGCTGGGGGGCTGGTGAGCCCGGGGGGGGTGTGCAGAGGGGCTGGGGGGTGGTGAGCCCGGCTGTTGGTGCAGGGGGCGGGGGGCCCAGAGGCTTGTGGGGTGAGCTGGGGGGTTGATGGGGGTGCTGCTGGCGGCAGTGGGTGTGTGTCAGGGTTTGCGGGGCGAGCTCTCTGGTCCTTCCCGCTCCCCCTGCACCGCCTCCATTGGGCGAGGTGGCTGCTGCCCTGAGGGCCCCTCTCCCCAAGCAGTGACTGGCTCTTGGGAGGAGCCCACGCTGGGGCCTGCCCTGCACCCAGCTCTGCAGAGCTCCTCTCAGGCCAGGCCAGGCTGCCTGCCCCCTTAGCGCTGTTGGCACCGGGCGAGCGGGGTGGTGTGGGCCCTGCGCAGAGCCCCAGGGAGACGGCAGTAGCTGCCCCTGCCCATTGGGACCTGGGAGCTAACGCTGCAGATCAGCTTCTGGCAGGACCCTGAGCAGGCCTGCCTGGGGAGATGCCCTGACACTTAGGAACGTTTCTCTCAAAGCCTCTGAGCGTTTGAACTCTCCGGTCCCTGTGCTCGCTCCATTCTCTGCCTGCCCAGCCCCGTTTCTCGGTCCCGGCTTGTGCTTTGTCACCTTGTAGCCTGAGCTTTCTCTCCTGTTCAGGCTGTACTGGCACAGAACGTGGGGTCTAAAGAACCAAGCAAAGCTCACGTGCCGAAGAGTAATGACTTGTGCTGAGTTTCTTATAATTAACCGAGCCTACTGCCTAAATGGGCTGCAGCTTTAGTCCACATTGTTTTCCTTCCTAGGAGCCACAAGTAGTGGTGGTCTACATTTCTCTTGTCTTTAGTGGGACATCATTTGAAATAAAGGCTGAGGCTGCGTCTAGACTGGCATGATTTCGTGCAAATACTTTTATTGGAAAAGTTTTTCCGTTAAAAGTATTTGCGCCAGAGAGCATCTACACTGGCACGGATGCTTTTGCACAAAACACGGATGCTTTTGCACAAAAGACATCTTTTGCGCAAAAGCATCTGTGCCAGTGTAGACACTGTCTGGCGCAAGAAAGCTCCGATGGCCATTTTAGCCGTCGGGCTTTCTTGCACAAGACATTAACTTGCCTGTCTACACTGGCCCTCTTGCGCAAGAATACTTGGGCAAGAGGGTTTATCCGTGAGTGGGAACGTCAGAGTATTTGCGCAAGAGCCACTGATTTTGTACAGTACAAAGTCAGTGTTCTTGCGCAAATTCTCGTGGCCAGTGTAGACAGGCGGCTGCTTTTGCGCAAAATCTTGCCAGTCTAGACGCACCCTGAAAGAAAATTACCTTGGTAAAAAGTGTGGTGCTATATGGGCTCAACTCTTTTCTCATGTTAAAAAAACAACTCCCCCCTCTCCCCCCCCCCCGAAAAACAAAACAAAACTGGTGTCTTTAAACTCAATCTACAAGAATAAAATGCATTTGAGACTTGGAAGCCTTAAGTTATAAGGATCCACAGAAAGCCTTAGGTTTTTACAATAGTTATTGTGTAAATATTTATCATGACACTAGGCTTCCTCCACCACACGCCGCATTTGGAAATGGAATTACGCAATCAGGCAGCAGCAGAAACTAAAACCCCCAAGTACAGTGCTATGTTAAATGTAAATGCTATTGGCATTTTTCCTCTGCGTGGTGAAGACACAAAATGTATTAAGTCAATGTTCAGATGTAAACTTCTGAAGGAACAAACACAATGTGCTGGTCAGAGTTACGGACATTTGAGAGTTAGGAACAACCTCCGTTCTCAAGGTGTTTGTAACTAAGTGCTAGTGCTTCTTAAAACGAGAGGGTCCTGACCGTTTCCTGCAGCTCTAGGGTAACAATCATAAACATTCGCTCATTCTGGATGAATACTTCTTCCGTAACGTGGTGTCATTTAGAGCACTGAATGGTTTGGGATCCGAAGGCAGCATTATCTAGCAGGTTATGAAAATCAGACATTTGGCCCCCAAAAAACCCTTCCTGAGGTGCTTAAGATGGATATGCCTCAGGATTCCTTGTGAATGGATTTCAGGTTACTTAACTAAACTGAACTCAGTACAACGGCCTCACATTTCTCTGATAACTGTCCTCTAAAGTCACTTATATAGTTGTGACAGTGACTAACCCCAGGTTATATTCAGCAAGAAAACACTTCTCGTGCTAGCAAGTCAGCCTGCCTGGACCCTAGGGGAGCGAACAGCATCTTGCGTATGCTGGTGACTCATCCCTTCTTGCAGACTGATCTTCGGGGTACAGCTTAATGCGTCTAATACCCACTCGTGCTTTAAAACTAATCTCCACTAAGACTTTCTTCAGTGGAGATGGGGAATTAGCCAGGTCAAATGGGAAGAAACCTACATATAAACTAGGAAATCTCAAAGCCATTTGATTCTTAGCAGGAGCCAAGAGGTCTTGGAAGTCTTGTATACTCGTTTATTTTAAGTTCTGATCCACTCGCTGTATTTTAAATGTAGTCGTTCCAAAAATGTATGCTCTTGGTACACTATATTAATACTTTTTCTCTTAATTGCAGGATGAAGACACTGTTTGAAGAGATCAAAGCATCAATTAAAAATAATTATGATCAGGACCGCTCGTTTTGGAGGCCTGTGCTCCCTTGGGGAGGGGTTTTTACTATCAAAGCTGGCCGCAAAGCTGTATCTTGCACACCACTTTACGTTGAAATAAATTTGAAAAACACTTGTACGATAGATGGATTCTTGATGTTGTTGTATGTCATTCTGCATGAAAACGAACACTTCCCCCGAGAGCTCTCCCTTCATTTAGGTAGAGAATTTGTCGACTGCTTTCTCTACCTAATGGACTCCTATAACTTTACGACAGTGAAGCTGCTTTGGATTTGGGACAAGATGGAGAAAGGACAGTACAAATCTGAAGTGCACAAAGCTTCATTGGAAATTGATTTATTTGGAAACGAGCACGACAACTTTACAAAGAATCTAGAAAGCCTCATGTTTACCATTCAAGAAAGCTACTGCTCAAATTGGAGGTGTCCAACTCGTATGCAGGAAGATCAGCAGAGAACAATTATCATAAAGTAAGTTGCAGCTCATGCTGGCATGCAACGCTACTAAAATAAACTTCTCTGTCAAAGGGGGCAGTGGTCAGTATTAGCTGCCAGAGGGCCTTATGAGCTAGAATACGTCTGTGGCTGTAGGTAACCGTCGCAAACGTACATACCCTGTGTGTTCAAATCATTCCTTTTAAGAACTCGCTATAGAAGACTTAGAAACAAGCCTTTCTGGCCAACGGTTGGTTGACAGTGTGATTAAAAATAACATATTAATTGCAGCTGAGCATGTCTCTAATATTCTGCAGTGCTAAAGCTTAAATTGCTTGTAATGCTCAGCTGGTTCGGTGGGAATGTTGGCTTGGAGAGCTATTTACCAAACACTGCTGGCTGGGCTTTCTTCCCTCTGTTTGGAGCGTGTGACATGAAAATTGCTTTCTTGCATTCGTAGCTGTCAGCTTACTGTGACGGAAAAAGAGCTCTCCAGCCGTGCCTGTCACTCGGGCCGGGTCCTTCGACTGCAGATTAACACTTGCAAAATGAATTACTGGCCTGAAACGGATTGTTACTTCCATAGTAAAGAATAAATGTCTAACGCTGCTGTTGTGTTGACCTGTCCCACCACTAACCGAGTAAATGTGTTTCCAGGAGTGAGGTGCTGGTGACCTTTGCAGCTCTACCTAGCAATTAGAGGGGGGTTCACAGGAATAAAAGCCACAGGGAGAGGGAGTCTGAGTTGCTGTTAGCAGCTCTGTCTCAAATGGGGAGGCTCCGGCGCCTGTGGAACTGGGGCAGTAGGTTGCTAGGGGAGAGGGCCTTTCTCTAACGCTTCCCAAACCACTGCAGAGGCTGCTAGATGCTGGAGTCATGTGCTTCTCCATTGAAACGCTGCATTACGTTACTGAGCGGGTTGTGGCATCTCTGCTCTGTTGCTTAGAACTCTCACTGTGTACCCAGCTCCAGAGAGCATTACGCTAAAACATAGCGGGTCTGATGAGGACAACCCTCACGGGCTGACTGCCCGAACCGGGTGCGGGGCTCAGGAGCGAGTCCTGGAGGAGCTGTAGGAAGGCACTTTTTAAAGAACGATTTCTTAGTGAAGTACAGTGATAGAAATGTAGCTGTGTTAGTCTGGTGCAGCTGAAACAAAAAACAGGACTAGGTAGCACTTTAAAGACTAACAAGACAGTTTATTAGGTGATGAGCTTTCGTGGGCCAGACCCACTTCCTCAGATCAAATAGTGGAAGAAAATTGTCACAACCATATATACCAAAGGATACAATTAAAAAAATGAACACATATGAAAAGGACAAATCGCATTTCAGAACAGAAGGGGGATGGGCGGGGAGCTAATATCTGTGTTAATATCTGTGAGCTAATGATATTAGAGGTGATAATTGGGTAAGATAGCTTCCCCCCCCACCATCCCCCTCCTGTTCTGAAATGTGATTTGTCCTTTTCATATGTGTTCATTTTTTTAATTGTATCCTTTGGTATATATGGTTGTGACAATTTTCTTCCACTATTTGATCTGAGGAAGTGGGTCTGGCCCACGAAAGCTCATCATCTAATAAACCATCTTGTTAGTCTTTAAGTGCTACATTGTCCTGTTTTTTGTTTTAGTGAAGTTCGTGAGGCCAAATCTCGAATCTGGGGTTATGAATTCAGTGGATCTGCTCAGAACGATCACTGACTGAGCTAGAAATGGAGCTTACTGCCTGACTCTCAGATCTGTCTAGTAGAAACTTTGAGAGCTCTTGCCGCATCAGCGGTACCAGCATGACTCATGATCAGTGATTCTTCACTCTCCTCTCCTGGAATCCTGTCTACCTCTCCCATGAGGTTTGTATACTAGCAGGCAGCTGCAGCCCATGAGCTAAAGTTACAACTGCAGCATAGTGACCGCATGGTAAGGCACAGGGCTCCGCTGTCACTTCAGAACGTCCATCTCGCAGATTGAGGGGCTGGCTTTCATGAGCTTGAAAGTTTGCTGGACTTAGATGCTCTCGGTTTTGAACGTTTACCCTTTCGCTGTCGGCCCTGAGCATCGACGAAAGCCTTTCTTCAGCGTGGAGTGTTTGATTTCTTAGCTAGTCAGGTCCCCTTGCCCCCTCCAAACCTTACTCTGCGTGAGAGGCCACATGCTACCTACCTGTTCTGTGCTTGACTCACACTTCTAGTTGTTAATGTCACACAGCAATAGGTGTAGCAATTAAGGCTTTGTTTCCACCATTCTTTGCTGATGTAATAGTTGGATAAGAAATCACATGCAAGTAAGTGCTGTAAACTCTTCTACCTCTTAAAAAAAAAAAAGACACATTTGTCTAATCCTCTCATGCTGAGTGTGAGTTTTTAATGACTGGATCTGTGATTTGAGGCAATAGTAGTTCAGGTTTGATGCCTTCCATACAGGAGACTGTCAGCTGTTGGCTGTTTTCAAACTGTCTCCTGTCCAGTGGACTCTTAAAACGTTCGTGCTGTAACCTAAGTGTGCACTACCCTCTGAGTCTAAATACATCACTTCTTTAGACAGACAGGCCAGCTGATCAGTGAAGTCTGTCTGAGTGTGCCTAAGGTGGGGGTCTTGTACTGTTTTGCAAACCAAAAAATCCCTCTACTCAAAAGGTGTGCTGTAAACACATTGACCAGGGAGTGTGGTATGGAACAGCGCGTGAACACAGGTTTTAGGTTTCTGTCTGAAACGCGAGATGAATAAGTCAACCAAGCACCGGCCTCCTGTCTGTACTCTACTCTTTCTATATATATTTTCTGAGGCACAAGGTATTTGGATTACCCGACTAACCTCAAACACGAGGGAGGACGATCTTGCGGGTGATCCTAGAGTACAGAACAGAGCCTTTGGGCTTTATTACGCAGCACACACCACGCACAGATGCGTGGACCACGACAAGATGAGCTGAGCTTTAGCGGATGGCACAGCTGATAGACGTGAATCTCGGCAGGAGTGCTGTTCCGCAAACGTGGGGTTGGCGTTCTGAGCAAATGTTTTCGATATTTAAGTTCAAGTAGCAAGGCTCTTGCACAAGAGCTACCATTCTAAAGACTCGCTGTGGGATGCCTGAGTGTGTCGTTGTGGTGGAACGGTTTGGTACTGTGCAAGGACAAAACATCTGATCAAATCTCTCTCTTTCAGTCCTCCCCAAGAAATTCCTCATGGAGACTTGATTCAGCGGGCGGTAGATGAATTATTCTGTTCCAAGATAGAGCTGTGTGAACAGTATGGGTAAGTGCCCAATGGGTATTTCGGGGGTATTTGCGATCCCAGAGGGGGCTGTGCACACTCTTAGCCTGTGCGCTAAACAGCCCTTCCCGTGGATTGAAATGCTCTGTGCATGGTCCCAGCTAGGGATGGAAGAGCCCATGTAATTAGTTAACAGGTTAAATGTTCAGTTTCGCTGGTTAACTGATTGACATGGGGGCAGGCAGGGGGCTGTTCCAGCTGGCTGGGCTGAAGAGGCCTGCCCGCCTGCCATGGCCAGGCTGCAGCAGCCCTTGTGCCATGGGTAGAGCCTGCTCCAGCCCCACAGGAGAGGGAGGGAGGCAGGAGTCGGGGTGGGGTTGCCAGTCCCCAGACCAGACCGTGCAGGCTCGTGGGCTGGGAGTCAGCAGGCTCCTGCTGGATGGAAGTGGCAGCGGGGGGGAGCAGGAAGGAGGAACCCCCCCACCCATGCTGCTGCTTCCACCCAGCACAAGCCTGCTGCCTCTGAGCCCCTGTGGACTGGGAGCCGGCAGCCCTGCTCCCCCGTTCGTGGGAGGCTGCTAGGTTAACCATTCCCAGGGAAGTCTCACCCATGAAGGGTGATGCTTACCAGGTAACCAGTTAGCCAGTAACCCATTCAGCCCTCGTCTGGACCCCTCCGAACTGCACACGTCTTCCAGGGGTTCTTGCCACGGGGCTGCCTTCTGTGAACCCCGAGGCAGGAGCTGGGTCAGTGGTGGGCAGCGTGGGAGCCGCGTGCAGCCTGGGGGGGTTCCTGTGTGGCCGTTGGCCACGTGACAGGGTTGCCAGATTCCAGTGGTTTCCAGCCGCGTCGCTTTCCCCGACCAGCGTTAGTAAAGGGACACGCACGTAAAGCCAACATGCACGTGGTGCAGGCCCCGGCCGCCCCAGGCCCCGGCGCCCCGCGTGGTGCGGGCCCCGGCCGCCCCAGGCCCCGGCACCCCGCGTGGTGCAGGCCCCGGCCGCCCCAGGCCCCGGCGCCCCGCGTGGTGCAGGCCCCGGCCGCCCCAGGCCCCGGCGCCCCGCGTGGTGCAGGCCCCGGCCGCCCCAGGCTCCAGCACCCCGCATGGTGCAGGCCCCGGCCGCCCCAGGCCCCGGCGCCCCGCGTGGTGCAGGCCCCGGCCGCCCCAGGCCCCGGCGCCCCGCGTGGTGCAGGCCCCGGCCGCCCCAGGCCCCGGCGCCCCGCGTGGTGCAGGCCCCGGCCGCCCCAGGCCCCGGCGCCCCGCGTGGTGCAGGCCCCGGCCGCCCCAGGCTCCAGCACCCCGCATGGTGCAGGCCCCGGCCGCCCCAGGCCCCGGCGCCCCGCGTGGTGCAGGCCCCGGCCGCCCCACGTGGTGCAGGCCCCGGCCGCCCCGCGTGGTGCAGGCCCCGGCCGCCCCGCGTGGTGCAGGCCCCGGCCGCCCCAGGCTCCAGTGCCCTGCTGCAACGCTGGCGCCTGGGCTTGGGGCTCGGGATGGGGGCGCCGGAGCTGGTGGCCTGAGATCTGTGTCAGGTTAGATGAGATGAGCTGGCGGTTCCTTCTGCCTCCGCGTCCCTCTGCTAACCAGACCCCATCCAGGCTGCTGCTTGGCTCTTGGCAGCAGCTCAGCGCCCTGGCCCAGTTTCCCGCCCCCCGTCGGAGGTGGCCCGAGGTCCTAGAGGAGGGGAGGACGGTCCCTGGCCTCTGAGCGTGGCCGCTTGTTGCAGGCCTTAGGAAACGAGCTTGCTGGGGAGTCGGGGCAGCGAGGCCTGTCCCAGGCCAGGGCCATGGCGCTGCTCCCCCCCTTCCCCCGCTGAGTCCCAGCCAGGGCTCCGCTCTTGGAGATCAGGTTTCCTGAGCAGCTTCTCCGCGGTGTTGCTGTAGGCACCCACCCCTCGGCTCCCCCCGCCCCTCGGCTTCCCTTGGCTCCCCCCGCCCCTCGGCTTCCCTTGGCTCCCCCCGCCCCTCGGCTGGCGGCTCCCCCCGCCCCTCGGCTCCCCCCGCCCCTCGGCTTCCCTTGGCTCCCCCCGCCCCTCGGCTTCCCTTGGCTCCCCCCGCCCCTCGGCTTCCCTTGGCTCCCCCCGCCCCTCGGCTGGCGGCTCCCCCCGCCCCTTGGCTCCCCCCGCCCCTCGGCTTCCCTCGGCTCCCCCCGCCCCTCGGCTGGCGGCTCCCCCCGCCCCTCGGCTCCCCCCGCCCCTCGGCCCCCCCCGCCCCTCGGTTCCCCCCGCCCCTCGGCTTCCCTTGGCTCCCCCCGCCCCTCGGCTTCCCTTGGCTCCCCCCGCCCCTCGGCTGGCGGCTCCCCCCGCCCCTTGGCTCCCCCCGCCCCTCGGCTTCCCTTGGCTCCCCCCGCCCCTCGGCTTCCCTCGGCTCCCCCCGCCCCCCGCCCGGCGGCTCCCCCCGCTCCCCGGCTCCCCCCGCCCCCCGGCTCCGCCCGCCCCTCGGCTGGCGGCTCCCCCCGCCCCCCGGCTCCGCCCGCCCCTCGGCTGGCGGCTCCCCCCGCCCCCCGCCCCTCGGTTCCCCCCGCCCCTCGGCTCCCCCCGCCCCTCGGCTGGCGGCTCCCCCCGCCCCCCGCCCCTCGGCTCCGCCCGCCCCTCGGCTGGCGGCTCCCCCCGCCCCCCGGCTCCGCCCGCCCCTCGGCTGGCGGCTCCCCCCGCCCCCCGCCCCTCGGTTCCCCCCGCCCCTCGGCTGGCGGCTCCCCCCGCCCCCCGCCCCTCGGTTCCCCCCGCCCATCGGCTCCCCCGCCCCTCTGGCAGCTCTTGGGCCCAGTTTCAAACCAGCCTTTGGGTTTCCCTCCTCAAGCTGAGGCCCCCTGCCCCTGCCATTCCGCGGCGGGGGTTGGATTGGAGCCCCCCCGCCTGTCCCCGGAGGGCAGTCAGGGTCTCCGTCCGTCTGTCCGACAGGCGTCCCCGCAGCTCCCTGCCTCTGGGAGGTCAGGTCAGCTGTTAGCAGATGACACAGCCCCCCCCAGCACCCCCCCCTCCTGGGGCTAGGGCCCTCCCGCCGGCTTCCTCCCAGCTTGCCCCAGGTTCCTCGCGGGTGCACGGCCGCATCCCTGCCCCTAGCAGAGACTGCAGCGGGGGAGGGTGGGGTCACGGGGCTGCCCCCCATGTGCAATAGTGTAACCAGTGCATTCAGGCATCCCTAGTAAGGGAAGGGCCGTGTGGGGGTGGGAGGGGGGTGGCTGCACCCTCCCCCGATCTGTATGGGGAGGGACACTCCCCGGGCAGGTGAGAGAGGCTGGCTGGCCCCTCCCCTCCGCCGACCCCGCCTCCCTCTAGAGAGGGCAGAGGAATTGCTGCTGTCCCCCTTGGGCAGGGAGCCAGGGACAGTGCCCAGGTCTCTGCGTCCCTCGCTCGGGCTGGGCAGCGCAGGGGCAGACGAAGCTGGACCTGCCCCAAGTGGGGGGGCATGCGCCCCTCCCCCGGCTGTGCCCGCTGGAGCTGCAGCAGCCACGGAGAGACGCTTCCCACCTGGCCCCAAGTGGCTGCGGGGACAGAGGGCTGGGGCTGGCCTCTCCCCGGGGCAGCCCCGCCCCGCCCCAGAGCAAGGATTCCAGGGCAGAGAGCCAGCAGTCAGTGAGTTCTGGCCCAGCACGGCTTGCTGCATGCGGGAGGCAGGGAAGGGTGGCCGGCAGCCTCGCCTGATTCCTCGGCTCGGGGACGCAGGGGAGAGCCGGTCGCTGTCCAAACCAAACGCTAATATGGGGGACAAGCTGCCTCCGGTCCGGCTGGGAACTGAACCCGGCTGAGCCGCGCTGCCGGCCCAGTGGCACCACTGGCATTTCTGCTTCTCTGCTTGCAGCTGCACGGGCCTCCGAGAGTTCACCCAGCGCGTCTTCTGCCACGGGGCACCTCCCTTTGTGGTTTTCAACATGCAGCAGTGGAAGCCGGAGGAGCTGGCGTACGTCCCGTACCACTTGGATGTCTCTGACCACAAGTGAGTATTGTGCAGCCCTGGCTGGCTGAGCCAGGGGCTTTCATAGAGTCACAGAACACTAGGACTGGAAGGGACCTCGAGAGGCAGCGAGTCCAGTCCCCTGTCCTCACGGCAGGACCCAGCACTGTCTAGATCATCCCTGATAGACATTTATCTCACCTGCTCTTAAATATCTCCAGTGATGCAGATTCCACAACCTCCCTGGGCAATTTATTCCCTTGTTTCACCACCCTGACAGGCAGGAAGTTTTTCCTAATGTCCAACCTAAACCTCCCTGGCTGCAGTTTAAGCCCATTGCTTCTTGTCCTTTCCTCAGAGGCCAAGATGAACAAGTTTTCTCCCTCCTCCTTATGACACCCTTTTAGATACCTGAAAATGGCTATCGTGTCCTCTCTCAATCTTCTCTTTTCTAAACTAAACAAACCCAATTCCTTCAGCCTTCCTTCCTAGCCCATGTTCTCTAGACCTTTCATCATTCTTGTTGCTCTTCCCTGGACCCTGTCCAATTTCTCCACATCCTTCTTGAGACGCGGTGCCCAGAACTGGACACGATACCCCAGCTGAGGCCTGACCAGCGCAGAGCAGAGCGGCAGAACGACTCCTCGTGTCTTGCTCACAACGCCCCGTTCCTGCAGCCCAGACCCGTTTGCCTTCCTCGCTGTGGGGCGCGCCGTGGCGGAAAGGAGCCTGTGGACGCCGGGGGCGGCCGTGCGATGGGGCTGGCTGGCGTTAGGCCCTGGCAGAGCTGTTCTCGTGTCAGAACCAGCCCTCCCGTGTCCTGCGGCGCAGGCCCTGCCCCTCTGGCTGGCAGCATCGGGGCAGGTCTGCACTGGGCCCCAGCTCAGAGCAGAGAACTTGGCTCTCTCCCGAGGGCAGGAAGTGAAGGGCGACGTGATGAGCCAGGAAGGAGACCAAGCCCCTCCCCCTGCCCCCCGCCCCTTACCCCCAGGGTTTGCAGCAGAGCCTCTAGTGCTGCCCCCATTCTTACCTTCGGCTGTGGGGAGAACCCGGAGGAGCAAAGACTGGGGGGCAGTAAGACAGGGCACTGGCCCCCCCCGCGGGCTCAGCCCCCCCCCCCTCCAGGCAGCATCCCAGGCGCTTTGCCCCCTCCCTGATAAGGGGGGCAGGAGATAACTCAGCGTCCTGGCTTCCCTCCCCCAGGACTGAAAAGGGGTGGAGCTGTGGGCCAGGCAACCCCAGAGGCCCTGGAGACAGCTCAGTGGTGAGCCATGCCCCATCCGTCCCCAACTGAGGGCTGGCGACACTGGGCTGCTCCCCCCAGCCCTTGAGCTCTCTGGCCAGGCAGGGGTGGGATCCCTGCTGGACCCGGGCGGATCCCACGGAGCAGCCGCTGGGCTGCCTGGAGCCTTGTCCCCTCCCCTGGGGGTGGAAGTTGTGGCAGGGGAAAGAGCAGCCACTGGGCCAGTGGCGCAGCTGAGGGGAGGGGAAGGGGCAGGTTCCCCGCCCCCCCAATCCCTGACCAGCCCTGGCAGTGGTGAAAGCGCAGGGGGGTGCTTCTCCCTGGCTGGCTCAGGGTAGCCTGGAGGCCGCTGGCAGGCGGAGGAGAAGGCCAGCGGGCTGTGCCACTTGTGTCTCGCACTGGGCGAAACCCACACGGGAAGGGGAGCAGGGCACCAGGCAAACCAAGCCGGCTGGGGCGGGGGGAGGACGACGACAGTGGCAGGTGAATTGCGGCTCCGCTGCGGCGCTGGACACCCAGCTCGGCAAGCGCAGAGAGCGGGGGCCGTTAAACCAACGAGCAGCAGGCAGGGTGCCAGCCCCAGCGGCTGAAGGGTAGCGACTGGCCGAAGCCGGGCGACCTGAGGCGTTAGTGCTCTAGGTCTGCCGAAGGGAAGCTGCTACAGTGCGGAGGAGCAGACCGAGGGGCCCATGAAGACTGGAGGGGCGCGGGGCTCAGGGTCCCGCAGCGCTGGAGCGAGCTGAGGCAGTGTGTCTCGGGACCCGCGCAGGGCGCCTCCGGAAGCAGGTGTCCCGGGTTCACCACGGATTTGGGCCTCTGGTTGGAGCGTGGGGAGCTCCCCGCGTCTGCTCCTCTCCAGCGTGTTCGAGCTATGCAGAGGAGAAGGGCCAATTTACACAACTGTGCAAAAGGTGGAAAATGTACAGATTCCTGGCAACCCTAAAATGACGATCTGTAAATTAAACAGGAGTTCAGATCCACTTTCTAGATGTTTGAGGTGGCTCAGAAGTTCCTCACCTCTGTGCTGGAACCAAATGTAGCAGCGGATTATGTTCAAGTTAAGTGTCTCAATTACAAACTTGCCAACCAGCAGGAAGACAATTTGTATCTCATCGAAAACCTGCAAGACACTGGAACGGCAAGCTCAGCTGAAATACGTATCTAGAGCTTGTGTACCACATTGTGGCAAATCAGCATGTTTCATTACTAGACAACCTTCCTTTCGTTATGAAACTCAAAAGTACAACTGCAAGACATGATTAAAAACCTGTGATTTAAAACAAGGTTTCTTGCTTCATGATTGAAATTGGGAATCTAAATCAAGTCACACTACTTAAATGTAATAAAATGTGTCATGTGGTATATTAAAAATGCCTCGTGGGCAGAAATTAATATAGTTTTTTTTATAGGAATGTTAAGTAATTTTCAACAAATAATGGTACAGGAGTTAGATTATTTATATCAGAATTGAGTGCGAAGTAGGAGAAAAGGGAGACTGTTTCAAGCATGTGATTTAAGAATGTTATAAGAGGGGGATCGTGTGATAGGTAAGAGCAGAGAAGCTCTTAAGCAAATCCTATATAGATACAAGACCCAGGCGTTAGGGATAGACGAGGCTGGGTTGTTGGTAAAGACGATACTGACCGGGCCAAGAAATGGTTAAAAAACATCTGAAACAGTCTGGTTCTCCTGGAATGTTAGAGGATTAAACATCCCAATAAAACAGGAGTGGGGAACCTTTTTCCTAAAAATGAGCCAGGGGCCTTACAGCCCGAGGGGGAGGGGGGCAGGGGCAGAGGCAGGGGCGGAGGCTTGGTTTTCTGAGGCTTTGGGATTAGGGTTGACCCCTTTCCTATCCTGACAGGTCGGATGCCATTGCTGTGAATGGCAGTGGTGCCTGGGCTGTCCAGTTGGGAATGCTGGCAACCCTATCATTGGGAAGGGACCAAAACTCAGGGGTTCGGGGTGCGGGAGGGGCCTCTGGGGAGGGTCTTGGGATGAGGGTGGGGGGCTCAGGGCTAGGGCCAGGGGTTGGGGTGCTGGTGGAGGTGCAGGGTACGTACTTCCAGCAGCTCTCAGATTTGGAAGCAGCCAGCTTGTCCCTGAAGCCCCACAGCTTCCATTGCCCATGGTTCCTGCCCAATGGGAGCTGTGGGGGCCGTGCTGGCCGGTGAGGGTAGCATGCAGAGCTTCCCAGATCACTGCAAGCCAGCCCCGCAGGGGGTGCCGAGGCTCACGCCTTCTGGCCTATAGCACGGAGATTTGCCATGGGCCTGATGAAATTAAGCAGGAGGCTGGATTGGGCCCCACCCCTGCAATAGAACAGTACCGAAGGGTCGCTCTAGCACTGGCACTGCTCCAGCAGACTAATGTTAAAGCTTACACACAAAGTGAAGGGGTGCCCCATAGGTATGGCCCATCTCCCAGAAGAGAGGGGAGCACAGGCTAAGCAAACAAGGCAGGTAGGAATGTAAAAAGATTAAAAGATTCACATGACAGATGGGTTTTATTACATGGGTGTATTGGGGGTAAACATGTTACAACATGTAGCATATGCTACCCCCTTCTTCCATAGCACATGAATTCTGGCAGTGGCTCAGAAGTCACAAGCAATTACAGTTGCTTGTTTTGATTGGATGTAAGCCTGGAGGTTTATCACATGGCCATCTTTAATTAAAGATTAATCTTTGATTCCTGGAGGCTCTAGGACAATTCTGGGGGGATTGGTAACCCCATGGGCCATAGTGGCATGTAACTAACCCAATGGGGAACAGACTACCTACTAGACAATACGCTCCATTTTTAAAAAAATCAAATAATAGAATCACTAGGATACAAAGAATAGGTGTTTTTACACTCTCATACACTTTACTTTTGCCTCAGAAACTGTCAAAACATGCTAAATAGAATGAATGCTAAGCTTTAATAAATTATATTCTTTAGTGTTAGAATAAGCCATCTCTCTGGCCGTGTGTCTGTGAAAAGACAGCACAACTCAAAAGTAGCTGCAGTTTTAGAAATCTATTGCCAAGACATTTTTAAATAATATAATCAACAGTTTTGCATTTAAAGCAAAATCCCTCCCAGGCTGTATTGTGTGAAAAACAGACCCAGCCGAAAACCAGGCTGGCTTATAGGTGCAAACAGAGTTTGCAGAAGCAACCCAACATGACTAATAGTGCGGCTTTATGGCCAGGGCTTACAAACCACAAAACTGGCATTAGGCTAACCGAGAAACCCTGCCAGCCCTCGTGTGCAGAGCTCCAGCGCTCAGAGCGCGTGGGGCAAGGCGGGCAGGTGGCTAGCCAGCCTCTTAAGAGAAGACCCAGAACTACCTGCTGTTGGTCATGGGCTGCGGAGTTTCCAGTTGCACAGCTGGCACAGCAGCACAGATCTGGGCTGCTTGTGGACTAGCCACTTGCTCACGAGGGGGTCTCATGCCCTTCCCAGGCAGGATTCACTGCAACTCCCAAGTCTTTTTCTGGGCAGTTTTATTCAGATATAGAAGTGAAACAAACCATTAACCGCAACAGACATTCTTCTGCTTCCCTGGGCTGCAGCACCTTGAGGTTTTTTCTTCCCTTGTCTCTCTCGATACTGGAATGTCAGTACTCAGTACACTACCCTGCATTCCCTCCTCTCTGCTCCCCATGCTTCAGGGGAAGCATGCAGAAGCACATCTCAGCTTCTCCCTTGCCAGCTGGATCTGATCGACGAGCAGGGCTGACCCCGAAGAAGCATGCCACCCTGTAATATAGAAAACTCTACTGGAGTTTCGGCATAAGCATGGCTCAACTTTGTGTGCCTGCCTGCCCTGCCATGCTCCATGGAGCCATAGAGGTTAGACTATCCTGTCTATTAGCACTTTCATTCCTTCTTCCCTACCATGTAATTCAGCAGCAACACACTCCACATGGATTTTGCGTTGCTTTTTCCGATACTAACCTGGAGTGGAAGGGACATAAAAGAAGCCGTTTCTGGAGCTAGGACTAGGACAATGATCTTCTCTTGCCACAGGCTGGCACCCTTGCTCCAGGATTTGCTCAAAGGGCCATCAGTCACCTGGCTCCACAAAGCGATTCTCAGAAGCAACACTGCCAGTGCTAGCTCCCCCCACAACTCCTCTTCACAACCAATTAAATGCCTGCCCTCCGGGTTAGCGCTATTTAGCAGAGTTGTGACTATTTGCTTCCACTGTTTGATCTGAGGAAGTGGGTCTGGCCCACGAAAGCTCATCACCTAATAAACCATCTTGTTAGTCTTTAAAGTGCTGCATAGTCCTGTATTTTATTTAGCAGAGTGTTTGTGAGGGTGATCTCTGTTTACCTTAATTTGCAGGTACTTATTGGAAGGTGCCACCTTATTTAATAAAGAGGAGCATCATTATTCTGCAGCTTTCCAGATCGATGGGTATTGGATGCATTATGATGGACTGAGAAATGTCAACTTAATTTTGTTAAATAAACCCCCAGAATTTCTTCTTTTGTCATCTCTGGTTTATATTAGGGCAGCAGAGACTAAATGACGTCCGTCTCACGGCTGCAAAGTCAAATCACGTTCCCTTCTCTGCCAACAATGCGGACCCACCCCACGTGGAGGTCTACACTTTATGTATACTTGGTATCCAAGAAGAGAGTAGAACTACAGTAGTTCTGGGATTGTATCCAATGCTTTCACTCGAGCTAAACATTTGAAATCAGAAACACTATGCAATTTTTGTTTAAAAAAAAAGAAGCTATTTTTATACAAGCAAATTTTATGCTAAAATAAAAAAGTAAAAACCCAAGAATGGTTGTATCCTTTGTTTTTTTTAATTACTATTTCAAAGTAGCTAATAGAACTGGCATATGTGATCTTGTAAATGAAAGATTAATGATAACGCACAAAGGGGGTGGGGTAGAGTTAAGGTTGCACAGCGCAGCTTAGTTCTGGCATTTCTTCATTTATGGGTGTGCTTGAGTTCATGGCTAAAAAACCCTGAGTAAACCTAAGCTTTCACAAGCGAAATAAGTATCAGTTATCTAATGCCCATTCCATCCACCAGCAGGCTCTGAGGAACATGCATAACTCACAGAAAATCTGTGGATTACATGTGCATGAATAGCCCCATTTTACAGACAGCACAGCGGAGTAAAGTTGACAGATTATTTCTGAGCCATAGAGTGGCTAAATGATTGAGTGGCATTTGCCACATGGAGGCTCTAGATGCTCTGTCCAGTTTGTGTAAACTCTCCCTGGGATAGGACTCCCTTGTTCGACAGGGTACTGAAATATGAACATGTCAATAGAAGTGGTTCTTGACTTGCTGGTTCCTTGCCCGTGGCCCCATGCTACATAGCAAAAGGTCTGCTGCTGTGGGGAGTCAGATCTCTTCTCTCTGTGCCTGGCCTAACAAGGGGGAAGGCACACAGGAACACGACAAGGCATGCATGCTGCTAACGCACTTTACACTGTTCCTGGCAGCATGCTACAAACAAGCTGTTAGAAATCAGTCTCTCCTCTGTACTGTGCTAACAGCAAATAAATTAGGCAGCAAAAAGTAGCCTGTGGCAAAAGGATTAGCCCTCTGACAAAATGTAAAGTTCTACCGCAAGTCATAGAATTATTGCAAAAAAAGGGAATCACATAGTATAGCACCGATGTTGAGGGGCACTCTACGGATATGTCTACACTGCAGAGTTTTTCCAGAAAAACAATACTTATGTCTACACTGCTATTTCGTTCTTTTGACAGAAAGTTGAAAGAATGGAGGGGTTTTTCTGACTGCGGTAATCCTCATTTACCAAAGAAGCAGCCTTTTTCCAAAAAAGCTTTTTCGGGAAAAAAGGCATGCATGGATGTGGAAGAGAGTGGTTTTTTCGAAAGAAGAGGCCTCCAGGAAAAAGCACAGGTGCCCTGGTGGCCACTCCGTCCACAGAAAACACAACTTACATGCAAGATAGCGTCCAATCAATGTGGGCGCTATCTTTTGAAAAAGCAGATTGCTTTTTCGTTGTGCTTTTGCTGCGTGGATGCTTTCTTTCTGAAGTTTTTCTGGGAGATCGCTTCCGGAATAGCTTCGTCCGAAAGAAGCCTGCAGTCTGGACGTAGCCTACATTAAGTTGTCAGCTTTTGCACTGTCCTCTGAATATGCAGATTAAAGAGCTACATATTTTATGCAAATTAAGCCACCTTTACAAGCATTTTATCTGTTCATCTCAATGGGGTCTGACTCAGACTCTGTACTTTGTTTTTCAAATGATCTAGCTATTAGTTTTAGTAACTTGCCAGTAAAAAGCAAACAAATGTAAGCTTCCAGAACAGATTTTCAGGGTAGAGGCAGAATTCTCAACCAACCAAACACTAAAAAAATACATTTCACCATGGAGGGAAGGTTGCTGGTCGTCCCCCGATTCTTCAGGAAAGGGCAGCAGAAATCATTTAGAAGCTTTCTGGGCCTGCAACACCTAACTCCTCTGTCCTTACTCTTTCTGATTGTAGTTAGCCAGGCCGTGAATCTGGGCTGTTTTAACATTTGCGGGTGTAACTGTGCCGCTTTTACCTATCCAAAACACTACCTCCCCCCTCCCTGACCTCCTCACCTTTGCTCTGCCTGAATTCTCTCTCATACATGCACACACCAACATAACTGGACTATCTGTGCAGAAGGACCAAGAACACAACAGATATGTTTGCTTCACGATGGCTTTTCCAAGAAAGTATTTTGCAAAAGCCTGACACATTAAAGGCAGCCAAGAGCCCCGGTAGCTTATGCTCGACCTGCACCAAAAGAGAGCAGCTTGGAGGGTGCATTCTGGGATGTTACAAACATGCAAAGCTAATAGGAGCAATGTCAGTTTTTTGGCTCTGCCACATCCCTCAGGTTTGCAGCTCGGCCCAATGGAGCTGGAACATCATGTTCAGAAAGCCGGAGACCCGCCTACAGTCAAATACTGGTATTGCTGATGATAACCTCTGCTGCTGCATTTAAAAGACAAAAATCCCATGAATCGAAACTGCCAAGCCCATGTTAGTGACATTGTTACCTTTGCGCACCTCATTCCCTTCCTGCAGATTTCAGGAGAGAAACATTTAACGGGCATCTTAAAATTGAGCTGTAGCCACGAGGGGGTCCCCGAGTTCTCCCCTTCCCCACTAGAGCCAGAATCCCTTCCACCCATGCCAGGAGTGGCCAGACGTACCCCCGATTCTATCACTGGAAGGGTATTATTTTGCTCTCTTATCCGAACGCAGAAGGGGATTAACACGTTTATATTGGGAATCTGGTAGAGGTTAAAAAAAAACACCCAGGCATAAGCAAAAGTTAAGACTCCAAAGGGAAATAGGCTCATATTAACTAGTTCTTTAAAGGAGTGGGGAAAGGAAATCATTTTTTTAACTAAGTTTTGCATCCCCCCCCATGGAACTACATTGTGACATCCCTGTTACATGTGTCCCCATCCTATTGTTTGCCAAACCCACTCTGATATCCTAGCCTATATGCAGGTCCTGACAGTTCATGTGTAGGCTGCGTAACCTGCAGCGGCTCCAGGGATTTCTACAGGGCTTCATGCAGGTGCTGCAGTGCACGCATGTATTAGCAATTGAAGATTGGAATCAAACTGAGAGCTTGTTTTAGCCTGTACAACTCAAGTTTGGCTCTTAGTTGAGGTCTCTAGCTACTGCTGCAATACCAGTAACACAGCAGAGCTACTCTAAAAACTCTGCAAGGGCCACAGGACATTGGGAATCTGGGAACTTGAAGGACCTGGAAGAAAAGCACTGACACTGACATATGGTTTAAACAATTGTACCGCTAGAGGTTCCCATGCCGTGGAGGTTGGGTCACACTGCTCTCAAACATGCAGTGAGAGGCACCTGAGACTGCCGAACACTTTGTGCCCAGAACATGAATTTTGCGGTCAGAGAAAGGTTTAAATCGGTAGGACGTGTCAAGTTTTTCCTGAAACTGAAATTTCAGATAGGAGTCTTAGACCCTCGTCTCCACTTGGTGGACAGGTACTTGTGGGGTAGAACAGGAGAAGGGCTTACTCCTACATACCTTGTGAGGTATGTGCAACAGGGCACTGCAGTGGAAAAAGACAAGCACAGATTATAGAACTTCTCTTTATAAAAAAATGTATTTTAAAAATGTCCATTGAGCATGTTAAGTGTAACATTTACCCATACAAAGAAACATGCACAACTTTTTAAACTTTACTGCCTTGTGCACAGGCACGGCTTTCATGAGACTTATCACGTATTGTATTTTATATGCGAATGTACACACACGGCCATCACAGCATTACCTGGGTGAAAGATGCAGGTGTGTGGGGCAGGACTACAGTTTAAGACTACGGTATAAACTCCTCCTCTGAAGTGGCTTCTGAGAAAGGCCTCAAAAGCAGCGTAACAGACAAAGGTCAGAAAGCAGATCTCTGAAAATTATGCTCTCTCTTTGGTTTAATACTAATTGGGAACTAGGTCCTGAGACCTAAATGGAGCCGCAAGGCCCTTAAGGGACCACATCACATGGACGTCATTGCATTTGATTGCATTTAAAAGCAGGATTAAAACCAGCATGCGTTTGCATTCACCATCCAGCCAAAATGTAAAAATAAAATCCTTTTTGCCCCAGATTTATTTAGTAAACATTTCACATTAAATGAAATACTGTTACAACAAATTGTTACAGCGCATTGTCACAACAGCAAACACATATTGAAAATACTATTAAAGAACAAAAATGCAAGTTATTCAGCAGTTTTTAAAACTCAAATGCCACTTATGAAAACAAAATCCTGCTGCTAAAAACGGTGTACACATGAAAATACTGTACAGACACAGAACTATATTTCTCATCTGAAACTCACAACCAGATCACACCTCACAAGTCAGAGTACAATATGGTACTCACTGTACAAAGGTTCCAACCTGCTTAAAGTTAAAATTCTCCTTGGGTTTAAAGTACAGCACAGCACGTAAGGCAAAATATAGGAATTATCATCCAGTTCTTTGAGTTTTAATTAAACATCAGGAATTTAAGGCAATCTTGGAAAATTTTTGCATTGTTTTATATAAATGAGTGGGGACTTACAGGTGACAAATTCACAAAAGCAACACTTAACTACCTCCAGTAAAACAGTTAGCTACTTGTAACACCAGAGCTGTATATTGGACACATTTGTCCCCTCAGAGATTCCAACTGGATATTCCAAAACGAAAGCATTTGGAACTGCAATGACTATCAGGAAACTTGCATATGGCATTTTATTAAGTTTCTTTTAAACAACTGAGCAAAAATCCAATGACTTTATGAACACACAAACTCACACCTATTTTAAAGTGCTTTCAAAAATAATCGTGTAATTAAGAAATAGAACTGGATGATAATTTAAATTGTATGACATCTTGTTTGAAGGTCTTAACTTTCAGATTGCATGAAAGATGGTACAGGCTGTACCAGGTTTATTTTAAATGCTAAACTGATTGCTGTATCAGATCTTCCTAAAATGGAGCACTTCGGTGATCAGCACAAGCAGCGTCCAAAACAGAAAAATGAGTATGTCATATCTGTTAGCGTACAGGATTCCTAAGTTTGACAGGCCGACAGCATATCTGAGTGTTCATCTTACACTGATGCACTTTATCAATATCCAAGCTAAACAGACCTGTATCTAGAAACAGCAGGATTTTTCATTAACTATTACTTCTTCCATTCTTAACATCAAACCTGAATACTAAAATGTTGCTTAATTTGGTATTCTAAATTTAGCAATAGGCTGCATTAACCTCAGTATCATGTGAAGTGGTAAGTCTATTTAACAATTTAATTTCACTATTGCCTAAATGAAAGGAATAACATACACTGCACTTGTAAAATGCTTTGAGATCCTGAAATGAAAGGCGCTATCTAGATATTGACAAACTATCACCATACCGGTCAGGTATGAATCTACTGACACCAGACCACGTAAGTCCATCTATTGTGCCACTTTCTGCACATGAACTTTTGTTTACTAATGATTCAAATGAGACTTAAGTGTGTATGTTAAAAAGCTGCATTCATGGAATATTCTTGTAAAAAAATTCTGTACATGTTGAATTACACACAAACATCTGTAGCTGTGTCAAGGCATAAACTCACCAATTAAACACTGTTTTGCAAACTAGGTTTTTGAGCATCTTTATCTCCTTGTTTAAATGGAGGATAAGATGCTCCTTAATTCACAAAATCCATGTATCACTGTGACATTGTGTAACTAGAAAGCAAAAAGCAGATGTAAACATTCAACTTGGGCATGTGCCCAAAACAACATGATTTTGGTTATGATCGGTTCCTAAAACTGCTTTGCTCTTCACTACCACAAACACTCCCTGTACAACTCCATAGCTACCTGTCTTCTATCAACAGATCAGCTGGAATCATTCAGTTATGCTATTATTGCTATGTAACTAGAATAAGCAATAGGTCATTCACATAAACAGCATATAAAATGCTTAATTTGTCCATTGTATTTGCTTACAAGTCCTGCTGAATTCTACCAAGTTAGTAAAGTATGAAAAATATTTGCAGGATTCCATAATTTGTGCAAACATTGGTAAAATGTAGATTTTTTTTTATGGTTAAAAGATAATTCTTTCATTGTTGAAGATGAATCTTAGCTTATGGAAGAACAAGAAAACTGCAGTTTGCCTGGCTGCAATTAGTTTTACAGGAGCTCAGACTAAATTAAGTACACCCAGAACACCTTATTTTATGTACTTAAAAATGGCTTTTTAGACAACATTGTCGAATATTATTGCACTTTCAAAATTAATATGTGAATTTTCAGAGTGAGGGGAAACGTACATTGGATTATTATGTTAAAATCGGGATGTGGAAAATAACTCCAGAAACAGAAAAATGTATCAAGTAACAAAATTGGCAAGGATAAGTACGAACATTAGACCACACTGCAAAATAAACATGATTCCTTGCTTAAAACAAAGAAAAATGTAGCAAAACATACTATAATAACCTAAATTAACATTTATTCAGTCATTTATTTTAATGACTGTTAATCCTGCACAGTCTTTTTTTAATTTATCCTTCCAAATCTTAACTAATTTTGATTACTGGTGTCACTGATGTAGACTTCTTTAGAGTCTGGTTTATCACAAGAATCACCTTCAGTATTCAGTTACAAAGGATATGTGCACAGTATAAAAACTATGCCCAGTGCTTTTTATTCAATGTGATATTTTTTAAAGGCAAAACTTGTTTAAAGAGGCAGAAATGCACTGTTCATCCAGTCCATGTTTATGAACAACAGGAATATTAAACTAGCTCAACTGAAAACATTTAGAGTATGTTGTGTTATTACTGATATTTTTATAGGCACAAATTAATCAAGCAGATAAAAAGAAACAAACACACTAGAGAACAATCAAAACAAATATTGTTTTACGCATACTGCACTAGATTGGTAACAGCCTTGTGGTAAATCCTACAGTTAGCACCATTTTGATACCTGAACACTCTGTAAAAGCAATCACACATTCTTAAAAGCGGGGGGAAAAAAAGTTACAAGAAAGTATAAACACAAGTCTGATAGTACTAGGGATGAGTTGGACACGTCTTTCTAAATATTTACACCTATGTTGTGAACTCTGCAGTGCTACTTAAGAAAACCAAGACATTGTTGATGAATTAACCATTTAAAGCTTTCTTTGCTTTACGATTACAAGCACATTGCAGACTAGGTAAGTAATTTCATCTAGCATTAGTCAGTCCACAACAAAATGATAGGGGAAGTTAAAGAGAGTCAGTTAGTTGCAGTTTGTTTCAATAGGTTCAAAAATATAAAAAGGCATGAAACTTACCTTGCCAATGTATTAACTTAAATTGTCACCAAAGATAATTATCTCCAGCCCAAAACACATTAAGCAGGTAACAAAGGAGAGTGTACAGGCAACATACTATGGCATTTATTATTTACAAACCTTGAGATTCAGACAGAAGGCAGCCCTTTAGTTGCTATTCATAGAAAAGTTTGTGAAGCACTGGCATTTTCTCAATATGAAGACACAGCCAGTCAATTATTAACAAATAGTCCAATCATACAACATACTCGAATATCTTTCATCCCTAGCACAGTAGACTGCATGTTTCATAGTAGGAAGAGGTAAAAGCTCTAAAAAGTGAAAGGATTAGCTGTACAGTAGGTTTTCTAATCCTATTCCAGGTGTTTTAATATTAAGATAACAATTTCATGCCAGTAACAGGATGCAGTCCATACCCCAGATTGGCAACAAGTCTTTCATTTGTTTTGTTTTGTGTAACTAACAATAAACCAAGGCCAACTTTTGGGAAAAAAACCAACTCTGTCAATCAAATCTTTACCCTTTTCCTCCAAACTCCAGAAAATGCAGCTGATGGTCTCCATGAATTGGGCATTTTTTCAAGCAGGTCCATGAGTTTACACTTTTCATCAAAGTGCAGTCAAACCAAAATTGCATCGACAGTACATCATGCCAGCAGAGTCCAGCCACGTATCCGAGATAGGGTCATATTTCTGGACAGTGTTCAGATAGGATGACCCTGAGTGACCGCCAACAACATAAAGGTAGTTATCAACTACCGCTGCACCAACTCCTATTAAAGGGAACAAGATGCAAAATTCATTAAGAATATAATTTAGCAGAACAGAAACATCAAAAGCAGAGTTTTTGAAGAAGGCTGCATGTGGGTGGAAAAAAAAAAAATCAGTGCCCATTTGGATCCAGGTCTCCTTTCTTGAATCACCCTGCATCCTCCCACCCCCCAAGCCAAACACTGACCTTTTCCCCCCAGTCAGACAGGGAGGAAGGACTAGGCAGTACTGAGAATGAACCAGCTGCCTAGGACAGTTCTACCCCCATGTTCTACCTACCAGTATTAGTTTTTGTTTTATAAATCTTGGTCAAGATTTTGCCATTCTTTGAATGAAAATAATTTTCATTTCCAGATATTCATAAACAGACTCTTTGAAGTCAGTGGGGCCTAAGGCTCTACTCAATGTGAGTACAGGTTGAAGAATTAGGCCTTTTATAATAATTAGGAAAAGAAATTATCTTGTAATTTATTCACACAAAGCAAAAGATAAAGTGAATATTTAGTCATTCTTTCACAGGACATTAAATTTTTTTAGTGAGTGCTGATCTATTCAGGGAAAAGACATGATACTCTGAAGGCCAAGTCCTGCATCCTTAATCTTGTCATTCTTCTATCAAGTCAAATGGCAGTTTTGTCTCTAAGGTCACCAGGATAACCTCTTGGCATTCTCAACATTTTACACATTCCTACCTGTTCTAGGTTCCTTCATAGGTCTACACACCGTCCATTGATTTTGATGGGGGTCGTATCTCTCGATGCTTGACAAGTGAGATACCCCATTGTGTCCACCCACTACAAAAATGAAGCCCAGCATGACAGCAACACCAAAGTTTATCCTTTTGTCCGCCATTGAAGCTACCGTCTCCCATGAGTCTTTACTTGGATCATAACGTTCCATGCTGCAGATACAAATAAACAACTTGTAAGCCTTGGGTTTTAATGACAATTGTTTTCACTGAGTTTTATACCACAAGAGACTTATCTGCATTCACCAGGGATTTCTAGGTTGCTTCTCTCAACTAAAAAGTTTGCTCCATTGTGTAAGTCAATGAGGAAAAAAAATGTTTAGGCTACTGGAAAAATCCTGCAGTTTAGCTGCTTTTCACCAAGGCTGGTGCAAAGAAGCCACGAAACCAACATTAGGGATGTTAGATATTGTTTATTTTAGTAATCGTGTAGCTACAACAATTTTTAGCAGTCACGCAGTTATTAAAATGCTCCCCCTCCCAGGGAACCCCCTGCCAACTCTGCGCTTCGGCTTCTATCAATCCAGGCGTATCAGTTAGTCATTTAAATGACTGTACACTAGCCAACACTCAACAACAGAAGGATCCTCCAGCAAAGTAGAACTGGCATAACTGAAGAATCAGCCCACAGAATTGCCAACAACAATTTAAAAACCTTCCCTCATGGCCCGTTCTGCCTGTACCCAGAAATTATCAGGTTACGATAATCACAGGATACATTTTGAGGAGAAACAAGAGCGAGTACAGGCTGAGGGTTCTTGTGAAGGACAAGTGTTACTATAATTCAAGGAATAACAATCATCTGAACATTTCACAAGTCTGCAAGGGAGTTTAACTAGGACATCTTTCAGGCACAAGGATTTCCCCATCTTGCCCAAACACCGAGGCCGGAGGGGTGGTGATGGAAGTGGGGAAGGAGTACTCATCAAGAATGGCAAAACAGGGTTTGAAAATCACTGCATAGTAGCGGAGGATGAGACATATCCTCACTGCGGGTAAATTTGCAAGCAGCATGCAGCCCCGCAAAGCATGCTTCCCTGCGCTGCACGTGTACAGAAGACAGAATGGTTACTACAGACATAAGCAATGGCTGCAGTCCCACCAGATGAGCAGCCCCCGTGGCATAGGGGGCAGAAGAGGGGAGAAGACAGACAGAGGAACCAGGAGGAGAAGTGCACTGAAGGCAAGAAGCCTATTACAGAGGAGTCAGCTTCCAGGGCTTGTATGAGCCCGATGACCAAGTCACTAACAGGGTCCACAACCAGGGAAAACAGAGTCACTCAAGAGAAAGGGAATTTTGAAAAAGGAAAGCTAGAACTACCTGGCACAATTTCAATAGCTCTGTAACTGTGGGTGATGCTGGCAATTCCTTGGTGTTCAAGACACGAATGCATGATTGGAGTAAGGCTATCATAGCTGCTCAGTGTTGAGGTGTGGTCAGAGTGTTTCTTCCTTAAACTCTGCATTGGTTTAACACTTAAATAAGTACACTTCGCATTATTCCAGTGAGGAATGCAATAGTCCCTCCCCCAACATCTAACAAAACTCATGTCTAAGACACTCATGCGTGTCTTCGCCATTCATCAGCTGAACAGCACCTCCTTTGTCACAAACTAGGGGTCTGACTCTTTTGCCATTTAATTCAGCGCCAAGAACTTTAGCAGCAATAGAACCAGATGCCACGGCAGCAGTGCTCCATGAGCCTGCTGTTTAAAGTGAGGCCTTTTGAAGAGCGATGCCCAACTGTTCTGCTGCCATTGCTCATGAGGGGAAGTTTGTGTTGCTGCATCCTATGACCCTAATGCTGCAGCCAGAGCATAGATTTCACAAATTGGGGAGCATGGATTCTTGACCGTTTGCACAACACAAGCCATTACATTTGACTCAGGCACTGCTAGGCTGAGCCCAATGACGTTAGTTCAAAAGAAGATTAAACTGCTGCGTGCCACAGGCAAAGAACAGGAGAGACTGAGGTGCCTACAACCTTGTTGCAATGGCTTGAAACGGATTGAATGGGAGATGCCCACCAGCAGGTGGTTCCTGCTCCATGCTGCAGATGAAGGTAAAAACCTCCAAAGGCCCTGGCAACATGACCCAGGCTAAAAATTTCTTCTTGATCCCAAATCTGTCAATCAGTTAGACCCTGAGCAAAACCTGGCAGGTCAGCCATCTAGAAAGAAAATCACATCAGAGCACTGATCTATCCAATCTGATACTTCAGAGGGAGACAAAACAAACCAATACCTATCCGGTCAATTGCGCACCAGGAAAAAAAAAACCCTTCCTAAGCTTGCAGGGTGACTGGCTGAAGCATGAGATTTGAATATAGTCAGAGCTACAAGCATTATGAGCCTGTTTAGGGAAATGCAAGCAACCCTGTTCTTGCCACGGCCCAGGTAATAAGGGAATGGACAAGGGGATTCACGGCCAGAAGGGACCAGGGACCAAGATCCATGTGGTGAGAAGCTGGCAACTGACAGGAGTGCTGCTGACTTCAATGGAACTCATTATGGGTGTAAGGTTCCAAGCTCGGGGATCTGAACATAGGACGAAGGCCTCTGACTGTTTGTTTTTGTGCTCATCCTCCTGTACTGGATCTTTATAATCAAACAAGTCTAAAGCCCAGTTCAGCTCAGCAAGATACATGAGTAACCAGCCTTTTAGCACACGTGTAATCCCACTGCAATTATGGACTTGAGTAACTAAGTGAACAGAGGAGGCCAAAGCACTAGATAATGACCCTTTAGAATCTGGGTTTTCGGGGTTTTTTTTCCATACTTGGGGTAAACACCTAATGCCTCAAAGATGCACCATGAATAAATATTCTGGAACTTTAGCTGGAAGATGGTCAATGTGCATATTTTAAGAATTTAGGATTACAGCCAGTAGAATGTGAGGACCTGCGATCACAAACACTTTTTTTTTTTACATTGACAGCTTCATCTTGTTAGCCTCCGAATTTTTTAAGCTTTTAGATTTTTCTCTTAAGATTTGTATTCCAGGAAGAGCTGAGCTAGAGCACTTCAGCTGTACATTAAAAGAAGGCTTCCCAAAGGAATTCTCAGGTTGATGAAGCAGAGCAATAATTAATGAGGCCCACCGTGGTTTACCACTGATCTTACTTAGAAACGTTAACAAGCAGCTGCTGATCACAAGGTAAATATTATCCCTCATTCTCCAAGTTCATGTTAGTTTGATCCTGCAGACCTCAACAGTACGTACCTGTTCATATGGGCAGGCCCATAACCTCCGATGGCATAGATCATTCCATCCAAGACAGCAGCAGCAAAACAACTTCTTGTTTTACTCATTGGCGCCACCGGCTGCCATTCCTTAACCTTTGGAATGTATTTCTCTACTGACTGTAAATACGATTGCCCATCATAGCCACCTAAGGCATACAGTTCCCCTGCCAGAACCACTACTCCAAGAGTACTTCGGCTCTCATTCATTCTTTCAAGAGATGTCCAGGTATTTGTATCGGGATCCCAGCATTCCACTGAATTTTCATGCTTTCGGTAACTGATGCCTTGACACATGTGCGTTGCAATCCCTCCTACAACATAGATCTTCTGGTCCAGGACACATATTCCAAATTCATAGCGGGGAATGCTAAGAGGTGCCAGACCTATCCAGGAGTCTTTCTGCGGAAAATACATCTCAACACTGGAGAGGAAATAGAGAATTTGGATTAGGTGAACAGACTGTACTCTCTGAAGCTGTGCTAAGTCCTACCAAGTACTATTCATTTGTTAATGACTGGAATGAATGTTTCACACCCAGGCCTGATGTACCTTGGATCAGGCCTCAGGTCATCCAGATCCAAGAATACTGAGCATTTCACAGTCACTGATTAACATGTGTGAAAGAGTTATTCAGTGAGGTAACACTTCCTCCAAATATACAGTAAGAAGGGAAAATTCCTATAAGCCACCATGAAAATTATCACTATATGGTCACTCAACCCAGAAATCTGCTGACAACTGGCATTAATGTTGCCATAGGAAATCCTGCCTCTGCAGTCCCGGAGCCGGCGTCAGACCCCAATACGACTCCTGTGATCATAGTGGGATTTTTCCCACTCTTATTTCTTTGGTAGTTACAGAATCCAGCAACCTCAGTCTTCACAAAAAGGTTCAAGGCAAGAGACAGATAAAAATACAGCAGCAAATATTACAGCTCTGCTGTCCTGCAGGAGAAAGCATTCCGTGCTGCAGAATGGTATGGCCTATTTTCAGCTCCCTGCTTCGGGAGCAGCTATCTGCATGTGCTCTTCCCCCTTCCATCTCTTGCCTTGAATTTTTTAGAAAAGTTAAAAACAAAGAAACATACAAACAGCTCTTTATGTCCACATGAATTGTTTAAACTCAAGGACTTTGGTTCAATTACAGCAGGGCAGAGAAAAAGCTCCCTATTTCACTGCATTTGCTGAAGGCTTGAGGAGAGCAGAAAACAATGGATTTCTGACAAAAATATTGGGAAGAGTCTTACAATCAGTACTTCACTGTGAGACTTCGCAGAAGAACAGTACCAGAGAGACTACTGGAAAAGTACGCTATTGAACAGAAAGTCACAAATTCTCATGATCTCCAATCCTTAGATCTGAAAAACTGACAAATTTCCCATTTTGAGGGTACATCTACACAGCAGTGTTATTTCGGAATAATGTTAGTTATTCCAAAAATAACATAGCGCACATATACACACCATGCCTTTATTTTGAAAGGCTATTGAGCTGAAGGACTTCTTACTCTGACTCCTGTAACCCTCATTTTACGAGGAGTAAGGGAAGCTGAAGGAAGAGTGTTCTTCCTTTGACTTCCTGCTGTGTAGACAGTGCCAAAAGCTGAATTAAGCTATTTCAACTTCAGCTACGCAATTGACATAAATGAAGTTGCATAGCTTAATTCGACTTTAGCCGTGCTGTGTAGATGTACCCTGATTATCTTCTGTGCCAATATAGGTTGAATCTCTCTAGTCCGGCACTCTCTGGTCTGGTAACATCTGTGGTCTGACATGATTTTAGTCACTTATCGTGGGTGTGGCCAATTTTCCCATGGTCCCATAAAGTTTGCTACAGCCACCAGTCCTGGTTCTCAGTGTTCTGTGCTGTTATTCAGCTCTAATTTACCCCTAAATATTTGTTAAGAGCCCAGTAAGCGGTGGAAGTGCCGGTAATGCTATCAGACAATATTGACCTCTTGTGGATCATCAAATTCTCTGGTTCGCCACCGGTGAGGTCCTGAGGGTGCTGGACTAAAGAGGTTCAGCCTGTTGCGGTTTCCAATTTTCACTTTGCTTCAGAAACGCTATGTTTTCAAATCAAGTTTGGAAAAGTTAAGTGTAGTAACATCTACAGTAAATCATAATAAAGAACATAACAAATAGTTCTCTCAAAATTAAAAACTTCAAATGACAAGCTATTTTTTTCTTTAAGTCATGTAATTTTATGAGTTTGGGTTCAAGTTATTTAAACAGATACTAAACGCCTTTGTACTCTAAGAACATGTCTGAATCATGGTAGGTATTACAACCCCATCCAGTATCTTTAAGCACCACTGTATTAAAATTATAAATGGTTTATGTATGATTGCATTCTATTCCATGGGAGAGGGCTACCAAAGCTCATGCAGGAAATGAAAACATTCGGGGCGATTAAGGCCTGTCACTAAGACTACAACTAGTATATTTAAATCTCTGTAGAGTTGTAAAACTGGGCTTTCTGGAAACAAGACAGAGAAAGGGATTTTGGTATAAAACGATGACCCTGAACTGACACACGGGGCCTACTGTATGATCCAGTGAGCAGACAGGACCTCTTGACCAAGGGCCCCAATCCCAAGGAAAGGCTGGAAAGACTTTGGCATCCTAGAGATCCCAAGACACTGATGGGTAACTGCTGGTAACATTTTACCATGCAGAGCAGAACCCCTCTTGTGTTTATCTTCTCTGTAATGCTTTTACCATAAGAATGCATATGCTAGCACAGAGCAAACTGGGCAGTAACTGGCAACATGATCTTCTGGTCCCCAGAGAGAAAGCAAAGCACAGGCCGCAGCCTTTGGGCAAACTGCCTTGCCCGGATATCACAGCATGGACGGGGAGCTGTGCAGCTTGAAAATGCCAGTCAGGAATGGAAGTGACATGGGTCTCCATCAAAGACAGGTAGAAGCTGGAATGGGCCCCCTACCCATGATTCCTTGAGGGTAAATACAGGTGCAATCACCAAGAAAGTGCAACATGAACACCCCTATCATACAACAGTAGAATAAGGTTAGTGCTATAGTATTCTATGAACCACAAAACAAGTCACATTTGTCTGAAAATACAGGCAATACCCAAGAATACCAGAAATGGAAAACACCCAAGAAAAAGTCATGTTTCTCTCTCTTTCTAAAATACAGTTTGCTTTGGACATCTGACAACTCAGGTGTCTAGAGAATATGACCACTGGAGCCTATTCATAGGGAGGGACCTTGTTCAAGCTCTTGGATACCCTGGCTTGAAAGGTGGTGGGAAATTACATTTGCCTCCCTCAGGGAAGGATAGGAGCCCCTGCCCAAAAGAAAGGGAAGAAAGGGCTGTGTGGTGCACACAATTAATCAGTTACAAGGGAGATTAGCACATCTGGCTTCTCCTAGGCCAGTGGTCTCCAACCTTTTTACACCCAAGATCACTTTTTAAATGACAGACCAAGCCAAGATCTACCGCCCCGCCCCTTCCTTGAAGCCCCACCCTCTCTATTATCCTTCTCTCCATCACTTGCTATCCCCAATCCTTATACTGCTGCTCTTTTTTTTTTATTCTTCTGTAGGAAGAGGTTTGTCCAACATTTGGCCTGTCTACACTGGACCAAATGTCAGGAAAAAAACCCCTTCTTTTGGAAGCCCCCTTATTCCTTGTGGAAAGAGGAACAAAGGGGTGACCAAAAGAGCCTGTTTGCTCTTCCACTAAAAAAGCGGAAGAACAAACGCAACCCTGGATGCAGAAGAGTTTTTCTGGGATATCTCCAGAATCCTGAAAAACTGCAGTGTAGCTGGACCCTTGCTGGGCTGAGACAGGATGTGTAGGCTCTGGGGTGGGAATGAGGGATTTGGGTGTGGGAAGGGGTGAGAGGTGCAAGCTCTGGGAGGAAATCTGGATGCAGGAGGAGGTGGAGAAGGGGACACTGGCTCGGGGAGGGGGCTCCAGGCTGGGCGGTGTTGGGATACTAAGCAAGCCACAGGCTTGCGGATGTGAGGGTGCAGGAATTTGGGTTGGGGTATGTGAGGGGCTGAGGGCATGAGGTTCCAGTGTTTGATAGGTTCAGAGCTAGGGTCTGGGGAAGGGGGAGTGCAGGAGTGGTTGTGGCCAGATGGGGGCTTGGCCCCAATTGGGGGTTTGTTGGCCAGGCTTCATTTTTAAATAGAATACTATGTTAAACAGAAAACGTTTCTGCATTGTCTTTATTTATGAGAATGGCAGGGAACCTGCCTTGAGTCAGGGGTCACTGACCCATAGAAAAGTCATTTGGGAGCAGGGGACACAGTACTGGGGAGGAGTGCTAGTGGGTTCTGGAGCAGGGAACAGGGTGCCAGTGGGGGCAGGGGAGAGGGGGCAGGGTGCCAGGACAGGTTTCTGTAGTAGGAGACAGAGTGCCAGAAGGAACTGGTTTCTGCAGGGAGGGCAGGGTGTCGGGGGACAAGTTTCTGCAGGGGGGGGGGGGCAGGTTTCTGCAGCTGGGTCGGGGGGGCAAGGGAGAGGGAACAGGGGGCCAGGAGGGCGGGTGACAAGTTTGGGGCAGAGGAGAGGGAACAAGGTTGGGGGTAGGGAGTTCCCTACACCAGCCACAGAGGGAAGCCTCCGACCCGCGCTCCCTCCGGACTGACCGCAGGGCAGCCGGGCTGGAGCGAAGAAAAGCGGCTGCCCGGCCAGCTGGCCATGGTGCTCAGCCAGGGTGCCACCAAGCTCCACGTGGGCAGGTGCAGAGGGGAAGCCACCCAATCAGCTGGAGCGCGGTTCAGCCTCCTCTGGGCTGAACCCCAGAGCCAGCAGGCCAGGCAGCTTCTCCTCTGCGCCCGCCCACGTGGTGCACCCTGGCTGAGCGCCATGGCCAGCTGGCCGGGCAGCTGCTTCTCTTCCCTCCAGCCCGGCTGCCCTGCGCTCAGCCCAGGGAGGCTGCGCCTAGCTCCAGCTGTGCAAGCCACAGTCAGCTGGCTGGGGTGTTTCAGCCCTCCCAGCCTCCCAGCTCCCACCATTCCTTGCAGCTACTCACCTGTGGTGTTGCTCAGTGAGTAGCTGCTCCTCAAATGAGGAAATCTAATGTAAATGTCCTGCGCAGGCGCGCAGTTCAGAGAGGGCTCAAGAGCTACTCTTAGAGCCCCTGAGATCTACCGGTAGCTCACGATCTACTGGTTGGTGACCACGGTCCTAGGCCATGGGGATGATAGCAGCTGTTGCTATTAGTGCTACCATTAGTGCTGAATTAGCACCTCCTCTCTATTCCAAGCATTCACTCTCCTCCAACTCCAGCTGTGCGCTTTGGAGCATGCTCAGTGCAGGTGGAATGTTGTTAGAAGTGTGTTGCTACAATACTGTGTATATGCAAGTTACAAGAGTCAGAGTAGGGATGTTAGATATTGGTTAATTGAATAGTTGAGTAACCTCATGAATTCTTATCGCTTAGGAGACTATTCTATAGTCTGCGGGAGCGGGGCCAGCAGCCAGTGTGCTCCGGCCTCACTCCCAAGGAGCCCCCCCCCGCCACTCCATGCTGCTGCCACTGTATCAGAGACAGCAGCATGGGATGCCAGGTGGGAGCTGGTCTGCGAGGGGAGCCAGTTTAAAAACCAGCCCCCTTGTGGACCTGTGCTGTTGCCGTGGTGATCCTGCGGCCAGAAATGTGCCTTTTGCGGTCCGCATGAAAATCCAACAAAATTTGGGATTGACATTTTCCTCTGACTTAAGGATGTTAAATATCGACTATTTGATTAGTCAATAGGGCTTAGGGCTGTTGCTACACTTCAAAGGCCAAAACGCTGCATGGAGCCTGGGGTCAGCTGGGGACTAACCCACTGATACCGGGCTCCACGCGGCACTGCCACTTTGAAACACCGTGAGAAGCCTGATGCTGGGCTCCCTGTGAGTTTCAAAGTGGCAGCACCACACAGAGCCCGGGGTCAGCGGGGGATCCTGGGCTCTGCTGCTTTGAAATGCCATGAGGAGTCCCCAGCTGGCCCCAGGCTGCAGGCAGTGTTTTTAAAGCAGCAGCTCCACACGGAGCCCGGGGTCTGTCCCCCGGCTTCAAGTGGTGCTGCCGCTTTCAAGTACCCCTTCCATTTGCTGCCTCTTTCTGATAGAGGCAGCAAGTGGGGGAAGCGACTAGTTGACTAGTCCTTCACATCCCTGCTCTGACTTAGGGATGTAAAAGTGTAGTCAATTAACCAATAAGAGAAAGCTTGTAGGTTAATGCTATAGACTACACATATTTCCCCTCCTCTCCCACTGGTCAGCAGCCCAGCTTAGTTCCGGCTCACGCCAGGTCCAGGAGCTCAGACCACCCCCTAGACAGGGGCTGCTGCCTCCCTGTACCACTACCTCTTTATCAGTGCCAAATTTCCAAGTTCTTATTCCAAACACTGGAGACACACAGCTCTTAAAAATTACCCAGCCACCTATTTGAACTTGGAAGAGCTATTTCCACACCCCATCCCCTCATTCTTAGAGACCACTGTGCACTTTGTGCTATGGCACGCAAAGTCGGGAACAGTTCAGACTAAATGGTTTTAAGCAACTGAAAACCGAGGCTTATAAGTATAAAACATCCTAAACTAAAGGTGTAGCTACACTTCATCTATCAACACTACTTACAATAAAGGATTTAAAACGCTAAAATAGAACTTATTAACTTAAGTTAGACCACATCAAACATCACTTGAAAAAATAGTTAGTCCCAATTGTACATTCTGGTAAGTACAAGGTCTGTTTTAAGCCACCAAGAAGGTTTTGTGGGAAGCACATCTGTGACACCTACACTACAGTTTTACTATTTGGCAGTCAAGAACCGTGACTGTGGAGAGAAACAAAAATCATGTACACCATAAAGCTCTGAAAGGGTAGCAAGGCAAAAATAAATGCATGCCACCCAAATTATCTTGTGAGGCTTTGTAATATTTCTCATTGTAGAAAAGTTCCCAGCACAAATTAAGGAACACATTTCAGGGAAAATCATATATGAAAATAAAGATCACAATATGCTCTTGATAAGCCTGTTTCCTGTGATTTTTTTTAATTTGACTTTTAATTATTTAGATGTTCATGAAAGAAGGCAGAACACCGACCATCTCAAGACTGAAGTCCTTTAATTACAAATTAAACAATTACAGTCCAAAGACTGTTTCAACCTTACCTGGAGGGACACGTTAATACAGGTTGGACCTCCCTGGTCTGGCATCCTTGGACCTGACTGGTCCGTGATAAGGAATTTTTCCAGACCAGAGAAGGTAATTTCAGGCCCCCTGCTGCCACCCCCCCATCCCCCCAGGATTCCTGGTTCCCCCACATCACCCAGCTGAGCTGCGTGCCAGCTTCTGGCCTCTCCCGAGTTGAGCCCATGCACCAGTTCCTTGCCCCTCCCCCTTGCAGCCCAGAGGACCTTGCACTGGCTCCTGGTGCCGTCCCCTGCTCAGCCCAGCTGAGCCAGGAGCCGGCTCCCTGCCTTCCCACTCCTGCAGCTCAAATAAGCTGCACACTGGCTCCCAGTCCCCGCTTCACAGCCCAGCTGAGCCATGCACCAGCTCCTGGTCCTTGCAGCACAATGGGACTTTCTGCTCCTAGAACATCCATGGTCATGCCGGACCACAGATATTGCCGGACCATAGAATCCTGGATTTTAGAGATGCAAACTGTACCACATAGTTTCAGCAATTCTCCTTACCTTTCCAAACAAGCAAACAGCCCAGCTTTTCCTCCTACAGCACAAAGGACTTTAGGAGCACACCGTGGTCGTGTCATCAACACAGTTTGATGAGAAAGTCTGTGCTCAGGCATGAAGTGGTATTTCAGGGCTTCATTCAGTAGATGTTTACAAGTATGGTCATCACGAATAAGATGGTTTGCTTCATACAACCGAGTTAGAAACTTAACACTCAGCAGTGGCAACCGGACACAGTGAAGCAACTGCGCTAAGTACTTCTGTCGCTCCTGCACATCGTACTTGATCCAAGACTCCAGTGCATAAAAAACAGTCTCTTCTGTGACAACATTCAAACAGTCATTTGAAACAATTTCATCTAATTCAGCATGTGTGAGCTCAAAAAATTCTTCAGTCTGACAAACGTCTTCAAAATTCTGGCAAATATATTTGTTAGCAGCCAAGTAGAGGTCGTGGCAGCCATACGTCTCTGCGAAACGAGAAATCCCAATGCAGTTGCCAGGGTCTAGCTGGCTTTCGAGAAACGTGCAACATTCCTTTAGGACAAGTTTGATCTGAAGGAGATTTGCAGCTGGAAGAAGTGACTCTACAGTGTCCTGCGAGATGAATACAGTCCCTGTGTATGCATATTCCACTATGGCCTGCAGCGCAGCCTCATCAATGCACTGGAACTCTACCTCGGAGTTCTCCTTCTCTGAAAGATTTCCAGTGAACATGGCTTTGAAATATGGACTGATGCTAGCAAGTACCACCTTGTGTGCATGGATCTTGACATCACCGACTCTAAGGATAATGTCACATAGCTCATGGTGTTGGCGAAGGAGGTTCAAGCCCTGCAAAAGCTGTTCAGAGTGTAAGTGGGTTAAGTTGGCAAGCATGTAGGTTGGAGATGACTGGTCCATCTGTGACAAAGAAAATGTTAAATATGTTACTCAGAGTTCATTATCCATTTTACTTAGAACTCAAGCCATTAAAAAGACAACATTTCAAAAATCGTATTTATTTTTATAATTCACGCTATTATTTTAATTATTACACTATGCTCCAGTTGGACAACTAAAACAAACATTTTGCTTTCTGATTTCCCAACTAGCAAAGTGCTTTTTTATGCACGTTAAAGTCAAAGATATATATATTTTTTAATTTTCTCCCTTACAGAAGCTGTATTTTGGGTCTAGCATACTTGACAGCATGTTTGAAATGGGGGGTTGCATCAAATATACACAACCACGACAGTTTAAGAGATCATATTCATTTTGGCCAGAGCATAGAAGTTCGTAAACTTCTACAGATCACTGTCCTTCTCTGAGTAGTTGATGGGACAGTTCGTAACTCTGATCTTCTACTGTACTGAGCAAACCCTGCGAAAAGGAAACAATTACTACACATGTCCCTGTGCCATACACTCTTCAAAATTAATATTTTGCTAGGCAGTTCAATATTTTCCTCCTTCCTTCACAAGAACACTGGGGACTATTAATTATTTAATATTTAGAAAATGCTTTGAAGAAAAAAGTTCTTAAACATTACAAATTAAATTGCAGTTTTAGAAAACAAAGGGAGTGCTTATTTTAGAATCTCTTATTTCAAAATCATTTTAAACAATTATAAGGAACTATTCTGCCTACAAAACTAAACTACTTTTCTTATTATGACAGACTGACAATATCTTGAACAAACCTTATGGAATTAAGAAACTTCACTGAATTAAACCTTATTGAATTAGGGTTTCTTTGAGGCATTGTATATTAACAATGCAGCTGTGTGTTATTGGGGCACTGTATCTACCTTTTCTAGAAACAGGTGGTGGTGTTCCTAATCTACTTCCTCTGTCATCAATGCCTTGAAGCTAACATGCTGGAGAGGCTCACATATACTAGTTCAGATTGGATTCTCCAGGGATTAATGACAAAGAAAGGGGTTTGAATAACTAGCCTAGGTTTACACTGGCTCATGGGGTTTTCTTCCTGAACCAGCAAATGGACAGGACCCAGGATCTCCATCCTAAGGGTAGTGTTGGAAGGATTGTGTGCTTTTTTTAAGCTAAAATTGTGTTAAATCTATGGTCACAAGGAATCCCCTTGGGTGAAAGGCTGGAGGGCTGCTCCTGCCAGAATCGCTGTTAGGGTGATGTCCAGTAAGCTTATTAATATGTGTGTAGGTTCTTTCATTGTTTGCAAGATGGTTTCTTGGGGATGGTTCTTACCAGAAGAACAAACGCCGCTCACAAATGAAATGTAGCAAATATACCTGTGTTAACCGTCTCTGAAGAGGAAGTAAGCAGGTGTCCATCAGGAGCTTTTCTGTGCTGAGGATAACACGGGATAGGCAGGAAACCACACAGTCTGGCAAAACCCTGGTCAGAAGGCAAAGAGACACAGGTTTCCACCCAGAAAGGCAATGGCTAGGGAGCTGGAAGCCTGCGAGTGGGTGCACAGGCCTGACCATGGAGGGGAAATACAGCCCTGAACTGTGACGTCTATTATTATTTATTAAGGAAATATAATACCCCTGGCCTCCATCCTGAGTACAACCATTTGTATTTTTGTTACTGGTTCATAAACCACAGACATTTATTTGCTATTTTATTGCAGCCAGAATTATTACATTTGTTATTGGGGGGGAAAAAAGTGTCAAGTGGCTAAGAACTGGGGCAATGGAATTGCCTTTTGCAAATAACCATTAGAACTACCCCCTCATAGGTTTCCAGCACAATACAATAAACCATCAAAGTGCTCCTAGCTTTGTTCCAGTTAGGAATGTTAGCCAGTAGTCGACTACTTGACTTCTCAATTAAACTTATGCTTATCAGGCAGTCAACTGGTGTATCAACTACTCACTTCCCCCACCCCTTCCTGCCTCTATGAGAGGCGGTGGGGGGACAGGGGTCGGTGCTGGGGGGAGCTGGCTTAAAAGCCATATCTCCCCCCCCGTCCCCAGCAATATCGCCGTGGTGCTGCTCTGCCCCGCCCCTGCTGCCTCTATCACTCTTGATCATGACCCCCAACAAAAATACATATGAACATGGTGCCCTTCAGATTTCTCAATTTTAAATAAATCAGCTTTTCATCTGTTAAACTGACTACAGAACTTTCTCATTTTGCTTCTTGTAAGCTGATACTAAAACGTAAGGACTTGGTCACTGGCAAGTTTCTCTTCATCATATTTACAACTCCCCAACTAACATCTAATTTGCAGAGCAAAGCACTAAGTATTGAATCTGGAGGGACATAATTATTAGATCATGTTTAAATATAGAACATAGCAGTTGCTACCAAGAGGTGAAGAATTACAACCAAAGTAAAAACAATTTTGTGTACAAAAAACACACGACTTTACATCCCTTTCCTATTAGAATCTTGTATCAGGTTTTTAAGGAAACCCTTCACAATTCTCTGAAAACAGGACTGAGACAAATGGTCTCTGAATTTTCAGCATTCACAAGCTTAGTGATGCAATCTAGCAGCTAAAACCCCTACTTCTTATTTTTATTTCCTTTAGTTAAATGTATTTGCTTACAAAGATTATTCTACTTTGCCTCACTTCCTAATTTTACTCTAGGAACACACACAATCCAATGAACAACATCCTGAAAAAGACAAATTGCTAAAGATCCAGAATCATTACTGTGATAGGGAATAAAGCTCAGAACCTGCAAAAACTTGTGCATGTAATTTTGTGTGTGCGAGCAGACCCAAAGAATTAAATGTGGCTATTTACACTTGTGTTTACCAACACAGCGATCCTCAAATACATGCACTGAACCTTCATTCGTTTGAAGGAAGAACAAGATACATTCAGTAGAGAGAGACATATACTAAGGGTGTAAAATCCCCTTTAAAATGTTAACTGGTTAATTTATATGTTTAACTGGTTAACCAACCCGTTGTATTGTGCGGTGGGCCTGACTGGACTAGAGCAGCCTCTGCTCCAGCCAGGCCCACTGCAGCAGGCCACGCCACTGCTCTGGCTCGGCTCATCATACCACTCGGTCCAGCTGGGCCTACCACACGGCACCATGGGGTACTTCTCCAGTTGGGCTGGGCAGGACCTGAAGTACTGCACCATGTTGCAGGCGGGGGCTGCTCTGGCCAGCGTGGGTGTCGGTTAATCAGTTACCCTGGTAAGCATGCCAGGAAGGCAATGTTTACGAATAACCAGCTAACCTTTTACATCCTTAGTGCCTATTCAGATAACTTGCACTTAACAAAAGTGTGGTACTATTTCTATAAAACATGTAGATGAACTGTCAAGTTCTAGTCCTTTCTAATAACAAACATTAACATGGAAGTACAATAACTATAAAGAGAACTGTTAGGAAAAAGTCAAAATTAACTTGGAAAAGTTATGTTACGTTCTCTTGACCTATAAATCATCCTCCTTTCACAAATAATATTATGTAATGACTAGGGATGTAAAATCCCATATAATTAACCCATTAAACCAAGGGTAGGGAACCTAAGTCCTGGGGGCTGGATGCAGCCCCTGGCTTGCCTGGATCTGGCCCCCGAGGCTCAGGGCTTCCCCCCAGCATTGGGGAGTCCTTGCTGATGCTCCAGCTTTTCCCCCTTCCCTCCACCGTCCCACTATGGGGCTGAAGCACGCAAAATCTACTCGCCTGGGCTCCCTAGGCACTGGTGTGTGAAGTGCCTTCTTTTCAGTTTGGGGCCATTCTAGTGAGAGGTTTTTTATTGCTGTTTTTTTTTTTTTTTTTTGGCTTCTTACCTGTCTGCAGCCCAAGTGATAGAAGAGGGAAGATACAACAAATTAACTACCCTTTCAGACAAATTTACATCAGAAGAAATTAATAGCAAATTCCAAATAGCAGGCACAACTTTGGAAAATATGCTAGAAGGACATAGGTGTGGCTTTTGGGTACCATTACAATATAAATAATAGCTGTATATTGACAATCTCTTCAAAACACGGATTAGTTGAGACCTAACAAGCCTGCTCCATTTCTAAATTCTATGAACACATCATAGGACACTAAAGATAAGGGAGGTAAAATGCCAGTTAATCAGTTAACTGGTTAACACCTTAAACAGGATCCTACAGTATGCTTACTGGTGATGCTTACCAGTTAACTCAGGGGTGGGGAAACTCTTTTAGATTGAGGGCCACTAACCCACAGAAAAATCAGTTGGGGGCTGCACACAAGTGAGAAGTTAAAAACCAAACAAGCCCTCAATGACGTGGCCTCTGACTGAAAAGGAGAAAGACACTCTCCACATTTCTTTCACACACCAGAGCCTAGGCAGCCCAGCCTAGTAGATTTTGTGTGCTGCAGCCCCAGTGGGGACTGCCCAATGCTGAGGTGAGGGGCCCTAACACTCAGGGACCGGATCCAGGAAAGCCACGGGCCACATCCATCCCTGAGGTCGTAGGTTCCCTACCCGAGTTAACTGCTGACATCCCTACTAAATTCATGACTACTTTTGTCACCTCCACGCTGGATGTCCTCTACTTAGGGCTATTCCGAAAGTCAGCTCTGAAGTTTCAATCATAACAGAGCACACGCCTGCGAGGGGAAGGGCATGCGGTTAGCATTCTGCACTTGTTCTGCCAGCTCGACGTGGCTTCCTTTCCCGCACAGCACACGGTGCCGGGTTTGGCCCCACGGGTCAAGCTGGTTGGCCGTTTCCCCCTCACAAGACACCAACTGTGTCAGCATGTCCCCCGAGACGGAGACACTTGGGACCAAAGCGCCAGAGAGACCACAACGCTTCCCAGCGGGCTCCGGCCTCGTCGCCCGCCCGGCCAGGCCCGGCTCTCAGGGCTCAGCCCAGCGCGGAGGGTCCCAGGCCGGCCCGGACACAGCCCGAGGAAGCCAAATCCTGCGCCAAGTCGCGGGGGGGAGGCAGGGAGGGTCGGTTCGGGGTCTGCCCGCCCCCCCGTAGGAGCCCAGGCGGGGGGGGGGGTCGGTTCGGGGTCTGCCCCCCCCCGTAGGAGCCCGGGCGGGGGGGGGGGGTCGGTTCGGGGTCTGCCCCCCCCGTAGGAGCCCGGGCGGGGGGGAGGGGGTCGGTTCGGGGTCTGCCCCCCCCCCCCGTAGGAGCCCGGGCGGGGGGGGTCGGTTCGGGGTCTGCCCCCCCGTGGGAGCCCGGGCGGGGGGGGGTCGGTTCGGGGTCTGCCCCCCCGTGGGAGCCCGGGCGGGGGGGGGGTCGGTTCGGGGTCTGCCCCCCCCCCGTGGGAGCCCGGGCGGGGGGGGGTTCGGGGTCTGCCCCCACCGTGGGAGCCCGGGCGGGGGGGGGTCGGTTCGGGGTCTGCCCCCCCCGTGGGAGCCCGGGCGGGGGGGATTCGGGGTCTGCCCCCCCGTGGGAGCCCGGGCGGGGGGGGTCGGTTCGGGGTCTGCCCCCCCGTGGGAGCCCGGGCGGGGGGGGGTCGGTTCGGGGTCTGCCCCCCCGTGGGAGCCCGGGCGGGGGGGGTTCGGGGTCTGCCCCCCCGTGGGAGCCCGGGCGGGGGGGGGTCGGGGTCTGCCCCCCCGTGGGAGCCCGGGCGGGGGGGGGTTCGGGGTCTGCCCCCCCCGTGGGAGCCCGGGCGGGGGGGATTCGGGGTCTGCCCCCCCCCGTGGGAGCCCGGGCGGGGGGGATTCGGGGTCTGCCCCCCCCCGTGGGAGCCCGGGCGGGGGGGTTCGGGGTCTGCCCCCCCGTGGGAGCCCGGGCGGGGGGGGGGGGGTCGGGGTCTGCCCCCCCCCCCCGTGGGAGCCCGGGCGGGGGGGGGGTCGGGGTCTGCCCCCCCCCCCGTGGGAGCCCGGGCGGGGGGGGGGGGTCGGTTCGGGGTCTGCCCCCCCGTGGGAGCCCGGGCGGGGGGGGGGTTCGGGGTCTGCCCCCCCCGTGGGAGCCCGGGCGGGGGGGGGGTTCGGGGTCTGCCCCCCCCGTGGGAGCCCGGGCGGGGGGGGTCGGTTCGGGGTCTGCCCCCCCCGTGGGAGCCCGGGCGGGGGGGATCGGTTCGGGGTCTGCCCCCCCCCCGTGGGAGCCCGGGCGGGGGGGGGTTCGGGGTCTGCCCCCCCCCGTGGGAGCCCGGGCGGGGGGGGGTTCGGGGTCTGCCCCCCCCCCGTGGGAGCCCGGGCGGGGGGGGTTCGGGGTCTCCCCCCCAGGCCGAGCCCCCCGCCCCGCTCACCGGAGTCATGAGGGCGGCAGAGGCCGGGACGAGGCCCCCCTGGCCTCCTGTCAGAGCCCACCACACGGCGCCGCTGCGTCACTTCCGGGCCTGCGCCTCACGCGCGGGGCCGCCCCCACGGCCCCTTCGCCGCCGCCATCTTAGGGGATCACGTGACCCCGGCGCCGCGCGCGGCTCGGCGCTGCCCCTGTGCGGCCCCGCGGGAAGGTCACGTGGCGGGCCTTGCGCCGCGAGGAGGGGGCGGCGCGACGCGTTGGTTCGCTCCACCCCCCCCCTCTCCCCTCGCGCTTGGTGCCGGCCGCGCAGGCGCCCGGCGGCCCTGGCGACGGCGATGTTTTCCTCTCAGGCCGGTGCCCGCCGCTCTCCGGGGGCGCCGCCGCCGCCCGCCCATGGCCGCGGCCCTCGCCCCGCCCCCGCGCGCGGGCAGCATGGAGCCCGGTGAGCGCGCGCCCGGCCCGGCCCGCCCCGCCCGCCCGCTGGTCCCGCGGGAGCTGCTCGCCCGCCTGCGCGACCGCCAGGACTACCGGGGCCGCGCGCGCGCCGTGGGCGAGCTGCGGCAGCTGCTGGGCGAGGCCCGCCTGGGCTCCGCGCCGCCCGCCGCGCTGCTGGGCCTCGCCGGCCTGCTCGACGCGCTGCTGGGCGACCCCAACTTCGAGGTGGCGCGCGGCGCCCTGGCGGCGCTGCACCTGCTGGCGCGGCGCCTGGGCGAGCGGGCCCGGCCCTGCCTGGCCGCGCTGGTGGCGGCCGCCGCGCAGGCGCTGGGCGACAGCAAGCTGGCCGTGCGGCTGGAGTGCACGCAGCTCTTCGGCAGCCTCATGCAGGCGGCGGGCCCGCAGCCCGTGCTGGGCCTGCTGCTGCGGCCGGAGCACCTGCGGCACCGCAGCGCCAAGGTGCGCGAGGAGGTGCTCAACATCTGCATGGGCGCCCTGCTCGCCTACCCGAGCGAGGACTTCGACCTGCCCGCGCTGGCCTTCGGCCTGGCGCCAGCCCTGCTGGACGGCAAGCGCAGGGTCCGCCACGCAGCCCTGGAGGCCTTCGCAGTGTTGGCCTCTTCCATGGGCGCCGGAAACACCGCCGTCCTTTTTAAGGCTGTGGATGCTGTGGAATTGCAGGAAAACGGGGACGGGGTGATGCATGCTGTGCAGGCCAGGCTGGCCAGGAAAACCTTGCCTAAACTAACAGACCAGGGCTTTGTGGAGTACGCTGTGCCCATGCCATCCTCTGCCCATGGCAGGGGGACCCATCTGCCCCATGGAGCAGACACAGATTGGTTGCTGGCAGGCAACAGGACTCAGAGCGCACACAGTTACTGTGGGGATCACACAAGGGATGCTACGCAAAACTCTGGCTCTCACAGCCCTTATACTGACCCAGGGATATGTCCCAGAAGGGCTTTAAGCGCAGGTAAAGGAAAAAACAAACTGCCTTGGGAAAACGAGCGGGCTGGAGGCTCCGGAGGCTGTTCAGGAAGCCAGACACCTTTTACAAAGGGCATAGAGCAGGTATGTACAATAATTCACTTACTGCTTTTTTCCAGTCTCTTCCAGATAAGGATCTCAGCTCTTTGTAAACGTTTAATGAATGAAGTACCAAGATCCTTTTGGTATAGGTGGCATTGCTTCTGAGCTTAACATCCATAAATTAGTGACTTAACCAAGGTCATCTGAAGTACCCTTTGCCTCTGCACTAGATAACTTTCCCTTCTCACTATTTGTTGGATGTTCATGCAGTCTGCCTTTCAGCTAAGACTTCTTAAATTAAACAGGTGGTTTAATTTTACTATGGGTTGCTAACTAGAAAGCTAACTGCTAATGAATGCTGGTTTAAAAAAAATCAGTCTTACTGAAACAGTTTTCCCTGCTGCAAGTTTTGCCTTCACATGTTAATTTTCAGTCACTTAATTATTTAAACTCTGTATTTTTGCTCATGTTTCAGTACCTTGGAATTTGCCCCATATAATGGATATAGAATAACTGAGAACTTGGGGAGGAGGGGTGTCATTATGCACAAACATGTTCCTTAAGCAGTGTTTCCGTGTCTGTACTAGTATCTGAAGTGATGAAACTTTAATATTGACAGTCTTGGATGCTGATGTCATGTATTTATCCATAGAACAGATAGTCTAGGTAAGTGTTTCAATGCTGGCCTACAGAGGTCATGTCTGTGGGTGAAAAATAGATTTCACTCTGTTCATGTGTTTCTGAGCCTTCTTATTATATTAAGGCTAATTGACAGTGAAACATAAAATTAATCTAGTTGTGTATCATGGTATGCATTAGTGTCATAAATCTTTCACCTTTTTTAAAACTAGGAAACTTTTCAGGAATTTGGAACTTCAGAAATTACCACTGTTTTACTGCTTGAAGAGAGAATCTTCTCCGTGACATCACAACTGGTCGCTGTGGAAATGGTTCTGATTTTTTTTTTTAAGCGAATGTGCTCTCACCACTCACATATGCAGTGTGCAAAAGTGGCTTTAACCACAGAATTAGTAAAGAGTAGGCAGGAATGGTGTGAAATTCCCCCACATCAGTGTGTTTGTTTTGATTAGGGATGTTAAGATGCAGTTAATTGGCTAATTGAGTAGTTGATAGAATTTTTATCAACTACTCGATTAGTTGCCTAGGGAAAGCAGCCTGGCTCAATCCCAGCTCCCGCTGGGTTGGGACCCTCTACCCCTGCTGCAACTCTGCAGTTTAAATGTACTAATAGCTGGGTGGCCTGCCCACATGGCTCTTAGTAAATTTAAACTTCAGAGCCACAGTCCCAGAGCTGGGACTGAGGTGGGCTGCTTTGCAGCAGCCTCCCCTGCAGTCCTCCCTGCTCCTTCCCCCCCCCTTCTCTGCTGCCTCTATGGGGGGAGGTGGCATTGTGGAGACAGTCCTGGAGGGAATCATTTTTTAAGCTGGCTCCCCCCAGCACTGGCTCCTTCTGCTCCCTCCCCTTGCTGCTCTGATACAGAGGCTGCGGACAGAGATGCAAGTAGTTGACTCAACTAACGGCTAAGCCTAGGATTATCGGTTAGTCAGCTACTCACTAACATCCCTAGTTTTGACCTGTAGAAACAGCCTCAGGTGTTAGTGAATTATTCACTACAATTTCTTATTCTCCTTGACATTGTTGGGATATAGTCTCTACTAGACCCAGAAGGTCGGCGTAACGTACACAACTCTAGCTATGTCAATAACATAGCTGGAGTCAGCATACCTTAAGCTGATCTTGGCGTTTGCGTTGTGTTCACAGTGGGAGGTCGACGGGAGCAAACACTCCTGTCGGTTTCCCTTACTTCCTGTGACTGATGCACGAAATCGAATGCCAGAAGATCAGTAAGGATGGGCTCCACCAAGGCCAGCAAGCTGAGCAGGGACTAGGAGCTGTCTAAGCTATTTAATAAGAAATGCTCGCGTGAGAGGTGGCCTATGCTTGGCCTCTGAAGGGGACCTATCATCTGCTCTGGTTCCTGCACGAGTAGTTTGATGAATGGCCTAGGTTAGTGCCCTACGTTGGGGGAGGGGATAAAGCTGTACTGCCATGGAACCCGTGGCAGCAGATTGGTAAATAAAAACTTGGATAGCCTCTGCAAAATTCCATTGAGATCACGGTGAATGTAAACTTCCTTCTCAGCCCTGTCGATGAGTTACATAGAGAAATGTGCAGCTCACAGAAACACACCAGCCTCTCACTTTTCCAGCACTCCAAGAACTACAGCCGCTTACCTGTGTCTTATCCCCTTGCTTTCCAGTCCCTGGAAAGCAGTTGCTCAGACTGGTTATGTCCATCAGCACTGGAAAATACTTCTTGGTTGCCAGGTACACTTGACAACTATTGGGGAAGCCCCCTGGTCCTTGTCTTCCTCAACCTCGTCATCTACTATTTTATCCTTTCGGTTAGGTCCTCTCTGCTGCCTCCATGCCCTCCAAAGTATCCACGGGGTTCTTGGCGGAGGAGGTGGGCTCATCAGGCCTTATGGAAACATCAGGTCTTCAGTGGAGCATCAGATTGCTTCATGGGCCTTCTAGGCTTGTCCGAGTAGTTTAATCTTAGTTCTGCACTGCATCATGTCTTACTTATACCCCTTTTCGCACAAGGATGGAAAAATGTGCCTGTATGTGTCCCAGTTCCTGTGAGTCTTTCTCTGTTTGGACTGAACAGACTCCTCATACAGTGGTCGGATCCAACAGCTCTGCAGTGGTCCATGCTTTTGGTGGGATGGCTAGGCTCGTGGACCTGGGGAGACACTATGAGACCAGTGCATGCTGAGCCAACCCGTGGGGAGTCCAGGTGCTTAGGCTGCCTAGAGTACCACGGTTAGTAAGGTCAGCCCTGTGTGGTGAACCTCATGCATTGCATCACATGTCATAACAACCATGTGGACGGAATCCGTTACAATGGTCTCCAAAGAATTCACACAAAATCCAGCCATTAGGAAATGGAATTAAATAGGATTTAAATTTCACAGGGCTTGCGGGGCATAGGGGGGAGGTGGAGACGGGCAGGTACCCAGTGACCTGACTGCCAGACCGCAGAGTTCAAACTGCTGACCGGTGGCTGTTTGGTAATTGTGGCTTCCAGATTGTGGCCCAGATTCAGTGACAAAACACCTTGAGGTGTGTGCACTGCATGTTTGTTGACTGTACAGGGATGGGAAAAAGAAAAGTCCCTCGTGGAGCTGGAAGCTTTTTGTCGTTGAAAATCACCATTTTCCCCAACAAAAGTCACGTTACAGTGTGAATGCTCATGCAGTTTTGCCAACAAAAGGCGCTTTCCTTTGACAGAACTTGCCAGTGTAGACAAAGCCTGAGTTCCATTGTGTCTGAAACCTAGATGATAAATTCTTTGTAGCAGGGACTCTCTTTATTTCTTGCTTTCTGATGCCTGACACAATGAGGTTGTAAATCTTGGAAAAAATAAATATTCATGCATTTTGGGGGAAATTCAGTTATGATGTAAGCACATGAACTCTGTGCTCTTCGGTATAGATGTCAGGGCCGAACTGACCATTTGTTTTCTGTGCTTAGGGACATAATCTGCTAACTGAAAGAATTGATTAGCTCTGCTGTATGAGGAGAGTCACTTAGGACTTAGAAACCCAAAAAGAAAAGGGTTGGATAAATCTTAATTCTCAGGTTTTTGATTTTATAAAAATTCAAACCTCAAAGTATAAAAATTACAGAAAAAATATTTGGCATAGCTGACCTCTTTTGTAAATATGTTTAACTATTAATTTAGGGACATTCCTTTGAGCTGAGCTAGTTTAAAAATTAACTTTTGGAGGCATTTAATAGCTGAAATCTTACAAAATCAGTTTAATGTTTAATATTTTCTGCTCTCTGGTGGTAATATTTTTAGGGAGCAGTTTTTGGTGATCACTGACCCCCAGGACTTGTCTAGACTAGTTTGAGATGTAATTCTGGAATGTGTAAGCTAATGTGTTCTAGCGGAAAGTCTGCACTAAAAATGCGACACCAACACAGCTCTAGAGTTGTAGCTGTACTGCTGTAGCATAGACACTGCAGTAATGGAAGGTTTTTTTCTGTTTCTGTACTTAAATCTGCATATCTGCTAGTCCTGGCAGCTAGGTCAGTAGAAGAATTCTTCCATAGATGTCAGTATCTAACGTAGGCTGAGGTTGGCTTAAGTACATCCCATAGGGTGTGACATTTCTCTCAGCCCTGAACTAAGGTAGCTAGGGCACTCAGTCTTTTAGATGTAGACCAGGACATGTTTGAAAAATCTTATGTAGCCCATGTTTAAAGAGCTTTCCTGAGCTACAGTTTCACAAACCATTTTACTTAAGCAGTGCAGCATTTCTTTGTGGACTCCTTTTTCACATGAAAACTTTTGTTCTAGCTGTGAATTTACAGTTACAAGCTAAACTCTTGTAAGTCAGGTTTAAACCGCTAACAAAGTTAATGTGGGTTGCAATGTTTAAAATAAATTGGCATAAAAATTACACCTAGATATGTGAATACAAATTTGTGTGCTGCTTGGGTTTATCACATTCAAAACTGGTTGGGCTAATGTCTACACTGGGAAGCTTATTGCTCCATCTATGTTACTTTGCATACTTACTAGGCGACACTCTAACATTGGGGTGAGGATCACAGTCTGGAAGGGAAATTTACTCTATTGCTGTTAAAATAACAAAATCAGCAGCTTTGTCTTTGTGTTACATTAGTGTTGTTGTATAAAGGAGTATTTGTGCTTTTGTCAACTTAATTTTGATTTTTGCTAAGTGCCAACAATATTTTTGGACTCTAGATAAACTTAACATCCTATTACAGTAAAACGCCGATGGTTCGGCATCTGATGGTCTGGCACCATCAGGAACCCGGAAGTGCTCCGGGCAGCCGGACCATTAGAGCTGCTCTGCCCCCAGCTTCCCCGATTCAGCCGCTGCTAAAACTGACCAGCGGCTGAATCGGGGAAGCCGGGGGCAGAGCAGCTGGAGTGTTGCTGGGTAGGTCCCGTAGCGCTGCCCCTCGGCGCTGCGGGACCAACCCGGCAGCACCCCAGGTGTCCCCAAGTCAGCCACTGCTGAAACTGATCAGCGGCTGACTCCAGGAAGCCCGAGGCAGAGCTGCTCTGCGCCAGGCTTCCTGGAGTCAGCCGCTGGTCAGTTTCAGCAGCGGCTGAATCAGGACGCCTGGGGCAGAGCAACTGGGGTGCTGCCGGGTGGGTCCAGTAGCGCAGAGGAGCGGCGCTGCCGGACCAACCCGGCAGCACCCCAGCTGCTCTGCCCCAGGCGTCCCCAAGAGCAATTGGGGTGCTGCCGGGTTGGTCTCGTAGTGCCAAGGTCGGACGAGCCCGGCAGCACTCCAGCTGCTCTGCTGCAGGCGTCACCGATTCAGCCGCTGCTGAAACTGACCAGCAGCGGCTGAATCAGGGATGCCTGGGCCAGAGCCGGACTATCGGAAGGGGGGGCTCTGAGGGGTCTGGACCCAGACCCCTCAGAGCCCCCCCTTCCGATAGTCCGGCATATCTGATAATCCGGCACCCCTTGGGTCCTAACGGTGCCGGATTATCGGAAGTTTACTGTACTATGGCTTCTTCTCTTTTCCATAGTCTGAGCACACAGAACTGATGATGATTCTAAGAACAAATATCTCTTCTAATCAGTTACTTGAAATATACCAAGCCACATTGTGTAGAATGATCAAGTAAAAAAGGAGAGACTCAGCTAGAATATTTTGGTTTTGAAGCTGCACACCTCTCTGTGGCAGTCATTGCTCCTTGATCTTGGTCAGCATTCATGTTTCACTGCAGTAATATTGCCAGCAGTACTGCGGAGTTGGAAAAGTTGGCACGTGTTCCCCTGTTGATTCCCCCCCCCCTTGGAGGGTATCCTTGATAGAACTGAATGTGCTCCAACCAGCTTTCTTTCCTTGCAAGAGTTCCCTTTCCTGATCATGGTGCATATTAATGTCTTTGCCCAAATAGACACGTTGTTCAGCTTCATCGGTTCTCCCTTGAGTATTTTTTGGTCTTTTAGCAAGGCATCAGTCTGCATATATTTTGTTTTATAGTGATTCCTTTTCAGTTTAACTTAGCTGCTTTTTGTGTCTGTTTTCACAGCATTCATTGTAAACTGATGAAATGTTTGGCGATCAGCATAATATTGTCTGAATCTGAAATGTTTAACTACTTTCTGCTGTCTCTGGTCCCCCCCCCCCCCCCGTCCCCCCCACAACTGATTTCATGTGGCTGAAGCACACAATCTACTAATCTGTCCACTCCCAAGACTCTGGTGTGCAAGGGGAATGTGGGGAATATTTTTCTCCTCCATCAGGGGCCACGTCAGTGAGGGTTTTTTTTAGCTTCTCACTTGAGTGCAGCCCCTGACTGATTTTTCTGTGGATCAGCGACCCCCGACTTATACCAGGGTGAGGAACCTTTTTTACACTCTCATTTCCCTACATCAAACTACTCAGACAAGCAAGCTAGCTCTGACTACACTATGGATATGACTGTTTGACACTTCCCTTTGCATCTTGGTCAAAAAAGATGTGTAGCAAGGAGGCATGGTTTCACCCGGCCTCTTCGCCAAGAATATAAAGCATATTAATTGTTAAGTCTGGCCCATCCCTGCTGGAGAGCGTTGTCAGTTGCTCCATAGTTAAGGTTGCAACCCAGTTCTCATTCCAAGGCTTGTAAATAGATTTTTAAGGCAAGGGGGGCATTATGGTCATATAGGTTTAATATGGAGATATACCATCTCATAGAGCTGGAAGGGACCTTGAGAGGTCATCAAGTCCAGTACCCTGCCCTCACAATAGGACCAAGTACCATCCCTGACAGATTTTGCCCCAGATCCCTAAATAGCCCCTTCAAGGATTGAGCTCACAACCATGGGTTTAGCAGGCCAATGCTCAAACCACTGAGCTATCCCTCCCCCGTCAAACCCTGATGTAGTTTGATGTAGGTTGTGTCTGCATTGAAAGACAGGGATGGTGTAGACGGAGCTTGGTCCTGCCTTGAGGGCGGGGGGCTGGACTCGATGACTTCTCGAGGTCCCTTCCAGTCCTATGATTCTATGAAAGGCTTAGCTCAAAATAAGCTACATAAATTCAGTTGCGTCAATTGCGTATTTTATTTTGAAATAGGGAGCGTCTACACAGCACTTATTTTGAAATAGAGCACTCTTCCTCCGAGTTCCCTTCTTCGTTGTACAGTGAGGTTTACAGGAATTGGAATAAGAAGTCCTCCAGCTTGACCGTATTTTGACACTATTTCGAAATAACTGCCTGCTGTGTAGATGTGGACTAAGTTATTTTGGAATAGCGCTAGTTACTTTGAAGTAGTGTTGCAGTGGAGACGTACCCATAGTTTGGTCTCCTGCATAATTCAGGCCAGAGAACATCACTCGTTAATTCTTGATGTAAGCCTATGCATTTTGTTTGAGCCAGACTACAGTTATATTTTTGACCAATCTAGTCTTGATTTAAAGGCTTGCCTTCTATTTGCCCTCCTACAGCTCTGTTGTATTGACAGAGGAGGAAGAACAGGAGAAATCCTGCTTTCCTTCTGTAACTCCTGCACTTGCCACAGTGAACACATCTTAATGCTTTTCCTGATCTCACTTGCGCCCACTCATGTTTTCCCTTATTATTCTCCTCCTTTCACTCTTGAGACTCTTCTTCACAATACAAAGCAGGACTTAGCCTCTCCCATTTAAAACAAAACTACTTACCCTTAGCCCACTTTTCCTCTTTAACATCAGTTAAGGCATTGTTTACAGCAGAGGTGGGCAAAAGGGCCTCTGCGGGCCGGATCCGGCCCACGGAGGCCCTGCTGCTCCCCAGGCCAATCAGGGCCTGGGGGCAGGGGAGCGCACGAAACTTCCTCCTGCCCTGTGAGGAGCACATGGCACTTTGAATTGCCATGTGCTCCTTGCAGGCCGGGGGTAGGGCGGGAGGAGGCTTCAGGCAGTTCCCCCACCCCCAGGCCAATCAGGTCCTGGGGAACTCAGTGAAGCTTACTTCACCCTGCGCTAGTGTATGGCACTTTTGAAGTGCCACCTGCTCTTCACAGGGCGGAAGGAGGCTTCCTGTGCTCCCCAGGCCCTGATTGGCCTGCGGCTGGGGAGCATGGAAAGCCTTTTCCCTCCCTGCCAGGGCCCTGCCAATCATGGTCTGGGGGTGGGGGAGCCCCTCCCCCCTCCTTTCCGGGCGGCCTTGGATCTCTTCAAAAATTTAAGTGGCCCTCGGCCCAAAATTATTGCCCACCCCTGGTTTCCAGTTTTTCTCAATTTCATCTTTTCCCATCTTCTGCTCTGTTCAGTTTACTTAACCCAGTCTTGCAAAATCTCCTGACTTCGGTTGAGCTAAAGTTCAGAACTACACTTAACCAGGCACCTGCCTTTTATGCAGTCAGCTGTGCTTTTCTTGGACTCTTCACCTCTCTTAGTTTTTGTGGTTGGTTTGTCCTCTACTTTTCTAATTGCTCCTTCAGTGGAGTTTTCTCATCTCCCCCTTCTCAACTTTCTGAGGTGGGTCTACAAAGCTCTTTTCTCCCTCTGCAGGTTTTTCCTCTAGGTAATCTCACCAGCAAACACAGGTTCAACTACAGTCAGTGTGTTGATGAAGTACACATTTACCTGTCTTGATCTATCTAAACTAATGGCTTGTCTCTGACATCTCATTGATGTCTAGCTATCCGCTTCTATTGTACTGACAGTGTTTTCTCATTATTTCCTTGTGTACTCTCTTCGTGTCCATTTGTTGCCTCCTTGGGGCAGGGATCATCTTTTTGTTCTATTGGGGTGCTCTTGCCTCCAGACTGAAAACTGTGTTTTGTTTGTTTATAATTAAAGGGCCGGCAGGGGGAAGAGAAAGTAAAGCTGTGATGGGGCAGGGGGTCTGAGGCCAAGTCTGTCCTGGGTGCATAGAAGGGTTAGAACATTTTTTTCCTTTTCATTCAGTGTAGCTGATTCTTGAATGTACAAATTATGGGCCAGATTTTGGAGTGATGCCGGGAGTTGTAAATTGCATGTGTACACACTTCCACATTAGCACAGCGGGAGCATCTAGAGCAACGGTTCCCAACCTTTTCCCGACGGGGACCCATTTTGACAATTCAGGAAGACTTGGTGACCCAGGGCAATTCAAAAACGGGGGGAGGAGGGAGGCAGAGCCACCTGGGGAGACACTTGGCGACCCTTTTGAAATGTAATGGTGACCCATATTTGGGTCCCGACCCAGAGGTTGGGAAACCCTGCTCTAGAGTAAGATTCTGATTGCTGATCTGTCCTGCCCCCTTTGTGGGCTGTAGCGGTGGCCGCTGGTTTCAGTGCTAGCACGACAGTTTCTAGTAAATTACATCCCTTATGACTAGCTTGGCAATGGAGCAGCTCCTAAATGAAGACAACTGTTACTTCAGGTTGTCTTCTAAATGTAATATTACAGTAATTAATTATTGTTTCCACTAGTTATAAGGAAAAATATTGGGCACATTATTATGCATAAATGTTTCTTTATATTTTCCGTTTTCTTACAGTTCTGTCCACACAACGATTTCCTTCATTCTCCAAAGTTAAGATCTTCTCAAGGAATGCCAGTCAGTGATGATTTATTTTTTAGCAGGAAAAAAGCTTCAAGGAATTTATTTCAGAATAGTCTAGATCTTAACTCTGAGCATTCTGCTGTTTGTCCTGGTAAGTATAGTTGTAGATAAGTGTGTTTAAATAAGCAAAAGGTCTGTCAGTGATCAGGTGCTTTTAGGAGAACTTGATAAGACATTTTGTGCTCATTTACACCATTCTGAGAACGTTTAATCGTTTGGAGATTTTTGTTTTTAATAGAAAAGCTATAGTATTGAGTAAATAAAAACCAAGTTTTTCCTAAGCTGCAGTAGATTGGCATAGCTGTGTTGAATTCATTGGTACTGTGCTGATTTACTCCAACTCAGAACTACAGTCACAGATTCTTAATCTTGATCTACACAGAACTTTGCACTAAGGATATTAGCATATAGATATTTACACGATTAACTGATAATCCCAGGCAGCAGGCATGGGGCACAGGAGCCGGTGCCCGTTGGGAGCCAGCTTTTAAAGCTACTCCCCACATGTACAGGTTCCCGTGGAGCCACTTCCCCTTGCCCCCCCTCCAACTGCCTCCCATGGAAGCGGCATAGTGGGAGCACTGGATCCCACGGAGTTGCCTCTGATTGAGTGGTTGCAGCGTAGAGTCTGAGGGAGGACAAGCGGGAGCCGGTACATACAGGAAGCTGACTTTGAAGCCCTCTAAGTGTATTGGCTTCCATAGAGCCACCAGCCCCCCCTCTTGCTGCCTCAGAATCAGAGGCAGCAATGTGGGGAATGGGGAGGGACAGGCAGGAGCTGGTACGTGTAGGAGGCTGACATTCAAACCAGCTCCCCATGCATATCAGCTCCCGTGGATCCACCTGCCTCCCCCTTCTCCCTAGCACTGCTACCTCTATCAGGATGCTGAAGCAGCCTCTGTCAGCGGGGAGCTTGGACCTCCTGCACACGGGCTGCTACTGCGCCATGCTGCTGCTTCTGTATCAGAGGCAGCAGTGCAGGGTTACAGGTGGGAGCATGTTTGCTTGGAAAGCTGATTTTTAAACTGTTTCCCCTTGCGGACCAGTTACACCTGCCACCCCGCACTGCTGCCTCTGCTACAGAGGCAGCAACGTGGAATGGCAGGGGCTCTCTGGGAATGGGGCTGGGAGTGCACTGGCTGCTGCCCTGCCCCCGGGAGTATTTTCAGAGCTGTGCAACTACTAAAAATGGTTGCAGCTACACAATTACTAAAATACACGGTAGCTAACATCCCCCATTTGCACTGGTTTACATTTGTTTAACATCCCACCGTTTGTGGAGTCAGTTCGGTTTCTGTGTGGACACATGCTTTTAGTTTCACTTTATGCAATTTAATTTGTCCATTTAAGAAAAGATTACTAGGAAATAGTTCACTGTGTTAAATAGCTAAAACAAATGACATAATTTCAAGGTGACTTTTCTTCCTAAGGGGGAAATTGCTGTTATCACAGTTTCCATGTAGATCAACATGGAAATAGTTTTGATCAGAATTCTTGAGCATTGTGTAATATACAGTTCAGACTTCAGATTGAGTAGTAAATGAAGGGGCAGTGGAACAGTTTGAGACAACTTCTCTGTGGGAACGATTTGTTGAGTGAATAGTGCTTTATTGCTATGGAAACTGTTCTAGCAAAGACCCTTTTGAATAGTACCTTAATAAATGGAGCACTGAACTATTAATTGGGCAACTTGCAACAAAGGTTACATTTATGTAATGTTGACTTTTCAAAAATATTTTTGACAGCAGTAAAATGGTTTTCTATTGCCTATGTTTACTTTTCCCCTTTTCTGTTGCATGTAATGTGTCAGGGATAGACATTAAACTAGAAAGTGATTCACTAGTAGGTAGTGGTGAAAAGTGACTTGGAAACAGCTTTGAAAAGTTAGATTTCCCATTCCCCTGCTGCCCCCTTTAAAATAATTTGGAACTTTAAAAGATCAGCTGTCTGAAGGAGTGTGCATTCAGTGCACCACCTAACCTCTGATAGTTCTCATTTGTATTGCAATAGTGAAAAGGCACGCAGAGACACTGGGCAAGACCAAACTTGATTTGTTCCCTTTTCTTGGCAGCTCACTTTCTATAGGCCGTTTCCTTTGGGGAGCATTGATATATGTGAAATTCCAAATGTATTTACAGTTATGTTAAGAATGATGTCATTAAAAAACTTGTTACTTTTCTGTTTTAAAGCATTTTTCTCTCCTTTGTTTTTCTGTGTCCCAGGAAGAAATTATTCGTTAGATTTTTGTTTCATCTACTACAAATCTTATTGTTGGTAATGTGGTTTGGTAGAATCCCAGACTTCTTTGCTTCTTTATTCTAGCTTATGTGCATAAAGAACACTATAAGGTTGCTTAGAAACCCATGAGTGCAGCACTGAAAACTTTCAATCTTTTCATCTACGTTTTTTTATCCAAATTAAAAAAGTATTTTAAATCACCTTTGAATTAACGTTACGTTTATAACTATTTAACAACATTTAATTATTATTTCTGCTCTTATGTTCTGTGTTTAAATTGCACATGGAGATATTTGCTGAAATTGTTTTTTTTCTTTTGTTAGGTGTTATGGGCTCTCACCAGCCACATATTTCAGGGAAATGTGGACAACTTGGATACTCACGAATGCGGGGGAAGAGTGGTAGTGTGGGTTCTGATTTACAACTTTTAGGATTAAATAACCATCGTCAGGATAAAGGTAAATGAGCGCTAATAATACTACAAATGTCTGCACATTCCTTTGAGAATGATACTGTGTTGTCCTGTATGAGGCCTCTTAGTAAATTTTTTATTTTTATTTGGATCAAATATGATGCAGCAACTATTTTGTTAAGTAAAAGACGGATGCGATGGGAAAAAAATAGCTTAGAGTCAAAGTAGTTTAACTAAACACAAACATGGAAGTAGGATTTTTGATACCATGTAGCTTGTCCTACACTCATGACATTAGATGAGACAGATCGTTCCTATGATAGCTTGCATCTCTTGTTCAGGTAAAGCTCTGAACTTCACTTGTAACAGTTTGGATAAATGTATTGTTCATTGTAAAGTGTTAGTAGACTATATAGTCTAGCAAAGCAGACTCAGATGTCACTGGCTTCATAGTGGCATCCTATTGAATCTAACATTTTGAATGTTTTCGACAGAAGTGGGCAAGAGGCAGCTAGCGCCAAATCTGGCCCACCAAGCCCCACTGGATCTGGCCTATGGCTGCCTCACCTGAACCTTTAAGTAGAAAGCAGCTCACGCTTTAAAAAGCCAGCTGCCTCGCTCGGGGTAGGCTGGGAGGGAGTATTTGCATGCTGCCTCATGCCCCCAGCAAAATCTCTCAGCTCCCATTGGCCAATTTCTAGCTAAGAGGACCTGGAAATTTTGCTGGGGGTAGGGGCAGTGTGGGAAACCTTCCTTCCTCTCCCCAATGCTTGGGGGCAACCAGCAGACAGTCTGCTTCAGGTTTCTGCAGGGTTGCTGGCTTGAAGGTAAGTGCCTCCCAGTCAGAGCCTGACTCTGGCACCCCACCCCACCTCTCCTCTCTATCTGCCCCACATCCCCACCCAAACCCTCTGTATCCCTTTTCACCCTTCTCCCAGGTCACAACTCCCTCCCAGACTCTGCACCCCCTCCTGCAGCCCGTCCCCCAGGCCAGAATCCTCTTCTGTACTCATACCTCCTCCTGCACTGTGCATCCTAAACTGCTGCCCTAGATCATAGCCCCTTCCTTTACCCAAACTCCCTCTGACTCCTGAGCCCCTCCTGCACCTCCATCCCCTACCCCAAACTCCCTTCTCAACCCAGCCTCCATCCCAGACTGCACACCCCGGTCATAGAAGTGTGGCCCTTAACCACTTGCCACAATCTTGGAATGGCCTTTCATGAAAATTATTGCCCACCCCAGTTTTAGACTATTTTAAAGATGGTGATTGTTATGTAGTTGAATGTGATCATCGACTATGCATTTGTCTACATGAGGAATTGGGATGCCCTTATTCTGAAATAAGTGCCTTTTTCTGAATGACTAATCCATTTTGGATTAAAGCCAAATTTGGAATAAGAGTTATTCTGAAATAGTTAATCTGCTTCAATGTCATACTCTACCTTATTCTGGATTATTTCTAATATGAAGACTTATGGCTTAATATGGCTTAACCACCATGTAAAAGAAGCAGTGAGGGACAAAAAGGTATCTTTTAAGAAGTGGAAGTCCAATCCTAGTGAGATAAATAGAAAAGAACATAAACACTGTCAAATCAAGTGTAAAAATGTAATAAGAAAAGCAAAAAAAGATTTTGAGGAACAGCTATCCAAAAACTCACAAAGAAATAACAAAATGTTTTTTAAATACATTAGAAGCAGGAAGCCTGCTAAAAGACCTGTGGGTCCCCTAGATGATTGAGCTATAAAAGGAGCAATCAAGGACGATAAAGCCATTGCGGAGAAACTAAATGATTTCTTTGCTTCAGTCTTCACGGCTGAGGACGTTGGGGAGATTCCTGAATCTGCACCGTCCTTTGTGGGTGATGAATATGAGGAACTGTCCCGGATTGAAGTGTCATTAGAGGAGGTTTTGGAACAAATAGAAAAACTTAATGTTAACAAATCTCCGGGACCGGATGGCATTCATCCAAGGGTTCTAAAAGAACTCAAATGGGAAATTGCTGAGCTATTATCTGTGGTTTGTAACCTGTCCTTTAAATCGGCTTCCGTACCTAATGACGGGAAGGTAGCCAACGTGACACCAATATTTAAAAAGGGCTGTAGAGGCGATCCTGGCAATTACAGACCGGTAAGTCTAACTTCAGTACTGGGCAAATTAGTTGAAACAATAGTAAAGAATAAAATTGTGAAGTATGTAGAAGAACATAATTTGTTGGACAAAAGTCAACATGGTTTCTTTAAAGGGGAATCCTGTCTTACTAATCTGTTAGAGTTCTTTGAAGGGGTTAACAAACATGCGGACAAGGGGGATCCAGTAGATATAGTATACTTGGATTTTCAGAAAGCCTTTGACAAGGTCCCTCACTAAAGGCTCTTGTGTAAATTACATGGCCATGGGATAAAAGGGAAGGTCCTTTCTTGGATTGAGAACTGGTTAAGACAGGAAACAAAGGGTAGGAATAAATGGTAAATTTTCAGATTGGAGAGGGGTCACTAGTGGTGTATCCCAAGGGTGGGTCCTGGGACCAATCCTTTTCAACTTATTCATAAATGATCTGGAGAAAGGGGTAAGCAGTGAGGTGGTAAAGTTTGCAGATGATACAAAGCTGTTTAGGATAGTCAAGACAGAAGTAGACTGTGAGGGATGCCAAGAAGATCTCACCAAACTGAGTGATTGGGCAACAAAATGGCAAATGAAATTTAATGTGGATAAGTGTAAAGTAATGCACATCGGGAAAAATAACCCCAACTATACGTACAGTATGATGGGGGCTAATTTGGCTACGACAAATCAGGAAAGAGATCTTGGAGTTATCGTGGACAGTTCTCTGAAAACTTCCACACAGTGTGCAGCGGCGGTCAAAAAGGCAAGTAGGATGCTAGGAATTATTAGGAAAGGGATAGAAAATAAGACCCAGAATATCTTACTGCCCCTGTATAAAACTATGGTACGTCCACATCTTGAATACTGTGTACAGATGTGGTCTCCTCACCTCAAAAAAGATATTTTGCCTGTGGAAAGGGTTCAGAAAAGGGCAACTAAAATGATTAGGGGTTTGGAACGGGTCCCATATGAGGAGAGGTTTAAAGCGACTGGGACTTTTCAGTTTAGAAAAGAGGAGACTGAGGGGGGATATGATAGAGGTCTATAAAATCATGAGTGGTGTGGAGAGGGCCGATAAAGAAAAGTTATTTATTAGTTCCCTAAATAGAAGAACTAGAGGACACCAAATGAAATTAATGGGGAGCAGGTTTAAAACTAATAAGCGAAAGTTCTTCTTCACACAGCGTGTAGTCAGCCTGTGGAACTCCTTGCCAGAGGAGGCTGTGAAGGCTAAGACTATAATAGAGTTTAAAGAGAAGCCAGATAATTTCATGGAGGTTAGGTCCATAAAAGGCTATTAGCCAGGGGATAAAATGGTGTCCTTGGCCTCTGTTTGTCAGAGGCTGGAGAGGGATGGCAGGAGACAAATCGCTTAATCATTGTCTTCGGTCCACCCTCTCTGGGGTACCTGGTGCTGTCCACTGTCGGTAGACAGGCTACTGGGCTAGATGGACCTTTGGTCTGATCCAATACGGCCGGTCTTATGTTCTTATGAAGACAAGTCCTTAACAAACGAATGCTTGAATCCTCCTAAAATTAGGGGGTTTTAAAAGCCTAATTGAAAGACAAGTTGAATAGAAAGAGAACTAAAATTAACATGCTGTTAGCTGTTAAAGAGGTTAACTCATAGTAATATTTTTTTTCATTCCTTCTAATATCAGTTTGTGCCAGCCTAAATTTTACCAAGACCCAGCAAACTTTTTGCAGTCCAGCAGAGCGTACTTTGTCCTTCCCAAGTTCTAACACAAGCCAAGGGGCCTTCATTCTTCCGTCTTATCCACTCTCGTCACCTAGAAACAGCCCAAAGCACAACTCCCCTCCTGCTGAATCTCCAAAGAAGTCTCAAGATAACGTGATCAACTTTTCAAATTCTTGGCCTCTTAAGAGCTTTGAAGGGCTTCCAAAGCCCAGTCCTCAGAAGAAGCTTCTAAATCAAAACTCCGGAGACAATGCAGGTAAAAATGCTGCAGAAAAATAAATTTAGGGTTGTACTTTCAGAAATGGCCTTCAAAAAAAGTTGCTCCTGGTGGAATTTTGCACAAAAAAAATAAAAATTCTGCCACAAGAAAATTAGGGATTTAAGTGACTAGTCACTCCCCACCCCTTGCTGTCTCTATCAGCGAGGCAGCAAGCTGAGGGGGCAGGAGCAGATGCTGGGGGGAGCTGGCTTAAAAGTCGGTTCCCTGTAGCACCATCTCTGTGAGAGGCAGGGGAGGCAGAAGCTAGTGGGGGACCAGGCGCATCTGGTCCTAGACGCTGCGCCTCTGCTTTTTAAATGTATTAAGAGTCGCCAGGCTCTTAATACATTTAAAAGGCAGAGCCCCACTGCGGTTTTGCAGTTTCCTCCCTTATCAACTAATCAAGTAGTTGATGGAAATTCCATGGACTACTTGATTAGCTGATTAAACACAATTTAACATCCCTATTCTGTGCACAACATTTTAACACACTGAAAAATTCTTTATATTTTAATTGTCAATATAATACAATTTAATCACACCAGTTTCCGTTTAATTTTGGTCATTTATTTAAAAAATATTATTATCTGTCAGCAAGTAGATTTGTAACTATACAGACAACAACAAAAAATCAGGAAATGTTTTTTGACAAATACATTCCTTATTAGGTTTAGTAATACAGACCGAGTATTTAATTATTTGATACTTCATGGCATGCTGATATATTTTAACATATTTTGTGGAAATAATAAGGTCTTAATAATGAGAATTTTTCAGAGAAGCAGGGAGTTAGATGTGGCCAATTTTATGTGAAGGTTGTAGATCACCAAATTATACATCTCATTGGTGTCATTAGGTTTCTGTACATTGCCTGTGTCATGAGCTATTTGCATATTCTGCGTGCAGCAAAATTACATGTAGAATTTCCTATTGAAAATAGTGTTTCAACCAAAATTAAGGTCTTTAAAATATTTACATAATTTATTTTACAAATGTGTATTTAGTAAAAAGAAAAAAAAAATCCCCCTTAAAATGTTTGCTATGTTTCATGAAAATCAAATATGCATTTTACCCTAATAAATGATGTTCCCATCATTTTTCTGAAATGGTGACTCTGTTTTTTCTCCAGGGGAAAATTCACAGGAGAAACATTCTCCAATTCAGCTTAAACCAGCCTTGGTGAGATCGCCAGCTTCACGGAGAGGTTTGAATGCGACCAAACCCGTCCCCCCAATTCCCAGGGGGGCAAGCCCATTGCCTCATAAAGCTGAGTTAAACGCAGCAGGCCAGAAAAAGGAGGAGCATGAGGATACTTGGAAGAGTGAAAAAGACAAGAAACTTGAAATGAATCTTTCAGAGTTAAATGTCAGTGATAAGGAGCTGGACCAGGACGAGGTTTGATTTAAATGAGATTTTACACACTTTAAAATGATGCAAGAAAAAGCATTTTATTAAAACAACCTATGAGGCTGTGCCCCCTGCTCTCTGTGCTTGCCAACACCCCTTGGGGGGTGGGCAACCCCGGCTCCCTCGCCCTGCCCAGCCACTGGGGAAGGCCGGGCAGCGGTCCTGCCAGCCCGGGCCCCTTCCCCCCTGCCAGCCCAGGATCCTTTTCTCCCTCCTGCCCCTGGCCCCTCCAGCTGGAACCTCTTCTCCCTCCCACTCCTACCAGGGTCCATTCCCACTAACCTGTGAGTCAGGCTCCCTTCTCCCTCTGCCAGCTGTGGGCCTTTTCCCTCCCCGCAAAAATCCTAACCCCTCCCTCTCCCAGCCATGGTGCACATCAGGCCCAGCTCTAACCCAGGCGGGCCGAGGACGTGCAGGAGTGTCTGCTTGCCTGCCCCGTGTGGGGCGCAGTGAGGTGCAAGTAGTGCTGCGTACATGCGGCGCTACAGGGCACTGCAGGCCGCCGAGGTGGGGAAAGCAGCAGCGAGGGGGTGCCGCTGTCCTGACCGCTCCACTGTGCGCTCCTGCTGGCACTGCTCACTGCTCCAGCCCTGCCTGCAGAGCCCAGGGCTGCCCATCTACCGGCAGTGGAAGGGAAGGAGCAGACAAGTTGGTGCAGCGGCCTCCCTGGGTGGTTTGGGGATGCTCTGGCAGCTGCAGTAAGTGCAGCCGCTGGGGAGAGGGTGAGACTCCAGGGCGATAGCCCTATCCGGGCAGTCAGGCTCTGGCTCCCCAAGAGCTCTCTGCTGGCACATAAGCCCAGCTGGGAGCCCCGCTCCTAGTGCCTGTCCCCGGGCGGCTGTCCCAAGCACCATACACACAGACAGCCCCCGGCACCTGGGCTGTCACATCTGCAACGTGGGTTCTGCTGGCTCCTGTGCCATGTTGGTGTTGAAAGCCCTGTGGGGTGGGGGTGGAGGAAGGGGAGTAGAGGCTTGGTTTAAAATAGCAATTCTAAGTGGCGCAGGGAAGCAGCGACGTCGAGCTGGAAGAGGGGACAGGGAGGAGGCAGACGGGACACAGAGTGACGTGAGGATGTCGGTCACTGTGTCATCCTGCAGGAAAACCCTTTTTTAACAGAGTGAAAGCAACCCCAACTGCCTATAAAATCTCAAGTGTAGGAGGAAAAAAATACGTTTTTACTGCTGAACTTTATGATCTGTCACGAATACAAATAGACAACATTAAGATGATACTACGTGTCTGGTAGAAACTAACTGGAGCATATCCCCATTTTACTTAGCTATTTTGAGGTTGTTGATGTTCTCCATTGTAGTACTGTTGCATGAGTGAGACATATACACAGCCTCACCGTTTTTTCATTTTGTCCCAATTGAAACCATGTGCCACTTTTAATGTACAACTTAGAATCGTAGAATCATTGGACACTAAAATTTAAATACAGTAAACTTCCGATAATCCGGCACCTTTAGCACCCGGGGGTGCCGGATTATCAGATATGCCGGACTATCGGAAGGGGGGGGGCTATGAGGGGTCTGGGGTAGGGTGGGAGGGATGCTACCTCAGACCCTTCATAGCCCCCCCCTTCCGATAGTCTGGCTCTGCCCCAGGCGTCCCTGATTCAGCCGCCGCTGAAACTGATCAGCAGCAGCTGAATCGGGTACGCCTGGGGCAGAGCAGCTGGAGTGCTTCCGGGTTGGTCTGGTAGCGCCGACCCTTGGCGCGGTGAGACCAACCCGGCAGCACCCCAGCTGCTCTGCCCCAGGTGTCCCCAAGTCAGCAGCTGCTGATACTGACCAGCGGCTGATTCCAGGAAGCCGGGGCAGAGCAGCTCTGCCTCGGGCTTCCTGGCGTCAGCCGCTGGTCAGTTTCAGGACGGCTGAATCAGGACGCCTGGGGCAGAGCAGCTGGGGCGCTGCTGGGTTGGTCCCACAGCGCCGAGATGCGGCACTACTGGACCAACCCGGCAGCACCCCAGCTGCTCTACCCCAGGTGTCCCCAAGTCAGCTGCTGCTGAAACTGACCAGCGGCTGATTCCAGGAAGCCGGGGCAGAGCAGCTCTGCCTCTGGCTTCCTGGAGTCAGCCGCTGGTCAGTTTCAGCAGCGGCTGAATCGGGGACAGCAAGGGTGCTGCTGGGTTGGTCCCGCAGCCCCGAGGGGCAGCGCTATGGGACCTACCCGACAGCACTCCAGCTGCTCTGCCCCCGGCTTCCCCGATTCAGCCGCTGGTCAGTTTTAGCACCTGCCAAATCCCGAATCGGGAAAGCTGGGGGCAGAGAAGCTCCAATGGTCCGGCTGCCCGGAGCACTTCCGGGTTCCTGATGGTGCCGGACCATCGGATGCCGGACCATCGGAGTTTTACTGTATTTAATCCTTTATTTTTATTTTATAGTAGGGTGGAAAATGCCAGGAAGCCAAGCGCTTGATTACTTGACCGACTTAGCTTCCAGAAATCTCTTGTTTAAACTCTGTTCACCTTTAAGATTTGTGGAAGTGCACTGTCTCTGACGCAACCCTTGACTATCCATGGAGTGAAATTAGAAAACCCTGATCTTAAAGCATCAGTTAGATGAATTAGGGTGTCACTGATGGAGCCATTCAGTGTATCCTGTCAGTACATAATGTGGAGCAATTATGATGTTAACACGGGTGTTGTATGGGAGCCACGTAAGATATTAAATGTAGATCCTGCTAGATTCAGCTCTCCTAAGGGGAGAAAGTGAATGCCCTATCCACTAGCTGCCCTATGCATTTCTATCGCTATCCACTAGGTCACTTCAGATCCCATCCCACTTCCCTACCTTCAGGACAACCCGTATCCTTCCTTCCTAATGCCAGAGCCTGGCTCCATCCCTGGGCAACTAGTGTTGGCACCCCAATGACTTCCTGAGTGGGCGGGGGGGGGGGGAGGTGAAGGGTGGCGGTTAGTACTCAAACGCACCGCCCTGCGCTCCCCAGGGTGGTCGGTTCAAGTCTCCTTCCTTCCCCCCTGCCAACACCAATTCCCCAGGGATGGAGCAGGCTCTGGTATTAGGAAGGCAGGATATGGGTATGCCCTGAGGATAATGAGGTAGGGTGGGTTCTGGAATGGCCTAGTGGATAGGGCATTTGCCTGAGGACAAATGCAGCTCTGTACAGGAGATTATAATGCAACTTCAGTACAGTTAAGTTAAAGCTTAATTTTATATTCATAAACAGTCATTTTTAAATTTTACCCTGTGGGGTTTCATCCTCTGAATCACCCTTGTACTGCATAAAAGGAAAGAACCATATGTTAAATTAGAGATTAAAGCAATCCTTGAATATACCTACCATACCAACAGTCACTGTAGCTAGGGTGGCAATGGGACACCTGTCTGTTTGCATCTTTTAATCCCAAAACCTAAAAATGAGAGCAAATAGGGTCAGCGGTAAATGGGCATAGATGCATTCCAAGGTATCCCAGAGTCAAATTAGCCCGTGGATTTCTGAGAGCCAAGATTAAGGGAGAAGAGAGTTCTGAGTTTGATGGGCAAGTGCTTTTGAGCCTGTGGGTGGGGTCAATGGGGTTGGCTAGTAAGGGGTTTCCGAGCAGTGAGGTTTGGTTGGAGGAAGCCCAAGAGGACACAGGAAACTCTCACCCTGCAGTGATTTGGGAGGGTTGATTGTGGGAGAATGGGGTGATCTGGCAAATGAGTGTGAATGCATTGGTGTGGGGGCATTGTATGGGTGAACGTTAGGAGTGGGAGATTGCAGTGTGAGAGGAGAGACAGTGAATGTGGCAAAACAGTCAGGAGGGCCCAACTTGAAATATTGTTTTCCTCTACCCGTTACTGTAACTTGTCCTCGTCTCCCTCCATTTCCTCCCCGCCAAAACCCTGGGTCGTAATACTGCCTACCGGTGCCCTGTTTCCCACTCTGAGTATCTCCTGCAAAGAGAGGGGAGACGATGCAGTGGAATGGGACTGGAATAGCTGTAGTTTCACGATTTACTTTGGGTAGCATCCTTTCTGATAGACTGTGGTAAGATTCATCTTTGCAGCTCTCCCAGCCCTGGCTGGGTCAGGGAGCAAAAATCAGACGCCGCTGAGCTCGCTCTCATGTGTAACATGAGTCCATTTAAGAATATTAGTTTTTTGTAAAAAGGATTGATAGTGTTGGTGTGAATAGTCTTTTGTAGTGAGCTTTGCAAAACAACCAGGGATGATGATGTGCATGCAGTGTTTGCGCTTGCATTAGCGCACTGTTAAGTTGTGCCTGTCTCTGTCACTTCGTAAGTATAATAATGATGTCTGGCAATTAAGATATCTACTGATATGTTCACTCCATATAGATTGTGTGTTTTGGGGCAAGATAAAGTTACTATCACCATCCAGTGACTAAAAGTTTAAGATTTTAGATGCAGTCTTATATTTGACAGCTTGGTTCTGTGTTGAAACAAATTACACATGCAGTGTGTTAACTCTGGAATTACTTTCAATTCTGTTTAGATGCAGAGTTCACTTAGGTCTCTCCGTAATAGTGCAGCTAAGAAGAGGGCAAAGCTGAGTGGCAGCACTTCAGATCTTGAGAGCCCTGATTCTGCGCTTAAACTTGATCTGACTACGGACTCCCCTTCTGGCACTTCCTCTCCAAATGTGAGCTCTCACAGTGAAAGTGGAGTTTACAGTCAGGAATCTCTGACTTCTCCATTGTCCACAACCTCTCAGGGAAAGATAACGTGAGTGTAATTTATTTGTTAAATCCTCATTGAGAATTCTAACATCTTTGTTTGGGTTGAGCGGGTGGGAAACTTGCATTTTTGAAATCTGACTGGTTTGCTTGGTGCCTAGATTTTATCCGAGAGTTACTTTCTCACTTAAAATGCACTGTACTGTGCTGCTGTGGTTAAATATTGTTCTAATTTGTTCCTGCTTTTTCTTTGACCCGATGCCAAGCTCTAGCTATAGTAACACGAAGTAGCCGTTAAAGCCCTGCTGTTGCTATATAAATATTTTATAATGAAGGTGAACCTGACATGGAAGATAAGTGAACCACAGTCTAAACAAATGAATAAAACAGAGAATGAATCAGGAGAAAGAGGTTTTCTTATTGCAGCCTGGAAAGTTAATCAGGAATGCATTTACTTAAATACCTTTTTTTGGTGGGGTGGAAACAAACAATTTAAACTTTTCTTATTGTTGCTAAATCTGAATTATCAATGAATGCATATTTTCATTGTAACATTAGTTGCTATGAATTTTTTTTATATGTAATGCCTTCATTTTCTCAACCCCTTTGCAAAGAATTTGATGGGATTTGTTTTGATGCACTAAAATTGAACAGTTGGCTGCAATATGCACTTATTCTTAGCTTTGTAAAACTAAGTGGGAAACGTTTTGCCAAGTATTGCAAGTACAATCTCCTTAATTTCTTCCTGGGCACATGGTCAAGCTGCATGCAGGTGAGGCCTAAAGAACATAATGCAAAAACCTCTGGCATGCCATATCACTGCATCATGGGCTCTGAGCAGGAGAGCTGGGAACAGTATTCTGTAATACAGAACTTTTCCATTAGACCCTGATGTTGCAGCTTTAATGTATGACAGTGCTCACAGCTAATTCAAGTCCAGTCCACCAGGGAGAATGTGCCCTATATAAGGAAACTTGAATCTGTGCCAGAGTGGCAAAATGCCATCCCAGAAGTTATTAAATACCTTAACACGTTTCTTTATATTTTTCAGAGAGTTAAGTTCCAATGCTGGTGTAGGCTTTGTGGGAGTCCTAGGCATAGCTTCTAGGCTGAACCAAAGTAGGCCTGGCCATGGCAGAATATTAACACATGAGTGGTGTCCATTAGCAAAGTCACCACATTCATGACCTGAGGATGGGACAGGCACACCGAGTTCTCAAGTAACTATGCAAACAAATGCCACTAGAGATAGTTTTAGGGCTTCAGCAAGGCCTACAACTGGCTTTCCAGCATTGGAGGTTGAAATTCTGTTCACAGAACAAATACAGTGTGGGCAGGAGAAATTGAAACCAGCATTTCCTAGGGATGTGAATGGTTAACCATTCTGGCTGGGCTGGTGACCCCAGTTTAAGCAATTAAATGGCTAAATATAGCGTTTAACTGGGTTAACTAATTAAATGGGATTTTACATCCCTAGCATTTACCTCATCCTGCCTAGTGTAACTTTTTGTGCTTAGAAGTGGGTGGGGGGGAACCTGATTGCTACCAAATGAATTCTCTTTCTCTAATCTATAGTAACGTGACCATTTCTGGTGATGTGCTAGGAATATTTTGTGCTCAACCTGAAATAGAGAAACAACCCAACATATACTGTTTTCACATTAGGCAAAACATGTCCTTAGGCAGGCAGGCCTCCTCGTCCCATTCAGAAGTATAGTTATAGAGAAGTGATTTTTTTTTTTTGTATTGCAGCAGCTCAGACATCTTTCCTCTACTTGGATGCAAATCGCGTCCAGCAAGACTGTCTTCAGCAAGGAATAGAAGTACTAGCATAATAGAACGGGGCTCTGCTGCAGGTAATTTGATGTGCATAAACAGAAAGATACAGCTAATTCAGTCAAAGTGAAGCCATTTTATTTTTAAGGCTCTATTTTAAGGCTCAGTATTTTCTTAGCTGCTACTGTAATGGAAGTATTCATAATTCATAAAATTAGATACACCTTAAGTAAGATTATCTAATGATGTCTGGTCTTGACCCATTAAATCTTATCCCAGAAGTATTTTTTAAGCTATATGAGATTTTAATTGACCATTTTCAAATTCTGCTCAGGGCTTTGGGGATTGTTTTTCTCTGCTCACACGGCTAGGGCATGTTAAGACTAACTCTTGCCATTAAATGGTGATGCAGCATGTCAGTGCTTTATGTTGAACACTTTGCTATGGATTCTGTTATACAGGGATAATGTTTCATGATAAAGCATCCTCAGATGTGAGCATAATTGGCCAACGTCTGAACTATGGGAATGGGCCTGGTGATTATGAAGATGACAAGCAGAGAGAAGTGTCACCTTGTGTTTTGAAGGGTCAGAACAAAGAGCACCAAAAGCATTGTAAACCTACAAAAGGTTAGTGAGTCACTTCCTATGTTCCTTTGATGTCTTATGTGGGGAAAAAACCCCAATGTTTGCTAACTTCTTCTAAAGCAGATATTTTATGGACTTCAACTTGGTCCTATAACTTCAATTTCTATTTATATTAATAAGATATTTTCCTGAAATTCACAAGCAGGACTGTTAAAGTTTCAGAGATAGCAAATTACTTGAAGTTAATGATCAAAATCTCGATTTTTCTCAGCCAAAATGTAGATATGGCTATATATGTTTCATTTTTTAAAATAAGCCATCATTATTGGTGAAGTTCAGGAAGATAAATTGTAAGCTTTTGTGTTTCAGTTCTAATGAAGTCTTGAAAAGCTAAATTGATTTAATTTCTGCTCTCTGCGTCGTAATCAGTTGGTTAAGAATTTTGTCTTGTATGGTTTTTCTGACACAGCACGCTGTTAGCATACAGCAATGACAGTGTGTGTTTTTTTTAAATCAAGAAAGCTAAAAATGAAACTCAAACTAAAAGATACGGTTTTCACCTTTTAGGTCACTTAAAATATGGCTGTGGTTGGGAGAGAAGAATATCTTGTGGCAGTATTTTAGTGTCAAATGTGAACTGAATTGGCCTTATATCTTATCACTTTTGTTTGGCAACACCAGTTTAATTCCTGTTGCTCATGACTGTTAGCCATCTGGGACAGCCCTGGTTTGGTCCCAAGCCTTTGTGCTCAAAAATCTTTTTTGCAGATTGTCAGATGTGGTGTTACGTGTTAACTCCATGGCAATAATTTAATGCTAAAGAATGTAATACCAGTCTGCCATTGTTACTGATTGAGTTTACCCTGTATGGAAACAGTGCAATCAGAACTAAAATCTATATTAATAGAAAAATTAAACTGCTAAAGTATGCAGTAATCAACATGAAGTGATCCTTGGAACAGAAAATTAATTGCTTTCAGTGGATGCTAAATTGGCACAATTGTGCTGAATTATTAGAAAAATAGTTAAATGCATGGAAAATAATTCTTGTAAGCAAGCTGTTATTTAGTATGTTTGAAAGTATTGATATTTAGCATATGTGATACAGTACTTTCCTTTGAGGATTTCAGCATTAATCAAGACTTGCAGTACTCTAGAAATACAGTCATGCTTAAGAGTGATTAATCAGTTGAAACTAAGCTTAAGATATTTTACTAAATATTAGGTAAATTAATGATATAGCTCTTCTTTATGTGTAATTTTTAGGCTTTACAGGGTCAACTTCTAGTTTACAGCAAATTAACAATCTAGACTTCATTTCACCGAGTGCCCTGTCTGAAGATTCTGTAGTAATTGTTGGAAAAGGTATTTTTAAAATTAATTTCCTATATATGTAATACGATTTTAGTATAGAAACAGACCTTGTATTTTTGGACAGTCAGGAGAAGGGGAGCTAAAATGAGTTCATTCACATATTTATAATATAACATCTAAACAATCCCCAAATTTAAAAATAAATAAAAATTATTGAAGGAGAAAATAGTATCGGAATGACTATTTTACACCCTTACTGAGAAATGTGATATAAACTGTACTACAGATTGAACCTCTTTAGTCCCGCACCCTTGAGACCTGACCAGTGGTGAACCACAGGAGGTCAATATTGTCGAGCAGCGTTACCAACACTTTCTCTGCTTACTGAGCTCTTGGAAGACATTGAGGGGTAAATTGGAGCTAAATGACAACACAGAACACCGAGAGCCATGAGTGGTGGCTTTCAACAACTTTATGGGACTGCAGGAAACTTGGCCACAACCATAAGTGGTCATCCAGCTACGTAAAATCGCGCCAGACCACGGATGTTGCTGAACCAGAGTGTGCTGGGCTAGAGACGTTCAACATGTGTAAAATTAGCATTAAATAAAGAACAGTAAGAAAATGAGGACAACATTTTGCCTATATACTCTCTCACTAAAAGACCCTTTGTAGTCAGTGGAAATGCGGAAATGTAACTATAGGTAGAATTTGGCATTAATGTAGCCCACCCAGGTTTTGTTTTCTGGAATTATTTTTGCTTTGCTTTAGTTTCTTACTGAGTGACTTCTGCTGTGTGAAAATGACCTCTTGGTGAGGTTATGATATGATAACCATTTCAGGTGTTTTTGGAAGCCCCCCATCTGCGCCATTAACATACAGCCAGTCCATGATATCGTGTGTGGAGAACGGAGACGTCCATTCTCTCAAACAAGGCATTGAGCCTCTATCAGGGATCTATGGGAGAGCAGTCCAGCAGAACAGTGCACCTTTCCTTGATACTGAAAATGAGAAAGATGTAAGAGTGTAAAACAGAATTGATTGTGTTTTTTTTTTTTTTTTTTTAAAGTGTCACTAGAGAATACGGTTCTTATGTTCTCCAGATTCTGGTAAATCAATGTTTGATGAAAGTATAGTCACCAATATCTCAAGAGTCTGGTAATGGGCTACAGAGCCTTTATTTCTAGGTCTCTGATATAATTCCAGCACAGGCTGGAGATAAAACTCAATGAATAATGAGGAATCATTAGCCAACAACTAGATGACCACGGAAAAAATGGTGCTTGCTTTGCACATTTTTAGTAAACATTTATGTGAACAGTTTTGTTTGTACAAATATTCACACAAAGTTGTGTTCAGACCTGGAATAGGGATTTATTGTATTTGATCAGTCTCTTTATGTCAAGTCAAACAGATTAAAGGGCTAAATTTGGTGAAGGAACTGAATTGGTTATTGCAAATGTTCAATTCAATGCAATTTGATCAGCTGTACTAGGTACTCAGATACCGACATTTGGTGTTTTTTGGTGACTATGGGTATGTCTACACTACCCTCCTATTTTGAAATAGGAGGGTAATGTAGGCATACCGCAATTGCAAATGAAGCCCGGGATTTGAATTTCCCGGGCTTCATTTGCATAAGCCGGGCACCGCCATTTTTAAATCCCGTCTGGTTCAAACCCCATGCCACGCGGCTACATGCGGCACGAACTAGGTAGTTCGAACTAGGAAGCCTTTGCGGTATGCCTACATATGCAATTGCGGTTTGCCTACATTACCCCGCTAGTTCGAAATAGCGGGGTAGTGTAGACATACCCTATGAAATTAGTTTCTCGGTGCAGTTCCTAGAGGACGTGTCCACAAAATGACCATTAAAATTAGCAATTTTTGTTGACACTGAGCAAAAGGACCAAGGATTGAATGGACATGGAGAAGGAACTTCCTGCCGGCCCTTAAAGCAGGCCCCTTGACAACTGGGATATTTTGGCAAGGCAGTCTGAGGAACCAGCTGCTGTTACTGACCATCATCTGTTGTGTGTGTGGGGGGGGAGAGGAGGGGCAAAAAAGAGGACTGCAGCTTGCAGATTTTTAATCCAGCACCATTCTTAAGATATATATTCCCTGTAAATAGTCTTGTCTCATTGTCTGCACCCTGGTGTGATTTCATGAAGAGTTGTTCTGCTATCTACATGTTGTTTAACTTTCTTATGATTTCTGAACATTAATATTTGTAGGTATAAATAATGCAAGGTAAAGGGTAGTACTTCAAAATGAAAATAAAAAATGACTAACTGAAAATATTCCTAAACTTTAAGGCCAGAAGGGACCATTGTGATCTTCTAGTCCCGTGGTCACCAGCCAGTAGATCAGGATCTACCAGTCGATCTTGGAACCTCTGACAGGTGATCCTGACTGGTCTGTCTGGGAGGCTATCAAGTACTTGTCCTTCAGCTGCCCTTCTCTACACTGTCCTGCTGCCCCTGGGAGCCTTCTGCTTGTTATGCAGGGTGGGGGAGACTGAGGCAGGGGAGTGCTGATGTCACTCTGTCCCCCTCTCCTGTACCCCATCTTCAAAGAGTGAGGAGGGTGGGGCCTCGCGAAGGTGTGGAACAGGGGTCGGGCCTTGGAGAAGGAGTAGGGCAGGGCAGAGGTATTTGGGTTTGAGGTAGATCCTGGACTGACTTAAATTCAAAAATTGGTCTTGTGCTTAAAAAGGTTGGAGACCACTGTTCTAGTCTGACCATCTACACATCACAGAACCTCACTCGCTCACTTTTGCAATAGGCCCATATCCTCTGGCTGAGTTACTGAAGTCCTCAGATCTTGATTTAAAGACTTCAAGTTCCAAAGACTCAACCATTTATTCTTAAACATAAACAGGATTGCAAGAGCCCTTAAAGTTGTTTTAAAATTAATCCGATCACATAGTTTGAAGATGATTGTCAAAAAACGTATTGTTAAAAAATTTAAAAAACTGAAGTTAGGCTGGACTTCATACTCTTTACTCAAATTAGTAAGTAGTTTCTCTCACAAGTAGTATCATGAAATGTAGGGGGTTCACAGGCCTGACCCCCTATTAGCTGAATTATCCATAGATTGCCATGAGTGATTATTTCTGAGCTGCAGAAATTCTCAGTGCTCATTATTCACAATATAATTAGTCCCATTGACTTAAATGGGATTGCTCACAGTGCATAGAGGTAAGCACATGGACAAGACTATGCAGGATTGGGTCCTAAATTAGCATAAATAATTCCAAAATGCACTATGGCATGATAGCAGAAGTTGTGAGCCCCTTTATTTAGTAAAGATGATTCCAAGTTTTAAATTATTGAATGAAGTATTTCAGTTCAATTATATTTTACACTACGACTTCTGTTTTGTGCAGATGAAAGTTGCCATGTCAAAATCTGCCAGGGATAAGATGAGGCAGAGGAGAAGAGAAGAAAAAGAACTGAGTCATAAAGAACATCAGGAAGTCAGTGATGAAAAAAAGGAACAAAATCCCCAGGAACGACTTAAACATTGTGAACCAGAGAAAATGGCAACAGAAAGTAATGTTTAATATTTTGTCAATTTAATGACGGACTGTTAAATGGTGTTGACTCAGAAGTATTTTCTAAACCTGGTATATCAGCACTAATTATTTAAGATTATGACTGTCCAAATTGACATCAGGTATTTCTGAAATTTTAAGATACGATGTAATCTCCTTAATGAGCTTATTTGTTGTTGGTATAAAATATTAGTAATAATAAGACAGGAACTTACGACAGATAGATTGACTATTTTTGAGATCTTTATAGAATACAGCATAGTACTATGAAAGAGTGACCTCTTCCCCTTTTCTGGTTTTCCTATTTTGTAGGTTTAGGTTTTTATGGAGATGCATTAATACCCTCCAAAAATGAGCCTTTATCTTTAGAAGATGTTGCCTTCAGTGCTCCACTAAAAAGAACATCCAGTGTAAAGAAGACACAGTCTTCAGTCTTGCTAGATTCAGGTAAGCGGTTACAGTTAGTTAAGTGTAAAAGACAGTATTAAAATGTTTGGATGCTGGCAGATGAGACAAGTCCCAAGTATAATCAGGCTCAGTTTTTTCAAAACTGCAGCAGTTTTTTGTTGTTGGGTTTTTTTTTCCAATTATGGAGATAATGTGCAGATCTGTGTTCTGCCCTTGCATTTTGGTTCACTGCTACCTACCGCGTATTACAGATTGAGATGGTTCCCATTGTACTGCCCAGTGAGAAGAGTGTTGTTCAGGATCTGGTTCAGGGAGTGCGCAGGCTCACTAGTTTTTGATTTCCTTACCAAAGGAATAAGAGTTGACAATGATCAGAAGTGTGACATCCAAAGAAAATAAAATTTTAGGCCTTTTATTTTTGGGTCAGTGCCAGTGTTTCCTCTAACATTTTCTATCCTTGGGCAGGTTGAAATTTCTTATGTGCAACTCCAATATTGAGGTAGTGTGTGGATGTGCTAAAGCGAGGGATATTTAAGAAGGAGCAATGCTTACGATATTTAATATGAAATTAATAAACAGAAAATGTATCACCCTTTCTAACAACTCAAGCTAGTAAACACACCAGAATGCATATTATCCATATGTAGCTCAGCTTTCAGGTGCTAAACAAATGTATGAGTCAACTAGAAATTGTATTTGCAAGGAGAGCATGACTAATACAGTATTTACTGACACTGGAAAGGAGAGTAAAAGGCATTCACTAAAGCGTAGACAGTTTCTCTGGGGAATGTTTAGGATCCATGCTGTATCAGATGAAATTTCTCCTGGTTTGAATCTTCCATCTTTTGTGTCACCATCTCTGAGGCTAAATCTAGACTACAGGTGTCTTTCTGAAGAAGCTTTTTTCGGAAGAGATCTTCCGAAAAAACTTCTTCCGAAAGAGAGCATCCACACTGCAAAAGTGCATTGAAAAAGCGATCTGCTTTTTCGAAAGAGAGCATCCAGACTGAATGGACACTCTCTCGCATGTAAGCTGTAATTGCAATGGACGGAATGGCCACCAGGACACCTGTGTTTTTTCCCCCTTTCAGAAAAAGGCTTCTTCCTCCTAGAATGAAGTTTACCAATGCCGAAAAAGCCCCTCTGTTCTTTAGATTGTTTCTTGCGGAAGAATGCAATTGCAGTGTGGATGTTCCTTAAGTTTTGTTGGAAAAATGGCGATTTTTACAACAAAACTCTGTAGTGTAGACATACCCAAAGAGTAGAAGCCACAGAGCAAATTTTAACATGTGGCTTCAGGGTTTGTAGACAGATGCATGTTTCAAAGAGCTTGCAAATAAGGTTTCATCCTACAAAACAACTAGCATCGCACCTAGTAGTTGCTACTTCAAACTCAGAGACAGAACTCTACTGCATAGCAAAGATCTGGCCTTGATGCAATACAATATACCATGTATTAATTAGTAACACAGGATTTAAATAAATCATTAAGATCAGAGTTTTAGATATCTGCAACACTCCAAAAATCTTCTGGTTAAAACAATCTTTTTCTTTCTTACCTTAAGCCATTAATACCCATGTGAATTAGTTTGAAATGTAATCATACAAATGTCCTGGCACATCCACCATGCAACCTGCTTTCCTCTTCACCCCAACCAGCCAGAGAGGACTGCAGCGAGTCAGGAGGACACCCTAAACAAACTGCCTCCTGCCTCCACCTCATTTTACAGATGCTAGCACCTACCCACCGCTTTTCCCTCACCTAACCCTGTACAATCTGCTACCCCCCCAGCCCAGCTGGGGGGTAGGATAAAATCCTGCTTCTCAGACTAGCAGGCACCAGCAGTCTATCTGGGAGTCAGGATCAGCACAAAAAAATTATCCACACCTCCCCCACGACACAGCAAAGACAAACTCCTCCTCCTTCCATCCCAGTGCCAGCACCCACCCACCCTCTCTTTCCCCCAGCTACCTCATGCAGTCAGCCCCTTGCTTTCCTTCCCAGCCCAGGAGGGTTGAGGAGACTGCTGGGTTTCTGCCTCTAACAGCTTCTCTCTCTTTCTCCTCACACACGGGACTCTCCAAACTCCCATCCCCTCTGACTCCCTCCCCCCAGTCACTTATTCTCTCCTTATCGCATGCTTACCTGCTCAGGGAGCCTCCTCAGTTCAAGCATGCAGCTAGGTCTGTTTAGCTGTTGCTTAGCGATGCCCTGCCACCTACCAGTCAGCTGAGCTCCCTGCCTGCATGGGAGCTTTGAACCTCTGAGCTTTGAACCACAGAACATAGCTGCACAGGCGCACAGCTTACAGACAACTTAGGTCAGTGCTCTCTTGAAATATTTTTCATTTACAGTTTGGCAAATAGGGACATTTGAAGCACCAGGGGATTTCATTTTGCGCCCCCCTCCCCTTCTTAGTGACTCAAAAATTATTTAATTGATTAAAAGTTATAAAAACCCCGGTACTGTGTGTCCGTTCAAGATAAGTTTTAAATGTCTGATAGAAAGCCCTTCAAATTGGAGCCCTCGAGTGGCTATGCTTCTAGTTCTTTAGCCATTATAAATAGGCTAGAACAGCAGCAACGCAAGCTAAAAAACAAATGTATTTTGGATTAGGACGTGATTTAGAAATTCTTCTTTCTAGTTTGCTAGTAAAACTTATTGAAAATCTACAGCAATTTTTTTGCAATTATGTCAGTAGTGTGATACAGAAACTGAATTTGAGCAATAGCTCATTAAAATTTAAAATGAATGATTCACTAGCAGTAACATTGAAAGGAATGATTGATGTGAACTATTCCCACTAAGAACATTTAATTGGAGATTCACGACTGCACAGCTTGAACATTAGCCTTTTCTGGGGAGCTGTTAAGTCCTTAGGCCAAGATTTTGTTGCTTCTTTAAACTAGAGAACCAATACTTGTAGTTTTGTATCAGAGAAGGGAGTAATTAGTAAGCAGTACTTAGCTTTTTTCTGAATTCTGGAAACATTCTGAGCTACAGGTAGATGATTAATTTTCAAATTAAGTAACTTCAAATGCATGCAGCAGCTTTCTTAGGTTTTTTGCAATACCTTTGAATGCATCTGAATTAATCTTTGAATTGTGTGTAATTCAAGTGAGTGCCTGTGTGTACCAATTCCCATTTACATGCACCAAATGGTGCACTTGAAAATATTGTGGTTGTTACTGGTGCCCTTTTTGAAAACTCAGCCATGGTAATCTGCAGGGCTTACCAAGCGGTGGTGAGCCCCACTCACCAGCTGCGCGGTTCTGCGTTCTGTGCATGCGCAGATTGCTCTTCGCCGACTCTTCCAGGTTGTAATCCACTCGCCACGGGCGGGTAGATTACATTATTTGTCGAGCCCTGATAATCTGTCCAGTCACTAGCTTTAGTATAGTCAACTATGTTTGTCTTATGTCAGTTGCTTTCTTCATATTAGGAAGGTTAATCACTTACTATTGCGTAAATGCTTCATGACTTTACAGATGAAACCTCTCCTGGACTTCAAGGTCAGTGTAAGGATCGGACCCCATCAGTCACTCATAGTCCAGAGATAATGGATCCATCAGAGTTGCGACCCTTTTCAAAACCTGAAATGGCACTCACAGATGCATTGCGACTTTTAGCTGATGATGACTGGTATGTATTCACACATACACAGCTATGTATCTAGGGCAGTGGTCTCCAACCTTTTTACACCCAAGATCACTTTTTAAGTCTCAGAACAGGCGAAGATCTACTGCCCCGCCCCTTCCTTGAAGCCCCGCCCTCTCTATTCTCCTGTCCATCACTTGCTATCCCCAGCCCTTATACACTCTGTTAAGCAGTTTATTTTTAAATTATGCAATATATAAAATTAAAATCACATGTTTATAGTTATGAAATAACTGTTCTGTTTTTAATTCATGCTATTTAAATGTCAAATGAAGCATTTACAATTATACATTTTGTTCTCTGCTATTTTGTAAATCTAAAATCAAGTATTGATAATTATATATTTTTTCTTCCAATAACAGTCTCAGTGTGACACCTGTGGCTGAACAGTATCTGCCAGTGTCTTGAAGTCTGGGTTGTAGTCTGAGATTGCTAGTCGTATACAGTCCATCAGATGGGCATCTGTGATCCTGCACTCAGCCTGGGAAGCTTGCTCCAGCACAGCTGGAGCTAGACGCAGCCTCCCTGGGCTGAGCGCAGGGCAGCCGGGCTGAAGGGAAGAGAAGTGGCTGCCCGGCCAGCTGGCCATCGTGCTCAGCCAGGGTGCACCAAGCTCCACGTGGGCAGGTGCAGAGGAGAAGCCGCCGATCAGCTGGAGCGCGGGGCAGCCTCTTTCAGCTGAAAGCCACAGTCAGCTGGCTGGGGTGTTTCAGCCCTCCCGACCTCCCAGCTCCCACCATTCCTCGCAGCTACTCACCTAATGAGGAAATCTAATGTAAATGTCCCGCGCAGGTGCGCAGTTCAGAGAGGGCTCAAGAGCTACTCTTAGAGCCCCTGAGATCTACTGGTAGATCGCGATCTACTGGTTGGTGACCACGGATCTAGGGTGTCTGATTATAAGATGCAGCATTTATGTTGATACTTTTTAAAAAATGAAGTGTACATAGTAGCTTTTTGATTAAAAAGCGAAGTCTGTTTAGTAAACCATAGGAAAAGAGGGCCTGTACTTTTGGTTGTAAAGAGGATCTTGATAAAGTGAACTAGGCATAACTATTGGAATGGTGCCTTTCAGAGTTTGCACAGCTTGAAACAATAGCTTTGAGAGGTGGGACAAGCATCTCGGCTTGTTAATTCAAGACCCATTGTGCTGTGGAGCTCCCCACCATCACCATGTTGTTCCAGGTGTGACGATGGGTCTGTACAGACACTGCAGAGATGAGCAGTGGCATTAACCCCCTTCCTGCATCTCTTGGGGAGTGCTCACATGATGATGGACCTATGGCCCCATCTTGTCTTAATCCAGCTCTGCTGCCATCTGTACCAGACAATCATTGTGCAAGACTTTTTATTTTAAATTACTGATGCATTGGGAGACAATTTGTACTCACTACTTGTTTCTTCAACATTCTCAATGGCTGTGCTAGTTGGACACAAAATCATAGAAATGTAGGGCTGGAAGGGAGCTCGAGAGGTCATCAATACGTAGAGTATCAGGGGCTGGCTTTCTGCTTTCCTGAACTGCGTAAGGCAGTGGTTCCCAACTGGTCTGTGACGCTACTGCAGGGGGTCCCTGGAAAGTTTAAAAGTAAGGTTCGAGTCCACTCTGGTGGCCCCCATCCTTTTTTTCCCTTTTTTCTTCTTTTTTCTCCCCCAGGGATGGGGGGGTCTGTGAAATTGAAAAGGGGTCCATGTGCTCTAAAAGGTTTGGGACACTAACGTAAGGGAAATCTCCGACAGACTGCTCATTGAGGAGCAGGGCTCCAGTCCATGTCCCTATACTGAGGCAGAACTAACTAAACCTTGATGATCCCTGTGCAACCTGCTCTTAAAAATCTCCTGTGATGGGGACTTCACAGCATCCCTAGGAAGCCTGTTCAAGGGCTTCATTATCTTGATAGGGTTTTTTCCCCCAATAGCTAACCTAAATCTCCCTTGTAGCAGATTAAGCCTATGCCTGCTTGTCCTACCTTCAGTGGACATGGAGAACAATAGAGCACCATCCTCTTCGTAACAGCCCTTAACCAATTGAAAGAAAGACTGTTACCAAGTTCTCCCGCCCTCCCCCCGATTTTCGTTCCTCAAGACTGAATATGTCCAGATTGTGTAATCTTTCTTCCCAGGACAGGTTTTCTGAACCTTTTATAATTCTTGTTGCTCTCCTCTGGCTCTTGTCTGTCCGTCCCATGTCTTGTCTAAAGAGCATGGTCTTCGAATTGGATGCAGTGCTCCATCTGAGGCCTCCCCTGTGCTTACAGCCCAGTTGGTCTGTGTGTGATCCACTGTCGCCCCAGACATTCTAAATATCTGCTGTGTTTGTGTGTTTTGTTGATACTGTTTTTCAATTAAATATTTATTTTATATAGGGAGAAGAAGATTGAAGGACTGAACTTTGTTCGGTGTTTGTCTGCTTACCATACTGATGTGTTGACTGGAAAACTGCATGAAACAAGCCTGGCTGTGGTGCAAGAGGTTAAATTTTCATATAAAAATCTTATACTAAAAATTCAGATTTGCTAGCACTGAGGTAAACATTTGAGTGGAGAGGTGTTCTGTCCAGCTGCTGCTGTTTTCTCTGTCATCTTGAAAAAGAATGGGTACACGGTTTCATGAAGCAGCTTGTATTTGGGATATTCAGTAGTTTTAAATTTGCTTAAAAGCTGTTAAAATTAAGATCTAGTCTTATAGAATTTAATAAACTCCCACCTGTTAGGAATCAAGATGAGAATTTCTCTTTTTTTTAAATGACTAAAAATTTCCAAAGAGGAAAATAAAATTAAGCCTTGCTACTTTATTAAGTGTATTTACTAAATGTTACATATTGTTTGTTTGGCTCTTTCCTGTGTGCAGGTGAAGAACTTGCGCTCAGGCGTTTCCCGAGCTGCTGTGGTCTGTTTAGGGGATTTGTTCACATACCTGAAAAAGAGCATGGATCAAGAACTAGACAGTACTGTTAAAGTCCTCTTGCACAAAGCCGGAGAATCCAACACCTTTATAAGGGAAGATGTAGACAGAGCATTGAAGGCTATGGTTAATAATGTGACTCCAGCACGTGCACTTTGTGCTCTTATAAATGGAGGTCAAAGGTAACTCAGTTTGTCATGAAATAACTACAAAAAAAAAAAAAAAACCCCAACCACAGTGTATCACATTAAGGATGTCAAGGGGTAACCGGTTAACTGGTAAGCATTGCCCTTACTGGGGGATGCTTACAGTAGCTATCTGTAGTAGTGTTCATTATCACATTGTTGAGAAGCTTGATAACATTTGTTGTCTTCTGACAGAGCTTATTTAATCCATTCTCATTTGCCCCGTTTTACTGGCACAAACCTTTTTCTTCAGCAATTTTGGGAAGGTGGTTTTCTTTCTTTTCTGGCTACCTCTGTACACACCCTTCTTGACCAGGTTCAGTTTTGAGACTGCACTTCTGTGAGTGGCTGTGTTTGCAGCTTCAGTAAGTAATCAAGTTGTGGTATATTTTGTCTTGGTGAGGCAGCTTATGCTGTTTATCTTTGTGGCAAAAATCATGATCTTTGACTGCAGCTTACAGTGTTTGTGCTTCCTCAACGTCAAACTGTCTTGCAGCAGCTCCATTGCTGCTAAGTTTTCAAGGCTGTAAACGTATATCTGCACTGCAGTTAGCCACCCGCAGCTGGCCTGCCAACCGTCAAGATTGTAATTAAACAGCCCCATAGTTGAGGATGTTAAATGGTTAACTGGTCAGCAATACCAGTAAACATGAGGCTAACCGGTTAAATGGCCTTTGCTGGTGAACTCCAGTGGTGGCCAGATGGCAGGATCTCATGACCATGTCAGGACTAGTGTTTGGTTCCAGGCCTGGCTGCCTGCTCTCCCAGCTCTTACTACATTTAAACTGCAGAGCTGCAGTGGGGGTAGGTCCGGACCTGGAAGCTAGAACTGAGCACTTCTTCCCTTATCACCTGATCATGTAATCAATACATATTCTATCGACTACACAATTAGCGAATTGCCTGCCTCTTAACATCCTTAGTCTGACAGGCAGAATGATGCTTTTACTTGCCTAGGAGCAGTTTTGTTTAGCTTGGTTTTGCAGACCATAGGGTTTTTTTTGTTGGCTGGTACAGTCAAGTTACTCTTGCTCGGGTAAGTCATATTGCATCATCCCCCCCTCAGCCCTCTATCATCTACAGAGTCTCTCTCAAGTGTTAAATCCACTTAAAAATGGCCCTCTTAACCTTGGTAGCATTCCATAGATTGTCTCCACACTGTCACTTGAGCTGTTCCTCTTCCTTGCCCGCTCACTAAGATCCTCCAGTCTGGGTCTAGCCATTGTCTGCCCTTCCCATCCATGAAATAGGAATTGCTTTTCCACTTGTGCTCTGTTTCCCTCAAACCTGCAAATCACTTCACTTCTTAAAGTCTCTCTGCAAAGCTTCCCTTTTCATTTTAGCATGTACTGGCCAGCTATATATGTGGCATTTAGAACGTGGTACTGCTGTGATCACAGACAAGGTATTCCTAATACCAGATTTCTGTCTGATAACATTGGGAAGAGGGCCAAATATTACATGTGCCTAATTTGCAGTTGTGCTTTCATGTATATGCATGGTAATTGGGGGTGTGAGTCTGAAATTTTGGCTGAGAATTTTCTATTTGCATGAAGGTAGTGTGACTTGCTAACATTACCTCTGGTGGGAAAATAGATATGAGGGGAGTTTTTAAAGGATAATTTAAAAAAAATACTGATTTATTTTATATAACTGTATATATTGGTGTCCTGAATATATTTCAGAGCACAGTAATGTGTTGCTAATAAAGTTAGTGACTGAATACTAACTTGAATACTGCATACAAATGTAGTTACCTCATCTCAAAAATATTGGCATTGGAAAAGGGTTCAGAAAAGGGCAGCAAAAATTGAGGGGTTTTGAATGGGTCCAATATGAAGAGAGATTAAAGACTTGGACTTTTCAGCTTAGAAAAGGGGAGCCTGAGGGGGAATATGATATAGGTCTATAAAATCATGACATATGTGGAAAACTGAATACGGAAAAATGTACTTATTCCCACAATATAAGAACTAGGGGTCACCAAATGAAATGAATAGGCAGCAGGTTTAAAACAAACAAAAGGAAGCTTTTCTTCACTCAGCGCACAGTCAACCTGTGGAACTCATTGTCAGAGGATGTTGTGAACACCAGGACTTTAACAGGGTTCAAAAAAGAGCTAGATAGATTCATGGCGGTTAGGTCCAGCAATGGCTATTAGCCAGGATGGGTAGGTATGGTGTCCCTAACCTCTGTTTGTTAGAGGCTGGAAATGGATGACAGGAGAGGGATCACATGATGATTTATTGTGTTCCTGCCCTCTGGCCATCTGTATTGGCCACTGTTGGCAGACAGGATACTGGGCTAGTTGGACCTTTGGGCTGACCCATTATGGCTGTTCTTATGACTGTGTGTTGATAGGTACATTTCTTATTATTCATCTTTAAAACAGATAAATTAAATTGTTTAAATTAAGATTTTCTTGGCTTAAAAAGGATAGTGTTTAAAAGAAATAACGTTTCCCATCAGTATTTGCAACCCAATTTTTTGCAGCACTTTGCCAGTGTAGGAGTGTCAGAAAGTATAAATGATTTGAAACAAAAGGGAAATATATTCTTCTATTGTCATTGTGCAGTTGGATATGTGTAGAGTATGTGTAGAAAAAGGAATAAAATGAAATTGAATCCAATGGTTTCCCTTTAAAAACGAGCAGTCCTGTGGCACCTTAGAGACTAACAAATATATATATATGCACGTGCACATACTTAGCCCTGTGCTCACTATGCTAGCCAACCCCCTCTCTCTGGCTGCTTTTGTGTCCAGAGAACCTGTTAATCTTGCACTGATTATATAGAAAAGTGAACAAACGAAGCTCTAGACAAAAAAAAGTGTTAATTTGTCTGTTGCTCATGTACTTTAGGACTTTAATAGGGTTAAAAAAAGAGCTAGATAGATTCATGGAGGTTAGATCCATCAATGCTTATTAGCCAGGATGGGCAGGAATGGTGTCCCTAGTTTGGGGAGGGATTACATGGGGATTACCTGTTGTGTTCCCTCCCTCTGGGACATCTGGTATTGGCCACTGTGGGCAGACAGGACACTGGGCTAGATGGACCTTTGGTCCGACCCAGTTTGGCCGTTATGTACTATGCGTTACAGATGGATGTACAGAGATCTGAGTTTCGCAGTTGGTTCCGGTTGAAGCACAAGTAAGTGAGATGCTGAGACTCCCACTTCAAGTAGGCTGATGACATCATTCTGTTGCGCGGCAGGAATTTATATAAATATAAATAAAAGTTTGTCCATTTCTGCTCCACGCCATCTCTTTGTACAAGGCTAGAATAAGTATCCAAATTTCAGCAGTTGGTCAGAAGAGCATTTGCAGCTTGGGTAGAAGGATTAAAACACAGTATTTTCAGTGAGCATTGTTGGAGTGAGAAAATACAGCTTAGCCCTTTCTGTGAGTCATTGGTGACCATACATCTCTTACTATTTCTTTCAGTCATTTGCACACTGCAGTGAGAAGATGCACGGCCCAGCACTTATCAGATGTGGTGGAACGAATGGGACCAGGCCGGATATTATCTGGAATTAAGGATGTTACTGACAGGATCTTACCTGCTGTAGCCAAGTTTGCGCAGGATGGTTCACAAGAAACGAGGTCTGTAGGCAGTAGTGTCACTTACATATAGCAAATAACTGTTCTAAACCAAAGATTATTTTCGTTCTTTAACTTATTAAACTAGCTTTTTCACCTTTTCACATCTGTAAAGTAGTTTTTCTTGAGTGTGGTTTCTTTGGAGGAGTTGGCAAGGGTAGTAAAGTCATATGGTTATCTGAAGGTCTTTCTGCACTTAGAAAATTGCATTTTAAGGTACATCCTCTTGGGATCAATTAGGAATCTAGTAATGAGCCAAATTTCCCTAATATTTTTGGTTAATATGAAATATTTTGCTATGGTTTTAGGTATTATGGTCGAAAGATGCTCTTCAGTATGATGACTCATCCAGACTTTGACAAAATGCTTGAAAAGTATGTGCCATCTAAGGATTTACCTTACATTAAGGAGTCTGTCAGCAGTCTACGTCAAAAGGTATATGGAAAAGCTTTCATCTAACAGGTTAGAAAAAAATAATTTTAGGGAGACTAAATGGCTCATGGTATCTGTAAGGTGATACAAAGCTATCAGTAAGCTGGCAGTCAGATGTGATTTTTTAATACAGCCATTCCTCTGGGAAGAAAGGGTGCAAGTCATACCTTCAAGTTGGGTCCTATCCTGTAAAGGACTTGGGGCTTATGGTGGGATAACGAACTGAACATACGCTCCTAAAGCAGGGCTGTGGCTATGAAGGTAAATGCAGTCCTTGGATGTATTAATGGGGACATAGGAATAAGGAAGCGCTGAAACTACCTTTCTGAAACCCTGGCAAAATGCAAGCTGTGCTGTTCAGCGGAGGCTCTTGGCAGGAGGTATCAGCACATCTAGCTGGCTTTATTACCTAGAGACTGTCCATGGTTCAGACTAAATCTGTGGGACTAAGACGTACTGTCATGGATCATCCAGCACACTGAAAACCCTTCACCATGTTCAGAAATGCAGCTGCCAAGACCTCTCACAGCACGCTAGGCAAGTTGCAGATCAGGTTAATTCCTTGTGAGAGATGTTGAATTTCACGTTTCTGATGATTACCTGCACCTTCCCTGGCACCTAGTACATACCTGGCATTCTAAGAGTCGGTTCTGAACCCTTAACGAGGCAATATGTAGTTAAATCTTCTAAACGTTCTTATTAAAATATTTATTCTTAGCGATGCATCATGGTGGATGCAACCACTTGTAGCTTGCTGCTTTTAAGAGGCTCGTGGTATTCTGTTCCAGTGACTGCCCAATGGCTTATACCCTGTGTGATGACTTGAAAAGTCAAGTTACATATAAAACAAACGAATACTTCACAGTGAGGAGCATGAAGTGACTTACATCTCTTGAAATTTTATACTGTAACTAGGGATGTGAACAACTAGACGACAAGCAAATGTTTATCGGATAGTTGACACACTAGTCAACTAGTCACTTGCCCCCCTCGCTCCCAGCCCCACCTTGCTGCCTCTATCAGAAAGAGGCAGCAAGCGAGGGGGAAAAGGACTCCCCCACTGACCCCAGGCTCCATGCAGCGCTGCCGCTTTGAAATGCCGCAGGAGCGCAGGGCCGGCGGGGGGATTGCTTGAGTCCCCCGCCGGCCCTGTGCTCCCTACAGTGCTTTCGCCTTGGAAGTGTAGTAAGAGCCCTGTATCCTTTTAAAATCCTGTGTCTTAAGACAAGTGAATTAATTTAAAATTGCCCTATACATCCCAGTAGCTATCCACTTCCCAAAATGAAAAGCTAGAAATTTGACAAATTGGCATTGAAAGTTGTAACTAACATAATGGGCTTCAGGGGGTAGCCGAGTTAGTCTGTACAGAATATATAATGGGTAGAAATCACTCCTTATTCTAGGTATTTGCATAGCTCAGATATTTAATCCAATAATTGCGGGATCATTAGGAGCATCTAAATGTAAAGATGACAACTTGAATAATCAGTTTCTCAATAAACTGCATATGGAAATAGACTAGTCTCTGGTGATTTTCTCCTTTGAAGCCTTAAACGGGGCCATGGATCAAGCAGTAGCAGTCGATGGTGTTCAGCTTTGGGTAGTTTGGGCTATCACCAGAGGATGTTGCTTTGACGCATTAATCAGGAAGGCATGAGGTGGAGGGGGAAACTGAAAGGAAATGAAGAGGTGAAATTGTGTGTGTTAAGTATCTTTCCTATTTATATTAATTGAATTAATATAATCAGTGAGTTTACAGTATTTCATCTTGGCCATGGTAAGTGATGTTAATACTAGGAGTCATTGGTCGTAGTATAAATTGTTATTGCTTTGGAATACAGCTGTATTGCAACTAGGGATGTTAAAAAGTGTTTTGGGTTTTTTTGGTAAACATGTAACCACTGAAATTTTCAGTGGTTACACGTATACATGCGGGGGGAGGCGGCTCCTGCTTGCCTCCTGTGCTGCTGCCTCTGTATCATTGGTTAACTGTTTAACCATGTGCACTGTCAGACCAATCGGATAGCTTTCTTTGATAGGATATGGGGAAGTGGTGGACGTGGTATACCTAGACTTTAGTAAAGCATTTGATATGGTCCCACATGACCTTATCAATAAACTAGGGAAATACAACCAAGATGGGGCAACTATAAGGTGGGTGCATACTGATTGGATAACCGTTGTCAGAGAGTAGTGATTAATCCTTGATAGTCATGCTGGAAGGGTACAAGAAGTGGGGTTCCGCAGGGGTCTGGTTTGGGTCTGGTTCTGTTCAATATCTTCATCAATGATTTAGGTGATGGCATAGGAGAGGATGCTTATTAAGTTTGCAGATGATACCAAGCTGGGAGGGGTTGCAAGTTCTTTGGAGGATAGGATCATGCTTTGGAGAATAGTGCTTTGGAGGATAGAATCATGCTTTGGAGGATCCAGTCAAACTGGAGAAATTGTCTGAAGTAAATAGGATGAAGTTTAATAAGGACAAATGCAAAGTGCTCCACTTAGGACAGAACAATCTGTTTCACGTACACAAAATGGGAAGCGACTGTCTAGGAAGGAGTCCGGCAGAAAAAGATCTAGGGGGTCATAAGCTAAATAAGAGTATAACAGTGTGAAACTGTTGCAAAAAAAAGCAAACATGATTCTGGGATGCATAAATAGGAGTGCGAGCAAGACATGAGAGGTAATTCTTCTGTTCTACTCTGCATTGATTAAGTCACAGTTGGAGTATTGTTTCGAGTTCTGGGCACCACATTTCAAAAAGGAGAAACTGGAGAAGAGCAAAAAAATATTTAAAGTGTAGAAAACATGAGCTGTAAGGGAAGACTGAAGAATTGGGCTTGTTTAGTTTGAAAAAGAGAAGACTTGAGGGGGGGATGGGACATGATAGCAATTTTCAAGTAACTAAAATGGAGTCACAAGGAGAATGGAGAAAATTTGTTCTCCTTGGTCTCGGAGGATAGAACAAGAATCAATGGGCTCAGATTGCAGCAAGGGAGGTTTAGGTTGGATATTAGGAAAATTTCCCAACAGTCAGGGTGGTTAAACACTGGAATAAATTGCCTAGGGAAGGTTGTGGACTCTCCATCACTTGAGATATTTAAGAGCAGGTTAGATTGGCATCTGGCAGGGAGGACCTAGATGGTCCCGCCATGAGGGCAGAGGGCTGGACTTGATGACCTCTCAATATCCTTTCCAGTTCTAGTGTTCTGTGATTCCTAATTGCAACTAGATTGTATCTATGAAAAGAGACAGAAGCAATGACAGATTAGATTTGCTTTGTTGCAACAAGTGGACTACATGGTACTACAATTTGATCAACCATTCGGCTTGCTAGTAAAATGCTTCTGACACCATGGCTGAGTACTGGGTAATCTCTTATTTATTTTCACATATTTGCAGGGCCTAGGAGAGATGCCTCTAGACACACCCTCAGCTAAAGGAAGACGTTCTCATACAGGTAGCATTGGACATTCCAGATCATCATCGACTTCGAGAGATGCTCTCAATATCACTGAAAGGTAGCATTATCTTGCCATTTTGCATACTCTAGTAATAATTACTCTCTAGGAAATGGCATGGAGTCTCCTAGCCAACTGGAGATAATAGAAAACCTTATTCATGGCCTTTGCAATGTGAGAGCTCAGCCTCGGAGGAATACAAGAGTACCTCTCGACCACAGATTGAAGTGACCGGTTGTGGATGTGAGCCTTCAGTCCAAGGAGGCTGAAACATGTTGGCTTCAGATGCCTCAAAATACTTTTCTCTGCCCATCAGAATCAACTCTATTTTGCTCAGGTTCATTTTCAGCCAGCATTAGCTGATCTCATTAGGGTGGGTAAGTGGAGCCAGCCGCTCTGGTGCAGAGCTGCTGGGAGAGCAGAAATGGGCTGTGAATTATGAGGGGTCGGAACAGGGGCCCTAAGCACTTCCTCTTTATGCCTTTGTACAGTAGCATGAGCGGGCCCAGATGCTTGCATAGGCCTCACAGGCCCTGCTAGTCAGAAGAATCCGATCTTGCAGGTGCACTTACAGTTGGATCCACACTGAAATCCTTGCGAACCATAGGGTATGGCAAGAAATGGTTCATTGTAAATGAGCCACTTGAGAAATTCCCAAATGCCTTTGCTAGGAAGTTTTTCCATTTTAGTTTTTGATATTTGTATAGCTGAGAATGTTCACTACCTAGAAATGTCCGACTGTTATGCAAATAACAGCAATCCTTTCCCCCTTCCTCGTCCCCTCACAGAGAGTTTACAGAAGCACGTGAGATGATGAGAAAACCAGTTGCTCGTAACTCACTAGAAAGTGCAGAATACGTGAAGGTTATTACAAGTTTACTGAATGCAAAAGATTTCCGGGACAGAATTAATGGAATTAAACAACTGTTGTCAGACACCGAGAACAATCAAGAACTCGTTGTTGCGAACATTGTGAAGGTAACTGTATACAAAACCACCGTCTTTGAAAGGCTCATTAAGCTTCATCCTGATTCTCTGTAGGAAAAGCCTTGATAATAAGAATGCGCTGCTTCAGAGATTCTCATTACTAAAAACATTGCTTTGTTCTTTTACTATGACAGTCTGACAAACAGGAGAGTTCCAGACCAAATGGGGAGTAGCTCAGGCCTGGTTAAAAAAGCGATGAGGTACAAAAATAGTGGGAAACAAATGGGGAAAGAGAGGGGCTTAGAGCTGTGTCTTAGAGATTGAAAGGGAAGGGATTGGAAAGACTGGGGAAGGCCAAATATCTGATTACAGAAATAATGTTGGAGCATTTTTTCCAATTACATCGGTTTTATTTTCATCTTAATTCCATGTTAAATTGTTGTGTGAATTAAACAAATCTATTACCCAGTTTGGATTTTCTCATTGTTACAGTTCTACCACCACTGTGTGAGCACTTGACTTTTACCTAGTCTTTTTTTAGGAAGGTCTCAACTGCATTAGCTAAAGGACTCAGGAGCCACTTAAGCAATCTTTCCGTGGCTTGCTTATTTTTGTGGTAGTTGGGCTTGGGGTATAATTGTTCTACATGTTGTATAAAGGAGGACATAACATCTGCCTGAAACCTTAGGTCTGATAAGTAAGGAAAACACACAAAAGTGGAAGAGAGACATACTATCAAAATTAGTACTCAAAAACTCCTGTGTTGTGTGTGAATTAAGATTGGTCTGTACAGAGCATGACTTACAGAAAATGCAAAAAGCAAAGGAATGAAAAGTTAATGTATCTGATGTGCTGGACCTTTTATTATTCCCCCTCCCCAGGGATGCCCGCCCACCTCATCACTAGACCCAGCACCAAACAAGACCACACTCAGCAATCTTAATCTGTCTTTAGTAGAGATGCTAGTATCCAGCACCCTTTCCCCCCAGTTCCTCTCTATCAACAACTGCCAGCCTTCCCTCAGCTTTCTTTACTATCTGTTCAGCCATAGTTGCTGAAAGTCTCACTCACTCTTGTTTGGGAACTTGAAGGAGAAGAGGTCTATTTCTGTTCCGAGGGGTTTTTTTTGTGTGTGTGTGTTTGCTTGCTTGCTTGCTTGCTAAGGAATATCATGTCTACCAAATAACAGCCTAAAATAGATTAGATGAAAACCCTGACAGAAACTCCTTACCTTTTATGGAGTTCTACATGGATCAGTTCTTGGACCAACACTAGTCAATGTTCTTATCAGTGATCTAGAAGAAAATATAAAACCATTGCTGGTAGAATTTGCAGATGACACAAAAATGGATAGTGCGGTAAATAGTGAGGGTGTTAAGTCAGTTACGCAGATAGATCTGGATTACTTGGTAGGGTGGTTCACAGAATCTATTATAGATATTTATAATATAGGGAAGTGTTCCTTAGCCTTTTTTTAATTAAGTACCCCCAGTACCTACAGTTTTCAGACACACACAGTTTTTTTCTACCATTGCAACACATTTGTTTAAACAACTTAATTGTAGCCGGGCGGGCGATGAAATCTTTGGGTGTAAAAAGTACAAAAATAATAAAGCACTGTAAAACTTAACTGAAATTTGGAGAAAACTGAATTTTTGTTTTGTGTTGATGTACCCCCCCCAGACTTCTCTTGAGTACCCCTGAGGGTACTTGTACCACTGGTTGAGAAATACTGATAAAGGTTGCTTTTGGATACTAGCTTAACCATAAATTCCTTTTTTAAACCCAAAGGCCTAAAGGATATTTATACAATTGTTGTGAACATGTCTAATAGCCTAAATGCTAGGCAGCTACTGCATTCAAACAATAACAAAACATTTATAATCATTTGATCAAAATACTTATAAAAGAGCTAATTCAGAGGATGCTGTTACCAATATTGGCCAACTCCAAGTTGTTTAGGTATTGGCAATAAACCTTAAAAGAGCTTACCCTTTTACAGCCTGTAACAAATAAATGATGTCATTGCTAATGGCTAACTAGCTAAAAACTAGGGTTTTGGCGGTTTGGGGTCATTGCTGGTTTCCCTGGTGCTGTCATTCCTCATTAACTGTTCCTGATAACTGGGGCCTTGTCTCTCTTCTATCTTGTCAGCTAGCTGTCAGGTCCAACTTTTCAATTAAGCCACATACTCTCAAGGCCTTCCCACAGCAGCTAACAGACCTGCATTGTACATGGCCTACAACACTTTTTAAACTAATTTAACTATTACTTAAACTGCAAAGCACATATATTTTTCTTCATTCCCACAGTTCATTTGTAAATATGCATTTAATGCAGCCAGTTATAAGAATATAATGCATCTAGAAACAAAGAATCCAGGCCCTACGCCTACAGAATGGGCACCGTATCTTGGAATGGTAGAAAGGCAGCTGAATGTGAATTTCCTTTATAGCTCCCTAGCAAGCAGACAAGCTTTTTGTGGCAGCAGGACCCTTCTGGAGGAAGAATAGTCAGTGCAGATTGTCGCTCTGATTCTAATCTTGTATTTCCTGAGCATATACGGTGTGCTTGTATTTCCTGAGCAAACAAGGAGTCATGTGGCACCTTGAAGACTAACAGGTTTATTAGGGCGTAAGCTTTGGTGGGCTGCTGCTCACTTTGTCATGCCTCTGACAAAGAAAGCTACAGCCCATGAAATCTTATGCCCTAATAAACTTGCTAGTTTTTAAGGTGCTATAAGACTCCTTGTTGTTTTTGCTGAAACAAACTAACATGGCTACTCCTGAGACAGATAAACTAGTTTAATTCCTTCACATAGGACAATTAGTCATTCAGGTAATCAGGTCAGATCACAAGTGGTTTACTATATGCAATTAGACATTCCGGCAATAATATTAATACTTCACAAGTCTTATCTAAATGATATAATATCCTCTTCTGATCTGAGTCAATAGAATACAGTAATGAAGCATTATAAGACAGGAACAGGATTTAGCGTTTCCAATTAATTAGATCACATTGTTGAACTTCTAACAAGATATAGGTTGACAGACAGACACAAACACTTAGCATCTATCCTTGATTCCTAGTGCTACAAATCAATGGGTTAATGAGTCTGGTCTAGGACAGCTCCTTGAAATCCACATACAAGTAGATTGTCTTGATTACATTTTAGTGCCTTGTGTTGAGACACCCAAAAGCTGACTATTCTGTCCGTGTCACAAAGATGCTTTATTTATCTCAAACAAAACTTGTGGGTTTTAATACAGAAATTGCTAAATGAGGTTCTCTGTATTACCAATGTTATGCACGAGGTCAGACGAGCAATGACTCTTAAACTTTCCAGACTATTGTACCCCAAGGAGACTGATTTGTCTTGTGTACCCCCAAGTTTAACTTAAAAACTACTTGCTTATGGTAAAAAATCAAGTGTCAGCACACTAGCACTGAATAGTGGCTGACTTTCTAATTTTTACAATATAATTATAAAAGAAATCAATTGTAAGTACAATATTTATATTCTATTTCAGTGTACCATACCTAGAGCAGTATAATCAAGTCAGTGTCTGTATGAAATTTTAGTTTGCATTGAGTTGGATAGTGCTTTTTATGTAACCTGTTGTAAAATTAGACAAATGTCTTGATGAGTTAATATCCCCTGGAAAAGGTTGACACATCTCCCAGGGATACACGTACCCATGGCTGAGAACCAGTGGAATAGGTGATGATAATGGTCTCTTCTGGCCTTAAAAGACTGTAACTAGAAATAGTTGTCTTGTCTGTTTAGTCTTTGCTTCTGGAAGGCAAAAACTACTTTGGTGTACTTGGATTTTATTATTTGTGTTGTGATAGCAAGTAGGGGTTGAAATCATAGACCAAGCTCCCACTGTTACGTGTGTCTATAAAATGCTATGGTAGGGGACACTCTACTCTTCTCATGCAAATTGTAGAAATTCAGTCTATTGCAATGAGAAGCCTTGGTTAAAAAATGAGTAGCACAAAAAAATACAGCTATCGGATCAAAAACTTACAGACGGGTAGTAGTGTAATCTTACTGAATTGTCCAGGAATTACTAGAATACATATGAACTGAGATAAAATTGAACTATATACAATATAATGTCAAATACGGTTTTACCTTGGGGGGAAAAAAGATAAATTCCCCGATGATTGCATATCAAAGTCTTGTTTTGGTTAAAATGCGCAACTCAGGTCACTCAGATAATGTGTGTGAGGGTAAAACATCAACCTACCCTAATTCCTGTGATGTTTGTATACTTTTTCAGATTTTTGATGCTTTCAAGTCTCGCTTACATGACTCCAACAGCAAAGTAAATCAGGTAGCTCTAGAGACAATGTACAAGATGATTCCTTTGCTGAAAGATAACTTATCACCTGTTATCAACATGTTGATTCCAGCCATGGTTGACAACAACCTGAACTCCAAGAATCCAGGGATCTATGCTGCTGCCACAAATGTTATTCAAGCTCTTTGTCAACATTTAGGTAACAAACTGTTTGAAAAAGCCAGTCTTTATAAACTGTTTCTTCCAAGCCATTGTGTATGTCTGGAGGGTTGGAGAGTGTTTAAGTATGTAGATAATCCCAGTTTAGATTGATTTTGGTGTGTTGGAAAGCATGGAGGGAAAAAGCTATCCATTTCCATTTCCACTTCCACATTGCAGTCACATCTGTACACTGTTTGCCCTAATCAGTCGTACACTAGGGATGTAAAATCCTGTTTAACCAGTTAACTGATTAAAGAGGGTGTGAATGGAGCTTGCTGGTTGGAACCAACTGTCTGCTAGCCATTCACATCCCTATCCTACACAGCACGGACATTGATGGAACAGTGTTGTTGTAAGTCAATTTATATAACTGAGGAAGGGGCGCAGTCCTGCAGATTAAGGAGCACCTGCTGGGAGGGCTTTAATAGAATTTAAAAGTGTAAAGCAACTCTGAGGACTACGCTTAGGGTTTTAGCTGCCATGTACTTTTCTAACTCTATGCATGTGTAGTAGTTAGTCTTTCCAATAAATCAGTTCTCTGATAGCTATTCATAAAAATTCACAAGTTTAAAAAAAAGGTGATCTTCAATGAAGGAGAAACTTTCTGTCTTGGTTCAGTAGTTTTTAAATAAATGGTGAACTGAAGATTCCATTTTATAAAGTTATTTTTATTTTGCCTATATACCTTGCTGTTGTGTAAATGTGTGTATTCCGATGGTTTTAACATCTTTTATTCTTTGAATTTAGATAACTACTTGCTTCTCCAACCATTCTGCACAAAGGCCCAGTTTTTGAATGGAAAAGCAAAACAGGACATGACAGAAAAGCTTGCTGGTAAAGTTGCATGTTGTTTTGCAAGTTCACTTTTGCTTGTATTCTATTTTCATTTGCCAAACTCACTTCTTGATGCAGGCAGCTGTTTATCACGAAAGTAATAGTATTGCATTTGGCAGAGATGCCCCGCAGCTACAGAAATCATGGGCATTGCCCACACAGCAATTCTCATGTCGAGTGCTCTGAGATGAAATAGTATTTTAAGCCAAAGGAGCAGATACACTAGTTGGTTGGATACTCCTGCAAAGGGGGCCATGGCCCAAATGACAGTGTAACCTTAATAGTTCTTGCCATATTGCTGGTTAGTTTTCATCTGGGACTGTGCTGTCAGTATTTCCATAACTGAAATAGGGTTTATTGTCACTTGGGTCGTGGTCACCCCAGGTGCTCTCTGCATCTTTGTGGAACAAGCCAGAAGACTGGGAGCTGTAGGAGAGGTTTGCTTACTCCTCTGTCATTTCTGGTGCTATATCTTTCCCACATCTGTACCTTTTTGAGGTAATCTTACAGTAATCTTACAATTAAACATGTAAAGTAAAATCTCTCCTAGTGTCTGGTTAATTAATATGTCAATTAGATGCTAGTGGCTGCAGAGGAACCCCGCTCCCCTTTTAGATTGTCCCAGACAGTTCACTAGGAGATGTAAGTAATTCTCCTCATTTGAATAGTGTCCTTATGGGTGCTGCGCTTCACATGTGCGTGTGCCTTCAGTGAATAATCTTCATTAGCAGGACCCGTTCCGGTCCCACATATGCTCTACTCTGCCTTGTCATGTTCTAGTGAAATTAATGGTACTAAATAGCTATGTACTCTGGTGATAAGATGAACATATGCCTGCAATATTTATGCTTTGAAGTCCTTAAATCTTAAGTAGGGGAATTAATTATTTATTCCTTTACTGCTCCAATGTGGTTAGTTCTGTCTGTTATGCCCCCAGTGTTACAGAACATATCATAGATCTGGAAGAGACCTCAGGAGGTCATCAAGTCCAGCCCCGTACCCAAGGCAGAACATAAGAATGGCCATACTGGGTCAGACCAAAGGTCCATCCAGCCCAATACTCTGTCTGCCCACAGTGGCCAATGCCAGTTGTCCCCAGAGGGAATGAATCGAAAATGTACCGATGAAGCGATCTCTTTCCTGCCATCCATCTCCACCCTCTGACAAACAGAGGCTAGGGACACCGTTCCTTACCCATCCTGGCTAATAGCCATTAATGGACTTAACCTCCATGAATTGATCTAGTTCTCTTTGAAACCCTGTTATAGTCCTAGCCTTCACAAACTCCTCAGGCAAGGAGTTCCACAGATGGACTATGCGCTGTGTGAAGAAGAACTTCCTTTTATTTGTTTTAAACCTGCTGCCCATTAGTTTCATTTGGCGGCCCCTAGTTCTTATATTATGAAAACAAGTAAATAACTTTTCCTTATTCACTTTCTCCACACCACTTATTGTTTTATAGACCTCTATCATATCCCTCCTTAGTCTCCTCTTTTCCAAGCTGAAAAGTCCCAGTCTCTTTAATCTCTCCTTATATGGGACCTGTTCCAAACCCCTCATCATTTTAGTTGTCCTTCTCTGAACCTTTTCTAATGCCAGTATATCTTTTTTGAGATGAGGAGACCACATCTGTACGCAGTATTCAAGATGTGGGCGTACCGTGGATTTATATACGGGCAATAAGATATTCTCCGTCTTATTCTCTATCCCTTTTTTAATGATTCCTAATATCCTGTTTGCTTTTTTGACTGCCGCTGCACACTGCGTGGACGTCTTCAGAGAACTATCCACGATGACTCCAAGATCTCTTTCCGGATATGTTCTTATGTTCTTTTCTACCACTTGGGTAATGGGCTAGTTAGCCTTTTGGGTTCTCCTCAGACCATCCCACTCTATCAGTCAGGCACAGCTTTACTGAGGTTTACCTGGCAGTGACCATTGGATCCCCAGTGAAATCAGCAGACTGTTTGTTGCCCAGCACTTTGTCAGTTATCCTACACACAAACTGCAATTCTGATGCAGTACAGTTATAATAACCCTATCTCAAAATGTCATCTTTTTCTAGATTTATTGGACGTTTTAAAAATGAATGTTTATAACTATTAACTAGTGATCTATGGATAGTTCTTTAAAAAGTAATACACCTATGAGGGGGAGATGATTTTTAAGTGATAGTATTTAAATTGGCTTCATAGATATTTTATTTGCAAAGAAAATACAAATATACAACATAGTGAATTTTTTTGCACGTTCTCTTAATTCTTTCAGATCTTGTTACAGAGCTGTACCCACGGAAGCCTCATGCTGTGGAGCAGAAAGTTTTAATTGTCCTGTGGCATCTCTTAGGAAACATGACAAATAGTGGCTCTCTTCCTGGAGCTGGAGGAAATATTCGGACAGCTACAGCTAAATTATCAAAAGCACTTTTTGCACAAATGGGTCAAAGCCTGTTAGTCCACGCTGCATCTCAGCCCCCACACATCAAACAGAGTTTAGAAGAATTTCTTGATATAGCTACCTAAAGTAAATTGTGTATGTGTGTAGAACAGTCAATACATATGTTGTATGACAGACTGGTAACTGTTTACATGAAGACAAGTGAAACAATTCTAAAGTTGCTTTTTCACAGTGCCTGCACTTTCATGTAGAAAACTAGAATAGCTGCCTTTAATGACAACCTGTAGAGCACCTCACTGTCCTGTATCAGCACACGTACACCAAATCAGTATAACACTCATGAACTTGCCTCACTGGTGTTGCTTGCAGGCCACATGGAAGTATCTATGGTCTTTAAAGAGAAGTCAGTCCTGCTCATTTGCACTCTTCTTTAGAAATTACAGCACAGTACCCCATGTGTAATAATAGATATGAAATTTGTAATAATATACTTTTATTATGTAATCATGTTCTGACATGTTTTCTCACTTAGCCTTACTTATGTAAGTGGAAAAAAAATCCTTGAGTGATATATATGGTACTAAGAACGGGTCTGTGACATTTGTGAAAAATATGTATTTCTTAAATCAATCCACTTACGATTGTGCAGTATTAGCTTGCTATTGCTCCTGTTACCTTGATATAACGTTTGACAGTTGGGCATAATCAGCTGCACAGATGTAAAATTTTAACAGGTTATAATGAAGCATGAGAAATGTAGAAAATGAATAATTTTTACAGATTTCAAAATACATGTCTTAAAAATTCATGTGGTGAATGTAACTTTCATCTTTTTGTTTAAAAACACTAAATTTTATCTGTCAAATATTTATAACGGTGTTCTCTCAGCCCACGTGTGTAATTCTGAACAACATAGTGCCAGGTCTTCAATAGCTTTTTTCAGAGTTCTTCAGCTACAAGTACTGTACTCATTTTAAAAAGAAAAAAGGAATGTTATAAAAATAAATGGATTTATTTCTGTAAAAGTGTGACGTTTCATTTAAACTTCCTCCCTTTAGATGCAGAAGGAAAAATCATAGACAACCAAACTTACAACAAAGACTGTTAGCTATAATGTTCTCATTTACCCTTGATATAATGATGACAATTACCATGAAGCAAGGTTCAGTTTTACGGTCAATGATGCCTAGCACTATGATGATGAAAAGTGTATTTCCCCCCTTAAAGTGTGAATTCAAGGAAATCACACCACTTGCTCTTTCGTGGTCTGCTTCCCTTAGATACACTTGACTGGAAAATCACTTGTAGATATGACAGGATTCTCAGTCCTTGCTTTTAGCTCCTTAATGCACGCCAGGGTGCCAGGGTGGCCAAAGGCCCCTGCTGCGGCGGGGCTGGCGGTACCCACTGCTTGCGGGGCACAAGGCCACGGGGGCTGGCTGGATCCGCTCCCGGGGCGGAGGTGCTGCCAGCCCCGACTCGGTGCAGCCCCTCAGCTCTATGGCGGAGCGGTGATGTTGGCGGGAGGCACGACAGTTCCCTGCGTTCTGCGCCCCTGGCTGGGACCCTGCTGTGTGAGGGGCAGTGCAGCCCTAAGCCAGGCAGGGGATCCAGCTGCTGCAGCCCAGCAATTCCCCGTGTGCGCGGGGGGGGGGGGGGCGGGTTGAGCCTGGCGGGCCCGCGCCGGCTTCCCCATGCGCGCGGGGGGGGGGGGGGGGGGGGGGGGCGGGTTGCGGCCTCTCTGCAGGGCGGCGGTGGGGTAGGCCCCTAAGCCCCGCCCCCTGCTCCCTCAGAGGCGCGCCGCCGGGGAGGCGGGGCAGGAGCCGCCCTGAGGGGAACCCTCCGCACGCGGCACGTGCTCCGCGCCACGCTCAGGCGGGACGCGCCTTTCGGCCAGCGGGTAGCTCGGCGTCGCGCATGCGCGCGGCAAAGCGCGAGACCGGGGTGGGGACTAGCGCACGCGTCGTGGGGGACGGGCGGCGCATGCGTAACGGTTTCCCCGCCCTTCCCCGTCGGCGTGCGGGGCGGCGGCGCAGGCGCAGTGTCGCGGGGCGTCGTGCGCGCTCCCGCGGGGTCTGGCGGAGTCGGTGCGGCCCAGCGGGCCTGTGGCCTAGAGCCCCGCGCCAGGTGAGAGGGGGGGGGGGTGAGAGCGCGGCGCTAGCCGGGGGGGGGCAGCTTTCAACTCCCCCGCCCCCCCCCGCACCTGGCAGACTGGCCGGGGGGGGGGCAGCTTTCAACTCCCCCGCCCCCCCCCCCCCCGCACCTGGCAGACTGGCCTGGGGGGGGGGCAGCTTTCAACTCCCCCGCCCCCCCCCCCCCCGCACCTGGCAGACTGGCCTGGGGGGGGGCAGCTTTCAACTCCCCCCGTCCCCCCCGCACCTGGCAGACTGGCCTGGGGGGGGGGCAGCTTTCAACTCCCCCGCCCCCCCCCGCACCTGGCAGACTGGCCTGGGGGGGGGGCAGCTTTCAACTCCCCCGCCCCCCCCCCGCACCTGGCAGACTGGCCTGGGGGGGGGGCAGCTTTCAACTCCCCCGCCCCCCCCCCGCACCTGGCAGACTGGCCTGGGGGGGGGCAGCTTTCAACTCCCCCGCCCCCCCCCGCACCTGGCAGACTGGCCTGGGGGGGGCAGCTTTCAACTCCCCCGCCCCCCCCCCCCCGCACCTGGCAGACTGGCCTGGGGGGGGGGCAGCTTTCAACTCCCCCGCCCCCCCCCCCGCACCTGGCAGACTGGCCTGGGGGGGGGGCAGCTTTCAACTCCCCCGCCCCCCCCCCGCACCTGGCAGACTGGCCTGGGGGGGGGGGCAGCTTTCAACTCCCCCGCCCCCCCCCCCGCACCTGGCAGACTGGCCTGGGGGGGGGCAGCTTTCAACTCCCCCGCCCCCCCCCCGCACCTGGCAGACTGGCCTGGGGGGGGCAGCTTTCAACTCCCCCGCCCCCCCCCCCGCACCTGGCAGACTGGCCGGGGGGGGGCAGCTTTCAACTCCCCCCGCCCCCCCCGCACCTGGCAGACTGGCCGGGGGGGGCAGCTTTCAACTCCCCCGCCCCCCCCGCACCTGGCAGACTGGCCTGGGGGGGGCAGCTTTCAACTCCCCCCGCCCCCCCCCGCACCTGGCAGACTGGCCTGGGGGGGGCAGCTTTCAACTCCCCCCGCCCCCCCCCGCACCTGGCAGACTGGCCTGGGGGGGGCAGCTTTCAACTCCCCCCGCCCCCCCCCGCACCTGGCAGACTGGCCTGGGGGGGGCAGCTTTCAACTCCCCCGCCCCCCCCCGCACCTGGCAGACTGGCCGGGGGGGGCAGCTTTCAACTCCCCCGCCCCCCCCCCGCACCTGGCAGACTGGCCGGGGGGGGGCAGCTTTCAACTCCCCCGCCCCCCCCGCACCTGGCAGACTGGCCTGGGGGGGGGCAGCTTTCAACTCCCCCGCCCCCCCCGCACCTGGCAGACTGGCCGGGGGGGGCAGCTTTCAACTCCCCCGGCCCCCCCCCCCCGCACCTGGCAGACTGGCCGGGGGGGGCAGCTTTCAACTCCCCCGCCCCCCCCGCACCTGGCAGACTGGCCGGGGGGGGGCAGCTTTCAACTCCCCCGCCCCCCCCCCCCGCACCTGGCAGACTGGCCGGGGGGGGGGCAGCTTTCAACTCCCCCCGCCCCCCCGCACCTGGCAGACTGGCCGGGGGGGGGGGGGCAGCTTTCAACTCCCCCCGCCCCCCCGCACCTGGCAGACTGGCCGGGGGGGGGGCAGCTTTCAACTCCCCCCGCCCCCCCGCACCTGGCAGACTGGCCGGGGGGGGCAGCTTTCAACTCCCCCCGCCCCCCCCCGCACCTGGCAGACTGGCCTGGGGGGGGGCAGCTTTCAACTCCCCCGCCCCCCCCCCCCCGCACCTGGCAGACTGGCCTGGGGGGGGGCAGCTTTCAACTCCCCCGCCCCCCCCCGCACCTGGCAGACTGGCCGGGGGGGGGCAGCTTTCAACTCCCCCGCCCCCCCCCCCGCACCTGGCAGACTGGCCTGGGGGGGGGCAGCTTTCAACTCCCCCCGCCCCCCCCGCACCTGGCAGACTGGCCTGGGGGGGGCAGCTTTCAACTCCCCTGCCCCCCCCCGCACCTGGCAGACTGGCCTGGGGGGGGCAGCTTTCAACTCCCCCGCCCCCCCGCACCTGGCAGACTGGCCGGGGGGGGGGGGGCAGCTTTCAACTCCCCCGCCCCCCCCCCCCCCGCACCTGGCAGACTGGCCGGGGGGGGCAGCTTTCAACTCCCCCCGCCCCCCCCGCACCTGGCAGACTGGCCTGGGGGGGCAGCTTTCAACTCCCCCCGTCCCCCCCGCACCTGGCAGACTGGCCTGGGGGGGGGCAGCTTTCAACTCCCCCGCCCCCCCCCCGCACCTGGCAGACTGGCCTGGGGGGGGCAGCTTTCAACTCCCCCCGCCCCCCCCGCACCTGGCAGACTGGCCTGGGGGGGCAGCTTTCAACTCCCCCGCCCCCCCCCCCGCACCTGGCAGACTGGCCTGGGGGGGGGGCAGCTTTCAACTCCCCCGCCCCCCCCCCCGCACCTGGCAGACTGGCCTGGGGGGGCAGCTTTCAACTCCCCCGCCCCCCCCCCCGCACCTGGCAGACTGGCCTGGGGGGGGCAGCTTTCAACTCCCCCGCCCCCCCCCCGCACCTGGCAGACTGGCCTGGGGGGGGGCAGCTTTCAACTCCCCCGCCCCCCCCCCCGCACCTGGCAGACTGGCCTGGGGGGGGGCAGCTTTCAACTCCCCCTGCCCCAGCGCCTCAGCGGGGGGCAGGGAAGAGCCAGCGCTCACTCGCTGTTCGCGCTTCTCTACCTGAGAACATCAGACGGGGTCAGACCAAAGGCCCATCCAGCCCAGGGGCCTGTCTGCCCACAGCGGCCACTGCCGGGTACCCCCAAAGAGGGGACACAACAGGGAGTCCTCACATGATCCCTCCCGTCGCCCACCTCCAGGCAAACAGAGGCCAGGGACACCATTCCTACCCATCCTGGCTAATAGCCATTGATGGACCTAACCCCCATGAATCTATCTAGCTCTTGTTTGAACCCTGTTAGTGTTCTAGTCTTCATCACATCCTCTGGCAAGGAGTTCCACAGGTTGACTCTACGCTGAGTGAAGAAAAACTTCCTTTTGTTTGTTTTAAACCTGCTGCCTCTTCATTTCATTTGGTGACTCCTAGTTCTTATATTGTGGGAATAAGTAAAGAACTTTTCCTTATTCACTTTTTTTCACACCACTCATGATTTTTAAGACCATTATCATATTCCCCCTTAGTCTCCTCTTTTCTAAGATGAAATATTCAAGTATTTTTAATTCCTCTTTGGGACCTGTTCCAACCCCCCCCCCCAATCATTTTGTTGCCCTTTTCTGAACTTTTTCCAATGCCACTATTATCTTTTTTGAGATGAGGTGACCACATCTGTATGCGGTATTCAAGATGTGGGCGTACCATGGTTTTATATAGAGGCAATAAGATATTTGTCTTATTCTCTATTCCTTTTTTAATTATTCCTAACATTGTTTGCTTTTTTCACTGCTGCTGCACACTGAGTGCTTTCAGAGAATTATCCACAGTGACTGCAAGATCTCTTTCTTCAGGAGAGAAAATAGTCACAACCATATATACCAAAGGATACAATTTAAAAAAATGAACACATCCCCCCCCCCTTCTATTTCCCTTCTGTTCTGAAATGTGATTTGTCCTTTTCATGTGTGTTCATTTTTTTAAATTGTATCCTTTGGTATATATGGTTGTGACTATTTTCTTCCACTATTTGATCTGAGGAAGTGGGTCTGGCCCACGAAAGCTAATAAACCATCTTGTTCGTCTTTAAAGTTCTACATAGTCCTGTATTCTTTACTTAAGAGCCTTTGGTGAGGGACCTTATCAAAGGCTTTCCGGAAATCTAAGTATACTATACCCACCAGATCCCCCCCTTGTTCTCGTGTTTGTTGACCCCCTCAAAGAACTCTGGCAGATTAGGAAGGCAGGATTTCCCTTTACAGAAACCATGTTGACTTTCCCTCAACAAATTATTTTCGTCTCTGTGTCTGACAGTTTTAACTAGAGCGGGGGGCTGGACTTGACGACCTTCTGGGGTCTCTTCCAGTTCTATGATTCTATGATAAGGGGATGGTTGGATGAAATAACAGGATCTTGGTAACTAATTGACCATTCATTATCAGTTGGAAATAGGTCAATGGAGGGATGATAGGAGTTGCTATAGGGAACTTTCTGGGTGTCTGGCTGGTGAGTCTTGCCCACATGCTCAGGGTTTAGCTGATCACCATATTTGGGGTCGGGAAGGAATTTTCCTCCAGGGTAGATTGGCAGAGGCCCTGGAGGTTTTTCGCCTTCCTCTGTAGCATTGGGCACAGATCACAGCTGAAGGACTCTCTGCATGTTGGGTCCTTCAAAGTATTTGAATGCTTCAATATCTTTGATATAGGTGAGAGGATTATTCTAAGAGGGGTGGTTGAGATTCTGTGGCCTGCACTGTGCAGGGGGTCAGACTAGATGATCATAATGGTCCCTTCTGACCTTAAAGTCTATGAGTCTATGAACTAATTTGCCTGGTACTGACATTAGACTTACTGGTCTGTAATTGTCGGGATCACTTCTAGAGCCCTTTTTAAATATTGGCATCGCGTTAGCGATCTTCCAGTCATTAGGTACAGAAGATGATTTAAAGGCTAGGTTACAAACCACAGTTAATAGTTCCGCAATTTCCCATTTGAGTTGTTTCAGAACTCTTGGGTGAATGCTATCTGGTCCCGGTGGCTTGTTACTGTTAACTATCAATTTGTTCCAAAACCTCCTCTAATGATGCCTCAGATTTGTCACCTAAAAAGAATGGCTCAGGTTTGGGAATCTCCCCAATATCCTCAGCTGTGAAGACTGAGGCAAAGAATTCATTTAGCTTCTCCGCAGTGACTTTATCATCTTTGAGTGCTGCTTTAGCACTCCTTTAGGTTGGACGCTAGGAAAAACTTCCTAAATGCCAGGGTAATTAAACCCTGGAATAAATTGCCAAGGGAGGCTGTGGAATCTCCATCACTAGAGATATTTAAGAGCAGGTTGGATAGACACCTGTCAGGGATGATCTAGATGGTGCTTGGTCCTACCGTGAGGGTAGGGGACTGGACTTGTTGATTTCTCAAGTCCCTTCTAGTTTGAGTATTCTATGATTCAACACCACGTGTACTGCCCTGACAGCTCGGTGTTACTTCATTATTTGTTGGAGAAAGGAGCCTTCAAACATTCATCTTCCCCTTGAAAGTACACGGTACTGAATCTTCAAGAGACCTCAAGAACTATTGTGAATATTCTCCATAGGGTAAATAATTTTCTGTGGGTTTGAGGGTGGAATTAAGAAGTAAGCCCAGAGAAACTTTTATTAGATGGAATTATGTAGGATCTAGAATGTGCTTTAGTCTATTCTAGAGCAGAATGTGCAATAATTTTTCACTTCTACTTGATTTGTTGTACTTCTGACATTTTTGATAATATAGGTATACAATTTTTCTCTTTAAAACGGAGGGAAAATGTTACTGTGTGAAAAGAAATAATTTATTCCAATATCGTGTTTGTATTCTTGTAAGGCAATGTTAGATGCAGTGGAGGTTCTTTAAAAATACATGAATGAGATCAGTTTTAAAACTTACAAAATTATTTAATTTACCTTCCCCCCCCCCCAGCCCCCTTCTGTTCTGAAATTTGATTTGTCCTTTTCATGTGTGTTCATTTTTTTTAATTGTATCCTTTGGTATATATGGTTGTGACAATTTTCTTCCACTATTTGATCTAAGGAAGTGGGTCTGGCCCATGAAAGCTCATCACCTAATAAACCATCTTGTTAGTCTTTAAAGTGCTACGTAGTCCTGTTTTTTAATTCCAAAGAGTAAGTTTTAGTCTAAACTGGCAATATTAATTACTTAAAGCCACATTTTGATGAGTTGTTTGAGCTGTTTTGGTGATGCAGCCACATACCAACTCAAATAGTGAATAGTAGTGAATCTCATCGCCAGAAGCAAGAGGAGAATCCCTATGCCTCATTTATTGCAGGGGTGGGTAATAATTTTTTATCGGGGCCACTCAAGCTTTTGCTCAGTGGTCAAGGGCTGCACTTTTCTATGGAGAGAGAGCGGGGTCTGGGACAGAGGTTGGGTGCAGAAAGGAGCTTGGGATAGGAGACCTGAGTACAATAGAGGATGTGGGGTCTGAGGGGGAGTTAGGGTGAAGGAGGGAGTTACGACCTGGGGCAGAGATGGGATACAGGGTCCAGAAGACGTATGGGTGCAGGAGAGGATTCTGGTAGGAGCGGAGGGATATAGGAGGTGCAGGGTCTGTGGGGGAGTTGAAATGGGAGGGGGAGTGCCAGAGGCAGGCTCTGGCTGGGAGGTACCTAAGCAACTCCCAGCTGGCAGCACTCTCAGGCAGCTTTCCTGCCTGTCAGCAGCCCCAGACGGTTCGTCTGGCTATTCCATGGGGCTCTCTGAGCTGTACGGGAGACTTGCGCTCTCCTGCTCCCAGCAAAATCTCTCTGCTCCTACGGGCTGGAAAGCAGCCAGTGGGGGCTGAGAAATTGTGCTACACTACCCTGCCTCCAGCAAGATCTCTTGGCTCCCATTGGTCAGTTTCCAGGGAGCAGCCAGCCACCTTGAGCAGTGCTACTCCATGCTGCAGGGGTAGGGATGTTAAATATCGTTAATTGAATAGTCGGTTAATCTTGTGAATTCTTATTGGTTACTCAACTAGTCTATAGTCCCGGGGGTGGTGCTGGCAGCCAGTGCACTCCGGCCCCACTGCTGAGGGGAGTATCAGTATCTGTATCCGAGGCAGCAGTGTGAGGTGCCATGTGGGAGCAGGTCCGTAAAGGGAGCTAGTTTAAAAAACAACTCCCCTTGCGGACCGCCTGCCTTGTGTTCCGCCCTCTGATACAGAGGCAGCACTGCGGGTTGGCAGCAGCAACCCCTGTCCTGGGGGGCAGTCTGAGCTCCTGGACCTGGCACAAGCTGGGCTGCATGCCTGTGTGGGAGAAAAATCCAATAACTCCAATTGTGTCTAAAGGGGGGACTGTGCAGAAATCAAACCTCTCTAAAAGAAAACTGCTGTAAGGGTTAAAAGTTTTCCAGGCCTCTCTCCCTGTAACAGAGAGAAATCAAATTAACTCTAATCAAGACCCTTACAATGCCTATCTCAAGTTCATGGATACTCCTAGTCTGTCACAACTTGCCATGTAAACTCTTACCTTTGTCACTGTTTGCCTTGTAAGACTACTCACTCCACATTCTCATGTGCCTTTGTTGTGTAAAACTTCTAGCACTCCTGGTGTGAACAGAAGTCTGAGTACTTCTGCTGAGACTTTGATATGTTAAGGAAAACAATCAACAACTGAATGTCTAAGCATTCTGTATAAAGGATCAAAAACCCTGTAACTCAGGGCTGACTGCTGCTGCTCTGCTGCCAGCCTGCATGCATGCATAATAAAGTTTTCCCTTCTAGATTTCTCTCCTGCCTCACTGATTTGACTTCCAGCCTCGGACCCTTCTGGGGGCTCTGTACCCCAGGGGAACGAGATTTCCCCCTCACCTGCCTGGCTTCTAATATAATTTAAATACAGAGCAGCAGTTGGGGTAGGTCCTGGATCTAGCACAAGCCAGGACTGAGCCAGACTGCTGGCCAGCCTGCTACTAAATTTACTGGCGAGTGGGGGGCGGGGAATGCATGTAGTCTATAGCATTAACTTTTGCTTTTTTTGCTTATCGGTTAATTTACTAATTGACTTTACTATTAGATCCCTATGCAGGGGTGGGCCAGATTAAAAGGATTGGTGGGCCGGATCTTGCCTACCCCAATTTATTGACTTCTCCTTCTCCGTGAGCTTCATAGGAGAGATGATCTCCCACTGCCAAAATTTGAGTTCCTACCCTGATTCTGCACCACTGCTCTGCCTTAGCACTTGTCTGTTCTCATTTCCGCTGTGTAGGAAAGATAGAAAATATGGCAAAAGACCAGCTTGGCTTAACAAGGAGATCTTGCACGATCTCAAAATAAAAAAGGAGTCTCATAAAAAATGGAAATTAGGACAAATAACAAAGGATGAATATAGGCAAGCAACACGGGAATGCAGGGGCAAGATTAGAAAGGCAAAGGCACAAAATGAGATCAAATTAGCTACAGGCATAAAGGGAAACAAGAAGACCTTTTATAAATACATTAAAAGCAAGAGGAAGACCAAGGACAGGGTAGGCCCACTGCTTAGTGAGGAGGGAGAAGCAGTAACAGGAAACTTGGAAATGGCGGAGATGCTCAATGACTTCTTTGTTTCGGTCTTCACCGAGAAGTCTGGAGGTGTGCCTAACGTAGTGAATACAAGCAGAGAGAGGGTAAGTTTAGAAGATAGGATACACAAAGAACAAGTTAAAAATCACTTAGGAAAGTTAGATGTCAGCAAGTCACCAGGTCCTGATGAAATGCATCCCAGGATACTCAAGGAGCTGATAGAGGAGGTATCTGAGCCTTTAGCTATGATCTTTGAAAAATCATGGCAGACAGGGGAGATTCCAGAAGACTGGAAAAGGGCAAATATTGTGCCCATCTATAAAAAGGGGAATAAGAACAACCCAGGAAACTATAGACCGGTCAGTTTAACGTCTGTCCCAGGGAAGATAATGGAGCAGGTAATTAAGGAAATCATATGCAAACACTTGGAAGGTAATAAAGTGATAGGGAATAGCCAGCATGGGTTTGTGAAGAACAAGTCATGCCAAACTAATCTGATAGCTTTCTTTGATAAGATAACGAGCCTTGTGGATAAGGGAGAAGCGGTGGATGTCATATACCTAGACTTTAGTAAGGCATTTGATACGGTCTCGCATGATATTCTTATTGATAAACTAGGCAAATATAACTTAGATAGGGCCACGATAAGGTGGGTGCATAATTGGCTGGATAACCGTAGTCAGAGAGTGGTTGTTAACGGTTCTAAATCCTGCTGGAAAGGGATAACAAGTGGAGTTCCTCAAGGGTCTGTTTTGGGACCCATACTGTTCAATATCTTCATCAATGATGTAGATATTGGGATAGAGAGTACGCTTATTAAGTTTGCAGATGATACCAAACTGGGTGGGGTTGCGACTTCTTTGGAGGATAGGGACATAATTCAGAATGACCTTAGCAAGTTAGAGAAATGGTCGGAGGTAAACAGGATGAGGTTTAATAGAGAGAAATGCAAAGTGCTCCACTTAGGAAGGAACAATCAGTTCCATACATACAAGATGGGAAGCGACTGTCTAGGAAGGAGCATGGCAGAAAGGGATCTAGGGGTCATAGTGGACCACAAGTTGAATATGAGTCAACAGTGTGATGTTGTTGCAAAAAAAGCAAATATGATTCTAGGTTGTATTAACAGGTGTGTTGTAAGCAAAACTCGTGAAGTCATTCTGCCGCTCTACTCTGCACTAGTTAGGCCTCAGCTGGAGTACTGTGTCCAGTTCTGGGCGCCACATTTCAAGAAAGATGTGGAGAAATTGGAAAGGGTACAGAGAAGAGCGACAAGAATGATTAAAGGTTTAGAGAACATGACCTATGAAGCCAGGCTTCATGAACTGGGCTTGTTTAGTTTGGAAAAAAGAAGATTAAGGGGGGACATGATAGCGGCTTTCAAATATCTAAAAGGGTGTCACAAGGAGGAAGGAGAAAATTTATTCCTCTTGGTTTCTGAGGACAGGACAAGGAGTAATGGGCTTAAAGTGCAGCAGGGGAGGTTTAGATTGGACATTAGGAAAAAATTCCTAACTGTCAGGGTGGTCAAATATTGGAATAAATTGCCAAGGGAGGTGGTGGAATCTCCCTCTCTGGAGATATTTAAGAACAGGTTAGATAGACATCTGTCAGGGATGGTGTAGACGGAGCTTGATCCTGCCTTGAGGGCAGGGGGCTGGACTCGATGACCTCTCGAGGTCCCTTCCAGTCCTATGATTCTATGATTCTATGATTTTTGCACCTTAAAAATATTAGGGATGTGTTAATTTGTGTAAACGTGTATCTGCTGAAATTTTCAGCAGATACGTGTTTACACGCTGGGAGGTAGGACTGGAGGTGGCTTTAGCTGGCTCTCCATGAGAACTGGCTCCCGTTTTCCCACCCCCTTTGCTGCCTCTGGGTCCATGGATTAAGCTTCATGGTTACATGCAGGCTCCCGGTATGCACGGGGAGCTGGCTTTGTGCACATTGGCTCCCGGGAAGGTGTTCCCCCACCCCCGGTGTATGAGCACTGAAACTTTCAGCAGTTACACGTTTACTTGATTAAACACATTTTAACATCCCTAATACATGTTTCGTGGAAGACCCCTAATTATATTAAAGTTCCTTAAGTTTTCAGGAGAGGAACTTCCTCCTGGGGTCGGTAGGTATGTGGGATATGGCCTTCTAGCAGTGTAAAGCCATATAATTCTGTCTTAGGGAATCTACATGCATTATTGCCAGGTTGTTGCAAAACAACAAAGCTGTAATATTTTGTGCAATTTCTTTTTCTGAAACAAAATAAATCCCCATTTGATCTGACATGTGCAGCTCCAATGGTATTAAAATCCTGGGTTTGCACAGGTTAAGAATTTTCCAAACTTTGTATTTTTAACCATGCCTTGCACATAGCTGCCACCTTGTGTATGAGCAATAGTCTTGAATTACATTATTATACATCAGTTCTCAAATACGACATACAGTGAAGTCTCGACTATCCACCCTTTGTTTATCCGGCATTCTTTGTTATCCGACCTGCCGCCCTTCGCGTCACAGCAAGGGGTCTAGAGACGCTTCACCGCAATGGCCTTGCTTTCTCTGTCCCATTTCCCTTTTCCAGGGCTGGGCGGGAACTCTGGTTGGCATGTCTGCAGCATGCTCTTGTGGCTGAAGAATTCTGCATCAGCAAAGTTGCGTTTTTCCTGTTTTTCCTGTTTCTGGGGAAAGCAGAGAGCTTCTTGCCCTGCCATAGGGCTCAGGCAATCCACACACTCTGGAAAATCATCGCCCTGGATTGAGTGGCGGCACAGGATGAAAGCTGCGCTCCCTCCACAAGGCAGAGCCCCGGATCTTACTCTCGTTTGGGGAGAAATACAAGGGCTGGCCAAGGTAGCAGATTCAGGAGGTTTAGAACTGGACCCCGCAAGGTATTACAAAGGGCAAATTTATAAAATTAATTACTGTATTAAAGTTTTTTTCCGTATTATCCAACTTTTCTGCTATATGACCATCCTCCAGTCCTGTTTAGGTCGAATAATCGAGACTCTACTGTATTACCATATTTCTCAGACAGGATCTAATGCTCTGGCCCTTATTTCAGCGTATTCATCAATTTTCTTCAAATTTGGCTACTAAATAGTTCCTCCTTTTTTCTGTAGAAGCATTTGCTGATATGATACACTTGGTGTCTCTATGAGGGATCTCCTTCACTTCTGTCTTGTAAAGAAGCAACTTCCTGCTTGTGTCAAGTGCCTTTCATTGCAGCCTTCTTTGGGGATCTTACTCTCCCTTTAGGGGTGAAGTTTGGCATAGAAATTTAAGGAAGACTGAGAGTTGAAATTAACCCAGTGCTTTTTCTTACCCAACAGTGCAGTCTAGCTATGCCTTTGCAGGCAGGATGCATAAGCCTAGTCATCAATTCATTCAGCCAGCTTGCTGTTATCCAGCATGGTCAATAACGGGCAGAAAGGGGTTGACCTCTAGAACCACTTGGGTGTTGTTACTGTGACCTCAACTGAAAATAGAGTATTTTGGGAAAAAAAGCTGTCCGCTCCATGCTGTTAGCTGTCTGTACTACAAGACTATAGGGTAGTTCCTTAAGAGAGAATTTCATCCTTTTAAAGTTTACTGATGTGCTAACAAATACAGACAACATACACAAGGTCGGGGTAGGAGCAGTCTTTTACAGGCGAGAGAAACAAGTTTTCCAAATGAAAAATACTGTTCTACTAACAATTGTGTCAGAGGCAATGCAGGGTGGCAAGTGGCTGTCCTGCGTGCTCTTCATTTAAAACTTGGACAGGTGGGCTGGGACTAATGCACAGCACATGAGGGGAGGTGTTGCAGTTAACCAGGACCGTTAACCAATAGACAGTTGCTTATTGGTTAACCGGTCACTAAGTGAAGAAGATTTCATTCTCGATCAGCAGTATTAATTCAAAACAAAAAAAACCTGGATGTACCTGAGAACAAAGTTGCCTGCACTTTTACTTGCAGTCAGATGCTGAACAATGCTTTTCCATTCATCAGAGGGAACATGGTATTTTATTGGTTATTAATGTTTTATTTTTAAAAGAGGACACATTTTTACAATCAAATGGAAATGATTATAAATCTTTTAAAATTACCTTCTTCTTGCAATTCAGTTGAATTAAATGGAAGTGTTTTTCTACACCAATTAGGATAATTTAAAAATTGACACTTAAATTGTACTGGCATCTGGAAGATGATAATCTTTAATCTATTTTCATAGGATATCATTCAACAGAACAATACTGACAGCAACTATGCAGAACTCGGATCATACAGAGGATGAATCTAACCAAAGCAATGATAACAAAGTCGACAGCACTGACGCAGCAGGAGAGCAGCTTATGGACTTTAGCACGGAGATTATGAGCGTCACGGAGATGGAACAGTCTCCTGATAGCTCTCCTGGTGTAAATGAAGAGACTATTCAAGAGAGTGAAATACCAGATATTCAAAGTTTACACACAACTGATGTTGAAGCTCATTTCCCCCCTGAATATGAGAAGTTCTGGAAAGTAGTGGAGTTGAATCCCCAGGATTTCACAGGCTGGGTGTATCTACTGCAGTATGCAGAGCAGGAGGTTAGTGTATCGTTTTCCCCACAAATGCATAGCGGGATGAATTAAGGCATGGTTGAGTCCAGTCTTGTATTTAAAGTTGTATCTTAATCTGTAGCAGGTATTATTTCAAGACAGTGATTCTGGATTTCAGTGTGCTGCTGAGCCATGTTTTTTTTCCTCAAGGATGCATGTATGTCTGTGCTTTATACATAAAGAATTCTAGCCCCATACAAAAGGACATAAGAATGGCCATATTGGGTGGGACCAGTGGTCCATCTACCGCAGTACTGATGTTTCAGAAGGAATGAACCGAAGGACTGATGTTTCAGAAGGAATGAACAGGGCAATTATTGAGCAATCCTAGCCTGACATCTGCAGTCAGAGAGTATGGAAAATCAAAGCATGGGGACCCTAGCTCTGGTCAATTTTGGTGGCCAGCTGTGATGTGCCATGTCATTGACTAGTAGAGAGCAAAAATGAGGATAAGTCTTGAGAGCACTGAAATTTTCTAATTAGATTAAGTAGTTTTGTTTTCTTGTAAAATCCTTTTAAAACCACTCCATTTGTCTACAGACACACATTTTACTTGCATTACAGTCTAGCTAGCAAATGCTAGGGATGTTAAAATGTGTTTATTTTTGTAAATGTGTGACCTCTGAAATTTACAGCAGTTACAGGCATACATGAAGGAGTGGGGGAACAAGCAGGATCCGGCTTTTAAGCTGGGTCTCCACGATCATCAGCTCCTGCCTACCCTACCCTCCCTCTGCGCTGCTGACTCTGTATCAGAATTGGGGGAGGGGGGGAGAGGAGGGCAGGTGGCTCTGTGGGAGCTGCTATGTGTGGCTTCCCGTCCCCTCCCCCTGCCTTCTGATACAGGAGGGTGGGGGAGGGGCATTGTGTGTAATCATTAAGATTAACTGATGAGCACAGGCTCATCGGTTAATTGTGTACATGGGTTCACATTCACATCCATGAAGGCTACTTGTCCAGCACCTAGCACTAAAATAGGAGAGTCACACTTAAGAGTAAATACGGACACCACTTGTAATGCAGATAGATATCAGATGCCAGCAGATAATGGCTTTTTCTCAGTCTGTTGTTAAAAGTTCAAGTGCTGGCTTAGTTTTGTGCAAAACTTACTTTGTGTTTCCCGTGCATTTACATGAATGACATGAGCTCTAGAATCACTGAAAATCTGGAGCACTACTGACGGTTGTGTGTCGGAATGTCTAAACCAGCGGTTCCCAACCTTTCCCAGATGGGGACCCATTTTGACAATTCAGGAAGTCTTGGTGACCCAGGGCAGTTCAAAAACAGGGGGAGGAGAGGAGGCAGAGCCACCTGGGGAGACACTTGGTGACCCCTTTGAAATGTAATGGCGACCCATATTTGGGTCCCAACCCATAGGTTGGGAAACCCTGGTCTAAACAATCAAGTGCAGTGGCTGAAGTGGAAGGAAGAAGGTTCTGACTGATGCTAGCAGAATAGCTTGGGAACACTTCTGCTGTGCCTGCTTGCAACTTAATTTAGCTTAGGCCTTAGTGTTGTAATTATTTGTGCTCTTGGATATTCAGACACTGAGTATATTGTTTCATGTGCTGGCATTTCTTCACATAAATAAAAATAAGGCTAATAGAAAATTGGAGACTGAATATGTTTGCACCTTCATTCATAAAACTACCGAAAAACACTGATGTTCCAACATCGCTTTCTATGTTTGAATTGCAATGGTGCTTTCTGTGTAAGTTTCAAGTAACTAATGAAGAGCATACATTTTTTTCTTAAAAATTGTAAGCTAATTTTGTTACGTTTCTTATAGAACCACTTGCTGGCCGCCAGGAAAGCATTTGACACATTTTTCACGCATTATCCATATTGCTATGGCTATTGGAAAAAGTATGCAGACCTTGAAAAGCGACATGGCAACGTTAAACAGTCGGATGAGGTACGTAGGTAGCTGGCTCTAGCCATTGGGTCCTGTAAGCCAAATGATGACTAAACCACTGCAAGTCATTTTGGCTGCCAGTACCTACCAAAATGGTCAGATTTATAGGGATTTTGTTTGCACTTGTCACTTTTTTGTGGCATTTGTAGCTAATATTTTCTCTCTTTGTTGGCAGGTGCGTTAAACCTCAACAGTTTGTCAAGCTTTGCAGTGCAAGCCTCTGTATTACACTGCAGCTTAACAAGTAGGGCAGGGCTTTTCTGTCACTTACATTTATTTCTCATTTTCAAAACAATATAGTTGTTTTGCTGGTCACAATTGCTACGTCTTATTGCATTTTTGGTCAGACGCTGTCAATGATGCTCTAATGGGTCTGTGCCCTATGGTCTGTACCCCAAAGCCTGCCCACACAACCGGGTCAGAATGCAGGGACCGCTGCGCTTTGAAGATCAAGACTCCGCACGTGGAGATCAGAACATTGCCATGTTCTATCCAACCTCCACCCAAATGGTAATGGTAGATTATTTAAACAAAATTCCAGTACTTAGTATTTCTAAGGTTCACCGGATAACACAGTGATGCCTCTCTCTTGGGACACGATTAAATATTTGAAGTATAGTTTATATTGTTCTCTTCATAGGTGTATCGGAGAGGGCTGCAGGCAATACCTCTTAGTGTTGATCTTTGGATACATTATATAAACTTCTTAAAAGAGACACTGGATCCTGATGACTCTGAAACTAATAATACCGTTAGAGGGTAAGTTTTTTTTTTTTTTTTTTTTAAAGACCTAAGAGAAACATAGATGAAGCTGTAAATGATACATAGCTACATGAAAGAGTAAAATCTTTAGCCATGAGAGCGAAGTTATGTAGCATCTAGCTGCATCGATGTCTCTACGTTTTTGTCTTGTATTCACTCCTCCTGAGAGCCTTGGGAATAAGCTCTTAGGGAGAAACTCTTCATGGGTTTTAATGGTTTGATTTCTTGTTTATGGGTCATTTTTCTGTTCTTATTTCTTTTATTGTGAAAATATTAAGACAAATCACTGTAGAGCTGCTTATTTAAAAGATCTTGTATTTATCCTATGTCTACAGAATATATTTGGGAACACAGATCATTTGAATCCCCAAAATATTGAGGTAAAAGCTACATAGAATATTCAAAGGCTCTTACCAAAAAAATCCATCAAATCCTTCTTACTACTTGAATAGTTGAAGTACTACATTCAGAAATGGCTGGTAAACATTTTTTTCCTTTTTCAGAGCCTATGAACATGCAGTGTTGGCTGCAGGGACAGACTTCCGCTCTGACAAACTATGGGAAATGTATCTAAATTGGGAAAATGAACAGGGCAACCTACGAGAAGTTACAGCTATATATGATCGTATCCTGGGGATTCCAACGCAACTCTATAGCCATCACTTCCAGAGGTAAGGATAACTTAACTTCATACTATTAATTGTGCTAAATAGGCATACGTATAAAAAAACAAAGCTCTTGGGTAATTGTCTTAATTATAAACAAATATATTTGTGTAGTTGTCTTACTCTAGCATCTGTATTTTAGAATCTACATTTTAGTTATGTTGACACTGAGTATATTGTTTCACATGCTGGCATTTCTTCACAAATGAAAATAAGGCTAATAGAAAATTGGAGACTGAATATGTTTGCACCTTCATTGATATACAGAGACTTCTCTTTAGGGAGCCATCAAAGTGACAAGAAGCAACAAGACCTCCCACTGATGGAAAATGTTTCACACAATGAATGTATCAAAGGACAGTTCATTTAAATCAGTAGTGCCTGGCGCTGTGAACCAGTTAGTTGAGAGTTACTGTCATTCTTTGGAGCACTGACACCAGGTTTAGGAACTGCCACCTAGAGAAATGCCAAAAATGTCAAAATTCACTTATGACTTCCTTTTTGGTGAAAAGGAAGGTCTGGGTATTGTTGGCGGGGGACACGCACAGGATTAACCAAGGAATGGCTGCCTCTGATTGAAAAGTTAGGTTATTCCACTTCTAATTCTGTATCCTGCAGCAATACTTGGCTGAACTGCGGGGTTTTTTTACTATAAACCAATTGAAGAAAAATATTTTATTCATTTTTAAATAGTGTAAATATCTATTAATTTGGATAGGATAAACATTTAAAAACCAGAAACCCAACTTAAGAGGTGCAGCAATCTTTTAAAAAACATTTTTGTTAGGAATTCCCAGCAAACTGGTCATTCCCTGAGAATTAACGTTATCCCATGCTATCCTATTCACTGCCTTTTCCCACTGCAGTTTGCAAATGTATTCACGATTAGAATCCTTTCTTTAATGCTTGCCCTGCATAGGACTTGAATCCTTTTGAAACAGGAAACTACTTTGTACACCTGACAATGTATATAATACAAAGATAAGTCATATCTCCAGCAGAGTTCTAGGTTATTTTTAAAAATTTAGCACGTAAAAATTGTGTAAAAAAAACAGTATTGGGTAAAAGAATGCTGTTTCTTTGCAGGTTTAAAGAACACATACAAAATAATTTGCCTCGAGATCTCTTATCTCCTGAGCAATTTATTCGTCTGCGCCGGGAATTGGCTTCTGTCAGTGGCCATGCTGGGGATGATGGTCCACCTGGAGATGACCTTCCTTCTGGAATTGAAGACATCACTGACCCTGCAAAGGTAAATATGCAGGCAAGGTGGAGGAACACGTTTGCATGTTTGTTGAATCTGCTGTGGCTAAGAGAAGGGGTTTTTTAATGTGCAGGTATGTACTATGTTTTTGGCTGATGGTGTGAGTGTCATCTCCTATATTTTAGCCAAAGAGTAGCAGTTAGTAGTTTGTGATTTGCTGTGTAGATGAGAAGAGATCTCCCTTACATTACACAGGTTTGAAAGAAAAGCAGTTACCTGCAAAATGTTAGCACTGAACCTTGACTCCTTCAAATACATTTGCAAGGGTAAAAGTCGTGTTTTGTGAGTTTGTATTTATTTAGTAATGTCCCATGCAGATCTGTGCTCGTTTAAGGAAATGCAAAAGCGTGGTACCAACTAGAAAAAAGTACTCATTTGGAACTGTACTAATCTAAAGATGAAATCCTGTTTGGATATGACCCATCTCAGATTCATACCACTTCCAAAAATTAAGAGGTGGTCCATCACCGTGAGAACTAAGACAATGTGCACTTTTATTCCACTTGTTCAGGACAATACCTGAAGTAGCTGTGCAGCTTTCATATTTTCATTTATGCATATCAAGTCTATAGTTCGATGCAGTTGTAAGAAAGAGACAAGTAATTCTTTCACTCTACTCCACCCTGATTAGGCTTCAGCTGGAGTATTGTATCCAGTTCTGGGCACCACAGTTCCAGGAAAGATGTGAGGAAACTGGAGAAAGTATAGAGAAGAGCATCAAAAATGATTAAAGGTCTAGAAAACATGACCTCTGAGGGAAGTTTGGAAAAATTGAACTTTAGTCTGGAAAAGAGCAGACCGGGAGAGGGGATGTAAGTTTTCAAGTATGTTAAAAGGTTATTAGGTGGAGGGAGAGAACTTGTCCTATCCTCAGAGGTTAAGAACAAGAAGCAATGGACTTAATCACCCTGAAAGTTAGGGAATTTAAGCAGTGGAATAAATTGCCTAGAGATGTTGTGCACTTTCCTTAATTTGAGATTTTAAAGAGCTGGTTAGATACCTGTCAGGGATGGTCTAGATAATACTTAGCTCTGCTATGAGGGCAGAGGACTGGAATAGATGACCTCTCGAGGTCCCTTCTAGCATTGTGGTTCTATGGTTTTACAGACCAGTATTAATCACTTCTGTTGTGTATCTTTAGCTAATCACTGAAATAGAAAACATGAGACATAGGATCCAAGAGATGCGTCAAGAAATGTTTAATCACAATGAACATGAAGTCAGCAAGAGGTGGACCTTTGAAGAAGGAGTAAGTTTTCTCGTGTTAGCCTTTTTTGTGTGAAAGGCAGGGTGGTCTAAAGTAGGGATGTGAACAACTAGTCGACTATCTGATAAGTACATGCTTATCGGATAGTAGACACGCTAGTTGACTAGTCACTCTTCCCGTCCCCCCTGCCTTGCTGCCCCTATCAGAAATAGGCATTGGGTGGGCAGGGGGGGGGGAAGTGGTGTTTCAAAGCAGCAGGACCGTGTGGAGACCAGGGTCTGCTGCTTTGAAACACCACCCAGGCTGCATGCAGAGTTTCAAAGAGGCAGCGCTGCATGGAGCCTGGAGCCAGCAGGTGATTGCTTGAGTCCTCCTCTGGCCCTGTGCTCCCCACAGCGCTTTCGCCTTTGAAATGTATCAACAGTGCTGGGGCTGTTGCTACACTTCAAAGGCAGAGGCGCCCTATTGACTAATCAAATAGTCGATGCAAATTGCACCAACTATTCAATTAGCTGATTAATCTAAATTTAACATCCCTGGTTTAAAGGCATGAACATGAAACTGGGAACCAGAACTGACTAAATTACTAAACCAAAAGGAAAAACTATGCAGCACTTTAAAGACTAACAAGATGGTTTAATAGGTGATGAGCTTTTGTGGGCCAGACCCACTTCTGCTTATCACCTATTAAACCATCTTGTTAGTCTTTAAAGTGCTACATAGTCTGATCTTGCTAAAACAAAAGGAAAAACTAACCTGGCTACCTCTCTATGACTAAATTACTGTAAAGCTTTGGGCAGACAAATGGTTTGAACTGTGTAAACTTCACATATAGCATCGTTTGTACCGTGTGTAAGTAGGTACTGTCATAAATGTGGTATGTTGCAGATGTAAAACTACAGGTTGAACCTCTCAATTCCAGTAATCTGTGGCATAGCCCTGCCCAGCTGGAGGCAGTGGGGCCGGCTTCTGAGAGCATATCCCTGACCAGCGGGGGCTGGAAGCACAGCTCCGGCTCAGCATATTGAGGAGTGTAACCCTGTCCAAGAGCGCAGCCCCAGCTGGGGTCAGCACCCTGAGGAGTGTAGCCCCGACCCTGGGCATGAGCATAGCCGTGGCAGGGAGCCTGCAGTACCGAGTAGGTCCAACAGCCAGGAGGGGAGCGTTGACCTCCCTAGGTCTGGCAAACTGTGGTTCGGGACTTCTCAGATCCTGAGAGTGCCGGACCAGCGAGGTCCCACCTGTACTCTGTAGGGGGGGAAGGTTTCTTACGTTATCTTAAATGAAGTTGTCAACAAGATACAAAGTAAAGAGTAAAACTAGATGCAAAGTCTGGTGCTGCATGTCACGCTATGCAGCAACACCACTTTGTGCTGCACTCACTGCATTGTGTTTGCCTCCGAGCCGTCCGTCAAACCAAAACAGGCATATGAAATTGTATGTATTTAGCAAAGGGAAATTTTATTGTTGCAGTGTCAGCTTCTGAATTCTCATAAGTTTATTGTGCAAAAGTAATAGAAACGTGATTCTTGCCTTCAACTTTGTTTTTAACGAGGAAAAGCGTGCCAATGCCTAATGTTTGCATGAGTTGTCTCAAATTGGATTCTGAGGTTCATGTTTCATTGAAGGCAATGGAGACATGGGGAGTTCTTGCCCTTGCTTCTCTTTGTCTAGCAGTAGTTTTCTGTTGATTTTACACTAGCAGTTGTATTATTGCACGTAAAAAATAACTTTGAAATGAAAGCTTATGAATAAAACAGTGGAAAAGCTACTCCAGGGCAAAAAGTGTAGGTCAGGCATGGTTGCATTAAAGCTTTTTTCCATTGCATAGATTTCAGTCCATGATTTCGTTGAGTTCTCTGTTCCGTGCTAAAGCAGAACAAGGTCTGTACAGACTTAGTGGCCTGTAGTAGCTATGAATGCTCAAAAACCAGAGGAGAATTGTGATATGGGTCCCCCTTTCCTTGTCATGCCAGCAACTTAGAGGGTTGGCTCTATTCCACTGCAGGATTGTCAGTGCCCCATTGCTTCCTTTGGGGCCATAATACATTGGCAATGCTTTGCAAAGTGGCTAGGCCTGATCTGAGGATCCTGATCAGGATTTTTACAAAAAGCCATAAGAATAGCCATACTGATCCAGTCATTGGACCATCTCGCCTAGTGTCCTGTGTCTAATGGCAGGTGTAGTGTAGTGAGGATTCATCCTCGCTTGTCCACTCCCAGCTCTTGACTAGTAGCTATTGATGGGCCTGTCCTCCATGAACTTAGCTAATTCTTTTTATGTTTTAACTCCGCTGTATTTTGGCCTTCACAACATCCCCTAGCAAGGAGTCTCTCAGATTGACTGGGCATTGTATAAAGTACTTCCTTTTATTTGTTTTAAACCTACTGCATCTTGATTTCACTGGGTGGCCCCTGCTTCTTGTGTTATGTGAAGGTATAAATAACATTTCTTAGTCACTTTTTCCACACCATTCTTGATTTTTGTAGACCTCTAGCATATTCCTCTTAGTCTCTCACAACTTTTCAGTGCTGCCACGTTTGGGTTGCAGACAAGGCAGAGGATTGAGTACTAACAGTATTACACTTGTGAGTTCTTTATTTAAAAAATACTGTTAGAAAAGCTGTTTTCACAAGACCTTGATTTTGGCCCAAGCTTGACTAGGCAGTTACAGTATCCCTTTAAACGTCCATTCAGACCTGGGTATTCGAATAGCCTGCATAAGGTCAATACTCTGAAAAGTCAAAGGGTTTGGTCTGCGACATCCAAACAGTTTCTTACTGTGTGTTTTTGATGAAGTTGTTGAATTTGACTCCCATATTCTGCATCTGTTGCAGATCAAACGACCTTACTTCCATGTAAAGCCTTTGGAGAAAGCCCAGTTGAAAAACTGGAAAGAGTACTTAGAATTTGAGATAGAAAATGGGACTCATGAGCGAGTTGTGGTCCTTTTTGAAAGATGTGTTATTTCATGTGCCCTCTATGAGGACTTCTGGATTAAGGTAAGGGAAGTGATTGACTCAGCAATTCTTACGGATTGCAAACATTAATCTAGTGACTAACCTTTTGTACTCTTGTTGAATGTTGTTCATATATAACTGTATCTGTTGCATTAGGAGATGGTCTGCTTGCAACCAGATTTGACTGCTGCATATGCCAACTTCGTTGCCTCTCTACGTCCTTCCTTACAGAAACTAGTCTAGTGGTTCCATAAAGGTGCTGAATGGGTTTAAACAAAAGAATTTTATCGTTCTGTCATGTATTTAAAGACTAAAAATAAACTTTAAATTATTCAATCTATACTCTGTTTTCAAATGTAGTATGCCAAGTACATGGAGAATCACAGTATTGAAGGAGTGAGGCATGTCTACAGCAGAGCCTGTACAATACACCTCCCTAAGAAGCCAACGGTTCATATGCTATGGGCGGCCTTTGAAGAACAGCAGGGTAAGAGCCATCTTAGTGTGCCTTTTCTGCTTACATTTAGCTTTTTGATTGTTCCTGGCAGTGATTTTTTTCATGAGGTGATGGTGTCCCAGAAAGATCTGCATTGAATATTTATCTAACTTTTTTAGGGAACATCAACGAAGCAAGAAGAATTTTGAAAACATTTGAGGAGTATGTTCTGGGACTCGCAATGGTTCGCTTGCGAAGAGTTAGCTTAGAACGCCGACATGGAAACATGGAAGAAGCTGAACACCTGCTTCAGGAAGCTGTTAAGAATGCTAAATCAAGTGGTGAATCATCATTTTATGCCATCAAACTAGCTCGACATCTTTTCAAAGTTCAGAAGAACCTTCCAAAAGCAAGAAAAGTGCTGATGGAAGCCATTGAGAGAGACAAAGTATGTGTTTCCTGGAGGCTTTCTAAGCAGTCTTGTGATTTCATTACTTTCCTCTTTTGAGTCAATGCTTTAAAATACGGCAACAATGATGACAGGTTTTCACACTGTATGTAAAGCATATTCTTGCTACATGGAGACACCAGTCCCTCTAAGCTGATGTTGCCGGACTTATAGGTTATGGCTCTTGCCTTGCTCACCCTTCAGAGAGCGTCCAGGATTCCACTAGTGTTCGGAGACACCTTTGTTATCCTCTGCCCTGCTCCCTTTCAAGGGTTACAAACAATGCTGGGATGCTAACAGTGCATGGAAGGAACTGATTAAATACCATTGCTAGTGTTACTATCTGGGGATCACTTAATTTGGGTGCCAGAACTGCTTGGTCTTCCAGCCTTCATACTAATTGCAAGAGGACATGTCCCCTCAGATCTACTGTAGACCACATGCACTTGTATATAGAACAACACAGGTTGAACAGCACATAAATGTATACTCTGAGAGGGGAAACCTTTGTATTGACTACATTAGAATGTCTGTTTACGAGCTAGGACACTCTAGTGTGCAAAGCCGTTGAACTTACTAGAAAAAGATGCTAGTGATGTACTTGGGCAAACACTGTTTTACAGCAATCACTAACTTTTTTATACAGGAGAACACTAAATTGTACCTTAATTTACTTGAAATGGAGTATAATGGGGATCTCAAGCAGAACGAAGAGAACATCCTCACATGTTTCGACAAAGCTGTCAATGGTACATTGTCCATAAAAATGAGGATTACATTTTCTCAGCGAAAAGTGGAATTTCTGGAAGATTTTGGTTCTGATGTGAACAAGTAAGATTTATTCTGTCCTCTGACTATAATAGGGCGTCACTGAATGAGGTTCTGTTTATAACTTTCATGGGAACTATCCATGTAAGTCTCAGGAATGGTCCTGCGGGCAAAATATCTGAGATGTGAAGAACGAAAAGAATAGGGAGGTAATGCCAGACCTACTTGTGTCGAAGGAGATGGCTGGTGGAAGGAGCAATTTTGGTCTGTCAGGTTTTGAACTTCAGTAGTAAGAGGAATCTGAATTAAATGAAATTAAGATGTAAATGAAGTTTCTGGGCAATATAAAAAATTGTTGCTCCAATTGAAAATGGATTGCTTTATGCACAAAGTATGTTACTTGATAATTATGTGGCTTTCATACAGCATTGAACTCCTCTATTTTTCACACTACTAGGAAGGTCTTTAGATCTGTAAATGAATTATCACAACAATCTAAAACACCATGTTTGTTTGGTGCAGTATAAATGTGTTTATAAACACAACTGCAAGTAATTAAGTTGGTACTGTAGTGGGAAAAATGTCTGTTCACAAGCCACTAAAAATCTTCATTTTACACACACGCGCGCGCACGCGCACACACACACACACACACATTACACATGAAAATAATTCAAACTAGCAAGCTTTTTGGTCTTCCTCACTTCATAGTAAATAGCTTTAATCTTTTGGTCTTAATTTGATTTAAAAACAATTAGTTTACCTTGGCGTAGCTTCATAGAATTAATCTGAAAGACACATTTAATAATTGTCACTTTAAAACATCCTTTGATTAAATGGATGGTAGATGCAGGGGTTAGTAGCTTAATCGTTTGAACTGTTTGAAAAATGTCACATGCACACTAAACAGATTTTGCGGGACGTGTGTTTTTTCTTTTTCAGGCTTTTAGATGCCTATGATGAACATCAGACACTTCTAAAAGAGCAGGATTCTTTAAAAAGGAAAGCAGAAAATGGGTATGAGCTATATTCTTTTCATGCTTCCAAGTCAGTTCATAGTTCGTGAAATAATGGCTTTGCTTTGAATTTTGGGGAATCAAAGACAGGATCCTGGGGTTTTGCAGAAGTCAGAGTGTAAATTATGTGTAGTGTATCGAAGATGAAAAAGTTTTGAAATGCTTTTGGAGAATGTCACGGACTGCCCATACTTATCATTAAGTACTTTGGGTTTTTCATAAACTATTAGGGGTTTTGCATCATGTTCCCCAGGAGATCTAAAAGAAAAGGGAGAGGCAGTAAATATCAAATAAGTGAGGCATCTAGTTATCTCTGACTTGACTGTACCATTTTTTTACCTTCATTTACAGCATTTGCATCCCACAAGTACTTAAACTCAAAAGCTTATTCTGGAAGCTATTAGAATCCTGGAAGTGTAAAAACCCACAAACACCGCATTCCCCCCATAGAATCGTAGAAATGCAGGGCTGGAAGGGACCTCCAGAAGTATCAGGTTTGTCCCCCTGCATTGCTGCAGGACCAAGTAACCCTAGACCATGCCTTACAAGTGTCTGTCCGACCCGCTCTTGAGAAACTCCAATGATGGGGGTTCCACAGTCTCCCTTCGAAGCTTATTCCAGAACTGAACTACTCTTATTTAAAAAAAGGTTTTCCTGTAACCCAGCCTAAATCTCCCTTTACTGCAGATTAAGCCCCTTAGAACATAAGAACATAAGAATGGCTGTACTGGGTCAGACCAAAGGTCCATCTAGCCCAGTATCCTGTCTACCGACAGTAGCCAACACCAGGTGCCCCAGAGAGGGTTGACCGAAGACAATGATCAAGCGATTTGTCTCCTGCCATCCCTCTCCAGCCTCTGACAAACAGAGGCCAAGGACACCATTTTATCCCCTGGCTAATAGCCTTTTATGGACCTAACCTCCATGAAATTATCCAGCTTCTCTTTAAACTCTCTTATAGTCCTTACTACTTGTTCTCTCTGCGGTGGACATGGAGACAATGGATTGCTGTTTTCATAACATTCCTTAGCATGTTTGAAGACTAGGGTGGGATGGGTGATAATTTTTTTTCCAGACCCTAAGCATGCCCAGGTGTTTTAACCTGTCCTTATAGGTCAGGGTTTCTAAACATTTTATCACTTTTGTTGCTCTCTTCTAGACACTCTGTAATTTGTCCAGTTGTGGCCTAAAGTATGGCCCCCAGAATTGGACAGTATGCTCCACCGTGGCCAGACAGTTACTTCCTGTCCTTACGTATAACATTTCCAGAACATAAGCCTTTTTTGCAGCTGTGCACGTTGACCCGTACTCATTTTGTGATTCACTATGACCCCAGGTCTTTTTCAACAGTACTAGCACCTAGCCAGTTACTCCCCATTTTGTAGTTGTGCATTTGACTTTTTTCCTTCCTAAGTGAAGTAATTTGCAAGTGTCTGTACCAACTCTCCAATTTAGCAAGGTCACTTTTAATTCTCATCCTGTCTTCCAAGGTGCTTGCCAGTTAGTGTCATCTTCGCACTTTATAAGCATCTTCTTGACTCCGTTACTGAAATTATTAATGAAAATATTGAATGCAGGTTGAACCTCTCTAGGCCAGCACTCTGGTCCAGCAACATCCGTGGTCCGTCTTGATTTTAGTTATTCGGATGTCAACTTATCCTGGGTGTGGCCAAGTTTCCTGCAGTCTCATAGAGTTTGTTTGCAGCCACTAGTCCTGGCTCTGTGTTCTGCATTGTTGTTTAGCTCTGATTTACCCCTCAATGTTTTCCAAGAGCCCAGTAGCAGTTGGTAATGCTGCAAGATGACATTGACCTCCTGGGGTTTGGCAAATTCTCTGGTTTGGTGCTGGACTAGAGAGGGTCAGCCTGTAGTATGGGCATTAGATACCCAGACAGTTATTACCAGTGGTACAGTCTTTGATTAGGGCCTGTCAGTCAGGCATGCACCCATCTTACAAACATTTCATCTAGACCACACCTCCCTTGTTTATCAGAATATGTGCAGCTGTCAAGACTGACTTCACTTGAAGAGTTATCATGCCTGCTCTCCCCCCCCCCCCCCACACACACACTTCCATCTGCTATGCCAGCAGCCCTGTGAAAGAAGGTAATTAGGTTGGTTTGGCATAACTTGTTCTTCACAAATCCATGCTGGCTATTGCATATAACCATATAATCCTGTAGGTACTTACCAACTGATTGTGTAATAATTTGTTCCAGTGTCTTTCCAGGTATCAAAGATAGGCTGACTGGTCTGTAATTCCTCAGGTTCTCTTTGTTCCCGTGTGTGTGTGTCTGTGCTTCTCCAGTTAGATGAGACCTCACCTATCCTGCAGGAGTGGGCTAAGATAATTGCTAAGAGTTCTGAGAGTGTTTCCATCAGTTCCTTGACTACGCTAGGATGAATTTCATCAGGCTCTGTCCACTTGACTGTACTCTATCAGTATACTTGAAGATTTACCCAGCCCTTTCCCAGGTCCTTCAGGGCAGAGGGCTGGCAGTGGTGGGGGTGCAGGAGTCAGGGCAGGGCCTTGGGGATGTGGGGGAGCAAGGCAGGAGATTGGGGGCATGGGAGTTGAGAGAGAGAGGATTGGTGGGTGAGATGGGCTTCAGGGCAGCGGTCCCATCCAAGGGGCCTTCTCTCTCTCCTTCCAGCCCCTTCCTCCCCACTTGGTGCTGCAGCCAAGGGCTAGGAGGGGAGGGTTTGGGTCAGGCTCCTACCTGGCCTGATGGCAGGCAAGTTGGCAGAGCCCCAGCCCTGCTAAACACACTCATGGAGGTGTGGCTGCCCCCAGTGGCCACTCTCAGTATCGCATCCCTCCTCTGTGCCCCTCCCTACCATGCTATGGAAAACAGTCCCATTCCAGCACTTCTCATTTTCGTGGCATTATCAAACCCTATCCCTGATTTAACTTAGGAGAAGAGGAAGCTGCATAGCAAATTTGGTGGCCCTAGCTCTTACCGTTTAGGAGGAATTCTTGAACTAATGGACTCGCAGACAGACATACAAATCTCTAGAATATATGTATATAGACTTGTCCTTTGGCTACTTAGGCTTGCATTTCTTCCCCCTTGCAGTTAATATTGTGTGGAATATCGGGTCACTATTAATTAACCTTCGTAGTGAAATCTGAAGCAAAATGAATTTTTCTCAGTCTTTGTGATGTTATCAATCACTAGTTCTCCTTCCCCACTAAGGAGAAGATGTTCACTTTCCTTCATCTCCTGCTCCGAAATGTGTTTAAAGAACTTCTCACTGTCTTGTGTTCCTGGCTCACTGTAACTCATTTGTCCCTACATACTTGTGCTGCTGTTCTGTCCTCCCGCTTAGCATTTGTCCATGTTTCCTTTTTTGTAGGGTTAGTTTCTGATGCTCTTGTCCTCAAAGAGCACCTGATGGGACCATATTGGTCTCTTACAAACCTTCCTCTTTCCTTCACGGGGGAAGAGTTTCCTGTTTTGCCTTTCGTATTGCTCCTAGCACAACTGTCATCTCTTCTAAATCCCTTTTGCTTAGATTTTCTTTCCATGGACGCTTACCTACAAGCTTTCTGTGTTTGTGAGAATTTGCTTTTTTTTAAGTAGATTGTCCTGGTGGTATTGCTCTTCCTCCTTTTTTTCCCCTTGAAATCTAATTTCATGAGCCCTTTCACCCAAACGGCCTTTCACCTTCAGGTTTATTGCCTGCGGATCAGAATCAAATCGCAAATGCCTGCCCCTAGTTCCTTCTTTCCACATTTTCAAACAGAATTGTCTTTCATACGTTCCAAGAACCAGCTGGAAATGCGTTTTGCCATATTAGCTTTCTAGCAGATACCCGAGTAGGTACAATCCCCAATTACTATTGGTATGTGGTGTGTGTTTTAGATATGCCTCCTCCACCACCTCCTCATTTGGTGGTCTATAAAAGACCCTACATTGTCACCCCTATTTTTTATCCTTTTAATCTTCTCCCAGAGATTTTAAACTGGTCTGCCTCTGCTGTGGTCCTGCATCACAGAGAACGTGTGTATGTTTGTGATGTTTCATGCACAGTCATCCCCTTTCTGTTCTGCCTGACCTTCTGGAACAAGCTCTACCCCAGTATTCCAGTCATGGGACTTATCCCACCAGGTCTCTGTGATGCCAGATAAGTTGTCATTAACCTATGGATTAATGCTTCAGTTCTCCAGTTTATTCCTCATACTCTTTGTATTTGTATGTAGGCATCTAAGATGTTGCGCAGCTTCCCACACTGGTGTGCCTCTTGGGTCTTACAATCTTGTACGTTTCAGCGTCCCCCTTGCCGACCGCTTGCCCCCTTTGAACCTAGTTTGTCTCAAATGTGCTGCTCTTAGCTAATCCTTGCAGCCATGCATTCATCTCCAGGGTGCCCGTATGCCTGCCCTGGGTCTTCACCCTCAACCAGGATTGACAAGAACACAACCTGAGCTCCAGACTCTCACCCTTGTTTCCTGAGCCTTGTAGTCACTGCTGATCTTCTAGTTCTCACATAGGTGAGCAGCAGGGGGTAGCTATCACAGGGACAGCCTTAGCATAATAGCTGGATGCAGGCTTCACCTCCCGAACATGATATCAGGTTAGCAGATGAATGCTTTTTCCCCTCAGCAGTCCCCAACCACCAGTACCCCATGCTCCCTCTTCTTGGGTACTGTGGCAGTGAGATTCCCAGCCTTAGGGACTGTGGGGCCTGCTCCCTCCTCTCCTGTTGCCAGTGCAGCGTACCGGCTCTTCCCCTTGAGGGATGGGGTGTTGAGTGGGAAGTGAGCACTGCTCGCTGCCTGTGATTGCCAGCAACCAGTCTCTTCCCGTAGAACGGCTGGTTTTCCGTCCTCCTCTGCTGCCACTATAGTCAGCTAGCATCTTCCATCCCAGATGTTTTCACAGGCATCCTGCTGATGAAGTCCTGCTCCTGGAGTTGCAATCTCCTACAGATTTCTTACCTGCTTCCTGAGGGACTCCATCCTGGGCGGTGTTCTCTCCCTGGCATTCATCAGGGGGACATGCAGGTCTCATTCCCAGCAAGTCAAGGCAAGGGAACCTTCAGGGGGTCAGGATGGCTGTCTGAAGGCAGGCCCACAAGTGCCATCAGAGTAAAGCTATCAGTGGTGTTGACGACACGTCATTTCCGGCCCCGTAGCAAGTTCTTCCTTGTAGAATACCGGCTGGCTGATTCCTTTAGTATCTCAGCTGCCTTCATCTCGCCAGCCAGGAGACTTTCCAAGTGCAGACCAGAGGGCTTTCATCCATAAAGTAACTCTAAGGTGCTTTACAAAGGAGATCTGTTTTGATTAAGAAAAATGTTGGCCCTAGTTTTCAAGAGTATAAAAGAAGACAAAGTAGAATTTACAAATATTACATCTCCAAAATATCACTCATTGTTCCCACTGTTGGTTTTAAATAGTCTGGCTTCATAGATCAGATAGCTAAAAACTCTCTCTCAGCTCTTCCTTTGGGGTAATGGCGGCGAGTAGTCCTGTGGCACCTTATAGACTAACAGATGTATTGGAGCATAAGCTTTCGTGGGCAAAGACCCACGTCGTCAGACGCATGCACAGGACTCCTCGCCGCTTTTGCAGATTCAGACCAACATGGCTACCCCTCTGATATTTGGAGTAATGAAAAGTTTAGGGTGAAAATACCTTAACAAATTCCATGTCTAGAAAAATAGTGAAAATTAGCAAACAGAAGGGGCTCATGAGCACCATTTGATTGTACAGATTTGTAGGATATGGGAGGTGGATGAAGCCTCTGGATCCTTTCCCATTCTCTACATTGGTGTCCAAAATGGAACATGGGATTCCAGCTAAGGCCTAAATTAGCTCTGGGCAGAGCAGAGCAGGACGTGCCTATTCACAGGCACACTATCAGCTGGCACTTTGCTTCCATTAACTAAAACCCCGTTACTAGATCATATTTAACATCTCGAATAAACAACACAATGTTGAAAAGTCAATGAGTAAAAACGTGTTTTGTTTTTGGAATAACTTGCAAGTTAATAGAAGTAAGTTATTGACCTTTTGGAGTCGCAAGGGGTTAATGTCTTAGATACGAGTTGAAAAGCTGCTGGCTGGATTCAGTTGGCCTTTTCTGAAATAACCAAATAGTCATTCAAATGGCCTTAAATATCCGCCAGAAGTTGCATCAAGCATCTTGGGCCAGTATCTGAGACTGGTTAGATTACGAGGTTAAAGTGCCTCGTACAAAAAAGAGTTTTGGAGAAAATTAAACAAGCTCTGAAGGTTCTTAAACCTCTGAAGTGGGGTTTAACATTCCCCGAACCAGCTTTTCCTTGCCTCTTCATAAGCATTTTTAGATTGGCGCTCAGGGATTTGAATCGTTGCTGACAATGCCTGGCAGCTATAGGAATGTCAGCAGGAGGCTTGGGACTGTTTGTAGGCGAATGGATATCGGGGGGGAATATCCTTTCCACAGATTAGAGCATTTAAAAGTGTGTCCTCTGTCACTTTGTGTAGTGGAGGTGGCCGTATCCGCGCCCTGTGAGGGGATGGGTGTCCGGGAGAAGAGCAGACACCGGGGGTGCTACACACTGCACTTGTTTCCACATTCGCTGTGTGAACAGTCCCTGTCCCCTGAGGCTTGTTTCTTATGCGAGAACCTTTGTTTGGCATCCAAGAGAACCAGAGGCAGGGCCAAGCTCAGGCCTTGCAAAGGTGCGAATCTCTTTTCAGTCCCCACAGTCAGTGTGACTACAGCCAGGCCTGACTATCTCCTGAAATAGGCCTAGGAGACAGGAAAATTCACTGATCAAGTGTGTGTGTCCCCTTTACCTTCAGACAGGTGAGTACTGGGGACAGAGGGCCTTCCCTGTTCCCTTGGCCCCTCCGTCTCCCTTTAGCTGCAACTTTCTGACCTTGCAGAGAAACATCACAGCATTGCATACAAGTCTGCATGTGAGCATTTCAGAGCTTGCACTGTTCCCTACAAATCCACTCTTCCTCCTACCGTCCTAACCATGACTGCCAGACTTCTAGGGTTACTACCTGAGGCTACAAATAACATCGAGTGTAGCATCTCAGGGAGAATTCCTGCAAGTTTGGCCTAGGCAACACTTCAACCTAACAATGAGTTCTGTTTTTAAAGGAAGTGTCTAGTTTACAACTCTGCTTAGTTACCCATCATTCCCGTATTGGCTAAGAGCGTGCCCCAAATGTTTAGCAAATTCAGGCTAGTCCCTTATTCAACATAAGATGTGTTGGCGGAGTCAGGAATGTACAGGTTACAAGGCAGAGAGGCTAACGAGCACTGCTGCCATAAATAACGATAGCCTGGGGCCCGAACTTGATTACATAAAGATGGGTCGCTCTGTCTGTGGTTAGGGTCGGAATGAGTAGCTTTGAAAAATTACATGCTGCCATCTTCAGCTCCGGTTCACTTCTGCAAAGCAGCATTGCCGCGATTCTTACAAATACACATGTGGGTAGGAAGTCAAGGCCTTCTAGATCGTGTATTAAAAGCTGTGAAACCAAATACATTTACTTTTGCAGATCCGGGGAGCCAGGTGAGAAGAAAGCTCATACAGACGATGTGACGTTGGCATCGACCCAAATGATGGATGGAGACATGCAAGCTAATCAAGTTGCATATAATTACAATGCATGGTATCAGGTGCGTATGGGTAATCGCTGTCTGTGACTCTACATTTTGAATTTATACCCTCTAATTTACCCCCCAAGGACTTTATCTGCAATTAGATACTTAATGTCTCAGATAAAATGAGTTCTGCCCCCTTCCCTTGTGTACTCGCACTGCCCACTGTGTGAACTTCTTCCTCTCTAGTGGAGCAAGCGTGGCACGGGCCAGCTCTTGTGTGACCTGGCTGCTTGCAGATACAACCCCAGAGTACGCTAACAGGTGAGGGAAATCCGCCTCTCTTCATGCTGGCGGCACCTTGCCTTGGCGTCGGAGGCCCACACTGCTGCAGAAAGGCCAGTGCAAGGTTGCTGTGTCAGAGAGCTGGCCTCTTAAAATGCTTGCATGCTTAACTGAGTCTGACTTGCTTTTTATGGTCATCCATTTGAGAGGGAGTGTCACGGAGTGTCTGTGTTTCCAGTCTTGGTGGGTGGCCTCCTGTGACGCTCCCTCTGTTTCCTCTCGTTGGACATGGAAGCAGGATAGAACTTAATGTCTGTTAGGCGTTAGCTCCAGCTAAACTGCTCAGAACTCTCCATAATACACCCCACCTGCCACAAACAACAGATAAACTAGGACCCACCCAGACCGATTCCTGACAGTTCAACATCCCCACATTTAGCACCGTTCAGCCACCTCGTGGTCGATTGTTAAATCGTCAGGCTTTGAGCCTTGCTCTTCATGCGACAGGCTAATTCTGCTAATGGGTGGGCACAGCAGTGTCTCTTCTGTGTGGGAGTGAATCGTGCATATGGGACGTATTTGGAATATTCCGGTTTTTTGGGGGGAGTTGCAGGACACTGAACTGCAGCTCCATTCACTGGAGTGATCAGTGAAGGGTTTGTCTGGATCCAGAGGAGTTAGATGCCACCTGGTACCTGAGAAAACACCTACAGGCTCCCCCTCCAATAGACATGGGAGGCCGAAAGCTGGTGCCAAAGTAGATGCAGACATCAAAGTCTGGTGTCGAGAGGACACAAACGTCAGGGCTGAAACTCTAGGCCAGTGTTCCTCAGTGTGGATCTGCGGACTGCTTTGAGAAACATTGCTCTGGGCAGAGCATGTGGTCTTGTGGGGGAAAGGCTGCACGAAGCCTTGGGGGGAGGGAGAAAGGAGATCCCTGAATCCAGAGCTAGAAATGACTCCTTCCTAAGCATCGCGGTGCACCCGCTCTGCAAACATCAGCACTGGTGCCAGCAACAGTCACTGATGGCACCGGTACATGGGTGTTGGGAAGATTATGGGCCCGTACTGAAAATTACCATCCTACTGAGACAACTGCTGCCCTAGACCCAAGGACAGAGAATGCTTGACCTTGGCATGTGCCTTAGCAGCTCCACTAGAAGAAATCCGTTCCTCCCTGCTGTCACGGGGCTGTGCCTTCTCACCACCCCTCAGGCAGAGAATCCTCTCTCTGAAGTCGACTCGTGAGACCCTGGATAGACCAGTTGGCTCTCCCTAGAGAGGGGCTAGTATTGGACTTCCATTAGCAGGCAAGCCAGTCATACCCATATGGAATATCACCATTGACCTGGGTTTACTGGGGTCCTTCTTTGCATGGTTCCTGGAGGAGAGTTCCATCTCCTGCATGGAAGTGGATGAGGCTGCACTCTGCAGGGCATGGCTTGCTAGACCACAAGCAGAGAGCCAGGAACAGAGCCAGGAATTGTCAAGCATAGGATCAGAGGATCAGCACTGTCGTGCCTTGCCAGGACTTCTCAGCCTCGTCACAAGACCCCAGCACCAGCTGACTAGAATATTTTGAGATCTGCTGAACAGAAAAGCAGAGACTCCTGAAATAGATGTTAGTTAACCAAGAAAAACATCTTGTAAACTTAATATGCTGAATATACTGAGCCCAGCCAAGATTGCCGTCCCGCTGATTGACGGCCGGTGCGTCAGTGGGGTCAAGACTGGCATCTCTTGCAAGAGTATCTGTGCAGAAGGATATGGATATTTTTATCCCACCCTCTCCAGAGCTCCCTGGCAGTCTTAGTGGTGTGAGAAAAGTCTAACGAGAGCACCCTCGGGGGTGTGTGTGTGTGTGGGGTGAACTACAAAGTCCTTGTGGAAAAGTACAATTTTCTAACGTGGGGACACAGTGACTGGCTTTGATGTCCAAGCTTCCTTCAGAAAACAGAGATGAGCCCAGGGAGGTAATCCAAGAGGTCCAGTTAGGAATGAAGATGTCCCTACGAGCAGGCATGCAGCTCGGGTCCATGGCTAAGACGGTGGTTCTATGACATGCTTCCTGGCTCCAGACATCAGAGATTCCCAACAAGGTGTAGGACGCAATATAGGTTCTACTCTGAGGGGATGGAGTTGGGCAGCCAACACACAGACACTGCTCTGCATTTCTAAAAGGGTCTGAGGGCTACCTCTGCAGCGTGGGAATGTTACCATACTTCCTTACTACAAATTGTATCACTGCCAACCTCAGATGAGAGAGGAACCCATCGTAGCCTGGAAAGCAACCCAGTCAGACCCCAAAATAATGTCTAGGGACACACTGAGCACTAGTGGCATGTACAGAACGGACGGGAGTTGGCTCAGAACATGCCCCGTTTGTAAGTTGCTGTATCCCGTTCCACCACGTGCGGAGTGCTGTGACATCTGACCGGTTGGTGTTGGAAATCAGTACCCGGGGCTGGTCCATTGGATTTCTTGTACTGGGTCTTTCTCACGAGAGCCTGCTGCAAACGGACATGGGTTTGTAGCTTCATCTAGAAGCCAAGGAGGAGGTGCTGTCTGAGTGCAGGGGACGTGTCCACAGCCAGAGGGCTAGAGAGTACCACAGGGGTCACCCAGTCCCACTGCAGGGTTTGTTGGGTCTGTTCAAGGCAAACGGCTGTCCAGACTCGCGTTGGTCTCCAGTGAAAGAGTCCCTGCCCCTCTCCAGCCATCTGTTCCATTGCCCTGCTGCTCTTACAGTCGGCGCTTTTCTCAAGATTGAATCTCAAATCTGCTAGACTAGAGTTTCAACCAGACTGCCTCTTGTCCGGCCCTCTGTGGAAAGAACAACTTCCCATCTTCCTTACGGCAGGCTTTCAGGTATTTAAAGATGCTCTCTTGTCCTCCCTCTAATGCCCTCTTTCCAAACGGATCCATTTCCTTTGCTGTTGATCGGACGGTTTGCATTCCATTCGTTTTACGATCTTTGCCCCTTGCCCTTTGGATCCTTTCTGTCCGGTAGTAACCAAACTGACAGCGGACTCGGTGGGGCCTAGCCAGCACTAGGTAGAGCAGTCCTGCCCTGTCCCGTGACATGCATGCTGTGCCTCTGTTAATGCAATTCAGATTGCATTTGCTTTTTTGGCAAGGGCATTGCATTGCTGACTCCATGTTGAGGGTGTGACCCACCACAATTCCCAGCTCCTTCTCAGGAGTGCTGCTGCCAGACCAGTTATCCCCCACTCTGTGTTTGTGCATTTGTGCTTTCCCCTGGGTTTAGCACCTTACATTTGCGTGTGTGGAATTTCATTTTGGTGTCTAAGGCCAAGTTCACCGATTTATCAAGATCTCTCTGAATTTTAGCCTTATCTTAGAGTGTTGGCAATCCCTCCTTTTTCCCCAGCTTTGTAACCTGCAAATGTAATCTGCTCATACCTACAGCTCGTTAATAAAAACGTTAAAAGAATATTGGACCTAGAACAGATCCCTGGGAACCTCTCTTGAGATCTCCCTTCAGTCTGACATTCCATTAACAGTTATTTTGTGTGTGTGTTAACCAGTGTTATAGCCACTGAATGGCCGTTCCAGAGAGATTGAGAAATGCAAACTCATTTATCAGAATGTCACAGGGGCCGGTCTTAAAAGCCTTGTTGAATTCTAGGTACGTTATATGCACCACTTTCTCTACATCCACTAAGCTAGTTATTCTGTCAAAGAAAGAAATCAGGCTCGTTTGTCAGGATTTGTTATTGGTAAATAAAAGCTTTCATGTACCTAAAAGGTTGTTACAAGGAGGAGAGGGGGGGAAAAAAAAGTCTCCTTAACTCCGAGGATTGGACAAGAAGCAATGGGCTTAAATTGCAGCAAGGGAGGTTTAGGTTGGACATTAGGAAAAACTTCCTAACTGTCAGGGTGGTTAAACACTGGGATAAGTTGCCGAGGGAGGTTGTGGAGTCTCCATCGCTGGAGATATTTAAGAGCAGGTTGGACAGACAGGGATGACCTAGACGGTGCTTGATCCTGACGTGAGGGCAGGGGACTGGACTTGATGACCTCTGGAGGTTCCTTCCAGTTCTGTGGTTCTATAAATCCATTGTCCATTCTGGCTGCTGATTACTCCTTTCTGGCATTCAAAAATGGACTGTTTTATACATTGGTCTAGTAAATGCTCAAGTACCAAGGTCAGGCTGCCTGTTTATAGTTCCCCAGCTGCTCCTGTCTCTCTTTTTAAAGACGGCCACTATGTTCGTCCTTTTCCAGTCTTCCAGGACTTCTCCAGGCATCCACCAGTTGGCAAATGTTAGTGCTAGGAGTTGCAAGATTACTTCAGCATCTGGTACAAAGAAGAGTTTTGTCCTGTCCTAGACCTAAGGAGACTCAAATACCGATGCAGCAACGTCTTCAGCCTACTTCAGAAATACACTAGTATCTGAGACTTGCCAAGCAGGAACCTACCAACCAAATGGACAGGGGAACAGAGCTTCGATTATTGACCAAAATAGTTACAATTTCTCACTCCTAGCATCCCGCGAGGGGGCTCCTTGTCAGACCCCAGCGCTGGGATCCAGAGTCCATACCAACCACAGGCTGATTTGGGAGGGAGCTGCCAGAAGTCCATGGCCTCCCTGCCCTTAATGCTCTCACAAGTTCAGAGGGTGCACATGGAGCTCTGTGGAATAGCAGAGCTATTAAAAAGATTCCAGTCTGGTAACACGTGGTCTCCACGCACCGGACCACCTTGAAGTGCTCCGGGTACGTGACCAGTCGATGCAGGATAAGTGATCTTTCCTGGTGGGACGGGTGGAGGTAGTCTGTTGAAATTACAGCTTCTCAAATATTGAAAGTGATTTTCTGCTCATTTATCCCATGATTTCTCTTTTCCAGTACAACTACCAGAATGCGTGGAATTACGGACAGTATTATACTTCTCCAACCTGAGCTGAAGAGAGACTGGCGTCTGTTGTAGAGTTTCAGCAGAGATGGAGTATGGAAATATATTTTTTTAAATTAGGGGTGTGAACAAATGAACTATCATAATATCGCAGCTTTGTCTTTTTGCATGTGAAGTGGGCCCATGCTAACAGGATACGGGAAGCAGGAGTTGTGTGTTGGTAAATGATACATCGATCTAGGTATGGTAACTATTGCTTGTTACCATCAATGCAACTTTATTTCCCACACTAACTTATGGAAACTTCTCTGGAGGCTTTTTTGTTCTGTTCTGAGTTAGCATTGCTTCAGTAGGCATTTTTAAATCCTTCAAGCTGTCTTTCAAGCAGTGAGGAAATTCTCCTGTCCGGTGTTTCACAGTAGCCACTACGGGAGATGAGCAATATAGAACAGTGTCTGAACATGAGCAGGTACTCTTTGATTGTTTTCATCTTTACCTGCTCTTCTCTTCGCCATCCAAAATCCTCATTTCCTGCCATGCTCCTCCTTTGAAATTTTTCATGGTCCCAGTGAGCAGTACCCTAAAGAGTCTTTATTGCCATGATCATATAATGTATCCGGTAATGTCAACATTTGAAATTTGTAGCATGTATTTTCTATTTAACTTGGGGTCACAAATTAATGCAGTGCAAAATGGTTGCATCCCTTTTTTAAAAAGGCATCAATGGTGTTTGGGGTGGATGTTTGTATTGAGAATTCTTCACGTACAAGTTGTGAGCAAACTTTTTCATTTTGATCAAAGTGATCATTCTCTTTTGTAATAAAACCAAGGCATTCTTCAGTAAGTAGTCTTTGAGCTTTGTTGGATTGTCTTGTTTTTGCCTCATTAAAATGTGTGTGTAAAAACTCAATGTTGCCCAGCTGAAGAATGTGTGTGTGTCTACACTACAGTGAAACACCCACAACTGGCCTGGGTCAGCTGCCTCAGGCTTAGGGGCTATAAAATTGTAGTATAGACAGCAGAGCTCAGGCCCAAGTCAGCTGACGGGGACAGCCGTGGGTGTTCAACTGGAGTGTAGATGACAACCAGTGTAGACAGCTCCTTCTTGTGCAAAAGCCCCTTCTGCAAAAATGGTGCCTCATTTGCATCTCTTCTTGCACAACAACGCACAGTGTAGACGTAGCCTTGTTGTGCAGAGTGGTTTTTTCACATACCCGAGTGACAAAGCCTGTGTAATACTGACAAATTGGTAATTGAGACAACTTCTTAGAGCGCAAAAGCTTGACTCATTCACCAATAACTGTTAGTCTAACATTACTTCCTGCCCCTGGTCATACAATGTAGTGTACAGTTCTAGCTAAGAATGTAAGGGCCACTCTGGGCCAGACCAAGGTAGGGAGGTAGACAACTAGTCGACTATACGATAAGTCACTTCCCCCATCCCTCCTCTATCAGGCAGGGAGGGGGAGCACTAGCTGGTACTGGGGGGAGCTGGTTTCTCCATGGGGGGAGGACAGGGACACTGCAGGGAACTGGCAGTGCTTCTGACTTCAAAAGCAGGGAACATGGGGCCAGCAGGGGACTGCTAGACTGTCCCGCGCTCCTGCCTTTGAGATGCTCTTGCTACATTTCGGAGGTGCCCTGTCAAGTAATCGAATAGTCGATGCAACTTCCATCAGCTATTCAATTAGTTGATTAATCTAAACTTAACATCTTTAGACCACGGGTCTAAGTCTTCGGCAGTGGTCAATTCCAGGTGCTTCAAAGGGAATGAGTAGAATAGGCACTGAACAAGTAATCTGTCCCCAGCTGCTGGAGCCAGCACACGCTCTTCAGCAGACATTGGTCTGACATCGAGCCGCAGGCATCTTGTGTCTCTGCAGCTGTAAGGCCCAGTGACACATGTCGTTAACAATCCTGGGATCTTAAGGTGATCTACTCCCAGGTGTTGCCCATCCTCACGCAGGCACCTTTAAACCACCATGAGCTGCTAGCATGGCAGTATTGAGCATGTACAACTTAAAGGGAACTTTCCACTGCTGGATCTGCCGTCTGCATCCCCAAAGGCCACAGTCGGTTGAGAAGCCCTAGGCGTAAATTCTGAAGTCGAGACGCAATGGAAATCAAAGCTACAAATCCTAGTTGGCATTCTGCAGTGCTCAAACTACCAACACTGGAGCAGTGCCATGGTGGGCCAGGACGCTCTGCTGACCAGGTCTGGGGCAAGCATGTTGCAAAACTGCTCCCCGACTTCGCTCCTCTATAGCATCCGCATGTTTAATACCAGCCCCTGCACTGCTCCTCTTCCAATACTTCGGGTGCCACAGTTCCTGGGTATAAAAACCTGCAAATCAATCATCCATGCCACCTGATAGTGTGTCTCTGAAAGTCTTAAAAGTGCTTTTAAGTGGTAAACATTCATAAAGGAGAAATAACTTTGTGTCAATACCCCCGCCCCAGAGCCGGGTTGGTTCAATCAATCCCTGGAATTGTTTTTGTTTCAGGACAACAGCCCTTTTAGACTTAACTCAGATCAACGTGGAGGAAGTGCTGTGAATGTGGAAGCAACCAGGAATTGACAGATTTCATAAGTAAGGAATGGCAAGCACGAGGGCAGTGGAATCAGGACAAGGAACTGCAAGAAAACAGACTAACAAACCCTGAGATTAGGTCAGTAGAGTTCCCTGTAAGGAAATAAGGGACGAGGACCTCAGGCGAGCTGGCGGTTTCTCAAGAGGCAATGTTAAACGTGCTACATGAAACTGTCCCGATGCAAAGGACAGTCTGGAAGAATAGTGAGGCCTTATGACTCCAGGCACTCACCAGTGATCTGAAAGGAGTCCTGTTCTGCATGTCCATTCAACACGAAGCTCATCACTTGTACCCACTGGAACCGAGGGCTATTTAGAGTTAGACAGTAGCAAAGACTAACTACAAGGCAAAACGAGGTGTCAGAATAGGCTTCCAAAGGGTTTGGGATCCCTCTCTTTGGAGGTTTTAAATGATTTGGACAAACCCACACCATTTCTGAGTTATTTTCTTGGTCCAGTCTGCTGCAGTGAGGCAGGACCTGATGACCTTCTGAGGTATTAGCATGTTTCTGCAGCGTGGGGAACAGAACTGAACTCTGCCTTTCTCGCCTCAACTACGATATTGTGCCACTTATGCAGAAGGCTGCAGCTTCCAGTCTGTACAGTTTAGAACTACACACTAAGCAGCTGCACCACTCTCCTCCTCAGTAAGCATGTGTTCAACTGAGCCAACATTTTCAATGCTCCTCCACAGGACCCAGACTGCTATCCATTTCTATTCCTGTGGGAAACGGCCCCAGCTGGAATCACGGGAGGGACTGTAGTTTCCAAAAGGAGAAGGGCTCTTCCTGGGGGAGAGGGATTAAGCTTCTTCGTGGCTGCTATTGCCTTCTAAGATCCAGGAATTTATTCTCATAACTCTGAGCCTCCAGTGCTCCTGCCCAACCTCGATTCAGAGCTAAGGCTACTGATCATCGGGTTTGATCTCAACAGATCCTAGGACTCCCCCAAAGAAATCCTAGTCCACACACTTGAGCAAAAGCAGCAAGGAGTCCTGTGGCACCTTATAGACGAACTGAAGTGTTGAGCAAGACATCCAGTCTTGATATGAAAATCCACAGCCACCCCTGCTAAGTTGTTCCAGTGGTTACTTACAGAGGTAAAAAGGCACCAGATACCATTACTCCGCAAGGTCCAACTAAACCTTGAGCTATGCCTGGAACACTACTGAGAGGTAGCTGCTAGTGCTGTGTCTTGTCCTGCTCCTCTTTCCAAGTACAGGCAGTCCCCGGGTTACGTACAAGATAGGGACTGTAGGTTTGTTCTTCAGTTGAATTTGTATGTAAGTTGGAACTGGTACATATTGTAGGGGAAACTCTAGCCAGACATTTCTCCAGAGCTCAGTTTTATTCTCCCACACCTCACTTCCCTCAGTCCTTTATTCTCAAGCTGAGGTGTCTGCTGAGAAAAGCCGCTCCGTGTCTCCCTGGTCTGCTGGGGGGGGGGGCGCGCTGGCTTCGTGTCTCCCTGGTCTGCTGGGGGGAAGCAGCTAGTGCGGGGTTGCCTCACCCCGTTTGTAAGTAGGGATCTGATGTAAGTCGGATCCATGTAATCCAGGGACTGCCTGTAGAGTGCAGTTTAATTAACCTCTAAAAATCCACTCTTGTATCACTAAAGACAACTAAGCCAACTGCAGTAAGCATTTGGCCAGGGCTTGCTTGCTCAGCTTATAGAATTTTCCTTGCACAAAGCTAAAAAGTGGACACCCAGCGTACATGGGTCTGAAGCAGGCACTGCTAGGGGCTTAAAGGAAGGTAGAAGTGCAACGGCATAGAAGGGAGGGTTTAACAGCCAGGTCAATGTGGAGGGGAAAACCGAGACAATTGAAGTGCTTTTCCCTTCTCCCTTTGTTGCAACAGACTGTACAAAACTTCTTCCACTGCAGCAGAACGGATTTTCCAGGTCAGTTTACTGAAGTAGGGACACTCAAGAAAAAAAAAAGTTCAACTAGCTGCATGTATAAACTATTTTATTTAGTGATGTTTTACTGTACAGCAATTGGGGGGAAGGGGAGAAAACCAATGATTTTCAATACAGAAGGCCACAGCTGTAACTCTCTCCTGAAGCTGTAAGAACAGAATTGCAGTTTGCAGATCTCGCGCATGGATGAATTCACAGCAGCACAGAACCAAGTTCTTCGATATCATTCAATATCCACCAATTCAACTTCAAAGAAGAGTTTTGCATTTGGAGGAATCCTGTTTGCACAAGAGTTAAAGACAATTTCACACCATCCAGTTTGATGCATAAGTTGGCTAGACCGACCATGTGATTTACCACCTGTTGTGTGGGCTGCCCTTTCCAAACCTGACATTTCAGTAACCCCTCGCTGGGAAAGTGTTCTCCTCCCTAAGCCAGAAAGGCTGCATGCTAGAGCCAAGACATGAAATCATTCACTATCTCTGGAACACGGCAGTGACCCTCTGGAACCCACAGTGCCAGCGGTTCAGCAGGTTTCACAGTCTTAATGAAATGCTTGTGGAATGACACGCCCCTCTCCCCTCCCCGATGTGCAATGATAGAAGCACGTCAGGATGAAGATACGGCAATAAATCTGCCTCCTGCTCGGGTACTCTGAATGACGCTGATTCAGGTTTTAGGAAGGGGGGAATCTGGAGAGAATCAACTTCCTTGTCAGAGCTACAGGTCCCAAAAGAGCCATGGAGTAGGAGCAAGGGGGAACCTACAGCAGGGCGGGAAATCTAAGGCCCAGTAGCCCCAGTTTACCTGGATCTGGCCCGAGACCAGGGGCTTCTCACCCAACACTGGGGAGCTCATGCTGGCGATTCAGGGCCCCTGCCGTCCCCTCGCGGGCTGGAGCGCACAAACCCTACTAGCCTGGGCCCACCTAGGCTCTGGTGTGCGAGGGGAACGGGGGGAGGGTCGTCGTCTTTGGTTGGGGCCCTGGGGGCCGTGTCAGTGAGGGGTTTGTTTAGTTTTTTGCTTCTTGCTTGTGTGCGGCCCCCGACTGATTTTTCTGTGGGTCAGCGACCCCCGACCTACAGCTGCCAAAGGGGGGAGCAGTGCTCAGAATCTGCTGAGACGTTTCAGTGGGGGTCCTGTCTCCTTTCCATTAGCCCTTGCTGCTGTCCTGGAAGGGGGGACACAAGTTGAGAGGACGGAGACAAAGAGGTGACATTTCCCTTCCCCTCCTGCTAGCAGCACAAACAGCTGGCAAGGAACAGAGACAGGCAGCGTTCAGCAGGACAGTCCTCTCCCTTGTTCTCCTTACGTCCTCCCTCCAGGCCTATCCTGGAACGTGTGCAGACCCCTTCTCTGAACTGCTGTTGCTGCAACGGCAGCAGAGCTCTCCCCAACTGTTTAGAACGGCCAGACTGGGACCGGGTTGATCTAGTTGGGATTGGTCCTGCCTAGAGCGGGGGCTGGACTTGACATCCTGAGGTCTCTTCCAGCTCTATGATTCTATGACTAAGGGCCCACCCGGCCCATTGAAAGAAGCGACCTCTGAAACAAGCACGAGCGAGTCCCGTCCGGTAAGTCAGACACCGCATTGCCAACGTTCACCCGGCCAGAAATCCGGCTGTGCCTCGCTCACGGGTTTCCAGAGGGAACCACCTTGCCGCAAGGAGCCGTTACGCGCAACAAGCACGTTCTCAAGAGATGCGGCCCGTGCCGGTCGTGTTTTCGAGTGAAAGGATACTTGGCGTCAGGCTGCCCTTTCTTGCCATACGCCCATTCCGGTTCTATTTCCAGATGAGCCTTCTCCCCTTTACTCATCGTCAGCAGAGCTTCATCCCACTACAAAAGACAGTGCGTTGTAATGTGAACTTCAAAAGACGACCTCATTTCCCCCGTTTGGCTTCTGTCCTTTAAGGGCCTGGGCTCTGAGCCACAGCACACGCCCTGCAACGCTTTCCGGCTCGCAGCGTTCAAGCAGTGCTGGACAACTGGAGTTTTCCTTTTAAAAAACAAACATTCCCACAGGTAACACCTGCTCGAGAGCTGCGCTAGGATTCGCTGCCACTGAGTTGATGCATTGCGCAGGCGCACACAGTACAGCGGCCATCAGTCTCCACTTTATTGTGCCCCAGATGTGAAGACGCACGGCTAGGTCTACACTGGCGGGTTCTTGCGCAAGAACCCGCAGAGCGTCCACACTGCCCACCCACTCTTGCGCAGATGGTTTACAGTCCGGCCTCGGCAGACAGGGCTTCTTGCGCAAGAGCTACGCTCTTTTCTAACGGGTGAGCTCTCTTGCGCAAGAGGGCAGTGTGGACGCTCGGCAGGGATTTCTTGCACAAGAAACCGCTATGGCTAAAATGGCCATTGGAGCCTTCTTGAGCAAGAGAGCGTCCACCCTTCCATGGGCGCTCTTGCGCAAAAGCAACATGGCAGTGTGGACGTGTTCTTGTGCAAGAACCCGCCAGTGCAGACATAGCCTAGTAGGCCAGATCCGTACGGCAGTAGGAGTAGAAAACCCAGAGTGCACTTTGTTTGGGTCTTTCTGAAGTTTGACAGCTAATTCTCTCAGTGCCCAGTCCTCCCCATGCCAAACCTCCCCGCTAGTGTTCGGAGTTTAGCTCCGTACCAGCTTATCACGACGAACAGGCGGTGTTCCTATTAGGGACATAGGGGAGTAGTTGAGCCAACTCCTCGCATCGCCCCACCATTCTGCCTCTATCAGCAGGCAGCGAGGTCGGGGGACGGACCGAGCGGGCAGAGGCGCAGCGGGAACCCAGCCCGAGCAAGGACTGAAGCAGTCGCTGCTCACACCAGGTTCCTCGCTGCGCCTCTGCCTTTGAAACGTAGCAAAAGCCGCGGGCAGCTCTTCCTGCATTTCGAAGGCAGAGGCGCAGCAGGGATAGCGAGCGCCCCCTCCCCTTTATCGACTAATCCAGTAGTGGATGGAAATGCAGTCCACGACTGGGCTCGCTGATGAGTCGAAATTCAACGTCCCGTCTCAGCCGTGGGAGGTGTGTGTCCACAAGCCAAGCATGGACGCTCTACAGCAGCGGTTCCCAACCTCTTCCCGATGGGGACCCGTTCTGACAATTCAGGAAGGCTTAGTGACCCAGGGCAATTCAAAACGTGCAAATGGCTCCTTAAGAGCCACCTGGGGAGACACCTGGCCACCCTTTTGAAATGTAATGTTGACCCATATTTGGGTCCGGACCCAGAGGTTGGGAAACCCTGATCTAGAGCAAGCGACGAAAGTGGAGCCAAGCAGCTCTCACAAGCGAGCGCTTGCAGAGTGGGCCTGGGCCCAGTGACATTCTGGGTTCTCACCCTGTCTCAGGACGGCCACCCAGCACCAGCACCAGTCGGGCAGAGCACTGGTGGGGAACTCGCCTGCGCGAAGACTTACTGCTGCCCGGAGCAAATGGAGGCAAAACGCAGGCCTGGCGCTCCGCTCTGCACCGAGAGGTTCACACGTCCCGCCCCACTGCATCCACCTCTGCCCCCCTTCACCAGGCCCTCCCGGGCAGGCAGCTGCGTCAGGGGCGTGAGGCTTTGGCTACAGCACTAGATCAACCCCCTGCACGAGGGGAGCAGCTGACGGTGCCTGTTCACACTGACACCGTAGAGTGCTAACTTGCGGGGGGGCGGGGGGTGGCTGCACAGACCTAGCCTTAGGGCCACCCTTCTGCGCTAGTGGCAGTGTGAGCACCACGCCCTGCGCACGGACGGAGCTGGATTGCAAAGGCGTGCATCAGCCTGCCGGAGTCCTGGATGAGCTTCAGCCGCAGCACCCCGGCAGAGAGCCGGCCAGCAAACACGGCATGACGGGAGCGCGGGGACGTGCCCGGCGCTGCACCCGGGAGACGGTGCGTCAAAGAGGGGCTCTGGCCTGCCAGGTGACTGGAACCAGCACCTGCTGTCAGTCCGGGCAGGGGGAGGGCCAGGCGCACACGGGGCTCGAGTGCCCATCTGCCTCGTTAGGCTCAACAGACCGACAAAGCCGCCGCTCAGCTGCCACCAAACCCTCTACAGGGCGCAGTGCAGAGGCGCCCGGCGACAGGCCAAGCTCTCGCCCCTCGCCCGACAAGCCCCATGGCATTTCCCAAACGAGGCGTCCCCGGCTGGGCCGCACCTTCCCTGCCCCGCGCAGGGCAAAGGCAGCAATTCGGGGGCCCGTCCGGATCAGAAGACCCACAGCTCAGGGGCGAGGGCCCTCGCCTGGCTCGCTTGATCTGGATCCGGGACGTGGCTCAATGGCTCCAGAGAGCTGCTGACTATTCTGGGCCGCTCTGCCCTGTTGGTGCGGCTCCAGTCTGTGGAAAGACCTGACTCTTCACCGGCGCGGGGACCCAACCCCGACTCCCCAGCCGTGCTGACTGCGGCCCTTGCTCCCCACTCTGGCCTAATGGATATTAATTCTTTAGACAGAGAAGCTATCCCCTCCCCCCCACACAGACACGTGGTCAGGACACAGAACTGTTCCATGGGAGATTGGGGCTCAAGTCCCTGCTCCGACTCAGTGCAGGGGCCTCAGTGCAGGACCCTGGCATCTCACCAGTGCCATGACCTCTGGACTACGGCTACCATGGGCTGCCGAGTGGTCTCGCTGGCACAGCACATGGGGTGGGCAAGGGGCTTCCGTGGGCCAGATCCGGCCCATAGATCAGGGCCAATCGGGGCCTGGGGAGCGAACGAGGTCTCTTCCCGCGACGCACTTTCACTTTCACTTTAAGTGCCATGCGCCCCTTGCGGGGGGGGGGGAGAGACTGGGCCTGGGGGAGCTCGCCAAGTCTCCTCCTGCCCTGCAGGGGGGCAGGTGCCTAGAGGGAGCCACCAGCTATTCAGAACAGCTGGCAGTTCTCTCTAGGCGGGGGTGGGGGGAGAGGACACGGGGGCAAAGACTTCACGTGTCCCCCCCCACCCCCAAACCAATCACGGTCTGTGGGAGGGGAGTATGGAAGTGCCCTGGTCTGCCCCTTCTGACAGAGGCCCCGCCCCTTGCAGGGTGGCCGGGGCCACTTCAAAAACTAGTGAAGTGGCCCCCAGTCTCAAATGATTGCGCATCTCTGGTGTGGGCCCTGCTGCCAGGGGAGGGATCACAGCGAATTCCAAGCCGAGAGAGGTGCCTCCCTCCAGCCTGCCAAGTGCCTGTGCTCAACCCGTGGGGATGAGGCACCCGCACGCCCATGAGGAACTGGTCCTCCGCCCTGGCCCCTCTTCTGCATTCCACACTTCTCCTCGGGCACTTCCCCACTCGGCTCCACTGCGTCCTGAGAATCCCCTTCCTAAGCACCTCACGCAGGGCTGCGACGGCAGGACACCCAGAGGGACTCCACTGAACGCTGCCCCCAGCCGAGGAGCACTACGCGCTGTCAAGGAACGAGAGCGCTCGCTGCGCCAAAGATCGCCCCACTAATACTGCTGGCCATGTGTAGTTAGGGGAAGGGACCGGCCCCCAGACGTTCAAGTGCATTTATGGACAACTGAAACGGAACATGTAACTGGCGTAAGAGCGGTCAACTCGCTCCCTTCCCCATATAACGCAAAGCAGCACCCAACAGATGCACACCAAGGGCTAATCCCCATCAGGCTCTGATCAGACTTTTATGGGGTTTACTTACGCCTCTGATAACTTTTCCTACGCCAACTCTGAAACTTAAAGGTTTGGCTCCTTTCTTCTTCTTTGAACCTGCAAAACACTTGTGTATACATTTATCCAGCCAGAGTCAAACCCTTAACTAGCTCTCACTAATATTTCTGACCAGAATTACCCCGACGGTTATGCACCCCAAATATCTACTGCACCAAGATGTACGCTCGTTTATGGGCGATAAAGGAATCTCTCCACATTCCGTATCATTGAATTATTCAAAATAGCAGCTCAATAGCACTCAGTGGGGGCAATTCAGTCTTGATGCAAGTGCCCATCGTTTCTTTACCAGCTGCATTAGCACCAGAGTGTCATGGATGTGGGAGAGGGATTCCATCTAGCTGTGGAATTCGAAATGCAGAAAGAGACTGTATTTGGCTTGCAACATGCTGGGTAACATCAGCAGGGCACCAATGTTATAACCCTTGACTGGAGTAGAAAATGGATTGTAAACCAATGAGCAGACCCTTACACCCCACTGCAATGACATTGTCCCTTTAACAGAGCTGCAACACTGCTGCCAAATGGACCTTTTGAGCACTTGTCCCCTTCCCCATAAACTCTGCACGTTACACACTTCTCCCCAAAACCCGTCTACACGATCGATACTACACGTCGTCTGCTCGGGCAGTTAAATACGCTACTGCCCCTCACGCTCTATAGCTAATTAAAAGCCCTTCTGCAGAGCCTAAGTCAGTATGCCTCAGGTTATCCATGGCCCGAGGCAGATGCAGGGATCTGGTTACTGAGTCCTGCTTTCTCTCTCGGAATGATGATCCCAAGAACTGTCAGCGGGAAGACCCCGATCTCACCAGGACGAAGGGGCAGAAGCAATCTGAGGACTCAGTCCATTCAAGCTTTTTAAGAAATATAAACAGTGTCTGACAAGACAATGTGGTGACCAGCGTTCCAGCTAATTTCTTCCACTCCTCTCAATGGAAACCATTTGAACTCTTTCAACCTGCAAGAGCTTGCTAGTCACGTGACCTTACTTGTTTGAATATTGGTGTCGAAGACCGTCCCATCCTGTAACTTTCCCGTATACCAGCAATGAACGACGTCTCCTTTTTTTGGAAAGTTAGTTTTATCCCCCTTTTTCAGAACTGACTTGGTATATTTTGGCGGACCCTAAATTAAAACAGAAAGAGAGAATTACCATGACCCCAATGACTAATCGCAAGTTCTCAAAGCACACAATGGACCTCCATTCACTTGGGTTGTTTAGATACGAAGGTGAACAGCCCCCATAAATGCTTTTCAATTAATACTACGTGCACGGTACGTTGGCATCCTTTGGCAAGGGAAGGGTTAGATAAATGTAACCTATGCCAGATCATGCCAAAGGTATTTAAAGTGCTGTGGAGAAATGTGCATGAGAATAGCTACTGACTCAAAATATGCAGGAAATGCTGGGAGAGAAATTGAATCAAGGTCCACTTTTTCAATCAGATGAGGGTCCTCCACTAAGCTACAAATACAAACTCATGAACAACTTGCCAGTAGACACTTCCCAGCAGCCAGTTCTGGCGAGACAGCAAGCCAAGAGCACTTAATGTCTCCTTACGTTTGTACAAGTTGAGCTGCTCAGCTCAATTTCTTCACTTGGACTCTAGCCCTCAAACATCCCCCATCCAGTTAGTGACGATTCCAACGAGAGAAAATGCCGAGGGGTTACATTGTACCAATACGACATTTTGCAGTAACACTAGCACTTTCTGCTTGGACACTGCCATCCAATTCACGAAAGTTTATCCACCTTACCACTTCACTTCCAAGAACTGTCCTGTTTAGCTTCAACAATTTCGGACTCAATTCATTCATCCGTTTCAGGCTGCACTGTTTAACAACTACCCCACAACCCCACCTACTCACATTCCCTTTTATCATTCCAAGTTTCATACTACTACATAGGCAGTAGTCCTGATCTAAGATACATACCTCATCAACAATCTCTTCTGACTTGGTTTCTTTTGCCTTGTCTTCATTAACCTTGACATTTTTTACTTGCTCTGTCACTTTATCTGTATTTTCCGTGCTTTTAAAGCGCTGTAAGGAAAAAAAGACCATTACCATCTACATCATAGGACAGAAAATCCTTCAGAAGGCCGTCAAAAGTATATGAAAGCTGCAAAATAAATTTAAGGACCAGTTCTGGAGAAGAATCAATCATGGATTCCAATAAAGTCTGCAGTCGCTGCAGTTGTAAGGGTCTACGAAGAGAACAAGAGGAGTGAGGTCATATTTGTATTGGACCACCCTCCACTGGCAATAAAGCCGCTTTCAAGCTACACACAGCCCTTCTTCAGATCTGGGTACAGTAGCGTCTCATAACTAAATACAAGGGGGACTAGATTGTTTAGCGTAAATACTTAACTTATACCCTAACGCTATGTCTACACTAGCGCAATCTTGCGCAAAAGCAGACGCTCTTGCGCAAAAACTTGCTGCCTGTCTACACTGGCCATGTGTTCTTGCACAAGTAAACTGATGTTCTACTGTATGAAGTCAGGGCTTCTTGCGCCAGAACTCTGATGCTCCCGCTCAGGAATAAGCCCTTTTGCACAACTGTTTTTGCGCAAGAGGCCAGTGTAGACAGGCAACATGAATTTCTTGCACAAGAAAGCCCTATGGCTAAAATGGCCATCAGAGCTTTCTTGTGCAAGAGTGTGTCTACACTGGCATGGATACTCTTGTGCAAAAGCACATGCCAGTGCAGACGCTGTCTTCTGGAAGAGTTTTTGTGTGAGAACACGCCAGTGTAGCCGTAGCCTTCGGGTACACAGCAGCGTTATTTCAGAATAATGTTGAGTTGAGCTGGAGGACTTCTTACTCCAACTCCTGTAACCCTCCTTTTATGAGTAAGGGAAGTCAAGGGAAGTCAAAGGAAGAGTGCTACAATTGTCGTGGCTGACATTGTGTAGCTTAATTCAACTTTAGCCCTGTTGTGTAGACATGCCCATAGACACCATTCAAGGGAAAGTGACCAGTTAACACTGCTCCAATCATAAAACAAAACCGGGGGATTAGTGGGTTATAGATTGGAACCGAGCTGGTACGTGTCAGAGGCAGGAGTGCGGGTGTGGGGGAGCAGGCTGGAGCTTCACAGAGCCGCCTGCTCCCCCCTGCAACCTGCTGCCTCCTACAGAGGAGGTACAGAAGCAGCACTATGGAGAGGCAGGGGGCTCCTCGGGAGTGCACTGGCTGCCAGCCCCATCCCATGCGACTATCGAATAGTCACGTAATTGCTAAAATGTCACGTAGTTATTAGGGCTGTCAATGAATGCGTATTAACGCAGGGCAGAATTAATGGGTTAATTTTTTTAACATGCATTCATTGCAGGTGTTTCCGTGGCACTGCCCCTTTGAAACGCTGTCACAGCATTTCCAAGGGGCAGTGCCAAGAGGAGCCGTGGATCAGCTGTGCAGGCACTGCCCCTTTGAAACGCCGCTTCCGCTTTGAAATGGAACAAGACCCGCCAGGCCAAAGGCCCAAGTGCTTTCTGTGTGCTGCCAGCTGGGCTCCATGTGGTGCCGCTTTGAAATGTACCAGATCTCCAGCGGGGACATTTCAAAGGTGGAACGTCGCCGCTGCGCCCCTGCCCCTCCCAGCACCCTCTTCTCTTCCTCCCCCCCTTGCTGCCTCTTTCTGACAGAGGCAGCAAGCTGGGGGGCAGGGGCGGGGGAAGTGACTAGTGTGTCGATTATCCGATAAGCTTTTGCTTATTGGATAGTCGATTAGTCACTCACATCCCTAGAGCACACATCACCTCTCAGCTATAACTCTGTGGCTGTTCTTATTGGCAGGAGTGTGCATGAAACAGGCAGAACAAATGATGGTACCAACTATGCAGAGTACAGTCAAACATGTAAACCACAAACAGAAAAATCTCAAATTTCACTTAGCAATGATGTGTAAGAGTCACAACAGGCATATACACTCTATTGTAATGCAAGTGTGAGTGAGAAGCTGATCGTGTCCTTTGATGTCCATGAATGCCATTTTCACACATACAAATGAAAAGCAACAAGAATTTTCTTCATACTCTTAAAAACAAAAACATGCTTCAGCAATAGGACGATTCAGCCAAACAGGCAAATACCGTATATACTCGAGTATAAGCCGAGTTTTTCAGCACAGTTTTTGTGCTGAAAAATGCCCCCCTCGGCTTATACTCGAGTCAGCATCTCGAGAACTGAGGCGGGCAAAGCCTCAGAGGCGCGGGACCCCCCCCGCGGCTGCGGCTTCAGTCCGGGAGCCTGTGGTCTGCTGGGGACGGTCCCCAGCAGACCACAGGCACCCAGATTGAAGCGGCAGCAGTTCCCCGCGCCTCTGAGGCTTTGCTCTGCTGAGGTCTCCAGCAGACCAGGGGCACCGGAGCAGCTTTCGCCCCGACTTCCGGGGCTAGACCCGGTATCTATCTTCATTTTTTACATTTACCAGTAGCTGCCTCATTTCCTACCCTAGGCTTATACGCGAGTCAATACTTTTTCCCAGTTTTTGGGGGTAAAATTAGGTGCCTCGGCTTATATTCGGGTCGACTTATACTCGAGTATATACGGTAGTCTGGATTGCACGGAAATGGGGCTGGAGCGAAAACCATCTGCGTTCTCAGGCACAAGGAAGGGCTGGAAGAACAAGGAGCAGCTCTTCCTCCCACCCAGGCCCAGGAAAGGGAGGTACCCACCTGAGTTTCAAAAAGCTGGTTATAAGCTGTAACTAGCTGGTCCTTGTTTGCAGTCTTGGCCACATTTTTTATTTGCCCCAGTAACTTGTGTTCTGCAAGAAACTACAGACAAGAGGGGGAAATTGAGCTGAGCTGTCAGGGCTTCCCATGCAGAGCCCCAGGGCCAGGGGGGTGGCAGGACGGATCGGTCACGCGCATACCAATGCCCGGGGGTGTGCAGTCAGGGTGGGGGTGTGGCAGGGTGCAGTGGGCTGGAAGGATCACGGTACAGGAGGTCCCCACTGTAAGTCACATCCCTTCCGCACGAGCGCTGTTGCCCCTTGCAGGTTTGGACGTGTTCCAAGTCCTCCCGTTCCCCGCCCCCGAGTCCCACAACCCCCCCAGTCTGCGCGAACGGGAGTCAGAGGCGGAGAATTCCTGCTTCGGGCTGTTTCGCTAAATAGTTTTGGAAGGTCTCGGACTCCGCCCTGGGCAGCGCCTGGAGGCAGCGGGGCCCACGGGGATGGGCCTGGCCTGGGGCTTAAGAGGGGATCCAGCCAAAGAGGGGGAGCTGGGGCTGGGAACCGGATGCACCTGAGGGGGGGTGTCCAGCCGGGGGATTCAGAGCCAGTGGGGGGATGGGGAGGGGGGGCTGGTCTAGCCAGGTGGGTTCTGGGGGGGCGGCTCCCGGGCAGGTTGAGGGGGTCAGAGTGGGGGGGCCAGCGGGGAGAACTGGGGGGCCTGGTGGGGGGAGGTTGAGGCTGGGGGGGGCCGGGTCCAGCCGTGGGGCTCGGAGCGGGGGGGGGCCGGCAGGAGGGGTCGGGGATTCAGAGCGGGGGGGGGCTCGGAGCGGGGGAGCTCGGCGGGGGGGGGTCGGAGCGGGGGGGGGCCGGCAGGAGGGGTCGGGGATTCAGAGCGGGGGGGGGCTCGGAGCGGGGGGGCCCGGCGGGGGGGGGGTCGGAGCGGGGGGGGGCCGGCAGGAGGGGTCGGGGATTCAGAGCGGGGGGGGGCTCGGAGCGGGGGGGCCCGGCGGGGGGGGCTCGGAGCGGGGGGGGCCCGGCGGGGGGGGCTCGGAGCGGGGGGGCCCGGCGGGGGGGGCTCGGAGCGGGGGGGGCTCGGAGCGGGGTTCACGGGGGGGCCGCACCGCCTGCGCCGCGTGCTGCTGCAGGAAGTGGATAATGTCCTTCTTGGGCAGCGCCTCGCTCCGCAGCTCCGCCTCGCTCCAGCGCCGCGCCGGGGCCGCCGCCATCTCGCCGCGCCGGCTCCGCCCCGAGCAACGCCCGGGGCCTGTGGGGGAGTGGGCGGGGCCGGGGCGGGGCCTGCGGCGAGTGGGCGGGGCCTGCGGTGAGGGGGCGGGGCCGGGGGCTGTGAGACCCGCGCGCTGGCTGAAGGGGAGGAGCTTCCCCGGGCCGGGCCGCTGGGCCTGGAGTCGCGGGCGGCCCGGCACGTGCGGAGCAGCGCGGGGTCCGGTGGCTCCTAGAGACCCGGGCCGGGCTCCGTGCGCCTCGCCCAGCACAGCTCGGCCCCCTGCCGCGCAGCGCCCGCCCCCTTCGTACTCCCCTCCCGCCTCCATTTCCCGGCATGCCGCGGGGCCCGCCCCTCCCGCCTCTCCCGCCTCCATTTCCCGGCATGCCGCGGGGCCTGCCCCAGGCGGCCCGTGGGGACTCCGCTTCCCAGCATGCCGCGGGGCGCTCGCGGCCGGCCGCCGAGCGTGGCGGGGTTTTCAAGCGCCGCCGGCCCCAAGATGGCGGCGGGGCGGGCGCTGAGGCGTCGAGCATGAGCGGCGGGCAGCGGACCCTGTTCCAGAGCTGGGGCTCCCGCGCCCCGGGGCCGCGGCGGGAGGCGGCTCCCGGCGGCGGGGCGCGGAGCCATCGGGCCGGGCCCGGCGCGGCGGCGGTTGAGGAGACTGAGGCGGCGGTTGAGACGGTTGAGGCGACGATTGAGAAGGCGGAGGCGGCGGTTGGGACGGTTGAGAAGGCTGAGGCGGCGGTTGGGACGGTTGAGAAGGCTGAGGCGGCGGTTGGGACGGTTGAGGAGGCCGAGGCGGCGGCGGAGGACGCCCTGCTGGCGGCGGCGGCGGCCGAGGCGGAGCGCAGCGGGTTCTGCGCGGCGGCCGGCGCGCTGTGGATCTACCCCAGCAACTGGGCGGTGCGCGGCTACCAGGAGCGGCTGGCGCGGGCGGCGCTGCTGGCCAACACGCTGGTGTGCCTGCCCACCGGGCTGGGCAAGACCTTCGTGGCCGCCGTGGTGCTCTACAACTTCTACCGCTGGTTCCCCTCCGCCAAGGCGCTCTTCCTGGCGCCCACCAAGCCGCTGGTGGCGCAGCAGCGGGAGGCCTGCGCCCGCGTCATGGGCATCCCCGCGCACCACATGGCCGAGATGACGGGTACGGCCGAGTGACCCGCCAGCCTGTATTTGCAAAGCACGTCGCGCCGGAGCCCGTCTCGCTCCCGCTCGTGGGAGCGCTCCTTTCGCCAGGGCTGCGTCTAGACTGGAAAGTTTTCCCGCAAAAACTTGCCAGCTGTCTACACTGGCCGCTTGATTTTGCGCAAAAGCACTGACGTTCCACTGTCCGAAATCAGTGCTTCTTGCGCAAATGCTTTGATGTTCCCGTTCAGGCAAAAGCCCTTTTCCGGAAATGTTTTTGCGCAAGCGGGCCAGTGTAGATAGCTGAAAACTGTTTTGTGCAATAAAGCCCCGATGGCGAAAATGGCGATTGGGGCTTTCTTGCGCAAAATCACGTCGAGATTGGCACGGACACTTTTCTGCAAAAAGTGCTTTTGCGGAAAAGCGTCCGTGCCAATCTAGGCGCTCTTTTCCGCAAATGCTTTTAACGGAAAAACTTTTCCATTAAAAGCATTTGTGGAAAATCATGCCAGTCTAGACGTAGCTCAGGAGTAAGGGAAGTCTCCCTTTTACTCCCTGCTGTGCCGACCCTCCGAAAGCCCAGTCGAGTTGTATCGACTTCAGCTGCTCAATTGACGTCACGGACGTTGCAAAGTTGATTTGGACTTTATGTCCGCACAGCAGGACAAGCAAGTCTCCTTATGACCTATGAGGAGAGGCTGAAGAATTTGGGTTTGTTTAGTCTGCAGAAGTGAAGAGTGAGGGGGAGTTTGAGAGCAGCCTTCAACTTCCTGAAGGGAGGTTCCAAAGAGGATGGAGAGAGGCTGTTCTCAGTAGTGACAGATGGCAGAACAAGGAGCAATGGTCTTCAGTTGCAATAGGAGAGGCCTAAGTTGGATATTAGGGAAAAACTATTTCCCTAGGAGAGTGGTGAAGCACTGGGATGGGTTCCCTAGGGAAGTAGTGGAGTCTCCATCCCTAGCAGTGTTTAAGTCTCAGCTTGACAAAGCCCTGGGGATGGACTTGCTGACCTTCTGAGGTCTCTTCCAGCTCTATGGTTCTATAAGCAGGGCTACCCATAGTGAACACTGTTTCAGAGCTGGTTGGACACCACAGCTTTAAAGCCTGGAGCCTGCCACATCAGCATTGGGAAGTGTTGTGGAGCTACTGTGGTGCTCCCATCCTCTCCATGCTCTGTGTACTTGGGAAACTTGCCATCAAATCCCAGCTGGGAGTGTGGGGTTAGGCAGGTCTTCTCACCCGCCCCTCTTGCCTTGCTGGCCTATAGGCTTTGTGGCTATGACCCTCCTCTCTATTTCTAGGAGCTGAGAGAGGCTCCTTGACATCCCAAGGCATCCTGCTCTCTATTCAGATGAGCATGCTTTTTTTAAATTTTTTATTCAAGTACAGTGGCTATTTGCAGTCCCAAGTGGATGGTGTCATCAGGTACCTGAGATTTCCTGAATAGTTTGCAAAAGTTTTTAACTTAAATGGACATGGTAGGGTAGACATGGCAAAATGTCACCTATCTCTGTTATATACAGCTATTAATCCATATATCATGAGTGAGAAACAAACATAGCCCAAATTAGAGCTTGTCACTTGAAATCTATGTGAATTAAATTAAGAGGAATATTGGCTTTTGTGTGTCAACCAATGAGTTTGTTTTAAAAGAATCTTAGACTTGTGGACAAGATGTTGCTTGTGATAACCTTCTTAAAGTCTGCTGTTCACTTATGCTGTTCCGCTTTAAGGCACTTTCCCATGTTGAAATCTGTAATAATGCTTGTTTTTGCTCCCCCCCCCCCCCAGGAGGTACCCAGGTTCTCAATAGGAAGGAAATCTGGCACAATAAGAGGGTCTTTTTTCTTACACCGCAAATAATGGTAAATGATCTTTCTCGTGGAACCTGTCCTGCTGCAGAAATAAAGTGTCTTGTTATTGATGAAGCCCACAAAGCTCTTGGAAACCATGCCTACTGCCAGGTAATGGAGGACTAATGTTAACTCCACCCTCTGAGTCATTTCTTTTTGTGATCGTTGTTTATTTAAATAAACTGTATTGTAAGCAGATGGCTCTACAGTTTCTTAAACTGAGGATTTTGTAAGAAATTAACAAAGATAATTATTTTATGGTTTATAATGCCTTTATATGAGTAATGGATAAATTATGCCCAGCAAGAATGGAGAGAGAAGCAATTTATATGGTGTGTATAGAACTGCATTTTCTGTTCAGAAATAAATTTTTAAAACTTAGATTGTCAGAAATTAAAAATGCATTTGTAGAGTGGGGCTTTTCCGTAGGGAGTGGGCATGTTTATTAGCACACTCTCCTGCATTCTGCCTGGCTCATATTGTTAAGGAATTAAAAGTTTAAATGGGAGACTTCAGTGGCACCAAAATTAGAGATTACAAACTAAACCACATTTCTGGAAAAGCTTTATTTAAATTGAACTACATTCTGAGCCCAGTTTGACCAGTGTTGACGTATCACTTTCTTGTCTCATGCAGAGAAAAATGCATTGACATACCTTGGTTAAATTTCTCGCAATCAATACTTGACTTGAAAGTTATGGAACATGTTATGTACTGAGAAATTTGCAACAAACTAATGTACTACAGGTTGAACCTCTATGGTCCGTGACTCTCTGGTCAGGCAACATCTGTGGACTGGCAAGACAATGGATGTTGCATGACCAGAGACCCACAGAGGTTGCCAGTGACTGGCAGACCGCAGGACCAGTGGCCTGGGGCCATGGAGTCTGGCCAGCGAGCTGGCAGCTGAGGCAAGGAAGCCCTACCGGCTGAGGCTAGTAGCCAGGAACAGGGAGGAAGCCCTGCTGCAGCCTGGGGGTGTGTCTAGACTACAGGGTTTTGTCGACAAAAGTGGACTTTTGTAGACAAAACTATACCTGCATCCCATTATCTTGGCTAAGTGCTATGGGAGAATAGATGCCTGTGCTGGCAGGCTGCTGCTGCTTGATCCTGCAGGCTTGTACATCGGTTGCATATTGACTGCCTTTATGAGCTGAATATGGATGGCTTCAAAGGAACAGCCTGCCATTTTCCCAGCTGCCATAAAATCAAGTTTACAGTACAGGCGGTCCCTGGGTTACGTACAAGATAGGGACTGTAGGTTTGTTCTTAAGTTGAATCTGTATGTAAGTCGGAACTGGTACATATTGTAGGGGAAACTCTAGCCAAATATTTCTCCAGAGCTCAGTTTTATTCTCCCACACCTCACTTTCCTCAATCCTTTCTTCTCAAGCTGAGGTGTCTGCTGAGAAAAGCCGCTCCGTGTTTCCCTGGTCTGCTGGGGAGGAGGGGCGCTAGCTTCGAGTCTCCCTGGTCTGCTGGGGGGAAGCAGCTAGTGCGGGGTTGCCTCACCCCGTTTGTAAGTAGGGATCCGATGTAAGTCGGATCCATGTAACCCGGGGACTGCCTGTAAAAGGCAGATGGGTGCAAGTGGGTTCATATGGCTCTTGCCACCTAGTGCAGCTCCTTGTTCGTGCTTCATCATTTGAGATCAGTTGTGCACCTAGTTTGTACATACTGGCTTTCAGATTAGCTCTCCAGATTTCCTTTTTGGCAACTTATTTGGCTAATATGCTTAAATCCACGTGCTGAATCCAGTAATAATGTATTTCATTGCTTACCCAAATAGTTCTAGTACAGTCAATAGGCAGCCCGCGAGCCAAAGGCAGACCACCAGATACTTTTGAAAGGACTCCAAAAATCTTTTAATGCAATGGACTATTGTTATTTTTCCTGAACGTTGACTATACCTTGAACTTATACATTTGGACCTTGGAGGAAAAATGACTCTTGGTTCCACTTGGCTCTGGAAGGTATTGCACGTAATCTATGTAGCGAAGGAGGCGGGGGAAGGAATGAGGGATTGACAGTCATTGTTGGATTCTGTTTCTAGGGTAGGCACTAACTTGGTGGAGAATGCTTTTCTGAACGTTTTAAGTTGTAATTTTTCCCAGATGTAAACCATTGTAAATAAGAACTTTTCTTTTATACGGATATTAATGTATCTCTTGCTTTTCTCAGGTTGTGAGAGAACTATGCAAATATACAACCCAGTTTCGAGTCTTGGCTCTAAGTGCCACACCAGGCAGTGACACAAAGGTAAGCCGAGTGCTGCATTAGTGGACTGAGTAGCTAGTTGTAGTACCAGTTTGCATATGAAGGAACACAGTGAAAGCTATTAAAATGCACCAAATAAGGATTATTCCATTATGCTATACAGAACCCTTTGTGTAATTGCACTCCTATTGCTATAACTTTTGCCTTTTCTACATTTATCCCTTCATTACTCGCTTCGGCAGCACATATACTAAAAAGGGAACGATACTGAGAAGATTAGCATGGCCCTCGTTCAAGGATGACATGCAAATTCGTGAAGTGTTCCATATATTATCTAAAATTAGACTGCACACTCTCCAGAGCAAAGCCCCTCTTGTACAGTGAAGTGCTTAGCATGCTTAAAAAACACATGATACATTTGCATTGCTGTATTTTGTTTCACTCTAAGTAAGTTTTACTCTGGCGTGATGTGTCTGGAGAACGATGGCTGGAATTTTCAGAGTCTAAGGCAGTTAGGCACCTTAATCTTTAAAATAAAACTTAGTGTTTTCCTTATGAAGTTTTCCAAATTATATCTACTTAAAAATTAAGTACTGGAATTAAGTTTGGTACTATTCAGTTTTTTCTTTTCTCTAGCCCATATACACTGTATCTGGAAATGCAGGAAGGTTCTGTCTTTTCTCACTGTCTCCTGATGCTTAGTTCATTTTGGGATTTAAAAGAAACAAAGCAATCTGGCTTAGGGTGACAGTACTTCAACAACCCTGTTGCAAGTAGTGATAGCCCCCCACATGTAACAACACTCCTGATACACTATCCCGTACCTGAGGGCATTAGATAAAACACTATAACAGAAGAAGGAAATCACAATAAATAACCATTATATGCCAAGAGAACTTAGCCTTAAAAGATTGCTTAAGGAGAAATTTAAGTTTACGACACTTCCTACTTTGTGGTGGCCCTTTTCACATTATACAAATTATATTCGTTTTCTGATAGAAATCTTTGATTAAAACACTTCAGAGAGGTTGCTTATTTGATGTAAGGAAACATTAAGACTCATATCTGTGTTTATATAAGGGTTAGTATTGTAATGGCAGTTTCCATATGAAGTGTAGCTCATTGCTGTTACCCCTTTCTTGCATCCTTTTCCTCTGGGTCTCCTTTCCACATTAGCATGCTTTGTATGGTGAGCTCTGCATCCATAGTATTTCAGCCTCCTTTTTTCCCCTTCACTCATCTTTTTACAAAGAAAAGTCATCAACACGTGAATGTTGCTCTCTTGGCAGCACCAGTTTGTTGATTGGTGCATGATCCTAGTCAGATGAAGTGGCTTCTGCAGCCTTGTTAGTGTTGCTCTTCAATACTAGTGTTAATGTTATGCTGCCAACTCCTAAATAATATTAGAAGAAACAGGGAATAGTGATAGAATAGTTCTAACTCAAAAGATAACATTAATCAAACTTACATTAAGTAGTTTCTCTTTCTATAACTGTTTTAATTAGGGAAGTGATGGCATAAACATGTAAATGAGCCTGGGCTCATTGGTTAACTTTCACTGGTGCACACAGATTCTTAACTCCCCCGCCTCCCCCTCCCCCGCCTCTATCAGTGGCAGCGGGGAGGGGGCTTTTAAGCAACCTCCCCACAAGTGCCGGTTCCTGGGGAACTGTTACCCCCACCCTCCTGGTGCTGCTGCTTCTGCGTCAGAGGGAGCAGCACGGATTGGGGTGTAGGTGGGAACCGGTACACGTGGGGAGTCGGCTTAAAAGCCTCCCCTGCGTATAACCTTTTAGCAGTTATATGTTTACTGAAATAAACACATTTTAACATCTCTAGTTTTAATGAACATTCTACTTGCTATGTACATGATGTAGTAGGGGATTTTTTGACTACTTTTTGTACACATTGTTTTATTTCATGTTTAAAATGGCTGAAATAATAAATCAGAGCTCCTAGTTATAGTGAAGACTGCTGCAAAATGAATTGTCTACAGATCTCTCACTACAGGTAATGTTTCTTTGCTATTTCAAATAGTTTTACAGGCCCTATGAAGATAACATTCACAATGTCCTTGATATAGAGCACTGAGATGACATTAAAATACATGATGTAAAATACTCTTTTCCTGTCATTTCTTCATAGGCTGTACAGGAAGTTATTTCCAACCTATTGATAGCACAGATAGAGCTGTGTTCTGAAGATTCCCCAGATATTCGGCCTTATTCTCATGCACGACAAATTGAAAAATGTGTTGTTCCACTTGGTAAAGAACTATCAGAAATTCAGAATGCTTACATCAGAGTGAGTTATTACTTTTTTACTACTAAAGAGCTAATGTCACTATAGAAACAGTAATACATACCTTGTTTAATTCCTCTGACTATTAAGACATACTCTATTAAGCTAACTTATATTATTTATGCTGTTGATATTTTGCTTTTATTTAGTTCAGCTATTAAAACAGAATTGCCAGTTCTGCTTTTGTTAGTACTGTATCACTTACTACTTCTAATGCACCTTCTTCAAGTTTTTGTTTGGCTTCACCTCAGCATGAGATAATGTTTACAATTAAGCTTTGATTAAATCTTGTTACATGGTGTCTTACTCCATTAAGAAATCCTCAAAACCTACATTAGGGCCTAAACTAAATTGACAAGTCTATTTTAAGTAGGATATTGTAACAGTATGGACATGGATACAATTCTCAAGCTAGTCATTTCATTGCTATACAGGCAGTCCCCGACTTACGTCGGATCCGCACTTACGAATGGGCCTGCCGCCCGTGTACTCCGGGGCTTTCTCCGCATCTCCCTGGTCTGCAGACCAGGAAGACACGGAGCAAAGCCGCGGGGGGGCTTGGGCAGCGAGGCAGCCCAGGCGCGCCTGGGCTGCTCCGCCGCCGGCTTCCCCGAGGCTTTGCAAAGCCGCGGGGGGGCTCGGGCAGCGAGGCAGGGGAGCAACCCAGCAGCACCCCAGCTGCTCTGCCCCAGGCGTCCCCAAGTCAGCTGCTGCTGAAACTGACCAGCACTGACTACAGGAAGCCCGAGGCAGAGTTGCTCTGCCCCGGGCTTCCTGGAATCAGCTGCTGATCAGTTTCAGCAGCAGCTGACTTGGGACGCTTGGGGTTCTTAAGTTGATTCTGTATGTAAGTCAGAACTGGCGGTCAGTTTCAGCAGCGGCTGAATCTGGACGCCAGTTCCGACTTACATACAGATTCAACTTAAGAACAAACCTACAGTCCCTATCTTGTATGTAACCCGGGGACTGCCTGTTCTTAAGTTATTCTTGTACCATGAGTACTGAATCAAATGCCTGTCTTCCTTCCTGTGAAAATGGAACTTTTGATTCTTAGCTGCTTTGTAAATTAAATAGATTTTTCTTCTTTAAAAAGAGTTGTCTAGTGAGAGAACCTCAAACTGTTGCAAACTGCATGTTTTAAAGACCTGACTGAGATGGTAATGAACATTAAGAGGCTGCCAACTGATGGTTGTTCAGTGGCCTGTCTAGTCTCAGGTTCTATTAGACAGATGTCTGCATCATGAAAGTAATCATTTATAAGTGGAATCTTGTTGGACTTCTCCTTCCATGGTTTTAGTAAAAAACCAAAACAAAAGCAGTAGAATGGTTTTTATACAGATGTTTAATCTCGTGAAGAAAAATATACAGAGCATAATAGTTCTTGTAAAATGAATAAATAAGCCATTTCCTAACTGAATTTAAAGTTACTTATGTTAAAAATGGGGGCTCTTCCTAGAAATTTTCAGCTATTCATTTGGATGTTCATAGTTGCTAGATTTAACAAGTTTTTTCTAAGTTTTTTTTTTTTAAACTGTTGATCCACCATGTTATGAAAGGGGTAATTTGGTTTCCATGTTAATGATAAGAATTTTTGTTAGGGTCTATGTGAAGAGCGATAAGTATCTGAAGAATGCTTTCTTATTTATGTACCTTTAGAGAGAACTTTTAACCTGGAGCTATTTTCAGATCTGCAATTTTACAGAGCATCTGAGAGACAGTAACACCAATTGAATTACATTTTAAGCCAGTGCAAATCTTGTGCAGTAGGGATGTTAAATTTAGCTTACCATAAATTAGCATATATAGCCCGCGGGTTTATACATGTTTTAACAAACCCCGCTCCCCCGTGGGGTATACACGTTTATTTTTACTCATGGGGTTCTGCCTCGCTGCGGCTGCACGGGGCTTGGGGGCGAATGCGGCTCTTCTCCCGCAGGCCGGCCAGTGCGCCTGTGCTATGATCTCTATTCCCCTGCCCGGAGGAGGGTGAGTTGCGGCTGTTCAGGGCCTGGGGGCGAGTGCAGCTCCCCTCCCGTGCTCTCTGTTCCCTCCTCCCCCCACCCCCCCACGCTGGCAGCTGGTATGTCCAGTCACTGTGAATTAGCAGATAACCCGCGGATTCTATCTAAGACTTTTTCTACACAATCAGGAAAAGCCGCGGGTTATACTCATGTGCGGGTTATATACGCTAATTCACGGTAATCAACTAATCGACACATTGAAGGAATTTCCATCGATTAGTCGGTAAGCGGGGGAGCTGGAGCGGGATTATCTCCCGTTTCTGGGAGCTAACCCTCCTTCGGTTCTGCCTTTTAAATGTATTAAAAGCCTGCTGGTTCTCCTCCTCCCTTCTGTTTCACACCAGCCTTTTAAATGCATCAAGAGCCGGAAGGCTCTTAATGCATTTAAAAAGCAGAGGTGCAGCATCTGGGACTGGGTGCAAGCTCAGAATCAGCTGATACCCCGCTCGCACTCAGTCCACGCTACCCCCCTGCCTCCCCTCTCCCCAGTGGAAACTAGTTGTTTACATCCCTTCTGTGCAGTCACTCATTTTGGCTTAAATGTAGCGTATTTTGGTTTAATTTAGATTTAGAACCAGATTTAAGCTAAACTGAAACAAGTGTCCACCAAAAATGTATAAAAGTAAAATTAAATCAATGAAGTTTCTATGTGGAGACCAAACTTGATTTTCTGTAATGGGTGTAAACATGGTTTCAGTTGTGTTAATTTCATTTTTAGTTTTGGCACTGGAACTTAAGGTTTTTGCTATTTGACTTATAATGTAAAAGTTCTTTTGTGCCTATACTGAGGATAGACACAGAAAAGAAGTAGGAATGTGAATAAGTACTGTACCAATTTTCTCCTGCATTTTACTTGTAGAGTACTCGGGCAGGCTAACATGCTTTGGGTGGCATAGAGAAGTAGCTCTGGTAACTATCTTCTGAGATGTACTTTCTTGCACTTATGCATCAGTTTCAAAAAAGGATGGAGCCGTGACCCCGCTGTCTTACACATTGGTGCTTAGCCTTTGTTGGCTCTTCCACTCCTTGAGAACGGGATGGTTTGTGGCTACCCTGATGGGTGTAAAGAGGGAGAGCTTCTGTCCTCCTCCAGGGCCAGTTACCATCACAGCATTTTCAAGTGCGTGGTGATGGGGCAAAGGAGGGAGAACATTTTCAAGTGTACAGATGGCACTCTTGATTAGGACAGGATAGGCCTGTTTCTCAATGGAGAGAGAAAAACAATAAAAGAAATGTGGAATTGACAGATATGCTTAATGACTTCTTTGTTTTGGTTTTCACCAAGAAGGTTTGTGGTGATTTGATATGTAACATACAGAATGCTAATGGAAATGGGGTAGGATCAGAAGCTGAAATAAGCAACAAGTAAGTTAAAATTGCTTAGACAAGTGAGATGTCTTCACATCACCAGGGTCTGATACTCAAGGAGCAGACTGAGGAGATAGCTGAGCCATTAGCTATTATCTTAGAAAAGTCATCGAAGTTGAGAGAGATTCCAGAAGACTGGAAAAGGGCAAAATAGTGTCTAGCTAGAATAAGGGAAATAAGGACAATTCAGGGAATTGGATCAATCAACTTAATTTCTATGACTGGAAAGATGAGCGCAAATACTTATGCAATTTGCAAAAATTTAGATGATAATACAGTGATAAGTAATTGTCAGCATGGATTTATCAAGAACAAATCGTGTCAAACCAACCTGATAGCTTTCCTTGAAAAGGTAACAAGCCTTGTGGATGTGGGAAGAAGTAGATGTAATATAATTATAAAAATAGAGGGAGAGTGCTTTCGATATAGTCTCACATGGCCGCCTCATTAATGAACTAGAGAAATAAAATCAGATGGAATTACTACACGGTTTGTGTATAACTTTGCATAGCTATTCCCCAGGAGTAGTTATCGAAAGCTGGAAGGGCATAATGTTTGGGGTTCAACAGGGATGAGTTCTGGCTCTGGTTGTATTCCATATCTTCATCAATGATATAGCTAATGGCATAGAAAGGATGCTTATTAAGTTTATGGATGATACAATCCCTCCCAGACAAGTAAGTATTTCTGAGGACAGGATTATAATGCAAAATGATCTGGAGAAATAAATCTGAGGTAAGATGAAATTCAACAAAGACGAAATTCAAGAAGGGCAAAGGCAAAGTACTCCACTTAGGAAGGATCAATCAGTTGCACACCTACAAAATTGGAAATGACAGCCTAGGAAGGAGTACGGTGGAAAGGGATGTAGAGGTTATAGTGGGCCACAAGCTAAATACCAGTCAACGGTGTGATACTGTTGCAAAAAAAGTAAATGTCTTGCTTACAATACTACTGCTAATACATTCCAGAATGACAAGAGAAGTAATACTTCTGTTCTACTCTGCACTGATTAGGCCTCGTCTGGAGTACCATGGCCAGTTCTAGGCTTCACGTTTCCAGAAAGATTTGGAGAAGGTCCAGAGAAGAGCAACAAAAATGTCTAGAAAAAGTGACTTTTGAGGGAAGACTGAAAGAACTGAGTTTTAGCCTGGAAAAGAGAAGACTGAGGGGGAACATACCAGTTTTCAAGTATCTAAAACGTTACAAGGAAGAGTGAAAAAAATTGTTCTCCTTGGCCTCTGAGGATAGGACAAGAAGCAAGGGGCTTAAACTGCAGCAAGGGAGGTTAGGTTGGACATTAGGGAAAAACTTAACTGTCGGGGCCTAAGCTCTAGAATAAATTGTGTAGGGAAGTAGTGGAATTTCCATTGTTGGAGATATTTAAGAGCAGGCTAGGCAAACACTTGTCAGGGTTGGCCTTAGCTTGGGGGAGGAGGGAATAATTTTTGAAGTGGGGCCACTTCACTAATTTTGGAAATAGTTACAGGCTTTGGGTGGGACCTCACACAAAGGGGCAGGGCCAGGAGACTGGGTGCTCCCTCGCCCACAGAACCTGATTGGCAGGACGGTGAGGAGCGGGTGGTCTTTGCCCCCTACCCTGCCAGAGGTGTCGGTGCCTAGAAAGAACCGCCAGCTGTTGAAAACAACTGGAGGTTCCCTGTAGGTGCTGCGCGCTCTTGGCAGCATGAGGAGGCTTTGTGCGCTCCCCCCCACCCACAGGACAATCAGGGCCTGGGGAGCATGTGAAGTTTTTTCCAGGGTAAGGCAGGGAATGAACTGATTTGGGGGAAGGGGGAGGCGGTGGTGGTGGCAGAAGGACTTTAGGGAAATATTTTTTCTCTCCCCCTCCCCCCCCCGCCCCGAGCCAGATGGACTTCCCCTTCCAGGAACCCATGGTGTACAGTCCTACGGGGAAGGAGGGGGGGTGGTGGTGGCAGCTGCATCAGGAGGGGGCCAAAGGGAGGCTTTCCCTTTAGTTCAGGAGGTGCCTCACCTCCCAGCTTCTGGGAAGTCTCTTGCTCCCTGCCCTACCAGGGGTGAGTGGTTCCCTCTGGTGCTGCGTGGGGGGGAGGAGACTTTGCACCCCCACTCTCTCCACCCTCACCCAGCACGTAAAGTCTCTTGCTCCCTGTCCTGCTAGGGCCACATGCCCCTGGTGAGGGGAGAGACTTTGCACACTCCCCCATCCCCAGTTGTACGCAGGGATGGGGGAGCAGGGTCTTAGATGGGACTCTACTTGGGTGGCTAGACTGTGCTGCCTCCTATGCTGCTGAAAGGACACTGCTGTTTTCAGCATTTTAGCTCAGTCACAGTGAGCATGTCTACCCAACTGGGGAATTACACCTCCAGGTGCACAGAAGAGGTGCACCCAAACAGCAGTTCCAGGCTGACAGCTGCTAGGTAGCAGTCATTTTGGGGCTACTTGTACATACTTGTTCCAAAGCCTGGCAAGGAGTGTGTGGCTTGTTACTGGAAAAGTTGTGAAAAGGGCCTTTTAGTTTTTCCTCTCTCTACCAGCTTACATATTAAACTAGTCCGGGGTCAGCAACCTATGGCTTGCAAGCCAGATACCGCTCAGTACAGAGCCAAATATGGCTTGCAGCTGGAGCCCAGCTCCTTCCATAATGGGGAGCCCGTGCTGGCTCTCTAGCCTCGTGCCCCTTCCCTCCCCCCTCCCACCCCAGGGCTCCACAAGATTGGAGCGCTGGCACTGGCTTCCTGCAGGAGGAGGGGGCGAAAGAGCCCCAAGCCTAGCTGTGCGATCAAGGAAGAAGTGCAGTCACAAGCGGCTCCACATGCTGCTATTCCCCCAACCGGGGGAGGAGGAGGAGCAGCAGCAGCGCATGGATGGATGCGCTGCCTGGAGGCTTTTTCCCACTGCTCCCAGTGGCTGCAATCCCGCCAATGGGAGGAGCAGGAGGCCATGCCTGGAACACTGTGCTAGAAGTGGTGCAGGGGGCAAAGGCAAATAAGTGCCCCCCTCTTCCCCCTCATACCCAGATCCTGCAACACATCCCCCCACTCATACTCCCCAAACCGAGACCCCACGCTCCCAGCCTGCTCCTGTACCCTTCCCCTAACAAGGGACCCTAACTCAATCCCCTCCTACATTCTTCACCATGGCCAGAGACCCCAGCCTATGCCTGCATCCTCCCCCTTGACCAGACACCCTTTCCTCGGGCCAGACATCCTACCCACAACCTGCTCCCACAACCCTTCCCCTCTCCCGTACCTCACCAGCCCAGATCCTGCACCCCCACCCCTAACTCATTCACTGGCAGCTCAGTCCTGCACACTTAACCCCTCATTTTTGGCCCCACCCCAGAGCCTGGGGGGACCCACAAAATCTACTAACCTGCGAAACCCAGTGAGTTAATTTGGCCTAAGGCTTTGAACCTCAGTCCTCCTTGCTTCTCCCCCCTCCCCATGCGGTTGGAGCACCAGGGAAGTTGGGGTGTCTGAATTGGGGGTGACAGTTGTGGGTTTTGGGATGTTTTGGTTTGGTTCGGGGTTTGTTTGTGTTTTACCAATTCTGAGCACCACACTTGTGGTAAATGAAATTATTATTCTCTCATGTTTGTTTAATATTTCCTTTCATACTGGTTACAGTAAACTGTTCTCCCTAGCTGCAGCACTAGCAAAATGACCCTAATTTGGCCCCGATCCTGCGGCAGGCCCCATGGTCTGGCACCCATCTGGCTGCAGCAAGGTGTGAGGGGGTGGCCATGATCTGGCTGTAGCAATCCTGGCCCAGCCCCTTGCAGCAGCCCAGCCCCAGCCAGGCAAGGTAATCTGTCCCCAGGCCTCCCCCTTCCCACCCTTCAGTGCCCTGCCTTACCTCCTGCACTTTCCACACACACCAGCCCCCTGCCCTGAGCCCCTCATAGATCCCAGCCCTGATTTCTGTACCCCCACATCCATAAATTAACTCTTATAGGGTTCCCAGGTTAATGCATTTTGTGGGTCCCCCAGGCTCTGTTGGGGGGGTACAAATGAGGGGTTCCATGTGCGGGACAGAGCACATGGGGATGCAGGATCTGGGCAGGTGAGGCGCAGGAAGAGGGGGAGGCTGCGAGGTTTGGCCGGGGGGGAGGGTGTAGGAGCAGCAGAAGTTCCATTAAATAAAGTCTGAGTACAATGTTTCATTTATGCTATAAATCATTGTGTCAATTAGCAATAATATTAAGTTGTGTGTTTTCAGCCATGCAAATAAGCATTCTTATGCTGGCTCTTTGTTGACCACTTGTTCTGAATTTTGATGTAATTTGGCTCTTTGGTTTGAAAGGGTAGCTGGCTCCTGAATTCGTCCTTGAGGACGTCATTTTATACCCTCTATGGTTTTGCTGTTTTATTCATAGCTATGTTTTGGCTTCAAGGTGATTGGCAAAGGTGTATAACTGGATTCTGAAGTAGAATAGGATTCTGAAAAGCTTTTTTGAAGTGTGCATGTTTTATATAGGTCATTTTCTGACTGCCATTAAACTAGTAGGGTTGACATCACAACAAGGAAATATAAGCTGATTGACACCATTTAAATGTTTTTTAACAGTTCTCTAACTTAGATGTCTTTCAAATAATTTGGAGAAAAGTCTGAATTCCATCCATCAAGCATGTCTATCAAGTTTTCGCAAAACCTCTGAAGAGTAGGCATACATGGGTTAAAAAACATTTATCAGGCGATAGATTTGATATCTAAGTTTAAAAAAATATACTAGTATATGTATGTTAAGCACAGTTTGCTTGAAAAGTCAGACCCACATGCATCATGAACAATACAATCTGAAGCTTTATTTATGACAATCTGTAACATAAACAAGACACAAGTTTCAGAGAAAGTGAAGGACAGTGTAAAACAAGCTACAGCAATAATGCAGCAAAGCTGGAAAAATCCATTGTGGTTCTGTAGTCAAACACTTATCCTTGTAAAAATAAATAAGCAAGGCCCTGAGTTTCACAATAACTGAATTAAACATCTTAGGCACTAATACTGGTTTGAAAAGTACAAAGTAGGCAGGGCAGGGCAACAAGGTTTCAGTATTAAGGCGGAAATATTTAAATTGTTTTATTAGATGCTTTTAAGAGTGTACTGTGTCCAACCTATTTAAACATTTCAAATTAAAAATATGAATGATGTTAGTATTGGTTTGAGAGAATACATTAGAACTTCAGTGTCACAAACATGAGTTACGAACTGTCCAGTCAGGTACACACCTCATTTGAAATTTGTAGTACATAATTAGGCAGCAGTAAACGTGCGGGGGAAGCAAAATATAGTACGATACTGTGTAAACATAAACTACTTAAAAAAGGAACGAAACATTTGTCTTCATTGTAAAGTTTAAAAGCTGTATTAAGTTACTATTCAGTTGTAGACTTTTGAGAGAGAAACTGTAATGTTCTGTTCAGAGTTACAAGCGTTTCATAGTTAAAAACAACCTCCATTCCCAAAGTGTTTGTAACCCTGCGATTCTACTGTATAGCAAAAGGAGAATAATAAAGTGTCTAATCAGATAATGGGAAACAGGTACCCTGATTTTATACATGTGAATTTTTATGATTTATTAGACATTTCTTCCCCATATCCTTCAAACGTTTCTATGTAAGAATAGCAAGATTTCAATGAGCTTCATCAATGTAACTATAAAATATTCTTTTTATAGATTAGCATATAAATGGGAAAACATCTACAGAAATAAGTTTTCCATAGCCATACAGTGTACCTTCAAACTTGAAATTTAATTGGTGCTTCTAGCAGCTTAAGCAATTAATAGAACTCAAAATAAATATTAACATTCTACATTAATCCATCATTTAAATAAAATGACACTCTACATTCTACTGCAGTTTTCAGTGTGCTGGAGAACACACATTCAGATACTGTATGAAGATTTTTCTGTAGATTACACATTAATAAGAATGTTTTTGTGTGACCTTGCCTTATACCCACAAAATAAAATAAATTAAATATTTCTGTAACTACACTGAAAACTGTATAAGAACTGACGAAGTGAATCTGATGAAGTGGGTCTTTGCCCACTTATGCTCCAACACTTTGGTTAGTCTATAAGGTGCCACAGGACTCCTTGCCGCGTTTGTATAATAACTGAAACTTAAGGTTTTATATATTTGTAGATTAAATTCAAACTGCTTTCGGACTGCAGGCATTAAGTGGTTTATGAAGTTTGTATTACCATAAGCATGTTTTGGTAATATTACTATTGGGTCATCAATATACAGATCTTGTCAGCTGTCTGCCAGGAAACCTTGGTAACCCATTGTGAAACAACCTATTTCTCCCCTTGCCTGTATTTGCCATGTACCATCCTTGGTCGGACAGAAACTGACATTTAACTGCATCTCTGGATTTTGTATGTAAACTCTGAGGTCTGTATAAGCTATATATTTACACTTAAGCAGTCTTTGAGACACTGGGGAAAAGCTTATAAAAACAAAGCTGGTGTGGGATATTTTAATGACTAAAAAACTAAATGGGAAACTGCCAGTTTTACAACCGGATTCAAAGTAAGACTGGATCTGTTAAAGACAGTAGGCAATACCCAGGAAAAAATCATGGAGTTATGTGACTTGAGACAGTTATCTTCCCCATTCACTTTTCATACTATTTGTTCTCTTTTTCTTGTTGCTGCTTCCTCATCTTTTTCTCCTTCGTCTCCTTGTTCCTTCTGTATCTCTTGTAGGCAGCCACCACAAGAGGGCAACTTGATCACACATTTAAGTAGATGTGCTATTAACATTTCATTGAGTCAGGGCAGTTTTTTGAGGACAAATTCAAGGAAACCAATACATTTTTAATTTTCATAGTATTCTCTGAATACTTGCTTAAGAGAAGAGTGGCTATCTTTTAACAGTTGATCTCACAATTGTAAATTAACCAAAGTATTTTCATATGTTTTGGAAAAAGTCTGCTGTTAGAAAATGCTATTTCTTTTCAACCCTAGTTTTTAAAATTTCCCTCTTCCCGGAAAGTATAATTCTGTACATTCAAATGTCCCCACTGAGATGTTAACTTCTTTCATTGTTACTGGAGGTACTGAAACAAATATGTTCTCTAAAAACTACTCAATTTTCATATATATAATAAAATTATAATATTCTGTATGGTTAACCATTAGATTTTTCCTGTGAATGCATTTTTTTCAGTTGTAATTTTGTGAAATTATTACTGGGTATCAGAATCAGTCTGTATACTAGCTATCAGAGCAATGGAGATCTGGAAGGGCCTTTGGGAGGTCATCAAGCCTAATGCCTGTGCTGAAGCAGGGCCCAGGTAAACCTAAACCATCTCAGACAGGTGTTTGTCCAACTTGTTAAAAACCTCAAGTGATGGGGATTGTACAACCTCCCTTAGAAGTCTATCCCAGAGTTAAACTAGCCTTATAGTTTTCCTACCATCGAACCTAAATCTTCCTTGCTTAAGATCCATTACTACTTTTCCTATCTTCAGTGGACATGGAGAACAACTGAACACCTTACTCGCTAAAAGCCTGTAATTTAATTGTCAACTGTGTTCATTCACTCCTTAGTTGTCATTTCTCAAAGAAACTGGGTAGTTAATCTTAACCTTTCCTCGGTGATGAGGTTTTAAAACCGTTGCTCATTTTTGTTGTAGATTGTCCAGTTTGTCGACGTTTCCTGAAGTGTGGTGCCCAGAATTGGACACATTACTCAAGTTGAGGCGTGATTACTGCCTAGCAGAGTTGGAACAGTAACCTCCCATGCCTTACAGATGATAATTCTGTTAATGCATTCCAGAATATTAGCTTTTTTGCATCAGTATCTCATTGTTTATTTGTATACAATTTGTGATCCACTAGAACTCTGTTCCTTCTTAACAGTAGTGTCAGCTAGACAGGTATTTCCCACTTTGTAGTTGTGCATTGTACTTGTTTTCATTAAATTTCATTTTGTTGAATTCAGACCAAATCTCCAATTTCTCTAAATAGCTTTGAATTATCCTGTCCTCCAAAACATGTGCAGCCCCTCCCAACTGAGAGCCATCCATAAACTTTATAAGCGTTCTCTGTTACATTCTAGTCATGACTGAAAATATTAAATAGCGCCAGACCCAGAACTGACCCCTGCGAGACTCCACTAGATAATGCTGCACCATCGTTTTTTGACAGCAAACCATTGATAACCGCTCTGAATATGGTCTGTCATCTAGTTGCACGCTCCCCTCATATTAATTAGACCATATTTTCTTAAATTGCATAGAAGACTGTCCTGTGGAATGGTATCAAAAGTGTCATTAAAATCAAGATGTATCACACCTTTCTATCAACTAGAACAGTAACCCTGTTAGAGTGAAGTTTGGTTGATGTGGTAGGATTTGTTCTTGACAAATTGATAATATATTCCTGTTGTCTGTTCTAGAAATTCCTCATCAGTTCCTCCTTCTCGTGGTCTGTAGTTGATTACTAACGTGTCACATTATTTCTCCCCCTTTTATCTTGTAACTGGTTTGAGTCCCACTTCTTCCTGGACCTCCATGTTTTTTGCCCTTCCTGTTATTCCTGAGCAAGCTATTCCCCTAAATAGCAATATTTCAGTCATAAGATTTCATTCACATTTCTGTGATGTCAATTAACTTGTCTTGATTACTATATTATGAGTATATAGACAAAGCTCAAGTTTTACAAGATCATGTCACTCAGTACAGGCAGTCCCTGGGTTACGTACAAGATAGGGACTATAGGTTTGTTCTTAAGTTGAATTGGTATGTAAATTGGAACTGGCGTCCAGATTCAGCCGCTGCTGAAACTGATCAGCGGCTGATTACAGGAAGCCCGAGGCAGAGTTGCTCTGCCCTGGGCTTCCTGGAATCAGCCGCTGATCAGTTTCAACAGTGGCTGAATCTGGACGCCTAGGACAGAGCAGCTGGGGTGCTGTCGGGTAGGTCCCCGCAGCGCCGCACCTCAGCGCTGTGGGGACCAACTCGGCAGCACCACAGCAGCTCTAACCCAGCTGTCCCCAAGTCAGCTGCTGCTGAAACTGATCAGCGGCTGATTCCAGGAAGCCCGGGGCAGAGCAACTCTGCCTCGGGCTTCCTGTAGTCAGCTGCTGGTCAGTTTCAGCAGCGGCTGACTTGGGGATGCCTGGGGCAGAGCAGCTGGGGTGCTGCCGGGTTGGTCCAGTAGCGCCGCTCCTCGGGTTGGTCCAGTAGCACCCCAGCTGCTCTGCCCCAGGCGTCCTGATTCAGCCGCTGCTGAAACTGACCAACAGCAGCTGAATCAGGACGCCTGAGGCAGAGCCGCTCGGGTGCTGCTGGGTTGGTCCAGTAGTGTCGAGGAGCGGCGCTGCGGGACCAACCCGGCAGTGCCCCAGCTGCTCTACCCCAGGCGTCCGCGAGAAAAGCCTGGTCTGCTGGGGGGGGGGGGGGGGCAAACTTGCTACACCCCCCCCCCCCCCCCCCAGCAGACCAGGGAGTCGTGGAGCAGCTTTTCTCGCCCCAGAGGATGCAGGCGGTGGGACCGCGGCGCATCTGGGCGGTCCTGCCGCCCGCGTCCTTCGGGGCGAGAAAAGCCCCGTTCGTAACTGCGGATCCGACATAAGTCGGATCCGCGTAACTTGCGGACTGCCTGTATTCAGAAAGCTGAACAACTGAGCAGTAATGCTATACTCTCTTGAATACAGTATTCAGTCATATATGGTGTATCAGTCTTTGACAGGATAAACAAACCTTTTTGATAAGGGGGAGTGGTGGACATGGTATATCTAGAACTGAGTAAAATATTTGATATGGTCTCACATGACCGTCTTATCAATAAACTAGGCAAATACAACCTACATTGAGTTTATAAGGTGGGTGCATACTTGGCTGGATAACTGTTCTCAGAGTAGTTATTAACGGTTCACAATCCTGCTGAAAGGGCTCAACAAGTGGGGTTCTGCAGGTGTCAATTTTGGGATCAGTTCTGTTCAATATCTTTATCAACGATTTAGATATTGGCATACACAGTATGATTATTAAATTTTGTCGAAGCAAAAACACGCTCCTCTCTGTTTAGGCAGCTAACAAACAGATAGCTTTATTGATCAGTAAAGCAAAGTGAGCCAAACGTGGTCCCAGCAGAGCCTGGCCCAGTAAGGCTGGCTAATACAATCAATCCTAGTATTTTATATCCTTAACCAAACAAGTCTGATGTCAGGACAAGAAATCAAAGTGAACTTCAAAGAGGAATTACTATCAGCAGAGAAAGAAACAGGTTGAAAGTGAGTTCAAGCTTCAGCTCAGAATAGTTCATTAACACATTCCAACAGCGCATCCCTCTGGCCTCTCCCCACCTCGGTGAAGGCCAGTTCACTCCCTCGTGCAGACACAAACTGAGGTTTATACATAATGGTTTCTAGCTAAATATGAAATGGTTTCTACAGTTTGTAGATACCACCAATCTGGGAGGTGTTGCAAGCGCTTTGGAGGATATAGTCATAATTCAAAATGATCTGGAGAAATGGTCTGAAGTACAGTAAATAGGATGAAGTTTAATGAAGACAAATGCAAAATAATCCGCTTAGGAAGGAACAATTCATTTCATATATACAGAATGGGAAGCAACTGTCTAGGAAGGAGTATTGCTGAAAGGGATCTAGGAGTCATAGAGGACCACAAGCTAAATATGAGCCAGCAGTGTGATACTGCTGCAAAAAAGCCAACATGATTCTGGGTACGTTAACAGGACTGTTGTGAGCAAGACAAGTGAAGTCATTCTTCCGCTCTACTCTGTGCTGATTAGGCCTCGGTTGGAGTATTGTCCTGTTCTGGGCACCACATTTCAAGAAAGATGTGATGAAATTGGAGAAGGTCCAGGGAAGCGCAACAAAAATGATTAAAGATCCAGACCTAACCTATGAGGGAAGACCGAAAGAATGGGGCTTGTTTAGTTTATAAAAGAGAATACTTGGAGGGGACATGATAGCAATTTTCAAGTACAGGCAGTCCCCGAGTTACGCGGATACGACTTATGTCGGATCCGCAGTTACGAATGGGGATTTTCTCGCCCTGGAGGACTGGAGCGGCAGGACGCCGGGTCCCACCGCCCACCTCCTCCAGGGTGAGAAAAGCTGCTCCCCGTCTCCCTGGTCTGCTGGGGGAGCCAGCAGACCAGGGAGACGCTGAGCAAAGCGGCGGAGGACCCGGGGCCGGACCCGCGGCCGCTTCCAGATCAGCTGGAAGCATCGCGGGTCCGGCCCCGGGTCCTCCGCGGCTTTGCTCAGCGTCTCCCTGGACCAGCGAGACGCTGCAGACCAGGGAGACACTGAGCAAAGCCGCGGAGGACCCGGGCCGGACTGTGGCGCTTCCAGCTGATCTGGAAGCACCGCGGTCCGGCCCGGGTCCTCCACCGCTTTGCTCCGCCTCTCCCTGGTCTGCTGGGGGGGGAACGCAGCTAGTGGCCCCCCCCCCCCAAGCCACCCCCAGCAGACCAGGGAGACGTGGAGCAAAGCCCGGGGCCTGTGGTAGAGCAGGTGGGGCACTGCCGGTTGGTCCCGCAGTACCACTCCTTGGCACTACTGGACCAACCCGGCAGCACCCCAGCTGCTCTGCCCCAGGAGTCCTGATTCAGCCGCTGCTGATCAGTTTCAGCAGTGGCTGAACTGGATGTCAGTTCTGACTTACATACAGATTCAACTTAAGAACAAACCTACAGTCCCTATCTTGTATGTAACCCGGGGACTGCCTGTACCTAAAAGAGTGTTACAAGGAGGAGGAAAAAAACTGTTCTCAACCTCTTGTGCTAGGACAAGAAGCAATGGGCTTAATTTGCAGCAAAGGAGGTTTAGGTTAGACATTAGGAAAAACTTCCTACCTGTCAGGGTGGGTAAGCACTGAAATAAATTGGTTAGGGAGCTTGTGGAATCTCCATCATCAGAGATATTTAAGAGCAGGTTAGATAGACGTTTGTCAGGGATGATCTACATCAGGGCTACTCAACTTTGGAAGACCTGGGGGCCACAATAATACTCACAGCACATGCCGAAGGCCACAACTTAAGTGTGGTTGCATATACATGTGAGTATATATGCAAATAGCTTTTCACACTGACAGGCATGAATACGAACATTAAGGTAAGACTACACTGAACACAGGCCCCATTTAAGTCAGTCCGCTGGCTTAATATTTACCTGATTTCCACCCATATGACAGCAGTTTTAATGAGCAATGACAGTTCAGATATTTAACTACTAAAACTCCTATCAGCGGGGTCATTATATTGACTACTTCTTTTGCCCGTGTGTTGAGCCCTGTGTAAATCCAAACTGCACCATGGGCCACAAACTAATGGCCCACCAGCTGCGTGCTGAGTCGCTCTGATCTAGATGGTGCTTGGTCCTGCTGCAAAGGCAGGAGATTGGATTTGATGACCTCTCAAGGTCCCTTCCTATTTTAGAATTTTATGATTCTGTGGGTGTGTGCTACAAAGTTTAAGAAAGTTGTGGAAAAAGTGAACTATTTACTAAGGCTATGTCTAGAGGACATCCCTCTGTCGAAAGAGGGATATAAATGAACCTGATCGAAAGCGCAAATGAAATGTGGATTTAAATATCCCGTCCTTCATTTGCATATTCACGTCCGATCGCTGTTTCGAAAAAGGGTATTTTGAAAGTAAAACCACAGAGATATGTGGTTCTTTCGAAAAAAACAACCCTTTTTCGAAAGAACCAGTACTCATTTTTTCAGGACTACAGGTTCTTTCAAAAAAAGGTGTTTTTTTTTTTCAAAAATACTGTCTAGACTGCGGTTTCACTTTCGAAATACCCTTTTTCAAAACAGCGATCAGACATGAATATGCAAATGAATGAAGGGATATTTAAATCCGCGCTTCATTTGCACTTTCAATCAGGCTCATTTACATCCCTCTTCCGACAGAGGGATGTTGTCTAGACGTGCCCAAAGAGAAAATATTGACTGTGTAATGTGATTGATTGTTCACATCCTGGTCCCAATATTTCAAAGGCTACAAATACTTTCTTTTTGAGAAGTGTGGGGAAAACTTGTACTCAAGGACGGTATTCTTCAAAGCACTTGACCAAACTCTGTTCCCAATTTCCATTACTGATTACACCTCACTAGGCCAGCATACTTGGGAACAGACTGGTGCCAAACCAGGAGAGGTCAATATCATCTAGTATCATTACCAAAACTTCCACTGCTTACTGGGCTCTTAGAAGACATTTATGGGTAAATTAGAGCTATTACAGAACACTGAGAGCCAGGACTGGTGACTGTAAACAAACTTTATGGGACCGTGGGGAACTTAGTCATGCCCATGAGAAATGGACATTTGACGAATTAAAATCATGCTAGAGCAGAGAGTGCTGGACTAGAGGTGTTCAACCTGTGTTGTCTTCTACAGGAGCAGAGTTAGGCCAATAATAAGCACTTTTGAAAAATCTCAAGCTAAATGTTTAGGGCATCTTAGAGACACTGTACTGGGAAAAATATTTAAAATGTAAATATTTGAAAAATCTAAAACCAAATTAGTGTTTAACACTATAATTTGAACTTATGAACTATACCTTTGAGAGTTGAATTTACCTCGTTCACAAAGATTACATGAATCAATTTAAAAAGTTTCACAAATCTCAATGAAATATTATGGATAAACTGTAAAACTTAAGTATCTAATAAACTGGGTACAGGACTTCAAAATTGTCAATATGATTTCAGATATTAATGCCAATGGCCCAATAATTAAATTGGATTTGATTGTCATGCTATTTTGATAAACTAATACATAGTTTAGAAAAATAGGGTTAAAACTGTGTGTGGATTATCACAAAGACTTAGAGGTATCAGCTAGCCTCACGATTCATTTACAAATTTGTGTACAAACGGAATTTGGATAATGCTAGGCTTTAGAAGTGGGAGGCTATGGTCTTTGCAGGAACCATATTTCATTGTGTCGATTTGCAGCAGCTGGATTGGTGTATCCTGCAACAATGAATATATTCTGCAAACATAGCTCCGGACTCTCCAGAAGTTCTGCCAACAAGTTTATTTCTCTCATTATTGAATCTTCATTGGTGACCCCTCTGAAGCTCCTGCAACAACCAATTTTTAATTATATTCTATTGTTTTATTGTATTCCTGGAGTCCCCTCTAGACCTGGAAGATTCTTTCCCTTCCCAGGGTTCTATGGTGGTGATTCAATAATGCTTCTAAATGTATGTATCGTATATGGTGGTGATAGCTAAAATTTTACTTAACCCAACATTTACAATTGTCAGGTATGATGTGCCCTGTTTCACTAATTATTCTGTTTCTCTTTATAAAAAAAGAATACAAGTAGAACTGTAACTAATTTACTTCAAAAAGTTAAATACTTCTGTAATCTGTCAGGCTACATAACCTAATAGTTGTCTCCTGAATTGACTTTCACTTTGATTTCTGAAACAAGGGATAGTTAATGAAGATAACACAAGCTTTAATTTTCAATATATTAGGATTTGGCAAGTACTAAACGCTGTTTTAAATACATAGGAAGAGACTTGTACTACCTGAGACTTCATTAGCACAGGACTGATATGTTGCTTACCTAGTATAAACAACAGTAGGCGGCCACTCTTCAATAATTATGTCAGGATCATAAGGCTGAGGTGGATGATCCTGCAGGAGTTCAGGTAGGTAGTATGCGACTGTCACCGAACGTGTGATCTCGGCATGAGATTCGTTAGTATGCACTATTGTCACAATGGGTATAGTCATCCCCAGGTACAATCCTGAAGAATAATATACAAGCATCACTCTAGAGAACCCAAGCAAACTTTTGCACTCTGTCTTTATTAAGTTTTAAAGTTTGTCTGTACATGGATTAAGAACATTCAAAATAAAGTCCTGTAATGGGAAATGATAGCAGAATGGAATTCAGTAGATCTTGAAAGTGATGGGTTTAGTGCTGTTGGCTGGAAACAGCTGTTGATATGAACATTCCACCGTGTCTCGGAATTAAGTGTTCTGAGAGCTCTTCTGTGTCTAGATGTAGTGAGGTTTAGCAAATATAGGCTTATCTATACACGAAAGTTAATCGGCTATAGGGTGTGAATTGAAAGCAGGTTAATTATTCTTCATTAACTCCATATGTGGATGCTGTTCTGGACTGAGTACCTTTATATGAATTAACTTAATCCACTTGGATTTGGAATTGGAGCATTCTTATTGCAGAAAAGGAGCCTCCATACATGGAGTTGCATGGGAATAACTCCGTGCTGAGAAGACAACACAGGAAGCCTAATTCTGAACACTTGTCTTTTTAGGTTTATTAATCTAACAAACTTGTATGCGTATAACACACATTCTCTCCTGATAATTTATTTTGCATTTTAATGCAGCCAAATGCAAAATTATGTGTCTAGTAATGCAGACCATATAGACTGAGTGAGGGACTGCATCCCAGAAAGCAGTGACACTGAAAGATCTAGGGGTCAGAATTCAACATGTGTTCATAATAGGATACAGTGGAAAAAATGACTAAGTAGGGAGGTGATTTTACGTCTGTATATGGGTATTGATGAGACTGAGCACTGAGATATTTTGTTCGATTCTGGAGTTCACATTTTAGAAAGGAAGTTGGAAAATGGGATGATTTGATTAGTCTGTGTGTATTTTGGTGGGAGAAAACCCTGTGTACTAAAGGGCTCAGGAATGTATCAAAAAAAGTACAGGAATTAATATAAGAAAGCTGAAACCAGAGAAATTTGTATTGGAAATTAGACAAACTTTTAACAGAAAGGATGACTAATCATTGGAACAAATCTCCAAATCAAGACTGGATGCCTTGACAGCTTCTTTTGGCTAAAGTGTATTTGGTTCAGTAAGAAGATACTTTGGTGAAATTTAATAATCTGTGTTATATCAAGGATCAGATTAGAAACATATGATGTAATAGTCTGGTCTTTTGCTGTGCAAACTGACGCTTAGAATTTTTCAGTAGTATTCCAGCTGTTCAGAAATACAGCTGTTCAGAACGACTCATTTGTCTAGTGTACTCTGTGCAAGTTAGGAATAGGAAGGTTTAACTGGTAAGTTGCCCTGGCCAGGCTGGAGCAGCCTTTGTCCGCAGTGAGCCAGGGTGCCCCACAGACAGAAGCTGCTCCAGTCTGGCCAGTGGTGTGGGATGGGGAGGAGGGAATTATTTCAGCCTGGCTGAAGTGGACTCCAACCTCCCCTTTAATCCCAATTAAATGGGATTTTATTGTAAGTACAAGAATTCCAGACCATGGGAATGTGGAAGCAAGAAGACGTGGTGGGAAACGAAAGCTGGCGATCAGTTGTCAATAAAACACACGGTTTTGAAATGTTGATGCAAGGAGGCACTTCAGTTTGGGGACTAGGGGCTGTTTTTTTTTTTTTTTTTATTTCCAGGACAAAAAAGCTGTCTCAAATTGCTGCTTCTACTGTGAAGGACTGTGCATTTGCAACTGGTTGGTACAAATCCAAACTAGAATTGATGAGAGAGGCTGGAGCATAAATAGCAGAAGATGTTCTATTTCAAAACTAGTATCTCTAGTTACCTGAAGAGTTCTGTTCACAAATATATTTCATAATCTTCATAAATCCCAGACATATGCTCTGTTCATATTGTTGTTCTTGCATTTTAATACAAGCCCATTTAGCTTTTCCATATTGGCGTTTTTCATAAAGCACTTCCCCAAACTGCAAACCAAAATAATCAGACAATTTAAATTTGACATTAAGCTTTGGTATAAAGGACTTTTCAGTGTTTAAGAAAAGAATCAGCTCCTTTTCCTGTTTTGAAAGGAAATAAGCTAACTGGTATAAGGTCAGGAGAAAATATAAATGACTAGTAATTATTTCCAATGCCTTGATGTTCAATTTAAAAATGCTTTTCAATTCTTAAATATTTAGTTGACTTTTATGTAGCTAGCTCAAATATACCCTTGTTTAATGAGCATTCTCTCATATACTCCCGTGGTGAGTAGATTTCAGCCGGGTGCCCCATTCATTTGTGGCACGTGCATGAGCAGTGCGGGGCTGGCGAGGGGCTTTCGCCGCTGGTCATCAAGCCCTGGTCATGATTGTCTGGTAATGCATAGGCATAATGAGACCAAATTGAGGTTGCATGGGGAGGGCACCTTTAACTGTGGCATTTCCTATCTTCTTAGTGTTTGACTTTGAAAACTTATGTTATTTTATTGTAATTTTATGTATGTGTAGAGACAAAGTAGGTGAGGTAATATCTTTTATAGGACCAAAGTTAAGCAAGGGCTCTCACATACAGAAGTTGGTTCAATATGGGTATGTCTACACTACCCCCCTAGTTCCACGAGGCGTACAGCTAGTTCAGATAGGAAGCCTAATCCGAACTAGCTAGTCCGTGCCGCGTGTAGCCGCGCGACATGGAGTCCGAACTAGCCGGCATTTAAAAATGGCGCCGGCCGGCTTCATGGAAATGAAGCCCGGGAAATTTAAATCCCGGGCTTCATTTGCAACTCCGTATGACTACATTACCCCCCCTAGTCTGAAGATACTACCTTGCCCACCTTCTCTTTCTAGTATCTTGGGACCAACATTGCTTTTAAAAAAGCAATCTGGGGAAAAAAGCGTGTGTGGCATTGTATTGTCACCAACATGGTTCATCCGGAGGTGTGGAAACATTATATTCACTGTGAAGACTTCTGCTGCTTGAGGTAAAGAAGTAGCTGATAGAGGATACGGTACTACTGCTATGTGCACTTTCACTAGAGGGTTGAATACTTTGCCAATAGTTTTCATAGTTGCTGATAGAAGAATGGCAAGGCTCAAGAATCTGGAATTTGATTCCAGCCTCTGAGTGAGAGAGTGCTTTACAGAGCACAGACTCTCCTACTCATTCTCCTCCAACCTTAACCTTTTCTGCCTGACCACACTGCTGTTTGTAATGACTCGTAAAACAGCAGCTACAACTGTGATTGCAATTGGTGAAAAATCCTTAATCTGAAATGTGTTTGCAGGGAATGTTTGTAATTCCAATAACTAGTAATGGCTATTTGTGAACAAGGTGAACTTAATTGAATTAGCTATGGATCAGCTTATCTCCACCTTTTCACTTTTAAATACCTATGGAGGTTTTTTGGTTTTTGTTTTTTTTTAACTCAGAATGTTAACAGCCTTTGTGTTCTGGTGAAACAATGGATCTGGCCAGTTTAGTGACACATTGAGCATGCAAGTGGAAAAGGAGAAATTAATTTAAAATAATCCTGAGGAGTGGAAGTGCTATCTAGGAGACATTTTACAGACAAAGATTAGATTTCCATGTGTATTCCTGAAATCTGTCAAGGAGAGCCAGACTGTAACTGACCATCTCTGAGTAGAACCAGAGTGAGAATGGGTTGTGTGAGATGGCAGATTCACAAATCAAAAGCAGATTTAATGGCAGTCGCTTTTGAAGCTAAAGTACTTAGCTTGCATTAAACTTGTGGTAGTTATGCAATGTTCATACAAATCTCATACTCTCTCACCTTTGTCTAATTTGGACTTAAACTTAGTTGCTTGGGAAAACACTGATTTTATTTTTAAAAATTATATTTGAAAAATAACATCTCTTGTATACCTGGCAAGACACATTTTGGATTTTAATTTGAGGGGGGGGGGGAGTATTCAGAATTTTGAACTCTTGTTTTGCAAATAAAGGGAAATGTCCTCAAAAACCCTGTAAGTACACAGTTACTGATGAGTATGTGCATAGTATGTGCACTTCCCAAAAGTGGTTTTGGATCTCCTAACTTTCATTCAGGCATGCTGACTTCAGTCATTTGTGTGCATTGTTCTTCCCTTCTTCAACTATGGACTGGTGGACATAGGGCGAGCCTTGCTGCCTCATGTTTTCAGTTATCGGTCTTGCAACACTTACAAAATTAAATTATCAAACTGTAATCATTATAAATACCAGACAGGAGAAGCATTACCTTTTCTTTGCGGTGTATCAGTGTAAATGGGATACTTTCCCTCTCCTGCTGTTGATTATTTCTGGTCAGTTGCTGGATTGGTTGTGCCATGTCTGCAATGAGATCATATGTTCTTAATTCTAGAACTGAAACTACAGAAATGAGTAAATACACCTTGACTTACTTTGGTCTGCTTAGCTCTTGTTTTGTTAAAAATGAGCATGATTTTCTCCAGTATAGAAGGGCGTAGTCAGTTGCTCTTACCTCTGCCTCTCTAAAATGAAAGCAAATTTGAAACTTTCTGTTCGCATCACAAAGTACCATATCATCTGAGTCCTGCTATTGTCCCCAGTTCCTTGTTGACACTCCCACTGTGCCAGTAGAAAACCCCAATATATATGGATGTTCAGGAAGCAATGCATAGATAAGAGTCTAGCTATGACCTCACAGTATCCTGTCTCCTCCAGTAATTGTCACTATATCTCTGAGGATTAATCTACACTTGCATCAGAGGGGTAGTCGTGTTAGTCTGAATTTGAAAAAGCGACAAGGAGTCCTGTGGCATTTTATAGACTAACAGATGTATTGGAGCATAAGCTTTCGTGGGCAAAGACCCACTTCATCAGATGCATCTTGCACAAAATGGTAGCAGTCATTTATTTCTCCTGGTAGAGGAAACAGAGTACCTTACTATAGTACTTAATTGGCTCTGTTGAATCTAATTCACTGTCCTGGTCTTAATCCCTGAAGCCCTCAAAGAGTTAGTTTTAACTTTCTTAAACCTCAGTCTTCACCGTCTCAGCACCTTTGGCCTTGGATTCAAATTCCATAGGGTGACCCTTGCCACTGTAATCTCCACCTTCGATTTCTGGCATACAGGTTTGAATGAGTGTGTGTCACATGCAGCATGCCAGGCATCTGCAGTCTTTGAAAGGGTGGTTAAGAATGGAGGATACATCAACCTCAAACAGGCAAAGCATGGACTGGTTGGTCAGTTTTTTAAAGTCTTACCACCGTTTGCAGCCTGTCACCATAAGTACCAGAGGTTCTGCTGCACGGGAAGTAGAAGCCTGGGGTCCCTCTTCTGTGCTGTGTCTCTCCTCTGTTGAGTTCTTGATGTGACATGTGCCTTTCCATTAAGCCCCATGATGCCTTGGGTTTTGAGGAATTTGAGGTGGGTTGGGTTATTGTAATTCCAGCAAAATCCAAACAGCTCTGGTACTCAATTCTCGTGAACCTTTCACAAAGATTCATCAGATCTGGTCTTACAGAACCAAGGGTGGATCCTGTATCTGGCATCCTGGATGCTGACAGGCTGATGTCTACAGAAAGGATCTACTCTGTGCACTTCAGGCTATCTTGCTCCCAAACAGGAAACCACTGGCCAGACTGACAGAGCCAGATGGAAGAGGGTTTCTGTCTATGGAATATGGTATCAGCTCTTGCTTGGTAGTAGCCCCTGTTTCAGCTATACTCCCCCGCGTGCAGGAAGGCAGCAAGGGAACAAAATCCCTAGTGTGTGATGGACCGGTGTTTTAGGTACTGCGCCGGCTATTGGGGCAGGGGGGAGAGCAGCCCGCGCACTTCCGGGACTGGTGCACAGCTGCAGAAGTACCCCCCTCCCCCCAACCCTACAGGAAGCCCACACTGCCTCTTTTGACACTGGGAGTTCAGCACGGCATTCATCTGGGGGTTGTGGGCAGCAAGGCAGGCTCTCGCAAAAAATGTTGAGTCCCAGTATTTTTTTCCTAAGGACCAGTACTGGGCCACGGACCACAGTTTGGGAAACGCTGCTCTAGTACATGTTGAGGAAGACAGCCTTACATCGGCTAGGGGAATAGGAGAGATTCAGATCTTTATGGTGGGTCTCTCCTCTGACACTTTTCACAAGAACACTCACTCTCCTACCTCACCATTAACTTTCTGCATAAGAGGGTTTCCAATATCTGAATTAGTGTTTTCACCTTCCCTAAATTGCATTCCACTCCAGTTAAAATGAGACTTCACATCTTGGATATCCTGATTGTTGTCATTGCATTTAGATATGACCATGCCATTCAGGTGTACAGCTAGGACTCTGTATAGTAATTGCAGAATGGGCTAAGGAGCAACCTGTGTTACTGGCTGTCGAAGCAGGTCCCTGGTTGTCTTATGACAAGGTTTAGCTAAGATCTATCTGGACAGATTACAGCTCACTCGGGGCTTGAGCAGCATTGGTGAGCAGCTTGCGTAATATCCCCCTACTATCAGAGAGGGGTAGCGCATCAACGTGGGCTTCAGTGCATACTGTTACCACTCACTATTCCCTGATGGAAGCCTCTATGTTGGAGACTTGTTTTGGTAGGGTGAAGATTCTACAATCGTTCTGCTAGCTCTAGACAGTTATTGTAGTCACTGCATATCTGTAGCCTATAGGGATAACCTGCTTGCTTGCCTGTAGATATAAGTTTATTATTTCCTTATGGTTTTGATTATATGCTGTTATAATAAATCACGGTAGGTTTATATTGGCAGTTTGGTTGTGACATAAGAGACTTAGCCCTGGACTACACTAGGGAATTATTTCGAAATAATCACTCTCCAGAGTATTCAAAGTAATTACTCCCCAGTGCTTCCTGGGGCTCTAAGTTGAGGTAGTGCATCTGCATTAAGGGAGCCTTCCTCAGTTTAATTTTGAGGCTTCCCTGTAGTGTAGACAAGTTATTTTGAAATAGTTATTTTAGGAGTTATTTTGAAATAATTTTCTAGTGTAGACATGCTGTTACAGGCCATGTCCTGTATGTTGAGCTATGTTGTCTGAGACCTTTCACTGAGAGAGCTCATATATGTTCAGGACCTTTCCCTAGGCGATAAGAGAGTAACTTTCCATGGTATTGGGGTTTCCAAGAATAACCTCAAACTTAGCAGGTACATCATTACTTAGAAAAACAAAAAACCAGTCAAAACCAGACCAAATAACTGGGTGGGACAGAAATAATAAATGTGATAAAAGTCCCATGGTAACAAATTAACATATAAGTTGAGATCAATGATATACTGACCTATTGGGAAAAGACACTTCACCATTAGTAAGGGGAGGAATACAAATAAGGAGAAAAGGAAACATCCCCTACTTAATATTCATCAGACATAATGTCAGCATAACATATGCTAAGAGGCATCCTAGCCAAGGGGCGGTAGGAGATACAGTCCTTAGGAGGTGCCAGATGAAGCCCCTGTTGATGGGGGTGGTACAAGTGATACAGAAGATGACGGCTAACACTCTGGATTGTTCTAGAAGGAACGGTGCGAGTACATGGTATGGAAATACAGATGTACATTCCCTGTTTATCTTATGGCATTAGGGTATTTGTGCTAAATGTATAAATAAGCTATATTTACAAATATACAGGAGTTTCTATAGTGTGAGTGTTGCATCTATGCACATCAGGCTGTGCCTCCCTAAATGGGGATTCTCGGGTTTGACAACATCTGTGATCCTTTTGGACCACGGACATTCCTGAACCAGAGAGCCCCATGGCATGCGGGGGAGGGAGGGACAGCGGGGCTGGTGCCTGGGCCAGAAGAAGCTGGCAGCAAGAAGGATCAGAGGGCTGGGAAGCTAGGTAGGGAACTTCCCCTGGTCCAGCAAATTATCGTTCGGGACTGGTAACTGTATTTATTAGTACGACTGAGTTTTAGATCGGAGACCACGAGTGTAGATGTCTATTGGGTGGAAAGATTAGTTTTTAAATATTTACAGTAGTTTTATTATTGCTTACTTAAGTGCTGTTTGTGTGACTTGAATGTCATGCTGTAATGAAGAGAACTCTGTTGTTGAAAATTTCATATGAATTGGTTAACTTTAGTTTAAACCTTACACTTTTTGGGGGGGGGGGGGGGGGGGGGCTAGTAATTGAAACACCAGATCCTGCTTTAATATGATCTGAGCCTGAATTACAATTTGATATCTAGGAGAGTTGTAGCTGTATTGGTCCCAGGATATGAGAGGGAGGGTGTGTAAGAGGTTTTATTGGATCAAAATCTGTTGTGAGGAGTTAATTTCAAGTTACACAGCCCTTCAGTTCTGAAAAAGGTACTCGGACAGGAGAAGGGGAGTACTGGCTCCGTCTCTTCCCCCTCACTGACTCCACCCCTCCTATCCCTGCCTACCTGTTCTCAGCACCCCCCAGAGCACCAGGGCTGAGTGGTACTGCTTGGGCTGAAACTGCCCAGCTAACTACTTACGTCAAACCTTGTATTTTGTTGTGACACTCTGGGCTTGTCTACACTACCATTTACTTTGGTATAATTTACATTGCTCAGGGATGTGATTAATCCACACTCAGTGTGACACAAATTACACTCACCTAAGGACCTAAGCACCAGTGTAGGTACAGGTTGAACTTTTCTTGCCCCAAATACTCTGGTTTGGCAACATCTGTGGTCTGAAATGATTTGAATTAGCCAGATGTCCCCTTATAATGGGCATGGTCAAGTTTCCCACAGTCCCATAAAGTTGTTTACAGCCACCAGTACTAGCTTTGTGTTCTGCGCTGGTGATACGGAGATTTGAAGTAAAATACATATTGCTCAATTCAAACTGTTTGCTTTTAAATGTGTCTTTTGTCTGTGTGAAGAACAAATCCTGTCAAATCAATCTGATAGCTTTCTTTGATAGGATAACGAGTCTTGTGGATAAGGGAGAAGCAGTAGATGTGGTATACCTAGACTTTAGTAAGGCGTTTGATACGGTCTCGCATGATATTCTTATCAATAAACTAGGCAAATACAACTTAGATGGGGCTACTAAAAGGTGGGTGCATAACTGGCTGGATAACCGTACTCGGACAGTAGTTATTAATGGTTCACAATCCTGCTGGAAAGATATAACAAGTGGGGTTCTGCAAGGGTCTGTTTTGGGACCAGCTGTGTTCAATATCTTCAACAATGATTTAGATATTGGCATAGAAAGTGCACTTATTAAGTTTGCAGATACCACCAAGCTGAGAGGGGTTGCGACTAATCTGGAAGATGGGTCCTAATTCAAAATGATCTGGACAAATTGGAGAAATGGTCTGAGGTAAACGGGATTAAATTTAATAAAGACAAATGCAAAGTGCTCTACTTAGGAAGGAACAATCAGTTTCACACATACAGAATGGGAAGCAACTATCTAGGAAGGAGTATGGCAGAAAGGAATCTAGGGGTTATAGAGGACCACAAGCTGAAGATGAGTCAGCAGTGTGATGCTGTTGCAAAAGAAGCAAACAATTCTGGGATGCATTAACAGGTGTGTTGTGAGCAAGACACAAGAAGTCATTCTTCCTCTCTACTCTGCGCTGGTCAGGCCTCAGTTGGAGTCTTGTGTCCAGTTCTGGGCACCACGTTTCAAGAAAGATATGGAGAAATTGGAGAGGGTCCAGAGAAGAGCAACAAGAATGATGAAAGGTCTAGAGAACATGATCTGTGAAGGAAGGCTGAAAGAATTGGGTTTGTTTAGTGTAGAAAAGAGAAGATTGAGGGGGGACACGATAGCCATTTTCAGGTATCTAAAAGGGTGTCCTAAGGAGGAGAGAGAAAACTTGTTCATCTTGGCCTCTGAGGATAGAACAAGAAGCAAAGGGCTTAAACTGCAGCAAGGGAGGTTTAGGTTGGACATTAGGAAAAAGTTCCTACCTGTCAGGGTGGTCAAACACTGGAATAAACTGCCCAGGGAGGTTGTGGAATCCCCATCTCTGGAGATATTTAAGAGCAGGTTAGATAAATGTCTATCAGGGATGGTCTAGACAGTATTGGGTCCTGCCATGAGGGCAGGGGACTGGACTCGATGACCTCTTGAGGTCCCTTCTAGTCCTAGTATTCTACGAGAAATGTGAACATTTGTTATGGATTTAGTGTTCCATGAAAACTAGTATATTATGTATTTTTAAAATAGTGCCCACAGGTGTGGTAGTTACTTGTTATGGGTGTCTGTACTTAAAAGGTTATATTCGGACATATTAGACGTGAAGTAACTTTGGGAGAGAGTAGGCTGAAGAAAGATGAGCTGTCGCCCCACAGCTACATGAAGAGTCAGTTACAAGTATGTGTACATCTTGATGGTTCAACTATTTAAATTTTAAAATGATAATTAGGATTGACTGTATATGTGAGTGTTGTAGAAGAAGCAAGTCTTTGGTATTTCAGTGAGAAGCAAGTAGGCCTGATGTATTTGACTGTATTTGTTTTAGAAGTCAATTAACATGAAGTTTTGGTTGCCTCTGATTGTGGTGCGTCTTACTAGCATGTATATTCACCAGATACTGACTGTCATACCAGGCACCCGATCTAAGTTCATCATAGCTGCTGAAGGCCTCCTGTGAGAAAACAGAGATTCTACTTGGTAGTCACTAACCTAAGTAGGTTTATGGTGGCACACAAAATGCCTGTTATATGATGATGATAAATATCTTATTAGCTATTAACTTTAAAATTCAGCAACTGGCTGCTTCGAAGAATTAGGATAGGCTTGGTTTTAGCATTTTAAAAAAAACATTGTAAGGTGCCTCTTGTTTAAATTGGAATAAAGTAATCTGAAATATCTGCAATTATAGATTTCTTGTTTCTGATGATAATAGTGAAGGAACCATGTTTCTAACTAAACAGATCTAGGATGGTTTATTTTTTTTCTCGTTTTTTTCCTCCATTTCTGTGTTTATGTTGAGGCATTGCCATGGTCCCAATGGTAGGCACTGCTTTGACTGTTGCAACAGTAATAGAGCTTCAGTCACTTTCTACAAATACTAAAAATAAGTAACTTTATTAGAGAAGCAGTATTCTTCTAAAAGTTACTTTTCTCAGTAGATATACTATCAGGACACATTCTAGCTTCTTCTGTCTGTCTTTCTGAGCTTCTGGAGAATCGGGGCCTGGATGAGATCGAATTAGGATTTGCAACTCCAGCTCCTTAATAGTGTAGCTTAAATCAAAGTAGCTTAACTCGAATTTTAGTGCCATCTACGCTACGGGAAGTCGAAAGGAGCACACTGTCCCTTCTACTTCCTTTTTTTTTTTTTGGGTGGGCGGGTGTTAGCCCGCCCACATCTAAAGGACCTCCCCCCATCCTGAGGGGAGGGTCCACAGAATCTGGAAAAACCAACTAATTACTGGGGACAAATAATGAAAAAACAGGGACGGGTGTGAGGGTCAAAGGGTTAAAACGAGGGAACCGGATAGGGACACCGAGCAGAGAACCCCAGACACAGCGCCCACTGCCCCCCGAAGGTCTCGAGAGAGCCAGCGGACGCTGCCCATTTGAACTCTGCCCGGATACGTGAGCAGATGCAGGAACGGAAATAGGCCCCACAGTCGCAGGCCCCTCCCCCGGCCAACCTCTTCTCCCTGGTTTTGTAGATTGCCCATTTGGCCATAGCCAGGAGGAGGTTGACCAGGAGGTCCCGCGACTTTGTGGGGCCACGGATGGAATGTGCGTAAATTAACAAGTGGGGGGAAAAGTGAAGCCAGAACCGCAACAGGAGGTTCTGGAGGAGCCGAAAGAGGGGTTGTAGCCTGGCACACTCGATGTAGATGTGCGCCAGCGTCTCCCTCACGCCACAGAAGAGGCACGTGTTGGGGGTGGGGTTGAACCGCGCCAAGTACACGCCCGTGCTCACCACGCTGTGCAGGATTCTCCAGCAGATGTCCCCGGTGGGCTGTAGAACCAAGGTCGAATAGAGGCTGGCCCACCGGGGCTCCCCACCCTCCATTGGTGCTAGGAGGTCCCGCCACTTGGTGTCTGGGTGGGACACGAGGGCGGGGAAGTGGAGCGTGTGAAGCACGAGCGTTTACAGGTGACTCTTTGACGCGGTTCGGAAGGGGACTGGCTGCATCGTGTGCAGCCGGCTAAGATGACGAGGGGGAGGCAGTCAGGAAGGTACACAGGGCTTGGGGCCGATGGAGAGTTCAGGAGGGCTGGGGCTGAGGGGTGGGCGGGGTGCACCCTCTCGCAGGACCTTTTCGAGGTAAACCCGAGCAGTGGGCGGCAAAGCGTCCTTCACCTCCTGAAGTACGCGCTGGGGAGTACGTAGGGTGGAGAGCCCCATGCGCTGGGCGAGTGCCCGAGGATCCACCCAGTCTCCCCGGCGGTAGTCCAGGAGGTCTCCGACTCTGGTGGTGTCCGCCAGGACCAACCTCCGGCGCACTGAGGGGAGACTCGCCGCCTGCACACGTAGATGGGGGTTGTGTAGCAGGGGCTCCGCGAGGAGGTCTGCTCCCAAGGTGGCTCCCAAGGACCTGGTCGTCACAAGCAGCTTCCAGGTGCGGAGGAGGTCCTGGTAGAAGGCCGGTAGCCCGGAGAGGTCTCGTAGAAGACCTCTCAAATAAAAGAGCTGCTGGTCATATCGGAGCCCTCAGAAGCGGCAAAGGAAGGCGTGCGCAAACGTGCTCCACGCCGGACTACCTGCATCAAAGAGGAGTCTCTGCAGGGCCCGGAGGCGGAGGATGTGAACCCGCGTGCGCAAACACGTCAGGCCCTGCCCTCCCTCCTCCAGGGGGAGATGGAGAACCCCTGCAGGGACCCAATGCAGTCCTGGCCAGAAGAACCGCAGCATCAGCTGCTGGATATGGGCCAGGAAACCCGGGGGCGGGACCAGGGTGCTGAGATGGTGCCAGAGCATAGACAGGACCAATTGGTTAAGTACTAGTGCCCTCCCACACAGGGAGAGGCACCGGAGCAATCCCGTCCACCTCTGCAACCGCTCAACCACCCTGGCCTCTAAACCTTGCCAGTTCTCCAGCGGAGAGGGATGCGTGGCAGAGAGAAAAACGCCGAGATAGAGCAGCGGACCCGCGCTCCACCTGATGGCTTGAAGCGCGGGTGGGAGGGAGCCTGCTTGACACCAGGCCCCCTACCACCAGGCCAGAGCTCTTGACCCAGGAGGAGGAGGCTGCCGAGTAAACGGCTTGGCAAGCCTCCACCCGCGCCAGGTCTCCCGGGTCCTGGACCACAAGGAGCACATCGTCGGCATACGCTGACAGGACCAGCCTCGTCTCCGGCTCACGGAGCACCAACCCTGTCAACCTCTTGCGAAGGAGACGGAGGAAGGGCTCCATGGCCAGAGCGTAGAGCTGGCCTGACAGCGGACAGCCTTGACATACTCCCCACCCGAAGTTGACCAAGTTGAGCTTGACCAAGCACTCTGCGGAGGCATACAGCACCTGGAGAAACCCCACAAAATGGGGCCTGAAGCCGAAGGCCCGCAGGGTGCCCAGGAAGTACCCGTGGTCCAGCCGGTCGAACGCCTTCTCCTGATCCAAAGACAGGAGGGTGAACGACAGACCATCCCTACACCCGAGCTCTAAGAGATCCCGGACCAGAAAGAGGTTGTCGAAGATGGTTCGGCCTGGGACGGTGTAGGTCTGGTCTGGATGAACCACGTCTGCCAGCACAGACTTCAGCCTTAGGGAGATGGCTTTGGCAACGATTTTATAGTCCATGCTGAGGAGCGAGACGGGATGCCAATTCCACAGATCACGGAGGTCCCCCTTCTTGGGCAGCAAGGCAAGCACGGCTCGCCTGCACGATAAAGGGAGGACCCCGCTCTCCAAGGACTCGGCCCAGACGCTAGCAAGGTCTGGGCTGAGGATGTCCCAGAACACGCGGTAGAACTCCACGGTTAGCCCGTCCATGCCCGGGGATTTATTGATGGACATGAGACGGAGGGCTTCCAAGAACTCGGCCAGGGAGAGAGGCAGCTTTAGCCGGTCCCGGTCGCCCGCGCTGACCGTCGGGAGTTCATTCCAGAGAACCCTGTGGGCGTCGGTCGGATCCGGGGAGAAGAGAGAGGCGTAGAAGGCATGAGCCCTCTCGCGCATCTCCACCGGATCCGTGAGGAGGGGTGCCGTCCTCTGCTGGAAGGCAGACGATGTGTCTTTTAGCCCCCCCTCTTTTTTCCCCAGGGCATAGAAGAAGCGGGAACCTCGATCCATCTCCCAAAGGAGATGGATACGAGAACGAACAAAGGCACCCCGGGCTCAAAGGTCCTCCAGGGCCTGGAGTTCCTCCTGCTTCTCCCAGTATGCTCCGCAGAGGGGCAGATCCTCAGGGCCGGTGGCCAGCCGCCTCTCTAGCTCTAAAACCTCCCGTTCCAACTGCTCTATGGCCGCATCCCTCCGCCGGCTGGCCCCCCGGGTGTAGTTCCGGCAGAAGAGCCGCGTGCGCACCTTCCCCACATCCCACCACTGCCGTGCCGAGGGAAAGGTGCACCGCCACCTGTGCCAGGCCAGCCAAAACTCCCGGAAGGAGGCTACGAAGCCCACATCCTCCAGCAGGCTGTTATTGAAATGCCAGTAGGCCGGCCCCGGCCTCTCCGAAGAAAGAGAGGCCTTCACGGCCACTAAATGGTGGTCCGAGAACCGGGCCGGCCGAATGCTGGAGGAGTGGGCCCGAAAGAGATGATGGCGAGACAGATAAATGCGGTCCAACCGGGAGTGGAAAGACCGATGACCCACCACCTGGACGTAGGTAAATACCGTTTCCTCACCCAGGTGGAGGTCACACCAGACGTCCACCAGGGAGTGATGGTCTATTATCTCCCTGAGGACGTCCGCGGCGGCCGGGCACTGCTCGAGCCCCGTACGGTCCCGGTCCTCGAGGGTGCAATTGAAGTTCCCGCCCGAAACCAGGCACTCACAAGGGTCCAAAGAGCCGAGGAAGGCAGACGCCTCCTGATAGAAGTGGAGTTTCTCTGAGACGGATGACAGGGCGTAGATGTTGACAAGATTTAATATCAGCCCCTCTATCCGAACCCGGAGATGCAGCAGTCGACCCTGCATGACCTCAGCGGTCCCCAGCACCTCGGGCTGCATGTTCGGGGAGAACAGGGTAGCCACCCCGGCTTGACGGACCGACAGGTGGCTGAAATAAACTCTGTCCCCCCACTCCAGCTGCCATCTAGCCTCTGCGGCCAGAGCTGCGTGGGTCTCCTGGAGGAATACGACAGAGTACCTCCCCTTCCGAAGGAAGGAGAGTACCTGACACCTACGGAGGCTGGACCTGTAGCCCCGGGTGTTTAGAGTGGCAATGATGAGCGCCGGCATTGAGAGGGCTGGGAAAGATCCTTATTGGCAGGAGTGCCAGCGGCCCCCATTGGGCCTTGCAGCAAACCGTGACCATGCCCAAAAGTGAGCAGGGCGTCACGGAAGCTGCGGACCCGCTGGTAAGCCATGGCCTCCCGCCGCCCGGTCCTTTTACCCTCCCCCAGGAGGGCCCTTACTATTTGTAGGATGAGATGAAAATCTCCCCAGCGCTGAAGGGCGAGAGCAACTTTGTTCTTGGAGCCTCGAATGTCTTCCAAGAAACTCCTCGTAGGAGCAGGACTATCGGCATCGATAGGAGTGCCCTCTCCATTCGAATTGGTGTGTCTTCTCTAGATCCGCTAATTCGAATCCCAGAAGATCGAATGTGGCTGCTTCGATCTTATCTGTAGAGTAGACATGGCCTGTGTGATCAGAAGGGTTCCTTCATAAGCTATAGACTACCACTGCAGACTTTCATGATATGTATATCAGAACCAGTTCAAATCTATGAGCAATCTACGGCATCTAAAGTGGGACCTTATTTTATGAGTTGCTAGTGGTCTGTCAAACTTGAAAATAATCTAGGGCCCCCTCTAAGTACTTGCTTTATTTGGGAGTATCTCATCTCAGCACCTAAAAACTAGAACAAAGCTTTAGGATTCCACTCATCTCCATGGAAACAGAAGATCATCCCACAGGCACCTAGCTAAAGGTGGGGAAGTCAACTGTTGGAGAATTGGGAACCGGGGGGGGGGGGGGGGGGGGGGGACATACTAGGGATGCAGCAAACACATTCTTTTAGCCAATGCTTAGTGTTTTAATCTCCAACACAGAATCTGTCTTGGTTTTCCGAGGACAGGTTAGGTTTGAATTTGCTCCAAAATTGTATTATAAAGTTGTCACTTTATTCTAGTCTGGCACTCTCTGGTCTGGAATGATTTTAGTTAGCCAGATATGCACTTATTATGGGTATAGCCAAGTTTCTTGCAGTCCTATAAAGTTTGTTTACTTCTCCCGGTCCTGGCTCTGTGTTCTGTACGGTTGTTTAGCTCTAATTTACCCCTAAAATGTCTTCTAAGAGCCCAGTAAGCGGTGGAAGTGTCGGTAATGCTGTTAGACAATATTGACGTCCTGTGGTCCAGTAAATTCTCTAGTTGGGCTCTGGTCAGGTCACAAGGGTACTGACTAGAGGGATTCAACCTGTGGTGAGGACTTGTATCTGTTAAAAGACATGTTTAAAGAGTGGCATCTCAAAACTTTGACTCTTTCTGGATCTGTCACCAACCCCCTCTGTTTGAATGCCCTAAACTGCAATTCATTTCACATGCTAATGGACTCAATCCTGATGAAAGCTGGTTGGTACACTACCAACTTAACAGCTCTTGAAGGTGCAAACAGCTCTTTATGTAGACTCCTAAGTCAGGAAGGATACTATCAGGAAGGACTTTGATTCTTATCTGCTTCCTTTTAACTACCCAATCTTCAGATACTTACTGATTTCCCCTTGCTTCCTGTATCCCAACCCCCCCTTCTTTTTTTCCCTCTTCCCTCCTCTCTCCTATTTATTTTGGGTCTGCACATCCTAAATTCATAACTCCAGTCATCTGAAGAAGTGGGTTGTGCCCACAAAAGCTCATGATACCATTTACATGTTGTTAGTCTATAAAGTGCTACCAGACAATTTGTTGTTTTTTAACTGTAAAACAGTGCCAGAGCAATCCCTTTCCTCTGCCTTCTCCCCCCCCCCCCCCCCAACAGCCTCAGTTACCTACAGAACTTGATTTAATCTTATGTTCCTCCTCTGACTTCTCACAATCTGGTTTGCTGTCACTCTAAACGTCCACTTTCTTCATGTCTTGCAAACTCTCTCATTTGTTTTAGGAAACATAGCCCCAGGATACTGATTTTCAAATGGGGAGGGACTCTATTCAATTTGCATTTTGGAAAGTTTTGAGTTTTTGATGGCTCTGCTTACATCGAACAGAAGCACATTCAGCACCACTGCCTACTGTATCTGGGCTACAGGCTGTAAACCCCATGAGGCAGTCCCTAGAAGCAGTGTCTTTTTGTGGGCTGTCGTCATCAAAAACAATATTGGCTGGTACCTCTTTTCAGTTTCAAGGGAGGTGCAAGGGGTTTGTCTGTTTGCTCAAACCGGTTTGCCTATCCTTAATTGTAATACAGGAAAGAAGACAATGAAGCTTAGGATGAGAAACGTAAACATGACCTGAAATGGAAAATAGGTTGGGTTTTGTGACTTGTTGGTTGCTGTTTGTTTGAATTTTGGGAATACAAAGTCTAGATGGTTTTTTGCTGGTTTTTGTTGATCTCAGATATGGACTCAGCTTTCTCATGTTTTAGGAACAATGTGGGAGATGTTGGAAAAAATCCTCCCTCAAGTATTTCTCAATTTGTTTAATGCCCATAAGTGTTAAGCAGTTTGAATAAAAATCACTCAATTATCTTTTTCTCCTTATGTCACCCTACACGTTCTGAGAACTATAATATTTCAGGTTCCTGAACTTCTCAAAAATGGAAATAAAACAAACCAGCAACTAACCCGCGCTCAACAGCCAGGCTTGAGATATTATAAAGAAGCCAAAGGTCACTTTTTGCCTATTGTAGGTCACAAAATTGAGTCATCTTATCCTGTTTTGATTCTGTCTCTGATCTTAACGTTGTAAAAACAGTGAGGACCAAAGATGGAAGGGGGTATTGGGAGGTCCTTCTCAAAAAACAAAACCAAAGAAAACCCAAAAATCTTTAGATGAGCTATCCATTTTTTTAAACTTGATGTATGTCCTGTTCTACAAATGAGTCAAGACCTGAATAATTACTTCAATTCTGCAATTATTATGAAAAATTTTAGCTGCAACTTTGTTTATCCAAGGTTTGATCTCATTATCTTTCATGCATATTGCTCTGTTTTTGATGGCTATATATCTTAGAATTGGAAGCTGAACTTCTAAAAACCACCTGTATTTACATTCCCTTAACTATGGCAAAAAGGCTGTTACACACTAGCTGATATCAAACACACTTTAAAATGAGTGCTCCCTTTCCCACACCCTCACATTAAGATGTTACTCTGTGGGAAATTTGAGGCTGATAGTGTTGACAGTTTTTTTTTTTTTTGGTGTGTGTCACAAATTCAAATTAGAAGGCATAAAATCTAGCTTGTAAACGAACTATGTAGTCACTATTTCAAAAATGTGTGGGCAAGCTGTGTGGTCAGTCACAGTAGAACCGCAGTCTAAACAGCCAGTCTCCCTCCCCAACCATTTATTTTCTCCAAAGGGCTGGAAGGATCTTGCTTCCTCTTCCCCTCTGTCTCGCTGTACAGCCCAGCATTTGGAAAAACGGCACCGCGGTGATGGGGTCAGCCTGGACCGTCACCTCCCTGACCGACACGCGCCTGCCTCCCTTCTGCATAATCCCGCTAAATCCTAAACTCTTGATTTTGATTGAGCGGTTTAACCCGGCGCGCTCGCCGATGGACTGGGCCAGGGGCTCGGCCGGGAGCGTGTGGCCATGCCCCGGCCCTGGGAGCGGGGGGGCGCGGCTGCAGCGCACGGTCCAGCCGCCCTCTCCGCCTCTTCTCCCAGCTGGCCTGGCCCCCGCCGCGCTGGCAGCTCTTACCGCTGGGCACGTCCACCTCGTGCCCCCGGCCCACGCTCTGCCAGTAGCTCAGCAGCCGCTCCTGCTCGGCGCCGTCCTGCCGGCCGCCGGGGCTGTGGCAGGGCGAGTCGGGGCCCGGCTCCTCGGCCATGCCGTCCAGCTCCTCCAGCGTGATCGCGCCGGGCTCCGCGGCCGCGCCGCTCATGCGGCAGCTGAGCGCGTCCTGCTGCATCTGCGCCCGGCCTGTGGCGGCGGCTCTGCGAGCGGCGCTTTTCTCGGCCCGCCGCGGGCTTCGGCGGGGCGGGGGCGCACGGGACAGCCTGCTCCGAGGGGCCGCCTGCGCCGGCTCGCCCCGCCCCCCCCCCCTCCCGCGCGGGCAGGGCGGGGTGCTCCTCTCTCCTGCGAGCTGCCGGCGGTGCGTGTCTAGGGCAGTGCTCCCCAACCAGTAGACCCCTCTGGCGGGGGTCCTGTCCAGAGCCTCACTTCATCTGCCCCTCTCAGCACTGCCCCCCAGCCCGGGAGCCTCCTGCTTGCTGTGCAGGGCACAGGAGAAGCGGAGGGGGTGCTGATGTCAAGGTGCCCCTCTCTCCGCTCTGTACCCCATGGGGGGGGGGGGGAACAGGGACGGAGAGTCTGCTGGTTGCTTTTGGGAGTGGTGCAGGCCAGAGTAGGGGTGAGCCTGCCGTAGTCCCCTGCACCACCACCCTGCAGCCACCTGTGGTAATTGGTGCCCAGCTGGAGCCTGCATTCCAAACCCTGCTCCAGTCCTGAACCCCTCAAGCACCCCAAACCACTGCCCTCACCCTGAGTCCCCCTGCACCCAGACTTCCTCTCAGAGCCAGTACCTTCAATCCCCTCCTGCACCTTACCTCCCTGCCCCAGGCTCAACTCAGAACCCCCTCCCACACTTCAAATCCTTTAGCCCAAGATCAGAGACCGCATCCCCTAACCTGATTGGGGAGCAGGAGGGGCAAGAGTCTTTGGCTACGTCTAGACTGGCACGATTTTCCGCAAATGCTTTTAACGGAAAAGTTTTTCCATTAAAAGCATTTGCGGAAGAGAGCGTCTAGATTGGCACGGACGCTTTTTCACAAAAGCACTTTTTGCGGAAAAGCGTCCGTGTCAGTCTAGATGCGGCTTTGTGCAAGAAAGCCAAAATGGCGATCGGGGCTATCAGGGCTTTTTTGCGCAAAACAATACCGCGTTGTCTACAGTGGCCCTCTTGTGCAAAAGCATTTGCACAAAAGGGCTTTTGCCTGAACGGGAGCAGCATAGTATTTCCGTAAGAACACTGACAATTTTACATGAGATCGTCAGTGTTCTTGCGGAAATTCAAGCGGCCAGTGTAGACAGCTGGCAAGTTTTTCCCGCAAAAGCAGTTGCTTTTGCGGGAAAAACTTGCCAGTCTAGATGCAGCCTTTGGGTTTGAGGTGGATCCTGGATTGCACTTAAATTCAAAAAGTGATCTGCTTAAAAAGGTTGGAGACTACTGTTCTAGATTAAACAGCATTCTGCATTCAAACAGACCTTACACCGGAACTGCTCTAAATACTGTGCTATGCTGCCTCCACGTTGTCACACACAGGCTGTGTCTAGACTGGCAAGTTTTTCCGGAAAATCATCTGCTTTTCCAGAAAAACTTGCCAGCTGTCTACACTGGTCGCTTGAATTTCCAGAAGAGCTCTGACGATCTTCTGTAAAATCATCAGTGCTTTTCTGGAAAAACTATGCTGCTCCCGTTCGGGCAAAAGTCTTTTTCCGAAAGACTTTTGCCCAAAAGGGCCAGTGTAGACAGCATAGTACTGTTTTCCGCAAAAAAGCCCCGATCGGGGGGAAAAAGGCGATCGGGGCTTTTTTGCGGAAAAGCGCATCTAGATTGGCCACAGACACTTTTCCGCAAAAAGTGCTTTTCCAGAAAAGCGTCCTGCCAATCTAGATGCGCTTTTCCGAAAATGCTTTTAACGGAAAACTTTTCCATTAAAAGCATTTTCGGAAATTCATGCCAGTGTAGACGTAGCCACAGTGTCCGCCAAGGTCAAGAGATAAGACCCCTGGCTGAAGCCTGACACCTCATGGAGTATTCCATATATGCATGGGAATGGGTGTGGCATGCAAGGCCGTCAGTGGGGGGTGGATGGTAGCAACATTGTGCTGCACAGCCATATCATTCCTGCCCTCTTCCTTCCCAGCAGCAACTGTGTGCAAGATTTGTGGGTGTGACTGCATTGGTGCTCCAGCCCTGGAGCAGCCACAGGAAAAAAAATGGCGGGTGCTTAGCATCTTTAGCACCTCCCTGTACCCCAGTGCTCCCCAGCTCTCTCACCAGTCAGCCTCTCCCTTTCTTCTCCATGCCTCCCACCAGCCATAGATCTACTGTTCCATGGTGTGGAGGAAGCAATGTGGAGGAGGAGCAAGGGGTGGAACAGGGTGGGAAAAGGTAGAGCTGAGATGAGAAGAGGCAGGAGAGGTGGGGACTTGGGGAGAAGGGGTGGAGTTGGGGCAGTGTCTGGGGCAGAGTCAGGGGCGGGGACCCCTCCCAGGACATAAACTCAGTATGTATGGCAGGGTTCCATCAGGATCAGTCTAAGAATGGGCAGAGGAGCTTTTTTGTCACCTGGTGTATACGTGGCACGGTTACGTAGAGGTACAACCCAAATGCACAGAATTCCAGGCACTTTGTGCGGAATCTTTCAATAGATGGCCTCCACATGTATTTTTCTTATAACATCACCCAGCATTGTTGTATACAACACCCGGTAAAGAATCAAATCCAAATATTAAAAAGGCTCGTGTTGTCTCCTCTCTACTTGCCCCAAGGCAATTAGATGTTTGTCCCCTTGTGGGGTTTTAATTTGTTCTTACTTCCTCTCTTTTCTATTCCTTTTGACATCACATCCTTTTGGTTTGTCCTCTTTCAGTTTTTAACTCCAATTACAGGCAAGCTAAATCAAATAAGTCAGTCTTGCCCGTGGTTCTTAAGGCTGCAATGTCAGACAAAACAGCCAGAGCCACAGGTGCCAGAGGCATGGCCCTGTTGCCAAGAAAGCCCTGTGTGTCGTTTTCACCAGCTCCACTTTTCAGGTTGACAAATTCCTAACCTGAGAGTAAATGTACTTGCAAGAGAGTTATTGTGCTAAGAGGGTTGTTCTAATGAGCCACAGAGGATTTTGAAAATTAAGACCAGACACTGAATTCAATTCAGTAGTGTGGGCAGCACCAGGATTATGTGCCACTGTGATATTCCAGTAGGGGAAGGCTGCATTCTGGACTAATTCTGTATAGTCCTATCAAGGCATAGTGGGGATCACGTTGCTGTGTTCAAGTCACCATCTGACCGTGTGGGACACAGGCTTTTAGCCATTTCAGGGGTCAGGGGTCATCTTTCACTGCCGTAACTATTTGAGACTCCAGCAGGAACGTACAGGCCAATGTGATCTTTTGAGACCTAGTGATTATAACATGCATAAATACAATCACATGCATAGCATTTCTAATAATGGCTAAGGTTGCAGGCATAGATTGACTCTCAAGCAATATATTAGCAATAACCCCTCCCCCCCTTTTTTTGGACCAGATATTATGGTGATGGGCTCAGCATGAATGCATTGCTTAGTCTTCATTCTTTCCAGCAGTATCAATTGGAGTTTAACAAGATACTGTTTGTTCTGGTGAAGACATACAGCTGTTCTGAAGAGACTTGTGCTGTAGTTAGTGTTTTTTGTTGTTTTCAAGGCAAATTCTAAGACTCAACAGAGAAGCAATTATTCAGTTTACAAACTGACCTTACACTGGGTCATCACTAGTATGTTTCATGCCATCATATGATAAATGGTCAGGGCAATGCATACTGTTGTTGATTCTTCTGATTGCAGGATGGTGTATTTCAAAGCTGCCAAGCTGCACATGTGGACAGATGTAGAAATGTTGTGTTAGGTGCATACAGACGCTGAAGCTTTGCTGACCATTTAACTGTAGACACTTTGGGTATACCTATGCTGCTGTAAAACCTGCAGCATGGCTGTGGCTGGCTCAGATCAGCTGACTCTCCCTCTGACTGCTGAGCTAAAAGTTCCAGGGTTAGACAGTCAGGCTCTGAAATCCCAATCCCAGGATGGGCCTCAGAGTCTGAGCCCAAATGCCTACACTGTTATTTTGCGCCCTGCAAGCCTGAGTCAAATGACTTTGGCTCTGAGACTTGGGATCTTGGTTATTTTACTGCAGTTTAAATATACCCCATGACTTTGTTTTATCCCATACAGAGCCTCACTTAGGATACGTCTACACAGCAGGGCTAAAGTCGAATTAAGCTCCGCAACTTCAGCTACATCAATTGCGTAGCAGAAGTCAAAACAGTTTAATTTGGCTTTTGGTGCCATCTATGAAACAGAAAGTCAAAGGAAGAACACTCTTCCTTTGACTTTCCTTACTTCTCATGAAATGAGGGTTATCGGAGTCGGAGTAAGAAGTCCTCCAGCTCAACATTATTTCAAAATAAAGGCTTGTAGAGTAGACGCACACTGTTATTTCGGAATAATGCTGTGTAGACGTAGCCTTAGAGAATAACCGTCCCTGCACTCTCATCGCCCCACCCTCCTAGTGTTGAAGATACACATGTTGAACTTGAAACACCTTTAAAAAACAAATAAAATATGATCTTGATCAATTTGTGCATTTGTTTCTTTGGTGTAATTCCGATAATGGCATAAGGATATTGCTCTTCTTATGGAGAAATCTCTGTTTACCGTTTTAAATTTCAAACTGAGTTTAGCCTTTCTGCCAAAAGACAGAATTCTTGTATTCTATAAAGTTCAGTGTGTTCTTTGTACAGTAGCAACATGCTTTGTGCTATTTTTGAGAATGGTATTTACATTATAAAATCTTTTCTCTTGGATTGTTAACGTAGCTATAAAAAGTATGTTAGAGAAATCCCATAATTAGTGTAGACAGATTTTAAAGTAAAAGGAATCTACTTATTTTCATTGAGGAAGGAAGGTGAGCTGTGATGTGCATTTTTTGACACAGACGCTGCATGTATTTCCCTTTAAAACTTTATCACAGTCTAGGCTCCTTTTTATTTGGTTTAAAATTGGTTATACAAGACTATGGTATTTGGGTGTAATTTAATTAATACAAAGGCAAGAAAACTGTGTGGAGTCTCTTCTGAGTGGCTTCAAACAACTTTTAAATCTAATAGAGATGAAAAACTCACTGCAAGATGTGGAAAGGAACCTAAACCTCTGGATCTTTTTATGAATAATATAGATTCATCTGAGCAGAAGGCAAAAGGAAGAAGTAAGGAGAGACTGAAGGATTTGAAAGAATTCATATGTTTATCACAAAGACAACTTAAAGGATATAAGTGCTGTTATTGGATAGACTGCAGGGAATTTCACACCAAGTCTGTGTTTGTTTAGCTTTGTTTGTCAGCTTAGTTTTGGAGAATTTAAAAAATGATTTCAAGGTTATATAGCAGTGTATAATTTTGTCTTTTAATTTTTAGAATTTACATGGATTAAGTTGCCTTGACAAGTGATTAAGTTGCCTAACTCTGCTGTCTAGGAATAATCCTAGCCACCTTTATAAATAAAAATTAAGCCAAAAGAGAACACATTAATGTCATGAATTAGTGAGCGATCACAGGGGTACTTCAAAACATCTTATCAGATTTGACTTAATATGCATATTATTCTTAAATATATTAAAAACATTTTTTGCAAACTGTGCAAGATTTGTGTATAGGTCTCAAATGATTCCATGTATATGAAAGGGTATCATTAGAGGGCCAAAGGAAACTTTTGTGTGGTTCAGTGCCTTACTTAGGTGGTGTTGGCATGAAATTGATTAGTTTTTAAGTGTTGAAATTTATGTTGATTTTGTTTGGTAGGGGGAGATATTTCATTTAATTTGATGCCATATGCTAGTGCATTCTTGGCTATTCTCCCAATTGGTAGAATGGAATAACTGTGTGTACTAGTCTTTGCATGCACTGTTGATGGTGTATTCAGTTGCTCCTTGACTGACCTTATTGAAGCAGAAAAGTACTCAGGCACTATAGAAACTTCTATGTTTACCCTCAAAAGAAAATCTACTTGTTCTACTGTTCTGTTTTAAACATTATTTTTTTGTACTATTGTATAACTAAAATGTCCTGGAAAGATTGAAATTATTTTCAGTTACTCTGCTTGTTAATTAGAGCTGATTGAAATCAGATACTGAGAGATTAGTTAAATGTAATGAATCACTTGTATCTGAGTGAAGCATGTTGTGTCTTTTCTAAGTAGGTTATGTTTACAGTTCTTATTTGATTGAGTTTTGAAGCTCCAGGTGACTGAATCCTGCTGTCTTAGCTGTTCCTGGTTTGTTTTGTATGAGATGATTAGCTCAGATATATAGTGGTGGTATCATTTTCTTCCATACTGCAGTTTAGGTCAGGGAGATGAAACACAAGCACTCATAAAATAGTGTTTAAAAAAAAAAAAAGCACTTGCACATAAAACCGTAGCTATGATGGTATTAAAATTAAGCTCACACCTTCAGTCTTTTTAAAGGAAAATGTCTTCCTTCATGTTTTGTATACACTATTTTTAGTTAGATGTCCAATTTATTTATTATCGTATATTCAAATACTAATGTACACTATACAGGTCTTTGAGTGTAATGCACACTACACTTTTGCCTTCAGATCTTTAATGTTCTCATGTTTATCTTATACTAGTAGTGCATTATGGAAGTTATTTGTTGGAATGGACTGTTGTAATCTACTATATTCTGTGAGAAGTAATATCTCCCCTGACCTGCTTGATTCACATTGACTATTTAAATAGTTTATTCTAGTGTGTAATGCAGATTTTGCTCAGGTTCCATCATGTTTATTTTAGCAGTTGGTGGGTGTCATTTACAGGTTATATGTCAATATATGCCATAGAATGTGTATTTCTTCATCTCAGCAAGGACCATACAGATTCTAGAACAGTTCTTCAACTGGATTGCAGCTTTTGGGGCAGAACTCAGTCTTACTGACTGAAGGGGGTATGACTGTTTTGCTGAAGAGCACACCACTTCTGTTCTGCCTTCTCTTACAGCAAGGAGTTCTTGTTCACCCTGCCTGTATCTGTGATTTAGGATGTTCTGTTTTTTTTTTAAGTTAAAATAAATTTTAAATGTGTAGTGCAGAAATCTGGGCAAGTGTTGTTCACTGGTTTTTCAAACAGAAACATTGGATTCTTGGCTTCCCTTTCTTCCTGAAGTACTACAGCTCTGTAGCCTTGGCTTTTTTCTGCTTGATTGAACTAGAGGGAAAACTATATTCATGCACTTATTGCCCAACAGTGCATAGACAATAAGTTCTGCTTGTTTTGTGGCCAGCTCAGGAAGGGGTCACCCTAGCTGCCCTCTCCTGAGCCAATTAGAATCAGGAAGGCCCAACAGTGAAGCAGCAAGCAATCCCCTTGATCTCGCCTACTTTGCTTCATTTCCTCCAGGGAGGGAGCAGGTGACAGAATGATATGAAGGCAGTTCTCCCAAAGTAGAAATTGCTACTGACAGGTTGCATGAACCTGCTGCATTAGCCTCAGCAGTTTGTGATCCCAGCAGTGGATAATTTCTGTCTTCCAATGCAAAGCCATGGAAGGAAGCAAGAGAAGCTGGCCCAGATCTACCCAACAGAGCATTAACTTTGTAGCTGGAGACCCAGACTCCTTTTCCAATAAACAGCTCACAGTTATGGGCTACTAGTTGGGTTTTCCGCCTCTAACAGCGCAGTGACACCCAGGCAGCAGTGAGATGTTTCCTTACTGAATCTCCAGTCCCTCCTCTCCCACTTCCTCCCCTTTCCCACTGGTGAGTCTGAGACTTGCACTTTTTTTCAAGGGGAATCTCTGTAGATGAACTGAGACAGTTAATTGCTCTCCCCTCCACCAGGACATGTCTTCAGGTGCCTTAACAGGTCTTACTCTAGCAAATGCAACATAAAGAGCCAGAGTGTGACCATCTGGGCACTGCTGAGGGCATCTGCTCAGGGCGAAAACCACGGCTGCTTACAGCCCCAGACTGGGGACCTTTCCCAAACAGGTCACAAACCAGTCACATCGAGCGCTTCACCTGCCAATCCGGCCAGCAGGAAGCCTCACGAGCCAAACCCCTCAGGCAGCCCAGCTCTCCTGTGCCACAATCAGCCCTAGACCTACACACAAGTGAGGGGTTATGGAACCCGATCTCACCTACCCTAAACGGATCCTCCCAGTCCCAAAGAACCAGCCACAGACCCCTGGACAATTTACACGCTGGATCTTACCCACAAGAGCACGCTGGGCCAATTATTTAGAATCTAAAATCGAAAGGTTTATTGATAAAAGAGAAAGAAGGTGGAGAGTGAGGTTGTTAAGGAGAATACGTTACATGCACCGATCACCAAGTTCTCGATGCCGGCTCTCAGCAGAGATGTTACAAACTGCTCTCTTAAAAGTCTCCGGTGTCCATCCTATGTCAGGATGGGTTAGCAATCCTCCCCGGCTCTCTGTCCCTCGCAAGGCTGCATCTGGGATCAGTAACGGAATTGAAGACAAGATGGAGTCCACCTCATGGCACTTTATATCCATTCCTGGTACCTTCCAAGCTGGAGTGTGTCACATGGTCAAGTGACCTGTCTGTGTTCCACGTGCCGGCAGCCATTATGCCCTGGCTGGTTTGCAGGGTTCCAGAACATTCCTCAGGTGTGTATTGGGCACCGTGAGAACCATTGTCCTTGGAGCCGTGCTAATTAGCATAGTCATTGACTGAGCAATCCTTCTTTACAACAGGCGGTCCAGGCCCATTGCTCTGTCTCAGGCAGAGAACGTTCATGGTACAAGCCCATGTTCATAACCCCACATACAGACATCACACAAGTACATGAGTAGCACACACAGAATCAGTAGGACACAAGCTTCCATTTGACACCTCACATGGCACTCTATGTATATGCTTTGGGGCAAACACCTTCCCCTCCCCCCTGAGTGCAGCAGAGATCTGGCTGCTCCCCTTAAAATCCAAGTTGTTGTCCTACATGCAGATGAATTGTAGACTTGGTAATTACCATAGTTAAAGAGACCAAAATACATGAAAAGTAGATATGTGCAAAGTAAACTGAAATAGTTGACGCCTGGAATAAACATGTGTTCTGCTTCTAAAACTGTGATGTATCTGACATTGATTTCCTGCTGGTTTTGGTATGTTTCACTCTTGACAAAGGGGGCACTTTCCCAAACCATTTCCGTCTGGTTTAGCCTTAACCAGTGTTAAAAGTTGTTGAAGCCGTTGATACCCCAAGATTCTAGTAAGCAGTCCTGTACTCAGTATTGCAGTTAGCCTTGTTTTTCATTATGTTTAACAAAAATAATTATGAACAATATGGCATCCAGAGCTTTCTGAAGATTCAGAATTCTCTGGCTTTTGTACTAATTCAACTGTACTCACCCTACAACTGTAGTAAAAACTAAGTGCGCTTCTTCCCCTCCATTGCTTATGCTCGAAACAGCACGTATCATTTAGCTGATTGCGCATGTCTTAGAGGCTGCTAAACTTTCTGCCAGGGAACTGAGTAAACTTGCAGTGACCAATCACGTTGCGACACGCTAACCAGAAGGAATGTGAAATCTATAAAAGTTTCAGCTCAGGCGATGCTCAAGGTCGACCTTGCTTTGGGCACTGAGCTCCTCGGCTGAACTTGTTTGCAAACAATAAAACAGAGTTGGAGCCAGCCTGAAAGTGAGACTCTCTTCTTGAGGAAAACTGAACTAGCCTCCAGGGGATGAAACTAGCAATTTATGCAACACAACCCCTGGGAAATGTTGTAAACATAGTTAGTATAGACAGTACCTCAGTCTGATTACTAGTGCATACAACTAGCATGAATTCAGAACTGATAGTCTCTTGTCATATTAAGCCAAAGATATCTTTGGAGAAAACTTGTGATAGTTTTATAGCATGCTAAGGTGTTTTTGATACTGCTACCCAAATGGACCAACACACCAAAAAAGCTATTTGCCTAGGGCAAATCTCATTACTCCAGTGATAAAATGGTAGAGTTAGTACTCCATGCAAAACTCTGTATGGGGGGGATTCCTAACCACTTTTGGCAAAGGAACAAAGCAGAAAAAAGCAGTATTAAGATGAATTAGAGCAGGTCATTTCCCTTGCTCTACTGAAGTGGAAAACAGGCTTGCATAATATGTCGGAATACAAATAAAAACAAAAAAACATTTAGCCTAAAAGATACAAGAAACTTACACCGGCAGTGGAGAACAGCATAATGGGATGTAACGTGGGCAGTGTCCATCTGCTACGCTATAAACTATCTCCAAGTGAATGCAATCATCAAACAGGCTCCACTGCAGAGAATCCCACTTTGCAAACTCACCAGTTAGTGTACAAACCAGGCAAGCCAGTTACATTCTGCTTACTTTATTTCTGTGTGGCAGGTAACTGTGTATTAAAGCTGCCTGTTAATTATAGACCAACAGAATTTTGAAAAAAGCATAATTTTTTCTCTTTACATGACGTGTGCTTTTTGTTTTATCTACAGATTTTGGAAACGTTTGCTGGCCGCCTGATTAAAATTCGAGTTTTGGCCCAGCGTGATATTCCCAGCCTTACGAAGTACCAGATAATTATAGCCAGAGATCAATTTAGGAAAAACCCTTCTTCCCACAATGCGGTAAATATTACTTAGTATTGTTGTTTGGTGTATGAGTTTATTCAGTATTCAATAAACAGTAGTAACACTACTTCATTAACATAGTACATAAAATACCAATGGGTCTCAAAAATGCTTGAGTGGCTATAACTAGAAATTACCATAGATGTGCAGCCCCAGGGCTGGAATGTGCCAACTTGTGTAAATGCTCTCAACACCACTGCAGCACCAGTTAGGACAAAGAAGGTAGAATACGTTCATCTGAAGCTATAGATCAGTGGTCACCAACCAGTCTATCGGGATTGACTGGTAGATCTTGGAGCCTCTGACAGGGGATCCTGACAGGTTTGGCCAAGAGGCTATCTAATGCCGGCACTTCAGCTGCCCTTCCCCGCACTGCTGGGCACTTCCTGCCCTTTGCCTTGGAGCTGTTCCCCACTCCCACTTGCTGGGCAGGGCAGGGAAGAGAAGGGAGAGGAGGGGCGCTGACGCCAAGGTGCCTCCTCTCCCACCCTGTAGCCTATCTCCACAGAATGGAGGGGGGCACAACAGGGCCTGGGAGGGAGGGAGTTTGCTGGCTGCTTTTGAGAGTGGTGCAGGGCCAGGGCAGGGATGAGCCTGCCTTAGCCCCACAGCACTACCTGTGGTAAGCAGTGTCCAGATAGAGCCTGCATCCTGCCCCCCGTCCCAGTAAAAAAACAAAAACAAAAAAAAACACCTGCACCCCAAGTCCCTGCCCTAGCCCTGTGTCCCCCCCAGACCCAAACTCCCTTAGGCCTGTACCCTGAACCCCCTCCTGCACCCCAACTCCCTGACCCAGGCTCAGCCCAGAAACCCTCACACTCCAAATCCCTTAACCCAAGACCAGAGCCTGCACCCCAGCCCTCTGCCCCTGCCTGATGAAAGGGAGGAAGAACGGGGGAGGATGGAGCGAGCAGAGGCGGAGCCTTGGAGAAGGGGCACAAAGGAGGTGGGGCAAGGGTATTTGGGTTTGAGGTAGATCCTGGATTGCCCTTAAATTCAAAAAGTGATCTCCTGCTTGAAAAGGTTGGAGATCACTGCTCTATAAGGAACTAGACACACAGAATATAACTACCAGATTTCACTTAGGCCTGAATATTCAGCTCATGCATCTCCTTGTCTAAATTGCCTCAGGATATTTAGTAGTCACAAGTAGTCTGCCCTAGTCTATCCTTTGTTTATTCAGTAATCCAGGTGACAGCTATACACAGAAACTCAGTCCATTTATGACTTTCCAAAAGTCCTGTAAGTGCCTTAAGCATATCAGCGAGTGTAATTAATAACAGCCAATATAATTTAATTAAGTCAAGATGCTTAGCCTAGCTTGGGTAAGTGTGAAGAAAATATCACCCTGCCAAATGAAATAAGCAGTACAAGCAATAACACAAAATGGAATTCCCTTGGTAAGTCAGATAGTTAATTCTTCCACGAGGACAAGTAAAACAGCTTTGGTGTGTTTTGGAAATGTGTTTACCAATGTCTGTTATCTCAATTCCTTTATCAAAAACATGACTCCTTTGAGATTGAAGAGTTACTTTTTTTCGTTATTAGAAAACTTTCCCGAACAATTTCCAGTCTGCTTTATGAGGATTTTGGGAAACAAATCACCAATTTAGTATTGTATTCTTTTGCAGGTGTTTTTCAGAAGTTTAACTGATTTTTGGCATAAAAAATTGCAGTATGATTCCTGTTGTTTATTCACCTTTTTAGTTCAATCCAATGTGTCAAAATTTGTTTTCTTAGGGAATACAACAGGGCATCATTGAAGGAGATTTTGCTCTTTGCATTAGTTTGTATCATGGTTATGAGCTACTGCTGCAGATGGGAACACGATCCTTATTTATCTTCTTGTGTGGAATTATGGATGGATCAAAAGGTAAAATGCATTCACAAACAGACTTTCTCTACCCCTCATTTCCTCCTCCAATTTAATTTTCAGGAAATAAAAAATGTATGTTGAGTGCCATGTAAATAAGAGTAATCACCTTTTTTTTTCCTGAATAATTGTAATGACAGTTTAACAAATGTGTTCCTAATGAAATTTATGTGTGTTCTTTTTTGCAGCTTACATTTTGATTAAAATATCATGTTCAACGTAAGCCTTTAGACATCATCTATAGGTGAGATAGTGTAGTTAGAAACAATTGTGTTTGTATGGAGATAGCTCAGTGATGTATGGGAAAGATGGAATCAGAGTTCAGAGCACGATACAGCAATAGACCAGAAAAGATACCGAATCAACAAGTAGAAGGTCTGTGCAGAAAAGATTAGGTCTTTAAGGCAGTATCTATGCTGGCCAAACCCCCCCTCCCCCCCCCCCCCAAAAAAAACCTAAACAAAAACCCCACACACATTCTAGTAATTCCCCAACAGTTCAGCCTGTTGGTATTAGCAGCCATGGAAGACATAGGGTGATGCTATATTGGTTTTTTCCATCATGTCTCCTGGCCTTGCAAGTAAAATGTCTGAACCCTGTCTGCACTACATCTTCCTGTCTTGCCATCACCAGTTGACAATGGTGTGCTCCATTTTTGGTGCTGTAGAATAGGGATGTTAAATGTAATTAACGAATCGACTAGTCAGTTAGTCGTTAAGCAGGGGAGCTGCAGCAGCGTTAGCGCCCGGCTCTGGGAGCTAACCCTCGCTGCGGCTCTGCCTTTTAAATGTATTAAGAGCTATCAGGTTCTTAATACATTTAAAAGGGTGAAGCGCAGTGGGGGGGACCCAGTGTGAGCTGGAACAGCTGAATCCCTGCTCATGTCCAGTCCCTGCTAACCCCTTGCCTCCCCTCCCCTCTGCAGAGACAGTGCTAGCGGGAACCGATTTTTAATCTGGCTCCCTCCAGCACCGGCTCCCTCCCCCCAATAGAAGCAGCAAGGTGGGGGGAAGTGACTAGTTGAGAGATTAGTCAACTATCCGATGAGCTTATGCTTAGTCACTTACATCCCTAATGGAGACAAGATCTTATTGTGATATAAAACCTGGATTCGTCTTTGAAAGGCCTATGCATATTCCTGTTTCTGGGATTAGTGTCTCTTGGCATCAAGCTGTGTGATTGTCTAGAGAGCCGTGTCTGGGGACCTTGCTCTGTGTGTGTGCATGCGCGTGTGTGTGCGTGTGATGAAGGGCTCTTAGAGTTTAAAATGGGTATGGGGGTATGGTCCCAACTGCTTTTCAGTCTCCTCTTAATTGCCAAAGGTGCAGTTGTTTCACACAGGATCCTTGATGCTTTCCTCATCCAGTGTCAGCGTATTCACATGTTCAGAGAAAAGGTCGACCCATCTGGATTGCTTGAATTTGGTGTTGAGAACCTGGCATGGTTAACTCTGCTTTTATAGAGAGCATTATAGCCCCCTGATCTACTAGGGTCTACTATGTTGGCACCCTTATGCCACTTTTTCCTCTCCTAGCGTATGTCTACATTACCACCTAGTTCGAACTAGGGAAGTTAATGTAGGCAACCGAAGTTGCAAATGAAGCTCGGGATTTGAATTTCCCGGGCTTCATTTGCATCTTGCCTGGCGCCGCCATTTTTAGATCCCTGCTAATTCGGACTCCGTGCCCGCAGCTACACGCGGCACGGAGTAGGTAGTTCGGATTAGGCTTCCTTGCTACACCTTGCTCTGGAACCTATTATTCTGCAGTGCCATTAAATCTTTAATCCTATTTTAGGTACTTATCTGTTACTGTAGTATCTGAGCACATCACTATCTTTAATGTGTATTTTACCCCACGATGCATCTGTGAGGAAGGGAAGTTCTGTAGGTCCCAGCTTAAAGATGGGGACCAAGAGCGCAGAGAGGATAAGTGACTTGCCCATGGTCACACAAGAAGTCTGTGTCAGAAAAGAGACTTGAACCTTGTCTCTCAAGTCATGGGCCATTGCTTTAACTACTGGACCATCCTTCTAATACCTATCTTCCATCTGAGCACAACAGGCAGCCTTTATCTCAGTTGAGTTTTTATTGTTTAAACTTTCCAGAACCTGTACACTCAAGTATTGACAGTGCCTAATGTAAAGCACTTGTGAAGTTGTCATTCTCAGCAGAAATTTAGAACATTAATTGCTTAGAATTGTGGTGTGCTGTTCCTATGCAACACAACAGCTGGAAATTAAAACTTGTGAATTGACCCTGGCATTTATATCACCTCTTTTTACAGGAAAAACTCTAACCTTTGTGGCCATTTTCAGTCTCAAGCCATTTGTTTCCATTTTGTACAGGCCACTAACTGGTCTGTATTTTCCCAGATCTCATTTATGTCTCTGTTATAACTTGTTCCTTGTTCATTCATCCAGCTATGTCAAAAGGTATTAACTAATCTGAACACAGCATCCATACTGCAAGCATTCTTCATAGTTTTTTTAATAGAAATTGTAAAGCCATTACTTGAAACTGTATGTTTCTAAAGCAAAAAATGTGCTGTTCTTCACTGAAGTCTGGGAGAGCAAGCTTGTGGGCATTTCTAACACTCTTGATCCGCCATCCAATGGTGATGCTCATTTTTAGGTCCTTGTTCCCCTAGAACTGCTCATCCCACCTTGTAAGAGCTGCTGCTCATAGTCTCTCACAAAGGGGAGCATGCAGAGGCCACTTAACAAGAGATTACTTACCAGTAACTATTTTCCAAGTATGTCACATCTGCATAGTCCCACTCCACACCAACTCTCCTCCACTTTAGAGTTTCAGGTCAAGAATTCCAAAATTAGGCAAGGAACTGAGGAGCCTTTGGAATTCTCCTTACGAAGCAAAATGACTCTAGATGATTGTGCAGCTCCATGCTAGGAGATGCCAGCCACACAAGTTTGAGTGTGCAGTAGTGTCATTCTCAAGCAGTAACACTTGGGGGTCACTGCCACCCATCCTTTCTTTGTGGCTAGATGAAAAGGGATGTTGGTCTACAAACTTTCTTTTGTAACATGGAAAAGGCTGAGAACCACTTACGTCTAAAGGGGTCAAGGAACAAACAGGTGCATAGAGTAAGATACACAGTATGTATTAGCCACTTACGGTATGTCTGCATTGTGTCATAAGCCCTGGTCTGTGGGACCTGCGCTGGTCTTTCCATGCTTATTTTTGAGCATCCACACTGCGTTGTAAACCAGGGTCTACGCTGGTTGTATGCTGACCGTGCTCAACCATGCTGGCGTGTCCATACTGCACTACATAGACCTTCTAACTAGGGATGTAAGTGTAGCGCCCCCTCTCCACCTGGTTACCTTCTTTAAAGCCAATCTCCTTACAGGTTTTGATAGGTCTGGGTTCTTCTGGATCCTGTCATACACTCAACTTTATTTTTTCTGATTGATGTACTTGGCGGTGCCTCCACCCCCCTCACTCCTTCCTGGCAGGGTCACCAGGGCAGCTTGGGAGGAAATTCTAGCCCAGATAGTAATCCCCATGTATTTGCCAGATAGTTGGAGACTCCCAGAAATTAGCACAAACACATACACTATATTAAACACAGTTATATTAAACAAGGAGACCAATATAACAGAACAGGGTAAAACACTATTTTTAGGGTCACCGGTGCCCAGCAACTGTAAGATCAGGGTCCCGTTGGTACACGTACTTTGTTGGGGCCCTTGATGACTGTTGACCACACAATCCTTCTCTGCAGTGGTTTAGCAGTGAGGCTGACTAGGTCCAGTGCAGCCCAAAGGACTCACACATGGGAGAAGGCAGTAAATCCCTCCACAGTTTAATATGCTGCAGGTAATAAAATCCCCAAACGAATCCCCTGCCTAACTAAAAATTGGTGCACTCACACACTCCCTGAATGAGCCTCAGGTTGAGAGATGACTCAGTCACTGCAAAGGGGCTGCTCTCTTCTCGCAGGGATCCTCTTCAGGCAGGAGTCAGGCTGCTTCGGTCCCAGGATTTCCCCTCCCCGCGAAGGGTGCAGGGCTCAAGGTGCAGACCACACAACTGCACCAAAATTCAAACTATAACCTCCTAGCCCAGCATGCAGACCCACCCAGCAGGCAGCAGCCCTGAACTCGCTGCTAGAGCAGAGCTGACCATGCGGTGACTGGTCTCACCCAGGGAGCTGGAGCCCACTCAGCCTGGCTGGGGAAGCCTCCCAGCAAACTCCACAACTGGGAATCAACAGTGGAGACATAAACCCAGCTGAGGGATCCTGCCTTCAGGTCCCTAGAGGCCAGTTCTCAGGGGAAACCCTGCATGCAGGCCTGGGACTTACTAGCTCCCACACAGCCAGCCTCCCCTTGCCCTGCTGGCTCCAGACTCCCCCCAACAATGGTCTCTCCTTCCCCCTGGGAGGGGCATCTCACTCCCCATGGGTTGCCGGGCAGACTCTGGCCCTGGTAGGGTGGGGGAGCCAAGGCAAACTCAGAGCCTCTCCCTGAGCTGCCAGCAGACAAGGCCCCAGGAATCCAAGTAATCTCCTTGGGGGTTACATAAGCAACTAATCGACTAGTCAACTATCCAATAAGCAAGAGCTTATCAGATAGTTGACACACTAGTTGACGAGTCACTTCCCTCCTCCGCTCCACCGTTGCCTCTATCAGAAAGAGGCAGCTGAAGGGGAAGAGGAGGTGCTGTGGGGAGCCGGCTTCAAAGCTGGTTTCCTCCAGCTCCATGGAACGGGACAGGAGTGTAGTGGTGGTGTTCTGCATTTGAAATGTGCAAGTGTAGGGTATTCCCAACAACAGAGACTCCCCACTGGGGCTCTTGTACATTTCAGAGCGGAAACACAGGGAGCCTGTGGCCAGCGGGGGACTTAGAGAGCTGGCTTCCTCTTGGCTTAAAGTGTCTTTACTAGAAGCACTCCAATGATGCAGCTGCATCAGTGCAGCTCTGCCAATGCATAGAATCATAGAATAATAGGACTGGAAGGGATCTCAAGAGGTCATCGAGTCCAGCCCCCTGCCCTCAAGGCAGGACCAAGCTCCGTCTACACCATCCCTGACCGATGTCTATCTAACCTGTTCTTAAATATCTCCAGAGAGGGAGATTCCACCACCTCCCTTGGCAATTTATTCCAATATTTGACCACCCTGACAGTTAGGAATTTTTTCCTAATGTCCAATCTAAACCTCCCCTGCTGCACTTTAAGCCCATTACTCCTTGTCCTGTCCTCAGAAACCAAGAGGAACAAAGTTTCTCCTTCCTCCTTGTGACACCCTTTTAGATATTTGAAAACCGCTATCATGTCCCCCCTTAATCTTCTTTTTTCCAAACTAAACAAGCTCAGTTCATGAAGCCTGGCTTCATAGGTCATGTTCTCTAAACCTTTAATCATTCTTGTCGCTCTTCTCTGTACCCTTTCCAATTTCTCCACATCTTTCTTGAAATGTGGCGCCCAGAACTGGACACAGTACTCCAGCTGAGGCCTAACTAGTGTAGAGTAGAGCAGCAGAATGACTTCACGAGTTTTGCTTACAACACACCTGTTGATACAATCTAGAATCATATTTGCTTTTTTTGCAACAGCATCACACTGTTGACTCATATTCAACTTGTGGTCCACTATGATCCCTAGATCCCTTTCCGCCATGCTCCTTCCTAGACAGTCGCTTCCCATCTTGTATGTATGGAACTGATTGTTCCTTCCTAAGTGTAGCACTTTGCATTTCTCTTTATTAAACCTCATCCTGTTTACCTCTGACCATTTCTCTAACTTGCTAAGGGCATTTTGAATTATGTCCCTATCCTCCAAAGAAGTTGCAACCCCACCCAGTTTGGTATCATCTGCAAACTTCATTGAGAAGTTGATTACTGACAACATGCTCAGTCCTAGTGGCATTCCTTGAACCCATACTTACCACAGTTCAGTTGTTAGGGTAACCAGGACAAAAAAAATTCTGCACTGTTACAGAAACATTCAGAAAGACATTTAATTCTGTCCTGTTTACACTAGTAGTTCAGCTCTCTTAATCTTGAATGAGTGCAAAAGCATCATCAACAGCTGGCCAGTTTTCTTAAGTAAAATGGATGACATTAAAAAGACAAGGTGGGCGGCAAGGTAGTGTTTTTTGTTAGACCGTCTTGTTGGCGAAAAGGACAAGCTTGAGACTAATAATTTGTAATATGCCTTAACAGGATATAGACCTCTGTTATGTGCATGTAATCCTCTAACACTCCCTGAAATAATACTGACTCCTAATTACATAAACCTTTTCATAATAACCTTAGTTTTTTCAGAAAATGTGTATGTCAGTTAAAGAACTGTGGAATTGATTCTAAATTAAAGCTAATGTATATGTAGCAAAACACCAGATCTTTAAGATTTATTTAAGAGATTGACTATTTAACCATTTTATCTTTAAAGGCTTGACTCGCACCAGGAATGAACTTAGCCGGAATGAGGACTTCATGAAACTATATCAGGAACTTGAAAACATGTTTTCAGATACATCTGTAACTTCAGCAAATGGAAATCTTCTTTACAATAGAACAGGTCTGTGTTTATCTTTGAAGTCAGCATCTTTGCATATCCTGAATATTTTCTAGAAGAGGCTTTTTTTCCCCTCAAAATTTAATCCTGATGCTTTGATAAACAAAAAGCCTTTAATTCCTGATGAATTCAGGTGCAAACTAAATCTGATATTTGTGAGGCCTCTCTTTGCTAGTGCTCTTTACAGTTAAGACTGCACTAAATTGGATGGTAATATCATCTCTTATTGAATTTAACTATTAGCTATCATCTCTTAACCAGATTTGTGAAATACTTTTTAAATTTGACCACAAAAAAAGTAAAGCTCAAGACTTGAAAAACTGGGTTTAAAAAACATTTGCTTCAGCAATGAGTTTACTGATGTTGATGTACTAGATAATTATTGTAATTAGATTGGAATTGTTGGTAATTGGTGCTTGTCATACTTGGAAGAGAGACGCAGAATAAGAAAAAAAGGCTCACACACCTCTTACATATTTACTCCAAATAAAGATACATGGGTATATTTTAAAAAATAACTTTATTTGGCTTACAGGGCCTAAAAATAAAATCATCTACAGTCATCCAAAATTAAAGAAATTAGAAGAAGTCGTTGTAGAACACTTCAAATCCTGGAAGGGATATTCAGGTAAGTGTTAGTCTTCAAAATATAAATTTAATAGCACTAGATGAGTATGAATCCATAATATTCTTCTTTAATTGAACAGTCTCTAGCCTCTGTTTGCCAGAAACTGGGAATGGATGACAGGGGATGGATCACGTGATGATTCCCTGTTTTATTCATTCTCTCTGGAGCATGTGGCATTGGCCACTGTTTTAAGACAGGACATTGGGCTAGATGGAACTTTGGTTTGACCCAGTTTGGAGTTATTTTCCTTAATGGATTGATACTCTTGGATATTTTGCTGGGTATTTTTATTTCATCCATTTGGGAAAAAAATCACTGAAAAAAGCAAGTTACCATCATAGAGTTAAGTGACATTCCTTTATGGGTTAAACTTATTTCACTATAAATTCTTGCATAACACTAACCAACAGTTAGAACAATGAAAACAAACATTTTAGTTTTGTTACTGGAGTCTCAATTGTTCCAGATTTTCATGGCCATAGGACAGGCTGTGGAATCCAACTCCCTCTGCAGACTTATGACTCTGAAGCTATGATTTTGTTTAAAAAAAAAAAAAAAATCTTTTCCCTGAGTCATCAGAGAACTTCAATCATCAGAAAATTTCAGTTAATGGGGAGGAAGAGGTGTATCAGTTTTCATTATGGAGTTCAAAGATACAACACTTGATGCTCCTAACTAGAGATGTTAAGGACTAGTCGACTAGTTGTTTCCCTTCCCCCGTTGCTGCCTCTATCAGAGGGGAGTACTTCAAAGCAGCAGAGCTGCACAGAGCCCTGGATCAGCTGTGCAGTGCTGCTCCTTTGAAACGCTACCCTAGGGTCAGCTAGGGAGTCCTCAGCTGATCCCTGGCTCTGTGCAGCATTTCAAAGGGGTGGCGCTGCCCGATCAACTAATTGAATAGTCGATGCAAAAATGCATTGACTATTCGATTAGTGAATTACACACTACTTAACATCTTTACTCCTAATGTGGGATTCTGTGAAAAGCCATGGAAGTCACCTCATATAATTAGTGCGTATGTTTGTGCCTTAAATCATGCAAAACATTTCCTTGATATAATAGTTTAGTTGATGCAAGTAATTCCAGTCTTACTTTCAGAGTTCCTCAGGCTTCTTTTTGTGGAGCAATCCGTGCTCGTAGCATTGAGAAGTTGACACAACAAGCAGCCTCTTATCTCTCAATACTACTTCAGAACTTTTTGATATGTACTGGCACCTGGAAGCATAAGTTGCATGTTTGAAAATAAAACCGGTTTTAGTGTTCCAATCAATTGGGGGAAATCTTAAATTTAAAGCCTGGGAGAAGAAACAAATTTAAGGTAGACCGGCTTTTAGGTATATTTTGGCAAGTTGATCTCATTTCTCTGGTCACATGGAATCATATATTATATGAACGTGATAGGCCAGGGTCAAATACAGACTAGAGTGTGAGAGGAGCTGCGGTATCCCCATCCAGCAACTTTGCATGCTTTACAATGCCTTCTGGGCTGTTTACAATCCGCCTTCTAGCATAAGGAGAAAAGGCATCCTCTCGGGTATTGAAGTCCCAGATTTAGTGGTGCTTCTGCAAGGCAAAGATGTCACTGGCTACAAGATTTTGCAGGGGTAATTCAAGTTGATTTTTGATCTGTGAAGCCCTTTGAGGTTAGGCTCTTTCGCTTCTGAGAGGCTGCATCTCTCCTTATGCTCCAAACCCAGCATGCTAGCCACTAGCTATTTGGCTGTTTGAGTGTGGCTAGTTGATTCACAAAATTATTTACGTTTTCAGAATAATGTGGCTAGTTCAGAACTGGTTGGACACCATGGTTCTCAGCCAATTCTTGAGACAACTAGAATGCCAAGCATCATAAGTGTGCTGCAAATACAAAATAAAATTCAGCTGCAATTTTCCTTTGGGGCCTGTGATCACTGCTTCAGTTCAAATATTTAACTGATCTACCGAAAAAAAGTAATGTCTGATTGATCGCCCCTGACTTTCAAAGTGTGTGTCTTGTCTCCATAGCTCACTACTCTTACGATTTTCATTCCTTGGCTCCCACAGTTTCAACAGAATATCAAATTATTAAAAACAAAGTTTGGCCAATATACATGGCAGTGGGGCATTGCTGGCATTTGATGGCATAGATCACATTCGTGGATGTGCAGTTAAATGAGCCTTTGATTTGGTGGGTGATGTCATTGGATCCACTCTGAGGCTTTGGGGAAAAGGCCAATTCTCGCTTACAGACATTCCCTTACCCTCAAACAAATTCTTTCCAGTAACCACGCAGCACACCTCCATCATCATCATCCAGGAACCCACCCCTGCAATCAGCCACCAAATCAAAGGCTCATATAACTGCACATCCACTAATGTGATCTATGCCAGCAATGCCCCACTGCAATGTATATTGGCCAAAGTGGACAATCTCCGTGGGAAAGAATTAATGGACACAAATCAGATATCCAAAAAGGCAACGCACAGAAACCTGTTGAAGAACACTTTGATATTCCTGGACACTCATTAACAGATCTCCAAGTCGCCGTTTCGTTTCAGACCAATTCCACAAGCCAAATACACAGGGAAGGATTGGAGCTTAACTTCATTCACAAGTTTAATTCTTATGCTAGTGGTCTGAACCAGGATATAGGATGGCTCCCACACTATCTTCCATCTTTTAATGACTTAACAGCCTCTTGTAACTATTTGAACTATCTACTTACTCTCTCTCTCTTTTTCTTCCACCCCTTTCCTTTTACCCCCCTCCTTCTCCCCTTCCCTTATTTATTCTGGATCTGGACTTATTATACTCCGGTCATTTGAAGAAGTGGGTTTTGCCCATGAAAGCTCATGATACCATCTACATGTTTTGTTAGTCTTTAAGGTGCTACTAGACTATTCATTGTTTTTTAAGTTTTTACAAAATATCAGTTCACCAGCAGCATTCCAATGAGTAAAATAAACAAGGAATACAGACAACACAGTCTTTTAGGTTGTGACTGTTTGGACTGTCTCTTGTTCCATGTATCTTCAATGGTAGGTAAAGCAGAGCTTTCAGTAATAGCAAGATGCCTGTCTCTTGTCTACTCCCTAGTTATGTGGCAAGCCAGGGTGTGAATCTACAACACTCAGTAACTTGCAGTTTGGATGCCACCATGGCATCATGGAAGTCCCAGTATGCAGCTTAGTGTATTGCTCTGTTACTTGTTGAGCTGACAGCTCACCCAGAAGCCCAAGTTGCACACTTAGCAATAATTTCTAGTAGTAACTGGTAAAGGCTTTCATCAAAGATATTCATCCTGATATATCACTTAAGTTCCATGTTTTGGCTGAACCATTCTGTGCTCTAATCTTTCCTGAGTAGTGTGTATTTTTATTGCATACTTCACTTGTTCCTCCTGTTTTGTTCCCCCTTTTGTGAGGTCATTATATAGTTGCTTTGGTGTTCGATTGCAGATTCTTTGTTGCGTGACCAAATCTTAATTTTATTTTGCGGCATCTACTGCATGCACATTTGGGCTTTATAAAGCAATTAATTATAACAGCAAATGGTGACATGGGAGCAAGGAATTCTCAGTGCAGGGCCCTCTGTTGAATCCGTTCCAAAGCAGAGCTAGTGTTTATTCTGCCTGGTATGCTCCAGGGAGTGACTGTGTCCTTTCTGTACTGAATGAGGAAAGTTTTCTTTTTTTTTAATAGGTTGGGAAGCTTGTAATTGTCACTTTTCTTAACATGAGGTGCATTTGGGTGGCTTTGTGTTCCTAGCAAAAACAGGCGAGGCTCGCTGTGTAAATCACAAACTGAAATGGAATCCTCTGGGGCACAATCATCTCCTGAATGAAGAGAAGGGAGTGGCGCATGCTCAACGAAGGGGTGACCTGGCCCTGCGTTTTTCATTTGTTGTGAATATAAAATGCTTTTTTAGCTCAAACTTATTTTTGTCTTGAACAGATCAAAGCACATCTGATAGCAAAGCCAGTGATACCAGAGTTATGATCTTTTCTTCATTTCGGGACAGCGTCCAAGAAATTGCTGAAATTCTTTCTCAGCACCATCCCATTGTCAGAGTAATGACCTTCGTTGGACACTCCACAGGAAAGAGCATGAAGGGCTTTTCACAAAAAGAACAGCTTGAGGTAAAGTCATAATCAGGCTTGTTTGAGAGATGGCTACAGGGAATATGCAAATATGTACTGTATAGAAATCATAGAATCATAGAATAATAGGACTGGAAGGGACCTCGAGAGGTCATCGAGTCCAGCCCCCCGCCCTCAAGGCAAGACCAAGCTCCGTCTACACCATCCCTGACAGATGTCTATCTAACCTGTTCTTAAATATCTCCAGAGAGGGAGATTCCACCACCTCCCTTGGCAATTTATTCCAATATTTGACCACCCTGACAGTTAGGAATTTTTTCCTAATGTCCAATCTAAACCTCCCCTGCTGCACTTTAAGCCCATTACTCCTTGTCCTGTCCTCAGAAACCAAGAGGAACAAATTTTCTCCTTCCTCCTTGTGACACCCTTTTAGATATTTGAAAACCGCTATCATGTCCCCCCTTAATCTTCTTTTTTCCAAACTAAACAAGCCCAGTTCATGAAGCCAGGCTTCATAGCTCATGTTCTCTAAACCTTTAATCATTCTTGTCGCTCTTCTCTGTACCCTTTCCAATTTCTCCACATCTTTCTTGAAATGTGGCGCCCAGAACTGGACACAGTACTCCAGCTGAGGCCTAACTAGTGCAGAGTAGAGCGGCAGAATGACTTCACGTGTTTTGCTTACAACACACCTGTTGATACAACCTAGAATCATATTTGCTTTTTTTGCAACAGCATCACACTGTTGACACATATTCAACTTGTGGTCCACTATGACCCCTAGATCCCTTTCCGCCATGCTCCTTCCTAGACAGTCGCTTCCCATCTTGTATGTATGGAACTGATTGTTCCTTCCTAAGTGGAGCACTTTGCGTTTCTCTTTATTAAACTTCATCCTGTTTACCTCTGACCATTTCTGTATGTATGTTTGATGTATGTTTTAATCCATTTTTAGGTGGTAAAACGCTTTCGTGAAGGTGGCTATAATACACTGGTATCTACATGTGTAGGAGAAGAAGGTTTAGATATTGGAGAAGTTGACCTTATAGTCTGTTTTGATGCTCAAAAAAGTCCAATTCGTCTTGTGCAGCGAATGGGTCGAACTGGGCGCAAGCGACAAGGCAGAATCGTTGTCATACTTGCAGAAGGACGGGAAGAACGGGTGAGTTAAGAATTCTCTCATTGTAGTAATTTTGAGCATTTCAATCTTATCACAAAACAATTGCATGAGGGTTGATTGAAATCCGGGGGAGCCTGATGATGGTGGTGAACTCTTTGCATTAATAGTTCAAATATACATTCTGGATTTGCAAATATACTTTGAGAATCCTCCTTTTGCATATGCGCATTTTAGAAATGCTGGAAATGTGGAAGTTTAGTACATCAAGCTTTCATCTCCCCCCCCCCCCCCCCCTCCACCCAGTCTTAATTCTTTCAAAACTTATGAGGTACATCAGTACAGGGAGTCCCCGGGTTACGTACAAGATAGGGACTGTAGGTTTGTTTTTAAGTTGAATCTGTATGTAAGTCGGAACTGGCGTCCAGATTCAGCCGCTGCTGAAACTGACCAGCGGCTGACTACAGGAAGCCCGAGGCAGAGTTGCTCCAGCTGCGCCCCCCCTCTAGCAGATGAGGGAGACGTGGGCGGCGGGACCGAGACGCGCCACGGTCCCCCCGCCCGGGTCCTCCGCGTCTTTGCTCCGCGTCTCCCTGGTCTGCTGGGGGGGGGGGGGGGAACAAAAGACCAGGGGGATGTGGAGCAGCTTTTCTCGCCCTGGAGGATGCGGGCGGCGGGACCACGGCACGCCTGGGCAGTCTCGCCGCCCCCGTCCTCGGGGTGAGAAAAGCCCCATTCGTAACTACGGATCCGACTTAAGTCGGATCGGCGTAACCCGGGGACTGCCTGTAATTGATAGACTGAAGCAAATAAGATTGTGACTTGCTTAAGTTCAGAAAATAATTGCAGAGCTGGCAATAGAGTCCAGGAGTCAGGAGGGTAGGAGTCAAGTAAGTCTTGTGGAAAGCCCCTTGCAACAGCAGTGCTGTGTGTGAGATCTGAGGAGATCTGCATAAATGGAAATCTCTAACAGAGCTGAGCATCCCACCTCAGCTTAACAGTCTCACTTGATACTATTCTGGTCCAAGATGTGATGTTTGTATCTGGCAGAGATTGTGGGATGGCAGAGATTTGATTCCCAGACAAGACAGAGATGTGATTGCCCTTCTGAGCAGTTCCTCAGGGATACTGTATTTGAAAAGAAAAAAGGACGGCCATGTGGTCTTTAAATGTTAAGTGGATATTTTCAGTTGCCACCCATAAAGTCTACTTGATTGCTGTTCATGTGGAAAAGCTCCCTATACCATGGGATACTAATGTGGTCCTTTGCTGAAGCTTCCTTTTGAAGCATTGGGTTCACGTGGAGGTAGATGGTTCTGGTCATTCGTTTGTAAGCATTAGATTCCAAACACCACTTTTGGACAGGAGCTAGGAATGGTGGGAGCAGGCAATCATTTCTCAGGTTGGCAGCCAAAGATTTTGAGAGCAACTAGAGTAAGAAAAGGTATGTGAAAGCTCAGCCCTATAAGTTCTAAAGAGAAAAAATATTCAGGACGATTGTCTGACACAACCATACAGATTCTTCTTCGAGTGCTTGCTCATGTCCATTCTGATTGGGTGTACGCGCGCCGCGTGCACGGATTCCGGAGCTTTTTTCCCTTAGCAGTATCCATCGGGCCAGCAGGGAGCCCGCTGGAGTGGCGCTGGTATACTGGTGCATATATACCCCTGCTGGCCCTCCCACCCCTCAGTTCCTTCTTACCGCCCGTGAGGGTAGCTGGAGCGTGCTTCAGGCTATTGCCTATCTCTTAGCAGCTTATCTCTTATCCGTTGTATTATAGTTCACAGTTGAAGTTTCTTATCTAGTTGAGTAGTTAAGTATTGTAAATAGTTATTTAGATAAGGGAGCAGTGGAACCCTCCCGGGAGGGAGGGCATGCCAGGGCCCCAGGGCTTTAAACCCTGTGCCTCCTGCTCCAAGCCTATGCCCTGCGGAGATCCCCATTCTGATTGCCTAAAGTGTCTGGGTGAGGCCCATCGAGCTGAAAGCTGCTCTATCTGTAAGAGCTTTAAGCCCCGGACTAAGAAGGAGAGGGACTCCCGGCTGAAACTCCTGCTAATGGAGTCGGCACTGCAGCTTCAGAGCGAGGAGCGGCCTCACTCTTCCCGCAGCGCACTGTTGGCGGCACCGTCGGACAGCAAGGCACCGAGGCGCAGATCGCCGTCACCGGTGCCGAGGGCCTCTAAAAGCTCGAGGGGACGCTCGGCAGAGAGGAGTGCCCAGAAGGTGTGCCCTAAGGAGGGGCACCTTTCTTCTAAGTCCTCTAGAAAGAGGTGCAGCCCGGACAAGGGCAAGAGCCCTGGGCAGCCCGTGGGGCTAGGAGAGGTCCGTCGGCCCTCCACCCCAGAAACTTTTGAGGCGGCCCGGGACCTCATTCACATGGCTGTGGATGAAGGGGAAGGCCCGGTGCCGCAGGAGCGGACCGCGCCGGCGCCGGCCTCAAGTGCCCCCCAGCAGGACATGGCCGGGTCGTGGGACCCTTTGGGCGAAGGGCAGGCCTCGGCCCAGCAGCAGCAGTTTCTCCCGGTGCCGGGGAGAACACTGGCACCGGAGCCAGGATGAACACCGGCACCGACCCCGGGCCCGCTCCCGACAGCACCAGCAGCGACTCCGGGAGCGTGTGGGCTTGCGACGCCGACGGCACTGGCACCGGGTCCGGTGCCGCAGACGGCTCCCTGGGCGGTGCAGGGCCCTGCGCCGTACTACGCGCCACCTGCGGTGCCGCAGCAGGCGCCCCGCACGGCACCGACGCTGATGCCTCTCCCGGCACCGATCCCTGCTTACTCCTTGGGACTATTAGGGTATGTCTATTAGACTATTAGGGTATGTCTACACTACAAAGTTAATTTGAACTAACAGCTGTTAGTTCGAATTAACTTTGCTAGGCGCTACACATACAAACCGCTAGTTCGAACTTAATTCAAACTAGCGGAGCGCTTAATTCGAACTAGGTAAACCTCATTCTACGAGGACTAACGCCTAGTTCGAATTAAGCAGTTCGAATTAAGGGCTGTGTAGACGCCTTCAGGTAGGGACTCACTCGGACATTCTGTCACTTCTCTCTCTCTCTCTCTCTTTCAAGTGACATGCCCACTTTTGATACGATGTACAAAAAATAAATGTTGTGTAATCCTGTTCTTTCTGTAGTTACACTTTTCTTGGGGGGTTCTTACTCAGGTAACATTCTCAGACGTGTCTGTGCTTTCTTCAGGGCTCTGTGTTATGCTCTGATTTATTTTCATAAATGAATGTGTCAAGCCATCGCCTCATCTCATTTAACTTGTGAGTGGGAAGGCAAGAATGGGGTGGGAAGAAAGATAGTGGATATCTTTTTGGTTAGTGTTTCTCCCTCCACCCCCAGGAACTTTTACGACGCGGACATGCTTTTTCTATGTAACCAGGTGGCCTGACGATTGTCATCCTTTTCCTTCCTCTCCTCATCCTCTGAGGAGGTTGGATTATGACACCTTGCCCACACCGCTGTGAACCACTTACTCACACTAGTAGCTCCATTGATTTCACTGGGGCTATTCATGTGAGTAAAAGATCCACAATCTGGGTTTGATGTGACACGTCAAATTTGGGCGACATTCTTTGGGTTTTGCAATACACGTTTGGGGACTCAAATTTAGTACATAACAAAAATATTTAAAAATACCTGAATGTTCAAGTGCCCTTTCAGTTCTCATGTTTATAAGGTAAAACTCTCCAGTAACAAGTGGCTTATCCTCTATTTTACAGACTTACAATCAAAGCCAGTCCAACAAAAAGAGCATTTACAAAGCAATCTCAGAAAACAAAATGCTTCACTTTTATCAGCAAAGCCCTCGTATGATTCCTGAAGGAATAACCCCAAAGTTGCACAAAATGTTTATCACTCCTGCAATAAGTGAACCAAATAATTCAAGATCGCTTTCCAAAGAGAGAAGATCCAGCTCCCTCCATCATAAATCCGCCCTTTTTTCCATGGGCTCAAGTAAGCGTACGATGATTTCTTTGTGTCTTGTGTAAGCTGATGTCTTGACTGCATTGTGGTACTGAAACATGTGCAAAACTGTTCATAAGTGTTATGGGTTGTTAGCTCAGTTTTAGTACAACACTGCTCGTTGATTTGAAATTGCCCTGTGTCATCAGAATGCTCTGCACATTTCTTATTTCTATCAGATAAGTGTACTTGCTGTGAGTGGAACAGAATCCATTACTGCTTAAAATCAGAGATCCTAACTATTTGAGTAATGTGTTTAAGAGACTATTTTTAGATGCAGTGTTTGCTGTAATCTCCCAGCCATCCTGTGGAACAGTGCGCTGCTTGATCATTGCCACTGAACAAAGTGCATGCAGTCGGACTTCTGAAGTTCTGGCAACCCCAGCCTCATTCCAGCCCTCACTTCCCCCAGTAGCCTGAGTGCTACCTAACTACCCAGGGTCGTAGGTTCAGGTGGTCAGGACTTTACTTAAGAATAATGCTTACTCTCAAGGATCAAAGGAAGGAAGGTCAGAGGTGCACAGCCTGTAGTACAGTCGTCATGCCATTGGCTGCTGCTCATATTGCAACTTTTAATACCTTTATCCCTTAGAGGACGAAGGCCCATCGAGTTCATGAATCCTGGTTAGGTGCTTGAGAGGTACTTGGTCTGAATTGATCTTAAAACTGTTACTGTTCTGCTTCAGAAGTAAGTGTCTGAGGAAAGAGGCCTAATTTCTCCATGCCTTGGTTTCTTAAGCAACTTCTCAGAAGGCCTCCAAGCAAGGGAGATTGGTAAAACTTACAAACTCTTTCAAACTCTGCTCCCTCCAGCTCCATCTTGTTTCCATCCTGTTGGCCCGGGCCAGACTCGGGCGTCACAGGGTAGAACATGTACAATTAGTCACTTTGTTCTCCTAGAACTGCAGCCACCTGCATATTCCACTTTTGCAGAAAACCTGACTCACAAATTTACCTCGGAGGCCTTGTCTACGCTGGGAATTTGTCAGACTTCCAGCAGCAGACAGTCAACCATGGTGGTGCTGCATTGTTGGAGCTGATGACTGCTTGAGAAAGCATAAGGACTTGGGGAAGGAGAGATTCTTTTTCACCTGATTCCTTCCAGCAGTTACAAATACCAGAGCTTAAAAGGAAGGGGAAGGCTTAATCATACTATAGGAAGAGGCAGAGAGTTTTCTGCTAAACCAGACAATTCCAGCCAAGGATTTTGAGCTTATTTCTTTTGTATTGAATCTTTCCCTTCAAGGAATCCTACTTTCACAGAAAAACATGTCTGCTTTCCCTCTTGACCTGGATACTGAGAAGATTAAGAGCTCATGAAATGGTTTAGACTTTAAAAGTGATCTACATAAATTAAAAGTGCTCCCCAAAGACTTCTGTGACTCCTAAGCTACACTCCATAAGATTGATCCAGCCATTTAATTTAATTTAATTTAATCAGAGTATTTACACTGTCTCCATCTCTGAGTTGTCTCACAGGCATGGTCACTGAAATGGGCAGACCTTTTCAACCCCACTTTTAAACTATTACTGAACAGGTCACTTCCTAACCTGACTTTTTAACGACACAGTAAGACCTTTGTGTTTGTCTCTGTAGGGTTGCGTATGTGACTGAATAGTGTGGAGTAAACTAACAGTTCTAAGTGTTGTATTATTTATAGGCAAATAACTATTATTGGAAAACTTACTTGTTACATACAGAATAATTTGTCATGGAGGAATGAAAATGCTGGTGAAATATTTGACTGCTTGACCTTGTTGCAGATGTCACCTTTTACTCGGTGTCTTCTAACTGCCAGTCAGAGCACATCTGGTTAGTACCCTGTCATTTGCCAGTGCTTTCACTTGAAACTCTGGTGTTGTGAACAGTGGTACAGGGGAACTGATGTTAATAATGAAAAGTATTTAAAAAATGAGCCTGGTGACAGGCTTGCAGTTTCTGATTGTTTCGTTTCTTACATGATCTTGATAGCCACATTGCTGGGTGTTGCATACCCAATGACTCAGCCATCCTGACTATCCTGGTCTGTCCCCATGTTTCTACAGCTGCTAGTTTTGATACTAAATTTTGCAGTATTGATTCATCCATTGAAGCGCATAACCATTTTTACACATGTAAAAATATATTTTTATGTTTTAATTGGTTGAGGAGCCAAAAATTAGCTACTGAGAGAGTCCTAGGTGGGTACAAAGTTAGTATCCACATCTGCAAAAAATATCCGCACATGTGGATAGCCATGAATATATAGCAGATATCCGCAAATTTGCAGGGTTTTAGCTGATGAGGTGAAACATCACATTAACTCCATACATGTTCAGTTTGAATGTAAAAACCATGCAGGCCTGTGATATTACAGTGCTGTTCAAAGTAGGTTACAAAAACTCAATAAAACTTGACTTGAGGAATCCTACCTGAATGTTTGGCTTGTGAAAGCAAATTAAAAAAAGGCTCCAAGAGTCCTTCTGAATGTTACATTACTTCCTGACAACACGCTTGAAGGGTTTGAGGATTTTGCAGTATGGTCCAAACATAATAGTATGGTGCGCTGGACATCATGGCTTCATTTTGGTTAACGGTAAATTTGTGTATTGCTTCCTAAGTGTTGAACATTCTGATCTGTTTGAAGGAGCAAGTTGTAGAACTGGGATTCTGTAGTACATTCCATCTCAAGAGATACGCTTTGTACTTCAGAACAAACAGATTATATTCACTTTATTAAGTAACGAAGATTTTAATTGAGCTCAGAAAGCCTGTGTCTTAATGTGTGTTAGATTTGTTCCCTTCAGGCAACAGCAATAGAAAGTTTGTTTTTTTTAAAAGTTACTAAAGAAGATTATTACCGTTGAAAAATAGTTCACAAAAAGGCAGATTCTTTAACAGAAGGTAATGGACACAGGGAAATAATGTGGTATTACATTGTAAACAATCTCTGAAAGCAGGACCAAGTCATTATTCACTCTCATTTCATTCACACTCATTTCATTGTTTGTGTTACCGTTGCAATTTTATGCCTTACAGAAAAATGACTTATCTTACCCAGTGGTGCATCATGTACGATACATTAAAAGGTGACACAAAACTGATTGCCGGTCTCAAAGCAGACTGTTAAAAACCTGGGCATGAACCCCCAACTGCACTAAGTGCTGACTCCTCTGAGACTTAAACAACCTCAACACCGAGTCACAGACAGTCCCTCTGGCCACTCCAAGTGAGCATATCTTTGTGATCGATGGTCCTTACACCAAAATCACAGCAATGTTCAAGTTCCTCCTAATCTCCAGGGACTGACTTCAGGTCAGTTGCACTTTTGGTCTCACACCAAAGACAGTGCTTGTAGCCAATCCGATAGTAACCTCCTGAAGCATCTGTTCCATTCTCCTTCTGCTCTTACTGTTAGGAAATTTTCCTAAGAGGTAATGTAAATCTGCTACTCCGTCTCTTGAACCAATTGTCTCTTGTCCTGTCTTTAGTCCTTTAGCTCAGTGGTCCCCAACCTTTTGGGGCTTCCATGCGCCTGGGGGCGGGGCCGCACATGCACCTCACGCCCAGGTCCCGGGGCGCAAGAATGGCTTGGGCTGGCCCTGATCACTCGGCGGGTGTACGTAAATGCCCCGGCGGGCGCTATGGTGCCCGTGGGCACCACGTTGGGGACCACTGCTTAGTTGATGGGTTCTCAGCCCATAAGTAGAGTTTCCAGTTACACAATCCAGCTAGAGTCAGTTTGGTATTGATGGGCCTCCTCTTTTGGGAGGGAGAGTTAAAGTGTGAGACAATTGACAAGCATTCAATAGAGGCCCAACTAGGGATGTAAAAACCACAGAAAATTGTTAACTGGTTAAACGATTTTTTTTAACTGGTTAATCACTGACCACGATCAGTGCGGGCTGTCCTTGCCCTTGAGTTAGACACTGTGAAAATAGTCTTCCAGGTGACTGCAGAACTGCATCGTGGTGGGGGGGGAGAGTCCCTGAGATAAGGCAGACTCTTCTGCTTGGCTGGATAGATTAATAAAGATGGGTGAATTGAGTGTACCACTGTTGTAGCCTCCTGTGGCCTATAGGAATTTAGATAATTTATTGCCCTTTTACTTTTATGGGAAGTAAAGTGTATGTGTGGTGTAAATGGCTTGTTTTCCTTTTTGGGACGTCCATTCACATGGAAGTTTGTGTGGAATCTTGTTTTTTGGGGAGAGAGTGTCTCCAATTTGAGAGCTTATTCTTGGTCGTCTCCTGTTTGCTGTAAAGGATACTGATTAAGTGGTTCCTTTTTTTTTTTTTTTTTTTTTTTAAGAGAGTCTCTTTCCAAATTAATTGGCCTCAGGTGCCTTAATGAGCCTAATGGTGTTCATTGACTCTGTGGGCTAAATGGGGTCAAGTATCAATTAGCATGGAATAGCCTTCTTTGTTTTGGTTACTTAGGTAATAGGGACATGCTTATCCTGTGGTTAGTATATCTGCCTTCTACTGCTCTTCTGTACCAAACTGGCCTGAGACTGTCACAAGTCTCTCTTACTCCCTGTATCCATCTCCCCCAAAATAGTTAAATAGGAAGTTTTTTCATGTTGTCTCTTGAAACTGCAATTGTGATAGCGTATAATGACACTGGTGCTTGCTTTCTAAATCCTTTGTTTACAGCTACAAACAATTTCCCTTACTGTGGATTTTTGGAAACACAAAAACATTACAAGTCTAATTCCTAACACTAAAACCAAACTGAGCTATTTCCCTCTGCTATTTAGGTCATGCCTTCTTTAAAGCCAGTCTTTGGTTGGGCTACTTAGGGCTTCTGTTTCTTTCCTCTTAACATCGAGCCCTGGCGCATGGTACTATTATGTAATGGATTGTAATGTAGCAAATTAGTAAACAGCTTTCTTCTGGCCCTGAGTTAGTATCTTTAAGAAATGTTGATCTTTATTAATCTTAAATAGCTTGGAGGGGAAGTAAGGTTAGTTTCAGGCAATGAGGTGAATGGGTGAGTATTTTAAAAGCATAAAGGGCTGAGAAACTTTCATCTTTCTGTTGATCCTTATTTTATCCATTACAAAAAACATCTTCAATAACAATATCTCGTACTAATCAAAGAACCTAACTAAATCTTAAGCACCCCTCATCAACTATTTTGTTTATACCATATTTCTGTACTTTTGGCCTTTCTCTAGACATATATTTACCCACATACTTGGAGGCACCAGCCATAATAAAAAATAGCTCAGTATTTGGTGTCATGAAGTTCCTGAATGCCTATCACTCACAGGTTAAAAAACAACACTGGCCTTTAAATTCAAACATGCCCTTTGGTAATGTAGAGATTCTGGGAGAACAGATAATATGCAAATACATGTAATATACAAGAACCAGAGGTCTGAAAAGGTTAATATTTACTACCAGTGTGGCAACAGAAATTTTGTTTTACTGTGATTGGTACCATATGAGGTCCTAATTAATATCTGTGTCTTTTTCCTTTAATACATAGATTTATTTTTCCTGAGATGTTTTCATTTTTACCCATTTGCAGGCACAAAGCAAACAGATTCTCATGAAAATTGGTGCCTCACATCAGAAGAATTTGAAGAATGGAGCCGCTTATATAAACTAAAAGAAAGCGATGGAGTCAAAGAACCAATATTGCCTCAAAGTCACTTTGAAACTTTAGAAAATATGGAGGAAATAGCAGTATGTTCAACCTTAATGTAATGTTAGTAGCAGACCCAGAGAAATTACAGAATGAATCTCCACCACTGATTTTTTTTGAACGTGTTTTTTTTTATCATTACATTAGAATAGATCTGATAATTTTACAGTGTAGAAATTGTGTGGTGCTGCCAGATGCTGACAGATACCTAATGAGTTTCCCAGACCAGGATTCTTTTCCATATACTTGAAAACAATCCAAAGAAATCCTTTGACGGGGAAAATAATCCCAAAGGCTTCTGGGGAGCAAATCAAATGAATTAAAAAGATTCTAAAGAAGCATATCTTAACAAATAAATATCAGAATGGTTCGTTCTCATATACAATTTAAGTACAGAGACTTATAGAATCCTAGATTGATTGGCATGTGAGACTTTTCTAATATCAGAGGCTCACTTCCTGTAAATTAAAGTATTTGCAGAATATTGTCATGTCTCCTGTTGCTATTATAAGGATAGGATACTTATTTTTGGTAGATACAATTTGTGTTAACACTTCCAAAGGTTACCTGCACTCCTTTGTCAAAAAAGATACTATATCCTCAGTGATGATACTCCAGTAACTGTGAGTAAAGTAAGAGCTCTGTTATCCAGCACTCAGTTTACCAGAAAGCTCAGTACTACTACTGGATTAGTTAGTGTCTGTATACTGTTTTCTTCTTCATTTATTTTGAAATCCCTAGTTTTACCTGGAGAAGGAAAGACTCCCACTCAATGGGCTATTTCATGATGCAAAAGAATAAATAGGGATCCCCATCTGTAACTTCACATTTCAGACCGGCGTGCAATGTGCATGACAAATGGCTTCAGTACAGAATACATAGCTCAGACTAAAAGCAGAGAATATTTCCTTTTATGAAAACACACATTCCCCCTTATAATAATAAGTTTATAAATCTTTTATTTTGGTCAGGACATTTAACGAGGAAGGTTCCCATAGAAAACTATTTGTTTTGTGAATCAATTGCTATATTGAAATGTTCATGATCATATTTGTTTGAAACTGCAGGCATCTCAAGCGGAAGACGCTCATAAACTTTCCCTATCTGAGTGGAGACTTTGGCAGAATCGTCCCTTTCCTACTCATCTGGTTGATCACTCGGCTCGTTGTTTCCATTTTATTGATGTTATGGAAATGATAGAACTGATGAGACATGAAGAGGTAGGCTCTTTGAGTTACTGGGTTTGACTTTTATGCAAGCACAGATATCCATCAACTACATAATTATAAAAAAGCAAATTTCAATAAGTTTAAAGGCTTATCTACACAAAAATTCACAGGGAGGTAAGCATGAAATTGCTAGGGTATATATTTAATGCGTAACAGCTGTCCCACATTAATTCCTTGTGTGGACACACTTATTTCACACTGAGTACTTTCAATTAAAAAGTGGATTAAGCTAAACCACAATAGTAGTTTAGGTTAATATTCAGTAATAGCTATTCTGCATTAGCTTTTCATGGCCTTCTCCCCACATAGACAAATCCAAATCAAAACGAAAGGAGGAAAAGTGTATGTAGTTTCTAAAGATGGCATAAAGCCCATACAAATATTCACTAAAATGAGTGTCTTAAATACCCCCCACTTGTAGTCTTTTAATTAGACTGTTTTTTAAGTAGTGTTTTTTTTCTGACATACATTTATTCTAGTTTTAATAGTTTTACATGTATATTTCTATTGAGGTGTAACTTCTCAGAAACCCACAATAGGAGAACTTAAACATACCAAGGACCAACATAATAACATCAGAGAAAGTCTTTGAAGAATATTAGAAGTACTTACATATCACTTGCATATATTAAGTGCACTCCTGTGAAAATGATGAGCTTGTGTATCATATAGAAGCACAGAAAAGATACTTGAGAAATATCTCACCAAAAAATGCTCTAATTTTCACACTTAGTATAAAATACTAAAATAAAGCCAGAACCTTCTCTATTGCATTCTAAAAGGTAAGGGCTAGGTCAAGAGCATGCCAATCAAATATACAGGTATGAAAATTAAGTTGGGAATATTATTTATTTCCTCAGGTTATCATTGATTGGTGGCATTTAGGTGTTTATAGTAATATACATGCTTAAGTGTGATTATCAACAGACCGATATATCAGAAGTGTGAAGAATTTAATTGGACAATATTCTGTGTTTTTATCCAGTTTAGTTTCAGCATAATTCACATATATTGCTCCTCCGTGTGCTGAAGTTTTCTGGGTCATCAGAATCTGTTGCTTAGCTGCCAAGGTTTCTTGAACAGCTATGGTTAATTGCTGGGAGAAAATAAAGACGATGCTTTTGCATTTCTTGCCAGGAAAGTGAGTTAATGGTAAATCACAAATACGCTTTTTTAGAGCTAGTTTAATTATCTTCATTACAGCCCCAGAACAGTGGAAGTCTTAAGCTCATTGAGAGCATGGATTCTCAGTCTGGAGTCATGAACATATTAAGGGGGAGGAGGCTTAAAATGTGGTCCCAGGATGGGAAGACAGTGCAGTCATGGCGTAGAAGATTGAAACGCTTTTCTAGTGTATCATCAGGACTGTACATTTTGGTTGTGGGATTTTAAGTATTTGTGCAGATTAATTTCCTGTTTACGTGAATACACAATATGCTTATGTAGTGCTCTGTGCCCTAGCTCATGAGCACTGCCACAAAACCCAGCAGCAATAAAATAATTCAAAGCAAGCAGGTCTGCAAGCAAGTTGGCAATAACTTACAGTACACGCTATTGAAAGTAGCTGATGAATGTAACAGTCACGGACATCTAATCTTCATCCACCATCAGGAGGAGATGGTTGACCAATGCAGTCTTTGTGCCAAAGCCAGATCTGTATCTTGACTGAGGAGGGTCAAGAAGATCAAAGGCCTCTTGCTGCAACCTTCTCCACAGTCTTTCCCAAGATGGGAAGATGTCAGTCTGACTGAAATTTCGCTACACAGGCCATATCAAGCCAAAGGTTTTTGAGCAAAACCCAGACTGTTTCTTTAAAACAATAGGCAACCTGCACTTTTGGAGAAGTATTAATCATCTCCTCAAGCAAGGAGATCTGGAACTTCCTTACTGGCCTTCCCTAGCCAAGAAGTACATGGATCCCATGTACAAGTTTTAGGATGAAGTTTTCTCAGCACCTCCATTATCTCAGTGATTACTGCTGATTGAAATTAGTCAGAAAGATGAGACCATGAGTCCCCCAAGGCCTTGCTCTGTCTCACCATTGAAGCAGATAGCCCATTCCTAATCTAATCAGTCTCCTCTGCAAAATAACATGTTCTTGCACTGGGGTGGGCTTACCCCAGCTATTGAACTCGGGCACTCTGGATTTACCAAGCTCTTTCTTCCACCCAAACCAAATCTGCTGTCTCAGATTTTGTGGATTCTGTGGTGGAGGAATACAACATTATTTGCTTCCTGCAAGGCCATGCAATATCAGTTTTCAAAATTTTTTGCTGCAACCAGTAAGACTTGGCATGAGATTTGTGCTGTTACTGGTCCATCTTCCCTCCTGCCTCATTTGCAGCAGGTCATCAGTAAATCAGAGTGACTTGTGAGAACAAAGCTAGCAAACAGGGCACAACTTGTATCATTTTGTAGTGCAGGGTAGCTGCAGAGTGAAGATCATTTGTGTATAAAACATTTTTAAGGGAAAAAATGTATAAAGTCACTTGTGGTGGTGAGAATACCACTTGCGTTAGCTCTGTAAAGCAGCTCCAGCATGAATCAGGCATTTGTGACAGATACATTTAGAAATTTTAGTGAAATGTTATGGTGGTGTGTGCCCTCTAGCAACCTTGGTGTCTCGGGGGTGCACCCACCTAGACTGACACTGATTCTCTGCTGGTGCCCAGCATTCATTCTTGTGTCTGTCATTCATTTCTTCTTGGGTGATCTTGAAGGGATAATGCCAGATAAACAAAATTAGAATGAGGAGAGATGAGCCTTGAGAGACAGGGTTCCATGCTCTTAGGTCAAAGCAGGTGAAAAGGCTTAGTCATACTAGCAGTCACAGCTTTGCTGTTCTTCGCTTCCGGAGAGGTGGAGTCCTAATGCTAGCTCTTCTGATTGTATTTTTGGAGAGAAGATTGTTCATATCCTTAATCATCAGTAAGGATCTTTCCCTTAATCTTTGCTGTCGCTAAATCTACGTCATAAGGCTTTGTTAGTTGTGGCAGCGGCAGAGATGCATTTATGCATAGGATTCAGGCAGTATTTTGAGAATTAAGCTGTTCATCCAAGAAGCAATGCAAAGGATGGGGGTGCTCCGAGCTGATAATAGATGAGCTGTGTCGGCGTATAGACAGGAGATATGGCACTTCCCTCTTTCAAAACAAAAGCCCTTCCCACAAGGAAGAGTTGTCCGTGATGGATTTGGGTACCTCAGAAAGATGGTAGCTGAAACTGCTATTTAATTGTTAAAAAAAATCTAAGTAAAATAAGATTTTTTTTTAAATTACTAGTGTTAATGGGATGTGGGGGCGTTTAAAATGACATCTTTAAGTGCAGGCTTGGCAGCATATATATATGCTCTAACTGATGTTTTCCTTTCAATATAACCTTTACATAAAAAAAATCCCTAAATGTATAAATTAAATGCCGCCTCTGGTTGGTTGAGCTATAGCACAATTCCAATGTAATCGCCTTATTTCATTGGTGCTTATTTGCTGAAGAACTGAAATCGCCTCCTCCAGATGTATACTGTCTCGAGGCAAAATGGTAAAGATGTAGCTATTCTAAATGTTGGATAAAATTTAAAAATATATAATTTTCTAAAATGTTATATTGGCATCCACTTGAGTGATAGAGCATGGTTTCACATTCATAGATCAAGTATAGGAGGCAGTCATGCCTGGCTAGTCATACATTCAGAATGCTCCCATGAAATAGGACATAAAAGAAAGCACTATTATTGCCTATAATATTGGTGAAGTCAGGACATTCCAAAACTTAAGCTTGCTTTGGCAAAGCTAACTTGATGTTATTGCACCCATAAGAACGGCCATACCGAATCAGAACGAAGGGCCATCTGGCTCAGTATCATGTTTGCCAACAGTGGCCAATACCAAATGCCCCAAAGGGAGGGAAAACAACAGGTAATCATCATGGGAACCCTCTCCTGTCATCCATTTCCAGACAAACAGAGGCTAGGGACACCATTCCTATCCTGGCTAATAGCCAGTGATGGACCTAACCTCCATGAATCTATCTAGCTCTTTTTGGAACCCTGTTAAAGTTCTAGCTTTCACCGCATCCTCTGGCGAGGAGTTCCACAAGTTGACTGCACTGAGAGAAGAAAAACTTCCTTTTGTTTGTTCTAAACCTGCTGCCTATTAATTTCATTTGGTGACCCCTAGTTCTTATATTGTGGAAATAAGTAAATACATTTTCCTTATTCACTTTTTCCATACCCGTCATAAGTTTATAGACCTTTATCATATCCCCCCTTAGTCTCCTCTTTTCTAAGCTGAAAAGTCCAAGTCTTTTTTATCTTTTTCCATATGGGACCTGTTCCAAACCCCTCATCATTTTTGTTGCCCTTTTTTGAACCTTTTCCAATGCCTAGGTATCTTTTTAGAGATGAGGCAACCACATCTGTATGAAGTATTCAAGATGTGGATGTACCTTGGTTTTGTATAGAGGCAATAAGATATTCTCTGTCTTATTCTCTATCCCTTTTTTAATGACTCCTAACAATCTGTTTGCTTTTTTGACTGCCACTGCACACTGCTTGGATGTTTTCAGAGAACTATCGGCAATGACCAAGATCTCTCTTGAGTAGTTACCTGTAGCTAAATTAGTCCCCATCATGTTGGATGTATGATATAACACCCACTGTAAACAAGAGACGAAGAACAGGAAATACTGTAGTTTAGTTGATGGTACTAGAGGTCTTTGACTTGCCCAGTTTTGGAGTTGTTAGTCTTGCAAAACTAACATTTTGTTATGAAATTAAATGCCAAAAAAACCCACAAAATCAAAAAGGAAAATAAGACTCTGAACACAACTGACTAAAAGATTTGGCTTAGCCAGTAAAGTTTGTAAATTTCTTTGAACCAACAAATGCAGGCTTGGCTAAGCATTGTATTTGAGCTGTTTTTGATCCTTGTAACAGTTGTGCACATGGAACTTTAAGTATAATGAGAAATTCCATTAATTCAAAGGACACATTTAGGTGTTTTCAGGATCAAGGCATCAAGAGATAGACACCGTGACACACGTGACAATATCCTGGGCGCACCTCATGGAATTAAGTTAACCCTGATTGAACTGCTTTTAGTATCTTGGGGTGGGATTGTGTGGGACCTCGGTAGGAGGAGGAAGGATTAGTGCAATCTCTAGGAGATAAGTGAACTTCAGATAACTATGCTGAACAATACAGCAGACTCGATTTTGTCTTTGGGACAATGTGTGGGATGGAATTTCTAGCAAGTTCTAGGGTGGAGAGGATGGCAAAACACCACTTACAGGCTCTGCCTTTGAAGTCTTGCCCCGAGGCGGGCTCTTTCTGTTTTCTGATTACCTGTGAGGTGAGAACAGTTCAGTGAACCAATCTGGATTCACCAGAGAGGCAGACAAAGGAAAGAACTTGTGAATAAACAGCTGATTCAGGGCTTTTGTTCTGGTCCAGCAAATGGGCAGGGGTTAGGGTTAGGGTTAGGATTAGGGTTAGGGTTCATGGAAGGCCCCAGTACTTAGTGAAGAGTTGGAAGGACTTGGTTGAGCTTTTACGTTAGAATAACAGGTGCTTGCTTAGAAAGAGCTGGAATGTTGTGTACAATCTCAGGGGAGAAGTGAAGTAGCCTGCTGAGGCAGATTGTCTTTTGCGGGGAATAACCCAGTGAATTCAGGGAAATGTTCAGCCTAGAAATACTCTGGTCAGCAGGGCCAGAGACGTGCCTCTGAGGCAGCAGGTGGGGCGCTGGAAGTCTGAAAGTGCATGTGCCCTCACTGGACTACTAATGGGGAATACAGGTACGGTGGCCCTGAATTGCGACAGGCATAATACATCTAGGGATAGGCTACAGACTTTGTATTCTGTGCGGTCAGAAGCAATTTTCAGATATCATTTTTAAGGACCACAGTGTTGCTCTTCAAACTAGAATATCTCATTCACGTGACTCAACAGTGTTCTGTTTGAAGCCAGCAAATGCACTGGAAGTACGTGGTGAAACGATCAGGGAAAGTTACAGTACTTTATTCATATACATGTTTTAACATTGACCCTGCTCAATACATGTTTTGTACATTCTCTATAGGTATGTATCAATGAGGAAAACAAACTATTATCCTCTTGTCACTGTGCTCTTTTAATCTGGTTTTGAAGAAAACTCCAGCTGCAGGATAAATTTTTCATACTGTAAAGACTAAACAATTACAATTAAAACATTTGAACATTTTTAAAAAGCGCTAGAAACTAAGACTAGATTGTTGCACTTTAATCTTTCATTTAATAGAGTTTTGAGTTTATTTTGTTTTATGGCAATTCAGTACCTAATAAATGTTGTTTAAGCTTAATCTGTTTTAGCCTGTTTCTCATGTATTCAAAGAATAAATTGGAACATTAGAAATATATATATGACCCTTCGTGGCAAACACGCCTACTGCCGGAAGCTTTTAATGCCTGTGTGGCTTTATTACTACGGCAACGAGAACTGGGCAGATGGAGGGGATTTTCTACCGACTGTTAGCAAGGATTTCTGTGTAACGTGGTAACAAACCAAGTTGACCCTTAAACTCCAAACAGTTTAATAGCTTTTAAACATCTTGGCTATGTCTACATTGGCCCCTATTCCGTAATAGGGATGCTAATGTAGCACTTGGGAATAGGCAAATCCGCGGGGGATTTAAATATCCCCCGCAGCATTTGCATTAACATGGCTGCCGCTTTTTTCCGGCTTGTAGATAAGCCGGAGAAAAGCGCCAGTCTGGACGCGATCCTCCGGAAAATAAGCCCTTTTCAGGAGGATCTCTTATTCCTACTTTCAAGGAGATGGCTCTGATGACAGCCCAGCAATCTAAGAATACGTACTACAGGAAGGAGGAGAAAGGTGAACATCCAAAAATCTCTCAAGTGCCTCATCTCTTTCCTCAAGTGTTGAGGAGCATGAGGAGGCAGGACATACATGCTGAGTCGAGGGTAAAGATTTACCACTAAAGCAGAATTTGCCATCTCTCTTTGTTCCTCCGAAGCAGGAGGAATGGGAGGCTCTTGACAAAGGAAAGACTCGGGTTGCATACCCAGAAATCCCCTGGCACCCAGGAAGCTGTCTGCTTCCTCCTTAAGGCTGGTGAAACAGAGGTATCCCTTGGAAAATGCATACTGTTTCTTGCCAAGGAAGATTTCCATGAGGGTGTGAACACAGAAAGATAGATCCCACCCTGAGGGACTGTGAAACTTTAGCTGCCTTTACAGTCTTTTTGGCCCGCAGGTGCTTCACTAAAACCACAATGTTCTGATGCCATAACTCCAGATACATGACACAATAAAAGTAAACATCCCTAGATACTGTATTCATGGCAGATAAACCCTTGGGCTCATGAGTCTGGCAGCAACAGTTATGGCAGCTAACTTTGTCCAAGTGCCAGATCTGACTTATCCTGTGGTCTACTGATAATTATTGAGAACAAATCCAGCCTCAGTATTTTCAAATGAAATGCTGTTCTAAGAAATGTAATAAGATGGCAATCAACAATATGGACGAGCCAAAAGTTCACGTCTTGCTCCACCAAAGGCCACATCTCTTCCTACGAGGGCAGAAGAGCCTTTCATTCTTAGCTACTGAAAAAGGTGCCTAAGAGAGAACTTCTCCAAAATCAGAAATCACAGCCTTTCGATTATGCTAGTTCCCTTGTACAACACTGCTAACATTCTCATTCTGTTGACAGATAGTTACAATAGTTTGTGCCTATCCATATTTTAACAAACTGTTGGTGGTCTTGATTGCAGGTGGTTCTTGTTTTCATTAATCTTCAGATATTTTGTGTTCCGGGTAAGGAAAAATAAAGACACTGGGGAAATTAGCTGTCAAGTTTAGGGGTAAGGGGAGTTAGCAAGTTATGCGATTTCCAAGGGAAGCAGGTTTTAGTGGGGACCTGGAGGCTATGCATCCGCTGTGTGCCTGTGTACTGAGGCATTAATGTGTTACAGGCTCCCTTGGCACTTGAAAGGGTGTTACAAGGAAGAGGGAGGAGAATTGTTCTTGTTAACCTTTCAAGATAGTCCAAGAAGCAGTGGGCTCAAATTGCAGCAAGGGAGGTTTAGGTTGGACATTAGGAGAAACTTCCAGCATGTCAGGGTGGCCAAACACTGGAATAAATTGCCCAGGCAGGTTGTAGAGTCTTCATCATTGGGTTTGAAAGAGAAAATAAGACAAACTGTCAGGGATGGTCTAAACCAGAGGTGGATAATTATTTTTGATTGGGGGCCACTCCAAGAATTAGGTAAGTGGCCAGAGACGTCACTTTTCTAAGGGTATGTCTACACTTGCACTCTCTTTCGAGAGAAGGATGCAAATGAAGGTATTTGAAATTGCAAATGAAGCCGGGATTTAAATATCCCACACTTCATTTGCATAGTCTTGTTACGGCACTATTTCGAAATAACAGACGCTGTTAAGACGCGGTTATTTCGCGAGAAAACCCTTCTCTCGAAATAACCCTTATTCCTCATACAATGAGGTGTACCAGTTATTTCAAAATAGTGCCATAATGCGATTATGCAAATGAAGTGCAGGATATTTAAATCCTGGCTTCATTTGCAATTTCGAATGTCTTCATTTGCATCCCTCTCTCGAAAGAGGGTGCAAGTGTAGACATACCCTCATTGATTAATGGAGGGAAAGCAGAGTCTGGGATGGAAGTTGGGTACAGGAGAGAGCCCTGGGTAGGGGATTGGAGTTCAGGAGTGGTCTGAGATTTGGGAGGTAGTTTGAATGAAGTAGGGGGATGTGACCTGATGCAGGGTCTGGGAGGGGCTTAGGTTCAGTAGAAGATTCTGACCTGGGGGAGGGATATAGGAGGATATGCAGGGCATGGGAGCAAATCGTGTCCAGGGCAGAGGGGTAGGAGGGAGTGTAGAGGGTTGGATTATGACCTGGGTCAGAATGGAATTGTCACCTGGGGAGAGGTGCAGGAAGGAGTGCAGAGTGTTTGGGTTATGACCTGGGGCAGAGAATTGGGGTTGGGTGCCAGACTACAGGCTCTGGCCAAGAGGCACTTCCATTTACTGGAAAATAAAACTTTTATGAGTCCATTGTCTTGTGGCGTTTATCTCTGGATTTTAAAATAGTAAGTAACGTGTTAATGTAGACTTTAGCCTTAACATTTGCCCAAAGCAGGTTATGGAGTTTTTCTTGTGAATTGTAGTTCTAATAGCCTACAGATTTTTTTTTAGATTATAGAAATGGGAATTAAAATTAAAATAAATCATCACTTTAAATGCAGCCAAGAACCCCATGTTAGTCGTTGGAACTTACGTATTTATATATTTTGTGTTTTAGGAAATCTATTCCTTTTCTAACTGAATTCAATAATTCTAGACAAGGTTGTTGCTTTCGCACAGTAATGTGTGAGAGGAGAGAGAGTTGTTTTCCTCGGTCTCATGACCTACTTTACTGAGCAGCTGATGTACTATTAAAACTCGCTAGCTTGTGGAGTAGTTTATCAGATGACATTTTAAATCTTTAGAAATTGCATGTATTCAGGCTAAAATGTGACTTTTGTAACTCTTTGCACCCATCAGTAAGTAGTAAGCAGCCTTGTTTGGAGAAACCATTTTGTATAATTTAGCATGGCGCTAAAGCATACTAGAACATTTATGTAATTCTATGTAAGCCTGAAATTAGGACAGATGTTAGTAACCTAGATGTTAGAAGATGTTTGAGCTGTGGCCATGCACACAGGACACATGGTAGCGCTCTACGTTCCTCATGTATATATTAGCTGTACATTGTCTGTGTTCTACTGGATACTTGAAGAACTTCACTTAGATCTTTAAACATTAATTTGTCTAAAATTAATTATCTTTTGCTTTTTAAATCAATTCTCCAGTGTATGGGTTTCCTACTTAATGCAGAGAGAACTAAAAATGATGCCTGTCAAATTCTCTTTATCTGAGATTCTTTTATAGTCTGCAAAGCAGTGATGAAATATATCCTAGAGCTGAAAGTGTATTACAAACTTATAGCTTTTGCTAACTGTCATTCATTCTTCAGAGTTTCTAAAAAGCTATGATGAAGCTTATTTTTTTTTCCTTTCACCTTTGTGATATTGTCTGATCAGACACGGCACGAATTGCATACCCTGCCACAGACGATACAGACGTCTTTGCAGAGTAATACGTAGTTTGGGGAGTTGTAAATGGACACCCATCCTGGTTTGGGTAGTTTTCCAGAAATGCACGGTCTAGAAGCCCTTTTCAGAGAAATGTCCTGGATTCTCTGGATCCAGGACTAAGTCTGAAGCAGAATTGCAATTGGGCCAGTGTGGGTCTCTACCACGTACTGGTAAGTAGTAGCTGCTGGGAGTGGTCTATGCATGTTCAACATTAAAATGCTTGGAGGGCAGCACTTTAACATTGCTGCCCTGATAGTCCACCTGCCACATTGTCAGTAAGTGCCAGCAACACTGCTGGACCAGAAGGGCCACCAACAGGTGAGGGAGGAGCAAAAGGGGCAACTGCCCTGGGGCCTGGTGATTTAGAAGAGGCTGGGGCTCCCAGCTACTTCTGCCGCAGCCCTACTGCTCCTGTGGTGGCCATAAATGGCTGGCTGGGGGAGTGTGGTCTCCAGCCACACCCCACCTTGCCCAGGAGCCCAGCTGCTCCAGGCTGCATATCGGTAAGTCTCTTCTTGAAGATGTGAGGTAGTGTAACATTGATGCTCAAAGTATCTGTTCTAGTCTGAAAGGCTGTGAATGCTGCTCAGTTTCCTCCACAGTCATCTTCAGAGAGACAACCCCTGTCGGTCATTTGTGTTCCAAATCTGGTAAGGAGCTAGAGCCACAGGTCAGTTCTGATTGTGTTTCTACATTGTCAAGGGTTGACATAGCCTCCTCCAATCCAAACAATAGATCCCGTGTGCCGGAGGGGGGGGGTCTTTGTAAACAGCTTCCCTCCAGAGATTGTTTTAAGGCAGGGACAGACCATCTGGCCCCCCAAACATTCTTCCATCCTGCAACTGGAGGGAAATGTCCCTTGGCGCAATGGGTTCTTAGGCAGGCTGCCTGCCTGCTATGGTCCCAGCCATGCTGCTCCCAGAAATGGCCTGGCTGCCTGCTACTGGCAAACGCATCTCTGCCCACCCCTTGGGAGTACGAGGCAGCAGGTGTCCGCGTTGCCCCTACTCCCAGCACCACCCTCTGTTCCCATTGGCTGGAAACCAGCCTATGGGAGCTTCGGGGGTGGTGCATGTGGGCATGGGCAGCACACAGAGAGCCAGCATTCTGGAAATGGTGAGCGTCTGCTCTCTGCAAAAAGGAGTCTCTAATTTAAAGTGTCTCAAGTCGGCTTCCGAAAAACTTGAGGCACCCAAAATCACTTTGTCACTTCTGGAAAACGTGTTAGTCTTTTAGTAAAGTCTTCAGGGGGGATTTGAAACTATTCCAGCATATCTCATTTTGTCAGTGATTTACAAGAAATCACACTTTGGCGAAAAGGCTCTTTAACTCTCTGCTGGTGGGCACCTTACACAGTTTGGGAGGAAGGCATATTCCTAAGAGGGACTTATTTCAAGAATGACAACATATCAAGGCATTCTCATTATTTCCACTGGACAAACTATACACTGGATGCTTGGCTTGCATGGAACTAAAAGGAGAATAGATCCCCTGGACAGTTACGGAAGGATGGAAAGTTGCTAGATACTCCTTAAAGATGCCACCACTACAACATTTTCACCTCTGGATCTCAAGCTCCCAGGACAAGATGGAGCTCTAAGCTCTAAGAATTGTTTTACTTTCTGACACAGTAATAATTCCAGCAACTCAGGGACCTCCTCCAGCACTTGGTCATGGGGGTTTAATCGTTGGGCACTCTTCTTTGCATTCTAGTTCCCTTGTCTGAAATCCAGGTCTTTTGGGTGAGGTACAAGCACAGATGGTGAAGGGAGCTGAACTGACTGTAGCAGCAATGGATATTTTAAGGAAAAGTTCAAATGCGACAATGTCACGGAGGAAAAAAGATGTTAAATATGTTCTCAGAAATGTGTTTTTAGTTAACTGTTACCATCAAGTCAGCAGAAGAAGCTCAGAATAGCACAGTCTGTTAACCTTGTTAAAACACTAACTTTTATTTTTGGTGGTCTTTGTTTTAAAAAAGATGTAGGTCATAATTTTCAATCCTGGATTCCTAAATATATATGTAAGAGCTGAACTTCAGGCAAACGTCACTGAAAAAACGTGGCCTTAGAATCCAAAGGAGTTTTTTCTATCCCATTTTTGGGCATAGGATCTTGGTATTTATTTTTAATGGTTTTATGAAAATGTCTGTGAAAACCGAAATCTATTTGTTTTTAACTGATTTTAAATGTTCCATTTGTTTTTCTCGCCAGGGAGACTGTAGCTATGAACTGGAAATTCAACCTTATTTAAATATGAACGATATTAAAACCTCAGATGCTCAAAGGACTAAATGTCTTTCCACCAGCAACTCCAAGGCTCAGAAGGGTTTTTCATCCAGAAAAAACGTGGCACAAGTATCAAAAGCAAAACTTGGTTCATATTCCTTAAGCGAGCTTGATACAGAGTGTATCTCACTGTTTAAAGCAACTAACTTCAAGAGCACTAAAAGAACATCAGCATTAAATTTGGAAGTTCCTGTGCTGTGTACGGAAGTTAACATTTCAGATTCTTTTTCAACTGCAGAAGATCCCACTTCTGAATGTACTGGACAAAAAAGTCTACCAGATGATCATGCAGAAAATATGACATTTGGCTCAAATAAATGTAGTGCCCCAATTGATCTCAGTGGAAATGCTACTAGTTGTGTAAGTGAAGTAGTAAAGGAATATAAATCTGTAAATAAAGCCTGTAGCTCACTAGAGAGAAACTGTGTAGATTCTGGGTACAGCAGCCTCACAGATGAGAAATCTCCAGTTTCATCTAGCTTGTTCTACCTACCAGAATCAGAGTTGGATTCATTTGCACTCAAGCCTCCAACTGAGGACCCTTCATTTATAAAAATATTAACAAATGTAAAAAGGCTTTTGTCACAGTCTCCTCCACCTTTGAATAAACTCGATAATTATGAAGGATTGGAGAGAACCAGAGAAGATAAAATCGAACAGACTGTTTCTTTTCAAAAAGTTATTTCCAACACATTCCTAGAGGGATTGCAGGGCAAAACCTGTGACACTTTCACTGAGTTTCTGAACCCATCACTTCCCCCTCAGAAATGTTCGGAATTAAATGTCCCCAGTAAATTGTGTTCCTCTCTAAGTAGTTGTCCTTCTGAACCGAGCTTCCTTTCTGAGGCTTTTGTTGGCAAGATAAACAATGGTCTAAGCTGGGGTGGCATCTTCAGTTGTGACAGTGGTGAGCGCACAGAAATTCAAAAGGAAAACCCAACAATGGTAGATCATGTTCTGACAAATAGTCCTTCAGACAGAAATTCAGTTGATGGGTATAAAAAGGATTCTGAAAAGTTCCAGAAAAATATGGCCACTGACCAAGATGAGAGCGTAAATTTATTTGAAGATGAACATTTTTTTGATGCTAACAATGCAAGCCTTTCTAAGTACAATTGCGAACAATTTTTAGTGGCATCAGTTTTGTGTGATAAAGATATTGCACCAAGTGATGGACAGATTTCTGAATGGCATATTTCAGATGAGTGCTTTGATGCAAACCCCAGAGAATCATTAATAAACTGTGGAACCAAAACTTTGAAAGTATCTGAAGATTTGGGCATTGTCAACAAACCATTTCTGGATAATGAAGATCTTTATGACTGTTCTCAGGAATTGTTCCCTGTTAACTTTGATCTGGGGTTTTCTATCCAAGAGTCTGAGGAAGAAATCTTAGAACAAACAGATATGCATACTAGTGTTATTCATAATTCCGATGGTCTCTTGGGCATTTGTGCAGATGTTAAACCTTCTAGAGTTGAAACTGAGTTATCCAACAGTAACTTGAGACATACATCTCCACCAAAACTGAAAGATGAAAGCACTACAAGAACAAACTGTTCTACACCATTGTCCTCACCAAATCAGAACTCCACTCACGCAAAACTTACTGAAAACTGTATCCCACTCATTTCTCCTTTGAAGCAAGCAGAAGAAAAAGAACATGGGTCATATGACTCGTTGGCGTCTACATTTTCCACACCGAAAGGTAGAAAGGTTATGAATGTAAAAGTCCTCAAAAGAATTTCTATGAATGCTTTTTCTAGAGTCATGCAGGAAATTCCCCAGGTGCTGCCTCCAAAAAAAGTTTTGCTAAATTCAGCCTTTGATACAGAAGACCTCCCCTCAGGAAAGACTGAAAACCTGGACCATAGACAGCTGCATGTTTCCCAGACGTTTCCTGTTGAAGGTAATGTGTCACAGTTAAAGAGTTGCTCATTCTTCCACTAAAAAACATCCTTCTGTAGAATTCAGTAAGTTATGAATCCTTGACCTTTAGGGTGTGACCTCAGGTGGATGGGGGAAATCACAGCCTCTAGATTTCTGGAGGGCCCAATCTTTGTGGCTTATGTGGGAGGGTGGGGTGCCCAAAACTCTTGCTTTAATAATAGGGTCACAGTATGGATAATTCAGATTAGCAAAGCAGCAGCTAATTAACTCAATAAGTTATTGCCTCATCACCCTTGAGCTTTCATACATAGCAGAATTATTCTTTGTTCACGAAGGGCTCCTTTGGATTACAGCCGAGGGTGCTTTTTCTTGGCATCATTCAGACTCAGCCTGAGTTATGCAGTCTGTGAGAAGCGGCAGTCAGAAAAGCAAACAATGTTAGGAATAATTTTAAAAGGGATATAGAATAAGACAGAATATCTTACTGTCTCTATATATAACCATGGTACGCCCACATCTTGAATACTGAGTACAGATGTGGTCCCCTTGTCTCAAAAAAGATATATTGGTATCGGAAAAGGTTCAGAGAAGGGCAGCAAAAATCATGAGGGATTTGGAATGGCTCCCATATGGAGAGTGATTAAAAAGACTGGGACTTTTCATCTTCAAAAAGAGGACACTGAGAGGATATGATAGAGGATATGATAGAGAATAGGTTAGATAGACATCTGTCAGGGATGGTGTAGACGGAGCTTGGTCCTGCCTTGAGGGTGGGGGGCTGGACTCGATGACCTCTCGAGGTCCCTTCCAGTCCTATGATTCTATGATTCCATAAAATCATGACGGGTGTGGAAAAAGTGAGCAAGGAAAAGTTATTTACTTATTCCCACAAAATAAGAACTAGGGGTCAACCAAATGAAATTAATAGGCACAAGGTTTAAAACAAACAAATGGATGTTTTTTTTCATGCAGTGGTGCATAGTCAATCTGTGGAACTCCTTGCCAGAGGATGTACTGAAGGCCAGGACTTTAACAAAAAAGAGCTAGATAAATTAATGGAGGTTAGGTCCATCAATGGTTATTAGCCAAGATGGATAGGAATGGTGTCCTTAACCTCTGTTTGTCTGGAAATGGATGATAGTAGGGGGATCATGTGAGGGTTCCCTGTTCTGTTCACTTCCTGTGGGGCATCTGGCATTGGCTACTGTCGGCAGACAGGATATTAGGCTACATGGACTTTGGTCTGACCCAATATGGCCATTCTTATGTTCTATAAATATAGGGAATATGGCATCTTTCAGAATACATCAAATGGTGTAATTCCTTATAGTTCACTAGAAAATTAATATACAGCCTACTGCAGGTTTGGTAAGAATAATTTTTAGTCTGTTCTACTTCTTTTTAGAGTGTGTGGTAAGAAAACAAGAATGTGGCAACTAATCAATAAATAAAAACGTAACTTGGCCCCTAGTAATATAGGGTAATTCCCTTCACTTCCATTTTTTGCACTTACATTATTCCCTCCACTCCATCTTCTACGCTGCAGGGGAAACTATTACAGTACAAAGAAAAGGAGATTGACAGTGTGTATCAGTAGGAAAATACTTGTTTGGGTTACCGGGGCTAACTGGAACAATACTTACTACGTCTGTCAATAAATAATTATGTTTTCAGTCCTCATTCAAAGCTAAATAGATTTTGATTGTTCAGTCAGAGCTATATTGTGCTGTGGTGAATGTTTTCTTACAGTTGTTATCTGTTTGTCACTCCTCAGTAGGAAGTAGCAGCGAAAGTGAAGAAGAGATTGTTTTCCAAAGGAGACATAAGAAAAAAGGAAACGTTTTGAAATCTCCTGATGTGAGTCATTCAGAAGAAGAAAGTTACGTTAAATGTCAAAGCAAAACTCTTTTCTAGAATCTGTAATGACATTTTAATTTATTTCTGTTTACCAAGGTTCAGAATAACAGTGATTTTGAATCACCAGTTCATGCTGTCAAGAAGCGTAGGCATCCAGTTAACACAGTAAGTAAATGTTTGAAGAAGACGTAAAGAAAATGTCTAAAAAACAAAACATTTGTCATCTTTTTTTTAAAATGGCAAACACTTTCCCAATCGCTATAAAACCTCTCCAGCTTTTAAAAAAGTTCTGTTTTAGTGTACTGTAAAGGATACTGTCTCACTAACAGAAAGCATGCAGAATACTGCTGCTTGTGACCATACAGACTTGAGAACTGGGCAGCCATAGATGTACTTGTGGGGCGGGGGCGGGGAGGATAAACTACAACAGACACACAGAAAGGGGGTGGCACAATCAAATTTGTTTGAGAACTACAGACTTAGATAATAGCGGCCATTAAAAAATAACAGCTGAGTAATTATGAATGGTTGCATGACCTATTCTTTTCCTTGTTTGTAACATACTCTAGTCAGAATCCTCTAGTGATGAGGGCATAGATTTTCACAAGAAATCCAACAAGAATGCACATTGTGACATGAGCCATAACAGGAAACAACTAAAAGGTGTCAAAAGGCAAAAGAGTAATGACTTTATATTCAAGGTAAGAGCTTTGCATGTTGCTGTGAATGTGGTTGTATAGATTTTAAAGGCCTGGGATAGCTTGCGTTTCAATGATACACTAGTTAATTATTAGGTTTTCAGAATTATATAGACAAATCTACTGTGTGTGTAAGATTTTAAAACTTAATGAACAGAAATTCTTTTGTGACTTTTCTTAAGCAGTTTAATCCCTCCCCCCCCTTCCTTGTTTACATGTATATATTCCCCTTTGTTCTGAATACAGATAACACAATCGGGGTCCGGTTTGAGAAACTAGGCAGTGCACTCAAGCTGAAGACAGTAAAAGTAAACCAAGAGCTTACATGGGGAATGTAAATGTCCATGTTTTCTAACTTGTCTCTCTTAAATAGTCTAACTGGGGGAAATAATTTAAAAATAAAAATGGCATTAAGGAGCATTCTCACACCGAGACCATGTGACTTTGAATTGCATGCCACGGAATCTTGAACTCTGCCCTATACATCTCTGTGGCATGTTATGGCCCGGGGGTATCACTGGTCGACTGTGGTTGTGTCTACACTGAAGCTTATGTCCGCATCATTTGTCATGACAGGGGGTGAATAAACCCACCTCCTTGAGGGTATGTCTACACTGCCACCCTGGTTTGAACTATGGTGGCTAATGTAGGCATTCGAAGTTGCAAATGAAGCCCGGGATTTAAATATCCCAGGCTTCATTTGCACCTTGCCGGGCACTGCCATTTTTAAATCCCCGTTAGTGTGGACTCCGTGCCCGCAGCTACACGCAGCACAGAGTAGGTAGTTCGAATTAGGCTCTCTACCTTCTCCTCTCTACCGTTACTCCTCGTGGAACGAGGGTGGCAGTGCAGACATACCCTCAACGCTGTGGAGGAGGACCTCGATGCACTGAAAACACAGCGACAGTCTGAAATAAATTAAAAGTGAAAATTGCACATCACGAGACCCGAAAAAGGTACATTGTCTCCTCAGGGTGAGACTTGCCAGGGACTTGTGCGTAACCAGGGCCTAGCCCATTGAAGGGATTAGAAAACACTGGCAGTTTAAAGTTAATCCGCTCCTACCTAGGCAGCTAACGTGAAGGACCCTGAATAGGTATCATGTAACCACAACAAGCTGGAGGAACAATGCTTGTTGCATTAAGGACAATCTGCAAGTGAAGGAGATGCATTGGTATGAGCCTTGCTAGGAGGGAAATACCCTAATCGAGCCGCCTGAGCACCAGGGCACGCTTTGCTGCTTCTGGGTCATCCCAGGGTACATACTGACGCCCCGCCTGCACGGAGGGTTAAAATGTCACACGCAGTCCAGCACTTGGGACGGGCAGGATTGAAGTGATAGTGAGGCTCTTAACGCTGTTGGCTACGTAGACTGAGTCTCCTTGGTGCGTGGCACTCAAAGGCCATGAGGTCATCCTCGCCCTGGAGAGCTGTTTGCCACCAGCACACTCTTTGTGGGGACAGAGAGGCTGTGCAGAGGGAAGAGCAGAAATACGGGGGCTGATGCATCCAGCTGGTACCATCATCTACGCATTTCTGCAGGTCTGAGGCTGAAGGTGCAGAGTCTCTGCAGCATAAAGGGTCCTGCTGTATGTAATCTGTGGGCTGATGAAATTCCAGCCCATGCGTCATGACTAGGGCTTGGGCGGTTAGGCCTTCTGCTCCACACCGGGGCAGTCAGAGACCAAGAACAGCTTTGAGGGTCAGAGTCAGAGATAAGGGTCAGAGCCGGGAGCCCATTGCTACAGCTGGCTGGGCCGTCCGTCCTGTTGCCTGGACGCTTCCTGCAACTCCTCCTGGGCTTGCATAGGGAGTTTGCACAAGTGAGGAGTCACTGGGGAAGCTGTCAGTCCCAGCCATTCCAGGGTTCTTCCTGTCGTCTTTATGGTCACAGGGTCTGTGTGACAATGCGCAGGCCCTATCCTGGCTGGTGGCATTGGCACATAAATAGCAGATGCCCTGCACCCCGCAGGCTGCACCCCGTGGGGAGAAGCAATCTCACCAGGAGCTGTCTTGTAGAGAAACACGGACAGGCTTTCCAAAAGACTCACTGTCACCATCGCGCTCTCTGTTTGCATTGGCTATGGAGGCCTATCTATGGTCGGGCCAGAACACAGACTCGACTGTCCAAGCAAGCCAGTAGTGCTCTGTGTGAAGAGGGGTGCAGAGAGGGACGGTGTGTCACAGATCCCCTTTCCGTCAGGTGATGTGTAGAATACTGAGCCTTGGTGCCAAGATCCTCACGTTAGGTCACTTTGCCCAGAGCTGAAACGATGAATAATTTGGCCTATCTAAGGCAAGCATGGAATGGGGCAAAATAACAGGTGCTCTAGAATCCATATCTGAACTTGGTGGTGCTAGTGGGTTTGCTGCAGACCAACAGTATTTTGTGAGTAAACTCAGTAGCAAAATGTTAAAATAAAACACTGAAAATGCAGTTCTGTGCTTTAAAACAGGCCAGTGCCTGGGTAATTTAGATGTGATGTTTGCAGAACTTTGCCATCACCTCCTGATTATCCTAACTCGGCACGGGACCACATGCTGTCTGCTTTCAGCATGCGAGTCTTTGGCTGCTCCTTTCTAACCTCAGTCTCAGCGCTTTGACTGTACTCTTTCACGTCTTACTCTCCCTTGGATTTCAGCGTCTGACACATGAAGTCTGCTGTCCTCAGAGAGCTCTGGATCTCCTAAATGCATGAACTGATTTTATCTACAGTATCCATCCCTCTGATGCACACTGCTGTAAATTACTCACTTGCTTGTATTTTCATAGAGTGCAGCCAGGCAGTTTTTAGATGAAGAAGCTGAACTTTCCCTACAAGAGGCGGGGGATATTTCATCGGATGAGAGTGATTCAGAGAACGAGCTACATTCCTCACTCAATCAATTCCTCAACGATGAGACCCAGTTCACAGAGGTTTTAAATGGTAAATGAGGGAAGTCGTGTCCCTTCTATGAAAACATTGGGATTTGTATTTGTTTTTTCTCTTGGAGATCTGATCTCACAGGTAACCATTAGTCACATTTGATCCAGAAACCTATTGCATAAAAGGCCAAATATCTCCGTGCAGTGAAAGCAGCATGTGTAGAGAGGGGGAGAGGCATGTTGTCCGGCTGGTGTATGGGAGGCCTGGGAAAGGGGAGGGTCAGAAAGACGCCATGTTGGAGAGGCAGAGGGGGAGATTTTCTAGCAGCAGGGAAAGGGGTGTGGGGTTGAGGGATTTTAGCTGAGGCAGTGTTCCATGTGCTCTTCTTCCTCCCCCCGCCCCCATTTACTTGCTAGGCACCAGTGCTCTGGAAGGGCTGGACTCATACGCATCTGACCTCGGCACAGGGAGCTGTCCTGCCACGGGAGCTGGAAGAATAGCTCCAGTTTGCTGCCTGGGGGGGTAGCCCTAGTGGGCTCCCTGTATCACCTTTCATCTAGTTGCTGGGTCTCTCATGACTGTGGGAGCGAGGCAGATCGCCAGCTGTGGGGGATTTTGTGGGAGAATCTTGAGTCTTTATCAAGGCAAAAAAATGTGAAGAGCCTGCTTTGGTATGGAATTTTACCTTGGGCGATTCCTTTATGGAAATGCCTCAGAGGGGAAGCCGTGTTAGTCAGTAACTTAACCCTTGCTACAAGACCCCTCGTTTTATCTTCGAGACTAACCAAAAAATACACATAGTATCATTTCATGGGCACAGCCCACTTCTTCAGATGAGTGGAGCAAGAGGCAAGTGGTGCCTGATGTTGTTCCAAAATAACAAAGAGCGCGTCTACACAACAGGGCATTATTTTGAGCTGGAGGACTTCTTACGCCAACTCCTGTAACCCTCATTTCACGAGGAGTAAGGGAAGTCGAAGGAAGAGTGTTCTTCTTTCAACCTCCTGCTGTGTAGACTGTGCCAAAGCCAAATTAAGCTGTTTTGACTTCAGCTACGCAGTTGATGTAGCTGAAGTTGTGTAGCTTAATTCGACTTTAGCCCTGCTGTGTGGACGAACCCTAAAGTGCTACAGGACCACTTGTTTTTTAAAGTCCTTTTATGGAAATGTTTATTTTGTTGGTGGAAAACAATTGTGTAATTAACCCCTTAATAAAATGTGTGTGTATGTGTGTCTGTCTGTCTGTCTGTTTTCATAATTTTTATTCAGATTCTGAGATGGAAGGAGTTTACCTAAAATCTGTCCGTAGCCCCGCAGTCGGCAACAGGTATAAAATGGTGCACAAAGGATTCAATAGCATGGCAGTTTTCTCTCAGGTATGAAGTGAAGTGACTCTGCTTTCCTTGTGAAATATAATGTATTCAAGGTGCTGTTTATATTTAATCTTCCTTTAAGATTAAATATAACAAGTTCTGTGAGTCTGTCTCTGAGTCCGTTTGTTCAGGAATTCCTCGTAAGGGGTAAGCGCTAGGACCGCCAGGTTTGGTGAGCAGCTTCCCTCATCCTAACTCAAACGCGGGTCAGGGTTTGGTTGTGCCAGGAAAACAGGCTGTGCCTGGAATTTGTTAGTTTTCCATAACATGGAAAGGGAAGGGGGGAGAGGGAGAGAGACATAATCCTCATATTCTCACCTGGGGGCAGCAAGCACAGGGGAGAGCGGTCCTACCGAGTGACCACTAGGAGCAGCCACACCACCGATGGAGTGGGGATAGGGCGCTGCCATTTTGCCTGCCACTGGTATGTAGCCTCCCTGCCTAACTCCCCCCTCCCCCTCCCACTCCCACACCCCTCTGGTCCCCTCCCTCCAGAGCACCATGGGCTGGCCAGCCCAGCCCCAGCCACCCTCCACAGGTCCCACTGGCAGACCGCCCCGTCCCCATCTGCACCACTGGGATGCCCAGCATGGCCACTGCAGGCCAGCCTGTGAGGCCTCTCAGCCTGGGGAGTGCTGCCGGGGGAGGCCTATGCAGCCTCCCTGCTCCCAATCACCAGGCCAGGCCCTCCACCTCCCACTCCCTTCCCTTCTCCTACCCCCCTTCCTCCCCCGGCCAGACCTAGGCAGCGCCGGGTAAGTCTGCTAGCTCCTTATAAGAGAGACCAGGATGCGTACGCTGATGGAAGAGCGCTCATCCATCAGTTTATACTACTCCCTTTACTACTCCCAGAGAGGCCACTGCTGAATTTACAGGTAAATGGCTTGGGTCTCAATATTCAGTCCTCTCTCATGTATTGAACAATGCAAAATGGACAACTGCATTGCTTCCTGTGGGGCCTCTGTATTCTCTGTCGGATCTTGCCGTGCCCTCGTCACTGGTAGCTGAGCATCTATATTGGACAACAACGCTGGTTTTATGGGGGAAATCTTAACTTCTTTGCTATTTCCAGCTGAGAGCTCAAGCTGGCACGGCCGTTGAGCTTGTCTCCTATACTTGCTTGCAGATAAATTCCACAGGGCATGTACAACAGACACGACGACACACTGCTCTATCTGTGCCGCGGCTGCTTCTTTCTGAATCTGCAAACGGCGAGGCCTCTGTACCCAGCTTCCCTGTGTTCTGGAATTTCATTTCCCACATCTTTGTGCCCTGAGATGGGTTGTGCAGAGTAGATAACATTTCTGAGAATACATCTAGCAAAGTGCCTGTCTCGTGATTGTTAAATGTTTGGTTCGGCCCAGTGGCAGCAGTTTTGCATATATTGTGTGGAATTTGCATTTACACGTGGTAGAGTGAGAGCTGTGTCTCGCCAGCATTGTTTCATATCAAAATGTAGAATTTTGTCTTTGGGGTACAAGCTGGCGGTTTTAGAATGAATGAAAGTACTTTTTTTTTTATTATCTGAAATGTTTAGCTCTGGGACACACTGAACCCTGAAACAAAGGCTGCCTGCTTACAAGGCCGTCGTAGAACTAGTAGCCAGTAACTCTCACTACTTTCTGCGTTCGGTACAGTCCAATTCTCTCTAAATATTTCTAGTGACAAATGATGGGTTTGCACTGCACTTGCACGTTTCCCACGTACTCTCCGGGAACCCCACACGTCTGGGCACGGTAGGGTGGGGCCCAAGAGGTAGCTCAGAACTCAGGGACCGGGTTTGCATTCAGCAGTTGGGACCCACGGGGATAAATCGGCACCCCACTGACGTGATGGCCAGGCCAAAGTGATCGTGTTCTTCCTTCTAGATCCCTGAGCAAGACGAGGCTTACCTGGCAGACAGCTTCTGTGTGGAAGAGGCGGAAGAGGGAAGTCCCAGGCAAAGTGGCTCTAGTGAAGAAGAGGAAGTGTCTGTCCGTTTTGACCTGGTACAGGATGAGCGCTCCGCCAGCGGGAGAAAACAGTACTGCACTCGCCGCAGAGTAGCTCTCCATCAGGCCAAGATGCAACAAAATTGTGCGGCTCCTTTAACCAAGAAAAGATCCCGAATTGTTGTTCTCGACGATTCAAGTGGGGAAGAAACAAATGTCAGTAACCAGAGGCTGATAAAAAACGCCTCTCCCAGGACAGACCACAGCCGTGCTCACTCACCCACGTCCGTGCTTTCCGACTCTCCTGGGGAGCCCAAAGCTCCTGGTGGAAACAGCCCTGTTCCTCAGCCCCTGCAGGGCAAGGGGCAGACACTCCTTAACCTGAAGGCTTCAGTGTCCGACGTGCTGGACTTCCAGCCAGAAGGGAGGGGCACTGGCAGGCGGCCATCGCTGGCTGTTGCTGCACTGCCAGGGGATGAGGATTTTCAGGCCAGACTCCAGGTAGGTATTAATCCAAAGGCATACGACCAGCAGTGCGCTTCCCCGGAATGTGCAGCCTGGGCCCGATCGGCTCTCAGTAGCCAATGGCTGGGAATCAGGAGCCATTAGAGACAGTTGACAGGACGGTGCATTGTCGTCTGGGGAAGTCCACGTCCCCTTCCCCCTCTCCGAGGGGCCCTTTCCTGTGCACAGTTCACTTTGGATTAGCAATGTCAAGATGGGGGGGACGGACCAAATTTTCATTAACGGTTGTTGAGGGGCATGACCACATTTCTGGTAAGGGGCGGGGGAGGGGCTTCAGATAATTTGGGGTCAGATCATCAGGGCTCTGGTCTCATTCCTGAATTTATAATTTCAGTAGAAGGTCCAAAATCACACTCTTGGTGGGCTAACGTTTGGCTCCTAAATCCATATGTAAGTGTCCAAGTAAAGGTGGCCTGGTTTCCAAAGGTGCTGAGCCGTCTGCAGCTCCCATGGTTTCACTAGCACTGACGAGTGCTAGTTACTTGCAAGTTCAGCCCCCGTCTCTGGTACCCGAGTACAGATCTGGGAGCCTTGCCCTAGACAGGCAGGTTGGAAAGAGGCCTGAACTCTGCAGTACAGAGAAGTTAGGAATGAGATCAGTGTGGATTTCTCATTACAATTGCAGCGGAATGATTTGTGAGAGCAGCATCGTGCTTTGTTTCACACTCATCCTGGCCTGCTAAGGCCTTAGATTTAAATCCCCTCTCTGTGCGCTGTCGCTGTTACAAACGGTGTCATGTGCACCTCACGCTTGCAGGTAGAAGGCTCTTCAAACAACCTTTGTGCAGACGCTTCAAATCCACGGTGCTCTGGCCCGGAGAGAAACGCCTCCTTGTGCATTCTAGTTGACAGTCGTGAGATCTCCTCCGGCTCAGAAATAATTTCCTGCCTAAAAGCGGAGCATGGCGTGAAGGTGCAGGTATGCTCGCTCGGCGGCTGTGACTACATTGTGAGCACCCGCATGGCAGTGGAGAGGAGAACCCAGTCAGAACTGCTGAACAGTCTGAACAGGACCAAAGTTATACAACGGATTCAGCAGCTGCAGAGCATGTTCGAGAGGATCTGCGTGATTGTGGAGAAGGACAGGGTTAAAGCAGGTTAGCTATGGCTGCTGTGGCAGGCACAATTGTAATGCCTGTGCTGGCTTTGTATGTTGCTGGAATCGGGAAGGGTAAAGACCGTTAGTTTTAGATTCTATGCAAGGTCCTATGGAAATACAGCCAGAAACCCATTGCTACAGCCTGAGCGATGCTGCTGGGTACTGAAAGGGTTTGTAAATGGATGTAGAGTTTAGCAGCGTTACCCGTAGTGATCCCTCTGTTTATTCCTGGTAACGCTAGTCCCTGAAGCAGCCAAAAGCCAGGTTTGCCCAGGGGATGATGGGAATTTACCACCTTGTATTTGTTTAGCTGAAAAGATTTGTTGGGGTGCCATAAACGCCAGCGACCCTTCACACCGGCACATTGTAACCGCGTGTCAGACACAACAGGCCTCCAGGACCTTTCTAAAGGAAAGCGCTTAGTATAGAGAAGGCATCTCATCCATCAGCATGGCCGGGTGCTGCCGATAGACGTTTAGTGTCTCACCCATCAGGGAGACAGTGGCCTTGCTTTGGCGTCGGCGAGGGCATAGGAGGCCTTCCACAGCAGCTGGAGGAATTGATTTGCCTCATTTGATACGAGGCGGATGCTTCGGCCTGTCTCCCCTGCCAGGCAGAGGACTGGGATTGGGCCTGAAGGTGCAAGCTCTGCACATCGACTCGGAGGGGATGGATGGCCTGACACGCGAAGGTGCTTCTCTAGCCTGCTGCTGGTGCACGTCCTGCCCCTCCCCCTCAGCCCGTTCCCCCCCCCCCCCCCCTTCCTTCTCATTACTCCAGCTGTGCTGCTCATCATGGGCTCTTCTTCTCTAACCACTTCCTGGTCCAGCACCTGGTCCTGTAGAATCCCTCATCTTTGGCTCTTCCTTCTCCACAGCCAGCCCCGGCTCCTCCCAGTGCCTCATGCTAACGGCTCCTCCTCTGGTTTTCCCTTTCAGCTCTTGTATTTGGTACAGCTGCCGACTTGCCTCTGACGCTGATTCTGAACTCTTCTCTTCTGACTATGCAGGAGAGACTTCGAGATTGCTCCAAAGGACTAAGTACTATGATGGCCTGCTGGCCGCCTTCATCCGGGCTGGAATCCGCATCCTTTTCAGCTCTTGCCAAGAGGAATCGGCCAGCTTGTTGAAAGATCTGGCTATGGTGGAGCAGAGGAAGAACGTTGCTATTCAAGTGCCAACAGAAGTGAGAGGGGCCAAAGAAGCAGCTCTCCGGTTCTATCTGAGTATTCCCAACATCAGCCACTTAGCTGCCCTGCACATGTGCCATGGCTTTGAGTCTGTGAAGAAGATGGCTAACAGGTAAGGGCGGGTGGACTGCGCTGTAAATGCCTCAGGATTCATGTCAAAGGGGAAAATGAATTGGGCAGAAGTTTCCTTTAGGCCACCGTACCTGCTGATCCTTTCACATCCCTGTTTTCCATGCCGCCTCCTTGGCCCTCTCCCACAGGATCTCTTGCCAGTGCAGGGATCAGCTAGAGCGGCTGAATGGAGCCATCTCGTCACTGCACTTGGGCATGATCGTCACCTCGGTGTCGTGACCTCCAGGTGTCTCCTGCAGCATCTCTCCAGGCTCCCTGCTAATCTTCCCTTCCTCCTAATCGGCCTCGCTCTGGTTGTGACCCAACCCCCCTTCCTCAGCCCTGCTTTGGCTCTCCCCTCCCTGTGTGTCTGCTATGGGGGAGTTCTCACAATTCCTTGTGAGAGAATGCTAGGGAAGGTTCCCTGGCATCTCTGGTGCCTGGCTTGCATCAGATACCTGTAGCAGAGTCAACAGGCCCCCGTTGTTTGTCCCATTTGGCATTTCCCCTCGTGTGCGCTGGATCCCAAAGAGCAGCATCTGAAGTGCCCTCTGTTGGTTCCTGCCTTTTACAGCTCTCCGAGGGCCATCGCCACCTGTGCCCGAGTGAGTCTGCAGAAGGCTGAGGAGATCTACCGCTATCTCCATTCTGGCTTTGACTTGCAAGTGTTGCCTGAAAAACATCCGGCCCAGAGGAGTAGCACGTAGCTGCAGCCACCGCCTCCACGAGACAGATGTCTGGACCCAAGAACCTGAGGCAATTTCTTTTTAAACAATGCACTTTACTACAGTCGCACATGACACTGTAAACTATGTAAATAAATCCTGGCACAAAAGTACATTTCTCTCTAAGCGGGCGGGGGCGTCGCGCTGGGCACTGTTACTACTTGGAGAGGTGCAGCCTGGCCGCCTGTCTAACAGGTTTTGGAGGAGCAGCTCTGTCTTGCATCATAACTTACGTGGCTTTGTCCTCTAGGGCCTGGTCCATACACCTCTGAGCCACAGAACTGGGCTGCTTTACCTCCTGTGTTCTGCAGAGGTATCCCATGACATGCCTGTCACCCCCCACTACAGTCACGAGCTGGCACTTTGCCATCTAGCTCCAGAAAAGGATGCCAATTATGGGCAGGGGGCATCTCGTTAATACTTCCCGACAGCTGTCTGGCACGCGGGCATGCTCATCATCGTGTAAACATGCCAAAAGGCTTCCCAGAGCCATCTGAATTCTGCCTGGTTGTGCTCACGAGATCTATATCTAAAATGAATGGAGACAACCTCTCTCCTAGAATGGGAAGGGATTTGAGAGGTCACCGAGTCCAGTCCCCTGCCCTTACAACAGGACTAAGTACCATCCCTGACAGATTTGCCCCAAATCGCCCCCTCAGGGATTGAACTCACAAGCCCGGGTTTTGCAGGCTAATGCTCAAACCACTGAGCTATCCCTCCACCTTAGTCTTTATAAGGAATATCAGCTCTGTCCCAGCTCAACGGGTCACTGCTGGACGCCCAAATAAATAACTTGTCTGAATGAGGCCTGGTTGCCAGACGAGCGGTAGGCCCACGGATTCTCCCTGATCAACATGCTGTTTGTGAGTTCTGGCCATGGTGCTGTTCCCCAGCTAGTCGCAGGTGGGGGGCCTGTGCGGCGTCGGCTGGCGGGATTCATCCTCCCGATCAGCACAGCTGCACACGGCAGGGCAAACGCTGTTGTAGCTCAGGCAGACCACGGCTTAGCTAGTGTGAAACGGTAGCTGCATGCAGAAGCGCCATGGAAAAAGCTTCCGTATCCCGTTGCTGTTCCCTTCCTCCTTTTGTTCTGTGGCCGGAATCTGCCCCATGCAATGAAACAGGCCTGTAGGCCCAGTGTCTTCTGACAGTGCTAATGACAAACCTAGGGGCAGGGGGCAGAAGCAGGCAGTTTCTGTACCAGGCAGGGGAAGTGCTGTGGCTGCTGCTGAGAGCAGGCGTGAGCACTGTCCAGTCCACAGCATGGCAGGAGAACGAGCATCCCACTGCCAAGTCCCCTGCACACCAGGGGGAAGGTCCAGGCTGTTTTGCCGAGCACAGGCCTGTGTGAGGAAGGGAGAAGCTGGTGGTGCAGCCAGCACCCAGCCTCTGCTGTGCGGAGGAATCGTGTCTCTCCAGGCAAACGCTGGGGGGCGGACACATGACCCCCCCCATGCCCCATCTACACTCCCCTGTGATGTGTGATTCCTGGAGAACTCCAACCCTCGCCCCAGCAGCCTTGCTGTGTGGTGCTGCCATCTTGTGGAAATCTGGGGGGACTGTTTTTGTAGACATCTTCCCTTCCTTAATAGAGGGGTGAAGACAAAGATTGTGCTCATTCTCACAGAAAGCTCCTCCTGTTCCTTTCCCACAGCAACCAGTGTTGAAGTCTTGTCTGGCCTATTCAGTGGGGTCCTGGGGGGCTCAGCTATAGGTTTGGTTTCATTAGAGGGGGCTTTGCTAACGTTATGCTATTAAGCTAAGGTGGTGTCTAGACTGGCCAGTTTTTCTGGAAAATCAGCCACTTTTCCAGAAAAACTTGCCAGCTGTTTACACTGGGCACTTGAATTTCTGCATAAGCACTGACTTCCTACTGTAAGAAATCAGTGCTTCTTGCGGAAATACTATGCTGCTCCCGTTCGGGCAAAAGTCCTTTTGCGCAAAGCTTTTGCACAAGAGGGCCGGTGTAGACAGCTCAAGATTTGTTTTCTGCAAAAAAGCCCCAATCGCAAAAATGGCGATCAGGGCTTTTTTGTGGAAAAGCGCGTCTAGATTGGCACGGACGCTTTTCTGCAAAAAGTGCTTTTGTGGAAAAGCGTCCCTGCCCATCTAGACGCTCGTTTCCGAAAATGCTTTTAACGGAAAACTTTTCCGTTAAAAGCATTTCTGGAAAATCATGCCAGTCTAGAAGTAGCCTAAGCGTGTGGGGTTGCAAGTGCTCTGGCGACAGCATTACAATTCATAACTGATCTGGATCAACAGGATGAAGTGTGGCCAAGCACAGGGCTCCAGTTGTGGGTAGTGACACTCCTCCAGTGTGGGAAACTGTGAACTGGAGCCAATGGGGACACAGCTCAACAAAGCATCTTGGAGCCCCTGCCGCACCCAGGGACCTGCAACCCTGGTTTGGAGACTTGTCTGCCTCACAAGGGAGGCGAGTAACTAGCCTCTCAAGGACCCTTCTGGCCCTGTGCTTTAACCACAGGAGCCAGTTCAACTCCCAGCCCTGCCAGGGGTCTTCAGACATCAAGGAACAAGGCTTTCAAGTTACATGGGGGGAGGTCGAGGTGGGTTATTAGGAAAAACTATTTCCCTAGGCAGGGGGCCACTAGTGGGGAATAAGGGACGTTCTACAGCATCATTATTCTCGTTGCCAGTTTGCCTCTAACCCCCAAAGCACTGGAGGCGCTTCCTTGCACCGAGCTGTTTCAACGCTGAACCGCTCAGGCTTACTGCTTAAGCCGAATGACTGTACAACCCTGCTGCCTCTGTACAATGGGGGGCAGGAGCTGGTGCCTATGGAGAACCCAACTTCAAGCCAGCTCCCCAAGCACTGACTCCCCCTCCCTCCCCCAAGGCAGCAGCACAGGGGGCAGGCTTGTATTTATCTTAATGGGATACAGGGTGTCTGCCAACTTTGTGTGTCAGGGGCTCCCTGGCTGAGCACTGGCTGCCAGCCACACCCCAGGGGAGTATTTTAGTAACTGTGTAACACACTGGTGTGGCCATGCACTTGCTAAAACCTGTGATCTCCAACAGCCCCCACTTTTTGCAGCTGCCAGAGCTCCCTCAATTTGTGCCCTGGTTAACTGGACCCCCTGCCCCACCCAGCTGCCTTCTCTGGTCATAGCGGCAGCTTCACCATCTTGATGAGAGCACTCTCCAGTTAACCAGGCTGCAGGCCCTGCCGTGTCGCTCACTCAAAACCCTCAGTTACCCGCAGTGGGGCTGAGGCTTCCATGCCACCCTCCCTAGCAGCTCTACAGGCCAGCTGCTGCTGTGGGCACAGATGTAGCGATCTAGGTGAGTGCTCTCATAGTGAAATTGGCTGCGTCCATGCCCCAGGCTACAGCTGGAAAACAAGCCTCTTACCCACTTGTGTGAACCAGCACTTGATGTCTGGGCCCCACAGAGCTGTAGTTTAAAACAAGCTGAATTGCACTCAGTTTGCCATTCACTGAGGTTGTTTTGCTTCACAGGGGTATGTAGAAGCACCTCTTGGGGTATCAGCGCATAACTGTGCAGTCTGGGAGTTCAGGCAGCAGGTCCATGAATGTGGGCGGCTTTAATCCCTGACGACAGCTCAGGAGCCAGAACCAACCCAGCTGATCCTGCTGTAAAGGGTCTGAGGATGTTTCTGCACCAATCAAACAAGCATGGACGTGTTCCCTTAAAGCCTTGTGATTCCAGCTAAACGCTTCAGTTCATTTTCCAAGTGTTTTACATGCCACTAATCCTCACAGCAGCACTGAGGAGACCCGATTTACACACAGCAGGGGGAGAAGGCTAATGTGTCCTCACATGTCCCCAAACTCCACCTTTGGAAACAGCAGATCCCAGGGAGGTGAAGCTGTAGGACTTGCCCTGCTGCTTCTGCAGTCTTCAAGGGCCCAACTTTCCTCTGTCCTGAGAACCACTAAGTTGGGACCCTCAGCCCAATTCCCCCGACACTGTTAGAGCGCTGGAGAGGAAGTAACCGTTACACAGCCTGTGGTAGGTAGGGCCACAGCGGCTTTCACCCTTGGGACTGGAACTAGCTGCTGCTAAGCAGTTCTGAGGATACATCAGTAGACCAGCGGTTCCCAACCTTTTCCAGAGGGGGACCCATTTTGACAATTCAGGAAGACTTGGTGACCCAGGGCAGTTCAAAACCGGGGGGAGGAGGGAGGCAGAGACACTTGGTGACCCTTTTGAAATGTAATGGCGACCCAGAGGTTGGGAAACCCTGAGCTAGACCAAGAGCTCCACCCGCTGGCAATCCCATCCTGCTGAACAGCAGGACTTCTCTTTTCTTCACGAAGTCAGGTACTGACCCTGCATGGCCGGAGAGCCCCACTACTCCCCTCCCCCAATTTAAAAGGCTTGGTATTTAAAAAATCTCACAGAGGATACAGGTTTGCAACATTAAGCACCTCAGAATTAGTTGATTTTATATTTACCCCTTGAAATCATTTACTATAAACAACATGGTCACAAAACAGTTCTCAGACCTTTGAAAGTCACTGGAAAGTTATTTAATAAAAATACAACTGCTTTCAGTGTAGAAAATTAAAAGGCCATTTCATTACAAAGCCTACTGTGGATTTATTACACTACCATTTTTAAAACATTATTTTTACCTTAAAAAGGAACAAAAAAAATCTTGTGACACTAATTGGTATTTTATATAACGTTCCCCACAAGAGGGAGTGAAGGTGCACTCTGAACTGGGAGTGGGTTTGTTTCAATTGACACAGAAGATCAAGCATTACAAACCTCACAAACTGGTATGAATGAAACAACTCGGACATAATTGGACACCGTCCCACACTACAGGCCCGTTCTGAGTGTGTGACGATGGGCGCCCATGTTGAAAGGGGGACTGAAGCCCCTTAGAATATTTTGCCTTTTAATTCTATGAAAGTGTTAAACTATTTACAACCAGGGCCTAGGTTAAGTAGAGAAATAGGAATCTTCTTGCTCCTCTTCATCAGACGGCGCTGCTGCATCACCTGCGAACAGCTTCCCTATGACAGGGTTGTTTGCTGCACCTGCAACAGAGGAAGGACAGGAGTGGTGGGAAACGCTCTTCTGGAAGTCCGAGTGCGCAAGTGCAAGCAGGAAGTGCCCCGAGGAGGCAAAGCAGCAGGGATAACGCTCACCTTGGTCAAAGGCAAATGCAGTTCGTCTGCAGGTTGGAGTGGTAAACACGGTTCCAGCCTGATTTAAACAACAGAAGAAAATGTTTGTCACTGTCACAGCCCCTACCGTCCTGCTGTTACCTGTGTGGGGCCCCAGTCGGTCGCTGCCTCACGGACATCCACCAGGTGACACAGCTGGGGGAGGCCTGCCTGGTGAATCCCAGCAGGGCCGAGGTGCCAGGGGTCAGGAAGCACTCGGGTTTGCACTGGGTGCCCAGGAAGTTAGTGCCTATGGGGTAAGGCAGCAGCTGCCATTGGCACGTCAGGCTGGATTCACAGAAGCCGGCACGGTGACCTTGAACATCGCCCCACGGAACTGGGCAGGAGCCTAGATCCTGGAGTCACACAGCCTGACTTCGGCACTCAGGCTCCCTACCTGAATGGGGGCTGCGCATCACACACCCAGCAGGCTCCTTGCTAAGCCAGGCCATGGGCGGTGCCAAGGGAGGGGCAGGGCTTAACCTCCAGGCTACAGGGAGGCACGTCCCTCCGAGCCTGGGCTCTCAGCCGCAAGTGCTCTGCTAGCTCCAGGCTGTTACAAAAGCAGCAGAAAGAACTGTCCATGCGCAGACGGTGCTGGGGGAGCCGGCTTTTAAGCTGACTCCCCCCAGCACTGGCTCTCCTGCCTGGCCCCCCTGCCCCCGCCAACTTCCCGTTGCCTCTGTAGGGGGAAGCGAGGGGGGGCAGACAAGCTGAAAGTCGGCTCCCCACACGTACTTGCTCTTTATCAGAGGCAGCAGCATTGGGGTGAGGGGATCAGGTGGATCCGGTGCTTGCGGGGAGCTGACTTTTAAACTAACTCTTCACGGGCACTGGAACTCCTCCTCCCTTGTCCCCCCCGTGGAGCAGCCGCTGTCTGTGGGGAGCCTGGGCCTACCACAGGCAGAGGCCTCAGCACAGCAGCCGCCTCTGTCCGTGGGGAGCTCAGACCCCTCAAGGAAGGGGCTGCTACCTCTATCAGAGGCAGCACATGGGGCTGCAGGCAGCCAGTCAGCAAGAGGAGCTGATCTGTGGACTGGCTCCGATCCACAGACAACAGTGCGGAGTGGCAGGAGCCCCACCCCGGGGGCTATCGAATAGTCGTGTAACTGACAACAGTTGGTGCAGTTCTATGACGATTCACTTGCCTGGCGCAGACGGGAGAACGTAAGCTCGCCAACGGGGGTCTGAGCCAATGAGGGCACTAGCCAGACGGGCGTTAGGCGGCTCAGTAGGGCCTGACCAAACACATGGCCATGAAAAGGCATCACACTGTGAAATCTGGTCTTGTGCGCGCTTCCACCTACTCTGCATGGATGTCGGGGGAGAAGGGGAGTCCTGGCCCAAAACCGAGCTGCAGGGGCATCAAAAGGTTATTTAGAAGGGTCATGGCACTGCCACCCTTCCTCTGCGCTGCCAGAGCGGTGACCGGTAGCTGGGCACCCCCCTCTAAAGGCGGCACCTGCACAGAAGTACGGCCTGGCACGGTGTCGCCACCCTAAGGCTACAGTTTAGTCGTGGACTGGTCATGGGCCATAAACACGAATTCATAGCCTGCGACCTGCACACGACTTGTACCATGAAGCCCTGCCAAAAGCTTAGCCACCCCTCCCCCCCCCCCGACTGCCCTCTTCCACCGGCACTGGGGGAAGCGGGTTGGAGGGGCTGACAGGCTCCCTACCTGACTCTGCACCCCCCCAGTCCTGATGACATTCTACTCCCTCAGTCCCTAGACAGCAGCACAGCAGGCTCCGCCCCAAGAATTGGCTCCACAGCTCCCATTGGCTGGGAATCTTAGCCAATGGGAGCTGTGGGGGCAGCACATGCAAGTAGATGCAGAATCAGAACTGGAAGGGACCTCAAATGGTCATTGAATCCAGTCCCCTGCCCCCATGGCAGGACCAAGCACCATATAAACCCGTGGTGTCCACACACTAGCCACTAGCCACATGTGCCTATTAGATCGGCTGAATGGGGCTAGTTCTCTGTAGCAATAGCCACTATAATGGCTACTGCTTCCGAACTGGCGGGACACCGTGGATCTACACCACCCCCGACAGGCGTCTGTCCAACCTGCTCTGCAATATCGTCCATGCTGGAGATCCCACAAACCCCTGAGCAATTTAGTCCAGTGTGTAACCACCCTGGCAGGCAGGAAGCTTTTCCTAATGTCCAACCTAAACCTCCCTTGCTGCAGTTTAAGCCCATTGCTTCTTGTCCTGTCCTCAGAGGCCAAGAGAACCATTTTCACCCTCCTCCTTGTAACAACCTTTTAGGTACTTGAAAAGGTGTCCCCCTCACAAGCCTCTCTTTTCCAGACTAAATAAACCCACTTTCATTTTTCCCTTCAAAGATCAGGTTCTCTAGACCTTTAATAATTGTAATTGTTGTTGCTCTTCTCTGGACTTTTACCAATTTGTCCACATCTTTCCTGAAACGTGGCACGCAGAACGGGACGCAGTACTCCGGTTAAGGCCTAAACAGTGCAGAGTAGAGTGGAAGGATTACTTACTACTTGTGTCCGGCTTACAACACTCCTGCTAATGCAGCCCAGATGTGTGGGGGTTTTTGGCACCAGTGTTACATGGTTGGCTCATTTTTAGCTTGTGACCCACTCTGACCTCTGGATGCCCTCCGGTAGGCTGCACACGCGGAGCAGACAGCACACGCGGGTGCCACTACTACGCATGCACAGCAACATCCTTCCAGTTCCTTCTCTGCCCCAGAAGAAACCAGCTCTGTCCGAAGCAAGGAGGAAGAAGGGCGGGTGCTGGAGCACCCCCAGGGACAACCATCTTGAAGAACCTCTGCTACTGCACTAGGTGAATAACCCCCTCTCCTTCTCCGAGGAGTGTCCTGTGGGTGCTCCACCTTAGGTAACTGTAGAGCAGTAGCTGTGATCGGAGGCAGGTGCTTCAGCTAGTCAGTATCCTGCAGCGGCCAGGCCGAGTGCCCTGGGAGAGGTAAGTGTCGAGGGCGTAGTGTCTGGTGAACATATGAGCGGAGGACCGCGTAGCACATCTGCAGATGTTACTCAGATAGGCTGTAGAAGCCACCAGGGCTCTCATAGGTGCGCGCGTAGTTGCAATGTAGGGTCTCGACCAAAGATGGAGGAGGTCAATTTGACGCAGTCCACTATCCACCTGGACTATCTGGGTGGAAAGTGGCCTGCCCAGGGATCTCTCCATAGTAGACACACAAATAGTTTAGGTGATTTGCGGATTTTCTTCGTCCTGGCCAGATAAAAAGCAATCGCCCTGCGTACATCGAGCGTGTGCCATGAAGTTTCTTTAGCGTCGGCATGCGTCTTTGGAAAGAAGACAGGTAGAATCACGGGTTCATTACAGTGAAATGAGCTAGTTACCAACCAATGTGCTGGATGAATGAATACACGAAAGTACACGTCCTGGAGTTTGAGAGTCGATAACCAGTCCCCTTCTCTTTAAGGCAGGGATTATAGTGGGTAGGATGACCATCTTGAATTACTGTGGTTGTACATGACGGTTGAGCTTCCTGAGATCAAGAATCAGTTTCCATCCCCCTGACTTCTTTGTTGTGAGGAAGTAATGAGAGTAAAACCCTGTAGTGGTGAGGTACGCATTCTATAGCCCCCACATGGAGCAAGTGGTCAGTCTCTTGGAGAACTGGGTCCCTGAAGGAGGGATGGGGGGGAAGGTGGGTAGAAGAAAAGGGGATACAATATCCTCCCTTTGTAATGTTGAGTACCCATTTGTCAGTTGTGGTGGAAGACAATTGATGGTAAAAGGGGACTAGACGCTTGTGAAATAGCTGATGGGGCTGAGGTTGCCTTAAGCAAAGAGCTGTTATCAGACTCTCGACCTGACCTTCAAAATGTTTGCCTCAAAGTTGAGGGCTGGGAGGTAGAAGGTTGGTCAGGGGCTTGCCTCCTCCTGTTGTCAAACGTCTCCGCGCCTGAGTAAAGGGCGAAGGCTTGTATTGTCGTGTAAAATACCGTCCCTATTTGCGTTTTGGTGTAGGGACATGGATACCAAACGTCTTTTACATGGCCTGTGACTCTGAGGGAATGGAGCAACGCATGGGTGGTGTTCGCGAACAGCTTGGAGCCCTGGAAAGGAAGGTATTCTATCATGGCCTATGCCTCACGGGAAAAACAGAGGTGAAGCCATGATGGCCTCCTCATCAAGACAGCCGTCACAATGAACTGGGATGTGGCGTCAGCGGCATCTAGGAATGTTTGCAAAGCTGTGCGAGAAATCAGGGTGCCCTCGTTTACGCTGACCTTGAACGGTTTGCAATCAGGAAGGCTATCAAAGTGTGACAGTTGCTTGAAAACATGAAGTGTATATTTTGTGAATACTGCGGTGTAATTAGCGATGAGCAGCTGTCAAGAAGAATATGCCTTCCTGCTCGTGAGGTCTAGATGCCTCCACTCCTTGTATAAGGAATGGTTCTGGCTGCACTCTGTTTTCCCCTCTGGTTGACTGTGTCCACAGCTGAAGAATTAGGGGACGGCTGGGAAAACAGGAAGTCAGCCTCCTGTGGTGCAGACCGATGGGACAGTGGCTGGCATCTGCCCGATCACCTTGGCAGGGTCCACTGGCTGGTATTGGAGGCAGCCATTAAGAAGGTTGCCATTCCAGCGGTGGCTGTTGCTGTAGCTATAGCTGCTTTGGAGAGGAGTGCCTTGGGGTGTGGGTACCGACCAAGGGCTTGTCGTCCTTGTCTCTCGAAGCGGCGCTGCCAACCCTACAGGAGTGGAAAGCCTGAACCTGCCCAACGTGGATGTGACATCAGTGCTGAACAGCAGGGTCATGGGCAATGACGTTACCCTGAGCTCCTCCGTAGCAGTAAAAGGCTGTGGTGCGGGGTCGCTGGTGCTGGCAGCAGCATTGAGGGAGGTACGGCCACAATCTGCGGTGTCAGTGGTGCCACGTGGGAGGCCGTCGGTACCGCGGGTTTATGCCTCTCCGGTGCCAGAGACGGCAAAGTGCCAGCAGTGCTGAGTGAGGCTTGGATTTCTTCGGTGCTGATGGTGCCTCAGCAGATGCAGATTTGGCCTTTGCTTTCATCGGCACCAAGATTGGTTCAGATGCTGCCCCAGTGGCACCGATTTTGACTTAGGCTTGTCTGCAGCCTTAGTGCCCATCTTGAGGGCTTGGACCATTGGGAGCCGTTGGTGCCTGACAGTCCCAGTACAGGGAGTATCCTGGGGGCTTGCCCCCGTTTTTATGAGGGGAACTCACCTTCCTTGAAGAACAGGGTCTCTTCCTGGGTTGTTCTGAGGAAGAGCCCCTGGTGTGGAGCCAGCAGAGAGGGCTGGCGAGGTGGCGTTGAGGGCTCCAGACCCGAGGCCGGCCTCACCGTGTTTTCAAGGGAGAGGAGTCTGAGCTGGAGTTTGCTTTGCACGTGTGGGCCGTTAGCGGTTTGCAATGCTGGCACTGGACTGTGGCTTGTGCTGCCCCAGGTACCGGACACACTGCGAACGCCTGTCGGAGATGGGAACGGAAAGCCTGCAGGGAGGCAGCGTTTGAATCCTGGGGACCCTGGCATCCCAGGGAGAAAGTCTTGCTAAGGCAAACGGCCTTAATAAGAAAAACGTTCTTCTTGTTTTGTTTTTTCAGTAACTAACAGGAACTAGAAAAAGTGACGCTCTCTGAACACTATTACTAGCAGTTAAGAAATATTAGGAATTTGGACAGGAAAGCTGGAGCAGCTGCAGTTCTGACCGACGCCGGTGGCAGCAGAGGAGGAACTGAAGGGACGGTGGGCTGAGCATGCATAGCAGACGCACTGCGCATGCCGTCTGCTCCGCGTGTGCAGCCTACCAGAGGGCACTGCTACCAAAACATCTCCAACTAGGTGAGCAGCAGCGCCCCAGACACCTACGGTGGAACACCCACAGGGACACTCCTCGAAGAACTACAGGGCTTGGGGGGCATCTGTGAACTCCCATGGGGCATGATTCTGGGGCTTAAGTGCCTAACGAGGCAGTTAGGTGCTGGGGCAGGCATCTAATAGAGTAGCAGATCACGTGTTCTGAGGAGCTACATTTTGGCCTTTACCACCGAAAGAGCTAGTTAGGTTCCTAGATCCCTTTGTGGATCTAACTCCTAGTGATTCTGCATTTAATCGCGACAGAGAATTGCCATTTTGTGGCTACAAGTTGTGTTCTCCAACATACAGTTTTAAAAACTAGGAACTTTTACTATAAGAAGATCTACAATCACAGCTTTGCAATTCTGGGATTTTTCTGATGCCATTCAGGCACAGGAAAAGCACACAGGGACATAAGAACGGCAGTACTGAGTCAGACCAATGATCCATCTAGCCTAGTATCTTGTCTGCCCACAGTGGCCAATACCAGATGCCCCAGAGGGAGGGAACACAACACATGATCCCTCCCCGTCACCCATTTCCAGACAAGACATACTCCATTACCAGTTTTCCATTTACATTACAGGGAAAAAATTCCTTACCGATTTTTTCTTGATGTTGCTCCAGACTCCCTTCTTGTCTTTCGAGTTCTTTTGCATTCTAAACACATACTTATCATAATCCCGCCTGCAAATACAAACAGTTCGGTCAGTATTACTGGTGTTTCTGGTGTGTAGATTCCTGTTGGTACAATTACAGCTATTATCAGGGCTTGACAAACCGCGGCAAGAGCTACCCGCCATCCCCGCACCGCGCATGTGCCAGACCAGCATTGCGCACAGCGCTGGTGAATGGGGCGCACTGAGCGACCGGCTGAAATCTACTCACCACAGGCAAGTAGAATCAGCGGTTTGTCGAGCCCTTGCAATTACAAATAAGTCACCCTTTAGGCAGAAAGGGAACTGAACCATTTTAAAGAAAAATTGAACAGATAATCATCAGCCTTGTTTTTAAAAGGCCAGCACTGCAGTTCTGTACATGAAGTTTGTGATAAACTTCATAACCACACAGTAGGCAGATTGTGCAGCAGCTCTCTGCAGGGAGACATCAGTCATAGTCGGCATCTGCCTATGAACATACAGTGCCTGTCCCTTCCCCTCCCAAGTTAGCGCTACCTCAGTTTAGTGTACACAAGTCTGCTTCTTCCTCAGTCAGCCCCTGACACGAAGCCTTCTGTGTCAGCCACAGTAGTAGGAATCCTGCATCAGAATTTCTAGGAGCTACTGAGGTTTCTCAACCAGCTTTGGGCCGGCCTACACTATTACACCAACCAACGTTTGTGATGTTGGTTAGGGATGACGACCTTTAAGACATTTTTATTCCAGCAAAAAGCCCCTCTTTAGACAGAGTAGATAGTTACACTGCCAAAAAACCCTGAATATATCATAAGGCCAGAACCGCAAGCTTCTCAACTGGCCACGTTTCATAACACAAGCCGTAGAATTCCCCTGCAATAAGTCCTGTGTGACCTGCAGCAAAGCACATTTTAAAAAATGTCAGATGGAGAATCCACCACAGCCTTGAGCAAGTGGTTCCTCTGGCTATTTACCCTCACTGTTAAACATGTACCTCTTTCTTCCAGTCTGAATTTGTTTAGCTTCAGCTTCCAGACTGTAGATCTTTTGCCAGGGTTAACTGTAGCACAGCTCTGCCAACTAACCTTTTCCTAGAATTCTCTGGGGAGTGGCAGGTGCTGTGCTGACATCTAAGCCTTAGCCACAAGTTGTCATTACCTTAGGCTGCCACGTACATATAATGGAGAAAGGGGACACGAACAGTTGAACTCAAACCCAATACTTACTTTTACAAAAAACACAGACAACACACAAACTCCCCCAAACTCCACACGAGTGAAGCAAGAGGCACAAATACACTGGCAGTAGACCACTGACAAAACACTCCAAGGAAAATACACCGATGACACCAACCTGCCATGTATTTCGCTACCACCCTTTGCTTCACATTTTCTACATGTAAGATACTTTAAAAAAAAAAATCCCATTTGGAATGAAGGATTCTGGTCTGGAAGTGCTAAAAAGGGAAGTGCTGTATTTGACCCTTAAATCATCCTAAAATGCTAAAATTCCTTCCCTCCTTTTTCTTTTTTACAAATTGTCTGAACACAACACTCATGGCTCCCCCCCTTGCACACATTCATTTTCAAGCTACTGAAAATAACAAGCTCACTTCTGAACCAAATTTCTTCAGAATTTGAAGTAATACCACTGCTAGCACCACGATCCTCCATCTCTCACTGTGAGCTCGAAATGGGGAATAAATCCATTCGTTTCTTAGATGTTCATTTTAAAATTCACGCCGCTCAAACTGCATGAACGCTTTTGTTAAATATCTCTGTCCAACCAAAAAAATCACAGGATGTACTATGCTGCAACCCAACCCTCCCCCACTTTGCTCCATCCTGCAGCTGCTCTCCCAGGTACCCTCCTGCTAGCTTTGCAGAGCAGAGGGAGAGAGGAGCGGATGCTAGGGTGTTCCCTTGCCCCTCCCTGTATCCCATCTCCGTGGAGGAGGAGGGAGCGCACACAGCCTGGCTCAGGAGAACGCTGAGCTGCTGCAGTCTGAACAGGGTGTTACTACCTGCTCTCTTAGGGAGGCCGTGTACTGTTTGAGATTTTCCCCAGCAGCCAGCTCAGTTTCTCCCTCCCACTCCCCGTGTACCCTTCTCCGCAGAGCAGGGGAGGGGAGACAACAGCACAGGAACACAGACGGAGAGCATTTACGGTCTCAAATCAACAGCGCACAGGGCTTCTCAGAATCTTACCCAGCAGCAGTCTCTGGGTCTCACAGACACAGTCTCTTTCACACTCCTCACCACATACTGGTAGTACTGGCACTTCCTGTAGCGTACATACATTCTCTATAATTTTAGTCTTTCAGTGTGTTATTTTAGTGTTTTAACTAGTCTGTGCATTTCATCATTTTTATTTCTCTTGTACTTACATTTATTTATTTGAGCAAGCAGTGAGTGTGAAAATGTCTAACATGTTCCAGCTGGAGTAATTATCCAAATTTATTGCACCTAACAACTTGTATGCTGCACTAGGGAGATGCATGTGGACCACACATACCGGCTCATGCCTCCCAGAGGCAGCAGGGGAAGGGCAGGCAGTAGCCAGTGCTCACAGGGAGCCAGCTTCAGGGAGCCAGCTTTTCCTCTATATCAAAGGCAGCAGTGTGGGGGGAGTTGGTGCTCGGGAAGCCAGCTCCCTAAAAGGTTGAAAAATTCAGCAGATACACGTTTACAAAAATTGTAACATCCCTATTTTGCACGATTGGGAAAACTTAGAGGAACACTGATCCGAACTCCAACAATTGCCCGTTACTGATGTTGCAGAGGAAGCCAAACAAAGCACAAAACCAAAGAGAGAAAGGTAGTCGTTCAGATACATTAAGATAAGTACAATAATACACAATAGGAACTAACTGGTATGTCCTTAAAGAATCTTCTAATTGCTGGGCTTTTATTTAAGATATAAGCACTTGGCTTTCACCTCTGACATTTCCCTGACCTCAGCTCTGCTGCATGGAGATAGTTTTGCTAAGTCTTGAACAAACATTCTACTTCTGCATTTCCATAAGGCTGACATGTACTTAATCCCAAGGTACCATCCAAGTGAGCTTCAAAACGTTACAATTCTTAAAATTCTATTCTTTGGTTTTAAAGATTAAGCCTTACCTGTGCAACAAGAATTGCAATGTATATCAAAAAGATTAGAGCCTGAACAATGTAGAATCGTGCCCATCAGAACCTGCCCGACTGTACAAGTAGGGAAGCAAAATGGTTTAGATGGAAAGACATAACTGAGAAACTGTGTGTGACATTACACAATGAATATTAGTTTGTAGCTCTTACCTGTTGATAGAGCCCAGCATGCCAGGGCTAATGTGATCACACTGAGGAGTTTTTACCAAAGGGAAGACAGCTGATGAAGGTGTGATTGGATTGTTATCCATAAGCTGGAAGACATCATCATCTTGGCTTTCCCAGAATGTTGGGAGCTACAAGAAAAATCACATCACCAATCAATGAGCAGTTTTAGAAACCTGTCAATCTATGAGAGTGAATTAAAGATGCACCCTTAGTATCCTGCTTTCCCCTCTGCGGTTTCTTGTTAAGGAGCACAGACTGGAAATAGCACGCAACCAAATGCTGCTTTATTTGGGTAGCAAAAGCCACAGCCCCTTTGTGTTTAGCAGATACCAAGAATCTTGGACCGGGTTCTGCAAGTGAAGAGATTTAAGTTGCCTTAAAATTGTATTTACCAACTTTCCAAGATATTTCAATCCATATTAAGTTTTCCTGGGCAGGATATGGATTTGGTTGCAGATAACCCTCAGGTCAGTCTCCTTTTATGCAAATTCTGTTTTACATGTACATTGCTAGTTGCACAGAAACTTATAAACATGAAACCATCATTTTGATCTCACTTGCAGAATACAAATTCTGAAATAAAATAAAAATTGGCCACGGGTGCAATTGAGACTGGAGTCTATATTGACTTAACAAGAGGCAGAGCCACCGGAGCTGAACCCTCGGGCGAAAGAACGTCCACAATGGGGTTGGGCTCTTCGACCACCTCCTCTGCTGGGTGATTGAGACCTTGAGTCACATGCCTGAGCAGGTCCTGGTGAGCACTGGAGTCCATTGAGGGAGGGGACAACAAGGAGGCTACGAGGGGAACTGGGGCACCCTGGCCTGCCTGCTCTCCTTCCACATCCCCTGCCAGTGGGGAGAGGGGCCGTGGGTTGTGCCACCACCAGAGCATGTTCCTCCTGTCCTCTGGTGTCCTGCATGGGAAGTGAGGATGGGGCCACCGATGAGCCAGAGGGTGGCACCCAGGTCGAGGGTGTCACTGAGGAAGCTCAAAAGGATCCCCTCTGGGCATATGCTTGCCACACTTCACATACTGCTTGAAACCCTGGGGCAGCTACATGCCCCAGAAGCACGAGCAATAGGAGAGGGGAAGCCCCCCTCCCTGCCCCCGGCTAACTACTCTAAGGTAACTCGAACAAATCACTAAATCTACACTACCAAGATAACTGAAGACTGCTGTGCTAAGGACTAGCTACTTGCGAAGCAAGACACTCCAAGGACCATCACTGGCAGAAAGGAGGAACTGAAGCAGGAATCAAGTTGGCAGGGGTGGTGTTTGTGCGTGCGCGCACACACACACACACACACACACACACAAATGCCGCGAGGCATCGCTACAGGGGGGTGTCACAGCCGACCCAACAGATACAGTTAGGGAAAAGTCTTCTGACGATGATGCATCGGAATGCACATGAGCAAACACTCAAAGAGTGATATTCATTGGGCTGCAAGCTTTCTGGCCTACACTGTGATATGGAATTGCTGCTGACAACAGCTGCAACTGAAACGGAGCTAAACCTCACTTGGATGCAGGTGTGGGCAAGAAAAATTCCATTAGTCACTGGTTCTATTTTACACAGTGGTCTTTGAACCACTGACATCTGTTTACTCAAAGATATAAGCAGCACTCTGAGGAAGAAGATAGGAATGTCTAGTGTGGGAACTAGAGCTTTTAACTTTTTGACATCAAAGCCAGGAAGGACCACATTCCGCAGTCCCAGTTTTCCACATTACCAGAAACAGCTTGTGAGACACACAGAGGGAGCATGCATGCACATCTCTTTACACGCCATGAAGAAATAAAAATTTAACAGTTTCTTTCGTTTGCTAGTTTCTTTTAGTCCATTTACACTGGTGGTCCAAATTGCCAGCACTCACCAATACATAGTCAAAGATAGAAACTCCTTCTCCCAACACAAAGTCACTAATCTATGCTACAAGAAACCGACCAGGGAAAGTTTTATAATGTAACATTTCATTTAATACGTTTTTAAATGACAGATGTACCTTTACTCGGCAATTCTGTAGGGGTGTTGCAGTGAATATATCATCATGGTCATCCTTTGGCAAATGCTCCAGAAAGTCCCTCATCTGCTGTTTCCTTTTCAAGGTTCCCACTCTAGCAGTTATTACCGGCTGTTTCTTATCTGCATCTGCCAACATATTACATTTGTTCAGAGGTATTAACTACGCTATTTGGTCTTAGATTATTAGCAGGGCTGTCAAGCAATTTAAAAAAAAATAATCACACTTAATTACATTGTTAAACAATAGAATAACATCCAAATATTTAAATAAATGGTATCTAGAATTTTAACTATACTGATTTCAATTACAACACAGAATACCGCATACAATACTCACTATAATTTTTATTACAAGTATTTGCACTGAAAAAAACACACACCATATTTTTCAATTCACTTAATACAACTACTGTAGTGCAATTAAATCATGAAAGTTGAGCTTACATATGTAGCATTATGTTAGGAAAAACCTGCATTAAAACTGTGTAAAATTTTAAAGTTTTTTGGTGGTTCAGGCTCTGTAGTTTCTATATCAGAGTGGAAAGCATGCTCCACACCTTATCCCTCTCAAATTTGGAAGATTTCAGATTCTGAACCCTTGGGTCAAGAGTTTTATTTATCTTTAGAAATTTCACATTGGTACCTTTTTTGGGTTTTGTGAAATCTGCAGTGAAAGTGTTCTTAAAATTAGCAACATGTGCTAGGTAATTATCCGAGACTGCTTTAACATGAATTATAGGTTAGAAAAAGTGGGTAAAACAGAGCAGAAGACATTCAGTTCTCCCACTGGGGAGTTCAGTCACAAATTTAACTAAACACATTATTTATTAAATGAACGTCACCAGCATGGACACATGCCCTCTGGAGTGGTGGCAAAGGCATGAAGGGGCATACAAATGTTTAGCATATTTGTCTCAAATACCTGGCAATGCCAGCTACAAACGTGCCAGGCAAAAGCCTGTTCTCACTTTCTTGTGACACTATAAATTAGTAGTATTATTGCCTATAAATGTAACCAAATTTCTTTCGCTTAGTGACTGGCTAAACAAGTAGGATTGAGTGGACTTATACGCTCGAAGCTTTACATTGTTTTGGTTTTGAGTGCACTTATGTAACCCAAAAAAACTCCCAACCTATTTTCATCATTTTTATAGAGCAAATATTTGTAATAAAATACACACTTATTTCAATTACAATACAGAATCTAATCCAATACTTATGAAAATGTAGAAAAACATCCAGAATATTTAAGGAATTTCAATTGGCATGCTGTTTAACAGTGCAATTAATCACTTTTTTTTCATTTAATCACAAGAATGATTATTTGACAGCTCTAATTACTAGTTATAGACAATATGCAAAATCCACAGTCTTACAATCTCTGGAGTTTTCCTGCTGTCTGCTGGTGATATCTGCTACTTTCTATAAATTGCATATACTTGGGAGGGGGGGGAGGGGGGGAAGGAAGCACAGTGTGTTTAGCCCTTATCTCAAATGGATGTTGACTGTGCAGACTTATGGCACCATTAACAACAATTGTTTAGCTATTTTACAGGTCACTTAACAGAAACAGTCACTGTGTTTCCATACCATGCTAGATGTTGCTGGACCAGAGAGTGCTGAGCTAGAAAGGTTCAACCTGTATTTGTTCTACTTTTTATAAGCCCGAGGGCTCTGGGCAGAAGAGTTTGACACCTGAGACAGTGTATAAAACCACTGATATGGACAGCAAGGGGGCTAAGACTTGGGGGCAGGGTGGGCCACTGGGATACCAGTACTAAGCCAGCAATGCCAAGTCATATGCCAGCAGGTGAAATACATGGGCACAGGAGTCCAACGTTCTTCTAGAAGGGAGAATGTTGGGTCTAGCTTGGAGAAACTGTCCGAGTTCAACAAAGGCTCTGGGAGTGCTAGAGTTGTTGGTACAGGCATTCCACAACACAGCCTGGAAATGCTGCTTCTGGAGCAGGGATGGTTTGTTCCCCAGACTGGGTGTTTGATTGTAATAAGCAGCAGAGAAAGCAAGTACAGTAGTTTGAGATGCACTGACAGAAGGGGCTCACAATTTCCTGGCGTATGGGGATCGTCTCTCTGAGCACCACCGGCAGGCAGTGTTGTCCATGGTGCTGAGTGGGCTGACAGGTGTGCAGATGCTAACAGCATGCATGGTGCATATCGTGGAAAGAGGTCCAGGCAAGCAGTCATTAGGACAGTCTATGGTACTGCTAGGTCCTCCTCCTCCTACTTAACCTCAGAGCAAGGACATTTACATTGCTGCAAATGTCATATGCCACTTCAATTCTCACTGGGCTAAAAATATTAATGGACTTGTAGGCTGATGTTACTCGATTTTATTCAGCAGGGGCAGAACTGGATTAAATCCAATGTGTGTGCTGAAAATGCATCATTCTTTCAACATCCATATTACACATGGACTAATACTCCCTCTCTGTATGTCCATAGGCTTACTGCAGACTAAATTAAAATAAAAAACAACTGTCTGAAAGTAAGAAAAATGAGGAAGGAACTTAGGCAATTTGGGTAGAAAGGCCAGTACAGGCAGTCCCCGACTTACGCGGATCCGACTTACGTTGGATCCGCACTTACAAACGGGGCTTTTCTCGCCCTGGAGCTCACGGGCGGCGGGTCGCCACCCGTGTCCTCCGGGGCGAGAAAAGCTTCTCCCGGTCTCCCTGGTCTGCTGGGAGGAGGGGGCGGGGTCCAGCAAACCCGCTGGACCCCCCCAGCAGACCAGGGACACCAGAGCAAAGCCGACGCCTGGGCGGCTTTGCTCGTTTGCCCGGGGGCGGCGGCTTTGCTCTGGTGTCCCTGGTCTGCTGGGGGGGGTCCAACGGCTTTGCTGGACCCCCCCCCCCCCCCCAGCAGACCAGGGGGACAGGAGCAAAGCCTTGGAGCACGCCCGCAGTGGGACAGCCCAGGTGCGCTTGGGCTGTCCCGCTGTGGGCGTGCTCCGCGACTTTGCTCCCCGTCTCCCTGGTCTGACCAGCAGACCAGGGAGATGGGGAGCAAAGTCTCCAAGCACGTCAGCAGTGGGACAGCCGTGGCGCGCCTGGACTGTCCCGCTGCCCACGTGCTCTGCGGCTTTGCTCCGCGTCTCCCAGGTCAGCAGACCAGGGAGACGGAGCAAAGCCGTGGAGGACTTGGGCGGTCCCGCCACCACCGTCTCCCTGGTCTGCTGGGGGGGGGGGTACAGCTAGTGCCCTCCCCCCCCCCCAGCAGACCAGGCTTTTCTTGCCTATCCCTGGGGTAGAGCGGCTGGGGGCTGCTGGGTTGGTCCCGCAGCGCCGCTCCGGACCAACCCAGCAGCACCCCAGCAGCTCTGCCCCAGGCGTCCTGATTCAGCCGCTGCTGGTCAGTTTCCGCGCCGAGGAGCCACACTACTGGAGCAACCCAGCAGCACCCCAGCTGCTCTGCCCCAGGCGTCCCCAAGTCAGCCGCAGCTGAAACTGACCAGCGGCTGACTACAGGAAGCCCGAGGCAGAGCTGCTCTGCCCCAGGCTTCCTGGAATCAGCCGCTGATCAGTTTCAGCAGCAGCTGACTTGGGGAGGCCTGGGGTTCTTAAGTTGAATCTGTATAAGTCAGAACTGGCATCCAGACTCAGCCGCGGTTGAAACTGATCAGTGTCAGCAGCAGCTGACGCCAGTTCCGACTTACATACAGATTCAACTTAAGAACAAACCTACAGTCCCTATCTTGTACGTAACCCGGGGACTGCCTGTACCTTTCGGTGCTTTTTTATCCAGCGCAGTCTTTGTGGCAGCCTTCTTGGAACCTTTTGTCTGATGGTCTTCCATATATTTCTGCTGGCATTCTTCTGCAGATCGAGTACCCAAAGCCATTGCTACATCTACCCAAAAGCCATTCTTGTGTTTTGGAAAAGATGCAACAGCCCTGAAAAGAGAGCAGAAAATGTAATAAATCTACAGCCAGAAGAAATGGGTTGGGCTACAACGTTTATTCAAAAGTCAATTCTCTAACCTAGTCATAAGACAAACTGAATCTAACTTTTACATTGTTAGGAATGTAGATTCTTTTTAAAACTTGATTTCATTTTTAGAAACCTAAGAAAAGGAGTAACTGCTAAAACCAGATTAGGTGGTCCTAATCTAGAACTTTGCCTCCAACAGCAGGCAGTTCCAGAAATTTTGATAGGTGTAAAATCTTCATAAACGATCATATGAGGATCTGCACATGGGTGCAGTTTCTTCCTAATCTCAGGCAGAGGATTTGGGTTTTTTAACCCTGAAACATGTTCAAGGTTTGGGTTGGTTGTTTTTTTTAATCCTAAAGTACTATAGTCATTCTTATTATTCACAGATGGGTCAAATCATGCTCATCTCTTGGCCTCATTAATGCTTTGTGGTGGTCTTTGCCACCACTTAATTTCTACGTAAATTGTAAGTGTTATTTTTAACATCCCTTTCTATTGTATTTGGAGAGAGTAAGTGGTAGTTCCTAACTATCTTTATCTCATTCATTAGTTTGATTGCTTCTATCATGTCACCTCTTATTCACCTGCTCCTTCCACTTAAGAGTCCTACTCTCTCTAAATTTCCTCATGTGAATAATCTTTCACTTGAAAGATCAGCACCTTCAATTGAAAATTTTAAAAAAAACTAATTTCTGTAGGGTTTTTTGTACAACATATATAGTTTACCTTTTGCATATCTTAATTAACACAAAAACCCTAAGGGCATGTCTTTACAACAGGGCTAAAGCCAAAATAAGCTGCACAACTTGAGCTACATCAATTGCATAGCTTATTTCAGTTTTTAGTGCTGTCTACATAGCAGGAAGTCTGAGAAAGAGCACTCTTCCTCATAAAACAAAGGTTACAGGAGTCAGAGTAAGAAGTCCTCCAGCTCGACATTATTTCGACATTATGTCGAAATAACTGCTTGCTGTGTAGATGTGGACTATATTATTTCAGAATAACACCAGTTATTTTGAAATAAAGCTGCCGTGTAGACATAGCCTTGAGTTCTTATTGTTTCCAAGTCATTTTAAATTTCTAGATTTCCTGTACTGGCACAATATTATAAAATGTTTGAACAGAAGACTCATCTTTAAACTTTTAATTAAAATTTAAACATATTTTACCAAAACCTACATTGTCTGTGTCTTTCATTTCTGCAGCTTCAAAGGGATAGCTGAGTTAGTCTGTAACTGGAAAAGCTTAAAAAACAACGAATAGTCTAGTAGTACCTTAAAGACTAACAAAATATGTACATGAAACAAAAGACAGGACTATGCAGCACTTTAAAGACTAGCAAGATGGTTTATTAGGTGATGAGCTTTCGTGGGCCAGACTCACTTCCTCAGATTACATTGTGAAAGAAAATTGGCATAACCATGTATACCAAAGGGATACAATCAAAAAACGTGAACACACATAAAAAGGACAAATCAAATTTCAGAACAGAGGGAGGATGAGGGGGGGGAGGTTAATGTCTGTGAGCTAATTATATTAGGGGTGATAATTGGGGAAGCTATCTTTGTAATGGGTAAGATAATTAGCATCTTTGTTGAGGCCCAGTCGTAAAGTGTCAAATTTAAGCATGAATGACAGTTCAGAGGTTTCGCTTTGAAGTCTTGTGTTAAAATGTCTTTGAAGCAGGATGCAGGTAGTCAAGCCATTGAGACAATGCCTTTTCTGGCTGAAATGGCAAGAAACTGTTTTTTCTTTGTGAAACTGTTTTGTGGGTATTGATTCTTTGATATCTGTTTTGTGGGTATTGATTCTTTGGTGAAGTGTCTGAGATGTTTGTCCAATATACATAGCAGACGGACACTGTCGGCACATGATGGCATAAATTATATTTCTGGATGAGCAGGAATATGTGTTCTTGATCTTATATCTGAATTGGTAAGGTCATTTCAACCAATTCTTGCCATTTCAACCAGAAAGGGTATTGTCTCAACGACTTGACTACCTGCATCCTATCTTACCCATTACAAAGATAGCTTCCCCAATTATCACCTCTAATATCATTAGCTCACAGACATTAACCTCTCCCCCCATCGCTCCTCTGTTCTGAAATCTGATTTGTCCTTTTTATATGTGTTCACTTTCTGATTGTATCCCTTTGGTATATATGGTCATGCCAATTTTCTTCCACAATTTCATCTGATCCACGAAAGCTCATCACCTAATAAACCATCTTGTTAGTCTTTAAAGTGCTGCACAGTCCTGTCTTTTGTTTCAGCTAGAGCAGACTAACATGGCTACATCTCTATTACTATTCAAAATATGTACATGGTATCATGAGCTTTTGTAGGCAAAACCCACTTCTTCTGAGGACTGGAGTATTAAAAGTCCAGATCCAAGAATAAATAAGGGAAGAGGGGGGAAGGAGGAGAAGAAGAAAAGGAGAAAAAAGACAGTGAATAGATTCAGACTGTGAATGGCTAGCTAACTACAAAAGCAGTTTCTCCTCTCTTGGTGTTCACATCTCCACATCAGCTGCTAGAAGTGGGCCTCATCCTCCTTGACTGAATTGACCTCGTTATCTCTAGCCTTATTCTTGATTGGAACTCTTTTCTTATGCCTGTATATTGATACCTGCCTCTGGAATTTCCACTACATGCATCTGACGAAGTGGGTCTTTGCCCACTAAAGCTTATGCTCCAATAGAACTGTTAGTCTATAGTGCCACAGGACTTCTCGTTCTAGTGAATAGATTGTTCAAGTTACAAGAGTCTGATAAGAACAATTAGCACCACCATTGTTTGGTTGGTTGGTTAAGTCATTAGGATGTGGAAGGTAGTGTGTGAGCCAGCTGATGTCTCTGTTCATTCATTCTTATAAGAATTAAACTTTTAAATGAAGTTAAGTTCCAACTCTTCATTTAAAAGTTTAATTTTAACCTTTCATTTTACAAGTTTAATTGTAAATGGAATGAACAGAGACATCAGCTGGCTCTCACACTACCTTCCACATCCTAATGCCTTAACCAACCAACCAATGGATGTACTAATTGTTCTTAGTCTCTTATAACTATTTGAACCATCTCTCTTTTTTCCCCCCTTTCCCCTCCTTTTTTCTTCTGCAATCCTTTTCCTTATTTATTCTTGGATCTGGACTTTTAATACTCCAGTCATCTGAAGAAGTGGGTTTGCCCACGAAAGCTCATGATACCATCTACATGTTTTGTTAGTCTTTAAGGTGCTACTAGACTATTCATTGTTTTTTAAGTTTTTCATTTCTATGTTTATTTTTAGGTTTACAGCGTTTTATTGGCTGGAAAAATAAGCAAAACTCATGGCCTTTTTTTTTGGGGGGGGGGGGGGGGGAGTCTGGAAAAAAAAAGTTCCAAAGTTCCAAATTAAAAAAAAGAGAACGGATGAAAATGAAACAAGAACAAACAGAATAGTCTGAGCACATAGTAAACACGCACTCCTTTACTCCACCTTGACTGAAAAATAACCCAAGTAATGCTAACCTAATCTAAATGCCCAAGACTAATTAATTCCTTAAAAGTCCTGGTAAAGTGCTTTGGGTTTTTTTTGGTTACCAAGCATAAATGCTTGCCTCTGTAGTTTCTGTAGCTCCTTTTCAGTCCAGTCTTCAGTTGCACCTGGGAAAGGCTCAAAGAAATTCTTCATCTCTCTCCTGTCAGATTCCTTTGACTTCACTGCTGAAGACTTTGCACTGTTGATAATCTTGTGATCATGTATTTTGACAGATACTTTTGATTTCTTTTCTTTTCTTTGAAATTCTCTATCAGCCTGCTCTTCCTCGCTGTCTGACTCAAACACATACTTCGGAGGGTTGATATTCGCTTTCCTTGTGCTTACTCTCCGGTCAGTCAAAGGGGCACTGCTGGGCCCACCAGCAGGTGCCTTTCCTTGAGGTTCCTTTTCCGATTGGTTCTTCTGGCCAGACAAATCTATTTTCAATTGTCTATCGTGAGAGAACGTGGCTGCAGAATCTTCTGTTTTCCTTTGCTCAAAGGATTTCTTCTTTGTCTCATTCTGTGAACTCCTAGCATCAGAGGAAGATTTATAAATCTCTCTTTCCAAAGAGGGTTTTGTTTTCCTTTTGACTGACAGAGGGATATCTTCATTGGAATCTTCCTCGTCCTTGCTTGAGGAGTCTTCCGTAGACAGTGTGTCTTGACAAAAATGTTTCTGTGACCGTAGAGAATACTGGCAAGTCTTTAGTTCTCTGCCAGAGTTTGTTTTGTAATTTCTGGTCTCATTTCCATATTTTGAAATACTTTGTGCTGCACTTTTTTCTGTAGTCCAGCTATTATATTTTAGCTTATTCTCACACACCTTTTTATGCTTCAAGGGTGTCAATGTAACAACAGCCCTTTTATCATTATTAAGTTCAGCTTCATAGTCACTTTCATCAGGATCTGAAACAAAACGCCTAGAGTCTCTTTTGTCACTGGGCCCAATTTCTCTTTTGGAATTTGCTCTCTTCACATAGATTTTTCCTAAAAGAAAAATGATATAAAGTTTGTTTTTACATAAACCAAGGTTTTTACTGAGATGCAGCATTGCACACTGTTAAATAATACCTTATGGCCCCTACTGCAGCCGCATTGTACCCTTTTGTACAATTGTTAAAACTGGATGCTCTCTTCCACTTACACTGGCAGAAAATAAAACACAGGACAGAGGCAAGCAGTAACTCCCAGTGTGCAAATCCTGACTCCACAGAAACCTCTGGATCAGACTATCTGGAGATTAGGGTTCCACAGATTAGGAGGGTGTCCATCTCTTCATGCTAGGGAAGGAAGTAGCTGCCTTAAGCCAGCTTTCCTCCCAAACATACAGAAATAATAATGTAAAACTAGTGGGAATTGGTGCCAGTTAACAGCGTTAACTCTAAGGCTATGTCTAGACTGCAAGCCTCTTTCGAAAGAGGCTTTTTCGAAAGATACTTTTGAAAAAGAGTGTCTAGACTGCAAGCAGTATTTTCGAAAAAGCAAGCCGCTTTTTCGAAAGAAAGCACCGAGGGAGTCTGGATGCTCTCTTTCTAAAAAGCCCTGTTTGCTTTCAAGAACGCCTTTTTTCGAAAGAGCACTTTCGAAAAAAGGCGTTCTTCCTCGTGAAATTAGGTTTACCGCTGTCGAAAGAAAAGCCGCGTTCTTTCAATTTAATTTAGAAAGAACACGGCTGTAGTCTAGACGCAAGTGAAGTTTTTTCGAAAAAAGGCTACTTTTTTCGAAAAAACCCTTGAGTCTGGACACAGCCTAAGTCTGTTCTATCCTATTCCTACCAGGGATACAAAAGTGTAACCAAAACGGTTAACCAATAAACATGATCTTATCAACTGATAAACATCACCTCCCCTAAGGGAGAACAGGAAAGCAGAGATAATTTCAGGAAGGCAGATTTTCATTAACTCAGAGAGCTGGTAGGTAATATCCCATGAGAAGCAAGATTAAGAGGAAAAATAACTGAAGAGATTTGGCAGTTTTTCAAATCGACATTATTAAGGACCCAAACGCAAACTATACCACAGCGTAGGAAAGATAGGAAGTATGGTATGAGACCACTTGGGTTTGACCAGATCTTACATGTTCTAACAATCAAAAAGGAGTCATATAAAAAGTAGAAACTAGGTCAAATTACAAAGGATGAATCTAAGCAAATAACACAATTATGCAGGGGCAAGATCAGAAAGGAAAAGACAGTCAGTTTAACTTCTGTGCCAGGGAAGATAATGGAACAAAGTAGTTAAAGAATTTATCTGCAAACATCTGGAAGATAATAAGGTGATAGGTAACAGCCAGCATGGTTTTGTAAAGAACAAATCACGTCAAACCAAACTGGTAGCTTTCTTTGATAGGATAACGAGTTTTGTGGATAGGCAAGAAGCGATGGACATGAAATACATAGACTTTAGTAAAGCATTTTATATGGTCTCACATAACCTTCTTATCAGTAAACTAGGGAAATACAACCAAGATGGGGCAACTATGAGGTAGGTGCATAACTGGCTGGATAGTAACTACTGGCTGAGAAAGGGTAACTGTTCACAGTCATAGTGGAAGGTCATAACAAGTGGGGCTCCGCAAAGGTCTGTTTTGGAACTGGTTCTGTTCAATATCTTCATCAACAATTTACATGATGGCATAGACAGTATGCTTTTTAAGTTTGCAGATGATACCAAACTGCAAGGGGCTGCAAGTGCTTTGGAGCACAGGGTCATAATTCAAAATGATCTGGACAAACTAGAGAAATGGTCTGAGGTAAACAGGATGAAGTTTAATAAGGACAAATGCAAAGTACTCAACTTAAGAAGGATCAATCAGCTTCAAACATACAGAATGCGAAACAATTGTCTAGGAAGGAGTACTGCAAAAAGATCTAAGGGTCATAGTGCACCACAAGCTAAGTATGAGTCAACAGTATGAGACTGTTGCAAAAAAATGCAAACATGATTTTGGGATGCATTAACAGGACTGTTGTAAGCAAGACATGAGAAGTAATTGTTCTGCTCTACTCTGCGCTTATTAGGCCTCAGTTGAAGTATTGTGTTCAGTACTGGGCACCACATTTCAAGAAAGATGTGGAGAAATTGGAGAAGGTCCAGAGAAGAGCAATAAGAATGATTAAAGGTGTAGAAAGCATGAGCTATGAGGAAAGACTGAAAGAATTGGGCTTGTTTAGTTTACAAAAGAGAAGACTGAGGGGGACATGATAGTGGTTTTCAAGCATCTAAAAGGGAGTTACAAGGAGGAGGAAGAGAAATTGTTCTCCTTGGCCTCTGAGGACAGGACAAGAAGCAATGGGTTTAAATTGCAGCAAGGGAGGTTTAGGTTGGACATTAGGAAAAACTTCCTACCTGTCAGGGTGGTTAAACACTGGAATAAATTGCCCAGGGAGGTTGTGGAATCTCCATCACTGGAGATATTTAAGAACAGGTTAGACAGACTTCTATCAGGGATGATCTAGATCAGGGTTTCCCAACCTATGGGTCGGGACCCAAATATCGGTCACCATTACATTTCAAAAGGGTTGCCAAATGTCTTCCCAGGTGACTCTGCCCTCCCTCCTCCCCCCGTTTTTGAACTGCCTTGGGTCACCAGCTCTTCCTGAATTGTCAAAATGGGTCCCCATCTGGAAAAGGTTGGGAACCGCTGATCTAGACAGTGCTTGGTCCTGCCGTGAGGGCAGGGGACTGGACTTGACGGCCTCTTGAGGTCTGTTCCAGTCCTAGTGGTTTATGATTTATTGGTTTCCATTACAGTTACACATCTGCTCCCCAGGAGCTAGCGGTGTCTCCGCACTGCGGGCTCTGCAGTATAACGGTTATATTGCACAACGCACAGCGCAGCCAGCTCCTGGCTGTCAGCCCCATTCCTGCACAGCTGACTGCGCTGTGGGCTCTGCAGTTTAAAGATTATACATAAGCTTTATAATGCAGGGCCAGCAGTGTGTGTAACCACTAGGAGTTTTAATAGTTACAATGTTACATTTTTAAAGGATTTTTTTACAGCCCTAATCCCTGCATGCCACAATGAGGTCACGATCCTGAAAGCAAATTCACCTTATTTACACAAGTGAAACTACTCTTGCAAGTATGGCAAGAAGGAGTCAAACTCCCAAAATGTCAGCAACCATGTAAGCTGTTCTAGGTCACTGAGAACATGCTGCACTCATTACATCTCCCTCCAAGTTTTTGTATCAGGGCAAGATATTACCCTCTCAACTGCATAAGGACATATTCTGACCCCTGAAGTCAATGGGAGTCCTCAAGTCATTACAGAGGCAGAATTGAGCCATTAAGGCAGTAGTCCCATTTAAAAATGCAACCGCCCTTCTTGCTCACAAAAATGGGGCAGCAGGCCTACCTGGGAACAGGGCTCTTCCTAGAAAACAAATCTGCTTGGATTTCAGTTCAGAGCACCTGACAGACAGAATCTAAAGCACTAAATAAATATGGAACAAAGTCAATAGAAAAAGCAACTGTTTTACTCAATCCAAATCATTCAGCGACATGAGTTTTTACTTTGGATAAGATCCAGCCAAAATAAAATACTCCCTTCATGCAATAAAGAATTCTATACGAGAGGCTCTAGTTGTTTCAAAAAGGACACTAACTTCTGTTCTTAACTTAGTTTTTTGTGGGTTTCTAGACACCATGATTTCTCTGTCTGGTTTTAATGAAGCATACATGAGGAGGAAAAGGCCTGCTGTGTGTGTGGGGGAGAGGGGGGGGGAGGAGAGAGAGAGGGGGAGAGCCCTCCCCATATTCAACCCAGGGAGTGGTTGCACCTCTGTCCCTTCAAAACCAGAGCAGTCCTATGTGCCAGCCTACACCACCCAAAGTGGGGAGTCAGGTCCAGCTCTGTGGGGAATAAGAGTTGCCATGCCCAGAATAACCCATAAAACTAAAAGTTGATGATCTAGTGCAGGCTGCTTACCTTGCTGCACTTCACCCAGTTTGGAAAATGAAGCAGATTGGTGACCCCCCCTTTTTTTTTTCCGGTTGTCATATACTGTCAACACCAAGCCTCGTGTGTTCAGATTCACTGGCTGGTAGCAGAAATTTTGAACAACCAACCTGTTTCCATTCCTATTTACAGCAGATAACCAATCTGTCTCTTCGTTACGTTTGTATTCTCGCTCTCTTTCACACCACCTATCTTTTGGAGATAAAACTAGGGGACAACGTTGCTTTAATTATCACAAAAGTCAACCAGCTATCAAGATGTATTAAAAAGTTTTAATGGTTTTTGCTATAGGCTCACATTTACTAGATCATCTTTCCAATTTACAATTACTTCAGGAGGAAAATGTATTTAGTAGCTTGCAAACATGGCCATTCTTACCTTTGCATTGGCTTTTAGTTTTTCCTTCACTTTTCTCTGCTGTATGCTCTCTGCTATTTGGAAAGCTGGAAATGGTTTTCTTTTTGGATCGTTCATTACTACATACCTTGTAAAATAAGAAAATAAATGTATTTGCCAGAAATTAAACATGTCAGCTATAGTAAAACCAGTACTTAAGCATAAATTCTTTGTGTTGCATTCTGAGATGGCGGGCTGAGGGGTTGGTAAAAAGCTATATGGCACTGTATTTTGCAAATAGTGACGTTTGTACAAATTTCACATGGGACACCAGACAGCAAGACCAAAATAGTGGGTCAGGTTTCCTTTAATTTACAGGATGACTTCAACTAAGAAAGTAAGTCTCAAACTGAGGTTCGTGGAGCTCTCCATATCACAATGGTAAACCAGCAATGCATCAAACAATGATACCAGCTAGCTGTTTATAGCGAAGTCCAGTCCTCTTAAGGTTCCCAGAGACACTTGAATGCAACCATGATCAAAGTTTGCCTAGTGCAGGGGTGGCCAACCCACAGCTCTTTGCTCAAAGAAATGCAGCTCTTGCTAGTTCTGAGCCGCTTGCCGCTAGTTCTGAACTGCTCACAGCCAGCTACTCTGCGCACGCGCCCCAGCGCCTGGGAGGAGAAGCACATGGTGGCAGCTTCAGTGAGACCCAGGCATTGAGTTTGGGGGGAGGGGGGGAACGACTGGAGATGCCTGGCTCTGGAGGAGGCGGGGTGCATTGGGTTAGAGCAGGGGAGCTGGGGGGTGCCTGACTCTGCAAGAAGAGGAGGAGGATTGGGTTAGAGCAGGGGGACTGAAGCACCTTAAACTCAAAGTCTTCATGGGTGCAGAATAAGGCAGCCAACACAGATGACATATTTAAATTCCAGGGCAAAAAAAGAATCAGCATGTCCCTGGTTTACACTGAAGCAAAATGCAGGACTATGTAGCACTTTAAAGACTAACAAGATGGTTTATTAGATGATGAGCTTTCGTGGGCCAGACCCACTTCCTCAGATCAAATAGTGGAAGAAAATAGTCACAACCATATATACCAAAGGATACAATTAAAAAAAATGAACACATATGAAAAGGACAAATCACATTTCAGAACAGGAGGGGGATGCGGGGGGGGGGGGGGGGAGGAAAGAAGGTAAGTGTCTGTGAATTGATATTAGAGGTGGGGAGAGTGGGATGTCTGTGAGCTAATGGTATTAGAGGTGATAATTGGGGAAGCTATCTTGGTAATGGGTAAGATAGTTTGAGTGTTTGTTCATTCCTTCCCGGAGAGTGTCGAATTTTAACATGAATGACAGTTCAGAGGATTCCCTTTCAAGTGCAGATGTAAAAGGTCTTTGTAGCAGAATGCAGGTGGTTAAGTCATTGAGAGAGTGTCCTTTCTGGTTAAAATGGCAAGAAACTGATTTTTCTTTGTGATCTTGTCTGATATCTGTTTTGTGGGCATTAATCCTTTGGCGAAGTGTCTGAGATGTTTGTCCAATGTACATAGCAGACGGACACTTTCGGCACACGATAGCATAGATTATATTTCTGGATGCGCAGGAATATGTGTTCTTGATCTTATAACTCACTTGGTTAGGTCCAATAATGGTATCAGCAGAGTGAATATGTGGACAAAGCTGGCAACGGGGTTTGTTGCAAGGGAAGGTACCAGGGTTGGTATTAGTGTGGTATGTCCTGTGGTTGTTGGTAAGAATCATCTTGAGGTTAGGTGGTTGTCTATAGGAGACTATGGGTCTGTCTCCCAGAGCCTCTTGGAGTATGGTATCCTGTTCCAGTATAGGTTGTAGTTTATTGATAATGTGTTGGACAGGTTTAAGTGGGGGGTTGTAGGTGATGACAAGTGGTGTTCTATTGTCCTATAGACAACCACCTAACCTCAAGATGATTCTTACCAACAACCACAGGACATACCACACTAATACCAACCCTGGTACCTTCCCTTCCAACAAACCCCGTTGCCAGCTTCCCCAGTTATCACCTCTAATACCATTAGCTCACAGACGTCCCACTCTCCCCACCTCTAATATCAATTCACAGACACTTACCTTCCTTCCTTCCTTCCTCCCCCCTCCCCCCCCCCGCATCTCCCAGCTACCCCAGATCTGAGTGTCTTCCTTATTGTTTTGAACCTCTCATATTTTCAGTGTGGGACAGACCTGAATTTCCAGAACTATAAAAAAGCCACAATCTTCATAAGTTAAAAAAAAAAGAGGAAACCATACCAGAAATCAACAAGCTGGAGTGAAATGGGCACTTCAAATTGTGCTAATTTACTTCTCAGTACAGTTTAATTTTAAAAAGCTCACAGGACTTAATAGGGCAGTAGTGTTAAATTTTAAATACAAGGTGGAGATGCTTTTTTTAGTGTGAGACTATTACTGTATTTTAAAGGTTTTTGTTTTTTTTAAATTTGATGTCTTTTCCTTGTCAAGTTCTCTGAAGATCTATGGACTGGCCATGAATTATTTAAATGACTAGAGACTTTTTTATTTTTTTTTGTCTAAAATGTCCTGCAATGTTATTTTTATCACTACATTTTATATCACTATAGATAGATATATAAATATAAATATATAATACGTGGTTCTTTGCACTCTATCCACAACTATTTTGGCTCTTCGTCCCAAACTTGTTGGCCACCCTGTCCCAGTGTTAGAATTAGCTGACGGTTGCTAACACAAAGTGCAAAGGAACATCAGACTAGAAAGAGCCCTAATTAACTTGCCCAGATAATATAAGGAGTTTGTGATCAGGGACTTTAACCCACAACTCTTGCGTTCCAAGCTAGAATGCTAACCACTGAGCCATCCTTATGCTGAAGAAAGGATCCTCGCAAAGTAGTCCACAATTTAAATAAAGGTAAAAAACTACTGAATTAAGAATTCGTGGTGTACAAAAGTCACCTTTGATAGTTTTGAAATTATTATACAATAATGATAGAATGATGATAAAGTAATAAGATGCAGAAAAGTCTTACCAAACTCAAGTAGTTTTTTCCACCCTCTTCCATAGTAACATTTAGTTTATTATCAACAAATTCTCGTTCTCCACACCAGTAATTCAGTGGTGGTTTAATGCGCCGACCGCTACGGCTATAACTTGCATCTGGATCATTTTGCACAGGATGGCATTTGGGTGTTAGATCTATACACACACACAAAATCCTATTAGAAGCAGGATAGTTCTGGATTTTTTACACATCACAATGATTGTATTTTAAAAGTAATCTTAAGTATTATTAGAGGCATAAATCAAAATGCAGACAAGTTCAGAATATCACATTTACATAAAACCACTCTCTGGGGGTAGGCAGTCCCAGCTCTTCCCCCAGCCACGGTGGATGGCCGAGGCAGCGCCAGCCCCGGTCTCCACACCCTCCACTCTCCGGCTGCCTGGGAGGGTCAGGGCTATGTCAGCCACTGCTCTCCCCCTGGCCACCAGACCAGGGCTGTGGTGTGGCAGTCCTGGCTCACCCAAGCACCAGAGAGGAAGGAAGGGGGAGGCCACTCAGCAGAGGGGTGGCAGGAAATGTTTTTTTACACAGAGATAAAATACAGCACAACAGCAGGGGGAACCCACGATCACCTTCAACAGAGAGGGGCCCTGTTCTCTGAGCCCCGTCTTGAGTGTCCCTGCTTCCCCCAGAGCCCTGTGTACCCCACTTCCTGTGTGTTGCTGTTCTCTGCTCCCCCTTATGCTGCGTGTCCCTTTGCCACCATGCCTATGATGAGGAGCCCCATTCCATTACCCTCGCTCGGAGGGACCTCGCTCTCCGTCCCTGGCTTGGGGAGGGGAGCCCAGGCAGGAGTCCCCCAGCACAGAGCAGCCCTTCCCTCCAGCACAGAGGGGGCAGGCTCGGTGTCTGTCCCAGACGGGCCGGGCCAGGCCGTGGCAGCGGCTCAATGTTTCAACGCTCGGCAGGAGGCCACAGAGCAAGCCCTGCTGCCGTGGCGCTGAGTGGGGCATGGCTGCTGGGCAGCCTGTTGCCATCCCTGCTCTGCAGCATGATCCTGGCTGATTTTGGGGCACAGGTGGATCGCTCACCCTGCTCTGCCTTGAACGCAGATGTACAGGGCCAGGGCAAGCGCTCGCGGGGGGGCAGTGGTACTGAAGTGGTACTGCGGGCGGACATGCTGGTAGAGCCCTACTGCCCATGGAGAGGGGCTGCCTTGGTGCAGGGCTGGAGGGCCAGAAGTGCAGGAATGGCCGGGAGTAGGACCCACTGGTTTCTGAGGGCAGAGGGGGCAGCAGGACACAGTGACGTGCTGACACCACTCTGGCGCACAGCAGGAAGTTGTTTTATATCGAGAGATAAAAAGAGAAGGGCCAGACCAGGTCAGACCAAAGGTCCATCTAGCCCAGTATCCTGTCTTCTAACAGTGGCCAATGTCAGGTGTGCCAGAGGGAATGAACAGGACAGGTAGTCACCAAGTGATCCTTGCCATCACCCATTTCCAGTTTCTGCAATCAGAGGCAGTGGTCACCAACCAGTCTATCGGGATCGACTGGTCCATCTTGGCGCCTCTGACGGGGGATCCTGACAGGTTTGGCCAAGAGGCTATCAAATGCCGGCACTTCAGCTGCCCTTCCCCGCACTGCTGCTCCTCCTGCCCTTTGCCTTGGAGCTGTTCCCTGCTTCTACTTGCTGTGCAGGGCAGGGAAGAGAAGGGAGAGGAGGGGCGCTGACGCCAAGGTGCCTCCTCTCCCACCCTGTATCCTATCTCCACAGAATGGAGGGGGGCACAACAGGGCCTGGGAGGGAGGGAGTTTGCTGGCTGCTTTTGAGAGTGGTGCAGGGCCAGGGCAGGGTGAGCCTGCCTTAGCCCCACAGCACTACCTGTGGTAAGCAGTGTCCAGATAGAGCCTGCATCCTGCCCCCCGTCCCAGTCATAAACCCGTCCTCCACCCCAAGGCCCTGCCCTAGCCCTGTGCCCCCCCAGACCCAAACTCCCTTACAGAGCCTGTACCCTGAACCCCCAACTCCCTGACCCAGGCTCAGCTCAGAGACCCTCACACTCCAAATTCCTTAACCCAAGACCAGAGCCTGCACCCCAGCCCTCTGCCCCTGCCTGATGAAAGAGAGGAAGGATGGGGGAGGGAGGAAGGATGGAGCGAGCAGAGGCGGGGCCTTGGAGAAGGGGCACAAAGGAGGCGGGGCAAGGGTATTTGGCTTTGAGGTAAATCCTGGATTGCACTTAAATTCAAAGAGAGTGATCTCCTGCTTGAAAAGATTGGAGATCACTGGCATTCCTGCCCATCCTGGCTAATAGCTGTTGATGGATCTCTCCTCCATGAACCTGTCAGTTCTTTTTTGAACCATGCTACAGTCTCGACCTTCACATCCTCTGGCAAACATGCTCAAAGAGTTCCACAGGTTGACTATGCATTGGTAGAAGAAATGTCTCCCTTGGTGTTTTTTTAAACCTGCTGCCTATTCATTTCATTTTGTGGCCCCTAGCTCTTGTGTTCTGAGAAGGAGTAACACTTCCTTCTTTACTTTCTCCATAGTAGTCATGCTTTTATAGACCTCTATTATACCCCATCATCATTCATCACTTTTCCATGCTGAAAATGCAGGTTTTATTAATCTCTTCTTCTATGGATGTTCTTTTTATACCCTTAATAATTGTTGGTGCCTTTTTCTGAATCTTTTCCAATTCAATACATTACCCAAATTTTACTTATGTATCTCCAAATGTTAGTGCTTACATGACTATTCGATAGCCCCCAGGGGTGCAGAAGAGTGCCTGCCTGCCACCCTGCAGCCTCTGATACAGAGGCAGCAGTGTGGGGTGGAGGTAGTCCCTGTCCACAGGGGGCCTTAGCTCCCCACGGACAGGGGCTGCACTAGCATCCCACAGAGCAGCCTCCCCTGCCCTGCTACTTCTGACTGGGGGGAGGGGGCAGGCGGAGCTGGTGCTCATGGGGATGCAGCAAGGGGAGCGTCAGGCAGCTCTGCAGACAGAGGTTCAGCAGCACTGACGGAAGGGTCAGGTGGCTCCACAGGAGCTGATGTGTGTGGGGTGCCGGCTTGAAAGCCAGCTCCCACTTGCCCCACCACCCCCTCCTTGCAGCTGCCTCTCTATCAGAGGCAGCAGCATGGGGGTGGCAGTTGACTCTGCGAGATGCAGTGCTTGCGAGGAGCCAACTTAAAAGCCAGCTCCTCACAGGCACCGGCTCCCACTCCCCACCCTTTGTTCCTTTTGATACAGTGGCGGGGGGGGGCACAAGTGTATGTGGTCAACGGGATTAATCGATAAGTCTAGGCTTATCGGATCATCATGTAGTCAACTACACACTGACATCCCTAATTTGCATGTAGTATCTGTGAATGTACCACGAATTGAAATAGATATAATATAACATTTTCTGTCATCTATTTCTGTCTTAATGATTCCCAACATTGTTAGCTTTTTTGACTGCTGCTGCACACTCAGTGGATGTTTTCAGGGAGCTATCTACAATGACTCTAAGATTTCTTTCTTGAGTGGTTACACAAGTGGATCACAGATGTTGCCAGACCAGAGTCCCAGATTTCGGAGGTTCAATCCGTACTAACAATTTTGACCAAAAATACCAAGAAGAGTACTCACATCTGTTCTCATTATTTAGTGCGACTTCATAAGTGGTGTTTTGTGTTATGGGTTGTTTTTTTAAGTCTCCCATTAACTCTTCTTCTACTTCCACCGCATCCATAGAACTGATTTTTTCATTGCCAGCCTCATCAGTATCTTGTTCTTTGCTAATGTTTTGAAGTTTAAGAAAAAAATAGGAAAACAAAATTTGTCAGTGTTTAATATTGTTTAGCTGAAGAACATGGTGAAACACTATTTTATACAAAACACAGTAAACTCACAAATTAAAAAGCTTTGTATGCTGTTCTTCCCTTGTCCCCACAATCTGACACTACTGGATAAATCCAGCTGCACTGATGCAAACCCCTACTCTAAATAAACTACAACAGACTCCAAGCCAGTGAAAACGAGTATCCTGATGGCACCACTGCAGCTAACTCAGTGTAGCTACACTTGTCTCTCTGGCTAGGTCTACACAGCAACGTTGTCGGAACAACTGACTTTATTCTGAGTGTGTCTACACTTATAAGCCTTTATTTCAAAATAATGTCAAGCTGGAGGACTTCTTACTCCGACTCATGGTAACTCTCATTTCATGAGGAGTAAGGGAAATTGAAGGAAGAGTGTTCTTCCTTCGCCTTCCTGCTGTGTATACAGTGCCAAAAGCTGACTTAAGCTATGCAATTGACGTAGATGAAGTAGCGAAGCTTAATTTGATTTGAGCCCTTCTGTGTAGATGTACCCTCTCTCTCATACTCTTCCATGCACAGTAGACAAAGTCTCCTAACCTCTATTTTACATCTAATATATTGGCTACTAAGAATTTGCTTAGAACATAGCCTAGACTAACAGCTACTAAACTGCGGTTGCAGGGATGTTAGTGTATAGTCATTTAAACAATTAACCAATAAGACAGGATTAACCCATAAGCCCAAACAACTGCATGAACACACCCCCCTTGCCGCCTCTGTGTCTTTTAAGCCAGCTCCCCGCATGTGCCTGTTCCCACAGAGCTGTCTGCCCCTTCTGCTCCCTCTCAGAGGCTGCAGCATCCGGGGGGAAAAGCTGGGGCTTGAGGGGAAGCAAACTTCTTAAAAGCAGCTTCCCATGAGCACCAGATCCTGCAGAGCCACCTTCACTCTCCACCCTGTGCTGCTACTCTGATAGAGAGGCAGCAACAGCGTGGAGAGTTGGGAGGCAGGCAGGGACTAGAACATGCGGGAAGCCGGCTTTCAAGCCAGCTCTCCGGACGTATCAGCTCCTGTGGAGCCGCCTGCCTTCCATCCCCATGCTGCTGTCTCACTATCAAAGGAAGCAGCATGGGGGTGAGGGGAAAGAGCAGGTAAGAGCTGATACATGCAGGGAATCAGCTTTTAAGCTGGCTTTCTGCATGTCCCGAGCGCCAGCTGGAGGGGCAGGTGGGAGCACCACCTCCGCCCCCCATCCTGCCTCTGTATCTGAGGTAGCAGCACAGGAGGGAGGGGAAGGGTAGGTGGGAGCCGGTATACGTGGTGAGATGGCTTCCCAGACGTCCGCTCCTGTGGAGCTGCCTGCCCCCTGCGCTGCTGCCTCTATCAGCAGCCATGGGGGAGGGGCAGCAGATGGGAAAGTTTAAAAGCGAGAGCATTGGCCCCCCCTTTGCCCCACCCCAGCATAAGCACACGTAACTGCTAAAAATTCAAGAATATGACAGTTAACATCCCTACACAATTGTATTGCATAGTTCTTAAAAACAAGTATTCACTCTACACTATGAAGTTAGCACTGAAAAAATAAAGGCCTTCTAAAATTTACCTCTTTAGTTCCTCAAGAAAATTCTCAATATATTGTTTCCATAGTTTTGGAAATCCACATTTAAACCTATTGATGAATTTGCATGGAAATCCTGTTTGAAACAAAGGAGAGTGTTAATAATGCCTAAAATATTAATACCTTCTCCAGCATTTCTCCCCCTTTCACAGTAAGAAATGCAATACAGGATCATCTTCATTTTCTAAAACAGTGTTTCCCATGGAACCCTGGGGTTCCGCGAAGAGCCAGCATTCCCCCACCCCTCTGAAAGAGAGGGAGCCGGCTAGCTTGTTTTCTGTTCCTCCCTGGTGACGCAGAGGCATAGGAAGGCAGGAGCAGGGGGAACAGTTGCTCCTGGCCGGCATACTAGGGAGGTGCCGGACAGGGGTGACCCCACGTGACCCACAGCAGGGAGAGAAGCACTTCCCCTCCCCAAAGGAGCCGGCGCGCGCTGCCTGAACAGCTGGGGTTGTGGCACCCAGCAACTTAGTTCCGCGGCCTTTCTGCACCGTGCGGGGGGGAGGAAGGGGAGGGGAGGTCAGGAGACCCGGGTCTACACAGCTCCGACTGCGCAGGCAGCGCTCTCTGCCCTGGGACTCCTCCCTCCCCGCCCCCCGCCCACGCAGGACAGCATCACGGAAGTAAGTTGATGGAGTGCAAGAGCCCCTGCTGCTCAGGCAGTGCGCACGCCAACGGTTTGGAGAGGGGAAGTGCAATCACAGGACTGCCAGGTACTGATCCCAGCTGCCCGTCACCTGCCCAGACCCCCCCCATGAGTACCCTGTCCCCACCAGCACTGTCCCCAGCACCCAGAAGCACCCTGTCCCCAGTGCCAGCATCCTGCCGCCCACCCCAGGACCCTGGCCCTGGTCCCAGCACCCTGCCACTCACCCCAGCAGCACCCTGGCCCTAGCCGTAGCACTATGCCATCCACCCTAGCACCTAGCACCACCCTGTCCCTGACCCCAGCACCCTGCCACCCACTGCAGCACCCAGCACCACCCTGTCCCCAGTCCCCTGCTACCCATCCTAGCACCCAGCAGCACCCTGTCCCCTGCCTGCACCAGCACAGTTCGGACCACATTAGTGAGGCTTGGGGGGTTTTGGAGGGTTGTTGGGGGGTTTTTTTGCATCTCACTTGTGTGGCCCCAACTGACTTTTCTGTGGGTCAGTGACCCTTGACTCAAAACAGGTTCCTCGCCCCTCTCATAAATAAAGACAATGTTAAAACCTTTTGAGTTTTTAAATAAAATATGTCAAATGAAGCCTGGCCAACATGCCCCCAATTGGGGCCAAACCCCCATCTCACTGCAGCATCATAACACTCCTGCACCACCTGACCCCAAATCTGAGCCTATCATACACTGGAACCCCGTCCTGAGCCTCTTACATCCCCACACTCCTGCCTTCCCACATCCTCAGTCTTCTGTCACAGCACTCCTGCACCATCCACACATGGCAAATCTGTGTCCTGAGCCCATCATACTCACAACCTTCTTGCCCTAAGCCCTTCATATATCCATCCCAAACTCCTGCACCCTCACATCCACAAGCCTGTGACTTGCTCGGCACCCCAACCTTCCACCTGAGCCCCACACTCCCCAGCCTGGAGCCTCCTCCCTGAGCCAGCGTCCCCTTCTCCTGCATCCAAATTCCCTCCCAGAGCTTGCACTTCTCACGCCTTCCCACACCCAAATCCCTCATTCCCGCCCCAGAGCCCGCACCTCCTGTCTCAACCCAGTGAGAGTATATAAGGGCTGGGGATAGCAAGTGATGGAGAGGAGGGGAACAGAGAGGGGTGAGGTCTTTGGAAGGAATGTGATTTTCATGCATTGGTGGGTCCCCCTCTTTTTTTTTTCTTGACAAACCTTGGGGTTCCTTGAAATTCTGAAAAGGGTTCGATGGCCAAATAAATTGGGAAACACTGTTCTAAAAAGTCTAAGAAAACTACTTAAATCTATTAAATTGTTGCAATTTTAAGGAAGCTGGCTCCTCCAACTTAAGATGATTGCATTTGCAGACCTTTAAAAGGAGTCAAACTAATTTTAAAAGGCAACCAACATTCTCTTCACTACTCTGCAGGTGTGGTGACTGCAGACCTAAGTCATTAAATTCTGGGCTTTGGGAATCAAAGACCCAGAATTTCCCAACTGCTCTTCCATCCCCTATGCCTGGCTGGCTGTCACTCCACGTTTGGAAATTATGGGTAAGCCTGCAAGCTGACCTCCAGTTCACTCAGTGTTTAAAGAAGCCAGTTAGCAGCAAATAGTACAATCTCTCTCAGAAGGAACCAGATAAGCTCCTATTTTCTGAATCTCTCTCTATATATATAAAAGTTCTTCCTGCCACGCACAGAATGACATCATCAGGATCCCTGGCCACGAAAGCCTCCAGACAGAAGGGGCTGGCAAGCATAGTGAGCAGTGGGCGCAGCTCCCTAGTTGCTAAAAAAGTCAGGCTATTTGAGTATAGGGATATATGTTACTATTGTCAACAAGAGGATCATAACAAGATCTTCAGTGCTGACACCTCATTTTTAATTAGAACATTGGAAAAATATTTTTGCTTTTTGATTAAGACCACCTAAGACGACACTATGAAAAAATGACATCTGAATACTTAATTTGGTTCACTGACAGCAGCCCATAAGATGTAGTACATTATGTGTTACATAGAAAAAGAACAGTAGTCAATTTTCCTCCCCAAGAAACAGATACATAGTCAATTTCAATTATTTCAGTGGCTTACTTTTAATTAATTCACTTGAATAGCAAACTGCTAAACTGAATACTGAAAAATACTGCCATAGGAATGGGTAAAAGTCAATTTAATTTAAACCTACTCTGCATGCAGCTGGCAGCACTGTGCATTTAGTGTTTGGAAATGGGTTGCAGGTTAGAGATGTTATCACTGCATCCATGACCTAAGAGAACCATTGCACTTTTGCAGTTGTGCGTGACTTTTTATGCAGTGGCCAATAAATGCAGACTTCCCTCAATTCATCCTAATAGATCATTTGGTGTACAGATGGGGTGAGAGGAAGAATGACATAAGAACATAAGAACGGCCGTACTGGGTCAGACCAAAGGTCCTTCTAGCCCAGTATCCTGTCTACCGACAGTGGCCAGCACCAGGTGCCCCAGAGAGGGTGGACCGAAGACAATGATCAAGCGATTTGTCTCCTGCCATCTCTCTCCAGCCTCTGACAAACAGAGGCCAAGGACACCATTTTATCCCCTGGCTAATAGCCTTTTATGGACCTAACCTCCAGGAAATTATCTAGCTTCTCTTGAAACTCTATTATAGTCCTAGCCTTCACAGCCTCCTCTGGCAAGGAGTTCCACAGGTTGACTACACGCTGTGTGAAGAAGAACTTTCTTTTATTCGTTTTAAACTTGCTACCCATTACTGAAGCACTAGAGGCCAGAGATCCCCATCTCAGTTCAACCAACTGGAATAAAGGCATTGAAAGACTCCACAAAAGATGCCCAACTTAAATGTATACCCTAAATTAGAAAACACAGTACGAGAACCCAGAAAGAGCCAATGTGGCTTAAATCAGATAAAAAATGAAGATAAAAAAGCATAGTTTAAAAAGTAGAAGTTAAATTGCAGTGATGAAAATAGAAAGGAGCATAGACTCTGTTAAATGACATGTAAAAATATAATAAGAGAGGTCAAAAAGGAACGTGAAGAACATCTAGCCAAAAAGTAATAGCAAAAGGTACATCCGAAGCAGGAAGCCTGCTCAATAACCAGTGAGGCCATTGGACAATCAAGATGCTAAAGGAGCACTCAAGGTTAATAAGGTCATTGTGGAGAAACTCAATGAATTCAGTCTTCATGTCTGAGGATGTTAAGGAGATTCCCAAACCTGAGCCATTCTTTTTAAGTGGCAAATCTGAAGAACTGTCTCAGATTCAACTGTCATTAGAAGAGGTTGGAACAAACTGATAAACCTAGGGTAGGAAACCTTTTCTGGGTTGGGGGCCACTGACCCACAGAAAAAAAATTAGTTGAGGGTCACGCAGAAGTGAGAAACCAAAAAACAACAAAAAAAAATCCCAAACCTCATTAACATGGACCCTGAGTGAGGAGGAGACAGACACTCCTCACATTCCCCTCCCACACCAGAGCCATGGGGAACAAGACAGAATGCAGGTATTTAAATAATGGAGCTGAGTCTGATGAGTGGGCAGAGGAGCAGACTTAACCTGCTTAAGTGTTATTTCCTTTTCACCCATGGGCTATTATGAATTTTAAGTTTTAAAACTAGTACTAACATTTAGAATGGATACCTGTATTATCTCAGATTCATGAATCAAAATAAGTTACAGCCAGTATATTCTCTCTCTCAGCTGCTTGGCTAACTGGTTCTTGCTCTCACCGTCATGATCTAACCCGTGGAGGGATGATAGGAGTTGCTATAGGGAACTTTCTGGGTGTCTGGCTGATGAATCTTGCCCACATGCTCAGGGTTTAGCTGATCGCCATATTTGGGGTCGGGAAGGAATTTTCCTCCAGGGTAGATTGGCAGAGGCCCTGGAGGTTTTTCGCCTTCCTCTGTAGCATTGGGCACAGATCACAGCTGAAGGACTCTCTGCATGTTGGGGCCTTCAAAGTATTGGAAGGCTTCAATATCTTTGATATAGGTGAGAGGATTATTCTAAGAGGGGTGGTTGAGATTCTGTGGCCTGCACTGTGCAGGGGGTCAGACTAGATGATCATAATGGTCCCTTCTGACCTTAAAGTCTATGAATCTATGAATAAAGTCTATGAAAGATGGGGCCTGGGGGCCAGATCCCACCTGCAGACTGCATCAGGCCGCTTTCTACTTATATCCTGCTGTCTGTGCCACCAAATTCCAGGCAGTGCTCAAGCAGCAGGATACTCTTTCAATAGCTCCTGGTTGCGGAGCTACTCCAGCACAGTCTGGAGCTGCAAGCCCGTTAAATAGCCTCAGCAACCCCAGCTGTCTGCCAGGCAACGCAGTAGCAGTGGGCTGAGTCATGAGCCCTTTGCTGTCTTTTTAATTCAAAGCCTCTGGCCCCAGGCAACTCTGGGAGAGGCTATCCTCAGGCCTGCTCCATCTGCCCCAGACCCACTCTTCTGGTGGATGGAGCTGGCCCATGACTATGTACCATAATTCATTAAGCGGCCTCTCTGAGAAAATTATTATCCACCACTGATCTAACCGAGCACCATATCTGGCATCAGAAAGGAATTTTCCCTGAGACCCGATTGGCAGTAACTTTGGAGATTTTCACATTCTCTACACCAGTATTTCCCAAATTTATTTGGCCACGGAACACTTTTAAACTTGAAAGAATTTTGTGGAAACCCTAATAACAGTCTTGTATACGGAGCTGAAAAAGTAGACCACAAATAAATAAGGATAATAATAAACAAATGCTAAACAAGATAATGATATGTAGATTAATCTAGCATAGTGAATTTATATGTGTCATGGTTAAATTTTTAAATACAAGAAATCACGCAACTATACTGAAGTATAGTATTTGTGAGAGCACTGCTTGTGCACTCCTATACAAGCAACTGGTTTGACAGCTGAAGCTTCGACTCTGTCCGACGTGGCACTAGTATACAGGCAGTCCCCGGGTTACGTACAAGATAGGGACTGTAGGTTTGTTCTTAAGTTGAATCTGTATGTAAGTCGGAAATGGCGTCAGCCGCTGCTGAAACTGATCAGTTTCAACCACGGCTGAATCTGGACGCCAGTTCTGACTTACATACAGATTCAACTTAAGAACCCCAGGCGTCCCCAAGTCAGATGCTGCTGAAACTGATCAGCGGCTGATTCCAGGAAGCCTGGGGCAGAGCAACTCTGCCTCGGGCTTCCTGTAGTCAGCCGCTGGTCAGTTTCAGCAGCGGCTGACTTGGGGACGCCTGGGGCAGAGCAGCTGGGGTGCTGCCAGGTTGGTCCGGAGTGGCGCTGCGGGACCAATCCGGCAGCCCCCAGCTGCTCTACCCCAGGGGTAGGCAAGAAAAGCCTGGTCTGCTGAGGGGGTGGGGGGGAGCACTAGCTGCACACCCCCCCCCCAGCAGACCAGGGAGACAGGGGTGGCGGGACCATCCAAGTCCTCCACGGCTTTGCTCCGTCTCCCTGGTCTGCTGACCTGGGAGACGCGGAGCAAAGCCGCAGAGCACGTGGGCAGCGGGACAGTCCAGGCACGCTGCAGCTGTCCCACTGCTGGCATGCTCAGAGGCTTTGCTCCCCATCTCCCTGGTCTGCTGGTCAGACCAGGGAGACGGGGAGCAAAGCTGCGGAGCATGCCCGCAGTGGGACAGCCCAGGCACGCTTGAGCTGTCCCCCTGCGGGCGTGCTCCACGGCTTTGCTTCCCATCTCCCTGGTCTGCTGGTCGGGAGACGGGGAGCAAAGCCTTAGAGCACGCCCGCAGCGGGACAGCCCAGGCGCGCCGCGGCTGTCCCACTGCGGGCGTGCTCCAAGGCTTTGCTCCCCATCTTCCTGGTCTGCTGGTCGGGAGACGGGGAGCAAAGCCGCGGAGCACGCCCGCAGGGGGACAGCTCAAGCGCTCCCGGGCTGTCCCGCTGTGGGCATGCTCCAAGGCTTTGTTCCCCGTCTCCCTGCAGACCAGGGAGATGGGGAGCAGCTTTTCTCGCCCCGAAGGACGGGGGCGGTGGATCGCGGCGCGTCTGAGCGCCCTGCTGCTCCCGTCCTCCGGGGCGAGAAAAGCCCCGTTTGTAACTGCGGATCCGATATAAGTCGGATCCGCGTAACTCAGGGACTGCCTGTATTTTTATTCAGTCACCCACGTGGTCCACACTCCCTGAGAGTGAATACAGGGATTTACGGTACTCCACTGAATGGCCACGTGCACAGCGCTGAGTAGTGACATCATCGTCCCCACTCTCTGGCTAAGCTGGCATTACACAGGGACACTTACCATGGCAAACACAAATGGAAATTGATTTCAATAAAATTGAATATAAATGCTTAAATATTGTTTTAATCATAAAATGTGATTGTAATGGAATTTTCTCATGGAACCCTTATTTTCACTTTGCAGAACCCCGGGGTTCCACGGAACACCATTTGGGAAACACTGCTCTACACCATATAGGGGTTTCTCTCCATTTAATAATTCCCCGGCCATTCCAGGGACCTTGATTGCTGGCGCTCTTTGTTGTACATAAGAACGGCCATACTGGGTCAGGCCAAAGGTCCATCTAGCCCAGTAGCCTGTCTGCCGACAGTGGCCAGCACCAGGTGCCCCAGAGAGGGTGGACCGAAGACAATGATCAAGCGATTTGTCTCCTGCCATCCTTCTCCAACCTCTGACAAACAGAGGCCAGGGACACCATTTCTATCTCCTGGCTAATAGCCTTTTATGGACCTAACCTCCATGAATTTATCCAGCTTCTCTTTAAACTCTGTTATAGTTCTAGCCTTCACAGCTGCCTCTGGCAAGGAGTTCCACAGGCTGACTACACGCCGTGTGAAGAAGAACTTTCTTTTATTAGTTTTAAACCGGCTACCCATTAATTTCATTTGGTGTCCTTTAGTTCTTCTGTTATGGGAGCTAATAAATACCTTTTCTTTATTCGCCCTCTCCACACCACTCATGATTTTATATTCCTCTATCATATCCCCCCTCAGTCTCCTCTTTTCTAAACTGAAAAGTCCCAGTTGTTTTAACCTCTCTTCATATGGGACCCGTTCCAAACCCCTAATCATTTTAGTTGCCCTTTTCTGAACCCTTTCCAAGGCCAAAATATCTTTTTTGAGGTGAGGAGACCATCTCTGTACACAGTATTCAAGATGTGGGTGTACCATAGTTTTATACAGGGGCAGTAAGATGTTCTGGGTCTTATTTTCTTTCCCTTTCTTAATAATTCCTAGCATCCTATTTGCCTTTTTGACCGCCGCTGCACACTGTGTGGAAGTTTTCAGAGAACTGTCCACGATAACTCCAAGATCTCTTTCCTGATTTGTTGTAGCCAAATTAGCCCCCATCATTCTGTACGTATAGTTGGGGTTATTTTTCCCGATGTGCATTACTTTACACTTATCCACATTAAATTTCATTTGCCATTTTGTTGCCCAATCACTCAGTTTGGTGAGATCTTTTTGGAGTCCCTCACAGTCTGCGTCTGTCTTGACTATCCTAAACAATTTGATATCATCAGCAAACTTTACCACCTCACTGCTTGCCCCTTTCTCCAGATCATTTATGAATAAGTTGAACAGGATTGGTCCCAGGACCCACCCTTGGGATACACCACTAGTGACCCCCCTCCAATCTGAAAATTTACCATTTATTCCTACCCTTTGTTTCCTGTCTTAACCAGTTCTCAATCCATGAAAGGACCTTCCCTCTTATCCCATGGCAATGTAATTTACACAAGAGCCTTTGGTGAGGGATCTTGTCAAAGGCTTTCTGAAAATCTAAGTATACTATATCTAATGGCTCCCCCGTCTGCATGTTTGTTAACCCCTTCAAAGAACTCTAATAGATTAGTAAGACAGGATTCCCCTTTACAGAAACCATGCTGACTTTTGTCCAACAAATTATGTTCCTCTACATACCTCACAATTTTATTCTTTACTATTGTTTCAACTAATTTGCCCGGTACTGAAGTTAGACTTACCGGTCTGTAATTGCCAGGATCGCCTCTACAGCCCTTTGTAAATATTGGTGTCACATTGGCTACCTTCCAGTCATCGGGTACAGAAGCCGATTTAAAGGAAAGGTTACAAACCACAGATAATAGTTCAGCAATTTCCCATTTGAGTTCTTTTAGAACCTTTGGATGAATGCCATCTGGTCCCGGAGATCTGTTAACATTAAGTTTTTCTATTTGTTCCAAAACCTCCTCAAATGACACTTCAATACAGGACAGTTCCTCAGATTCATCACCCACAAAGGACGGTGCAGATTTGGGAATCTCCCTAATTTACTTTGTAGTAGGTCTAATTTACTTTGGTCTCATTTGTATTGCTGGGTTTAATGTGCAGAGACTGGGTGGTTTTGCTGACCTAATACATAGCTCAGGCCAGATAATCTTGCAGTCCCTTCTGGCCATAAACTGTAGGACTGTGCATTTGTTTTGACATACGAAGGCCTAAATGAGCTTGAATTCTATTACAGATACTGCTTCTTATCTTGGCTGTTATCTTGGCAATTCTCTTTGACTAATAATTGTCTTGCATAACTGACGGGGCTGGCAGCAGGATGTTTTACAAGTTCACTTCCACGTTGTTTCACCCAAGCCTGAAATCTGACGACTTTTAAGACATGCAGTAAAATTACCCTATTGTCCCAGACTTGTGTGTGTACTAGGGATGTTAGGTATCAGTATTTGAGTTGTGTAGTGCAACAATTTGAACTAAAATGCTCCCCTGCCCCGGGGTGAAGTCAGAAGCCATTGCTCTCCCAGCTCTTGGCCCCATTCCCGGGGAGCCCCTGCCATCCCGCACTGCTGCCTCCGCAGCAGCGGCTCCTATTGGCAGGGTGTCCAGTCTCCTCATGAACAGAAGCTGCTCTGGCATCCTGCTGGCCCTGCCTCCCCTTCCGCCTGCACTGCTGCCTCTGTGGTTCCATGGGAACTAGCACACACAGGGAGCTGGCTTAAAAGCTGGAACCCCACGGGCACCAGCTCCCGCCTTCTCCCCCTTTGCTGCCTCTGTATCAGAGGTAGCAAAGGGGGGTGTGTGTCTTAATTTGGATTAATGGACAAGCCCAAGTCTTATCAGTTAAGAGTGTGAATGGCTATGCACTAGCATCCCTGATGTATACATATTTTAAGAGTGAGGATTTTAATAGAGAAGGCTTTCAAGAATGGGTATTACTCTCGGAGAAAAAGGTAAAGGAAATAAACAAATATGTTCAGGTGTTCATTGAATTTCTATAAAAATCTCATGTAAAAAAACTGAATCTGAAAAGGAAAATTCTATGGGGTTTACCACATTCCCACTGATATGAACAATAACCATTTACTACATCAAACTATGAAGGTACAGTAGACTTCCGATAATCCGGCACCTTTGTGACCTAGGTGGTGCCAGATTATCGGATATGCCGGAGTATCAGGAGGTACTGCATACTCCCAACCCAATCCCCGCCCAACCTTATGCTTGGGTCCTGGAGCCGCTGGTACAGACGCACGGGGCACGTGCGCTGAGCGGCCAGCTTTTCGATCATCTGGACGGAATGCCCTGTGTAACCCAATCCTCCTCCCCCTCCCCTTCCCCTTCCCTGGAGCCAAAACACTTCTCCCCTCTGCTGTAACCCGAAGCCACTCCTCCTCCCCCCCAACCTTATGCTTGGGTCTCGGTACAGCCGCATGGCTTTTCAATCAGCTGGCCGGGTCGCCATGCGTAACCCAATCCCCCTCACCCTCCTCGGAGCCAAACACTTCTCCTCCCTGCTGTAACCCACGTTCGAGTGGCTGAGCTGAGCGGTTCCGGGTTCCGTCTCGGTTCCATCAAGAGCGCTTGCCATTTTGCTGCCGGACTATCGGGAGTGCTGGACAACTGGGTGCCAGACTATTGGAGTTTTACTGTACTAGGGATGTAAAATCCCATTTAATCAGTTAAAGGTAATGTTTAACTGGTTAGCCACTTAAATAGGGGCAGGCTGCTCTGGCCAGGCCAGTGGTGGGCTGATCTAGCCAGGCTGGGGGCTACTCCAGCCCAGCAGGGCCACTAGTTAACTGAAAACCAGTAAGCATTGCCTAGGGATGTTCGATATCAGGTAACTGAATAATCGAGTAACCACATGAATTCTTATTGGTTACTCAACTATTTTATAGTCCCCAGGGGCGGGCCAGCCTCTGTCTACGGGGAGCTCGGACCCTCTGAGGACAGGGGCTACTGCCAGGGACCAGTCTCTGTTCATGGCGGGCCTGTTGCTTCATGGACAGAGGCTGCTTTGCAGCAGATTCCTCTGCCTGCCTCCTGCCCACGCTGTGGCCTCTAAGGGTATGTCTATACTGCATTCCTCCTTCCAGAGAGAAATGCAAATGCAGGTGAGCGAAATTGCAAATGAAGCACAGATTTGAATTTCCCGCACTTCATTTGCATAATTGCATCTGGGCACTTTTTTGAAATACCCTATTTCGAAAGAAAAAACCCTTCTTTTGAAATAACCCTTAAACCTCATTTTTAATAGAAGCAGCAGGCTGGGGGTAAGGGAGCAGGCGGAACTGTGGAGCCGGTCCTGAGGGAGAAATGGCTTTTAAGCCTACTCTTGCTTCTCCCTGCCCTTGCTGCCTCCGATACAGAGGCAGCAAGCAGGGGAGGGCAAGAAATGTATGTAGTTGACAAGATTAACCAATGAGCATCGTCTTAACGATTAATTATATAATCGACCACACATCAACATCCCTGGCATTGCCCCATAACCATTTAATCATTGACATCCCTAAAAGGTACATTCATGAAAGAGTTTGGTTTACTAGGATTATTTTTAAAGTAATATCTTGTGCTACTTTACTCATCTAGAAAACCTTAAAAAAAAAAAAAAGTCTTGCAGCACCTTAAAGACTAACAAAACATGCAGATGGCATCATAAACTTTCGTGGGTACAACCCACTTCAAGTTTTTCTTTTATTTTTTCCAGTAAAGAAACTAACTCAGCTACCCCTCTGAAGCTTTACTAATCTAGTAACTAATCGTTTAAAGATGAACTGCAAATAATGTAGTTTCATACTTTATCTTCAGCAATATTCATAGAATTTCTTCATCAATAAGGTCTTATGAGCCACATAACACATAAAACAGCCAAAAAAAACCCCACACTTCCAAATTATAAAAAAGGGATTTTTTTTCCCAAAATCAGGCAATTTATACTAAAAAAAGAGAATCTGTCTGACATACCTATTGGGTAGTTCCATGCTCCAAGCTGCATATCATAGTGGCTGCAACATCACAATGGAGCAGATGTCAGAAGGGATGAACAGCAAAGGATCTAAAAAGCTGAGGGCAGAAATCAGTTTTACGGTATGTGCTGAATATCCCACTGAGTCCATCTGGCAGGCACATGCAGAATATATTGCTGAAGTTAATGCAGTACGCTTGTTTGCAATTCACCTTTAAAGTAACCTACCCTTTGTATTTTACAGAAAAATGGTAACTCTGCCTTCATTTCTCTCGTATAAATAATCAGACATTTTGCATTTAAAATGAGTTTCCTTACCATCTTTTCTCATGGAAACAGGCTCTATATTGCCTTGTAATAAGTAGATGCTGCCAGATATTGTTTTAACTTGGTTGTACGCCACACGTTCCACAATTGCATTGCTATGCCAGCACAGTTCTTTCATATCTCTGGAGACAGAATAAATGAAAATAAGTTGTCCACTTTCTTTAGAGAAAATAATTCATGGTGGGGCTCCACGTTTGAATGAGAAAACCAAGATTCTGTTTAATCAGAATCTGACGTTTAATATTTTCATTAATGAGATAGAAAAGGGACTGAATAGAAGTTTCAGGATACCAAATTATGGCCCAACTCCCACTGACATAAATAGAGGCCTTCCAAGCCCTTATTTAGCATAGTCAAAATTAGGAAAGACTGAGAAACTCCGGAGGGACCTAACAACATTAAATGGATTAGGAGCACAATGGAGGAAGAAATTTAGTATTGACAAATACATGGTGATAAACAGGAGAATGAGTAAGATAAGCTAGTCAGCTACATTATTGTTCTAAGTTAATGGTAACCACTCAGGAGAAAAAGAACTTGGATGCCATTCTGAACAGTTGTTCACAAAAACATCTGCTCAATTCCTCCCAAAAAAGCAAACAAATTGCTATGAAGTATAAAAATGGGGTTGGAAACTACTAAAAATGCCAAGATTTAAAATAATGGTACCTGGGTCATTTAAAAAGATACAGAAAAATAAAAAGGTCTCAAAACATGAAACAGAGTGATTAGAAACATTTTTTTGTATAAGGAAAAATTTTAAAAATTAAAACTGGAGACAATAGAGATGGGTATGGAAGTTAAGTACGGTATTCTCATTTACACACTCATAATTCAAGAATAAGGCCACATACAATGAAATTACATGGCAACAGAGTGATCAAAACCTTTCCTTGTAGGTTGTCTGAGGTATTAAAAATATATACATCAATCTGCTGAAAAACATCTCTGAATCCAAGAGCACAGGAGTACAAAAATGGACTGGATGTTTACAAGGAAACCCACAGCTATGTAAGATAGGCTAAAAGATAAAGAACATGAAACCTCACATGTAGACAACCTGGACAGATTGTAGGTACTAAGGACACAAGAGAGGGCTGCTAGTAATTGCTTTCATAATCACCCTGAATCAATATATTGATGCACAGTCAAACTGGAAGGGAATATCAAGCAAGGTCCTGCAGGGATCAGTTCTGGTCTGGTTCTATTCAGTATCTTCATTAATAATTTTGATAACAGCATAGAGTTTGCAAATGATACCTAGCTGGGAGGGGCAGCAAGTGCTTTGGAAGATAGCATTAAAATTCATAATGATCTGGAGAAACTGAAGAAATGGTCTGAAGTAAACAGGATAAAATTCAATATGGGCAAATGCAAAGAACTCCATTTAGGAACAATTAGTTGCACACATACAAAATAGAAATGACTGCCTAAGGAGGAGTATCGTGGAAACTGATCTAGGGTTAATAGCTAATCACAAGCTAAATAATGATCAACAGTGTAACACCATTGCAAAAAAAAAAAGCTAGCGCCATTCTGGGATGAATCAACATGAGTGTTGTAAGCCTGATGAGAAAATTAATTCTTCCACTCTACTCCACATCTGATAAGGCATGAGCTGGAGTAGTGTGTTCAGTTTTGAGTGCCGCATTTCAGAAAAGATGTGGACAAACTGGAGAAAGTCCAGAACAAAGCAACAAAAATGCTTAAAGGTCTAAATAACATGACTTGTGATAGAAAGATTGTTTTTTAAAAATTTGGTTTGTTTAGTGTAGAGAAAAGAAGATTGAGGGGCACATGATGACAATTTTCAAGTAAATAAAAGGTTGTTACAAGAAGGATAGGACAAGCAGCGATGGGCTTACATTTCAGCAAGGGCAGTTTAGTTTGGACAATAAGCCTATAATTCTATGATAGAGTGGACAGCTAGTTCTTGAAACCTTTGAGTTATGCTGCTGATGTGCTCCCTTTCCTCCATACAGTGGAACAAGGAGACTATACTTGTTTTTTGCTGGGCTAGCTTCTCCCCAGCTGTGCACATGGCTTTCTTACACTAAAGAGCCTGGGTCCATTCCTCAAATTGCCTTTGATAAGTGGATGGAGGCACCTGCTAGCGAGGTGCCATGGTTAACAGCAGTTACAGCCATACTTTAATGGTTAAACTGAGGAAGACTAATATTTGGTGCTTCCAAGCACTGCACATTATCCTTTGTAGATTCACTCTCAGTAGTCCCAAATGGAGATGCCAGGATGGTGCATATTTTTGCAGTCCAGATATAAATTTCATTTTTTATTTTCATGTTTGTATCACAGATACAGGCAGTCCCCGGGTTACGTACAAGATAGGGACTGTAGGTTTGTTCTTAAGTTGAATCTGTATGTAAGTTGGAACTGGCGTCCAGATTCAGCCGCTGCTGAAACTGACCAGCGGCTGACTACAGGAAGCCCGAGGCAGAGTAACTCTGCCTTGAGCTTCCTGTAGTCAGCGCTGGTCAGTTTCAGCAGCAGCTGATGCCTGGGGCAGAGCAGCTTGGGTGCTGCCGGGTTGGTCCAGTAGCGCCCAGAGCGGCGCTGCGGAACCAACCGGCGCACCCCAGCTGCTCTACCACAGGCATCTGGGGAAAAGCCTGGTCTGCTGGGGGGAGGAGGGGACGCACTAGCTGCGTCCCCCCCCAGACCAGGGAGACGCGGGCGGTGGACCGAGACGCACCGTGGTCCCACTGCCCAGGTCCTCCGTGGCTTTGCTCCGCGTCTCCCTGGTCTGCTGGTCTGCTAGAGACCAGCAGACCAGGGAGACACGGAGCAAAGCCTCGGAGGACGCCGGCAGCGGGACAGCTGTGGCGCGTTTGGGCTGTCCCGCTGCCCGCGTGCTCCGCGGCTTTGCTCCGCGTCTCCCTGGTCTGCTGGAGACAGCAGACCAGGGAGACGGGGAGCAAAGACAGCCGCGGCGCGTCTGGGCTTTCCCGCTGCCCGCATGCTCCACGGCTTTGCTCAGCGTCTCCCTGGTCTTCTGGGGGGGAGTTCCCCCCCCAGAAGACCAGGGAGACGCGGAGCAGCTTTTCTCGCCCCAGAGGACACGGGCGGCGGGACTGCGGCGCATCTGGGCGTCCCGCTGCTCCCGTCCTCCAGGGCGAGAAAAACCCCGTTCGTAACTGCGGATCCAACATAAGTCGGATCCACATAACTCAGGGACTGCCTGTATGTGCAACAGTGATGAAGGAAAATAGCTACTTACATTCGTTTTCCTTCCACACACACCGCAGTATTGTTGTTGATGACCTTAATCCTCCAATCACTTAGGCAGATTTTTTGCTGCAGGTTAAAGAAAAACAGAGTACAGTGAAGGTAAATTTAAATATGACAATTATATAGCAATTAAAAAGCAAACTAAATACCATTTAACCAGTATACGGTTTTAAAGAAAACAAATGTTTTAAACTGTTTAAAATCAATAATTTCTACACATATTAACGTTGAATTTGCAAACTGAATACTTCAGAGAGATGGTAAGTGGCCATGAGACACATTTACTATTTCTAATGTGGGTGGAGGAAATGTTGAAAACAGATGCCTCAAACATTAAGCAATTGAAAAATATGCACACATTTGACAGAAATTTGGGAACGAAAGTTGAAAAATCCAAACATTAAAAAAAAAAAAAAAAAGTTAAGGAAGTTTCCATAAGAACGGCCATACTAGGTCAGACCAAAGGTCCATCTAGCCCAGTTGCCTGTCTGCCGACAGTGGCCAGCACCAGATGCCCCAGAGAGGGAGGACCAAAGACAATGATCAAGCGATTTGTCTCCTGCCATCCTTCTCCAGCCTCTGACAAACAGAGGCCAGGGACACCATTTCTATCTCCTGGCTAATAGCCTTTTATGGACCTAACCTCCATGAAATGATCTAGCTTCTCTTTAAACTCTGTTATAGTCCTAGCCTTCACAGCCTCCTCTGGCAAGGAGTTCCACAGGTTGACTACACGCTGTGTGAAGAACTTTCTTTTATTAGTTTTAAAGCTTCTAGAAAGTTACAATTTGCAAACTCTAAAGTTTCCAACACAAGTCTTCCCCCTCATCCCACACCTGTAATCCCTTATTATTGGGAGAAATCCAATACCTGACACATGAAAGAGTAAAAGGGATTCCAGTTGTATTTACTGATTATATTGTATTCAAAGCCCACAGCACAGAGATCAGTAAACTCTCAGTGCATGCCTCAGATGCAGACAATGGGCTTGATAGTCTATTAAAGGCAGACCTTGAAGTAAGTTATCACTTTTGGAGATTGGCCTAGTAATTTTATATTGAACATTTCACACCTGTGTAGAGACAGGATTTGGGGAGTTTTATATCGTTGTATTAAAACGGTTTTAAAAATTCCTCTAACACTTACATTAAGTACACACCTTTTCTTTATCATTCCCTTTCCTCCTTGCTTTATATAATGGATTTAGGGCAGGGCTGGGCAATAATTTTTGAAGGAGAGCCACTTCACAAATTTCGGAAGTGGCCGCGGGCTGACCCGGAAGGGGCGGAGCCGCGCGCAGGAGGGGTGGGGTTGAGAACTACGCTGCCAGGAGCTTTGCTTGACCAGGGGTCCCTGCCACCTGACTTCTGGCTAATGGAAGGGACCTGGAACAGATGGGAAGGTGCTGGGGACAAGTGTCCTCCCAGAGTTGTCTGGGGTGGAGGCTTAGAATTCACATAACATGGCTGGCAGCTCCTGGCCCCGCTCCTAACCTTTTGGCTGGCAGCCACCCGGCAAGCACAAGCCCTTTGAATAGTAGCAGTTGAAAGGGCTCGTGCCTCCCGGGCAGCTCCCAGGCAACAGGCCAGTGGGACCAAGAGCTGCAAGCCCTTTCAACTGCTTCTGTTTAAAGGGCTTGTGCCTGCTGGGTGGCTTCCAGGCAATGCAGCCACTCAGCAAGTGCCCTTTAAATAGAAGCAGTTGAAAGGGAATGCGTGTCTCTAGCTCCCAGGCAATGCGCTAGGGCAGGGGTCAGCAACCTTTCAGAGGCAGAGAGCAGAGATCTGACTTCTTCACCTCTATGTAGGGTCCGAGTGCCAGTGATACTTTTTAAAGTTACTAATAGTCCTACTTACAGCAGTTTCATTAATAAAGAAAGATGCAGGTTTTACCTTTTAGTGCAGGGGTCGGCAACCTTTCAGAAGTGGCGTACTGAGATTTAACTTATTCACAGATCAGTGTGCGGGGGATGGAGGGAGAGGGGAGGCAAGGGCAGGCTGGGTACGATGAGACCTTATTTTCTGAACCAGCTGAAGGTAGTGAGAACAGTTTAATTTATACTACAAAACAGATGAAGCATTTTAACTTCCTCACGTTGGTTTATCAAACTTCATTTTAAATAAATTAAATATTATGTCCAACACAAAAGGTTTCAACGTTTTCTTTATGGCAGGGGAGGGGAACCTTTTTTGGGTTGGGGGAGGGTTACTGACCCACAGAAAAATTAGTTGGGGACCACATAAGTGAGAAGCAAAAGAAAAAAACTCCTCCAAAAACCCCCAATGCTCACTGATGTGGCCCCAACTGAGACACCTCACTCCACAGATGCCCCAGCCTCACGGGGTGAGAGGAGGGGAGGGGAGGGGAGGGGAGGGGAAGGGAACGGGGGGACGGAGGTTCAGGGCTTCCTATAGACCAGATTTACTTTTCTGGGGTTCTAGAGTTAGAGGATTTTATGGATTTCCTTAGGCTCTGGGGGAGGGACAAAAATGAGGTGCCACGAGACAGGGCTGCCAGCAAGTAGGAAAGGGATGGGTGCAGGATCTGGGAGGGAATTAGGGTACAGAAGAAGGCTGGGAGTAGGGTGCCTGGCCTGGTGGAAGGATCAGGAACAAGGTAGGGTGCAGTGTGTGGCCAGGATAGAGGGTGCAGGAGCAATGTGGATGAAGGAACAGGGTGAGGTGTCTGGCCAGGAGAGAGGATGCAGGAACAAGGGAGGGTGTTGGAGCAAGCTAGGGGTGCCAGGTCTTGGAGGGGAGAGGAAAGTGGGGGGGAAGGGTTGGGGTGGAGGCGGTATGGGCATGAGGGGGGACCTTGCCTGGTTCCATACCCCCTTGCAACAGCCGCCACAGCCACACTGTCCCGGCCATCCCAGAGGGAGGCCCTGCTGCCAGGACCCACGTGGTCTGGGACTGACCCCACCGTTGCTATTGACAGGCCGGGGCCGCCCCAGAAGCCCCAAAGCTGCAATCCACGTGGTCCTGGGCCGACCCAGGAGGCACCACTGCTACAGTCCCGAACCACATGGCCACAGCAGCAGTGCCTCCAAGGCTGGCCCTGGATCGCCTCATGCCAGCGGCTCTGCGAGGGAGGAGGGGCGGGGCTGAGTTCCCTCCCCCATGCTGCTGAAAATCAGCTTGTATGCTGTAAGCGGCACGCATGCTGTAGGCAGCCAACCCCTGCACTGGGGGCGAGGCGCGGGACTGCCTCGCGGGCCGGATCCAAGCCATAGATGGGCCGGATCCAGTCCAATGAGAAGCTTTTGCCCACCCTGATTTAGGGGGTTTTTCCTTTTAAAATGTTAGACTGAACATAACCTTTGAATCACATCCACTACCAGAGACCTGTGGGCTCAAAGTTCCACATGGGATTGATTCCTTTGGGCACAAAGGCAGCAAAAGACTGTAATATTATCTGCCCCGGACCTCTTACCTCTAGTGTCTACCAGTCATCTCTCTCAAGAATTTTCTCTCCATTCAATTACAACGTTCTATTGTTGAATATTAATAAATATGAAAATAAAGCAAGCTGGGCCGGGCCCAGCGGGTAGTGATCAACGGCTCGGTGTCAGGATGGCGGTCGGTTTCTAAAGGAGTGCACCAAGGTTCAGTTCTAGGACCGGTTTTGTTCAATATCTTTATTAATGACCTGGATGAGAGGATGGATTGCACCCTCAGCAAGTTTGCGGATGACACTAAGCTAGGGGGAGAGGTAGATACGCTTGAGGGCAGCGATAGGGTCCAGAGTGACTTAGACAAATTGGAGGATCGGGCCACAAGAAATCTGATGAGGTTCAACAAGGACAAGGGCAGAGTCCTGCACTTGGGACGGAAGAATCCCAAGTATTGTTACAAGTTGGGGACCAACCAATTAAGTAGTAGTTCTGCAAAAAAGGACCTGGGGGTTACAGTGGATGAGAAGCTGGATATGAGTCAACAGTGTGCCCTTGTAGCCAAGAAGGCTAATGGCATATTAGGCTGCATTAAGAGGAGCACTGCCAGCAGATCCAGAGATGTGATTATTCCCCTTTATTCGGCTCTGGTGAGGCCACATCTGGAGTATTGTGTCCAGTTCTGGGCCCCCCACTACAAAAAGGATGTGGACGCATTGGAGAGGGTTCAGCGGAGGGCAACCAAAATGATTTCGGGGCTGGAGCATATGACTTATGAGGAGAGGCTGAGGGAGTTGGGTCTGTTTAGTCTGCAGAAGCGAAGAGTGAGGGGGATTTGATAGCAGCCTTCAACTTCCTGAAGGGAGGTTCCAAAGAGGCTGGAGAGAGGCTGTTCTCAGTAGTGACAGATGGCAGAACAAGGAGCAATGGTCTCAAGTTGTGGTGGGAGAGGTCCAGGTTGGATATTAGGAAAAACTATTTCACTAGGAGGGTAGTGAAGTACTGGAATGGGTTACCTAGGGAAGTAGTGGAGTCTCCATCCCTAGAGGTGTTTAAGTCTCGGCTTGACAAAGCCCTGGCCAGGTTGATTTAGTTGGGATTGGTCCTGCCTAGAGCAGGGGGCTGGACTTGATGACCTTCTGAGGTCTCTTCCAGCTTTATTGTTCTATAAGTCTATGAAATACTAATTTTGGTTTAAAGATTTGTTTTTAAAAAAGGTAAAGTGTTATTTCTGTTTCTTTCTACCACCATTTTCAAGCATAAACAAGTCTGATCAACCAAAACAGAATCACATCAGGTCTAGCCTCTGATTAAATGGTTACTATGACAGCCTGCAAGTTTTCCAAAGGAGGGCACAAATGAAGTTCATTAATTCCACAGGATAGGTATTTATACTTGTTTCTTGCTATATGACAAAAACACTAAACAAATATCACTGTCAGAGAAAATCTGAAGGAATTTTTCAATATAAAATCCTTCCACAAAGGAAATAACTCTCCCACCTGTTTATGTGTATTGCCATCATTTTTATCTGCTGATGTACTTGACAGGACCTTACAATCGCCTTCTTTTGGTTTTTGCTTTCGTGGTATGTGGACTTTTGGAGAAGAAAACATAATATTACACAGGCACTGTGTGGGCCTCTGAGGGTCAGTGTCCGATATCTTCTCTATGGCTTGGGCTGTTTTCCAGTCACTCTTTTGTAAGGGTCCTCCTTCTCGATGAGGACTAGCATATATTGTTTCTCCACTTCCATGCCTTTCTGATAACTGAACCCTAGTTTTAGAAGGGTTAGGGTTTCTGTTTACAGTATCGACCACGGTATTTTGAGACATTTCATCATCAGCGTCAATCGGTTCAACAAGAAAAATGTCATCCTGACTTCTGCTGATATTGTTTACTGTAGACTCTCCATTAAAATTATTGACTTGTTTGGCAAAATCAGATTTGATTAATGGACTGTTTGCGATTCTTGAAGAAATACTTTGCTCGATTTGGTTTGACATTGCAGGACCTGACAAATTTAAACAAACAAAAAAAGATAAATTCAGGCAAAGCAACTCATGTTATTTAAAGAAAAGCAAACCTACATTAACAAAAACCAGAAATCTGATTCGATGCTTCTATTTCAAGGAATCTAAAGTAGAAATTACAGCTTCTCTCCCTTCCCCCCATCCGTTGGGGCAATTTTTCCATACACCCTAAGACCAGCAACTCCACAGCTACTATTAGGTGTAAGCAGCCTTTTTAATCTCATGTATTGCATGGTGGCGTTAACCCAGGCATGAGCTCCTGGTGAGACTTCTGATGCTAAAGGCCACTTCAACCTTCCAGACCTGCTATCCCACTCCTTACCAAACAGCACCTAAGCAGGTAGCAATGAATACAGAAGTCTGAAATTTGCAGAGAGAACCTCCAAGAACTTCTCTGTATGCCTACATAGGCCCGAAGAAAAGTTCTGTGTGGCATAAAAAGTTCTCATTCTCAACAGCAGTTAGTCCAGTGAGAAAAATTACCACACCCATCTGGCCCACACAGAGACAGAATTTGGTGAAACATGGATGGAAGTTTATACCTAGTACTGCTAGGAAGAAGTTTGGGGGGGAGGGAGGGAACGGTCTGGTCTAGCTTCAATGAGATGTTTAAGTCTCATCGAGTAGACAGAATGGCAGAGCAAGAAACATCCAAAGAAGCATCCATAGATGTACTCCACCTACACGAATTTTATCATTCCAAATAAAAGATCTCACACACAATAAAAAATAATCCATAATTCTGTTGTCTACTGCATGTTGGATATTTGCATATAAAAACCTAATTATTTTACCCCAAATGTTGGACATGGAGGAAAATGAAGCTGCAACAACAGGTATTAAACAGAAGTCATGAAAGTAAAAAGAGAAAGCTAATATGCTGTATGCAATATAGACTGAATATTACCAAGATTAAGGATGTTAAGTATTGTGTAATTGACTAATCAAATAGTCGATGCATTTTTGCATCAACTATTAGATTAGTTGATAGGGTGGTGCTTCTCCTTTGAAACACCACTGTGGCTTTTCAAAGTGGCAGCACCACACAGAGCCTGGGGTCAGCTGGGGAGTCCCCAGCTGACCCCGGACTCCATGCAGCACTGCCCCTTTGAAACTATGTGGCAGCCGCTTTGAAATTCCACCCTTTTCTCGCCGCTTTTGCTGCCTCTATCTGATAGCAACTAGTCGACTATCCCTAAAGCATTTCCTTTTCGAATAGTTGACTAGTCCTTAATATCCCTAACCAAGATATTGACCAAATCGTGAGTATAGATATACCACAATATGATACACTCTTTGTCCAAGCAGGCAATATAGAATCATGGAATACTTGAATGAGAATGGACCTCAAGAGGTCATCAGGTCCAGTCCCCTGCCGTCATGGCAGGACCCAGTACCATCTAGACCATCCCTAATAGATGTCTGTCTAACCTGCTCTTCAATATCTCATAAGAACATAAGAATGGCCGTACTGGGTCAGACCAAAGGTCCATCTAGCCTAGTAGCCTGTCTGCCGACAGTGGCCAACACCAGGTGCCCCAGAGAGGGTGGACCGAAGACAATGATCAAGCGATTTGTCTCCTGCCATCCTTCTCCAGCCTCTGACAAACAGAGGCCAGGGACACCATTTCTATCCCCTGGCTAATAGCCTTTTATGGACCTAACCTCCAGGAAATTATCTAGCTTCTCTTTAAACTCTGTTATAGTCCTAGCCTTCACAGCCGCCTCTGGCAAGGAGTTCCACAGGTTGACTACACGCCGTGTGAAGAAGAACTTTCTTTTATTAGTTTTAAATCTGCTACCCATTAATTTCATTTGGTGTCCTCTAGTTCTTCTATTATGGGAACTAATAAATAACTTTTCTTTATTCACCCTCTCCACACCACTCATGATTTTATAGACCTCGATCATATCCCCCCTCAGTCTCCTCTTTTCTAAACTGAAAAGTCCCAGTCGCTTTAGCCTCTCTTCATATGGGACTCGTTCCAAACCTCTAATAATTTTAGCCAAAATATCTTTTTTGAGGTGAGGAGACCACACCTGTACACAGTATTCAAGATGTGGACATACCATAGTTTTATACAGGAACAGTAAGATATTCTGTCTCTTATTTTCTATCCCTTTCTTAATAATTCCTAACATCCTCTTTGCCTTTTTGACCGCCGCTGCACACTGTGTGGAAGTTTTCAGAGAACTGTCCACGATAACTCCAAGATCTCTTTCCTGATTTGTCATAGCCAGATTAGCCCCCACATACTGTACGTATAGTTGGGGTTATTTTTCCCGATGTGCATTACTTTACACTAATCCACATCAAATTTCATTTGCCATTTTGTTGCCCAGTCACTCAGTTTGGTGAGATCTTTTTGAAGTTCTGCAGTCTGCTTCTGTCTTGACTATCTTAAACAGGTTAGTATCATTAGCAAACTTTACCACCTCACTGCTTACTCCTTTCTGTGTCCAGTTCAGGGCACCACATTTCAAGAAAGATGTGGAGAAATTGGAGAAGGTCCAGAGATGAGCAACAAGAATGATTAAAGGTCTAAAGCAGGGGTGGCCAGCCTCTGGCTGCCCAAAGCAATTTATTCCAGTGTTTCACCACCCTGACAATTAGGAAGTTTTTCCTACTGTCCAACCTAAACCTCCCTTCCTGCAATTTAAGCCCATTGCTTCTTGTCCTATCATCAAAGGCCAAGGAGAACAATTTTCTCCCTCCTCCTTGTGACACCCTTTTAGATACCTGAAAACCGCTATCACGTCCCCTCTCAGACTTCTCCTTTCCAAACTAAACAAGCCCAATTCTTTCAGTCTTCCTTCATAGGTCATGTTTCCTAGACCAGTGGTGGCTAACCTAAACCTGAGAAGGATCCACAATTTACCAATGCACATTGTCAAAGAGCAGCAGTTCTATGTCACCAGCCCTGATCATCTCCCCACCACTCCTCTCAGCACATCCCACCCAGTGGCAGCCCCACTGGTAAGTGCCTCCTTTTCCTTTTCCTCCTGCCTACTGTGATCAGCTCTTTTTCAGTAGGAGACACTGGAGGGGGAAGCATGGGTGTGACAGGCTCAGTAGAGAGGGTAGGAAGTGACAGGATCCTAGGGGGAAAGCGTGGAGGGAGACAGTGCCTAGGGTAGAGCTGGGGTGTTGAACAGTGAGCACCCTCCAGCCCAGTGGAAAGTTGGCACCTGTAGCTCTAGCCCTGGATTTGGTACCTAAGCAAGGAGCCGCATATTAACTTCTGAAGAGCCGCATGTGGCTCTGGAGTGAGAGGCTGGCCACCCCTGCTCTAGACCTTTAATCATTCTTGTTGCACATCTCTGGACCTTTTCCAATTTCTCCACATCGTTCTTGAAATGTGGTGCCCAGAACTGGACACAATACTCCAACTGAGGCCTAGTCAGTGCAGAGTACAACGGAAGAATGACTATCAGCTTCTTTAGTATTCTAGGATGCACTTCACTGGGCCCTGGTGACTCGAAGACATAACTTTTCTAAGAAATTTTTATCTTATTCTTTTCCTATTTTAACTTCTAAACCTAGCCCATTTCCACTAGCATTCCCTACGTTAGGCATTTCAATATGCTGCGTGGAACTTTATTGGATCGTATCAAGCTCCACTGGAATCAGATGTCATAAGCAGTTATTTTATAAGAGACAAGATAAATGAAGAACTGAAACAAAACTAGACAAATGTCCAGTCAGTGGATACTTATTTTAATAGGGGGGGTCTGCAAATTCTTGGGGAGAGGAATGGGGGGCAGATGAGGGCAAGTAATAGTAAGCAAAGTACCAGCATTCTTTACCTACATCTCCTCCCACATTTTCAGCATTTTCCACCAGGCATTGATGGGAAGGGAAGAGGAAATACTAGAGATGTGAAAGTATAACTGTTTAAACAGTTAACTGAAAAATATGAGCTTATTGGTTACCATAGCAGTTATATGCAGGTTTCTGGTCCCGCTCCTGGAGAGTTGGCAGCCACACGGGGTGGCTGACAGCTCCCCGGGAGCAGGTAGGCACCAGGAGCTGGCTTAAAAGCTAGCTTCCAGCATACACGAGCTACTGGGGAGCTGGCTGCTATCAGATGCTGCAGGCTTTGCAGTATAAAACCTCTACCGCAGAGCCTACCGTGTAGCAGGCTCCCCTGGGAGCGGCACCAGCAGCTAGGAGCCTTATACTGCAGTGTGTGCAGCACATAACCAGGTAACACTGAGATGTTCAGATGTTACACAGTTACCTAATTAACCACTTTTTAACATCCCTAATACTTACTGTACTGTAACTAACAGCAACAATACTCACTCACTATAACACTCTTGCTAATAAACGAAATATTGAGTATAATGAACTGGTACCTGGATACCACCTCAAGTCTCACAGCTGCCGCAGAGACTAGAAAAGCAGTCAGCATTCTTCCCTCCTGCCACTCTGGGGCTCTTTCAATATAATGAACAAATGGCTTGGATCCTGACGGATTCATAGTAGCATAAGTGTATTCCACGAACATAGAAATACAAACAGCCAGCCACTGTTTTAAGAACCATTCCCAGCACTGCCACAAAACATACCTTGTAGCTGCGTCTGCACTTTCTGTTTCATGCGTAAAATGAACTTTTGAGGAGATTCTGAAACCACACTGAGGGAATCCACATTTTTGTTTTGCAGTACCGTGGTCCAATGTGGTGCTAAAAGAAAAATGTTTCTCTTAAACTCAGGAAGCGAACATAACAGAAATTCTTATTATACTTACTAGACTAACTATACATTTCACAGGATATTAAATTCACCAACTAAAAACAAGAAATAAGAATTATGTACATTTCAAACTTAAAAAAAAAAGAGAGTTTATATTAGCCAATTGTTTCAAATGGAACATTTTACATTAAAAAGCTTACTGTTTGAAAAAATGAAGGTCATGCCCTGCTTCTCAACAGACCAGATGTTGCTCATTACTAATATTCACTCTAGTTTCCAATACGAGTACTGTCTTTTGAAGTAGGAAGGACAGTGCTCCTTATCTATGGCTAGGAATAGGACAGGTCTACCGTATTTTCCGGCGTATAAGACGACTTTTTATACTAAAAAACATCCCCCAAAAATCGGGGATCGTCTTATACGCCGGGTATAAACATACTGTAGCTTCGGCTACTGTGATGGGGTGCCCCCGTCCCTGGGTGCGCCCGCAGATGACCCCGGCAGCGGGGGGAGGAGAGCAGGAGCCGGCTCGCTCCCCCGGCGGTGCAGCGTGTGCGCCCGAGTCTGCCCACCGCGTTTAAAAGGCGGCCGGACCAGCTGGTCAGGGGCGGAAGCGGCGGAGAGCGTGGGGCTGGCCAGGGCGTCCCAGGCCGGCCGGAGGAGGATCGCAGCGGGCACGGCTGGGAGCAGGGAAGCAGCCAGGGGGCCTCCGGGGACGACTGCAGACACCAGCCGAGGGAGGAGGCCAGCAGAAACCCCGGGCAGCGGCGGCGGGAGCAAGCGGGGAGCACGGAGCTGGCACGAGAGGCAGGCACCGCGGCAGGGCGACCCGGGGTGCCAAGGCGGCAGAGGTGGCCCGAGAGCTCACGAGGTGGCAGAGGACGGTGACGTGAGGGGAAGAGAGTTCCAGACCCCCGGACTTGCACTGGACCCAGAGGCGAGGCGGCCTGAGACGCTGGCCCTTGGAGCGACACTTCCTACAGACCCAGAGGGGCCGTGAGTAGCCTCCGACGGGCGCCGGGTCCTCCCCATCCCAGATTATGGGGACTCTCCCCCAACCGGAAAAGCGGACGGCTTGTTGGGCGGTAGGTTGGTCTCTCCCAGATAAATGGGCGTAGACCGCAACCTAAACCCCCCTTTGCAAGCAAGCCTAGAGCAAAGCTAGGGAGTGGGGCCTCCGTGAAGTCAACGCAAGGACCCGTCCCCACACGGGTTTGGGGGGGGAGGGGAAGGGGGAGACGGGCTATTACAACCTTTGCCAAGCCGAGCAGGCTTTGTATGCATTAATAGAATACACTGCTTGCCGGGATTGGCTCAGTGCGGTACATACAGTATCAGCACAGGGACGTTCTGTATAGGGGGGTAGTCTTATACGGCGAGTATAGGCCAAAACCTATGTTTTACCTGGAAAATTAGGGGGTCATCTTATACGCCCAGTTGCCTTATACGCCGGAAAATACGGTAATAAGTTTCTCTTATTTCTTGTTTTTACCTTTCATGTTCTTACCCTTTTGTCTTAAATCTCCTCTACACAAGCAATTCAACTTCTAAAAAATCTCTCTCGGAATAGCACCATTGTGAATTCCTGCAACTGAAGTCAATAGTAGTGTTGCTATTGAGTTCAGTGAGATCAAGCTTTCACCTCTAGCATACCAAGCAGTGTTAATACTAACCCCCAATGGAAGAGCAGATTCCAGCTAACAACCAAAACAGTGGAGGAAGTGGAGGAAGAAGAGGGGGTGCTGATGTCAAGGTGTTCTACTCCCACCCTGTATCCTATCTCCACAGAGCAGAGAGGGGGAACAACAGGACTTGGGATGGAGTTTTCTGGCTGCTTTTGGGAGTGGTGCAGAGCCAGGACAGGGGTAAGTCTGCCTTAGCCCCACTGCACCACCACCAAAGAGCCACCTGAAGTAAGCAGTGCCCAGCTGGTGCCCACATCCCGAAACCCTACCCCAGTCATGAACTCCATCCTGCACACCAAATCCCTGCCCTAGCACCTCTGCATCCAAACACCCTCCCACAGCCTGTACCTAGAACTCCCTCCGGTACCCCAACTGCCTGACCCAGGCTCAGCTCAGAGCCCCTCTCATACTCCAAATTCCTTAATCCAAGACCAGAGCCTGCACCCCAACCCTCTGCCCCAGACTGTTGAAAGTGTGGAAGGACAGGGGAGGGAGCGAGGGAGGATGGAATGAGCAGAGACAGTGGCCTCACAGGAGCACAAAGGAGACAGGGCAAGGGTATTTGGGTTTGAGGTAGATCTTGAATTGCACTTGAAGTCAAAAAGTGATCTTGTGCTTAAAAGGGTTAGAGACCACTGCTCTAAGCAAAGCGAAAGAGTGCTCTCTCATCAACTTAATTACTCTAGTTCCTTACGCCAGGTCTCCACGTGCTGCGAGATCGATCTTCTGGTGTTCAGTTTAATAGATCTAGTAAATACCTGCTAAATAAAACACTGAGGGCACCCACAGTTGGTGCCTGTACTCCTCTCAGTCAAATTTTTTCCCATCAGCCTTTCACTGTGAAGATGGAGCCAAGCTCGGTTTAAGGTATGTCAACTACAGCTACGTTACTTTTGCAGCTGGACTTGCACACCTTAAGCCAACTTTCTGGGTCTAGTATAGACATGGCCTAAGAACAGCAGTAGCAAAGTCAGTGGGAGAAGCTCTCCCAGAGACATCACTTAGGTTGGTATAACTTACATCACTCAGGGAACTGGCTTATTCAGACTCCTGAGCAATATAATGGATAGCAAGTTGAGCTATAGGTGGACAAAAACTGAATCTACCTACATTAAAAATGCTCAAAACTATTAACACGTTGTATGACAACAGTGATCTTAGAGTGCTCATAAGCTATTGATACATTACAAACCATGTTGCCCCCTCTAAGGTATCACGGCACAGGGACAGTGTATGCTCCCACAGCAGCATACTCCCAGTTCTAAAACCTTACAAAAGCATAGCACACCTGATGGAATAGAAATCCATGACTGTGTGTACCAGTTGCATCCTGAAGCTTGATCCATCCTTTCACTCAGACACACAATCACTGTAATACAGTGCTACAGATCACATATCACCATTCTCCTTGCAGCAACCAAATGATTCTAAGATGGGAAACAGAGAAGAAACTACTGCTCATCAATTCCAACAGTTAACATGGGCTTTTGGGAAGGGAGCACAGGACTTTAAATTTATGTAACACCATGTAGCCAAAAGCAGAGAAAAGAAAAAAGAATGGCCTCATCACTAAAGGTCCAAATAAAAACACATTTTAAAGATGGTATCTAAGATCATGCCTCTTCCGCTGATAGCTATTAGCAGAAATGGCAGGTGTATGTGCTCCATCTTTTGCACTGGTCTTTGGATAATAGATTTTGGTCTTTGGGGAGTAGGTTTAATCCTCTGGCTCTTAAGAGTATCATAAAACATTCAAGACCTATACGTGTTAGATTAGCTGGAGAGAGGAAGCTATGCAATAAGTATGGTTATAGGCCATTTCATGGGCTGAAAAACAGTAAAAACAGAGGAGAAAAGTAGAGAATATAGTGTAGAAAAATTATATGAAGAAGGTGGAGGAAAAAATTTAATTACCAGGAGTTTACAACATTGCTTATAGATTTGGCTATATTTCTTTATGTTTAAGGGAGGATAGCTGGAAGTAGAAGGAAGGAGCACAAACATTCCTTATCTTGGCTAACAGGATCTGGAAAACAACTTCCAGTAAATCCACATGCAGCTATAACCTAAGCATAATAAAACCCACATTTTACTGGAGGACGTAATTTAACCAGGCATCTTGGCAACATAATGCAACAAACCTTTTCTTAGCTGGATCTGTTTATCAGGTAGCTTGACATCTCTTTGGTGGTTGTCTTCATCACTGACTTTTTTATCCCATCTTCCCTGATGGGCAGGATTTGTAGCAGGAGTCAGGATCAAATCACTGTTGACATTTGTCTCTAACAGTTTTCCCTTATAGGGCACTGGATGCTGCTTTTCATGAGATACCTTAGCTTTCATTCTTTGGAAGATTTTTGCTGGAGATTCACGAGTTAAAGGATCACAAGCTTTGCGTTTCAGTACATTTTTGTCTTTTAGTGGCAAGATCTGTTGCTGAGGGCAAGACGCAACTTGCATTGCTACAGTGTCAGACACTGGCCTTATTTCACTGAGGTCAAGAAATTCTTTAGCATAAGTGTCCTCTGTTATTAATGTGGACTGAAAAATACCTTCCCTTTTCTTGAAAGTTCCTGTTCCTCTTGCAGAGTTTTCCTTGAAGTCACACAAACCTGAAGGGAGCATAGTTTCTTTTGTTGCAGAGGTAGTAATACCAGCATGTTGAAATTTCACCAACTCTTTCAAAGGAGTAATAGTACCTGAAGGTATGTTGCTCATAAAGACTGCCTGCAAAGGCATAGCTCCTTTTCTAACAGAAGAAATAGGAGACTTTAAAATATGTGTATTTTTTACAGGTGCTGCAGTCATTCTGCCAATGTTGACACCAATGTTTTGTGCTCTTACTGCAAAGCCATTGAAGCGTGCATGTTTAGGTACAGTATTTTAAATAAAGGAAGAAGCACGAATTCCATGGACTGCCAACTTTATTTGCCTGCATTTCATCTAAAAAGAAAAACAGGGTTAAAAGAAGCTTGTCTTTGTATTTTCATAAGGAGTGCCACATTTCCCAAGTTAGCTTCCCTCACGCTGCGATCTGTGCTGCATACACGCTGCCTGCCTGCTTGTTTCCAGTTAATTATTTTCAGAAGTGGTCACACCAACACAGCACCAGACTTACGTTTATCAGCTGGATCCGCAGGGGCTGTGTGAAGAAGGGATGTCACTAGTTCACCACGAGTAGCCCTGTGGCACTTGAGGGACTCACAAAAATACACAGTACCATGCGCTTCCGTGGGCAAAACCCACCCCTCAGATAAGCTCCTGTGAGGAGGTGGGTTTTGCCCAGGACAGTGTGTTATTTTGTGGTGGTTGCTAGTCTCTACCCAGTGTGTCCCAGCCAGTGGTACGAGCACCCTTAGGGGTACTCAGAGAAGTGGGGGGGGGGGTGCATCAACACGACTGAAGTGTGGAGAAAGCGGGGTGTTGTGGGAGGTCTGACAGCGCTGTATTATCTCTGCCCTTTTCACAGCCAGCAGCTCAGCGCCCGCCCGCTAGATGCGGTTGTTTAAACAAACGTGCTGCGATGGCAGACCCCCCCCCCCCGGCTCCGCTGCTACGGGGCTGCCGCTTTTTTTAAAGGGTACTTCGTTACAAAAACAAAACAAGCGCAAAGCCAGACCCGCAGCCACGCAGCATCCCCGGGCCGGGCGAGGCGGCTCCCGGCCCCCCCCCGGATCCCCGCTCGCGGGGTCACCGACGCCACGGGGCTGCCGGGCAGGGCCCGAACGGGGTGCACCCCGCGGCCGTGGGGGCGGCCGGAGCCCGCCAAAGCCTCGCGCGCACGGCGCCCCCCTTCCTCCCCCGCAGCAAGGGCCGGGCGGCCGCACTCACCCGCCGCCTCGTCCGCGCGCGCGCGCACCCCGCGGCCGTTAGCCGGTTTGAGTCCCGCCGCCCGGCGCGCGGATTGGCGGCGAGGGGAGTGACGTAGCGCGCCGCTCGCGGCGACGGGTGGAGCCTGGAGAGCGGGGGCGGAGCCTCCCCCCGCAGCCGTTTGTGTCTGAGGAGAGGAGAGGCACGAGGCCGGGTGGGGGAGAGGGGACGCCGCCCCGAACGCGCCCCGCCCCGCCCCGCCCCGCCCCGCGCGGGCTGGGCAAACCCCCCTTCCCCGGGGAGCGGGAGCCCCAGACACCGGGAGCTGCGAAAGGGCCGGTCAGTGGTAGGACGTGGAACGACCCTGGCAGACAGCAGGTTGAAAACCGGCACAGCCAACCTGTGGAACTCCTCGCCGGAGGATGTTGTGAAGACCAGGACTTTAACAGGGCTGGGGAAAGAGCTGACAGACTCCAGGGCAGGAAGGTGACCTCAGTGCTCGAGGTCAGGTCCATCAGTGGCTGTTAGCTAGGCCCAGAGACCTCAGAAGGTCAAGTCCAGCCCCCTGCTCCAGGCAGGACCAAGCCCAAGGATGGGCAGCAATGGTGCCTGCAGCCTCTGTCTCTCAGAATGGGAATGGGTGAGAGCAGAGGGATACTTGGTAATTCCCTGTTCTGTTCCTTAACTCGGGGGCATCTGACATGGGCCATTGTTGGAAGAGAAGACACGGGGCTAGATGGACCTGTGATGTGACAACCCATAGGCTGGTCTTAAGTTTGTTCTTTTGAGCATTTTGCTTGTGGATCCTCAGCTGGCAGTTCTGCAGGAGCCTGTTAGAAAAGAAAGTGTTATTAACTCTCCTCCCCCACCTCTAGAATGTAACCACCACCTACTACTCAAAATTCATGTTGTGGAATTTGGCCCATTTCTGAACCCTGGTAGTTTCATGTGTATTTGCTAATACCACAAACAGTAACAGGATTTTACTTCCCATGTCAAATAGCTGAGCGAGAAAAAGTATTGTCTTCCCCCTCAAGCATTTTATGTGACTGAACCTCTTTACTCCCCAGTTACTTACAGTGCATGTGTTTACATAATCCCAGTGTTGTTTATCAAGGGGTATCTCTGCTTTTGTTCTTCAAATGTCTCAAGACTTTTTTTAAAAGTTCATACTCAGTTTGATTTGTATTTCATCAAGACAGGCAAAGTCCTTCTTTAGTTTAAGACATCTTTTCCTTCTTAGGTGATTATTTATCTCACTAATACTTGGGCAAAATACTTTATATCCATCAGGTGGCAAGGCTGCCCTTTTGCTGCCAATGACTGCAGTAGGTTTGTAAGTTGTGTAGTGCCTGGGTTTAAATGCCAAATAAATTCTGTCAGGATGCTACAAAAGGACAAAGGAGAAAGACAAGTGTATGGAGACACTAACAAAACTGTTATCCAGATGTGCTGGCTCAAAGATAACAAGAAGGTACAAAATAAAAAAGAAGTGAAATCAGGAAGTAGGTTTTGGGAGTTGAGCTTTAAAATTCAGAGAGGCAAACAACTGTGTAACTATTCAAAAATATGAGTGGATAACAACACTCATTAGGCCCAGTGGACATATATAAAATCTTAAACCAAGGGAATTGAAAATATATAATTACTGTCACCCAGAGTCCAAGCTCAGTCTCTTCAGGGAGGAAGCTGGTAACAGCTTGTTGAGTTTTTTTTTTTTTTTTTTGAAAACCTCCATTTTGATTAAAAACTTCCTTCACAAACTCAAGGCATCTGGGAGTGGCTTTCTGGATCCTGTTCTTTGCTAAGATCATCAGATAGGGATGCTGCTTCCCCTCTCCTCTAATCTGAAGAGAGAAATTCTCACCCCAGCAGAGATAAATAACTGCAGAGGACCAACCTGTCTGTGGGGTGAGAGGATATTGTATGTGTAGGAGGGGAAGCAACACGTTATTTGCACATGTGGTGGAGGATAGAGGATTGGTTGTGGAAAAAATGAAAGGGAAGTGCTCACAAGTCCCTTGCACTGTTTTCTTCAGCAAACCTTTGCATTCTGCTATTGGTTTCACCTACCTGTGCTGCTAACATTGTTAGTCACTTAAGTTGGCCATCTGGTAAGGTACTATTAGAAGAAACCAAGCATTAGGTGGTAAAATTAAAAGAGGTAGAACTAGATACAGAGAGAGGTAGAACTAGATACAGAGAGAAAACACCGGAAGTTGGTGGAAAATCAATACAGGACCTGCAAGGGACAGGGCACTTTTACTATTTACATGACCAGATATAAAATATAATTGTGGTCTTGGTATAATGATAAGAAATCTTGGGGCTATAATGGGGGAATAGAAATAAAGGAATTGAATTTTCATAATGTGTACAAAGATACATGTATTGTGTCGTTGAGGACTGGCACCCGTCTATAGCCGTAGTTATTGCCATCCTCTTGCATTCCAGCCTTTTACATGCTGTTTCAGCTTAGGGAACCTCCTAAAACTTAATTTATTGTTGCTTATTTTATCCCTTCTGCAGTAGATTATCTGTAATATCAAGGAAGAATGCCAGTTTCTTGTGCACTTGAAATAAGGTACCATGGGGAGGATTTGGGCTAGGCCCAGGGAGCCTCTTAAAATTAAAAACCATTGAGTGCATCTCATTTAACCAGAACAGATTCATTTTAATTAAAAAATAGTAATTCAGGTCTTGAGGATTTGCATTTTTATTCCTATAGAGATTTATAACATATGAAGAATCTTGGAAATTTGTCATTAATTGTTAGTCTCCCTTCTGGAGCTATTTTCATATGGCAGTAGTATAATTAGATTTGTCTTTTCTACATATCTACCTAGTTAACGACTCTATAATTTTCCATTATCACATTTCTTTGCTCCATTTTTATAAAAAGTGCAACCATTGCTTCAGAAGCAGTACCAATTTTTATCCTGCTCTGCAAGGCTCTTACTTTTAGAATTTGCGATTCCATTCTGGGTATATTTAGATCTCTGAATAAATCTTACCCTTCTTTTGCCTTTGCAGAAGAAATCAAATTTCGTTTATAATTATTTAGTAATCCATACTTTGGCTTTAAAACACTAGAAATGACATTAAATCCACTTAAATCTTTAATTACTCTTTGATTCATGCTGCGAATTGATTAGACACATTAAGTTTCTAATCTCTCACTTTTTTTTTTTTTTTTGTCTTCCCATTTCTTCCTTGGCAGGGCCTTGTGTTTTTGGTTTACTTGAATGAATCTTGGCTGTGAATAAAGTTGTTGGCTGTAGGACTTTTGGCTAGGGAGCTATAGAAAGAGAAGAGATGATAATGTGGTTGGTTCATTGCTACATGCAAGAAATCTGTTCTAACCTTGCCTAAAACACAGATTATATGTGTGGTGCAAGGCACATTACTGAAACCATAACTTTCACAGAGTACCACTCACTTTCTGAGTGTCTGACTTCAGATACCTGGGGCCCAACTTCCAGTGCACCTGTGGCTGCTTAGCTAGAGGAGGACAGTGCTGGCTGGAGAAATGAGAATTGTTCTAGGTGTTCATATGGACTAAATCATAGGGATGGAAGGGACTTTGAGAGTTCATCCATGGTAGGGATGACCACCATCTTGACCATCCCTGATTAATGTCTGTCTACCCTGCTTTTACAAACTTCCAAAGATGGAGATTCCACAATCTCCTTAAGCAATTTGTTCCAGTGTTTAACCACTCTGACAGGAAGTTTTTACAAATGCCCAAGCTAAACCTCCCTTGCTGCAATTTAAGCCCATTGCTTCTTCTCCTATCTTCAGAGTGAAGGAGAATAATTTTTCACCTTCCTCCTTGTAACAACCTTTTTTGGTGCTTGAAAATTGGCTTAATATTCCCTCTCAGTCTTTTATTCAGACTAAACAAACCCAGTTCTTTCAATCTTCCCTCATAGGTCATGTTTCTAAACTGTCAGCAAAAATGATTACTCTTCTCTGGGCTTCTTTGTAATTTCTCCACAACTTTTCTGAAATGTGGTACCAAGAGCTGGACACGATACTCCATTTAAAGCCTAATCAGCGCAGAGTAGCGCAGAAGAATTACTTTTCATTTCTTGCTTACAATATACCTAGTAATACATCACAGAATGATTAGTTTGGGTGTGTGTTGGGGGTAGGGGATTGTTTGTCTTCCAGCGGTGTCACAATGTTGACTCATTTTTAGCTTGTGGTTCACTATGACCCCAGATCCCTTTCCACAGTGCTCCTTCCCTTTTTGTATGTGTACAACTGATTGTTCCTTCCTCAATGGAGTATTTTGCATTTATCCTTATTGAATTTCATTCTGTTTACCTTAGACCATTTCTCTAATTTCTCCAAATCATTTGGATTTATAATCCTATCCTCCAAAGCACTTGCCATCCCTCCCACTTGGTATCATCTGCAAACTTTAAAAGTGTCCTTTCTGTGCCATTACTTAAATAATCAGTGAAATTATTGAATAGAATTGGACCCAGAATTGATTCATGTGGACTCCCACTCATTATATCCTTCCAGCATGACTGAACCATTGAAAGCTATTCCCTGGGAAGGATTATCCAATCAGTATGCACCACCTTGTAATAGTTTGATGTAGATTGTATTTCTCTAGTTTATTAGTGAAAAGGTCATGAAAGACTGTATCAAAAGCCTTACTGAAGTCTTCACCCCTATCCACAAAGTTTGTTACCCTGTCAAATAAATCTATCAGTTAGATTTGACACCATTTGTTCTTGGACAAATCAATGCTGATTATTTCTTATCACCTTATTAGCTTCCAGATGTTTGTGAAAAGATTCCTTAATTACTTGCTCCATTGTTTTTCTTGGTATAGAAGTTAAACTGACTGGTCTGTAATTCTCTGGATTGTCCTTATTTCCCTTTATATAGATGGAATATGGGACACTATATTTGCCCTTTTCCAGTCTTCTGGAATCTCTCCCATCTCCCACGGCTTTCTAAGATAATAGCTAATGGCTCAGATATTTCCTCAGTCAGCTCCTTAAGTATGCTAGGATGCATTTGATCAGGCCCTGGTGACTTGAAGACATCTCATTAGTGTAAGTAATTTTTAATTTGTTCTTTCTCTATTTTAACTTCTGATCTTATCACATTTTTACTGCTATTTAATGTTAGATATCCAGTCACCACCAACGTTTGTGGTGAAAACCAGAACAAAGAAATCATTAAGCACCTCTGCTATTCTCACATTTTCTGTAATTGTTTTTCTCCCTCTTCATTAATTGCCCTCCCCATCCTTGGTCTTCTTCTTGCTTCTAATGTACAGTATTTGTGGAATATTTTCTTGTTATCCTTTATGTCTCTAGCTAGTTTGATCTTGTTTTGTGCCTTGGCCTTTCTAATTTTGTCCCTACACACTTGTTTTATTTATTGATATTCATCCTTTGTACGTTGACCTAGTTTCCACTTCCTTTTTGTAGGTTTTTTAGATCTTTTGAAGATATCCTGGTTAAGTCAATGTGGTCTCTTGCCATACTTCCTATCATTCCTATGCAGTGGAATAGTTTGCCCTTAATAATGTCTCTGGAAAACTTCCAGCTGTCTTCAGTTGTTCTGCCTCTTAGTCTTGCTGCCTATGGAATCTTACCTGCCAACGCCCTGAGTTTACTAATGTCTGTCTTCTTGAAATTCATTATCTTTATTTTGCTCTTTTTCCTCCTACCACTCCTTAGAATCATGAACTCTACTATTTCATGATCACGGTCACCAAGCTACCTTCCATTTCAAATTCTCAAGTAGTTCCTCCCAATTTGTCAAAATCAAATCTCCCCTCCCCACAGTAGTTTTCTCTGCCTTCTGAAATAAGTAATTGTCTCCAATATATTCCAAGAACTTGATCGATAACACTGGTCTACAATTTTTTAGAAGTCGTCTCCTTCAGAGATAAAATGTGCTATTTATTATGTATTTTGATGTGCTGAATTCAAATATGATAATTAAAACAACTGATTGGCTACTGTTTCCAAGATATTTAAGTTTTTACATTTTCTGCTTATGTATATTGTGTAGATAGTAGAGTTTTAATCATAAATTGTAAACCTAGGTCTTTTCCTGTGTTTATGGTTGCTTTACTTGATGATACTTCACCTGTCCTGTTTATGTAACACTTTAAAAATCAGCAAAAGGATTATATAAATAACATTTATTATGAAACAAAAGGCAAAAAACTTATTATGTACATAGTTTAGTCCTATTCAGTGTCTACTCGGCGCTTCTTGGCTTGTCTCTTGTATTCATTAAATGGAGCATGTCTTGTCACTGTCCAGCAATAGTCTGCAAGCATTGATGGGCTCCATTTGCCCTGAAAGCGTTTCTCCATTGTTGCAGCGTCCTGGTGAAATCACTCGCCGTGCTCGTCGCTCACTGCTCCGCAGTTCGGTGGAAAAAAATCTAGATGAGAGTGCAAAAAATGTATCTTTAGTGACATGTTGCAACCAAGGCTTTTGTATGCCTTGTGGAGGTTTTCCACCAACAACCTGTAGTTGTATGCCTTGTTGTTTCTGAGAAAATGTATTGCCACTAACTGGAAGGCTTTCCATGCCACGCAGTGTATGGTCAAATGCATCATCTCAAAGAAGTTCACGAATCTGAGGACCAACAAAGACACCTTCCTTTATCTTAGCTTCACTTAACCTTGGAAATTTTCCACGGAGGTACTTGAAAGCTGCTTGTGTTTTGTCCATGGCCTTGACAAAGTTCTTCATCAGACCCAGCTTGATGTGTAAGGGTGATAACAAAATCTTCCTTGATTCAACAAGTGGTGGATGCTGAACACTTTTCCTCCCAGGCTCCAATGACTGTCAGAGTGGCCAATCTATCTTGATGTAGTGGGAATCTCTTGCACGACTATCCCATTCGCAGAGAAAACAGCAGTACTTTGTGTATCCAGTCTGCAGACCAAGCAAAAGAGCAACAACCTTCAAATCGCCACAAAGCTGCCACTGATGTTGGTCATAGTTTATGCACCTCAAAAGTTGTTTCATGTTGTCATAGGTTTCCTTTATATGGACTGCATGACCAACTGGAATTGATGGCAAACATTGCCATTATGCAGCAAAACATCCATGACTTCTAGGAATAACATGATGCAATTCATATCATGTATGACGCAATACCAGCTTCAGATTGCATCATTCATTGTTTTGCCTAAAAAGCAAGTACTGTCCAAACCCAGTCATAGATTTATTCAAAGATCCAGTCAAAGATGTATTTTAGTCATTTCTGGTTTAAATTGAGACCCCTTCCCTTTATAACTCACTTATCCTCCACCATTCACAAGGCACCGGTCGTATATACTGTCCCAATAGCATATCTTGAAAACTAGAGCCAATCAACAATTTTAAGCATCATTTTCATTCTCAGTGACCCAGAATTAGTAAAGTTTGACTACATTTATTTCAGAAGCATTTTGGCTGTAGAGCAGTGATCTGTGCCCTGCTGTGTTATTTTCCTAACAGAAGTCTGGGTAATTGAAGTTCCCCATCACAACCAAGGCCTGTGTATTGGATGGTTCAGTTAGTTGTTTTTTAAAAAACCTCATCCACCTCTTCTTCCTAGTTTAGTGGTCTGTAGTAGACTCCTACAATGAATCATCCTTGGTCTTTTTTACCTTTTTTAACTTTACCCAAAGACTTTCAATAAGTCTGTCTCAATAAGCCGTGTAGTGGCTGTCGGAGCTGGAACCAGGGTCACGGTGAGGCTGCCCCAGTAGGAACAGCCTCACAGCAGCCCTGGCATCAGCGCTAGCCCTGCCTGCCACCCCACTCACCCTGCTGCATGGTGAAGTGGGCGAAGGGAATTCCCTTCTAGGGAACCCCACTGGGCAGGGCTAATCAAAAGCTGGGGGCATGGCCAGGCAATGTGCCACGGCCTGGCAAGCTGGGATTTGTGGCCCGCTGCCAGTCCATGTGCGGTTGGGAATCCCGGACTAGTCAACTAACCAATAAGCCTAGGCTTATTGGTTAATCAAATCAACTACTCGTGTTTCCTCCCCTTGCTGTCTCTGATAGAGACAGCAAGGGAGGGTGGGGAGCAGGAGCCAGTGCTGGGGAGAGCCCGTTTAAAAGCTGGTTCACCTTGCACCATGTCCGTGGTGCCACCTCCCTGCCTCTGATAGCCAGGGCTGGGAGTTCCCCATCCCCTCTCTTTCTCTCTTTATTTATAGCTGGACCTCTTAACTCCATTCATCTGAAGAAGTGGGACGTGCACACCAAAGCTCTACATTTTTTGTTAGTCTCTAAGGTTCCACAGGACTATTCACTGTTTAAGGTTTTTTTTCAGGTACAGACTAACATGGCTACCCCTCTGAATATTTTATTACCTGGTGGCTAACATCCCTACATCAAAATACGAAATACTTTTTCTGGAAGGTGGCAGTGTAACACTGCTTTAATTTTTAGAATCTTGAACTCTCACACACAGGAATAAAAATCAGAGAGAGACAATGCAGGTTACTCCCCAAGGCAGAGAGACACAACTCAACCTACTTTGCTGGAGGCTGACTCTTTGCAGACTGCTGAAAATCCAAATCACACACTTCCGTTCAGAGGCCCCAAGCCTGCACACAGGACCAGAAAGCCCTTATACAGCTTACATTTTTAATACAGCATTCAATGCACTACTATCACCGGGGCTCAACGACCGCGGCGAAAACCCACTCACCAGCCCCACACCACACTGCGCATGCACACGCTGCCGCGGAATGCGGTGACCAGCTGAAATCTACTCGCCATAGGCGAGTAGATAAGCGGATTTCATAGAATCATAGAATCATAGAATAATAGGACTGGAAGGGACCTCGAGAGGTCATCGAGTCTAGCCCCCCGCCCTCAAGGCAGGACCAAGCTCCGTCTACACCATCCCTGACAGATGTCTATCTAACCTGCTCTTAAATATCTCCAGAGAGGGAGATTCCACCACCTCCCTTGGCAATTTATTCCAATATTTGACCACCCTGACAGTTAGGAATTTTTTCCTAATGTCCAATCTAAACCTCCCTTGCTGCACTTTAAGCCCATTACTCCTTGTCCTGTCCTCAGTAACCAAGAGGAACAAATTTTCTCCTTCCTCCTTGTGACACCCTTTTAGATATTTGAAAACCGCTATCATGTCCCCCCTTAATCTTCTTTTTTCCAAACTAAACAAGCCCAGTTCATGAAGCCTGGCTTCATAGGTCATGTTCTCTAAACCTTTAATCATTAATCAGGGATTTGTCGAGCCCTGACTATCACTATGTGCACACAACTTTAATTCTGTCACTTCCTAACTTCCCAGGACTGGACTTTGCAATCTTAATGTATTTTTTGCAACACATGTATGATATTAAGTGCAATAGTTCTATAAAACATAAATTTTCATGTATGTCATGGTACGTGTTAACGTATGGTATAAATGTAGGTTACAGTCAAGCCATCTCATTCAGTCAACTCCTTTCTCTTGTAGGCTTTGTGTCAGTGGGCTTATGTGAACATAATACGTTTCTGGGCTATGTAACTAATTGTTTTTTTTTTTTTTTAAAGAGTGGAAGTATGCAGGAGAAAAGTATGCCAGCCAATAATACAATAATGAAAGCTACTCATGTGCTGCAGTTGCCTCAAGAAATGCTGACTGAGATAATCAGGTACCTTCCTCCTGCAGAAAAAAACAAAATCCGTGCCACATGCAAGCTCTTTAAGGACCTGGTTGATCAGCCTGTTTTGTGGCAAAAGAGTACCATCATCCTCCGACGCATAAACGTTTTCAATGCTGAGTTCTGGGAGGTGCTTCGGAAGAGAAAGATAACTTCTGTAGAAGTGAAAGAAATCAGGCTTAAGCAGTGGCAAAAGCTGCTGAAGATTATGCCTGGTTTGCTAGATGTAACTGTGGATTCCCTCTGGAGTGAGGAAATCCTGCATTGTTTACAGCTGCTCACACATCTACAGAAACTTCACTTGAAAATATGCCCTGGGTTATCGGAGAGAAGTGTAATCAGGGAAGTTGTGCACTTTCAGCACCTAATCCACTTGTTGTTGTGCGGCATAACCTTAAGTGGCAGTGAATTGATCAGAATTGCTAGCTTACGAAACCTACATGTGCTCTCATTGCATACTGTGCAAAAGGCTCTTCCCGAGAACGTACTAGAATATGTTTTATTCCATTTACCAAAACTCAGAGAACTGTCACTTTCTTACATCCTGAATAAAGAGCAGCTTTTGTTATGCCTCAGTTTACCAGATAGCCATCCCATCCCTTATTCACCAGAAGGTGAGCATTGTTTCTATAGCTATATTCATATTTCAGATTATGGTTCCAGTCCTACCAGCTCTGATGCACATGTTTAACTTTGCTACCACCAGAAAACAGCACGACTGCTCAGGGCAGAATGTTAAGTATATGCATAAGAGCTGCCAGGATTGGGGCCTAAGTGTCTTTTGTTGCTCAAAGGATTACATGCTGGGTACTTTAGAGTGTCCTGGGAGTGAAGATATATTCTTAACTGTGTCCACTTGCTTTAATGGATGAGGTTCAGATTACAGTTTTGATTTGTTGTACACGTTTCCTAAAGCTTATTAGAGTATTTTAAACTGAACATATACATCACTTTTCACATAAGTATGGCTGGAATTTTTAAAAGGGAACTTAAGGAATTAGGTGTCCCTCTCCCCCTGAATTTTGATAGGATTTGGATGCTAGACTCCTTTGGGAATCCTTGGCTCTAAACATAAGATATATATTTTAGGCTATGATTAGGTTGTAGAATATTCTTGCCAAAGACTTTCAAATGAAAACACCTTTAATGAGTCCTGATTTTCAAAAAGAGCTGAGCACTTGTCCTCAAATGTCAGGCCCCTTTAAAGTAACCAGTATTCCCTGTAAACTGTGCATTTTTGTGGCCACTAGGGAGATTCAGATTTCGCCCAGCTGATTAGCAGAGTGCCCACAGCTAGTTTTTTTCTTTCTATTGGTGGAACACATTTGCACATGCCCTGGTGCACATAAAAATTTATTCCACATGATGGAAGAGATTAGCGGGAACATTGAAAGTGACCCCCGCCGTCCCAAAATACTTTGCATACCTTGTCTTTCCCACGTAACTAATCATTTTTTGAAAATCTTGACACGTGTTTATAAGTACTGTAGCATCTTTATAATATATTCAGTCTTACATCTAAAGCAGAGATTCAACTTCTTTGTTTTATAGGAAAAATCCTGTCTATCTTCCAGTTTTAAAGCACATAATCTGAGTGTAAAGAGAGAACTCTCTGGGGATCATCAGCTGAATTTGTTCCTTAGCTTAGGAATTTAAAATAATTAAAAAATGTACCCTTTATGAAATTTCCATAGCTGACCTTTTTCGCACCCCTTCTATTAAGCGACGATTGGTTTGTTTATTGTTCAAACTTTCTAGATAACTCATTGTCAGATATCTTCCTGTTTGAAGAAATTAGGTTGCAGTTAAGCCAAATCATTAATCTTAGTATGGGATGGAGGTGAGTGGGCGTGAGTGTGTATTTTTCTCCATCTTTCCTATTCACTATGTGCTACCATTAACTATGAACCTAATATAAAGACTTACACATAAATTGTGCTTTAATACTGGAAAATAAATATTTCTGGTAAGTAAAATGAGGACTCACCCTCCCCTTCTTTCAATCACCCACTTGTGTTTAGAGTCACCTCCCATTGCAAAGCTTCAGCTTCACACTCTGGCATTGAGGCAGACTGGTTACAACCTTTTTTCAGAACGTTTCCTGGATCAGCTCTCCACCATCCACACTCTTACCGTTTGTTACATCAAAGACTTTTTGTTACACTCAGTGGATGTCTTTGGACAAGTACTGAAGAACCTACCAAACTTGACAGAATTAAATCTTGCATGTAAGTTGGGGGAGGGAGTTATTTTTTAACGATTGTAGAGGTTTTGGTTTTGTGCAAACTTAGAAAGGCTTGAGCTAGTTTCATCTTCTGTTAAATGGTGACTTGCCAGACAGGTGAGAGCTTATTTTTATAGATGCTCCTGTTGGCTGAATGATATATCTTAATATTGTCTCTGAAAAAATCAGTTCTCCAATTCAGATTCTGCTTGACTATGTTCATTCAAACCTGACTGATAAAACAGTCTAGATATCACCTATTTAATGAATTTGCTGCCTTACAACTCTTAGGACATGTCTACACTAGGAAATTATTTAAAAATATCTTATTTTCAACTTATAACTCCCAAAATAATAATTTCAAAATATTGTGTCCACATTATGGAGAAGCCGAAATTAGTCTGAGGCAGGCTTCTTTTATGTGGATGCACTACTTTGATTTAGAGCCCCAGAAAGCACTGGGGAGTAATTAGTCTGAATTACTCTGGGGAGTAGTTATTTCAAAATAGCAGCACTGGAGCGTCCACACTACCGCTACTTCAAAATAACTATTTTGAAATAAGTGTTATTCCTTATTGGAAGAAGGAGTTATTATTTTGAAATAACGGGCCTGGTAGTGTGAACACTCGGCTTGTTATTTTGAAATAAGGGGAGTTTTCTCTTTCAGTCCAGTTGACAGATCCCCAAACTCCCCTTATCTGTACTTGCCATTTGCCCCCATTTCCACCATGAGCAACCAGTTGCTGATGTACCTTGATAAGGCCTAATTATCTCTGTATTGGCAGGTCTTTACTGAAAACTTCAGTATGTAAAAAAATCCACGTCCCTGACAGAATTAGCTAAACCAACCTAATCCTGGGGTAGACCGTGCTAAGTCAATGGGAGAAATTCTTCCTTGGGCCTAGCTACTGCCTCCAGGAGGTGGGTTAACCACAACCATGGAAGAATCTCTCAATGTAGTCCTTGTCTACACTGAAGTGCTACAACTGCACTGCTGTGCTACTGTATCATAGAATCAAAGAATACTAGGACTGGAAGGCACCTCGAGAGGTCATCGAGTCCAGTCCCCTGCTCTCATGGCAGGACCAAATACTGTCTAGACCATCTCTGAGAGACATTTATCTAACCTACTCTTAAATATCTCCAGAGATGGGGATTCCACAACCTCCCTGGGCAATGTATTCCAGTGTTTGACTACCATGACAGTTAGGAACTTTTTCCTATGTCCAACCTAAACCTCCCTTGCTGCAGTTTAAGCCCATTGCTTCTTGTTCTATCCTCAGAGGCCAAGATGAACAAGTTTTCTCCCTCCTCCTTATGACACCCTTTTAGATACCTGAAAACTGCTCTCATGTCCCCCCCTCAGTCTTCTCTTTTCTAAACTAAACAAGCCCAATTCTTTCAGCCTTCCTTCATAATTCATGTTCTCTAGACCTTTAATCATTGTTGTTGCTCTTGTCTAGACCCTCTCCAATTTCTCCACTACTTTCTTGAAATGCGGTGCCCAGAACTGGACACAATACTCCAACTGAGGCCTAACCAGTGCAGAGTAGAGCGGAAGAATGTGTCTTGCTCAGAACAAATCTAGCATATTAAGTTTAGAGGTTAAGCATATTAGTAAGGTGTAAGTTTAGTCTGAAATCTAATTTTAGTTTAGGTTGGTCCTGCTCTGAGAAGGAGGTTGGACTAGATGACCTCCTGAGGTCTCTCACTTCCAACTCTAATCTTCTATAATTCTATGTAGTCATGGCACTGGAAGTTTTTATTTTTTATCGGGGAAGCAAAAGATACTATGTTATTAAGTACTTGAAAATGAGGGTTTTGAAAACATAATTTTCCTAGGGTATGTCTACACTACCCCGCTAGTTCGAACTAGCGGGGTAATGTATGCATACCGAACTTGCTAATGAAGCCCGGGATTTGAATTTCCCGGGCTTCATTAGCATAAAGCCGTCACCGCCATTTTTAAAAGCCGGCTAGTGCGAACCCCGTGCCGCGCGGCTACACGCGGCACGGGCTAGATAGTTCGAACTACGTAGCCATTCCGAACTATCTAGCCCGTGCCGCGTGTAGCCACGCGGCACGGGGTTCGCACTAGCCGGCTTTTAAAAATGGCGGTGACGGCTTTATGCTAATGAAGCCCGGGAAATTCAAATCCCGGGCTTCATTAGCAAGTTCGGTATGCATACATTACCCCGCTAGTTCGAACTAGCGGGGTAGTGTAGACATACCCCTAGACAGCCTTTGTAGTTAGGGCACTTGGTGGTTCTCAGAAGATCTAAATTCAGTTCCTGGCTCTGCCATGGATTTCCTCTGTGACCTTGGGCAAGTCACTTACTTTCCCCAGGCCTTCCTTTCACCTCTGTGAAATGGAGATGATGATGTCTATTTAGATTCTAAGGTGTTTGGGCAGGGACTGTGTGTCCTGCATCTAGTAAAATGGAACCCTGATTCAGTTGGGCCTCTAGTGTAATCAGATACTGGTTTTATTGGTACCTTTCAGACTGTCCTATTCTTGCTGACTAGTGGATGAAAAACAGAACTTTGGTATCTGCTAAAACAAGGCTGGGCAAGAGCCTGTCAACGGGCCGGATCTGGCCCACGCGGCAGTTCCCTGTCCCGCCCCCAATGCATTGCCTGGGAACTGGGGAAGTGCAAGCCCGTTCAACTGCTTCTATTTAAAGGACTCACACCTGTCCTGTGGCTGCTAACGTGTTGCCTGGCAGCCACGGGGAAGGCACAAGCTCTTTATATAGAAGCCATTGAAAAGGCTCGCGCCTCTCCCAGCAGGTCCCAGGCAATGCACTAACAGCGGGGCCAGGAGCTACGAGCCCTTTCAATGGCTTCTATTTCAAGGTTTCCCGCTTTCCCTATGGCTGTCAGGCAACACGTTAGCAGCCATGGGGAAGGTACTTGTCCTTTCACTTGCTTCTATTTGAAGGGCTTGCACCTCCTGCTAGGCTGCCAGGCAACACATTAGCAGCTGCCCCGCGGGTGCAAGCCCTTTAAATAGAAGCATTTGAAAGGGCTCGTCCCTTCCTGGCAGCTCCCAGCCAACATGTTTGGGAGCTGGGAGCCCTTTCAACTGCTTCTGTTTAAAGGACTTGTGCCTTCTCTGTGTCCGCTAACACGTTGCCTGGCAGCCACAGGGAAGACGCGCTCGTGTGACCCAGGAGGAGTGAGACCTTTCACTTATTTCTATTTAAGAGCCCTGCCGCTTTTGCCCAAGGCCCTGCCCATTCCAGGCTGGCACGTGGCCCTCCCTTTAAAAATAATTGCCCACCATTGTGCTAAAAGATTATATATATAGACAGTTTGCTTTTTTTAAAAAAATCTGATACTTTGAAAAAATATTATGAAGCAAAAAGTGATAAATGTCTTTCAATTTTGTGCCCATGTATGTTTTTAAAGGGATCTCCAATTTGGATAGGATTGTCAATAACATTCCTTCCAGCGTTGCTAAACTAAGAGTGATCGGAACCAAGCTCTCAAACTCTGCGCTCAGCTGTTTGTCTAATAAATCCTGGAAGCTAAGAGAAATGGATCTAACCCTCTCATATGGATTTGATGAAAAGATTCTGAAAGAATTTCCCCATCTCTTTCCACAGCTGACGAGACTCTGTCTTAGGTATGACCAAACAACGTGACACAAACTGTGAAGAATGAAAAAAACACACCGTACTACATTAAAATTTGTCTGTGATATGCACTGAGGTTTTTGAACCAATGTTTTCAATAAACTGGTTGATGTAGTTGCAGTTAATACCCCTATAAAGCTGAATAAAGAGGCAGCACATAGTGAGTAAGTAAGAGGGAAGGAAGAAGTCTTTACTTACCGTATATACTTGAGTATAAGTCGACCCGAATATAAGCCGAGGCACCTAATTTTACCCCAAAAAACTGGGGAAAAAGTATTGACTCGAGTATAAGCCTAGGGTAGGAAATGAGGCAGCTACTGGTAAATGTAAAAAATGAAGATAGATACCGGGTCTAGCCCTGGAAGTCGGGGCGAAAGCTGCTCCGGTGCCCCTGGTCTGCTGGAGACCGTCTCCAGCAGACCAGGGGCACCGGGCGGGTTCCCGCGCTTCTGAGGCTTTGCCAGAGCAAAGCCTCAGAGGCGCGGGACCCCCCGCGGCTGCGGCTTCAGTCCGGGAGCCTGTGGTCTGCTGGGGACGGTCCCCAGCAGACCACAGGCTCCCAGATTGAAGCGGCAGCAGCGGCGGTTCCCCGCGCCTCTGAGGCTTTGCTCTGGCAAAGCCTCAGAGGCGCGGGACCCCCCCGCGGCTGCGGCTTCAGTTCGGGAGCCTGTGGTCTGCTGGGGACCGTCCCTAGCAGACCACAGGCTCCCGGATTGAAGCCGCAGCCGCGGGGAGGTCCCGCGCCTCTGAGGCTTTGCCCGCCTCAGTTCTCTGACTCGAGTATAAGCCGAGGGGGGCATTTTTCAGCACAAAAACTGTGCTGAAAAACTCGGCTTATACTCGAGTATATACGGTACCCTGTTTTGTATATTCTGGGAGTTATTTATGCAGTAAATGGAGTGAAATCACTAACTAGGTTGTAATTCAGACCTTCTGGCCATTTCAGTTCAAGTTTGTGTGTGAAGTTCCCTATTTTAAAAATTCAGTAAAAAAAGAAATCAATTCATTCAGAAATAAGATTATCAATACACAGGCTTGAACTGCAATAATTACGGGTGTAAAATGTAGTTGCATTCAGTATTTTGGTTCTATTTATCATGTAGACAGGCCTTTGCTTCTAGCCCATCAGGTTCAGCCGAGTGTATTCAAGGGAGAGGGTGGAAAGAGCAGAGGAGATATTTCCCTCACCTATGCCAGTAAAGCTAATAGTTAGGTAATCAGTAACAGGGACAAGTGTTTCTTCTCTCACAAGTGCTAAAGAATTGTGGGCATGAGAAACTTGGCCTCATTTCCTTATCCTTAAATATACAGGGAGACATGAGTGGGAGGTGAGTTGATATTATTGAACCCAATGTTGTGATAGCTATTGAGCTCGTTAGCTGACTCCTAAAGAGCATAGAAGGGTTTCTGTCTTAAAGACAGGGTGAGGAGTGTACAATACCAGCACTAGCAACTGTGGGATGATGCTGGGTAGCCAAAAACTGAAGACCCCAGCAGGGAAGTGATCAGCAGAAATTAGGGCAGGCAGAGCCACAATCTCTGATTAGATACAGGCAGTCCCCAGGTTACATGGATCCGACTTACATCGGATCCCTACTTACAAACGGGGTGAGGGAACCCCGCACTACCTGCTTCCACCCAGCAGACCAGGGAGACGCGAAGCTAGCGCCCCCCCCCCCCCCCCAGCACACCAGGGAGACGCAGAGCGGCTTTTCTCAGCAGACACCTCAGCTTGAGAATAAAGGACTGAGGGAAGTGAGGTGTGGGAGAATAAAACTGAGCTCTGGAGAATTGTTTGGCTAGAGTTTCCCCTACAATATGTACCAGTTCTGACTTGCATACAAATTCAACTTAAGAACAAACCTACAGTCCCTATCTTGTACGTAACCCGGGGACTGCCTGTAATAGAAATGTGGCCTCTCAATATTCCTTCCCCAAGGAAGACTTTCTAATGCACTAGTTTCTAGATAGTGATATCCAGGCATAGTAGGCTGCCATTTTCATTCTTCCAGCCAAGGGTAAGCAGAGAGTTTTCCCCCTCTCCCTAGCTTTGGAAGTGGTGGGCAGGTAGGGCAGCTCATCCAGCTGTTGTGGAGAATCTGTGCTTTTGAGTAGTGGTGAGCTGGCCGAAAAGCCCTGTTCATGTGATGGGGAAGACATATAATTCCCTTTGCTCATCTGTACTGTGTTTGTAACACCCTCTGAGGCTCTAACTACCATCTGTTTTTCATCCCCAGTGGTTTTCTTTTGACTGACAATATCTTGTTGAGCTTGGCTAAAATGGAGCATCTGCAAGAGCTTGATGTTATTGGTGGCACAAATCTGACAAAAGAAGCAATCCAGAATTTTCACATCACAACAAACGGCAGGGTATGTCTCCTTGTAGAGCAGCATCCTATGTCTTCTAAATGTGACTGCCTATGGAGCACTTAGCACAGTGGCTTTCTTTTTAATCCATCACTATTTATAGGCCTTTGATTGCTATGTACTGTTATCAGGAAACCAAAAATGTTTCTGTAAAATTCAGCTGAAATTCCATGTGAGGAAGAGAGGTAGTGCAATCAAACTTCCAACATTCCTCATAACTGAAAAGCCACTGGCTGTAATGAAGTGCTAATGTACTTAGAAAAGCAGAAATGTCTTCTTTCAGCCTATAACTCTGCCAAGTCAGAACTGTAAACAAATATTGGCATTCAATATTAAAATGCTTGAGTAAGTCTACAATGGCCATTGATAAAACTCTACACTTCTATTAATATAATGCTTGACTACATCTAAATGATATTTTTGTTTTACTCTGTTATTTCTGCCTGGTAAATTTTGCAGACGTTCTTTGCCAGCAGCTCAGGAATGGGAGAAGGGACAGAGGAAACAAGGGAATCTGTGGCTTGGGGGGACTAGAGAATAATAAGGGAAACACAGGCGGAGCGGGACTTGTCAGCATGTAAGTCTCAATGAAGTACCAGCAAGAGGGAAGTGGCTGGTGGGTAAAGATCAGTTAGGGTGCGTTTACACTGCACCGTAGCTCAAAATAAGAGCCGCAATCTCAGCTATGCAAATTGCATGATCTTACTTTGATCTTATTTCAAAATAGCTTATTTCATAATTTGAAATAACCCCCTGTTCCGAAACGTTCCTTACTCCTCGTGGAATGAGGTTTACGGAGACGTCAGAATAATGATCCTGAAATAATGGGCTTGCTGTGAAGATGGGAGATAGTTATTTCGGGATAATTCAGTATCCCAAAATAGTATTGCAGTGTAGATGTAGCCTTACAGAAAAGATCAGAACTCCACCGAATGGTGTCCCTAGTCTCTGTTTGTCAGAGGGTGGAGATGGATATCAGGAGAAAGATCGCTTGATCAGTACCTGTTCGGTTCACTCCCTCTGGGGCACCTGGCATTGGCCACTGTTGGCAGACAGGACTCAGGGCTAGATGGACCTTTGGTCTGACCCAGCATGGCCATTCTTATGTTCTTAAATTGCACCAGCAAAGTGTGGAAGCACAGGGCCCTTTGGCCATCATGCAAATTGATCTTTTCTAAATCTTAGCCAGTTTTTAATTGGTGGCAGCTGTTTACCTCTCAACCCATGATAACTGACATTTCTTTAATAGCCTTTTATGGAGCTTTTATCAGTAACTTTTTGAAAGTCCAATGAACAGTCAACCAGTTCTTCTTTATCCATTATTTATACTTCTTGTTTAACTGGCCCATTCTAAGAGAGTCATGAAACATGATTTTTCTTTGCTGAAAGCATGCTAGATATTCCCTGTGATACTCAAGTTCATCCAAGTGGCTTATGTTTCTAGTTTAACCATTTTATCTCCTTCCTGGCTGAGGCTAATTAGTGTGTAATTCACAGGATAGGATCACTTCTAGCACTTTCTGTAATATAAAGGTTCTGAGAGCACCACTGAGAGGTCAAATCAGGGTAAATTGTTTAGAAACAGGGCTACTTCCAGCCCACAGCTGGGGACCCTCCTCTCTAAGGCTCAAAACCTGTCATAAAGAGCACTTCTGTTCACCACCCTGACAAGCAAGAAATCATACCAAATCCAAACAACTTCTTCTGATCCCAAATGACCAGCCACATTCCTAGGTCAATTTATACCTGAGATCTACCCAAAAGAGTATGCTGTGCCTATCCTTTAGAATCTAAAAGCTTATTAATAAAAGAAAGAAAGAAAGAAAAGGTTGAAAGTAAGATTGTTAAAGGAAACAAATTACATACACCTGTTACAAAGTTCCTGGTGTGGGCTCTTACCAGGGTGGAATAAACTGCTTCCTTAAAAGTCCGGAATACATCCTATGTTACGATAAGCCATCAGTCCTTCCAGGCTCAGTTCATAACAAAGATGCTCCTGAAGTGACGAACTAGAGTGAAGACAAATGGAGAAACCTCTATGGTCCTTTTAATAATCTTGCCATATGGAGGGAATTCCATTATTCTTATTGTGTAAAAATTCCTCCAGAAATGGTGTTTGTCACATGAGCTGTCCAGAAGTGACTCAGTCCTGAGCAGCCATTGCTTACCTGCTGGTTTGAATGTTCACAGCAAAGTTCCTCAGATATGGATTGGCACCACTTGAGGAGCATTGTCAGTGAAATGCTGCTATTCACTTCAGGGCAACCCTTTCTCAATAGATGGGCAAAGCCTGTTAATATCTCCCAGAAGCAAACATTTGAAATACAAGTATATAGCCAATACTAATTCTTCGAGGAGTGTCCCTGTGGGTGCTCCACCTTCAGAGTTTGGGTGCTGCTGTGCGCCTAGCTGAAGGTTTTTGGTAGCAGTGCTCGCCGGTGGGCTGCATGCAGAGCAGATGGCATGTGCTGTGCTTCTACTCTGCATGTCCAGCCCACCATCCCATCAGTTCCTTCTCTGCCGTTGCTGGGGGCAAACACCTAAAATACCTCCTGCACCGACCCACTCAAGGGCCCGGACAGGGAGGTACTGGGACCATCATCTGACCATGGCTCCCAAGGGCTTTAGGTCCTGGCAAAGCTGCCTGACAGGGTGGACAAGTCCAAAGCCAGATAAGTCCAAGTCGGCACTGGCTGCTTCTGATTCGGCTTCTAAAAAGGCTAAGTCGAAGATGCACCACAGAGATGCACCGGCAGCACCTAACTATGGTCGCATCAGGAATCCACCCTCCACATAAACATTCTGGAACTCAGAGCGGTATTCTACACGTCAACACTTCCTACATCGGATACAGAAGTGTACAGTTCAGATCCTTATAAACAATCAGGCAACAACATTTTACATCAACAGACAAGGGGATGCTAGATCCTACCTGTTATGCAGCGAGGCTGTCCGCCTCTGGACATGATGCATAGCACACAACATATACCCTGTCTCCTGGGAAAAGATTATCTCACAGCCAACAGCTTCATCAGGAACTTCAAATTCGACCATGAATGGGAAGTGAATCCATTGATTCTACACCACCTCTTTATTCCCTGGGGGTTCCCCAAGGTGGACTTGTTTGCAACCAATGCCAAAAATAAGTACCCATGGTACTGTTTACGTGCACACTCATCCACCAAGTGTTCAACAAAATCAGATTGGAATCACCAGCAGTAATGCTTAGTGCCCCGGACTGGGCGAGACAAAGTTGGTACACTTATCTGACTCTCATGTCCACAAAACGACCATGGTGTCTCTTACTCCTTCCTCACCTCCTGACCCAGGAACAGGGGGGCCTGCGCCATCCCAGAGAAAGGCACTCTACCTCCATGCTTGGTTCCTCAATGGCTCACCACACTAGAGACATCCTGCTCAGAACAAGTACAGCAGATCTTACTCAACAATCGCAGAACATCAACTAGAAAATCTTACCTTTGCAAATGGCACAGGTTTTCATGAAGTACAGAGCAGCGGCAGCTGGAACCAACCACAGTTCCTCTGAATATCATTGTATAATATATACGAGAGCTGAAAGACTCAGGCCTATTGCTCAGCTCTTTTAAGGTCCATCTTGCAGCCGTAACAGCTCTTCATCAACCTATTGATAGTAAGTCGGTTTTTGCTCATCCCATGACTGAGCGATTCTAGAGGGGTATACAAAACACTTACCCTCCTCACAGGCCCCCTGCTCCTGCCTGGGACCTGAACCTGGTTTTACAGGCTCTCACAATGAAACCATTCAAACCTTTGGCAACATGCTCCATGCATCATCTCTCCATGAAGGTCACCCTGCTGATAGCGTTGACATCTCCTAGGAGAGTTAGTGAGATTGGGGCTCTCATGGAACACTCCCCATTCACCACATTTCACAAATATAAGGTTGTTCTCTATCCCTACCCAAAGTTCCTCCCATAAGTTTCCACACATTGTCATTGTAATGAGCCCATAAACGTATCTGTATTTTTCCCAAAACCTCACTCCAATGCGAGTGAAGCCATGCTACACACTCTTCACACACGTCGGGCGATTGCCTTTTATTAGAACTAAACAACTTTGCAAAACAAATAGATTGTTCATCACCACGGAGAGGTCTATCGGCATACTGATCTCCACTTAGAGGATATCTAAGTAGATGGACAGCCACCTCCTTTACAACTCAGAGCACACTCCACTAGGGCCACCTTGCCCTCCATGGCCTTTATGCACGGTATCCCTCTAGTGGACATCTGTAGAGTGGCATCATGGTCCTCTGCCCACACTTCCTGGACAGTCACCCTTCTAAGGGTACTTGCTTCGGACATTCTGTCCTTAACACGGTGCACAATACCACCTAACGGAAGCAGCCGCCTCCTTCACAGGTACTGCTTGTAGTCACCTAAGGTGGAGCACCCACAGTGATACTGCTTGAAGAAGAGAGGGTTACTCAACTTGTGCAGTAACTGAGGTTCTTCGAGATGGTTGTCTCTGTGGGTGCTCCACCATCCTCCCTTCCTCCCCTCTGCTTCGGTCTGCTAGATTCTCCTTCCGGAGCAGAGAAGGAACTGAAGGGATGGTAGTAGAGGCACCCGCATGCATAGTAGAGGCACTGCGCATGGCATCTGCGCCATGCGCACAGTCCACCGGAGAGCACTGTTACCAAAAATCTCCGACTAGGCGCTCAGCGGCGCCCAAACACCGAAGGTGGAGCACCCACAGGGACACTCCTCGAAGACCTTCAGTTACTGCACAAGGTGAGTAATCTTCTCTTATTAATTCAGATACAAAAATCATACATGCCTATGAATAATGTAAACAGAATCAGCAGATGATTATCTTTCAATAGTTACCTCACTCAGTCCATTTTGCACAAAATTTGGTACAAACATACAACAATGTTTTGCATGTTCATATCAGAGTCCAATAACTTCACACCTTCTTTAAACACTGATGCAAATGTTATTACCTTCCACAAGGTCTGAATCTCACTTGTCTGAACTGACGTGGGAAAGAATTTGGTTTGTACTAGAATTTAAACCATTTTTAAAAGAGATGTAGCAACACTCAGTATTATGCAACATTTTCTAGTGCAGATAAGGCTCGTATGAAGCTAGACCAATAGATGGCGTGTTCATACCTAGTGTTTCAGGCACTCTGTCTAAAAAGGCTTGGTGCAGCATTTGGTGCGTGTTGGGAAGGTTTGTTTCAACAGTTCTAACAGCTGTAAAGTCAGTGTTTTTAAATAAAGCTTAAATTTTGCAGGCTCAGTGAAGCTCATGGCATTCCCCAGATCTGTACTGTTCTACTACATTTCAATGAAACTGCTTCAGAAAAAGAAAAGTGGTAATATGATCTAGTGAATAGAACACGGGATTAGATGTTAGGGCAGCTGCATTATGTTCCTGGCTTTGCTGTGTCACTTGGCCTCTGCTTTCTGTTTATATTATAAGCTCTCTGAGGCCGGGACTCTTTATTACTGTGACCAGTTTTGCTGGCATAGCTGAGTCAGGAGAAATCACACTGTAACCAATGTAGATGTACTGGTAGCACCCCTCCCACTCCCACTGTGCATCATGTATGGCCTTTGGAGAGGTGAGTTAACTATACCAACAAAATAACTCTTTTTGCTACCATAACCTCTGTCTCCACTACAAGGCTTTGCCATTATAGCTATGCTGGCAAACCGTTTGTGTCCTGTAAACAAGTCATGTGTTTGTACTGTATCTTCAACTCCTGGCCTTCCAGAAAAGAAATAACTAGTTACAGTGTTACAAAGACCTGTACAGTTAAATGAAACCTTCTGTTCAATGTGCAATACCAGTCAGAAAAGGAAGGCCAGTATTGGAACTTGACTTTCAAGGTGAAACAAAGGTGGTGACTCAGGTATACATGCCTTTGAACTCCCTGGTGGCCAACCCTTCTCAACTACACTTTATATAAATGAATAATATATTAAAGCTATTCCTTGCTGATGGGCTCTTCAGCATTTGAAAAGGGCAGATTAATCATGCTGAGGCTCGCAGTTGAGAGGCTATGTCACTAGCTTGTAATTTCCTGTAATCAATGTAATTTCTCTTCTGTGATTCTGAACAAACAGGTGCAGATATAATCGTACCCTCTGGGCATAAGAATTGCCATGTCCTGTGCCTTTTATGTAAGGCCCGGGACAGTATAATAGATATTCTGCCCTAAATTGCTACTCCCTCTTTCAGCTGGATGCCAGAGCAGTTTTTGGGATGTAGCAATCCCTGATGTTGTTTTCTTCAGTGATTTCTCCATACCTAATCTATTGTGTGCATTCTATAGTTTATTGGGGTGGGGATTCTACTTGGGAAAAGGAAAAGAGACTAATCCAGTTCAAGGAAACAAAGAAGATGGAGTGTATAGCCCATCTAGATCTCTCTGCTTTTCTGGCTACTACAACTCTTTCCCTCTAAAGCCTTGTCTAGACAAAAATCTTTCAATAAAGAAAATTCTTGTTATTATTAGCACTGGTTCAGCAGCCCTGGGGGGAGCCCTAGTTTGGACAGCTTTCTGGTTCAGGCAACCTTTTTCACTCATTTATCAAACGTCAGTATGCTGAAAACAGTTGCTAGAGTGCTGCCTTTGCTGCAGTATTACCAAATTCAAACATCATGAGTCAAGCACAAAAAATCAGGCTCAGTTTAAAAACTGAGATTAAAAAAAAAAATCTTGTGTGTCTGAAGTTTTAGAGTTAACATTTTTTGGCATTTCTCTGTAACCACCAGAGGTAGAAATTTACCCTTTAAAAGAAAAAATAGCTAGTTATGAATCACATGACTCTAGGAGCTTGTGATTTAAAATAAGTCAGAGGAGAGCAATTAACACAATGAAAGGTCTGAAAACATTATATATGAGGAAAGGCTGAAAAAATGAGTTTCTTCACTCTGGAGAAGAGAAGACTAGGAGGAGATATAATAACGGTCTTCAGTAAATAAAAGGTTGTTAGAAAGAGGAGTATGATAAATTGTTCTGCTTACCCACTGAGGACAAGAGAAGAAGTAGTGGACATAAATTGCAGCAACGGAGATTTAAATTTGAATTAGGAAAAACTTCCTGTCAGTGTAGTTAAACACTGAAACAAATTACCTAGAGAGGTTGTTGAATCTCTGTCGGTGGTGGTTTTTAAGAATAAATTAGATAAACATCTATCAGAGTTAGTCTAGATAATATTTAGTCCAGCCTTAGTGGAGGGGCTTGAATGAGATGTCTTATCTGGGTCCTTTTGCAGTCATATCTGTCTATCATTCTAAACATGAAGTAGCATAAGACTTGCAATAAAATCAGGAAAATTAGCAACACTTCATTCCACATCTACCATACTTAAGAAACTCGACGTTTTTTCCAGGAAGTAGCTATTCATAGATGTGACCATTTTTGTCTTCTCTCTTTTCCCTCTTGTCATAGCTTTCCTGGTTTTGAACCTCTTGATTATTGTTGTATGTGCTGAAACAGACCCTATTATTTTACAATGTTCTCATGTTGTATGGTGCCAAGAGCAGCATAGGACCTTATAGGAAAAATATTCTTATTATTCTATATTTTTGTTCAGCAAAGGTTATGCTCATTTTGATCACAACATTGTAAATTCATCAGCGTGATCACTGGGTGATCCTTTTCTTGTTCATATCTACTCAGTGATGAACCTGTGGTAATGCCTACATCATAAAAGTGTAGGTCTGAAAGGAGCCTCGAAAGGTCATCTGCATAAATACCCTGCATTCAAAGCAGAACTAAATGATAATTAGACCATTCATGAAGGTGTTTGTATAACCCACTGGTGGGAAAACTTTTTTGGATCAGGGACCACACATAAATGAGAAGCCAAAAGAAAACAAAAACACAAAAACAAACTTTCTGGGTACGTCTACACTTGCACCCTAGTTCGGACTAGCAATGCAAATGTAGGTGACCAAACCTGTTAATGAAGCGGGGATTTAAATAGCCCACGCTTCATTAGCATGATCTCGCCGGCACGTTACTCCCATCAACAGCTGTTCTGAAAGTGAAAGTGCATGCCGGGACATGTTAGTTCGAACCAAACCCCTTGGTTCTAACTAACGTTACTCCTCATTTTTTGAGGCTTGGTTCGAACTAACGCATCCCGGCACGTACTTTCACTTTCGGAACAGCTGTTGATCAGAGTAACGCGCCGGCGAGATCATGCTGATGAAGCGCGGGATATTTAAATCCCCGCTTCATTAGCAATTTCGGTCGCTTACATTTGCATCCCTAGTCCGAACTAGGATGCAAGTGTAGACTTCCCCTCACTGATGTTGCCCCTGACTGAGAAGGAGAAAGACACTCCCCACATTCCTCTTGTACACCAGAGCCATGGGGGCCCAGGCTTGTAGATGTTGTGTGCTCCAGTTCTGTAGTAGGCACCGGCTCCCCACTGCTGAGGGGGGAGGGGAGCCCTGAGCTTTGGGGGCTGGATCCAGGCAAGCCAGGGGCCACATCCAGCCCTGGGCCTGAGGTTCCCCACCCCTGCTCTAACCTATTCCTAAAAATCTCAAGTGATGGAGTTTCATAACCTTTCTAGGCAATTTGTTCCAGTGCATAACTATCCTGACAGGAACCTTTTCCTAATGTCCCACTTAAACTATGCTTTTAAAGAATAATTGTCACCTTCCTCCATGTGACAACTTTTTATGTACTTGAAAACTGTTATCAGGTCACCTCTCAGTCGTCAGTGTCCCATTATGCACTGCTTTCATCCCTTCCCCTTCCCCCGCTTGAAAGCAATGCCAAACAGTCTTTTTGAGCCCTTTTCCCCCGGCTATCTGTGCAGCATGAGCACGGAACTCATGGTGGAACCTGTTCAGCAGCAAAGTGTTGTGGCAATCATATTAACCACAAAAAACCTTTAAAAACAACAAATAATCTAGCAGCACTATAAAGACTAACAAAATATGTAGATGGTATCATGAGCTTTTGTGGGCAAAACCCACTTCTTCAGATGAATGGAGTATTAAAAATCAAGTTCTAAAACAAATAGTGGATGGGAGGAGGGGGAAGAAGAAAGGGAAAAAAATAGTGAATTAGAGAGTTCGTATTAAATAAAGCTGATAGAGAAGGTGCAAATTGTTCTTAAGTACCCATTGTTTTGGTGGTTAATTCATTAGGATGTGGAAAGTAGTGTGCTAGGCAGGTGATGTCTTTATTCATACCTTTGTGATGGGTCCCAAACTTGTAAATGAAGTTAAGTTCCAACATTTCCCTGTGTATTTGGCTTGTGGAATTGGCCTGAAACAAAATAAAGACTTTGAGATCCATTAGTGAGTTGCCCAGGCAGGTTAAAGTGTTCTCCAACAGTTTCTGTGTGTTGCCTTTTCAGATATCTGATGTGTCCATTAATTCTTTCCTGTAGAGACTGTCCAGTTTGTCCTATATACATTGCAGTGGGGCATTGCTGGCATTTGATGGCATAGATCACATTAGTGGATGTGCCATTAAATGAGCCCTTGATGTGGTAGCTGATGTGGTTGGGTCCAGTGATGAAATTGCTTGTGTAGATGTATAGAGAGAGTTGACTCTGGGGCTGATTTCAGAGGTGGATTCCTGGATGATTATGATGGAGGTGTGCTGCGTGGTTACTGGAAATAATTTGTTTGAAGGTAGGGGGTTGTCTGTAGGCGAGGATTGGCCTTTTCCCCGAAGGCGTGCGAGAGTGAGGGGTCATTTTCCAGGATAGGTTGTAGATTGTTGATAATGTGCTGGAGGGGTTTAAGTTGTGGGCCGTAAGCGATAAGTGGAATTCTGTTGTTTTTCTTTTTTTGGCCTGTCTTGAAATAGTTCATGTCTGGTTACTCTTCTGGCTCTGTCGATCTGTTTTTTTCACTTTTCCGGGTGGGTTTTCAGTTTTAAGAAAGCTCACTAGAGATCCTGTAGATGTTTGTCTTTGTGGGATTGGAGCAAATGCAGTTGTATTTTAGGGCTTGGTTGTAAACAATAAATTGAGAAATGTGTCTTGGATGAAAGCTAGAGGCACGAAGGTAAGTGTAGCAGTTGGAAGGTTTCCAGTATAAGGTGTTGGAAATGTGTCCGTTGTGTAATTATACTGTAGTGTCAAGAAAGTGGATCTCTCGTGTGGACTAATCCAGGCTGAGAGTGATGGCGGGGTGGAAGTTGTGGAAATCCCTGTGAAATTCTTCAGGGGCCACCTTACGAAGAAGGTGAGCCTTATGCTGGAATATATTCAGAGCACATGAAGAGTCTGCTGGACTGAGGAAGAATCTTGGGAGCCATGAACAAACTCTCCTGTGAAGCACTTTAGTTGAGTAAGTGGCAAATGCCACTGATATTTGATCCCCATGGCACAGTGGAACATCTGTGGTGCCATGAGACAAACACAGACTGGTGGGACCACCTAGGGATGCAGCTATAGGACAATCAGCAGTGTCTGCAAAACCCTTCACATGGAAGTTTTCAAATTGCTTTCCCCTACCCCGAAGCACAAGAATACCAAAATGAGACCCACTCCGACAGTTGAAAAGCAAGTGGAAATAGCTCTGTGGAAGCTTGCAATGCCAGACAGCTACTGGTCAGTTGGGAGTCAATTCAAAGTGGGGAAATCCATAGTAGGGGCTGTTGTGGTCCATGTAGCCAAGGCAATCAATACCCTTCTGCTACGGAGAGTTGTGACTCTGGGAAATGTGCAGGACATAGTGAAGCACTTTACCACAATGCTTCAAAATGGAACTTTCTTCCCAGATCAGAAAATTAACACCGGAAGCATTGAAATGCCAATAGTCATCCTGGGAGACCCAGTCTACCCCTTGTTCCTGCAGTAAGGAGCAGTGCAACTGCAGGCCAAGCAAAAGCAGAACGATGGTAGAATGTGCTTTTGGACATTGAAAGAGAAGGTTTTGTGGTCTGACTTGATTAAGGCTCAGCGAAAGCAACATTCCCATTGTTATGGCCGCCTGCTGTGCACTCCATAATATTTGAGAGAGCAAGAGGGGAAGTTAAATGTCAGTATGGGGAGCACTGCAAATCAGAGAGGCTTTGAAAAACAGCTTTATGGATGGCCAGAGATGAGTCATGCATGGTGCTGTTAACGAGGTACTCCTGCATTAAGTATGTTTGCCTGTAAACCCCCCTTCAACACAAGCAATAAAGCAACCGTTGTGCAGCAATCTTCCTTTTTTGTTTTCGAAACACAGCAGAGACAGAAAAGGGAGCTTTGGGTGGGTTGAGGGGGGCACAGACATGAGAGAGATAGACTTTTTGCTCTGGGACCCATTCTGGGGGTTGAGTGTGAGGCTGTCCTTGACTTCCCCCACCCCTGCATTCTAGGGCTCCTCGGAGGGTAGGCTATGGAACTCGGTGAGAAGGGAATGAGGGTCTGCAAGGCATGGAGGGAGGTGCCTGTGCATGTAGCTGTCCTGGAAGGTCGCCATGCGGTTCATCACATCTGCTGTGGTCATGAATTCTCTCTCCTAGTTCTTCACTTCCAGCTCCCTGCATGCTCGCCTGTCCTCATGCTCTGTTCTCATCTCCAGCAGTCTATTCCTCCACTCGCTCAATCGCTCCCAGTCCAAGTGGTTAGATTGCATTTGCCCCTTGAATGTGTCTTCCCTAGTATGTTTTCACCTTCAAATTTGTGTTAGTCGGACAGCTGGTGGAGATGGGAGAGTGTGTGGTGTGCTCGCGGCTGTACTCCCTGCAATTAAATGTGAAGTGCAGACTTTAGAGGAGATACATTGTCAAGTGTCAAACCTAATCTCTTAACATAAGAAGGAAGGTCTGTCTAAAGACAATAGGGATTTGTTATGTACAAGGCCACAGTTATTCTTTCAAGCAATCACCATGCAGATGGTACACTCAGAGTTTTAGGGGAGAGGCTGGCCTCGGTTTGATGGCAGGCGTGGTAAGGTGTAGGCTGAAGCTTGTGTCTGCAGGGAAAAAGGAGTCCGGATGTGCCCACACAGTACCCGTGTGTTCGAGCCCTCCGTTTGCCGGGAGAATGCAACGTTCCATTCCTGCAGGAGCATGTGGGCGGTGCAGGGGAGCTGAAGCAATGCTTCATTAGGGATGAGCAAATGGAGGTTTACTGTAGAGGCATCAGGTAATAGCTTCCCCTCCTTCATCCAGGTTGCCATGCATGAGATCAGTCGTCTCTGAATCACACAGGGAGCAGATGCTGTCTGAATGTGGCCAGAAACCTGGACCTTATGCTGCACTGCTTCGTGCTGCAATGTTGCCAGACCACTTACTGCTGGCTTGGCGTGGAAAGGTGTCCTACTGCAGAGGACAGAAGAAGACGGCCTCCCCAGAAACCTTGTGAGAAGGATTTCAGAGTTCCTCTGTGGGAGCTTTATGGAGATGTGCAGTGAGGATTCCCATTCCATCTCCAGATACATTAACGAGCTGTTCTGGGGAGCCGCCACGGTGTAGACACACTGGCCGTCACAGATCACACCAAATTGCCTTAACTCACTTGTAGCATGATAAAAAATGTGAACTCACCAGAGGTGCCCTCCCTGGCATGAGGGCCCCTCTGTGAGATGTCCTGGGAAGAAGGGATTGTCTCCAAAGTTATAAAAAGGTCCTGGCTATTGGTGAGATCAGTTGCCCCTCTTGCCTGTTGACCGTTTTCCTCCCTCTCTTCTTCATCTACACTGTCCTCCATGCTGCTGCTCAAGGCTGACAGAGGAGTGTCTTTGGAGAAATCTGTGGACTGGCTAGGGAAGCTGGTTGGGTGTCCCCTCCCCCCCAAGATCGCATGCAGCTGCTCATAAAAATGGTATGTTTGTGGCGATGATCCAGATTGTCCATTTGCCTCCTTTGTCTTCTAGTATGACTGCCTCAGTTCCTTCATTTTCAAACAGCACTGCCGGGCATCCCTGGTATGTCCTTTCTCCACCCTTGCAGTCTTGGATTAGATATCTCCATTGCTTTTGCTGGTTTGTCGTTCTGCCCATACAGCAATGAGATCCAGGATCTCCTGCACGCTCCATGCTGGTGCTCGTCTGCGACCTGGAAATTCATGGTCAGGTGTGCCACTGTGGTGTGCTAACTACTTTGAGGTCTGCTTGATATGCTGGCCGCATAGGAAATTAAATTCACATTTTCACAGAGCTTTTCCTGTTTCCCCTGGAGAACAGTCAACTTGAAAGTCCTGGCCAGAAAGGTCATATCAGGACACTGTGGGACATATCCCAGAGGCCAAGAATGTCTGCTTTCACAGCACTGCATCTGCACTACAATAAAGTCGACCATGCAAGGTCGAATTTAGTGTTACTCCTGGTGAAAAGGTTTTCTCAGACACCTGCAGCTAGGAAAGGCCCTGAAGAAAACAATTCTCCAGAGGATGTCTTTGAAGAAAGAAGAAAACACCGGGGGTATGTCTATACTGCAGAGTTTTTCCGGAAAAACAGCTGTTTTTCTGGAAAAACTACACTTACATCCACACTGCAATTGTGTGCTTTCAACAGAAAGTCAGAAGATCGCAGGGTTTTTTTCTGACAGCAGTAAACCTCTTTCTACTAGGAAGAAGCCTTTTTCTAAAGAGCTCTTTCAGAAAAAGACATGTGTGGATGGGGGAAGAGTGTTTTTTGTTTTTTTTTGTTTTTTGTTTTTTGTTTTTTTGTTTTTTGAAAGAAGAGGTCTCGAGGAAAAAGCACAAGTGCCCTGGTGGCCACTCCATCCATAATAATCACAACTTAAATGTGAGATAGCATCCATATTGATTGGATGCTATCTTTTGAAAAAGCAGATCGCTTTTTAAATGTGCTTTTGCTGTGTGGATGCCCTTTTTTGAAAAGTTTTTCCAGAGCATCTCTTCCGGATAAGCTTTTTCCAAAAGAAGCCTGCCATCTAGACGTAGCCTGGATATGAGACTCTACTAAATCCAGTTTTGTTTGCACTAAAAATGCTTATGGAAATACAGTGGAGTAGGTCATGTTACCACTAGATGGCAAGCATTCCCCTTCTTATTTGTATTGTCAGCAGCCGTAAGCTCAAAGGCTGCTAAGATTTCATCTTCCCTGTAAAGCTCTGGGTGGCTGAACCTCTGTTGAAAATGTAGCTGTATTTATTAACAATACTCTTATATAGTCTATCTCACCTATAGATCTCAAAGCATAAGGATGAGTAAAAGTTCAGATAAAAAAAAGAACTCACTTAAACCTTGGTACAAACTGAACTTTTTGTTGAGGTTTGAAAAGCTGTGGTTATATCCTCCCCTTTGTATTGCTTTGCTGCCGCTGCATATCCTGATGTAGATTGTAAGACCCGATGGAACCATTATCTAGTCTGACCTCCTCAATAACACAGGCCATAGAACCTCACCTAGTAAATTCCATACCAAGCCCACTACTTCGAAGAAAGAAGTCAGAATGACAGCCAGTATTGATATAGGAACCTCAAGTAATGGTGACTCCCCCATAACCCTAGACAAGCTGTTCCAATGGTTAATTACCCTCTTTACTAAAAATGGACACCTTATTTCTAGCCTGAATTTGTCTAAATTCAGCTTCCACCCATTGCATCGTGCGGTATCTTTGTCTGCTAGATGAGAGCTTTCTGCTCTCAGAAATCTGCTCACCTTGTAGGTACTTGCAGGGTATAACTGAGTCACCGTCTCTTTGTTAAACTAGCTTTTGTAGTCTCTCATGAGAAGGTAAGTTTTCTGGACCTGGAATCATTCTGGTAACCCTTTTCTGCATCCTTTCCAGTTTATCAACATCCCTTTTGCAGTGCAGACATCCGCACTCTGCCGTGCTGTTCCCGTACCGGTCTCTCAGTTGCCATATAGAGTAGTGATACTAGAGGTTGATCCTCTCTAGTCCAGCACCTTTGGGACTTGACCGGTGCTAAACCGGAGAATCTGCTGAACCACAGGAGGTCTATAGTATGTAGCAGCAGTACCAACACTTCCACTGCTTACTGAGCTCTTAGAAGACCTCTAGGAATAGAGTAGAGCTAAAGAACAGCTCAGAACACTGAGAGCTAGGACTGGTGGTTGTAAACAAACTTTATGGGACCATGGGAAACTTGGTCATCCCCATGATAAGTGGACTTGAGCAAACTAAATATCATGACAGATGTTGCCGGACCAGAGAGTTTAAACATTCACAGTCCATGTCGAATCTCTTAGCCACTACTTCACCCTAGCCACTCACATTCACTTGGCCTCCACCATGGCCCTGTCACAGCTGCTGCCTTCCAAACACACTCATTTTTTCTGATCTGAAAAAGAGCTCAGTGTAGCTTGAAAGCGTCTCTGTCACCAAAAGAAGTTGGTCCAATAAAGGACATTCCCTCACTCACTTTATCCCCCTCATTTTTTCTGTCATTTGCATACTCTATCAGCAGCTACTTTATATTCTCTTCCAGACCGCTGTTTAACGGTATCAAACAGAGTTGGGCCAAGATCTCTGCCACCCCTGGAAATACCGTCATTAGATGAATCCCAAATATGGCGAGGGGAATCTATCAGTTAATCAGTTTTAATCATTTAGCATAGGCTACATTTTCATCAGAATCTTGTAATCTGATCTAACAAGATTGATAAAAGCCTATTTTTCATAAAATCATATTTATAGGCAATATACGGGATACCATCCTTTACTGATTGCACCCTGAATCAGCATTTTCATGATTTGTCCTGGTTATTTGATGTCAGCAGAGGTGCTGGAACAATTTTTATAACGGGGGTGGGCTGAAAGTTGAAACCTTGTGTTTGGTTGTTATCCATCCATCCCTATTCCCAATCCGCATCCAGGCACTACACAGCCATTATTGTAGTCTATAGGTGTAAGAGCTGCTGAAGCCTCTTTTTGCCACTTGCACAAAGTCCTAGGGCCTTCAGAGTTATGTAATTCAGGATAATTATTTCATAGAATCACAGAACACTAGAACTGGAAGGGACCTCGAGATCATCAAGTCCAGTCCCCTGCCCTGACGGCAGGACCATCCCTGGCAGATCTCTGTCCAACCTGCTCTTAAATATCTCCAGTGATGGAGATTCCACAACCCCACTAGGCAATTTATTCCTGTGCTTCACTACCCTGGCAATTAGAAAGTTTTTCCTAATGTTCAACCTAAGCCTCCCTTGCTGCAATTTAAGCCCATTGCTTCTTGTCCTATCATCAGAAGCCAAAGAGAACAATTTCTGCCACCCCTCCCCCCTTGACCCCCTTTAAATACTTGAAAACCGCTATGATGTCCCCTCTCAGTCTTCTCTTTTCCAAACTAAATGAGCCAAATTCCTTCAGACTTCCCTCATAGTTCATGTTTTCTAGGCCTTTAATAATTTTTGTTGCTCTTCTCTGGACCGTCTCCAATTTCTCCCCATCTTTATTGAAGTGTGGTGCCCAAAGCTGGACACAATACTCCAATTGAGGCGTAATCAGCACAGAGTAGATTGGAAGAATGACTTCTTGTGTCTTGCTCACAACACTCCTGTTAATGCAGCTCAGAATCATGTTTGCTTTCTTTGCAACAGTGTCACACTGTTGATTCATATTTAGCTTTTCATCTACTATTGACTCCTAAATCCCTTTCAGCAGTACTCCTTCCTAGACAGTTGCTTCCCATTCTGTGTGTGTGAAATGGATTGTTTCTTCCTAAGTGGTGTACTTTGCATTTGTCCTTATTAAACTTCATCCTGTTTACCATTTCTCTAGTTTGACCAAATGATTTTGAATTATAATCCTGTCCTAGAAAGCACTTGCAGCCCCTCCCAGCTTGGTATCATCTGCAAATTTAATAAGGTACTCTCTAAGCCATCATGTAAATCGTTGATGAAGATATTGAACAGAATCGGTCCCAAAACAGACCTCTCTTGTTATGCCCTTCCAGCATGACACTGAACCATTCATTACTACTCTCTGAGAATGGTTATCCAGCCAGTTATGCACCCGCCTTATAGTAGCCTCATCTAAGTTATATTTGCCTAGTAGTTTGATAAGAATGTCATGGAAGATCGTATCAAATTCTTTACTAAAATCTAGGTATACCTCATCCACCCGCTTCTCACTTATCCATAAGACTTGTTATCCTATCAGCGAAAGCTTTCAGATTGGTTTGACATGATTGACTCCATTTTGCAAGGCACTGTACAAACAGAAAGGAAAGATGGGGGCCCGTGCAGGTTCCAGGGTGGCTGAAGCTGGTATGTGCTATTCAGCTCCTGGGGTTCACCAAAAATCCCCCTGGACACCAGAGAGGTCACTGATGAACCCAGGAAGTTGAGTAGTACATACCGCGCCACCTGAGCTACCCCAGAGCCTGCAGGGGCAGAGCACAAGCTCAGGCTTTGCTTTGGGAAGAGACGCTTTTCCCTCAGTGTGGCTTGGGGTCTGGGGAGGAGAGGGGTGAGGGGTTGTGGCGCAGTTGGCCCAGGGCTCCCCTGGCCAGAAGGGCAGGGTTTTCAGCCAACCTGGGGCTCCTCCAGCTAAAATGGGGTGGGGCACTCGCCTCTATTTAGCCTAAGGCTTCTCTGGCCAGGGTAGGGGGCTCTTAGGGCTCCAGCCTGGGGGTGGGGCACAGGCAGAAGGGGCAGAGCCGGGGGCTAGCCCCCTGAAAGGGGGGTTCCACCTGCTACCCATGACAGGCACGCTAGCAATAAGAATGAAGTCAGTTGTGCCCAGGAAAGCTCATGATACTGTATACATCTTTTGTTAGTCTCTAAGGGTATGTCTACACAGCAGTTATTTCAAAATAACAGCCCTTATTTCGAAATAACTTTCCTAGAGTCTACACAGCCAAACCGCTATTTCGAAATTAAATCGAAATAGCGGAGTGCTTGTTTTGAATTTGGTAAGCCTCATTCTACGAGGAATAACACCAAATTGGAAATAGCTTTTCGAAATAAGTGCTGTTTAGACACTTATTTCGAAATAGGGGGCCTCCAGCCTTCCCAGGGTGCCCTGGGGGCCACTTCAGCCTCAACCAAGAACATTTCTCTCCCTCCCCCCCTCCTCAGAGTCCTTAAAGGGGTAGACTCTGGCCACAGTGTCTGTGCCAGCTCCAAGCCTGCCAGCCCAGAGCCAGCAGTCAATGCCCAACGCAGTGGCCCCAAAACATGAGCCAGCAAGCCATTGGCAGCCAGCCCTCCACTGCTCCCCAGGAGCAGTCTGCTAGCTCCCAGGAGCCTGCCAGGGCCCAGAGAAGGCGAGCGCCTTCCTGGTCCAGGGTGGAGATCATGGACCTTATTCAGGTTTGGAGGAGATGCCCCCAACGCCCAGGATCTCTGCACTAGACAGAGGAATGCGGCTGTCTGTGGCAGGATAGCTGCCAGCCTGGCCACCAAAGGCCACATGAGAACCCAGGATCAGGTCTGCATGACAATCAAGTTGGTCCGGTGAGACCCTGAGCTTCCCCTCCTCCTTCTTCCCCTTGCATCTCCCTTCCAGTTCCCTCCTCCCAGTTTTCCCCCTTCCCTCTCGTACCCTCTTTTCTCCCTTCTCCCGCCTCCTTTCCCCAGTCTCACCAGAGTTTCATTCCCTCTCCCTCCAGCTTTGTTAAATAAAAAGAGTTTGTGTTCATGAAAATACGTGTATTTTATTTGACATCAGGAAGGAGGGTTAGGGAGGGGTAAGTGGAAGGACGTGAGGGAGGAATGAGGCACAAGCCCCCAGTGGGGCAGACCAGGGAGGCTCTTAGTCTTCCTCAGGGTGGAAGCTCTCCTGCAGGACCTCCTGGATACTGACATCCCCCCGATGGACCTCCTGGATTGCAGCCTGCAGAAAGTGCAGCCAGGCTCGCAGCAACGCGTCCAAGAGAAGCACCAGAGTGCCCAGGGGCAGCTCCGGCTCCGTGTTGCAGAGTGCTGTGGTGTCCCGAGTGAGGGCAACCAGATCACAGAGACAAAATGCTTTGCTGTTCCTCATCGAGGTTGACAAGCAAGCTGGGAAACCTGAGAACTGGCTGTCCAGGGGGGTCCCTTTAAGCACAGACCTCAGATAGCCTCAGGCAGCAGCCCCACACAATGGCTGTGTCTACACTGGGCCACTTATTCCGGAAAATCAGCCGCTTTTCTGGAATAAGCTGCGAGCTGTCTACACTGGCCCTTGAATTTCCGGAAAAGCAACGATGCTCTACTGTACAAAATCAGCCGCTATTCCGGAAAAACTATTCTGCTCCCGCTCGGGCATAAGTCCTTATTCCGGAACACTGTTCCGGAAAAGGGCCAGTGTAGACAGCCCAGTAGTCTTTTCCGGAAAAAAGCCCCGATTGCGAAAATGGCGATCAGGGCTCTTTTCCGGAAAAGCGCATCTACATTGGCCACAGACGCTTTTCCGGAAAAAGGACTTTTCCGGAAAAGCAGCCTGCCAATGTAGACACTCCTTTTCCGGAAAATCTGAAAACGGAATAGTATTCCGTTTTAAGCATTTCCGGAAGTTCATGCCAGTGTAGACACAGCCAATAAGTCCTGACCTGGTGCCCTGCTGGAACTGGTTCTGGCCAGCCTTAAATTCAATTCAGAGTCCACTCAGTATGGACGTACTATTTCAAAATAGCAAAATGCTATTTCAAAATGCATTCTGTGTGTAGATGCGTTATTTCAAAATAAACTATTTTGAAATAAGATATTTTGAAATAGCATTGTAGTGTAGACATTACCTAAGGTACTGCAGGACCATTCACTGTTAAGTTTTTTTCAGTTAGGGGTACTTCTAGTCAGCGGGACAATTTCGGGATACCAGAGGTAAATAGCTACCTCGCGTCTTTTAAATGCACGTGTTATTTTGAATATGAGTCTTGACCCACCACTTCTCCAGACTTTCCATAGCAGCCCCTTTCTGCGACAGGCACATCCCCCATTTAATCATCTAACCAGTTACACTTAACATTTAACTAGTTAACTAATTAAATGGGATTTTACATCCCTAGTTGACAGACCGATCCCCTGACCCACACCCTATAAGCATGGCCTGCATTCTGTTCCTAGTTTTAGGACCTTAAATTTTGCTGTATTGAAATGTGTATAGTTGTTTTGCTTACATCTTACTTCTCAAGCAATCCAGATTGCTCTGAATCAGTGACCTGCTCTCTTCATTATTTTACCACTTCCCTGATCTTTGTGTCATCTGTAAACTTTATCAGTATTGATTTGGGGTTTTTTTCTGGGTCATCCAATCAATGTGCAGCGGCAGTCAAAAAGGCAAACAGCATATTGGGAATCATTAAAAAAGGGATAGAGAATAAGACAGAGAATATCTTATCACCTCTACATAAACCCATGGTACTCCCACATCTTGAATACTGTCTGCAGATGTGTGTGCCTCATCTCAAAAAAAATATCTTGGCATTGGAAAAAATTCAGAAAAGGACAATGCAAATTATTAGGGGGCTGGAATGGTTGCCATATGAGGAAAGATTAATAAGATGGTACTTCTCATCTTGGAAAAGAGACGCCTGGGGGTGTCTATAAAATCATGACTGATGTGGAAAAAGTGAATAAAAAATTAGCAGCTTAAAACAAAAAAAGAAGCATTTTTTATACTGCTCGCAGTCAGCCTGTGGAACTCTTTGCCAGAGGATGTTGTGAAGTCGAAGACTTGGAAAGGGTCAAAAAAGTACTAGATTAATTCATGAAGGAAAAGTTCATTGATGGCTTTTTGCTGGGATGGGCAGGAATAGGGTCTCTAGCCTCTGTTTGTATGAAGTTGGACATAGGCAACAGGGGATAGATCACGGGATGATTCCTTGTTCTTTTTATTCCCTCTGGGGTACCTGTCATTGGCCACTATCAGAGGACAGAACACTGGGCTAGGTGGACCTTTGATCTGACCCAGTGCGGCCGTTCTTATTTTCCTGTTAATAATGTTAAATGGCAAAGGTTTAAAGAATCAGTCTTGTTGGGACTCCACTAGAAACTCACCCTCTCAATGGCAATTCTCCGTTTACAATTATATTTTGTGATTTAACAAGTTGCCAATTTTAATCCATTTAATGTATGCCATTCTAATGTTGTATAGTTCTAGTTTCTTAATCAAAATGTCATGCGGTACCAAGGCTATTTATCAATCAAATTTGTAATCTCATAAAAAAGTCAAGTTTGACAGGATCTGTTTTTCATAAACCCATGTTGTTTGTCATTAAAAAAGAATTTAAAAAAGGATAATTGAGTCCCACATCAGCCATTCCATTACTTTGTCCAGCATCGATGTCAGACAATCAAAACATTCTACGATTATTTGAGCCATCCAAATTGCATAACATTTAGCTCTCTTCCAGTCTTCTGGAATTTGCCCAGTGTTCCAAGACTTATTAAAAATCAACATTAGTGATCTAAAGAGCTCCTTAGCTAGCTCTTCTAAAAACTCTTGGATGCAAGTATCCAGTTATGCTGATTTTAAAATATTAGCTTTTGTTGCTGCCGTTTACCACTCGCCTTAGATAGTAATGGAATGGCGAGAGGTTCATCATAAGAGAAGATTACATCATCTGGCTCTTTCTCCATTACAGAACAGAAATATTTATTGAACACTTTTTTCTGCACTATTATTGACAATTCTGTCATTTCCATCTAGCAACAAACCAATGCCATTTCCCCCAATGTATTTTAAAAAGTCTCATTATTACCCTAAGTGCTACTGGTCATAGATTTCTCCTTCTGTTCTTTTGCTTTCCTTATCAATTTCTTGCTTCTAATTTATTTTAATTGCTATCAATCAACTCTTTTCCCATTTGTTATAATTTGCTTTTTGTTTTTTATTGCTGCCTTCACTTCCTCTCTTAGCCAGGCTGGTCTATTAATCGGTGAAGCTTCTTTCTTGATTGTGGGTTTGGGGCATCTAGTAAAATGTTCTTAAGCAGTTTCCAATGACTGTTTACGTTTTTCTGTTTAAATTCTTTCTCCCAGCAGATTTGGCTCATCCTTGTTTTTGGCTTTGTGAAACTGGCCTATTGAAGCACCAAGTATATTACAAGTTGCACCTCTGTAAACCAGAACTCTCTGGTCCAGCAACATCCATGGTCCAGCAGGATCAGGGAGTCCTGGTGCATTGGGGGGAGGGTGGTAGCCCACGCAATGTGTGTGTGTGGGGGGAGGGGCCCACAGCTCAGTTGGGCTAAGGGGGACTGGGAAGCCTGGCGTGTGGCTAAGCTGGGCTGGGAAGTGGAAAACCCGGTGCGTTGCTCAGCTGGGCTGCAGGGTTCCGGGAGCTGGCATGTGGCTCAGCTGGGCTTTGGGGGTCAGGAGCCGACATGTAGATCAGCTGATCTTTGGGGGTCAGGAGCCGACATACAGATCAGCTGGGCTCTGGGGGGCTGGGAAACAGTGTGTGGCTCAGCTGGGCTGCGGAGGGGATCTTGGAAGCCCTGGTGGGGGGGAGTTGTCGGATGGAGGGGCGACAGCAGGGGGACCAGAAATGACTTCCTCTGGTCTGGCAAAATGCCTCTTCTGGAATCAGACAGGTCCTGAGGGTGCTGGACCAGGGAGGTCCAACCTGCATCATGTATGTTACTGTTCTGAGACGTTATGTTTGCATATAAATGGATCGAGCGATAATCGCTTAAACCTGAGCTACCGCTGAGTTTTAGTTCTGTGATCAGTTTTTCCTGTGAAGGTGCAGTCTAACGCAACATTTCCTCATGTTGGGATGCAATTATTTTTGGAGTTAGGAAATTGCCAGCTATAGCTTTGAAAAATTCCAAGCATATTGCAGCACTGGCTACATGGCAACTCCTGCAATGCTTACTCTGCCTGAGTCCCCTGTGATCAGACGTACAGGGAAGGGACCAGTTTCCCTGGGTATGTCTACACTACCCTCCTAGTTCGAACTAGGGTGGTAATGTAGGCATACCGCACTTGCAAATGAAGCCCGGGATTTGAATTTCCCAGCCTTCATTTGCATGAAGCCGGCCGGCGCCATTTTTAAATGCCGGCAGTTCGAACCCCGTGCCGCGCGGCTACATGTGGCACGGAGTAGCTAGTTCAGATTAGGCTTCCTAATCCGAACTAGCTGTACTCATTCCATGAGGAGTACAGCTAGTTCGGATTAGGAGGGTAGTGTAGACATACCCAGTTCTCTCGTGTAATGTGCAGCCTAGCTAATACCCCTGCCTGTGCTCTGTCTGTGCTGACAGTGATCCGTTAGCTTGCCAGACAATTCACTTGCAAATTGCCAATGAGTCAGAAACTGGAAATGCCGTTTTTGATACAGACTCCGACTCCCGCGCCCCTTTTCCCCGCTCGCTCCTTCCTAAATAGTGCCTTGATGTCTTGATTCACTTTGTTCGCCACATGTTGTGCTGGGACTTATCTGTTCTCTTTTCACCCTCCCCTTTTTAGTTTAACACCCTCTTGATTACTCCAGCACCCTGTCCCAGAGCGGGCCAGTTACCTTTGTACTGAAAGGGAAGCAGCAGAAACTGTACAGCCCTTTCCAGGGACGTCCCTAGGGGGCTGCAGGGCCTGGGAGAAACCTCCCCCACCAAGGGTGGGGCCTAAGGCAACCCTCTGCCGCAGACCCTGTCCCTGCTCCACCCCCACACCACTCCAAGCCCTGCCCCTACTCTGCCCCCTTGGCCCTCTCTTGAGCAACATGAACAGGGGATCACAGAGGGACCTGGTAGGGGCAGCAGAAGCCAGAGGGAGCTCAGCTGGCACCCTGCCCCAGCCCGCTGTGGGGCTCCCTAAAGCCCCACCCTAACCATCCTACAGACTCTGCCCCTCTGTCACCATAGCAAGTGGACCAAATTTCACTCTCTACCTGATGCCACTTACTAAGCCAGCAGTTCCCTTCCTGAATCTTTGCATTCTGTTGTTCATTGCTCAAGGGACCCGGAGCGTCTCCATGAAGATCACATGGACATTTCTGGCCCTCAGCACTGAGACAAAGTGAGGGATTTTCTGAATGCTTTTTGTGATTATGCATGCCTCGGTTTCCCCTGTGCTGTACAGTTAACCAGTCGCAGGGACAAGAGTGGGGATCTTTGCAGATACCCTTTAGAGCCATGGCGTCCAGCCAGTTCTGAAGCAGTAGCCACTATATTCCGAAGATGTAAATAATTTTGTGAGCCAAGCAGCCATGCTCAACTGGCCAAATAGCACATGTGGCTAGTGGCAAGCATGTTGGACACACGGCTTTAGAGGATCCGGTGTGCCTGCCATCCAGCTGCCTGGGCTCAGACAATGGCTGGACATTTCAAAACGTAGTAACGGATGGCTGCCGGGAAGGCACCCTCGACAATGGGTGGGGAACCTTTTCTGGGTCGGGCCACTAACCCACAGAGCTATCAGGCCACACACTCACACACACACACACATTGTGCTGGTATGATGTTCTTTTTTATTTAGAATTTTAATGTGATGGCTCAATCTGCTTTTTGCAGGGAAAGGGCTGGGGAGGGGCGGGGGGCGTTCTTCCCTGCCCTCCCACTCCTGCAGGGAATTCCCCCTCCCTCAGGTCATGCATGCCTCCTTAACTGTTAAGGAGCATATGACTCCAATCTGCCAGACACCGTTCCCTGCTGTAGCCAGCCTATTTGGGGAAGGGAGGGGAGAGAAGCTGGCTCACTGTGGCCTCCCCTTCCTCCCGCAAGGTGCTCCATGCAGGGAAGGAACTCAGGGGCCTCCCTCCCCTCCTACTCTGGGAATGGATTCCCCCTCCCTCTCCTCTTGGCCCGCACACCTCCTTTCCAGCAAAAGGAGTTTTGCTGACAGCCTTTGCAGTTGCCAGAGGCAGGAAAGCAGCTGCAGCCTCTTTTTCACTGCCACCTCCCAAAATCCCACAGGGCTCCACCGCATGGAGCTTTTCCCTCCTGCCAGATCTCCTGCACGCACCTCCCCCATGTGCAGGAGAGGAACCAGAAGTATCCAGCTGCACTGCAGGGCAGGCCGGGGGAAGTTTTTAAAGTGGCTCCTGGAACCTCCCCCCCCGAGGGCCGGATGAAATTGTTTGGCCCCACCCCTGTTCTACAAGAAGCTAGCTGGCCACAATGAGCTGGAGAACAAAGCGTTGAGGTGGAGACCAGGTGACCACTTTTGCCTGGGAAAGACGACAGGCGGAGGAGAGGCAACAGGGTGTGACTGAGGAGGGGGCCTGCTGGAAGCAGAGCGCTCCAGTTGGGGTGTCTGGGGAGAGCTAGGGCTCTGGGTCTGACCAAGAGAGACTCTGCTTACCTTCCGGTTTCTGTGCTAACAAAGAACTTGCCCACACTCTGTTCCAGACAGCTCGTCACCCCTTCGGTTTTGCAATGCTAGCCGGGAGTCGCTGCTGACTGCGGAAGTTGGGGGGCATGCCTGCCCTTTAGAAGAGTATGGGGCAGATGGATGTTCGGTGGGGAGCTCATGGCATGGAAGAGGGGTACCGAAGCCAAGGAGGTTTACCCTAATGAGTGTGCCCTCGAGGGGTTGTCACACTGAGGTGGGTCCAGAGGACCCTCCCAATTTCCTGGGATAGACTATAGTGAGCTGTCCAGTGTGTCATTAGTAGCAAAGTGCAGCATCACTAGTGGGCCCTTACTCACGGACTTCAGAAGCCTACCCCTGCTGGCAGCCACTTCTCATGCCTTGGCCCTAGGAAGACCACACGCCATCCTTTGGTCTGTCTGTCCCCTGCTTCAATTATTCATGGCCTCCTGGCATAGAATGCCCTGCACTAAATATCTGTCCTCGGCTGACTGAAGACGGTTGCGAAGGTGTTTGTGTCTTGCCAGCTGGGCTGAGCAGCCATCCCCACATGCAATCTGTGCACCTCGCCATTCCACTCGGGCCAGCTGGATCTTCAGAGAAATCTTTTCTGAATTCCATGCTGAGAATCTGGTAACAATCAGATACTTCTAGCTCTGGAATTCTTCCTGGTCCTCGTCTCATTGGTGACCAAATCCTGCCCCTTCTTGTCTGCCTCCAGCTGTGAAGAATGCCACTTGGTCCTTTTGCTCGTGGGGTTGTACACTCAGGGTGCAGCCTGGAACCATGCGACTGCTGTGCCCCCCTGAACTCTCTCCAGCTGGGGCTGTCTCCCATAATGCCTTGCTAGTCACCAGTGGCAGCCCCCCCAGCTGCTGCTATCACTCAGCAAACTGCATGTGCAGCCTACATCCAGCTAGACTGCATGAATGTCCCAGAGCCATTCATAAATCCCACAGAGAAAGGTACCATAGCTGAACCCCCCACCCAGCTCCCAGCATTGTACCTCAGGAATATACCATTTTATTTATTAATTGGTTCACCACTTCATCAATGGAAAGTGGATATACCCTCAGCTATGTCTACACAGCAACATTATTTCGAAATAACATAGTCCACGTCTCCACAGCTGGCAGTTATTTCGACATCATGTTGAAATACTGTCAAGCTGGAGAACGTCTTACTCCAACTCCTATAGGCCTCATTTTATGAGGAGAAAGGGAAGTCAGAGGAAGAGAAATAAGTTCTGTGTGGACAGCACCAAAAACTTGAAGTAAGTAATTTCAAAATAAGCTACTCAATTGATGTAGCTCAATTTGCATAGGTTATTTCGAGATAAGCCCTGCTGTATAGGCCCCTAGTTTTTGTAAAAACCCCAAGCAAATTTACCAAACGCTTCACACAAATTCACTGGTACAGAAAAACAGTAACAATAAGTTTACTGATGATAAGCGATCCTAAGTGGTATTAAGCGATAGACAAAAAGTCAAAGTAGTTACTAAAATAAAATAAAATATAAACCTGCAGTCTAAACTCTCAACCCCTATTAGACTAGGCAACAACTGGATCAAGCCATTTTTCTCACCCCACTGGATATTGCTGACTAAATACACGATTTCACCCTTGAGATCTGGGCCAGTCCCCTCAGCTGGAACCTTTTATGCTTCTCAGGCCACGTTTTCACAAAACAGAAGCTTGACACTGCTGAGATCGATCTTCCGGAGTTTGATTTAGAGAGTCTAGTTAAGACTCACTAAATTGAATTCATAGGGCACCTCTGCTGGCAGCTGGTACTCCTGCTTCTACTGGGAGTAAGGGAAGCTGAGGGGAATATTTTCCCTCTTCAGCCTCCTACTGTGGGGATGGTGGGAAAACTTGAAACAAGGTATGTCAACTCCAGCTGCATAATTCATGTAGATTAGACCTTCCCTTTGGTGGAGACTTGGCCTCAGTGTCCTGGTTGATGGCAGCATAGGTGGGTGAAGGAGAAAGACCCAGCATAGAGCCCCTGTGTTCTGTTTTATACCCTGAGCCCTGTGTGTTTGGAGAATGCAAATCCAGGCATTGCTGTCCCAAGCAAGAGTGAACAAGTCTCAAGTGTGGCTCATGCAGGTGAGTCATGGAGTTGAAGTTTCCCCAAGTAAGTTGCTGTGCTAGTGCAGAATTGTAATTAAAAATCCCATTTTCCCCTTATGAGCATTAGTTTTTAAGGGATTAAACCAAATCTGATTCTAAGGAATGAGTCCGTGGTTTATCTCTTTTCTGCCTACGGTGCAACTGATACGTGATAATTGTCTCTGCCTGTGAGCGAGGTCAGCTCTGCCCACTAATTAGACTTGCAGAGTCATTTATCTTCCCACAGCTAAGCAAAACAGATGTTTGTTACCAAACTGCAGTTGTCTCAGTGGCGGCAGCAGATAAGCAGCTGCTGCAGAGTAACAAATAAACCTCAATGTTGTATGTTTACCTAGCTACAAATGAATTGGTAAGCTGTTCCGCCCCTCCAGCTGTTGCATATGCCATGGAACCCACGCCTCATGGCAGGGAGGGTCATGTTCATAGTGAATGTCAAACTGGCTATGGCTGAGTTTAATACAAAACACTAAGGGGACCGAAGACTAAACGAGAACTGACTGGAAGAAATATGGCCACCCTGTAACAGGCTCGTGTAGACTTGGCAGGCACACACAGTCTGATGGTGTTCTGTAAGCAAGGTCTCATGAGAAATTATGCAAAATAACCCGAGAGCATAAAAATTCATGTGGCTCCTCCCTGTAGCTCACCCTCCTAACAGTTGCATCTATAAATGCTGCTGTTAGTGTTGGTCTCAGTCTCCTACCATTTCCCATCTCTCTTTGCATCTTCTTAGTGCAAGAGAGACAGATGTGGGCGCGCAGACCCTGCCTGAGGACCCTTTACTTGTTCTTCCTGTTACCCAAAATGGTGGTAGAGCAAACCTCATTTTCTGCAAATACTTTGCTCAGAGGTGGTACTCTGCTCAGAGGTGCAGTTTTTTGAAAAGCTGATGAGGTTTTCAAAATCTACATTAATTTTTGCAGCAAAATTAATTTCCTAGATGTTTTATTGCATTACAGTAGCACCTTGAGGCTCCATCTGCTTACCCATTGCACTAGGTGATGAATAAATACAGTTAAAGGCCCTTCCCCAAAGAACTTACAGCCTAGCTGAATCAGACAAACGAAACATAATTGCCCCATTTCACAGATGGGAAACTCAGGCACAGAAAGATGAAGTGACTTGTAAACGACCACACCGGGCATTTGGGAAAGAGCTGGGAACTGAGCTAATGCTTCCTGGCTTTCAGGCAGGTAGAACCACAAGTCCAGTGTTTTTCCATTACGAATCATGGGCAGTATTTTGAGGTGAATAGAAAGGGTCCCCAACTATTGATATTCAAATATTCATATTTTTATTAGTGGTGTACTCAGAACTATTAGCCGTTTTTTTTTAAATCTGTGTTGTAAAATACTAGTAATGAGAAGTCCTTAAATAGTTAGTCTCTTCTTTTTAATAGTGAAATATCGATCCAGAAAAGACTTAGCCTTTTGGTGCTTTTGGAGAATGATCTTTGCATATAAATTGTGTAACTATGAACTTGTCTAGGGTTAAAATCGCCTATAACGACCGCTCCTGGAATGGCGTGTCCAGTTCTGGTGTCCACAACCCAGGAAAGATGGTGATAGATTGCAGAGGCTTCAGAGAAGTGCCACCAAAATACATGCCCTCTGGTGGGCTCAAACACCTTGCCCCATTGCACGTGTGAGGAGGTCCAGGACTATGTGGAGACCAAGGGGGACATTTGCTTCCAAATGATCTTCAAGGGGCAGCATTGTCCGAAAGGCCCAAATCTGTACCAGTGAGCCATTGCTACGCAGTGGAACGGCAGCAGAATGCTGAGTTTACAGAAGTAGCACATCACGGCTAAACCCTGACGCGCTCGCCGATCCCCGACACCTGGAAGGCTGTTTGTTTTCCAACTGGTGACATTCCGCAGGCTCCAAAATACCCACTTGTTCCCCGCAATAATGGGATCCTAGCAACAGCCCTTCTGTGGGGCACGTCAGGTTGGGAGGAAGGGCCTTAGAAGAGGGAGAGGCCTGCTCACTGGAGAGCAGTCCCGCGAGGATGAGGGAGACGCAACCCGCAGCACTTGGGGAGGATGAAGGCTTCTGGGCTCTGCACGGCTAGTCGGAGACTACAGAGTGTGGCCATGGGCCAGACTTTCTGGCTTTCCTTTGCTGCTTTCGGGAGCTCTGACTGTGGATGATCCAACCTCCCTGGGTATGTCTACACTACCACCCTAGTTCGAACTAGGGGGGTAATGTAGTCATACGGAGTTGCAAATGAAGCCCAGGATTTGAATTTCCTCCTAATGCACTCTAATATGCCATTTGTCTTCTTGGCTACAAGGGACACTGTTGACTTCTATCCAGCTTCTCGTCTACTGTAACCCCCAGGTCCTTTTCTGCTGACCTGCTGCCTAGCCAGTCGGTCCCCAGCCTGTAACAATGCTTGGGATTCTTCTGTCCCAAGTGCAGGATTCTGCACTTGTCCTTGTTGAACCTCATCAGATTTCTTTTGGCCCAATGCGCCAATGTGTCTAGGTCACTCTGTACCCTATCCCTGCCCTCCAATGTATCTGCCTCTACCCCTAGCTTAGTGTCCTTCCTGGATCTCAACAGCAGATCCCTGGATGGGACGATGAGCTGAGCACTTCCAAGGAGCAATCTTGACTTAAATATTGTCAGTGATGGAGACTCCACCATGCCTCTGAGTGAAGTGTTCAGTGTTTAATTACTCTCACCATTCAAATGTTTAGGCCTCATTTCAGACTGAATTTATCTAACTTCAACTTCTAACCATTGGCTCATAGACAGGGGAGCCATTTCAGATTTTGGTGGGGGGCGACCTGTACATTACATTAAGGGGGGGGAGAGGGAGTGAGAGCATAGGGGGGGCAGACTGAGAACAGCAGTTTCAGCAGTGTTACCAAGCATGCTCAGTACAAGCCAAGCAGCAAATGGGTGAGGGGGAGGAACCAATCCTATTCACCCTACCCACTCAAACACATATCACCTTTTTCTAGGGCTGCTAAGGCACTGGAAAACTCTAGTTCTTTTGGCAGATAATTTAGCAATTAGCTGACAGGAGCACTGTATCTACCTCCTATATAAAAGACAATGAAATAAATATTAGATGCCCTCAGCTCTAATATTAACATGTTCTGACATCTTGTGGCAAGTCACTTAAGGGACACTGGTTAGCCTTAAAATATTCATCTATATACTTGCTTTGTTACTGACTTTGCGGGGAGAAAGAGAGAAATAGATTGCCAGGATTCTCAGGCTGTACCTCAGCTCTGGAAGCGGAGTGGGGGCTAGTGGGTTACAACAGGGGGCAGATACATTTGGGCTCTACATAAGAGCAGCTGCCCAAAAGTTTGAACTCCTGGATTTCATACTTGAGGTCTGCTTAAAAGCTGCATGCCCTAGCTCCAGAGGCAGTTCTTTAATGCCACAGAGTGTGAGCTGCTTGCGGCTTTGCCTTCGGAGCAGGGAGTTTGTTATAAAAGCCCTTTGAGCTGGGAAACCCTGACATCCACTGGGCTTAGCACACAGAGGGAAAGTTTTGCTAGCTGCTCCCCGTTGGAAGTGACGTGAAAGATGCAGGTTCAGTAGCCCTGGAGACTTGGTGGGCCCTCTCTGGCCACAGACGCATAGCATACACTTCCCTAGGAAGCCCTGGATCCGCAGCAGGCATTCAGAGGTCTAGTACATCATGGCCCCCCTCTTTCTCCTCCCCCATAGCTCAACCCCTGCGCTGTGGTCCCGCTCCCCAATTGAAAGGAAGGTGACCTCGGACTTTTTCTCCCCCCTCCCCTAAATGTGCATCAGTGTGAGGGGCCCTTCCCCTCCGCATCCCGCCCAGATCAGTGGAGTTATCACCCCACTGGGATGTCTGAGTCAGTACTTGTTGGAATTATTAATAATCATTGAAATTCTTCATATGAATATGGGAAGGCACCACACACTAATGTAACCATAAATTCCTTTATTACAGCCACAGGCCAAATGGAGTTTATGCAATTGCTCTAAACATGGTTAAAAAGCCTAAATAATAAGCCATTTACTATATTCAAATGGTAACAAAACATTTCTAAGCATTCAATTAAGATACTTACAGATAGGCTAAACCCCATGTGTGCTTAGCTCCCTATTGGTCATCACCTGCCTGACCGTGCTGGAATTAGCAACAAACCCTTTAACAAACAAGAGATGTCCTTATCAATGACTGACTTCAGCTTAAACCAGCTGGAGACTGTTCACTCTTCTTTCCAGTCTTCATCCAGATCAGATTTGCACCCATCTCTTCCCCGGGCCTTTCCTCCTCTCCTTGCTACTCAACACTTCTCCCTTTGTATCTGCTTCAAATAGGTTTTAATACTGGTGTATGGCCTGGGAAAGGGCTCATTTTGAAACAGATTCTCTTTAATTTAAAATCTTCTGAAGTCACCCCTATCTGTCAGAGACCTCCCCTTTATCTCCTTAGTTATTCTTTGAACCAGACACCCTCCCTCCCTTAGTCCTTCTGGCGTTACCACTCGCTACTTTCAAGGCCTTCCTTCTACTGGCTGGTTAGGATCTTCCTTCACAACACAGATAAGACATGTTTCTTTAACGGAACTTAAGCTAACTTTAATTCTTTAACTTTAGACTGATCCTACCGTGCTCCACTCCTCAGAGCTGTTGTTGCAGGCTCTCTGCAGATTCAGGCAGAGACCGTTTTGGCCATCCAGTCATGCTTTCCAGCTTTTCTTCACAGCCAGGAGGTCCAGACACTTCAGGGTTTTTTTTCTTTTTTGAAAAAAATGAAAGATGATTGTGATGGAGCCACATGATTCCTGCTGGGGCAGAGGCCTATCTGCCTGTAGATCCAACCCTGGAGTAGTTCAATCTTTGGCCAGTTGTGATAAGGACACGCTGCCCACTCCCCCTGTTAACAGGGTTTTAGCGAGAGTGGTATGTGTGTATTCTTCAGTGCTGGCTGCTACTACATTGTATTGAAGTTGGAGTGCTTAAATAGTTAGTGCTATTAACAAACCCTAAGTGAAACAAAGTGATTACACCCTACACAGAAATCATATTAGCTTTAGACACCATATGGGAAGTACTTTGGAGCAGGGAAGACAACAGCAGCATTGGTTGTTCAATGATGCTTTCTATTTTTGTCTCCTTGTAATGATGAGGGAATTTAATGCAACAGCCCCTCGCAATCTTTAGCCTGTGATAATGCTGGCTCTGAACACAGCACAAATTACAGACCCATTAGTAGAAGAGCTGTTCCCTCGCTGCACATTATCCACTGGTGAACACTTGAAAACAATTTAAAGACGATTGTTGTCATTTTTCTTTTTGCATGTGGTTCTGCAAGGTCACTGCTTGCCTGTGGTGTAACGGTTATTAGTTGTTTGTATTGCTGTAGTGTGCAGAAGCCCCAATCAGATTTGGGTTCCATTTCTGCGAGATGCTGCACAAACACGTATAGAGAGACCGTCCATTACCTAACATGCTTACTGTCCCAATGGGCAAGGATAACTCAAGGCCACAGGGGCAGTCATTGCCTCAAATATTCAGCAGCCCCAGGATTTAAAACTCCTTCTCCAACACCTTGCCACTAGGCCATGCAGCTTTGTCTACTAAATGATCGGTCTTATTTCTCTTCAGGTATGACACCGGTAAGAGAGTTTTTTGTCTACTAGGGATGGGAGATTTATCTAGCAAACATGTCCATGCTGTATAGGTTGAATCTCCTCTAGTCCAGCACCCTTGGGACCTGACTGGTGCCAAACCAGAGAATTTGCTGATCCACGGGGGGTCATAGAATCATAGAATACTAGGACTGGAAGGGACCTCGAGAGGTCATCGAGTCCAGTCCCCTGCCCTCATGGCAGGACCAAATACTGTCTAGACCATCCCTGATAGACAGTTATCTAACCTGCTCTTAAATATCTCCAGAGATGGAGATTCCACAACCTCCCTGGGCAATGTATTCCAGTGTTTGACCATCCTGACAGGTAGGAACTTTTTCCTAATGTCCAACCTAAACCTCCCTTGCTGCAGTTTAAGCCCATTGCTTCTTGTTCTATCCCCAGGGGCCAAGATGAACAAGTTTTCTCCCTCTTCCTTAAGGCCACCCTTTTAGATATCTGAAAACTGCTATCATGTCCCCCCTCAATCTTCTCTTGTCTAAACTAAACAAACCCAATTCTTTCAGCCTTCCTTCATAGGTCATGTTCTCTAGACCTTTAATCATTCTTGTTGCTCTTCTCTGGACCCTCTCCAATTTCTCCACATCTTTCTTGAAATGTGGTGCCCAGAACTGGACATAATACTCCAATTGAGGCCTAACCAGCACAGAGTAGAGCAAAAGAATGACTTCTAGTGTCTTGTTCACAACACACCTGTTAATGCATCCAGGAATCATGTTTGCTTTCTTTGCAACAGCATCACACTGCTGACTCATATTCAACTTGTGGTCCACTATAACGCCTAGATCCCTTTCTGCCGTACTCTTTCCCAGACAGTCGTTTCCCATTCTGTATGAAACTGATTGTTCCTTCCTAAGTGGAGCACTTTGCATTTGTCTTTATTAAACTTCATCCTATTTATCTCAGACCATCTCTCCAATTTGTCCAGATCATTTTTGAATTATGACCCTATCCTCCAGATTAGTCGCAACCCCTCCCAGCTTGGGATCATCTGCAAACTTAATAAGCGTACTTTCTATACCAATATCTAAATAGTTGATGAAGATATTGAACACAGCCAGTCCCAGAACAGACCCCTGTGGAACCCCACTTGTTATACCTTTCCAGCAGGATTGTGAACCATTAATAACTACTCTCTGAGTACGCTTATCCAGCCAGTTATGCACCCACCTTATAGTAGCCCCATCTAAGTTGTATTTACAATATTGTCTAGCAGCATCACCAACACTTCCACTGCTCGCCAGGCTCTGAGAAGACATTGAGGGGTAAATTAGAGCTAAAGAACAGAACAGAATGCAGCCAGGACTGGTGGCTGTAAACAAACTTCATGGGATACTTGGCCACACCCATGATAAATGGACATCTGGCAAATTAAAATCATGCTGGACCACAGATGCTGCCAGACCAAAGAGTACTGGATGACAGAGGTTCAACCTGTAGTTATATTTCAACTGTGGAATTAATACACAGATTCCAAATTTGCTGTCTGATCACCGTAAAGATTTTTAAAAATTGTATTTTAAATTTAAGTAGAAAGAGGAAACCTCTGAGGAGGTAACCCACAGCCCACTGCCCAGAATAGCAACCAGCAAGGTACCCCGCACTACGTCACATATGTACTATCTATTATTGCATAAAATTGATTGATTTGCACTTCCTCTCACGTTAAAAAAAACTAAACATACCATTTAAATGGACATTTAAAAATAAATTCTAGACATTTTTGTGATTGTCATTGTGTGAGATTGGAAAAAACAACACAATCTGCAAACAATTAGTGATTGTTAACAACCATAATAACCATTAATTGACAGAGAAATTAGCCTAAAAGCCACCCCAATACAAAGGTTTGAGCAATTTCTGATCATTCTGCTATGGTGACAGAACACTTGCTCTACTGCAGTTGCAAAAATCTCATTTTTGGAGGTTTATCCCATTAAATTGAGTTTTCTGCTTAGCCATGGTTGGTTTAAAGGATTGTGCATTTGTATAAGTCCTAGATGACATACGAGTGGGGTTTTCGTGCTCCTACGACCTCTCTTTTATACATATAGGCACTGGTGCTGACTTCTGTGCCCCATACATAGCACTGGGAGCCTGGGCATTTCACTTGGAGTGTGGCATGACATTTGAAAATTAGGAGTTACCATGCTGGCCATGGCAATGCATAAATCCCCCTGTGGATTTAGTCTCTGGCCTTTAGTTAACAGGTTTTCCTGTGCAAGGTTTTAGTCTTGAGGGTCCTTGAGCAGTGGTTAGAAAAGAAAGAAAGAAAGAAAGAAAGAAAGAAAGAAAGAAAGAAAGAAAGAAAGAAAGAAAGAAAGAAAGAAAGAAAGAAAGAAAGAAAGAAAGGAAAAGGTTGACTTAACCTAGCCCTCCAGTGAGGGGTACAACCCAGAGAGCTGTGACAAATGAGTGTAGGAATGAAATCCTTGATAGCCCGGCTCATCACACCATCTGCGACACGGCCCAGTAAACATCTGGTATTGTGCTAGTATATCATCCTGGGTATTGATCAGTGGACGTGCAGGGCATCTCACTGCCAAGTGACAAGGTCGCTTTCCATCAACCAGGGAGCTAGCTCTTGGCTGAGACCTCGGACAGGTGTACAGGTGGAGTAATGGGGCTGGCAAATTGATTGGCTTGTCAGAAGAAATATAGAAGAATACTCTAAATCCAACCACGGAGTAGGCAGAAGGGGGCAGGCTTTTGAGAAAGCCACGTGACACTGCTCACCTTCACAAGTACTGGCCAGTGACCCGTGCTTAGTGCAGAGGTATTTTTAAAGCCGGGGTCATTGCAATGAGTGGGGGTGTATGTGGTGTTTTTCACATCTCCATCTTCCCTCGTCTCTGCCCCTCAGTGGTATTTCCAGAACAGGGAGTACCCAGAGCATGAGGTTTTTAGGGGCAGGGAACTTGTGTGTCGAGTGCTCTTAGCACTAATTCTGAGAAGTGAATAATAATGTATTAATGGCTATGTCCCACCTCCTCCCCGCATAAGAAAGATGTTTCTTCACGCTAGAACCTTATTGACCTCTTTTGGAGGGAGACAGGAGCAGGCCACCACGTGTGTGTATGCTCTGTTGTTAAGCTATACAATCTAAGGGCTCATCTAGACTAAGGGGAACGGTCGAAAGAAGATATGCAAATTCTGAAAGTAGTTAAGATGCAGCTTTTTCAGCAAACTCCACCCCCTTTGTTGAAAAGCCACTCTTCCTGAAAAAAGGAGGTTTACGGGGCTTTTTGACAGAAAGGGGGGTTCACCGAAAAAGCTGCGTCTTAACTACTTTCGAAAGCGTGATCCCATGGAATTTGCATGTCTTCTTTCGACCGTTCCCCATAGTCTAGATGAGCCCTGTGTGTCTATATGGTTCTGTAGTAGTTCTGGGCAACGAAATTCAGGATTCACTGGTGTGGCATCCTGACAGATCTTCTGCTCCGTCAGTGATGATAAACATGCAGTTGTGTGCATTTTTGTATGCGGATAGGTAGCATACTAGACTTCAGGAGAGCCCCCACAGACCACAGACTCAGATCATATACGAAGGCGCCTGAGTCAGGTTTATTGTCTTACGAAGTACATTAGTTGTTGGCGGTAGCCAGATGGCCTCCGAGTCCCTACGTATTTGTACCCAGGACAATGGACTCGGCTCAGTCGATAGTATGGATTTCACTATCGCCCCCTAGGCCGGCCAAAGAATTAAGTTGAGGTTCCCCAACATTTACAGACAGGAATGAACAATCTGTGATACCCTCCGTCCATATCGGACGGCCTGTCTCTGTCTGTAGCCTGTTGGTATCAAGGTATAAAAGGTATAAAAGGAGAAGTCCAAGGATCTAGGGGGCAGTGTCAGGGGGTGCCGCTCGAGCCAGTACCTGGTCACAGGCATTTGCGTGTCGGGGTACCCGGAGCTCCTGTGGGTGCTGGTGCTGAGCTTTGTCAACAGTAACCCTTCCCCCACTCTCCGTGGTCTGTCAGCAGCAGCGAGTTCTGCCCAATGGCTGGATTCCACAAGGGAAGGACTTGGGGTCGATGAATTACGAGTAATGAGGCCAGTGGACGCTGTGGTGAGATCCTTACGCTTGTCGACTGGCTCCCAGAGTCAGAGCTCCGAGCCACAGCAGCCCAGCATGAAGGCACCCCAGGTTACAGCGCCTGCAGGCAGAAAGCCCCTTCCAGCTCGGCGTGACCGTGACAACCCCATTAACATTTCTCACCTGTGGTTTGTTCTCTCAGCCACTCCCAGGGGGTTCTTCCTAAAAGGGGGGGCATGAGGCCCAATCCCCTCCGGGAGCCCATCCCTGCTCCGTCTCCCCTCCCCCCAGCTAAGCCCAGGCCCACCCACCTTCAACCAGTGGAGACAGCCCTGTAGCTGCAAACTTTCAGAATACTTTCCTCTGCCTTGGTCGGCTTCAGCTTCCACTAGCTGCAGTTCACGCACGAGCTGATCTCCAAGCACGAGGCCGCTGGGTATCAGAGGTGCCATCCGTGTGGATGTTCAGGGCTACACAAGCTTCATCGCCACGCCGGACAGCATCCGGATCACCTCCCCTTGGAAGCGGAGGTGTAGGTGGGTGGCAGATTACAGGACATGCTGGCTTTGCCAGGAGACTTGGTGTTCTACGTGGCTGCAGTGGCAGGACTCTGAACAGAATCTGCGGCTTGGGAAGAGAAGAGAATGGCTGGGCATGTGGCAGCAGAGGCTCCGTGGGTGCACATGTCACAGCCATGAGTGGCAGAGTTGCCTGTCCGTATGCGTCTCAGAACGGCACTTCGCCTTTGAGCACAGCCTGCTCCCAACAAAGCAAAGCAACGCCCTCCACAACCAAAACCCCCTCTCTGCGGATTTCAACACGTATGACACCCAGCCTGGCCGTGCCCTTCTGACTCAGGCCTGGCGAGTTCTGTGTCCTCTCCCAGCGAAGATAATGGCAAAACTCTCTCCAAGTCAGTGGGCGCCGGATTGAACGTTGTACTTCCCACGGGAGTACGTGGCTGTTGCGGTGCCATCTGATTACAAACCTTGGGCCCTATCCTGTGTGTAGGGGGAGCCTCCCTGAGGCCCTGAATATCCTCAGACTAGCAGGTTCCCAGGAGCTCGCGGGGGGCTCTCCGAAGCCTGCAGGAGTGCGTCAATAATAATGAATGTTCGCTGTGTTGAAATACTGCCTCCTCTTTGATGGCTGTAGCACAAAGCCCAGGGCCTCAGGCCTAAGCCTGGGCCTGAGGTCAGATGTGACGGTATTCAGTCTGCCCAGCGCATCACCTGCAGTGTTTACTGCTCAAGTTGCTTGGATCTGCTATCCGGCTTGTTTGGGGAAGGCATACTAGGGAGAATCAGAGTGTTTCCTTACATCTGCTCCTCCTCTCTTGAAGTGCAGGAAGTTACAATCTGGCACACTGAAAGGTGAAGTGATTAAAAAGGAGTGAGCAGTCTGAGGCATCGCACAAGGTCTCATGTAGCCTTGGGAAAGGGCCCCCGGCCCACAAAGCCGTTAGTGCTTCAATGAAAACTCACTTTGCCTAGACATGCGTAATGCCCGGCACATTCACGGCTCCTCTTTCTAGCCAGGGTAATAAGGGAGGGGCCCCACTGACTTCCATGTCACTTTCTGCCTTTGAGAGCTGTGTTCGCTTTAAAAAAAGCATCTCCTGGTTTTTAAACTCCTTTCACTCTCGGTTGGAATGCTTAGTGGTTATAAAATGTAGCTTAATTTGTATTAAGAGTGCCATTTAATATTGGTTTAGGAATGAGACCAAAAACCTACACTGCGCTCCAAGAGATCATTACAGAATAGCCACCAGGCAGAGAGCTGGAGAATGTACCTTTATAGCGAATAATAAACGTTAATGCAGTGCTTAGCATTTCAATGTCATGATTAACTATTCCACGGTCTTGCTAATTTAATATTTTATACTCACACAACTGGCTTTGTTCTTCACAATAAAATACTAATTCTCGTGCGTGTTTTAATGTGGAGAGAGAATGCATTCAAGATTGTTCAAGGATATAAAATACAAACAATCCTTTTGAAATGAATGTAATCATTGACCATTTACTTTGCACAAAGGATATAGCCAGAGCACATGTAAATAGTGTTTTGGTTTGGTCCCAAAGTCATAAACTGCTAGCTTTTGGTATTGCAAAGAAGATATGGCACAAGGGAAATCTGTAGAAATTGATATTCTGCAGGTAGCAAGTATGCACCTTTTTCATGGGCATAATATTACTCTATTACAGCATGTCTTAAGCTTTTTCTCTAACATGACTCCATAGAATCATAGAACACTAGAACTGGAAGGGACCTCGAGAGGTCATCAAGTCCAGTCCCCTGCTCTCACGGCAGGACCAAGCACCGTCTAGATTATCCCTGACAGATGCTTGTCTAACCTGTTTTTAAATATCTCCCATGTTACATCATGAAGTTTTCAGGTCTCTCTTTCCCTCTAGCCATAAAGAAATTTAGGATTGCTATAAGCCCCTGAATCCCATTCAAGGCACATGTTCCCTCTCCACCCTGTCTCTAAAGGTCTATCTAAACTATACCCTTCTGCCGACAGAGGGATGTAGATTAGGCACATCGCTATTGCAAATGAAGCGAGGATTTAAATATCAGATCCCTTATGCCTCATGCAACGAGGTTACAGGATTGGTCAGAAAAGGCTTTCCTTGTCGACCGAATCCTGTCTAGACTGCTGCTTTTTGCCAGCAAAGTCCTGCGTTGGCAAAAAGTGGCGGCCATTTTTATTCAAATGAAGTACAGGATATTTAAATCCCCGCTTCATTTGCAATAGCGATGTGCCTAATCTACATCCCTCTGTCGGCAGAGGGGTATAGTTTAGACACACCCGTAGTTGGACCCGCGTTCTCTTATTTTTCTGTCTTTGTCTACATTGCCAGTTGAGTGAAAAAAACTTTTGTCATTCACAGGTGCTTCAACTCCCCCCTTCCCCTCCCGCCACACACACACACTCCTGAAAGACAAAAGTTTTGTTGCGACAAGTGTCAGTGTCAGTATATGTGCCGACAAACTGCCCAACTTTTAGCAACATGTCTGTGTCACTAAAAGCTGTGTAGCATGAACAAAGCCACTGTCTGGGTAGCTTCCCCCTTAGCATGTGGCCATCTGCTGTACTTGGGATTGGGTGGCAAAATAGTCTTCTGAACATTCCCTTATTTTGAAGTTTTGTTGTGGTGGGGGCGTACCGGAGTTCCGCATCTCTTTGTCTTACCCTGCTCTCCTTGAAATCAACAATAAAACACCCAATGCCTCAGGACAGTTAGCTCGCCTGGCAGAGATGCCAGCCTTAGGTTTTCCTCTTGGCTAAACCACTGAGGTAGCCAGGGTTAATCTGGATCTACACTAGGGAAAAGGCTGAGGTTATGTCCAGGTTAACAACAACATCCTAACCAGCACAGTTGCTTTTCCTAGCGTAGACTTTCCAAGCAGTAGTGGGAGGGTCTCACTGTAAAGTGACATGACCTTTAAATGGCAACTGAGACTGGAACTTTCATTCTTCCTGTCATATCCTGGGCTGGCTTTCTGGTCCTGTGTAGCTTTAATATGCGGCAAGTGTTGTGTAGCAAACCTGTAGCTGCATAGTGTATTCAGCAGCGCTAGAAACTTGGGCCACTCCATTGGAACTCCTGTCCCTTGAGCTAAATGACTCCACACACCCGCTGTGAACTAAGAGTAGGTTGTTATCCTGGATAGGAACATAACATATAAGAACATAAGAACGGCCGTACTGGGTCAGACCAAAGGTCCATCTAGCCCAGTATCCTGTCTACCGACAGTGGCCAGCACCAGGTACCCCAGAGAGGGTTGACCGAAGACAATGATCAAGCGATTTGTCTCCTGCCATCCCTCTCTAGCCTCTGACAAACAGAGGCCAAGGACACCATTTTATCCCCTGGCTAATAGCCTTTTATGGACCTAACCTCCATGAATTTATCCAGCTTCTCTTTAAACTCTATTATAGTCCTAGCCTTCACCGCCTCCTCTGGCAAGGAGTTCCACAGGTTGACAACACGCTGTGTGAAGAAGAACTTTATTTTATTAGTTTTAAACCTGCTCCCCATTAATTTCATTTGGTGTCCTCTAGTTCTTCTATTATGGGAACTAATAAATAACTTTTCTTTATCAGCCCTCTCCACACCACTCATGATTTTATAGACCTCTATCATATCCCCCCTCAGTCTCATCTTTTCTAAACTGAAAAGTCCCAGTCTCTTTAGCCTCTCCTCATATGGGACCCGTTCCAAACCCCTAATCATTTTAGTTGCCCTTTTCTGAACCCTTTCCAAGGCCAAAATATCTTTTTTGAGGTGAGGAGACCACATCTGCACACAGTATTCAAGATGTGGGCGTACCATAGTTTTATACAGGGGCAGTAAGATATTCTGGGTCTTATTTTCTATCCCTTTCCTAATAATTCCTAGCATCCTATTTGCCTTTTTGACCGCCGCTGCACACTGTGTGGAAGTTTTCAGAGAACTGTCCACGATAACTCCAAGATCTCTTTCCTGATTTGTCGTAGCCAAATTAGCCCCCATCATACTGTACGTATAGTTGGGGTTATTTTTCCCGATGTGCATTACTTTACACTTATCCACATTAAATTTCATTTGCCATTTTGTTGCCCAATCACTCAGTTTGGTGAGATCTTCTTGGAGTCCCTCACAGTCTGCTTCTGTCTTGACTATCCTAAACAGTTTGGTATCATCAGCAAACTTTACCACCTCACTGCTTACCCCTTTCTCCAGATCATTTATGAATAAGTTGAAAAGGATTGGTCCCAGGACTGACCCTTGGGGTACACCACTAGTTACCCCTCTCCAATCTGAAAATGTACCATTTATTCCTACCCTTTGTTTCCTGTCTTTTAGCCAGTTCTCAATCCAAGAAAGGACCTTCCCTCTTATCCCATGGCCATGTAATTTACACAAGAGCCTTTGGTGAGGGACCTTGTCAAAGGCTTTCTGAAAATCCAAGTATACTATATCTACTGGATCCCCCTTGTCCGCATGTTTGTTAACCCCTTCAAAGAACTCTAATAGATTAGTAAGACAGGATTTCCCTTTACAGAAACCATGTTGACTTTTGTCCAACAAATTATGTTCTTCTACATGATTCACAATTTTATTCTTTACTATTGTTTCGACTAATTTGCCTGGTACTGAAGTTAGACTTACCATTTGAGATGGAGTCACGTGACAAACTCACCACTTCCTCAGTGTATGACTGTTGCCATGGTATTGCCGGAAGGAGTGCTATTAACTGCTCAGATAATCATTCCTTGTGAAGACTTACTAGTCTCTTTATTCTTCTAATTCATTTCTTTACAGGTTAATTTGGCGGATTTGCTTAAAAAATGTTGAGTGTTAAATGAATTCTTCTAATGAGTTTCCAATCTGTGATCACATGGGCTTAACTGTGGCATTCGTTCTAACAGCGTCCTATTAATTTCTGCCAATTAGAACGTGCCATCGTGTCATTTTCCAGAGGAGCTTTTCTCCAGCATCTGAGATGAGACTTTTCCTCTGACAAATCACAGCCCATAAATGATCTGCCCTGAAACATAAACCTTCCCCTTCCAATCAAAATGTCCGTGAGGGGCCAGAAAAAGTGAGATGGTTTTCATGGCTAGGGTGGAAACAGGAACTAAAATTGATTGAACTGAGTCGCGATGTAGAAACAGTGTTAGTCTGATACCACTAGCTCAGTATGTAACCAATGCAATACCCGATACCTACCTTCGCTTACAGATAGTGGCAAGGCCCGGGTAATTTTTCTAGGAAAAATGGCTCCTGCTTTACTTCTACAGGCAGTCCCCGGGTTACATACAAGATAGGGACTGTAGGTTTGTTATTAAGTTGAATCTGTATGTAAGTCGGAATTGGCGTCAGCCGCTGCTGAAACTGATCAGTTTCAACCGCGGCTGAATCTGGATGCCAGTTCTGACTTACATACAGATTCAACTTAAGAAACCCAGGTGTCCCTAAATCAGCTGCTGCTGAAACTGATCAGCGGCTGATTCCAGGAAGCCTGGGGCAGAGCAACTCTGCCTCGGGCTTCCTGTAGTCAGCCACTGGTCAGTTTCAGCAGCGGCTGACTTGGGGACGCCTGGGGCAGAGTAGCTGGGGTGCTGCTGGGTTGCTCCAGTAGTGCGGCTCCTCGGCGCTACTGGAGCAACCCAGCAGCACCCCAGCTGCTCTGCCCCAGGTGTCCTGATTCAGCCGCTGCAGTTTAAGCCCCTTGCTTCTTGTCTTGTCCTCAGAGGCCAAGGAGAACAGTTTTTCTCTGCATGACACAAAAAGCTTCCCTGCTGCAAAGGGTAGCCCTGCTAGCTGTGCCAGCTTCTTCCTGTTTCTTGATGGCAGGGATGTGAACTAGAGCTGTTACCATGCCTCCTGGCCCCCAGCCCAGGGCAGGTGGAGGGTCCTTGGCTTCTTCCCACAGCGGGCTTGGCTCCCTGGGCAGCTCTTACCAGGGCCCAGTTCTATCTTCTGAACTGGTCAGGGCTCTGAGCCCTGGGGGAAGAGAAGCAGATATCTGGGCCCCAGTTCTGGTGTGACTGTGCCCCTCCCCACTTCTACACAGGTTCCCATGTTCCTGTGGGGGCCCCTGGATTGGCTGGGGTCCCAGGCACAGCCCATAGGTCTGTGCATTAATCCGCCACTGATGCTTATGCTGGAAAGAGTTTATGTGCTTCAGGCATAACTGCCTAGACCGGGGTAACTGAGTGCCAGGCAGTGCTGAAAACTGACACCCGTATTCGATTTCCTCCGCCGTCTGTAGCATAACAATATTATAGTCCCAGGAGCCCTGACAAAATGCAGCTGCCAAGCCTTGATTTTCCTGTGAAGAAGCTGGCTAGGGATAACGAGAATGGCCCATGCACAATAGGCCCACAGTCCAATCAGATGTGAGCCCTGGGTTAATAAGGATTGGGGTTTTTTTGTTTTAAACAAATTCATTTCAACGCTTTTACAATGACAAGATGAAAATCTGCTAATAAAATTATTTTTCAGATAACATTAACCTCTCTGCCTGCTGGAATTCAGAGGGGCCAGCTGAGGGTACAGTATGACAGGAAATCAGTAATGCAGTCGAAAACCACTAATACAGCAAGAAGGAAAGTAGATAGCCATTGTGGGTTGCCATGACTACTCCGTACATCTGTTCTCCCGTGTCCGTTAGAATTTCATCATTTTGGAGCTGGGTTCTATTGCTTCAGGGCTGTGCTAACAGTGTTGTGCTTGACATGTCATTGAAATGAATTGCAGCTACCAGACAGATTCATTCTAGCTGGGATAGACCCTCCTGCAGGGTCCCCAGTGACAGCAGGCCACTTGTGATGTCTGCAAGCTGAAGTAAACTGGGGAAGAGCCCATTGAGCATAGAAAGACATCAGGGGAACTCCTGAGCCATGGTGCTCAAGCCCTTTAAAAAGCTTTGTTTCAGGAAAGTAGCCTACGGACACATTCTTGGCTGCGTATAGACTGGCATGATTTTGCGGAAATACTTTTAACCGAAAAGTTTTTCGGTTAAAAGTATTTCCGCAAAAGCGCGTCTAAATTGGCACAGATGCTTTTGCGCAAAAGCATCCGTGCCCAGTCTAGACGTGATTTTGCGCAAGAAAGCCCTGATCGCCATTTTAGCCATCAGGGCTTTTTTGCACAAAACGGTTCTTCCTTGTCTACACTGGCCCTCTGACGAAGTGGGTCTTTGCCCACGAAAGCTTATGCTCCAACACTTCAGTTATTCTATAAGGTGCCACAGGACTCCTCGCCGCACTGGCCCTCTTGCACAAGTATTCTTGCGCAAGAGGGCTTTTTCCCGAGCAGGAGTGTGAAAGTATTTGCACAAGAAGCACTGATTTTGTACATTACAAAGTCAGTGCTCTTGTGCAAATTCAAGCGGCCAGTGTAGACAGCTGGCAAGTTTTTCCGCAAAATCTTGCCAGTCTAGACACACCCAACTTGTGTGCAGTGTTGGTCCCGGGATATTAGGTGGGCGGGCGAGGTAGTATCTTTTATTGGGTCACCTTCCATTGAAACAACAGCGAGGAGTCCTATGGCACCTTAAAGACTAAGCGTACGTCTACATTAGTCCCCTAGTTCGAACTAGGGAGACTAATGAGGGCGACCGAAATTGCAAATGAAGTGCGAGGTTTAAATATCCCATGCTTCATTAGTATGGTCCCGGCCGGTCGCCATTTTGGAAATTGACTAGCCTGGAATAACTGCCCACGTCTACATGCGGCAGGGCGATTCCGAAATAAACCCCTTACTTCGAATTACCAGTTAAACCTTATGGCTGTGTCTACACTGGCCCCTTCTCCAGAAGAGGCATGCTAATTTCAAACTTTGGAATAGGGAAATCCGTGGGGGATTTAAATAAACACGTCCGCCGCTTTTTTTCCGGCTTGGGGAAAAGCCGGAAAAAAGCATCTAGACTGGCGCGATCCTCCGGAACAAAGCCCTTCAGGTAGGAATAAGAGATCCTCCGGAAAAGGGCTTTATTCCGGAGGATCGTGCCAGTCTAGCTTTATTCCGGAGGATCGCGCCAGTCTAGATGCTTTTTTCCGGCTTTTCCCCAAGCCAGAAAAAAAGCGGCGGACGGGTTTATTTAACTCCCCCACGGATTTCCCTATTCCAAAGTTAGAAATTAGCATGCCTCTTCCGGAGAAGGGGCCAGTGTAGACACAGCCATAAGGTTTAACTGGTCATTCGAAGTAAGGGGTTTATTTCGGAATTGCTCTGCCGCATGTAGACGCGGGCAGTTATTCCGGGCTAGTCAATTTCCAAAATGGCGACCGGCCGGGACCATGCTAATGAAGCGTGGGATATTTAAACCCCACACTTCATTTGCAATTTCGGACGCCCTCATTAGCCTCCCTAGTTCGAACTATGGGGCTAGTGTAGACGTACCTCAACAGATTTATTTGAGCCTCAGCATCCCAGGGAAAAATTCACTTTGTCAGATGCTTGGAGTCTTCTGTCACCGTCTGTCAGTAAGAGGCATGAGCTTTTGAGTGTTCGCAGATCTGAAAACGAGTTCGGTGTAAGCTTGAAATCTCTCATCAACAGAAGTGGGTTCAGTAAAAGCTGTGACTTCACCGCCTTGTCTCCATGTAGATTCATTGGGCCTATGGCTTATTATGGGTTGTGGTATCTGTTGTGACAGGGCTCTGTACTCACATGAGTTTGCTCAACAAAGCCATGATACAAAATCTTCCTTGGCGTGGCAAAGGGTTGCCATCACTCTCAGTTCCATAGGAGAAATCAACCATCCTCAGAAGTTTAAACATTCCTGATGTAAGTCTGAGCATCCTGCACTTCATGGCTTTACATAGCACCTTTTGAAGTTGTTCTTTCCTGTTCGACGGCCATTGACTTTACAAGTGCTGTGTGGTAGATTTAGTTTCCTATACGTAACAGTTTTCTGTTACATCCAAACACAACATAAAATTATTTTATAACATAATTCTTCTTTGTATGCAAGGAGAGAGCTCTGTATTGACTGCAGCTCTGATGTCTTATGCAGAAAGTAGGAACATAAGAACAGCTGTACTGGGTCAGACCAAAGGTCCATCTAGCCCTGTGTCCTTTCTGCCCACAGTGGCCAATGCCAGGTGCCCCAGAGGGAGTGAATAGAACAGGGAACCATCCAGTGATCCCTCCCCTGTCGTCCAGAGAGACTGATTTATAATTCATCAATTTAACACTTCCCACTATCAGTGCTTTTTCCTTTATAAGAATATAGCAATTACTGTAGATCAGAGACCTATTGCTAAGGTTACAGAGAAAAAGCCTCCCTCCCCCACCTCCCACTTGATAAAATATTCAGTGCTCTGCTGTGAGGGAACCATTCCTGTCCTGTCCTAACTAGTGATCAGCCTGTTCCCTGATGCTTATTAACCTGGCTTGAGCAACTTGTTTTTCAATTTATCATTACTGTGGTGTGTGTGCGCTTTGTGTGTTGTCTGGTGTCAGATGCAGCACAGGCAGCTTGCCTGTCTTGAAAGCAAAATGTCGAGGCTAAAAGTTGGAATTGACTTTTGTGTTGTGTCTCCAGCAAGGAATTGCAGAGCTAGAGATTGCTGCATTGCTCAGTGTGGTGACACTGCCGTGCTTTCCTCGGTTATTAATACAGGCAGTCCCCGGGTTATGTACAAGATAGGGACTGTAGGTTTGTTCTTAAGTTGAATCTGTATGTAAGTTGGAACTGGCGTCCAGATTCAGCCGCTGCTGAAACTGACCAGCGGCTGACTACAGGAAGCCCGAGGCAGAGTTACTCTGCCCCGGGCTTCCTGGAATCAGCCGCTGATCAGTTTCAACAGGCTGAATCTGGACGCCAGTTCCGACTTACATACAGATTCAACTTAAGAACCCCAGGAGTCCCCAAGTCAGCCGCTGCTGAAACTGATCAGCGGCTGATTCCAGGAAGCCCAGGGCAGAGCAACTCTGCCTCGGGCTTCCTGTAGTCAGCTGCTGGTCCGTTTCAGCAGCGGCTGACTTGGGGACGCCTGGGGCAGAGCAGCTGGGGTGCTGCTGGTTTGCTCCAATAACGCCGCTCCTCGGCACTACTGGAGCAACCCAGCAGCACACAAGCTGCTCTGCCCCAGGCGTCCTGATTCAGCCGCTGCTGAAACTGACCAGCAGTGGCTGAATCAGGTCGCCTGGGGCAGAGCAGCTGGGATGCTGCCGGGTTGGTCCAGTAGCGCCCAGAGCGGCGCTGCGGGACCAACCGGCAGCGCCCCAGCTGCTCTACCACAGGCGTCCAGAGAAAAGCCTGGTCTGCTGGGGGGGGGCGCACTAGCTGCGCCCCTCCCAGCAGACCAGGGAATTGCGGGCGGCGGGACCGAGATGTGCTGCGGTCCTGCCGCCCGGGTCCTCCGCGGCTTTGCTCCCCGTCTCCCTGGTCTGCTGGGTGCCTCCCCCAGCAGACCAGGGAGACGGGGAGCAAAGCCGCGGAGGACGCTGGCAGCGGGACAGCCGCAGTGCGTCTGGGCGTCCCGCCGCTCCTGTCCTCCGGGGCATGAAAAGCCCCTTTCGTAACTGCGGATCTGACAAAGTCAGATCCGCGTAACTCAGGGACTGCCTGTATGTACAGAAAGAGCATTCTCCCCTCCTACTTAGCAGGCTATTCCATCAGCTAAGTGTTAGGAAATTGTTGGCTAACTTTCTATGCTCTGCATCATCTCAGTAATTCCCATTGTTCCCTTCTGACCTTCCCTGAACAAAGTCTCCATTCCTAAGGGCAACATCTTTTATTAAACTGAAATTGGTTTAATCACAAGATCATCTTCACTTCCACTGTTGTATTTCTCGTATTCGAGTGGCAGGAGGGTATAACCACCTGAATCACCTGTGCAGCTTCCCCCGACAGGGCTCCATGCTCCAAGTTTGTGGAACTTAAGGTCCGGATGAACCATATGTTTTTGTATATGCTCAATTCCTCCCCTTCCCAATTTCTTACCATGCTTCTAAATCTAGTTTTTTACGACCATTTACAAAATGGTTTGGCTGATGATGAAACAGGCCAGTAAAGCCAGTTGGAAAATGGTTTTTTCCCCCATGGGAAATTTTACATTTTCAGGAAAAAAAATCAAACCCTGGTTTATTTTTATGCTGAAATGCTGGAGAGGGGTTTTATGGGAGTTCATCACGCTCCCTGTCACCTCTGTGGGCCTGTGTTCCCTGGTCAGAGATATCTCGCAAGATGAACTGTGGTCTCCCCTCTTGGTGAGGAGAGGTGATTCATTAGCAGTAGTGTGGCCAGAGTGCATCCTGGGAGATGAGGTGCAGGGCCCATAAGAGAGAATTGGAATATGAGGCAACCTAACTACAATTCCTGTGAGCACTTGCAGATCAGAAACAAAATATTTTCATTTTCATTTGAAATTGGTTTATTTGACCATAGTCCCCCTCCCCTTTTTGTGGAAGATAAAGAGTTTGAAAAATAGTGTTTAGTCAAAAACACAAGTGGGGAAATTTTGGTCAGCTCTCCTGGACAGGCATACTATCTTAGAGGCTACATCTAGACTGCAGAGTTAAACTGGAAAAAGATACGCAATTTGCAATATACAAATTGCGTATCTTTTTCTGATGTTCTTTCGAAAGAGGCTTTTATGAAATTTGGCATGTCTACACATTGACAAATTTCAGAAAAAAGTCCTCTTTCGACACATCCTTTTTTCCTCGTAAAAAGGTTTACGGAGATGGTGAAAGAGCACACACGCTTTTTTGAATTTTTTTCCAAAAAAGTGGACGCGTTCTTTAGACATGGCATTGCTTTTCTGGGATACCTCTGGTATCCCAGAAAAGAGCTACAGTCTAGATGTAGCCAGAGTGAGCATCTGTTGAGGCAACCTCCAAGGGTATGTCTACACTACCCTCCTAATTCGAACTAGGAGGATAATGTAGGCATACCGCACTTGCAAATGAAGCCCAGGAAATTCAAATCCCGGGCTTCATTTGCAAGTGCGGTATGCCTACATTACCCTCCTAGTTCGAATTAGGAGGGTAGTGTAGACATACCCCAAGTGTTCTAGGAACCAACCGAAAAAATAAGTGACTCGTAATGAAATCAACTTAGTAACCCAGTTCTCTATAACTTATGGCTCCATAGTGTTAATCACACAAGAACAAGTATAATCCTTAACAGAAATAAAGGAGAGCCTTGCCATCCTTTAATTACCATCACTTTGTAAGTTTCCTGAGTGCAAACTACTTCTTCATTTTGTCCAGTGTGTGTCTGAACAGCCCCAGTATGCTAGGATGTGTAACTTTCCCAAGCTTTGTAGGATGAGTCTGGACTTTCCTGTCATGGATAATACCTAACACTAGAGAAACCCACATTTTCCCGATGCTATATTTATTTCTTCCTTTTTTTAAAGGGATGGGCACGAACCAGTTTGGATCTGGTTGTTAATGTCACATCTCAGCCTGTCTCACAGTGAACCCAAAGGAAAGTCCCATGTCTGAATACCCCTGAATGTGGATAAAGTTCAGCTCCAGGGACAAATGTGGGATGAAATCCACAGAAATCAGTGTCAATCCCTCCTTGACCTTAGTGGAGCCAGGATTTCCCACTAGGGGTATGTCTACACTACAAAGTTAATTCAAACTAATGGACGTTAGTTCGAATTAACTTTGATAGGCGCTACACAGGCAAACCGCTAGTTGGAACTTAATTCGAACTAGCGGAGCGCTTAGTTCGAACTAGGTAAACCTCATTCCACGAGGACTAAGCCTAGTTCGAACTTACTAGTTCGAATTAAGGGGTGTGTAGCCCCTTAATTCGAACTAGTGGGAGGCTAGCCCTCCCCAGCTTTCCCTGGTGGCCACTCTGGCCAACACCAGGGAAACTCTATTGCCCCCCTCCCGGCCCCGAACCCCTTAAAGGGGCACGGGCTGGCTACGGTGCCCGTGCCAGGTGCAAGCCTGCCAGCACCCAGCTAGCAGACCCTGCACCTGGCACGGATCGAGCCACCCACCCGATGCCCCCCAGCCCTCCCCCTCTTCCTGGGACCAGGCTGGCGGCTCCCGGGAGCTTGCCCGGGACCGCAAGAGGCGGGCACCCGCCTGGTCTAGTGTGGACATCGTGGACCTCGTCCACGACCTCCGCACTAGGCACAGGAAAGTGGCCATCTAGGGCAGGAGAGCTGCCAGCCTGGCCACCCAGGAGCAGGTGTGCATGAAAATCAAGGTGGTCCACTGAGACCCCCGACCCTGAGTCCTGAGCTTACAATGGCCGTACTGGGTCAGACCAAAGGTCCATCTAGCCCAGTAGCCTGTCTGCCGACAGCGGCCAACCCTAGGGACCCTGGAGGGGATGGACCGAAGACAGTGACCAAGCCATTTGTCTCGTGCCATCCCTCTCCAGCCTTCCACAAACTTTGGGCAAGGACACAACTCCTATGCCCTGGCTAATACCACTCCATGTACCCAACCTCCATGACTTTATCTCACTTCTCTTTAAACTCTGTTCTAGTTCTAGCCTTCACAGCCTCCAGCAGCAAGGAGTTCCACAGGTTGACTCTGTGCTTTGTGAAGAAGTACTTTCTGTTACTAGTTTGAAGCCTGCTACCCATTCCTTTCCTTTGGTGTCCTCTAGTCCTTCTTTATGGGAACTAATGAAGAACTTTTCTTGATGCACCCTCTCCACCCCACTCATGCTTTTATAGACCTCGATCCTATTCCCCCTCAGTCTCCTCTTTTCTAAACTGAAAAGTCCCAGTCTCTTTAGCCTCTCTTCATATGGGACCTCTTCCAAACCTCTGTTCATTGTAGTTGCCCTCCCCCCTCCCACCCTCTCTCTTCCCCTCTCCCACCTCCTTTTCCCAGTCTCCCCCAGTTTTGTTCAATAAAGAGAGATTCTATTTTTGACCACACATTTTCTTTATTTTGTACATCAGGAAGGGGGGCTAGGGAAGGGTAAGTGGAAGGAGGTGAGGGAGGAATGGGGTACGCGCCCCCGATGGGGAGGACTGGGCTGGCTCTGCGGGCTTCTGGGGGTGGAAGCTCTCCTGCAGCCCCCCAATTTCCCCCTCTCCCCAGATGGCAGCCTGCGGCAAGTGCAGCCGGTCTGATGGCTGAGTGCTGTGATGTGCCCAGTGTGGGCACTCCAAGCCAGGACTGCTTTGCAAGCGGGGCACCCCTGAGAACTGTCTGTCCGGGGTGGGGGTCGGGTCCCTTTAAGCGCAGCCCTCAGCTAGCCTGAGACAGCATCTCCACGCTCTAAGTCCTCATCTGATGCCCTGCCGGCACTGCTTCCGGCCATCCTTAACCCCGGTTCAGGGTCCACTTAATGTGGACATGCTAGTTCGAATTAGCAAAACGCTAATTCGAACTAGTTTTTTAGTCTGGATCCATTAGTTCGAGTTAGCTTAGTTTGAATTAACTAATTCGAACTAAGTTAGTTCAAATTAGCGCTGTAGTGTAGACATACCCTTGTATCTTGAACCCAGTTCTTTGTTTTATTCTTCAAGTTTTCTTGTTTGTGCCAAAGTAGTTTTTGGCAAATTTTTGTCCTTGATCATATCTCCTTCTATTGCCACTACTAACATGTCGAGTTGTAAGATAATACCATAACAGGGCTATATGGTATCTATGTATGTAAGCTCAAAAGTATCTTACTTTCATATATTAAGCAGATTGTGCATCAGAATCACATCATGTTCCCAGGACAAACACTTGGAATACAAACCAGTCATGAACCGATGCTTTTTAAACAAATGAGGGAGTTAAATAGATAAGGATAACCTCCTAACATTATATGAGATGCATCTTTGTAATCACTTTGCATTGTTTTGGTTGGTTTCTAGAGAGCTGCCATTGGACTGGAATTGGACTTCATCAATTATTCATTGGGTATGGTTTAACACCCTCATTATTTCCGGCGCTCCAGGTTACTCAGCGGTGTTGACTTTCTACCTTAATAATGACAGGAATAATGACTTGGCAGCATATCTGTTTGCATTAGTCTTGGGTTATTGTTTACTGAAATAAAGCCCACGGTATTTGGAGAAAAATACCTCTATACAATGAGCACAGTTGAAAAATGTTACATTTTATAGTTCTGGGCATAGAAACCTTTATTTGCATAGAGAATTTAACCATATCATGAATCTGATTAATACTGAATCATATTTTTATTGTCTTATTGTTTACTCTGCAGAAATTAGATTTTCCAACATTTGTGTCTTTGCCTTTGTTTCTCTCTCTTTTATTATGAAAATACTAGAGCTAAGTATATTGTAGGTTGCTATTCTGGAAACTTCCTTAGATGTTTGTACCACAGTAACTGTAGTCTTCTATAGTGGTTATTTATTTAGGCCAGTGTAGCCCATTGTGGGGCTCATGGTGGGGTTCCTCCCCCTCTAGACCAGTGGACGGCCCCTCCACCCTCGTCCGCGGTGCCCCTGTGAGTCCTAGGCCCCAGACCAACAGTCCATTCGAGCCAGCACTTGGGTTCCAAGCCTTAACTCAGGTTGGAGTGGCAAGCAAGTAGAGTCTCTCCCCCCAGCCTCTGGGCAGGGTAGCCGGTAATTAAGCAATCTCTGGCCTGGCCTTGGGGCAAGGCAGGCCGTAGGCAACTAAGAAGTCTCTGACCCGGCGTTGGTGCAGGGCAGGGCAGCAGGTAAACACACAGTCTCTGGCCCAGCCTTAGTGCAGGGCAGGGCAGAGCAGCAGGTAAACACACAGTCTCTGACCCGGCGTTGGTGCAGGGCAGGGCAGCAGGTAAACACACAGTCTCTGGCCCAGCCTTAGTGCAGGGCAGGGCAGGGCAGCAGGTAAACACACAGTCTCTGGCCCAGCCTTAGTGCAGGGCAGGGCAGGGCAGAGCAGCAGGTAAACACACAGTCTCTGGCCCAGCCTTGGTGCAGGGCGGGGCAGCAGGCAAAGCTACCAGACCTTCACAGGTAAGTACTGGCAATGGGGGAGGTTCCCTTGTTCAGGAGGAGGTCAGGCAGCTCTCCTGAGGTGAGATTGAGGGAGAGGCTGTTACCCCCGGAGTGGGTGGGGGGTGGTGTGGGCCCACCCCACTCCACTGTGCCCCATCCCAGGGCTCTAACCTCAGCAGCTCAATCCGCTGCTGGGCCAGCGGGGAGCCATACTGTTACACGCTGGCCTCTAGCCGAGCTTCCCCTACACTGGGGCCTGCTCTCCCTGGGCCACTTCCATCTCCCCCTCCATGGGTATCTGGGTTTCTGATAGGTCCATGGCTGCTGGCCAGTCCACAGCCCCTGGCAGGGTCGGGGGTCCAGGCCAGTCCACAGCCCCTGGCAGGGTCAGGGGTCCAGGCCAGTCCACAGCCCCTGGCAGGGTCGGGGGTCCAGGCCAGTCCACAGCCCCTGGCAGGGTCGGGGGTCCAGGCCAGTCCACAGCCCCTGGCAGGGTCGGAGGTCCAGGCCAGTCCACAGCCCCTGGCAGGGTCGGGGGTCCAGGCCAGTCCACAGCCCCTGGCAGGGTCGGGGGTCCAGGCCAGTCCACAGCCTCTAGTTGCTGCAAGAGCACGGGGCCGGCATCCATCTCCACTTCTGGCTGGTCCCCCACTGCCCTCCTGGGCAGGCCTTTTATAGTCCTGGTCCTGCCTCCTGACTTCCTGTCAGGTGAGGGGGTGGAGCCCCGCTCTGCCCACAAGGGCTCATGTAGGGCCTCCTCCCCCTCCAGATCAGTGGGCAGCCACTCCACCCCACTACAGGCAGTTTTATGTAATGGGTTGGGTAAGAACAACTGGTATTCTGTCAGTTACCTGTTAGATTAAGGTTATGCGCATAGTTTCTGAAACAGGTAAAACATGACTTTATGGATCAAAGGGCCACGGTGTGGCAAAGTGCTCTTCTTCTTTGGGTGATGCCCCGATGGGTGCTCCACTGTTGGCGACGGTGCGTCCCAGAGCTGCAGCTCGGAGATTTTTTGAGCAGTTGTCAGTGGGCCGCTCATGTGCTCACGTCACTCTTGCTTTGGTGCCCCACGCACAAGGCCCGACCCCCCCCCCCCCGTTCAGTTCTTAGTTTACAGCCCTCAGTCATGGACGGAGCTCTTCGTTCTCCTCAGCCGTTCATTCTTCTCACAGTTTCTTATTGTTAGCTGTTCATCTTTTGATTCCTCATTGGCTCTTCACGGAGTTGCTGGCACTGCCAGAGTTGGCTTCTTCAAGCAGCTGCATAGCCCTATCCTCCCTCCCCTTGTTTTGAAAAAAAACCCAAAAAACCCAACAACAACAGAAAAGACAAAGAAGGAGGCAAAAGAAGATAAGAAGTGCAGACTGACAATCTCGGCAATGGACATTCCAACAATGCTCAAGCCTCACACAGACTCCATAGTGCCCGGCTTGCCAGGCTTTAAGAAATGCGAGACATGCCGTGAGCCAATGCTTGTCTCAGACAAACATTCAGCCTGCATACGCTGCTTAGGGGAAGCCAATGTACCCCAAAAATGTGATCATTGCTGCAGCCTCACTGCCAGAGCTAGAAAAGATAGGGAGCTCCGGCTCTGCATGATCGTATTCGAGAAGGCCATTCAGCCTACTGAGGACTCTCAATGCTCTCTGCTTCCGGGACAGGCTCTAGGGAAAGCGCTACCTCCCCGCTAGCTCATAAGCAGTCAAAAGAGACCCTCCCTGACGAGATCCCATTTCCCAGGGTGAGTAAAGGGGACACACCGGGCACCTCTGGTACTGCGGAGCCTAGGTCCAGACCGGCACCACTACTGTGGCACCTCACACAACCTCAGTGCCGACAAGATCATCATCGGCACCAGAGGGTTCTAATCAGCAAGTGCCCATGCTGATGCCAGTGTTGTTTAAAGATGCGGCAGCGAGAAAAAGCGGCACCACTACCTCCCCGATGCCATTCTTGCCATGCACCTCCCTTCGATATATTTGGCCTCTTGTACTTTCTGAGTATGCCACCTTTGCTGACCATGACCTGAGGAGTATTTTCTCATCATAACACTCCTCCCCCACTACTTCTCGTCATCTCTACTACTATTGCGACAGACCATGACACCTGCCCTGGCCATATCCTCCACCCCATTACCCTCTCCACTGGTCGCCATGAGAGCACTGGGATTCCCATAGAAGAAGGTCCAAGCTCCGTCTACTCTGGCAAGGAAACCTCCTTCACCATTGCCTGCCCATATCATCACAACCGCTGTGGATTCGGAGGAGGAGGAGGGCCAAATCCCAGATGAACATACTGAAATCCAAAACTTGGGGGACTGCCCTACCTATAACTCATCATCATCCCCTGATGAAGCTGTAATTCCAGAAGATACCCAGCCTACAGACAACTTGAAGCAATTCCAAGAGATTTTCAAGATGGTAGTTGTGGGTCAAGATGTTTGGCTACAGGAGGTCAAGGAAAAATAACACCACCTCCTCAAGAACATCCACCCTTCCTCTCAAGGAGGGAGCATGTTGCCCATCAATGAGACCATCATAGAAGTCTCAGATGAAATTTGGTAAACACTTGCTTCTATTCAACCAACATGCAAGAAGGCTGACAGGAAGTACTTTGTCCCTCCAAAGGACTTAGATTTCCTTTTCTCACATCTGCAACCAAATTTCCTGGTTATGGATGCTGCCAAACTGCATGAAAGCTCCTCAGTCCAGACCAGTATCTAACTATTAGACCTATTCGGAAGAAAGGTATACTCTTCGGCTACACTACAGCTAAGAATTGCTAACTATTCCGCATTGCTAGTGAACCATGACTTCAATAACTATTCTAAACTTGCCGAGCTCATGGGACACTTTCCAGACTCAAAAAGCCCCATTCTCAAATCAATTATTCATGAAGGATATGCCATTGCCCATACAGGCCTGCTCTCCTCAATAGACATAGCTGATACAGCAGCTAGAGTAACTGCCATAGCTGTGGCAATGAGAAGAGCCTCATGGCTTTTATCAGCAGGAGTGCCTAAGGAGCTCCAGTCAAAGGTGGAGGACCTCCCCTTTGATAAGCTCAAGCTCTTTGCAGCTAATATGGATGAGGTCCTGCATAGCAGCAAGGACCCCCGATCCACGCGTCAAACACTTGGCATGTACACCCAACCATACCATCAAAAACATTCTACCTCATATAATAGAAACAGAGATAGGGTACGTCTACACTACAGCGCTAGTTCGAACTAACTTAGTTCGAATTAGTTAATTCGAACTAAGCTAGTTCGAACTAACGCATCTAGAACTAAAAACTAGTTCGAACTAGCGTTTTGCTAGTTCGAACTAGCAAGTCCACATTGAGTGGACTCTGAACAGGGCTTAAGGATGGCCGGAAGCAGTGCCGGCAGGGCATAAAAGGAGGACTTAGAGCATGGAGATGCTGTCTCAGGCTAGCCGAGGGCTGCGCTTAAAGGGTCCCGACCCCCACCCCGGACACACAGTTCTAAGGGGTGCCCCGCTTGCAAAGAAGTTCTGGCTTGGAGTGCCCTGAGTGCCCACACTGGGCACATCACAGCACTCGGCCATCAGCCCGGCTGCACTTGCCGCAGGCTGCCATCTGGGGAGAGGGAGTAATTGGGGGGCTGCAGGAGAGCTTCCACCCCCAGAAGCCCGCAGAGCCAGCCCAGTCCTCCCCATCGGGGGCTCGTACCCCATTCCTCCCTCACCTCCTTCCACTTACCCTTCCTTAGCCCCCCTTCTTATTGATGTACAAAATAAAGATAACGTTTCTTCCAACATTGACTCTGTCTTTATTGAAAAAAAACTGGGGGAGACTGGGAAAAGGAGGTGGGAGAGGGGAAGAGAAAGGCTGGGAGAGGGGAGGGCAACTAACATGATCAGGGGTTGGGAACAGGTCCCAGATGAAGAAAGGCTACAGAGACTGGGACTGTTCAGCTTAGAAAAGAGGAGACGGAGTGGGGACAGGATAGAGGTCTCTAAAAGCAGGGGTTGGGTGGAGAGGGTGCATTCAGAAAAGTTCTTCCTGAGTTCCCATAAAGAAGGACTAGAGGACACCAAAGGAAAGGAATGGGTAGCAGGCTTGAAACTAGTAAGAGAAAGTTGTTGTTCTTGACAAAGCAAATAGTTAACCTGTGGAACTCCTTGCTGCAGGAGGCTGTGAAGGCTACAACTAGAACAGAGTTTAAAGGGAAGTGAGATCAAGTCATGGAGGTTGGGTCCATGGAGTCCTATTAGCCAGAGGGTAGGAGTGGTGTCCCTGCCCAAAGTTTGTGGAAGGCTGGAGAGGGATGGCACGAGACAAATGGCTTGGTCATTGTCTTCGGTCCATCCCCTCCAGGGTCCCTAGGGTTGGCCGCTGTTGGCAGACAGGCTACTGGGCTAGATGGACCTTTGGTCTGACCCAGGACGGCCATTGTAAGCTCAGGGCTCAGGGTCGGGGGTCTCAGTGGACCCCCTTGATTTTCATGCACACCTGGTCCTGGGTGGCCAGGCTGGCAGCTCTCCTGCCCTAGACGGCCACTTTCCTGTGCCTAGTGCGGAGATCGTGGACGAGGTCCACGATGTCCGCACTAGCCCAGGAAGGTGCCCGCCTCTTGCGGTCCAGGGCAAGCTCCCGGGAGCCGCCAGCCTGGTCCCGGCAAGAGGGGGTGGGCTGGGGGGCATCGGGTGGGTGGCTCTGTGCCGTGCCAGGTGCAGGGTCTGCTAGCTGGGTGCTGGCAGGCTTGCACCTGGCACGGGCACCGTAGCCAGCCCGTGCCCCTTTAAGGGGTCCGGGGCCGGGAGGGGGGCATAGAGTTTCCCTGGTGTTGGCCAGAGTGGCCACCAGGGAAACCTGGGGAGGGCTAGCCTCCCACTAGTTCGAACTAAAGGGCTACACAGCCCTTAGTTCGAACTAGCTAGTTCGAACTAGGCGTTAGTCCTCGTAAAATGAGGTTTACCTAGTTCGAACTAAGCGCTCCGCTAGTTCGATTCAAATTCGAACTAGCGGAGCGCTAGTGTAGCGCATAGGAAAGTTAGTTCGAACTAACGTCCGTTAGTTCGAACTAACTTTCTAGTGTAGACATACCCATAGTTATTACAACTACACACAGCAGAAGCCGTACACGTACAACCTGCCCAGTTAATACCCCAGCAGTGGTCCCCAGCGCGGTGCCCATGGGTGCCATGGTGCCTGCACCCACTTAGTGACCAGGGCTGGCCCAAGACATTCTTGCACCCCACGCACCCGGCACATGCGCGGCCCCCACCCCGGGTGCACGGTGCATGCGCAGTGCTGCCCCTGGGTGTGCAGTGCATGCGCGGCCCCCGCCCAGAGCACACAGCGCATGCGCGGTGCCAACCTGGGCGCGCGACACATGTGCGGCCCCACCCCTGGGCTCCCGGTAGCTCCAAAAGGTTGGGGACCACTGCCCCAGAGGAATTGCCCACCTCAATCTCGTTCCTCGGGTTCCCAGGCAACTAAGCAGCAGATTTGAAAATTTGATCGAGGGTCTGCCCAACCTCTCTGTCCATCCACTGCCAACAAGTCAGCACCATCTATTCACCCACAGACGCTGTCCCTTTTCCCACCAATGGGACTCTATAACATCAGATCAGTGGATGCTAAAAATCATTTACACTGGATATGCCATCCCCTTCGTGTCACTTCTTCCTCCCCTTCTCGCTTCCCAGTCCCTCTTCAGGGACCCCTCCTATGAGACTCTTCTCAGACAAGAAATTGATCACCTCCTACATCTAAGAGCAATAGAGAGGGTTCCAGATGCATTCTGAAGAAGAGAATTCTCCAAATATTTCCTAACTCAGGGTGTGTCTACATAGCACCCTTATCTCAAAATAAGCTACACAATTTGCACTATGCAAATTGCATAGCTTATTTTGATCTTATTTCAAAATAAAGCACTATTCTGAAACATCCCTTAACTCTCATGCAATGAGGTTTACAGGGGCGTCGATGAACCCGTTATATTTCAATATAGCAGACTACCTCTTAAGACGTGGAATAGTTATTTCGGGATACTGGAGGTATCTTGACCTCTTCCAGTATTAAGTCCTACCTTTCAGACTGTCCTCTGCTTATGTCTTTTCAAAGGTCCTTGCTGCAATCACACCCTACCTCCAACAGCGGGGGTCGTGATTTTTCCATACTTAGACGACTGCCTTATAAAAGGCTGGTTCCATGTGGAAATGACCAACATGGTCTTAAAAGCCAGACATATAGTCAATCGTCTGGGCCTCCTGATGAATGAGCAAAAATCAACCCTAGATCCTACACAGGGCATAGAGTTCATTGGGGCCTGTCTCAATTCATCTTCCACATCACTGCTTCACTGTGCTACGTGATCTCGTAGCCGTATTATCCACGAGCCCTTCCACTACAATACTTACCTGCCTCCAATTGATGGGCCACATGACTGTCACTACTTAAATCGTCCAATATGCACACCTCCACTTCCGTGCCCTGCAGCACTGCTTAGCGTCAGTCTAAAAACTGTCTCGTCGTCCCCTACACAAACAGGTCACTGTTCCCAAGAAGGTGCTAAACTCTCTCAAATGGTGGACACTCCCCAGCAATCTCCTAGTGGGCATACCCTTCCACCGACCCAAACCATCAGTACAGATCACTACCAATGCTTCTCCCCTAGGATGGGTGCACATCTGCTCCAGCACATTGTTCAGGGCAGATGGCTGCCACATGAAACTGCACTGCATATTAACCTCCTTCAACTCAGAGCTGTGAGCAGGAGCGGGCCGAGGCTGGCTGTGGCAGCTGGCACCCCAGGTGGAAGGCACGATCGGCACCCCCACCTACACGGCTGTCAATGTCCGTGATGTAATCATCAGGCGCCTGGGTGCCCTGTGACATCATTATCGGGCACCTGGTTGCCCCGTGATGTCATCATCGGATGTCCCAGGCCGGTGGTGCCCTAGGCGACCGCTGAGTCTGCTCACGGGCCGCCCCTGGCTGTGAGAAATACAGGCAGCCACTTCACCACCAGCATCACCAACTGTGTAGTTCGTATACTTACGGACAATATATTGACTGTGTTTCATATAACAGACAAGGAGTGGCCTGCTCCCAATCTCTCTGTGTAGAAGCAATCCGCCTTTGGAACTCGTGTGTTCGTCACGGAATCACCCTCAAAGTGTCATACTCACCTGGGGTGAACAACGTGAGGGCGGACGCCCTGAGCCACTTTTTTCCTTTTGACCACGAGTGGAAACTACAGCCAGCAGCACTTGCCTCCATCTTTCACCATTGGGGATATTCATCAATGGACCTCTCTGGTTCTAGGGTGAGGCAGGAGTTGGTTGCAGAATAGGGTCAGGGGGTGGATGCCTGAGGCAACTCCCAAAAGCAATCAGCACCCCCCTGATAACGGCTCTAGACAGTAGACAGAGGGGCCTTCACGTGCCACTGCCCATACGTACCACCCCTACAGCTCCAACCGACTGCAGTTCCTAGCCAATGGGAGCTATGGAGTTGGCTCATGGAGACTCCTTCCCCCTCCAGGAGCCACAAGGATGGTGTTGGCCACTTCAGGGAGCGGCGTGGAGTAAGGGCAGGCAGGAAGACTGCCTTAGCTCCATTGCATTGACAGCGGCCAGCCCCTCCCCAGCTCTTTTAAATCACCCAGGTTGTATGTGCATGTGTGCGCGCGTACGTGTGTGTGTGTGTGTGTGTGTGTATTGCATCATGCACAATGAGACCATGATCTGAGTTGTTACTACATTTTTAAAAATGCGCAATGAAAGGGGAAGCGGCTAATGATGACAGACCAAATTAGTCCCTTGTACTTGTCCATTGTGGTGATCAGAGTTATGCCTGGGATGGATTTGGCCCTGCCATTCCTCAGTGTGCACTTTGGATAATGTTCTGTTCAGAAACACTTCTGCTTGCATGGCCTGGGCGCCTCTGCTCTGCTGGCAGCAGAAGGGATGGAAATCTCCCTTGTCGCTGGCATATTTACAAGGCAACTCAGCTAAGCTGCGTGAATGATGCTTGTCCTCCTCCGCCCTTAATTAACAGTGACATGGTGTGCTGAAGGGCTTTCCCTTCTCCTCCCGTTTGTTCCTCACCTAATAGCATTTGGGATATTCCGGTCATTATGGAAAATATTGGGAGGGGAAAAAATGCTTCTGATTGCTCGGGAAAGGGGGAAGCTACTCATGAGACATTCGAATCATGCTAATGTTCAGAGAGTTGGGAGAAAGGAGCAAGGGAAGCACAATACAGGAAATGTACAATCTGGAAGCAGCTTTGCAGCTCTCTGGAGTCTGAAGACGACCTCAGTGCTATGGCTCAATGTTTAATAAATGTGCCATGACTGCGCCATGTGTCATGATAAATGCATTTGCGACCGATGGCCATCATGACTCCAGTGCCCCCATGCTACAGCTTTCAGCATTGATTTTTGGAAAGCAAATATCACTGGAAGGTGAGTTTTTTGTTTGTGATTTGTGCTGGCACTGTAGTTCATGAAATTACAATGAGAGAAGTGATTTTCTTCCGACTCTGCTCATTAGTGGGATAATGAAAAAGTAAATTCCACTTGATGTGCACTTTTTTCCTCCCTCTCTTCTGCTCCACAGCTCCACTCGTGTGTATGGGGAATTAGGTATGTAATTGCCATGGCTGACACGGGAAATGAGAAATGATAAACTTGTGAGTTTTCTTATGGAAACATGATGTAGAAATCATTAAATTCTACCACAGATCTGGGTGCTGACTGCTGTGAATGTTGGTAAAGCAGAAGGATAAGGAGCATGATAAGAGACCTTGGCGTTATCATGGACAGTTCTCTGAAAACTTCCACACAGTGTGCAGCGGCGGTCAAAAAGGCAAATAGGATGCTAGGAATTATTAAGAAAGGGATATAAAATAAGACCCAGAATATCTTACTGCCCCTGTATAAAACTATAGTACGCCCACATCTTGAATACTGTGTACAGATGTGGTCTCCTCACCTCAAAAAAGATATTTTGGCCTTGGAAAGGGTTCAGAAAAGGGCAACTACAATGATTAAGGGTTTGGAACGGGTCCCATATGAGGAGAGGTTAAAGCGACTGGGACTTTTCAGTTTAGAAAAGAGGAGACTGAGGGGGGATATGATCGAGGTCTATAAAATCATGAGTGGTGTGGAGAGGGCGAATAAAGAAAAGTTATTTATTAGTTCCCATAATAGAAGAACTAGAGGACACCAAATGAAATTAATGGGGAGCAGGTTTAAAACTAATAAAAGAAAGTTCTTCTTCACACAGCGTGTAGTCAACCTGTGGAACTCCTTGCCAGAGGAGGCTGTGAAGGCTAGGACTATAACAGAGTTTAAAGAGAAGCTAGATAATTTCCTGGAGGTTAGGTCCATAAAAGGCCATTATCCAGGGGATAGAATTGGTGTCCCTGGCCTCTGTTTGTCAGAGGCTGGAGAGGGATGGCAGGAGACAAATCGCTTGATCATTGTCTTCGGTCCATCCTCTCTGGGGCACCTGGTGCTGGCCACTGTCAGCAGACAGGCTACTGGGCTAGATGGACCTTTGGTCTGACCCAGTACGGCCGTTCTTATGTTCTTATGTTATGTTATGATTTGTAGATGCAGAGGGAAATTATTCTGGCAGTTCTGAATTTCCAGCTGCCTTGTGGCTTGTTCTTTTCCTAAAGCCCTGACAATGTACTTAGCTTAGATAAGGGCTAAGGGCTCATATCACTGCAAAGGACAAAGAAAAGAGCAATGGGGTATGAAAAAAGCCATTTGATGGTAAAACTGAATGGCGATTGGATCAGATCCATGATGTTGGTGAGCCAGAGCAGCAGCAAACTGATGAGCAAGGAGTTGCTTCAGTGGCTTTTTTTGTAATAATATCTAGCTCTTGTAGTCAGCAGATCTCACAGTTCATTAGAAAGGTGGTCAGTGTCATTGCCTCCATTTTACAGATGGGGAAACTGAGCCAGGGAGGCGAAGGGACTTGTGGGAGATCAACCCCCCTGGAACTAGAACTCAGACAGCCCATGCCAGTGTGCTATCCACTAAGCCACACATGCCTCTGCTGAGTTGCTATTTGTTACTGTTCTTATTTTCCTCTCTGTCTCAGCATTTCAAATGCTCCTTCCACCAGGCTTTCAAAAGGGCAGAACCAGCACTAGGCACAAGCAACTAAGCAATTGCTTAGGCCCCCGACCAGCTCAAGGGGTCCCCTTATTCTCATGTGTGACCCAAAATATTTCTGCCTTGGCTCTGGGCTAGTAGTGCCTCTGATGCTGACCATGCTGACCATGCAGGTCTCGCTTGCCATGAAGAAGCCTCAGCAAACTGCAGGATTCCAGCTGCCCTGGCTGTTTTTAGGAGCTGTCAGAGGGCAGCTGACATGCCAGGATTATGAGTGACCCAGGACAGCCAGGATTACCAGCTCTCCTTGCAGGAGTAGTGCTAGTTGCATCCTCTACTTTGGAGCGAGAGCAGGCAGGGCTATGAGTAGCAGTAAGCGCCAGCGGGCTGTGTCAGTCCTTTGCCAGGCTACATCTTCTGAGATGCTTTTCCCAGCTCCCGCCTGCCCCCATTCCAGGGAGTAGGCCCAGTCGAGTCTCTGAGCCCCGGTTGTCAGCCATGTTGCTTAGCAGGTCCAATGGATTTGGCACGTGTCAGAGTTTCCCCCCAGGAGCCTGTGGACAGCGACAATCATAGAATCATAGAATACTAGGACTGGAAGGGACCTCAAGAGGTCATCGAGTCCAGCCCCCCGCCCTCAAGGCAGGACCACGCTCCGTCTACACCATCCCTGACAGATGTCTATCTAACCTGTTCTTAAATATCTCCAGAGAGGGAGATTCCACCACCTCCCTTGGCAATTTATTCCAATATTTGACCACCCTGACAGTTAGGAATTTTTTCCTAATGTCCAATCTAAACCTCCCCTGCTGCACTTTAAGCCCATTACTCCTTGTCCTGTCCTCAGAAACCAAGAGGAACAAATTTTCTCCTTCCTCCTTGTGACACCCTTTTAGATATTTGAAAACCACTATCATGTCCCCCCTTAATCTTCTTTTTTCCAAACTAAACAAGCCCAGTTCATGAAGCCTGGCTTCATAGGTCATGTTCTCTAGACCTTTAATCATTCTTGTCGCTCTTCTCTGTACCCTTTCCAATTTCTCCACATCTTTCTTGAAATGTGGCGCCCAGAACTGGACACAGTACTCCAGCTGAGGCCTAACTAGTGCAGAGTAGAGCGGCAGAATGACTTCACGAGTTTTGCTTACAACACACCTGTTGATACAACCTAGAATCATATTTGCTTTTTTTGCAACAGCATCACACTGTTGACTCATATTCAACTTGTGGTCCACTATGACCCCTAGATCCCTTTCCGCCATGCTCCTTCCTAGACAGTCGCTTCCCATCTTGTATGTATGGAACTGATTGTTCCTTCCTAAGTGGAGCACTTTGCATTTCTCTTTATTAAACCTCATCCTGTTTACCTCTGACCATTTCTCTAACTTGCTAAGGTCATTTTGAATTATGTCCCTATCCTCCAAAGAAGTTGCTACCCCACCCCACAATGCTCAGAGATGCTTCTGCGGCCCAGTCTGATTTGTTCTGCTATAAGGTTCACAGTGCGTAGAAAAGAGGATTTAAAACACTGGGGCTTCACCTGCATAATTGGGGGCAGAATTTGGCCTGCGGTTTTGATTACGTGATGGTGCATGAACCCACAAGACCCAGCTTGAATTCCAGGCAGAATTTGGAGACCTAACAGCAAGATAATGTATCTTTTAATTTGTAAATTAGCAGATTTGGGTCTGAAAGTCAGTGTTGCAATGCAAATGAACCTCCCAGTTCCATCTACAGCTTTGCTGTCACGGGAGACAGGAGACTTGGATTTAAATAGCAGGTTTAAAACAAACAGAAGGAAGTACTACTTCATGCAGCATACAGTCAACCTGTGGAACTCCTTGCCAGAGGATGTTGTGAAGGCCAGGACTATAACAGAGTTCAAAAAAGTACTAGATGAATGCATGGCGGTTAGGCCCATCAATGGCTATTAGCCAGGGAGGGCAGGAATGGTGTCCCCAGCTTGTGTTTGTCAGAAGCTGGGAATGGGCAACATGGGAGGGATCACTGGATTCCCTGCTCTGTTCACTCCCTCTGGGGCACCTGGCATTGGCCGCTGTGGGCAGACAGGACACTGGGCTGGATGGACCTTTGGTCTGACCCTGTCTGGCTGTTCTTATGTTACGTTATGTTCTTAAAGGCGCGGATGCATCTAACTTTTGGTTGCTGTTTTATCTAAACTGTATCAATATATTTAGATATAGGGACACACTAACCATCTCACGTCTGGATCAAGACCTTGGTATCCCCTTAACATCTGGGTGATTTTCCTGTGGGGAAAAACCATTCTGTGATCATGTAGTCAAAGGCAGTATTAGAATACACTGGTGAGTGTACGACAACTCCCATCTCCTCTATGTCAATCCACAGCAGATAGGAGCTGTTACTGCCCCACACTACAGATTACCCAGCAGGGAGTGTGTTTACACATGGGGCTGATTTCCTGGTGTGTGTGTGCCTGTGCGTGTGTGTGTGTGTAATTCCCTGATTAAAACAGACAACTGGAAAAAAGAGTCTCCATCATATGGCATGATTGACACCCGCCTGGGTCATCAGCAAGCAAAACCCTCTTGCTCCACCACACAGACCTTGCCACTTGAGCGAAGGGAGTAACCGAGCGTGGTAGCTGGTTGCACCAGGGGCCATCACTGGGATGGGCAGGGGTCACTTTGCCAGTGATTTCACAGGTATTTGCTGGCAGCCTCGTCCTGGTGAGGCTCAGGGGTCCTGGGTTGTGTTCCAGGCTCTGGAAGAGAGCATGCTGTAGTGGCAGGCTTGCTGATGGGGTGCGTGTGTGTGTGTATGCGAAAAGGGGGAGCTTGCCCTGGGACATGACCATTCAAAAGAGCCGAGGGCTCCTAGCCACTGTGGCCACTACTGTGGCAGCAGTAGCAGCCAGAGCCCAGGGCTGTGCACTTGGGTGGCACTGAGGGCTGCCGGGCAGGAGGGGAGGCCATGGCACAGCATACTCCGGGTGGTGCCCACCCCTTCCACTCAAGGCTCTGCCCCTTCCTGGAGTGCAGATCTAGACCCCTCCCACATCTTGCCCAGGCGCCTTAGTCTGCCGACCCTGCTGTCTAGTGGACACGGCCTCTTTTCTCGTCCATTCCTCCAAAGGTGAACTCTGCCTTGTGTTTACTCCCCCACTGGCTCCTCCTCCAAGTCTCCTTGGCCAGCCATTCTCACATCCTTGTTCCATTGCTTCTCTGAACCCTCATTTCATCTGTCTCCTCCTCCCCTGCCCCACCCTGCTTGGTCCCAGTCAAACCTCAGCCCCTCATCTAATTTCAGTCCCTTCCCCAGTTCCCTGGCCATTGTACTCCATGGCTCTGTCTCATTGTCCAGCATCATCTGATACATGGGTGTTTAGAGGTATAACTGGCATTAATTGAAGGAAGAGAGTTTTGTCAGACCCCCCCCCCCCTCCCATATGTGATCCACCGTTTCAGTGTCCCTGGCTGAGTATCACTGCTCCAGCCTTGACGTTTGTTAAGAGGTTCTGTGAGAGCAGGAGAGGAGCCTTTCCTACACTCTGCTGGGCTAGTCGCATCAGCCGCATGCTCTGTACCAATGTTCCTGGGAATTCCTCGTAGAACCCGCAGTCCAATCTGTGATGATGTTCTCAGACCCATCCAGGTAGTGTATATATTGTGTGTATTCAGCACACAGAACACAGAGAGCGCTGTAAATAGGTTGAGAACCACGTCCTCAGAAAATCATCTACTTCTTCTTTGCCCTTAGCTCCTCTGGGCATAGGCCATCAACAGTTTCTTTCCAAGTCTCTCTGGGTATGTCTACACTACCCTCCTAGTTCGAACTAGGAGGGTAATGTATGCATACCGCACTTGCTAATGAAGCCCGGGATTTGAATTTCCCGGGCTTCATTAGCATAAGCGGGGAGCCGCCATTTTTAAATCCCCGCTGCTTCGAACCCCGTGTAGCGCGGCTACACGGGGCTCGAACTAGGTAGTTCGGACTAGGGTGCCTATTCCGAACTACCGGTACACCTCGTTTCACGAGGAGTACCGGTAGTTCGGAATAGGACCCTAGTCCGAACTACCTAGTTCGAGCCCCGTGTAGCCGCGCTACACGGGGTTCGAAGCAGCGGGGATTTAAAAATGGCGGCTCCCCGCTTATGCTAATGAAGCCCGGGAAATTCAAATCCCGGGCTTCATTAGCAAGTGCGGTATGCATACATTACCCCGCTAGTTCGAACTAGCGGGGTAGTGTAGACATACCCTCTGTCTTTTAGGCTGGCTTGCTAGTCAAGTTGAAACTGTTGATATTTTTATAGCATAAGTTTATTTTTACGGGATGGGGTTGCTAAACCCATGCCCAACCCTCCTCAGTCGCCTCTTACAACATGCTTGGGAGGGTACATAGGTCCTATTCTTACTTCTCCTTAAGGCTCCAGGAAAAGCATGTCCCTTGCATATCAGGCCTGTCTTCCCTTGAGTAAACTTTTCCCAAGAAAAATGGCAAAAAGTGCCCTGGGCAGCTCCGGAGCTCTGGGATGGCAGTTTCGGCTCTGGGCTTCAGTCCCGGGCCAAACCTTGTGATGAATGAGTTGCCTTTCCCAACAGGGACCCCGCAGAGCAGAGGTAAGCAGAGAGGCATGTAATGCAATGGGACAAATACCTGGGCACTCCTATTTCAAGTATCTAATCATGCTCAAAGAAATGTAACCGTGCCAGCTTGTATGTCTCGCTCCAAGATCACAAACTCCATTGATCCATGTGGCAGTTTCCATTTGTTGTATCCATTATAAATAACAACTCAATACATGAGTAATACGGTTCAATTAAATTGAGCCCTACTGTAACTTCTTGTAATACAGATCAGAAAATTATGACTCTGTGGTATAGTGAAAGCGTTAGCCTTGCTCCGAATCACACATCCTTAGGAATTCAATCAACTGATGAGTATTCCTTTCACATAAACTTCTCAAGGTCGCTTATTCCCCGAGCTGTACTTTTATGCAATTTCTTCCCTTTAAGCGCAGCAGAGAAAGTCAGTCACTGGTGGTTGAGTTAGAAAACTTTTGAGCGTGTTTTATTAACAAAGGCAGAAGTGGAATGAATTTTTCATCCATCACAGACCTTGTGCTGCACAAATACTCCAAGTTTTTACTGGAGGCTGTACCACTTTAACCTTTCCTGCGTAATTAATGACCCCTCTACCGGGATTTCACCAAGTGTAGTAGTGAGTCTGCATGGGTGCGAATCTGTGGCTCATGAGTCTGGCCGTATGTGAATTTTTTTATATTGGCACCAAAAAGTTTAACATCCCCACGGGAGACTTGTCTTGCATTCTCAAACATTCTTTTACTGAGAAACAAAAGAGACTCTCTTTCATGGGGACAGTATTGATCTGGCATAATAATATGGGGAGGGGAGGGAAAGTATTTTATTACTTTTCTCCCATATTTTTCTATTGGTACATTGGCCATTATTTTGTCTTGCAGGACCAAAACATATTTCTGACACTGGCCCTCCCTGCAGGCCTGTGAGCAGCACCTTTCTGTGCTCCCTGAAGGAAGTGAAATGGATTTTGTCTGGGTTTATGATCTTAGAACTCTGGACACAAAAGAATTTACTACAGGTCAGGTTAGTGGACTTTCATCATGTGCTTCTGTTCTATTCCCAGCATCCACACCACTGTGTGCCAGTGTGCATTCAGGGCAGGTCTGCTATGGGGGAAGGTGGGCTTAAGGTATGCAATTCCAGCTATGTAAATCATAGAATCACAGAACCTTTAATACTCCATTCATCTGAAGAAGTGGATTGTGCCCGTGAAAGCTCATGCTGTCACCGTGGACCATATTTAGCTATATACATACAGTAAACTTCCGATAATCCGGCACCTTTAGGACTCAGGGGGTGCCGGATTATCAGATATGCCGGACTATCAGAAGGGGGGGCTATGAGGGGTCTGGAGTGGGGTGGGAGGGGATGCCACCCTAGAGCCCTCATAGCCCCCCCTTACGATAGTCCGGCTCTGCCCCAGGTGTCCCTGATTCAGCCACTGCTGGTCAGTTTCAGCAGCGGCTGAATCAGGATCCTGCGATAGAGCAGCTGGGGTGCTGCCGGGTTGATCCCGCAGCGCCGAGGGGCAGCGCTACGGCACCAACCCAGCAGCACTCCAACTGCTCTTGGGGACGCCTGGGACAGAGCAGCTGGAGTGCTGCCGGGTTGGTCCCGCAGCGCCAAAGGACGGCGCTGCAGGACCAACCCGGCAGGACCCCAGCTGCTCTGCCCCAGGGGTCCCCGATTCAGCCGCTGCTGAAACAGATCAGCGGCTGATTCCAGGAAGCCCGGGGCAGAGCTGCTCTGCCCGGGGCTTCCTGGAATCAGCCGCTGATCTGTTTCAGCAGCGGCTGACTTTGGGACCCCTGGGGCAGAGCAGCTGGGGTCCTGCCGGGTTGGTCCCTCAGCGCCGAGGGGCGGCGCTACGAGACCAACCCCACAGCACCCCAGCTGCTCTGCCCCAGGCATCCGGATTCAGCCTGTTGGTGAAACTGACGCTGCTGGTCAGTTTCATCAGCGGCTGAATCCAGACGCCTGGGGCAAAGCAGCTGGGGTGCTGCCTGGTTGGTCCCGTAGTGCCGTCCCTCAGCGCTGGGGGACCAACCCATCAGCACCCCAGCTGCTCTGCCCCAGGGGTCCCCAAGAGCAGCTGGGGTGCTGCCGGGTAGGTCCCGCAGCCCCAAGGGGCAGCGCTACGAGACCAACCCGGCAGCACCCCAGCTGCTCTGCTCCGGCTTCCCCGATTCAGCTGCTGGTCAGTTTCAGAAGCAGCTGAATGGGGGAAGCCTGTCCGGCCGCCCCAGCACTTCCGGGTTCCTGATGGTGCCGGACCATCAGGAGTCCCGGAGCATTGGATGCTGGACCAATGGAGTTTTACTGTATTTATTTTGAGACTGGACCTTCCAGCCCTAGGATTCTATGATTCTGTGATATAATACCATCTTTGTGATGGGTCCCAAACCTGTAAACAAAATTAAGTTCCAATGCTTCCCTGTGTATTTGGCTTGTGGAATTTGTTTGAAACAACACGGCGACTTTGAGATCCATTAACGAGTGCCCGGGTAGTTTAAAGTGTTCTCCAACAGGTTTCTGTGTGTTGCCTTTTCGGAGATCTGATTTGTATCCATTAATTCTTTCCTGTAGTGACTGTCCAGTTTGGCCAATATACATGGCAGAGGGTAATGGCAGACATTTGATGATCTAGATTACATTAGTGGATGTACATTTAAATTCGCCCCAATATAGTGGCTGATGTGGTTGGATCCAGTGATGAAATCGCTTGTGTAGATGTGCAGACAGAGCTGTCACTGGGGCTGATTGGAGGGGTGGGTTCTTAGATGATTATGATGGAAGTGTGAGGGTATGATTGTGGGTAGGGGGTTGTCTATAGGCGAGGATTGGCCTGTGATAGTGAGGGGTCATTTTCCAGGATAGGTTGTAGATTGTTGATAATGTGCTGGAGGGGTTTAAGTTGTGGGCTGTAGGTGATGACAAGTGGAATTCTGTTGTTTTCTCTTCTTGGCCTGTCTTAGAGTAGTTCATGTCTGGGTACTCTTCTGGCTCTGTTGATCTGTTTTTTCACTTCTCCAGGTGGGTACTTTAGTTTCAAGAATGCTCTGTATAGGTCCAGTAGGTGTTTGTTTCTGTCTGTGGAATTGGAGCAAATCCGGTTGTATCTTAGGGCCTGATTGTAAACAATTGATTGAAAAATGTGTCTTAGATAAAAGCTAAAGGCATGAAGGTAAGTGTAGCAGTCGGTAGGTTTCCAGTATAAGGTGGTGGAATTGTGTCCGTCATGTAATCGTACCGTAGTGGCAAGGAAGTGGATCTCTTGGGTGGACTGATCCAGGCTGAGGTTGATGGTGGGGTGGAAGTTGTTGAAATCCCTGTGGAATTTTTCAAGGGTCTCTTTCCCATGGGTCCATATGATGAAGATGTCAGCAATGTAGTATAAGCAGCGTAAGTGTTCTAGAGGGTGAGAGCTGAGGACACATTCTTCAAGGTCAGCCATAAAGACATTGGCATATTGTAGGGCCATGCAGGTGCCCATGGCTGTGCTGCTGATCGCTCCTTGAGTCTGCGAACACTGACCACAAAGAGTATTTGGTTTGGTTGGTCACCAGTGATCCTTGCAGTTCCCCAATGAAATGCTGAAAAACAACATTTCCTGTTTGATGTGATGTGTGATGCCTTTCCCGTTGAGAGAGCTCCATTTGTATAAATTGTCAGGAGGGTAACCTTAGCCAGACCTGCCTTCAGGAGCGAGAGAATAGCCCAAGATATGGAACGTTCTGCCAGCAGCACTTGTTGCTATAGGTCTTGTGTAGCTGATGGTATTCTTTGGAGAAAAGCTTCATTAAAAAGATTCCAATAATACAATACGTAAAGAAACTTGGAGCCCCTGAGATTTGAAAACCATTAATCATGCTGAATTAAGACAGTTAATCAACTCTCGGAAACTGACAAAAGTTTGTCCCTGAGGCTTTTTACCTTGAGTATCTTTAGAAAATGATAGTTTCAGCTTTCCACTTGACTACTTCCATAAGTTAATTCATTTTCTCAGAAGCAGCTCAAGGTCAGCCATTATGATTGTGTCAGCTTTAAATGATGCTCTCCCTCGCTCATGTTAAGCTCGAGTTCTGCTATTGTGACTGATACGGATAGTTTTGTTGTCAAGGAGATGCCATCGGGTACTCTGGTACGAGGTTAACTAAGGGGAAAGAACTCGTGTTGCAGACCTCAATTTGTCTTCATTTAAAAAACCAAATATTTCAGTCACTGAAGCTACCAAATGAAATATTATCAGCAATAATGGTGAATGCTAATATGGACTGGGACTGTACAGGAAGCTTGGGCGATAGTCCTGATATCTCATTCTGAATACAGATAAAAACACATTTAACTAATCTTGCCCCATTACATAATTTTTGTAATTAATTTCCAATTGAATTGCTCTGTAATTTAATTTCCATCTTTGATTCTCTGTTGCGTTCTCTTTCAGAAAGTCCTTCCATTGGTGTTAAAGACTGTGAGCCAAATTCTCCTCCAAGTTCCATCACACACTTTGGTTTTAGCCCAGTCTAACAGTGGTCCCTTGAGGGCCAATATCTTAAGAGCAGCTTGCTAAATGTTTTCATGGTCAAGGGATAGATTAGGAAAGCGTCTCATGAGCCTGCTGCTAGAGGCTTTCCTCATAGCCTCCATTTCCTAAAGGTAAATAGGAAAATGCCGATAAAAGGTCAATTTCGCCATATGTCCACAAACCAACACAAAATTATTTCAATTGATAATGGTTAAAATTTACAGAATTTCCCCCCAAATAATTCCTAGAGCAGGTGTTTTATAAAAACATCCAATCTTAATTTCAAAATCCACCATGACCCTCGGTAACTTTTTCCAATGGTTAATTTCTTTCACTGTCTAACATTTATGTCTCTTTAGCAATCTGATTTTGCCTACTTCAACTTCCAGCCACTGGCTCAATTATACCTTCCTCTGCTAGACTGAAGAGCCCATTATTAAATATTTGTTCTCCAAGCAGGTACTTGCAGCCTGATATCAAGTCACTCTTAACCATTTCTTTGTTAAGCTAGATAGAGCTCCTGGAATCTATCATGAAGAGGTAGGTTTTCTAATTCTTTAGTCATTCTCACAGCTCTTCTTTGTACCCTCTCCAGTTTATCAACATCTTCCTTGAATTGTGGGCCCCAGAACCAGACTCAGTATTCCACAAGGGCTCACCCCAGTGCTAAACAGAGAGGAAAAAAATCACTGTTCTGTTCCTACTCGAGATTCCGGTGTATGTATCCCAGGATCACATTAGCTCTTTTGGCCACAGTGTCACACTATGACTCCAAGATATTTTTCAGAGTCGCTGTCTCTCAGGTCAGAGCCCCTATTCTGTAAGTATGTTCAACTTAACATTTAGTCCTATGGAAACACATGTTGTCTACACGAGCCCAGTTTTCCAGATTGTTCTGAATCAGTGACCTGTCCTCTTCATTATTTACCATTCTCTCAGTTGTTATGTCATCTGCAAACTTTATCAGCGATTTGATAGTTTTCTTCCAGGTCAGTGATAAAAAAACCCAAACCATGAAATACCAAACAGCTAAGAACAAATCCCTGGAGGACCCCACTGGAAATGGACTCAATAGATCACGATTCCCTGTTTCCAGTTACATTTTTGAAACCTAGCAATTGACCAGTTTTCAATCCATTCAATGTGTGTCAGGCTAGTTTTATATCTTTCCAGTTTTTAATCAGTGTTGCATTGTACCAAGTGAAATGCCACAGAAGTCTAAGTTTATAACATCAGCACTATGATTTTTATCAATTAAATTTATAATCTAATAAAAAGGCATCAAATAATTTGACAGGATCTGTTTCCATAAACCCACGTGTAGTAAGGTCACCGATGTAGTAGGTTCGGATTTACTGTCCTGGTGTCCTTACAGGTCTCTGGCTCCGTCAGTGATGGTAGCCAGAAGGCTGCTTGTGTGTGTGCTCAATGATGTGAACCATGTTGACCTGCACAATTAGTTGGTGCAGCAAACCCCAAGAGAGCCCCCAAAGACCACAAATCAGATAAGGATCAAAGGTGCCTGGCCAGGTTTACTGTTAAGTGAAGTACAGTAATAACTGTCTTCGAATCACTATGCACATGTTTTCTGTAACAATGGGCTCAGCTCAGTCAGTCGGAGACCTCACTGTCCCCCCAGCTGGACAAAGACTATCCCCCCAAGACACCACTTTATATACAGATACAAACAAGTTACACATCAGTCCTGACGTGTCAGGTTACCACGCTCTGTCGTCAGGTTACCATCCTGGGACACTACTTAGATGTCACCCATTGCCCTGCCCCTCGTGGTTCCATTAGAACACCTCTGTCCATTATGCTGTCACTTTAGACCGTTTCCTGAACCTGTGTCTGTGTCTGTAGGGAGTGCGCACCAAAGTCTTTCTTAATGAGCTGGTGGTATCATCCTTTTGGAATGTGCTTTCATCTTAATGCCCAGTACCAATTACTGTTCTACAACTGGGCCTATTTCTAATTAGTGTTTCACACTCTCAGCCCTGTTTGTGCCAAGTTCTGTGAGCAGGGGCCTGCCTCTTGCTCCCAGCTTAGCTTTGCTTTGTGTTGTGTTAGCCATGTGTTGTCCATTGTTAGCTAGGCCTCAGGCCTCAGACTAGGCCTGTGCTACATGGGCTTATGTTTCAGGCCCTCATCTTACTACACTATGTTGATTGGCATTCAGTGTATTACCTTCTGCGACGGGATGTATCAGCCTTGCACTGGTACAGCAAGGGTTGCAACTTCTTTGGAGGATAGGGACATAATTCAAAATGACCTTAGCAAGTTAGAGAAATGGTCAGAGGTAAACAGGATGAAGTTTAATAAAGAAAAATGCAAAGTGCTCCACTTAGGAAGGAACAATCAGTTCCATACATACAGGATGGGAAGCGACTGTCTAGGAAGGAGCATGGTGGAAAGGGATCTAGGGGTCATAGTGGACCACAAGTTGAATATGAGTCAACAGTGTGATGCTGCTGCAAAAAAAGCAAATATGATTCTAGGTTGTATCAACAGGTGTGTTGTAAGCAAAACTCGTGAAGTCATTCTGCCGCTCTACTCTGCACTAGTTAGGCCTCAGCTGGAGTATTGTGTCCAGTTCTGGGCGCCACATTTCAAGAAAGATGTGGAGAAATTGGAAAGGGTACAGAGAAGAGTGACAAGAATGATTAAAGGTCTAGAGAACATGACCTATGAAGCCAGGCTTCATGAACTGGGCTTGTTTAGTTTGGAAAAAAGAAGATTAAGGGGGGACATGATAGCGGTTTTCAAATATCTAAAAGGGTGTCACAAGGAGGAAGGAGAAAATTTGTTCCTCTTGGTTTCTGAGGACAGGACAAGGAGTAATGGGCTTCAAGTGCAGCAAGGGAGGTTTAGATTGGACATTAGGAAAAAATTCCTAACTGTCAGGGTGGTCAGATATTGGAATAAATTGCCAAGGGAGGTGGTGGAATCTCCCTCTCTGGAGATATTTAAGAACAGGTTAGATAGACATCTGTCAGGGATGGTGTAGACGGAGCGTGGTCCTGCCTTTAGGGCGGGGGGCTGGACTCGATGACCTCTCGAGGTCCCTTCCAGTCCTATGATTCTATGATTCTATGAACTGCCACCACATATTGAACAGAACTAAAATAGCCCTTCCCTTGTCCCTACCCCCAGGATCAGGACTGCTTTTGAATTATAGGTCTACTCGTGGTTAACAGTTGGCAGGCATGTAATCCCAGTCATTAGAAACTAGAATCAAGAGAAGATACTGGGCTTGATGGACCATTGGCTGTTCTTATGTTCTCCGTGCTGGTGCAAACACGTTTCAACCTGTGTGCAAACGACTTCTCGCTTACCCAGTCCGGACAGTTCCCATACACAGATGAAATTGGCTAAGGAGTCCAAATGCAGTCATTCCCAGAACATGAAGACACCCTAAACACTGTACAGTGAAGCCAAATACCCATGTTCATGTATCCCGTGAAGCCCAGATATAGCCTCACTATACCCAGCTATACTTTGGTCATGAATAAATTTAGGCTGGAAATTGGACGGCTCTAGAATGGCCTTTCAAGAGGAGTGGAGCCAAATAAGCTAACTCTACTTCAGAGGGAGCATGATAAGTGCACTCACAAGATGGTATATTGGGTTTGCCTGACCTAGGAGGCCCCGTCTCATCCTGTGCTCACAAAGAACCTCACCAGATCTGATTCTCCAGGGGCTGTGGAGAAAGGGCAGGATTTGCCTCCACACAACTTCAGTAGCAACTCTGAAGAAAAAGCATGTTTTTTAATATGCTTTAAGTTCACAAAAGGGCAACAAAATGATTAGGGGCTTGGAATGGCTGCTGTAGATGGAGAGATTAATAAAACTGGGAGTTTTCAGCTTAAAAAAGAGGAGACTAAGGGGAGGAGGATGATAAGAGATCTATAAAACCAAGACTGGTGTGGCAAAAGTGAGTAAAGAAAAGCTATTCCCTTGATCCATAAAACAAGAACTAGGGATTACCAAATGAAATGAATGGGCAGCAGATTTAAAACAAACAAAGGGAAGTACTTCTTCACACAACACATTGTCAACCTGTGGAACTCCCTGCCAGAGGATGTTGTGCAGACCAGGATTTTAACAGGGTTAAACAAAGAACTAGATAAATTCATGGCAGACAGATCCATCAATGGCTGTTAGCCAGGAAGGGCAGGGATGGTGTCCCTGGCCTTGGTTTGTCAGAGACTGGGAATGGGTGACAGGGGAGGGATCACTGGATGGTTCCCTGTTCTGTTCACTCCCTCTGGGGCACTTGGCATTGGCCACTGTTGGCAGATGAGACACTGGGCTCGATGGGCCTTTGGTCTGACCCAGTCTGGCCGTTCTGACGTTCTTATGCTGTCTTTGTGTATACTACTGCCACGAGCTGGCAGAGGCTGTGTACTAGGGATGCTGTGCTCTGAGTTTTGTTGGGTAGTACAGTACGTGGAGAGGTTAAAGCCATCACTGCCTTTGTTTGTTTTCATGATATAATGGCATGGCAGAGAAATCCTGGGGAACAGGAGAAGTGGTTCTAGTGGACGGGTGTTCAGACCTTAAATCTCTGATGTGCGTAATTCTTCAATGTGCTCTACACATTTGCCAGAAGCTGGGAATGGGCGACAGGAGAGGGATCACCTGCTGATTGCCTGCTTTGTTCACTCCCTCGGGGGCACCTGGCAGTGGCCACTGTGGGCAGACAGGACACTGGCTGGATGGACCTTTGGTCTGACCCAGTGTGGCTGTTCTTAGGAGGGAGATAATGCAACACCTCCATTGTGTGATTGGTTTGGTGATCAAAGTCTCAGTTCTGAAGCTGTTAAAGAGCCAAGAGCTGTGAAGCTCAAGACAAATAATGAAGAAGCGCAGGAGTCAGCATCTCTTCTGGCCTGAGCTGTGGTAAATTGCTGCTTTTGATTGATTCCCCAAACACTGCAAAAGTGCAGGGCACAGATTTCCAAACCTTTCTGGTTCTTCCAGCAAGGCTAGTTACTAAGGGTACGTCTAGACTGCATCCTTCTGTCGGCAGAGGGATGCAGATTAGGCAGGTCGACATTGCAAATGAGGCAGGGATTTAAATATCCCACGCCTAATTTGCATAAACATGGCCATCACGTTTTGCTGACTCAGCACTTTGTTGGCAAAAAGCTGCAGTCTAGAGGGGGATCTGTGGAGAAAGAGCCTTTTTCGACAGATCCTGTCAACCTCCTTGCTGTGGCCATTCCTGCGGCTGAGGTAGCTGTGGCAGAGTCCGGGAGCCCTAGCCTCTTTTAAATCACTGAGCCCCACAGCAGCTGCCCCTTTTGCCCTCCCCGTCGACAGCCCTGAGAAAGAACAAGCACTTTTTGGCTAAGTACTGGCTAGCAAGGGGCATAAAGCTGTGAACAACGACACTCTCACCTGTTTGTTCCTGCTGTGTTCAGGAAAACAGGACCTTACACATTGTAAATGAACAGGATTGCATCAAAGATGGACCTGATTCCATTCCATTTCTCCTCCAAGTAGAAACAGCCTGCAGGACCCTTCAGTTGGCTAACTGTTCAGGTCAAAAGGGGGTAACACTAAGATCCATGCCCCCTACTTCTCTTCCTTCACCGAGTGCCCTGGATTTCCCACAGTCGGGGTGGGAACATCAGTCCATAGCAGAGGAAAGCAAACCAAGTGGGGAGCAATAATTAATAACAAACTGGTTGCCAGGCAGCGATTTATGCTCTATTATACCTGCTTAGTGGGGATTCCTGCAGCTTCAATGGTGCTTTTTTTCAAATCTTCATTAATAAGTATTCCTTCAGTCAATCAGCGATATCCCAGATGCTTTCAGAGTGAGCGTGGCTTTGCCAGCTAAAAATAGAAAAAGAAACGAAGAAAGAATAACAACAGGCAACTGCAACTCTGAGAGCAAACTCTGTTCTGTATTGGGGCCTTGTCAGCTGGAGGGTGAGGGTCAACATACCGATTTGTTTGTAATTTAGACATCTGGCCATCGTTATTTCACTTGTTGGCCTTTGTGGTAGGAGAGCACACTATCGAAAAATGTGTCACCTACTATATCACATCACATCAGACCACCACGACTGAAAACATTCTTTCTCAGTTTACCTAAAAACGTGTGGGCATCGGGATTTTATCTGAAACGCAGCAGGAGGCTTTTCTAAATGGTGGTGTTTCGGGTACAGTTAGAGGGGCAGAATTATGCACTGGTTTCATGCATGAATCTCTGATCATTTACACTTTGATGGCTTCTTCATTTGCTGATTCCAAGTACACATTTCCCATCCACTCCCCATGTATAAATGAATGTGGTAGCAAGCTACAACCCACCCCTCCTTACACAAACACCAATTAAAACTACTAGGTAGATACATCATTCTTGGTTTGTCTTTTATTGAGTTCATTTTTTTTCCTTTTATGTCCCTCATTGTTGAGGGGAAGCATCAATGGAATTATTGACATGTCTAAGAATCCATGTGATCATGTGAGTTTGTTGGGGAGGTACCTGAATTGTGTCTCATTAATCAGTCACAAGGCTAGTCACCTCCTTTTGATGGTCCGGTGGCTGGTTCAACCCAGGCAATATCTTGTCGACACAAGAGGAACAATTGTAAATAAGATCCTAGAGGTGGGTGAGGAAAACAACAGGTCAGTTTGCAACTGAAATGATTTTACAATTTCCTCCCCACCATTTATTAACCTTCAGGTTGAACCACTCTAGTCTGGCACTCTCTGGACCGGTAACTTCCGTGGTTGGGCAGGATTTGAGTTAGCCGGATGTCCACTTATCATGTGTGTGGCCAAGTTTCCCGCAGTCCCATAATGTTTGTTTACAGCCACCAGTCCTGACTCTAACTATTCTGGGCTATTATTTTGCTCTAATTTACCCCTAAATGTCTTCTAAGAGCCCAGGTAGAACTGGTGTACACTAGGGAGTTATTTCAAAATAATAAGCGGAGCGTCCACACTACCAAGCCCCTTATTTCAAAATAACGGGCTGGTTATTTTGAAATCTGCACTCCTGCTTTCCTTGGGGAATACCACTTATTTTGAAATGGTTATTTTGAAATAGCAGTAGTGTGGGCATTCCACTGCTGCTATTTCAAAAATAAGTACTTCCCAGAGTAATTCGAAGTAATTATTCCCAGTGCTTCCTGGGGCTCTAAGTCGATGTACCATGTCCACATTAACGGAGCCTGCCTTGGACTAATTTTGAGGCTCCCCCGTAGTAGGGACACACTATTTCTATTTTGTTGTTGCGGGAGTTATTATTTCAAATTTAGTTATTTCGAAATAATTTCCTAGTGTCGATATGCCCTAAGCGGTGGAAGGATTGGTAATGCTGCTAGACAATATTGACCTTCCATGGTTCAGGAAATTCTCCGGGGGTATGTCTACACTACAATGTTAGTTCGAACTAACGGACGTTAGTTCGAACTAACATTCATAGGCACTACACTAGCGCTCCGCTAGTTCGAATTTAAATCGAACTAGCGGAGCACTTAGTTCGAACTAGGAAAACCTCATTTTACGAGGATTAAGCCTAGTTCGAATTTACTAGTTCGAATTAAGGGGTGTGTAGCCCCTTAATTCGAACTAGTGGGAGGCTAGCCCTCCCCAGGTTTCCCTGGTGGCCACTCTGGCCAACACCAGGGAAACTCTATGCCCCCCTCCCGGCCCCGGACCCCTTAAAGGGGCATGGGCTGGCTACGGTGCCCGTGCCAGGTGCAAGCCTGCCAGCACCCAGCCAGCAGACCCTGCACCTGGCACGGCACAGAGCCACCTACCCGATGTCCCCCAGCCCACCCCCTCTTCCCGGGACCAGGCTGGCGGCTCCCGGGAGCTTGCCCGGGACCGCAAGAGGCGGGCACCTTCCTGGACTAGTGCAGACATCGTGGACCTCGTCCACGATCTCCGCACTAGGCACAGGAAAGTGGCCGTCTAGGGCAGGAGAGCTGCCAGCCTGGCCACCCAGGACCAGGTGTGCATGAAAATCAAGGGGGTCCACTGAGACCCCCGACCCTGAGCCCTGAGCTTAGAATGGCCGTACTGGGTCAGACCAAAGGTCCATCTAGCCCAGTAGCCTGTCTGCCGACAGCGGCCAACCCTAGGGACCCTGGAGGGGATGGACCGAAGACAGTGACCAAGCTATTTGTCTCGTGCCATCCCTCTCCAGCCTTCCACAAACCTTGGGCAGGGACACCACTCCTACCCCCTGGCTAATACCACTCCATGGACCCAGCTTCCATGACTTAATCTCACTTCCCTTTAAACTCTGTTCTAGTTGTAGCCTTCGCAGCCTCCTGCAGCAAGGAGTTCCACAGGTTAACTATTTGCTTTGTGTAGAACAACTTTCTCTTACTGGTTTGAAGCCTGCTACCCATTCCTTTCGTTTGGTGTCCTCTAGTCCTTCTTTATGGGAACTAATGAAGAACTTTTCTTGATGCACCCTCTCCACCCCACTCCTGCTTTTAGAGACCTCTATCCTGTCCCCCTCCGTCTCCTCTTTTCTAAGCTGAACAGCCCCAGTCTCTGTAGCCTCTCTTTATCTGGGACCTGTTCCCAACCCCTGATCATGTTAGTTGCCCTCCCCTCTCCCAGCCTTTCTCTTCCCCTCTCCCACCTCCTTTCCCCAGTCTCCCCCAGTTTTGTTCAATAAAGAGAGATTCTGTTTTTGACCACACATTTTCTTTATTTTGTTCATCAGGAAGGGGGACTAGGGAAGGGTAAGTGGAAGGAGGTGAGGGAGGAATGGGGTACGAGCCCCCGATGGGGAGGACTGGGCTGGCTCTGCGGGCTTCTGGGGGTGGAAGCTCTCCTGCAGCCCCCCAATTTCCCCCTCTCCCCAGATGGCAGCCTGCGGCAAGTGCAGCCGGTCTGATGGCCGAGTGCTGTGATGTGCCCATGTGGGCACTCCGGGCACTCCAAGCCAGGACTGGTTTTCAAGCGGGGCACCCCTGAGAACTGTCTGTCCGGGGTGGGGGTCGGGTCCCTTTAAGCGCAGCCCTCGGCTAGCCTGAGACAGTATCTCCACGCTCTAAGTCCTCCTCTGATGCCCTGCCGGCACTGCTTCCGGCCATCCTTAAGCCCTGTTCAGGGTCCACTCAATGTGGACATGCTAGTTCGAATTAGCAAAACGCTCATTCAAACTAGTTTTTAGTTCTAGACGCGTTAGTTCGAATTAGCTTAGTTCGAATTAACTAATTCGAACTAAGTTAGTTCTAACTAACTCTGTAGTGTAGACATACCCTGATTCGGCACTGGTCAGGCCCCCAGGCTGCTGGACGAGAGAGGTTCAACTTGTACTCTATTAGAAAAATTAATGTGTGAGCCTGATCCCAAACCCACTGAAGTTATTGAGAATCTTTCCATTGACTTCACTGAGCTCTGTGTTAGACTCGCTGTGGAACGGACAGGCTCCAGGTTACAGGCTGAGCTCCTACCAGTTTCCAATGACTTAATGGAGCTTCTTGGATGCTCAGCACTTTGGAGAATTCAGCCATTTCTTTATGTGGACACATGGATTTAGGAGCTTCAATTTAGGGAGCCATTTTTTGGAAATCTTGTTCAGGAGGCCCCAGCCTGGATGCTGGAGGTGCACAGAGACATGTGGTGCTCTGTGCATTAAAGCAACGAGCACCTGCATTTTACACAAGGGTTTTGTCCAGCGGCTGGCCCATGCCAGCTGACATGCTCCTGCAGCTTGGGCTGTGGGACTGTTTCATTGCTATGTACGTTTCCGGACTTGGGCTGGAGCCTCTGCTGTGGGGCTGACTCACCTTGCCGTGTCCTAAAGTCGGCACCTGGAAGTCTAAGAAACATCCCTTATCCTGGCCAGTGGGAGCTGTGATCACCGGTACCTGTGGAGGCGCAGGTAAATATAGCGGCAGTGGCCCATTGGGGGCTGATCCTGGTGAACCGCCACCAGGTCCCATGGTCTTGTTCATGTCCTATGGCCATCCACTAGGAACAGTCTTGTGGAGCAGCCCCCAGGACTGGCCGTATTCCTGTCATGGCTCGTTGGCCCGTGCAATCTTCGAGGTAGAAGCAGTGCCACCGGTCTCTGCTGTTTCAATGAATTCCCTGAGGCAGGTGTTAAGGATCCCCAGGGATCCCCAGAGTAAAACCTGGAACTGTGGGACTGCTCTGCCCCCTTACCTCTCTATCCAGGGCTGTCTTTCAGTTCCCCACTAACGATAAGCATCAAATCCCTCCAAGTGCTGTTCACTCAGCCACCAGGGTATAGAGACGCGCCCAGCTAAATTTCCTGAATGTTGTCCAAGTCACTCATGAACTATACACAAGGAAACACTATGTATCTCTCAATTGCGTGAGCTCCATTTACACAGCTCAAGAGCCTGTCTTGAACAATTCAAGCTCATTAACTAGCTTGTCACTTCAAAGGAAAGGGGGCATGCACCAGCCTTTGTAATCTGAGCAGATTCCCTGAGCATTTTAGACAGACTCATTGGTACGAATAAAACATTAAAACAAGTGCCTACTACAGAAGATAGCTTTAAAGTGATCATACGTGGTAGGCATAAAGGGCAGAGAGAGTTACTTAAGAAAATAGAAAGTAATTGCACATTCTACATCCAAAGTAAGACTTCAATCAAACAGCTTCTCTCAACCCACTGGATGATGGGGGCATCTTATGGTTCTTAATATACAGGCTGAATTTCCTTCACAGCCTAGGACAATCTCCTCAGTTCAAAGTCTTTGTCTTCCCAGCATTCTTGTTGTCATGAGCACAGACAGGGACAAGAGAGGTGGTCTCATCATGTGACTTGTCCCTTCTTTTATACCCTCTGTCCTTGTGCCTGGAAAAATACTGGCCTGGGTGTGGTGGACCTTGGTGAATCACAGAGTTGAGCAATCCCCATTGTGGGATGATTGCACAACGATACCTTATAGAATCGTAAGTTTCTTCTTAACCATTCCCTGCCGGCCAATGACTCATGATGGGTGTTTAATGCCAGTTTGGGTCTGGGTCACTTCTTTTCTTGCCACTAGAGAACTAGCAATGAGTGACTCCCAAACCCACAACATATTTCAATAACCAGGGCTCGACAATTTGTGTAATCTACTCACCTGTGGTAAGTAGATTACATCCCAGAAAAGCTTGGTTCGGGCGATCTGCACATGTGCAGAACGCCGGACAGCACGGCTGGCGAGCAGGGCTTGCCGCGGCTTAGCGAGCGCTGTCAATATCCATAGAGCAAAATCTCAGAACTTCCTCCACACTAATGTACATGCTTTGGCAGAACAGTGAATTTCCACAGAACATGGCCTTTCAGATGATATCTTACATGTTGTGCTGTATGTGCAATATCACAACCAGTGCTTTTTTTGTTAAAAAAAAAAAGGTGCCGGTACTCCAGGGGAAAAGTTGTTGAGCTCTGATGACTGGAGGTGCTGGTACTGCATCTGGAGGTGCCGGTACTGAGTACTGGGCAGTACCATCACAAAAAAAAGCACTGATCACAACCATGTAAGAATTATGAATCTGGGGATTACAGGGTGCACAGTAAAGATAATGAATGTCAAGAAAGCAGACTAGCAAACTCAGGGAGTTGGTAGATAGGATCCCATGGGAAACAAGGCTAAGAGGAAAAACAATTGAAGACAGCTGCCAGTTTTTCAGAGACATTATTAAGAGCACAAGCAAATTATCCCACTGCATAGGAAAGTGGAAACTCGGTCAAATTACAAAGGATGAATACAAACAAATAACACAAGCATGTAGGGGCAAGGCATGTAGTAATGGGGGATTCGATCATTAGAAATATAGACGGCTGGGTTTGTGATGACCGTGAGAACTGTACAGTGGCTTGCCTGCCTGGTGCGAAGGTTGCTGATCTCTTGAGACATCTAGATAGATTTGTGTGTAGTGCTGGGGAAGAGCTGGTGATCATGGCACATGTAGGTACCAATGACACAGGGAAGGGTAGGAGAGAGGTTTTGGAGGCCAAATTTAGGCAAGTAGAAAGAGATCTAGGAAAGAGATTGAAATCCAGGACCAATATGGCAGCATTCTCTGAAATGCCTCCAGTTCCATGCGCAGGGCCAGGTAGGCAGGCAGAACTTCAGTGTCTCAATGTGTGGATAAGATGATGGTGTAGAAGAGAGGAGGGCTTTAGATTTATTAGGAACTGGGGAAACTTTTTCAAAAGGGAGAGCCTATACAGGAAAGATGGACTCCATCTAAACTAAAATGGAAAATGAAAAAGAGTCTAACACATTAGGAAATGGCAAACAGACAGTGACACATTTTTAAAGTACTTATACACAAATGCTAGAAGTCTAAATAATAAGATGGCTGAACTGGAGTGCCTCATATTAAAGGAGGATATTGATATAAGGGTATGTCTACACTACCCCGCTAGTTCGAACTAGCGGGGTAATGTATGCATACCGCACTTGCTAATGAAGCCCGGGATTTGAATTTCCCGGGCTTCATTAGCATAAGCGGGGAGCCGCCATTTTTAAATCCCCGCTGCTTCGAACCCCGTGTAACGCGGCTACACGGGGCTCGAACTAGGTAGTTCGGACTAGGGTCCTATTCCGAACTACCGTTACTCCTCGTGAAACGAGGTGTACCGGTAGTTCGGAATAGGCACCCTAGTCCGAACTACCTAGTTCGAGCCCCGTGTAGCCGCGCTACACGGGGTTCGAAGCAGCGGGGATTTAAAAATGGCGGCTCCCCGCTTATGCTAATGAAGCCCGGGAAATTCAAATCCCGGGCTTCATTAGCAAGTGCGGTATGCATACATTACCCTCCTAGTTCGAACTAGGAGGGTAGTGTAGACATACCCTAACAGGCATCACAGAAACTTGGTGGAATGAAAACAATCAATGGGACACAGTAGTACCAGGACACAAAATATATCAAAAGGACAGAACAGGTCATGCTGGTGGGAGAGGGGCACTATACGTGAATTAAAATGTAGAATCAAATTAAATAAAAATCTTAAATGAACCAAAATGTTCCATAGAATCTCTATGAATAATAATTCCATGCTCTAATAATAAGAATATAGCAGTCGCAATATATTACTGACTGCCTGACTAGGATAGTGATAGTGACTATGAAATGCTAAGGGAGATTAGACAGGCTATCAAAATAAAAAACTTGATAATAGTGGGGTATTTCAACTACCCCCATATTGCCTGGGTATACATCACCTCAGGACAGGATGCAGAGATAAAATTTCTTGATACCTTAAATGACTGCTTCTTGGAGCAGCTGGATCTGGAACCCACAAGGGGAGAAACTGTTCTTGATTTAGTCCTAAGTGGAGCACAGGATCTGGTTCAAGGGGTAAATGTAATTGGACTGCTTGGAAATACTGACCATAATGTAATAAAATTTAACTTCTCTGTGGTGGGAAAAATGACTCAGCAGCCCAGCCCTGTAGCATTTAATTTTAGAAAGGTGAACTACAGAAAAATGAGGAGGTTAGTTAAACAGAAATTAAAAGGTACAGTGACAAAAGTAAAATCCCTGCAAGCTGCATGGAAACTTTTCAAAGACACCATAATAGAGGCCCAACTTAAATGTATACTCCAAATTAAAAAAACACAGTAAGAGAAGCAAAAAAGTACCATCGTGGCTAAACAACCGAATAAAAGAAGCACTGAGAGATAAAAAGGCATTGTTTAAATAGTGGAAGTTACATCCTGGTGAGGAGGATAAAAAGGAACATAAACTCTATCAAATTAAATGTAAAAATACAATAAGAAAAGCCAAAAAGGAGTTTGAAGAACAGCTAGCCAAAAAATCAAAAAGTAATAGCAAAATGGTTTTTTAAGTGCATCAGAAGCAGGAAGCTGGCTAAACAACCAGTAGGGCCCTTGGATGATCGAGATGCCAAAGGAGCACTCAAAGACGATAAGTTCATTATGGAGAAGCTAAATGAATTCTTTGCTTCGGTCTTTACAGCTGAGGATGTTAGGGAGATTCCCAAACCTGAGCCATTCTTTTTAGGTGACAAATCTGAGGAATGTCCCAGATAGAAGTGTCATTAGAGGAGGTTTTGGAACAAATTGATAAACTTATTAGTAACAAGTCCCCAGGGCCAGATGGCATTCACCTCATTGCAGGAGGAGTAACGGTAGTTCGAATTAGGAGCTTTAATTCAAACTACCTAGTCCATGCTGCGTGTAGCCGCAGGCAGGGAATTCGAACTACGGGGCATTTAAAAATGGCGGTGCCCAGGATATTTAAATCCCGGGCTTCATGAATGCCTACAGTAGCCATCCTAGTTTGAACTAGGGTGGCAGTGTAGACATAAACTTAGAGTTCTTTGAGGGGGTCAACAAGCATGTGGACAAGGGGGATCCAGTGGCTCTAATGTACTTAGATTTCTAGAAAGCCTTTGACAAGGTCTCTCACCAAAGTCTCTTAAGTAAAGTAAACTGTCATGGGATAAGAGGGAAGGTCCTTTCATCGACTGAGAACTTGTTAAAAGACAGGAAACAAAGAGTAGGAGTAAATGGTCAGTTTTCAGAATGGAAAGATGTAACTAGTGGTGTCCCCCAAAGGTCCATACTGGGACCAATCCTATTCTATTTATAAATGATCTGGACAGAGGAGTAAACAGTGAGGTAGGAAAATTTGCATATGATACTAAACTGCTCAAGATAGTTAAGACGAAAGCAGACTGTGAAGAGCTTCAAAAAGATCTCACCAAACTAAGTGATTGGGCAACAAAACGGCAAATGACATTTAATGTTGATAAATGTAAAGTAATGAGCATTGGAAAAATAATCCCAACTATCCATACAATACGATAGGGACTGATTTAGCTACAACTATTCAAGAGAGAGAAAGACAGAGCTTGGAGTCAGTGTGGATAGTTCTCTGAAAAAAAAGCAAACAATGTTAGGAATAATTTAAAAAGAGATAGAGAATAAGACATAGAATATCTTATTGCCTCCATATAAAATCATGGTATGCCCATATCTTGAATACTGTGGACAGATGTGGTAATCTCGTTTAAAATAAGATATGTTGGCATTGGAAAAGGTTCAGAGAAGGGCAACAAAATGTTTAGGGGTCTGGACTGGGTCCCATATGAAGAGAGATTAAAAAGGTTGGGACTTTTCAGCTTAGAAAAGAGGGGTATGTCTACACTACCCTCCTAGTTCGAACTAGGAGGGTAATGTAGGCATACTGCACTTGCAAATGAAGCCCGGGATTTGAATTTCCCGGGCTTCATTTGCATAAGCGGGGAGCCGCCATTTTTAAAACCCCGCTGGTTCGAACCCCGTGCAGTGCGGCTACACGGGGCTCAAACTAGGTAGTTCGAACTAGGATTCCTATTCCGAACTACCGGTACACCTCGAAATTCAAATCCCGGGCTTCATTTGCAAGTGCGGTATGCCTACATTACCCTCCTAGTTCGAACTAAGAGGGTAGTGTAGACATACCCAATGGGAAGAGGGGAAGAAAAATAACAATTAAGAAAGGGATAGAAAATAAGAGACAGAATATCTTACTGCCCCTGTATAAAACTATGGTACGCCCACATCTTGAATACTGTGTAGAGATGTGGTCTGCTCACTTCAAAAAAGATATTTTGGCCTTGGAAAGGGTTCAGAAAAGGGCAACTAAAATGATTAGAGGTTTGGAACGGGTCCCATATGAAGAGAGGTTAAAGCGACTGGGACTTTTCAGTTTAGAAAATAGGAGACTGAGGGGTGATATGATAGAGGTATATAAAATCTTGAGTGGTGTGGAGAGGGCGGATACAGAAAAGTTATTTATTAGTTTCCATAATAGAAGAACTAGAGGACACCAAATGAAATTAATGGGTAGCAGATTTAAAACTAATAAAAGAAAGTTCTTCTTCACACAGTGTGTAGTCAACCTGAGGAGGCTGTGAAGGCTAGGACTATAACAAAGTTTAAAGAGAAGCTAGATAATTTCCTGGAGGTTAGGTCCATAAAAGGCTATTATCCAGGGGATAGAATTGGTGTCCCTGGCCTCTGTTTGTCAGAGGATGGAGAAGGATGGCAGGAGACAAATCGCTTGATCATTGTCTTCGGTTCACCCTCTCTGCACACCTGGTGCTGGCCACTGTTGGCAGACAGGCTACTGGGCTAGATGGACCTTTGGTCTGACCCGGTACGGACGTTCTTATGTTCTTAACAAAGAATGAAAAAAATCCTTGGCTGGATAGCCTTGCATCTAGATGCCTCCGATAGTAAAAGTTTATTAAAAATGATGATTTAATAGGGGTTGTAGTTCTTCAGGAAAAAACATGGCTAACATAAAACAAAGCTAAGCTGTGAGCAAGATGCCGGCCCTAGCTCACAGAGGTCATTATGACCTGTGCGTTTAGTTGAAGTTAGATATAAGAAAGTTCAGATAATATAATACAGTGAACTTGAGAGCAGTCCTCGGAAGCCATCTTGGGAGAGACGTTTTCCTGACATTTTTACTTAAGTTTTGCTAGAGCTAGTCTATCACTGATTACGCAATACCACCTCCAAATATAGGTAAATATCTGGGATGTTCTAACCCCCCCATTGTTTCTGTCTATACGTGCTATAACCTAATAAACAGTGACAGTAGACAAAAACGTGCTTACTTGCATTATCCTGAGATCTGACAGAATTGCTGAGTTCCTGTTGATTTATTTCGTACTCCTTCTGGAGTGAAATAGTTCTTCGTCGAGGTCATTCAAAATGACCTTAGCAAGTTAGAGAAATGGTCAGAGGTAAACAGGATGAGGTTTAATAAAGAGAAATACAAAGTGCTCCACTTAGGAAGGAACAATCAGTTCCATACATACAAGATGGGAAGCGACTGTCTAGGAAGGAGCATGGCGGAAAGGGATCTAGGGGTCATAGTGGACCACAAGTTGAATATGAGTCAACAGTGTGATGCTGTTGCAAAAAAAGCAAATATGATTCTAGGTTGTATCAACAGGTGTGTTGTAAGCAAAACTCGTGAAGTCATTCTGCCGCTCTACTCTGCACTAGTTAGGCCTCAGCTGGAGTATTGTGTCCAGTTCTGGGCGCCACATTTCAAGAAAGATGTGGAGAAATTGGAAAGGGTACAGAGAAGAGCAACAAGAATGATTAAAGGTTTAGAGAACATGACCTATGAAGCCAGGCTTCATGAACTGGGCTTGTTTAGTTTGGAAAAAAGAAGATTAAGGGGGGACATGATAGCGGTTTTCAAATATCTAAAAGGGATTTGTTCCTCTTGGTTACTGAGGACAGGACAAGGAGTAATGGGCTTAAAGTGCAGCAGGGGAGGTTTAGATTGGACATTAGGAAAAAATTCCTAACTGTCAGGGTGGTCAAATATTGGAATAAATTGCCAAGGGAGGTGGTGGAATCTCCCTCTCTGGAGATATTTAAGAACAGGTTAGATAGACATCTGTCAGGGATGGTGTAGACGGAGCTTGGTCCTGCCTTGAGGGTGGGGGGGCTGGACTCGATGACCTCTTGAGGTCCCTTCCAGTCCTATTATTCTATGATTCTATGAGTAGTGTCTCCGAGGGTGCTCCACTCGAGGTGCTGGGCTCGTCTCGGTGCCGCAAACGGAGAAACTTTCCTAGCAGTAGCCCTGCCGGCCTGCGCATGCGCTCCTGCTGCCTCGCGCCGTTCAAGCCATTACAGCTGAGCGCGGGCTGGCTCGTCAATTTCCTTTCAACCAGCCTCAGATGGACCTAGGACGTGCTCCCTCTCTGGCCTGAGGAGAAAAGGGAGTTTTACTTTAGAGTTGCTAATTGCCACTTGGCAGTTTATAGTTAGTGTGTTTGTTAATAGTTAGTAGTTAGTTAGTTTCAAAATCTCTTTTTTCCGTCCTAAGTTATAGTTGTGTTAGTAGCCTTAAAAAAAACAAAAAACAAAAAACTGTTTATTGTGCTGACAATCTACAAGGACTATGCCTGGGTTTAAGAAATGTGTGCAGTGTCAGGATTCCATGCCCGACTCAGACGGGCACTCGCGCTGTGTCAAATGCCTGGGGGATGGGCACATTCCGACGAAGTGTCCTCACTGCATGAAACTGACAGCACGTGCTAGACGCGATCGCAAAATGCGGCTAAGAGTTCTTTTATTCAATAAAGCCCTCCAGGCTGAGTCTAGTGCTCCGTCTCCTGCCAACCCCGGGACTCACTCGGCTCGTTCACCAACTAAAGAGCCCAACAAGTCCAGTGAACTACCTCAGTGACGAAGCGCGGGGGACAGACCGGGTACCTCTCGCTCCTTGTCAAGGCACCCGACAGACAAGACGGGCAAAGGCCGTAGGGCCTCAGCCCCTAGTCTTCCCCGTCCCAAAGACCCAATCCGGCTTCCTTGTAAAGGGCCACGGGCAGAATCGGCGCCGGCAACTGCTCTAACAGCCGTCTTACAGCCAGCAATGGCGGCCCCGGCACCAGCTGATGCCACGCATGCGCAGCCGATCGTGATCCTGCCGGCACCCATGCCGGCGGCGCCGGCTGCTGGGACCTTGGTCCCCACGGTGCCGCAAGCACCAGTGTCGACCCCTGCACCGCAGGTGAGCATCGGCACCGCACAGCCCTCTGCACCGCAGCCTCCTCCGGCACCGGCACAGCTTCCAGCTCCCACGGCACCGCTGATTCAGCAGGGCAGCTATTCGACCGGGGCTACACCACTCCAAACGGCACCGTCTTCCCCCATTGATCATTCGGTGCTGACTGAGTCCCTACACAGGTCAAGGTGTGTCCGAACTCCTTCCCTCACGCCTTACCGAGCTGGTTTCTCTCCGGATCCCTGGTCTGCAGCTTCATCTTGTTCGGAGAACTGCCATGCTTCCCATTATGGCTCCACTAGGGATCACTACCATAGATCATCTCGTCGATCACCTCATCGATCATGTCATCACTACCGCTGCCTCGATGAACGGCACTACTCCTGCTATTCTCGTTCTCTGTCCCGTCTTTCTGGCAGATCTATCTCACCGAGATCCTCGAGACGCTCGAGATATTCACACAGATACGATGTGCCCAGAGCCTACTCTCCCAGGAGCCCCTCGGCGCACCGTCAGAGATATGATCATTACTATGATGACCGCCTACCTTCTCATAGCACGCGATATCCGCGCGCACGGTCTCCCTGACACACTAGTCCAGTGCCTCTGCTTCACGCTCCTTCGCCAGCCGTTCCATCAGCACCTGCGGAGGACATTGTCTCAGTTTCGAATCAGGACGAGCATGAGGACAACTATACACCGAACAGGGAACCACAGACCCCTGGGTCTCTGGCCAACCATTCATCATCATCTCCGGACGGTGCTGTCTTCCTTGGGGAGCTATCTCCCACGGAAGATCATAAACAATTTCAAGAGCTCTTTGCAAGGGTTGCGCAGTCTCAGGGTATTCAGACTATGGACGTACAGCAAAAGCAACACCCCTTGTTAAAGAACCTGCAGTCATCACAGAAATCGAAACTGGCTCTGCCCTTTGATGAAGCGATCTTGGAAATCGCAAATGATATATGGCAGACCCCTGCTGCCTCTTTACTGACTAACAAGAGGTCAGATAAGAAGTATTTCATAAACCAAAAGGGTATGGACTTTTTGTTTACACATCCCCAGCCCAACTCCCTCGTTATGGACGCCGCCCAACAGAGATCAAAGACGGCTCAAAATAAAAATACTGCAAGTGACAAAGAGGCTAAGCGCCTGGACATTTTAGGTAGAAAAGTATACTCTTCTGCCACTTCAATTCTCTGAATCTGTAATTACCCGGCTCCCCTCGCGAATCATGACTTTGACAATTATTCGAAATTAGTCCCTCTTTTAGAGCACCTACCAGACTCTTAGGCTGTGTCCAGACTCCATGCCTCCGTCGACGGAGGCATGTAGATTAGCCAGATCGGAAGAGGGAAATGAAGCCGCGATTAAAATAATCGCGGCTTCATTTAAATTTAAATGGCTGCCCCGATCTGCCGATCAGCTGTTTGTCGGCAGATCGGGAGAGTCTGGACGCGATGCCCCGACAAAGAAGCCTTTCTTCATCGACACAGGTAAGCCTCGTGAAACCAGGCTTACCTGTGTCGATGAAGAAAGGCTTCTTTGTCGGGGCATCGCGTCCAGACTCTCCCGATCTGCCGACAAACAGCTGATCGGCAGATCGGGGCAGCCATTTAAATTTAAATGAAGCCGCGATTATTTTAATCGCGGCTTCATTTCCCTCTTCCGATCTGGCTAATCTACATGCCTCCGTCGACGGAGGCATGGAGTCTGGACACAGCCTAAGTGCCAAATCTTAAGGGCAGTAATACAGGAGGGCTATGCAACGGCCAGAACAGCATTGCAGATTGCCCTGGACACAGCTGATACAGCAGCTAGGGCCACAGCTACTGCTATAGTTATGCGTCGTGGGTCCTGGTTACACCAAGCCGCTGCTCCGAAAGAGTTGTTAAACAAGATAGAAGACTTACCCTTTGATCGCCAGTCTCTCTTTGCCCAGTCCTCTGATCAGGTGTTCCACTCGGGCAAAGACTCCCGTATGACACTTAAAACGCTTGGGATGTATACGCCTCCGTATAAGCGTAAGAGGTATGCCCTATAACAAACAGAGACCCTTCTCTTATGCAACATTCCGTGCCAAGCCATATGAGCAGCAGAGGCCAAGACAACGCCAACAGAAATGAAGACCACAGCCTGGCAAAACATCTGGTCACCAGCAGGGCCGGCAACAAGTTTGATGCCTCGGTCGAGGGACTGTGTACCACCCCTTTGCTGGGAGCGTCACACAACCAGAGAGCTTTGTTCCATCATTGGCTAAGACCTTATCAGCATCGCTGGTCTCTGATTTCCACCGACCGCTGGGTCACCGACATAGTTGTTTCAAGATATGCCATCCCTTTCAACTCAATCCCCCCCCACTCCCCTTCCTCCCCGTCCCTTTTCAGGGACCCCTCTCACGAGAATCTTCTACAGCAAGAGGTGCTTCGACTACTTACTATAGGAGCAGTGGAGAGGGTACCCATTCAGTTTCGGGGGAGAGGCTTCTATTCCCGGTACTTCCTCACCCAGAAGAAATCAGGAGGTTGGAGGCCTATCCTGGACCTACGTCGACTCAACCGTTACCTGCAGAAACAAAAATTCAAAATGGTCACATTAGCATCCATCATTCCGGCTCTCGACTTACAGGACGCTTATTTCCACATAGCGATTCATCCGGCTCACAGGCGATTCCTTCGCTTAGTGGTGGGTTCAGACCATTACCAATACCGAGTGTTACCCTTCGGCCTGTCAGCAGCGCCACGGGTGTTTTCCAAAACCCTGGCGGTGGTAGCTGCCTACCTTTGATGCCTCAACATCACAATCTTCCCGTACCTCGACAATTGCCTACTAAAGGCTCCTACTCACGAGGAGACTACATGGGCAGTGACCACTACCACATCGGTGTTCGAGGCTTTGGGACTCATAATCAACTTCGGCAAATCATCCCTGACACCGAGTCAGGACTTGGAGTTTATCGGCGCAAGGCTCGATGCACGGAGTGCAAGGGTATATTTACCCACAACAAGGTTCGAGTTGATTCGGGATCTGGTGCAGATGGTGTCAATTGCCCCCAGATCCCGCATACTTACGTGTTTACAGCTGCTTGGACATATGGCTGCCACCACATATGTGGTGTCACATGCGAGACTTCACCTACGCAGCCTCCAACATTGGCTTTTCACGGTGTACACACCGGGGTACACACCGTGAACAAAACAGTATCCATCCCCAAACATGTCAGGACTTCACTAGCATGGTGGGACAACCCCAAAAATCTGTTATCAGGGGTCCCCTTCCACGCACAAAGGCCCGTGGTGCAAATCACAATGGATGCTTCTTTGATCGGTTGGTGGGCCCATCTGCAAGACCATTGAGTTCAGGGGCTCTGGACGTCACAAGAGTCCCTTCGACACATAAATTTCCTCGAACTGCGAGCTGTATTCAACACATGCAGGCACTTCCTCCAGAGGATTCGGGGTCTTGCAGTCCACATTCTCACTGACAATATATGCACGGTGTACTATATCAACAGGCAAAGCGGGGCACGTTCACGATCCCTTTGTGCGGAGGCCATACGGCTGTGGAACTGGGCGATCCATCACGATGTAACCCTTACCGCATCGTACCTTCCAGGCAAAGACAATATCATAGCCGATGCCCTCAGCAGACATTTCCTTCCCCAGCACGAGTGGGATTTACACAACAAAGTGGTTCGAGGTCTTTTCCATCTCTGGGGGTTCCCGAGTATAGACCTCTTTGCCACGCGTCACAACAAAAAGTGTCATCATTATTGCTCACGAGCGGGTGTAGGCACGAATTCCTTGGGAGATGCTCTCCTGCTTAATTGGGGTCATCATCAGCTACTCTATGCGTTTCCACCTCTCCCTCTCATTCCAAGGGCGCTAGAGAAGATAGCGATGGAGGGCGCAACAGTGATATTCATAGCACCCTTTTGGCCCCGACAGACCTGGTTGACGCAATTGTCGAGAATGTTGGTTGCTCGGCCGCGACAACTACCACTGCTGCCCAATTTGCTGTCTTAACGGCACGGTTTGATGGTACATACGAGCATCAAGCGCATGCACCTCACGGCATGGCTCCTAACTGGTTCCAGCTGCCAGAAATGACGTGCTCTCAAGAGGTAAAACATGTACTGATAAATAGCAGACGCCATAGCACCCGCAAGTCCTACACTTACAAATGGCATCAATTCCAAATGTGGTGCCTGGAGAGGGGCTTTGACCCTCTCTCTTTACCGATACAGCAAGCTTTGGACTACATCTGCCACCTGAAGGCAGAGGGGTTAGCAAATGCTTCATTGAAAGTTCACTTGGCAGCAATCTCAGCCTTCCACCCTCCCTTCGAGGGACATTCGTTGTTCACTCACCCGTTAGTTAAAAGATTCCTAAAGGGGCTCGAGAATCTATATCCGACCTACACGTCCCCGCTGGAGCTGTGGGACTTAGACTTGGAACTGAATGCGCTAACTCGTCCACCCTTTGAGCCGTTAGCAACTTGCGACTTGCGCATGCTCACGGTGAAAGTGTCATTCCTTCTGGCAATTACATCAGCTTGCCGAGTTAGTGAATTGGCAGCTCTTTCGGCCGATACACCATACACAGTTTTTTCTGCACAGGGGATGATACTTTGCGTCCACCCCCCATTCCTTCCGAAGGTAAATTCCCCCTTCCATATAAATGAGCCCATAAGCCTGCCAACATTCTATCCAAAACCTCATTCTTCGCCAGAAGACTCACGTCTACATACCCTCAATGTCAGACAGGCACTGGCTTTCTACCTGCACAGAACACGTGCCTTCAGGAAGTCGCAGCATCTTTTTGTAGCTACGGCGGAACGTTCTAAAGGCCAACAGCTTTCCACATAACGTATTTCCAACTTGATTACCTCCTGCGTCATACGTTATGCCCTACAGCACGAACCCTTACCAGCACGGCCTCGCGCTCATTCCACCAGAGGCATGGCTGCATCTACTGTGTACCTTAAAGGGGTATCCTTGTAGGACATATGCCGTGCAGCAACTTGGTTGTCTGCTCTCACCTTCGCCAAGCACTATGCCCTTGAAGAATGATTCAGGGGTGGCGCAAGCAGTCTTGACCACAGCACAGAGACCATAAATCCGAAGCACGCCAATAGTGCTGGACCACCGCTGTGTACTCACCTCGAGTGGAGCACCCTCAGAATCAATAATTCTGGAGTAACTGAAGAAAGGTCTGAAGTAAATAGGATGAAATTCAATAAGGACAAATGCAAAGTGCTCCACTTAGGAAGGAAAACACTACTCAACGAAGAAGAGAGAGTTACCCTGTGCAGTAACGTCTGTTCTTTGAGATGTGTGTCCCCATGGGTGCTCCATGACCCACCCTCCTCCCTGCTTCGAAGCTTCTGTTTATCTCTTTTCAGATGCTTCCAGTTGGGAGGAAACTGACGAGCTGGCCCGCGCTCAGCTGTAACGGCTCGAACGGCGCGAGGCAGCAGGAGCGCATGCGCGGGCTGGCAGGGCTACTGCTAGGAAAGTTTCTCCGTTTGCGGTGCCGGGACGAGCCCAGCACCTCGAGTGGAGCACCCACGGGGACGCACATCTCGAAGAACAGACGTTACTACACAGGGTGAGTAACTCTCTCTTATGTATGCCTCTCTTGGGGGTTCTGACAACCCCAGGTGAGAATGAAAGATGGGAGAAATTCCAGAAGACTGAAAAAGGGCAAAAATAGTCCTGCTCTTTAAGAAGAGAAATAAGCGCAACCCAGAGGACTACAGACCAGTCAGCTTAACCAGCTCAACTTCTGTATCTGTAAAGACAATGAAGGAAATAATTAAGCAATCAATTTGCAAACATCTAGAAGATAATAAGATAAGTAACAGTCAGCATGGATTTGTCAAGAACAAATCATGTCAAACAATCCTGAAAGCTTTCCGTCACAGGATAACAAGCTTTGTGGATAAGGAGGGAGTGGCAGCTGAGTTCTATCTAGAATTTAGTCTTGCACAATCTTCTCATTAACAAATTAGGGAAATACAACCTAAATGGGGCTACTGTAAGGTGGATGCATAACTGGCTGGACAACTGTTCTCAGAAAGTAGTTATCAATGGTTTTCAGTCATGCTGGAAGGGCATAACAGGTGGGGTCACACAAGGGTCTGTTCTGGGTCCAGTTCTGTTCAATATCTTCGTCAATGTAGACAATGGCATAAAGAGGTTATAGAGTCTGTGGATGATACCAAGCTGGAGGGATTGCAAGTGTTTTGGAAGATAGAGTCATAATTGAAAATAATTCTGGAGTAACTGGAGAAAGGTCTGAAGTAAATAGGATGAAATTCAATAAGGACAAATGCAAAGTGCTCCACTTAGGAAGGAAAACATACAAAAAGGGAAGTGACTGTTTAGGAAGGCGTACACAGAAAGGGATCTAGGGGTCATAGTGGACCACAAGCTAAATATGAGTCGGTGTGACACTATTGCCAAAAAAAAAGTGACCAACATTCTCAGATATACTAGCAGGAGTGTTGTGAGGAAGACATGACTAGACATCAAGTGGAGCACTATGTCATTTTTGGCACCTCAGTTCAGGAAGGATGTGGACAGATTGGAGAAAGTCCAAAGAAGAGGAACACAAATTACTAATGGTCTAGAAAATGATCTGCGAGGGAAGATTGGGAAGAAGGGGGTTTGTTTAGTCTGGAAAAGACTGACGACAGTTTGCAAGTACATGAAAGAATGGTACAAGGAGGAGGGAGAAAAATTGTTCTCAACCTATGAGGACAGGACAAGAAGCAATGGGCTTACATTGAAGCAAGGGAAGTTCATCTCGTCCACCCTTCCAGTTGAAGGAAAAGGTCCAGGTAGTGATCATCAAATTGAGGAAATAAATGCGTGGTTGTGCAGGTAGTGTCAGAGAGAGGGCTTTGGTTTCTTTGACCATGGGACACTGTTCTGGGCACAAGGATTGTTAGGAAGAGATGGGATCTACCTAACCAAGAGAGGAAGGAGCATCTTTGCGGGCAGGCTTGCAAACCTAGTGAGGAGGGCTTTAAACTAGGTTCATTGGGGGACGGTGACCAAAGCCCACAGGTAAGTGAGGAAGTAGGACATAGAGAAGAATCGCAAGGAGGAACGAGCAACAAACGAGGACCCTTGATTCGGATGGAGAAGGTAGGGCTATCAATTTATCTAAGGTGTTTGTACACAAATGCAGGAAGCCTGGGAAACAAACAGGAAGAATTAGAAGCCCTGGCCCAGTCAGAGAATATGATTGTGATTAGAATAACGGAGACTTGGTGGGATGACTCGCATGACTGGAGCACTGTCATGGAAGGGTATAAACTGTTCAGGAAGAACAGGCAGGGGATAAAAGGAGGAGGAGCTGCATTGTATGTAAGAGAGCAGTATGATTGCTTTGAGCTCCAGTATTTAGAGAGAGAAAAGACTGTTGAGAGTCTATGGATTAAGTTTAAAGGTGGAAGCAACAGGGAGTGATGATTCTGCAAACATGATTCTGGGATGCATTAACAGGTGTGTTGTGAGCAAGACACAAGAAGTCATTCTTCCACTCTACTCTGTGCTGGTTAAGCCTCAGTTGGAGTATTGTGTCCACTTCTGGGCACCGCATTTCAAGAAAGATGTGGAGAAATTGGAGAGGGTTCAGAGAAGAGCAACAAGAATGATTAAAGGTCTAGAGAACATGAGCTATGAGGGAAGGCTGAAGGAATTGGGTTTGTTTAGTTTAGAAAAGAGAAGACTGAGGGGGGACATGAGAGCCGTTTTCAGGTATCTAAAAGGGTGTCATGAGGAGGAGGGAGAAAACTTGTTCATCTTGGCCTCTGAGGATAGAACAAGAAGCAATGGGCTTAAACTGCAGCAAGGGAAGTTTAGGTTGGATGTTAGGAAAAACCTAAAAAAAGTTCCTAACTGTCAGGGTAGTTAAACACAGGAATAAATTGCCCAGGGATGTGGTGGAATCTCTATCTGTGGAGATATTGAAGAGTAGGTTAGATAACTAAGTCCTTAGTTCAAGTTAACTGTTACACTTCGTGTACGGACTGTGAGACAGTCATGTGCATTGTAATCAGGAGCTGATGCAAGGGGCAGAGCATGCAGAAGTCAAGCAATATGGGGTGAAATCCATGGGAGTTTTGCCATTGACTGCAGTAGGGCAGGATTTTGCCTTGCAGCTCATTTAGCTGAATTATTGTTTTCTCTTCCCAAACACCTTTCACAATCTTGCCCACCCTAGTCAACGTTCAACATGCAGCTCTGAAAAGTTGACATTAAAATAGCAATAGGAACACAGGAACTCAGTGGCAATTTCTGATTATTGCTGCCCATAGAAAATGTTAAAGACCTTGAAGGAGAACTTAAAAGATCGTCACAATTAAGTTCTGAAAGGCTGAGCAGAGCAATACTACATGATAAATTGGCCCTTTCTGCTGCCTGATACTAGAGAGCCCAGCTCTTCAGAGTGCTCCGTGCACTTGGTAAAAGCAGCCCAAGGATTACTGTACTTATAGTGTTTGCTTGAATGTAATTTCCCAAACGTTTTTCTCTTTACTGTGCCAGTTTGCCTCTAATTGCAGATATAACAAAATGCCTCAAGCATATTTATTCACTTGAGTTTTATGTTAGTTACTTGATATAAAATTGTTAATAACAGCGCGCAGGGAAGGAGCAGGATTGCATTTGAGAAATAGGCAACTGAAGACCACATGGTTTAAAATTTTGCTTAACGGCCCATGTTGTGTTTGGTAGACATGTTCGTCTCCCTTTCCCCGCATTGAATGCTACAGAAGCAAAGGGAGAGAGGGCATTGTTTAACTCGGGCGTTTGGGGTTAACAAGGGTGGGTACAATTCAGTCACTCAGCTGAAAGGAGTTCATACTCAGGGTGAGACGAATGCTTTTGTTTTTAAAGGTGAGGCTTGATTTTTAGAGCTCCGTGGCCTTACTCCTCACTGAGCCAGGAGGTTTATTTCAGATGTTCAGAACGTCACCGCTGGAGGAGTGTGGCGCTGAGATGAAAGTTATGGGACTACAGGTTGAAATTCTTCACCGGGATTCTCTGGTCTGGCAACATCCAGGGTCCGGCACAGATGTTCAGGACCAGAGAGTCCTGGTGGGGGACCAGCAGCAAGGACCCCTGCAGAGCTGGCAGGGTGGCAGGCTGCCCATAGGGAGCTGACAACAAAGCTGCCCAGCAGGGTCGGGAAACTTGATGCGTGGCTGCACGGTGGGGGATGGAGCCACATACTAGGGCTCCAGGACCGCTGGACAGCCCCGGAGCCCCAGCGTGAGGTTCTGAGCCCTGCCAGGTAGCTACACGTTAGGGCTCCGGGACCCACTGGGCAGCCACGCATTAGGGCTCTGGGACCATCGGGCAGCCACGCGCTAGGGCTCTGGGACCCACTGGGCAGCCACGCACTAGGGCTCTGGGACCATCGGGCAGCCAGGCACTAGGGCTCTGGGACCATCGGGCAGCCACGCACTAGGGCTCTGGGACCCACTGGGCAGCCACGCACTAGGGCTCCAGGACCCACTGGGCAGCCACGCACTAGGGCTCTGGGACCACAGGTCCGGCAGAAGGTGGGGAGCTGGCTAGGAGGTCAGTGGGCTGGTGCAGCACATGGTGATGGCTGCCCAGCGGGTCCCAGAGCCCTAGTGCGTGGCTGCCCAGTGGGTCCTGGAGCCCTAGTGCGTGGCTGCCCAGTGGGTCCCGGAGCCCTAGTGCCTGGCTGCCCAGCGGGTCCCGGAGCCCTAGTGCCTGGCTGCCCAGTGGGTCCTGGAGCCCTAGTGCGTGGCTGCCCAGTGGGTCCCAGAGCCCTAGTGCGTGGCTGCCCAGTGGGTCCTGGAGCCCTAGTGCGTGGCTGCCCAGTGGGTCCCAGAGCCCTAGTGCGTGGCTGCCCAGCGGGTTCTAGAGCCTTAGTGCATGGCTGCCCAGTGGGTCCTGGAGCCCTAGTGCCTGGCTGCCCAGCGGGTCCTGGAGCCCTAGTGCCTGGCTGCCCAGTGGGTCCTGGAGCCCTAGTGCCTGGCTGCCCAGCGGGTCTGGAGCCCTAGTGCCTGGCTGCCCAGTGGGTCCCAGAGCCCTAGTGCCTGGCTGCCCAGTGGGTCTGGAGCCCTAGTGCCTGGCTGCCCAGTGGGTCCCAGAGCCCTAGTGCCTGGCTGCCCAGTGAGTCTGGAGCCCTAGTGCCTGGCTGCCCAGCAGGTCCCGGAGCCCTAGTGCCTGGCTGCCCAGTGGGTCCCGGAGCCCTAGTGCCTGGCTGCCCAGTGAGTCTGGAGCCCTAGTGCCTGGCTGCCCAGCGGGTCCCGGAGCCTAGTGCCTGGCTGCCCAGCGGGTCTGGAGCCCTAGTGCCTGGCTGCCCAGCGGGTCCCAGAGCCCTAGTGCGTGGCTGCCCAGCGGGTCCCAGAGCCCTAGTGCATGGCTGCCCAGCGGGTCCTGGAGCCCTAGTGCCTGGCTGCCCAGTGGGTCCTGGAGCCCTAGTGCCTGGCTGCCCAGTGGGTCTGGAGCCCTAGTGCGTGGCTGCCCAGCGGGTCCTGGAGCCCTAGTGCCTGGCTGCCCAGTGGGTCCTGGAGCCCTAGTGCGTGGCTGCCCAGCGGGTCCCAGAGCCCTAGTGCCTGGCTGCCCAGTGGGTCCTGGAGCCCTAGTGCCTGGCTGCCCAGTGGGTCCCAGAGCCCTAGTGCCTGGCTGCCCAGTGGGTCTGGAGCCCTAGTGCCTGGCTGCCCAGTGGGTCTGGAGCCCTAGTGCCTGGCTGCCCAGCGGGTCTGGAGCCCTAGTGCCTGGCTGCCCAGTGAGTCTGGAGCCCTAGTGCCTGGCTGCCCAGTGGGTCTGGAGCCCTAGTGCCTGGCTGCCCAGTGGGTCTGGAGCCCTAGTGCCTGGCTGCCCAGCGGGTCCCGGAGCCCTAGTGCGTGGCTGCCCAGCGGGTCCCGGAGCCCTAGTGCCTGGCTGCCCAGCGGGTCTGGAGCCCTAGTGCCTGGCTGCCCAGTGGGTCTGGAGCCCTAGTGCCTGGCTGCCCAGTGGGTCTGGAGCCCTAGTGCCTGGCTGCCCACCGGGTCCCGGAGCCCTAGTGCCTGGCTGCCCAGCGGGTCCCGGAGCCCTAGTGCCTGGCTGCCCAGCGGGTCTGGAGCCCTAGTGCCTGGCTGCCCAGCGGGTCCCGGAGCCCTAGTGCGTGGCTGCCCAGTGGATCTGGAGCCCTAGTGCCTGGCTGCCCAGTGGGTCTGGAGCCCTAGTGCCTGGCTGCCCAGCGGGTCTGGAGCCCTAGTGCCTGGCTGCCCAGCGGGTCCCGGAGCCCTAGTGCGTGGCTGCCCAGCGGGTCTGGAGCCCTAGTGCCTGGCTGCCCAGTGGGTCCTGGAGCCCTAGTGCCTGGCTGCCCAGTGGGTCCCAGAGCCCTAGTGCCTGGCTGCCCAGCGGGTCTGGAGCCCTAGTGCCTGGCTGCCCAGCGGGTCCCGGAGCCCTAGTGCCTGGCTGCCCAGCGGGTCCTGGAGCCCTAGTGTGTGGCTGCCCAGCGGGTCCCGGAGCCCTAGTGCCTGGCTGCCCAGTGAGTCTGGAGCCCTAGTGCCTGGCTGCCCAGCGGGTCCCGGAGCCCTAGTGCCTGGCTGCCCAGTGAGTCTGGAGCCCTAGTGCCTGGCTGCCCAGCGGGTCCTGGAGCCCTAGTGCGTGGCTGCCCAGCGGGTCTGGAGCCCTAGTGCCTGGCTGCCCAGCGGGTCCTGGAGCCCTAGTGCCTGGCTGCCCAGTGGGTCTGGAGCCCTAGTGCCTGGCTGCCCAGCGGGTCTGGAGCCCTAGTGCCTGGCTGCCCAGCGGGTCTGGAGCCCTAGTGCCTGGCTGCCCAGCGGGTCCTGGAGCCCTAGTGCCTGGCTGCCCAGTGGGTCTGGAGCCCTAGTGCCTGGCTGCCCAGTGAGTCTGGAGCCCTAGTGCCTGGCTGCCCAGTGAGTCTGGAGCCCTAGTGCGTGGTTGCCCAGCGGGTCCCGGAGTTGTGGCACATGGCTGCCCTGCAGGGCTGGGAACCCCGGCAGTGATGGCTGCCCAGTGGGGTTAGCAGGGCAGTAGAGCCAGCAGGAGGTGGGGAGCTGACTGGGAGGCCAGCAGGCCAGGTTATGGGGGCCAATGGCAGGAGTCCAAAAATGACCTCCCCTGGTCCTGCAAAATCCCTCCTCTGGGAATGCTCTGCCCGAGGGTGCTGGACCAGCAAGGTCCCATCTGTCGTTGCTAGCTGAGCCAGCTGCACGTGGCTATTCATTGGTGGTCTGATGCTTGGCTCCTATGTTTGGCTGGGCACCCTCAACTCCCACTGACTTCAATAGGAGGGGAGGTTGTTCAGCACTGTGCAGGGTTGGGCCCTTGACCAATGACTCTGGAATTGGGCCACACAGGGCTGCTGGGAACCGCTTCCTGCTGATGAGGGCTTGTTCCTGCTTTGCAGGCTGTGCCCAGGTCCTTGCAAGCACAAAGACTAGCCGGCAGCTCAGGGTGGCATGCCGGGGATGGAACATGGAGTAAGGTCTGTCGGGAGTGTGCGTGCCCCAGTGTGGTTTTAGCAACTGACCCTGCCTTTCCATTTCCACCCAGGTCAGCTTGACTTTGAGTGTTTGGATTATCAAGTCTTTGCTGTTTGTCTTCTGGCCTGGCTTCTGAGCTCCCGCTGCATCCAGAATGTGTCCAGGGATTTAAAATAAGTGGTCGTACCGCTCCTTTGGACCTAGTCATTCTTTCCACACATGGGACCTTCGTCAGTTGCCAGTTCCTCAAGAGAAACCCAAGATGCGCATGCGGTAGGAGGCTGAGTATCTCTAGCCCATAATCTCAAGGGGACTTTTTTAATCCACCTGACTTGTTGATTAGAATAGTGTTCTGGCTAGTCAACAGGTCACTTTCTCCTAAACAATAGTTTAATTTCCTTCTTGTAATCTCCAATTCTTGTTCTTCATGGCCATTCAGCCAGTTTAATTCACATCAGTAGCGACTTTCATTCAAAAACCTCCCATATATCATCATCAGAGAAAACAGCCATTCCCTGTACTTGGATCAAGCCTGTTTCCTGCCTGCAGGTGGGATAAATGTGCATGTCATTGTGTGAGACTTCAGCGAGCCAGTCTAATGCTAATGTCTGCCGCAGAGAGGTAGAGCAGTTAATGGCCATGTCCTTGATTGTTTATTACAAGGGTTTGGAAGTGAATGTGTTTTCCGCACTCAAAAGTTATTTTGAGAAATGAACAAAATAAAGATTCTCAGCTGAGTTTGTCTAAAGTTGGAAATATCTGTCTGAGCTTTATTAGTTTTCCAACCGTGAGAGTAATAAACCCCTTTCTATAGATTAATATTTGTTTTCATTATTATAGTTCAGCAATCATTCCCCCCTTGGGAAATACACAGGAAAGTGATGAGTTGGGAATAAATTACTGTGGAGCGGTAGCTCAAGGTATCCCATGTTTATATTAAGTGGTAAATCATTAGCACGTCCTTTGGTATCTACTGCAGCACCATAGTTACTTAGAATTTTTTTTAACTTACCAGAAAGACTTTTTTTGGCCTGACAGCAGCTTTGCTCCAGGTTTAGTTCACGGGCGTCTGTGGTGGGGTGGCTGCCCCACACTGGGGCTGTGTCTAGACTACATGGCTCCGTCGATGGAGCCATGTAGATTAGGGTTGTAGGCAACGGGAAATGAAGTGGCAATTTAAATAATCGTCGCTTCATTTAAATTTAAATGGCTGCCGCACTGAGCCGACAAACAGCTGATCAGCTGTTTGTCGGCTCAGCACGCTAGTCTGGATGCTCCATGGTCGACATCAAAGCCCTTTGTCAACCTCCCTGTTATTCCTCGTGGGATGAGGTTTACCGGGGCGGTCGACAAAGGGCTTTGATGTCGACCGCAGAGCGTCCAGACGAGCGCACTGAGCCGACAAACAGCTGATCAGCTGTTTTTCGGCTCAGCGCGGCAGCCATTTAAATTTAAATGAAGCGGTGATTATTTAAATTGCCGCTTCATTTCCCTTTGCCCAGTAAACAAATCTACATGGCTCCATTGATGGAGCCATGTAGTGTAGACATACCCTGGGAGAAGAGAGATTAAAGCAGCCTTAGAGAGGCTGTGTGGAACCCCAACCAATCAGGAGAAGGCTTGCTGGAGAGGTCTATACATAAAGGGCTGCAGGAGGGGGTGTGAGGTCTGGGAGGGAGTTTGGGTGAAGGAGGGCGTTGTGACCTGGGGCACAGGATTGGATTACAGAGGTTTGGGTTGTGACCTGGGGCAGGAAGCGGGGGTGCAGGGGTTTGGGTAGTGACCTAGGGCCGGAGGGGATTGTGATCTGGGGCAGGGGATTGGGGTGCAGGGTCTGGGAAGGGGTATGGGCTCAGGAGTGGGGCAAAGGGCTTGGGTTATGTGGCATAGAGGAGTAGGGGTAGGGTGGAGGGGGAAGAGGCAGGCCCTGACCAGGAGAGGGTATGTCTACACTACAGCGCTAATTCAAACTAACTTATTTCAAATTAGTTAATTCGAAATAAGCTAATTCAAAATAACGCATCTAGACCCAAAAACTAATTCCAATTAGTGTTTTGCTAATTCGAAATAGCGCGTCCATACTGATTGGACTCTGGGTTGCATTTAAGGGCAGCTGAAACCAGTTCTGGCAGGGCATCAGGTTAGTAGTTGCTTTGTGTGGCTGCTGTCTGAGGCTATCTGAGGCTCGTGCTTAAAGGGACCCCCCTGGACAGCCGGTTCTCAGCTTTTCCGCTTGCTTGCCAACCTCGCCGAGGGACAGCAAAACGTTTTCCTCTCTGCCTGCCTGTGTCGGTGGTTCCCGTTGGGGACGCTGCCAGAGCTCGTCCTGGGCATGCTGCTCCAGTTTTTGGACTTGCTGCTGCAAGCCTGCCAGCAATGGGTGGAGGCTGCCTGGCACCACCTGGTGCACATCAGGCCCCTGCCTCTCCCCCTAGCCTCTCTGGGGGTCGTGGAGGAGCCACAGCAGTGCCCGGACACCAGCGTGCCCCACCGCATCTGGCATCTGGACACCAGCAGTGACTGGTGGGACCGCATCGTCCTGGAGCACTGAAGAGACCAACAGTGGACCCAGAACTTCAGGATGAAGAAGGACACCTTCCTGGAGCTCTGCGAGTAGCTCGCCCCTGCTTTGCGGTGACGGGACACTCGCATGAGGCCCGCCATCCCCCTCCAGAAGCGTGTGGCCATCGCCCTCTGGAAGCTCTCCATGCTGGACAGTTACCGATCCATCAGGAACCAGTTCGGCATGGGGAGATCCACTGTTGGAGCAGTCCTCGTGCAGGTACAGCACTCACCGGCCACTGGGTCAGGGAGTGAGGGGGGCTGCAAGGAGGGGATGGGCCGCCCCAGGGAAAACGGGGGGGAGGAGGCGAAAGTGCCCCGCACGGGAGGGTTCAGTCTGTCCCGGCCGTACTACACGCCACCCGCGGCGGCCAGGTTCACAGCGGGGGTTGCTTCTGGGAGTGGGGCACGGGGCAGTGCCAGGGAACGAACACTCCCAGCCACCTGGGCACCCAGTGATTTGTGGTTTGCTGTGTCTCTCTGCAGGTGGTCAAGGCCATCAACTGGGTGCTGCTCCGTAGGGTGGTCTGCCTCGCCGACTCGGACGCCGTCATCCAGGGGTTCGGTGCCCTCAGCTTCCCCAACTGCGGGGGGGGGGGGGGGGGGGCATCGACGGGATGCACATCCCCATCCATGCCCTGGAACACCAGGCCTCCCAGTACGTCAACCGCAAGGGGTACTTCTCTGTCCTCTTGCAGGCCATGTCTGACCAGCGGGGCTAGTTCACAGACATTAATGTGGGCTGGTTCGGCAAGGCACACGATGCTAGGGTGTTCCAGAACTCCTCCGTGTGCCAGAGGCTGCATGCCGGGACCTTCTTCCCCGACCGCCACATCAGGGTCGGGGACATGGACATGCCTGTCTGCGTGGTGGGGGATGTGGCCTACCCCCTACAGCCCTGGATGATGACACCTCAACCCCTCCCAGCAGTCCTTCAATGCCAGGCTCACCAGGGCCCGCATTGTGGTCGAGGGGGCCTTCGGATGCCCGAAAGCCCAATTTAGATGCCTCCTCACCTGCCTCGACCTCGCCAAGCACAATATCCCCCCGTGGTGGCAGCATGTTGTGTGCTACACAATTTATGTGAGCGGAAGCGGGAGGCTTTCCGGCCAGCCTGGATGGCTGAGGCTGAGTGCATGGTTGGCCAGTAAGCGCAGCCCCGCACTGCCGCCATCCGGAAGGCCCAGTGGGGGGGCCGTCCAGATCCAGGAAGCCCTGTGTGAGAGCTTCCATGTGGAGGAGGACTGAACTCTCCCTGCATGCCCCACTGGGGCCTTCTTCCACCCTCCCTTCCTTCTCTTTTCCTCTCCCTAACCCCCCTTCCTAATGTAAAATAAAAACACCTGTTTTGCCAAAAACCCCTCTCTTTATTGTACATAACTGGGGTGCGGGGAGGGAGGAGTAAGGATAGGAGAGGGGAGGGGGAAACCTGGGAGGAGGGAGCTGGAAGGGGGAGGAAGGGAAGGGAAAGCTCAGGGTTGGGGGTCCTTCTGGCTCTCCCATCTCACAGCACTTCTGGTGCGGGGCGTCAGGGGGGAGTGGGTGTAGAGGGTGGGGCAGGAGGGACGGGGGTGTGGAGGAAGCTGGAGGGGGAGCAGAGGTGGGAGGAGGAGCGAGAGCTGTGGTGGCTGCAGGGATTGGAGCAGGAGGAGGCTGGAACCTGTCCACCAAGGTCTGGAGGTGGCCTCTGAGGGCAAGGCCCTACTCCTCCAGCGCCTCCAAGCTCTGCTGCTGCAGCTGCAGGTCCTCCCGGACCCAGTGGCCCTGGGTGCAGAGCTGGAGCTCCAGTAGCCACAGGTGCTGCCACTGGTAGTCTTCCAGGTTGTGGGTGCGCCTGCTGGCCCGGGTGCAGGTGGCTGTTGCAGGCGGGGTGGTGCACTCTGCAGTCCCAGGTGCTGCGGCTGAGGTGAAACAAGAGCAGTGGTCAGTTCTCCCTGGGGACACAGTGGGTGAAACCGAGCCCCCCTCTGCAAGGCGAGGTCAGCGTGTGGGGAACAGGCCAGGGCCCCTGCATGACACCCAGCTGCTGCTCCATGGTGAGCAAGGCTCAGGCGCACGGTCCCTGGGCTCCCTCTCCCCCCAAGCTCCCCATACACATAAGGGGAACATGATGGCACTCACATGTGGAGCCCTCCCCGGCCTCGGATGATACAGCCGATGTGTTCTGTGGGATGCCTCGGGAGTCCTGGGTCCTGGGCAGGCTCCTTGCAGGCTCCTGGCTCTCGGCATCTTCTTCCTCCTCCTCCGTGTCAGGGACGGGGTCCTCTGCCCCGGGGTTGATCACCACCCGGGGGGGGCATGGACTGTGTGAGCCCCCAGGATGCGGTCCAGGGCCACATAATGAGGGCATGCCTCCGGGTTGGCCCCTGGCTGGGAGGTCCTGGAGTAGGCCTGCCGCAGGTCCTTGATTTTGCAGCGGACCTGCTCCTGGGTCCGCATGTGGCCTCTGGTGGCCAGGCTGGCAGCCATGCAGCTGTAGACGGCCGCATTCCTGTGGCTAGTGCGGAGATCGTGGACGTTGGAGGCTTCCCCCAAACCTCGATGAAGTCCACTATCTCCGCACTAGACCAGGCAGGTGCCCGCCTCTTGAGACCCGGGGCAGGCTCCTGGGAGCCGCCAGCCTGGTCCCGGGAAGAGGCGGAGGGCTGGGTGGCAGCGGGTGGCTGGCTCATGCTGTGCCAGGTGCAGGGTCTGCTGGCTGGGTGCTGGCAGGCTTGTAACTGGCACAAGCAGTGTAGCCAGACCGTGCCCCTTTAAGGGCTCTGGGGCCGGGAGGGAGGCAGAAGAGTTTCTCTGGTTTGGCCCAGAGTGGCCACCAGGGAAAGCTGGCGAGGGTTAGCCTCCCACTAGTTTGAATTAAGCGGCTACACAACCCTTAATTTGAACTACTTAATTTGAACTAGGCGTTAGTCCTCGTAGAATGAAGTTTACCTAGTTTGAATTAAGCGCTCTGCTAGTTTGAATAAAATTCAAACTAGCGGTTTGCATGTGTAGCGCCTATTAAAGTTAATTCGAACTAACGGCTGTTAGTTTGAATTAACTTTGTAGTGTAGAGGTATTAGGTGAGGTATTTCCAGTAGGGATAAGGAGGTGTTAGTGCCATTATACAAGGTATTGGTGAGACCCCATTTGGAATACTGTGTGCAGTTCTGGTCTCCCATGTTTAAGAAGGATGAATTCAAACTGGAACAGGTACAAAGAAGGGCCACTAGGATGATCCGAGGAATGGAAAACCTGTCTTATGAAAGGAGACTCAAGGAGCTTGGCTTGTTTACTTTAACTAAAAGAAGGCTGAGGGGGGACATGATTGCACTCTTTAAATATATTAGAGGGATAAATACCAGGGAGGGAGAGGAATTATTTAAGTTTAATACCAATGTGGACACAAGAACAAATGGATATAAGCTGGCTAGTAGGAAGTTTAGACTTGAGATTAGACGAAGGTTTCTAACCATTAGAGGAGTGAAGTTCTGGAACGGCCTTCCAAGGGAAGTAGTGGGGGCAAAAGATCTATCTGGTTTCAAGATTAAACTAGATGGGTTTATGAAGGGGATGGTTTGATGAGAACATGATCTTGGTAACTAATTGACCATTCATTATCAGTGGGAAATAGGTCAATGGAGGGATGATAGGAGTTGCTATAGGGAACTTTCTGGGTGTCTGGCTGATGAGTCTTGCCCACATGCTCAGGGTTTAGCTGATCGCCATATTTGGGGTCGGGAAGGAATTTTCCTCCGGGGTAGATTGGCAGAGGCCCTGGAGGTTTTTCGCCTTCCTCTGTAGCATGGGGCACAGATCACAGCTGGAGGATTCTCTGCATCTTGGGGTCTTCAAAGTATTTGAAGGCTTCAATATCTGAGATATAGGTGAGAGGATTATTCTAGGAGGGGTGGGTGAGATTCTGTGGCCTGCACTGTGCAGGGGGTCAGACTAGATGATCATAATGGTCCCTTCTGACCTTAAAGTCTATGAGTCTATGATTCTTGGCCAGCAGCCCAGCACATTTCTCATGCAGCATCCCTGCCTGCCCCGCCACTGCCCAGGCTGCAGGGGCCATGTGCATCTGTGAGTAAGGGCCGAAGTGGAGGGGTGCTTCGTGCACTGCCCGTTCTTCAACCAGGCAGCTCCCATTGGCCAGAACCTGGCCAATGGGATTGTGCTGGGGGTGTAAGTAGTGCGTGAGGCACTCCCCCCCCCCCACCGGCTCCCAGCTGTGAAACACAAAGGGCCCAGCAGCCGCTTTTCTGAGCGGCATGCCAGGGGCAGAGCAAGCAGAGTCTGCCTGAGGCTCCCTGCAGCACCCTTGGGCCGGATCTGGTAGCATGGCATGGCGAGCCGGATCCAGCGCACGCGCCCTATTTTGCCCAGCCCTGAGTTAGCGGCGCACTTTCCCCTTGGCCGATGAGTGGGTGGACCGGCCTGTCACAGCGGTTCCTTATCTTCTGGAGGAGGGGCATTGGTGTCAGTTGGCCCATCGAGCTCGTAGGGCAGAGTGGGGCTCTCCCTCGCCGGGTGGCTGGGATCGCACCTCTCTAGGGGAAGGGGTTAGAGGAAGGAGGCATGATGCCCAGGAGAGAAAGGCTGGAGCCCCCAGGCAGGGGAGCCCTGGCACACGTCAGTAGCATGTCCCCCAGGCAGGAGAGAGTCAGCTGCCCAGGAGAGGGGGAGGGGGAGGCAGGCCTGCAGGACTCTACTGCCTTCTTGCCCCAGGCTACTTCCCACCTGATCTCTTGTCTCTTTCAGCCACTGCTAGTCCCAGGCCACTCTCAGCCGTAGGCCAGCTCCTCCAGCCCCCTGGGTACTTGGCAACCAGTAGTCAATTAACTCCAGCTCCTGATCAGCATCAGATCTCCCCCGGTCCAGGGCCTCACCTGGCTCAGCAGCAGCAGCATCCTATGTCTGGCTCCTTCCCTGGTCCTGCTCCCCGCCTCTTATACTTTCTGCTCCTCCCCTCCCCTTCCAGGGGTGGAGCCATCTTGGGTTGGCTCCACCCCCAGGCAGAGAGGTTGGCTTCTCGCCCTCTGGCCTTATTGATGCCCCGCCAGAGGGCTGGACAGATCTCTCCAGGCTCACCAGTGCGTCTCTACACCTGGCCCAGGAGGAGTTTCTAGAGACGGGAGTGAACCCAGCAGGGCCCTGCTCCACGGTCAGTTCCTGATGGCTTGGGAGTGAGGGAGTGAAGTTGGGTATTTGGAAATGCCCTGGTTCTTTCAGAAAATGATGCCCAAGTTCAGCCGGGAATGGATTAGCTGGGTCAGAAATCCGGGCTGAATTGGGCTACCTTGTCACTGCCCAGGGCACCGTTTTGAGAGGGGGGCAGCAGCTGTGTGTACTGGGAACCTGCTGGCTTTTCCTCCCGCTCCCTGGACCATGAGGGAAAAGCTCTCCGTTTTCGTGAATTACTCCTCTGCCCTCCCCAACCAGGAGTGAGAGGCGTGCACACAAGCCGAGTACTTTCCCCTCGCTCCCTCATAGTCAAGGGAACAGGAAGAAAAGCCAGCTCCCCCCTCCCCCCTCCCCGGTGTGCACAGCTCCCCCCCCCGAAATGGCACCCTTAGTCACTGCTAACACAGCACAGTGCAGTCGTGCAGCGAATACGTTCCACACGTTAGTTCCTCCCTTTGTAAAGCCGCGAGAAGAGACTCAGAAGGAAGGAGCGGCTGGTAATTTTGAAACGACCTTCTTTCACCACAGGTGAACACGGGCCCTCGGGCGACCAGGGGCGGAGCTAAGTTCGGACCAATTGAAGGAGCTTTTGCATAAAGGGCAGGGAAGGAATGAAAAAGGATCCCTGTGGCGGTAGGGCCATTCCTAATCGCCTCCCCAGGCCCTCACAGGGTCACCCAGAGCATCCTTCACAACCGCCGCCCCGAGCGGCCCAGTGGGCCCTGCCGGGCAGGTGCTCAGACCCGGGAAGAATTTCACTGGCAGGCTGACCCACGGGGCTGCGAGATGGGGCTTTAGGGAGAGAAATGCAAGGCCTGCTTCCGGAGCAGGGGCAGAAGGAGCCTGGCACCCATGAGCCAGCAGCTGACGCCACCTCTGCCTCTTGGCCTCCCCGTCCCCAGGGAAGGGTCAGGAGCCCTCCGGGGTCCAGAGGCTGAGGGCCTGGCTGGGGCGCCCCAGGCTGAGTTTCTCTGTTTCAATGTGAGCTGCTTGGGCTGGGCTATGGGCCTGGGCAGGGCGGGGCCGGTTAAAAGGAGCTGATTGGCCTGAGAAGCTGCACCTGGGGAGAGCCAGGCACTGGTCAAAGCTACCTCAGCGATGCCCAGCTGGGTGCCACACGGCCAGGGGAGGAGAGGGAGAGTCCATAGCCGCTCCTGAGAGGGAACCAGGGAGTTGGTTACAGACAGGGAGGAGCTCCAAGGGAATCTGCCCTGGAGCACAGAGCCCAGCAGGAAGCTGGGGGTGTCCCCTGGGAGCAGAGGCCATTCTGCCTGGCGGAACGCCAGAGGGGGAGACACAGAAGGAGGCTCTGAGGGAGACTGAGCAGGCCGGTTGCCAGGCCCGGGGTTCCCTGGGCTGGCATGTGGACTGGTGCGTGGGTGGGTGCAGACTCCTGCACTAGCCATGGGGAAGTGGCGCTGGGCCTGGATTTGGAGCAGAAGGCTGCCCCATACAGCCTATGGACAGCTCGCCCTGAGGGGCTTTTCATACGCCGGACCAGCTGGAGGGCTGCACCCCAAAGAGGGAGCCCCCTGGGCCCGAGAGCGAGAGGAGCCGCCGAGTGAGCAGCTGCCAGACCCCTGAGAGTCCCCACGCCTGGCCACAAGGAGGCGCTCCAGCGGTGAGTACCCCTTACGAACGGCAGCTTGCTGGCGGCACCTGTGTACTGTGCTTAGTGGCTCTCCGTGTACTTCAGAGACGTCGCGTTCTCGGGAAAGCTCCCAGAATGCCATGCTTTGGGCTTGGCTCAGGGAAATGACTCTTTTTATTCCCAGCTGTCCCCTTGCTTGGCAGGCGCGGAGGCCCAGACCTGGGCTATAGGCCGGGTGTCGGGAATTGCCGGGTGTATAAGCAAATGCCCGTGCACAGAGCTCGGACCGAGTGGGAGCAGGGCACTGCCTCTGCAATGCTCATTTGGCTGCCTGCCTTCGAATACCAGTTATCTGGATCCAAGCAGAATGCCAGTTTGATACCGGTGGGAGCTCCTGCACTGGGCCGCTGCATGAAAGCTCCCTAACCTCTTCTCTGACGTGCTGCTTCCCAGCAGCCCTCTTTGTCACCCGGCTCTTTCCTACTGTGGGGAGCAGTGACCAAGGCACCCGGCTGCTTTCCTGTCACTTAGCTGCGCACTCCCAGTGCGTGATCAAACCCTGCTGTCGCTTCCATTACTGAGCTCGTTAACCACTCCCTGGCCCCACTATTTCCATTGTCCCGCTTCCCTTCACTGCGCTAAGAGCTGTGCTGCCAGCATGCCTGGCAGGAGAGAGTCTTTGAGTCAGGGTGAGCTCTGTGGATACTTGGTGGGATTTGTGCTTCCTGATTCGCTGTCTGCCCCAGCTTCCTGTATTGGCGTATAACAGTAGCATAGAGCTGTGTTCTAGTAGACTAGTGTTTCCCAAGCAGGGTTCCATGGAACCCTGGGGTTCTGCAGAGCATCATCAGGGGTTCCGCGAGAAATCATGGAATAAATAAATATATTTTTTCTTACAATGTAAGCTGACATATCAATCAGCTCTTTACAAATACATTTTTTTGACAATAATTTAGCAGTAATTGAACTGTGCTTCCCTCTGTCAACTTTTTCTGGCCAAGCAAACGTTTTCATAGGTAGGGGTTCCTCGGGATATGAAAAATTATTTTAGGGGTTCCTCCATAGAGAAAAAGGTTGGGAATCACCGCCCTTGTGACACACTTGCATTCTCCATCAAGGACTAAAGTTTACATTGCAACGAGTCTTTACATGAATGGAAATGCCAAGAAGAAATTATTACAAAATACCATTAGCACTGGCTTGTCTTTGCTGGCCAGAAATATCTTACGCTTACTGATTTATTTATTTTTTAATTTGGAGAGGGAAGGGTTTGGTGAATCTCTGGGTGGGGAGGGGGAGTACTGCAAAAACAACAGGCTGCAAAGCATTAAAGGGACCAGGTCAACATGAATTTCTGTTCTCGACAAATTCCAGTTTCTGATGGAACAACCTTAAGTCTTAAAAATAAAACCCTTAATTTGTAAAGATTTTTCTGCCCCCTGGTGAGGTTTATAAGGGTCTCCTCAGCAAAGAAAGAAGGCACGTTGTAATGGAAACAATGAAATGCACTAGACTGTCAAATTTGCAACAGCTAAAAAACAAGAGCTAGAGAGACTCATTTTCACTAACTTCAGATTGTTTTCATGCTCAGAGATGCTCGTTGTAACTACAGCAGGTCACCCTTTCCTGCCTGGAATGTACTTTTCAAGATGATCCCCATCCTTCAGGTCCTTCGGAAATAATGACCTGAAGACAGCTCTCTTTCAGAATTCTAAGAAATAGATATTGCCTATGAGAATGTGCATAATAATGCAACTTTTACACTCTCAGCTCCAGATCCTGCCAACAGGAATACATGTGCTTAATGTGATGCCCCACTGCATGTGGGGACCTGGTCTGCAGGATCAGGGGCTTATTTCATGTGTGATACGCCCGACAGCAGTAGCAACGGGAGACGTCGTGCTGCTTTCACATTCAGTAGCACAACAGCTGGTGGCACTGGCACATGTATCCCTCCAGAGGCAGTGGCCTGCAGCTGGTGGGTGAAGTGATCACTATGTGGATTGCACGGTGATCTCTCAATGTAAACAGCCCCTTTTGTCCTTTAAGTCTTAGCACTGGTTGGCCCTAGGAAGTGACCTCCCCAACTGATAGGAGCTGGTGTGATGGACCGGGCCGGGTCTGGGCACTGCTAAGGGCTCCCGCTCAGGGCAAATTGCAGCCCCAGACTTGGGGCTTCTTACAGCCCCAGAATGGAGACCTTCCCAAAGAGGTCACAAACCAGTCACACTGAGCGCTTTAGCTGCCAATCTGGCCAGCCAGAAGCCTCAGAAGCAAAACCCCTCTGACACCTCAGCTTTCCCTGTGCCCCAATCAGCCCCGGGCCTAACACAGGTGAGGGGTTTTAGAACCTGATCTTACCTACCCCGAATGGGTTCTCCCGGTCCCAAGAAACCAGCCACAGATCCCAATCAACTTACACTCTGGATCTTACCCACAAGATCACGCTGAGCCAATCCTTTAGAATCTAAAATCGAAAGGTTTATTACTAAAAGAAAGAAAAGCCTGAAAGTGATGTTGTTAAGGAGAATATGTTACATGTATTGTTTGGTTTGGGTTTTTACATTTGCAGAGTGTGCCAGAACAATGCCAGAGTAGATCTGATTTGTGCTGTATCCCAATGCAAAAGTACTGTACAATTTACTTGAGATAAAACAAACAGCAGCGTACAGGTACTAAGTAGGGTCTATAGAAATGACTCTCAAACTCAAAGAATGTATTACTAAAGAATTGTATTCCAGCTCTAGAATTCGAAATCAGCTAGGCCATCATGTAGCCGGCTAATCCTTCTCTATTGCACTCTGTAGGCCTCTTCCACAAGGAGATAGACACGGCACTTCTGGTATTTCAAGCAAAATGAATGGGGAAAATAAAATTCTTAGAGTACCAAAAATTAAATAAAAGCATATTTAATATCTGCTGGCATGCAACCAGCACAGCACAGGAAGTACCTGCACAAAAATAAAAGGCTCTTATATTAGTCCAGGGGACTTGTTTTATCTTGTTTGATATATTACTTCTTGTACATGTGTATCCTAATCAATTGGGCTGTAATGTTTTCTTCCAACAACCTGGATATCAAACACCACTCTGCTCCCTGCTGGCCTCCAGCCCTCCCGGCGCTTTATGATTTCAAGGAATAGAATCTGCTTCCTACTTCACAGCGGAATTTCAGACACCAGGCCCTTCCAGCTTTTATTAGTTGCTTGTTCTCAATTGTAGGGAATGGCTTTTCTTTGTAATCACTCTTCTGAATATGCCCTGCCCATCGTTAGTCTCCTCTGGACAGAGGGAACTGCCCAATGCTGTGTCTCAAATCACCATTATGCTGGGGTGATTTCCTTTAGTTCTTAAAAGTCCATATGAATAGCAATCAAAAAGCATATTCTCCTCTCAGAGAGTACTTCTAGGTAGGGTGTGTGGGATTTAAAAGTTGCCATAGTGAATTCTGAGTCCCTTTCATAGACTTGATCTGAAAAGGGTATTGAAAGTACTAAGCATAGGAAGAATTATTTCCCTAAATACCCTAGTAGCTATTTATTTGCAGCATGTGAGATGCTTTATATAATTGATGTATGAATAACTTGAAGATGTTTTGGACAAAACATCTCATGTAACCTATCAATCTTAATATCCTAATCTGCATATCTTAATTTGCTGTGTGTATCGTTCTTGTGCCTAAGGTTAGACATATGGGATATGTCTAGACTACATGGCTCCGTCGATGGAGCCATGTAAAATAGTTGACCCAGCGTAGGCAACGAAGCGGGGATTTAAATAATCCCCGCTTCATTAAAATAAACATGGCTGCCACGCTGTGCCGACGATCAGCTGATCCGGCACAGCGCGGCAGTCTAGACGTGGATCTGTCGGCTGAGGAAGCCTTTGCCGACCTATCCATTAAACCTAGTTTCACAAGGCATAAGGGATTGGTCGGCAAAGGCTTCCCAGCCAACAGATATGCGTCTAGACTGTCGCACTATGCCGGATCAGCTGATTGTCGGCACAGCGCGGCGGCCATGTTTATTTTAATGAAGCGAGGATTATTTAAATCCCCGCTTCATTGCCTATGCTGGGTAAACTAGTTTACGTGGTTCCATTGATGGAGCCATGTAGTCTAGACATACCCATGAAGTATGGAATGCTTTATGGCTTTACATGTAGAAATGGAAGCCATCAAGGTTGCTTCTCTCAATATAAACAGCCCCTTTTGTCCTTTACATCTTAGCACTGGTTGGCCCTAGGAAGTCATGTGACCTCCCTAACTGATAGGGGCTGGTGTGATGGACCGGGCCAGGTCTGGGCACTGCTAAGGGCACCCACTCAGGGCGAATTGCTCAAAACTTGAGGCTCCTTACAGCCCCAGACTGGAGACCTTCCCAAACAGCCCACAAACCAGTTGCACAGAGCGCCTCAGCTGCCAATCTGGCCAGTCAGTAGCCTCACGAGCAAAACCCCTCTGACACTCCAGCTCTTCCTGTGCCCCAATCAGCCCCAGGCTGAAACACAGGTGAGGGGCTTTAGAACCCAATCTCACCTACCCCTAATGGATTCTTCCAGTCCCAAGAAACCAGCCACAGATCCCAATCAACTTACACTCCAGATCTTACCCACAAGATCATGCTGAGCCAATCCTTTAGAATCTAAAATTGAAAGGTTAATTACTAAAAGAAAGAAAAGTATGAGAGTACGGTTGTTAAGGAGAATACATTACATGCATTGAATCACCCAGTTCTCAATGCAGGCTCTTAGCAGAGATGTTACAAATTGCTATCTTATAAGTCTCTGGTGTACATCCTATGTCAGGATGGGTCCACAGTTCTTTCCAGCTTGTTGTTCCCTGCAAGGCTGCATCTGGGATCAGAAGCTGGATTGAAGACAAGATGGAGGGTGCCACATGACACTTATATACCTCTCCTGGCATCCTCCTGGCCAGAGCAGGTCACAGGGTCGAGTGACCTATCTTTGTGTCCCAAGCCAGCAATCATTATTCTGGCTGGTCTGCAGGCATCCAGATTCATTCCCCAGGTGTGTCTTTGGCACCTAGTGATCTGTTGTCCCTGGAGCCTCACTAATTAGCTTAGCCATTGAACGAACATTGCTGGCCCATTGCTCTGCCTCAGACAGAGAATTTTTCAGCATAAGCAGAGATTACATATTTATAACTTCACATACAGATATCATACACGTACATGAATAGTAGATACAGAATCAGTAAAACAAAAGGTTGTATTTGAAACCTCACATGACCCCCTTTGTACCAACTTTTGGGGCAAGCACCCCCCCATGGATGCAGCAATGATCTTTAAAATCCAATAAGGTGACAGCTGGACAGGTAATTTTCTATGAAAGGGGAGACTGTAAAAAAGAGAATTCCCACCCAAAGGGAAATCTGTAAACAGGGGTCTGCAACCTATGGCTCAGTACAGAACCAAATCTGGCTCTTCTATCATCCCCAAAATACAGGCAACTTTCTAAATTAAAATAAAAAAATAATTCAAAAATTTTAAAATGCATAATTACACGTGTAGCTTGATTGTGATCCTGAATGTGAGCAGTGATGATGTAAACATCAAAGAAATGTGCAAAAAGATGCAGCAGCAGAAGTCCCATTAAATAAAGTCTTTGCGTACCTTTAATGTATGCTATTATTAATCATGTCAATTATCAATACTAAGTTGTGTATTTTCAGTCACAAATGGCCATTCTTCTACTGGCTCTTTGTTGGCCACTTGGTCTGACTGTTGATGTTGTTTGGAAAAGGTTGTCGCCCCCTGCTATAAAACAATGGGAAGCTGGGGGTCTTTGGCTAGTGTGGCACCCCCACGAGGATAACTAAAGATCCCAGGGAAAAGGAGACTTCCCTGCTTTGGAGGGAATAAGAACAATTGTAGGGTGAGTTTGTAATAAGCTTGAGTGAATGTTAGAATGAGCCAAGTGTTTTTTGTTGTTGTTAAATCCATAATCTCCTTTGCTCTGCCTGTTTTCACTTACACTGACATCCCATTGCTTGTACTTAATAAAATCACTTTTATTTGCTATCAAGCCCAGTGTAAATAATTGTTACTTGGGTGAACCATCAGCGTGTACCTTCCTCCTTCTATTGTTAAAGGGGGCTTGCCTAAATCATTCATTTGGGCTTCTGATCCCATCTGGGGCGTGGCTTCCTTTGAAGCTGGGCCCTAAACTGCATTTTCATTGGACTTGGAGTGTTTCAGTGTCTGTGTTGCTCCGCGGGGGCGGGGGAGGGGGTGAGGTGGTGATCTCCGCTCTGAGCCTTGGCTGAGGGGGACCAGTGGAGCTGACCGAGCAGAACAGGATAGTGAGAAGCCCCAGAGAGCAAGAAGGCGAGAGTTAGTGGCTTTGTCAGCACTCCAGGAAGCAGCCCCAAGGGATCTTCTGTAATCGCAGCCCATCACAGCACAACTTGTTTAGTCTGCAAAAGAGATGAGTGAGGGGGGATTTGATAGCAGCCTTCAACGCCCTGAAGGGGGTTCCAAAAGGATGGGGAGAGGCTGTTCTCAGTGGGGGCAGGTGGCAGAACAAGGCACAATGGTCTCAAGTTGCAGCGGGGGAGGTCTAGGCTGGATATTAGGAAAAACGATTTCCCTAGGAGGGTGGGGAAGCCCTGGGATGGGTTCACTGGGGAGGTGGTGGAATCTCCATCCCTAGGGCTACGTCTAGACTGCAAGCCTCTTTCGAAAAAGAGCATCTAGACTGCAACCTCTTCTTTTGAAAAAGTGAGCCACAGTCTGGATGCTCTTTCGAAAAAGCCCTGTTTGCATCCTCGTGAAATGAGGAGTACTGCCGTCGAAAGAAAAGATTTAATTTCGAAAGAACGCGGCTGTAGTCTAGACGCAGGTGAAAGTTTTTTGAAAAAAGGCTACTTTTTTCTAAAAAACCCTGCAATCTAGACACAGCCTAGAGGTTTTTAAGTCCCTGCTTGACAAAGCCCTGGCTGGTTTGATTGAGTTGGGATTGGTCCTGCTTTGGGCAGGGGGCGGACTTGATGATCTCCTGAGTCTCTTCCACCTCTATGAATTGACTATTTAATCCTCTGTCTGAGACCCATCTCTGGTTTATCAACACAGGTGAAGAAGATTTTAATGCAAATCATTTGTGCATAAAGAGCTGGTTGCAGGAGTGTCCAAAGAGTTTTCATATGCAAAATTCTTTACCATATATAAAAGAGTGGGCTGTTTGCATATGTGTTTTATCCTGTGTGAGCAGGCCTAAATGGAGTTGAGTTCAGGCTATTTAAAATGAAATGAAAGAAGGGTATTGTTACGGGGTCCATAGGCCCACCCCGACCTGGGTATCCCCGCTACCCCGGTTGCCGCCCTGGACGGTCCCAGTCTCCGTGACGCGGTGCCAGGTTGACCCTCCCATCGGTTGCCCAGACGATCCCACGAGCGAGGAGGTGAGGGGGGGTCCGGGCCCTCCCTCTCTCCAGACCCCAGCCCAGGGCCCTAAGGCGGGGGAGATGCTCCTCTCTCCCCCAACCTGGCTGATGGGGCATGGAGCCGCAACACATCAACCCTTGGGCTCCAGTACACCCGCCCTGGGCTGCTTCCTCACGTCCCCGCTCGTCCGCTCACCAGCCGGCCTGTCCTGCTGCTTCCTCATGCCGATCAGTCTCTTCCTCCAGCGTCCTCCTCCTCGTCCTCCCCCCTGCTTCTGCCTCTGCTGGCTTTATACCTGGGGAAGGTGCCGCCCCTGCCCCTCCAGAGCACCCACACCTGTGTTCACCCGCGGCTCCAGCTTCTCCCCAGCTGTTTCCCCTCACCGTCAGCGTCCTCCCTGCCTCCCACAGCTGTGGAGCATTGGGCTGGCTGGGGGCATCCACGGGGCCGCCCGCCCCGAGGCTGGTGGGGTGACGTTCCTTCCCCGTTGTCCCTGCTGACCTTACCGTGGGGGGTCCTTCCCCCGCGGTGTTCCGGACTGTGTCCGTGGAGCCGCCAGCCAGGCGGCGTGTCCCGGCTGCCCCGCTGCCTGCGTCCCCGGCGGCGGCGGGCCAAGCCGCGGTGCTCCTTTCTGCCCCACTGGGGGGGGGGCACCCTCGGTGCGGGGTTGCCTCACCCCGTCACCACCCCCCACGCTGCTCGGGGTCCTGCCAGCTCGACCGCCTGCCGAGCGGCGCGTTCCGGTTACCCCACCGGACGCGTCCTCGGCAGCGGCGAGACAAGCCGCGCTGCTTTTCCCAGCCTCGCTAGGGGGGCCCCTTTAGTGCGGGGTTGCCTCACCCCGTCACAGGTATGTCTACACTAGCCCCCTAGTTTGAACTAGGGAGGCTAATGTAGTTGTTTGAAGTTGCAAATGAAGCCCCGGATTTAAATATCCCGGGCTTTATTTGCATTTTCCCGTCTGGGCGCCATTTTTAAATCCCCTTAGTCTGAACTAACTGCCCGCGGCTCCACGCAGCAGTCAAACGTTAACTTGAACTAAGTCCTTAGTTTGAGTTAACTGCTACACCACATTCCACGACCTGTACAAAAAGGGGGTACAGACGTAAGAGGAACAGAGACACCCTCCCCTGAATGTAGCTCTGTGTCCTCTGGTGAGGTCCACACCACTGTTTGGCAAAACAGTGCTCTTGTCCCATTTGCTCTTGCCGACTGATCAGTCAGAGAGCGCAGACGAGACACACGCTTACCGTTTTACCAAACAAGTCAGGCTGTCTGGGGCAGGGCTTAAAGGATGCTGCCCCGCCAAAGCAGGATGTTGGGTCACCCCAGCCTTAACACACTGCGTTCTCTCCTGCATATCAACCAGTCAGTTCACAAAAAGTTCTCACAGGGAAGGGGCAGGGCCTCAGGCGGAAGGGGCAGGGCTGCGGTTGCCATCCTTTGGCGCTGCCCTCACCGTTCTGCGCCCCTGTCCTTCAGCACTCAGAGCCAGCTGGGGTGTGCAGCAGGGGGCTCTGCAGTGCATGGGGGTCTCAGTGGCCCAGGACTCCAGCTGCCAACTAAAATGATGAGGGGTTTGGAACGGGTCCCATATGAGGAGAGGTTAAAGTGACTGGGACTTTTCAGTTTAGAAAAGAGGAGACTGAGGGGGGATATGATCGAGGTCTATAAAATCATGAGTGGAGTGGAGAGGGCCAATAAAGAAAAGTTATTTATTAGTTCCCATAATAGAAGAACTAGAGGACACCAAATGAAATTAATGGGTAGCAGGTTTAAAATTAATAAAAGAAAGTTCTTCTTCACACAGCGTGGAGTCAACCTGTGGAACTCCTTGCCAGAGGAGGCTGTGAAGGCTAGGACTATAATAGAGTTTAAAGAGAAGTTAGATAATTTCATGGAGGTTAGGTCCATAAAAGGCTATTAGCCAGGGGATAGAAATGGTGTCCTTGGCCTCTGTTTGTCAGAGGCTGGAGAGGGATGGCAGGAGACAAATCGCTTGATCATTGTCTTCGGTCCACCCTCTCTGGGGCACCTGGTGCTGGCCACTGTCGGCAGACAGGCTACTGGGCTAGATGGACCTTTGGTCTGACCCAGTACGGCCGTTCTTATGTTCTTATGCCACAGCAGAATCACTGGGCCCCGGGGGAGTTGCGCTTTAGCCAGTCCTACAGGCAGGCCCACTGCGGGGAGGGGCAATCTAACCATTTAGTAATTAGGAAAAAGAAATGTTATTTACAGATTAAAGCAAGGAAATCCGCACCCCAGTGAGTTACCCTCTAAGCCCTCAGCGATTGAGTTGTAGTGATCGGTCTGTTCCAAGTGTCTTTTGGGGTGCTCTGGGGATCTCTGCTTCCTGTTTCGTGGCTCTGGCTACATGAGCTCAAACAACGAAGTGACACAAAAACTTCCAGTGACTTCATTTCCTTGATTCATCTTCCAAGTTCCCGGGATGGGTTTCCTTGCATGTAGCATTTCCAAGGTATGATAGGACCATTAACCAACCCTTTGCACTGCGATGTTCCTTGGAGGCCCATCGGATTTTGATAGCCCTTCTGGATGGGCAGGGAGACTGACTCCTGTGCTATAGATAAAATGGAGAAAAGGACAAATTGGACTATCGCTGGCAATAAACTGCATTAGCCTCTCGAGCAGACGCCCATGAGACTTGGTGGAAGAATAATTGGCTGAAATATTTAAAACAAGATTAGAAAAAACACTAGGAAATGCACCCCAGAGAACAATGACGGTGGCTGGATGAAATTATCTACCAAGTCTCATCTGCTCTTATTCCGGCATGCTAAAATCTCAGATGCTTTTGTGGGCAAATTTCCGTTGAGTTCAGTGGGTGTTGGCCCATGTAAAGGCCCCAGGATTTGGCCTTATGGGTCTCCCGAAGTCTTGGGGACTTTCAGGAGGCCTACGACAAGGACCTGTCACTCACCCAAAGGTTTACATTGGTTTGGTTAAAGGGAAGAGCTATTTTCCAGAATTTACTGCATGTCGTAGAACTAGTGCACAGCATGGAGGTGAGCTCAATGAGCGAGTTGGTAAATTACAGCAAAGTTGCCCATTTCTGCTCCACAGTCTCTTTACTACTAGTTACTGCACAAGTGTCTTGCTGAAGAGCAATGAAAACCCTTGAAATGACGACTCTGAGTTCACGTAGCTTAAACGAACCCATAATTAAAATGACGGGCCTATTGTGGCTTCCGACGAATGGCTGTAGCAGTTTAAACCACAAACGTGTAAGTTAAATATGATCCAAGTTCCTTTTGCTTCTGTTCTTTGGAGCTTGCTAGTCTGACAGATTTTATTCGGGTTTCCCACGGTTGCTAGCTACACTTGCCTTAAATCTAAGAGACACTGATAAGTGAGCATTGTATAATGGGCTGGCTAGTGCCATTAAATACCTTGAGTTTTGTATTGACTGGTCAAGTGGTTGGCCATTAAAGTTCTGGGGGGGCTGTAGGGTTCCACGCAGGAAGCTTTCTCCAGAAATAACTCAGCAAATGCACACGGGTATAAGTCAAACCTAACCAATCGGATCCATGATTTAGTGCCTGACTTGCATCATTTCCCTTTGCCCATCAACTTCTTAAATTAGTAAAAAACCAAAACCCAACCGTGTCTCCCAATGAAATAGTGGCAAAATGCTAGTTTGGCCCCCAGAAAACGTTTCCACCTTGTGTCCCCTCCCCACTGCAGCTAACAGGTAAGATGGAAAAACATAAACAATGAATAGTCCTGCAGCACCTTAAAGACTAACAAACCATGGAGATGGGATCCTGAGCTTTCATGGGTGCAACAGACCATTGGCAGTGGCTGGACCCGGTGAATGAAGAGGCCTAGCTCCCCGGATGCTTCCAGGGTGGCCATTCAAGCGAGCCATACGTAGGGTTTGGCTGGGTAAGAACATGGGGCAGCACGTAGAGTTCTAAGGAGCAGGAAGACAGCCTTGTTGAGCCAGGAGAAGGGCTGATCTGACTTGATGCCAGAGCGCCGAAGTGATGCCTGGAGAGGGCTGGGAAGTGAGCTGGGGGAGGGACAGAAAAGGTCTGACAGAGTCCAGCTGAGGCCCAAGGTGCTGAAGTGTTGCATGGGGCATTGAGGGAGGAGATGTCCTGGGACTTTAAGGACTACTTGACCTGGCATGGTAATTCCCACCTTATGTTTTGGACAATTGGCCTGATGTTTTTGTTATAACTTAGCCTCAATCAGGGGGCACCACAGAGTCGAGAGCCTTTTGTTGAGTCCTTAAGTTACCTGGGAGGCATGTGCACCCGGGGCATGGCCTGGCTGGTTGTGACTGGGTGCTCTGGTGGGAGCTGCCTTCTGCGCAGTGAGGCATGGGGCTTTTTTTAGTACAGGCAGGGCCAGGTTCTAAGGGCATGTCAACACGGAGCACTAGTCCACACTGGAGGGGGGGGGAGGAATCCTCATGCACACTAGCATTTTGTGCACCAACTGGCACATGTGGACCCTGCTTGCTCACACTGTTCCTCAGTAGTGTGTGTTCTGATGCTGTCTCGTGTCACTGGGGCCCTTCAGTGTGCACCAGCAGGGTCCTCAAAGGCCATTTCTGTAACCCCCCTCGGCCACTCTGTGTCTTCTACCAGCTAGTACCACGGGCTCTCTGGGTCCCAGCCTTCACTCAGGATTGGGGGGGGTCACTAGTACTGCACATGGGTAGGTGGATGCCTGCATCGCATGCTGTTTGCTGGAAGATGAACGTCCTTGAGTTGACACTGGCGAGACGTTCGAAGACAGATGGGGGCAGTTTTAGAGTATAAGGATTGTGGAAGTCAAATGTTACTTTGCATTGCTTCACAGAAGTCAAAAGTTTAGGTAGGACTGGTAGCACCACTTCGTAGTAAGGTTGCCTGACACAGCTCACTTGTACGTAACTGCCAAACTCGAGCTACTGGGCTGAAATATTTCATGCCAAGGGTCTGTTTCAGGATGTGGGGTTTTCAGCTAACCCTGTTTTGACTCCAAATCCCCAAAATAAAGCTTGGTCTAGGCCAAAACCTTGAGTCGGGCCCTTGGCTGAGATCTGAGTTAACAGGATGATTCCGAACACCCTGAATCTTGGGTCCAGTTTGAGTTTGGTCTGGATTTTAAGCTTCCAAGTTTTAGCAGGCTGACCTCTGAGGCACGCAGGAGGGCAGGTTGCTTTCTCTCATCACAGCTGTGAGGTTCAGAGCAGGGCTTTTGGCTGGAGAGCATCTCTGCTGCCATGTCAGTCAACATGAAAAACAAGAGAATTTGATACCAACACCTGGGCTAGCCCTTCTAATCTTTGTCCTTACACGGCTTTTAGCCCATCACGTGGGAAGATTAGTTTCCACTGAAATACCCTGGTTATGTCTTGTGGGTTTAGTGAGTTGGGTTTTTTCTCGTTTGTCAGGCATGTGCATATGTTCGTTTATAAGCTATTTACACTGTGAAATTGGATGCTCAAGCAGATGGCTTTTAGGGGGCTCCTCTCTGCAGAATGTTCCTTTACATCTCTTTAACAGCTTGACACGAGCTGCTGTCACTGGGCATTAAGGCAGCAGGATTAGTACCTGTCATTAATAGTCTTGGCTGCTTTGCTATTATAATTGCTAACTTAATCTTGGCCCACTGCTGAGAATTAGACTATTATGAACAATTTAATGAATTCTGTTAATAATGAATATTAATGAAACCATGCAAAATCCTGAAGCGATTTGCTGCTGGAATGAGAATATTTTTCCACTTTGCTCAGTTTTTTTTTTTAAACCAATTAGTTATGATATCCATAGAAACCTAATGATAACTTTGCACTAAGAAATAACGCCATGTTTTAAAACTTTTAATATCCCCCTCTTGATCAGTAAATGAATTTCATGGCATAATTAAGACAAAACTTTTCTGTTTTTAAAGACTTTTTGAACTGGACAACCTCAGTTAGGAGAGGTTTGTAAACTGGAAGATACAACTCAATGATGACATGAAAAATGATTTAATTCTATCCTCTTCAGAGGGGGAGCCGAGTTAATCTGTAACTGGAAAAACTTAAACAACAAATAGTCGCACATCACCGTAAAGACTAACCAAACATGTAGATGGTGGTATGCGCTTTCGTGGGTACCACTCACTTCTTCAGATGACTGGAGTCCAGTTCCAAAATAAATAGGGGATGGGCCTGGGGATGGGGGGTGGGGTGAGAGTGAGGGGATGGGGAGAAGGAAGGGAAAAAATCAGTTTATTAGAAAAACAGCTGCTCAAATATGTGTATATGGTTTTATGTGATTTAGAAAGATTCTGAAAATCTCACGTGCTTCGGAGGTCAACTTAACATCAAGTTTTTTCCTCTCCTATAATTACTTGACTGCATAGCATGTATTAAAAGATGCTTATTTCAGTTTCTCTTTTGTCTTGTTTCCATAGATCGTGTATTATCCTTATTCAGTCACTCATGTAAATAACACACTTGCCGGTGTGATGCTAAATGTAAAGATACCTATACTCTTGGGATGACTTTTAAACTGCTTCGCTTAAGCCTTGAGAAAATGCAGTACCTTGGAACACTTGTTGCTGGAGTTTATCATAGGATAGAAAATGCTCCTTCGCGTTCTAGAAGCCTCTCATACAATGTGTTAGAGTATTGTGTCCAGGTCTGGGCACCACATTTCAAGAAAAATATGGAGAAATTGGAGAAGGTCCAGAGAAGAGCAACAAAAATGATTAAAGGTCTAGAGAACATGACCTATGAAGGAAGGCTGAAAGAATTGGGCTTGTTTAGTTTGGAAAAGAAGACTGAGGGCACAGGAGAGCGGTTTTCAGGTATCTAAAAGGGTGTCACAAGGAGGAGGGAGAAAAATTGTTCTCCTTGGCCTCTGAGGACAGGACGAGAAGCAATGGGCTTAAACTGCAGCAAGGGAGGTTTAGGTTGGACATTAGGAAAAACTTCCTACCTGTCAGGCTGGTTAAACATTGGGATAAATTGCCCAGGGAGGTTGTGGAATCTCCATCACTGGAGATATTTAAGAGCAGGTTAGACAGATATCTATCAGGGATGGTCTAGATGGTACTGGGTCCTGCCATGAGGGCAGAGGACTGAACTTGATGACCTCTCAAGGTCCCTTCCAGTTCTAATGTTCTATGATTCTATGACTTTATTGACCTCTGTCTTATTCTCTTTTCCTTTAGTCAACTCTTGTCTAAGCTGAGCAGTCCCTGTCTTTTTAATCCTCCCACAAAGAAGCTGTTCTATATCCCTAATCATCTTTGTTGTCCTTTATACTTCTCCAGTTCTAATATTTTCCTGAGATGGGGTGACAAGAACGGCACGCAGTATTCAAGGTGTGGGTGTACAATGAATTAATGTATCTCATTATGATAGTTTCCGTTGTATTACTTTCCTAATGATGCCTAACATACTGTGGGCGGAGGGTTTTGCTTGAACAGCGAGTTTTCCTCCACATGGGAGAAGCTATAAAAGTCCCTGAGATCATCTCCATTTTGCCTCTCTCCTGCTCTATACCAATGGGAACAGTCTGACCCAAGGGCCTTCCAATCATTTGAGACTTGACTTACGCCAGCAGTTTATGCCATTACTGCTTCAAGCCTGGTCTAAGACTTTTGCCGATATTGTATTGTTTGACCTCCTTCCTCCACGAGTTCGAATAGATTATTAATCATAGAATCATAGAATCATAGGACTGGAAGGGACCTCGAGAGGTCATCGAGTCCAGCCCCCCGCCCTCAAGGCAGGATCAAGCTCCGTCTACACCATCCCTGACAGATGTCTATCTAACCTGTTCTTAAATATCTCCAGAGAGGGAGATTCCACCACCTCCCTTGGCAATTTATTCCAATATTTGACCACCCTGACAGTTAGGAATTTTTTCCTTATGTCCAATCTAAACCTCCCCTGCTGCACTTTAAGCCCATTACTCCTTGTCCTGTCCTCAGAAACCAAGAGGAACAAATTTTCTCCTTCCTCCTTGTGACACCCTTTTAGATATTTGAAAACCGCTATCATGTCCCCCCTTAATCTTCTTTTTTCCAAACTAAACAAGCCCAGTTCATGAAGCCTGGCTTCATAGGTCATGCGGCATGATTTCCCTTTACAATGATGCACTGACACTTCCAAAACTAAGGTTCATCTGTCTGTTTCTGGGTTGTTTATTTTAACTATAGTTGCAACCAATTTGCTCGGTACTGAAATTAGGCTCACTGGCCTGTCATTGGCAGGATTTCCTCTGGAGTCTCTTTTTAAAATGGGCTTGACGCTAGCTACCCTCCAGTCTCCTGTCAGAGGCTGATTTAAAGAGGTTACATCCCCAGTTAGCAGTTGTGCAACTTGATATTTCAGTTTCTTCAGAATGTTCATGAGGATCCAAAACTTCCTCAGATCTGTCACATAAACAGACCGATGTGGGAATCCCCCTCAAATCCTCTGAAGAGATGACCAACACAGAGAATTCATTTCGCTTCTCTGCCGTGGCCTTGCCACTCCGGAGTACTTGATTAGCACTTTAATCGTCCTGTGGCCACACTAATTGTTTGGCAGGCTTCCAGATTCTGAGACAATTCAACTTTTTTGCTGTTAGCTTTTATCTTTGGGTCCTTGCTCTTCAGCTACTTTCTTTGACCTGGGTAATTTTCCAGGTCATTCCAGGTCATTCCAGGTGACTGTAGGCCCCAAACCCAACTGTTAGGTATTTTTAGTGGGATCACGTCTTACAGGTGAGGGTCAAATTCCACACTCAGTATTTTACACTCCGTGGCAGAGAACACTGGTGCAAATCTGGCAGGGGCTAGGAAAGTGAACTTTCATGGGTAACTCCACACAAGTAGCAGGTAGGTCTGCTGAGAGCTCAGGTCACTACAATCTCTGAGACACTTGCTTAAGTCCTCCTGCTTTCTGAAGTGGAGTCTTGCACCCTTTGGCAATGTGGACATCTCCTAGATTGGTCACTGTTTCAGCAGCAGCATATGAAAGTGTGCAATCCACTTCAATGGACCACACGACATGGTCTCTTTCTGAGGAGGCCTTTGATGTATTAAAGGCAGAATCATGTGAGCAGAGAAATGTCCAAGCATGTAAACAGCTGAAAGGCATTTTCCTGGCCACCGCAAACATGGCCATACGATTTGCCTCTGGCTGGGGCAGAGGACAGCCTCAAGAACAACCTGTGTCCTGCCTACTGCACTCCTGATGGCATCCGTCTAGCATCCCCATCACCAATCCAGGAAGGTCCCCTGCTCACCAAGGGACGTGGGCCTGGTTAAACGGAACACCCCTCACGGAGGCATGGGGCACCACACGTGTGGACTGTACAGACCTCCATGATGTGGCAAACCATGCAGCTTCAAACCCGGGGAGCAACACTGATCTGCAGCAGGAAAGGCCCCTCAAGTTACGGAGTGGAAGCGTTGCTGGAGCAGGTGGCATTCCAGCCAAGCTGCCCAAGGGTGCCTGGGAGTCAGTGAGCACTGGCCTCAAATGTGGGCCTCAGGCAGAGAACCAGGGAAGTGGAACGAAGGCTTCACTCTCGGCTCCTGCACCAAACATGGCAACTACAGGCCAATCTCATTCCTACCAGTCCCTGAAAAGGTCTTTGCTCACATCCTGCTTGGTAGGAATCAGCTAGGGATGTTCAGTGTCGATTAATCAGCTAATTGAGCTGTCAATGGAACTAGTTGATGGGAGGAGGGGGGGAGGGCTTGCTACCCCACTGTGCCCACGGCTTTTGTACATTTGAAAGAAAGAGGCACAGCGGGAGCCCACACAACCTGCTTCGGTACCCAGCCGCACCGCTGCCTCCTCTGCCCCGCCCACGGAGACGGTGCTGGGGGGAATCGGCTCTTAAGCTGGTTCCCTCCAGCACTCTGGCTCGTGCACCCCATGCTTGATGCCTCTGGTACAGAGGCAGCAAAGAGGAGGGAGGAGACTCATTGAGTAGTGACTTGATTACCCGATAAGGCCAGGCTTATCGCGTAGTCAACTAGCCACTTACATCCTTAGAATCAGCTACTCCTGACTCCATCGCCCGCAGGCAACAGGTTCCGCTGCTGTGTGTCCGACAGTGCTGAACGGCCTGCTTCTTGTGGCGTGACGGTGTATCCATCGCAAAGCAGCGTTTGGTTCCTGCGAGAGTTCAGCCCTTTGGCTTGTGTGAAAGGAGCTGGTGTCCCAGATGTTCTGCTAAATCTGATGTGCTTTCTGGACACCGACACGGGGAGAGTGCAGGTTGGCTGGCAACATTCTTGCCCTTGTTCAGCTGATAGCTTAATAGAGTAGTTGTGAGGGCTTGGAGTCAAGGTGAACCAAGAAGTGTTCGCTGACAAAGACCAGGCAATGACATGGCTTTGCTTGTGTAGAAGGCAGCAAATTTCACTTCTAGCCTGCAAAGTTTCTAAGATGCCACCACCTGCACCTTGGGATTGACCGTTGCAGAACCCCAAGGCCTGAAACCTTGGAGCTGGGCTACCAGAGCCTCCGTGCAGACCAGGTGCAAGGCTGTGGAGAGTTTGGACCAGTTCACTTATTTGGACTGCGAGCAAAGTTCAAACTGCCACAGCCAATCAGGTGCAAAACTGTCTCCGTGCTGAGACAAGGTTCAGCCTCGGTCAGCCTGTGGGCTGAGTGTTTGAGTCAAACTTGGAACCTCGCTGTGATGAACCGGGCCGGGGCTGGGCACCACTGAAGGTATCTGCTCAGGGCGAATTGCTCCAACTCGGGGCTCCTTACAGCCCCTGACTGGAGGCCCTTCCCAAATGGGCCACAAACCTGTCACGCTGAGCGCTTCAGCTCCAATCTGGCCAGCCAGAAGCCTCACAAGCAAAACCCCTCAGACACCCCAGCTCTCCCTGTGCCCCAATCAGCCCCGGACCTAACACACAGGTGAGGGGTTTTAGAACCCAATCTCACCTACCTGGAACAGGTTCTTCCGGTCCCAACAAACCAGCCACAGATCCCAATTAATTTATCCACAAGATCATGCCGAGCCAATCCTTTAGAATCTAAAATCTAAAGGTTTATTACTAAAAGAAAGAAAAGCACGAGAGTAAGGTTGTTAAAGAATAATACATCACATGCATCGAAATACCCAGTTCTCGATACAGGCTCTTAGCAGAGATATTATAAACTGCTATCTTAAAAGTCTCTGGCGTACATCCTATGTCAGGACGGGTCCACAGTTCTTTCCGGCTCGTTGTTCCCTGCAAGGCTGCATCTGGGATCAAGAGCAAAACTGAAGACCAGATGGAGGGTGCCACATGGCACTTTTAGACCTCTCCCGGCATCTTCGTGGCTGCAGCAGGTCACCTGGTCAGTGGCCTATCCCTGTGTTCCCTGCTGGTAGCCCTTAGGTATCAGTCACATTCCTGAGATGTGTATTGGCACCTAGAGATCCATTGTCTCCTTGCTAATTAGCATAGCCATTGGCTGAGCTTTCTTTGCCCCTTTGCTCAGCCACAGACAGAATTTTCCAGCAGCCACACAGAGTACATGTTTCTAACTCCACACACAGACATTATACAAGTACATGAATAGCACATTCAGAATCAGTAGAACAGAAGCTTTCATGTGACACCTCCCATGACCCCCTTAGTATACACTTCGGGGCAAATACCTGCTCCCATGAGTACAGCAGTGATCTGGTTGCTCCCCTTAAAATCTAGTAACGTGACACTTGCCGAGGAGGCATTCCGTGCCAACCCCAAAGTGGAAAGTGGTTCATCGTCGTGTGAAATGTCATCTCAGAGATCTGGCCTTCATCCAGTTGCTCACTATGTCTAGTGGTGGTGTGTGCTCTTTTGGCCATGTTGCCTGGATGGACAAAACCAGCCCAACATATTGGGCTAACACATCTTCCACTGACTCACAAAGAGCATGTGCCTTGATTCCACCTAGTGCTGCTTGTGGAGCTGACCCAGAGAGTTGTGGAGTTTCAGGATTGAGCCAGATCTAGGAAATCCACCCTACAACACCTGGTATGATGCCACAAACCAGGGTCACTGGCTGGCAGAATGGTCCTGAGTTGACATGAATGTTTGAGGATGCACAAGAATCACGCTCTTGGAGGCTCTGCTCGTTAGAATGCAGCAGGGTATCAGAAGCCCGTTAACAGTATTTATGGTTTTCCTGTTTGCACAATTGTATTGCCCTGTATTGTGAACAATTCTGAAAATATCTGAACCCAAGGTTGCTGATGTGTTTGTGTTGAGAATAAAGTTAAATGAAAGAGCAGAATAAAGTGAAATTTCAGGCTCCATTTTAGAACTATTCATGCAAGGAGCAAAATCTAATTAAGTAGTTTTACGGGAAAAGATATTAAGGTGTGAAGTTTATTGAACACCTGGTTAATTATTCAATTAGTCTGGAATTATACCAGCTCACAAAAATCAACAATCTGCAAGAATCAATTGCTTGATTTAGAAGGAAATATATAACCTAAAATTTAAATTCTTGGAATGGTAGAAGTGAGGTAATTGTAATGAATTGATTTTATTAGCATATCATTACTGCTGCCTTTCAAATAGATTAATAATACTCCTGTGGGTTGAAAGAGTTTCTAGGATAGTTTGGTGCTCTTATTTAAAATTTTGCTACTAAATTGAATACCTCTTAAATGTGGCTTTTTTAAAGAACAAAACTTGTGATTGATGGTTTAAAGAAACTTACCAGAGGACTGTAGTTTGTAGTTGGTTTGTGGAAGCCATTTGAATCCAGCAAACGCTAGTGAAGATACCTGCTTCTTTTATATGTAGCCAAGAGTACAAAATATTGAGTATATTTAGGACTGGAAGATTTCCCCAGCATTCCTTGGGTCCTTAACTCAAAAGTTTTGGCTCTTTTCTTCATTTGAATCATTTTGTTCTGGGCTGGGGATGAGGGTTCAGGATGCAGCCTTCCCCAGCGAGGAGGAAAATTAGTAATGAAACAGTTGTAAGGACTTTTGAATGTTGCTGGCGTAGCTGTCCTTGTGCTCCGGGGAGGAGCATCTCGTTCTAATGATATTAGCCATAATCAATCCTTCCTGTGGCTCTTGCCATAAGGAGACCAAATATTTCACCACTGTGATCGGAAAGCTCACTTGATAATCAATATGCCCGTCTATTAATTGGGCTACTTGTAGAACCAGTGGGTTGGCTTTCTGTGGGGTCTTCCCCTTCCCTCCCACCTGCCAAGGAGATTCAAACCACCAGGAAGTAAAGCGGGTACCCAGTGAGCACGCTGATTAATTTGGTGAATGGCCGGTACCAAAGTAGAATCAGGTGCCTAAGGATTATAGGAATGAGACCCGTTCTCTACAGTGCCTGTATTCAAGCAGTCCAGTCATCAGGGAAAAGCTGGCCCCTTCTTGACTGACTGACTATATATAATTCGAACTTTGATCTCCTACAGCAACTCCAAATCTACTTTTGTGCCCAGTGATCTGTCAGGAAATGAACACTCCACGTCTCCGTCTGGAGAGATGGGTAATATCTCAGAGTGGGAAAAACCCTAGTCCGGTGGAAACCAGCAATCATCCTGATGGATGTTTGTAGTGGTAGTAATAATAGTGCTTGGTTAATCCCTGAGCACATGCTCTTCATGTGACACGGTGCCATTATGTCTCGAGGGACGGTGACAGACTCTTCCTGTCTTCTGCAGACTCGTGAGTAGCCGAAATAGCTCTAGCATTTAGGAAGGGACACGTTTTGTTCCTGGTAGCAATGCTGGTGCCGTATCAGTGCAAAACAATGTATCGGACCTGATAGAGGGTTCGTCTTAAAATGTCACACAGTGCTGATCCGGTGGCAGATTTGTCCATCTACTGGTTGGTAAGGAGAGGAGGTTTTTAACCAGCATTTTATGGAATGCAGGAAAGCGCCTAGAGGCATTAAAGTTTCTCTTCCTTCACACCATGTCTGAATGCTAAATTAGACAGCAGCAAGCGCAGCAGTCAAGAAAAGGACATCTCCTGATGCCTGTCAGTGTAAAGCAGAGCCTAAAGGATTTGTTATAGTCCAGGGATTCTCCAATTCTTCCTGATTAGTCCTCTCACAGATCACTGCCTCATCTCCCTGCTGCACAGCTCCCAAGCATGCCCTTCCGGGGGCAATAGGAGAGCGATACGGGGGCCACTGCTGCAGGGATGGTTAGTAAAAGAGGAAGAAGACTTACCCACGCCTGCAGGAGGAATGTCGAAATGGGATCTGCCTTGCCCATTGGAAGGTATCCATAGCAATCATTCTTGGCATTGGAGCCCCCTTCACAGAGGTGTTGAGCCAGCCTGCTTCCAACCCCCCGTTACCTTCATCTGGGATGCAAAGCCTACGGCCGCAGTATAGATTTAGAGCAGATTTTGCTTTGTTACTTTTCATCAGTTCTTCATTTATGCAAAGTAGAGTTCATTCCATAAGGGTATGTCTAGACAGGAGGGATAAGGGATCTGTCAGAAAAGGTTTTCTTTCTCGACAGATCCCCCTGTAGACTGCCACTTTTTGCTGACAAAGTGCTGAGTTGGCAAAACGCGTCGGCCATTTTTATGCAAATTAGGCATGGGATATTTAAATCCCTGCCTCATTTGCAATGTCGACCTGCCTAATCTGCACCCCTCTGCCGACAGAGGGATGCAGTCTAGACATACCCTATGTAAGGTTGCAATCTTCTTACTCTGGTTCCATTTTCCAACGACCTCCATTCCTCCCACTTCCCCCGGAGAAAGCAAATGCCACTGACACGGCAAGTGCTCAGAGAAAGGAGTTGTGTTAAGTTATGATTTGGTTTTGGATTTTAAATCACTGACTTTTCCTAAACATAACTTAGCTTGCGTCTCCAAAGCGCTGGACATACACAGTCCATCTGTGTGTCTGTTATGTGCTGAGACCTGCCACCACATGTGGTTACACTGGGATGTAACGTACCATGCTTCTGGGATGTAAATATCCTACTGTAAGCTCAGCAGGGAGGGATTAATGAGGGGCTGTAGTGGAGATGGAAGGAGGTTGGTGGGAAAAGGGATGGGAAAGGCCCCAATGGACCGGAAAGGGGCCTGGGTCCCTCCACGAAATGGGATTAGGGCCACAGGGCTTGGATGCTCCAGCTCTCGGGGCAAAGGGCTCTGTGGTTGGCTGGCTCCGTGAGGTGGTGCATCCCCTGGACTTGCTGTGGAGACGGGGGGTCGGGAGGGGGTGAGAGAGGATGCCGCTCTGGCTTGCCCAGCAAAGTGTCAGTCCACTCCTCACCTCCAGGGATCTGGAAATCCACTCTGTGCTCAGGCCCCTCGGGGGGCTGGTCTGTCGGCTCTTTGCCCCTTGCCGGGGGGTGCCCCAGGCTGGCTCTAGCAGTCTAACGGAGTTCCTTTCCCCTTCCTGCTCGCTTCTCTTCAGCCACCCGGCCCGTCAGCTTCCCAGCCCTTGGACCCTCTCAGCTGCTGTTACCCACCAGGTGGCAGTGGCTGGCAGGGCCAGGATGAGCATGTGGGAAGACCTGCCCTGGGACAGGCTCCCTTTGGAGTCCTCCTCCAGCTGGAGCAGGTTTTGCAGGGGCGGTGACCTTGTGACCCAGGCCTGCTTTCCAACCCCTCCTGGCCCAGCGTGGGGCTCTCCTTCCCATCAGAGGCGCAGTCCCTGCTGAGCCTGGGCCACGTGGCGCCAGGATCAGATGGAGTGGAGCTGGCACATCAGTGTGGCCGAGACGTCCTGTCTCAGGACAAGGGCCTGTCAGAGAAGCGGCTACCCCCAGGAACCAGGGAGGATTAATGGCACCTGGCATCCTGGGCTGGACTCGTCTTCCCCTCTCGTGACCTCCCAGTGCCAGACCCTCCCCACACGCCATCGGAGGAGGAGGTCGTGCCTCCACTTCCTCCGTGTCCCCACGACAGCCGTTCCTGAGCTCTGGCAGATTGCTCTGTCTGCGGTTGGTGGCTGTGCTCTTCCCCTCCCATTGGGTTGAATCTCTGGCCCCCCAGAAGAGCTGGGCTCCCTACGGTGGTGGCAGTCTCCTTGGTGCCTGGGGCGGGGGGTTGATCCTAAGTGGAGCAGGGGGGAGGAGAGAGACAGACACATCCTGTGCTGGGGTCACTCTCTGAGGACGTGGCGTGTTTCGACAGGGCTCCCTTTGCCCAGCGGGGGCCGGTGTCAGATGGGAAGGGGAACATTTCTGCAGGGACCCCGGTGCCTGGCTTCCGTCAGTGTCACTTTTCTAGGGGCCCCATTTCCCAGCGGGGTTTCCTTACCGCTGGTGCAGCAGCAGGCTGCAGAGGCAGGGCATCCCCTCCCTGGCCAGCTGGCCACTGTCTGTGGCTGGTCACTGATGGGCAGTCACAGCTGAGCCACCGAGCCACCAAGCTCCTTGGTTTGGGGACCTTGCTGAGCTCTACTGAAGGGAAGGAGACGGGGCTTCTGCATTCACTATCCACTCCCGATCTCCCCAGGGCCAAGAATCTTTCTCCCCAAAACCCTCTGCTGGAGCCACCAGGGGAGAGGCGCTAGAGTGAGCCCCTCAGCTCCTTCTGCCCCCCAGGGATCCTGGGGCAAAGGGTCGTGGGCAGGGCCCTCCAGGAGAATGAGAAGGGACCCAAGGCCAGGCACGAACCTGGCTGGAGCAGGGGTTGGAACGTGGTTCCCTGAAAGTCCCAGGGAGACGATGACCTTGACTCAAGTCTGTCTCATTCCCTGCTCTGGCTCTGCCTGCCCGAGGGGACACTCCTTGCCCAGAGCCCCTGCAGCTCCTACAGCCGAGTGGAGCCCCAGCAGGGCCTGCCTGAGTCAGACAAGCCCTTGTACAGAACCTGCAAAGGAAGGGCAGCCATGGATCCCAGCTGGGAAACTGGGGGAACCTCTCCTCCCTGCCAATAGCCCCCTGCTCGGCCAATCAGCAGCGAGACTCTGGGAGGTAGAGAGGTCTCAGCAGATGTCCCAAAGGACGGGCCAGGTGCCCACCGGAGGGGAGCAGTCTGCGAGCGCTCTTCCAGCCCCCCCTTCTTGGGAGAGCCTCCCACAGTGACTGCAAGCCCCCACAATGCACCCCTCCTCGGTGGAGGGGGGAAAGAATGTGTGTGTGTGTGTGTGTGTGTGTGTGTGTGTGTGTGTGTGTGTGTGTGTGTGTGAGAGCTTATATACAACATACTAACGCGTCTTCATTGCACTTCCTGAGAGAATTGGCTCAATGCTGCTTTGCACAGCTGGCCTGCTCGTACGTCTGGGAGCCCCCAGGTCTCCACACGGCGCAGGATGGATCAGCTGGGTGGCATGTAAACAGCCACGCCGAAAACAGACGCTCTGCATTGAACATAGACCAGTGGACGGCGCCGGAGCCCAATAACCCTGCGGGACAGAGGACCGTCCCGTGCGCAGGCTGCCCCGGGTTCTGAGTAGCAGCAGGCGAGGGCCCGATCCCCCTTCCTAACTCTCGCCTCTCCTCCTGGGCTGCTTTTCCTTTCTCAGCCCCGAGCCAGGGGCACTGCCCCTCATTGTCAGCGGGGGGTTCGCTAGCTCTGGCGCTGGAGGGGTTTACGCCTCTGCGGCTTTGGGGCTCTGGGAAGTGAGAGGCTGCCGGTTGCTCCCTGAGCACCCTTCTCTCGCCGGCGTAGGCGCCTGACGCACATAAGGGGGCAGCAATGGGCCACGCTGCAGCCTTCTGGCTGGTTACGTGTCACTTCCCCTCCCAGTGCCGCCTCCACGCCATTAGGAACACAGCCCCTGACATCCCCTCCCTCGGCCGCCCCTTGGGGCCCACCGCCCTCCGCTCTTCAGCCCTCCCTCAGCTGCCCCTCGGGGCCCTCCGCTCTTCAGCCCTCCCTCAGCTGCCCCTCGGGGCCCACCGCCCTCCGCTCTTCAGCCCTCCCTCGGCCGCCCCTCGGGGCCCACCGCCCTCCCCTCTGCAGCCCTCCCTCGGCCGCCCCTCGGGGCCCACCGCCCTCCGCTCTTCAGCCCTCCCTCAGCTGCCCCTCGGGACCCACCGCCCTCCGCTCTTCAGCCCTCCCTCAGCTGCCCCTGGGGACCCACCGCCCTCCCCTCTGCAGCCCTCCCTCGGCCGCCCCTCAGGATGCACCGCCCTCCCCTCTGCAGCCCTCCCTCGGCCGCCCCTCAGGATGCACCGCCCTCCCCTCTGCAGCCCTCCCTTGGCCGCCCCTCAGGATGCACCGCCCTCCCCTCTGCAGCCCTCCCTCGGCCGCCCCTCGGGGCCCACCGCCCTCCCCTCTGCAGCCCTCCCTTGGCCGCCCCTCAGGATGCACCGCCCTCCCCTCTGCAGCCCTCCCTTGGCCGCCCCTCAGGATGCACCGCCCTCCCCTCTGCAGCCCTCCCTCGGCCGCCCCTCGGGGTCCACCGTCCTCCTCTCAACAGCCCTCCATGGGCCTGCTGCTGCCCAAAGCGCCAGCTTGGCCCTCCATGCCTTTGCTTCCCAGGCCCACACAGCTCTGCTCTGGGAGCACTCTGCCCTCTGTCCGTCACGCCGCTGGTGCAAGGCCTGGTCCCCCTCCTTTCCCTTGGCAGCTCCGTGCTCATGTAATGCTTTCTTCCTCCTGCCTTACCAAGCGACCCCCTCCCCCTTCTCCCCCTTCTCTGGGGGGCTCAGAGGGGTCATTCTTCAGGGTTTGCTCAGTTTAGGTGTCCTGCATCATCCACCCCAGGCCTGGACACTTGCTGGTGTTTCAGGCCTGCTCAACTCAGGCCAATGAACTATAGACTGAATCGGTTAACTGCCCACCACGCTGCAGGTGGGGGGCTCTGGGGCAGCCCCAGAAGGCCCTGCCTGGCTGCAGCATCTCCCCACCCATGACACAGTAGGCCTGGCCGAGCTGGAGCAATCCCCTGCCATGGGTGGAGGGGCTGCTCTGGCTGGCCGGGTGCCGATTAACCAGTTTCCCTGGTAAGCATGCCAGTAAGGCAATGCTTACTGGTGAACCAGTTAACCCTTTATATCCCTATCCGAAACGAGGCCGTTTGGCCAATGTATTGACTTCTAAAACCCGCAGTGCTCTTTGGAGCTATTCGTTTGAATGAATGAATGCCAGCATCCTGTGCTGGCTGTGCAGTGCTGTCCATACGCTGGGGGGTGTTACGGTGAGCCCCAAGTGTCACGCCAAGTGAGGTATCTATTGGAAGCTGATTCCGTTTGTTATTCTTAAGCCTGTAGGAGGTTTGTACTGAAAGTTGTAAGTATTGGCTCTGTGCTGCTATTTCAGATATTGCTTCCGGGAGACAGTAACAGGTGTCGCCCACCTCTTGTGAAGAGGGTCTGTTCAAGTGACTAGCAATACTTCACGCACAATGGGCCTTAAGTGTTGCCAATACAACTCTGAGGAATTTTGCTGCAAACCTGCAGGCAAACAGGCACCCTATGGCCACCTCCATAAAAAGGGCACGGACAGGGGACTTGTTCATGTGACAGACTCCCTTTGGGAGGTGCCTTCACACAGTGAAAACAAGGAGATTCCCTCCACCTGGCCACTGGGTTTAAAACAGTCCAAGGGGTGCCTCCATTTGTCTTCAATCCAGGTCATCACTCCAGAGCATCTTTGCTTTGAACCAAGGGCCCAGAAGGACTCATGGCCCAACCCTAACACAGGACGAACTCCAGAGACTTTTATGCTGGCAGTTTATTCCATCTCTGCTAAGAGTCTGCACCAGGAAGTTGGTGATTGGTGTGTGGCAAGAGTTTTCTGTAACCATCCTCCTCTCAACCTTCTTTCTCTCTGTTCATACACCTCTAGATGTTAGATTGGCCCAGTGTGCCCTTTTGGGTCCGATCTGAGGGGTAAATTCACCTGGGAATGTGGTTGGTCCTGTAGGATCAGCAGAACCTGTTTGGAGTTGGTGAGATTGATTTTATAACCTCTCCTCTGCGTAAGGAGCGAGGCTGGTTGTGGCACAGGAAAGTTGGAGTGTCTGTGGGGATTGGCTTGTGCAACTTCGTGCTACAAACAGCAGTGCTCAGTGTGACTGGTTTGGTGCCTTAGAGAGGAGGACTGACAGTCTTGGGCTGGAAGTAGCCCTGGTTCTAAGCACTTCGCCCTGGTTTGACCCTCTCAGCGGTGCCTCCAGAACCCATCAAATTGGACCTGGAAAATCCCACCCCTTCCTTCACTGGGGAGGGAGCGCGCTCAAGACCTGTCCTGGCTCTTGCCAGGCGACGTGGCCATGAAGAGTTTTCGAAGAAAATAAACCAGCGGTTGAACGGCCACCTGTTACGACGTTTCAGGAATGTGAGCAAACCAGAATGAACTGACCAAAGCAGGAAATTGTCCCGCAATCCACCGGGGGAGGGGTGCGGGTGTGTCTGTTGAAAATCAGGCCCTGCAGGCTGGGCTAGGAGCAGACCAGCGATGTGGCCTGCGCTATTACAGAGCATTCAAGCAACGACTGCTCACTGCTGTGCTGCAGGGGGCGCTCTCGGTACGTGGAGACTCCTCCAGCCCTGGGGTCAACAACGCGTTGGCACTGGCAGTTAAGTAGCTTTCAGGATCGAGGAGCCACTTGTCCATGCGGGACTGTGACTTACACCCTCCTTTGCAGGCCATGAGTTTCAGGTCAGGATTTCACACCTTCCTCAAAGCCCCTGGAGGGCTAGCTTTCCTGGGGGGGACGGGGGACCATCTAAATTCCAGCTCTCCGGGGAGTCTTCTGAAGGAGGGAAGCAGGAGGGCTCTCTTGCCAAGCCCCTATGGTGCTAGGTGCTGTACAAACCCAGAATAAAAATGGCCCCTGAAAAAACCGGGTTTTTTTCTTGTGTAGATTCAGACAGTTACTCTGAAATAACACTGTGTAGACGTAGCCTAGATTGAATCTAAGTCCACTTTCAGTCACTCCTGCGGCAGTTCACAAGACTCCGAATCTGTTTCACAGGTTCCCGTGTGAATGGATGGAGACAAACAAGGCACTAAAAGAGTCACATGATCATCCTCTTCTCTTGAAGGTCAGTGAAACAGTAATAAATGTACTCTTCTGAAAATTGGTTTTAATTTTCCCCTTTCAACCTTTTGATTAGCTTGACATTTAAACGGCTGGAATGTAAGTGGGAGGTTTGTTATATATTTCTGTTAAGTAGGAGATGAGAACACTTAAAAAATCTTGGCGGTATAACTGCATGCAAGAAGCTAGATTAATTGTGGAGGAGACAGAGTATCCCTTGTCCTTCCCTGAAATGAGGAAACGCTATAAGTGATTGACAGTGAACTGCAGTAAAAGAATCTAATCATAATCGGGGATGATTTTTCTCCTCTGACAATAGTTAGCTCTGAATCGTGTATTGCTGCGACTGCTTTTAGGTAGGGAACGGGATTGTGGGATTTCACTGAGCGCCTAGCTTGCATAGTACTTTTATCACCAAGGAGCTTTAGCTTGTTGATCTTACGCTGAAGAGACCCTTGACAAATGCCTCCCTGTTGCATCCCAGACCTTTAAATATCCATTCGTTGCTAAGAGGTGGAAAGGAGGAATGTTAGAAACCAGGGATTCCGAGCACCTGTTCACTCACTGTAGCACCTGCTGATATTCAAGGTATGAAATTTCTCATTGGATGCCATGGGGAGGAGCAGAACCCTGGACGGTTTGACTTGTACATCAAAGGGCGAATGGCAAGCGACCCAGAGTGAGCACCACTGGATCCCTCAGACTCAGTGAGGGGGATCCTGGGTAGGTGGGAAAACAAAGAATTGTCATCAGCGGAGATGTCCATTGTCGGGGTACGCCTGCCCTCATGACGGCGGTTAGAGCAGCAGTGGGCAACCACAACTAGTTGAGTGGCTGCATGAGTGGCCCTTCTTCATCTCTGTGAGTTGGAAGATTGAAATCCAGTGGTAGGTGACCTGGGGGTTGCCTGCAGCCCCTGTCTGCCAAGGCTTGTGAGAGGGAGGGACCGTTCTCCTGGATAGGCTGTAGATTGTCAATGATGCCCTGGAGAGGTTTGAGCTGGGGGCTGTAGGTGATGACCAGCCGTGTTCTGTTATTTTCCTTGTTGGGCCTGTCTTGCAGAAGCAGATTCCTGGGTACTCGTTTGGCTCTGTCCAGCTATTTCCGCACTTCCCCAGCTGGTTTATTTCAGTTTTAAGAATGCCTGGTAGAGATCCTGTAGGTGTGTGTCTCTGTCCGTGGGACTGGAGCAGAGCTGGTTGTATTTAGGGCCTGGTTGTAAACAGTGGATCAGGTGATGTCTGTCATGTAGACCTGGCCTTGGTTAGAACTGCTCTGTGCCACAGGCAGCGAACAGACGAGATGGTGTTGCCACCAATGCCTGTGGCCTGTGCAAGGCAAGTCTTTAGTGGGGCTGATACACCCGAGTGAACAGTATTGTTGCAGTAAGTGACCTCAGTGTGTGACAATAGGAGTTGCTTCTACTCTGTTTTGGGAGGGTCAGTGCTTGAGGTGGGGGCTGTCTCTTATACTGCTTGTGTACAGGGCCTCACGCTTGGGGGTTGTGACCTCTAGGTGCAACTGTCAGAACAGAAATGAATAACCATGGCTTTAAAATGATTTGAGTTGTACTGGTCATGTGGATGTTGTTTGTGAACATTATCTTGATTGAAACGCCTACCACATTGTTTCTAATGTCATTGTGCTTGGCGAATGTGTGTGCTAACTTGCTGTACCTTGATTTATATGGTAATTTATCCTTACAGGTGCATGCAAATTAGAATACTTTGCAAACTCAGTACATGAGCATGCTCTGTGAAGTGAAACATACCAAAGAGTTGTTGTTGTTAATTAATTTGTTTATTTTATGACTCATGGTCAGAAGAGGAAAAAAAATTCATGAGGCATCTCGTTTGCACAGTCAAATCCAACCGGCTTTTGTGAGAACGGAGGGTGAGGTTTTCAACCCCCCTCTCCCCCCCAAAATTCACATGTCCCTTTGTGCTTTTGGAAATGGTGCTCACCTGCTTGGCAGGTTTGCATTAGTGGTGTGGGAGGCTTGCACGAGTTAGTGAACGAGACACGAATCTGTAACTTCCTGCACATGGCTCTATCGGAGCCCCGTTGGCTGTCCTGGCACCATGCACAGACACAGGCCTCTCGTGTCAAAGGCAGGAGCTAAGAGATATTCTTAGACTGAAGATGGAAACCTTGTTCCTCCTAAAGTCGATGGCACAACTCCCATTCACCCTGGGATGGTCCCTGGCTTGAATGCCATCCTCAACAAATTTCTGCTTAAGAAACGTAAACGGCCCCATGTGGGGGCAGACTGTGGGTGGGGCTGAATGAGGTGCAGGTGACTGTCGCTCTGCCAGCATAACACGTTCAAGCTACTTTCCCTTCACAGCTGGCCCCTCTGTACTTATCTGCTCTTTGGTCTCATCTTCTGCTAATGCCCATCTCAAGCCTCCTTTCTCTCCTTCCTCCTGGTCATCCTTGTACTCTTTGCTCTCCCTGAGCTGGTCCTTGCACAATATCCTCTTTCCAAGAGCTGCTTCCACAGGCTGAACCGCTCTGGTCCAGCAACAGCCGTGGGCCGGCATGATTTTAGTTATTCGGATGTCGACTTATCATGGGTGTGGCCAAGTTTCCCACAATCCCATAAAGTTTGTTACAGCCACCAGTCCTGGCTCTCACTGTTCTGTGCTGTTCTTTAGCTCTAACTTATCCCAAAGGTTATGTCCACAATGCAACACTATTTTGGGATATGGGAATATCCCGCAATAGCTATCGCCAGTCTTCACAGAAAGCCCGTTATTTCAGGCTCTCTCCTCCGGCATCCCTGTAAACCTCATTCTACGAGGAATAAGGGATGTTTCGGAATAGCACTTTATTTCAAAATTTGGCACTCTGTAGAGAACAATTATGGTCTTCTGAGATACAGGTGCTGATGTAAGACGAAGCCTAGAATACTGGGACTATCACTGGAAAATCTTTCAGAGGAGTAGCCAAATTAGTCTGTAACTGGAAAATTAAAAAACGAATAGTCCTGCAGCACTTTAAAGACTAACAAAACATGTAGATGGTATCATGAGCTTTCATGGGCACAACCCACTTCTTCAGATGAATGGAGTATTAAAAGTCCAGTTCCAAAATAAATAGGGGATGCGGTGGAGGGAGGGGGGAAACAATGAATTAGCGTGTTCATGTTACATGAAGCTGATGGAGAAGGTGCAAATTGTTCTGAAGTGCCCCTTGTTTGGTTGGTTAAGCTATTAGGATGTGGAAGGTAGCGTGCTAGCCAGGTGATGTCTTTATTCATACCTTTGTGATGGGTCCCAAGTTTGTGAATGAAGTTAAGTTCCAACACTTCCCTGTGTATTTGGCTTGTGGAATTGTTCTGTAACAACACGGTGACTTTGAGATCCATTGATGGGTGCCCGGGCCGGTCAAAGTGTTCTCCAACAGGACATCTTGGAAATGTGGACATCTTGTAGCCCTGAATCTGCTTCCGAGCCGAATGCGATTCTCTCTAGGGTTAATGACAGGACGATTTAGGTTCTCGTTTAAACCCACAGTCTGCAATCAGAGTTGCACCTTGCTCTAATTCTCCGTCTGACCCCATGGTCACTAACCAAGAAGTGATTCCCAGCACCTGACTTAGAGAGCGAGATTAGGCTGTGAAGGCCTGTGATGGGGCAGTAATTATGACCCCTCCCGAAACTGCTAAGCCCATTGCGCTAATGGGAGCGAGCTGATTTTCCTCCTGCCTCCATGCTCTTCCAGTTACACTGGCTGACAACCAACAGCTGGACTTACTGGTGGGAAAATGGGGGGCTGAGAGGGGAGCAGCCACAAGAGCTCCAAACTATGGAGAAATCTTAGGGGCATGGCCATAGTATGTGCCCTGGAATGGGGTTGGGGATATCTGGGCCTGGGAGTGTGCACAGTGCGTGGGTCGGTGAGGCAGAGGAAGTTCTGGTCTCGTATTTTTTTGGAATAAAATGGAAGCACTCCCTTTTCAGGAGGAGATGAGTCAATTCAATCCCACACAATTAATAACTTCGCCTACAGATTAAATCCAATTAATCATCACAGTCCTATCCTTGGTTAGTTGGCAGAAGCGTTCTCTCTTGTTAGATTTTGTGCTGCAGGAATGTTTCAAAGTTTGTACTAAGACCGGGCCTAATTCATCCCCGAAGTGACTCCATCGACACTACTGGGCTCGGGGCCTGATTCCCCATTGCCTTGTGTAGTTTCTTACACCTGTTCACACTGCGTGATTCACTGGCATTTTACATCCTCTTTACGCTCCCAGATGCAAATGTTTCCCCAAATTGCAAGGCAGTAGATGGGAGGTCTTAGACGAAGTGATGAAGGAAGACTATTGGCTCTTTCTGATACTGAGCTCTGTAGAGCCTGGTCTACACTAGGGAATAAGTTTGAATTCAGATACACAACTCCAGCTACATTACTTTGACTTACGCTACGCAATTATCTTAACTCGAATTTTGGTGCTGTCCACACTGCAGGAGACTGGTGGGAGGACACTCTCCCTTCGACTTCCCTTACTCCTTGTAAGAGCAGGACTACGGGCATCGATAGGACCATCGTCTCAGTTTGAAGTAGCGGGTCTTCACTAGACCCACTAAATCAAACCCTGGAAGATTGACTGCGGCAACTTCGATCTTCCCTGTTGTGTAGACATGGCCTAGGGGAGGGACTGTCTATGTGCACAGAGGGTCTTTGATTCCTGATGATTAGGTCCTATAGACGCTGTCACAATACAATTAAATAACACTTCCCCAAAGCGTTGACCTCATGCCAGACAGATATGGACCACGGCCCAGCTCAACGATATTTAAACATATCATCCCCATTGATTTCAAAGGGAATTAGGTGTTGACATACCCAGGTGTCTACATCTCAGCCTTTCTGATGCTGTGAGGGGCCTGCATTACCTCTGACTTAGTGGTTTTATAGTTACCTCTAAGTACACGAGGATTGCTGACCCCCTGGTTTCAGAGAGATGGCTCTAAATGTGTTTAGACGGCGAGGATCCTTGTGCGTCTGTGAACATTAAAGGCCAAAGCCCTACTAGGCAAATCTGCCACATTTCTCATGGCTTCCACTGGCAACAGCAAATCATTGTGCGGTTGCTTAAATGTCAGCCGATGCGCCCTGCAGGGCTGAGAACCAAAGGGAGTGTTTTGGTCCATGTTTGGGGTTTGTAACGAATGCTGAAACTGGGTCTGAGGCACCAGGCAGTGCGCTCCACACCAGGAGACACCTGGTCGACCTTTTCATGCAAACTATTTCTGATGTACCTACTCAAATGAAAGCTGGATTTGTTTGGCCAAGACGAAAGAGAAACCGCATCATCCATCACCAGATACATCCCTGAGGTTCTGTCACTCTTAGGAGCAGAGAACCGGGAACTCCTGGCTTGCTGCCTGCTCTGGAGAGTTCTTGGGGAGGCCACACCCTTGAAATTCCTGCTCGCCTCAGGCTGAGCCTCAGTTATACCCATCTCAGACATGGTGAGCAGCCCTAATAATGTAACTAATTTAGCAGCCACTGTGGTACAAGGGCACACAGGGAGAGCCGGGTACAGAACCAGTGACTGCCTTCTCCACGTGGGGCATGTGGCACAGAGATCCGGTGCTTGCAAGGCATTGGGTGAGGCTTTATTTCAGGAGACAGGGAGGGTGTAGGGTGCTGTGGCGCTCTCTATAAGTGACACCCTCAAATATGGCTTCCTGCAGCAGCCAGCTTATCCAAAGGCTAATCAGCTTGGCACCAAGCAGGGGACTGGTCACGAGATCTGCTTGGAGTGGGGATGAGACAACTGCCTGCTGTCCCCCAGGTGGCTCTCCAAGCTACCATGACCCCGCAGAGACACTCGGAGCCATGATTAGGACAAGATTCAGCATAAATGCCTACTCCGAGAGCTAGAAGTGTCCCAGGACATAACTTGGGGGGGGGGGGGGCAGGTGGGTTCCTCTCAGATTGGGGAGGGGGGGAGGGAAGACCGGGACTTTTAATCTAGGAAAAGAGGAGACTAAGGGGGGAATATGAAAATTGTCTATAAAACCATGACAGGTGCGGAGAAAGTGAGTAAGGAAAAGTTATTTACTTGTTCCTTGAGTCCTGTGGCACCTCAGATGCATCTGCCAAAGTGGATTTTACCCACGTAAACGTATGTCCAATTAATCTTTTAGTCTCTAAGGTGCCACACAACTCGTTTTTACATCACGAGCTCTAGAGGCTATCAGCGAGATGAATGCAGGCAGCAACTCACAAGCGTTCGATAGTCTAAATGCGGGCTTAGAATTATTTTCAACAATACGAACACACCGGTGAGCCACAATGATCCCAGCCACGTATTTCTCAGTGTTCTGTTGAGACACGTGGACCTTGGCATGAGCTGGCCCCCGAGTCACACCCCTATCTTGTAATCAACGAGCTTATGAGCGTTTCAGGTCCTGTCTTCCTGATCTGTCAATAACGCTAAAGTACCATCCCGCTCTGTGCCATCGGGGAATTTGATCTTTCAGAAATAGGGTGTAACTATTGATCGTAACACTCTAGTCATGTGATTTGTCCCGCCAGGCTTTTGTTGAGTACCCGGCCTTCTAGCATTCGTATGCAGACAGCTAAAGAATTTTTATCCTTACAGTCTTCTTTGATTTGATACTTTACATCCAACCTGTCTTGAGTCTCATTGGTACATTTGAGCACATGAACTGTATTTGATCCCTTGGTATCCCACCCTTTGATGCTACTTTAATAGTCTGTCACCTAGAAGATCGGTTTGCCTTCTACTGCGATGGAGACCGTCTAAGGCATATGTCCACCTCTTCCCCCAGAAATCAAACCCTACACTTGACACTGCCTGTCTAACTAGCCATGCACTTTCAGTATCTTCTGGGCTCTGTCTTCTCTCACTATCGGGAGAGGAAGGGTCTCCAAGATCACCAAATACTTCCCTTGTTCTTTCTTTGACAGGGCTGATGTGTATGTTTCTCATTTTAAAAAGTGAAAGTGCATGTGGCATTGCAGGCCTCTTCCTGTTCCTGGCACCGCCCACTCCTAATATGTTGTTTGATTTCCCTTGGAGGGTCTCCAGCTGGGTCCCCCAGTCAAATGAGCCCCATCTAGAGAAGCAGAACGTTCACCAAACTATCTGCCCTCTCTGCAGCCCTGGCGCTGGGCCGATTACATTTAACCCTTTGCTTGGGCTCACAAACGAGTATTGTCCCCTTCTGGAGGCTTATGCCACTTTCCCTATGGCAAGGCTCGGGCCCACCCACTGCTCCAGGTTCCAGCCCAAGGAGCTTGTACACAGCAGCCACACGCCACTCACTTGGCTCTGTTGTTGTTCCTCATTGTTTCAGCAAACGTGGGCCAAGCCAGACACAGCATTCTTCCCTCTGGCCCCCGCCGGGAATGGAGATGCCCAGGCCCTGCAGCAGCTTTTATCTGAGCCTTCTGGGCTCTGATTGGCTGCGTCTGTGCAGCCTCTCTAGGCAGCCCTGGAGGACCAAGCTTTTCTGTTGCTTTGTGGGGTGCAGGGAGTGGTAGGACCAAGGGGCCTTCACTGGGGTGCCATGAAGGGCCAGATGCAGCCCATCACAGTGCTAGAGAAAATAGGGTGTTTATTTAAAGAATGTTGAGTGCAGACAAAATAACACACTTGCACAAAGGGTCTGAGAGACTCTGTGGTCGCTGTAGGATCTATCGATATCCATTTCCAAACACTGCAGCAGTAAGACTGTATTCCTGTAGCTTCCCCATCCTCTCTTTAACACCCTCAGACTATAAGCTCTGGTTTAACTAGGGAATTATTTCAAAATAACCCCCTTAGGTTGAATTTATAAGGGGAGCATCCACACTACCAAGCCCGTTATTTTGAAATAATGGGCTGATTATTTTGAAATCTCGACTCGCGCTTTCCTCAGGGAATAACGCTAATTTTGAAATAGCGGTAGCATGGATGCTCCGGTGCCACTATTTCAAAATAATGACTTCCAAGAGCCATTCGAACTAATTACTCCCCAGTGCTTCCTGGGGCTCTAAGTCAAGGTAGTGCAACCACATTAACAGAGCCTGCCTCAGACTAATTTTGAGGCTTCCCTGGAGTGAGGACATGCTATTTCGATTTTGTTATTTTGGGAGTTAGATCGATTTTCAGTTATTTTGAAATAGTTTCCTAGTGTAGACATGCCCTAAGAGATGTCCTATGAGAACATTCATTTGGCTACCAAAAGAAGACACCACTGAAGGGTTAACTCACAATTCTATCTGCCGTAAGTTGGAAGTATACTAAAAGAAAGGAAATAGTCTTTACCAAGGAAATGTATTTCCTCTTATCAAATCTCTTCAAGTGAAAATGTCTCACCATTTTTTGCAACTCCTAGAGAAACAGCTTTGCTGTTAGTAACACTCTGTGATCTTATTTGATTTGCCAGATGAGTTAATATAGTTACATTGGGGCTTTTTTAGTATTGTTGTATATCTAAATAGCTGGGTTACATTTGTAATTTAAATCACTGTTTAAAGATTCAGGGCGATGGCTTGGAATATGTAAAATGCATGCCTGACTAGCTGCGCATCTCCGTCGACCTTTGCAGAGGGAGAGTACTGCTTTTTTAAAATCGTGGTTGCATACAAATGTTTCTGACCCAGGTGACGTTATTTTCCTTTTCAGGGGGTTTATTACTAAAAATAAAGAAATGTTCAGTTTCCACATTGCAAACGTTTCCTTGAAGTCACAGGAGGCTTTTGGGGGCTGAAGACCCTTTGGAAGCCAACGGGAAAACGTGGCACCTCCCTCGATGGGAAGAGTCTCCTCGGGCCATGGAAAGGGTGGGAGTTTCCGCTGAGGGAGGCGAGGTTTGCAACTGGAGCTCTGTTCCCATGAGTTCCCTGCCTAAAGGCTTGTACAATGGTGAGTGAGCATGTGCCGGGGTTAAGTATTTGTGTCTAACAGTAGGGGTGCATGACTCGGGTGAACTCGTAGTGCTGGTTTTCCCTGTGTGCATGCATGGGCTGTGGTTACTGAGGTCAAAACGGTCACACTCGAGGAACATGGGCCGGCCAGAGGGCTGCAGCAAGAGACAGGCCCATGTCTGGCATGTACTAGCCAAACACCAGGGTCCCCTTGCTTCGATGAGAGGAGCAACGCAGCACGTGAGGTGAATGGAGCCTGCCCTGCCGACGTGTCCCTTCTTCACTGCTGGAGCACAGACCCTGCAGAGCACCCACCAAGGGCCATTTATGGAAAGGAAGGGGCGGGGCCTGGGGTGGAAGGGGTGGGGCTGGAGGCAAGCTTCCCTCCAGAGTTGTCTGGTGCTGGAGGCTTTGAAGTAAAAACAGAGCAAAGGGCTTGCGGCTCCCAGCCCTGCCACGCCTATGCTGCCTGGCAACCGCCCGGGGTTGCTGTGTCTATTTAAAAGGCTCATGGCTCTGGCCCCTACGGAGTAGTGCTATGATGGGGAGCCATGAGCCATTGAAATAGGATCCTGCTGCCTGAGCCACTGCCTGGAAGTTCGGTGGTGTGTGTAGCAGGATATAACGAGAAAGTGTCCGATGCTGGTTGAATCGAAGTGTCAGGCTGGTCAAATCTAGCCCTTGGGCTGCATCTTGTCCAGGCTGCTTCCCACCCAGCTGTGTGATTTTGAGAGAGACAATTTTTTTTTAGGGTTGAATCCTCGAGAAATGCTGCTGCTCCTGCTGAGCAATCAGGGACTGGCACCGAATTTTTGGAACCTTGAAAGGGAAAATCATTAACCTGATAGGTCTTTTAAAGGCCATTTCTGCTAATCTGGGATCACAAACTCTACAGAGCCTTCATCATAATTGCATGGTGTCATTACAGGGCAGAGTTAAGGTTGTTTGGCTGTCTTAGTGCATTTCCCTACATAAATGTGTTTGAATTTCTTTCAGTAAAAGCTTGACTCTGAATATTATGGTTTTGTGATGCTTGGTTCTGAGATGATCACAAAATCTGTGTAGTGGTTTTTTTCCTTTGCATTACTATCTTGTACTCTCAATGTGAACTCCATGTAATGAAATGTTTGGTCTTGAAATATAAAATGTAACTATTTGAACTGACATTCTACCAGGTATATATATATATATATATATATATATATATATATATATATATATATACAGTTGTTCAGCATGAAAGCAAAACCTATGTTAACTTTAGTTACCAGAACAGATGGTTTGGGGGTTACATGTTTGTTTTTACTTGGGTTGGGGAAAGATAGGGGAGAGAGTGAGAAATGTTAACTGAGCTCCTAGAAATCAGGTCCCCTGTGCATTTCTACATTAGGAAACTATTTTGAAATAACTCAAATCAATTTAAGAACTCCCAAAATAACAAAATCGAAATAGTTTGCCATCACTATGGGCATTTTGAATGGGCAAGCGATATAATATTATGACTACTTGGTTCTCTAGAAGGGCAAATTTAATAAAACTGAACAAAATTATGAGCCAGATTAGCAGGGAGAAAGCATTTAATGAGGAAAAATTGGAATGGTAATTGGGAATCACCTAAGAATGTTACAGATTCCACAAAAGCCACAATCCCATAATTGAGGATGTAGGTTGTGCGGATTTAAAAAAAAGGTCTAATTTAGGAGGAAAATAAAGACAACTACAAAAAATATAAAAAAACATGACAAATTGAAGAAAGGGAACATGAAGAGTAAAGAATATAAATCCGAAGGTAGGATAGAAAATTGAAGGAGGAACAAAGGGACACAAGGAGAAATGTATGGCCAGTTAAGGATAATAAAGGGTTTCGATGTCCTAAAAGGTATTCAACTGATATTCCTCTTTACTCCTGGGGGGGGGGGGGGGAATTATCTAGTTCTATCATGTGATGATGATCTTCCCATTCCACTAGTATCCCTAGACGAAGGTGTTAAACAGCAACTACTAAAGTTACATATTTTACAGGCAGTGGGTCCAGATAACTTGCATCTAAGCATTTTGAAAGAGCTGGTTGAGGAGCTCTGTGGCCAATGAAAGCTGATGTTCAGTAAAGTCTTGGAATGCTGGGAAAGTCCCAGAAGACTGGAAGAAAGTAAATGTTGTGTCAAAAATTAAAGAGGGGAAAGAGTTTGACCCAAGCAATTGGAAGCCTGTCAGTTTGACATTGATCCCAGGCAAATGATGTAGTGGCTGTTAGAGGACTTGATTAATACAGAATTCAGTGAGGGTAACAGAATTAATGCCAATTAGTATGAGTTTGGGGAAAACCAATCCTGTCCGATTAACTTGATTTTTTTTGTTAGAAGTCTAAATACTAAGCTGGGTGAATGTGAGTGCCTGGCATTAAATGATAATATTGATGTAAAAGGTGTCACAAACTCAGTGGAACAGTGATAATCAATGGGACATGGGAATACTAGATTACAAAATAAATGGACATGACAGAGGAGGTCGTGCTGATGGGAGAGCAGCACTACATGGGAGAGGAAGCATACAGTCAAGTATAGTAAACATCTTAAATGAATGAAACAGCACCATAGAGTCACAGCAGGTAGAGTCCATGGTTGAGCAATAAGAATATAGAAGTAAGAATCCACTACCGACTGCCTGGGCAGGGGGGTGACTGAAATGCTCAGGGGAAAATCTACAAAACCAGAAAAATGCAAGAACGGGGGACTTCAAATATCCCAGGTGACCGGGAACAGGTCACCTCAGAATGGGATGTAAAGATGAAGTTTATAAACATAATTTACGACTGGTCCTTGGAGTACCTAGTCCTGCAACCCACAAGAAGAGAGGCAGTTCTTGAGTTAGACCTCAGAGGCACACAGGAGTTGGGTCAAAAGGTGAATGTAGTTGAACCACTCAGTAATAGAAACCATTGTGTATAGAACCTCATGTTGTGGGGAGGAGGAAACACCAAAGAAATCTACCAAAATGGTGGTTAATTTAAAAAAGGGGAATCATAGAATCATAGAATCATAGGACTGGAAGGGACCTCGAGAGGTCATCGAGTCCAGCCCCCCGCCCTCAAGGCAGGATCAAGCTCCATCTACACCATCCCTGACAGATGTCTATCTAACCTGTTCTTAAATATCTCCAGAGAGGGAGATTCCACCACCTCCCTTGGCAATTTATTCCAATATTTGACCACCCTGACAGTTAGGAATTTTTTCCTAATGTCCAATCTAAACCTCCCCTGCTGCACTTTAAGCCCATTACTCCTTGTCCTGTCCTCAGAAACCAAGAGGAACAAATTTTCGCCTTCCTCCTTGTGACACCCTTTTAGATATTTGAAAACCGCTATCATGTCCCCCCCTTAATCTTCTTTTTTCCAAACTAAACAAGCCCAGTTCATGAAGCCTGGCTTCATAGGTCATGTTCTCTAAACCTTTAATCATTCTTGTCGCTCTTCTCTGTACCCTTTCCAATTTCTCCACATCTTTCTTGAAATGTGGCGCCCAGAACTGGACACAGTACTCCAGCTGAGGCCTAACTAGTGCAGAGTAGAGCGGCAGAATGACTTCACGAGTTTTGCTTACAACACACCTGTTAATACAACCTAGAATCATATTTGCTTTTTTTGCAACAGCATCACACTGTTGACTCATATTCAACTTGTGGTCCACTATGACCCCTAGATCCCTTTCTGCCACGCTCCTTCCTAGACAGTCGCTTCCCATCTTGTATGTATGGAACTGATTGTTCCTTCCTAAGTGGAGCACTTTGCATTTCTCTTTATTAAACCTCATCCTGTTTACCTCCGACCATTTCTCTAACTTGCTAAGGTCATTCTGAATTATGTCCCTATCCTCCAAAGAAGTCGCAACCCCACCCAGTTTGGTATCATCTGCAAACTTAATAAGCGTACTCTCTATCCCAATATCTACATCATTGATGAAGATATTGAACAGTATGGGTCCCAAAACAGACCCTTGAGGAACTCCACTTGTTATCCCTTTCCAGCAGGATTTAGAACCGTTAACAACAACTCTCTGACTACGGTTATCCAGCCAATTGTGCACCCACCTTATCGTGGCCCTATCTAAGTTATATTTGTCTAGTTTATCAATAAGAATATCATGCGAGACCGTATCAAATGCCTTACTAAAGTCTAGGTATATGACATCCACCGCTTCTCCCTTATCCACAAGGCTCGTTATCTTATCAAAGAAAGCTATCAGATTAGTTTGGCATGACTTGTTCTTCACAAACCCATGCTGGCTATTTCCTATCACTTTATTACCTTCCAAGTGTTTGCATATGATTTCCTTAATTACCTGCTCCATTATCTTCCCTGGGACAGACGTTAAACTGACCGGTCTATAGTTTCCTGGGTTGTTCTTATTCCCCTTTTTATAGATGGGCACAATATTTGCCCTTTTCCAGTCTTCTGGAATCTCCCCTGTCTGCCATGATTTTTCAAAGATCATAGCTAAAGGCTCAGATACCTCCTCTATCAGCTCCTTGAGTATCCTGGGATGCATTTCATCAGGACCTGGTGACTTGCTGACATCTAACTTTCCTAAGTGATTTTTAACTTGTTCTTTGTGTATCCTATCTTCTAAACTTACCCTCTCTCTGCTTGTATTCACTACGTTAGGCACACCTCCAGACTTCTCGGTGAAGACCGAAACAAAGAAGTCATTGAGCATCTCCGCCATTTCCAAGTTTCCTGTTACTGCTTCTCCCTCCTCACTAAGCAGTGGGCCTACCCTGTCCTTGGTCTTCCTCTTGCTTTTAATGTATTTATAAAAGGTCTTCTTGTTTCCCTTTATGCCTGTAGCTAATTTGATCTCATTTTGTGCCTTTGCCTTTCTAATCTTGCCCCTGCATTCCCGTGTTGCTTGCCTATATTCATCCTTTGTTATTTGTCCTAGTTTCCATTTTTTATGAGACTCCTTTTTTATTTTGAGATTGTGCAAGAATCTCAAAAACTACTACTCAAAAAACTAGGATGCTAGTGAAATAGAAATGGAAAGGAGCAGGCATGAGTGAAATGCCTGCAAGCTACAAGGAGATAGTTTTAAAACACTATAATAGAGGCTCAAATTGATTGTAACCCCAAATCATAATAAAATTAACAAGCGAACCCCAAAATGTCACAGTGGCTAAACAGCAGAGCAAAACAGAGGCAGTTAAAGGCAACGGCATCTGTTTAAAAATTCAACGTCCGATCCTACTAAGGAAAATGGAAAGGAACCTACATTCTGGCAAGGCAAGTGTACAACTGTAATCAGGCAGACAGAAAGAGTCACTAGCAAAAGACACAAATACTAGCAGCAATGTTTAAAGTACGTTGGAAGCAGGAAGCCTGCCAAACAGTCAGTGTACCACTAGATGACTGAGTTGCTAAAGGGGCACTGAAGAGAAGGCAAGCTGTTATGGACCTGATAGATACATTCTTTGCATCTGTCTTCACTACAGAGGACATCGAGCAGATGCTCACCTCCAAGCCATTGTTTTTACGTGACAAATCTGAGGAACTGTCCCAGACTGAGGCATCAGTTGAGAAGGTTTTGGAGCAGACTGCTGAATTAACAGTAACAAGTCACCAGGACCAGAGGGGAGCCCTCCCAGAGTTCTGAAGGAACTTACATATGAAATTGCAGAACTACTCTCTTTCCACTATGTGACTACTTTCTTCCACTATTTGATCTGAGGAAGTGGGTCTGGCCCACGAAAGCTCATCATCTAATAAACCATCTTGTTAGTCTTTAAAGTGCTACATTGTCCTGCATTTTACTCTCTTAGGGTATGTCTACACAACAAAGTTAATTCGAACTAACAGACGTTAGTTCGAATTAACTTTCATAGGCGCTACACAAGCGCTCTGCTAGTTCGAACTTAATTTGAACTAACGGAGCGCTTAGTTCGAACTAGGTAAACCTCATTCCACAAGTACTAAGCCTAGTTCGAACTTACTAGTTCGAATTAAGGGCTGTGTAGCCCCTTAATTCGAACTAGTGGGAGGCTAGCCCTCCCCAGCTTTCCCTGGTGGCCACTCTGGCAAACACCAGGGAAACTCTATTGCCCCCCTCCCGGCCCCGAACCCCTTAAAGGGGCACGGGCTGGCTACGGTGCCCGTGCCAGGTGCAAGCCTGTCAGCACCCAGCCAGCAGACCCTGCACCTGGCATGGCTCGAGCCAGCCACCCGATGCCCCCCAGCCCTCCCCTTCTTCCCGGGACCAGGCTGGCGGCTCCCGGGAGCTTGCCCGGGACCGCAAGAGGCGGGCACCCTCCTGGTCTAGTGCGGACATCGTGGACCTCGTCCACGACCTCTGCACTAGGCACAGGAAGGTGGCCGTCTAGGGCAGGAGAGCTGCCAGCCTGGCCACCCAGGAGCAGGTGTGCATGAAAATCAAGGTGGTCCACTGAGATCCCCGACCCTGAGCCCTGAGCTTACAATGGCCGTCCTGGGTCAGACCAAAGGTCCATCTAGCCCAGTAGCCTGTCTGCCAACAGTGGCCAACCCTAGGGACCCTGGAGGGGATGGACCGAAGACAGTGATCAAGCCATTTGTCTCGTGCCATCCCTCTCCAGCCTTCCACAAACTTTGGGCAGGGACACCATTCCTACCCCCTGGCTAATAGCACTCCATGTACCCAACCTCCATCACTTTATCTCACTTCTCTTTAAACTCTGTTCTAGTTGTAGCCTTCACAGCCTCCTGCAGCAAGGAGTTCCACAGGTTGACTCTTTGCTTTGTGAAGAACAACTTTCTGTTACTAGTTTGAAGCCTGCTACCCATTCCTTTCCTTTGGTGTCCTCTAGTCCTTCTTTATGGGAACTAATGAAGAACTTTTCTTTATGCACCCTCTCCATCCCACTCATGCTTTTATAGACCTCTATCCTATCCCCCCTCAGTCTCCTCTTTTCTAAGCTGAAAAGTCCCAGTCTCTTTAGCCTCTCTTCATATGAGACCTGTTCCAAACCTGTGATCATTTTAATTGCCCTCCCCTCTCCCACCCTCTCTCTTCCCCTCTCCCACCTCCTTTTCCCAGTCTCCCCGAGTTTTGTTCAATAAAGAGAGATTCTAGTTTTGTCCACACGTTATCTTTATTTTGTACATCAGGAAGGGGGGCTAGGGAAGGGTAAGTGGAAGGAGGTGAGGGAGGAATAGGGTACGAGCCCCCGATGGGGAGGACTGGGCTGACTCTGCAGGCTTCTGGGGGTGGAAGCTCTCCTGCAGCCCCCCAATTACGCCCTCTCCCCAGATGGCAGCCTGCGGCAAGTGCAGCCGGGCTGATGGCTGAGTGCTGTGATGTGCCCAGTGTGGGCACTCAGGGCACTCCAAGCCAGGACTGCTTTGCAAGCGGGGAACCCCTGAGAACTGTCTGTCCGGGGTGGGGGTCGGGTCCCTTTAAGCACAGCCCTCGGCTAGCCTGAGGCAGCAGCTCCACACTCTAAGTCCTCATCTGATGCCCTGCCGGCACTGCTTCCGGCCATCCTTAACCCCGGTTCAGGGTCCACTTAATGTGGACACGCTAGTTCGAATTAGGAAAACGCTAATTCGAACTAGTTTTTTAGTCTGGATGCGTTAGTTCGAATTATCTTAGTTCGAATTAGCGCTGTAGTGTAGACATACCCTCTGGGATGTAACTTCAATTGATCTCAGAGTCTGATGATTGGAGGATAGTTAGCATAATGGTGATTTTAAAAAAGCTCCGGGGGTGATCCCCAGCAATTACAGGACAGTAAGCCTGACTTCAGTGCCAGGCAAATAGTCTGAAATGCTAGTTAAGAACAGGTAAGCAGTCATGGGATAAGAGGGAAAGTCCTCTCGTGGATCAGTAACTGGTTAAAAGACAAGAAACAAAGGGTAGGAATAAATGGTCAGTTTTCAAAATGGAGAGAGGTAACTAGTGGTATCTCCGAGGGGTCTCTACTGGGATCAATCCGAATTAACATATTCATAAATTATCTGAAAAATGGGATAAACAATCAGGTATCAAAATTTGCAGATGATAAAAATTAGTCAAGATTATTAAGTCCAAATTGACTGTGAAGAAGGTTACAAAGGAATGTCACAAACTTGGATGACTAGGCAAGAAAATGGCAGATGAAATTCAATGTTGAGGAATGCAAAGTACTGCACGTTGGGAAACACCATCCCAACTACACCTACCAAATGCTGCTGGCTGAATTAGCTGTCACCACTCAAGAGAAATTTTGGAGGCCTTGTGGATAGTTCTCTGCAAACAGCTGCTTAACGTGCAGTGGCAATGAAAGAAGCGAGCAGGATGTTATGAATCATTGGCATCGACGGGATGCTAAGGCCGTAAATACAATGCTACTGTACAAATCCATGGTACGCCAACACCTTGACCACTGTGCAGTTCTGGTTGCCCCATCTCAAAGGCCTAATGGAACTGGAAAAGGTATAGCGAATGGCCACCGCAATGATTCAAGCTGTAGAACTGCTCCATGTAAGAGTAACGGGGCTGGTTAGCTTAGAAAAAGACGCCAGTGCCGAGGGACATGAGAGAGGTCTGTAAATTCATTAATAGCACAGAAAGGGAATAAGAAAGTGTCACTTACCTCTTCACAGGACACATGAACCAGGGGCGTCCTGGTGAAATGGATGGGCAACAGCAGGCCTGGCCTTAGGGCAAGGCGGTTGTCTTGGGCCCCGCGTCTTCAGGGCCCCGCGCTGCTTGGCGCTCACTGCTCTGCTTGAAGCTACCAGGCCACGCGGTGCAGCCAACCACAACATGCCGCCTTGGCTCCCGCGAACTCTTTGGCCGGGCCTGGGCAGCGGGTATAACAAGAAAACGAAAGGGATTTCTTCACACCGGGCACAGACAGCCTATTGGATAGTGAGGCCGCTGGGGAATGAACCATGCCTGGGAGCTAACGTTCCAGAAGCAGCAGAAGGTCTTGGATCGGAAAGCGATTCTGATTTTAACTTGTCCATTCCTAGTATGGACCGTGAGTAACCTCTCCATGCTGATTGCTTTCACTTGACCAAAGCCCACCGCCACAAAATCACCTTGTTTCCAGGTTCTCGCAGTAGATTTTTAAATAGAGTGCAGGGGTGAATGTCATTTACCTTTCTCACAGGTACTGTTGTGTTGCCAGCTAGGAGGGTCTTAGGAGTGTGTGTGAAATTTCGTACAGGTACCGTCATATAAGTGAGGTGTGGAGGGGCAGGCTCAGGGTGAGGGGTGGGGATGTGGGGCATGCAGGAGTCAGGGTTGGGGGTGGGTGAGGAGCAGCTCTGGGCAGAGGGTTGGGGTGGGGGATGGCAATCAGGGCTGAGGTGGGTGGAGAGTGTGGAGGGGCCAGGGGGCCCTTTAGGGAGGGCAGGGGGGCTGAACCCCGCATTCCTACCAATGCTGCTTGTTTCTTGTTCTTCCCCTTCTGACACTGTCAGGGAGCAGGAGGAAAATGCCCAACATGGGCCTCTTATTGCTCGGCCCCCTCCCCGCACCGGCCGTGAGGAAGAGGGGCGCAGGGACGCTGGGTGCTGTCCTCTTGCTCACTGACAGACGGAATGGGGATCAGCACGTAACAAGCAACGTTGGTAGGAACTGGGGGTGGGGAGCTTCAGCCTCCCCCAAAACATTATGGGGGAGCTGGGGCAAAATTGGACCAGTGGGGGGTGAACCCCCAGCCAGCCCCTTCCGCCTGCCTGCTGCTTATCATGGCAGCCTGCAGGAGAGCCCTGGGTGCTTGGCTTGGAGCGCGCCCACCTCCCCCTGCAGCCAAGCACCCCAGCCAGCTCTCGCCGGAGTGGCTCACTGGGCTCACCTCCTTCCTTTCACCTTTCTCCAGTCTCTCTGTACCTCCTGTGACAAGGTCGTTTTAAAAAAGTGGTTCCTATGCAACGTTGCATCTGCCTGTGAAATGTTCCATGTTGGGAGGTCGATGGGTATGAGACACACACTGGCGAACCATTGGCAGGTGGATTAAACAATGCGTCTGAGCAAATTCCTAGGTGCCCTGCCGGTGGTGTCTAAGGCTACGTCTACACTATGAGTTTTCTCGGCAAAAATATGCTAATGAGGGACTCATTTGCATGAATCGTAATCTCATTTGCATATTTTCTGCTGATCCGTTTTCTTCACTAGGGGTTTTTGCGCAAAAACAAGCAGTGTGGATGTTTTCTTTTTGCTCAAAACCCCCTTTTTCCACAAGATCAGTATACCTCCTTTTTGGGGCATAAAGATCTTGCAGAAAAAGGGGGTTTTGCACCAAAAGAAAAAGTCCACACTGCTTGTTTTTGTGCAAAAACCCCTAGCGAAAAAATGGATCAGCAGAAAATATGCAAATGAGATCACGACACATGCAAATGTGTCCCTCATTAGCATATTTTTTGCCAACAAAACTAGTTGTGTAGACGTAGCGTAAGTGGTAAGAGTTTCCAATGCCAGCTCTTACGAGAGGAGATGGAGGTATTTCTTTCCTGCAAACAGTCTTTTTTTTTTTTTTTTTTTTTTTTTTTTTTTTAAACATGGGGAGAGCTCTCGGGAGAGCTTTCTGGATGTAATAACAAACCTTTTTCACAGTGAAGACAAAGCCTTTTGAACTATTATCATGTCTCCTTTCATTATAAAACCACTGCAGGACTCAGTTGTCACAAGCAATAGCCCATGGTTTTGACCGCTACTGGTTTGAAATAGGTTAATGATGAAGTCATTTTATCATTCGCTGCTGACCTATCGAGCTGACATTCCAGGCGGCAGGTAAACATTATTCAGCTACAATGGGGTTTTACAGTTCATTCGGCAATGATTTCGGGTCTGGATTGCTAAAACCACACACGCGCATCTCTTCTGGAATTGGGTCAGTGTGTTTGCAAACTGATTGTTCGATACCGGGACACAATATTCCGTAGGTCTCTAAGGTTGAATGTTTTGGCCTGAATTGCCAATAAGGCTGGACCCAGTGAAGACACTGGGCATCTTCAATTGTCAGAGACTCCTTCCTGCCACTTCCTGCAGTGAGTGTCCCTAAACCGCTCACTGGCAGCAACTGGGACACTGTGGGCAGACAGGAGACTGGGCTAGATGGACCATTGGTCTGACCCAGCCTGACCGTTCTAATGTTCTAGCTCATGGTTGAAAATCCCAGAGAACGGAATTGTATGCAAGTGTTTGAAAGTCGGTATAAGAACTGCTCCCTTCGGAGCTGCACTGCCAGCTTCAGGAAGAGTGAGGGGGGGTTCGATACTGTTCTCAGTGGGGGCAGAACAAGGAGCAATGGTCTCAAGTTGCAGTGGGGCAGGTCTAGGTTGGATATCAGGAAAAACGATTCCCCTAGGTGGGTGGGGAAGCACTGGGATGGGTTCCCTAGGGAGAGGGTGGAATCTCCGTTCTTAGAGGTGTTTAAGTTCTGGCTTGACAGAGCCCTGGCTGGGATGATTGAGTTGGGTTGGTCCTGCTTTGGGCAGGGGGCTGGACTCGATGACTCCTGAGGTCTCTCCCAGCTCTTGGATTCTGATTCTTTACTTTCTCAGCTACCCTGTTGTCTTCTCGAATGCTTTGAATTTGAATGGCTTTTAATTTTATATTTGCTGTAAGACCCTCCTGCTACTCCAGGGCTTGCTATTGAAAGACTCGCTTTCTTCTTCCAAATTGACTTCTCTACTTTCCAGTCCCTAATCTCCGTTGTTCACTAATGCTATTGTTTGGCTGCACAGCCAGTTCTCTGGCTGGTGTAAGGGGGCTTTGGATTTGCAGCTGCTGCAGTCCAGGTAAGGTTCTTATTGGCATATGTTGTGCTGCCCAAAGGAGATCAAGGGTGTTGTCTCTCTGCTAGAGCTTAGCTGAGAAGCTGCATGGTACAGTTGGTAGGGCTCTGCTATTTGCTCTGGGTCTTTGAGCTCATGGGGTCTAATCCCTTTTCTGCCACATTGTGGAAAATGTTCCTGCTTTGTTCCTCAGTTTCCCCTCCTAGGACACCTACCGCATGAGGGCTCCAATCCCGCCTGAAGCCTGCAAGTGCTACTGCAACACGAACAATAGGGCTGAATTGCAGTAGTCTCATGACAAGCGATGGAGTAGGAATAGAGGAGCTGGCCTTCCCTGCTGGGCAGTCTGTGGTCATGCTGCCTCCTTCCTAACCCTAACAGGTGACAGTTTATTTTTCAGTGGGCCTTGCTGCCAAATTTGATGCAAACCTGCTTCTAAGGTGTCAGTTTTACCGTTGTGCAGTGTTCTAGTGATGGAGACGTAAGGCTGACTTACAACCACTTGTATTTCTAATCCCTGCCGCTAAGCGCTGGGCTGGGTTCCCTGGGGAGGGGGTGGAATCTCCATCCCTAGAGGTGTTTAAGTCCCAGCTTGACCAAGCCCTGGCTGGGATGATTGAGTTGGGTTGGTCCTGCTTTGGGCAGGGGGCTGGACTCCATGACTCCTGAGGTCTCTTTCAATGCTATGATTCCATGCACCGGCAACCTCATTTCTGCAACATGATCAACACGGCTTCTTACCCTGCAACAGGAGCTGCTCTGACTGGTTTCCAGGAAGATGCTGGGCCTTGCTCGCTTGCAGAGTCCTTTCCGGAAGCCTGTGTGAAGAAGTCTTGCCCTGTGCTCTGACGGCACCTGTGGCTGGTCTCAGAAGAAGCGAATTCCACAGCCGATGGTGTCTCTTGAGCAAACATTGCTGTGGTCCCCATGCATGTCACTGAGGTGTGGCTTGCAGGTGCCATGAAGAGGTGTGGAGAAGGTGCTTCTTGGGACAGCTGGCCCTTGTCCAGGGAGTGCTTGAAAAGCAAGTGTCAGGACATGGAGCTGTTGTGAAGAAGACACTAAGGTGCTGCTCTTATGAGATGGCCTCCCATCCACCTGCCCCACGTGCTACCCATGAGGTGCCTGAGGGTACCTCTGCACAGCCCTGGGCAGCTGGTCTCAGAGCCTCAGCTGAGAGACTCAGGCTCAAGGGTGATGGAACTAGGAACAGTGGGGTAGACATTTCCACTGGAGCTTGGTTCCGATGCCTAGGGAGAGAGCAGACCCTAGTGCCCGAGCGCCAGCCTGAACCACAATGTCAGCACTGCGCTATTTACTGCCATAGCCTGATTCTCAATCTGTGGACCTGGAATCCTAGGATTGGGAGAGACCTCCCAAGGTCATCGAGTCCAACCCCTGCTTGCTCTGTGTAGATGCACTCAAGCTTTCTGCTTGGCCTTCCTTGAGCTCTAGGTCAAGGACAGTGAAACTATCAAACCTGCTGGTAATTCCAAAAGCAAGAGCTTTGCAAGTAAGAAATGGCCAGAAATAGCTGCTATCTAGGTTTTTACACAAAGCGTCTGTCGTGTTTCCAGACTGAATGTGTCACGGTCACCTGTTGATGTATTAAAACTGTCATGTCCCACTAGGAGCTGATGTATGAGAGGGAAAGACGCATACGGCCAGGCACAACACAAACGTGCCTAGCTGAACAATGTGCTTACAATGTTCCAGACAAATGCCCCACTTAAACAATCCACTGTGAAACGACGGCTTGTGTACCCATTTTGTGTCAGAAAGATCTGTGTCCTCTGAGTGTAGGACCACACTTTCTACCCAGGGTTCCTTAGGCTAGTAGGATTGCAGTGGATCTGAGTTACTCAATAGTATTTTAAGTCTCTGTTTATTCCTGCATGAGGGGTCTGTATCTTCATAGCTTGCACCAGGGGCTTTGGTTTCCATAGGATGCCCAAGTGAAGATAGCAGTGGACACTTTCCATTACCAGTAACTCGTTGTATTAAGGGGGCACTTATAAACACTGTGTGAAAGGTTAACACACGAGTCACAGATAATTTAGTAAACGGTTAGATAACATCCAGTGTTGAGGGGTGTAACCTGCCCGGATGATCGTCCAACTTTGGGGGTGCAACTCGCCTGGGAGAAAAAAATCTCCGTCCTGACCTTAATTATAATGGGCCATATTGCAATTATCTTGATGACTAGAGCATTCAGAAGGCGTGGAGCTGAAGGGTGGCGTTGTAACGAGTCGGCAGCAAAGCCCAATATCTTCAGAACCTTCCCAGTGATTTGTCTTGGAAAGGAATGAAAGAGAAGACAAGTTCTGCCCACAGTGACCCCTCTGTCAGTGTTCCGGGCCCTGTGCGAGGTGTCGGCTGTGAGACCCGGGGAGAGCAAGCAATCCCGGGATGGAGTATTGGGCGGCGTGTGTGTGGTTTTGGTTCAGTCACAGCTTTGCTCTTGACAGCAAACGGCATTGAGCCCCTTTTCGGTGTGGGCAGGGTAAACCAGGATTGATTTCTCCATGCCGGCTTACTGCTTAACGGCTGGGCTTTTCATCTCGCCTGCAATCAGGATAAATTGTCTCTGGAATAACAGCACAGCCAGCGATTCTTTATTGAGGGAAGATGGCAGTGCCTGTGCCTTATATCTGCATTAATTTTGACACAATTTACTGGTGCTTGCTGATCTGTAAATTCCAAAATGGCAGGCGCAACAAAGGTCAACACAGCAATAATATTAATGCCTGTGGAAAAGGTTGACAGCCTTTCAGGCGCAGGACTGGCACCTGGATTAGCAGGGAGGGGAGCACCAGCCTGCAGAGAGATTTTCCCTCACCTCACGGTTGTAAGTTAGCTCTGGTTCACTAGATGTAGAGCAAGAGATGGGTGCGCCCAACAAAATCTGTCCGCCAAACCATAATTAACGGCACATGTGACTTGCTTCATCCTTGACAATCTCTTTTATACACATGGGAAGTTAGTCAGTTTTCAGAAAGCACACAGTTCTACAGTTACAGCTTTGAGACTGCAAGCACTGTAGGTAGGTAGGGGCTTTGCTCTCCTTTCTGAGTGCTGGCCAGCTCTTAGAAGTTACAGCTTGCACTGATTATGCAAACCACCATACCAACCCTGCAAGCTTTTGTATAACTAGAAAACTGCCAAGAGATCCACAGAATCATAGAATTGGAGAGGATCTCGAGAGGTCATCAAATCCAGTTCCCTGCCCTCCGAAAAGGACCAACCACTGTTTAGATTATCCTTGATAGATGTCTATCTAACCTGCTCTTAAATATCTCCAGTGATGGAGATCCCACAACCTCCCCTCGGCAATTTATTCCAGTGTTTAACCATCCTGACAGGTAGGAAGTTCTTCCTCATAGCGTGGCCACAATAATGGAGCCTGCCTTAGACTAATTTCAAGGCTCCCCGCTAGTGCAGACATGCGATTTCAATGTTGTTATTTCGAGAGTTATTTCGAATTTAGTTATTTCGAAATAATTTCCTAATGTAGAAATGTCCTTTGTCTATATCTGCAAAAACAACAAGGAGTTCTGTGGCATCTTAAAGACCATTTAACACGATCAAATTAGGACTGCATAAGGACTTATTATGATTCTCATTACAAGGGCAATTTTCCCTCTCTTGGTCATCACATCTCCCCATCAACTGTCGGGTGAGAGCGACATCCAATCTGACTGAGTTGGCCTCATCTGCACTCATCTTACATTTGATAAGTAACTCTCTTCTTTTGATATGCTAGTACTTTTATACACCCTGACCTCTGCGATTTCCGTTCCAGGCATCTGACATGGTGGTTTGACCCATGAAAGCTGATGCCCAAGTAATCCTGTTAGCTTTAAGCTGCCACAGGACTCCTCATTGTTTCAACATTTTCATGACCACCAAATCCATCTACAACTTCTTTCATTACCCATTCATTTAGAGTGGGGCAGTATATTCACAGCCTGTAAAAACCAATGCTAATACTTAAAACATGTCGCAAGCCAAAGCATAAGTTGGTTGTTGGAAAAAATAACAAACTGATACAATTTTGCTTGAATTTTGTCAGCAACATTCAAAGATGGAATCTGTTGTGTAATGGCTTTCTAAATGTGCATCTTGGCATTAGGTGACATTTGTTCATGTAGAATTGGATCCTTTTCTTTCCATTTCCTAGCCAGAAAAGCCCTATTCCCATGGATTTAAAGCCAGAGTGAAGCAGCACCATATGTCAAATTGGTCTGGAGAGGCTGAAAATGGTATTCTAGTGAAAAACGACCCAACTGCATGATGTAGCACAAGAAATGTGCCTAACACTGAATGCTGATCCAGCAGTTGTCTCTTTGATGGTCGCTGTGGCCATGCAAAAAATGTGGGTTATACTTCAATTGGAGTACGTGGGGAGGGTTCAGTGCACACATCTGGTATTTTGAGCTGCAGGCTAGAAGTGGCTGGGAGCGTTGCGGGAAGGACAGCCCTACACCATGTGTTTAGCAAAGGATGTGACCTCTGGGTAGCATATACACTAGGAGGTAGATAAAGGAGGGGATGTTCCAAGAAGGCCCCAGACCACACTCAAATGTGGCTAACACACAGGAGTGGTCAGAGGCCGGCTGTAGCAGCTGGCGCCCCTGCCTGCACGGCTGTCAATGGCCATGACATCATCATCGGGCACCCGAACCGGTGGCACCCTAGGCGACCGCCTAGTCTGCCTAGGCTCACGGGCTACCCCTGCTAACACACTTGTCTCCCATTTGCTGTAAATATGGGCACCAGCCATTTTTATAACACTATATACATATTTCCGAGTCATGATGCAGCAAAGATTTACTAAGTTCCGAGGATTTTCCTGTAGTGTAATAAATAAATCCCACCATGAGCTCTGGTAGAAAAAAGCCGATTTGAGAGGGCCACTAAGGGATAGATTTTTAAAAGTAGTTGGACAAGTAAAGCTGAAGATAAGTGTCTAGGTGCTTTTAAAACTCCCACTAGGCGCCTGTGTGTGTCTTTAGAAGCTGAAATACCATGAAAAATGGCTTTGCTATGTAGTAAGTAGCTGCCCATCTGTCCCAGATGACATGGTCCAAAGCTTTGCTCCTTCTGAGCCAGTGTCAGAGCTGCTAGACCAGCGATTCTCAAAGTGTGTTCCGCAGTACAGGCAGTCCCCGACTTACGCGGATCCGACTTATGTCAGATCCGCACTTACGAATGGTGCTTTTCTCGCCCCGGAGCTCCCGGGCGGCGGGTCGCCACCCGTGTCCTCTGGGGTGAGAAAAGCTTCTCCCAGTCTCCCTGGTCTGCTGGGGGGGTCCAGCAAAGCTGCTGGACCCCCCCCAGCAGACCAGGGACACCCGAGCAAAGCCGCCGCCTGGGCGGCTTTGCTCGTTTGCCCGGGAGCAAAGCCGCCCAAGCGGCGGGATCCCCGCCTCCTGGGCGGCTTTGCTCCTGTCCCCCTGGTCTGCTGGGGGGGTCCAGCGGCTTTGCTGGACCCCCCCAGCAGACCAGGGAGACCGGGAGAAGCTTTTCTCGCCCCGGAGGACACGGGTGGCAACCCGCCTGTGCAGCTTTGCTCGGGTCTCCCTGGTGTGCTGGGGGAACTCCCCCCAGCACCCCAGGGAGACAGGAGCAAAGCCGCACGGGCAGCGGGGTCCCTCCGCCTGTGCGGCTTTGCTCGGGTCTCCCTGGTCTGCTGGGGGGGGAGGGCGCGCAGCTAGTGCGCCCCCCCCCCAGCAGACCAGGCTTTTGTTGCGGGAAGCCTCGGGTAGAGCAGCTGGGGTGCTGCCGGGTTGGTCCTGTGGGAACCTACCGGGCAGCGCCCCAGCTGTTCTGTCCCAGGCTCCAGATTCAGCAGCTGTTGAAACTGATCAGGCTGATTCCAGGAAGCTGGGGGCAGAGCAAGTCTGCCTCCGGCTTCCTGTAGTCAGCCCCTGGTCAGTTTCAGCAGCGGCTGAATCTGGAGCCAGTTCCGACTTACATACAAATTCAACTTAAGAACAAACCTATAGGCCCTATCTTGTACGTAACCCGGGGACTGCCTGAACACCGGTGTGTGTGCCCCGAGGCAATTAGAGGTGCGCTGTGGAGAGAACAGAATTCAAAATGGCCACCCTTTAAGGAAGAAGCCTGTCTTTTTTTTTGCTCAACAACTTCTCCCTGGGGGCTTTTTTTATTTTCTCAACAAAAAAAATCCTTGGTGTTCCCCATAAAAAAAAATGTTTGGTGTTCCTCGGTCTTAAAAAGTTTAAGAAACACTGTTCTAGACTGAAGCAAGCAGGGGACTGAGAGGTGTATATTAGGGGCATTTAAAAATAAAACCGAACTAGTGATCTTTTCTGTCCCACACCGAGCTCTTGCATCCCCTGCTCCCACTTACTCACCACTGCAGTCCTATTTCTTTCTCCTTTTAAACTCTGTTTTGCAAAACTGTCTTCTTTCCTAGAACCAATCTTTTGTATGAGGGAATAAGCTGCTTGTGCTTGATGTGTCCTCATTAAATACCGGGATGAAAGTAGGTTTATCTTGTAGTGATCCTGCCAGACGATTTCCCTTTCTGGCCCAGGAATAATAAACCGCAGGTATGGTAATATAGTGGAGCTAGATTTCAATGAAAGCCATTATTCACTTCATGCTGTTGGTAGGTCTGCTTGAAAAGAGAGTCAGTTCATTATTCAAAGCCACATTTTAGCCATGTGGGCTTCAGTGTACTTAAGCTAGTCTGTCACAGAGAAATTGGGAAATGAAAATCACAGGCTGCATATGAACCAAGTAGAAATGCCTTAGCTACTGAAGCATTCAATGTCTCTGCTGTAATTATAGTGAATCTAAATATGGGCAGCTTTGCGAGAAACGAGCCCAAAATTGCATTTAGTTTTATTCAAGAGTGGTTTACAGCATACATTATTACAAGCACGGACTGCGGGCTCCTATGAAAAGAGACTCCAGCATGCTTGTAAAACAGCGTTTCGTTCTTACAGTAGTTTTCAATACAGTGTAAGCTTCTGCAGGTGCATCTTATGTTCATTTTTTTCCCAAACCTAGACTGCTATCAAATAAATGATGCCGTTTTTTGGAATAATTTGTTCAGCGACTGTGACTTTTAGGTTGCCAGTTTTGTTCACTGAACAAATTCTTAATTATCTCAGGGCAATTGAAATGCTCTGCAAATCTTTATGCCGCCAAAGTTATTTCTGTGAATGATGTACAGACTAATCTCCTGAGAGGCCATCTATATTTGAAAAGTTTACTAATGGGTCGTCTTTTTCCCTTGCCCATATGCTGATTTATAATTTACCGCAGCTTTTCAGTAGCAGTGCCTAATCCCAGGGCAGCACAACACAGTGGAACACAAGGCTCGGGCACCGCAAATATCTAGATATGAAACTTCTGCTCCTTCATCTCCCTGTCCGCTTCCTCTCGTTTTCATCTATCCTGCTGTTATCTATGGATAGATCAGCGGAGTATAAACCAGGTTTGCCCTGGACATTAATAGCACACAGTTCCCCAAATTAAACATTTTAAACATTCTATGATATTTTTCCACCTGAATGGGGCCTCCGGAGAGGATATGAGGAGATGATTAGTTAAGGGACCAGAACAAAGCCATGTTCCCTGTAAGAGCCTCAATATTTTTCATGTTCTATTTTTTTGTTTTGCCAGCAGCTATCAAAATATTTTCCTAAGTAAATTTCAACAAAGCTAAAAGTGAAAAACAATCTAATTTCCCCTAATTAATGTAGCTCCGAGCGGCTATTATCCACTTAAATTCTTCTGACTAAGCTGTAAATGCTGCTGGAAGATAAATATTCTTATGAATATTTTTATTCTACGCCAGTGACTCTCAACATTTTGCAAGAGATGAAAAAAACTGGCTGCTGTTAAAAACACTTGCCAGCCAGTGCCACTTTATGATATGAGATGCGATTATAATGAATTGTAACAATAAATAAATCTGCAATAAATTATAAATCCTGCAATCCGTCTTGGCCCATGTAACAAAAAATAGCCTACCAAAGAAAGGAAAAGGGATGCCACATCACCTACCACACATACCCTGCATGTTCATCACCAAAATCTTGGGCAATCACATGGGCTGTATTGCATGACACCAAAGGAAATAGATTCAGGGTGATTCGGACTAAAGGGGTTTTGGGGGAATTCCCTCTCCCTTTCAAATGAAGGCTTTATCTATACTACGCAGTTTTGTCATCAATACCTAATGTTTGACAACCAAACAGTGAGTGTATGCACCGCAATGGGACTTTTGTCAGGAAAAATGCCCAGTTTTGGCGACAAAACTTCTGCCCCTACAAGAGACTTTTTTTCTTTTCCTCTCCCTTTATGTTGTGCACAAAGAGCCAGTGTGGACTCTGCGGTTTGTTTTTTGAGAGAACTGATGTCTGCCAGTATTCCACGATTCCTGCCCTGCTGGCTCTGCTCAATGTTTTGTGATCTCTGCTGCCCTGCAGGCATGCACCCCCCCCCCCTTTCCAAGCCCCAGGAAGTGTCTGAAACCTGAGAGAGCTGCTCCGTTTGGAAACAAAGAACAAATCATTGGAGTGCTCCTGTTCTGCCCTGCTAGGAGCACAGCGGCAGGCAGATGGCTGCTGCAGCAGGAGTGGGGGGCAGGCTGCTGTCCTGCTGTGACATTCCTCAGCAATGAAAGCTCCCAGACCGACTCATGATGCCATGAGAAGGATGTGGGAAAACTGAGGGGGAATCCCAAGATGCACCAGGATCAGCTCTGCCTTCCCCCCACACTGCACTGCGAGAGACCTGCTGTCACGGGGCAGAACTTACTGCTGCGGTGTCTCCTGCTGGTTGCTCCAGGAAGTTAGTTTTCACTCAGCTGGGTGCCCCCTTCTGGCGGTGTCTCACCTGTCTTCACTCCCTGCTCTCACCCTGGACCTGAGTCGCTCCCAGGCCCAGTGTATCTTTGGGATACTGCCCTGCAGCAGTGCCTGCTACAATGGTCCTCGTCCCTTTCTGGGGTTGTATTGATAGTCCTTGGTTTCTGCTGCCTCTGTGGCCAGCTGTGGCCTCCAAGCCTAGCCCCTCTGTCTCCGGGGCCAGCCACAGTCTGGGGGGCAAGGTGAGGTATAAGAGGGAGGCAGGACCCAGGCCCTCCCACTACTCTGAGTCCCAACCCAGGTACCCCCTGGAAGCAGCCTTGTCCGCCCCCGCTCCCCTTCACTGCCTCTAGATCCCTGGGCCACTTCCCTGTGTCCCTTGGCCCTTGTCATAAGGCCTGCAGCCTGGTGGTATCAGGGTGGAACCTCCCTCTCTTGCCCCCCGAACCTGCCCAGCCCTGCTCTACGGAGCTTCTCCGGGAGCTGATCCTGCACCCTCCTTGGTCAGGACCCAACTGTCTCTCTCTGCTGGGTGGTTTCTTATATATAGGGCTGCCCCAATACGCTGCCCTCTGATTGGCTTCTTAAAAGCCTCTTCCTGATTGGCCAAGGCTTTGCTCAGGCTCCCTCCTGCCTGCCTTTTCCCATTCACGGCGAGTGTGGGGCAGCCCCCCTACCACACCTACCCACAGTTCATTGCTCACACTGTTGATGATGGCGCCTCCAGTGCGGACGTGATGTGTTGACAGAGGGAGCAAGTGGGAATACCTTCTGGCGAGTTTTGTGTTTTGTGTTGCTGAGTTTTCAATGTTGACATAAGTTTTGTTGGGAAAATGAGATCGTGTAGACCCTGCCTAGGTGAGTTTTGATCATAAGCTCTGTGTGGGACAGGAACCATCTTTGCTAGGTTTGCACAGTGCTGATCACAATAGGAGCCTGGCAATAGAAATAATAATGTTCGACTTTTATAGGTTTTACCTATCTCCTTTCGACTTCCCTCTGCCTGGGAGGGAAGACCCCAGAGCATCGGGGGGCTTGCTCTGTGGGAGGATATGCTGCTTCCGAAGAACTCTGCTGTGTAGAGTTGCCCAAGTGGGCAGGAGAAGTAGCAGATCACATTGCACTAATTGAATGTGGAAGCAACAGAGAACAGACTACGTATGAAGACCCACATCAGGGAAGAACAATCACAGCCTGTTGGGCTGTGGCAGCTGAAGACATCTCTGGCGTGTCCACGAGAAGCTTCGAGGCCAAAGGAAATTGTTCTCTGCAAGTTCTGTGGGATTGGTACTTTGCAAAATCTAGAAACATGGACCCTCAGCTCCTTCCTCCACTCTAGCTAGTATTTAATGATTTTTGAAGAGCAAATAAATTGGAAAAGGCCACGAAAACAGTCTGCCAGTAACACAATATGACCACTTGCCAAACTCACCAAAGAGAGAAGTCTGTGAAAACCAACAAAAGGAAGGATTGCATCATGCCATGCGCAGTTAACATGTGGAACTCCTTGCCAGAGGATGTTGTGAAGACCAGGACTTTTACAGCTGTAATATTCCCCCTTCCTTATCACACTTTTGGTGAGGAGAAACTACCAAAAAGGAAGATACATTCATGGAGGTTAGGTCCAGCAGCAATACTTATTAGCTAGGCTGGGTAGGAATGGTGTCTCCAGCCTCTGTTTGTTTGTCAGAAGCTGGGAATGGGTGACAGGGGAGGGATCACTTGATAATTCCCTGTTCTGTTTATTCCCTTTGGGGCACCTGGCATGGGTCACTGGTGGCAGACAGGGCACTGGGTTAGATGGACCTTTGCTCTGACCCAGTCTGGCTGCTCTTATGTTCTTAAATAGGAAGCACATTTCTGAGCAATTGCGTTGGGTGTACCTGTACTGCAGTCAGGGGGAATGCTTGCACCTCAAGTCACTTACCCAGGGTAGCTTCCATCTCTCCTGCTGGCGTCCTGCAGCAGTGAAGATATGGACCGTACAAGCCACTCTGAAGCACGAGGTGCCTCTGGCTCGCTGCTCTGGGACCCGAGCTAGTGAAATGCAAGATAGTCCAGGGTGACCTACGTGAGTGGCAGTCCCACCCCGGGATTGCTAGGTAGACCTGTCTCCTCAGTCTCCCTCGGATGCACGAGCCCGAGCCTCTCTGCATGGCGGAATGGCTTAGCTCTGCCTTGAGGCCGGAGGACTCGAATGCAAACAGCAATGCGATTTAGCAGCCCCACGGCTGATACAGCAGAGCGAGCCTAGCCAGAGTGCCGTTTAATGAAGCCTGCCAGATTACAGGGCTGAGGCGGTAACGAGAGAGATTTAAAGCTGTAATATTCCCCCTTCCCTATCACACTTTTGGTGAGGAGAAATGATTCATCTTGTGGCATTTTCTTTTCTCTTTCGAGCTCTGATGAGAACGGGCGGAAGTGATTTGCCTATTACACTTGGTGGAAGGTGGCAGTTTGTAGGAATATTTTCTTTCCCCCTCCGGTACTCAAGAGTGTTGTTGTTTGGCAGACACACATTAGCCTCTCCATTTAGGCTCTTTAGCATGTACTTGGCTTCTAATCTAATCTAGCCTGGATTCGGCACAATGTTATCCAAGTACTGAGAGGCAGAGAGCAGAAACACTGAATACCGAGAGCAGAAATAAATGCAGCAAGTTAGTATCAATCATAATAGTGTTTGGGTGGCCTTTACCAAGAGGAGTGTAGCAAGATGCACTAATTCCATAGTCTAGATCTGTTCTCGTCAAAAGACTAGGTTTCAGATGAGACACAGTTGTGTTGTAAGTTCACTGTGTTTTTGCGCTTCCTGGAACTGGATGATCGTTGTTTTTTAATATCGATGTAAATGTACCAAGATCAGCAGAGAGAGCTTTCTCTCTGATGCCTCGAGCCTTTAATGAACACTGATAGCATCTGGGCAAGCGGCTATTTGCAAACAGATTCTGTGTGTGTGTGTGTGTGTGTGTGTGTGTGTGTGTGTGTGTGTGTGTGAGAGAGAGATACTGCCCTATGTCCTAGCCTGCATTTATATCATTCACAGAATTTGTGTTCCCACTAGATCAGACTATTACAATGGATGTTGGGAGTCACAAAAGTGACATTGATATAAATATACAGGTGTCTGAAGAGGCAGCTTTGCTTGTTTTTCAGAGGTAACTGGTGGTATTTTAAATACAGCTAGTGAAAATTTGTTGAAATTTTGATTTTTTTTCCAGAACTACTTGAACTTTCTCGTGGCAACCTACTGCTCTGTTTATACAATCCATTTATACAATCTTTGAAAAGAAATCAAACCAATCATACTTTCAATTAAATTATAAAGAAATACTAGGAAGTTTGTAACGTAACTCCAATAGCCACTGGGACATGACCACTGGTTCTGGCTTTCTCAGTACAATTTATGTTAGGCCTCCTGTTCTGTTAAAAGTAGGTTCCTGTTATGTTAAAGCCAATAAGGCCAGACATTGCTCAGAAACCACCTGCTTAATTGTATTGCTACTTATGAATATGTACGTGTGCATGGAGAAGTGTGAATGAGAAACACCCAATCATAAGGCAGTCCAACATTTGTAACCTTTTAAGGCAAGAAAGGATCCTGCAAGGTGCTTAAATTAATGTGATAGGAGGCCAGGTCTCTCTCGGACAAGATGCAACAGCATGCCAAGCTGGGACTGGACTGGAAGAAGTAGAGCCCTCCCGTGGATCTGAAGGGATCTCCGGGCACCCTCGTTCCCTTTGCAGCTGAGTGTCTGGAGTGCTATTGTCTGGCCAGTTTCAGCTGCCTGTGAAATTGAAAGCAATCTATGTTGCACCTGCAGCTTCCCTCCAATCTGCCAGTATGAATGTGGTGTGTGTGTGTGTGTGTGTGTGTGTGTGTGTGTGTGTGTGTGTGTGTGTGTGAGAGAGAGAGAGAGAGAGAGAGAGAGAGAGAGAGTACTGCTGTACCCTTAAGAATCTATGCTAATAAACAACCCCAGTACTGCTCCAGTTCACCCTTTGGAATTATTCCTTGGGATTCCAAGGACAGGTAACAACTCTCACCTCACTCATTTTGTTTTAGGGGGAAAAAATCACAAAACAACACTTTGAGTTGTAATAGGTACTGTACAAACCTGTATTGATAGCTGATTGTGGATCAGAATAATGCAGAGAAATGGGTAATTCACACTGAAGACTTTGTGTCCTTTTGTGATTGCTGTGTGCTTTCCCCCTTAGAAAAAGTCAAGACAACATGACCTATGAGGGAAGACTGAAAGAACTGTGCAGTTTTTCAAAGGCTTATCACTTGGCAAAATTTGAACATTTCATAAGGATGTCAAAAGGCATTTCTCTGACAAAAATGCCATCCCAGATACATTTCAAGTTCTGGTTCCAAAGCCCAGTGGCACCAGAGCTGTTTCAAAATAAATGGCTAGAATTTTTATGTGAAAAAATTATGTATTTTCCCCTAGCCTTGTTCATCTTAAGGCCATGTCTACACTGCAGGCTTCTTGCGCAAGAACAGCTGTTCTTGCACAGAAACTTGCAGAGCATCTACACTGCGCATGTGTTCGTGCACAAATAAATGTACAGTAAAATGTTGGAACAGAGGGTTTCTTGCACAAGAGTTATTTCTCTCCCCATGAGGAATAAGCCCTCTTGTGCAAGAGCTCTTGTGCAAGAAGGCAGTGTGCATGGGCAACAGAGGTGTCTTGCGCAAGAAACCCCTATGGCTAAAATGACCATCAGAGCTTTCTTGCGCAAGAGAGCATCCACACGGCCGTAGACGCTCTTGCGCAAAAGCACATGGCAGTGTGGATGTGCTCTTGGGCAAGACCTTTTGCGTAAGAACTCTTGCGCAAAACAGTTCTTGCGCAAGAATCCTGCAATGTAGATGTAGCCTAAGGGTACGTCTACACTAGCCCCCTAGTTCGAACTAGGGAGGCTAATGAGGGCGACCAAAATTGCTAATGAAGCACGGGATTTAAATATCCCACGCTTGATTAGCATAATCCCAGCCGGTCGCCATTTTGGAAACTGACTAGCCCGAAGTAACTGCCCGTGTCTATACGCGGCAGAGAAGCGGGATTCCGAGATAAACCCTTTAGTTCGAATTAACTGTTAAACCTCATTCCACGAGAAGTAACAGTTAACTCAAACTAAGGGGTTTATCTCAGAATCCTGCTTCTCTGCCGCGTGTAGACGCGGGTAGTTACTTTGGGCTAGTCAATTTCCAAAATGGCGACCGGACGGGATTATGCTAATCAAGTGTGGGATAGTTAAATCCCACGCTTCATTAGCAATTTCAATCACCCTCATTAGCCTTCCTCGTTCGAACTAGGGGGCTAGCGTAGACGTACCCTCAGAGTTTAACAGTTTTGGCTAAAGATTTTTTCCCAAAATTCAGCCTGAGGCAGACAACTAGCATGGAAAACTTCAGTCTAAAGGACTAACATTTTGCAGAGTTACATTCTGAAAACAGGGGCTCATAATAGGAAGTGTCAGGCAACCTTAATCATAGGCCATGCTACCAGCTCTGCCAAGAATCAGAAATGACAGAAAGTAAAACTGAGATGGGAAGGCCACAGTGCTTGCAAAGTTTCTTAAATGAATGAATTTAACAAAGGATATTAAAATGTACTGAGAGGTCGTCGTCTTCTGGAATAGGACTTCCAACAGCACAATGATTAGCCAGGATGGGCAGGGATGGCGTCCCTAGCCTCTGTTTATCAGGAGCTAGGAATGGGTGACAGGGGAGGGATCACGTGAGGATTACCTGTTGTGTCCCCTCCCTCTGGGGCACCTGGCATTGGCCACTGTGGGCAGACAGGACACTGGGGTGGATGGACCTTTGGTCTGACCCAGTCTGGCCGTTCTTGTGTTCTTATGATTTCTCAGGGCAACAACACCTGCACTTACCAAGTATGTCTGTCCATCACCAAGATGATGAAGAGGGCAATCCATAGCAGTTGGATCATTGTTTATTCTTGAGCCCTACAGGGCAGGATGGGGTGCTCAAGATGACCCCTGGTCAAGGTGTACATTAAACCACCTGGTCAAAATGTATTTTGGTGCAACGAAGGAGAATCTTTTGGTTCATTCTGAGGTGCATGGGTGATCTGATCTGAGGAGACAGAGCTGTCTGCTAAGAAATGCACCATTGATCCAACATATAGGCCTGGACCTCCTGTATCTGTGGGTCCTTGTGTGTCTTGATTTCCACTGGCATTTTTGGTGTGGCTTAGAGGTGAAATTGTGAAGGAAGATGCCTTGATTGCGGGACGCATGCAGTAATGCAGCCAGCACGCAGCTCTCATGCCTGACCACCAGCGGAGCCAGGCCACCCAAGACTGGGAAGTTGGGAGCTGGAGCTGCCAAAGTTGAACCAACGATATTGAGGGGCAGAGTCGTTTGCTGAGTCCAACATGCTACAGCGACAACTGGAGCCCCATGCTGCCGCACTGTATTGGGCATGTGCAGTAATTAGGTCAATAGCAGATGCTGTCTTATGGACATCTACCGGTGCCTGCAGAGGAATGTCACTCTTGACTGGTGCGTCTTCATGACGTGTTGTCCAAAGGTCAAGAGGGGTCAAATTTTATTGCCAGGCAAGTAGGATACAGCGCACAAAAGCGTTGCTGGGTGTTCATGGAGTCCTGGAGCTGGCTGGTTAGATAGAAACAAGATGGTGCTGACTTTTCTCTGCTAAGTTTAAGCTGCCACTGGGAAAAATGCTCAGGCTTTGCCTACACTTAAAAGTTCAAAGCTCAACCGGGGCAGCAGGGCCGTGGCTGAACTTTCAACTGGAAGCGTGGCCACGAGAGAGCTCGCTCAGTGTGCTTTGTAAACCCCTTCCACGAGGGGCGTGGCTAACAGTGCTGGGAGCGTGGCTCCTAGCGCCACAGCCTGGTTCACATTGGCGCTGTACAGCGCTATAACTTGCTGCTCTCGGAGTGTGTGTGTGTGTGACGGGGTGAGGTCACAGAAGCCCTCTCGGGGATGCCTCCTGGGGTGCTGACATGGCCACTGCCACTCACCTTCCTGTTCTCTGGGGCTTCTCACCATCAGGTCCTGCTGAGCCAGCTCTGCTGGTCTCCCCCAGGCAAGACCCTGACCTGAGATCCCTCCCCAACCCTCCCTCCCCCCGAGAAGCAGTAGAGACACTGAATCTCTTCAGGTCCAAGGAGAGAACAGTTTTGGGCCCAGCTTCCTGGGATGCCACTCCCCAAATGGGATCAGACCCCAAAGGAATTATTTGGGTAAGCCCCTTTAGCAATGAAAGGGGGAACGCGCACACTGGTTGCCCCTCCAGGTAACAATTGTTTACACGGGGTTGGATAGAACATACAAGTGATTTGATGAAGTACAAGCAGTCGGATTTAAATGGTAGCAAGAGAGAACAGAGCAAAGTAGGTTATCAATCAAATCAATCAAAAGAAACAAAAACACTTGGCTAATTCTACACTGAAACCTCAGCACCAACTTCTTCAAACTCACCCTAAAGCCTCTTTTCCAGCTGCCCCTCCAAACCAAGGCTGTCTCCCCACCCTGGGGTCTTCGGCTCCTTCCCTCAGCTGCAGCCCTGCCAAAAGACCAAGGCCCCTCTTTTCCTATTCTTTTAAAGGACTTGAGGGTCCTCCCTACCACCCCCTGCTCAGACTTAAGGACAAAAGAGATTGTTTAACAGTTGGGTAACACCCTCCATGTCTCTCATTCACACATTTAAAACCCACAAGGTATCATAGAATCATAGAATAATAGGACTGGAAGGGACCTCAAGAGGTCATCGAGTCCAGCCCCCCGCCCTCAAGGCAGGACCAAGCTCCGTCTACACCATCCCTGACAGATGTCTATCTAACCTGTTCTTAAATATCTCCAGAGAGGGAGATTCCACCACCTCCCTTGGCAATTTATTCCAATATTTGACCACCCTGACAGTTAGGAATTTTTTCCTAATGTCCAATCTAAACCTCCCCTGCTGCACTTTAAGCCCATTACTCCTTGTCCTGTCCTCAGAAACCAAGAGGAACAAATTTTCGCCTTCCTCCTTGTGACACCCTTTTAGATATTTGAAAACCGCTATCATGTCCCCCCTTAATCTTCTTTTTTCCAAACTAAACAAGCCCAGTTCATGAAGCCTGGCTTCATAGGTCATGTTCTCTAGACCTTTAATCATTCTTGTCGCTCTTCTCTGTACCCTTTCCAATTTCTCCACATCTTTCTTGAAATGTGGCGCCCAGAACTGGACACAGTACTCCAGCTGAGGCCTAACTAGTGCAGAGTAGAGCGGCAGAATGACTTCACGAGTTTTGCTTACAACACACCTGTTGATACAACCTAGAATCATATTTGCTTTTTTTGCAACAGCATCACACTGTTGACTCATATTCAACTTGTGGTCCACTATGACCCCTAGATCCCTTTCCGCCATGCTCCTTCCTAGACAGTCGCTTCCCATCTTGTATGTATGGAACTGATTGTTCCTTCCTAAGTGGAGCACTTTGCATTTCTCTTTATTAAACCTCATCCTGTTTACCTCTGACCATTTCTCTAACTTGCTAAGGTCATTTTGAATTATGTCCCTATCCTCCAAAGAAGTCGCAACCCCACCCAGTTTGGTATCATCTGCAAACTTAATAAGAGTACTCTCTATCCCAATATCTACATCATTGATGAAGATATTGAACAGTACGGGTCCCAAAACAGACCCTTGAGGAACTCCACTTGTTATCCCTTTCCAGCAGGATTTAGAACCGTTAACAACAACTCTCTGACTACGGTTATCCAGCCAATTATGCACCCACCTTATCGTGGCCCTATCTAAGTTATATTTGCCTAGTTTATCAATAAGAATATCATGCGAGACCGTATCAAATGCCTTACTAAAGTCTAGGTATATGACATCCACCGCTTCTCCCTTATCCACAAGGCTCGTTATCTTATCAAAGAAAGCTATCAGATTAGTTTGGCATGACTTGTTCTTCACAAACCCATGCTGGCTATTCCCTATCACTTTATTACTTTCCAAGTGTTTGCATACGATTTCCTTAATTACCTGCTCCATTATCTTCCCTGGGACAGACGTTAAACTGACCGGTCTATAATTTCCTGGGTTGTTCTTATTCCCCTTTTTATAGATGGGCACAATATTTGCCCTTTTCCAGTCTTCTGGAATCTCCCCTGTCTGCCATGATTTTTCAAAGATCATAGCTAAAGGCTCAGATACCTCCTCTATCAGCTCCTTGAGTATCCTGGGATGCATTTCATCAGGACCTGGTGACTTGCTGACATCTAACTTTCCTAAGTGATTTTTAACTTGTTCTTTGTGTATCCTATCTTCTAAACTTACCCTCTCTCTGCTTGTATTCACTACGTTAGGCACACCTCCAGACTTCTCGGTGAAGACCGAAACAAAGAAGTCATTGAGCATCTCCGCCATTTCCAAGTTCCCTGTTACTGCTTCTCCCTCCTCGCTAAGCAGTGGGCCTACCCTGTCCTTGGTCTTCCTCTTGCTTTTAATGTATTTATAAAAGGTCTTCTTGTTTCCCTTTATGCCTGTAGCTAGTTTGATCTCATTTTGTGCCTTTGCCTTTCTAATCTTGCCCCTGCATTCCCGTGTTGCTTGCCTATATTCATCCTTTGTTAGTTGTCCTAGTTTCCATTTTTTATATGACTCCTTTTTTATTTTGAGATCATGCAAGATCTCCTTGTTAAGCCAAGCTGGTCTTTTGCCATATTTTCTATCTTTCCTACACAGCGGAATTGTTTGCTTTTGGGCCCTTAACAACGTCCCTTTGAAATACTTCCAACTCTCCTCAGTTGTTTTTCCCTTCAGTCTTGCTTCCCATGGGACCTTACCTACAAGTTCTCTGAGCTTATCAAAATCTGCCTTCCTGAAATCCATAACCTCAATTGTGCTGGTCTCCCTTCTACCTTTCCTTAAGATCATGAACTCTATTATTTCGTGATCACTGTCCCCTATACTGTCTTCCACTTTCAAGTTCTCAACTAGTTCCTCCCTATTTGTTAAAACCAAATCCAGAACAGCTTCTCCTCTGGTAGCTTTTTCAACCTTCTGAAACAGAAAGTTGTCTCCAATGCAGTCCAGAAACTTATTGGATAGCCTGTGCCTCGCTGTGTTAGTTTCCCAACATATGTCTGGATAGTTGAAGTCCCCCATCACCACCAAATCTTGGGCTTTGGATAGTTTTGTTAATTGTTTAAAAAAGGCCTCATCCATCTCTTCCACCTGGCTAGGTGGCCTGTAGTAGACTCCTAGCATGATATCACCCTCGTTTTTTACCCCTTTTAGCTTAACCCAGAGACTCTCTACACAGCTATCTCCTACGTTCATCTCCACTTCAGTCCAAGTGTGTACATTTTTAATATACAAGGCAACCCCTCCTCCCTTTTTTCCCTGTCTGTCCTTCCTGAGCAAGCCGTACCCTTCCATACCAACATTCCAATCATGCGTCCCATCCCACCAGGTTTCTGTAATACCAATGATATCATAGTTGTATTTATTGGTTAGCAATTCCAGTTCTTCCTGCTTATTACCCATACTTCTCGCATTTGTATATAGGCATCTAAGATACTGATTTGATCTTGCCTCCCTGTTGTGCCCTGACCCTCCTTTCTCCTTGCCATTATAGGCCGTAGTTCCCCCCATTTCCAACCCATCTCCCAGTCCCGCACATTCAGCACTTACCTGTGGGCTTTGCTCACCTGCCCCCGACAAACCTAGTTTAAAGCCCTCCTCACAAGGTTAGCCAGTCTGTGTCCAAACAAGGCCTTCCCGCTCCTGGAAAGGTGAACTCCATCTCCGCCAAGCAGTCCTTCCTGGAAGAGCACCCCGTGATCAAGGAAGCCGAATCCCTCCTGGCGACACCATCGTCGCAGCCAGGCATTCACCTCCAGGATGCACCTCTCTCTGCCCGGGCCCCTACCTTTGACAGGAAGGATAGAAGAGAATACCACCTGCGCTCCAAACTCCTTCACCCGTACTCCCAAAGCCCTGTAGTCACACTTGATCCGCTCAGTGTCACACCTGGCAGTATCATTTGTGCCCACGTGGATGAGTAGCATGGGGTAGTAGTCAGAGGGCCGGATAATCCTCGACAATGCCTCCGTAACATCTCGAATACGGGCCCCTGGCAGACAGCATACCTCTCGAGATGAGCTGTCAGGGCGACAGATGGGTGCCTCCGTTCCCCTCAGAAGAGAGTCTCCAACCACCACTACTCTACGTTTCCTCCTCGCAGTGGTGGCAGGAGACTGCTCAACCTTGGTGGTGCAAGACCTGGTCTCCTCCACTGTGGGGGGTGACTCCTTGTCTCCTGCTGAAAGTAAAGTGTAACGGTTATGTAACAACACAGTGGGAGGGTTAGGAGCAGGGGTGGAACACTGCCTGCTGCCGGAAGTAACCAGCTGCCAGTGCTCACCCTGCACCACTGCCTCCTCCATAAGTGGCTGGTCAACAGTCCCACATCCTAGGACAGTGACCTCCGTGGACTCCACAGGAATACTGTCCAGGAATTCCTCATGGCTTCGAATGCTCCTCAGCCTGGCCACCTCCTCCTGTAGCTCTCCCACCTGCTGCCTGAGAGATTCCACCAGCAGGCACCTTTCACAACGGTTGTCTCCCCCAGCCTGGAGATCACTCAGTGGGAATTGCAAGCCACAAATACAGCAAGACCACACCAGGACCTGCGTAGAGGCATCCATGCTCAGGTTCTCTGTCTGGATACAGGCACAGGTGGAGGAGACAGGAGAAGTACTGGCACAAGCGCTTCGGGTCTTCATCACCATCAGTCACTCCCTCTGCCCAACTCCCTCTTCAACTCCCCTGTCTGCAGTCCCCTGTCCGCTTCGCTTCCCTGGTCGCACTGCTCTGGCTTTTTAAAGCCTGCTTGCCTAGGTCAGGCCTGCCCCCTTCTGAGTCACACAGGGGAAGGCTGAGCCTGAGGCTAATCAGAGGCAATCAAGGGAACAATGGCAGGCTCTCAGTCCCTACTGCCACAGAAGCTGAAACTGAAACTGCTAGCACTCACCTGGAATCAGACTCTCAATTCACACTTCAAACTGTAAAATTCAAACAGTCAGGCACAGGCACACACTCACACCACAGCTAGTACTCTCACCGGGTAGCCTCTTCGGCGGTGGGGTCGCTTTGCTCTCCCTCTTCAACTCCCCTGTCTGCAGTCCCCTGTCTGCAGTCCCCTATCCCCCACACCCTATGTCTAACTGTACACACAAGAATGATACACACATCAAAGTAAGATAAGCAGAACCAGTGGATCATGACATAGAGATTGATGGGTTACATGAAATAATTTGCTCAAGGCACCTTTGAGTTACGTATGTTCATGTCCATAAGTCCATTTCATAAAGCATGGGGGGGAGGGCTGTCACCATGTGTGTGTGTTTTCACACCCCTGAGCCAGCAAGAGTGTGTCTGTACTACAGGGATTTTTCAAAAAAAGTGGCCCTTTTTCGAAAAATCTTTACCTGCATCTAGACTGCTGCTACGTTCTGTCAATAGTAAACCGAAAGAACGCAGCAGTTTTGTTGACCGCAGAAAACCTTATTTTACGAGGAATAACGCCTTTCTTTGAAAGTGCTCTTTCGAAATAAGGCGCTATGTAATGCAAATGTGCTTTTTTGAAAGAGAGCATCCAGACTGCCTGGGTGCTCTCTTTCGACAAAGCGGCTTGCTTTTTCCAAAGTACTGCCTGTAGTCTAGACGCTCTTTTTCAAAAGAGGCTTTTTCGAAAGTATCTTTTGAAAAAGCCTCTTTCAAAAAAGGCGTGTAGTCTAGACATAGCCCAAGTCACAGCACTGGAAAGGGCCAGAGTGGACTTGGCCTTCACCTAGGTGTTACTGTCAAAAGTCCGGCAGAACTTCAGCTCGTGCGAGCACCTTCAGGCACAGGTCCTCCGGGAGTCATACATCACAAATCAGTGTCTTCTCTGAACTTGTTCTAATTCTCTGCTTCTCTGAAATGGCCCTTTTAGAGAGCCACGAACCTACAAAAACCCACATACCCTTCCTGCAGCTACTTGTCAATGTGCTGATTAAGAGCTAATAAACTCCTCACCCCAAAGAAATGCCAGGCTTAGAAATGTAAACAATTAGTGACATAGCTATCAATTTCCTTCAAACCTGCCTTTCCCGGAAATGATGATCTCTCAAGCCCCTCTCTCGTACCCACTCAAACATACTAACCACTTCAAAATTGAATCTCGCTGGCAAAAGGAATCCTAACCTTGGTTTGCTCTAAGATCGTCAGTTTCTTTAATCAATACCGAAACACTGTCAAATGCTGTTATTTATAATTTATACATTCCTCATGTCAATGTGTTTTTTTTCCGTGACAGCTGGCTGTCACCACAAATCTGGTTTTATGTGAAATACCTGTAGGCTTTTGCTATTCTCTGCATGCATGCTTTTTCACAGTGTACAGTTTCCTGTTTAAGATGCCTGTGCTCTATTAGTGTAATGAATTTTCCCGTCTCTTGTAAAAAAACTGAAGACTTTGTACCAGACTGTACTGATGACACTGGTCATGTAAGAGCAGATGTCACAGGACCAGGGATAATTGGGGACTTTGTGCTCTTAAGAGTGGAGGACTATGGGAAATGTAGCTTCCAGGAGGGCAGTTGAGGTCATATTGACTGGGGAATTATGTGACTGATAGGGCTGTCGAGAAGGCACCTGTGATTCACAGAGCCCTGGTCTACACTAGGGAGGTATTTTGAAATAACCCCCCTTATTCCAAATTTATAAGCGGAGCGTCCACACTTCCGAGCCTCAGAGGGGTAGCTGTGTTAGTCTGAAACTGCAAAAGCGACGAGGAGTCCTGTGGCACCTTATAGACTAACAGATTTATTGGAGCATAAGCTTTCGTGGGCAAAGAACCATTTTGTCAAATGCATGTAGTGTGGTGTTTCTTAAAGTGTGTTCCGTGACACACCAGCGTGCTGCAAGGCAATCAGAGATGTGCCGCGGAGAACAGAATTAAAAATGGCCGCTCTTAAAGGGACAGGCGACTTTTTTTTTTGCTCAATAACTGTCCCCCGACCCTTTTTTCTCAATAACTTTCCCCTGATCCTTTTTCTCCCCGACCTTTTGTTCAATAACTGTCCCCCGACACTTTTTTTCTCAATAACTTCCCCCCCAACCTTTTTTTTTTTTTGGCTCAACAAAAAGTCCTTGATGTTCCTCATAAAAAATAAATTAATGTTTGGTGTTCCTTGGTCTTAAAAATGTTAAGAAACACAGATGCAGTGGAAATTCCAGAGGCAAGTATCAATATACAGGCATAAGAAAAGACTACCAATCAAAAGTAACGCTAGAGATATCGAGGTCAATTCAGTCAGGGAGGATGAGGCCCACTTCTGGCAGCTGATGTGGAGGTGTGAACACCAAAAGAGGAGCACAGATTTCAAAATAAGTGGCCCTTATTTCGAAATAATGGGCTTGGTAGTATGGATGTTTCACTTACAAATTCAACCTTAGGCAGTTATTTCGAAATAACCCCCCTTGTATAGACCAGGGCCAATTGGGAAAATAGCCCATTATTAGCTGGAAATCATTTCTAGGTGTCCAGAGCACAACTTGCTAGTGAAGTACAAGGATATATTTATGCATTTCAGTTGCTTATAAGTTTTGTTTTTAATGTAGGTATTTTTTTCCTGAGAAGTATTTGACTCCGGATACCTAAGACCCCATTTGGATATAAGGAAATGTGCATAGAAAAGTCTTTGTGAAATAGACCCCTCACCCTAAGTGGTCCTGGTAAAGTCTGAATAAAGATCAGAACAGGTATTTGAAAATTTAAAAAAATGTGGGGACAATAACTTTCATGGTGCAAATAAAAAGGTGTAAATCTAAATCAATCCGTTAGAATTGACGTTGATATTTTAGAAATGCTTGTCCTTTTTAAAAAGCAGGCTGGAGCTAAAGTCTTAAGGCATCTATTTAAAACCCACATCAGGTGGACCGACAAACCTCAAAGGCACGCTTCCTTCTTCAGGTTGGTCGGGGTCTAATCTAATCTCGATGCCATGCCACGGCTTGTGCAGACACAACACGTCACATATTGATTTGGAGAACTTGCCTATTTGTTAGCTGACACTTTCCACCTGGACAGTCTTGTGAAATCCCAGCTGGACTCTTTGGCCCGCTTGAAATCGAGTGTCTGACTCTGTTCTGCTGCAGCAGTATCTGTTTTGTGATGGACAGGGCGATTAGAAAGGGGCTGACACATTCTTCCAAAGCCATTTGTAGGCATTTCCTGTAAGTGATGGAAGGCTGCACTGGGCATGCGAAATTCTCTGATGTAGCCTATTCACCATCCTTCTGTTCAGGACAGTTGCGTCTTACACGGCAAATGAAATATTGCTAAACTGTACTCTGTAATACATGATCCCAACACACTTTATATTTGAAATCCCTCTGCTATTCTTCAATATTTCAACGGTTGAAGCAACAACTACGCTGCTTGCAGCTAAAGGATGACTTTCTATAAATTGCTATTTGGAGCACATTCCTACAGTGGCTGGAGGATGGACTATCAATCTTGCGCTAGACGGCTGCCAGCAGAATATTTCTAACCCATGGTTTCGGAAAACTACAAGCAAAAGAAGCGCTATTTGAGTCTGCAAGAATCAAGCTTGGTGTATTTTAATCTATCGTGCTAGTTTTACACAATCTCAGAGGCGTAGGGCTAGAAGGAACGGCAGGGTCATCTAGCGTACAGGTGGAATTGCAGACAATTCCGATGTGGCAGCTGACTTTACCCCTGTCCTACTCCGGTCTGAGATGAGTCTCAACCTGGTTGTATTTACACAATGCCTATTAAGTGTGAGAAATGTACAGATGCCAGATGGCAGCGTAAGTTGTGTCAACAGACCCAGGTTCAAAAACCAATTGTAAGTCACAGTTATAAAATGAATTGTGGATTTCTTCCTTATTGGTCCACATAATGACGTTGCTCCAGAGCTAGCAACTGAAACGTCAGGAAATCAGCTGGGGAGGCACAGCAAGGTTGAGAAGTAGAATTGAGGTGTTTATGGAAACAGTTGTGGGTAAGTGGAGGAGGGAAATCTGGCTCACGATATGGTAGTTTGACGGAAAAATTCTGGGCATGTACAGTCCTCCTTTAGATGGCCCCAGAAATGCATTGAGGGAAAGAAGCAGTGCTCCAAAGGAGCATTCTAAAAACACCTGGAGAGATCTGGATTGATGTAGTTTATAATCTCTGGGTATGGCCAGTTTAACAATTCCCCCTGAAAGCTCAGCCTTTTTCTGGCGTGAAACTGGTAGCTCACAGCCCCATTTTGGGAGAGAGATAGAATCATAGGACTGGAAGGGACCTCGAGAGGTCATCGAGTCCAGTCCCCCGCCCTCAAGGCAGGACCAAGCTCCATCTCCACCATCCCTGACAGATGTCTATCTAACCTGTTCTTAAATATCTCCAGAGAGGGAGATTCCACCACCTCCCTTGGCAATTTATTCCAATATTTGACCACCCTGACAGTTAGGAATTTTTTCCTAATGTCCAATCTAAACCTCCCCTGCTGCACTTTAAGCCCATTACTCCTTGTCCTGTCCTCAGAAACCAAGAGGAACAAATTTTCTCCTTCCTCCTTGTGACACTCTTTTAGATATTTGAAAACCGCTCTCATGTCCCCCCTTAATCTTCTTTTTTCCAAACTAAACAAGCCCAGTTCATGAAGCCTGGCTTCATAGGTCATGTTCTCTAAACCTTTAATCATTCTTGTCGCTCTTCTCTGTACCCTTTCCAATTTCTCCACATCTTTCTTGAAATGTGGCGCCCAGAACTGGACACAGTACTCCAGCTGAGGCCTAACTAGTGCAGAGTAGAGCGGCAGAATGACTTCACGAGTTTTGCTTACAACACACCTGTTGATTGCAGAAGACGTTCACAGCTCTCGCTGGGCATGTTGTGTGTGTGTGTGTGTGTGTGTGTGTGTGTGTTTTCTGGGATATTTTGCTCAGCATGTTCACGTCCCACTCAGAACTGGTGCAAAGAGAATGGTGCTGAAGCCTGTATGCCTTGTGGGGCATGTTGACAGGGGCAGCTATTTTGCAATACCTCCCCTTATTACGAAATAACAAGGCGAGCGTCCCCACTGCCAAGCTGTTAGTTCGAAAGACTAACTCCTGCTAGTGAAGAGGAATACGCTTCTTTCGTACTGAGCTATTTCGGGAGTTAGTATTCCAAACTCCGGTAGTGTAGACGTAGCCTTGACGGCATTCGTCACTGCAAGAGCGGCTGCTGCCCCACGCGAGTAAGGGCCGTGGTATGGGGGTTACATTAGTCGCCGGGTTTTCCAGCGGGAGAAGTGAGGCCTAGAGGTGAGACCAGGCAAAGATGCTTAGGTGCTAGTAGGCCACAGAGTCTTTCCCTCACCCTCTCTCCAGCCTGATCACTGGGCCACGGTGGATAAATCACGACATGATCCTTGGGCCACAGAGCAAGCAAGAGCGAGACTGATTCTGTCGGCTGGTGGTCAGAGCACGACGTCGGAGAGGGGAGGCCGGAGTCCAGGCCTGCTCCAAGACATTATTCAGCCATTTGGCAGGGAAGGCGGGTAGCACCCTGCATTGGACTATCCCATCGCTCGGGTGCGAGCATGTTGCTGACACGCGCAAGCCTCCTCTTCCTCTCCCGTCGCCCCTTCTGGGGCCAAAACTGACTGCTCCAGAGTCTCCCCCATCCCAAGCAAGTGCTCTAACCACTGGGCTGGAAATCATAAGGCAATACATCCCCTGGCCCTTGTGTGTGGAGTGAGGCACCAAGAAATGCCCTTGGTGCCTAGGAGGAGGTGCAACCCGCCTGCTGGCTTTCATGTACCATACCCCTTTGTCCTCAGGTGTTGTGTCGGGCGCCGAGGGGCCTACGTCCTGTGGGTCTCACCGTCGTTCCTGTGGTTTTCTAAGTGCATTAAAGTTAGGTGCTGTGACCTACACGCAGGGCCCTTGTCCAGAGCGCATCGGGGCAATGGGGGTGGCTGCCCCAGGTGCAGCAGGCTGCCGGGCCACTCCGGCTCCTGCCACCTGTGTGCTGAGTGTGTGTGTGTGGGGGGGGGACCCCTGCTGCCGCCGCCACACCAGACCTCAATAAATCCTGGGGCTGCATTGCTCAGGGGAGGGGGTGAAGGGGTAGAGAGTGGGCGGAGCAGGGCTTGGGGAAGGGGCGGGGCCTGTGTTGGCAGGGGTTGCCACTGCCCCATGCCTAAGTCACCGGGGAGGGATTGCCCCAGGCTCCATGCCCCCCTCAGGACAGCCCTGCCTACACCCTTGCGGTGCCTGAGTCCCCTCTAGGATTGCACCGTAAGTGACTTGCTAATGTCAGAGATAAGATTGGGGCAGTGCCAGATTTAGACCCAGATCGTCTGCATCCCAGCCCAGTCCCATGCCCACTGCCCATCCTTTGCCTCCTCCGCTCTTTCCCCTGCCCCAGGCAACTCTGCTTCTCCCGTTCCTACATTCAGTTAGCAGACAGCCGGACACTGTGTCTGTTTGCTGCTTCGGTAGCTGGTATTCAAAGGGCTCTCCTAACAGGCAATTGAAAGCAATTAATTACATCAGGGTCCATCTCTGAGAGCCCCCCGGGTTTAAATGCTAAGATGCAGGAACAATCAACTTTTAGAAGCACAGGTGGACGCCGCCCTGCCCAAGACTTCGGGATCCCTAAAACCAATATTCTTAGACTCTGGAAATGGGTCCCATCGCGTGCAATCAGATGGGTGCACACTGCACATTGTACACACCGCCCGTTTCCCCCACTGGTTGGACGGTTTAGTGAGGTCCTCAGATCGGCCCTGGCAGGGTCAGTCGCGGCCCTGGTGGAGCACCGAGAAGACAGCCCAACTTGACTATGTAAAGGAAATAAGTCGTAACAAGGTTTCCATTGGTGATCCCCCGAAAGATCATTATTGGGGCCTGGACTCAAAGGCCTCTTGAGGTCACTGCCAACCCTGCAGCACTTTAAAGACTAACAAGTTGGTTTATTAGGTGATGAGCTTTCGTGGGCCAGACCCACTTCTTCAGATGAAATTGTGGAAGGAAATTGGCATGACCATATATACCAAAGGGATACAATCAAAAAAAGTGAACACATATAAAATTGACAAATCAGATTTTGGAACAGAGGCGAGGTGAGGGGGGGAAGGTTAATGTCTATGGGTATGTCTACACTACCCTCCTAGTTCGAACTAGGAGGGTAATGTATGCATACCGCACTTGCAAATGAAGCCCAGGATTTGAATTTCCCGGGCTTCATTTGCATAAGCGGGGAGCCGCCATTTTTAAAACCCTGCTGGTTCGAACCCCGTGCAGCGCGGCTACACGGGGCTCGAACTAGGTAGTTCGGACTAGGTTCCTATTTCGAACTATCTGTACACCTCGCACGGGGTTCGAACCAGCGGGGTTTTAAAAATGGCGGCTCCCCGCTTATGCAAATGAAGCCCGGGAAATTCAAATCCCGGGCTTCATTTGCAAGTGCGGTATGCCTACATTACCCTCCTAGTTCGAACTAGCGGGGTAGTGTAGACATACCCTATGAGATAATGATATTAGAGGTGATAATATTACAAAGATAGCTTCCTCAATTATAACCCCTAATATCATTGTCTCATAGACATTAAACTCCCCCCCCATGCTCCCCTCTGTTCTAAAATCTGATTTGTCAATTTTATATGTGTTCACCTTTTTTTGATTGTATCCCTTTGGTATACATGGCCATGCCAATTTTCTTCCACAATTTGATCTGAGGAAGTGGGTCTGGCCCATGAAAGTTCATCACCTAATTAACCATCTTATTAGACTTTAAAGTGCTGCATAGTCCTGTCTTTTGTTTCAGCTAGACCAGACTAACCCAGCTACATCTCTATTACTATTCTACCAACCCTGCGATTCTATGATTTCATGCATGCCTTAAGAACGGCCACACCGAGCACAGTCTCAGAGGGGCAGCCGGGTTAGTCTGTATCTGCAAAAATGAGGAGTCCCGTGACACCTTAAATTCTAACGGATTTATTTGGGCATCACCTTCCGTGGGTCAAAGGCACTTTGTTGGATGCATGGAGTGGAAATCGCAGAGGTCACGGCGGGTGTACTAAGGGATTACTTATCAAGTCCAGGACCAACTCAGTCAGGGTGCATGTGGCTCTTTCCCCCACAGTTGATGGGGCGGAGTGACAACCAAGAGAGGGAAACTTTCCTTTGTAGTGAGAGAACCATTCCTAAAGTCTCAGAGGGGTCGCCGGGTCAGTCTGTAACTTAACAACAACAACATGAAGAAGTACTTCTGTGGCACCTAAGGCCACGTCTACACTAGGAAACTATTTAGAAATTAGTAAATCTGACTTAATAACTCCCAATGTAACACATTTGAACTACTGTGTCCATGCTACGGGGGAGGCTCCCTGAACGTGGATGCGCTACCTCGGACTTAGAGCCCCAGGAAGCCCTGGGGTGTAATTAGTTTGAATGACGCTGGGGAGTTGTTATTTCAAAATAACAGCACTGGAGTGTCCACACGACCGCTATTGGGAAATGATTACTTTGAAAGGTGCGTTATTCCCCGAGGAACGCAGGAGGACAGATTTCGAAATAAACGGCCCATTATTTTGAAATCACGGCTTGGTCGTGTGAGCGCTAAATTTGCAAATGAACTGAAGCTCTGCTGTGTCCGTTTATCGTCTGAGTTTGAAGCTTTCTTTGTTAAAGAATGGCTACTTTTACCTCCGAGCCCACCTGGCCTGCTATCCTGTCTTCTGTCAGGTGCCCCACAGGGAATGAACAGAACGGGCAGCCATCAAGTGATCCAGCGCGGTTGCTCACTCCAGATTCTGGCACACAGCGGCGAGGGACGCTCCAAGCAGGGGTTGCACCCTTGTTCACCTGGCTAAGAGCCATTGCTAGGCCTGTTCTCCAGGAACTTACCTAGGTTATTTTTGAATCTTGTTATAACTTTGGCCTTCACTGCACCCCAGCGAAGAGTTCCACAGGTTGACTGCACTACGTGAAGCCGTGCTTCCTTGTGCTTGTTTGAAACCTGCCGACTATCAATTTAATGGGGTGACCTCTGGTTCTGATGTTCTGGGAAGGAATAAGTAATTTCTTATTCACTTTCTTCCCACCACTCCAGATTTTATAACCATCTCTTCTAGCCCCGCCCTTCAACTGTCTCTCTCCTCCAAGTGGAAAAGCCCCGGCCTTTTTAATCTCTCCTCATGCGGAAGCTGTTCCGCACCCTGAATCATTTTTGCTGCCCTTCTCTGACCCTTTCCCAATCCTGACATACCTTTTCTGATAGGGATGATTAGAGCTTCAAGGCAGTTGTACCCGTTCTGCTCACACCCATCTGTCGGCCTTTCTACATTCAGGGTATGTCTGCACTACAGAGTTTTGTCGGAAAAACAAAACTTGAGGAACGTCCACACTGCAATTGTATTCTTCTGCAAGAAAATCGAAAGACCAGAGGTTTTTCCGGCATTGGTAATCCTCATTCTGTGAGGAAGAAGTCTTTTTCCAAAAGAGCTCTTTCCCAAAAAGGCGAGTGTGGATGGGGAAGAGGGAGTTCTTTCGGAAGAAAGGAAAGAGAAAAAAGCACAGGCGCCCTGGTGGCCTTGGTCTATAGTAATCACAACCCACATGCGCGAGAGCGTCCATTCAATCTGGACGCTCTCTTCTGAAAGAGCAGATGGCTTTTTTGATGCACTTTGGCAGGGTGGACACTCTCTTTTGGAAGACGTTTTTCCTGGAAGATCTCTTCCAAAAAAAGCTTCTTCCGAAAGAAGCCTGCAGTCTAGATGTAGCCTCAAACGCCACCACTGGTTTCCGAGTTTCAAAATGAACTTTTCCTCGACTAGTCCCCCTTCGCATGCAGCGCTCGGTGTTCACTGTACCCCCACTCCGTTCCAAAGACTGAAATCTTGAACTCGAGTGACTCTTGCTGCCTGCAGCATTAGCATTCCAGCAAGCAATCGGCGAATTAAACACACAACCAGCACAAGCTCTTCTGGGAAAGCTGGTCCAGCGTGCGAGAGCGCCCATGTGCGCAGCGTCCCTGCTCTCCTCGCGGCGGAGGCTCTCCTTCCAGGCCTGCTTTCTTTCTGCAGTTTAATCATTTTACTCTCTGCTCCGTGTTTATTTACCAGGCTCTTCTCATGGGGGTGCCACTGCAGCTTCCCCAGGATTCAATCTGCGTGTAATTCGCTGTACATTGTGCTGGAGAGCTCCATTAGCTCAGCAGGAGCATTTATCTAAAGCGGGTTGAAAGGGGCTCAGGAGAGGTAAATGCCGCACATGCTGCTGCTTATAAAAATTCCCTTTTAAGAGGCTCTCTGCACCGCTGTGCGAACTCGGCGGTTGGCGGACAAGGAGGCTCGGGCTTATTGCAACTGGGGGCTGATAATAAGCCTCTGTGTTTCAAGGCCATGAATTGTTTATAAGGTGGGCTCATCTGCGGTGCGTTTGATAAAACTGCTGGAAAATTGGTCCAGTCCCTGCAGCTCGCGCTCCCGCTGGAAGAAAGCTGCCCAGCAGAGTGAGTCTTGTTTGCTTCGGGAGTGGCGGTGGGCGGCTTGAGAACCGAGAAATTGCACATTAACAGGATCCGGTTCCCTGGCTTTCAGCTGCAGACTGTCAGCTCTGAGGGCCTTGCAGCCTTAGGGCCTGTGGCCACTTTTTTTTCCACACAGATATGTTTTTGTTGAAAAGGGAGTTACAAGGAGGAGGGAGAGAAATTGTTCCCCTTGGCCTCTGAGGAAAGGACAAGAAGCAAGGGGCTTAAACTGCAGCAAGGGAGGTTTAGGTTGGACGTTAGGGAAAACTTCCTGCCTGTCAGGGTGGTCAAACACTGGAATAAATTGCCCAGGGAGGTTGTGGAATCCCCATCGCTGGAGATGTTTAAGAGCAGGTTGGACAGACACCTGTCAGGGATGGTCTAGATGGTGCTGGGTCCTGCCGTGAGGGGAGAGGATGGGACTTGACCTCTCAAGGGCCCTTCCAGGTCTAGTGCTCTATGATTCATCCTTTGTAAAGGACTCGTGCTCAGAGTGCGTCTCTGTGCCGGTTGTTCCTTTCCTTTTCCTCATTATTCTCTTGTGGCGTGTGACATTCACAGCTGCTCCACAGGACTGGGCGTAGCCCAGGCGATTACTGGACGAGCTAACCAGCTTCATGCTTTGGCTCGTGCTCGGCTCTTTCGGCTGGAAGGCAAATCGCCTGCAACACGCATGAAGCTAAAGTCTGTGCGTGGACATAGGCTTGGGAACTGGGGGCGGGGGTGCTCGGCATCCCCAGTTTTTGTGCAGGGTCCCTCCCACCACGCCACAGCCAGTGTCCTAGTGCTGCCAACCCAGGCCCGGGCTCCACTCCTATCCCTGCGCTGGGCTTCGAACCCTGTCCCAGCTGCCTCTGGGGCTCTGTTCCCTGACCCACATGCAGGGTCCCAGCCACAGGGCCAGTGCCCAGGGCTCTGCTGTTGGCCCCACATGTGGAGTCCTGGCTGCCTTTGGACCCAGGCCCAGGGCTCCGCTCCCAGCCCAGCACATGGGGTCTTGGCTGCTGCTGGAGCAACACTGGGGCTGCTCCGGTCTCCTCATGGAGGTGCTGCTCTGCCCTGCTTATCGCGCCCATGCTTCTCCCCTCCTCCCCCCCAGAGTCACAGCCCCACTCCTGGTCCCGGCTCTGGGGAGTTGGGGGGCCTGGAAGGAATAAGGGAGGGTGAGGTAGAGAGTTTGGGCTGGGGGCCCCTGGCTTTCAGCACCCCCTCTGCACGAAATGTGCCAGCTGCCCTGGCCTGGAGTGGGCTGGGGAGGAGAAGGGCAGGCGGGAGGGATAATTAAAATTTGTTTCTGGTCCCTGCAGCCCCCCTTGGGCCCTGAGGCATGAGAGGGGCTGTCTCTGGGCTCGCTGTCTCTCTCTTCGTTCTTTATTGGGCACCAGCCCTGCTGGCAACCAGCCTTGGAACAAGCAGGTGGGTTTTCACATGAGCCATGGTGACATCCGCAGCAGCAGCGCGTGTTGCTTTGATAAAGCCGTTCTGTCGTCCATTTCCCATTGGCACTGACAAAGACACATGCCATCCAATGGCAGAACACGAGGTAAGGGATGCCAGGCAGGATACACTTACCCCAAGTCCTGCCCAAAAGGGCCGTGTGATGGGGTGGACCAGGCCCTGAGACCAGAAAAAGGCCATAGAGAGGTCCTCCAAGGAGGCAAGAGTGGCTGCGGAGAAATCAGCCAATCAGAGGCCAGGAAGTCCTATAAGAAGAAGCTGCAGGACCAGAGTCAGTTCAGTATCTCTGGAGCCCTGAAGTCAGGGTGGCTGGCTGCGGGAGCACCACAGAGAGCGCCATGGGGAGTTAATGTGGACTAGGAGGACACTATGTGGGACTTGAGATACAAGCCCTGAGATAAGGACAAGGACGCTGTCTCCAGGAGGGGAAGCCCTGGAGGCCCACTCTCTGTCCAGGTGGGGAACCAAACGGAGAGACCAGAGGTCCCTATGAGGGTGTGTCTAGACTACATGATGCTGTCGACGGAGCCATGTAGATGAGCTTTCTAGACATAGGGAAATGAAGCAGCGATTTAGATAATGGCCGCTTCATTTACATCAAAATGGCCTCCGCGCTGCGCCGCTCAGCTGTTTGGCGGCACAGCGGGGTAGTCTGGGCTCCGCATTTTGCGTATCTTTTCCTAATACTTTTGTCGGAAGAGGCTTTTCAAATTTTTTCCTGTCTAGACTGGGCCAAATTTCAGAAAAAAGCCTCTCTTTCGAAAGCCCCCTTCTTCCTCGTGGAATGAGGAATCCAGGGGCTTCCGAAAGAGCATGTTTCCTCTTCCACAAAAAAAAAGCAGAAGAGCAAACGTGGTCCCTGGACATGGTGGAGTTTTTTTGGGATACCTCTAGTATCCCGAACCACCCCCCGCAGTCTAGCTGTACTCTGAGATACACAGGACCCAAATCCTTAAACAGTTTCCTAGTCCAAAATTAAAACTGAATTGCAAGCAGAAAAGAATCAGAGGCTGTGGAGTTTCTGGAGCTCAGGTATCTCCCCTGAGGACTTCTGGCGTATGTGGTCAATCACGTTCTGCAGCACAATGGGAGAGTGCGTACGCCGGGCCCGTCTTACGTGGCTGTTCAGTTTCTGTAGTAACAAGGCATTATCTCTGTGGGCTCTTATAGGGAACGATAATCTTACCACAGAAATGATGCCTGATTTGTAAAATTCTAGTTTAGAACCTTGTCACCCGGCTGCAGACTCCAATAGTTCGGTTGGGAATCGTGCGGTTGTTCGTCGCTGTGTGTCACGTTTTAGTGTCACCCCTGTGCGTTTCCTCGCCATTCCATTCTACAGGGTTTTCCCAGCAGGGTAAAAGGGAGTGCGAAGCCCTTGGCCTGCCCTGACGTTCACAATTGTTTGGCTTTCCCCTCGTGCCGCACTCCTTTCCTCAGTGGAGCTGCAGGAAAGGAACTTGCTGTGCACAGCCCTCTGGATTCACGCGCCTATGCCTGACCGCCGGAGAGAGAGCAGGAAAAGTGCCCGCTGCCTGCCCAGCGTTGGAGATTGCTCTGTTTGGGATGGAATGGGCAGATGCTTCCTTCGTCTTCCTCTCCACGGAGAGGGTCACTTGGAACACAGGGCATTTCAATGACCAATGAGCACAAAAACGGCCAGACTGGGTCAGGCCAACGGTCCATCCAGCCCAGTGTCCTGTCTGCCCTCAGTGGCCACTGCCAGGTGCCCCGGGGGTGTGTGTGTGTGAACAGAACAGGGAATCATCCAGTGATCCCTCGTCTGTCACCCATGCCCAACCTCTGACAAACAGAGGCTAGGGACACCATTCCTGCCCATCCTGACTAATTTTCATTGATGGACTTACCCTCCATGAATTTATCTAGCTTTTTTTTGAACCCTGTTAAAGTCCTGCCATCTTCTGGCAAGGAGTTCCACAGATTGACTGTGAGCTGAGTGAAGAAAAACTTCCTTTTGTTTGCTTTAAACCTGCTGCCTATTCATTTCATTTGGTGACCCCTAGTGCTTATGTTATGGGAACAAGTAAATAACTTTCCCTCATTCTGTTTCTCCTTACCTGTCATGATTTTAGAGACCTCTATCATATCCCCTTTTAGTCTCCTCTTTTCTAAGCTGAAATGTCCCAGTCTCTTCAATCGCTCCTCGTATGGGACCCGTTCCAAACCCCTATCACTTTTCTGAACCTTTTCCAGTTCAAGATATCTTTTTGAGATGAGGTGCCCACGTCTGCATGCATCATTCAAGATGTGGGCGTATTCTTCCGCACGGCATGCTCCCCCAAGGTCTGCATGTGAAGCAGGTCACACCATTCTCATTTGGAAGCCACAACCCTGTTTTATACTGACCAGGTATGAACTGTCTCTCTCGGCTGTTTGTCTAGCCCTGGATCTCCACTGCCACGAGCCCTAGCCACAAAACCAGCTGAGCTGCAGGGGATGGGTAATGACAACGATACGGCGCCTTGCCTCTGATTCGCAGATTGATTTACAACAGTCGCTTAAAATTCAGATTAAAATCAATTCAGATTTTGTGACAGGGTGGACCAGGGCCTGAGGCCCCCCTACCCCTTGCTGGAGGCCTTGTGGTCCTGCCACACTCTGCCCCAGAGAAGCCATAGAGAGCTCCTCCAAGCAGGCTAGAGTGGCTGCGGGAGACGCGGCCAACCAAGGGAGCTATGGGACCAGACTCAGCTCAGCGTCTCAGGAGCCTTCAAGGTGAGCGGACCACAAGGCTGCAAGAGCAGCTCCCCGGGGAGAGCTGGTTCGAGACAGGCAAGCTGTGCTGAGAGAAAGCCGGCAAGCAGGGGCAAAGACGCTGCCTCCAGGCGGGGAAGCCCTGGGGCACGGCTCATCCCGAGTAGGGGACGGACTCAGCGGGACGCCACCGAGGGCTCCGGGAGGGGCCCCCGGGCCGTGGCCAAAGGGGGGTGCACGAGAGTGAGTGCTGCTCCGTTACAGCGATGTACCACGCTGACTCCAAGGGCCCTGGACACACAGAACATTTGGGGCCTCCCCATGTCCTGGGAGCCCAGGGCGGGAGGGGCAGGGGCCGTGGAGCAGCCTGGGGCAGGTGCGGAGTGGCAGTGGCAGGGGAACTGAGAAGCTGGTCAGCCAGGAAGTGCAGCTCCTGCTAGCAGGGCCTTCCCCTTCCCGGCGGGGAGCTGAGGTGGGCCTCCGCGTGCCATGGGGCCCTGCCGCCTGCTCCCCCTTCCCTGCAGGCCAGAGCTAGAGCTGGGCTGTGGTAAGTGTTGCCAGGATGCCCAGAGCACTGTGGGGCGCTCTGAGCCCTCCACCTGTCCTGGGCTGTGTGCCCGGGGATGGGGAGACCAGGCTGAGGGCAGCTTTCAGGCCCATCAGTCCCCCGGCCCAAGGCAGTTGGAGGGGCTGGGGTTCCCCTCAGCAGCCCAGCTCTGGTTTTGGTCTGGCTTCTGGCTTAGCTAGGGCATTAGGCCTCGTGGTGGGGGGCAGGAGGAGCAGGGTGCGGGGCCACAGTGCTAGTGCCGGTGGGGCCCCCCGACTTTTGTCAGGTTCTGATGCTCCCACGGGGCCCCCAAATGGACTGGGGCCCCCAGGCCTGGGGCCGTACCTCAGCCTGCCACTGCCCGGGGGGCAGAATGCTGCCTCCATTTCACCACACTCAGCGGCAGCACCAGAGTTGGAGGACACCAGCTGCTGTGACCTGTCCTAGCGTAGGGGCTGGGGAGCGATTGCAGTCCCCTGCATGGGGCGGGGAAGGAGCGACCTCCATTCGGTCGCCGAGCCGATCCAGCGTTTGGCTGGCTGGCGGCGGCTGCTCGGCACAGAACGCGGCCCCGGCAAGGAAGGGTTTTCGCTTTTGTGCCTGGCACCCTCGTTCCAAAGTGCGGAAAGTTGTCAGGCCCCTTGCAGGGGAAAGTCAGTGAGATCGGGGGGGCCTGGCTCCTTCGGGCTCTTCTGCAAACCGCACCCTGGTGTTCATCGAGGGGAGGGGTTTCTAAAGGGATGTAATCAGCTGTGCGTGCGCGTGTGTGTCCGTTACGGTAGCAGCAGATGTTTGGAAGCTGAGGTGGGGAAGAAAATTCTTCTCTGCAAGATGGCAGCAAGGGCCGCTCCGGAATTACAAACAGCACGTTGGACAGCGCCACGCTCTGGCTGCTACTATAATTTCAGCGGGTTTCCCGCAGGGTGGGAGTTGGGGGCTTGCAGCCAGTGTTACAGGTTGATAACAGTTGAGTTTCCCCCCCAGCTTTGCGTCCTCTTTATCGGTTGCTGTCTGCCTCGGTTTGATTGTCTGACAGCACATCAGCCAGCCAGGCAGTGTCCTTAGGAACGTCAGAGGAACGACAGACCCAATCTTGTGGGACAACTGAGTCTCCAGTGCCAGAAAGAAAAACGACACAAACTGTCCTACACTCATCTCCGGAAGTCTTCCCTTTCTCCTTAGCTTACAGCAGTTCTGTAGCCGGGTGAGAAACTGTCTGATAGCAGGCGTTTCCTTAGCAAACCGCATTAGTGCTAGAACGTAAGAATGGCTACCCTGGGTCAGACCAAAGGTCCATCTAGCCTACTTGCCTGTCTTCTGACAGTGCCAATGCCTGATGTCCCAGAGAGAGTGAACAGAACAGGAAATGATCACACGATCCCCCCTCTGTGACCCATTCCCAGGCTCTGACAAACAGAGGCTAGAGACACCATTTCTACGATCCCGGCTAATAGCCATTGATAGGCCCTATCCTCCATGAATGTATCTAGCTCTTTTTTTAACCCTGTTAAAGTCCTGGTCTTCACAACATCCTTGGGCAAGGAGTTCCACAGGTTAACTGTGCACTGCACATGGGTGTTTGGCCCAGTATTTTATAAACCCTAGATTAGAATCACTGAGCATAAATAATAATCAACAAGAGGAAAGAGCTACCAATTATAAATATGGCTTGTGTTTAATGGCATCATTATTGCCCCATATCAACACTAGGACATTAGTGACTTCTTGTGGGCTAGCTTTGCCACTGGAGCCCAGATCCTCAGCAGCTTTGCTAAGTGTTGCAATGCCTAATTGCTTGGGTGCCAGCCTTGATTTAGGCATCCCAGCAGTCCGTGCATTAGCCACCTAAGAAAGGGCACCTCGGAACTTGGCAAGCGCAGTAGAATCCAAGGACACGGGCAGAGAAAAGGGATTTGGTGCTAAGCAGCTGATCTGGTGGGATCGCCTGGTCTGATGGGCCAGGAACAGGAGTTTTCCTCCACTCAATGGCGAACCCTCTCCTGAAACAGCACCTTAGTCAGGTCTGCTGGTTCGGTAGCCCCTGCTCTAGCAGCCAAAGTCTCTCCTTCGCCCTCTCCCTGTCTTGGTCACAAATTGGTAGCTCTCCCCTGCTCATCCGGTTTCCCTGTGCAGCCGCCACCCCCAGCACCTGTCGGCTGGGTAGAGATGGTGACTCTCGAATGAAGTGAAGGTGCAAATGCCGTGTTTGCTCAGGGGTTTCATCATCTCTTGGTCGTTCAGCAGATTTAGACAAAGCCCTTTTTGGTCACCTGCGTGACAGTGTTTTCAGAATCGGAAACGTCGCAGCCCAGTTCCAGAATGCTCTGCTTCTACTCAGAGGAAGCATAAGAACGGCCAGACGGAGTCAGACCAACGGTCCATCCAGTCCAGTGTCCTGTCTGCCCACAGGGGCCAATGCCAGGTGCCCCAGGGGGAGGGAACACAACAGGCAATCAGCAAGTGATCCGTCTCTGGTGCCTCTTCCAAACTTCTGACAGAGAGAGGCTATGGACATCGTCCCCACCCACCCTAGCTAAAAACCACTAGTGGACCTACTATGTGTTTCCGTCACGGGGTTTTTCTGAGTAACGACTAAGGCTCTGTTTACACAACAGAGTTCGGTGGCAGAATGCCGCTTATGTTAACCTAATTCTGTGAGCATCTACACTAAAATATCACATCTGCCCATGTAATTTGCCCACTACACCGATTTGACAACTCAACCTCCGTGAGAGGTGTAGCGTGCAAACCAGTCCAGTTAGATTGACACAGTGTCGCTTACATGGACTGTTGCTGCCTTTCAGAATCTGTCCCCCACTGACAGGTAGATTGGTGCAACTGCTTCTGGAGGGGACACGCGTTACTGATGCGAATAGCATAGCGCAGACATGAAAAAGTGAGTTCATTACTGCCATGGCTGTACATCCAGTAACCTGGGCTGACCTGATTTTGTAGGGTAGAGTTGTGCCAAGACTACCCGGTCATTTTCTCCAGAAGTGACGTTCCTCGCAGTTCTCCTGCCTTGTCCAATGCACAGGAAATAAGTCCTGTGACCGAGACATTTGATAAATCGGTGGTGCTGTAATAATGAGCGCTCGCTGAGAATCAGGTCCCTGGTGCCCTGCTGGAGCAGATTGTGTATGTGAATGTGCGGCAGAATCCTGCAGATCTGCCTGGAATTTGCCGACGCAGGGTGCAGCTGGGGAGCGGCCGTGCAATGCAAAGCAGAACGCTGCTCAGTGGAAAGGCTGTGGCCTGAAATGCAAAACAAGGTGAATTTAGAGTCACTGCCAAGTACTTTAGAACTCTACTTCCGCAAAGCAAGTGCTAATAAATAAGTACAATTATGACATTGTTGGCATCACAGTAACTTGGTGGGATAATACACATGATTGGAATGTTTGTATAAAAGCGACGAGGAGTCCTGTGGCACCTTAGAGACTAACTGAAGTGTAGGAGCATAAGCTTTCGTGGGCAAAGACCCACTTCGTCAGGTGCATGTAGTGGAAATTTCCAGAGGCAGGAATAAATATGCAGGCCAGGATCAGGCTGGAGATGACCAGGTGGATCCAATCAAGGAGGATGAGGCCCACTTCTAGCAGCTGATCTGGAGGTGTGAATTCCAAGAGAGCAGAAGCTGCTTTTGTAGTTAGCGAGCCATTCACAGTCTTTGTTTAATCCAGAGTTGATTGTGTCAAACTTGAAGATGAACTGTAGCTCAGCAGTTTCTCTTTGAAGTCTGGTCCTGAAGTTTTTTTGCTGCAGGATGGCTACCTTGAGATCTGCAATTGTGTGTCCAGGAAGATTGAAGTGTTCCCCTGCAGGTTTTTGTATGTTGCCATTCCTAATATCAGATTTGTGTCCATTGATTCTTTTACGTAGGGACTGTCCAGTTTAGCTGATGTATATAGCAGAGGGGCATTGTTGGCACATGATGGCATATATTACGTTGGTGGATGTGCAGGAGAATGTACCAGTGACAGTATGGCTGATCTGGTTAGGTCCTGTGTTGGTGTTGCTGGTGTATATATGTGGGCAGAGTTGGCATCGAGGTTTGTTGTATGGTTTGGTTCCTGAGTTCGAGTTATTATGGTGCGGTGTGTAGTTGCTGGTGAGAATATGCTTCAGGTTGGCGGGTTGTCTGTGGGCAAGGACTGGCCTGCCTCCCAAGGCCTGTGAAAGCGAGGGATCATTGTCCAGTATGGGTTGTAGATCACTAATGATGCGTTCTAGAGGTTTTAGCTGAGGACTGTAGGTGATGGCCAATGGTGTTCTGTTGGTTTCTTTCTTGGGCTTGTCCCATAGCAGGAGGCTTCTGGGTACACGTCTGGCTCTGTCAATCTGTCTCCTCACTTCCTCGTGTAGGTATCATAGTTTACAGAATGCTTGTTGTATAGAAGGGTACAGCTTGCTCAGGAAGGATAGACAGGGAAAAAATTTGAAAGTGGAAGGCAGGTTGGGTGAAAGTGATCATGAAATCATAGAGTTCACAATTCTAAGGAAGGGTAGAAGGGAGAACAGCAAAATAGAGACAGTGGATTTCGGGAAGGCGGATTTTGGTAAGCTCAGAGAGCTGATAGGTAAGGTCCCATGGGAATCGAGACTGAGAGGAAAAACAACTGAGGAGAGTTGGCAGTTTTTCAAAGGGACATTGTTAAGGGCCCCAAAGCAAGCTATTCCGATGTGTTGGAAAGATAGAAAATATGGCAAAAGACCTTGGCTTAACCATGAGATCTTGAATGATCTAAAAATAAAAAAGGAGTCATATAAAAAATGGAAAGTAGGACAAATTACAAAGGATGAATATAGGCAAACAGCACAGGAATGCAGGGGCGAGATTAGAAAGGCAAAGGCACAGGCAGCTCAAACTAGCTACGGGAATAAAGGGAAACAAGACGACATTTTAAAAATACATTAGAAGCAAAAGGAAGACCAAGGAGAGGGTAGGCCCACTGGTCAGTGAAGAGGGAGAAACAGTAACAGGAAACTTGGAAAAGGCAGAGATGCTCAATGACTTCTTTGTTTCGGTATTCACTGAGAAGGCTGTAGGAACGCCTAACATAGTGAATGCTAGTGGGAAGGGGGTAGGGTTAGAAGGTAAAATAAAAAAAGAGCAAGTTAAAAATCACCTAGAAAAGTTAGATGCCTGCAAGTCACCAGGGCCTGATGAAATGCATCCTAGAATACTCAAGGAGCTGATAGAGGAGGTATCTGAGCCTCTAGCTATCATCTTTGGAAAATCAAGGGAGACAGGAGAGATTCCAGAGGACTGGAAAAGGGCAAATAAAGTGCCCACTTATGAAAAGGGAAATAAGAACAACCCAAGAAACTACAGACCAGTTAGTTTAACTTCTGTGCCATGGAAGATAATGGAGCAAGTAATTAAGGAAATCATCTGTAAACACTTGGAAAGTGGCAAGGAACAGCCAGCATGGATTTGTAAAGAACAAATCATGTCAAACCAATCTGATAGCTTTCTTCGATACGATAAGGAGCCTTGTGGATAAGGGAGAAGCGGTGGATGTGGTATACCTAGACTAGTAAGGCATTTGATATGGTCTTGCATGATATTCTTATCAATAAACTAGGTAAATACAACTTAGATGGGGCTACTATAAGGTGGGTGCATAACTGGCTGGATAACCATATTCAGAGAGTAGTTATTAATGGTTCACAATCCTGCTGGAAAGGCATATGTGGGTTTTCGCAGGGGTCTGTTTTGGGACCAGCTCTGTTCAATATCTTCATCTACGATTTAGATATTGGTATAGAAAATTCGCTAATTAAGTTTGCAGATGATACCAAGCTGGGAGGGGTTGCGACTAATCTGGAAGATAGGGTCATAATTCAAAATGACCTAGGCAAATTGGAGAAATGGTCTGAGAAATAGGATGAAGTTTAATAAAGACAAATGCAAAGTGCTCCACTTAGGAAGGAACAATCAGTTTCACACATACAGAATGGGAAGCGACGGTCTGGGAAGGAGTACAGCAGAAAGGAATCTAGGCGTTATAGTGGACCACAAGTTAAATACGAGTCAGCAGTATGATACTGTTGCAAAGAAAGCAAACATGATTCCAAGATGCATTAACAGGTGTGTTGTGAGCAAGACACGAGAAGTCATTCTTCCACTCTACTCTGCGCTGGTTAGGCCTCAGTTGGAGTATTGTGTCCAGTTCTGGGCACCGCATTTCAAGAAAGATGTGGAAAAATTGGAGAGGGTCCAGAGAAGAGCAACAAGAATGATTAAAGGTCTAGAGAACATGACCTATGAGGGAAGGCTGAAGGAATTGGGTTTGTTTAGTTTAGAAAAGAGAAGATTGAGGGGGGGACATGATAGCAGTTTTCAGGTATCTAAAAGGGTGTCATAAAGAGGATGGAGAAAACTTGTTCATCTTGGCCTCTGAGGATAGAACAAGAAGCAATGGGCTTAAACTGCAGCAAGGGAGGTTGAGGTTGGACATTAGGAAAAAGTTCCTAACTGTCAGGGTAGTCAAACACTGGAATAAATTGCCCAGGGAGGTTGTGGAATCCCCATCTCTGGAGATATTTAAGAGCAGGTTAGATAAATGTCTATCAGGGATGGTCTAGACAGTATTTGGTCCTGCCAGGAGGGCAGGGGACTGGACTCGATGACCTCTCGAGGTCCCTTCCAGTCCTAGTATTCTATAATTCTATGATTCTATGAAATAGCACGGCTGGAATGATCATTTACTTCTACTTCTGTGGCGACCTAATACGCCATTGTGCTAGCAGCTGAATGCACACAGATCGGAAAGAGAGTCCCTGCCTCACAGAGCTGAGAATTGAAGCAGATAATGAGAGCCAACAGGCAGATGGGGGAGTACAGGGAGACAACGAGACTGTGATAGCACGATAGGCTTCTGTCTCATCATGCCAGCGGCCGAACTGCTGTTACGTGTTTATAGGCACCTCGGCAAAGGAGAGATCTAGCGAGGGAGGTGAAGGATTTTGAGGTGGTTTTGCAGATGTCTACAGGGAGTTTCTCCCAAGCACGAAGGATGTCATGGGAAAGATCCAGAAGGGGCTTGACTGAACATTTAGCAAGTGGGCGGTAGAGACTGGTACAGGAGACATCTCGATAGTGGGTGAGAACTGCTACGTAGGTGGGGCTCGGTGCACAAACTAGTGCTGCGCAGCTCGGCTTCGTACACACATGCTGATGTTTGGCGGGCCAGGGTCTCTGCATCACTGTGCGTGACTACGACTAAGCCCCGCTAGACATGGCGGGAAACAGGAATAATCATTTTAACAAGGAATTTAAAAAGAGCTACCTTCGAACTGTGGCCAGGGTTAGATCCTGTCTTTGGGCCGGAGGTGGGGGATAGTTTGTGCATGTCTCCCTTCTTTCCAGAGATTTCTTTGAAGTAGCTGACTGGTTTGCATCCATGTGTCAGTCACACTGTGCCAGTGATCGTTACGTTACGTCACGTGAGAGAAACCAGCTTTCTCTGGATGCCTGACAGAGCATCACTTCACGAGAAACCCCGTTTATTCCCCAAGGCCTCTTTGGTCTGTGTGTGTTGCTGCTGCAGTCGGCAGAGACGTAGCTCTAATCTGACCTAAGTAAGACTTGCTAGGAGAGCTGACGGCTTGCAACTGGACTTGAAACGACTTCTCTAAATTCTTTCTTAATCCAAGTAGGAGGGAATTACTAAATACAACTTGTATTGCGCATCATTCCGGTGAAGGAGACTATTAAAAAGCTGAGTAGGAGCCTGATATTTTAAAAGTGACAAATTCAGAGTGAATAATGTTAAACCAGTAGATTAAAATATACCTAACACTGAGCTGATCTCATGTTGTGGTGATGCTTCAAATAGATAAGAAGCCATGGGCTGAAATTGAAGAAAGGGAGGTTTAAATTGGGCATTAGGAAAAAGTTCCTACCTGTCAGGGTGGTGAAAGACTGGAATAAGTTGCCTAGGGAGGTTGTAGAATCTCCATCACTGGAGATATTGAAGAGCAGATTGGATAGGCATGATCTAGATGGTGCTTGGTCCTGCCGTGAGGGCAGGGGACTGGACTTGATGATCTCTGAGGGCCCTTTGGGTACTTCTACACTACGGGATAAGGTCATATTAAGATGTGCAACTTCAGCTATGTTAACTGTGTAGCTAAAGTCAAAATACCTTAACTCGGCTTTTGGTGCTGTCCACACTGCAGGAAGTCAAAGGGAGAAAACTTTCCCTTCAACTTCCCTTACTCCTCATGAAAACAGGACTACTGGCATTGACTGGAGCGCTCCTCTCAGTTCGGATTATCTGTCATGACTAGACCCGCTAATTTGAACCCTGGAGATCGACAGCAGCAGCTTCAATCTTCCTCTGTAGTGTAGGCATACCGTTCAGGTTCTAGTATTTATTATACTAGATAGAAAAGTGACTGAGCAACATCTATGTTAAAGTAAGGAAATGGTTCAATGATTTAAATTCAACTTGGATTCTCCATATGCAATGTTTTGTTTGTCCTGTGTATGGATGAGGACTAGCTTAGTTTGCTGAACCACCTACCCACATGTAATCCTTATTTGCATTCCTGATGGCTGAAGTGTCAGTGGTTACAATAGGTCTCTTAGGGTACAGCTAGACTGCGGGGGGGGGGGGGGGGGTTTCGGGATACCAGGGAATGCGTTTGCTCTTCCACCTTTTTTTTGCATAAGAGCAAACACACTCTTTCGGAAGCCCCTGTATTCTTCATTCTACGAGGAAGAAGGGGGCTTCCAAAAGAGGGTTTTTCTGACATTTGGCTCAGTCTAGTGGGGCCAAATATCAGAAAAACCTCTTCCAACAAAAGACTCGGAAAAAGGTACGCAAAATGCAGAGCACAAAAACGTGTAGTCTAGCTGTACCCTTAGAGTCAGATTTCTGCATTGCTGGCCCATTTTTATTATTGACTTGCTGGAAGGCCTGGAATTAGTTGTGAAAACTGTCTTTGCCTGGGTTTTTCCACCTCTAAAATGGATATAAATTTTTTGCCCTGTGGAAATAACAGAACGTTTCTAAAGTACTTTGAGATCCACCAATGAAAGGCAAATGGAAATAATAAAATGGAAGTAATACAAGTTCTAAGATCACATCGCTGTGATTTGAAGCACCTGTCTAGTTATCTAAGCTATCCTCCTGTATAGGAAAACCAGGTCTTCAGCTCTTCTGCACATCAGTTTGCCTTGCTGAAGCAAAATAAAAAGCATACACTAAAAAATCTCTTTGATCTGCCCAATTTTTCTTACTGTGTACACAAACAAAGACAGTCAGGGACACAATTTAGAAAACTGCATTTCAGTGTTTTACGATGTTTCTAGTGCCTACAAAGCAGTTCTTTCTTATATTACGTTTGTTCCTCTGCCTGATTCATCTTAGAACAATATGAGGACGTAGTTTTGATGCCAACAAAAGATGCCAACAAAAAGAAGTCACTGTCAGGAAAGCATTTGCATTAATGAACAGCACTAGAAGAAAAATTGATAAGCCAACACTTCTGCTCACACTGGCATTCTTCCCAACCACATGAACGGCGCAGAGTACTCCAGACACCAAAACCCAAACCCAAACCAGAAGCATTCTCCATCGTCATGCATCTGTTTATGCATAAAGATCTTCACAATAACGGGGAAGAATGCGTAAGTAAGTGCCGTACATGACAGTTTAAAGGGGCTTTGTGTCATACGCTTTTTATATTTGCTTCAGCCAGGCAAAACCAGTGAGAAACGGAGCTAAAAGGTAGGTCTAAATCAACACAAAATGTTTCAAGATGATTGCAACAAAAGAGACTGACCTGAACTAAGAGCGCATAACCACCAATAGTTGCCACTACGACTGCCATCAAGACTCCTCCCACCTCCTTTCCAAACACTGATGTTGCAAAGACCAGGACTTTAACAGGCAGGGTTCAAAAAAGAACTAGATACATTCACGGAGGATGGGTCCATCAGTGGCTATTAGCCAGGGCGGGTAGGAATGGTGTCCCTAGCCTCTGTTTGTCTGGAAATGGGCGACAAGGGAGGTATCACTGGATGGTTCCCTGTTCTGTTCACTCTCTCTGGGGCATCTGGCATTGGCCGCTGTGGGCAGACAAGACCCTGGGCCAGATGGACCTTTGGTCTGGCCCAGCACAGCCATTCTGATGTTCTTATGGACTGATCCTGAATAGTGGTGATTCTACAAAGGGTTTTGTTTGGTGTTTTGGTTCAGTGACTGTTAACAGGATCGTCCACGCTGTGGACAGGTGAGGACTATCTGGATGGCTCGAGGCAGTAGCAGTTAATGGCATGTCCTAACCATCCTGGCTAATAGCCATTGATGGACCTAACCTCCATGAATTTATCTAGTTCTTTTTTGAACCCTGTTAAAATCCTGGTCTTCACAACATCCTCTGGCAATGAGTTCCACAGGTTGACTGTGCACTGTGTGAAGAAAAACATCCTTTTGTTTGTTTTAAATCTGCTATCTGTTAATTTGGTATAATTTCTTTCCCGTTTGATGCTCATTCCACATACAGGCCATCCTCAACCATTCTTCAGCTGTGGGATTTTTTTTAACTCCTGTGACTCTACGAAGGCAAACTATATGGCAGGTCATAGCTGCAGAGATGTTCTCTCCCATTGCTTGGTTTTGATTCATCCATTGCAATCTAATGGTATTTTTGGCAAAATGTTTAAAACAGTATTTTCCCAGATTTGTCACTGGCATACTTCAGGATATGTAAATGGATGTGATTATTAGTTCTCTTAAAGACTAAACTACTTCTGAATCCAATTGCATTTTGGAAGATTACTGTAAGACAAGCGGAACTGGGAATTCCATTAATAAAATATGAAGAACATGCATGTTAGTACAATACAAAAATGTGCAATTACGTCTTGATCGCAGCTAAGGGATTACATGTTTTTAATGAAGTGCACATTGTGAGAGTGGGAAGCAATAAAATGAAAAAAGTTATAGGACTGAAAATGTAATATGTATGATAATACACATAAATCTATTAGAGAAAGTAAAGCAGAATTAATTATATTTCAGAGCCCTGAGGCTGAATAAAAATGGTAAAGAAAAAATAAAAAATTCACACTGTAATTAGAGTTTAGCATACTAAAATTAGAGAAAGTGTTTTCTTTTCTGCTAACTTGTGAAATCTTTTCTAAGAGCAAAGTAAGATGGAGCAGGGAGTGATAATTATGTATTTAAACCATAAATCAAGAAATGTATACAGTACGTTCAAGTGCAGATTAAATATCCCGTTATGTGTATGCAAATAGGGGTGTATGTTTATTTTGCATCTGAAAAGTTGTTCAATTGAATGTGTTCATGACACACACTCCTTTTTAATTTCACACCTTTTTGGATGGGAAATAAATAAAATCCAGGGAATACAGAGACAGAAAATGTAGTATATATTTATTTAGAAAGATAACTTATAGGGGAAAAAACCAAGTGTGTGAGAAATCTAGGGGTGCGTTTACCCAGTGGCTCAAAGTGCATAGTCTATTTTGAGATTTTGGCCCTGTCTATATGGCGCCAAATTTTGAAACAGAGTGCTATTCCAGTGTCTTCCTTATTCCTCATGCAACAAGGTTACAGGCAGCCGGAATAAAACACCCGTTTTTTCGAATGCAATGAAATAACAGACTTCTTGTGTAGAAAGCACAGAATGCTATTTCAGAATAACGCCCATTATCCCAAAATAGGGCTGTTGTATAGATGTGCCATGGGAGACCCAACAATTAATCTTGCAGAAGTAGAATACCTCATGCAGTATTAATCCTCCCCCAAACATCTGACAAAGAACAAATTCACTCAGTAGAATAAATATCATACTTATTATTTATTATGTATCTTTTAGTTCCTTTCCTTGCCTGCTAACCTGCTTCTGGAGGTTGAGTGTTGGACTTCCATGGTTTTCCTTAGAGCCTTCCTTCTCTTGGTAACTGGCAAAGCGGCTGGAAGGAGGAGTTATAGGCACAGCCCTCATTGACCTTAGGGTCATTCCTTGTAATGGTTCTCAAGTCTCCTGGACTTGACTTCAGAAGGAAGCCATCTTTGATGGGCTTTGTCAGTGTCTCTTCCAGCTCTCTAAGGCCATGTCTACACTGCAGATAAGATCGAAGCAGCCACAGTTGATCTTTTGGGAGTCGAATTAGTGGGTCTAGTGGAGACACGCTACTTCAAACTGAGAGGGCACTTTTGTCGATGCCGGTACTCCTGCTTCTGGGAGAACTAAGGGAAGTCGAAGAGAGAGTGTGCTCCCTGCAACTTCCTGCAGTGTGGACCGTGGTCCGACTTAAGCTATGCAATTAACATTGCTGGAGTTACGTATCTTAATTTGAAGCTATCCCCTAGTGTAGAGCAGGGGTCACACCGGACTCCATGAAACTTCTGCATTTACCTTTTCTGATCTCTGTAATGCTCTGAATTTGCTCTTCTGCCTCTTCTTTTTCTTTCCATCTCCAATCCTCGGTTGCTGTTGGCATCATGGCACGGTCCCACCTCTGTGGTGGATGGCTAAATCTGAGGCTTTAGCCTTCTTTTAGGTCTTCGAAAGAGGCCAGCGTGTATGACTGTCAGGATGTAAGCTTTGTCACTAGCTGTTTGCCATCCACCTGAGCAACTGGTTTTAGGGTTGGGATTGCTTGCTGCCAAGTGTGCTAGACTCACGGTTCCTTTCTGCTTCAGAGTGAAGTTGGAGTCAGTGGTAGCTCACTACTTACAATTACTAAGGCCAGGCCTACAATAAAGGGGAAAGTTGACTTAAGAGATGCAACTTCAGCTATGCTGATTACGCATCTGGAGTGGGAGTATCTTAAATCGCGTTTTGGCACCATCCACACAGCAGTAGGCCACCTGGAGCACATGCTCCCATCGGCTTCCCTAACTCCTCATGAGGAGCAGGACTACCGGCACCGCCGGGAGCGCCCTCTCAGTTCGAATTAGCAGGTTTTCACCAGATCCGCTAATTCGAACCCTGGAAGATCGACTGCGGCAGCTTCGATCTTCTCTGTCATGTGGACAAGCCCTAAGTGAATAATAACCAGTTTGGCAGTGGTGGACTTGCCTTACAGTGTGAGTCATCTGGGCTATTCCTGTGGAACCTCATTAAGATTTGGCCCATTATGAAGTGTAGCATCACTTGCCTCTCCTTTGTGGATAAATACAGAAGTGGGGAAGAAGGAGCAGCCCAGGAACGGTTGTTAGTGGGGGGAAGAGAAAGGCATTTACTATGAGAAGTTTGATAAGAACGGCCATCCTGGGTCCAACCAATGGTCCATCTAGCCCAGTGTCCTGTCAGCTGACAGTGGCCAATGCCAGGTGCCCCAGAGGGTGAGAACACAACAGGGAATCCCCATGTGATCCCTCTCCTGTCATCCACCTCCAGAGAACGAGGCTAGGGACACCATTCCTACCCATCCTGGCTAACAGCCATTGCTGGACCTAACCTCCATGAATGTATCTAGCTCTTTTTGGGACCCTATTAAAGTCCTAGTCTTCACCACGTCTTCTGGGAAGGAGTCCCACTGTGCGCTGAGTGAAGAAAAACTTCCTTTCGTTTGTTTTAAACCTGCTGCCTATTCATTTCATTTGGTGACCCCTCGTTCTTATATTGTGGGAATAAGTAAATAACTTTTCCTTATTCACTTTTTCCACGCCAGTCATGATTTTATAGACCTCTATCATATCCCCTCTTAGTCTCCTCCTCTTTTCTGAGCTGAAAAATCCAAGTCTTTTTAATCTCTCTTCATATGGGACCTATTGCAAACCCCTCATCATTGTTGTTTCCCTTTTCTGAACCTTTTCCAGTGGCGACAGATCTTTTTTGAGATGAGGCGACCACACCTGCATGCATTTGTAATGTGGGTATTATTTCAGGTTAGGGGCCTTTGCTTCCCTGCAGCAAAGACACCAGCTGTGCACACAGCATTAGCTCATCGACCAAAGGGCACCATGGAGCTTGCCATGAGCCCAGAGTGCCTTGGAACCAAGTGGCGCATAGGCGCTCATGCACGTAGGACAGACACCTTCAGATGGCGCGTAATGTGGGAGAGCCACTGACTCAGATTGTGCTGGTGTTGTTCTCCATCCAGTGATGCGCAAAGCTGGCAGGAGGCCCTCTGCTCTGTAAAAGCGGGCTGATACTTGATAGGCGCCACCAGGACACTTGGAACGAGTTAAAAAGCGGAAGGCTTGGATTACAGCCCCACTGCTCCCAGAGGCGATATTCATGTGTGGCACGCTGCAGCCCCTCCGCTGAGCTGTGCCCAGGTGCTGCGAAGCTGTCCCATTTCAGGCCTCGGGGAGGAAAGTCGGGGGATAAATGAACACTTTTCTCCACAGTGTGTTTGAGCGCACAAGCTGGAGTGCAAATTGCCAGGCACCAACTGGCCCATGTGTACTGTTCTTGCACTAGCCAAAATTTCCCTAGGGTGTGTAGATGTAGTCCCATTTCAAACAGAATTCCACTCGTGGGTCTTAGGGGGCTTCTAGTGTGCTCCACCTGGGGACCTGAGATGGGCTTGGTCACAGAGATCCCCTCGAGACTGTCACCTGACGAGCCCACCTGATTGCCCTCGCAGGTGTCCCATCTCCCTGTCCTGCAGAGGCAAACCCTCCAGTTTCCTCCAGCACTGGCCCAGTGTTGGGGTCATAGCCCACAGAAGAGTAAAACCGACACTGAGATTAGCTCAGCTCTGGGAAGGCTTAGCCAAAGGGACTTGCCACAGCTCTCAGGTGCACAGCCCCAGTGGGACCAGAGAACCCCAGGTAAATCTGTCTTACTCTGTATAAATTTTATTCATAAGAATGGCCAGGTTGGGTCAGACGGAAGGTCCATTTAGCCCAGTGTCCTGTCTTCTGACAGTGGCCAATGCCAGGTGCCCCAGACGGAATGAACAGAACAGGTGATCATCAAGTAATCCCTCACCTGTCACCTATTCCCAGTTTCTGACAAACAGAGGCCAGGGCACCATTCTTACCCATCATGGCTAATAGCTATTGATGGATCTAACCACCATGAATTTACCTAGCTTTTGTGAACCCTGTTATAGTCTTGGCCTTTAAAACATCCTTTGGCAAGGAGTTCCACAGATTGACTATGCATTGTGTGAGGAATTACTTCCTTTTATTTGTTTTAAAAGGAGTTTACAACAAAATTAGGCTATAAATTAGGCTACCTCTAATTTCATTTGGTGCCCCTAGTTCTTGTGTTATGGGAAGGAATAAATAATTCTTCTTTATTCACTTTCTCCACACCAGTCAGATTTTATATACCCACATTATATTCCCCTTTCTTCGTGTTTTTTTCCATCACATTAGCTATCCTTCAGTCATTTTATATGGAAGCTGATTTAAAGAATAAGTTACAAACCACAGTTAGTAGTTCTGCAGTTTCACATTTGAGTTCTTTCAGAACTCTTGGGTGAATGCCATCTGGTCCTGGTGATTTATTACTGTTTATCAGTTTGTTCCAAAACCTTCTTTAATGACATATCAATCTGGGACAGTTCCTCAGATTTAAAAAGAATTGCTCAGGTTTTGTGATCTCCCTCATGTCCTCAGCCATGAAGACCATTGTTAAAAATTCATTTAGTTTCTCCGCAATGACTTTATCGACTTTGAGTGCTTCTTTAACAGCTCGACCGTCCAATGGCCCTACTGGGTGTTTAGCAGGCTTCCTGCTTCTGACATATTTAAAAGAAATTTTACCATTATTTTTTGAATTTTTGGTTTGTTGTTCTTAAAAATCATTTTTGGCCTTTCTAATTATCTTCTAACGCTTCATTTTCCAGAGTTTATTCTCCTTTCTCTTTTCCTGTCTAGGATTTAACTTTCACTTTTAAACAATGTCCTTTTATCTCACACCGTTTCTTTCACGTGGTTAGGAAGCCACGTTGGCACTTCTTTAGTTCTTTTATTATTTTTTTTAACTTGGGGTATACATTTAAGTTGATATCTTTGCAAATTTTCCATGACTTCTATGATGAGATCTTTGAAAAGTTTCCATGCAACTTGCAGGGGTTTTACTTTTGGCACTGTACCTTTTAATTTCTGCTTAACTAACTTCCTCATTTCTGTGTTGTTCCCCTTTCTGAATTTAAATGCCCTAGTGTGGGTCTGCTGAGGTGTTTTTCCTACTACAGGGATATTAAATTATATTATGGTCACTATTTTCAAGCGCTCCAGCTGTAGTCACCCCTTAGACCAGATCCCATATCCACTGAGAACTAAATCAAGAATTGCCTCTCCCCTTGTGAGTTCCAGAACCAGCTGCTCCAAGAAGCAGTCATTTAAGGTGTCAACAAACTTTATCTCTGCATCCTGACCTGAGGTGACATGTACCCAGTCAATATGGGGATAGTTGAAATCCCTGACGGTTACTGAATGTTTTATTTTTATAGTGTTTCTACTGTCCCATAGCATTTCCCAGTCACTAGCACCATGCTGGTCAGGTGGTCGGTAATATATCCCTACTGCTAGATTCTTATTATTCAAGCCTGGAATTGCATCTGAGTCAGGTGCGGAGCTGGCCGTGGCACAGGGAAAGCAGGAGTCTCTAAGGCTATGTGTACACTGCACATCAATTTCGAAATAAGCTATTCCGGAACAGTTATTCTGAAATAACATCTCTACACTGCAGGGAAGCCTCAAAATTAGTCTGAGGCAGGCTCTAGGAGGCAGTGGGGAGGAATAACTTAGAATGGCCTTGGGGAGGGGCTATTTCAAACTAGCATCAGTGGAGCGTCCACACACACCTTATTTCCAAATTGCTATTTTGGAGTAGGCGTTATTCCTCGTAGAATGAGGTTTACAGAAGTCGGAATAAGCCAACCGTTATTTCGAAGTAACAGAATGGCTGTGTAGACCCTCGCATTGTTATTCTGAAATAACTTTGTGTCTAGATGTACCCTAAGGGGGTTGCTTGTGTGACTTCTTGCTGGCCAGAGTGATGCGCAGAAGGGCTCGGCATGACTGGTTTGGTGCCTTATAGAGGAGGACCCCCGGTCTGGGGCTCACATAGCCCTGGTTCTAAGCAATTTGCCTTGATTTGACCCTCTCAGTGGTGCCCCCAAAATCTGCCATACACAATCTGTGAAGGCACCGACCATTTCCAGCACCTCATTGCCGACCCTGCATGCGCCCAGATGGGCGCCCTCCCATGAAACTCCTCAGGCCATTCAAGTACAATGTTAAGCTCAGGTTTTTGCAGAATCGGACGGTAACTAAGAGGACTAACGTATTAACTATGTCCAGAGGTGCCTGGCAAGCACAGATGCCAGCGAGGACTGCTGCTATTTGCATGGTTCTACTAAAGCATGACAGCTCTAGAGCTCATCAGCATGCTGGGCAGATACTGTGCCCGACACAGCAAGCTTAATTTACGATTTACTGATAGCACTAATAGCATTGTTAGGAATCCCTGATGCTATAATTAAATATGCTCATTGCTAAGAAGGTGACTAAAAGCCTCCAGTTTTATCCAACATTGCTACTAACACCAACAGAGGTTGGGTGCAGTCCAAAAATACGTTCTTGTCGCTTGAGTTGGTCATAACAGTGCTTTGTTTTCAGCTAGACTCTCCCTCCCCAAATGAATCATTCACAGATGGAAGGACCTCAGAGAGATCAGGCACATGTTCTCCTCTCCTCTAGCCCTGGCTGGGTCATGCACTGCCCAACCTAGGCCTCAGAGCCAGACTCCAGTTACAAGGCAGAAGTCCATAGTCAGCTGGATCAGCGTATTGGCAGGTCGGAAGCAGGAGACAAACTGGAGAGCTGGAACCACAGCTAGGCCCAGCAGAGAACCAGCGGCTCAGGGACAGGAAAGAAGCCAGAGAGCAGGAAGCATGCATTAGATGCTAAGAATGAAACTAGAGCTTCGTGCAACAGAGTTATTCAGACAACATTCTGTTCTGGCTGCAGGCTTCAGTGGGGTCAGCGGGCCACTCAGCACTCTGCTTGGAGCTTCACCCTGCCAGCTAAAAGGTTGGAGTGTGGTGGCTCTGCGGAACTCCTTGCCAGAGGATGTTGTGAAGACTAGGACTTTAACAGGGTTAAAAAGAGAGCTAGATAAACTCATGGAGGTTAGGTCTATCAATGGCTATTAGCCAGGATGGGTAGGAATGGTGTCCTGAGCCTGTTTGTCTGGAAATGGGTGACAGGGGAGGGATCATGTGATGATTCACTGTTTTGTTCACTCCCTCTCAGGCATCTGGCATTGACCACTGTTGGGAGACAGGGCACTGGGATGGATGGGCCTTTGTCTGACCCAGTCTGGCCGTTCTTATGTTCTTATGGCTCTCCTGTGCACCTGGGTCAGAGACCGACAGGCCTTCGGGTCAGCACAGGGACTAAGGGAACATTGTCGGGGTGGGGGAAATGGCTGAGGAAAGCTACAAAATATTGGTTGCTTTTGATTTTGCAACCCAGCCGTCTTCTCTTGCCCGTGTTCTCAGCCTGTGCCGCCTTTGCCTCTTGGCTATCCTTGTGGAGGGGAGGGGGGACAAGGTCCTTTTTTGTGTTCCCTTCACCCCATCACCCTGGCTGCTCAGCACCGGTCTGGGACCCTGGCATGGGTTATGTTCCAAGCTGCTGGAGGAAGCCAATTGCAATGTATAAGCTTGTTTGGTCCTACAAAACCCAGGAGCTAGTCTGTGTATTCATGAGTGCCGTCTGCTGGAATTAACTACACACATTTGTACAGAAACCTCTCGGCTTGCCCTAACTTGCATGGCCCGTTTGTTCCGGCCCAGAGTACATTATTGCCTGATATAAAACTTCAAATCACAAATTCAAGTGGAATCGCTGATGATGCAGTTATAACAGTGTGCTCTTAGGAAGCTGATAGAATTATGTTTGCTCTAAGACACAGCTTTGGAACACTGCAATTCGAAAAGGGTCAGACCCAATGCTAGATTCTAAATTCTGCAGCTCCGGTTCCTCTTTAATTAAAACACACACTGATTATGTTGAAAAGTCTCAGAGGGAGCCACGTTAGTCTCCCACTTTAAAAACAATGTTGAATCCTGTGGCTCCCTACGGCATGTCTACACTAGGAAACTATTTCTAAATAACTAAAAGTGATTTACTAACTAGTGAAATAACAAAATCGAAATAGTGTGTCTGAGGCAGGTTCTGTTAATGTGGACATGCTACCTCCACTTGGAGCCCCAGGAAGCAGTGGGGAGTAATTACTTCGAATGACTCTGGGGAATCGTTATTTTGAAACAGAGCACCAGAGCATCCATACTACCGCTATTTCGAAATAACTATTTTGAAACTAGCCAATTAGCCCGTCATAAGATCGGATTTTCAGGTCTCTCCTCCACCTTGGTCTTCTCTCCTGAGCCTCCGGTCTCTCTCTCTCTCTCTCTCTCTCTCTCTCTCTCTCTCTCCTCCTCCTCCTCCTACTGCCTCCCCCTCTCTCTCTCTCAGCTCTCCTCCACCTCCTGTCTCTCTCTTTCACTTCTCCTCCCCTTCCTGCCTCTTACTCGGGGGACCGTGGAGCCCAAATGGCCGTTTGGGCTCCACACTCCCCATGCTGCATGGGGGGCGCAGATCCCAAACGGTCGCTTGTGCCGTTTGCTCCCACGCAATGGCCCAGCTAAGCAGCACAGAAGTCACCCGAGCGCCACGGCAGGAGGCGAAGGGGGGCGGGGTGGTGACGTTCATGGCTAGGGGGCGGGGCTTGGAGCTGCTGTCACGTCACACGTCACTGCCCCGCCCCCTTCGCCTCCCACCGTGGCACTTGGCTGACTTCTGCGCCGCTCAGCCGGGCCGCCGCGGGGGAGCAAACGGCGCAAGCGGTCGTTTGGGCCCCGCACTCCCCATGCAGCATGGGCCGCTCAGAGGGAACAGCCAGCATTTCAGCAACAGCGCCCCTCAGAGGGAACAGCCAGCATTTCAGCAACAGCGCCCCTCAGAGGGAACAGCCAGCATTTCGGCGTTACAGACTCAGAGACACTGGGCTACTATATATATGATTAGCGTTATTCCCTGAGGAAAGGAGTACAGATTTTGAATTAAGTGGCCCGTTATTTCAAAATAACAGACTTGGTCGTGTGGACAGTCCCCTTATAAATTCGACCTAAGGGGGGTTATTTCGAAATAACTCCCTAGTGTAGACCACGGCTTAGAGACTAACTGAAATATATAGAATTATGAAATTTCGTGGGCAAAACCCACTTCCTCAGATGGTGAGCTAAAGAGGAATAACAGAAACCAAAATTATAACCCTTCAACATCACTCTCAGAAATTACCAAAACAAACACATGAATATTGAAGGGGTTTTTTCATTAACAATCATCCCAATCTAGAGTGAGGAGTTAAACCCTTGAAAAGAAATAGCACAGGAGTTTCAATCAAAGGCACAATTTGCCTCCACTTCTAGTCCTTTCTCTGTGTTAGCTCTTTTCAGTGGGAGTATACTAATAAAAGGGTTCCACAGGGTCTCGTATCCATAGTCTCTGTCAGTGGTTCCCAGCCTTTTCAAGCACACAGACCCCTTATCAATCTATTAACATTTCATGGATGACCCCCCTCCCAGGGGGAGAAAAAAAGGAAAGGGAAAAGAAAAGTAAGGATTGCAGTGGGCCCGATCCTTATTTTTAAACTTTCCACGGACCCTCTGCAGTACTGTCGCAGACCACCAGGGGTCCACGCACCACAGGTTGGGAACCACTGGTCTATGTCCGTGGTCCCCAACATGGTGCCCGCGGGTGCCATGGCGCCCGCGGGGGCATTTGCATGCGCCCGCCAGGTGCTCGGGGCTGGCCTGGCCCCGGGCACATGGCGCAGAGTGAGCGCCGGCCCCGGGCGCGCGGTGCTTGCGGGGGGGAGCGCCGGCCTCGGGCGCGCGGTGCTTGTGGGGGGGGAGCGCCGGCCCCAGGCGCACAGCCCTCGGAGGGGGCACCGGCCCCGGGCACGTGGCTATGGGGGGGCCCCCGCCCCCAGGCATGCGGCTATGGGGGGGGCCGCCCCCGGGCGCGCAAGTGTCCCCGCCCCTTAGCGCCCGGCGGGCGAACGGCCACGCCCCCTGGCGCCCGACAACTTCAAAAGGTTGGGGACCACTGGTCTATGTGATTCTTCTCAAACTCCGAAACGCATAGGGAAACAACAACTACTCTGCTTTTGTATTGAACATGGGTCCACTCATAGTGTTATGGCGGCAGATAAGAAAATTTCTTTTTCGTTTTTTGAAAATGGTGGATGCTCAACATGTGAGCGATGGTTGGAACAGACAAAGGCAGGTGATGCAGGCAATTTCCTTTTTGAGATGCGAGAAATATATTTAGCATGACTTGGGGGCAAATGTGTGGTGGTTACATTAGCATTTCCGTGAGAACTAAATGGGTGGGACATGGCAATCATTGAAAGCTACCAACTATAAATAACGTGGGGAATGTAACAATGTGCTAGTTCCATTTGCATTCATCTCATTAACTTACTTACACTATTTCCTCCTGCTCCGCATCCTTCCAAGAGGATTAGTGTAGTGTTAGTGTCCATGTAACTTTTGGATTTGGACTCAATTAACAACTGGTGCCGTTCCATCCTCTGGCTCAGTACAACAAACATCTGTGCTGAGAATGATTAGGAAAAACCTGGGAAAGTGAAACACAAATATTTCTTATTGTGAAATAAAGCAATGTCTGCTAAGGAATCCAGCCAGCCTTGTACCGGGTCTTGTCTTCCGCTTCCCTTCTTTTGCTAAGCTGGTGACTGAACTAAGGCAGCAAGTGCTTCTGTTGATTGACCTTAATAGGTTTTAGAACCTGGATCAATGTCAGCTGTCTCAGTGTGGCATGTTCAGTTTGTTAGCTCCAACCACGACATCAGAGTGGTGGCAGCGTGCCTCTGGAGAGGCAATTCAAGAACTAGGAGAGAGGAGGCCTGGAGACAATCCTTAGAAGCAACCAAGGACAGGGAAGGCAATTAGGCTAAGGCTAGGTCCAAGTGAAGGTTGGCCGAAGGTACGCAATTCCAGCTATGTAAAAAACGTAGCTGGAGTCGATATATCTTAGGCTGAGCTTTGGCACCATCCTCACAGTGGGAGAAAAGCTCCCATCAACTTCTCTTATTCCTCACAAGGAGTAGGAATACCAGTGCACATAGGGGCGCCCTCAGTGTTTGATTTAGTAGGTCTTAACTAGACCTGCTAAATCAAATGCCAGAAGATCAACCGCCACAGCGTTGATCTTCCTGCAGGTGGAGATGTGGCCTAAGCCATATGCAATGTTGTTCCATAAATAAAGCTAAGCCCCATGAAGGCTAAGAGTTTTGCCAGTAATTCAAGCTCTGTGCGCTTTATTGAGGACCAAATATGAACCTACCCCATCACAGTGATAATGCAAAAGTCTAAATCCTGCAACACTTCCATAAGCTGGTGAGCAAACTTACAGAAGTTGATTCACAGGAGGCAAAGGGTTTTGTGTGTGTGTGTGTGTGTGTGTGTGCATGCTACAGTGATCCTATAATGATTAGTGGAGGCGTCTCTAGACTGGGACGAGTTTTTAATTCGACGGTGACCAGTAATATGTTTCTAAACAATCAACTAACTTGCTGACTAAACACTACTCATTTCCCCACTGTAGACAAGTCCTCAAAGTCTTATTTGCAGCTAGGTAATGTTACACAAATGGGCTAGATCTTCTAGGATGATGTTCACCATTTGGCATTAACTCACCGGGCAGATTTTGGAAGAAAAATATAATTTAGAAATCTGTAAAAAAATTGGTAAATTTAGATATCTTGGGTGTTGCCTTCTTAGTATGGAACTTGAAATAGGCCTCATTCTGAGATGTAGGCCTCATGCAAGGGATTCTCTGTTTACCTGAAAAGAATTTCAGCCTTCCACATGCGTAAAGATAGGCACGTGCTTTGTGGGTTCTTGATGACTCTTCAGATTCAAGCACCAATTCAGGAAGATACTAAGGCACATGCTTAACTTTAAGCATGTGCTTGGCTTCAATGGGACTTAAGCTTACACTTCAAGTTAACTGCGCCCATAAATGTTTCTCAGAAGAGGGATGTTCTTTTGGACTAGGGCCTAAGAGAAAAGGCTGCGGCGACAGATCCTGAAAAGATTCTTAAAAATAACTGGAAAGCACCCTGAATAAAGAACACGTCAATAACAATACTCACGGAGAATCTTCACTTCTTTGTGTGACGATTTGCATATTAAAGAGGAGAGCTTAGCAGTCCACCTCCTCCTTCCCCCTTCCCCACCATGTGGAACCTAAACAACGCTTATCCTGCTCTCTTACACTGGCTGAGTATCTCAGATAAGTGGAGCTTTTGCTCTCCTCGTTGAGAAATAGTCATTCCTATTTCCTATGATCAGGCTAAATCTGTTCCCTTGGAGACATCCCAATTAAGCGACTTTCCTGATGAAGTGGATTTCACTGTGTTCACTCTCCTCTGCAGAGCAGCTGCGGATCTGTCTGCTCGCACTGGAGCTAGGAAGTAGAATATTTGAGAATAACCCAGCAAACAGACTGCAGGTGTGAGAATCAGACTGCAGAATCAATGAGCATCACCAGGGTGAAGACTCTGAGAAGAAATCTGGAAGCTTTCCAGGCAGTGAATATAAGAACATCAGAACGATCAGACTGGATCAGACTAAAGGTCCATCTAGCTCAGTGTCCTGTCTGCCCAGAGTGGCCAATGCCAGGTGCCCCAGAAGGAGTGAGCAGAACAGGAACCCATCCAGTGATCCCTCCCCTGTCGCCCATTCCCAACCTCTGACAAACAGAGGCCATAGGAACAAGTAAATAACTTTTCCTTATTTGCGTTCTCCATAGCTGTCATGATTTTATTGAAGGTATTTCACTCCATCTTGTTGTGTTGCACTTTCCAAATTGACATCACCATGTTTTCTGCCTGTTGGGAGGACAAGCGCAATATCGTTGTTTCCCATTGACGGCCAGAGGAGAGGCGCTCTGGAATGAATCAAGGTCATCAACTGGAGCATTCCACAAAGCAGCAGCGGCGCCTATAACGCAAAGACACAGAGTGTATTCTAGACTCACGTGGCTGGAGCACTGACTTGGAAGGGTACAAACCGTTCAGGAGGGAAGGCCGGGGGGAATAGGTGGCGCAGTTGCAGTGTACGTAAGAGAGCGGAGCGCTCGCTCAAAGCTGCAGTGTGAAACCGGAGAAAAGCCTGTGGAGCGTCGTTGGGTTAAGGTTAGAGGTGAGGGGAACAGGGGTGATGGCCTGGTGGGCGTCTGCTATAGACCTCCAGACCCGGAGGAGGAAGTAGATGACACTTTCTTCAGACAACAAAGAGAAGTTTCCAGATCAAAGACCCTGATTCTTATGAGGGTCTTCAGTCGCCCTGACATCTGCCCGAAGAGCAGTACAGCAGTGCCCAGACAAGCCAGCACGTTTGGAGAGTGTTGGGGACAACTTCCTGGTGCAAGTGTTGGAGAAGCCACCTCGTGGCCTGCTGCTCATAATTAGGGAAGAATTGGTGGGGGCAGTACAAGTGGGTGGCAACCTACCTTTCCTCCGAGCTGCACTGAGTCCTGCCCTTGGGGTGGAAGAATCCCAAGCACTGCTACAGGCTGGGGACCGACCGACTGGCGAAGCAGCAGTTTAGCAGAAAAGGTCCTGGGGATTCCAGTGGAGATGAGTCAACAGGGCGCCCTTGTAGCCAAGAAGGCAAATGGCATATTAGGATGTATTAGGAGGAGCATTGCCAGCAGATCTAGGGAAGGGATTATTTCCCTCTGGGAAAGCCACATCTAGAGAACTGCAACCAGTTTTGGGGTCTCCTCTAAAGAAAGGGTTTGGACAAATTGGAAAGTAGCCAGCAGAGGGCAATAAAAATGCGTAGGGGGCTGAAGCACAGGACTTACGAGAAGAGGCTGAGGGATTTGACCTTATTTAGTCTACAGAAAAGAGCAAGGGGGGATTTGAGAGCAGCCTTCAACTACATGAAGGGGGGTTCCAAAGAGGCTGGAGAGAGGCTGTTCTCAGTGGTGGCAGATGGCAGAACAAGGAGCAATGGGCTCAACTTGCAGTGGGGGAGGTCCAGGTTGGATATTAGGAAAAACGACTTCCCTAGGAGGGTGGGGAAGCACTGGGCTGGGTTCCCTAGGGAGGGGGTGGAGTCTTTATTCTTAGAGGTTTTAAAGTCCCAGCTTGACCAAGCCCTGGCTGGGATGGCTGAGTTGGGGTTGGTCCTGCTTTGGGCAGGGGGCTGGACTCGATGACTCCTTGAGGTCTCTCCCAACCCTCATCTGCTATGAGTCTATGATTCTAATCTGATGGCCTGGAGAGGGAGGGATGATATTCCCCCCCCTTCTGCCTCACAAACTCAACGGAGACAGCGAGTTAATTGGAACTGCAATGGCCACAGCCCTCACCCATTCCGTAGGGTGTGTGTCCTGACCACAGCTTCATAGAGTCCAAGGCCAGCAGGGGCCACTGTGATCATCTGATCTGGCTTCCCCTGGAACACAGGCCCCAGTTGATCCCTAGAGCTGGTCTTTTGGCCAAACATCCAACCTTGGTTTACAAACTATTAGTGGTGGAGAATCCACCATCACCCTTGGCAAATTGTTCCAACCGTAAATTACTCTGAGGAGAAACATTTTGCATCTTATTTTCAGTCTGAATTTGCTGAGCTTGAACCTGCAGCTAGGAGAGTGTCAGTTCTGTCTCTGCTACCCTAGAGTCTAGTAAATATCTGTCCTGTGTAGTTACGTATAGACTGTAATCACGTCACCCCTTGCACTTCTCTTTTTTAGGCTAAGTAGATTGCAATTCTTGAGTCTCCCCCTAGAGGGCAAGTTGCACCCCCAGCACAATCCTATTGGCCGATGTCTGGCCAATGAGAGCTGTTTGTTTGGAGAATAGGCACTGCGCAAAGCAGCCCTCGCCCCCTCAGGCTCGCAGCTATTCACAGATGCACATGGCCCTGCAGCCAGGGCAGGGGCAGAGCAGGCAGGGAGCCTGCCTGAGAAACTTGCTGGGCTGCTGGCTGGGAGTCACCCAGGTAAGTGTCTCCTGGCCTGAACCTGCCTTTGGCACCCCAGCCCCTCCCTCCTCCCACCTCTCTGCTCCCTACCCCACATAATCCAAATCCTCTGCCCTCCTCCTGCACCCATCCCGCTCCCAGACCCTTCACCCCCGTCCTCTGCCCCAGATCACAACTCCCTCCTTCACGTAGACTCCTGTCAAATACCACACCCTCTCCTGCACCCCCGTCCTCTGCTCCAAGCTCCATCCTGCACCCAGCCTCCATCCCAGACCCTGCACCTCCTCCATTAATATCACAGAAGAGAGTGGCTCTTCACCACTTAACTTGGTGTCCCTAGCCTCAGTTTGTCTGGAAATGGGTGATGGGGAGGGATCATGTGAGGATTCCCTGTTCTGTTCACTCCCTCCGGGGCACTTGTCATTGGCCACTGTGGGCAGACAGGACACTGGGCTACATGGACCTTTGGTCTGACCCAGTCTGGCCGTTCTTATGTACCAAATTCTTGGAGTGCCCCCCCCCCATCAAAAATTATTGCCCACCCCTGCATTAGCCCTTTTGGCCACAGCATCACAAAAAGGCTAAGGTGACCGTAGATGCATAAATGATCCCCCCTGTCATGAATCAGAATCGACATCGCCCCCTCCTCGAGCCCCAAGCAAGGTTGGTAACGCTTCTCGAGGCAGGGCGCTCGGCTAGCTGCGGCTGCTCAATAAAGCAACACGTGTCAGGGTTTCTGACTTGGTTACACAAACTGGCTGCAGCCTGAACCTTGAGGACGGAAAGGCTCAAATGAAGAGCTGCGATACAAGGAGTCGTCCCAGTAGTTCAGCGACTGATTCCGTGCTCCAAAGTGACTTCAGTGTCACATGTCCTGCACCCGCCAGGCATTTGCAGGCCATGAATTCTTGGCACCGGGCGCTTTTGACACCAAAGCCTTAGCCCATTTAGAACAGTCCGATGGGAAAGGCAGCCCCTTTGCTTTTTCCATTGGGCGGGCCAAGCCCTGGGCACGGTCAAGAATGCAGGGGACACACGTTATGTTTTCTCCATGCAGATTCCCTTGGCGGCGAAAGCTGAGTCAAATAGCTGGCAAAGAGCTAAGCAATTCCCACTCAGGGTGTGTTTGATTCCCCCCATCCTCCCCCCAGTTCAGTGTGTGGATGCTGCTGCCTACCTGGCATCTCCCGGGGATGCTAGCCTGTCACCGGGAGTGCTGAATGAGTGAACACGTTCAGACGGCTCTGTGAAAATACAGTTTCGATAACAGTTGTGTGGCTATTAGTCACTGTCTGCTGAGGACCTGTCCCTTCTTCTGCCATAAAATACCCACATATATTTCTCTTGACTAAATATCCCGAAGGAAACTATCAGTCAGTCGTTTATCTCTGAAGTGTCACATCTTAAAGTTGGCCTCTCCGGCTACGTCTACACAGCAATGGCAGCCCAAGCTCAGAATCCGGCTCCAGCCCAATCCCCCATTCCATCTTCATGCAGCCTGGGGCTTGGGTGGAGGATCCTAGGGCCATGCAGGGCTGAGAGATTTGATGCCAAGTCAAGCTGGTTTGAGCACTATTGTTTTGTGATGGAGATGCAGCCCCCGCAGATTCAAGTCCTCAGAGTCCACCAAAAGTATCCCACAGTCCCCTGGGCCGGCTTCCTCTCTAGCCCAAGAGCCTCCAGTTGACTCCAGGGAAATGGAAGCTTTCCTCCCGCTGGAGCAGCAGCTCAGGGAGTCAGGCTTTAAGCCCTCCCCTGTCGTCTGAACACAGCTGTAGCCCCCCAGCAGAGCCGGCTGTGTTGGCAATGCAGACCAACCAGGAGAGAGCTTTTGCAAAGCGCGCTGCTTCCGGGTCAGGGGATCACAGCCAGACCATGAGGCATTTCTGAGTCTAGTGGACAGTGGAATTTAGTAATAGTGCCAGGAAGGAGAGAAAACGCTGGCAGCTTTGCAAAGCTACCAAGCCGGCGACCAGACCAAGGTGCTGTGAGAGCGTGGGCCAGGCGCTGAGGCCTCACAGTCCTGCCACATCCCAGCACCCGGAGGCAAAGATCACAGGGATGGAAGGCGAGTCAGACAGCAAAGGCTCAGGGAACTGGATCTGCTCACGTGGAGATGAAGGTGGGGGGCATGAGAGCAGTATGGAGCCCGGCTGCCATGGAAGTATGGAGGAAAGTTGCTCGCCGTTGCCATCGAGGGCAGGACAGGAGGCAATAGGGCCAAACTGCAGCCGAGCAGATGTAGATGAAATCCCAGGACAAAACTTTCTAACTGTACGTGTAGCAAAACAGTGGAACGGGTGCCCAGAGACGCTGTGGAGGCTTTGTCACTGGGGGGTTTCCAAATGAGGCTGGGTAGATGTTTGCCTTGGATGGTTTAGGCAAGGGGTGGGCAAATCGTGGCCCATGGGTCAGGTCTGGTTTGCCAGGGGTAGACTCTGGTGGGCCAGGCCTCTGTATTTCCCTGTGCCTCTGCAGGCATGGGGATTGCAGCTCTGATTGGGTATGGATCACTGTTTACTGGCCAATGGGAGCTGCGGAAAGTGGTGTCTGCTCTAGTCCACTTCCTGCAGCTCCCATTGGCTGGGAACGATGATTGGCGGCAAATGGGAGCTGCACTTGCCCTTACCTGTGGAGGTGCTGGTAAATATAGTGGTGGTGTCCCGCCACGGGTTAATGTTGGTGAACTGCCACCGTAGCATTGCCCACCCTGGTTTAGACCCAACATATCCTGCATCGTGGCAGGCGGTGGAGTAGATGATGCTTCTGTTCCCTTCTAGTCCCGTGATTCTCTAATAAGGATAGAAGGAAAAATACAATCTCTGAAATGATACCTCCCCACATATCTTACTGGTGGGGTGTGGGTCCTTTGCCACACGGCCTCCTCGTGGGTTGAGTCAACTCTAGGGTCCCACAGAGTGACCTCAGTCATACATATCCTAGCTCCAAGCCTCTAAGCCTTCGATGCTTATTGGCCATTTGACGGGGGAGGGCATCAGATTTTGGCTGCAGTAGCTGAGTTGGTCCCGGAGAGTAGAGGACAAGGTGGGTGAGGTAATAGCGCCGATGGCACCAACTTCTGAGCTTAGACAGAAAAGAAAAACGCTGCAAGCCCCAAAGCTTGTCTCTTTTACCAACAAGAGCTGGGAAAACTTAAAAAACAACCAATAGTCCTGCAGCACCTTTAGTGTATGTCTAGCCTGAATCCCTCTGTCGGCAGAGGGATGCAGATTAGGCAGGTCGACATTGCAAACGAGGCAGGGATTTAAATATCCCATGCCTAATTCCACGAGGAGTAACGGTAGTTCGGACTAGGAAGCCTAGTCCGAACTACCTAGTCCGTGCCGCGTGTAGCCGCGTGGCATGGGGTTCGAACGAGCCGGGATTTAAAAATGGCAGTGCCCGGCTTATGCAAATGAAGCCCGGGAAATTCAAATCCCGGGCTTCATTTGCAAGTGCGGTATGCCTACATTACCCTCCTAGTTCGAACTAGGAGGGTAGTGTAGACATGCCCATAAAGACTAACAGAATATGTAGATTGTATCATGAGCTTTCATGGGTACAACCCCCTTCTTTAGAGGAATGGAGTTATTAAAGGTCCGGTTTCTACATAAATAGGGGATGGGAGTAGGGGGGAGGAAGAGAAGGAGAAAGAAGGGAAAAAAAGAAAAAAAGGGGAAAGATGTAGTCAATTAGAGTCATAGAATCATAGAATCATAGAACTGGAAGAGACCTCAGAAGGTCATCAAGTCCAGCCCCCTGCTCTAGGCAGGACTAATTCCAACTGTGTCCATTCTGACAGAGAAGGTGCGAATTGTTCTCACGTACCCATTGTTTGGTTGGTTAAGTCACTAGGATGTGGAATGTAGTGGCCATCCAGCCCATGTCTTTTTTCATACCTCTGTGGTAGGAATCAAACTTGGAAATGAAGTTAAGCTCTAAGGCTTCTGTCATGTTGCTGGATTTTAGGGGAGCAGCCAGATCCCTGCTGCACCCCTGGGGGGGGGGTGTTTGCCCCAAAAGTGGGTACAAAGGGGACCATGCAAGGTGTCAGACGAAGGCTTACCTTCCACTGAGTCTGTAGATGCTCTTCATATACCTGTATATTGTCTGTGTGTGGAGTTATAAATACGTCCTCTGTGTTGATGCTGGAAAATTCTCTGTCTGGGGCAGAGCAGTGGGCCGGGAATGTTTGCCTATGGACATGCTAATGAGCGAGGCTCCAGGGACAATAGATCTCTAAATGCCAAAGACACACCCGGGGAATGAAGCTGTAGGCCTGGCCGCTGACCATGTGACTCTCCAGCTTGGAAGAGACCAAGGAGGTATATAAGTGCCATGTGCAGGGAAGACGAGCCGGAAAGAACTGTGGACCCATTCTGACATAGGATGTACACCAGAGACTTTTAAGCCAGCAATTGTAACATCTCTGCTATGAGCCTGTATTGAGAACTGGGTGATTCAGTGCATGTAATTTATTATCCTTTAACAACCTTACTCTCATACTTTTCTTCCTTTTAGTAATAAACCTTTAGATGTTAGATTCTAAAGGTTTGGCTCAGCGTGATTTGTGGGTAAGATCCGGAGTGTAAATTGATCAGGACCTGTGGCTGGTTTCTTGGGACCGGAAGAACCTGTTCGGGGAAGGTGAGATTGGGTTCTAAAACTCCTCACCTGTGTGTTAGGCCCGGGGCTGATTGAGGTACGGATTGAGCTGGGGTGTCAGAGGGGTTTTGCTCATGAGGCTTCTGGCTGGCCAGACAGGCAGCTGAGGTGCTCTGTGCGACTGGTTTGTGGCCTATTTGGGAAGGTCTCCAGTCTGGGGCTGTAAGGAGCCCCGAGTTTGAGCAATTCTCCCTGAGCAGACGCTCTCAGCTGTGCCCAGACCCGGCCCGGTCTGTCACAGCTTCCCTGTGGAGCTGGCTTGTAAAATTGGCCTGAAACAATAAGGTGACTTTGAGATCCTTTAACGAGTGCCCTGGCCAATTAACAAGAGTTGGTCCAAGAAGAGAAACCCACTCACCTTGTCTCAGATTTCAGCTCTCAGTTTCTCTGCTGCTTCCATCAGACTCCAGTAGATGGGGATGCTGTTTAACAAAACCTTTTCTTATCGGCGGCTTTTTATGTTTGCCACAGTCCTTGAAATGAATTTGGAGCATTAGCTGGTGTTAGCTGGAATTTCCCATTTTTCAGCCATTTCTTTTAATAAGTCACATTTATACCCTGACTAAGTGGTTATCTTTTTCAACCTTCCTTTTTGTGCTTTACGATGCCTATTGCTTCTAGGGTGCAACGATCATTTGCCAAGAGAACAAAGAAAATCCATTATAGTCTTCTAAATGTGCTGGATAGATTCCATACTCTTTGATTGCTCATAAGCAGTTCACATTAGTTGGGGCTCACATTAGAACAAGAGGCATTATCTACACACAGAGTCTGAGTCACAGGCAGAGAACTGAGTGGCTTCTCAGTCAGGGTGATGGAACTGAGCAGATTATCCGTGGAACACTTGATTTGGAAGACGAACGTGTACGGTTTACAACAGGGCTAGGGAAAGTCTTGTGGGTGTGTTAGAAAAATCAGTTGGAGGCTTTACAACCTCCTACCCCGAAACACAAAGCCCCCACGGATGTGGCCCCTGGGGGTGTGTCTAGACTGCGTCCCTCTGTCAGCAGAGGGGTGCAAATTAGGCAGGTCAACATTGCAAATGAGGCGGGGATTTAAATATTCAGGGCTTAGTTTGCATAAAAATGGCTGCCGTTTTTACCAACTCAGCACTTTGTCAGCAAAAAGCGGCAGTTGAGAGAGAGGGGGGATGTGTCGAGAAAGAAAGCCTTTTTCGACAGATCCCTTATGCCTCCACACGACCAAGCCCGTTACATCAGAGTAACGGGCTGCGGAATTCCAACTCTGGAGTCCTGCTTTTCATTAGGAGTAATGCTAACTCTGAACTTGTGAGTCTGAAGTAACATCAGTGTGGACGCTCCAGTGCCACTAATTCAAACTAACTGGCTGCCAGGAGGCCTCCCACAGCTCCCCAGTGCTTCCTGGGGTTGTGAGTCCAAGGTTGCGCGTCCATATTCATGGAGCCCCTCGGACTCATTTCAAGGTCTCCTCGTAGCGAGGACACGCAAGTTGGAATTTGTTAAATCGGGAGTTCTTAAGTCGAATTTAGTAATTTCAAAATCATTTCCTAGTGTAGACATGGCCTATCTTACACGATATGAACCATTTTCTTATTGTCTTTACTTACATCCTGGGTGGTCCCTATTCAGGGATAACAGAGGCCGATAGTTTTTCTAACTTTTGAGGGCCAGGAAGAACGAAGATGTATTACTTATTCAAGACATGTCTCTCCTCTATTCCCTTTACTGGAAATGAAGAGAAAGTAGTCGATACAGCGCAGATCAAATATTTGCTCAGGCTGACTTCCTTTGGTACCATTTTCAACACACTTCTGTTTAAATCCATGGATTCCCTGGCATCTGCCTCTTCTTAGTCCCTTTATTACAGTATCAAAGGCATGGCTGGTACTAAGTGAAACACTGGGGGATATTCTCAACCTGAAGGGTTCAGAGGAATTGCTGATTTTTTTCTGATGTGTCCATCCTGGGGCTGTCCCGTTACAGTGTGTTACTGACAAAAAAAGAGGAGAAAAAACTTGCTGTGTCTCTTCTCCTCATCTACAAGTACCCAACAGGCTCGTATTTGGGATGTAAGAGAGCGGAGGACACACACAGGGATGTAGGTGGCAATAAATACATACCCGTGATGCTATCTGCTTTCATGTCGATCTAGTCTCATAGTATGTTCAGGATGCTCTTTACTGTGTTTCCCTTTTCTTCAAAAAATCACTGACAAGATAATGAGGCAAAAATCCCTGCTATGAGCAACGTCCTGAGATCTCTTCATGCCATCCCATGAGAGAAACTGCCAGCAGCTTTGATCACATTCAAATGGAACGTTGAGGAGAAATTCCATCACTCGGCATCACGTGCTGCTTATGCCTTTTATTGTCAGAGTGGCTTTTTTCTGGGACTGTTCTCCGCGGTTTTAGAGACCACTTTTTTAAATGAGGCTTTTTTGTTTTTATGGCGAGGTAGAGGTAGGCCTGAGATGGGGGAAAGAGAGAGGGAAAAAGAGCCACGCTCTTCTGTCTGACACAGTGACTTGTCACCTGCCTCGTTCCTCTGCCATACTGTGCCGGAGGCTGGCTTTGTCTAAAGACTTTTAAATAAACAGAAAAGAAAAATCATGTATTTCGGAGAGCAGATGCCAAACTTCCGGTGGTCAGAAGCCAAGATCCGCCAGGAAGAATTGTGAAAAACCCCCAAACCCTGGCTGATCAATGAACAAGTGAAAGATGCAAACCCAGAGTCTGTCTGTGTAGCCTCTGCCTGATGGCTGACTCCCGGAATTACGATGGATGGCTTGTTTATGCGTCAAACACCCAGCCCTGTGCTGGGTCAAGTCACAGAGAAAAGGCCAAGCCCCCGGTCCCTTGGGGAATGCAGCCATTATCTCTTAAGACCAGAAGCCATGTTTGAAGTTACTGCCATACTTCTGGGGAAGACGGGGCCGGCCTTACCCTGAGGCGAACTGAGGCGGCCGCCTCAGGTGCCAGACTGTGGGGGGGAGGGGCACCACTAGGACCCAGAGTGTAGAAAATTGTGTCTGCGGCTGGTGCAGATGGATTCTCTCTGCTCTAGATGCACAGAGATGGTGGTAGAGCAGAACAGGAAGGAGGCGGAATTGAGACCTTTCAAAGTTTTGGCCCAAGCGAGGGGGCACAGGGGCGTCATTGGAGCTCCCCGCCTCAGGTGCCAAAACGTTGTGGCCGGCCCTGGGGGAAGAGCTGCTCAGGGGAGGGCGTGCCAGTGTGGAGTGTGTGTTCCTCTTGCTGAGGTGTGAATGTAAATGGGAGCACAGAGCCACACAAAGGCAGCCGCAGTGACTGTGTGAAGCACCTAAGACCCCAAACAGCCCGATAAGGAGGTGCTGGCAGAAACCGGGGACAGTTCTTAGAGACACCTAAGGAAAAGCCAGTGCGCCTCACCTCTTATGCAGAAAGGGAGGCAGGCCTAGCCCACTCCAGGGCACCTCCCGTCGCCCCACGGGACCCTGGGATTGTGGAGTGCGCACCTTGTCCCCAGCCCAGCCCCCTTACCCCGGTTCCTAGGCTCTGGGGCTGAGGCGCTGGTGGGGCAGGGAGAAGGGATGCTGAGGGAGCGACCCCGGCTGCCTGTGGGTCGCTGGCCATTCATGGGCTTTCGGTTCCATGCTGAAGACAAAGGCAGGCTGTGGGGGCAGAGATCTGTGGAGAAGCTGTGGGCTGCCCTCCCCCTTCCAGCGCTCAGCAGCCGGTGAGCTAAAGCCTCTGTCCAGCCCGCAGGGAAGCATTTGCCTCGGCCTCCGCCTCTCGGCCAGAGGCAATGGGGTGGCTTTGCGAGGGGAATTCACACCCTGGCCTGGAGGCTGGAGGCATTGCGCTCCTCCTCCTTGTCCTAGCTCAGCAGAGGGGCAGGGAGGCAGAATCACCCGAGCCTGGGAGAGGAAGTGCCAGGGTTACCCGGGTAGGTTGTGACCTGGGGCTGAAGGGCAGGGGGAAGAGACTTGCAGGGTGGCACCCGTAGGGAGACTGTGCCTGGGCGGGGGAAGGACCCTCAGGTGACCAAGAGGGTGCGTGGGGCGTGAGGGACAGGTCGCCACGCGGAAAATGTGTGTGGAAAACAGCCTCCGAGAGAACGTGTCCGTGGCTGGGAGCGTTGGGGAGCCGCTCGGATGGGCACAGTAGCGTGGGGTTAGTTGGGGCACGGGGGGTGGGCTGAGGAGAAGAAAGAGTCTTTGTAACGTAGGGTGGGAGAGTCCCGCCGGGTAGTTGTTGTCGGAGACCAATGTTCCCTCTCATTTTTTTGATCTCCGGGTAGAATAAATGTTGTTGTGTGGCCCGTGGCATGTGTGGATGTGCACCACCAGAAGAGACACCTGCTGCCGGCTGGGGGGACTGGGGGGGGGGGGTCTGATAATCACCTGGGCAGCACTTGGACGCCCAAGCACGCAACCTATAGGGAACGCTGCTGGAGAGCCCTGATGTATCATCCTGCCCTTGCCAGGCGTATCTGCCCCTCTCACTGCTAGGCCTGCTGGTTGACTGGGAGGGGAGTGCAGTAAGAGCATCTCTTGCTGAGTCCAGCCAGAGATGGGGAGGGGGAGGGGACGCAATTCTGATGCCTCAGACCCCTGCAGGGCACTGCTCTGCGGGAGCTACCTCAGGACAGGATGGTGCAGGGCTGGAAGCTAAGCTCAGAGGGGAGGAAGCAGCCAGGGGTGGACAGGGCTGGGCGGAGAGATCATGAACCCATTTCCCCCCAGCACCAAACTATTAAGTTAGCTGCCTCCCCTGAAAGCTGGCCACCTGCTCTTTCGCTCGCTGGTCTCCTTCGTCTTTGAACCACACCCAGCAGCCAGGCTGCGGCTGGAGGAAAGCTTTCCACCCCTTCTTTTTTGTTCAGCAGCACAGTGTTTGTCTAAAACCGCTCTTCAGACCTGTCCCGTGCATTCTCCTCCAGACCTGTCCCATGCATTCTCCTCCAGACCTGTCCCATGCATTCTCCTCCAGACCTGTCCCGTGCATTCTCCTCCAGACCTGTCCCATGCATTCTCCTCCAGACCTGTCCCGTGCATTCTCCTCCAGACCTGTCCCATGCATTCTCCTCCAGACCTGTCCCGTGCATTCTCCTCCAGACCTGTCCCGTGCATTCTCCTCCAGACCTGTCCCGTGCATTCTCCTCCAGACCTGTCCCGTGCATTCTCCTCCAGATCTGTCCCGTGAATTCTCCTCCAGACCTGTCCCGTGCATTCTCCTCCAGACCTGTCCCGTGCATTCTCCTCCAGACCTGTCCCATGCATTCTCCTCCAGACCTGTCCCGTGCATTCTCCTCCAGACCTGTCCCATGCATTCTCCTCCAGATCTGTCCCATGCATTCTCCTCCAGACCTGTCCCATGCATTCTCCTCCAGACCTGTCCCGTGCATTCTCCTCCAGACCTGTCCCGTGCATTCTCCTCCAGACCTGTCCCGTGCATTCTCCTCCAGACCTGTCCTGTGCATTCTCCTCCAGACCTGTCCTGTGCATTCTCCTCCAGACCTGTCCCGTGCATTCTCCTCCAGACCTGTCCCGTGCATTCTCCTCCACACCTGTCCCATGCATTCTCCTCCACACCTGTCCCGTGCATTCTCCTCCAGACCTGTCCCGTGCATTCTCCTCCAGACCTGTCCCATGCATTCTCCTCCAGATCTGTCCCATGCATTCTCCTCCAGACCTGTCCCATGCATTCTCCTCCAGACCTGTCCCGTGCATTCTCCTCCAGACCTGTCCCGTGCATTCTCCTCCAGACCTGTCCCGTGCATTCTCCTCCAGACCTGTCCTGTGCATTCTCCTCCAGACCTGTCCTGTGCATTCTCCTCCAGACCTGTCCCGTGCATTCTCCTCCAGACCTGTCCCGTGCATTCTCCTCCAGACCTGTCCCATGCATTCTCCTCCAGATCTGTCCCATGCATTCTCCTCCAGACCTGTCCCATGCATTCTCCTCCAGACCTGTCCCGTGCATTCTCCTCCAGACCTGTCCCGTGCATTCTCCTCCAGACCTGTCCCGTGCATTCTCCTCCAGACTTGTCCCATGCATTCTCCTCCAGACCTGTCCTGTGCATTCTCCTCCAGACCTGTCCCGTGCATTCTCCTCCAGACCTGTCCCGTGCATTCTCCTCCAGATCTGTCCCATGCATTCTCCTCCAGACCTGTCCCGTGCATTCTCCTCCAGACCTGTCCCGTGCATTCTCCTCCAGACCTGTCCCGTGCATTCTCCTCCAGACCTGTCCCATGCATTCTCCTCCAGACCTGTCCCGTGCATTCTCCTCCAGACCTGTCCTATGCATTCTCCTCCAGACCTGTCCCGTGCATTCTCCTCCAGACCTGTCCCGTGCATTCTCCTCCAGACCTGTCCCGTGCATTCTCCTCCAGACCTGTCCTATGCATTCTCCTCCAGACCTGTCCTATGCATTCTCCTCCAGACCTGTCCCGTGCATTCTCCTCCAGACCTGTCCTATGCATTCTCCTCCAGACCTGTCCCGTGCATTCTCCTCCAGACCTGTCCCGTGCATTCTCCTCCAGACCTGTCCCATGCATTCTCCTCCAGACCTGTCCCATGCATTCTCCTCCAGACCTGTCCTATGCATTCTCCTCCAGACCTGTCCCGTGCATTCTCCTCCAGACCTGTCCCGTGCATTCTCCTCCAGACCTGTCCCGTGCATTCTCCTCCAGACCTGTCCCGTGCATTCTCCTCCAGACCTGTCCCATGCATTCTCCTCCAGACCTGTCCCGTGCATTCTCCTCCAGACCTGTCCTATGCATTCACCTCCAGACCTGTCCCGTGCATTCTCCTCCAGACCTGTCCCGTGCATTCTCCTCCAGACCTGTCCCGTGCATTCTCCTCCAGACCTGTCCTATGCATTCTCCTCCAGACCTGTCCCGTGCATTCTCCTCCAGACCTGTCCCATGCATTCTCCTCCAGACCTGTCCCATGCATTCTCCTCCAGACCTGTCCCATGCATTCTCCTCCAGACCTGTCCCGTGCATTCTCCTCCAGACCTGTCCCGTGCATTCTCCTCCAGACCTGTCCCGTGCATTCTCCTCCAGACCTGTCCCGTGCATTCTCCTCCAGACCTGTCCCGTGCATTCTCCTCCAGACCTGTCCCATGCATTCTCCTCCAGACCTGTCCCGTGCATTCTCCTCCAGACCTGTCCCATGCATTCTCCTCCAGACCTGTCCCGTGCATTCTCCTCCAGACCTGTCCCGTGCATTCTCCTCCAGACCTGTCCCGTGCATTCTCCTCCAGACCTGTCCCGTGCATTCTCCTCCAGACCTGTCCCGTGCATTCTCCTCCAGACCTGTCCCGTGCATTCTCCTCCAGACCTGTCCCGTGCATTCTCCTCCAGACCTGTCCCGTGCATTCTCCTCCAGACCTGTCCCGTGCATTCTCCTCCAGACCTGTCCCGTGCATTCTCCTCCAGACCTGTCCCGTGCATTCTCCTCCAGACCTGTCCCGTGCATTCTCCTCCAGACCTGTCCCGTGCATTCTCCTCCAGACCTGTCCCATGCATTCTCCTCCAGATCTGTCCCATGCATTCTCCTCTAGATCTGTCCCGTGCATTCTCCTCCAGATCTGTCCCGTGCATTCTCCTCCAGACCTGTCCCGTGCATTCTCCTCCAGACCTGTCCCATGCATCCTTGGCCTCCCTCTCTTTCTAGGTCCTTGCACTCTGGCATATGTTGCCATGCGTGGAATTCTTTCTGCACCCGTTCTTGACACGTATCCAAACCATGACAGTCATCTTTCTTGACATTTCTGTAAGGGTGGGTTTTTTTCCTGCCCTAGCTGTTTTCTTACCACTTCTTTTCTGCATCCTGAGAACCCTCAGTGTTCCCCGCTGTCAGTTCATTTCAGGAGTCAGTATCTTACATTTGCCGGCTTTCCTCATACGCCAGCAGCGCGAGCTGTAGCGTGTTTTGAGCACAACAGGTTTCTCATTTACACTGATTTTTGTTTTTATTGAAAGGCCGCTAGATTGTCAGTTTCACAGAGTGTCCCAAATGCAAATGCAGCTATTGCGAATCTTCTTTTTATGTCATTTTCTCAGTCCCTTCTGTAATACGCGTTCTTCAAGGAACGCAATTTCTTGCATTTGTTCTAGTTCTTTGACTTTGATCTTTACCGCTTTGTCTTGCCTTCCGAGTTCCATAGTTTGTCTTCTCCACGCTGATCTGCCATCCAAATTCAATCTCATTGCTGCCAACACTAATGTATGATCTGACAACTGCAAGTGATTTGCACAACGACACGCCTGGGCACCCTGTAGGGATGCACTGTGGTCTTCCCACCTCTTTCCTTTCAATCTTGTGAGGGGAAGCCTGGGCAGGAAGGTGGTCGGAGAGGCATAACCGGATGAGTTTGAGCAGACCTGTTAGGCCATGCTGTCCATCTCCCTGTGGTTCACAAGTGCAGTCCATCCTGGTCTATCATATGCTTTGTTTGTCCATCAGGTGATATCCAAATCCAATTCTTCTGCTGTTAGTTTTCATTATCAACAGGTTGTCACAAAATCTTAAACTGCCTATTGCTTTAACAATTTTAGTCCAAACCTACTTTCACATGAATGTCTCCTGTCACCTGCAACCTGTCTTGCCTTGAAATTTCTGGCATTGCTTTTGGTGGATCATTAATCCATTTATTGACTAATTAAGGTTTAGAAAACATGACCTATGAGGAAAGGTTGAAACATTTGAGGTGTGTCTAAACTACATTGCTCCATCGATGGAGCCATGTAGATTAGGCTGATTGCCAAAGGGAAATGAAGCCGCGATTTAAATAATCACGGCTTCATTTAAATTTAAATGGCTGCCGTGCTGAGCCGACAAACAGCTGATCAGCTGTTTGTCGGCTCAGCGCGCTAGTCTGGATGCTCCCACGCCGACCTGAAAGCCCTTTATCGACCTCCCCGTTATGCCTCGTAGGATGAGGTTTACCGGGGAGGTCGATAAAGGGCTTTCATGTCGGCAGGGGAGCGTCCAGACCGCCCCGATCTGCCGACAATCAGCTAATCAGCAGAGCGGGGCAGCCATTTAAATTTAAATGAAGCCGCGATTATTTAAATTGCGTCTTCATTTCCCTTTGCCAAACAAACAAATCTACATGGCTCCGTCAATGGAGCCATGTAGTCTAGATGTACCCTGGGGTTTGTTTGGTCTGAAAAACAGAAGAGTGAGGGGGACATGAATAACAGCTTTCAAGTACCTAAAAGGGTGTTATGAGAAGGAGGATGAAAAAATGTTCTCTTTAACCTCTGAGGATAGGACAAGAAACAAGGGGCTTAAATTGCAGCAAAGAGGTTTAGATTGGACATTCCAAAAATCATCCTGTCAGGGTGGTTAAGCCCTGGAACAAATTGCCTAGGGAGGTTGTGGAATCTCTATCATTGGAGATATTTAAGATTAGATTAGTTTAGACAGACATCTGTCAGGGATGATCTAGATGGTGCTTGGTCCTGCCGTGACGGCAGGAGACTGGACTTGGTGACCTCTCCAAGTCTCTTCCCATTCTAGTATTCTGTTATTTCTGGGCCACTGCTGAGGTCAGCACATACACATGCCTGAATTCTGCCTTCAGAATACAGGAGATATCCCATAGAGGTCTGGTTTGTCTTCATCGTTAGGAACAATATGGCTTCCTCTTCTGTCCACCCCTTTCCCTTCCCAGTGCCTCTCTGTTCACTGCGGCAGAAGTCTGCCTTACCTCCCAATCTTGTTTCATGTGGTCTGGGGATTCTCACCTCATTTTGAGTCATTCATCATTACGGCAGATACTCCACTCTGCCGTGTTTTTGTGCACCACATTTCAGTAAATGTCTGATCCTCTGAGTTCTTCACAGTCTCCTGTTCTGCATATTGTGTTGATTCTGCTTTCATACTCCCCACCCCCAACCCCTGAGTTTCTGTGTGGTGAACACAACTCTGGTTTGTCCAGGCGACGACCAAGCTGGCATGCTTTTGATTCTCTTTCCATTCTTCATAGGGGCTACATCTAGACTGGCATGATTTTCCGCAAATGCTTTTAACGGAAAAGTTTTCCGTTAAAAGCATTTGCAGAAAAGAGCATCTAGATTGGCACGGACGCTTTTCTGCACTTTTTGCGGAAAAGCGTCCGTGCCAATCTAGATGCACTTTTGCACAAAAAAGCCCTGATCGCCATTTTCGCGATCGGGGCTTTTTTGCGCAAAACAAATCTGAGCTGTCTACACTGGCCCTTTTGTGCAAAAGCTTTGCGCAAAAGGACTTTTGCCCGAATGGGAGCAGCATAGTATTTCCGCAAGAAGCATTGATTTCGTACATGTAGCTGCTTTTGCGGAAAAACTTGCCAGTCTAGACACAGCCCCAGCATTCCCAGTATGAGAATGCCAAAAGGTGAAATCCTGCCCCACAGAAGTCATTGGCCAAACTCCATTTGGCTTGTGGGGGTCAGAATTTCACCTAAAATGTGTGAGTTGTGGTGTAAACACTTCTAGATTTGCTCCCCCATTGGGATTGCACTTTGGGTTTCTGCCTTCTTTCCTTTAGAATCCCAGGGTGGGCAGAGACCTCAGGAGACATCGAGTCCAGACCCCTGCCCAAAGCAGGAACAACCCCAACTCAATCATCGCAGCCAGGACTTGGTCAAGCTGGGAATTAAAAATCTCCAGGGATGGGGATTCCACCCCCTGCCTAGGGAAAGCATCCCAGTGCTTCACCCCCTCCTATGGAAATAGTTTGTCCTAATATCCAATCTAGACCTCCCCCGCTGCAACTTGAGACCATTGCTCCTCGTTCTGCCATCCATCGCCACTGAGAACAGCCTCTCTCCAGTCTCCTTAGAACCCTCCTTCAGGTAGCTGAAGGCTGCTCTCAAATCCCCCCTCACTCTTCTCTCTGCAGATGAATAAGTCTTTAAATCATTCTAGACTTTTTAAATCTTTTATGTGTAGATGATGAACCTGAGCAGGAAGATGGTCAGAGAGTCAAAGCAGGATGAGTTCGAATAGACCGTTAGACCAAGCCATCCATCTCCCTGCAAGTCGAGACAGTCCCCTGATGTGTGCTCTTTGTATCTAGTGAAGTACTAAAAACCTTGTGAATTGGGAATGCTCGCCTTCAGAGTCCATTCCACAGTGCTGGGGGGCGTTTGTCCATGAGTTGTTTCTGACACAGCTCACAAAACAATCTCCCTCCGACAGGCACGTACTTCCATGCCTGGGTTCTTCATGAAGCCTCTCCTGTCTCCTGAACACATCAGTTCCTCCATCTATGCTGTACGTTAGGAAAAAAAAAAAAAAGGTTTTAGGTGAGAGTGAGATAAGATGAAAGAGAAAAATTAAACCATTTATGAAACTTTCATCAAAGGGCTGTTTATAATGCTGAAGGAACGCTGCCTTTACTTGACACAAACTTCATTCATAAAACAGATTTTCATTATTTTTCAAGATTATTTTTGAAGGCGTGTGCCAGCGACTCCCAGAGATAAGCGAGTGATTTTGCCTGTGTGTGTGTGACTATCAGATTACTGGAGGTGGGTGTTTATGGGCCTCAAATCATCCTGCAGTTTTGTGCATGTAATTAAATGTGACTGCATTAGAAAAGTAATCAGCAGTAATATCCGTCTGCGATTTCTTCCCTATTCAGAACATGAAACTTTCCCCAAATGATACACAGGCTCTGAAATGCTTTTTGAAACGTGAACAAAAAGCTGAGATCAAATAACGTCAGCTCAGTCCCTTGCGACAATTATGAAAGCTAACGATGGCTGTTGACATCATTAAACTGAATCTAGATTTGATGAATGTCATAAGAACTTGGAGCCATTTCCTGTTGCTTCCAAACAAGGGGTATTATTGACTTGCAGGGAGTCCAGACACCCCACATCTGGGCATATTTGATTTTACCCTTTTGAAATGCCAGATGGGCTTAAGACTCATGCTCACAACGGATATTGGAGGAATTATTTTTTGTATGATAGTCGCACCCAAACTGCTATAGAATGTAAAAAAACAGAGTCCCTGATGGTGTTCCCTATAAGCCGGGCGCTTGTACGGCCTCTCGGGAGAGATTCAGATCCCACCCAGCTGAGTAGCAGAGTGCCCACAGCTTGGTTTTCTTTTCTACTTTCGCACATGCCTCAGTGCACATAAAAAAATAATTCTGCACATGGATGGAAAAAATTAGAAGGAACATTGGACCCTGTGCTGGCCAGTCTAAAAAGGAAAGCATAAACAATGGATGAAGAAAAGAGACACAACTTACACGGTAGTTGGCTGAATGTCTGGCATGTGTTTCGTGTCTCATGGAGAACTTGTTTAGTCTACAGAAGAGAAGAACGAGGGGGGATTTGAGAGCAGCCTTCAACTTCCTGAAGGGGGGTTCCAAAGAGGCTGGACAGAGGCTGTTCTCAGTGATGGCAGATGGCAGAACAAATGGTTTCAAGTTGCAGTGGGGGAGGTCTAGGTTGGATCTTAGGAAAAACTATTTCCCTAGGAGGGTGGGTAAGCACTGGGCTGGGTTCCCTAGGGAGGGGGTGGAATCTCCATCCCTAGAGGTTTTTAAGTCTCAGTTTGACAAAGTCCTGGCTGGGCTGATTGCGTTGGGGTTGGTCCTGCTTTGGGCAGGGGGCTGGACTCGATGACTCCTGAGGTCTCTTCCAGCTCTAGGATTCTACGCTTCTCGCCACTGCCATGACAGCTCTCCAGACAGTTCTTACTTGTGTCTTGTAACAGAAACATCTAAAATGTCTAGGTGGAAAGGAGTTTCATGTGGAGACACTTTCCTCTCCACCACATTAAGTCCGGCCAAGGCTGCTTGAGTTAGGTGCCCAGGTTTCCAACCAACCGAGGGCTCTTCTCATTCAACCTCTGCCTGTGGATCGGCCTACAACCAAATGCTGCTTCCCAAAGTCCCAATCCAACAAGACGTATGTACCTACCTGCCTCTGGGCCCTGAGAAAACCCCCAGTGATGTCAGGGGGGCTGCCCCTGATGGGCAAAGGGAAGAGTACACCCCTCGGCTTGCAGATGTGTTCTCGTATTCTATAGCTGTTTTTATTTCATAGAACTGAGCAGTTCAGCCTGGGGGGAGGGATAGCTCAGTGGTTTGAGCATTAGCTTGCTAAGCCTAAGGTTATGAGTTCAATCCTTGCAGAGGCCAATTTGGGGCAAAAATTTGTCAGGGATGGTATGTGGTCCTGCTGTGAAGGCAGCAGACTGGACTCAATGGCCTTTCAAGGTCCCTTCCAGTTCTAGGAGATAGGCAATCTCCTTTTATTTAACCTGTTGGATTATATTTGCCTAGTTTATCTTATTGATAAACTAGGCAAATATAATTTAGATAGGGCCACGATAAGGTGGGTGCATAATTGGCTGGATAACCATAGTCAGAGAGTTGTTGTTAACGGTTCTAAATCCTGCTGGAAAGGGATAACAAGTGGAGTTCCTCAAGGGTCTGTTTTGGGACCCGTACTGTTCAATATCTTCATCAATGATGTAGATATTGGGATAGAGAGTACGTTTATTAAGTTTGCAGATGATACCAAACTGGGTGGGGTTGCAACTTCTTTGGAGGATAGGGACATAATTCAAAATGACCTTAGCAAGTTAGAGAAATGGTCAGAGGTAAACAGGATGAGGTTTAATAAAGAGAAATGCAAAGTGCTCCACTTAGGAAGGAACAATCAGTTCCATACATACAAGATGGGAAGCGACTGTCTAGGAAGGAGCATGGCGGAAAGGGATCTAGGGGTCATAGTGGACCACAAGTTGAATATGAGTCAACAGTGTGATGCTGTTGCAAAAAAAGCAAATATGATTCTAGGTTGTATCAACAGGTGTGTTGTAAGCAAAACTCGTGAAGTCATTCTGCCGCTCTACTCTGCACTAGTTAGGCCTCAGCTGGAGTACTGTGTCCAGTTCTGGGCGCCACATTTCAAGAAAGATGTGGAGAAATTGGAAAGGGTACAGAGAAGAGCGACAAGAATGATTAAAGGTCTAGAGAACATGACCTATGAAGCCAGGCTTCATGAACTGGGCTTGTTTAGTTTGGAAAAAAGAAGATGAAAGGGGGACATGATAGCGGTTTTCAAATATCTAAAAGGGTGTCACAAGGAGGAAGGAGAAAATTTGTTCCTCTTGGTTTCTGAGGACAGGACAAGGAGTAATGGGCTTAAAGTGCAGCAGGGGAGGTTTAGATTGGACATTAGGAAAAAATTCCTAACTGTCAGGGTGGTCAAATATTGGAATAAATTGCCAAGGGAGGTGGTGGAATCTCCCTCTCTGGAGATATTTAAGAACAGGTTAGATAGACATCTGTCAGGGATGGTGTAGACGGAGCTTGGTCCTGCCTTGAGGGCGGGGGGCTGGACTCGATGACCTCTCGAGGTCCCCTCCAGTCCTATTATTCTATGATTCTATGAAAGACCCTCCCAGTCACTCTAGGGCGAAGGTAGACTGGTTTCTTTTTCTGAAAAACCCAGGCATTGATACGGCCACTCAGGACTGTGCTGCCCAGGGGTGGGCTATTATGAAATACTTACTCATTTCTGTGTCTCTTAGGATATGTCTACACAGCACGTTTATTCTGAAATAAGCTGTTCTGGACTAGTTATTCCAAAATAGCTTATTTCGGAATAGCATGTCTACACTGCAGAGAAGCCACAAAATGAATCCAAGGAGGCTCCCCAAATGCAGACATGCTATATTGATTTTGAGCCCCAGGAAGGGCTGGGGAGGAATAACTTAGAATGGCCCTGGTGAGGGGCTATTTTGAAATAACAGCAGTGGAGCGTCTACAGAGGCCTTATTTCGAAATAGCTATTTTGGAAGAGGCATTATTCCTCGTAGAATGAGGTTTACAGATTTTGGAATAAGCCGCCCATTATTTTGAAATTAATTTGAAATAACAGAATGGCTGTGTAGACGCTCACATTGTTATTTCGAAATAACGCTAGTTATCCTGAAATAATGGTGCAGTGTAGACACACCGTTATTGTCTGTAGCTCATTATCTCTGCTCTGAGCCTCATGCCCCATGCAGCTAGTTTTCTTTGTGAGTACTGCAGGATTAAGTAGTATGAAAGGTTTCATTTACATGTTGAAGAAGAAGGCAGGGAACTCTCGGACGCTTCAGAGCAATGGTTTTCCACGTTAGGTGTAACCTGGAGCTAGGGGTGATGCACAGGGCTCGCTGAACCGTGGCAAGCCCCGCTCACCAGCCACACTGTCCGCAATCTGTCCGGCATGTGCAGATTGCCCGAACCCGGCTCTTCCGGGTTTCAATCTACTCGCCACGGGCGAGTAGATTTCATTATTTGTCGAGCCCTGGTGATACATGTAGGTAACATTCAAGGAGGGGATGTGAGGTCAAGTGTCCCCCCAGATTTCTGCTCAGCCTGTCAGGGGGCAAAGGAGGGAGAGGGGCTCCCTTCTCCTGCAGGACTGCCCCACCCCCATATGCTCAGCCCCTGTCTCTGGCATCTGGACCTGGGTGGGGAGTAGAAGGGATGAGATGAGCCATTTCTCCTGCTGGCCACTCTGGATTGCTGCTCTGTGCACTGTGGCGGCTGCCTGCCCGAGCCATCCTGGGGAAGCGAGGTGGGTGGGTTGTCCCTCAAGAAGCTGCCAAGCAGCACAGAGCCGCAACCCTGAGCAGTCTTCCGCCACCAAGAGAAATGACTCCATCTTGCGCTCCCTGTCCTGCTCCAGCCGCCAGAGACAGCAGCTGAGCCTACCAGGAAGCAGGGAGACAGAGTAGGAGGATCAGAGCTCTCCCCACAGATAACTCCGGGGGTAGGCAAGAGCACAATGGCCCCTGGGCAGAGGAGATACATGGGGCAGGCACATGTCCTCCGCTTTAGATTGTGCCCCACCAGGAGTAGGAAGCAAAAGTGCTCTGTGGTGATGCATAAATTGCATCAGCAAACAAACAACAACCCAAACCTGGGAGGTATTGTGACTTAGCCATGTCTGTGCTTAACCGCAGCTCGGCACTCTGCAGGTCAATCTTCTGGTGTTCGATTTAGCGGGTCCAGTAAAGACCTGCTAAATGGAACGCTGATAGCACCCCCATCAGCACCGGTACTCCTACTCCTCACAAGGAGTAAGGGAAGTCGATGGGAGCATTTCTCTCATTGACCTCCCACCGAGGGGATGGTGCCAAAGTTAATGTTAATTAACAGTACCAATTAATGTAGCTGGAGTTGTGCATTGTAATGCAAACGTATCCCCTAGCATAGACCTGGCCTTAGAGACCTGGGAGGTACACTGCCCACTCTGGGCAAGGCGAGTTCAAGTCTGAGTCTCACACAAGATCATAATAGTGGGTGAAAAGTCTTAGAAGGGGAGCTGTGTTAGTCTGGATCTATAAAAACAAGGAGTCCCGTGGCACTTTATGGAGACTAACAGATTTATTAGGGCCTAAGCTTTCTAGAGTAAAGCTCATTTCCTCAGATTCATTGGCGTGGATGGCGCTCTGGACAGTTCTGCTAGAGACCTGACAGATTGGCCCACACTGAAAATGGAATTAAGACAGAGAAAACGGCAAGACATCCTATCTGGGCGAGCAGGGTGCCTCTTCCTTGTGGCTGTTATCACTAGCGCTCTGTTAGATCTCCACCCAACGTGTTGGTATCTCAGCAGCCTACCACGCTATTGAGGAACCGTTTGTTACCAGAACTGTAAAAACTCAGGAGGCTCCCAATGCTGCCCTTTACATTATCCACGCCCCCGCATTTTGCCATCCAATAGCTGCTTAAAACAGTGATATATTCACAGGTGTCTCACGTCAGTGGTGGTCCGGTGCGGCGTGAATGAAGACAAAACCACTTTGAAGTTCCAGTTCTCATGGCGTTTGGACACTGTGGTGGAACTTCAGAGGGACAGACGTCATTTCTGTGCCGTTCTGAACAGATGTAGACATTCCCTTTAGACAAACGCAGAAAGTTCCCCAAAGAGCGAGACAATCTCATTCCTAGCCTCTTCCTGCTGTTCCTACACAAAGAATCGTTTGGACATGAGAAAGAATAAGAAGCGGCTTCTCAGAGAAGAAAGGCTGAAGTACCGTAAGGAACTTGAAAGCGCATGGCATTACAGCCTATCCAGAGAGAAACAAGACATGACTAGGAAGGATCAGGGCTTTGCTGGTACCATCTGCTCAGATTTTCGGCAACGGGGGGAGGGGACTCATTGACAAAGGGCCTGGGCAATTTCCCAGTTAGTATGGGTGAAATGTCCAACAAAAGACAGAGGATTTAAGAGACAGACTTGCTGCTTGGAGTTTTCAGATCTCGGCATGAGTTCAGCAGAAAAATGTGGCTTATTGTAAAATGGATAAAAGAGGAAGTTTTATGTCACCTTAGGAAAACTTGGTAAAATACTTTGTGGCTCTTCAAAGACTTGCTTGGAAGTTCAATGAGACGCGCTCTCAATAGGAATTGACCTCGGTGGGGTGTGTGTGAGGGGCTTTTTGTCATTTTTGTGGGGCTTCTTTGATTAGTACAAACCCTTTAATGAATTAATCGCCATATATTTTGCTTAGAATGCAAAGAGTCAGTTAATTTAATTACTAATGAGAAGCCCTCTGGATGCGGGAAAGGTTGCTGGAAGTAGAGGCAGAAAGGTCTTTTACTGGTACTCGGGAACAGGGTTTGAACTCTTCAAAGAGCTGCGAGGCTGGTTTGTGTCTGAGTGGAACGGGGAGTACCGCCGCTCTCTGGCTGATGAGGGCTGACTGCAGAGACAGCAGTAGCTCCCTCCGGATGAAGTGGTTAAAGAAATAGCCGGTGCGGGGGACTGGTTACCCAGGGATGCCTGATCACGGCGGGTGTGGGGCGAAGGGAGGCGGTAGTTTGAGGAAGGAACCTCCATGGTTATTTCTGCTCAGGGGCTCACATCTTATTGGGCAGGCTGCTCCCTTTCCCCTCAGCACTGAGGGCTGAAGCTGGGTTTGTGGGTGGGTCCAGCCAACCCCCCCCCCACCAGAGCCAGTGTAGGCCAGGCTGGGATAGGAGAGGGAGGAGTGAACGGGCAAAGCCTGCTGGGAAAGGGGGCTGGTTATATAAAGAATTCCTTCTGTGCAGAAGAGAGGGAGGCTTGGAAGACTTGAGGGGCCTTTTCCAGAATGAGAGGCCAGTGACTGGTTGGGCTTGGGGTACGTTTGTGGTCTGGCTGGCCAGCCCCTCGTGCAGACCATACTGAGGAGGCCCTGCAAAGGCAGCAGGAGGAGGAAAAGCCCTGGCAGGGGATGTGTGCAGGTGAAGAGGGCTGCCGGCGTGTCCCGTGGTCCACTGCAGCGAGGCGGAACGAGGTGTACCTGTAGTTCGAACTAGAGATTCTAATTCCAACTACCTACTCTGTGCCGTGTGTAGCCGTGGGCATGGAGTTCGGACTAAGGGGGATTTAAAAATGGCGGCACCCGGGAAGATGCAAATGAAGCCTGGGATATTTAAATCCCGGGCTTCATTTGCAACTTCAAATGCCTACATTAGCCAACCTAGTTCGAACTAGGGGGCTATGGTAGACATACCCCGAGGTAGTACAGGAGGTGTGTGCAAACGAGCACTGGATGGGGGATGGGACCCCCTTCTCTCAAGGCCCTGCCGTCCAGCCAGCACTGGGCAGCGGTAGGGCCATGAGGCGTCCTGCAGCAGCTTGAGACCAGCGTATTCAGAACAAAAGCTATTGCCCGCCCAGTGCGTTCCCAACCGCTCTCTCCGCTGGGCGTAAGGTGAGCCGTGGCACTTCGAGACAAGCTGAACTGCCCCCAAACTGGACGTTTCATGCCTCTGTGTCTTTCCGTCTGGGGTGTAAAGCACAGCCCTGGCCGATTCCTCTCTGCCTTTCTCCTCAGGCCGTCCCAGCCCTCGCTGAGTAGGGGGTCTGAGCCAACCCCCCTGAAATGAAGGGGAAGTTTGCTTTGCTGGATTGGAACCAAGGGGAGCTGGAACCCGCTGGGAATAGCGAAGTCACCGGATGTGGTGCCAATGGTTTGGAAAAAACGTGGCTGTTTTGCTTGAGTAAGAACTTCAGGATCAGGTCCGGTACTTGGTAATATTTCCCAAGTTCTCCCACAGATTTAGAGCCTCTTGCTCTGTTTCCAAAGTTTTTATCAAGAGGAAAATAATTTGCTCTGTGTTTCCGGTGGCGAAACCGTGCAGAAGAAGGAAATTAGTTAACGTCACCTACCGTGCATTCTACAAACGTTTGACTGCTGCAGGAGGGGTAAAATGGCCGATCACATGACTTTGCCATTTCCAAGGGCAACCCCAGAGATTTACTGCAGCTTGTCATGAAAGATTAGGAAGAACTTCTGACACCACTGTGGGCTGAATCCGACCGCATTGCCAGAGGAAAGACGGTGGTCACCAGTGTTCCCTGTAAACTGCGCTTGTGCAACCACTCAGGAGAAATTCAGATGTCTGACTGATTAGCAGAGCACCCACAACAAGGTTTTGTGTTTCTATGGGTGGTGCACATTCACACCTGCTTTGGTGTGCATAACATTTATTCTGCACATGAATAGAAAAAAATCTGCACGTGGATGGAAAAGATTAGAGCGAACATTGACAGCATATGGGAGGGGCAAGAAAGGATCTGTGTGGGGTCCACAGTTCTCCTTCTTGGTCAGTGTCATCTGTTGGTGGTGCTGGAGGTTTGTGGAATGAGGCAACCCTGTCATAAAGTGCCATTTTCAAAAGAGGCCTTAAAACCAAAAGCTGAAAAACGTACCTGCTTGAAAACCATCGTCAAGAATCATTCATTCTAGGCTTTTCATTCAAACCTAGACAATGTGGACTAAAATGAAAACGTTCACTTTGGTCAAAAAAGCCTTTTTTCATCTCAAAACCACAGTGCTACAAAATGTCCTCCCTGGCTCTCCTTGTGAATGCTTATCAGCCTTCTTTTCCCCAGCGGTATCAAGCAGACTTGAGAGGGCCAAATGACAATAAAGGCCTGCTGCTTTGATCGGAACTGAAAGACAGCAGTTGAGGCAGGAAGCTCATGGTGAAGGAACCAGAGAATAAAATTACCATGTGATTTTTTTTTTCTTCCAGTTTCTGGTTTCAAAATGTACTAGCTGCCAGAATGATACCACAGCCCCTACATTTTGCCAATGACAATGACAATCTAGGCCTCGTTACCAAAACCTGCTGTGAGGCAGCCTACAATTACTGGGGCGGCGGGGGAGGTGTGCATTCCAAAGAGGATGTAGAGAGGCTGTTCTTAGTGGTGACAGATGGCAGAACAAGGAGCAATGGTCTCAAGTTGCGGTGGGAAAGGTCCAGGTTGGATATTAGGAAAAACTATTTCACTAGGGCTACGTCTAGACTACATCCCTTTTTCGGAAAAGGGATGTAAATTAGACGTATCGCAATTGCTAATGAAGCGGGGATTTAAATCTCCCGCGCTTCATTAGCATAAAAATGGCTGCTGCTTTTTTTCGGCACACAGCTTTGTGAGAGAAAAGCGCCAGCCTAGACGCTGATCTTTCGAAAAATAAAGCCTTTTCCGAAAGATCCCTTATCTCATGAGGTTTCTTAAAAAGTTTAAGAAACACTGCTCCCATGTTTAATGTACGACTCACCTTTATCATTCACAGAGTCTGGAAACAGTCTCAGGCCAGGTCTATATACTAGACCCAGGGCTTAAGATATGCAACTCCAGTTATTTAAATAACATAGCTAGAATGGACATCCCGAGCTTGGCACTTTCTCTACAGTGGGAGGTCGATGGGAGCAAATGCTCTCATCAACTTCCCTTACTTCTCGTGAATTGACCGGGGAACCCTCAGCATTCGATTTAGTGGGTCCTTACTAGACCCGCTAAATCAAACACCAGAAGATCGATGTGGCCTCAATGTCAGTCAGTGCTCCTGAATGATTTCACAGATCACATATTAAAATGGTATCTGAACATCAGATTTGCGGACTAAAGATCTTCTGTCTGCCATTTCTCCTTCTGCTATTATAATTGTATGTTCTAGGTATGAAAATTGTTATGATCACACATTTGACAATCAAATCTTATTAATACAATTTGGTATCTCTGCTACCATGTATCAAAACATCATACTTGAGCCCTGCCAATCAGCGATATCTGCTTTATATCCGTGGGTATCTGCATCTGCAGAGGTGGATGCAGCTATTCATGGCTCATTTTTGCAGATGCAGATGCGAATACAAAGTTTTTCTCCAGGTAGGGCTCGACAGTTCTACTCCTCTGTTAAGAGCTTGATATTTTCAAATTAGTTGCTGCTTTTTTTCTGCCTTGGCATGCGAAAGATAGCTGCACACAAAGGGTGTGTCTAGACTACATGCCTCCTTCGACGGAGGCATGTAGATTAGCCAGATCGGAAGAGGGAAATGAAGCCGCGATTAAAATAATCGCGGCTTCATTTAAATTTAAATGGCTGCCCCGATCTGCCGATCAGCTGTTTGTCGGCAGATCGGGGGAGTCTGGACGCGATGCCCCGACAAAGAAGCCTTTCTTCATCGACACAGGTAAGCCTCGTGAAACCAGGCTTACCTGTGTCGATGAAGAAAGGCTTCTTTGTCGGGGCATCGCGTCCAGACTCCCCCGATCTGCCGACAAACAGCTGATCGGCAGATCGGGGCAGCCATTTAAATTTAAATGAAGCCGCGATTATTTTAATCGCGGCTTCATTTCCCTCTTCCGATCTGGCTAATCTACATGCCTCCGTCGAAGGAGGCATGTAGTCTAGACACACCCAAAGTGTGGGCTGTGTAGTGGGTTAGTAATGACCTATAAAACAGAAATGGAAGTTTTACATACTTTGCAAACCATGCAGAAAGCGCAATACCTCCGCTTATGAGTCAACAATTTCAGTTTACCAAACATCAAACTGCGTCTCTTCTGGAAAAGGCGGGGCTTCCTTTCTCAGCAGGCTGGCAGATGAGTCGTTGCTCTGGTAGTATGAAAATAATCCAGTCCACACTTGGATTATCTGGCCATCTGGATTCTGCTGGCTAGAAAAAACAGTCATGCATCATTCAGGTTTGCAGAAATTATCCACCATCCCTGAGCCAGCTACTTGGAGGGTAGGTTCTTCAAAGGCTTTTCTTTTAAATATGGAGAACAGGGAGCACGCACCATCGTATGACAAAGCCAGATGGAAACAAGGAGCAAGGGCCAGCTAGGAGGCTGCATTGTGCTCTCAGTTCTGGCAGCGCCAATGAATAACTCCTCGAGGGAAGTGACTCAAATTCAACCCAACAGCATTCCGAGTCTTGAAAGCACAAGTCAATGGCAAAATGGTAAACACAGCAGGTCAGGAAATGTTGTGTCTTTTCTATAACTTGTTGTGATAGATACTACGAGTTTCTGTGTTTTTTCCAAATATGTTTGGATTATTTTTCAGTTTTTGGATGAAAAGTTTTCTTTTGCTCTCTCTTTTCTTTCTCCCCATCTCTTTCCAGAGGGATGGAAAAGTGTGTGTGTGTGGGGGGGGGAACAAACAAACGACGATGCAAAAATGAAAACTGGCTTTTTTTCACAGAAGAGCAAACGTTCTACGAGGAACAAGGGCTCCTCCAAAAGAGGAAGCTTTTCCGCCATTTGGCCCGCCTCTTCCGGAAAAGCAATCGGAAAAAGCGACGCAAACCTGGCAATGCATCAAACCTTGGTATCTTGACAGAGACGCCCGGTGGCGGCAACTTTTGTGGCTGCAGGGCTGCTGGCGTCACTACCCGAGGGGACAAAACAGCATTTGGGGTGAACGCCAAGGCTGGCCTGGCACGTCCATATCAATAGCGCCAATTACCGTGTCAAACCAGAGCACACAAGCAAAATGTCACAAGTACCGAATGAGTCTACATCCTAATCGGTGGCTTGTGACGGGTGGGGAAGGGTGTTTATGTGGCGGGAAGGAGCAAGCTCATGGCTGCTGCAAGAGCTCAGTGGAAAACATACAATTAATGGTTGCTGAACTTTTATCCGTCGGGTTCCACATCTTACAAGTATTATTCCCTGGACTATCAGTGGCGCAAAGCACGAGGCACTTCACAGACATATAATTAGAGACAGCCCTGGCCTGAAGCGCGTACAATATAATGACTAACTAGCCACTTGGCTCCTGAGCCCCTGCCAGGGAGGGAGAGACAGGAAAACCCTCCCTTAGCCTGGCTGTAGGCCTGGAGCCGTAAGCAGGCCTTGCTGGTACTCGCTGTGCTGCAGGTGGGTGGGGAGGGGGATGCAGAATGAACGGAGCCCTGCCCCTCCCCCGTTGTGCCATCTGGGGGGGAGCTGAACATCCGGTGGGGGATGTTGCAACTTGCAGATGACAAGAGGCCAGCCACAACGTGCAGCCCCAGTGCCCTCCCTGTGCAGAGAAGGGGGCCGGGTGGCCCACACGCCACTCCGTGCTCGGCGATGGGCCTCAGGCTCTCTGAGGGCTGCCAACTGTCCAAAGAGCTTGCCCCACCCGCTCCCAGGGACCCTTGCTCCCTCCAGACCCCTCCCTTTGTGGCTGGCTCTCCCCCACCCTCACTTGCTTTCACCAGGCTGCAGTAGAGGGTTGGAGAGCTGGAGGGGCTTGGAGTGCAGGCTGAGGGAGAGAGTTTGGGCATGGTGTACGGGCTCTGGGCTGGGGCAGGGGGTTGGGGTATGGGAGGGCGTGAGGGTTGCAGGCTTAGGGGGGTGGGGTGCAGGCTCTGGGCTAGGGTAGGGGGTTGGAGTAGGGGTGGGGTCAGACTTTGGGCTGGGGAAGGGGGGTTGGGAGTGGGAAGGGTGAGAGTTGCAGGCTCTGGGCTGTGGCAGAGGATTTGGGTGAGGGTGTGGACTCTGGGCTGGGGGATGGGAGTTGGAGTGGGGGTGGGGTGCAGGCTCTGGGAGGGAGTTTGGGTGTGAGGTGCAGGCTCTGGGCTGGGTAGGGGGTTGGGGCATGGGAGGGGGTGAGGGCTGCAGGCACTGGGTTGGGTCAGGGGTTGGAGTGGGGGTGGGGTCAGACTTTGGGCTGGGGAAGGGGGGTTGGGAGTGGGAAGGGTGAGAGTTGCAGGCTCTGGGCTGTGGCAGAGGATTTGGGTGCGGGTGTGGACTCTGGGCTGGGGGACGGGAGTTGGAGTGGGGCTGGGGTGCAGGCTCTGGGAGGGAGTTTGGGTGTGAGGTGCAGGCTCTGGGCTGGGTAGGGGGTTGGGGCATGGGAGGGGGTGAGGGCTGCAGGCACTGGGTTGGGTCAGGGGTTGGAGTGGGGGTGGGGTCAGACTTTGGGCTGGGGAAGGGGGTTGGGTGTCGGAAGGGTGAAGGTTGCAGGCTCTGGGCTGGGGCAGGGGTTGGAGTGGGGCTGGGGTGCAGGCTCTTTGCTGGGGTGGGGGTGTGGGGTGAGGGGGTGGACTTTGGATTGGGGCAGGGGACTGGAGTGCAGGAGAGGGGCAGGGGGTGATGCTTACCTCGAGCAGCTCCTGACGGGGGCAGCGAGCGCGTTTATTGCTGCCCACAGGCACTGCCCCCCAGCAGCTCCCATTGGCCATAGTCCCCAGCCAATGGGAGCTGCAGCGCTGGTGCTAGGGATGGAGTTAGCACATAGAGACCCGCCCCTGCAGGAACAGTGCTGGCCCTGCCTAGGAGCGGCGTGGAGCCCAGGAAGCGAAGGGAGCTGCCTTAGCCCAACTGCTGAGCTGCCGAACTGCTAGCCCCAAACCTCCCGCTGCGGCTGACGTAGCCTCCGGGAGACAGGCTGTGACAGGCAAATGCTGGAGGGTTGGCAGCCCGAACCTGGCCCAAAGAGTGTTAGAGACAGGCACAGCCTGCTGATGCTCTGCCATGCGTTGCCTGGAGGGCCGGCCACTTGCCTCTCACGTCTGACTGGGATGGGTGTTTTTCAAATGTTATTTCCATCCCTGGGCTCAGGCATGAACAGCTATGAAATCGCCCGCCCCGTCCTCCTTCCCTGCTCCCCTTCCCACAATGCCAATCGGCCATGACTTCTCCCTCTCGGGTCAGAGCAAAATGACTATTGTGTGTTAATGGGAGTAACCCGGGCACTGTAATGAGGCTCCCATGGAAGTTCAGCGGTTTGCTTCCAGCAGCCTGAGACCGACTAGCCAAAGCCCGATGTTTTGAACATAATCTAGGAATGGCCATAGTGGGCCAGACCAGAGGTCCATCTGGCCCAGTTCCAGTCTTCTGACTGTTGCCAATGCCAGGTGCTTCAGAGGGCATGAAAAGAACAAGGCAATTTTGAGCTATTTGTCCCGTCATCCATTCCCAGCATCTAACAACTGATGATTTAAGGACACCTGGAATATGGGGTTGTATCCCACATCTTGACCTATCCTCCATGAACGTATCTAGTTTCTTTTTTGAGCCTCATTTTACTTTAAACCTTCACAACATCCCCTGGCAAGGAGTTCCACAGGTTAACTGGATTGGGTAAAGAAGAACTTGCTTTTGCTTGTTTTAAACCAACTGCCTATTAATTTCATCAGGAGCTCTTCATTCTTTTGCTATGCAATGGGAAAAAAATAACACTTCCATATTCATTCTCTTCAGTTTTGTCAGGTCCCTTTGTAACTCTTTGCAGCCAGCTATGGACTACCCTTTGTTTTTAACCAATTACTGATTCCCTTTGATGCTATGACTGCTTTGTTTGTTTAAGAGCCATTCGTGAGGGTTGCTTTTTGGTAATGTATATCATTAGCACCCTTGGGAGATGGATGAGTAGAGCGAGCTGTGAACGCATGGCCTGACTATGCTTAGTGATACTCTTGTTTTCTACTGGTAACTCCATGGACGTTAAAGGAACAATGCTGACGTAAAACTGGTGTGAGTCAGAGATGAATTGAGCCCAGTCTAGCTGCCGAATGTTGCTACTAATTGAATTATTTGATTTTTTTCCCTTGAATTATGCCCCCAACTTGATTGCTTGTGGAATGGTACTTGTTGGATAATTTATTGAGTCAAAAGTTCAGTGAATGAATTTTTAGTTTGTTCATTTTTTTGTGTTGCTAAACAACCTCCAGTCATGAACTTGCAAAACTTTCAATTTCCTGCTGGGTCAATCCTGTGATTTTCCCTTTTTTACAGTGTTCCTCTTATTTGCATGTTAGTGACTGGAAAAGGTATGTGGCTGGGTATGCAATGGAGAAAAAAACAGCTGTTTTAATATCCAGTGCTTCTAAGTAGAACGGTTCTGCCATTCTGTACAACATGCCTTTACAAACTCCAGCTGTGACCAGAGGGAACATCACCTCCTTGTTCCTGGTCTACAAAGCCTGGGATGTGTTTGAAGTACGATGCCGTCACAGCGTTCTTTGGCGCGCTAAAGGAGTCGTGGAGTGTTACAGATTCCTCGTGCCTGAAAGCCGATAAAAATGAAGACATTTGGCTGCAGCAGTGACTGCATTAGAAGGGACTGTTGTCAGTTAAATTGGCATTTGAGCTGGATGCAGGCAGAATTGCTGTGCTAAAGAATGCACCTAAGGTTTGCTTTTCATTGAATAACAATGCCTTTCTATCCATGCCGGCTGCGGCCGGGAAAGGGCTTTGACTAGTCATGGGGTGAACAATGAGGAAGTGGCAGCTTTGAACATGCACCCACCCTTGTAGGTAGTGTGGGGGCATGTAGGAGAGGAAGTTTAGAGGCACGAAACCCATTTCCAGTTGTGTAAATATTTGCAACTGAAAAACTTGCGTGAATGCACTAGTTGTGCATGAGCAAAAGAGGTAAGCTCAAGGCGGCTCGGAAATATCCGCCCCCCTTAAGACAAATTATGATGAGAGCGTGGGGATGTTGAAAACTGCCATGGATTTCAGGGGGTGTTGCCTCGTGACCTGGTAGCAGAAGGACCCAAGTCCAATTAACTTCCCATGGTCATTAGGCATCTAAATATCCTTGAGGATCTGGGCATTAACTGCCTAAATTACTTTTGAAAATGGGACTGAGGCCAGGTCTACACTAGACCCGGCAGCTCGGCTTAAGGCTCATGACTCCAGCTAGGTAGAATACGTAGCTGGAGTCGACTTATCTTAAGCTGAACTTGGTGGTGCCCCACAGTGGGAGGCCGGTGGGAACAAATGCTTCCGCCGGCTTCCCTTACTCCTCACAAGAACAGAAGTACTGGGTGCTGGTGGGGGCACCATCTGAGTTTGATTTAGTGAGTCTTAACTAGACTCACTAAGTCAAACTCCAGAAGATTGATCGCGGCAGCATTGATCTTCCACGGAGTGAAGAGAAGGCCTTAGGCTCTTAAGTCATTTAGGTACTTTTGAAGATGTTACCCTATGCCTATGAGAACTATGATTTTCCCCCCATTAGTTTTGTTTTATTTGCTATATCTGGATCCTTTGCTCTCCAGTAGGTCTGGTTTTGCTTTTTCTCCTGACGTCTGTGTCCATATGTATCATTCTTAAACTTAGGTCTCAAAGAAAAGTCCGACCTCCGTGTTTCTGGAGACATGGGGATGAATTGAATAGAAATCATCCACGTAACCAGGCAGCGCTTTACAGCTGTCCCCCAAGGGTTCAAAAATAACTGAGCACTGGTTGCTGCAAACTTCAGCTTGGCTGGTAGCCCAGGTAAATGCATAAAAAATAGCCGAGGGTCACCCCGACCTTTAGACTGTGACAGATGAGGGGCAATTGCTCTGAAATCATTACTTCTCCCCAGAAAGCGTGTGTGGAACATTAACCCCCGGCTTCCATTAAAGGGGGTTACTTTCTCCTAGTCTTTCAACACCGGGTGCCAAGTGGCAGTCTCCCAGCCAGTCCTGTTGATTCTAGAATTTGGCACGTACGATTTAATCGGCTGAAAGTGGCGTGAAATATTCATGGTTCTTTGTGCTGAACTGTCTCCAAAGATTTCAGATTTTTACATGGAGACTGAGGATTTGCACTGCAGTCTGAACTGCAGGTGCCAAACTGATTCCTGTTTACTCTGTATACCTGAAATTTCTTCCCCCTCTAGACAAATGCGTCTAATGTTTAGGAGAGAAAGGGCCATATTTAATACTTGTTCATGTGATTTCACAACATTTGTTTTCTATCACTTAGCTCTGGTTACACTAGGACTTTATTTCAAAATAACCCCCGTGTGGTCTCCCTGGCAGCAGGGTGGCCTAGTGGTTAGGTCCCAGATTGAGCTGGTGGGAAAGGGGTGTAGGCCCTTGCTGCTGTTGCCCCGGGCCTAGGAATTCCAGCCCATTATCTGAATATAGTGCTTAAATTTGGGGCGTGGCCCCAAGAGTCCAAATCTCCCCCTCCTTTGTGAGGGTTCCTCATAGGTTCCCCTCTTTGCCCCTGGGCGGGGTTGGAAGCTTAAGTGCTCCTACGGCTGTCCAAATAGATGGGTTCTGGCTCAGGTCCTGTGGACAGCAGAACCAGCTCCTGTCTCCTCGCTGGTCATCCCCTAACTGAGCCAGGCTCCTTCCTTTTATCCTCCCTCCAGGCCTGGCATTGGCTACAGGTAAAGTGGGGCGGGGCTAACTGAGCAAGAAGGCTTTGTTCAGCCCCTGCACTGCCAGGCCCTCCTCTCCAGTGTTGTCTTCAAGTCGTCATTGTCAAGTCCAAGTCGAGTCTCAAGTCACTACAGTTCAAATCTTAAGTCGAGTCTCGTGTCCCTAAAGTCACTTTCGAGTCAAGTCCAAGTCGAGTCTCAAGTCTTAATTTAAAAAATGTCAAGTCACTTTTGCACAAGCCATCAATATCGGCATTTTCAGACAATTTTTTCACCAAGTTGATTTAACAAAATTAGCAAATCTCAAGTCGAGTCTCAAGTCACAAACAATGAACCCGAGTTGAGTCTCAAGTCGAGTCCCCTAGGTGACTTAAGTCGGACTCGAGTTCAAGTCGTGGGACTTGAGTCAACAACTCTGTTCCTCTCACTCTTTCAAACCCTCTAAGGCTGAATTAATAAGCAGCGCGTCCACACTTCCAAGCCAGTTATTTTGATATAACGGGCCACTTAATTCGAAATCTGTCCTCCTGCTTTTCTTGATGAGTTATTTTGAAATAACAGTCGTGTGGACGCTGCGGTGCTGCTATTTCAAAATAACTACTCTCCAGAGTATTTCCAACTAATTACTCCCCAGTGCTTTCTGGGGCTCTAAGTCCGAGGTAGCGCACCCACATTAACGGAGTCGGTCTCAGACTAATTTTGTGGTTCCCTGTAGCATGGACGCACTAGTTTGATTTTGCTAAATTGGGAGTTAAGACAAATTTAGTAATTTCAAAATGGTTTCCTAGTGTAGACATGGCCACGCTGACCTCAGATCATATTCCTGATTTTTATTTCCTCTGGTGATTTATGTTTAATCTTGTATATTGGTTGTTTTAATGTGGCAAGAAGCCGCATGATTTAATAATCTGCTTTCAATCTGGGCCTGAAAAAGTTTATACATAGACAGAAAACATTTGCCGTGTCTTAAATCTCACTCAGCACTTTGTACAATTTCTGTAAATCTGAACCAAAGTCCGTGAAGCAAGGTGGGGGGACGGGGAGTGAGAGACAAGAGAAAATGGCAGGAAACTAATTTTCTAGAGCATAAAAGTCCTTTTAGTGAATATGGGGATAAATCTGTATCCAATTTTAAAAGTGCAAAAGTCTCCTATGCTCCTATGTGTGCATCAATTTGGGGATTTGAGAGTGCGGTGATTGTTCAGTGAGAGGAATTCAAATCGAATGAAAAGGGGAACGTTTCAGAAGAGCGCTTTTTGAAAGGTTTCCTCTGCAAAGGTTAGTGAAAACGTCTCTTTGGAACATTCATTATGCCTGATAGAGTTATGGCACCCAATGGGGCTGGTAAATTCAGCAAAGAAAGTGTGAAGCAATTCTTTTGGGAGTGAAAATTTCAGCAAAATGGCAACTATGAAGTCGCTCTTGAAACATTCGTTGTATAAAGGTTATTGCCAAAAAACATTATGATGGGCCTTAGAGAAAAAGCCAAAGGGCTTGTCCGAGGCTGAGGGCCAACATCCCAGGCCACAAGTAGCAAAGGGAAGCCGCCAAAGCTCAATGCAAAGAGAAGTGTGTAATTAAAGGGAGGGCCTCGTCCACCAGACCCTTCGGATCTCAGAAGCTTGCCATGACTAGGAGGCAAACACGGTAGGTGCTCCAGTGCCTAGGCCTTGTGGGTGCCAGCCCTGGTGGGTCTCACTAACTGCGTGGGCACATGGCGCGTGGCTTAGGGCTGGCAGCACAGGGAAGGCTGAAGTTGTCCAAGGTGCAGAGAGTTATAGCTCAGTGAGCAGCCGAGAGACAGGCCTTGTCAGAGCAGCAGCGGAGGTGTCTTCTCCAGTCCACGTGTGGGTTCCCAAGCCAAGCTCGGTCAGTATCTCTCATTGCTGCCCCCTTTCCGTGAGTCCCAGCTGCTGCTGCCCCCCGTCAGTCCCATACGGACCTGGACATGGCTGTAATGCCTGGCACTCCCAGACCACTCCACTCAGGCGCTGTGTGCTGTTCCTCCCCATTCCTGTCCGCCCCTGGCTTCTCTCCAGCTCCCTGCTGGCCACGCGGCTCCCCTGCGGCTTCACATTAGTCACGTGGCCAGTGCTTCCCAACAGTCCTGGTTCAGGGCCTTTGCCCCGCTCTAGGCCAGGAGGAACGGGATGTGCTGTGAGGGGGGAGCAAATGGGGGTGCTGTGAGGGAGCTGCTAAGCAGGAGACTACATGTGGCTTGGTGATCCGTCTGCACTCCCTGGGGAATGCAGAGAGATCTGCAGGCGTTCCGGGCCTCTGACCCAAGTCACATGCAGACAGGCCGGCTCTTGGCCTGAGACATAACCCAGAGCACGTGCGTGAAGATGGGTGCAGACCCTCAGACCGGGTCTGGAAAGGCACAGTGTGTGGGCAACCCACTGAGGCAGGAGCTCCTTCCCGCCACCCTCCGGCTGCGGCAGGCCGGCGTTTGGCTTCATGTATAGACATCTTGCAAGACTAGAGCAGCGCTCTGGCCAAGGGGCTGTAACAGGGCAGCTGCCCTGTTCTGGCCCTTTAAGAGTCAAACCCCAGCCTGGAGCAGGCCCAGGGCGTTCAGCCCAGCTGGGCGGCGTTGGCCAATTAAGGCCCAGCTGGGAGCCATAAAAGGGGAGGGCTGCTGCAGAGAGGGGCGTGTGGGCCTGGCGGCCGAGGGAGCAGGACGCTCCCTGGGGCTAGGGCAGGGCTAGAGAGGCAAGGCTGGGCCAAGGGCGCTCGGACAGACAAATGGCCAGCCTGCTAGGCCTGAAGTAAGGCCTGCTGGAGAGACACCAACCCCCGGAAGGGGAGGCTCAGAGCGAGTGACTTGGGCACTGCCGGAGGGCAGTGTGGCGAAGAGAACGACGTGACCGGAGGATTCCAGAGGGGAAACCCCACGTGAGCGGATGCCCGTGCGGGCGGAATGGACTGATTCTGGGGACAGATGACGGACCCCCGCTACGGGGGTGAGTGACCCCCTCACAGGGCCCAGCAAGACCCTGACAGGCGTGTGTAACGCCAGCAGGCAGCACCGAACTCGGGACCTCAGTGTGCGAGCCGCTGCTGCATGAGCAACAAGCCAGTTGGCTCCCAGCTAAGGCCGTAGAGCTCGCTCCTTATTTTCTCTGGAAGTGCTCTCAGCACCACGAGCTGGGACAGTGCGCCACCCCCAGCTGGTGGGGGGGTTACATGCACACAGAGTCAAGAGCCAACCCCCTGCGCTGGGCCACGTCACGACTCAAGAGGAATCTGCAGCCGGCCATCTAAGCCAGTTTGGGGCCCAATTCCCTGCTGGGGGAAAATGAGTGTAACTCCTTTGGGTGCAGGAGAGACTTGACCCCCACAGGGTTTGTGGGTGGAGCAGTGCAGGGCAGAGGCCGTGGGCCAGGCTCTGACCCCAGCTGAGAAGCTTCTTGTGACTTAATGCAAACAAAGCAACACTGGACTGGATATTTTCTAACAGATGCTCTAGTCATTTCAGGGAAGTCCTAGGGCCTGTATCAGAGGGCCGGCTGGCGAGTGGGTGTGGGGACACTGGGCAAACACACTCTCCTGTCACTTTGAACAGCAGCTGGTTAATCCACCTGAGAGTCACTCCCTGAAGCCATTGTCTTGTGAGCGGCAAGGAGAGGAGCGGCCAGAAAAGCTCCTTTCGCAGCTGAGAGGCAGCTGCACCATTTTTTTTATCTTTCAGGAAAAGGCCCATTCCCTTTGTGCCAGCCATGTTGTCTAGTCACTGGTTCCTCAGCGGCAGTAACACAGGGCCTTGTCCTGTCACTGAGACCTGGGATGGCATTCTGTATTTTTTTCTGCCTCCACTATCAGCTCACTATCCATCACATTTCACTCAGTATCATCGTCTCCCTCACAGCGGCTGAACGGTGTCGATTCCTGTAGCGTGACCCTCACAACAGCGAGAAATTATTCACGGGGAAAATACTCAGGCGTCATAAGAGTATCGGTCCTGCCTTGTGAACTGTGGGGAGCTCAAAACGTAATAGTGGGGGAATAACAAAGTGCTCCACATAGGAAGGAACAATCTGTGTTGCACATATAGAATGGGAAGCGACTGTCTAGGAAGGAGCACGGCAGAAAGGGATCTAGGGGTCAGAGTGGACCACAGGCTACATATGAGTCAACAGTGTGACGCTGTGGCAAAAAAAGCAAACCTGATTCTGGGAGGCATTAACAGGAGTGTTGTGAGCAAGTCATGAGAAGTCATTCTTCCGCTCTATTCTGCGCTGGTTAGACCTCAGTTGGAGTATTGTGTCCAGTTCTGGGCACCGCATTTCAAGAAAGATGTGGAGAAACTGGAGGAAGTCCAGCCAAGAGCAACAAGAATGATTAAAGGTCTAGAGAACGTGAGCTATGAAGGAAGACTGAAAGAATTGGGCCTGTTTAGTTTGGAAAGGAGAAGACTGAGATGGGACATGATAGCGGCTTTCAGGTATCTAAAAAGTTGTTCTCCTTGGCCTCTGAGGACAGGACAAGAAGCAATGGGCTTAAATTGCAGCAAGAGAGATTTAGGTTGGACATTAGGAAAAACTTCCTGTCGGGGTGATTAAACACTGGAATAAGTTGCCTAGAGAGGTTGTAGAATCTCCATCTCTGGAGATATTTAAGAGCAGGTTAGATTGGCATCTGTGAGGGATCTAGATTTTGCTCCATAAGGGCAGGGGACTGGACCCGATGCCCTCTTGAGGTCCCTTCCAGTTCTAGTGTTCTGTGATTCTTAGTCTATTGCAATGTAGGCCCGGGAACCAATTCACTGTTCACGTGGCCACTCAACTATTCAACACTAATGTATTATTCTAACCTATTGTAACTGAGCCTAAACTGTATCCCTGCAGGGCAGATCTACGGACTATAGGCCAGTGCTATTCTGTGCCAGTAGATCTCTACTAAGGGAAGAAAGCTGGGCTATCATATGTCACATGCTGTATGGTAAATCTTTAGGGCCCACCTATGGCTGGTTCCTTCGCTGTGGGCACAGTGCACAGAATCGTCTCTCCCTGCGCTCACACATACGCCTTGTGGGACCAGTCTAAGTATTGTACCTGTCCCGAGGAAGGTGGTTGTAGGCTTATGTAAAATTCACAGGGGTCTGGGATAGTGGTCAGGGGTCAGTCACGTAGGCATTACCCTTACGCATATTTTTTCCCTTTGTTTCTGCAGTCTGGAAAGATAGATTAGTGTCCGGCCAAAGCAAATATTACCCTGGGGTATAAATATGCTCTCTCCCTTCATTTTTGCAGCCTAGAAAAACAGATAAGCATGCCCCTGCTCTTCTTCGTTGTGTCTTTTACCTATGCATTGTATGGAAGTTAGCCTACCAAATACGGTTTTAGGGAAAGTAGTGATAAACGTGTGAATTAACACACTCAAATAGTTAAAAGGGTGTAATTGGTGCCAACTTGTTGCCACTTGGACGTTGTGTTGAATGTCTAAGGTAAACGTGCATGGGCAATAAATCAGTGTCGTTTACCTCATCCGCTCCGGGTGGCCTCTTTTTTCTCCAACAGTGGTGACTGCTCTACCCATGCCCCCCTAGGGACATCATTCCCTTTGGGAAGCTTGGTGTGGTATTGTGCCCAGTGCTGTTGGTGGCCGTGACTTCGGTGAACGTAACCAGGCGTTGATTTGTCGTGTCCTTTGGTGCGCAGGGACCAATAAGCAGAGGTCGGTGGCAGATGCTTTACAGAGCTCGTCTCTATTACTTGAAGGCATCTGTCAGTTCTGCGCACTCGTAGTCTCTGTACATTAACGCCGGCTCCTGAGAATAATGTGTATTCAAACGTGTGTTTTGAGACCCATTTTACAGTAATTGGTTTGAAATGGGCTCTGCCTGCCAGGCATATCAATTCCCCCAAATGTGCACGGGATGGCGAGACAAAGGGTAGATGTTTCATTGCATGGAGAGAGCAAACGTATGTCTCTTGTACGGCAGCATCCTCATTTAGCAGTCCTCAGCAGGATGGCAGACCACATTCCGAGAGGAAAAGTAGCATGGAAAGAGTAATAACATTGGAAGGCGAGCCCAAGAGGGGAAGTTACGGCCTCCATCTACTAAAGAGTAATGAGAACAGTGTATGCACATCCGGAGGAGAATGTAACTCTCACCATGTCCCCTCTGGCTCAGGCAAATTAAGGCAGGAAAATGACAGAATAAGGATAATATCAAGAATGTGAAATGGGTTCATCCTCTTCATGGTCAGGAACTGCCAAAAGTTGATCAAACGATGGAGGACAAATCTTGACTCACCGATTCCGTGTCTAGCATCAGTCGGAGATGTACAGAGCAAAAGAACGCACTAGGTCACTAGAAGCCCTGACAACAAATAAGAAGAGACTAGTTCTGAAGTAGAGAGAAATTTAAATACATCTTAGAATACAAAGTGTTGTCCTCATTATTAATATGCCTGATTTGGGACACCATATCATACATATGATAAGGAAAAACTGGGAAAGACACAGAAAGGAAAATAAGAATAATAGTTAAGAGCAGTGTTCCCTCTAATGTTTTCCATCCATAGGGAGAATACATTTTGTTATGTGCACCAAGGCAGGTACAGATGTACACCACCAGTAGAAATACATGCTTCTAGATGTGGGTGCCCTGCTGTCCTGCCACCCAAGTGCTCAGCTTAAACGGAACACTGGGCAGGCGGTGGTTATACTAACTGTGATGAACAGAGAAAAGAACATGGTACGTGGGGCTGGTTGGAAGCGTTTTCGGTTAGAAAATGCCAGTTCACTGAAAGAGAAATACTTTGCAGAAACACATTTCAATAAAAAACGTGAAAATTGCTCATGATAAGGTCAAAATGTTTAGTTCTGACGTGTTTGGAACAGAATATTTCAGTGTTCCATTTTAAAATGACTTTTTGTTTCCATTTTCAAATGTTGTTATATAATGAATCATTTCAAAGCACGAACAGTCCAGACCAGAACAAAATGCTTTGATTTTCCTGAAACAAAATATTTTGATAAACTCAAAATGTTTTTGTTTTTTTTCAATTTTGCTTCATGGGAGATGTCAGCTTTTTGTATTTTCACTCTTTTGGATTGGATATTGTGTGGCAGTATTTTCCCACAAACAAACAAACAAACAAACAAACAAACAAACAAACAAACAAACAAACAAACAGTGCTTCCCCACTAGTTGGAGTTAAACGTTGTTTTACATAGCTGAAGAGGGGACTCGACAGATATGTAAAACTCTGTGAGTGTCGTGAACAGACGCCCACAAAACTCAACGGTAATGAAACCCAAGAGGATAAGGCATAGAATTAAGAGGACAGTGAGTATTAAAAGTCTGTGACAGAAATTGCAGCTCCAAATAGAGTATTTGCAAAATCAGAGTGGGATCCATTGATGGGGGAGGGGGGACTGCCAGGTTTAAATGCAGGATGCCTGCAGAGAGAGAACCGTTTTGTTGAGATTGTGAAAATGCCTTTTTGCCGGGTGCTAATTTCCAGGTGCGATAGAATGAACTATAACCATTGCTTGGTGAGTGTCTATGGCATCCGGTTTCTATCAGACCGGCATCCAGAAATCTGAGGGTATGTCTACATTACCACCCTAGTTCGAACTAGGGTGGTAATGTAGGCAACCGGAGTTGCAAATGAAGCCCGGGATTTGAATTTCCTGGGCTTCATTTACATAAAGCCGGGCGCCGCCATTTTTAAATGTCCGCTAGTGTGGACTCCATGCCGCGCGGCTACATGCGGCACGGACTAGGTAGTTCAGACTAGGCTTCCTATTCTGAACTACCGTTACTCCTCGTTTCACGAACTAGTCCGAACTACCTAGTCCGTGCCGCGTGTAGCCGTATGGTACGGAGTCCGCACTAGTGGACATTTAAAAATGGCGGCGCCTGGCTTTATGTAAATGAAGCCCGGGAAATTCAAATCCCGGGCTTCATTTGCAACTCCGGTTGCCTACATTACCACCCTAGTTCGAACGAGGGGGGTAGTGTAGACAGACCCTGACTGCTTTCATTGTACGTGGCAGCCAGAAAGACTGTTTGTCTTTTGATATTGATACGTAATGGCCAGGCCCGTTGATGGGGGGCAAAGCCCCAGATGCTGTAAAGTGCTGCAGGATTGCTGCACTGCACTGTCCAGAGGGTTCCGACGGCTGCGTGTGGGGGGCAGCACCCCACTCCAGGTGGCACTGAGGGACGCCTGCCCCTTGTCCTGCCCCCTCTGCCTGAGGCCCCGCCCCTTCTGGGAGCCTGGAGCCGCCTCTCTCCACCTTCCCCAGGGACCCTCCGAGGCTGCCCTGGTAATGCTGTTAATAAATGAAACATTTCTATTGATTTTACCCCCCCCCCCCCCCCAGTTCTCCTTGGCGGAGTGCTGTCAGGGCATATGGAAAATCGCAGGGTTTGGGTGAGTTCGTTTGACTTTTTTTTTTCCCAAGGTAAATTTGCACAGATCAACAGGGCATTTTCCATTTTTAAATTAAGACTGGGAAAAATCAGTCAATCCTGAGGTTTCAGCTTAAGAAAATCTCTATTGATCTCTACGAACAGATTAGGTGAGATCCAATTCACTTCCATGTACATTTTTTGACATTAAAATTATCTTGTAATAGGACCATCAATAACTACATGAAGTATTTGTCTTATAATTGTGTTCTCTATAATGATCAACCTTTAATTTTCCCTCCTGCTAAGGGGGAATCATTTTGCAGGTTCAATGCTTACATTTCAGCTGCACTTTGCAGTAAAACAGCCTATTATTCTTCGTAAATTGCCTTACAAAGCCATTAACATGAGCATCAGATATTCTGATGTAATGAGATAAAAGAAGCCGATGGGCCTAGGGAGGCAAGAGAGCATTGCTTTCTAATGTGCACTTCGATTACATGATAGGAATTTGATATTTGTCTTTCCTGTGAAGAAATTTGCTACAGGGGAGGTGAAAAGCAGGAATAATGAAATGCACTGGGGCCAGGTTGGACCTCCCTGGTCCGGCACCCTCGGGACCTATTACAGACAAAACCTGCTATCCGGCACTTAACTAGCTGGAAAACTTTAGAAACCAGCAAATTTCTGAGCTGGGAAAAAAACTTGTTTAAAAAAAAAAAAAAGAAAGAAACCGGTGCTTTAAGCCAGGCATGCAGCATGTACCTGGGGGAGGGGTGAACAGCCGCTACGGCCGCCTGACATCAGGCCACATCCGAGCCCCCGCCCCCCCCCCCCCCCACAGCTCCCAGCAGCCTGGCACCCGCACGGCTCATGGCCACTCGGCCCCCCACCTCCCCACCCTGTGCCTCCTGGCCTCCTCTCCTATAGGTCAGCCCCCCGCCGCTCCAAGCTGAGCTCATGGCTCATGGCTTCCCTGGAAGCCCAGCCCCCCCTGTGCCTCCTGGCCCTCCCCCACAGGTCAGCCCCTTCCTGGCTCCCCCCCCCCAGGCAGGCCGCCCCAGCCATCTCTGCCCCCTGGTTTCCACCCCCTCCACCAGGCCGTATCCTGCTCCCCCATGGGTCATGGCCCCCCCATCAGGCCACATCCCAGCCCCCACACCGCTCCCCCCCCCCGTAGGCCCCACACAGCTTTCCCCCCAACAGATATCTGGAATTTTTAGAAAACCGGCCCAACCTAATCCCCGGGTGTGCCGGATAACACAGGTTTTACTGTACAAGTTAATGTTAATGTCAAACATTTTACATCAGAGCGAATTGGCTCTCACATAATCTATCTGTAACGATCAATAGAGACGAGCTGGGGTTGGTCCTGCTTTGGGCAGGGGGCTGGACTCGTCCTCCTGAGCTCTCTGTCAGCCTGGGATTCTATAATTACAATAGCACTGGGCTCCTGGCATCCCCACCCTCTGCAGCACCCGACCTCTCTCATCCTGGAACCCCTGTGGTCCTTGCGGACCATGGACGTTGCCGGACCAGAGAGTTCTGGTTCATAGAGGTACAACCTGTATTGTCTGACCTAATGCTTAAGCCGTTGAGTGTTTTGACGTTGTGTCCCATGCCTGGCAGGGTCGATAGATCTACACGGACAGGAGACCGTGCGGGGCCTCCCACAGAGCTCCCGCGCCGTTAGGTGGCATTGCAACAAAAGGGTGTTAGACAATGAGAAGTGCTTGTAATCGGGCTGGCTGAGGTGAGCCCACGCGTGAGGGTTTCCACTCCGCGCACATCCCGAGCGGATGGAAATGGGCCAGCTAACCTCAGAGGCCGCACCCGGGGGAGGGCCACGGCCTGCGAATGTCTGACCAAAGACGAAGGGGGGAGGGCCACGGCCTGCGAATGTCTGACCAAAGACGAAGGGGAGAGGGCCACGGCCTGCGAATGTCTGACCAAAGACGAAGCCCCGCTGGCGGCTGGGTCCGACTGGGGTTTTATAAAGCCAGGAAGTGGAGAGCAGGAAGGGGCCTGAGGGAGGAACTTTGCACTCAGTGCCTGGATAATAATCACTGCTTAGGGGGCGAGGAGAAGACCTAGGAGGAGAGCCAGTGCCGGCCTAGAGCCTGACATGAATCCCAGAGGGGTTGAGCAGCCTCTGGGACTGGTGGAAGCACAGGCTGGTAAACCCAGAGGTGGGCCAGGAAGCAGAGGAATGAGTCAGGCAGTAGCCTCGGGAAACAGCAATAAGGTTGGAGAGCGAGAAGACCATGATGGCTAGTTCTGGGTTCCTGGGCTGAAGAGCGTCTGACATGCTGCACACTGGGATGGTGTCCCTTGTAAAGACAGTGTTAGTAAAAGCATCTTTACTGAGTCGGCCTGGCAGTGTTAGGGGTGTGTAGGTGGAGGCCCCCTTTACTAGAGGCGCCTTTGACCTTTACTGTGAGGATCCTTTGTGCTGCGATGTAGCCCTAGAGACTACAACTCCCATGATGCCTTGCAGAAAAAAAGGAGGGAAACTGTTGCTCTCTTCCAGGCAGTGCAGGGAGAGCGGGGGAGGGCTGCAATGTAGAGAGAGGAGCCAGATGGCTGGGGTGGAGCCTTTCCCAGTGCAGGAGCTGCTGCCTGAGAGCCCGCGGGGGCTGGATGCTAGCAGGCTGCTTCAGGGGCTGGTGCTGACTGTCCCTGGAGGGGAGGGGCCCTGGCTGTGCCTGTGGCTGGAAGGAGCCTGCATAGAGGCATCTGCGAGTGACCGTGGTGGTTTGGGAAGTGCTGCCTGGCACGGAGCACAGACGCCAGACTGACTCTGGGTCCGGAGAGAGGCCGAGTGTTCTGCCCAGGGAGCCAGAGCTGCCGGAATTGGGGGGGGGGCTGCTCCCGGGGCAGAGGGATTGCGCCGTTGTTGTGGCCTGGACTGGCTCACACCCGACCTGCCTGGTGCTGTCTCCACTCCCGCTACAGACCTGCAAGCGCGCCCAGGCCAGCCCGTGTCTGGGGCTCTGAATCCAGAGGAGGGCCCCGCCCTGGGCTGGGGAAATGGGGGCAGGGTTAATGCCCGTTGGACGAGTTTCCTTTCTTGCTGTGTCTTGGCTAATTGATGTTATTCAATTTTAGCCTGTTACACACTTGCTTTAAGTGGTTCAGTAAAGGTGCGTTAAGTCTCATTTAATCAATGAGATGCCTGTTATTTATCATCGTTGTTTTGGAGTTAGCACCAGATTATTACTGGAATGAGTTGATTCCTGGCAGCTCCCAAGTGTGTACCGGGGCGGCCAGTGGGAGGCTCCGCCATTGTATATTCCTTTTGGAGCAAGGAACTGCAGTAAGGGGGGTGGAGACTACACCCCAACTATACAATACCACCCCGGGGGTACTCAGGATCTCCTTGAATGTTAAGAACATCAGGCACACAGGTGAGCGTGACCCGCTCCTGAGTAATCCAGGGAGGGGAGAGCGGGTTACCTAGGTATACCTTGATTTCATATTACATACACACGGTGCTTTTTTTGTGACAGTACTGCCCGGTACACAGTCAGAGCTTACCTGAAAAGAATGGAGCATACCGGCACCTCTGTAATGAAAATGGCCTACAGTCAGCTGGGCTGCATGTCTTAAAGGGGCTGTGTCTCTTAAAAGGGCAATGCCTGCCCCACCGCTTTTTTTTTTCTCAACAACTTTTCCTCTGGAGTATCGACACTACTTTTTTTTTAAACAAAAAAGCACTGCATACACAAATGCCTGCAAGAATATTTCCACTGATAATAAATCAATATTTGCACAACAAATGAAGTATGGTAAATAGGCCAAATAAGAAAATTGCTGTTTGAGAATGTATTGGATCAGGAGCAGGGAACCTTTTTTGAGTCGGGAGCCACTGAGCCACAGAAAAATCAGTCGGGGGCTGCATACAAGTGAGAAGCCCCTGACAGAGAAGGAGAAAGACCCTCCCCACATGCCCCTCGCACACCAGAGTCTAGAAGCGCCCAGGCTAGTAGATTTGGTGAGCTTCAGCTCTACGGATAGGTAGCAGGAATGCCAGAGTGGGCTCCCCAATGCTGAGCTCTTGGGGCCCGATCCAGGGAAGCTGGGGGCCAGATGTGGCCCCCAGGCCTGAGTTTCCTCACCCCTGTATGAGTGTGTGTGTGGAGGGGGGAGGGGGGATTAAAGGCTATTTAGTTTATTTTTTGACATGTGATGGTGACAAATTCTATTCTGGCAGTTAGAGAGCTTTCCCTGTTTGAATTTCATTTCTGGCAATCATTCAATACTTCTGACTCTCCGCATTATCAGTCCTGCCACATAATTTCCCACTACTGTAAATACTTGAATAAACAGAAAAAACTGCCTAACCCCTATCGTTTGCCCATCTGGGGAGATTTAGATAAAAATTAGGGCATTATTAAAATATTCGTATCCATCAATTATAAAAATAATTTGATTCTGGCAAGCCTAGTAATAACATATATCTCCGCTTTCAATCCGTAAAATATCTGTCAGGCTTGGAAGGTTTGACTTTGAAGCGCAATCTAATAAAAGAGCGTGAGGAAAGGCAGTTCACTTTATTAATATTTTGTCATCTGCTCCGCTAAACGTTTAAAGATCATGATCTCCTGCAAAGTTTTGCTGAAGAATCTGAGCTGCCATTTTATCTTAATCAGACATCGAGAGAGAAGGGCGCCACAGTGGAGCTGGCTGACTTCATCCTTTGGTAGATAAATCCTTTGTGCCAAAAAATACATTTTTCAGTTAGGTGAAATTTTTCTTGCCAGTGGGTGAGTTTCAGATTTTTTTCCCCAGTTGTTTTTCAACGGCTTAAAAAAATAACCCTTAAAAAAAAAACATTATCCAATGAAGTGAAAACTGGCAACCAATGCAAATCACCATCAGCACCAATACAACACCCTCCCCAATGTTTTGTATAACCTGTAGCACATAGGGGGAGCCTGAGACAGAGGCCTACAAGAAGGGGCCTCGTGTAAAGTTTACGACCTAAACAAAAGAGAGGTCCTGATGATATAAAGCAAAGGATGCAAGAGACAGGCTCTCCGAAAAAGTCCAACCCTGTTACAAAGCAGATGTCTGCTTGCTGATTCACTGTCCAGAACTTGACAAGAACCGAGACAGCGTTGGGAAAACACAAGCATTCCTAGACACGAAATATTCATGTAAACACATTCCAGAAAGGTAGTGCCATGACTCCCCAATACCAAGCTATGTTGTCAGCACACTCTGGCCATGCCTACACTAGGAAACTATTTCAAAATCAGTACATTTGACTGAACTCCCGATTTTAACAAAATCGACCTAGTGCGTCCACACTATGGGGAAGCCTCGAAAATGGTCGAGGCGGGCTCTGTTAATGTGGACGTGCTACCTCAGACTTAGAACCCTGGCAGCACTAGGGAGGAGTTAGTTCAAATGACTCTGGGGAAGAGTTATTTCGAAATCGTGGCACTGCCGTGTCCACGCTACCGCTATTTCAAAATAACTATTTTGGAATTAGTGTTACGCCAGATGAAAAGCAGGAGGACACATTTCGAATTCCACGGCCCATTATTTTGACATAATGGGCTTGGTAGTGTGGCCACTCCACTTATAAATTCAACCTGGGTGGGTGTTATTTCAAAATAACTCCCTAGTGTAGTCCAGGGCTCCCTGAATATGATGCAGCATCCACGATGTTCAAGGTAAAAGGTGGTAACTAAACATGTTGGGAAAATATGTAGCTAGCGGGAATCAGTGCGTGTGCTTTTAGACAATAATGGATTGCTCTGTGATATCGAATACAAGCACATCCCTTTTAATGAATGACCATATATACGCACAATTCCTTAAGACTAACTTCTTGATCTGGATTTATTCACAACATTATTTACAAAGTGAAATTAAAAATGCAAATTTGGTCAAGTACCAATAGCCGGCTGCATACAAGTGGGGATTTCATTCAATGGTTGTCAGTATTATGACATTATCATAAAACTGCTGCAAAAGTGATGCATGAACTTCTGTAAATAAATAAAAGCGTACAAAAGAATGTCTTTTGGTCAGCTGTGGGGAGAGATGACTGCTGAGAAATATGTTCGTTCTGCTGTGATAGCACCATAATTTCTGGATTTATTGTAAAGGAGGTTGTTATACTTAAGAAACTGACAAAGATGAATTATGCTATTTATGGTTCTGAGAAGAGAAATGCTCTCAGTAGCTTTAATCAGGCAGCCACATACTTAATTTTTACAATTAAAATTACTTCATTGACAGAGAGTGGGTTTTTTTCATCTGTTAATAATTGTAAGCAGGGGCTGAACTGCTGCTTGCTGTCAGCCAGCTGAAAGGAGGGGTGGGTGTGCCCACTACAGTTGTTTAGCTCTACAAGGTTGTTAACTGTTAACTGTTGACATGTAAATACTGCTCAGGAGAGAATCCAAGGTGTGGCTATGTAAATCCCATTCAGCCAGGGCTGATGGAGGGTCAGTGTTGGAATGGAATGTGGAGAATTGTATATAATTTGGGACTGTTGTGGGGGTCACTAATCATGCTACCCCTAAATGTGGGAACTGTCAAACATGCCACCAGTGCTTGCAGGAGAGACACCACCATCATGGTAAGAGGTCTCGGAAGAACAAGCCTCCCCCCTTCCAGAGTTGAGTGAACAGAGCTGGGGGAAAGGGTTAAAGGACTTGAGTCAGCCTGCTTCACACCTACCAGGTGTGAGCTATAAGACTGGCCCAGCCTGCACCTTTCCCCCTTTGTTTTAAGGACAGACCTAAAGCAGACTCCCTGAGGAGTCTTTTTGTTTGCTAGTCCAGTGAAAGCTGGATTCATTTGAGAGCTGAAATCACTGGTTTGGCTGAGAGTTGAAATCACTAAGCTGAAATCACTGGTTTGGCTGACAGCCAGACCTACTGCAGCCAGTAGAGTGGCAGCAGGCAAGGAGCGGCGACTAGCGGCATAGCGTGGAGTGGCGGCAGGTGAGGAGCGGCCATCAGCGGCGTGGCGTGGAGCGGCGGCAGGCGAGGAGCGGCCATTAGCAGCGTGGCGTGGAGCGGCGGCAGGCGAGGAGCGGCCATTAGCGGCGTGGCATGGAGCGGTGGCAGGTGAGGAGCGGCGACCAGTGGCGTGGCGTGGAGCGGCAGCAGGCGAGAAGCGGCGACAGGTGCCCAGCGGAGCGTCCAGAGGTGTGGGACGAGACAGCTGGTGAAGCGTAGCGGAGTTTCGTATAAGGTGCCCCCTACCTATCTCCCCACCCCCATTTCTACCCAGGTTGGGAGGTGAAACCCTGTGGGTGAACTTTGGGACTCTGGGTGGCACAGAGACTTGTGGGGACAGAGACTTTTGGGGAGTCGGTGGACTTCGAGCGAATCTTGGCCGGGGTGGGGGCTCATGTTTGGGTTATGAACTCTGTTTGTGGTGTCTTCCCCCAAGCGAATGCCGTATCAATTCTTCCTCTGTTTCATTAAATGTTCTTTTCCTACACTCAGACTCAGTGCTTGCGAGTGGGGAAGCATTGCCTCTCAGAGGCGCCCAGGGGTGCGTGAATTTCCCAGATCACTGGGTGGGGGCTCGAGCCGGTTCTTTGTGAGATTGACCCCAAGATATTGAACCCAGCCCTGGTTCCTGTCAGGCCTATCCGGCAGAAGGGCTACATTTTGGGGGCTCGTCCGGGATTTACTGGGTCAGTACCCCTCGCAAGCACATGTTGAGTGAGTTGCTGTTGTGGGAAATAATTGTGATTTGTATTTGAGGGCATTACTGTTTGTATCATGGCTTGTCTGTCAGGTTTGTTGGGCCCTGGCCCAGAAGCCTCTAGCTCAGAGGCAGCAACCTCAGCAGATGATTGGGCAAAAGCCCTGGGGCAAATCTTGGAGAAATGTGTGCTATCCCATGCTATGGCAAGTTCCTATTGTAAGTTAAGATTATTCCCTGGGGAAGAGGAGTTTGAACCCTGGCTGGAACACACCACTGAAATGCTAGAGCATTGGGCTGTGCCAGACAGAGAAAAACGAAGATGTTTAGTAGACAGTCTCCGGGGCCCAGCTTTAGATGTGATTCGCACCTTGAAGCTCACTAACCCTGAGGTCAGTGTAAAGGACTGCCTAGAGGCCCTCACACACACCTTTGGGAGCATGGAGGGTCCTGAAGACAGTTTTTGTAACTTTCTCAATGCTAAGCAGCACCGAGGAGAGAAGCTCTCAGCCTATGTACAGAGGTTGGAGAAGTTACTGCAGAGAGCTGTCATTAGGGGAGCCGTGACTGCTGAGCAGATGGACCAGACCAGATTGGCTCAAATTGTAAGAGGAACTCCATATTACAGCCCGATTCTACTACACCTCCGGCTAAGAGAACGACTGGAACACCCCCCTGCGTACTCCCAACTGATAAAGGAGGTCAGAGAGGAGGAAGAAAGGCAGGCTACCAGTGGGCTTTGGGAGGCCCAGAGGCCTAAGCCAACCAGCGCTGCACCCCGACAAACAGCCGGTGTGCTCATGGTGAACACCAGAGGAGACATTGCCCAGCAAGTTCAGGTCCTGACAGAACGGATTGCTGAGTTGCAGAGAGCCATTGACCAAGCGCGGATTTGCAGGGATGAGGAACCTCAGGCTGTGTTGATGGATAAGTCAGCGCCTGGAGCTGCCATCCCACCCAGCCAAAAGAGGAGAGGTTCATTCTTCTGCTACCGGTGTGGTCAAGATGGGCACAGGGCTGCACATTGCCCAAATGAGGAAAACCCCAGTTTAGTTTATGGAAAGCTGAGAATCAGTCATGAGACGGTCGGGGGACAGGGACCACCCAGGCCCCCAGGATTTGACGGATTCCCCAGAAAAGACCACTCAGCTAGGATCCCTTCAGGACTGATAGGGCCTCGAGCAGAGGTCACTGTAAGGATTGAAGGGGTGGAGTGCAAAGCAGTGCTTGATACCGGATCTCAGGTGACAATTATATTCCAGTCATTCTACCAACAGGTGCTCAGGCACCTGCCTATCCAGCCATTGACTGGCCTTGGCCTGTGTGGTCTCAGCATGAACGAATATCCCTACAAAGGGTATGTCATAGTGCATTTGGAATTCCCTGAGGAGGTGGCAGGGGTAAGAGAAGAGGTGGACACAGTAGCCTTGATATGCCCTGACCCTAAAGGGGTCCCTGATGTGTCAGTACTGATAGGGACCAACTCCCGTCTCTTCAAGGTGCTCGCAGAATACTGCAGACGACGGGCTGGGGACCAATATCTGGATACCCTGATGATCCATACCCTTTGTGCTGAAGCCTATAGGAAGATTGAAGATGCTAAACAGGAGATGTCTGAGCTACCAATGGGTACTCTAAGGTATGCAGGCGCAAACCCTTTAGTAGTGCCTGCAAGGACAGAGCAGGAAGTGCTCGTCATGAGCACCTGGCTGAAAGGCAATAAACGAGTGTTCGCCATGGTAGAACAACCAACTGAGGGAGAGCTTCCTGATGGGGTCCTGGTCCCCTGTGGAGTTATAACTTTACCAGCAGCATCCCAGGACACAGTCACAGTACTGATTGCGAATGAAACAAGTCGTGATATTATTGTGAATCAAGGGCAAAAGATAGCAGATCTTTTCGAGACTGAATCGATTGTGAGTCCCCAGTGTGAACCGCACGTTCAGACTATAGATCCATCAAGGTTTGACTTTGGAGATTCACCCTTGGACGAAGAGTGGAAGGATCGCCTGAGGAAGAAGCTCTCTGAAAGACCCAAGGTATTCTCACTGCATGAGTGGGATGTGGGGTGTGCCAAAGGGGTTGAGCATAACATCAGACTACATGATCCCCGACCTTTCAGGGAGAGATCTAGAAAAATTGCACTTTCAGAGATGGATGATGTGCGACATCACCTTCAGGAACTGGCTGCAACTGGCATCATTTCCGAGTCCCACAGCCCCTATGCTTCACCCATTGTGGTAGTCCGAAAAAAGAATGGGAAAATTCGGATGTGTATTGACTACCGCACCCTGAACCGCCGTACTGTGGTTGACCAGTACACAATGCCCCGAGTAGAAGATGCATTAGATTGTTTATTGGGAAGCCAGTGGTTCTCAGTATTGGATCTTCGAAGTGGATACTACCAGATCCCCTTGGGAGCAGAGGACAAGGAGAAGACCGCCTTCATCTGCCCATTGGGGTTTTATCAGTTTGAACGCATGCCTCAAGGGATCTCTGGGGCCCCCGCCACATTCCAGCGCCTCATGGAGAAAGTTGTAGGGGATATGAACTTACTGCAAGTCTTGGTCTATTTGGATGATCTGATTGTATTTGGAAGGACCTTGGAAGACCATGAAGAGAGACTTCTTAAAGTACTTGACAGGTTGGAGGCCCATGGGCTGAAACTTTCCATTGATAAGTGTCAATTCTGCCGAACATCAGTGAAGTATGTTGGTCATATTGTGTCCCAAGAAGGTGTGAGTACCGATCCGGATAAAGTAGAAGCACTCACTACCTGGCCGCGCCCCAGAAACTACAGAGAGCTTAAGACTTTCCTTGGATTTAGTGGCTACTATCGGAGGTTTGTGAAGAATTATGCCACCATTGTAAAGCCTCTGAATGATCTTACCAGGGGATACCCGGCCATCAAGAGGAAAGCTAAGACCAAGAATAAGGGGAGATCCCCACGACCTCCCGATCCAAGACAATATGGCCCCCTAGAGCCTTTTGGACCACGATGGGAGGAGGGATGTGAAAGGGCTTTCCGAGAGATCATTAGCTGTCTAACTCATGCTCCAGTCTTAGTTTTTGCTGACCCAAACAAGCCATTCCTCCTACATACAGACGCCAGTTTGGATGGTTTGGGAGCAGTCTTGTACCAAGATGTGAACGGCAACCGTAAACCTGTGGCCTTTGCCAGCCGAGGGCTGTCTGACAGTGAAAGTCGTTACCCCATCCACAAGTTGGAGTTCCTGGCCTTGAAGTGGGCCATCACTGAGAAATTTCGGGACTATTTGTACGGTGCTAATTTCCAGGTATGGACAGACAACAACCCACTGACTTATGTACTGACAAGTGCTAAGCTGGATGCTACTGGACAACGATGGGTGGCCGCCCTGGCCAGCTATGAGTTCAGCATACAGTACCGATCAGGGAGAAACAATGTAGATGCAGATGCGTTGTCTCGGCGTCCACAGCCAACAGAAATTGGTGAGATTCCTGTAGACGGAGTGAGAGCTATCTGCAACGGTAGTTATCAGAAATCCAAGGCACATGAGAGTCCTCATGGGTGTGTTGCAGAAACACTGGGCCTACCCCCTGAGAGTGTACCCTCTGTCTCCGTGAACTACATTATGTTGGACCAGTCCCCCTTGCCCAGGCTCAATGCTTCTGACTGGCAGAGAGCACAGCTGCAAGATGTCGACATCCGTAACACACTACTTGCAAAAAGAGAAGGGAAAAGCCCTAGTGCAGTTGCCACATCCACCCCTGAGGGTAAGCTACTGTTGCGGGAGTGGTGCAAACTGGAACTAATACAGGGGGTGCTGCACCGGATCACCGTAGATCCTTTGCAAAATCGACGAACGCAACTAGTGCTACCAAAAGAGTACAGAGCCTTGGCCATGAGAGCCCTGCATGATGATTTTGGGCATTTGGGAATGGAGAAAACCCTGGAACTTATCCGTAGTAGGTTTTACTGGCCCCGAATGGCTGAAGATGTACGGAAAAAATGTGAGACCTGCGCCCGATGTGTTCATAGGAAAACTCTGCCTACCAGAGCTGCTTATCTGGAGAATATCACCACCAGCAGGCCTTTGGAGCTGGTGTGTATCGATTTCTTGTCTTTAGAAGTGGACAGGAAAAATATGGGGAACATTTTAGTAGTGACTGACCATTATACCCGATATGCACAGGCATATCCCACACGTGACCAGCGAGCCACTACTGTGGCACGAGTTTTGTGGGAAAGATATTTTTCAGTGTATGGTCTCCCAACTCGGATACATTCTGACCAGGGGAGGGACTTTGAGAGTCACCTCTTGAAGGAGGTGCTACGATTGTCCGGAGTTAAGAAGTCCAGAACAACACCTTACCACCCCCAAGGTGACCCTCAGCCTGAGCGGTTCAATCGGACTCTACTAAATATGCTGGGGACTTTACGCCCAGACCAGAAAGCATCCTGGAGCCAGCATGTCGCATTTTTGGTGCATGCCTACAATGCTACAAGAAATGATGCTATAGGGGTCACCCCATTCTTCATGATGTTTGGACGAGAGCCGATGCTGCCTATAGACATATGCTTTGGAGTATCAGGAGATGGCGAGAGTTATGAGACACACTTGCAATATGTCTCCCGATTACGAGAAAAACTGCAGAATGCCTATCGCTTGGCTACTGCAGCTGCCCGGAAAAATGCAGACCGTAATAAACACCGATATGATGCGCGAGTGCGCCCGCAAGAGCTCCAACCTGGCGACAGAGTTCTGCTACGAAATATGGGTATTGCTGGCAAACACAAGATTGCCGACAGATGGAAGGCAATGCCTTACCGGGGGATGGAAAAACTTAGAGATCTACCGGTCTACAAGATTAAACCAGAAACTGGGCCAGGGCAAGTAAAAACAGTACATCGGAACCTTCTGCTGCCTGTGGGAGAATTGGTAGGCGCTCCTTACGAAATGGACCATGACATGGGGCCTCAGCGAAAAAGAAGTGTCCGGCCAAGTCAACCACCCATCATGTGTGGTGAGTCCTGTGAAGCTAATCTGCCTCTACCCAGCACCTTTGAGAGTGAATCTGAAGAGGAAGATGATCCCATTGAGTATACTGGGATGCAGACCAGATTCCGGACTCCATCAATGAGACATGGAGAGAGCTCCACTTCTTTGGCTCTGAATCCTATGGCTGAGGCATTTAGGCCTGTGGAAGGAGGTTCGGTGTACTCACCTAGACAAACCTCGGAGGATGAGTTTGTCCCATCTACATCTTCAGAACTTCTGGGAGAGAAACAGGCTTGTGATGACACACCTGTGTCAGTGGACAGAGAGTATGTTCCAGGGGAAGGTGTCCCCAGTGCCCTGGACATCCCAGCATCTCAACAAGAGGTGCAACGGCATGTATCTGAAGAGAGGGTACCTACACATAACCCCTTGTCAGCCCTACCCCCAGAAGAAGTCCCCACAGTTCCTGCTGTGCCTGTGCTCGATAGGCGTGACAGGGTTATAAAACCAGTGAACAGGCTAACTTACAATGCACCAGGAGTGGTTAGTGAGGATGTGATACACCTGGCACACAGGCTGGTAGAGGCCATAGTGGGGTTCCTTAGACCCTTTGAAGAGAACTCACGTTGCTGGTATAATCAGGAACATATTTTGCCGGGACGGCAAATTTTTGACTGGGGGGAGGATGTAAGCAGGGGCTGAACTGCTGCTTGCTGTCAGCCAGCTGAAAGGAGGGGTGGGTGTGCCCACTACAGTTGTTTAGCTCTACAAGGTTGTTAACTGTTAACTGTTGACATGTAAATACTGCTCAGGAGAGAATCCAAGGTGTGGCTATGTAAATCCCATTCAGCCAGGGCTGATGGAGGGTCAGTGTTGGAATGGAATGTGGAGAATTGTATATAATTTGGGACTGTTGTGGGGGTCACTAATCATGCTACCCCTAAATGTGGGAACTGTCAAACATGCCACCAGTGCTTGCAGGAGAGACACCACCATCATGGTAAGAGGTCTCGGAAGAACAAGCCTCCCCCCTTCCAGAGTTGAGTGAACAGAGCTGGGGGAAAGGGTTAAAGGACTTGAGTCAGCCTGCTTCACACCTACCAGGTGTGAGCTATAAGACTGGCCCAGCCTGCACCTTTCCCCCTTTGTTTTAAGGACAGACCTAAAGCAGACTCCCTGAGGAGTCTTTTTGTTTGCTAGTCCAGTGAAAGCTGGATTCATTTGAGAGCTGAAATCACTGGTTTGGCTGAGAGTTGAAATCACTAAGCTGAAATCACTGGTTTGGCTGACAGCCAGACCTACTGCAGCCAGTAGAGTGGCAGCAGGCAAGGAGCGGCGACTAGCGGCATAGCGTGGAGTGGCGGCAGGTGAGGAGCGGCCATCAGCGGCGTGGCGTGGAGCGGCGGCAGGCGAGGAGCGGCCATTAGCAGCGTGGCGTGGAGCGGCGGCAGGCGAGGAGCGGCCATTAGCGGCGTGGCATGGAGCGGTGGCAGGTGAGGAGCGGCGACCAGTGGCGTGGCGTGGAGCGGCAGCAGGCGAGAAGCGGCGACAGGTGCCCAGCGGAGCGTCCAGAGGTGTGGGACGAGACAGCTGGTGAAGCGTAGCGGAGTTTCGTATAAGGTGCCCCCTACCTATCTCCCCACCCCCATTTCTACCCAGGTTGGGAGGTGAAACCCTGTGGGTGAACTTTGGGACTCTGGGTGGCACAGAGACTTGTGGGGACAGAGACTTTTGGGGAGTCGGTGGACTTCGAGCGAATCTTGGCCGGGGTGGGGGCTCATGTTTGGGTTATGAACTCTGTTTGTGGTGTCTTCCCCCAAGCGAATGCCGTATCAATTCTTCCTCTGTTTCATTAAATGTTCTTTTCCTACACTCAGACTCAGTGCTTGCGAGTGGGGAAGCATTGCCTCTCAGAGGCGCCCAGGGGTGCGTGAATTTCCCAGATCACTGGGTGGGGGCTCGAGCCGGTTCTTTGTGAGATTGACCCCAAGATATTGAACCCAGCCCTGGTTCCTGTCAGGCCTATCCGGCAGAAGGGCTACATAATTACTGTGTCAAAAAATGCGGTGGGCATTTTGTGGGCCATCCAGTTAAGATAGAACGCTCCTAGTTCCAAGAAAATGACAAATTAGACAGAGATAAGGCAGTTACCTGATTTGTATAGGTCAAGTGTTTATGTTGACAAAGTGCGTGAAGTAATACCTTGGGGTATGTCTACACTGCCACCGTAGTTTGAACTAGGGTGGCTAATGTAGGCAATCGAAGTTGCAAATGAATCCCGGGATTTAAATATCCCGGGCTTCATTTGCATCTTGCCAGGCGCCACCATTTTTAAATCCCCGTTAGTGCGGACTCCGTGCCCGCGGCTACACGCAGCACGGAGTAGGTAGTCCGACACACTTCTTCAAGTCTGGGGAACATACTCAGAGCATCATGGATGGAACAGATTGTTTAGCATAAGGAGGCCATACATGTTTCAGGGGACCATTCAAGGTGAGGTGGCCTGTTAACACCCCTCTAGTTATGGGGGAATAACTAGGGAGGGGAGGCGAAGGGTGTTATAATAAGCCATAAATCCAGTGTCTCTCTTCAGCTCATGACATTGAGTGTGTGGCAAAGTTATGAATTTGAGCCCCCGTGTTTGTCCTTTGATGGTGTTACATAGGCTTCCTTTAGGGTGAGGACTGAAAGGAGAGACAGAGAATGGTCACTTTGTGTAAAGTCTTTACCTACAGGTGAGCTGGAGTTGGTCTTTCATCATTTTTTGGAGTGAGTTCATTCTAGCGTGTTGTGATTGCCTGGTTTCGCCCATGTTGTTGTTGTTGGGGCATTTATTGTGCTGCGTGATACGCACCACACATTGGCTATGTCTACACTGCCCGCAGAGAGTATACTAATGAAGCACTCGTTAGCATTTGTCATGCTGTCATTAGCATATACGCTGTCCGAGGCTTTTTGTGCAAAAACAAGCAGTGTAGATGGATCCGTTTTGCATAAAATCTCCCTTTTGCTCAAGATCTGTATACCTCCTTTTTTGAGGCATAGGGATGGGATTGCGTAGGACCCATGGATCACGAAAGGTGTGTTGTGGGCGGTGTGGATCATTGTAGCCATGGAGACATATTTGCAGGTTTTACATCTATTGTTCTGATATGAGTGGGTCTGTCCTGGTCTGAGGGGAGTTGGCTTCTGATTATGAGGTTGGGGAGGGGTGGGGAGGGTGTTGTTTGAAGGCTGTAAGTGGAAATTCAGGAAGATAAACTTGAGAAAGCTGACTGGGTTGCTGGATGTTACAGAACAACTAAGGAAAACAAATTAAAACACAGAGAAAAGTCTCTGGGCACAACGCAAGATGGTAAATGGGGAGGGGAGGGAGGGATTCACACAGAGCAGTTCAAACCAAACCACAAAATAAAGAAAAATTACTCTGAGCGCGACTACATTCACTTCCTTTCTTCCTTCCTTCCAGTTTTCCTTCTGTTCAGTCCACTCCCATGCCCCAGATTCCTTGGAGACATGATAGTCCTGCCTGGCTTTAAATCATTGTGTGTGTCAACTCCTGGTTTTTCTCTCCCACACAAAGAAAGCAGGCAAAGAATCTATATCCAATTCAAAATTCATCCCTCTATTTCGATTGGCTCTCCCGGCCCCCCGGCCAACGCTTTTGCTAGCTACCTGAGTTTAACCCCTTAGTCACCGGATGCTGGTCAGCACTCCCCTGTCCATTACAGGGGTCATCTTAGAGTCATAGAATCATAGGGTTGGAAGCGACCAGGAAGAAGCATGTGGTTTAACTGGGAATTGTGTTCACTGCATTGGTACAAAATGAAAACGTGAACAATGTTTAATGTTTTCTGCATGATTTCTACTCCTCTCAGAGGGTATGTCTACACTACAAAGTTAATTTGAACTAAGCTAATTCGAACTAACGCATCTAGAACTAAAAACTAGTTCGAATTAGCGTTTTGCTAATTCGAACTAGCGCGTCCACATTAAGTGGACCCTGAACCGGGGTTAAGGATGGCCGGAAGCAGTGCCGGCAGGGCATCAGATGAGGACTTAGAGCGTGTAGCTGCTGCCTCAGGCTAGCCGAGGGCTGTGCTTAAAGGGACCCAACCCCCACCCCGGACAGACAGTCCTCAGGGGTGCCCCACTTGCAAAGCAGTCCTGGCTTGGAGTGCCCTGAGTGCCCACACTGGGCACATCACAGCACTCGGCCATCAGCCCGGCTGCACTTGCCACAGGCTGCCATCTGGGGAGAGGAGGCAATTGGGGGGGCTGCAGGAGAGCTTCCACCCCCAGAAGCCCGCAGAGCCAGCCCAGTCCTCCCCATCGGGGGCTCGTGCCCCATTCCTCCCTCACCTCCTTCCACTTACCCTTCCCTAGCCCCCCTTCCTGATGTACAAAGTAAAGAAAACGTGTGGTCAAAAATAGAAACTCTCTTTATTGAACAAAACTGGGGGAGACTGGGAAAAGGAGGTGGTAGAGGGGAAGAGAGAGGGTGGGAGAGGGGAGGGTAACTAAAATGATCAGAGGTTTGGAAGAGGTCCCATATGAAGAGAGGCTAAAGAGACTGGGACTTTTCAGTTTAGAAAAGAGGAGACTGAGGGGGGATAGGATCGAGGTCTATAAAAGCAAGAGTGGTGTGGAGAGGGTGCATCAAGAAAAGTTCTTCATTAGTTCCCATAATAGAAGGACTGGAGGACACCAAAGGAAAGGAATGGGTAGCAGGCTTCAAACTAGTAACAGAAAGTTGTTCTTCACAAAGCAAAGAGTCAACCTGTGGAACTCCTTGCTGCAGGAGGCTGTGAAGGCTACAACTAGAACAGAGTTTAAAGAGAAGTGAGATAAAGTCATGGAGGTTGGGTCCATAGAGTGGTATTAGCCAGGGGATAGGAGAGGTGTCCCTGCCCAAAGTTTGTGGAAGGCTGGAGATGGATGGCAAGAGACAAATGGCTTGGTCACTGTCTTTGGTCCATCCCCTCCAGGGTCCCTAGGGTTGGCCGCTGTCGGCAGACAGGCTACTGGGCTAGATGGACCTTTGGTCTGACCCAGGACGGCCATTGTAAGCTCAGGGCTCAGGGTCGGGGGTCTCAGTGGACCACCTTGATTTTCATGCACACCTGCTCCTGGGTGGCCAGGCTGGCAGCTCTCCTGCCCTAGATGGCCACTTTCCTGTGCCTAGTGTGGAGGTCGTGGACGAGGTCCACGATGTCCGCACTAGCCCAGGCGGGTGCCCGCCTCTTGCGGTCCCGGGCAAGCTCCCGGGAGCCGCCAGCCTGGTCCCGGGAAGAGGGGGAGGGCTGGGGGGCATCGGGTGGCTGGCTCGAGCCGTGCCAGGTGCAGGGTCTGCTGGCTGGGTGCTGGCAGGCTTGCACCTGGCACGGGCACCGTAGCCAGCCCGTGCCCCTTTAAGGGCTCCGGGGCCAGGAGGGGGGCAATAGAGTTTCCCTGGTGTTGGCCAGAGTGGCCACCAGGGAAAACTGGGGAGGGCTAGCCTACCACTAGTTCGAATTAAGGGGCTACACACCCTTTAATTCGAACTAGTAAGTTCGAACTAGGCTTAGTCCTCATGGAATGAGGTTTACCTTGTTCGAACTAAGCACTCCGCTAGTTCGAATTAAGTTCGAACTAGCGGAGCGCTAGTGTAGCGCCTATGAAAGTTAGTTCGAACTAACATCCGTTAGTTCGAATTAACTTTGTAGTGTAGACATACCCTAAGAGAACATTTCAGCAGCATCATTGCTTTTGGTGTGGCCTTGCATGGGGCAGTTCTCTAGCATCTTGCTTGACAATTACTCATGTTCAGTGAAGGGTAGCGATGCTTCGGGGACAAATGCCACATGTTTGGCATTGCAACCAGATGTGAAATCATTTCCATGCCAGCAAACCTCATGTGTGCAGCAGAGTTATTTGAATGAGGCGCATCTATGCAGTATGGGCCAATTTAATATTATAAAGTCGATTTGCATAATTCCCATGGATTGTTTTTACTTTGTCAAGTCAGGCACAGTAGTTCAGAGGTGAGCCAGGAGGTTGGTTTCTCACCAGTGGAGTTGCTTAGGGTGGTGGGACCTGATCCCTTCTTCTTATGTCATGAGCTTCTGGGGGGGAATGTACTTCATGTTGTTTTGGAGGCTCAGTAGCTCACACATGACCCTGACTTCCTTTGCCACCCTGATGCTCCCACTCCCCCAGTTTGGGGTCTCGTATGGACAGAAGGGCTCTGCTGAGATCTGGCTGGCAGAGGTCAGAAACAGTTAGATGGTTAAAGCTGAGCCACAGTGGCCTTCATGATCCACTAAGGGGGCTCCAGCCCCCTACTATTTTTAGTGACCTCCACTGGCTTCTCTCCAATGTGTCCACATCCTTTCTATAATGGAGGGGGCTATAGTTGGACGCAATACTCCAGATGTGGCCTCACCAGTGCCGAATAAAGGGGAATGATCACTTCCCTAGATCTGCTGGCAATGCGCCTCCTAATGCAAACTAATATTCCATTCGCCTTCTTGGCTGCAAGCACACACGGTTGACTCATATTTAGCTGCTCATCCGCTGTAATCCCCAGGTCCTTTTCTGCAGAACTGCTGCCTCACCAGTCGGACCCCAGCCTGTACCAATGCTTGGGATTCTTCCGTCCCATGTGCAGGACTCTGCACTTGTCCTTGTTGAACCTCATCAGATTTTTTTTGGCCCAATCTTCCAATTTGTCTAGGTCTCTCTGGACCCTATCCCTGTCCTCCAATGTATCTACCACTCTCCCTAGCTTAGTGTCATCTGCAAACTTGCTGAAGGTGCAATTCATCCAGGTCATTAATAAAGATGTTGAACAAAACCAGCCCCAGAATGAACCCATGGGGAACTCCACTTGACATCGACCACCAACCAGACATTGAGCCGTTGATCCCTACCCGTAGAGCCCGGTGATCTAGCCAGATTTCTATCCATCTTACAGTCCATTTATCCAATCCATACTTCCTTAACTTTCTGGCAAGAATACTGTGGGAGACTGTATCAAAAGCTTTGCTAAAGTCAAGATATATATGACATCCACCACCTTCCCCATATCCACAGAGCCAGTTACCTCATCATAGAAGGCAATACGATTGGTCAGGCATGACTTGCCCTTGCTGAATCGATGTTGAGTATTCCCAATCACTTTCTCCTCTTCCAAGTACTTCAAAATGGATTCCTTGAGGATCCCCTCCATGATTTTCCAGGGACTGAGGTGAGGCTGATTGGTCTGTAGTTCCCTGGATTGTCCTTCTTCCCTTTTTAAAAGATGGGCACTGCATTTGTCTTTTTCCAATCATCTGGGTCCTTTCCCGATCATCACGAGTTTTCAAAGATAATGGCCAAAGGCTCTGTAATCACATTGGCCATCTCCCTCAGCCCCTATCATTGAGATGATATTGAAGCAAAGTGTCTACAGAAAGTATGGCCTGTACCTTATGATGGGCCTTGAGCAAGGACAGTTGGAATAACTCTAAATCCGTGATAAGGATGGGCCCTGATTTTCTTGAGTAAACTTTGCCCTGCGATTTCTCTGTCCGTGAGATCAAAGTCATATAAGACCCAGGTACAAGGATAGAGTGGGCTGCCCAGGAAAGGGAGATGAATGGTGACTAATCCTTAATGGCCATATGAAAGCACCTTTTTCATTGAGAAATTCAAGGTCAGTCCCTTTTGCTGGTACGCAGTGAAAGGAAAAGGAGGCCTCATGTTCTGGAGCCTAGAACTTCAGATGCATTATGGGCAGTTTTTCTGGACCCATTTATAATTCTCTGATGGCCACCAGTGAAAGTCTAGATTCAGACCTATTGGCTTGAGGATGGGCCATAGAGAAGTCTAAGCCTTGACAAATTATGAACTGTGAAGAACTGGGCTAGGCCTGGGAGCCAGGGGAAGTTTGTGTTTGTCCTTGTGGAAAGGACAATCCTACTGAAATATGAAGAGAGACGAAAAGGCTTATAATATTACCTGCCAGCAGTGAAATGAAATAGCACAGAAACCCTCAGGAGCTGTATCTCAGGTGTGCTGTTCTCTGTTGGTGTGGAGCAGAATTGTCTTTGTCAAGGATGACAAATAGGAACAGCTCTCTAATCTCGATGACAAAGTGCAGGGGACGTCGCTGAAATCGGGAGTAGCTGCGTAAAGCTCCTAACATTGTTCAACGGTCTAGAGGTGATAGCTATGTTGGCAGAAGAAGCTCTCCCACCGACCTCGCGCTGTCTATGCAGCTGGGGCTCAGGTGGGTATAATTACGTGGCTTGCAGATGGGTTTTTCAGACCCCTGAACTGTATCTGAAGTGTGTAGTGTAGACCTGGCCTAAACTGGAACAAATGCTCCCACAGAGCATGTCTACGCTAGGAAACTATTTTGAAATAACTGTAATCGATTTAATAACTCCTGAAATAACATTGAACTAGCGCACCCTCACGCTCTTCTTTTGACTTCCCTGACTCCTCGTGTAATGAGGGTTACCAGGAGTCGGTGTAAGAAGTCCCCCAGCTCGACATTATTTCGAAATAAAGGCTTGTAGTGTAGATGTGCACTGTTATTTCGGAATAACATCAGTTATTCTGAAATAACACTGCTGTGCAGATAGACCCTAAGAGCCTGAGCTGTTTAGTAAATGAATCATGATAGTGAAACCTGTTTTGACTTTGCGGTTTGTAAATCCCCATTCCATCAAAATAGTAAATAAGAACATAAGAACGGCCATACTGGGTCAGACCAAAGGTCCATCTAGCCCAGTATCCTGTCTACCGACAGTGGCCAGCACCAGGTGCCCCAGAGAGAGTGGACTGAAGACAATGATCAAGCGATTTGTCTCCTGCCATCCCTCTCCACCCTCTGACAAACAGAGGCCAGGGACACCATTCCTACCCCCTGGCTAATAGCCTTTTATGGACCTAACCTCCATGAAATTATCTAGCTTCTCTTTAAACTCTGTTATAGTCCTAGCCTTCACAGCCTCCTCTGGCAAGGAGTTCCACAGGTTGACTATGCGCTAAGTGAAGAAGAACTTTCTTTTATGCGTTTTAAACCTGGTACCCATTAACTTCATTTGGTGTTCTCTAGGGCCGTGTCCAGACTCAGGGGTTTTTTCGGGAAAAGTAGCCTTTTCCCGAAAAAACTTCCCCTGCATCCAGACTCAAGCCGCGTTCTTTCGAAATTATTTCGAAAGAACGCGGCTTTTCTTTCGATGGCGGTAAACCTCATTTCACGAGGAAGAACGCCTTCCTTCGAAAGTTCCTCTTTCGAAGGAAGGCGTTCTTCAATGTAAAGAGGCCGTCTTCGAAAGAGAGCATCCAGACTCGCTGGGTGCTCTCTTTCGAAAAAGCGGATTGCTCTTTCGAAAGATCCGCCTGCAGTCTAGACGCGATCTTTTGAAAGAGGCTCTTTCGAAAGCATCTTTCGAAAGAGCCTCTTTCGAAAGAAGCCTTCAGTCTAGACATAGCCTAGTTCTGATATTATGGGAACTAATAAATAACTTTTCTTTATTCACCCTCTCCACACCACTCATGATTTTATAGACCTCTATCATATCCCCCCTCAGTCTCCTCTTTTCTAAACTGAAAAATCCCAGTCGCTTTAGTCTCTCTTCATATGGGACCCGTTCCAAACCCCTTTGGTACTTTAAATTAATCTGAATTAGAATTGTTGTGATAGTACACATGTATTTCTTTTCCTTCTATGGGTGGGGCAACAAATATAATCACATTCCCATTCAAAGTGGCTTACTGTCCCTGAAATACCTAAGGAAGCTTTCCTGCAATATTGTGTGGTACCAGGAAGAACTCTGTCTGATGTGACTCTGAAAAGGATATTGCCTTGGAAAATAATGGCTTGTGTTATTCTCTATTTACGTGAAATCCTTTGGCTAAGGTAGCACTTCACAAGTATTTGCCATGGCAGGTGGAACTAAATTTAGACTGTTGAAAGGAGTCACGAGTCGGGGTGGTGGAACTGTAAAAGGGAACGGCTGCTGTGCTTTTAGCTTGCATGTGTTTTGAAAGGCTTGTGAAGTAGTTACACCTGTGATCAGAGCCACTTCTGTACGGTAATGATTGGTGCTATTTTCCTCTTGAAGATGAACCGCTTTGAAAAGGACTAGAGCCTTTTATGTGGCGGCAGCAGACACTTAACAAGGATTAAGTTGCACCGAGTTGGAATTAAAATAAGTGCCACCGTTAGCGTCAGACGAAGAGCGCCATTGTCCTGAGGGATAGACCTGCACAATTTCCTCTTCACCCCCAAGTTAGCCCAAATAGCTTTCTCCTTCCGGAGCATCTGAATCCCCATTCTGCCTAGAGGTTGTGTGTCTGCCAGCGGGTAACAATAACCTCTGCCTCCTTGAATTGGCCCCTCTTCCAGAAGGTGGCGTCCAAGTCAAATCATGTGGAACTGGTCTCTGGGCGTACCTTTCTGGGGAAGGAAGGTCTAGGGGAGATACGGTGTTGGATTGAAATTCTTAGCTAACACACAGACTCCCTGTTTGACCTTAGGTCACTATGTCTCCTTGTACCTCCGTTCCTCAAAAAGGGGAGTCATACTTTCCTACCACACTAGGATGGCGGGGGTAACATCCATTAATCATTATGAAGCACTTGGATGCTATGGTGCTAAGGGCCAAATACACACGAAGGATGTTAAGGTGCGGTGACTTTCCTCATCGAGTAGTCGATAGATTCTTTTATCGACTACTCGATTATTTGATAAGGGTAGGAAGTTTCAGGGTGCAGTCTGGCTCGCGCTGGACTCAGCATCACTTCCCCTGCTGCCACGCCATATTGAAATGGACAGGGGAGCCGGTGTGCAAAGATGCCAGCTCAGTCCCTGCTCCCATGGGTCTCTGAAGTTTGATCTGGGATCCGCCTTCATGCACTGGCTCCTCTGTCCCTTAATATTGCAGAGCCGCAGTGGGGGGGCGGAGGACGTGACTTGTCGATAGAGCTAACCGATAAGCTCCTGTTTATCAGTGAGTCGACTAATCACTTTCATTTGTGGGGAGGGATAGCTCAGTGGTTTGAGCATTGGTATGCTAAACCAGGGTTGTGAGATCAGCCCTTGAGAGGGGATCTGGGGCAAATCTGTCAGGGATGGTACTTGGTCCTGCTGTGAGGGTAGGGGACCGGACTCAATGACGTCTCAAGGTCCCTTCCAGTTAGGTATATCTCCACATATTATATTATATTATCCCTAACAAACACCCTAGATCAGTGTTTCTTAAACTTTTTAAGACCAAGGAACACCAAACAATAATTTTTTTAATGTGGAACAACAAGGATTTTTTTTTGTTGAGAAAAAAAATAGAGGGGCTATAAAGTTATTATTGAGCGCAAAAAAAAAGGTTGCTTGTCCCTTTAAGGGCAGCCATTTTGGACTCTGTTGTTCTCCACGGGACACAGTTTAAGAAACACTGCCCTAGATGGACACCTTTCCTGGAAAATCCCTGCTACCCAACCATTGTGGGACTTCTGAGCTACCACTTTCAGGTAGGTTTAACTGGCTCCTTCTTGCTATGAAGTTCTGAGGACCCTGGATTCCCCTCAGATCAGGGCTGTTACTGGCTGAATCTTTCTGTTGCAGTAGTTGCCCCACGCCACAAACGTTTTAGGTAACCGCAGTTCCAAGCAATCCATTTCCAAGCTGAGGCTTTAGCTTTCCCCTTGTGAATAGTCCTTGGAACGTCCATCCGTTGCAAACATGCTGGCCTCAAAAAGGCCAATTTTAAGGCCAAATTCTAACCAAGTAGAACCCAGAAACTAATCAACAGATTTATTTAAACATCTACAGGAAATTCAAGCTTTACTGAGAGATCAATGGCTGAAAATGTAAAGGAGGTATGTGGGTTTTTTCAGACAAAGATAGTGCTGAATCCCCACCTGAAAGTCTCACACTTGCTTCTCCACACTGCATTTATGATGTCTCCAGAGAAGGCTTTTTTTTTGCTCCCATTGTCCGGGCTAGAGCTATGGGTGGACTGCATGTAATGCAAGGTTCATACTGTCAACCTGTGGAACTCCTTGCCAGAAGATATTGTAAAGACTAGGACTTTAACAGGGTTCAAAAAAGAACTAGATACATTCTTGGAGGTTAGGTCCACCAATCCTTATTAGCCTCGGTGCGTAGGAATGGTGTCCCTAGCTTCCATTTGTCAGAGGCTGGAAATGGATGACAGGAGAGGGATCACTGGATGATTCCCTGTTCTGTTCACTCCCTCTGGGGCACCTGGTATTGGCCACTGTCGCAGACAGAACACTGGGCTAGATGGACCTTTGGTCTGGCCAGTCTGGCCCTTCTTATGATCTTATGCACTGGCTTGAATGTTTGCCATTGTGACTAGAAAGTTGTAGAACAGATTTTAGACAAATATTGCGAATGGATAACTGATCAGTTAGCAGTCAGCACGTGACGAGCAACCTTAAAAGGTCCCAGTGTGGCAAAAAGGATATGAAGAACATCGTGTGGCTTAAAAAAGGGATGTTAGATATCGGGTAACTGAATAGTCGAGTAACCGCACAAAATCTTTGTGGTTACACAACTATTCGATAGTCCACAGGTCGGGGCCGGCAGCCGGTGTGCTCATGGCCCCGCTCCCAGGGAGCCCCCTTCCATCCCACGCTGCTGCCTCTGCCTCCCTGCACAGACCAGCTGCCTGTCACCCCGCCCTGCTGCCTCTAGTGTGGGGTAGCAGCAGCCCTGTCCATGTCCATGGAGGGGATCCGAGCTGCTCCACCACTCTTGGAGCAGCCTCCCCTGATCCCTCACCCACAGCTGCCTCTGATAGAGGTAGCAGTGCGGGGGCAGATGGCACTGCAGAGCCAGGGCTGGGGGGAACCGGCGTTTAAGCTGGCTCCCCCTAGCACCGGCATCTGCTCCCCCCCTTGCTGCCTCTGACACAGAGACAGCGGGGGGGGGGGGGGGGGTGAATGCGAACAATCAAGAAGACGGCCCATTAAGCCCAGGCTTATCAGTTCATCATGTATTTGAATACACATTGACATCCCTAAGTTAAAATAGGACCCATTTGAAAAGCTTATTATAAACTTTCCATAAACTTCAATTGTGCAATATACACAAAATCCCTAATTAGCCCCAAAGTCTAATCCATTCATTCTGCCGACACTCATTCAGGTGCTGTTCTTTCCTCTATCAAATTGAAACTGCTGACGCTCTGCTCAGTCCCAATCAAATACGCACCTTGCATTATAGCGGCGACGGTAAGCATTTTGAATGGAGTGGCTATGGCTTTTTGCCACAAAGGAAAATATATTATATGTATGGAAGTGGCTATAAAAATAGGATTTCCCCCAGCACTTCGAGAGAGATGATCCTCGGCATGATTCTGTAATATATCATATCACAGTCTCGATTTACAGTTCATTTTAAATAGAACAGCCTAAGAATGACCTAGGGTCCCTGAATGTTTTTCATTTCATACAAAGAGCAAATAGATACTTTCAGGCAGAACTTCCCTTATAACAGATTGAGCACCAGAAATTGCAGTAGCAAAATCTCGGAGGCAGGAATATTTGTGTTCCCTGGGTGACTGGCTATAATGAAATGAATGCTCAAGGGTTGTCCGTCTCTTCAGAGAGCAGGTGCCTTCAATATTTAAAGGTATAATACATAGAAAATGCAGAGAAGATTCCTAACTGAATATTCCCAGCACACTACATTAAAATCATAAGATTATGATTTTTTTGTAAACATCAGCGTCCCCCCTACCTCCCCAGTCATCTTTTTGTCCCTTTCTCTGCTAGAAATATTGTTTAAATTAAAGTTGGGATTCTCCCATGATCACATGCCTCCAGGAGCTGGGGGTTTAAGGAGAGCACAACTCGTGTACTGTTTGCAATGGAACCTGGAGAACTAGCAGATTTGCTCATTACGGAGTTGTTTTCCAGTCGTGCTTACAGGAGAGGCACTAATCAAGATCACGGCTCCAGACCCAGGCTAAGAGAAAGGGAAACTAGATGCAAAGAAAACCCAGGAACCTGGGAGGCAGGTTACGGAACGGTGTGCCTGGACAGCCAGTTGAACTCAGGGGCTCTGAGGATTTGTCCTTTGGTGTTTTTGCTGCAAGACTGGGGTCTCCAGATCTTTCTCTCTTTGGCCTTTGTCTCTCTCAAGGCAGTAACCATTATTCCGGGATGAAAAAGTAGCAATGGAATGACCATGATATTCCAGGACCTTCCTCGTGGGATGGTTAGAAACCACCTAATTTTCAGCCTGGCCTGTGTGTTCCCACTTGTTCTCAGGCCAACACGGTCCCTTAGCTTTAACTGCTCCTCATTGTCCCTGGGGTTTATCCTCTGGTGCTTTTAGAGACAGCAATCCTGTCTGCTCTCGGCCTTCATTTGGAGAGGTTAAACCAACCAAGCTCTTTTCGTCTCGTCTCACAAGAGAGGTTCTCCAAGTCCCGGAATCACAGGTCAGGCAACTGCCTCTGTATTTCCTTCTCCTCCACCCCCTAGAGGTCCCTCCAGGGCACCCACCCACAGGCCTCCAAGCCCTATGTCATTGTCTCTCTTTCGTGTCTCCCTCTCTTAAGTCCAGAGAGAGTGCCTGTGCTGTACAGCTCCCTGCCTTCATTTCCAGCAGGAACAAGCTACCCAGGCATCTGCTTGCTGACTCTCCAGAGACTGGTCCAAGTGGTAGGCAACAGATGTAAGTCCCACACAGTTTCCGCCTTGAGAGCCTGTTTTACCCTTCCTGTAAACAACGTTGCAGAGAGAACTCAGCAAGGCGGCCAAAGAACCCACACACGTGGTGATCCGAGCCGAGAGTCCCCCAATTCATAGAATCAGAGAACACTAGAACTGGAAGGGACCTCGAGAGGTCATCGAGTCCAGTCCCCTGCCCTCACGGCAGGACCCAGCACCATCCAGACCATCCCTGATAGACATTTATCTAACCTACTCTGAAATATCTCCAGAGATGGGGAGTCTACAACCTCCCTGGGCAATTTATTCCAGTGAATAAATTCGAACGTTTGTTCTGGCAGGAGCAATCATTCAATGCCCCATCCACAGCACTTCCTTTGTGGTCACAAGTTCACTGCCCCCTCCTTTCAGAACAAGCACCCTCAGAACACTTTTAATCCACGCTTTGCAAAGGACAGGGCTTTTCGATCCGGGGCTTCCAGAGCTGGTAATGAGCAGCCAATGGGTTTTCCTCCCAGGGCCTACCTGCAAATGAGTGGATGTAAATTGGGTCACTTGCATTCTCCTGTGTCCTGGGAAACTCTTTGCATTGTCCCCCGAAGCCCCCTGGCGTTTCTAATGTTGACATTAGCCACGTCCCTAGAAAAGTCACCTTCAACCCAGCAGTACAATGGGTCCCATGGACACCAACCCCTGTTCCTTCAGATGAAATGCTATTAAATTACATTCATTTTAATACTATACACTTTGTTCAGGAGCTCGCAGGATCTGTCACACCCCACTCAGCCTAGTAGCCTCTTCTAGACCCTTCCTGTTTGAATGTTTCTTAAACGTGGGACACCAGAACTGTATCCAGTATTCCCGCCGTGGTCTCACCAGTGCCTTGAACGATGGTATCCACACTTCCCTCTCTCTTCTGGAAACCCCTCGCTGGGTGCACAGGCCTTGGCATCTGCTGTGGGGTACTTCATCGTTGTATGCAGCGTGGTAGGCAGATTGGTGCCAGGGAGACAAGGTGGGTGGAAGCATCTCTTTTATTGGCCCAACTTCTGTTGGTGAGAGAAACAAGCTTTCAAGCTACACACAGCTCTTCAGGTCTGGGAAAGGTCCTTCAAGTTTCACAGCAAAATGTTAAAAAGGCCAGCAGGGTTTTGAATGAAGTCTGCACTTCAAACATGAGTTTGGAGTGGTGGTTCCCAACCTGTGGACCATGGACCTCTGGTGGTCCGTGGCAGTACTGCTGGGGATCCGTGGAAAGTTTAAAAATAACCACGGTGGGCCCAATCCTTTCTTTCCTTTCCTTTTTTTCTCCCCTGGGTGCGGGGGTGGGGGGTGGGGAGAGGGAGGAGTGGTCCATGAAATTTTAATAGATTGAAAAGGGGTCCGTATCCGTATGCTTGAAAAGGTTGGGAATCACTGGTTTAGAGAACATACATTCTTACATACCACTCTTTTCTCTGCAAAGTCTAGTTAAGCCTTTGATTTTGATTCTTCCATCACAGATCTGCACTGCAATACTGCATTTGACTTCAGCCGTATTGAGCATTTTGCCAGCAATATCAATATTTGTATATTTCTTTTGGCAGTCGGTGGGCAATTATGAGAATATTACAACAGGCAGCAAGTCCAAAGGACTGTATTCCTTCCACTCCTCCTCCCCACTTAAAAATCGTGACTTTGCTTCATAGTTGAAGCCAAATCGTAATTCTTGGAAGTAGTGAGAGATTTACTCTTAGCTACCATCACATGGAGGCGAAAGCTGCCCTGCTTTGGAGTCGGGTGGTCTTTGTGCTCTCCTGACAATAGACAGGTGATTTAGCTTTTCTGCTGGCATGGTGGAAAAGGTTGGATGCCTTTCAGTATATCCAAATACACGTTTAGCGGTGCACGGCAGAAAAAAAAAATCTCGTATTGCATTTTCAGTAGACTGAAATTATTGATTTATGCCGGCAGCGCAATTTAATCTGTGTTTATGCAGAATTATAGTTAAATCCTCTAAAAATCTAGTTTTTACTTCTTTTACAGTCAAAGAGGGACATCAGAGTTTTCTTTACGCATAGAAAATAGTCGATGAAACAAAAAGTTCTCATAGGCTGGTAAAAGATGAAGCCAAAGAAGGGTGTCAAACCAAAACAGCATGAACAAGCCATCTAATCAAGTGGGAAATTTAAATTGTACAAGCCGAAGGAATCTGTCTCGCTGTCCATATCACCACTGGAGTCTGTAAAGTTGGTTCTTGGGATTTATAGATGAGCGGCTAACAAGATAGTTCAGATAAGCCAAGCCTTAGCAACAGGATCAATGCCAATACAGTGCAGCAGGCAGGCAGGAGACTTCTACCAATCTTGTTGTAACATGTCGTTGAGAAAACAGGCCAAATGGAAAATTAGGTTGAATGTGTCCATCTGCCCTTCCTGGTTTGCGTTCGTTCATGCTCTGTAGTGTGGGGTTTGTTCTGTAGTCTCTAGGCAATTACGCTTGTTGGGCACAGAAGAAAAACATCTGCCATTGCTGTTCAGAATAATTGCTTATCATGCTGTGATTCAAATATTTTCAGACGATATTTTCTATTTTCATTCTTCCACTCTAAGCAAACTATTGAAAAATGTGTCAAATAGGTTTGCAAGTACATTTAGCTTAATTAAGGAACCTTTTTCTTTTAAAAAAATTATATTACCATTATATTATCTGTACAAAGCTATTCCAAAAGCTTGACACGGTACATATAGCATAAGAGTAAGCCAGTGACTTTATACTGTAATAAAATGTGGCAGATGTTTCCAGTGTTTTAAATTCTATATTTTTTGTTCCTTTTTTCTCATTTTCGTTTCCTATTTTCTCCTGTACTATGCAGCATGCTGCCAAAGAGTTGTTATAAGATCAGGAATCCTAAATAACCGAAGAAACAAAAATGGACCACAAAGCTCCAAAAGGTCTGAAAACTCTAACTTTTAGAAAACATAATATTGTCAAAGTTCTAAGCACATGTTGAATCTCTCTAGTTCAGCCCTCTCTGGTTCAACAACATCTGTGTACTGGCATGATTTTAGTTAGCCAGATGTCCACTGGGATCAAGGGGTCATAGCGGACCACAAGCTAAATGAGTCAACAGTGTGACACTGTCACAAAAAAAGTGAACATGATTCTGGGAGGCATTAACAGGTGTGTTGTGAGCAAGACATGAGAAGTCATTCTTCCGCTCTACTCTGCGCTCGTAAGGCCTCAGTTGAAGTATTGTGTCCAGTTCTGGGTACCACATTTCAAGAAAGATGTGGAGAAATTGGAGAAGGTCCAGAGAAAAGCAACAAAAATAATTAAAGGTCTAGAGAACATGACCTGTGAGGGAAGGCTAAAAGAATTGGGCTTGTTTTAGTTTAGAAAAGAGAAGACTGAGAGGGGACATGAGAGCTGTTTTCATGTATGTAAAAGGGTGTTACAAGGAGAAGGGAGAAAAATTGTTCTCCTTGGACTCTGATGACAGGACAAGAAGCAATGGGCTTAAATTACAGCAAGGGAGGTTTAGGTTGGACATTAGGAAAAACTTTGTAACTGTCAGGATGATTAAAAGGAACATAAGAACATGATTTTCCTGGGGGTGGCCAAGTTCCCCACAGTCCCATAGGCTGTGTCTACACTGGCATGAATTTCCGGAACTGCTTAAAACGGAATACTATTCTGTTTTCAGTTTTTCCGGAAAAGGAGCGTCTACATTGGCAGGCTGCTTTTCCGGAAAAGCCCTTTTCCCGGAAAAGCATCTGTGGCCAATGTAGACGCGCTTTTCCGGAAAAGAGCCCCGATCGCCGTTTTTGCGATCGGGGCTTTTTTCTGGAAAAGACTACTGCGCTGTCTACACTAGCCCTTTTCCGGAACAGTGTTCCGGAATAAGTATTTATGCCCGAGCGGGAGCAGAATAGTTTTTCCGGAATAGCGGCTGATTTTGTACAGTAGAGCGTAGTTGCTTTTCCCGAAATTCAAGGGCCAGTGTAGACAGCTCGCAGCTTATTCCAGAAAAGCGGCTGATTTTCCGGAATAAGTGGCCCAGTGTAGACACAGCCATAAAGTTTGTTGACAGCTATCAGTCCTGGCTCTCAGGCTATGTCTACACTGCCCTCTCTTGTGCAAAAAAATATGCAAAGGAGGCAAAGCATGGAATATTGCCGTGCCTCATTTGCATAATTAATAAGGCTCTGTTTTTTCTCAAGAGGCTTTTGCACAAAAAGGAGCTGTCTACATGGCTCCTTTTTGCACAACCCCCCTCCTTGCAGGATGTAGACGGCTCCTTTTTGCGCAAAAGCGTCTTGTACAAAAACGGAGCGTCATTAATTATGCAAATGAGGCATGGCGATATTCCACGCTTTGCCTCATTTGCATATCTTATTGGGTAAGAGAGGGAAGTGGAGACGTAGCCTCAGTGTTCAGTGCTGTTCTTTAGCTCTAATTTACCCCTCAGTGTCTTCTCAGAGCCCAGTAAGCAGTGGAAGGGATGGTAATGCTGCTAGACACTGTTGACCTCCATTGGTTTGACAAATTCTCTGGTTCGGCACCGGTCAGGCCCTGAGGGTGGCAGATTACAGAGGTTTAACCTGTAGCTACTTCCTGATTTTCACAGGCAGAGCTCAGGAGGAATTTGCATAACCAGTACGATGTACAAGGGGTCTCTCCTCCACTCCCACTGTGGTTGCTAATTCTGTGTGACACCCTGTTGTATCCTGTGCCTGGAGAGCTATTAGAAATGTACAAGCTCCACAGACTGAGATGTGCCATTGTACTCTTCGGTCAGCTTCCCTCTGTTTACATCTTTTTCTCTTGACACCACAATAACAACATGAAGAAACATTTGCAGAGGAGACAACCGTCTGGGGCAGTGGTAAATGAGGAGGAGGACAGAGCATTGACACAGGGCTCTGGATCCATGGGAAGTGTGCAGAAGCAGCGATGCATTTCCAATATGCTCAACTGTAAGGCCATACATCTAGGAACCCAGAACACACCCAAACTTGTCAAACGGGGGATTCTATCTGGAGACAGAGTTATTCTGAAAAAGAATCTGGGTCATGGAGGATCATCAGCTAAGCAGGAGCTCCCTCTGTGACCAAGGGAGTCAACGTGCCTCTTGGATGCAGAAAACTCACATTGGAGAAGGGAGGTTATTTTACCACCGGGTTTGACACTGGCGCGACTGCTGCTGGAAACCTGTGTCTGATTCTGGTGTTTGCAACTCATGACGGATGTTGAAAACTTGGAGAGGGTTCAGAGGAGACACAGAAGAATGGACGAAGGGTTGGAAAACCAACCATCTAGTGGTAGGCTCTAGGAGCCCTCTCTCTTTAGATTAACAAAGAAGGGCAAGGGATGATACGATCCCAGTCTAAGATCTGATCTCCGAAACAGACCTACATCACTCAAGGGTTTGAAATTCATAACCATGAGCGATGTTGTTATTCCAACCTTAACCCCCCCGCCCATGGGCAGATGGCACTATATTGACAGAGATGCTTCTCCTGTTGACAGAGCTCCCACCTCTTGGGGAGGTGAATGAACTATGGTGATGGGACAACTTTCTCCTGTCGGGCTGGGAGCATCTTCGTGTGAGTGCAACTGCAGCAGTTTAAAATGTAAACCCTGCCCTGGGTTCCTACCTTGGGAACAAATACTTGATGGCAGCCTTTTCAATTTAGCAGACCAAGGTCTAGCAAGATGCCGTGGCTGAGAGTTGAAGCGGTACAAAGCCAGTGTGGAAATAAGGCACAACATTGTAACAGTAAAGGTGCTTAATCTCTGGAGCAACTTGGAAAAGATGGGTGTGTGTGTGGGGGGAGGGTTCTCCATCACTGACAATTTCTACAGGACGCACGCTCTGTGTAAACAGGAAATGATTCAGGGAAGTCCTGTACCTAAGTTATGCAGACTGGATGGCCACAGTGGTCCTGTCTGGCCTTGGAATCTATGAATCAGTCACGTTTCAGGGCAGCTGCACCTGTATTCCTCCTCTGACCCTCTCCGGGCTCTAGGTTCTCGATTGCTCAGTCATCACTCACCTTAGGCTCAGGCTTGGGGTTTTCTAGGTTTTCTAGGCTGCACCGTTTCCAGCAAGCCAGACGGCCTAAAAGACCAGTGTCTGTGATGTGTTCACTCACCAGAGGGCGCCATGGAGTTGCCCACCTGGACAAATCATAACCCAGCTCTTCGTAAGACAGCACCATGATTCCGAAAGTGAAAACATTCCAGAGAAAATAACCAAAAGAATCTAAAAAGCTCCCCAGGTGTCATCCTAGCTCCAGCCTCTGGCTCTGGTAGGCGTCAGCCCTTCAAAGCTGGGCTTTCCCCTGGTGCCACGTTCATAACCGTCTCAGATTCAGAACCACACGCATCGTGACGGCGATCCTTTATTCAGCTTGCTGCTTAGACCTTGGCCTCATGCAGCAGGTGACTGGCAGGCAGTATTACAGTCTTCAGGGCTTAGCTTCAGAAGGCTGTGTTTTCCCATAGCCGCAGCCTGGGAATTAGCATTCATCGCCCCCTATCTATTCCCCAGGAAAGCCACTAAATAAATTTTGTTTAAAGTGTCTACTTTTATCTGGCGCATTGTTCAATAGAGTCCTGTGAATGCCCAGGTCTTGTGTGTGTCACATGACCCCCTCAAGTAGTTCCATACAATCCGGCCCCACAATAGTGCATTAACCATTGAGTTTGTTTGGAATCCAGTGTATTAACTTTCTGAAACTTTATTCAAGAAGGTCTCCCAGTTAAATTCATCACGAACTTCAGGAGGATTGGCCCCACATGTTTACAGTGGTGACAAAAGCCAAAGAATTGGGACACTGTGAAATCTACAATGTACTTGAACAAGCGTTTGCATTATGGCAGGGCTGGCCTGTTGCTTTAGCATCAACTGTTCCTGAAACACCTTTAAAGGCTTATTTTTTATTCATGTGACAATAAAATACATTATGGCTCAACAGTTATTGTGCTGTCAGACAGGCACAGATAAAAATAGACGTGGTAGTCGGAATGTGCCAGGAATTGTAATAAATGCAACGTGATTGACACCTGCTTCTGTTCCCTACGGTTGTATGTGAAATTAGGATTTTTTTCCCCCTGAACTCTGTCGCCTCCAGCTATGCAGGCTTTCATTTCCCCCGTCTTGTCAATGGGTTCTTAACAGCATAGTAAGCCTACATGTATAAACCAAATTGTTTATTGAGGTAGGGGCTAAACTCATGAATACTGGCGCCATTTGTTCTCGGGAAGAGCAGTTAACAAGCGTGCCCCTCTTTCCATCCTTAGCAAAACATGGCTAACAGGTAGTGAAAAATCGGGATGCAGTGGGAGAGTTATAGGTTCATATGTAGGGTCAAAGCCCCAAATATCAGGACTGTTCCTATAAAATCAGGATCGCTGGTTACCCTACTAGCCCCCACGTTCTAGTGAATGCAGAAGATATGTGAGGACACAAGAAGATGGAAATTCCTGCAGTAAACAGAAAGATGCTATAGGAATAAGTAGGAAAAGAGAGCTGCGGAAGGGCTAATGGGCTGATTCATCCCTGGTATAAATCCCCTCAGATCAATGGCTTGAAGAAGGGATGGATTTGGCCTTATTAGCTTCTGTGGAGACGTGAAAGAAATGTGGGAAGTTGTGCGAACTGAATGTGCCCTGCTGGCCGATGGTCCCCCGCTGTTTGCAGATTGGATGCAAATACGAACAGCGGGAGACTGACCCATTTCTTCCAAGCTGTCGTGTTTTTCTCTTTGCTTGAGTGAGAAGTGCTTTCTGACTTCCACAGTGCTGCCTACTTCGGGTGGATGTGGCGGCTGTGCTGTCAGAGAGGTTTCTTCCTGTTGAGCTAAGACGAAGTGATAGTCATAGGCTGGGATTAGCAAAAGAGCCTAAAGGATTCCGATGCCCAAATACCATTGGCGTTCCTAAGAAGCGGAGTGTCTGCTCCAATTCTATATTCCCTGGTCATTAGCAGCAAGCAAGTCTACTCACACGCAGAATCGAAAGGAGTGAATTTTCTTTTGTTGTTTTGGTGGAATTCGAGGGGTCAGTCAAAATATTTGAAAATTGCCTGTTTCTGTAGCACTGTTGCAGAATTTTGTTCTTACTCTTGAGCGTACCTTGTTGATTTCTTGGTGGTCAGAAGAATCGTTCTGGAAAGTTCCTCCTGCCACTGTGGCGGTGTTTGCCTGGCACTAAGGGCCTTCCAGGGGCATCGCTTATCAGAATTGGGTGTGGCCGAGCCCTTGCAATGGGTTGCAGTCCTGATGATGAGACTCAAACCAACCCCCGTTGCTGCAGAACTGACACGGCTGTCGCCGCTGTGGTCAGAAGAATAGCCACAAAGAACAGAGTGAAATGCATGTGATTTGGGTTTTTACATTCTTATGTAAAGTGACGTCTCTGAAGGGCCCGATCCAAGCTGTGAACAGTCAGTAAGAATTTTTCCATCGACTGACTTGAGCTTTGGACCAAGCCTCCATTGAACAAATTTTACTCTGCTCCTCTGAGGAAGTGAATTTTGCCCACAAAAGCTCATGATACTCTCTATATTTTTGTTAGTCTCTAACTTGCTACAGGACTACTTGTTGATCTTAAAGCTTTGCTGCAATAAATGTTTGTTCCTGATTAATGGGTATGCATTTGAAAGGCTCCTGTATGCCAAGTCCTGCAGAAGTTGAGATCATGTTACTGGGTGTTGTGATCAAACAATACTTATCAGGCACACCCAACTTTTACAGGTCCAAACCTATGTCTGCAAGCATCTTTTGAAAAAACATCTTGTCTCAACCTCCGATTTTACCAGCCCCCTAAAAGGAGGCAGGTGGCGTCATTTCTCAGTGGGTGGAACTCATTTCCACCAACTGAGCTATGGCCAATCATAGACTCATAGGGCTGGAAGAGACCTCAGGAGTCGAGTCAAGTCCAACCCTCTGCCCAAAGCAGGACCAACCCAACTCAATCATCCCAGCCAGGGCTTTGTCAAGTTGGGACTTAAACACCTCTAGGCATGGAGATTCCATCCCCTCCCTAGGGAACCCATCCCAGTGCTTCCTTACCTTCCTAAGAGAATAATGGTATCTCAGAGTACTGTCCTATATGTACTGTGTACTAACCATCTGCACCACTGGAGCACCCGGTAAAGCAATCACGAGGAAAGTTTTTTCCCTCCTAGCTATTATGCCGTTGCATGATTTGGCCTGTTCTTGTGAGCTGGCCACCTACTGGAATATTTTGAGGTCCTGCTCCATGAAGCATTCGGAGAAGGGTTCACGTGCATTCCAACCTCCACCAGAGGCATCACAGGAACTGTTCAGAAGGGAGCACTGGAGCAGAGCAGGAGGACAGTAACATGGAAAGGCGGCTGTGAGGATTTTTGTTTGCACATTCCGAGTGCACACGTGGAAGGGAATGGATATACCATGATTTGCTAGGAAACCAGCCACTAACTCCCTCTGAGCAGGCCCCCAGACAGGCATCAAAGGAGGCGTTTCTGCCAGCGGTGACCAGTTCAGATTTGAAAGCGAGGGGCGAAAGGCCCTTTACCCCAAAGTCATTTCCATTAGTTGCCTAATTCCTCACCTGGCCACTTCCATGGTCCAGTTCTCCTGCTGGTGTGACTGTTGCTTCCGCTTGTGATAACGGCTTTATGCCTGTCGGGAAGCAGGCTGCCTAGACAGCTCCTCGTCTGACGAAAAGGGTTTTGCCCATGAACGCGCACGATGCTATCTATATTTTAGTGAGTCTCTACGTTGTTAGGACTACTCGTTGTTTTTAAAGGTACAGACCCCTCTGAGACGGCCTATACTCAGTGACGCTTAGCAGTCTGCTGCTGGCATTTTGCGACTGTATTCTAATGGTCTCGGTATTGTTCACTTTAATCCAAAGCATTCTGTTCATTATTCATGATGCTCAGATTAAACCCTCCAGCAGAATTCAAGTGTGGCAGTGTGGCTCACTTTTCATTCACTTACTCATTCTAATTATGCTTTGCTTTCTCCTTTATCTGAAAGCCCGGTGTGGAGGAATACAAGGATCTAGGCAGGTAGACATGAAGATGGTCTTATATTAATTTATGAATATGTGAACTTATTTGTGCTCTGTTTTATTGAGAGCCTTTCATCTTGCCCAAAGAAGACATTAAGTCCATGGCAGAGAGAGGAGAGGCATAATGTGGTAATTGGACTGTAGTAATTGGACTGGGTAAGCGATGCCAGGCCGGTGCAAAATCCAGCTGATACAATTCAGATATAAAAGGCGCCCTAGTGAGCCAAGACAAAAGATCAATCTCTTGCTGTTAATGAGTTAGAAGATATGAAAAGTTTAAGCTTCCTTGGTGCCGTCATCTAAAAACTTTAAATGAGAGACAACCGCACAGTTGGATGTGTGTGTAAAAATGTCGTAGAGCTTTCAAGTGGAGATAAAGAAAAAGGATTAAACATGATCATTAAAGCTAGCTGGAAAAAACCCGTCAGTGACACATTCTCTGTCAGAAAATGAAGTTCCATCAAAATTGAAGCACTTTGTGAAACTGAGTTGATTTCCCTGAAGTTTTATTTTGGAGAGAAAATGGAAAAAAGTGACAATTTACACACTTCTGGCAAAAACCATTTGATACTTTGTTTGAAATAGCTTTTCATTAGATGTTTTAAAAATTATATTTCTTCTTCTTGAGATGAGATATAGCTATGTTTCAGTTTTGTTAAGGCAGCATGTTTTGATTAATCTGAGACAAATATTTTCTGCAATTTTTCATTGTGTAGAATTTTAAAACTTTTGCATTTTTGTTCCCTGTTCAAAGGAAGCCAAATTTCAAAAATGTCAAACCAAACCAATGTCCTCCATACAGCTTTAACGATCAGATTCTATTCCTGCAACTTATTATTTATGCCCAATATATCTCCCATCTCTGTATCCGAAGACCTCAGAAACACTGGTGAGTGCATCCTCTATTACAGCATCCCTGTGAGGTACGGAGTATCTCTATTTACTTGATGTAGAACTTATGCACAGAGACTTTAAGCCCTGGTCTGTAGTAGGGAGTTATTTCAAAATAACCTCCCATAGGTCAAATTTATAAGCTGAACGTCCACACTACCAAGCCCGTTATTTCAAAATAATTGGCTGGTTATTTTGAAATCGGTCCTCCTGCTTTCCTCGGGGAATAACACTAATTTTGAAACAGTTATTTCGGAATGCCAGTAGTGTGGACGTTCCGGTGTTGCTATTTCAAAATAATTACTCCCAGTGCTTCGGGGGGCTCTAAGTCCAAGGTAGTACGTCCATATTAATGGAGCCTGCCTCGGACTAATGTGGAGGCTTCTCTGGAGATGCTATTTCCATTTGTTATTTCAGGAATTATTAAATCAATTTTAGTTATTTTGAAATAGTTTCCCAATGTAGACATGTCCTAAGGGACTTACCCAAAATCATTTGATTACTATTCCAGTCTTTCTTCAGAACCATAACTTCTAGAGACGGTTTTTCCTCTCTAATTTGTACCTTGATGTTCAAGGTTGACTTTTGTTGGTCAAGGTTACCTTGAGGTTTGATTATCTCAGCTTAGGTAGAACAATCAACAACAAGTCACAGCTGTCTGATGTCAGAGAGATACCATTAAGCTAAAGAGCCAAGCAGGAAAGGTTAAATGCCTTTAATAAAGGGAGCAGGCGTGTATGTGGAATGCTAGTTACTTTGTGTAGTTAATTTACAGCTTTATTTAAGTCAAGGACCCAAAAGGTCACATAAACAAAAATGAATGTTTATGTTCTCCAAGGCTCTGGGTCAGATGATATGCAGCCAGCCCCTGACAAAGGAGATACACCAGTTCCTCTGTCATTTGAGGTGGAATGTTTTTGTTGTAAACAGTATGATGGCCTGACATTGACAGATTTTTGTTCTGAATTTAAATATGACAGGCACCCTGAGGTTCTCTCAACATGACTCAATTACTGAACCTGAATTTTAAGCAGGGTTCCCCTCTGTGACAGTTGCTATTGAGCGGCATCCAGGGGAGGGAAGGAAGCACAGAAATGCCAACTGGTCCCTAGCAAAGGCACTGAGATGCTGACAGCATGGGACTGTGCACGCTCAGGCATAGGCAGGTTCCGCCAAGGAACTGTCGAAAGACGCAGATGTCTGCTTCTGAATCTCTGCTCCCCTTTCTCCAAAATTCGTTGCCCCGAGAGATGTCGAAAGTCCACAGAAGCGCTGCTGGCAAAGGACAGCGAAGTCTGATGAAGCGCTGACTCAAGGGGCGATGGGTGACGGCACACCATGATTTATTGCAGTAATTAAAAAAAGAGAAGAGAGGTGCACAGAACGGCTGTGTACTTTACTTCTGCATATTGGCTTAGACGATGTATGTTCTACTCATGGAGGAGGGTGGAGAAGCGCTGGGATGGGTTCCTTAGGCAGGGGGTGGAATCTCCATCCCTAGAGGTTTTTAAGTCCCAGCTTGACCAAGCCCTGGCTGGGCTGATTGAGTTGGGGTTGGTCCTGCTTTGGCTGGGGGTTGGACTCGATGACTCCTGAGGTCTCTTCAAGCCCTGGGATTCTGTCATTCTATTGCTTCCTGGGCTCAGAAGGAATTTGCAAACAAATAGACCTAATAATAGGAAAGTATCTGTGATTCTGCACTAAATGCTCCCCAAGGTCTCTGTTGGGAAAGCGCCAAATTGGGGTGACCATAACGAATGAATGATGGAAGCGTAACTTGCCATGGCTGAAAACAGAGGATTCTGGGAGCAGGCTCTCTTTAGGCAAGAGTGAACTGGGGTAAACGTGATGAACAGAACCGGCAGAGACAGTGGGTAACATCATAGAATAATAGGACTGGAAGGGAACTCGAGAGGTCATCGAGTCCAGCCCCCCGCCCTCAAGGCAGGACCAAGCTCCGTCTACACCATCCCTGACAGATGTCTATCTAACCTGTTCTTAAATATCTCCAGAGAGGGAGATTCCATCACCTCCCTTGGCAATTTATTCCAATATTTGACCACCCTGACAGTTAGGAATTTTGTCCTAATGTCCAATCTAAACCTCCCCTGCTGCACTTTAAGCCCATTACTCCTTGTCCTGTCCTCAGAAACCAAGAGGAACAAATTTTCTCCTTCCTCCTTGTGACACCCTTTTAGATATTTGAAAACTGCTATCATGTCCCCCCTTAATCTTCTTTTTTCCAAACTAAACAAGCCCAGTTCATGAAGCCTGGCTTCATAGATCATGTTCTCTAGGCCTTTAATCATTCTTGTCGCTCTTCTCTGTACCCTTTCCAATTTCTCCACATCTTTCTTGAAATGTGGCGCCCAGAACTGGACACAGTACTCCAGCTGAGGCCTAACTAGTGCAGAGTAGAGCGGCAGAATGGCTTCACGAGTTTTGCTTACAACACACCTGTTGATACAACCTAGAATCATATTTGCTTTTTTTGCAACAGCATCACACTGTTGACTCATATTCAACTTGTGGTCCACTATGACCCCTAGATCCCTTTCCGCCATGCTCCTTCCTAGACAGTCGCTTCCCATCTTGTATGTATGGAACTGATTGTTCCTTCCTAAGTGGAGCACTTTGCATTTCTCTTTATTAAACCTCATCCTGTTTACCTCTGACCATTTCTCAAACTTGCTAAGGTCATTTTGAATTATGTCCCTATCCTCCAAAGAAGTTGCAACCCCACCCAGTTTGGTATCATCTGCAATCTTAATAAGCGTACTCTCTATCCCAATATCTACATCATTGATGAAGATATTTAACAGTACGGGTCCCAAAACAGACCTTTGCAGAACTCCACTTGTTATCCCTTTCCAGCAGGATAACTGGAAATACTGGACCTACTGGTCAGTAAATATAGACCTGTGCAAAACTAAACATCCTATGAGTAAAGTTCCATTGTGGAGCCCAAACTGACTTTACAGCAGGGATGTCGCACAGCTAGCAGACAAAGAGGGCCAAGTGAGGTAATGGGAGGTGATTTTAGGAACACCCTCCCTCTCTTAGCGTCTTCTAAAAATACTAACTAGGTAACGATTAATAATGACACGCCCACTGGGCAGATTTTAAGACACGTAATTCCTTTCAGGGAATATAAGAACATAAGAATGACCACACTGGGTCAGACAAAAGGTCCTTCTAGCCCAGTGTCCTGTCTGCCCACAGTGCCCCAGAGGGAATCAACAGAAAAGGGAATCATCACGTGATCCCTCCCCTGTCATCCATTTCCAGCCTCAGACAAACAGGCGAAGGACACCATCCCCACCCATCCTGGCTAACAGACATTGATGGACCCATCCTCCATGAATTTATCTCATTCTTTTTTTGAACCTTGTTAAAGCCCTACTCTTCACAGCATCCTCTAGCAAGGAGTTCCACAGGCCAACCATTAAAGAGAATATGAGAATCTAACAAAGTAAATTACTGGCGGTGGAGATTCCTTAATTTGAGAACCTGAAGAACCTGGTGACATTCCACCTCGGGGATTGTGGGACTGTGAACCAGAGGGATTTCAAGGGAACCAACGCTTTGTTTCGGGGGAACAGCCCAGAAAAATGAGCAGAATGAACAAAGAGGAAGAGGAGCTGCATGTAGTCTGGGAACCACCTTCCCAGTTTGCCTCATGTGCTGTGTGTATGGCCACCATGGGAACAGCTTGCGAATGTTTGTGAGACTCTTGCTGAGGGAAATGCATATCTCCCGCTATAGTGCTGTGTTTAACACAGGGGTATGTGTTAGATATAGCCCTTTCACCGCTCAAAACACGGCTTGGGTTAAATCCTCATGTTTGGACCTTTTGCACTGACGGGACCAGTGATCAGCTCCACTGGGAGCTGTTAAAGATCCCAAAAAGGGACAAAGGAGAGGGGGCATAGGCCCCTGTGAGTGTCCAACAGTCTCCACCCACTTCCTGAAAGCTTGCAGGAAAGGTACATTGGGGCCCCGGTGGTCACCACCTCCTCGGAGAGGTGGCCAGAGATGTGCTGACTCAGCCTGAAGCTTGGGTAGCCTTTGCTAGAGAGGTTCCTGGGGAGCCCTGCCCTATAGCATCCTTGGGGGTAACTCCTCCTGGTGCTCCCGTACAGAGAGGTGTAACACACCCCTTCCCTCTGTCCGCTGGGCAAGGGGTCGGGGAGCTGCGCTGCTCCGGCCCTTGCACGCACACACTAGCCGTGGTCTTCATTGCATGAAACTGGGTCCAAGCATTATGCAATGAGATTGCTCCTCCCCCGCCCAAATCCTGCGGTGCAAAGGTCTGCTGGCGAGGGCCACTCCTTGTTGCGGTACGACGCACCAGGACTTCTTCTGCTCCGAACTGAACCAGTAATGATGTCACAGCAGGCCGAAGGCAGGAGGTGGCGTAACCCAACAACCCTTTTGGTGGTACGGGTTGAAAAATCCATTGTTCTCAGTGTCCACCGAGAGCAGGAGATGGCATAGGCTGTTTAGTTTGCAGGAAGGGAGACCTGGGTTTGCCTTGGGGAACAATTGAGGGTTTGGCCACTCTCTTCGCCGCAAAAAGTATCTGAATTTGCACCACTGCTGTGAGGGATGGTCTTAGGCACGCCTGGCCCTGCCTCAGCGCCGGGGGCTGGGTGAGATGACCTCCCGACGTCCCGTCCAGCCCTACATTTCTGGTTCTCTTTTGAAGTGCTTCCGCTGAGGGGTGTGGCTCATCCTAGCTCCTCACTGGCTGCTCTCCATGGGCCATTCCCCGGATGGTGCAAATCAGTGAAGCATGGTTGCAGTCCTTGGAGCTGCTCTGCTATGATCCAGCTCAGGACCTGAGCCCCCGTGTGTCTGTATGGGAGAGGAGGAAGGGGTCATGGGCAACTAAATAATGGGGGGAAAGTTAAACAGTCAGGAAATGGAGTGAGAGGAGAAACCGAATGAATGACAAAGACTCTAATGGGGAAAAGGGCAGTAACACTCATCTAACCCGAGAGAGAACCAGTTCCTTACCTCTGCTAGGAGAATAGAGTTATTTAAAATGAATTCCAATGATCTGTAGGATGAACTGTTTCCCCCAGCTTAATAATGTTTTCAAAGAAGGTACCTGATAAATCTCTTCCCTCCCGGGAGACGAGTTACCCACGTTATAGATGGAAAAGCTCTACTGACCTGGAGATCAGATTCACCAGTCCCTCTCCTCGGTCGAATCGGGCCCCGTGCCTAGGGGGGCCCCGCACCCCTGCACTCGGAAGTGCTGGCGAGTTACAGAGCCGGGGCCCTGCTCCACCACTATGCAGAGCTGGGTCTCCCCCCGGCTCTGCCCGGCCCCCCCTGCCAGCCCCCCACCCCGCCCCTGCCAGCCCCCCGCCCTGCCGTGCGCGGCTCCTCCTCGCCACCTGCTGCTGCTGCCCACGTGTGGCGCTGCACGTGGGCAGGGAGGACGCCCGGACTGTGACATGATGTCACAGCCCTGGATTTTAAAAGTCCTGGGAGGCCACGTGGCCCCCGCCCAGTGGAAGGCAGAAGGTAGGGAACGGGATTGTGTGGCAGGGGCAGGGGCGGAGGGGGAGGAGGAGAAGGGGCTTGAGCGGGGGGAGAGGAAGGCACCGAGAGGCAGGGTTGCAGGAGAGACAAATGCCAGGGGGCCAAGGGCAGGAGGGGAGGTGTCAGTGGGGGGGGGGGTGATGGGACAGGGCGATGCTGGGAGAGGAGAGGAGAGGAGAGGAGAGGAGAGGAGAGGAGAGGAGAGGAGAGGAGAGGAGAGGGGAAGGGCATTGGGGGCTGGAGGGGGAGGTGTTAGGAGAAGGCTTGAAAGAAGGGGTGGGCATGAGAAAGGTGGCGATGGAGCAAGGCATCTGTGAGGGCACAGAGGGGCAGGAGGGGAATGGGGGGCAGAGGGAGGTGAGGGGGTGGGCCTCAGGAAAAAGAGGGCAAAGGGGGCAGGGGCAGTAAGGGAAGGGGGAGGCACCAGGAGGGTGCAGGGCTAAGGTGCCAGGGGATTTTGGGGTGAAGCAGAAGGGCAGACACCTGCAGGGGAGGGACCAGCACCAGAGGAGAGAGGCAAGGGAGGTGTTAGGAGAGGGGATGAGGAGGGGTAGCTCACATGATCAGAGAGGGGCTACTGGAGGAGTGGGGCACAGAACTGCTGGTGGAGGGGGGCAGGTCACAGGAGGGCTGAGGGCAGTGAGAAGGGCAGGAGTCAGGACAGCAGAGGAGGGTGAGGAGTTGGAGGGCAGCAGGCACCAGGGGAGATGATGGAGCAAGGAGAGGAGACATGGCAGCAGAGAGAAAAGGTAAAGGTTTAAAAGTATTTATTAATCACTTGGTATGCTGCCCACGGCCAGTTTGTTTGCGCCCCGCGGTGCAGTTTGGGTTCATGTGGGGATCAACACGTGGACGGCGAGTGGGAGCCAAAACAAAAAAGTAATCAGTGTAATGATCTTCTGTTGATGTGTTTTAGCAGTTAAATTCTTGGACTGTCATTGCTCGTGAAAAGTGCTGTCACGGGTAGAAATCGGGTAAATATCGCATTTTACAATGTTGTGTAGTCTTGCCTTAATCTTTGTATTTGTGCCTGTCAGTGTGAGAGAAGCTATTTGTATCTATTTGCTTGCATATGTGACCACACTTAAGTTGAGGCCCTCAGCATGTTCCGTAAGTATCAGTGTGGCCCCTGGGGCTGCCAAAGTTGAGTTGCCCTAGCTCATCGCTGACAGGTGTCTGTCTAACCTGGTCTTAAATATCTCCAGAGATGGGGATTCCACAACCTCCCTGGGCAATTTATTCCAGTGTTTGACCACCCTGACAGGTAGGAACTTTTTTCTAATGTCCAACCTAAACCTCCCTTGCTGCAATTTAAGCCCATTGCTTCTCATCCTAACCTCAGAGGCCAAGCAGAACAATTTTTCTTCCTCTTTCTTATGATGCTCTTTTAGATACTTGAAAGCTGCTCTCATGTCCCTTTTCAGTCTTCTCTTTTCCAAGGTAAACAAGGCCAATTTCTTCAGCCTTGCCTCATACCTCATGTTCTCTAGAACTTTCATCATTTGTGTCGATCTTCTCTGGACTTTCTCCAGTTTCTCCACATTTCCTGAAATGTGGCACCCAGAACTGGACATGATACTCCAGCTGGGGCCTAATGTAGGCTCATTCCCTGCCTAGGGGACGTGAGACTGGGCGGGTTAATTTCCAATAACTCCTGTTTGTTCTTTTCTTAAGCCAGGAGGGCACGGTAGTTCTGATGGGGGTTGGAGAGGGGATGGAAGCCAGATCCAAGATCAATGAGCCCTGGGAAGTGGGCCCATTGAAAGGAGACTGGACCTGTGGATGCCTTGGGGGTCAGCAGCAAGGGCCTGCTTTGGGAAGCCCCCTCTTTGGAGGTGAATGTGGCAGCTCTGAGACACCACCCAGAAGCAGGCACCACAGACACTAACTGCAGAGTTGTGGGACGGCTCTCACAGATCTTACACGTGCATAAGATGATAGATCTGCAGGGGGGGGCAGTGGCGTAGTGAGGGGGTCAGTTGCCCCTGGGAGAAAAATAATATAAAATGGATCAAAATTATAGGTGCTTTGTGAATATGCTGACTTGAGAGTGGAAAGATTTCTTATTGTCGTGTATGATTCCTGGTAACCCATCTCATATATGAAAAACTAGGTTGATACCTGTTCATATCAGGAGCTGCTGAATTCAGTTCAACATCTGCAGTATCTCATTAGGATGTTTAGTGGAGAAGATATTGTTGTTGTTGTTTTATTTATTTATTTGTACTGTGGGCAAAGCATGGGCTCACAAGAATCCCTCCATTGTTCTACCATGAGTCTCAAAACATTTGGTGTTTTTCTAAAAACCTGGAGTCAATTAATTATGTAGGAATCTCAGCTTTCATTTAAAAATAGTTCTCTATACTTCTGGGCCTTACAGCTAAGGAGGAAAGCTTTAAAACACGAACCCTAAATACTCAAACAAAAGGCCAATAAAAATCCAACTTGTTTTATTTTTAAAATATCTTATGACTTGTAGACCATTCTCAGAACTTTGTGTAGGCGTTCCTTGGGATTTTTGGTTTGGCAATACTGCTCTTTGGTGAATTTAGAGAGGTCTCTCCCTTCAGTTTCTCTTTCCACCCTCCTTTTTTGTCTCAGGTCATCAGAGACAATGGAGAGTAGGGTGAGTGCATGACTATGGTTAATGACTGATCAGGGTGACTAACTATTATCAGCCAGTGGTCTGAATGAGCTATCTACTGCCACCTGTTAATCAACTGTAGGAAAAGGCTTCAGGATCAGACCTTATTTATATAGACAACTTACTTTGCCACAGAGATCAGTAGACACACTTGTGTGTCAAGGTGATCAATTTTGGCTCTTTTGGGTTGAAATTCACTTAAGACTTGGAGCTGGGAGAATGAAATGTTGTTATCCATATTGTATGATTAAAAGACCTGAACTTAATATGACCTGGCTTAGGGTCTACTATAACTTGAACACTAAGCAGAGGATAGTGAGTCACATCTAACTGAAAGTCACAAAAGATGGAATCCGGTTTTATTTCTGGTGGTGTAGAGTCTATTTGGAAGTCCTCAATTATATCTGACACTTTACATCCAGTGTTTAAAGGCAGAGCTGACTAGAATCAATTGAGAGTCCTTGTCTTGTCTTAGTGATCGCTTGAGCAAAAATCATTGATAAAATTGTGTCTAGACTGATCTTGGACACAACATGCAGGCAGTGTGTTGAAGGGCAGTGCAAAGGAGGCAGTGGTGGTGAGGTACCATATTATCTAGTGAAATCATTGCTGCTGAAATCACTAAGGCCTGGAATTTGACCACAGAACTGACACTTTCTTAACAAAGACTCAATTTTTGCTATTTAAAAAGTAAATCAATGTAACAGAAAACTGCAACGCTCTCTGGTAACTTTTTAAAAATCAAACTTTAAACTTTATTGAAAAAATGGGATAGTTTGCAATTGAAAATATTTGACCTACACTTAAGGCAACTGATTTAATTTTGTGTAAAATTTTGAATAATAAAGGATGGCATTTTTTTTTTGAAAATGTTCAACTACATTTTGATCGGATCTACTTCTGATGTGATATTTGTGTGTGGTTGTGGTTTGTTGTGTGGGGGTGTGTTTCATTTATTTATTTATTTATTTATTTATTGCTCAACAAAAAATCCTGGGTGGGGGGGCCCCACCAAAGTGGTTCGAATTAGGCCCCGCACTTCCTAAAGCCGGCTCTGCCCCTCCTTCCAATGAATATTATGCTTTGACAGTAGCTTCCTCCCCCCCCCCCACACACACACTGTTTTTATCTAATCTGGCTTTAGACGATGTGAGTACTAAAGTTTCCTCCACTTCCTTCGTGGCTCCATGAGAGCGTTCCTATACACTGACACTAGGACTCCCCGAAGAATGCAGTGAACGTGTGGAATGAAAGTCCACGTAGGTTGCATGCTGAAGCACATGGCTCCAAAACCAGTGTAGGTTCCAGGCTTTGCCTTCCTGAAGTGAGGGAATTTCTTGAGGAGTGTTGAACCCACACTCGGTAGGGCTGCATTGGCAAATCTTTTGGTGCCTCCATGATGGGAGCGGTAGAGAGGTAAGTCAGGAGCGCACATGTGGTCTTGGCCATCCTCATGGATGCTTTGGAAGAAACTGGCTCTCAATCTTCGAGTTGAGTACCAGAGGAACGATGCTAGGGCCCACGTGACTGCTCTTGGGTTTGTCCTTCTGCTCCACAACTTTGGTGTTAACTCTCTAGCTGAAGAGTTAAAGTTCCCCGACAATAATATTCCTTTTCCCTAGACCCTCTCCATTGGCCTTAGCCCTTCCTCTCCATGCTCAGTCCGATGGCCCACACTCGTCAGAGGAATTTGTCATCCTGACTGTTTTCAGTTTCTAGCTAAGGCCTTGATTCTGCTGCACTGAGGAGTTTTACCGTGGACTCCAGTGGAAGTGGGATCAGACCCTCACTGGCTAGCACCTCCCGTCCCACCAGCAGGAAGGGGGGCACAAGGGGCAGTTGTCCCAGGACCCACTGATTCAAAACAGCCCAAGGCTCCAGGCTGCTGCTACTGCGTACAGCATGGAGGTTTGGCTACCCCTTGTCCGTCCCCTTCCCCCGAGTCCTCGCCTCTTCCAGGAGCATGGAGTCAGCCCGCTCCCCCCCACCTTGTCCAGAGATCCTGCTGGAAAGGGATAACAAGTGGAGTTCCGCAAGGGTCTGTTTTGGGACCCGTACTGTTCAATATCTTCATCAATGATGTAGATATTGGGATAGAGAGTACGCTTATTAAGTTTGCAGATGATACCAAACTGGGTGGGGTTGCGACTTCTTTGGAGGATAGGGACATAATTCAAAATGACCTTAGCAAGTTAGAGAAATAGTCAGAGGTAAACAGGATGAGGTTTAATAAAGAGAAATGCAAAGTGCTCCACTTAGGAAGGAACAATCAGTTCCATACATACAAGATGGGAAGCGACTGTCTAGGAAGGAGCATGGCGGAAAGGGATCTAGGGGTCATAGTGGACCACAAGTTGAATATGAGTCAACAGTGTGATGCTGTTGCAAAAAAAGCAAATATGATTCTAGGTTGTATCAACAGGTGTGTTGTAAGCAAAACTCATGAAGTCATTCTGCCGCTCTACTCTGCACTAGTTAGGCCTCAGCTGGAGTACTGTGTCCAGTTCTGGGCACCACATTTCAAGAAAGATGTGGAGAAATTGGAAAGGGTACAGAGAAGAGCGACAAGAATGATTAAAGGTCTAGAGAACACGACCTATGAAGCCAGGCTTCATGAACTGGGCTTGTTTAGTTTGGAAAAAAGAAGATTAAGGGGGCACATGATAGCAGTTTTCAAATATCTAAAAGGGTGTCACAAGGAGGAAGGAGAAAATTTGTTCCTCTTGGTTACTGAGGACAGGACAAGGAGTAATGGGCTTAAAGTGCAGCAGGGGAGGTTTAGATTGGACATTAGGAAAAAATTCCTACCTGTCAGGGTGGTCAAATATTGGAATAAATTGCCAAGGGCGGTGGTGGAATCTCCCTCTCTGGAGATATTTAAGAACAGGTTAGATAGACATCTGTCAGGGATGGTGTAGACGGAGCTTGGTCCTGCCTTGAGGGCGGGGGGGCTGGACTCGATGACCTCTCGAGGTCCCTTCCAGTCCTATGATTCTATGATTCTATGATTCTATCCCCTGAGCACCTCCATTGCTGTGTCTATGTGCTCTATCAAGAGAGCGATTGCCAGGGTGTATAAGCCTAGCCTGGAAGCTTCCAGGAACTTTGCCTCACTGCTGTTACTCTTGCTTGGCTGAATCTTCTCCTCCTAAAGGTTTTGCATATTCATTTTGATGTGTCCTGCTAAGCATTTTCTCTTTACCAGCTGATAGAAGTTGCATTTCAGTCCCCTTTATGGATACCCCAGAATTGGCAACGGATTCTTTTTGCTGTCACTTGAACCTTACCCATCTGTTCTTTCTCCATTCTTGCTGGCAATTCTTTCTCATGAATGAACCTAGACCATTCGCTTTCTGGGTTTAAGCATCAGTCTCATAGATCGGAGGTTATCATGTGGCTAAAGTCTATAAGAGAGCAACAAAAATGATACAAGGTTTAAGAATCACAGTCTCGGGGGAAGGTTGACAAACCTGGGCATGTTTAGTCTTGAGAATAGACAACTCATGGGGGGAGGGGAGGACCTGATACGTGTTCAAATACATTAAGGACTGTTATAAAGAGGACTAGGATTCATTGTTCTCCATGTCCACTGAAGACAGGACATGAAATAAGGGGCTTAATTTGCACCAATGGAGATTGTATGTTAAATATAAAGAGAGTTTTTTTGTTTCTAACTACGAGTAGTTACGCTCTTGAAAGGTTTTCCAAGGACAGTTGTGAAATCCTTGCATGCTTTTAAGAGCAGGCTGGACAAACATCTATCTGGGATGGTCTAGGTTTACTTAGGCCAGGTCTATACAAGACCTGTGAGCTTGGCTTATGGTATGAAACTCCAGCTATGTAGAATACGTAACTGGAGTCGGCTTACCTTAAATCGAGCTTGGCGGTATCCCCGCAGCAGGAGGCTGATGGGAGCAAACACTCCTGTTGGCTTCCCTTACTTCTCACAAAAGGAGGAGTACTGGATGCCCACAGGGATGCCTTCTTAGTTTGATTTAGCGAGTCTTAACTAGACTTGCCAAATCAAACTCCAGAATATCAATCACGGCAGCGGTGATCTTCCTTTTAGTGTAGACAAGGCTTTAGTCTTTCCACTGGATTGGGGGGCTGGACTTTGAATCCCTTCCAGCACGCATTTCTGTAACTACAAGTTCTCCTGGGTGCAAAGCCACTTTGCTAAGTAACTCATGCTGGGGATAATGCGCAAAAGTGGTTTCTTGAAAGAAGACTTTCCATTGGTTTCAGTGGTCTTTGATTCAGATCCTAGTGTAGTAGGGCCCATCTGACTGGTGGTTGCTCGGATAGAGGTAAGTTTGGTAGCATTTTCTTTTTGACCTCTCCCAAGCTCTGCAGTGGGATTAGGTCCACAAAACCCATGGTCACAATAAAACGGGCAGGCAAAATGTATTTGCTTGTGAGAGGAAATGGATGGGCAAAAAAAGAGGAAAAACAAAACCGAACAAAAACCAGACCACGGTAATTTGTGGGAAAACATGTCAACCTTTTAATATATAAATTTAGAAGTAAGAAGAGATTCAATGTTGATTAATAACAGGAGTTAAAGTATTTTTCCATGGTTTAAGCAACACTGGTTTTATTCTTTTAGTACAAATTGTGGCTGAATTCCATTTACGAGATTAACTATTTTTTTAAAGTAGCATGGCTGACTCTGATTTATTGGAGCATAAGCTTTCATGGGCAAAGACCCACTTCATCAGATGCATGTAGTCACAGGACTTCTTCTTATTTATGCAGATTCAGACTAACACGGCTACCGCTCTGATTCCTGGCTGAATCTGTCTCTTTTGTGGGATCTAAGATTTTTGCAGGAGTGTGTGTGTGTGGATAGACAGACGGAGCATTTTTATTTTAGTTTCCAGTGGTAGCACTCCATAAAAAGTAAACAAATTCTTTACCCTTATCAGAGTGCTCTTTGTTGTCTGCATTTTGAGATAAAGCTCTGCTCCTTTATCACCGTGCAATGTACCGTACACATGCGTTTCCAGCAATGGATGATTTAAAGAGAGATAATGTTGCACAAGTTACAGTGGCTAACAGTGATCAAAAGTACATTTTAAGCACTCCTTGCTTTGTAAGATAGCTTGTGGGGATGCTCTGTTTCAGATTTTTCTCCCTCCCCACCCTCTTCATGCATTTATGAAGCTGCTGCACTGCTCTTCAGGGGCTGAACTTTTTATAACTTTCTCAGAAATGTGTTGCAGAGGTGAGATAAGGTTTTCGGCTCCGTTCCGAAACCATGCAAATAATAACTGTATTGGTAACTATAGTAAAATTATTCCTAATACAACTCTTTGCCCAGGCCTACACTAGGGTGTTATTTCGAAATAACCCATCTTAGGTTAAATTTATAAGGGGAGCGTTCACACTACCAAACCTGCTGTTTTGATATAATAGGCTGGTTATTTCGAAATCTGTACTCCTGCGATCCTCAAGGAATAATTCTAATTTTGAAATCGTCATTTCGAAATAGCAGTAGTGTGGACGATCTGCTGCTACCATTTTGAAATAACTACTCCCCAAAGTAATTCAGACTAATTACTCCCCAGTGCTCCCTGGGGCTCTAAGTCAAGGTAATACATCCACATTAACGAGGCCTACCTCAGACTAATTTCGAGGTTTCCCTATAGTGTGGAGTCACTATTTAGATGTTATTTCGGGAGTTATGAAATTGATTTTAGCTATTTCGAAATAGTTTCCTAGTGTAGACCAGCCCTTTGCAGCTACGTTGCTCTCATACATCTCCCCCTAGCTTTGCGGATTACACTAAGCTAGAGGGAGAGGTAGATACACTGAAGGGCGGGGATAGGGACCAGAGTGATCTGGACAGATTAGAGGATTGGGCCAAAAGAAATCTGATGAGGTTCAACAAGGACAAGTGCAGAGTCCTGCCCTTGGGATGGAAGAATCCCAAGTATTGTTACAGGCTGGAGACCAACTGCCTAGGCAGCAGTTCAGCAGAAAAGGACCTGGGGATTCCAGTGGATGAGAAGCTGGATATGAGTCAACAGGGCGCCCTTGTAGCCAAGAAGGCGAATGGCATATTAGGGGGCATTAGGAGGAGCATTGCCAGCAGATCCAGAGAAGTGATTATTCCCCTTTGTTCGGCTCTGGTGAGGCCACATCTGGAGTATTGTGTCCAGTTCTGGGCCCCCCACTACAGAAAGGATGTGGACACATTGGAGAGGGTCCAGCGGAGGGTGACCAAAATGATGCGGGGGCTGGAGCACATGACCTAAGTGGAGAGGCTGAGGGATTTGGGTTTGTTTAATCTGCAGAAGAGAAGAGTGATGGGAGATTTGATAGTAGCCTTCAACTCACTGAAGGGAGGTTCCAAAGAAGATGGAGAAAGGCTGTTCTCAGTGGTGACAGATGGCAGAACAAGGAGCAATGGTCTCAAGTTACAGTAGGGGAGGTCTAGGTTGGATATTAGGAAAAACTATTTCCCTAGGAGGGTGGGGAAGCACTGGAGTGGGTTCCCTAGGGAGGGGGTGGAATCTCCGTCTCTAGAGGTTTTTAAGTCTCAGCTTGACAAAGCCCTGGCTGGGTTGATTTAGTTGGGATTGGTCCTGCTTTGGGCAGGGTCTAGACTTGATGACCTCCTGAGGTCTCTTCCAGCTCTATGATTCTATGATAGTTACATCTAATTAGCAACATTATTTCAAAATAATTAGTGTTATTTCAAAATAATTTAGTTCACGTCTACAGAGCAGGCAGTTATTTTGAAATAATGAAATACTGTCAATTTGGAGGACTTCTTACCCCAACTCCTGTAACTCTCATTGTATGAGGAGTAATGAAGTCAGAGGAAGAGTGCTTTGTTTCGAACTAAGTGCTGTGTAAACGCTCCCAATTCCAAAATAAGCTATTTTGAAATAAGCTCCGCAATTGACGTAGCTCAATTTGCATAGCTTATTTCGAGTTAAGCCCTGCTGTGTAGACACACCTAAAGGGAGTAGATCATTAAACCCTGGTTCTTCAAATGCTCCAAGATTTCCTCAAACCCCTGTTTTACCAGGTGAATGTGAGGTTCCTTTCAAATCCACTGAAAGCTGCTACTCACGGTTACATTGTTTCCTTCATTCTTTCTTCTATTCAGATGCTTGATCATGAGAATGCGAACAGCAGAGTTGCTTTCAAAAAATGCTTTATGCACACTGGAGCAGAGTGCTGTGGTTACCAAAGAAACAGAAAAGAGGACTGGTATTTGAAAAGAGCAACAGACTGGTTAACAGTGCAGATAAGGGACTTTCCTTGCTGTCTCCTGTCTGCAAATCTGTCATGAAATCTCAGGGACTGGGACTGGTTTACTTAATAGTGCCATATTATTTTAATGTCATCTCCAAAATTATCTGACATCTTTCATCGGGTATATTCCTGTAACAACATTGCTCAATTTCTTTGTTTATTCTTTTTACATTAAGAATAGGCAACTAAATCTTAACTGTCCCAAATGCTCCATACCACCATTTAGGGATCATAAATCATAGACTCATAGAACACTAGAACTGGAGGGGCTCTCTGTGACAGGCCGGGCCGGGTCTGAGCCCCACTGAGGGCATCTGCTCAGGGCGAATTGCTCAAAACCAGGGCTGCTTACAGCCCCAGACTGGGGACCTTTCCCAAACAGGTCACAAACCAGTCACACCGAGCGCATCAGCTGCCAATCCGGCCAGCAGGAAGCCTCAAGAGCCAAACCCCTCAGACAGCCCAGCTCTCCTGAGCCACAATCAGCCACGGACCTACACACAGGTGAAGCGTTATAGGACCCGATCTCACCTACCCCGAACAGGTCCTCCTGGTCCCAAAGAACCAGCCACAGATCCCTGGTCAATTTACACTTTGGATCTTACCCACAAGAGCATGCTGGGCCAATGCTTTAGAATCTAAAATCAAAAGGTTTATTAATAAAAGAAAGAAACTGTGGAGAGTGAGGTTGTTCAGGAGAATTCGTTACATGCACTGATCACCAAATCCTTGATGCAGGCTCTCAGCAGAGATGTTACAAACTGCTATCTTAAAAGTCTCTGGGGTCCATCCTATGTCAGGATGGGTCAGCAATCCTCCCCGGCTCTCTGTCCCTCGCAAGGCTGCATCTGGGATCAGTAACAGAATTGAAGACAAGATGGAGTCCGCCTCGTGGCACCGAAATATCTCTCGTGGCATCTCCCTAGCCAGAGTGGGTCACATGGTCAAGTGACCTGTCTGTGTTCCACATGCTGGCAGCCATTATGCCCTGACTGGTTGCATGTGTCCAGATGCATTCCTCAGGTGTGTATGGGCCTCCTTGAGGACTATTGTCTGTGGGGCCCTGCTAATTAGCATAGTCCTTGACTGAACAATTGTGCTTTACAACGGGCAGTCCTGGCCCATCGCTCTGTCTCAGGCAGAGAACGTTCACAGTACAAGCAGAGTCCGTATCCATAACCCCACATACAGATATCACACAAGTACAGGAGTAGCAGACATTGAATCAGTAGAACACAAGCTTTCATTGACACCTCACATGGCCCACTTTGTACAGATTCTGGAGCAACTCCCCCCAGGGGTGCAGCAGTGCTCTGGCTGCTCCCTTAAAATCCAATAATGTGACAACCTGAAAAAGCCATCAAGCCTAGTATCTTGCCCTCAGTGCAGGACCAAGCACCATCTAGACCATCCCTGACAGATGTCTGTCCAACCTGCTCTTAAATATTTCCAGTGATGAAGACTCCACAGCCTCCCTGGGCAATTTATTCCAGTGTTTGACCACCCTGACAGGAAGGAAGTTTTCCCTAATGTCCAACCTAAACCTCCCTTGCTGCAGTTTAAGCCCATTGCTTCTTGTCCTATCCTCGGAGGCTGTCAAGGCTGTTCCCCACTCTGGCACGATGAACGCAGAAGTGGGGGCCTACAAGAGCACTCCAAAACCTTGCCTCTACAGGCTCTGGTAAGAAAAACTTCTTCCCAAAATCCTAATACCCAGATTTTGGGGAATCTGCTGCTACCACCCAAGTAATTCCAAGAAAACCAGGGAAGAGATCTCTCCCCTTGCCCCCACCTCCGTTGTGCTTGGAGTCGGGAGAAACAGAGGGAATTCACAGACAACAATGGACTCTGCCCTTATAACTAGGCATGAGTCCTAAGGACACAACAATCAACCAATACCGGTTAATTAGAAAAAAAGAAACAATCCTTTATTATCAAAACAAAGCTAAAGTTGCAAGCACTGTAAAGTGGCTAGATGGGAAGAGTCACCAATTGATATAGATACTCAGAGAAACCCCCTGGGCTAAAACTTAGTTACATAGCAAGGAAAAAACCACAATTAACAGCTCAGACATTATTTCCAAATTCCCAAACAGGGAAAACAACAAATCCTGATGGACTATCTAAACTTTTCACTAATTACGCATTTTAAGAAGTCCGTTCTTGGGGAGAAAAGTGTCTCCCATCTCCCTCAGTCTGAGAAGAAACTGCTCTGCCTCTCAGACAGAGAACAGAGACAAAACTACTCTTTTCCAGTTTGAAATTCCTACCTGCATTGTTATTGGCTGACCACCGATACCTGGCTAGCTACAGGGTTAACCCCTTAGTCACCAGGTGCTGGTCAGCACTCCTGGTTATGACACACACCCCAAATCACAGACGGTGCTGGACAGCTTCAGGCCATACTTGTTGCGATTTCTTCTTGGAAGTCTGGGATAAAACATAGATAATAAGTACATGCACATGAAGCAAACAAACCCCTTCCACGTCTGTGGAGTACAATGACTGACATACAGGGAGTGTCCTAAGTAGATTTCCTTTCGAGTATCAATTTTGCCGGGCCTCTTTGTGAAGACCCTTATATCATATCGTAACTGCCCCTTTAACCAACCAAACTCTCAACTCCAAAATCAAGTTTAGAACCGCGCGGGGTCCTGACCCAAAGCTCAATTGACCAGGTTCTGTGCATCCTGCCGAATACATCACTGTCATGCACCAGGCTGGGTCTTGGCACTGCCGAGGGCGTCAGCTCAGGGCGAATTGCTCAAAACCAGGGTTACTTACTGCCCTTGTCTGGTGACTTTCCTATAAGGCACCATGTCAGTCACACCGAGCGCTTCAGCTGCCAACCTGGCCAGCAGAAAGCCTCACGAGCAAAACCCCTCAGACAGCCCAGCTCTCCCTGTGCCACAATCAGACCAAGACCTCACACACAGGTGAGAGGTTATAAAACCTACACTCACCAACTCTGAGCAGATCCTCTTGGTACCGAAGGACCGGCCACAGTCCCAGGCCAATTTACACTTTAGATCTTACCCACAAGAGCCCGCTGGGACAATCTTTTAGAATCTAAAATCAAAAGGTTTATTAATAAAAGAAAGAAAAGGTGGAGAGTGCGATTGTTAAAGAGAATACATTTACGTACATCAATCACCGAGTGCTTGAGTCAGGCTCTTAGCAGAGATCTTACAAACCACCAGTTTAAAAGTCTTTCGTGTTAGCCTCATGGCCCTTTGATATTCCTGGTGTCTTCCAAATGGAGCTGGTCACATGATTAAGTGACCTGTCTGTGTTTCACATGCAAGTAGCCACCTGCACTGCTTGGTCTGCAGGCTTCCAGATGCATTCCTTAATGGCCTCTGAGAGCCATTGTCCATGAAGCAGCACTAGTTAGCACAGCCAATCACTGAATAATCCTTCCTCACCGTAGGCAGTCGAGGCCCATTGCTCCCTCCCAGACAGAGAACAGAGAGATAAAATGCCTCTTTTCCAGTTTGAAATTCCTACCTGCATTGTTATTGGCTGACCACCTGATACCTGGCTAGCGACAGGGTTAACCCCATAGTCACCAGGGGCTGGTCAGCACTCCTGGTTAGGACAGAGGCCAAGGAGAACAATTTTTCTCTCTCTTCCTTGTAAAACCCTCCCAAGGACTTGAAAACTGCTACCGTGTCCTCCCTCAGCCATTTCTTTTCCAGACTCAAGGGATCGAATGTCTACTGAGGTTGTCTTACGTTGCAGTGTCCCCGTTATTCATTGTTAGGCATTATCCGCTTCCCTGATGCTAGACATGGACACAGCTGTGGCCACAAAGAGCTCACAGTGCGATTCAGACAAAGGCAAATGCCTCTACAATGTGTGGGGTGACGCGGACTTCTCTGGAGAGATCACGCTTCAAGCGGTCTCTTCGAGTGAGCGTGCAAAACGGGTGTGAAGGAAATTGGAGGAGTTGCTTGGTGCCTGAGAAAAGGCATCATGGAAGAAGGTGCAAAGCTGAGAATGGGGAAGAACTCAAAGAGTAGAGCCGTGCTTAGGGTTTATGGGGCCCTACGAAGAACTACTCAGCTGGTGCCCGATGGCAGCCAGGGGCGGGGGATTTTTTTTAGAGATCTGACGGTATAATCTTCAGCCACGCACTAATGAAATATTTTAAAACACATTTTAAATGAAGGCCCTGTCGCCTAACACAGTACATTCAGAAACTGACCATATGCACCTAGGGTTGGAGTATATCTGTTAAATGGCCCCGTTATCACTTGAATGGCTCGTTCATGGGTTCCATGTGCTACGAACAGCTCTGGCTGGCTTTGTCACTTGGAAGTTCACTGGTTGCTCTCCAGAGGAAGCAGGGCCCCAGAACAGGGACAGGAAGAGGCAGGTGGGTGGAGATAAAGACCCAGCAGTGCCCCAAATTTTCAGGTGTCCTATGCAGCTGCATAGTCTGCGTATGGGTAAGGACGGCCATGACAAAGGGGTGGGAGTAGACGGGAGATTTAGAGAAAGAAAATGGTGTTGGGGCTAAGCCAGTGGACTGGCACTCAGGAGATGCAAGGGCCGGTCCTGGCTCTATGATAGCCTCACTTCCCTACTTTGGGCATGTCTACACAGCAGGGCAAAAGTCGAATTAAGAAACACAATTTCAGCAACGTCAATTGCGTAGCTGAAGTCAAAATAGCTTAATTTGGCTTTTGACACTGTCTACGCCGCAGGAAGTCAAAGGAAGAGCACTCTTCCTTCAACTTCCCTTACTCCTTGTGGAATGAGGGTTGCCACGAGTCAGCATAAGAAGTCCTCCAGCTCGACTTTATTTTGAAATAAAGGCTTGTAGTGTAGACGCGGACTATGTGGGGGTATGTCTACACTACCCCGCTAGTTCGAACTAGCGGGGTAATGTATGCATACCGCACTTGCTAATGAAGCCTGGGATTTGAATTTCCCGGGCTTCATTAGCATAAGCGGGGAGCCGCCATTTTTAAATCCCCGCTGCTTCGAACCCCGTGTAGCGCGGCTACACGGGGCTCGAACTAGGTAGTTCGGACTAGGATCCTATTCCGAACTACCGTTACTCCTCGTGAAACGAGGTGTACCGGTAGTTCGGAATAGGCACCCTAGTCCGAACTACCTAGTTCGAGCCCCGTGTAGCCGCGCTACACGGGGTTCGAAGCAGCGGGGATTTAAAAATGGCGGCTCCCCGCTTATGCTAATGAAGCCCAGGAAATTCAAATCCCGGGTTTCATTAGCAAGTGCGGTATGCATACATTACCCTCCTAGTTCGAACTAGGAGGGTAGTGTAGACATACCCTTATTTAGAAATAACGTCTGTTATTCTGAAATATTGCTGCTGTTTAGACATGCCCTCTGGGTTTGTACAGCACCCAGGACTAAGTGGCAGTTGCGTCATTTAGGCACTACTGCAACACAGAAATATTATCCTTCATATTAGCTATTTCTGGCATGAGCAATAGTGATAACACTTTCATTTTCACTCACTGTGATGGCGGTAATAAAGATATTCTTAATTCTAGTTACTCTTCATGTAGTTATTAACAATTGTTAATTAACAATGCCCTGCATTTGTTAATAGTTAACCAAACACTACAGAGCATAACTTAATCTACACTATTTTCAACTATTTATGGTTGGACAGAATCTGAAATCCTTCATTAATCAAGATCTTAAAACACAAGGTAGAGAGCAGACTTCTTATGAAAGATATTTACATTTACAATTAATGATCGAATTCATCCCCGATCCTAGAAAAGGACCTTCATTGACGGAGAATCATAGGACCAGAAGAGATCTTGAGAGGTCATCTAGTCCAGTCTCCTGCCCTCCTGGTAAGACTCAGTATTATTCTAGACCATCCCTGGCAAATGTTGGTCTAACATAGACTCGTATACGTGAATCATCAGAGTCCTATGGAAATTCTTGGTCTCTGGTGGGATGTCATGGTTTATCTGAGCGCAAAATCAAATTTGCAAACTAAGGGTATGTCTACACTAGCCCCCTAGTTCAAACTAGAGAGGCTAATGAGGGCAACTAAAATTGCAACTGAAGCGTGGGATTTAAATATCCCACGCTTCATTAGCACGTTCCCGGGTGGTCACCATTTTGGAAATTGATAGGGATGTTACTTCGTGCATGACACTTTTTAAAACTGAGGGAGGAGTTATTGTAAACTGTTGCCAGGTACTCGTGGAAGACGCACAGCACACAGCGTGACACAGAGTTGGGGGGTGCCCAGCATCTCTGTATGAAGACTGGCAACATCATGAAACAAAAATCCCAGCATTCCGTCTTATCCAGTTCAGACAAACGCCATCTTGTTTTACCCTCCAGTGCCTTCAATTGCTGAAGAGAGCCGCATGTTTTAACATTTCGTTTGAATGCTCTGACCTACTGGTGTGCTGCTTTATGCAATTGTATGGGGGCGGGGAGGGAATGACGTGATCAAAAATGCTTTAAGCTGGTGGTGTGGCTTGACATATCTATGCTTTGTTGGGTAATCTTTGATCCCACGATCTGGTGTGCCACTGGGAAGGGCAGGGTCGTGGGTTTGAGTCCCTCTCCCCCAGGGAGGGATGGGGCAGCTAACACCCAGCACCTGTGGAGATTTTAAATTAATAGATGAGTCCTGCTTTTAAGGGGTTGCTTCTGAAATCATTGTACACAACCCTCCACCCCAACACACCTGCACATGACAGGACAATGTGTGTTTGATATCAATACACACACACACACAGGCTACGTCTAGACTGGCCCCTAAAAACGGAAAAGCCATGCAAAGCAGGTAAGTCAGAATTTCCCCAAGCCGGAAAAAAAGCGGCGGACATGTTTATTTAAATCCCCCGCGGATTTCCCTATTCTGACTTACCTGCTTTGCATGGCTTTTCCGTTTTTAGGGGCCAGTCTAGACGTAGCCACACTGACAGGTCTGATATTTTCACACAGACTTCATCTAAAAGGTGGGGCAATTTAGGTTTTAATGTAAAACATGCTCGTAGGCCTCAGAATTCTCCTTTCTTAGACCACGGGCCTTATCTGTTCCCAGCCTGTTCTATGCCAAAAGCTTCTTTGACATCTGTAGAAGTAGGATTAAGCCCCTTCTCCACAGCTGAATACTATTATTTGGCTACAGAGTGGCAGTTTAGCACATAAGAAATGCCTTTGTTCCTGCGCAAGGGAAAGTTCTCATTGCCGCGGGAACGGACAAAAAATAGGGTTCCTAGAGGGTCATGAAAAAGCAAATTGTTTTTCATTCGCAACTCAAACCTTTCGTAAAGAGGCGTCTGTCCCAGGCAGACAGCTGTCATTTCACCGCAGAGAGCTGGTGGCTATGTGTGAACAAGCTTATTAAAGCGCCTAGTACAGAAATGGAAACCTGAAAAATGGTGTGAGTTCCCTGCAAGCCAGAGAGGAAATAGGCTGCCTTCTCCAGGAGTCTTCTTAGTGCACTTCTCCTGAGTGTGAGCGATGTCTGGTGCCCACTGTCTGTGGGCAACACCCTACTCTCTGAATCCTCCTCTAAATGCTGTTCCTCTTAGTGAGAGTCAACAGAATTTCTGTGTACAGATGTGGTCACGTCATCTCCAAAAAGAGATCTTGGTATTGGAAAAGGTTCGGAAAAGGGCAACAGAAATGATGAGGGGTTTGGAAAAGGTCTCCTATGAAGAGAGATTAAAAAGACTGGGACTTTTCAACTCAGAAAAGCGGAGACTAAGCAGGGTCGATAGAGGTCTATAGATAGAGGTCTATAAAATCATGACTGAAGTGGAGAAAGGAAATAGGGGCGCAAGTAAATAACTTTTCCTTAACATAAGTACTAGGGGTCACCAAATGAAATGAATAGGTAGCAGGTTTTTCTTCACTCAGTTCACAGACAACCTGTGGAACTCCTTGCCAGAGGATGTTGTGAAGACCAGGACTTTAACGGTTCAAGAAAGAACTGGATAAATTCATGGAGATTAGGTCCACCAATCGCTAATAGCCAGGATGGGTAGGAATGTTTTCCCTAGTTTCTATTTGTCAGGGCTGGGAATGGATGACAGGAGAGGGATCACTTCATGATTCCCTGTTCTGTTCACTCACTCCCAGGCCTTAGGTTCCTCACCCCTGCTGTATGGAGCAGCACAGAAGGACTCAGTCTTTCAGGTGTTATAAAAACACAGTGTAACCAAAATATAAAGGAAGCTTCTTGAGAGAGATGCTTAGGACCACGCATGTGCCAGCTCCAAAGGGCTCTTTAGCAGGATATAAGTTCTCTATAAACCGTTAAAAACTCGGTGCATTGTGGTTATGCATTTATCTTGTTTCTAATACTCTGCATAGCATCCTGTTCTCGATCCATATTACCAAGGAGGAGAAAAATGCCACACAAGCTATTTTCTATATCTGCTTTTGGCACCATTTTCCTAAGAAAAATATTGGCTAACGCTGACCTTTCCACAGGAAAACATAATCCCAACTATGCAGACAATATGATGGGGACTAATTTAGCTACCACTACTCAAGAGAGAGATCTTGGAGTGATTGTGGCTAGTTCTCTGAAAACATCCACTCCGTGTGCCGCGGCAGTCAAGAAAGCAAACAGACTGTTCGGAATCATTAAAAAAGCGAAAAAGAATGTAACCATTCTGCCAGGCAGGCCCGGCAGTAACCAGGGCCGGGTTTAATATCTAGGGGTCCATCTCTCACAGAACCAGCTCGAGCTCCCACCCAGTAGCCTGGGAAATTCACACACCCCTGGGCGCCTCTGAGAGGCAATGCTTCCCCACTCGCAAGCACAGAGTCTGTGTAAAAAAGAAACTTTTAATGAAAGAGAGAGAAGTCACATGGCATTATCTTGGGAAAATACCAGAACAGAGTTCGTAGCTCTCTTCCCCCACGAGTAACTGTCCCAAATGGATTGAGCAATGTATTTTGCCTATCAGGCTCACTAGTCCGCCAAGGTAAGGGTTCCGTTCACTTACCCAAACTTTCTCCGTACCCCACGTCAAACGCCCCACTTACAGCTCTGTCCAGTCAGTGCAGACCCTGACACATCATCCTGATGACTCTACTCCTTGAGCCTGAGGCTATGCCACCTTTGTGCTGCTCCTACCGGCCGCCTGCCAGTCGTTCCCGCCAGCCGCTCCGCTGGCCGCCTGCCGCCGCTCCTACCGGCTGCCTGCCTGTCATTCCCACCAGCCACACAGCTGGCTTCCTGCTGCCGCTCCTACTGGCTGCCCGCCTGTCGTTCCCGCCAGCCGCACCGCTGGCTTCCTGCCGCCGCTCCTACCGGCCGCCTGCCTGTCATTCCCGCCAGCCGCACCGCTGGCTTCCTGCCGCCGCTCCTACCGGCCGCCTGCCTGTCATTCCCACCAGCCACACAGCTGGCTTCCTGCCGCCGCTCCTACCGGCCGCCCGCCTGTCGTTCCCGCCAGCCGCACCGCTGGCTTCCTGCCGCCGCTCCTACCGGCCGCCCGCCTGTCGTTCCCGCCAGCCGCACCGCTGGCTTCCTGCCGCCGCTCCTACCGGCCGCCTGCCTGTCATTCCCGCCAGCCGCACCGCTGGCTTCCTGCCGCCGCTCCTACCGGCCGCCTGCCTGTTGTTCCCACCAGCCACACAGCTGGCTTCCTGCTGCCGCTCCTACCGGCTGCCTGCCTGTCATTCCCACCAGCCACACAGCTGGCTTCCTGCCGCCGCTCCTACCGGCCGCCTGCCTGTCATTCCCGCCAGCCGCACCGCTGGCTTCCTGCCGCCGCTCCTACCGGCCGCCTGCCTGTTGTTCCCACCAGCCACACAGCTGGCTTCCTGCTGCCGCTCCTACCGGCCGCCTGCCTGTTGTTCCCACCAGCCACACAGCTGGCTTCCTGCTGCCGCTCCTACCGGCCGCCCACCGGTCGCTCCCGCCAGTTGCTCCGCTGGCTGCAATGGGTCTGGCTCCCGGCCAAACCAGTGATTTCAGGTCTTAGTGATTTCAACTCTTTAGCGGCCACCTAGGCTGGCCAAAGATTCCAGCTTCCACTGGACTAGCAAAAAGACTCCTCATGGAGTCTGCTTTAGGTCTGCCCTTAAAACCAGGGGGAAAGGGGCTGGTTGAGCCAGTCTTATAACTCACACCAGGCAGGCATGAAACAGGCTGCTTCAAGGCCTTCCCCTCAACTCCATTCACTCAACTCTGGCAGAGGGGAGGCTTGTTCCTCGGAGACCTCTTGCAGTGATGGTGTCTCCCCTGCAAGCACTGGTGGCATGTTTTACAGTTCCCACTTTTAGAGGTAGCATGATTTGTGACCCCCACAACAGCCAAAATTAGTTACATTCCAACACTGACCCTCCATCAGCCCTGGCTGAATTGGATTTCCATAGCCACACCTCGGATTCCTTCCCCTCCTGGCTGTATTTACATATCAACAGTTACCAGTTAATTATCTTGCAGAGTTAACAATTGGAGTGAGCACAACCACCCCCACAGCAGATCTCCCCTTTTAGCTGGCTGATAGCAAGTAATAATTCAGTCCCGGCTTACAAGAATAACACAGAAAATATCCTATTGCCTCTCTATAAAACCTTGGTACGCCCACGTCTTGAATACTGTGTACAGATGTGGTCACCTCATCTCAAAAAAGATATTTTGGCCTTAGAAAAGGTTCTGAAAAGGGCAACAACAATGATGAAGGGTTTGGAACGGGTCTACATTTCATATGAAGAGAGATTTAAAAAAACTGGGACTTTTCACCTTAGAAAAGAGGAGACTCGGGAGGATATGATAGAGGTCTAGAAAATCATAACTGGTGTGGAAAAAGCGAATAAGGAAAAGGTATTCCCACAATATAAGAACTAGGGGTCACCAAATGAAATTAATAGGCAGCAGGTTTAAAACAAACCAAAGGAAGTTTTTCTTCACTCAGCGCACAACCTGTGGAACTCCTTGCCAGGGGATGTGGTGAAAGCTAGAACTTTAACAGGGTTAAAAAAAAGAGCTAGATAGGTTCATGGAGGTTAGGTCCATCAATGGCTATTAGCCAGGCTGGGTAGGAATGGTGTCCCCAGCCTCTGTTTCTCTGGAGGTGGGTGACAGGGGAGGGATCACGTGAGGATTATCTGTTGTGTTCCCTCTCTCTGGGGTATCTGGCCTTGGCCACTGTGGGCAGAGAGGACACTGGGCTGGATGGACCGTTAGTCTGACCCAGTCTGGCCGCCGTCATGTTCTTATGTTCGTACCTCACTGAAGAGATGCCAGTAAAATCGTTCGTTCTGTCTCAGCATGGGTGAGATGGACTAGCAATTCTTTGAAGGTCTCTTCCCACCCTCCGTTTCTCTGAAATAATAAGTGAGAGTCATGATTCCCTGTGTAGTCTGCCTCGCAGAGGAGACTAAATGCTAAGTGACCCCAGAGCGTGTGCTTTGAAAAAGCGTTTAAAAATTATATTGTAAAGAATACGTTTGCCTGCTTTTAACCAACACGTGGTTAGCCTGATGTTTCTCTCCCCTTCCTTCTTGTTAGTTACCACTGAAAGACAGAGAGGATGCAAGATCTTCAGTGCCAGGGCTGTGTGGCTGAGCATTAGCCATCTGAACGATGTTACATGGGATCCCAAACCGGGGGGCGCGATCACCTAGGGGAGCCTGAAGAAATTCCAGGTGGGGTGTGAGGTGACCCAGCTCTTCTTCCCCCCCATTAATACCCCCGAAGAAAAAGCCTGGTCCTTTCGTCCACTCGAGTGTCTGCTGGAACACGTGCAGCTCGGGCTGGCTGTGGCAGACTTCAAAATGGCTTTCTTAAAAGGGCAACGCCTACTCTGCTCTTAAAAGGGCAATCTTTTTTTTCTCAACAAGTTTTACTGCTATTTTTTGGGGGGGGACATGAGGGTTTCTCAAAAATCAAAAAGGGGGTGTGATGCCAAAACGTTTGGGAACCACTGTGCTATAAGGAGCCCTAAAGCATTAACAGAGTCTTAAGGAAGTTTGTAGCCTACCCAGGGGGGCAGACAACAATGGGAAGCCACCTCCTCCGGCATAGGGATCAGAAGTTGGATCTCAGGGACGCGAGGCAGGAAAAACGAAATAAAGGACTTGAGAGAGAAGTTAACAAGCTCACTGCCCAGAGGCTGCGATGTCGCAAGTTCGACCTACCTGAGCCATTACTCTAAGGCGTCGGTTTTGAAACGACCGGTCGTGACCCAGCACTAGGGGGTGGAATGTCGGGCACCAGGCCTCGTTGCTGCAAGGATGAGGTGAGCAGAGGGCAGAGGGCAGCTAAGGTAGCTCCTGGCTTGTCCTGGCAACAGGCCCGGTTCCTAGGTGGGAGTGTGTGTGTGTGGGAAGCCCACAGTGCTCCCCGCACTGCCCCTGCCCCGAGCACTAGCTTCATACTCCCATTGGCTGGGCACCTGCTGCTGGCTGTTTCTGGGGGCAGCATGGCCTGTGGTACCAGGAGAGGCAGGAAGCTGCCTTAGCCTTCCCCTACCCCCTCCACTGCACTGCTGACCAGGAGCCACTCAAGGCAAGTTCCTTCTGCCCCAGCCCTGACCCCCCCCAAAGCCAGAGCCCCCGCCACCCCTCAGCACCACCCCAGAGTCCACACTTCAGTCAAATCATCTTGGGTCGCAGCATCAACAATTTTCTTCAACTGGGTCATGAGAAAAACAGTTTGAAACCCCCTGGCCTAAGGCCGTGTGCACACAGGACAGTTGTGTCGATTCTTTGTGTCCCTGTTGGGTCTGGATCAATGTACAACTCTGCTTTGAAGGCACTTCTCCGTGCCGCTGTGTCTTCATACCGCTCGCAGATCCTGAGGGGAGGTCGAGGGCTGGGGCCCAAATCCAGCCCGACTCTCTGAGGACATATGGTTTGTAAACAGCAGTTCTGGGACACGGAGACCACGGCTCTGAGTCCGGTGAATTGTGGGGATCCCAACCTGAGGCAGAAGTGCAGGCCTGCCGTTTGGAAGGGGAGCCGAGAGAGAGATTGAGGGAGGGGTCAAAGGTACAACTCCCTCAGAACCACTGCACTATCTAACTAGGTATTCTTAACGCCACAGCACAATGGGGCCCCGAGCTTGACTGGGCCTTCTGAGCTCGAAGGTCGTGAATAAACATTGAAACGGCCACACGGGGTCAGATGAAAGGTCTGTCTAGCCCAGTATGCTGTCTGCTGCATTTCCAGAGAAACAGAGGCTAGGGACACCATTCCTGCCCATCCTGGCTAACAACCATTGATGGACCTAACCTCCATGAATCTATCTAGCTCTTTTTTGAACCCTGTTAAAGTCCTAGTCTTCACCACATCCTCTGGCGAGGAGTTCCACAGGTTGACTGTGCGCTGCGTGAAGAAAAACTTCCTTTGGTTTGTTTTAAACCTGGTTTAAAGGTAAATGTTTAGAGAACCAGCCTGTAGAGAGGCTGTTAAACAGAATCAAGTTATATTGCATTGCCTCCAGGGTGCCAAGGAGACAGGGTAATTAGAAAATTAGCGGGGTTGTGGATTCAGACTAATTCAGAGCTTTGCTGCTCATAAAAATCCAACCTCCCTGGGCTTAAAAAAGTAGAACCACCCCCTGTGCATTTATACATTTGATCCCTGAATTTGGCAACCTTTGTCTCTAATTCTTGCTAATTCCACATGACTTGTTCTCCATGATAGCATGAAAATTGGATGCCTTCAGCTCAAAATAGCCCTTTCTCTTCAGGAAGGAAATGTTTCCGGGGATTCACCAATGAAAGCCGTACAGTAGAATACATCTCTCCTAAACATCGCTCATTAGAAGTGTGGGAATTCCTGTTTCATCCCAGCCAACCAATTCCCTCTTACTCATGAAATCAATATTGCAGAACTACCGAGAGCTGTAATGGCCCTAATTGTATTGCTCAAGAACCTTAAACTCACATTAGTCTCATTTAATTCAACTAGAGGGAACACAAGGAGAATTGAGTTTTCTACACTTGCTTGGATCTATTTTCCAAAATGCCCTTCCGTGTGCAATTAATGTTACATGGTAGACGGCAACAAGAATCGACTTCCCTGAAGTGCATGCAGGCAGCAAGCAGACCTAATGAATGGTTATTTCTGTTGATGCACACGTCGGAGTGAGGATGGCGCCGTATGGTTCCTTCCCTGAACTATTTGTTCGTTAAAATATGGCTAACGATAAAGTTTAGGAGCTTCTTCTCCCTGGCAGGGGAAGTAATACTCCCACAGTGGCCACTGTGTGAAAATTAGTACGTCCTGGAAGCTTCCGAGCCATGTTAACTGAGATACTGCAGGGAGGGGAAATTCCGGCTGCTGCCTTCCTTGCTGCAAAAGTTAATTGGCGGTTGATCCAATATGGCTCTACTGTGTGACGGAGGATGCTGAGGGTGTGTCGGGGGAGCTGTGTGCTGCATGTGGGAAAACATGCACCTTCATGTATGATCGCCTGCACAGTGCATCCGCAGTGGGGATTGAATCTGAATGCTTCTGTAGTGAAAGAATCGGGAGCTATAATTCCACTAGCCTCTAGACACTGGTAACTCACATTGACCCAAGCGGCAATGAGCAGAGTTCCTTAGGGACTGGTCCTGGAACCAGTCTTCTGAAAGGTTTTTACTACTGACCTTGGCACAAAAAATGGGAGTGTGCTGCTAAAATGTGGAACTGCCGCAAAGTTGGGAGGTATTGCCAGCATGGAGGCGGACTGGAAAATCCTACAAGACAGTGTGGTTAACCTTGTACACTGGAACAATAGCTATGGCAGGACACAGTGCAAAGTCGTGCATTCGGGAATGAACAACAAGGATTTTTGCTATAAACTGGGAGGGCATCGGTTGGAAGTGACGGAGGAGGAGACAGACCCGGGTATGATACAGCTGCGAGAGAGACCAATACAGAGCTAGGATGCATCAGGCAAGGTGTTTCCAGTGGAGGCTGGGAAGTGTTACTATCATTATTATACGAAGCACGGGTGAGGCATCATCTGGAATACTGGCCGCTGTTCAGGTCTGCCATGCTTAAGAAAGATGAATTCTGATTGTAAAGGAGATTATTCCCCTTTATTTGGCACTGGTGAGGCTACATCTGGAGTATTGTATCCAGTTCTGGGCCTCCCACTACAGAAAGGATGTAGACACATTGGAGGAAGTCCAGCGGAGAGCAACAAAAATGAGGGGGCTGGAGAACATGATGTACGAGGAGAGGCTGAGGGATTTGAGCTTGTTTCTTCTGCAGGACAGAAGAGTGAGGGGGATTTGAGAGCAGCCTTCAACTTCCTGAAGGGGGGATCCAAAGAGGCTGGACAGAGGCTGTTCTCAGTGGGGGTTGATGGCAGAACGAGGAGCAATGGGCTCAGGTTGCAGTGGGGGAGGTCTAGGTTGGATATTAGGAAAAACTATTTCCCTAGGCGGGTGGGGAAGCCCTGGGCTGGGTTCCCTAGGGAGGGGGTAGAATCTCCATCCCTAGAGGTTTTTAAGTCCTGGCTTGACAAAGCCCTGGCTGACATGGTTTAGTTGGGATTGATCCTGCTTTGGGCAGGGGGTTGGATTCGATGACAGCTGAGGTCTCTTCCAGCCCTTGGATTCTATGAGTGCATCTACACTACTCCGTTATTTTGAGTTCACTAGCGTTAAAAAAAAAGTGCAGCATTGACACTTGGGAGACACTCACCCAGAATCACTCAAAATGGAGAGAAGTCCTACGCAATGGCTTCCTGCATTTTGAACGTGCCCGCCGGCAAGCTGAGAAGAGGCGCAAGAGCGAGGAAAGACTGGCTTCTAGTCATGGCCAACAGCCTCCTACTGTACCTGGAAACATCTGTCCTCACTGCGACAGAACGTGTGGTTCAACGATTGAGCTTAGCCACCTGAGGGTCCACAACTCCCATGGGAGATGATCATACTCGGCAATCATCATCACATGGATTGCTTTATGTCCGATTTTCTGTCTGAATCGGGCATGCATTATTCTGGCACCTGCACTCATTCCTCATCACACCCATCGTAATGTGCAGATTTGGAAAGGACTGAGTGCATACAACTTCATGCAATGAGTTAAAAATAAATAGAATTCCCTCACATTTCACATGCGCGTCTTGTCGCTGACACGTTATCCTTCCTGATTGACTTGGCACAACGAAAACTACAAGCCTGCACCCCAAAACTCCATGGAAGTTTGGTTTCTCCTCCTTGCAATTTATATTTGCTTGTATTTAAAACTAAAATGATTTATAATTTGATAAGCAGCAAGAAAGTTGCATAGGCGCACACAATCTTAAAAGTCCAATTTCCTTTTGTAACTTTTTGTTTTCGAACCACCATGCAGGTGGAATTGTGTGTGAATTAATATTATTCATAAAAGCAGCACAGATAGTAATAAGACCAATTACAGCAGCACATTCACCATCTTTTTAATCTCGGAGGTTATGGAAAATGCTGCTCTCCTGCATATTTAATATCTTAACTAAAAATTACTCGGTATGTGATGTTTGACTTTTTGACCATGGTATTTGTCAAGTTTGCAATATTTTGCCAACACATTACATAGGGGGGTACATGCTTGTGAATTTTCATGACCTGGAAAGAGACTGCTACTTGGCTTCAAACTATTTGCAATGCACTAGCTTACTGGTTCTGACCCAGTCTGATTAAATTCAGAGTTCATAATATTTGAGCGAGTATAGTACGTCCTGGGGTTCCATTCTGGGAAGTTGATTATTTCTGCCTGTATGCTGTTGTGCTACAATTTCTGTTCACCTAAGACAGATCTTGATAAAATCTGGAGTCAAACTGTCCCCGCTGGATACTGCTAAAGAACAAAATCCTCCGATTTAAGACCTGTTTGAAAGACAATTGTCAATTAATTATATAGAAGGCAACAGAAAAGCTGGAGCACGAGTAAAATATACTCCGAGGGCCCGTCTATGTTTGAAATGCTGCAACAGCACAGCCCCGCTTCTGTAGCACGTCAGTGTAGACAATGAGAGGCGTTTTCCGTTTGCCATTGGCAATCCTGCCTTGAGGGCGGGGGGCTGGACTCGATGACCTCTCGAGGTCCCTTCCAGTCCTATTATTCTATTCTATGATTCTATCCACTTCCACAAGACGTAGGAGCTGGGTTGAGGGGAGAATTCTTCCACTGACCTAGTGCTGTCTAGACTGGTGGCTAGACTGGCTTAACTATGCTAATCAGGAGTGTAGATAGTTTTTTCCACGCTCCTGAGAAAAGTAATTAAGCAGACTTGATTTTTCTAGTATAAACCAGGCCTCAAACATATTTGAATATAAAGTTTGCCAGGGTGGATCATTCGGCACTGGGGAGGCCACCTCTGGAGTATTGCGTCCAATTCTGGGGCCCCCACTATAGAAGGGATGTGGATGCATTGGAGAGAGTCCAGTGGAGGACAACAAAAATTATTAAAGGTGTGGTGCACATGATTTATTAGGAGAGGCTGAAGGATCTGGGTTTATTTAGTCTGCAGAAGAGAGGGGGGATTTGAGAGCAGCCTTCAACTCCCTGAAGGGGGGTTCCAAAGAGGCTGGAGAGAGGCTGTTCTCAGTGGTGGCAGAACAATGAGCAATGGGCTCAAGTTATGGTGGTTTCAGCTCTGGAGGATTCGAACGTCTCCTTCCCTCACCTGAATTCAATCGCAGGCCTCTGTCGTTTTCATTTCCCGCGTTAAAAAGCAGCAATTGTCTCCTTTCGGCTGCCAAAAATTCAGCCCCTGTTCTTGCAATTTTTTTTCATCTGGATTAGTGTAAATCTCACCAGTCTGTTCGGGTATTTACAGATTCTTTCAAATAATGCTCTTTGGTTGGATTCTGACTGCTGGCGAGGCTGCGTGTTATGTTTGTGGTACACGATTCACGGGGGCTCGAATGAAAAATTCTCCTTCCTGCTCGTCTCAGCCATGCTTTCCTCGTGTAACTTGCTTCAGGCCGACCAGCCTTTTGGAGGCCTTTTCTGATGTGCTTCCGCCGTTGGCTTGCTTCTAAGTCTCGAGTCTTTAGAACGGTGCACCCGGAAAGCTTGTTGTGTGTGTTATCACTCAGAACAGCTGCACCTGCCGGAGGCCAACCAGCTGTCAGCGCTGAAGAGGCAGACCTGAGCAGGAATCAGCTGATCTCCCTGGAAGGAGCAGCTGGTAGCTGGACAGAGATATCATTCTCAGGGAGAGAGGGGATGACATAGGCTGCTGGGAACAAGCAAATTGCAGCACAGAATCCTGGCAGGATAAGGAGAAATCGACCTCATTGGCAGGGCTCGACTGGTTATTGGAGCCTCCATCACTTGAACAGTGGGAGGAGCGTTCAGAGTTTTGGAGAACCAAAGACCCCGGCTAAGTGGAGAAGTACATCAGAATGGCCACACTGGGTCAGACCAAAGGTCCATCTAGCCCAGAGTCCTGTCTCCGACAGTGGCCAACGCCAGGTGCCCCAGAGGGAGTGAACAGAACAGGGAAACATCAAGTGAGCCATCTCCTGTCGCCCATTTCCAGACCCAGAGTCCTCCATGAATTTATCTAGTTCTTTTTCTAACCCTGTTAACGTCCTGGCCTTCACAACATCCCCTGGCAAGGAGTTCCACAAGTTGACTGTGCTTTGTGTACAGAAATATTTCCTTTGGTTTGTTTTAAACCTGCTGCCTATTAATTCCATTTGTTGACCCCTCACTTTTATGTGACGAGAAGGAGTAAACAGCACTTGGATATCTACTTTCTCTACATCAGTCATGATTTTATACACCTCAATCATATTCCCCCTTAGTTATCTCTTTGCCAAGCTGGAAAGTACCAGTCTTATTAATCTCTCCTCAGACAGAAGTTGTTCCATAGCACTAATCATTTTTGTTGCCCTTTCTGAACCTTTTCCAATGCCAATATATCTTTTTTTGAGACGGGGCAACCACATCTATACACAGTATTCAAGATGTGGGCGTACCATGGATTTTTGTAGAGGGAATGTGATATTTTCTGTCTTATTATCAATCCCTTTCTTATTGATTTCCAACATTCAGTTCACTTTTTTGTCTGCCACAGCACACTGAATGGATGTTTTCAGAGAACTATCCACAATGTCACTAAGATCTCTCTTGAGTGGAAAAAGCTAATTTACATCCCTTCACTTTATATGTATAGTTCATATTATATTTTCCAATGTGCATTACTTTGCATTGATTACTTTACATTGATCTGCCATTTCATTAGCCGGTCACCCAGTTTTAAGAGATCCTTTTATAGCTCTTCGAAATCTACTTGAGTCGTAAATATCTGGAATAGTTTTGTTCCATCTGAAAATGTTACCACCTCACCGTTTACCCCTTTCTGCAGATCATTTATGAATATGTTGAATAGGATTGGTCCCAGTACCGAACCCTATGGGATATCACTAATTACCATTCTCCATTCTGAAAACTCACCGTTTATTCCCACCCTTTGTTTTTTGCCTTTTACCCAGTTATCAATCCACCTTCCCTCTTATCCCATGACAACTTACTTTGCTTAAGAGCCTTTGGTGAGGGATCTTGTCAAAGGCTTTCTGGAAATCTAACTACACTATATGTACTAGATCCCCCTTATCCACATGCTTGTTGACCCCATCAAAGAACTCTAGTAGATTAGTAAGGCACAATTTCCCTTTACAGAAACCATGTTGGTTCTTCCCCACTAAATTGTGTTTATTTAGAGGTCTGAAAATTGTGTTCTTTACTATAGTTTTAACCAATTTACCTGGTTCCAAAGTTAGGGATACCAGCCTCTAATTGCCAGGATCACCCTGAAAGCTCTTTTTAAAATATTGGCATCACATTAGCTACCCTCTGGTCACTTGGTACAGAAGCTGGTTTAAATGATAGGTTACAGACTATGATTAATTACACACTTGAATTCCTTTAGACCTCTTGGACAAATGCCATCTGGTTCTGGGGTGTTATTTAGCCTTGAGTTTGTTCCAAAACCTCCTCTAATGACACCTCAATCTGGGACAGTTCCTCAGATTTGTCTCCTAAAAAATATGGTTCAGGTTTGGGAATCTCCCTCATGTCTCTCAGCTATGGAGATGGAGGCAAAGCGTTCATTTCGTTTCTCCGCAATGACCTTATCGACCTTGAGTGCATCTTCATCTTCCACTGGCCCCACTGGTTCTTTAGAGGGGCTTCTGCTTCTCACGTACGAAAACATTTCTTTTGCTATCAGCTTTTGAGTCTTTGGCTAGTTGTTCTTTAAATTCTTTTTCAGTCTTCCTAATTCTATTTTGACACTTCATGACAGAGTTTATGCTCCTTTCTACTTTCCTCACTAGGATTTAACTTCCACTCTTTAAAGGATGCCCTTTTACCTCTCACTCAGAGAATCGCAGAGCTGGAAGAGACCTCAGAAGGTCATCAAGTCCAGCCTCCTGCCCAAGGCAGGACCAATCCCAACTGAATCAACCTGGCCAGGGCTTTGTCAAGCCGAGACTTAAAAACATTTAGGGATGGAGATTCCACCACCTCCCTTGGGAACTCATCCCAGTGCTTCACCACCCACCTAGGGAAATCGTTTTTCCTAATATCCAACCTACACCTCCCCCACTGTAACCTGAGACCCTTGCTCCTTGTTCTGCCACCTGACACCACTGAGAACAGCCTCTCTCCATCCTCTTTGGCACCCCCCTTCAGGAAGTTGAAGGCTGCTCTCAAATCCCCCCTCACTCTTCTCTTCTGCAGACTAAACAATTCCCTCAGCCTCTCCTCATAGGTCATGTGCTCCAGCCCCCTCATCATTTTGGTTGCCTTCCACTGGACCCTCTCCAATGCGTCCTTTCTATAGTGGGGGGCCCAGAACTGGACGCAATACTCCAGATGTGACCTCACCAGAGCCGAATAAAGGGAATAATCACTTCTCTAGATCTGCTGGCAATGCTCCTCCTAATGCACCCCAATATGCCATTCGTTTCTTGGCTACAAGGGACACTGTTGACTCATATCCGGTTTTTCATCCACTGTAACCCCCAGGGCCTTTTCTGCTGAACTGCTGCTTAGCCAGTTGGTCCCCAGCCTGTACCAATGCTTGGGATTCTTCTGTCCCAAGGGCTGGACTCTGCACTTGTCCTTGTTGAACCTCATCAGATTTCTTTTGGCACAAACCTCTAATCTGTCCGGGTCACTCTGCACCCTCTCCCTGCCCTCTGATGTATCTCTCTCTCCCTCACTGCTGCTTTTCCTTTCTTGTTCAACTATGGTGTCATGTTTTTTGGTTCTGTTTTATGTTGTTTTTAATTCGGGTTTACATTGAAGTTGGGTCCCAAAATGTGTCCATGCAACTTGCAGGGATTTCACTTTTGGGGGCGCGATGGGCACCACCAGCAAACAAAAGGAATGACAGTATCCTGTCAGGTTGCCACTTGTGTGAAGATCTGGGGTGAACCTCACTGGCCCAATGTGGGTGGAGAATGGGGGGGACCCAGAAGGCGACCCTTAAAAACTACCATGTGGCGAAAGAAGGCCTTAGGGAGAGCAGCACCATCAGTACAAATGGGCGAGTCCATGGAAGGATACATCTTCCACCTGACAATGGTGTGATAGTGCTGAGATCCAGGCGCCTGAGCAGCAAGCGCTCTGGTCACTGTAAAACCAATTAGCTGACGCCGGAGAGGCTCTGGGTGAGGGAAGCAGTGATTGGCTAATTACTAGGTCATCCGAGGCTGAGCAGAGCTAAGAACATAAGAACGGTCATACTGGGTCAGAGCAAAGGTCCATCCAGCCCAGTAGCCTGTCTGCCCACAGTGGCCACTGCCAGGTGCCCCAGAGCAAGTGAACAGAACAGGGAATCACCATGTGATCCGTCCCCTGTTGCCCATTTCCTGACAAACAGAGGCTGGGGCACCATTCCTGCCCATCCTGGCTAATAAGCATCGATGGGCCTCACCTCCATGTATTTCTCCAGGTTTTTTTGAATCCTGTTAAAGTCCTGGTCTTCACAACATCCTCTGGCAAGGAGTTCCACAGGTTGACTGTGCACCGAGTGAAGAAAAACTTCCTCTGGTTTGTTTTAAACCTGGTGCCTATTAATTTCATTTGGAGACTCCTAGGTCTTATGTTATGGGAACAAGTAAATAACTTTTCCTTATTCACTTTCTTCACACCTGTCATGATTGTATAGACCTCTATCACCCCCCCCCCCCTTAATCTACCTTTTTTTAAAAAATGTGCTAAGTAGCTAATTGGCCTGCAAGAGCAGAAGAGGAGCACAGGAAGGAAATGCAAGGGGAAGACAGGAAGGAGAGGGGGGGAAAAGCCAGGCAGGCTGGAGTAAGGAAGATCTCTTCCATCTCTAAGGACTGGAAGAAACTGTCAATCACATTGCTGCACAGCAAGAGTGAGGGGGCTAACAAAACACCAACGCAGTACAGAGTGGGAGACTGGAATTGTCAGAGTTCTTGGCAGGAGAAGACAGCAGCCCATGGCCTGTTACCGCCCCATTCTGGTGCCTTTGCCAAAGATGAGGTGCACCGTCCTCCATAGATTGATCTCTCTCTGTAATCAAGTGACGCGTTAACCTGGATTTCAGCAGGATTTTCACATGCTTAGTTATGTACCTGCCGAAAGCACTTTCCTGCCCCAGGGCCTAACTCCGGTGCAGTGAATCCAGAAGGAGGCCGACCTCTTCCTTGCTCTGTTTACAACAGTGGCCCCCAATCTGTGGTCCCCAGACCTCTGGTGACCTCCAAAGGTCCTGCAGGGGGTCCGTGGAAAGTTTAAACAGAAGAATCAGGCCCACTGTGGTGGGCTTGAACTTTTCTCTTTCTCTCTTTAGGTACATCTAGACAATGTTCTTTTTTCGAACGGAGATATGCAAATTCAGTTCTAATTTGCATATCTTCTTCCAATCGCTTTTTCAAATGTGTTTTTTTTAAAGAAAGCAATTTAGACGCAGTTCTCTAAAAAAAAAAAAAAAAAAACCCTTTTCGAAAGAACCCAGCACACCTCATTTTTTGAGGAAGAAGGGTTCTTTCAAAAAAGGTTTTTTTTTTTTTCAAAAGAACTGAGTCTAAACTATTCTTTTTTGAAAAACTGCTTTAGAAAAAGCTATCAGAAGATATGCAAATAAGCACCGAATTCACATATCTCTTTTTGAAAAAAGAACATAGTCTAGATGTACCCTTTCTCTTTCTTTTTTCTTTTTCTTTCTTTTCTCTCTCTCTTTTTTCTTTTTTTCTCTCCCCCTTCCTTCCCCCGGGATAGGGCATGATATTTTAATAGATTGAAAAGGGGTCCGTATGCTCGAAAAGATTGGGAACCACTGGTTTACAACATCTGCATTTCGTCACTTGATGCTCAAGTCAGGCTGTTCTAACCCCAGGAATTACTTGCCCATTATATCCTGAGACAACACTAATCCACCTAGCTGATTTAATGAAGTGATCTTGACCCGAGTCCTGAGGGACCTCGACAAGATCTTTCTGCCAAGGAAAACAATTAAGCCTTCATTTATTGCTTATCCGGTGCTATCAGTGTCCGATGCACAATGGGCAGCTCCAGCAGCTACAGGAGAGGAGGTGGGAAGAGAAGAAGAGAAAATACATCGCTGCATTGTGCTGCCGTCTGCTGTCCCTCTTCCTGGTCCAGGGCAGTGCAAATAGGATGTAGGGGCATTTGCAGGTTTGGGGAACGTCCAGACACATTGTGACGGCACAGAGATCATCCGGACTCAGACGAATGATCAGAAACCCCTCTGCAGAAGGCCCACGGCGGGAGGAGAAGCTCTCATCTCACCCCTCGTCCACAGCACTGATTCTCTACATTAGTGGTCACCAAGCAATCGATCGGGATCGACTGGTAGATCTTGGAATCTTTGGCAGGTGATCCTGAGAGGTTTGGCCGGGAGGCTGTCAAGTGCTGGCACTTCATCTGCCACTCTGCCTTGGAGGTGCCCCTCAGCCCTGAAAGCCTCTTGCTTGCTGTGCCCCTCCCTCCACCCTGTACCCCATCTCCACAGAGCAAAGGGGGGCAGGGATGGAGAGAGTTTGCTGGCTGCTTTTGGGAGTGGTGCAGGGCCAAGGCTGGGGGAAGCCTGCCTTAGCCCCCTGCACCACCACCCAGAAGCCACCTGTGGAAAGCTGTGCCCAGGTGGGGCCCGCATTCCGAACACCTCCCCCAGCCCTGAACCCCCCTGCACCCCAACCCCCAGCTCCCAGACTGATAAAAGTGAGTGAAGATAGGGGAGGGAGGCTGGAGTGAGCAGGGGCGGGGCCTTGGGGCAGGGGCGGGGCCTCGGAGCAGGGGCAGGAAGGAGGCAGGACAAAGGTGTTTGGGTTTGAGGTAGATTCTAGATTGCACCTAAATTCAAAATGTGATCTCCTGCTCAAAAGGGTTGGAGACCCCTGCTCTCAACGAGGGATTGCACCGGGACTCGGCCGTCCCCTGGAAGTGCTTTTGTTCTGTTTGGTTCTGTGACTGGTGTCAGCCTTTGCTCAGGGGAGAAAGAGGCTCGTCCTGCCTGGGCAGCAGTCTGCAGCTAGACTGTGCCGCCTACAGCCGAGTGAGATCCGATCAGCGAAAAGGGCTGGGCTTTGGCTGGAGAACCCTGCTCGAAATACAGACACTGCATCCCCATGGCACTGGCAGATCCGTGTCTCGGCTCAGTATGGAGACATAAGAACATAAGAACGGCCGTACTGGGTCAGGCCAAAGGTCCTTCTAGCCCAGTATCCTGTCTGCCGACAGTGGCCAGCACCAGGTGCCCCAGAGAGGGTGGACCGAAGACAGTGATCAAGCGATTTGTCTCCTGCCATCCCTCTCCAGCCTCTGACAGACAGAGGCCAAGGACACCATTTTATCCCCTGGCTAATAGCCTTTTATGGACCTAATCTCCATGAAATTATCTAGCTTCTCTTTAAACTCTGTTATAGTCCTAGCCTTCACAGCCTCCTCTGGCAAGGAGTTCCACAGGTTGACTCCACGCTGTGTGAAGAAGAACTTCCTTTTATTAGTTTTAAACCTGCTACCCATTAACTTCATTTGGTGTCCTCTAGTTCTTCTATTATGGGAACTAATAAATAACTTTTCTTTATTCACCCTCTCCACACCACTCATGATTTTATAGACCTCGATCATATCCCCCCTCAGTCTCCTCTTTTCTAACTGAAAAGTCCCAGTCGCTTTAACCTCTCTTCATATGGGACCCGTTCCAAACCCCTAATCATTTTAGTTGCCCTTTTCTGAACCCTTTCCAAGGGCAAAATATCTTTTTTGAGGTGAGGAGACCACATCTGTACACAGTATTCAAGATGTGGGCGTCCCATAGTTTTATACAGGGGCAGTAAGATATTCTCTGTCTTATTTTCTATCCCTTTCTTAATAATTCCTAACTTCCTATTTGCCTTTTTGACTGCCGCTATGCATTGTCTGGAAGTTTTTCAGAGAAGTTTACTTTTGACATCCGCACACTGCTTGTGGCAGTTTTGGTTTTATCCACGGAAGCTCATGATACTCAATATTTTTGTTTGTCTCTAACAATGCAAGCGTCTACACAGGCATTCTGTTGTTTCAAAATAATTTTGAAATAACAGGCAGCTTATTCCGGAATCTGTAAACCTCATTGTATGGCCCTGGTGAGGGACTAAGTTATTCCTCCCCACTGCCTCCTGGGGCTTTATATCGAGATAGCACGTCTACATTAGGGAAACCTCCCTTGGACTAATTTTGAGGCTTCCCTGCAGTGTAGACGTGCTATTTTGAAATAAGCTATTTTGGAATAATTCTTCTGGAATAGCTTATTTCAAATTTAAGTGTTCAGTGTAAATGTACCCTAAGCCTTGGTCTACACTAGGGAGTTATTTTGAAATAACCCCCCTGATTTAGAAATAACAAGTAGAGCATCCACACTACCAACCCCATTATTTTGAAACAAGGGGCTAGTTATTTCAAAATAATAACTTCTGCTTTCCTTGGGTGAGCTGACACTGCACCGTAGCTCGAAATAAGCTATGCAATTTGAGCTACACAAATTGCATAGCTTATTTTGAGTGTATTTCGAAATAGCTTATTTGGTGCAGTCTCCACAGGCTGTTCTAACCCCAAGTGCAGTGCCAAATTTCTGCACAGTGCCAAATTTCGAAATAGAGAGCTATTCTGAAACGTCCCTTAATCATGGAATGAGGTTTACAGGGACATCGGAATAGTGAGTCTGTTATTTTGAAAACGATTTTGAAATAACGGGCTTGTTTAAAAGACATGTAAGAGGTATTTTGGGATACCAGAAGTATTTTGAAATAGCGGCGCAGTGTAGCTGTACCCTTGAGGAATAAGTTTATTTTGAAACAGTTATTTCAGGAGTCCTTATTTTGAAATAAGTTATTTCCTAGCGTGGACATGCGCTAAGGTGCTACAGGACAGCTCGTTGCTTTTACTGAAATCCTGTTTAGTTCTGAGCAGGTGGATCCGATGAGACTTGATTTGGCAACCTTAACCCTGGCTAAACTCATTGATTTTTTTTAGGTTCATAGGTGTTAAGGCCACCTTGTCTGACCTGCATAATTCAGGCCAGTTCTAGGGGGGATGTGTAATACTTACCCAAAATCTCGCAGGCTCTGTTGGACAGGACATGTTGCACTTTATATTTTTTGGTGTTCATTAATTACATCAGCCAATTACAGTCATTGACACAATACAAAACACATAGGATGGAAGTCATTCATGTTGAATAGTTTCATATAGATATTGATCTCCACTGATTTGCATCCATGTACGAGTTTAACTTTATCCTGTAATCCCTAAACCTCTAGTTTTCCATCATTATGTGCCAGGTATAATTCTTTCAGTAGCATCAATATTATGGGCTCTTCTGAGTCCTAGCAATTAGGACCTGTCCAATGATCCTTCGGGTGCTTTATGAATTAGATCCTGGATCCAGCTTGGTTGGGGTAGTTGTCAGCAAGGCTAGTTATGAACAACCACCATGGAGTAAGAACTACAATATTTATAGAATCCTAGAATCCCAGAGCGCAGAGACCTCGGGTAGTGTGGATGCTCTACATGTTATTTTTAAATCAGGGGGGTTATTTCAAAATAACTCCCTAGTGTAGACTCCACCACCTACCTAGGTAACTGAAGAGCATAGATCCTCGCAGGTAACCACAAAGGCATTTTTAAAATTACGGTCCAGAACTCAAGACGTTGGAACTGGCCCATTCTAGGTGCTCGCTAGACCTAGAGGGCTTTGCTTTGTATTTTAACTGATGCCAGCATGAAGGAAACCACCTAACAGTTTCAAAGAGGAAACTTGAAAGCCTTCCGGGTGTTCACCTTTGCAGAGTGCTCAGTTCTTATCCATCTTTATTTCTTCAAACGATTCCGTGAGGGTTTTGAACGTGTCTCCCTTTTTTGTCACCCACAGTTGGCGAGGGTGCCTTTTCACCACATCTTCTTCGTGGGAGCCGTGCTCCTGGCTTATAGTACAAGGGTGGGAGAATGGAAATGAAGCAAGAAAAAATACAAGGCCGCTCCTGTTTTTATTTTTTGGGTCTTCAGATGTCCTGGTAGTTGACAGGGTCCTGTCTTTGTGCTGCGTGCCAGCTGGCCCATGAATACCTGTTGAATTGGAAAGTTCAGTCACCTCAGTGGGTCCCGAATGTCCTCTCAGCCAAAAGTGGCTCAACAGTTTTGGAAAAGATGAATTTAATATTTTGCTGTATTTCCATGGAAAGGCCTCTTTCCAGGCCTCTGAGCCTGCTCAACGACTACCCCTCCATGGGCTGCGTAGCTGCAAAGCCCTCAGCCTGTTCTGGATCTGACCGAACCCCCATCTTGCTCATCTGGGGAGAGCGTGATACGGCTTCTTCCTGCCAGAGCGTGGCAGCTGCCACCGCCCGTGCCACACTCCGGACGCAGAAGGAGCCCACGGGGCCGTGTTACAGCACGGGTGCCGCTCAAGAATAAGCCCAGTGGCTTCCATTTCAGGCCAGTGTGGACCCAAGGTCCAATCCTGCCCGTTGAGGGCACTGTTAGTGTCTGTGGAGAAGCAGCGGCTTGCGCCGGGTGAAACGCTGCCTCCTCTGAATTCCCGCGGCCGGGGTCTGGATTGGCACTTGCGTCGTGGTACACCGACATGCGGATCACACGTCTGCCCACCGGGTTGCCAGGGCAACCATCTAGGCTGAGGCAGTGATGGGGCCTTTTCTCTTAGCCTGCACCCCCGTGGAAGTGGCTGCTGCCACTGCTGGCGGGATGGGCCCCCGAGGAGAGCAAGAAACCCCACAGAGCTACAGTGAGAGAATGCAGCTGCATCACTTTCTTTGGGTGCCGTCCAGAGCAGTGGACGTCCCCTGTTACCGGGCTGAATGGGCCGCAGGGAAGAAGTGTGTGTGGGGGGAGATGAAACATGCACGCTGTGTGAATGCTGGCAGTGGGCTGAACAGGGCAAGGAGGTCTGAGAGCCAGAGGGCAGAGAGGGGGGTAGAGGAGTGCGGGAAGGGGGAACAGGGATGCAGGGAGCCCTGGAAGCATCCGCCCCACAGCCCCAGCTCCAGCACTGCCAGCTGTCCCCCACACCACCGTGGGAGCAGCCGGGAAGTCACCACAGAGTCCTGGCTGCAGCTCCGGCCCTAGGGAGTTGGGGTAGGCAGAGAGCTGCCTAGCCGAGCCCTCACTGCCCCACCACGCCCACCAGCAGCAGCGCACCGCTAACCTTGCACCGGCACGCAGCTGCACCGCTCTGCTGAGGAGGTGGGTGGGACTAAAATTCCATCTGCGCGCCCTGTGGCGGGAACGTAGCTCCCAGGCAGCCTGAGGTAATTTGGCGGGGACCATTTTTGAGGGTTGAGCAAGAGGGCTCTGTCCACCTCCCCAGGCTGCACCGAGCACGACTCTCTCGGAACTATGGGTAGGGTTACCAGGTGTCTGGCATTGCACCGGACAGTCCGGGATTTGGACTTTGTGTCTGGTAAACAAACTGAGAAAATACCAGACTCATAAATGTCCGGCATTTTCTAATTAAGGATGTTTTTCTGCTTTTCCTGGGCCTGGCTCAGGCCTGACGGAAGCCCGCTTGGGACACATAGCAATTAAAGGGGCCATGACTGCATTTCAGCCCGACCTCCCGAATCCCCCAAGGTCTCCCTAGCATGTTTTTTTTTTTCTCAACAAATTTTCTCCAGCATTTTTTTTTTAATGCGGTAATTTTTTTGAAACCATCTGGCAACCCTAACTGTGGTCTGTACATCTAACATCCAACGGCTTGCGCTCTGGGGTGTATGAATGCATCGCAAGCGGCCCGCAACAAAATTCCAGACCTTCTGGCCCATTTTCATTCTCTTCTTATGCACTGACCTTTGTGCCTCATTGCAAATCCCGTGGAGAGGAAGGAATCTGACTCCAGAAGGCCTTCTTGCTACGGGAAACTAGAAATCCATTCCCTTTGGCAGTTGCGAAGCCAATGTGTGCTATTTAACGATTTCCTCACAAAGTCTTTAGTATTTCAGGGAACGTTTGCGACAGGGAATATCTCGCGCGTCCATCCATGACTGTCTGGGGGATCATTAGCCATCGCTGTCTCCATAGGACATTTATGAATGTGAAAGTTCAGCACATTCTTTCCTTAGTCACAGAAGGAGAGAAGCATGTAGACACCAAGCAGTCACTGGGGACCAGTGCGGCGTTAACGGTTTGACGAAGAGCTTTGCTGTTAGCTCTTGAAATAATTATGTTTTGAAAATGGAATGTATAAAGAACTCGTGCTGCCAGGGAATAACGCAAGCAGAAATATTTGAGACCCTGAATCAAAATGTCGCCGCTCGTATCTGGAAATATAATAAACAACCCTCCGTCGAATGCATGCAGTGAGCCCTCGGTATAAGAACATACATAAGAACGGCTATACTGGGTCAGACCAAAGGTCTATGTAGCCCAGGGTCCTGTCTGCCCACAGTGGCCAATGCCAGGTGCCCCAGAGGGAGTGAACAGTGTCCCCCATTCCCTACTTCTGACAAACAGAGGCTAGGGACACCATTCCTACCCATCCTGGTGAATAGACATAGATGGGCCTAGCCTCCATGAATGTAACCCTGTTAAAGTCCTGGTCTTCACAACATCCTCTGGCAAGGAGTTCCACAGGTTGACTGTGCGTTGCGTGAAGAAAAACTTCCTGTGGTTTGTTTTAAATCTGCTGCCTATTTATTTCATTTGGTGACCCCTAGTTCTTATGTTACGGGAACAAGTACATAACTTTTCCTCATTCACTTTGTCCACATTTGTCCTGAATGTATAGGCCTGTCGGAAGCAGTGAATTTGCATTTTAGACCCAACTGCCTCCTACAAAGGGGGGAGCTACAGAGAATGGGATTTCTACAGACTTACATCAAAGGCGGCTTTCTACAAGCTGGCCATGGCAGTGATCATGATGGACAGAAGAGTAATGGGTGTAAAACATGCCTCCAGTTCCAGTAAATGCTCAGGGTGTAAACCACCCCTCCCTTCTGAGGAGCTCAGCTCTTCCTGTCGCGTCTAATAAGGGGATGTTGAGGGTTGGTGCTCTCCAGTCGCATTGCCCACCTCAAAATCGGCAATACAGGAAATAAGATGGTGCCTCTCTGAGGCAGCCGCGGAAAGACGGGGGAGGGTGGGACAGCACCAGTCCCTACACTGTCATTCAGGTGGCAGGCCAGGAAGATATTAAATGTGCAAGTACAGGTATGGGATCCATCTTCCCAATGAATCATTAGGAAAATAGACCAGAATTGCTTCTTAATTAGTAATTAAGCCTGGTTTAATGAGTTTTTGATCATAAGGACGGCCGTACTGGGTCAGACCAACAGTCCATCTAGCCCAGTGTCCTGTCTGCTGACAGTGGCCAGTGCCAGATGCCCCAAAGGGAGGGAACATAACAGGGAATTCTCATGTGATCCCTTCCCTGACACCCACCTCCAGTGAAATAGAGGTTAGGGACACCTTTCCTACCCATCCTGGCTCATAGCCATTGATGGACCTAACCTCCATGAATTTATCTAGCTCTTTTTGAACCCTGTTAAAGTCCTGGTCTTCACAACATCCTCTGGCAAGGAGTTCCACAGATTGACTATGTGACCTCTGGAGATCCAGTAATAATGCAGCAGAAACAGAGTTTGTAGCGGGGCCCTTTCCACTTGCGTCTGCTATCTTTGTACAAAGCCCAGACCCCGCAGTTAGAGAGGTGTGGGCAGATCCTGACTCTAGGGAGGAGCCCAGTGAGCGTCGCTGGGGGTCCTATTGCGTAATGGGGGCCTCCCTTGGGTGGAGGGATTTTCTCACCCCCGATGCTGCCGTGGTTTGGTGGAGCAGCTCTCCCCCTGCTGGAGGTCTCCTGCTGCCGCCTGCCCCACCTCTGCTGTGACATTTCTCTTCCTCTGACTTCCAGCGAGGTCACTTGAAAGTGCTTCCCCTTCCGGGTAAGCCATGGACAAAACCCCTGGGCTACGTCTACAGTGGCATGAATTTCTGGAAATGCTTAAAATGGAACAGTTTTCCGTTATAAGTATTTCCGGAAAAAGAGCGTCTACATTGACAGGATGCTTTTCCAGAAAAGCACTTTTTCCGGAAAAGTGTCCATGCCAATGTAGACGCGCTTTTCCGCAAAAAAGCCCCGATCGTCATTTTCGCAGTTGGGGCTTTTTTGCGGAAAAGAAATCTCTGCTGTCTACACTGGCCGTTTTCTGGAACAATTTTCAGGAAAAAGGACTTTTGCCCGAACGGGAGCAGCATAGTATTTCCAGAAAAGCAGCTGATTTCTTACAGTAGATTGTCAGTGCTTTTCCGGAAATTCAAGGGCCAGTGTAGACAGCTGGCAAGTTATTCTGGAAAAGCGGCTGATTTTCCGGAATAAGTGGCCCAGTGTAGACACAGCCATGGGGAATGAATGCAGCGACTCTGTAAATAAGAGCTAGAGCGGGATGGTTCCTGCTTGGGGCACAGCAAAAGCGGCCTCTTCCTGCTCTGATCAGTGGTTATCTGGGAAGCTCCTGCCTTCAGCCAGCTCTTCCCTTAACGGCTGAAGGTCTGCTCTTCTTCCCTGGTCTGCTCCGGGGGGCTTCCTCTGGTCCCCTCTGAGCTCCTTCTCCAGCGTGTGCATCCGCTAAGCCCAGAGCAGCTCCTTAACCCCTTGTTGTCCAAGTGATGATTTGCACCCCCAAGCACAGCTGTCAGGAAAGAAATGCTAGTACAGTAATTCCTCATTTAACACGTGCCCGCTTAACACGTTTTCGCGATAGCACGATTTTTTTTTAGGGAACTTTTTTGACTTATACGACCATCCCTGGAATAACACAATTTCCCCAGCTGGCCCATTGCCAGCGGCTGCGCGGGGCTTCCCCCGCCTCCCTGCAAAGCGGCGGAGGGTTCGCCACTCGCCGCACCGTTCCCTGGAGACCCTCCCCCCGACGAACACAGTGCAGGTCCCGGCAGACCCGTCACAGGGGCATACTCCCAACCCAATCCCCCTCCCCTCTCCTCCCCTTTCCTTCCCCAGAGCCAAACACCTCCCCTCCCTGCCGTAACTCAGTCCCCTTTCTCCCCCAACCTTATGTCCTGGTCCCAACAGACACCATTATTTTCAATGGGAAAATTGACCCCGCATAGCACGTTTTCACTTAACACGATCATTTCCTGAAACAGATCGATAGTGTTAAATGAGGAATTCCTGTACTATCCATTGGGTTTAGAGTTCAGCCAGTCAGCACAATGGCTGAGAGTCATTTGTAAAGATGTCTGCCTCAAGTCCGGCCCCCAAATAAATTTTGGGGCGCCCTAACTAAGTTGCCGGGTTTTTCAAAAGTCCTGTGCCCTCATCACTTCCCACTGGCTTCATTTGGAGCTGTCGATGGACAAAGGGCCTTTGAAAGTTGGTAACAGCAAGACAAAATATCCCAACTGCCCCAGACTGCATGTGCATCAAGGGTGCTCTTTTGTGGATACAAAAGAGCAGGAGACTGCAGTTATGGGTCTGCCTTCCAGAGCAAGTCTGAAGCTGGAGTATCTAGGGCAGGCAGGTGGCGGCTGTTAGGCATGGATATGAGGCCTTGTAGAGTAGCGCTGTGTGCGACCAGTCGTATCGTAAGGCCACATGAAGGAGGCAAGGGATGTACGTGTCTCTTGGTAGACAGAGCCACGTTCAGAGATACACTGCCCTTTCTCCTGCACAACATTACGGTAATAAGCATGACGTGTGTTATCACGCTACGATTTCTGGCTCACAAAGCCACAGGTCTGAAATGCAAGGGCAGAGTTTCACCCGTATAATGACTGTGCCCTTCCAATGATTGTACTAGGAGTCCGGACAGCGAGGAAGTGTTTCTGAGCTAGGGAAAAGAAAGCCATGTGCCCAGAGAAAGCACGGCCATCGCAAATTCCTCCATTCGCTGTAACACACCGTTGCAAGAACTCCCCTCTCCCTGGCTGGGTGGTGTCTATGGAGTGTCTTTTTCAGCATCGTGTGCAGTTTCCCCGTCAGGGGGCCTGTTGGATTTCAGAGCAGCACTGTGGCTTGCATGGAAGGACCCCCCTGAACTAGAAGGCTAAGCAGGGTCCAGGTGGGTTTTGGAAGGAGAAGGCTTTGGAAAAATGCATGAAGCTGAGTAGGAGGACCGTCAACTCAAAGAACTACTTACCAGCAGCAACTTCACCCCAGACACCCGCATGGGTGTGGATGGGCAGTGGGCCGAACCTTGGCTCCGTGTGCACTCCTCCCTGGGTGAGCTGGCCAGGAGGGGAAGCAAACTGTGGCAGGAATATGTTTGGGGGCAATTATTGCCGCTGGAAAAAACGGGGAACCAGGGACCAGTTTGTGGTTTTCTGCACCCTCGGCTGCTTCCTAGCCTGCTGCAAGGAGAGCACAGCTCACTGACGCTGGAACAGGGAGGGACGGGCTGCCATGGGCCCATGCTTTTAAATGTGGGAGGGTCTTGTCTCCATACAATGAAAGAAACATAAGCACAGAATTCATGTCCCCCGTAGATTTTTCCACGCCCCGAATAATAGCTTCTGCTGGGGAGGCACTGTAATTACACCGTTCACCCACTAGGGGCTGCTATGGCACCATCTGAGAGGGCAGCAGGCTCACCAGCAAAGCACCCAAAGGTGGGGGCACTTTGTCCCCTCCCCACTTCTAGAAAATTTGTGGTGTCCTTGTACAGCTCTGCACAGTCCCGTTCTTGGTGTGGCGGAAGAGCTGCGACCGAGTGTTTGCACCTCACTCTAAACTCACATTGTACTTTTACGGCAAGACTCGGTTTTCAAAGCTGTAAAATGGGTTCAAATGTCAGGGGGCTGATTCTGATCTTCCTTTGGTGTCAATCAGGACTTACTCCACTTTCAAAATATGCCGCATGAACCAGGAGGGCCATTATCTCTGCACATACCGTAGGGTTTCCTGTTCCTCAACCACGGGTCCTGTATGCCACGTGTCGCTCCGCGGTTACTTTCCTTCTCTTTTAAATATAAATTGTGTCCATTCTGCTTGGTCTTTCTCATCGGGGCTGGATTAGAAGTGCTCTTTGCTGCTCAATTAAAATGGCCTCTCCTACGCTGGGAAGTTCAAACAGCGTGAGGTTTTCTTTTAACGACGCCTTTCTGGATTGAATGGCCTTTGCAAACTGCCATTTCAAAGCGGCTCTTCCTGGGCCCTGTGCATGGAGCTCTGCTCAGCCCGTTCAGACGAATTTCCTGCCCTCCGAGTTCTGGTTCTGCCATGCAAGAATGTCGAGTGGCTGCCATCATGTGGCATGTTAATACTGGTGATGTCAGTGGCGAGGCTAGAAGAGCCAAAAGTCCTGGTGAAAAGTACACAGTCAAGGGTTTTTTTCGTCGTCTTTGCAGCATTTCTTAAATACTGTTTGACTTTTTTTTTTCAAATACAAGCTTCCCAACCCACCATCCACACTTGAAAACCAGCTAAGGAGACTTGCCCCACTTTTTTCTAAAAAAAAATCAAAATACGCGTTAAACCTCTGTAGTCTGGCACCTTAGGGGCATGGCCAGTTTCTAATGAGAGAATTTTCTGGACCACGGGAAGTCAACGTTTGTCTAGTAGCGTTACCAACCCTTCCACTGCTTCCTGGGCTCTCAGAAGACACTGAGAGGTAATTTAGAGCTGAAGAATAGCACAGAACACTGAGAGCCAGGATTGGTGGCTGTAAACAAACTTTATGGGACTGTGGGAACTTAGCCACACTCATGAGAAATGGACATTCGACTAATTAAAATCAGGCCAGACCAGAGAGTACCGGACTAGTGTTCAACCTGTATTAAATCTATTAACTGATAGGTATTCCCATCACGTCAATGTCATTTTTTTTCAATTCTGTCTATTTATTTCATTTATTAATCTAAAATAGTTTTGCCCTGCCTCTCTATTTAAAATATTCGAGGCGGTTTACACAATTTTTAAAAAGACAATTTATATATAAAGTACAGAACCCCCAAGGGGGGAGACACATAAAACCTGTTAAATCACACACCTAAACACCCATAAAAGCATGGGTCTAGCAATCGATTTAGGGTTTTTTCCCTCTTCTTTACTTTCCAAGCTATTGAAGAGATTTGGACACGGAAGCCCCATCGGTTTCTAATAGGAATTGGGTGCCCAAATCTCTTGGGTGATTTTGAAAATCTCCACCCTTTAAAGGTCAAGGGTTTTGGGGAGACTCAGATAAGTATCGTGCCACGATCAAGTATCAGGTCGTGCTATAGTCGATCCAAGCATGGAGCACAAGATTATTCTCTTTCTTGGTAGAAGAAACACCAGCTGCACGTTGTATTCTAAACTGGTCCTGTAGTTCTTCATCCAGTCAAGCTAGATCTATTCACACAGCATCCCTGAGTCCCTGTGCCTGTTCACAGGTAACGCTAGCCATCTGCCATTCCTTTGCCAGTTTCATGCTCCAGATCATGAATAATTTTTAAAGGCTAAAGACAAACAAAATTCATTGGTGGAATGCCCTTGCTGGATAGGACACTTCCACGTTATAGGAGGGTAAACAAGGCCACCTCACTTCTCAGTGTGTATCTCAAACAGTCTGCTGGACTCTTGAGATAAAGTTTCCTTCCCGGGGGCTGTGTCTATTCTGCGCCCGTTTTGTGCAGAAATATGCAAATAAGGCTAAGGGTGAAATATTGCCGAGCCTCATTTACATAATTAATGAGCACCCACTTTTTGGGCAAAACCCCCCTCTCTTGCTCAAGAGCCTCTCTTCCGGAAAAAAATTGGAAAAACGGCTCTTGCACCAGAGGGGGGGTTTGCAAAAAACGGGTGCTCATTAATTATGCAAATGAGGCTTGGTGATATTCCACACTTAGCCTCATTTGCATATTTCTTGCGCAAAACGGGCGCAGTAGAAACTTAGCCTGGGACTAACAGGTGCTGAAAGTTCCACATGGGCCTGACAGCTTTGGGCAGGGTTCTTACGCTGCTATTAATTCAAGAATCATTCCATTGCCTTCCTCAGCCCAACTGCTTACAGCTGCCGCTCACTGTAGGGGTCATTGCGGAAGAACTCTGTACGTGTGAAGTAGAGGGGTGGTGAGGCCTGCATTCTCCCCCCTTTTCCATTCCCCCTTTTCCCTATTACTGATGAGCCAGAAGCAAGCCTCTAGGAACATATGCCATTGTAGCAAGACCAAATTGTAGATAAGGGCGGGAACATAACAATCTTGCTTACCTAAATGTACTGATCATGTAAACAAAGTCAAAGGACAAGCAGTACAGCTCAGCCATATTGTAACAAGCAGTGAGTAACCTCCGGAAATTTCCAAACTGCCACAAACAAGGTAGAGACACAGTATTTAAAGCTGCACCAGAGCACAGCAATTTGGACCTCTCCGATGGGCTTTGGGTACCGGCGCCTCGGAAGCTGAGACAGTCTCCTACTTCATCCGCAGCTGAAATGGGGTTCCCAGCTAGCTGAAGGGATGTAAGAAGTGTTGTTTTTCCTCTCATGTTCTTTTAGTTAAGGGGCACAGCTGATTGCTGTCAGGAAATAAACTACTTGGCTGCATCTAGACTGGCATGATTTTGCGCAAATACTTTTAACGGAAAAGTTTTTCCGTTAAAAGTATTTGCACGTGACAGCGTCTACACTGGCATGGATGCTTTTGTGCAAAAGACATCTTTTGTGCAAAAGCATCCGTGCCAGTGTAGATGCTCTCTTGCACAAGAAAGCTCCGATGCCATTTTAGCCATTGGGCTTTCTTGCGCAAGAAATTAATGTTCCTGTCTACACTGGCCTCTTGTGCAAGTATTTTTGTGCAAGAGGGCTTATGCCTGAGCAGGAGCATCAGAGTATTTGCACAAGAAGCACTGATTTTGTACATTACAAAGTTAGTGGTCTTGCACAAATACTCATGGCCAGTCTAGACAGGCGGCAAGATTTTGCGCAAAAGCGGCCGCTTTTGAGCATAATCTTGCCAGTCTAAATGCAGCCCTTGTGTTTGACATACCTGTGTAGCATCCTTTGTACTTTGAGAACCCAGTGCCGGACCTGAGACTTGCTCTTGCCAGCAACACTCACAAACCTCTGTTCATGTTGTGGATAAAGCATAGAAAAGTTCAGACCCTAAAATCAGTCAAGAACAGACTTTCCTTCCCAGGTTTCCTTCACTCCAGGGACATCTCGGAGCCTTCCACATGCTGCTTCACAACTTCTGGAGTCAAGACATGTTGAGAGGCACAAATGAACAGAATACTGATATTGTTCACAGATTGGTTGAAATCTTTGCGAGGGCAGGGGACTGGACTTGATGCCCTCAAGATCCCTTCCAGTTCCAGTGTTCTCTGAGTCTATATTTTCCTTAGTTGCTAACATGCCACTGGACTACTCGTTCTTTCCGAAGAAGGAACGCTCTCTCTGCCTCCGATGTGAACAGTTGCACTGTGGTCCTTGAAAGTTGCTGGCTTTTTCCGGAGCTCCCTGTCTGTTCTTTGGGAACAGGCGTGTAGCCCACGCAGCGAGCTGTGAGGGAAAGAAGGTTGCGCCGTGTGAGAACGGGGCGGTCGGGGAATCTGATCTCGGCAGAGCCAGCAGCATGACAAGTCTCATTCTCGTTCCCACCCCGGGCCTAAAAGCGCTCTGAAGCACCCCCCCTTTCCTTGCCTGTGAATCGTGATTTAAAGAATAGACTCTGTATGTCTCCTCCTGTCGAGCATGTCACTGGGATGCCAGTGGGACCCTCCCACTCAGCACATGCCCGCCCGGATTCCTGCGCCTAGCTAATAATTAGTAAGAAGTGTTGTGGGTTTCAGACAGTCACGTTCGCTTCCCACCCCTCAGCCAGGAGCTCTCTAGGCCTACCCCTACCCAGGGCCACGTTTGAATAGATGGGAAAACCCACGGTTTCCTCTTCACCCCCCGGCTTCCCACCTGCCCCCTCTCCACGCCAGCCCTTGTCACACAAGAGCACTTGCGCTTCTCCCAAGCCGACTGCGGCTCTCTTGTGCTCTCTCACAAAGCCAAACTGACAACCTGGGCAAGGCGGCAGGGGCACGCCAAGGACATCAGAGCACACAAACGGTGATGGACTGTGGGCAGCATTTGTTGTGGCAGTTCCATGGCGACGGGCAGGGGGTGTTGTTTTTTGTGTTGTCCTTCACAGGCCCTTCAGTACAGCGAGAGGCCTCTCAGTGTGACGGTTGCCTCCGTGTGAGTGACCAGTTTGTGCATAGTGGCAGGTGTGTCTCAGGAGACCCTACTGTGTAGGCCAGAAGCAATGGAACTGCACCCCAGGGACAATTCGCTACCTCAGCTGTCAACAGTCCCGGGTGGGAAAACTGGGCGTACAAACGTACCCTAATTGTACGCTCCCGTCAGAAGTAAATGAACGTTCATTCCTTGTCCCCATGAGCTGTTAATGGTTTAAGAGAAGAGGGAAGGAGGATACAGCCTGAATTAATATCAGAGGGGCCGCTGTGTTAGTTAATCTCTACAAAAACAAGGAGTCCTGTGGTACCTTAAAGACGAAGGGTATGTCTACACTTGCACCCTCTTTCGAGAGAGGGATGCAAATGAAGACATTCAAAATTGCAAATGATGCCGGGATTTAAATAACCCGTGCTTCATTTACATATTTGCGTTATGGCGCTATTTTGAAATAACAGATGCTGCTAAGACGCGGTTATTTTGAGAGAAAATCCTTCTCTCGAAATAACCCTTATTCCTCATACAATGAGGTTTACCAGTTATTTTGAGAGAAGGGTTTTCCCTCAAAATAATCGTGTCTTAACAACGTCTGTTATTTTGAATATGCACATGAAGCATGGGATATTTTAATCCGGGCTTCATTTGCAATTTTGAATGTCTTCATTTGCATCCCTCTATCGAAAGAGGGTGCAAGTGTCGACATACCCTAGCAGATTTATTTGAGCATAAGCTTTTGTGGGTCAAAATCACTTTGTCAGATGTATCTTTAAGATGCCACAGTCTCATTTAATGTAAACCGGGGGAGCCGACAGCCTCTCTGGGCAAAGGGATGGTGGTTGTAGTTCTGTGCACTTTGAAGAGGCGGGGCCTCGGGAAAAAGAGGTGGAGCCAGGCAGCGAAATGCAATGTCCTCAACATATCTGAGTGCGGCTGATCAGCTGGGATTCTGCGCGGGTGGTTTTCCAGCAGTGGCATCGGACGAGATAGTCACCCCTCGCATTTTCCATCTTGGCTGTTCTAGTCTCTCCCGTATGTGCATTTTTTGTTTTCTGGAAAACCAGAATTGAACTTTAAAAACACCAGCCCATTTCAGCTCATTTCTCTTTTCACAAAACCAGACAAGACAACCTTCTTTCATACCACCTAAAAGACTGTCAGACAGGGGGCTTTTCCTTCTAAAAACTCCCTCTAGCTAAAGGGATTGAGGGATGTTGTTACAATGAAAGCCTTGCTGAATAATTCAGGTTTCAAATGCTTTAACTCTTTTCCTTCTTTTCTGTATCGTTAATAAAATGTTCAAAACAATTATTAACGGTGTGTTTGCCGTGGTACAAAGCCGGCTGGGGTCTCAATCTCTGAATCTTGTTCCAAACTGAACCTTTTGAAGGTCATTTTAACCTCTGTTTCTCTTTGGGCCATGAGTCTGTCTGGAAAAGAACAAAACGTCTGATAAATTTGCACTGGCTCCTCCAGTTATCCTATCCAGGAGTCCATACCTTTGAGAAACAAGTGCTGCTCAATATTTTCGGTAATCTCTCTCTCTCTCTCTCTCTCTCTCTCTTAGAGTGCATCTGTCTGTGTGTCCGTCTGCAAGTCCATTTGTTCAAGAACGCCTCCTAAACGGTGAGAGCTGAGGGCCACCATATTTGGGAGGTAGCGTCCTCTTGGCATCACTTAAAGCAAGGTGGTACCAGGACAATTGGAAGCCCTGAGAAAGGGACTCTTTTCCGTAACAAGCAAAGGGAGGGGCTACCGTTCTGAGGGACGCGATATGAGAGTGGCCACTGGGGGCAGTGTGCCCGCAGGAGAGAGCTATCCTGCCGAGTGTCCACTGGGGGCAGCCGTACTACCAGGAGAGTGGCCAACAGGGCTGGGGCTTGGCCATCTTGCCTGCCAGCACACTGGTAAGTAGCCCCCTCCGGGTCCTTGGCCACACTGCTGGGAGGGGGGGGATGACGAGGAAAAAGGCCTCTGGTCGCTGGGGAGAGAAAAGGCATGTGCCAGATGGGACCCTTGCCCTGAGCCCCCTCCATACCCCAACCTTCACTCTTGCACCCCCCAGCTTCCTTTACCCTCTCACCTTCCCAAGGCCCAACCCTGAGTCCAGCAGCCCCCGCACCACCAGCCTCCTTTCCTGAAGGACCCAGGCTCATCTGCTGGTAGGAAATATATATCAATACATGGTGTTTATGTAACCTCCACCAGGCAGATTTGAACCCAGGACCTCTGGAGCTTAATTTAGGAGCCTCTACCCTCTGAGCTAAAAGCCAGCCAGCTCTCAGCCTATGCTGTAGAGGTCTCTTGTTTTTATCTGTTGCTGCGGTCTTGGTGCCACTGCATGGGACAGTGAACCATACTAGAGCTACGTCTACACAGCTTCCCTCTTCTGCAAAATCCTATGCAAATGAAGTGCGGATTAGCATATTGCTATGCCTCATTTGCATAATTAATTAGAAGCCATTTTTGCGCAAGAGGTTTTGCACAAAAAGGCGCCATCTACACGGCGCTTTTTTGCGCAAAACCCCCCTCTTGCGCAAGAGCCGTTCTTCCTGAAAAAGTGAGGAAGAACGGCTCTTGCGCAAAAACCTCTTGCGCAAAACCGGCTCCTAATTAATTATGCAAATGAAGTGCAGCAATATGCTAATCTGCTAATCTGCACTTCATTTGCATAGGCTTTTGTGGAAGAGGGAAGCAGTGTAGATGAAGCCTAGGTGTGTGTGTTACACGTCCATGACCCAGAGTTCTGTTTCTTTTGGGGAAAAAAAACACCGTGTGGTTTTGGAGCATCGCTTTAGGCTAAGGTTTTCAAACCATGCCTTGTGATTTTTGGATACCTTCCATACTGGATGCTGTGGTCCATATAGCTTGTCTTTATTGGGCCTTCTTAAATTCTGCCTTGATTATATTCTGCACTGATGCAAGGGTGAAGGGGGACATCAGCTAACACCCGCGGATACCTAATCACAGATAATGAGTTGAGACCTTTCACGTCCTACCCCATCAAAGCAGGACAGGATGCCGTTCGCAGGGTGAGGAAATACAAATAAGGAAGAGGGGAGAAACTCCTACTGAACGGGCATCAGAGAGGAAGGTGCCACTGGAACGTGCTGGAGGGGAGAGGGACGTAACCCTTGGCCTTAAACATTCTACGGGTTGGCTCTTCCTGGTCCTGTACCCTTGGGACCTGACTGGTCCAGAACTAGGGAATTTGCTGGACTAGGGGAAATCTTTTGCCTCCAGCTCCCCCAGCCCACTAACCTCTGTGCTGCCAGCTCCACTTCTGGGCCAGCCGGCCTCCGTCTCTGGCTTGGCTGGGCGGCTGGCCCTGGACAGCCCCCTTCCCACCAGCCCCATCTGGGACTGCCATGGGCTGCTGGCCCCTCTGCTGTGGACTCCCATCCCCAGCCCTGTGGGCTCCTGGCCAGGGCTGCCGTGGAATGCTGGCCTACCCAGGGCTGCCTCAGGCGCTTGGCCCTCCTGCTGTGGGCTGCTGGCCCCTGCCGGGGTTGCCACGGGAGAGCTGGCCCCATTACCACCCTGGAAGGGGCTGCTGCAGGGGCTGCTGGATGCCGGCCGGTGTGTCCATGGACTCCCAGTCCTGGTGGGGTTTGCCGGATGTTAATCCACTGCTGCTGGGCTCCCGGCCCTGGGGCTGTCTGGTCCAGGGACATCCTTGGGTCTTGCCAGACCACGGATGTTGCTGGATCAGAGTCCCAGCTTAGAGAGGCCCAACCTGTATTTCAGCTCCCCAGTATTTGGAGTTTTGTCAGGCCATTTATCTGTGCCGAAGATCATAAGCCATCGTAGCTAACGTCTCACAGGACACGGGCCTGTAGGGCTACGTCTACATGGGGCATTATTTTGAAGGAAGTTATTCCGAAATAATTACTCTCAAAATAGTGTGTCTACACGGCAAAGAAGCCTTGAAATTCATCTGAGGCGGGCTCCCTAATGTGGACATGCTACCTCGACGTGGAGCCCCACGAAGCACTGGGGAGTAGTTACTGAGAATGACCCTGGGGAGGAGTTATTTCCAAATAGCAGCAGCAGTGCGCCCACACGACCGCTGTTTCGAAATAACTCTTCTGTAACCTCTGAACTGTAATTCATGCTAAAATTCGACACTTTACGCCGGGGTCTTAACAAAGACTCTAGTTATCTTACCCATTACAAAGATAGCTTCCCCATTTATCACCTCTAATATCATTAGCTTACAGACATTTACCTTCCCCCCACCTCCCGCATCCCCCTTCTGTTCTGAAATTTGATTTGTCCTTTTCATATGTGTTCATTTTTTTAATTATATCCTTTGGTATATATGGTTGTGACTATTTTCTTCCACAATTTGATCTGAGGAAGTGGGTCTGACCCACGAAAGCTCATCATCTAATAAACCATCTTGTTAGTCTTTAAAGTGCTACATAGTCCTGTATTTTGTTTCTTTTGTAACATGCCTTATTCCTCTGCACAGATTTCGCAATTACCAGCCCATGATTTTGAAATAATTTCAACATAACGGGCTTGTTTCGTGGAGGCTCACCTCGTTATTTCAAAATAAGGGGAGTTCTTTTGAAATAACTCCCCAGTGTAGACATGCCCTTGGTTCCTTACGTGACTGCTGAATATAATAAAGTTGGAATATAACAAAGCCAAGGTAGTGAACACAATACAGGCAGTCCTCGGGTTACGTACAAGATAGGGACTGTAGGTTTGTTCTTAAGCTGAATTTGTATGTAAGTCGGAACTGGTACATATTGTAGGGGAAACTCTAGCCAAACATTTCTCCAGAGCTCGGTTTTATTCTCCCACACCTCACTTTCCTCAGTCCTTTATTCTCAAGCTGAGGTGTCTGCTGAGAAAAGCCGCTCCGCGTCTCCCTGGTCTGCTTGGGGGGGGGGGGGGGGCGCTGGCTTCGCATCTCCCTGGTCTGCTGGGGGGAAGCAGCTAGTGCGGGGTTGCCTCACCCCGTTTGTAAGTAGGGATCCGATGTAAGTCGGATCCATGTAACCCGGGGACTGCCTGTAAAGGCAAGCTAGCTGGATGGGCTAGGGGCCTAATTCGATTCCTCTTAAAGGGCCTTGTTTTTCAGCAAAAATTGAGGCAATTGAATCCGTAATCACTGTCACAGGAACCTGTGAAACCTAAGAAAAGAGCGGTGGCAATTCTAAAACCCTGTAGCAATGTCCCTGAGTGCTCCCGACACCTAGCCAGTGAGGCTAATACACTCCGTTTCTATTAACAGAACGGGGCACTGCTAAAAAATGCAGATGTCCTTTTATTAATGAAGAACCCCCCCCCGATATGCTCTTAACTGAGGGGAAAGCAATTATCATTTAATCAGATGAATCAGCTGGCATTCCTTCCCACCTCCGTCTCTCGCTGCGACTAATGAAAATGTGATGCATGTTAGAGTCATCAGCAACAAATTTGGTTTTGAATTGCACCTTGTCCCACGCTCGGCTTTAATACCATCTTCCTGCGAAATGACAGGCCGAAATATATGTCCACCAGAATGATTTATGCCCCGGATTCGGTGCCGGTTGTAAAAATACCCCCTGTTTAAATCACGGCCAACCTTGAAGCCACAGCAGAGAAGGTGATGACCCCGGTTAAAAAGAAAACAAAACCCGGGTGTCGCAATGGATTGAGCGGTGGGCTGTCTTTAACAAATCGAGATCTGTAGCTTTCATGGCGTTTGCCTTTAAATGAAATTGGAAGTGGGCCGGAATGTGCCTTTCGCCATTACAAAGCAAAACAGCTAGATGCAGAAGCATGCGAGACAAGGAAGAATTGCAGCCAATGCATATCATTAATACATAGCCATTATGCCGTTGTTCGCTGGAAAGCGTAGATAAGTCAGGAAACAAACAGTGTTAGAGCAGGGTTGTTTTTTTTAATCTAGCCACTTGTAAATTGAACTTTCCCCTCCTCCTCCAAGCTTTGGGGCCAGTTTTCAGACGATTGCGATTTATTCTAAGCTGGTGGGAACTCTCTTTCTATGTTGTAAATAGTAAACTGTTCAATTGCAATGCATCGATTTCCAAGGATGCTCATTCTTTTTGCTCTGAGGAAAGTAATGCCTGATTTTTTCCCCTTCCTTTCCCTTCAGCGTGTGACTGTACAGGGTCCAACTATGCCTCTGGGAGAGACCAGTTGTGGTATCCTTAGATTGGGTAATATCATAGAACACTAGAACTGGAAGGGACCTCAAGAGGTCATCAAGTCCAGCAGGACCAAGCACCATCTAGATCAGGGGCAGGCAATAAAAAAAATATGCAGCCCACAGGGATAGTGCCCATGGACCGGGACGCTGCTTCCTGCCACTTGTGTTGGCCGCGACGGGCGATTTGCAACCAACCAGAGCTGTGATCCTCTGGTACCTGTGGAGGCGAAGTTAAACATGGAGTTGGGGGCCCACCAGGGACTCTCCTTGCAGACCAGATCCGGCCCATGGGTTGGAATTTGTCCACCCCAATCTAGATCATCCCTGGTTAGACGTCTGTCTAACTTGCAAGCTTAGTCCATCCGTGGTCCTATTTATCTTGCTATTCAGAGGGGCAGCTGAAATTGTTGGGAGTTGCTCTAAAAGCCAGAGCCCCTCTGGTCTCAAGTTGGCTCACTAGCAGTTGATATATCCCTGATTCCTGGCCTCTTGACCTGATTCCCCAAGCTCCTGAGCTGAGGAAAAGCCAAAGCTAGGCCTCCCACCACTGTCTCCTGGCTTGTACCCTGGGTCTGATCCCCTTGGCCACACAATCTCCCCGCTCACCCAGCCCTAGTGTGGATTTTTCCTTTAATACCTCCTGCTTGTGCATTGAGTTTCGTGACTTGCCTGCCTGCCTAAAGAAGTCTCTTCTCTTCATAGTCCAGAGCCCCCTGGCAGTCCCCTATCATAGCAAATGCAAGAGCGGCACTCCTCCAAACCATTTCCCAAGACCTGTCTATGGAATCTTGTTGCTGTGGAAACACAGTGTCCCCTCAAGCCCAGGGGACTTGTTTGCTTAAAACTGTGTTTTCTTACACAATTGGTCAGAATAAGAAAGTCATCTCCACCTTCCCTGGCCACTTCAGATGAGCATCATTTGGCAAGTGTCATTAATTTTATCATCAACGTCAGAGGGGGAGCCTGAATACGGTCCACAAAGTCTTTGCAAGTTAAACACGTCCAGTTTTGATTTAACTCTCTCTTCTGAGAAAAAAACCAAATTCCTTTGTAATTACAACTCTCCTAGGCAGCTCAAAGGACAGGTAATGATGGGGTAGCATGCAATGGCGATGCAGCTAGAAAATGTGGGAAATGGCCCTAAAAGTGGGGAAAAAATGAGCAGTCCGGTAGCACCGTAGGGCATGTCTACATTAGGAAATTATTTTGAAATAACTAAATTTGACTTAATAACTCCCGATTTAACAAAATCAAACTAGCGTGTCCCCACGTCGGGGGAGCCTCAAAATGAGTCTGAGGCAGGCTCTGTTACTTTGGATACGCAAGAAGCACTAGGGAGTCATTGGTTTGAATGTCTCTGGGGAGGAGTTATTTCAAAATAGCGGCACCGGAGCGTCCACACGACTGCTATTGGGAAATAACTATTTCGAATGTGGTGTTATTCCCTGAGGAACGCAGGAGTCCAGATTTTGAAATAACCAGCCTGTTATTTCGAAATGATGGGCCTGGTAGTGCGGATGCTCCACTTATTATTTCAAAATAACGCTGACTATTTCGAAACAATTCCCAAGTGTAGACCAGGGCTTAGAGACTAACATGAGCTTTTCTGGTCTTCCTCAGATGAGCGTGGAGAAAAAAGGCGGAACCTCCCAATTCATAACAGAAAAAGAAGGGAGGGGGGAGAAAAAAATACTTGTCAAATGGTAGTGCCAGTGCTAATGAGACTGATTGGGCTGGAATTGTCCCATACTTAGCTTTTGATGTCATTTGGGTGTTGAATTGACAATTGACAGGTATTTTTTCTCCCCCACTCCCTTCTTTTTCGGTTGTAAATTGGGAAGTTCTCCCTTTTTTCTCCACTCTCATCTGAGGAAGCAAAATGCAGGACAATGTAGCACTTTAAAGACTAACAAGATGGTTTATTAGATGATGAGCTTTCGTGGGCCAGACCCACTTCCTCAGATCATCTGAGGAAGTGGGTCTGGCCCACGAAAGCTCATCATCTAATAAACCATCTTGTTAGTCTTTAAAGTGCTACATTGTCCTGCATTTTGCTTCAACTACCCCAGACTAACACGGCTACATTTCTATCACTCATCTGAGGAAGTGGGTTTTGTCCACAAAAGCTCATGATACTATATATATGACTCTGCACTGGTTAGGCCTCAGTTGGAGTATTGTGTCCAGTTCTGGGCACCGCATTTCAAGAAAGATGTGGAGAAATTGAAGAGGGTCCAGAGAAGAGCAACAAGAATGATGAAAGGTCTAGAGAACATGAGCTATGAGGGAAGGCTGACGGAATTGGGTTTGTTTAGTTTAGAAAAGAGAAGACTGAGGGGGGACATGATAGCCGTTTTCAGGTATCTAAAAGGGTGTCATAAAGAGGAGGGAGAAAACTTGTTCATCTTGGCCTCTGAGGATAGAACAAGAAGCAATGGACTTAAACTGCAGCAAGGGAGGTTTAGGTTGGACATTAGGAAAAAGTTCCTAACTGTCAGGGTGGTGAAACACTGGAATAAACTGCCCAGGGAGGTTGTGGAATCCCCATCTCTGGAGATATTTAAGAGCAGGTGAGATAAATGTCTATCAGGGATGGTCTAGACAGTATTTGGTCCTGCCATGAGGGCAGGGGACTGGACTCGATGACCTCTCGAGGTTCCTTCCAGTCCTAGTGTTCTATGAATCTATGATTGTTACATGGCGCAGAGGCTGCCTTGCCCAGAACAAGTCGAGGGCACTGCCAAGAATGATTCTAATGAGGTTGAGAACCGGTGGAGGGGGCGGGGAATGCTGAAGCTTTGCAATTGTGATGCTTTGCTAGCATCACCTGAATTCGGCCCTGCATATGCCTCCGAGGCAGCTTTCTGGAACACGGGGGTGTGGTAGATGACTGTAAAACCACGACAATGAATATGGCTTATATTGTCCCTTGGCTTGGATTGTCTCTTGGCACTTTCAGAAATGGCCTGAAAGTAATTTTTACAATGACTGTTCCTGGCTGTCTTGTAGCAGGTTTTGCACAGCGTTAAGTGAGTTTACCCTCCCGGGCGAGTGCGTTTCTGATTGCTAATCTGTAACCAGGCGCAAAAATGAAAATGAAATGTTTCTGCTTGTTATTATTTTACCAATCAAGTCTTTATTGCAGTCTCCAAGAATGAGTGACATTGTTTTAGTTTTTCACGCCTATGTGGCGGCTAATCACCGGCTTCGAACGGCAAGTGGTTTGCTAGTAGTGTTTTTCTTGTGTACATGCGGCATTTCGAGACACCTTTTAAGCTGGGCATGTATACACTAGGACATTATTTTGAAATAACTAAAATCAACATCATAACTCCCGAAATAACAAAATCAAAAGAGCATGTCTCCACTATGGGAAAGCTTCAAAAGTAGTCCGAAGCAGGCTCAGTTAATGTGGACACGCTATCTCAATATAGAGCCCCAGGAAGCACTGGGGAGTAATTACTTTGAATGACTCTAGGGAGTAGTTTTTTTGAAATAGTGGCACCGGAGTGTCCACACAACTGTTATTTTGAAATAACGATTTCAGAATTAGTATTATTCCCCGAGGAAAGCAGGAGGACAGTTATTTAGAAATAGTGGTATTGAGCATCTACAGTCCCATTATTTCGAAATAAGTGTTATTCCCCCAGAAAAGCAGAAAACTAGCCTGTTATTTCGAAATAGAAGGCTTGGTAGTGTGGGCGCTCTGCTTATAAATTTGAAATGGGGGGGAGGGTTATTTTGAAATAACATCTTAGTGTAGACCAGGGCTCTGTGAAATCAACACGGCCCAATGAAAGCCAATGTACACATCTTCCATTGACGTCAGTGGAGTCTGGTCTCAAGAGGAGAGAGGGCAGGCCCACAATGTAGACAGGACATGGTATGGGAGGACAATGGAACTGTCCCATACTCAATGTGGCTTCATGCAGTCATGTTCATGTGGGTTATGATATTTTTTTCCTCTCTATTCTGAAAACTTTTCCCACCTGGCCCAAACAGATGTCACTGTCTACCCGACGAACTTTCCATTTGTGCTCAGTCAGTAGAACTCTGGGATGTTATCAAAAGGTTTTCATTGCAATTCATACGCGGGATGATGGCCAAAGTGTCACCGAGTCAAGTCTATAGCGTCGCATCACAAATTAAGCCGGGGTAGAAGCCTGACTAGCTAATTGCAGTTAAGGACTTCGAAGATGGAACACCCAACCCAAACGGAAAGTATCAAGTAATGATTTTTTGCCACTTTGTGTCTGACATGGTAACAGGGCCGTGACTATTTTCCTGAGACTCGTTCTTTGTTTGCTTAACAGGCTGATACCTGCTGATAAGCCGGCTTTACTTTCAAGTGATAAATTATCTTAATTAACTTTAATTGTTTGCAGACAATTTTATGCAAATGGAGACATTTAAGAAACAGAAGCAGGGAGATTTAGCTGAAGTTTGCAAGGCGCCTAGGGAGCAGTAAACTCTGCTTACATCTGTGTTCTTCCTTCTCCTGAAAATAAGAATTTGCATCCTAAGGTCTAAAATGCTCAGATTGCTGCACTGAGCCCCGGCCTCAGAATATACTGCTTTCGCTGCCAGCAGTGGAGGAGAGTGAATAAAAACTTCTTGGGGTTCGTTTTGTGTTCAGTCATAGAATCACAGAATCCCAGGGCAGGCAGAGACCTCAGGAGTTATCGAGTCCAGCCCCCTGCCCAAAGCAGGACCAACCCCAACTCAATCAGCCCAGCCAGGGCTTGGTCAAGCTGAGACGTAAACACCTCTAGGGATGGAGATTCCACCCCCTCCATAGGGAACCCATCCCAGGGCTTCCCCACACTCCTGTGTCTAGACTGGCCAGTTTTTCCGGAAAATCAGCTGCTTTTCTGTAAAAACTTGCCAGCTGTCTACACTGGCTGCTTGAATTTCCGCAAAAGCACTGACTTCCTACTGTAAGAAATCAGTGCTTTTTGCGGAAATACTATGCTGCTCCCGTTCGGGCAAAAGTCCCTTTTGCACAAAACTTTTGCGCAAAAGGGCCAGTGTAGACAGCTGAGATTTGTTTTCCACAAAAAAGCCCTGATCGCGAAAATGGCGATCGGGGCTTTTTTGCGCAAAAGCACGTCTAGATTGGCATGGACGCTTTTCCGCAAAAAGTTCTTTTGCGGAAAAGCGTCTGTGCCAATGTAGACACACTTTTCCAAAAACGCTTCACCAGACTAACACGGCTACATTTCTATTACTATTTTCCATTACAAGTATTTCCGGAAAATCATGCCAGTCTAGACGTAGCCCTAGGGAAATAGTTTGTCCTGATATCCAACCTAGACCTCACCCACTGCAACTTGAGACCATTGCTCCTCGTTCTGCCATCTGTCACCACTGGGAACAGCCTCTCTCCAGCCTCTTTGGAACCCCCTTCGGGAAGTTGAAGGCTGCTCTCAAATCCCCCCTCACTCTTCTCTTCTGCAGACTAAACAAACCCAAATCCCTCAGCCTCTCCTCGTAAGTCATGTGCTCCAGCCTACTCATGATTTTGATTGGTGTTCTGGCCAAATTTCTCATTCGGAAGATTATTGGTTTCTGTTAAGCAAAATTGTGCACTGGGAGTTTGCTCCAGGGGGCTAAAATTACTCATGTTATCAAATAAAAGGCCCATACAACCCATGCAGCATTTCTTTGCAATTTTGTTTTAATGCCACACACTTTGCTAAGTTTCTACAGTCGTCTTAGTGTGTTTTGTTAGTGGGAAAGAAATTCTTGCATTTCAGCACGTGGTTTCATCATGCCTAGGAACCCAAAAAGTCAAAGTATCAGTTTATTTCATGGAATGAAAGGACCTGAAAAAATTCCTTTTGGAACTATTGAAATATTCTGAGCAAATTCAGCTTTCAACAGTATCTGGGCTAGGTGCCATGTAGCTGTGATTGAGATATCTCTCTGCGTTCCTTCTTCCCTATGGTCTGGACTACGTCTCCCATGGTGCACCACAGTCATGTGGATTCCATGATGCATGACACAGCTCAGTTGCATCATGGGAAATGTAGTCTGACCCAGTGTTCCCTGTAAGCTGGGCGCTTGTGCGACTGCTCAGGAAAGATTCAGATGCTGCCCAATGGATTATCAGAGCGCACACAGCCAGGTTCTTTGTTTCTACCTCTCCCCTGTGTAAGGGAGGCTGGGGGGGCACAGGGAGCACTGGGGTACCTGAGGGGAGGTGGGGGATGGGGTAGAACCTCTTCCCTGTGTAAGGGGGGCTGGAGGGCACAGGGAGCACTGGGGTGTGTGGGGGGGATGGGTTATAACCTCTCCCCTGTGTGAGGGGGGCTGGGGGGCACAGGGAGCACTGGGGTGTCTGAGGGGAGGTGGGGGGATGGGTTATAACCTCTCCCCTGTGTGAGGGGGGCTGGGGGGGCACAGGGAGCACTGGGGTGTCTGAGGGGAGGTGGGGGGATGGGTTATAACCTCTCCCCTGTGTAAGTGGGGCTGGGGGGGCACAGGGAGCACTGGGGTGTCTGAGGGGAGGTGGGGGATGGGTTATAACCTCTCCCCTGTGTAAGTGGGGCTGGGGGGGGGGGGGCACAGGGAGCACTGGGGTGTGTGAGGGGAGGTGGGGGATGGGTTATAACCTCTCCCCTGTGTAAGTGGGGCTGGGGGGGGGCACAGGGAGCACTGGGGTGTCTGAGGGGAGGTGGGGGAGGGGTTATAACCTCTCCCCTGTGTAAGTGGGGCTGGGGGGGCACAGGGAGCACTGGGGTGTCTGAGGGGAGATGGGGGAGGGGTTATAACCTCTCCCCTGTGTAAGTGGGGCTGGGGGGGCACAGGGAGCACTGAGGTGTCTGAGGGGAGATGGGGGAGGGGTTATAACCTCTCCCCTGTGTAAGTGGGGCTGGGGGGGCACAGGGAGCACTGAGGTGTCTGAGGGGAGGTGGGGGAGGGGTTATAACCTCTCCCCTGTGTAAGTGGGGCTGGGGGGGGGGCACAGGGAGCACTGGGGAGTCTGAGGGGAGATGGGGGAGGGGTTATAACCTCTCCCCTGTGTAAGTGGGGCTGGGGGGGGGGCACAGGGAGCACTGGGGTGTCTGAGGGGAGGTGGGGGAGGGGTTATAACCTCTCCCCTGTGTAAGTGGGGCTGGGGGGGCACAGGGAGCACTGAGGTGTCTGAGGGGAGATGGGGGAGGGGTTATAACCTCTCCCCTGTGTAAGTGGGGCTGGGGGGGGGCACAGGGAGCACTGGGGTGTCTGAGGGGAGGTGGGGGAGGGGTTATAACCTCTCCCCTGTGTAAGTGGGGCTGGGGGGGCACAGGGAGCACTGAGGTGTCTGAGGGGATTTGCTTGTGAGACGTCTTGGTGGCCAGAGTGGCAGCTGAAGTGCTCGGTGCGGCTGCTTTGGTGCCCTATAGAGGAGGATCCCCAGTCTGGGGCTGGAAGTAGCCCTGGTTCTAAGCCAGTGGTCCCCAACGTGGTGCCCGCGGGTGCCATGGTGACAGGGCCGGCCCAAGCCATTCTTGTGCCCCGGGCGCCCGGTGCATGCGTGGCCCCTGCCCCGAAAGGTTGGGGACCACAATTCCCCCTGATTTCACCCTCTCAGCGGCGCCCCCGGGTGCCCCGTTACATGACAGGGAGCAAGCTGCTCTCTTTGAAGGGTCGGTGTGACTTGCCCTCGGGGATTTGTTCCTTCCCAGCTGGGGGGCCGTGCGGCTAAGAGCGGAGCCTTGCTCAGGGCTGAGACTAAAGGCCCTCACCGCGGATTATCTTGGGACTCGCCCTTGCTAAACGCGGCTCCCCACTCAGGCTGTCAGGAATTCCCCTCAGCAGCAGGCAGCACTGACCATCCCAGGAGAGATGCTCCGCAGAACAATGAGACAAGCCCGGCCCGTTGCCCAGAGAGGGGTCTCCGTGCCCTCCGCCTGTGGACACTGGGGACAGAGTCCCACGCCCTGTCCGGCTCATTGCTCCGGGTGCGTTCACTACTTTGTGGAGTAGGAAGCTAGTAAGTCTTACAACAGTTACCTACACCTGCCCGCCTTGTTTTAGATTTCCCACCCTGTGCCTGGAATTTTCACTTTTGCACGTGTGTGTGTATGGACGTGGGCGTGCGTGCACACGCACGCAGGAGAAAAATACACGACCAGGTTTCGTGCGGGCAGGCTTTACTCCCTGGGAGCTTGCCTGCGATGGCAGCGTGCACGGCACAGAGGAGCTTTTACTGCAGGATTAAATGCCAGGTGGGTATTCCAGCCGCCTCTCTGCGATGAAAGTGAGGCTCCTAGGAATGCTAGCTGCAGCGCGTTGCCTTTTTCAGGTCAGATTGCGAAAAGCTAATCAGCCGAGCCCATTGTGTACTGCTGCCCAGGGATTGGCTGCCCTCGCCATGAGCTAAACCTTGTCATAATTTCTGCCGAGCAAGAACGTCTGATCGGTTCATAATTCAGGAAGAAAGGACAATATTCGAATGAAAAAAAGGCAATTGCCAAGGACAGGCCCCAAACTGACGCTGAATGGTGCGGAGAAATCCCATTGTCTTCTTGCCAGGTTGATTAGAAGCAGTTTGCAACGGCTAGGGGAGATGCTCGGAGGAATGGGTTAATACACTGCCATTAAATCTGAGTTTAAGCGTGCAGACAATTTCACGGGGGGCCTTTATAAACAGTTTTGCGGGGGAGGCTTGACAAATAATTTCACGGTGGGCGGAGGCTTTTACAGACCTTTTGCTAATCACGGGGGAGCAGATCGAATGAGTTTGACTCACAGGAGCGAGGCAGGTGTGCATTTTTCACGCGGCGTGTAATTTGGCCTGGCACATCTAGAATGGAGCCCTGGCACCTGCTTTCAGACACCAGCCTCACCAGGAACGATGCGCTAACTTGGGCTCCGCCCTGCAATTGTCACACTCTCATCTTTGCCGTTGGCTGTGAGACTCCCAAACGCTAACACCAGACTTCCCTCCTGTGCGGCAATCCCACCATCCCAGACATGAACAGACGAATGTTAAAAGGGCCAGACGGGGTCAGACCGAAGGTCCATCCAGCCCACGGTCCTGTCTGCCCACGGTGGCCAGTGCCAGGTGCCCCAGAGGGAGTGAACAGAACAGGGAACCGTCCAGTGATCCTTCCCCTGTCGCACATTCCCAGCCTCGGTCAGACAGAGGCCAGGGACACCGTTCCTACCCGTGTTCCCTCTAAGATTTTCCAACCATGAGCAGCGCAGCAACTCCTCAGCAACGCAGGCTCGCCGCAGCACGTCCAGCCTGGCCTCCACGCTCTGCCCCAGCCGTCTCCAACCTTTCCATGCGTGAGATCCCTTTTCGAATGGAAGCGCAATCCAAGATCCACCTGCAACCCAAATCCCCTGACCCCGCCTCCTTTATGCCCCTTCTCTGAGGCCCTGCCCCTACTCGCTCCATCCTCTCTCCCTCCCTTTCACCAGGCTGGGGCAGAGGGTGGGGTGCAGGCTCTGGCCTTGGATGAAGGGATCAGGAGTGTGAAAGCGGCTCTGAGCTCAGAGGGGGTTCTAGGTGCAGGGTCTGGGAGGGCATTTGGATGCAGTCGGTGCTTGGGGCTAGGGGTGCAGGAGGGGTTCATGACTAGGGTGGGGCTTTGGGATGTAGGCTCCGGCTGGGCCCTGTTTACCTCAGGTGGCTACTGGGAGGTGGTGCCATGGGGCTAAGGCAGACTCACCCCTGTCCTGGCCCTGCACCACTCCCAAAAGCAGCCAGAAAACTCTATCCCCAGTCCTGTTGTGCCCCCTCTCTGCTCTGTGGAGGTAGGATACGGGGGGGAGTGGAACACCTTGATATCATAGAACCATAGAGCAGCAAGAGACCTCAGAAGGTCAAGTCCAGCCCCCTGCTCTAGGCAGGACCAATCCCAACAAAATCAACCCGGCCAGGGCTTTGTCAAGCCGAGACTTAAACACCTCTAGGGATGGGGACTCCACTACTTCCCTAGGGAACCCATTCCAGTGCTTCACTACCTTCCCAGGGAAATCATTTTTCCTAATATCCAACCTGCACCTCTCCCACCACAACTTGAGACCATTGCTCCTTGTTCTGCCATCTGTCACTACTGAGAACAGCCTCTCTCCATCCTCTTTGGAACCCCCCTTCAGGGAGATGAAGGCTGCTCTCAAACCCCCCTCACTCTTCGCTTCTGCAGACTAAATTGCCCCAACTCTCTCAGCCTCTCCTCATAGGTCATGTGCTCCAGCCCCCTCATCATTTTGGTCGCCCTCTGTTGGACCCTCTCCAACGCGTCCACATCCTTCCTATAAATGGGCGCTCAGAACTGGACACCCTAATCCAGGGGGGAGGAGCAGCTGAAGGGCCAGCGTTTGATAAAAGCCTCTTGGCCAAACCTGTGAGGATCCCCGTCAGAGGTGCCAAGATTGACCAGTCAATCCCTATTGACTGGTTGGTGACCACTGCTCTACCCTGACTTCCCTTGGGGCAGTGAGGGCAGAGAAGAGGCATGTTTCTTCTCTTCAAGGCTCTCATTGGCCTGAGAGACTTCAGCATCGACTCCAGTAGAGCATGGCCAACAACTTCCCCCTGAAATAGAATAAAATTCCATTGGCTGGTGAGCTTGCTTAGTGTCGGCTCTGCTGAGGGGAGGGGGCAAATGTTCGGAGGCCTGGCAGTTCAGAGGGGCTCAGAGCTCCTGGCCACTGGCACTCCGGACCAGGCAGCTCTGAGGTCTGGAGGGTGGTGCACCATAGTCCAGGCCATGCTGGCCCCGCCCCTTCCACCTGAAGCCCTGCCCCTTCCAGAGCTGCAGAGCTGATCCCCCTCCCCTCATACACCTTGCCTGGGGGCCAGCAGAAGCTGTTTTCACCCCCACTTAGTGTTAATTTCCTGTGTGCTCCCGTTTGTTCAGAAGAACTTGGCAAATAGAGGAAACGCTTCCAACAAATTATTTTCCCCGGTAAAAATGTCAATGACACGGTGAAAACTTTCTTTGAAAGGCTTTTTTGTTTGTAAAAAAACCCCAAAACAATAAAACACCATGAAATTTGATCTCCCCCCATTTTCAATTAGGGTTGCCAGGTGTCTGGTTTTGAACCGGACAGTCCAGTATTTGAGCTTTCTATTCGGGAAAGAAATTGAGAAAATAGAAATGAGAAAATAGAAATGTCCGGTATTTTCTAAATAAGATGTAATGTAGATGGTGATGGAATGTCAAATGTGTCCGGTATTTTTGTTGAAACCATCTGGCAACCTTATTTTCAGTTGCTGTATAAGATGTGTCAATCTGTATCCATTCAATTTGTATCTTGAGGTTGATGTCACACATATTCAAGGGATTGAAGACCTTTACATGCATGAATGCTCGCTGCTTGTAAATTTATCCTAATCTATTTCCACTGGCGTATGCGAGGACCCCAAGTGTTATTCTTTCATTTTCCACTAGTCACAGTTCAATGGCACATTTTCTTGGGAAGGGAGGTAGTAAAGCACTGGGATGGGTTACCTAGGGAAGTAGTGGAGTCTCCATCCCTAGAGGTGTTTAAGTCTTGGCTTGACGAAGCCCTGGCCGGGTTGATTTAGATGGGATTGGTCCTGCCTAGAGCAGGGGACTGGACTTGACCTTCTTGTGTCTCTTCCAGTTCTATGATTCTATGATAAGGGGATGGTTTGATGAGAGAACATGATCTTGGTAACTAATTGACCATTCATTATCAGTGGGAATAGGTCAATGGAGGGATGATAGGAGTTATTACAGAGAACTTTCTGAGTGTCTGGCTGGTGAGTCTTGCCCACATGATCAGGGTTTAACTGATCGCCATATTTGGGGTCGGGAAGGAATTTTCCTCCAGGGTAGATTGGCTGAGTCCCTGGAGGTTTTTCTCCTTCCTCTGTAGCATGGGGTACAGATCACAGCTGGAGGATTCTCTGCATCTTGGGGCCTTCAAAGTATTTGAAGGCTTCAATATCTGAGATATAGGTGAGAGGATTATTCTAGGAGGGGTGGGTGAGATTCTGTGGCCTGCACTGTGCAGGGGGTCAGACTAGATGATCATAATGGTCCCTTCTGACCTTAAAGTCTGTGAGTCTATGAGTCTATGAATCTGCTGTACCCATATTAGGAAAATAAATCCCCAAGCACCACACCAGAAGGCTGGCATGTGGGTAATTAAATGAGACATCCAAAAATGTGAACAAATCTCTTTGCAATGAGCGTACACGTGCTCAGATGCATTGTGGGATTGTGGTGAGAATTAAATTCCCAGTCAAGTCTAAGAGTAGTCTAGTCATTCCAGTGGAAATGGCGTAGAGCTTTAAAAAAATAAACAAACCCTGCTGCTCTGTATTAGATACATAGGGACAGGCCTAGAAAAAACCCTCCTGGGTCTTTGAATCCTGACCCCTGGAACCACAAACCACCCTGGCATATAATCCCCTTCATATTTTATCAAGCTCCATTTTTAAACTAGTTCAGAGCAGCAGGGCAAAAAAACTAGCGGAAGGTTGTTCTCCAGCCTCTCTCGTCTGGTGGTTAGAAGCTATCTTCTACTATCCAGCCTTAACTTATTCACGGCCAGTTCATATTAGTATTGGTTAGCGCTTCACCTGAATTGTTACCTTTTCCTGGAGTGTTTGAAAGCTATAGTGGCAGTTTCTGGCTCTGGTGAGGTTGCCAGGCACAGACACTATAAAACACGATGGATGTGACCGGTTGCGAGTACCTAAGACAGTGTGTGCTCCGAATACCATGTGTTGTACACTTAATGTTTGCAGTTGTTTGCAAACCGTGCGTAGGGTAACAACAGAAAAATAATTCCAAAGCCTTAAACATACTGGATAAATGTGAATAAGGAATAAAACTGAGGAAATCGAGATCTGCTCCCAAACAATACGTGAACAAATGAAAAGGCTACATTTGCTAATCAAATGACTACACTGGATTTTTTTAGGCTGGGGTACTTGGTGGTCATCCAAGCCTAGCATTAGCCATATATTCTGACCCTAATAAGATTCTTGATTTGTAGAAAAAATTTTCTCTACACTTTGCTTATCACAGAAAGTTCTGCTCGACTCTTTTCTATTTTTTTAAAAAATCCCCAAATAGTACAAGGATTAGTTATAATCCAAACCTAGGTGTCAGTTCCTATATCCGGAATAATTATTTTGCTAATACAACATCTCAGAGGGGGAGCTGTGCTAATCTGCATCTGCAAACACGATGAGGAGTCCTGTGGCAACGTAAGGACTAACCGATTTATTTGGGCATTAGCTTTTGTGGGTAAAAGCCACTTCATCAGATGCATTGGAGTGAAAATGACAAAGGCAGGGATATATATATGTACTAGTATAGCAACAGAAAGGAGTTACTTATCAAGTGTAGAACCAGTGTTAATGAGGCCAATTCAGTTAGAGAGGAGATGGCTAGCGCCTAGCAGCCGATGGGCAAGTGTGAATAGCAAGGTGTGTGTACATACATACATATATATATATATCTGTCTCTGTAATCTCCGCTCCAATGCATCTGCCAAAGTGGTACTTCATTGTGAACTATCCCCCTTTAGGTCGAATTTGTATGCGGAACGTCCACACAACCAAGCCAGTCACAGGAGCTGGAGGTACGGATGCCAAGAAGGCTTAAGCCACGCTCCTCGCCTCCCCACTCTCCCTCCCCTTCCCGCGAGAGTCAGTCGCCAGCACTTGTTTATGGTGGCTCCGTGAGTGACTGCTCCTGACGCCCCCTCCCCTCGCGCCAGCGCTCACTGCGCATGTGAGGGCAGGGAGGGGGTGCGGAGCAGCCTGCTTGGACCTTCAGTGCGTTGGGGGTTGAGGGGGAGCCGCTGACTCCCCTGGGAGGTGGGGTCAGGAACTGCGTTCCCCCCACTGTGCAGGGAGTCCCCCCTGCGCTGTCACTGGTTCAACCTCCTTCCCGCACACTTAGCACAGAGGTGGGGCGCATGACACTAGGCGCAAGGGTGGGTTCGCCTGGCTCCGGCTGGTCCTTGTTACGAGTGAGGCGTCCGCACCCAGCTCACAGAAAGAGGCAGAGGCAATGGCTCCATGCGCCGTTCCCCTAGTACAGAGGTTCCAGGCACAATGAGGATATGTCTACACTTGCACCCTCTTTTGAGAGAGGGATGCAAGTGAAGACATTCGAAATTGCAAATGAAGCTGGGATTGAAATATCCTGCACTTCATTTGCATATTCGCGTTATGTCACTATTTCGAAATAATAGCCACTGTTAAGACGTGGTTATTTTGCAAGAAAACCCTTCTCTCAAAATAACCCTTATTCTTCATACCATGAGGTTTACTAGTTATTTCGAGAGAAGGGTTTTCTCTCGAAATAACCGCATCTTAACAGAGTCTGTTATTTCGAAATAGCGCCATAACACGAATATGCAAATGAAGCACGGGATATTTAAATCCCAGCTTCATTTGCAATTTTGAATGTCTTCATTTGCATCCCTCTCTTGAAAGAGGGTGCAAGTGTCGCCATACCCTGAGTTAATAGACTTCACAGCATCTTGAACCCACCGTGAGGGTAAATATAAAATGCTGCTGCAGAAAAAAACGTACGCACCTCAGATTGCAATATTGTAACTGCTGCGTATACCTTATTACCATGGATACACCGTGTGCACTAGCAAAGCTGGCATTCATCTCGTCCAGTTAGTGAACAATGGGCATGTCAAACCTGGGACTGTGTGCAAGACAAGTGGCAATTTTAAGCATTTCCAGTTGCAAAGTGAAGCAACCCTTCCTCTGGAGCAGAGAATCCAGATACAGCCCCATCTGACATTGTAAACGGACGTGCGCCTACGGATGTCTGTGCGCCTACAGCCATCTCTGCGAAAACGCCCGGTGTTAGTGTGTGGTAACGCCCATGTGCAGCGTCGGAAGCTGCTGTGTCACAGCTAATAGGCGGGGATGAACTTGCACGTTACAAGCTGCCGAACCTGTCTGGGGATGCACCGCAATGTTTCACCATGTCTGCTGCAGCGTGGGGACATGCACAGGTGGCTCCTTTTCAATGGCCAGGCTCGGGCAAGGTGGATGGCTTCCCCGTTGCACCATGTTTGAAGTGTTTTTTTAAGCATTAACCAGGACCGGGTTCTCTGTGAATGGTCCCGTGCCATTGATGCTCCCTGGGGTTAATATGTTCCAACATATCAACAAGCTGAACCTGTGAGAAAGGAAAGTCTCTCTCCAGAACCCTCCGATCAGCCTTGAAGTGCTCGGCCGCACGGACAGCTTCCTTCATACAAGCCTGCACTTGACAACAGGCGATTCAAACTGTTGTCATCTACCATTGCACGTGACTGTGCGAGCGCCATGAGGGACAGCAAGTCAGTTGCCAGTGCACACAATGTGCACATGGATGGCGAGGGCCCTGCAGATCTGTGCCTATCCGCAGATATCAGCATCCAGTTACCTGTGGATCAACTTGAAGACGGCGGATCAGGTGCGGATACAACTTTTGTATCTGCACAGGCCTCCATGACTGATTAAACCCCAGGGACAGATGGTGGGTGAGAGCAGCTGTCTAGCACTAATGCTCAAGAATGTCCCCCGGACCACGACAAACACAAGATGGCAAGTGTTTGACCCATGTATTCCTTGGCCACTGTTGCCTTTTCTATTCATTGTGTATTAATTATCTTAGTTACATAAGGATTCTCCATTAACATGCGATTTGGCAGGGTCCTGTCCCAAGATAGAATCACAGAATCACAGAACACAAGAACTGCAGGGGACCTCGAGAGGTTATTGAGTCCAGTCCCCTGCCCTCATGGCAGGACCAAGCACCATCCAGATCATCCCTGACAGGGATCATCTGTCAGGGATGGTACTTGGTCCTGCTGTGAGGGCAGGGGACTGGACTCGATGACCTCTCTAGCTTCCTTCCAGTTCTATGAGATGGTATATCGCTATTTATTAGTGGGGCAGCGATAGCTCAGTGGTTAGAGCATTGGCCAACTAAACTGAGAGCTGTGAGTTCAATCCTTGAGGGGGCCCTTTAGAGATCAGGGGTAAAATCTGACCAGGTGTTTGTCCAACCTGCTTTTAAATGTCTCCAGTGATGGAGATTCTGCAACCTCTCTGGCAATTTATTCCTGTGTTTCACCACCTGGACAGGTAGGAAGTTTTCCCTAACATCCAACCTAAAACTACCTTGCTGCAGTTTAAGCCCATTGCTTCTCATCCTATCATTAGAGGCCAAGGTGAAAAAGTTTTCTCCCTGTGACACCCTTTTAGATACCTGAAAACTGCTAGTATGTCCCCCCTCAGTCTTCTCTTTTCTAAACTAAACAAACCCAATTCTTTCCGCCTTTCTTCATAGATCATGTTCTCTAGACCTTTAATCATTCTAGTTGCTCTTCTCTGGACCCTCTCCAATTTTTCCACAGCTTTCTTGAAATGCGGTGCCCAGAACTGGACACAATACTCCAACCGAGGCCTAACCAGCGCAGAGTAGAGCAGAAGAATGACGTCTCGTGTCTTGCTCACAACAGTCTTGTTAATGCATCCCAGAATCATGTTTGCTTTTTTTGCAACAGTGTCACACTGCTGTCTCATATATAGCTTGTGGTCCACTCTGACCCCTACATCTCTTTCTGCAGGACTCCTTCCTAGACAGTCGCTTCCCATTCTGTATGTGTGAAATGGATTGGTCCTTCCTAAGTGGAGCACTTTGCATTTTTCCTTATTAAATTTCATCCTATTTGCCTCAGACCATTTCTCCAGTTTGTCCCGTTCATTTTCAATTATGATCCAGCTGTGTTAAATTACTCTTCAGTTGAGCACGGTTGCAGCGCTCATCCTTAGGAAAATCCTTCTGGGTATGTCTACATAGCAAAGTTATTTCGAAATAACTTTCCTAGCTTCTACACAAGCCAACTGTTATTTCCAAATTAATTCGAAATAGCAGAAGGCTTATTTCAAAATTGGTAAACCTCATTCCATGAGGAATAGCGCCATTTTCGAAATTGCTATTGCAAAATAAGCACTGTGTAGACACTTATTTCCAAAGAGGGGGCCTCCAGCCCTTCCCAGAGTTCCCTGCTGGCCTCCCTGGCCACAAGGTAACTTCTGACCTGATGCCCTGCCGGAACCAGTTCCAGCTGGCCTTAAATGCGATTCAGCGTCCAATCAGTGTGGACGCGTGATTTCGAAATAGCAAAAAGCTATTTCAAAATGCATTTTGTGAGTAGACGCGTTATTTTGAAATTAGATATTCTAGTTAGATATAATAACTAGATATTTCAAAATAACACTGTAGTGTAGACATACCCTCTGTGTTTGTAAGAGCTGAACATAGTTAGCAAAGCCGCAAACACTCCTGCCCAGCAAGGCAGAGAGCACGAAGGCAGAACGCGGGTCTGAGCATCCATGTAGTCACACTATCCCTTGCAGAGTGTTAGCCACCCTCCTCTTCCTCCTGTTAGTCATCATCATGGCATCTCCCGAGACTGGCATCTTCAAGGCCATCGGCTGGCATATAACACTCATAACGCGGCGTGTGGACACCACTCCAGTTGATGCATATTCAGTAGGGGGTTCACCCTTTCCACACCCTACTTATGCTGGGATGGAGAGCCCCAGTGTTTGGGCTCCAGCCTGATCCTGGAAGTTACACAGCAATGAAATGCTCTTGCTGTAGGCCAGCTGTGAGTTTTCTTTGCTGTGTGGATCTGGTCTCGGTCCTCCAGCTGAAAACCAGGAGTATTGCGACTGCTCTTCTACCCTGGGGTGTTGTGAGGATCAGTTTCCAGGGCCAGGTCTACACAAACCTGGCAGCTCGGCTTACGGTACTCAACTCCAGCTAGGTATAATATGTAGCTGGAGACGGCTTCCATTGAGCTGAGCTTAGCGGCATCTTCAGTGGCCTTTCTTACTCCTCGCAAAAGCAGGAATACCAGATGTTGGCGGGGGGGGAGGGGAGGCTCTGAGTTCAATTTAGTGAGTCTTAACTAGACTCACTCAATCAAACTCCGGAAGATTGATCGTGGCAGCGGCGATTTTCTGTTTCGGGTAGACAAGCATATAGAGTGTGAGGGGTTCGGGTACTGCAGAGCAGGAGTGGAAGAAGAGCTTTAGACAGCAGTACCCCTCACTTAGCAAGACTACATTAGTCACGCAGGTTTATACTGCATATTTCTAACATCAAATACAGGCACGATACCTGCACGCAAGAGGGATAATCGTGTTCAGTAGATTACCACCTTGCCCATGAGATCTTATTTGAAGTGTCTTGCAGAAAGCGCATTTCAGGTATGTCATATTCATATGCATACACATATTTGCATAGAGACTATGGACTGCCCCATCCCCTAGCGTAGGTATGTTGGCATGAGGTGAGACCCTGGCTCCAAACGTAGATGTCACCTGTATCTCTCCTCAGGTGTAATTGGGTGACTTAGTCTTTTCTTTGGTAGAAATTCCTGATGTGCTGCTGAAGCTGCTGCAAAGGTGACTTTACTGGGGGTATCAGCACCTGCTGTGGATGAATGCGGTAGAGAGGAATGATGAGCAGCCAGTAAGAGAGGAGCTTTTGAAACTAGCCCGTTGGTTAAAGAGCTCTGTAATTTTCCATGAGCCGGTAACATTTAAAAAAAATCGATGGGACGCTGGAAGATTAATGTGTTGCAGGGAGCACAGTGAAGATGATGAGCTCTGTGGTCGGTTTGTTTACCGCGAGAGAATATTAATGAACAGATTTTGATAACTGGGATAGGCCAATAAACAAACCATCACATCTTATTGATGGCAGACCGTTCGTTCAGCTCAACTCCCCTCTGAGAGGTGGCAGGGTGATGGGCTGTAATCTCCTAGACAATATCCTGTAGAATACTAGAAATGAAATTTCTTTCTAGTCCCTCTCCGGATGCTATCCCTCCGCAAAGCGTGAATGAAGAGGGACCCTCATCAGACTGGGAAAGGGGAATTCACTCCTCATCCCTCAAAACCCTCAGGCAGGCTGGGGAGGAGGGAAAGGGGTGTGTTTTCAATGTGTTTTCTGCAGCCTTTATGTCAGTCGATGGGTGGAAATGGAAGCTGTTGCCCCTTTGTGTCTTCGGTGCCATGCTCTCGATTCCATGACTCCTCCCCTGCGATGCCTATCTTAACCTACCCTCAGTGCTGGCCTGTTTGGATCCTATGCATGCAGGGCTCCGTATGTAGGAACTTCACTGTGGCACTTTCCTGAAGTAATGGCAGAGAATGCAACCTTTGGCCTTCTGCCTCATGAGGGAATTTCACCGCCTACGGAAGCTGCACACCTAAGTCGGTAGAACCATGAAGGAACACCTCAGAACGCTGGCTGTTTACCTTCCCCTCGCTTATCACCACCAGCAATGAGCCACCATTTTGAGAACTGGATTCATGTTTCCCACCAAACAAAAGGCCAGTCCATCAGCTTCCAAAATGTCCTTGTGTCTTCATCATTTTGTTGAGTTGACTCAGCAAGAGCACTCCCAAATGGCTAAGCTGTGGGGGGTTGCTAAATTATTTATGGATCACCTCAGCAGCCTGGTATCCTTTTGGCATCATATGGATTTGCCATCCTTACCCAATAAATCTGTCACCAGGAATCTCCTAGCCACATGATAATATATAAATGGACTAACAATCTCCTCAATAGTGGTGTAAAGGAAGCAAAGAGACAAGGATAGGTGTGAATTATGGATCTGGCCTTGCTGTGGAAAGTTCCAGAAGGTCACAGGAAAAACCACCTCAGAAGCCGGATGACTGTGATCGGCAAGGCTTTGGGAATGGTGATAGGATGCATCAGCCCCACACTGGTACTGAGGGGGTTAGTCCCACCCTTTTGGCCGAGGAGGCTCACCCCCACAGGCCTGCTGGGCATGCTCCAACGGGGGACGCTATAAAAGGCAGTAGCTCAGCTCATTTAGGGCAATGGCCCGAGAGGAAGGACCTGTGGAGGCACCTCATACAGAAGAGCTGACGGTACCTTGGATGGAAATCCCTGCACACCCACGAAAGCCCAGAGCCCAGGGAGACCCAGAGGAGTTTAGTGATGCCAATGAGCCACGGATGCATCCTCAACACACAGGGGAGGACGAGGGAGTAGGGCCTTCACCTGAGTGAGTCACCATGTTGTGCTAGGATTCCCCAGTGACCCTGTTGTCGGGGCCCAAGGGTGGGGTCTGAGGGAATAGGGCTGCTGTGATTGACTCTGGCCATTAGGCCACACTACCCTGAACACCAGGGCTGTTGCAACTGACTCTGGCCACTGGGCAATACTGCCATGACGGCAAGGACCACTGTGATTGACTCCAGCCATTGGGCCATGCTGCCCTGACAGGAAGGGCCACGGTATGTCAAAATATCTCCCCAGAGTCATTGAAACTAGTTACTCCCCAGTGCTTCCTGGGGCTCTACGTTGAGGTAGCGTATCCATATTTACATGGCCTGCCTCTGACTAATTTTGAAGCTCCCTCATAGTGGGAACATGCTAGTTCGATTTTGTTATTTCAGGAGTTATTACATCATACAATCATAGAATCCTAGGGCTGGAAGAGACCTCAGGAGGTTATCAAGTCCAGCCTCCTGCCCAAAGCTAAATTAAATCAACACAGCCCAGGTCTTTCTCAGCGGGACTTAAAAACCTCTAGGGATGGAGATTCCAGCACCTCCCTAGAGAACCCAGCCCAGTGCTTCCCCCCCCTAGGGAAAAAGTTTTTCCTACTATCCAACCTAGACCTCCCCCATTGTAACTTGAGCCCATTGCTCCTTGTTCTGCCACCTGCCTGCACTGAGAACAGCCTCTCTCCAGCCTCCTTGGAACCCCCCTTCAGGAAGTTGAAGGCTGCTCTCAAATCCCCCCTCACTCTTCGCTTCTGCAGACTAAACAAACCAAATCTTCAGCCCCCTAATCAATTTGGTTGCCATCCACTGGACCATCTCCAATGCATCCACATCCTTTCTATACTGGTGGGCCCAGAACTGGATGCATTATACCAGATGTGGCCTCATACCAGTGCTGAATAAAGGAGAATAATCACTGCTCTAGATCTGCTGGCAATGCTCCTCCTAATGCACCCTAATATTCCTTTCGCCTTCTTCACTACAAGGGCGCCCTGTTGACTCATATCCAACTTCTCATCCACTGTAATCTCCAGGTCCTTTTCTGCCAAACTGCTACTTAGCCAGTCCGTTCCCAGCCTGTAACAATGCTTGGGATCCAACCATCCCAAGTGCAGGACTCTACACTTGTCCTTGTTGAACCTCATCAGATTTCTTGTGGCCCAATCCTCTAATCTGTCTAAGTCACTCTGGACCCTATCTCTGCCCTCCAACATATCTACCTCTCCCCCTCTCTTAGTGTCACCTGCAAACTTGCTGAGGGTGCAATCCATCCCCTCATCCAGGTCACTAACAAAGATATTGAACAAAATCAGCCTTAGAACTGATCCTTGGAGCATTCTGCTAGAAACTGACTGCCAACCTGACATCGAGCCATTAATCGCTACCCGTTGGGACCAACAGTCTAGCCAGATTTCTATCCATCTTACAGTCCATTTATCCAATCCATACTTCCTTAACTTGCTGGCAAGAATATTGTGGGAGACTGTATCAAAAGCTTTGGTAAAGTCAAGGTATATCACATCCACCAACTGTCCCATATCCACAGAGCCAGTTACCTCATCATAGAAGCTACTCAGATTGGTCAGGCATGACTTGTCCTTGGTGAATCCATGCTGACTATTCTTGATCACTTTTCCTTCTTCCAAGTGCTTCAAAATGGATTCCTTGAGGATCCTCTCCATGATTTTTCTGGGGACTGAGGTAAGGCTGACTGGTCTGTCGTTCCCTGGATCGTCCTTCTTCCCTTTTTTAAATATGCATCTTTTTTCCAGTCATCCAGAATCTCTCCCAATCTCCATGAGTTTTTGAAGATAATGGCCAAAGTCTCCGCAATGACATTTGCCAACTCCCTCAGTACCCTCGGATGCATTAAACCCAGACCCATGGATTTGTGTATGTTTAGCTTTTCTAAATAGTTCTTACTCTGTTCTTTCCCCACCAAGGGCTGCCCACCTCCTTCCCATACTGCATTGCCTAGTGCATTAGTCTGGGAGGTGACCTTGTCTGTGAAGACAGAGGCAAAGAAAGCATTGAGTACTTCAGCTTTTCCCATGTGATCTGTCACTAGGTTACCTCTCTCATCCAGTAAGGGCCCCGCACCCTCTCTGATCACCCTCTTAATTTTAGTTATCAATTTTAGTTATTTCTAAATAGTTTCCTAGTGTAGATGTGCCCTAAATGACCTCATTGGTTTCATTTCAGTCATTTTGGTTGTGTGTTCCGTGGGCTTTTTTCCTTAAAAAAAAAAAAAAGGCCAGATTGGATATCAAAGTATCATTTCCAGTGGAAAAGTTCGGACAAACATTTAGGGTGTGTCTAGACTACAGGGTTTTGTCAACAAAACTATAACTGCGTCCACACTGCCTTTGAGTTATGTCGCCATAACATCAACAAAACTCCGCAGTTTTGTCGACGTATGTAAACCTCATTCTACGAGCAATAACGCCTTTTGTTGACAGAGTTCTGTTGATAGAAGGCATTGTTGCATCTACACTGTCCTTTGTGTCCACACTGTTATGTCGACAAAGCGGCTTGCTTTGTCGACAGAACTGGATGTTGTCTAGACGCTCTTTGTCGACAGAAGCTTTGTCGACAGTATCTGTCGACAAAACTTCTGTCGACAAAACCCTGTAGTCTAGACATACCCTAAAACTGCTTCAAAATGAGAAGTTGAGAAACAAACAGGATACTCTTTTATCATTTCTTAAACCTGAATGTGATGACGTGTTTCCCACCCTGGCAGACAGCTTTTACAACGAAGAAAACATTTTGTTGAACACCTCAGCAAACTCACCTCCACCTGAGTCGAAAATATACCCCCCATGACTCAGTTTGTTTCTTTATCCATCATCATCGTGCCGCAGTTGACAGCATAGTTTCCATCATGGTCCATTAAGCATTAGCATTTCATTGTGGTCACCTACTGCTTGGGCACTTTCCCTTGTCTCCTTGGCCAAGGGGAGAGAAGGAAACAAGTTAGAGCAGCAGTTCCCAAAGTGTGGTCCACAAACCACTAGTGGCCCTTGACTGTCTTTCAGGTGGGCGTCTGGCCTGGGGCTCACTTGCACCCCAGCCCCATGCCTCCCCCCTCCCTGGCAAGGTAGAAGTGCCAGTGCCAGAATCTCTCAGGCCAGATCCTGCTTGCAGGGGGAGGAAGTGGTTGTGTGCGCTACCACTCACCCTCCCCCCAGCTGGGGGAAAGGCAACATAGGAAACCGCTCACTTGGAGGCTTTCCCTGCTGCTCCCATTGGCTGGAATCGCAACCAATGGGAGCAGCAGGGAGCGGTGCCTGGGAGCAGTGAGGGGCACGGAGCCAGGTAAGTGTCCCCCATCCCTCTCATGCCCTGACCCCTACCTCCATCCCCCTCACACACATCCCTCCCAGCCAGACTCTCCCACCTGCACCCTCCCTTCCACCCATCCCTAACCTCCCTCACCGCCGCCTGCACCCATTTTGTCATCATGAGTGGCTGGCTGGCTGTCCACAGGAAGGTCTGCCTTGAGCAGAGTGGGCTGCTGGCCAAAACATTTGAGAACCCCTGACTTAGAGGCTCGTGCGATGCGCACAGCACATGACCCTTGCCCAGCACCCTCATTGGCTGGGATTTCCACATGCAAATGTTTGCAGTGACAGAACGTTTGCTCTACAGGTGTCATTCTCAACGGGCGTGGCTGGAGGGTCGCAGGAAGCAGTGGGTGATTTCAGGGACCTTTTCGAGAGGTGCTACGTGGCGTGCATATAGCCGTCCGATTTTATCTCTACGGTGGCGTGCTGTGGTTTTACTGTTTTTCATGCAACCTTAGCTCACATGCATCAGCCAGCTTGCAGCCTCTCCATCACTCACAACACACTTCGGCAAGGAAACCTGCTCTCCGTGCTGCTTCTAACTCACTGGAAACTAATGAGGCTGTCAGAGAGAAAACAATCTGCATTCGTCAATTTCTTATCTGCTGGGCCTGCCTGTAGCCAGCTCCGACACTGATCTCCTTAGACGGGAGGAGGTGGTGGGGGTCAAGGACTAGACAGAGGCTGAGTCCAAGCTGGGCTGTTGCTTGGCTCAGGCTGAACTCTTCAATCACACAATGTTTATTTCGGTGCCAAGGGAAGGTCTTTGCTAGATCGTTCTTGCAGTTGGGGTTACTGTAAAAAGTGTAGGGGTGGAGGTAATATTAAATCTTTGTTATCTAGCTATGCAGTGTTCTCTGATGGGACAGAGCAGTTCAGGGCAGTTAGCGTGAAGAATAGAACCCTAGACCACTAGAACTGGAAGGGACCTTGAGAGGTCATCAAGTCCAGTCCCCTGCCCTCACAGCAGGACCATGCACCATCTAGATCCCTGACAGGTGTCTGTCCAACCTGCTCTTAAATATCTCCAGTGATGGAGATTCCACAACCTCCCTGGGCAATTTATTCCAGTGTTTAACCACCCTGACAGGCAGGAAGTGTTTCCTAATGTCCAACCTAAACCTCCCTTGCTGCAGTTTAAGCCCATTGCTTCTTGTCCTATCCTCAGAGGCCAAGGAGAGCAATTTTTCTGCCTCCTCTTTATAGCACCCTTTTAGATTCTTGAAAACTGCTCTCATGCCCCCTCTCAGTCTTCTCTTTTCTAAACTAAACAAGCCCAGTTCTTTCAGTCTTCCCTCAGAGCTCGTGTCTTCTAGACCTTTCATGTCATTTTTGTGTTGTGTTATACATAATAGAATTTCACAGGATCTTTTTATGGGGATAAGGCACAACACCACATTTATTGACAATGCAACACTATATTATTATATGCACATTCACACAAACCCTATCTTGTTTTTGGTTATAGTTACCAGTCTGTTGCTCACAATAACTCACTGGCGAGGCAGTTAAGCGTGAGGAGGAGAGGCAAGGGCTTCTCTGAGTCCAGACCGATGCTCCGATCTTTGACAAGACAAGACTCGGAGACACCTGCAAGATGCTCCATCTTTTAAAGGACTTTTCTTCCATTCAGGTCTACGCATTTTTCTGTCTGAGCTCTTAATCAATCACCATTTTAACATCTGTTTTTCTGGAAGTCATTCTTCTTTGCCATCTGACACCAGTATGTTGCTGGTTCCTTCCCAGTGTTATTTCAAGGCTGACTTGTTTGTAAAAGCTTCAGAGGGGGAGCCGAGTTAGTCTGCACAGGATAAACTTTAAAAACAACCAATAGTCTGGTAGCACTTTAAAGACTCACAAAACATGTAGATAGTATCGCGAGCTTTCGTGGGCACAGCCTACTTCTTCAGATGACTGGCGTGTTGGATGTCTAGAACCAAAATAAATAGGGGAGAAGAGGGGGAGGGAAGAGAGGGGGGGCAAAAGGAGGCAGTGGGTGTATAAATATGAAAGGGAAAACCGAGCTGGTATTTAACAGGCAAACTGAAAGCCTACAAGCACCTAAAGACTGGACAGTTAAAACAAGCAGATAAGGACCATTAGTTAGCAATTAGAGAGGAAGAGTACTAACACCAGAATCTACACAGACAAAGAACCATTGGTACCTTCATTGTTTGATTGGTTGATAATGTCCCAGCCATCCGGTCTCTTGAGTCAAACCATTGGCATGAAAATTAAACTTGTGAATGAATTGTAGTTCCAACCCTTCCCTGTATAATTGGCTTGTGGAATTGGTCTTTAACAAAACAGCAACTTGAAGATAAATTGCCCAGGGAGGTTGTGGAATCTCCATCTCTGGAGATATTGAAGAGTAGGTTAGATAAATGTCTATCAGGGATGGTCTAGACAGTATTGGATCCTGCCATGAGGGCAGGGGACTGGACTCGATGACCTCTCGAGGTCCCTTCCAGTCTAGTATTCTATGAGTCTATGATTCTAAGATCTGTTAATGAATGACCAGGCGAATTAAAGTGTTCACCAACAGGTTTCTGTATGTTCCCATTACAGATATCTGATTTGTGTCCATTGATTCTTTCCCGTAGGGAAATATATTGGACAAACTGGACAGTCCAATTCATTCACAAGTTTAATTCTCATGCCCATGGTTTGTAGTGTAGTCATTCATTCTGAGAATGACCTGGGGTTATCTTTATCTTTATATCTTTTAGCATAATTAGTTCCACAAGGCCTCACAACAATGTAGCAAGCCCTTAATCACAGCAAGCTTAATAACCCAGTTACTTACTTTTACCTACTTGCCATGGCATATTCTAAACCAACAAACAGTGCACATCTGTCAAACCTACAGCCCCGATATTGTTGTTCTACCTGTAGGGAGCATCAACTCACTCTGCAAACATGAGACAAGGTCATAGTCAACCCTGGCCAGAAATTATAGTCAAAAGGAAAAGTAGAAAAATCCATGGTGCATTTTAATAACTGCTACAAGTAAGAGGATAAATACAATATTAATTTTGACTTATTCTTTACACTCCAGTAAACATAAATTTCTGTAATTATGTTTGCAGGACTTGGCTGTGTTGAAAGATAAGGGATAATTACATTCTTGCCTGATGGGAAAGAGCCTGCAGAAATTATACATTTTGTGTATGTTAACAATACTGTAATATTAAGGGATTCAATCGGATGTTAATTAATAACAAGGGGGAAATGAATAAGTAACAACAAAATCTATAGAACTGAGGAACGGAAATATTTTCATTTTTCCACCTTAATTAGAATGTTGCTGCTCATACATAAAAAAGTGGCACAATTAGATTGTTACAGTCGCTGAATTAGTATTGTTTATGCAACCATCTGTTTGGTGATAACTTGTAAGTTTAGGATATTTTCCAGTGCAAGAAAGAGTAACTTTATTCTAGCTTGTGTATTCTAATCAGTACTCCACACTCCTCTTGTGCGTCTCTCTATGCTAATTCTCATTTTTTTCCTCATTATTTACAGTAAAAATCTCATAAATTATCCCACTCTTTGGGGCTGGAAAATGGGATTAAAATGTAAAGCAGTTAAATCTCCCTCCTTAATATGTGGTAGGCACAGCAAAGACACGTACTACATTACAGGTCTGTTTTTTCCGGAAGGTTCTCTGGCAGCGTGAGGAATAGAATTCAGCTCTCCAGTCCAGAGTCCAGTGACCACGTGGGGCTTCGCTTTAGGGAGTTTTGCACATCGACCGATGACAGGATTGGGGTTAGTATATAGCCATAAGTAAGCAACTAGAATTACTAAATTCGGAATACTGCTTTACCACCAACTGGCATAAGAACATAAGAGCAGCCATAGTGGGTCAGAGCAAAGATCCATCTAGCCCAGTGTCCTGTCTGCCCACAGTGGCCAATCCCAGGTGCCCAAGGGGGAATGAACAGAACAGGGAATCATCAAGTGATCCCTCCCCTGTCACCCATTTCCAGCCACTGACAAACAGAGACCAGGGACACCATTCCTACCCATCCTGGCTCATAAATATTGATTGACCTATCCTCCATGAATGTATCTAGTTCTTTTTTGAATGCTGTTAAAGTCCTGGTCTTCACAACATCCTCTGGCAAGGAGTTCCACAGGTGAACTTTGCGCTCCATGAAGAAAAACTTCCTTTTGTTTACTTTACTATGTCATCACCGTGGTTAGGTAGATCTAGGCTATTTTGGCTGAACAGATCATAGAATCATAGAATAATAGGACTGGAAGGGACCTCGAGAGGTCATCAAGTCCAGCCCCCCGCCCTCAAGGCAGGACCACGCTCCAGCTACACCATCCCTGACAGATGTCTATCTAACCTGTTCTTAAATATCTCCAGAGAGGGAGATTCCACCACCTCCCTTGGCAATTTATTCCAATATTTGACCACCCTGACAGTTAGGAAGACGGGGGCAGAAGACCCAACTGTTTGGGCTGTTGCCTTCACTGCGTCTCCGAACCCGAGAGGGGAGCCACCTCTCAGATGTGGGCCACTTGGGGTGTTTAATGGAAGTACCCTGGGGACCTGACATCAGGAAGGGGGCTGGTGTGTGTTTCTGGAATATCCTCTCCTATTCTGGACCGTATACTGCCCTCATCTCGGTCGTGTCTGAGGTCCTGGCGGGGATGCAATAAGCAGTGTCAGTAACGTCTATCAGAGGTTAGCATTTGGTTGGAGAATTGCTCTTTCTCACTCATTCTTTCCTCAACAGGGAACCTGTGTGTGCTATAGGGCATCATGTTTTTTGGTGGGGTTTTATGGGGTCAGTGCCTTGTTCCCTTAACTCTGGAATAGCCATGTTCTGTTTACAAGCCACCACTAATTTTTTCACCATTAAAATGTGAAAATTATTATCCCTGAGTCATGACCTCAGTGCATTATGCTACCTCTTCAAAGGAGCCTTCAACTCAAAGCATAACAAAGCTAGAAAAGCCTTCTTTTGTCTCCTGAAAAGATATTTCCTGCTTTTTCATACTCAGTGTTTCCCAATCAAATGGTTAACCTGGAATACTCTTTCCAAATGAGCCCTTGACTGAATGTGGTCGAGACGAGAAACAAAACCTACCTGATCTCTGCTCACCACAGAAAAATTCTGCCTCTGTTACTCATTCACGCCGAATCCCTTTGCAGGGTAATATGTGTTTCACCTTCCAAAGGAGTTACACGTTTAGTTGGTTCTCTGGTTCCCGACTGTACGATCGACCCGGTCTCCATTTGCTCGATAGCAGCGATAAACTCCACCAAGTGTGGGCCCAATTTTGCACGTGTTACCCATACGGTCTGAGCCTCTCCTGAGAGTGTTGGCTCACTGACTCAGTGCAAAGAAGGATTACAGAACTGGGCCCCTGCGACAGCCCTGTCTTGCTGCTAGGTGGCAGGAGACCAAGGACACTGCAGAATGGAAATTCGGTTTCCAATATCCATGGTCTGCACGTTGTCCTGGCAGAGTGAGTGACTTCTCAACGGCTCTGCTGGAATCCACATTTATTGTGTCCTGATAACTTAATTTGGTATCTCCAGGCCTTTGTGCTGCAGGGCCTCTTTACCCCAGCCATGTGTCCACAGGTGAGTATTACTATAGGTCTGACTGGGACTGCCGCTTTTCCTGCTGCCGGTACGTTTTTGCTTCTGTAACCGACTAAGTCTAATCCTAAAGACTATATTCCTCTTGGCTACACCCTGCCTGTACATGCACCAGACCACAAAGCAAGGGCCAGTATAAGTTGGCACTTGTTCATTCCTCATTTATCAATGCCACATTGCCCTCTATGTTATGATAGCTAACGCCCCGATAGGGGATATCACAGAATCATGGGTCTGGAAAGAACCTCAGGAGGTCATCAAGTCGAGTCTCTTGCAATCATGGCAGGAGCAAGCACCATCTAGGTCATCCCCGGTAGATGTCTGTCCAACTTGCTCGTAAATATCTCCAACAATGGAGATTCCACAATCTCCCTTAAAGGTTGGAAGGAACCTGACAGGTAGGAAATTTTTCCTAATGTCCAACCTAAGCCTCCCTTGCTGCAATTTAAACCCATTGCTTCTTGTCCTACCCTCAGAGGCCAAGGAGAACAATTTTTTTCCCTCCTCCTTATAACACCCTTTTAGGTACCTGAAGACTGCTATCATGCCATGAAGGGCAATGTCTGGGGACTTAGAACGTTCTATTTCCAAGGAAGTAATAGGTTGAGAGTTTTGCATTGTCTTGGGGTCCTCGCTCATTGTGCTTGACCATTCAGTGTTCCACAGTATCTTTGGCACTCTGTCCATCTGGAGTTGCCACATCAGCTTGTGTGGGAGGGAGAAAAGGGATGTACCAAATTATTCACCTGCTCAAAGCTAAGTTGAATTAATTGCGGCTGAATTAAGGGACTCAAAAGAGAGAAAAGTGTTAACATGACTCTTTCCTCATATCACTCTCCAACCTTAAGCATAATTTGGGGTTTGTTCTGCACAGAATTCTATCTGCTTTGTGCCATGGCAAATACATAATTAACAAACCTTTTAACCTTTTATTGAATACACAGAAAAGAGGGAAAACCAGTGAAAGCTTTTGCAATGTAAATCATGGAAAGGAATCCTAGAATCAGAAGGGACCTTGAGAGGTCACCAAGTCCAGTCCCCTGCCCTCACGGCAGGACCAAGCACCATCTAGACCATCCCTGACAGGTGTCTGTCCAACCTGCTCTTAAATATCTCCAGAGATGGAAATTCCACAACCTCCCTGGGCAATTTATTCCAGTGTTTCACCACCCTGACAGTTAGGAACTTTTTCCTAATGTCCAACCCAAACCTCCCTTGCTGCAATTTAAGTCCATTGCTTCTTGTCCTGTCCTCAGAGGCCAAGGAGAAGAATTTTTCTCGATCCTCCTTGTAACACCCATTTAGATACTTGAAAGCTGCTATCATGTCCCCTCTCAGTCTTCCCTTTTGTAAACTAAACAAAACAATTCTTTCAGTCTTCCCTAATAGATCCTCACAAACAGGGCTCGCTGAGCCACGGTGAGCCCCGCTCATGAGCCGCGCGGTTCAGCATGCTGCGCATGCGCAGACCATGCTGCGCATGTGCTGATTGCACTGCGGCGCCGTGAGGGGTATAATCTATTCGCCCATGGCGAGTAGATTCCCTTAATTGTCGAGCCGTGCTCATAAATGATTAAGGCTTCCCTTGTTGCCTTGTTCCCTCTAACCAGAGAGAGTTTTTAGAAGTGAAGTCCCCTACTAAGGCAATTATTCCTCTTTGGGGAAAAGAGAAGAAGATGCTCTGGGCTAGTGCTGTTAAAGTCCGGTGCTCTTTCTGGAAAGCCATGCAAGACTGGGCCCTCAAGGGCAGAGAGAAGAACAGCACAGATAGACGCTACAGCTTGCGTCTGTGGTTCCGAGTCTCACTTTTCTGAGAATACTGTGCCGGTGTTTAAAAAGGGGAAATGGGATGAACTTGGTAGTTAGAGGCCCGTCCGCCTGCATTGATAATGCAGGGGGTGTTATAGGACTTGCTTGACCAAGAATTGATATGGGACTTGTTTGACCATGAACGCCAGTCAACATGGATTGATGGTTTACGACGAGATTACAAATGTTGCTGAGAAAGGCGATAGCAGTCATGTGACATTCAGAGGGCATTTGGTGGCACCACATAATGTTTACATGAATGAACAGTGCATTATATGGATTACTGACTGGTTAATTGCTGGGCCTCGGTGTCTCCTCTGAGACCCTCTGTGTTGTCCCCTGTCCACTGCAGGGTCTGCAGCACCTTTCCCTTTGTGTCCTTCGTATGCTGAATGTGCTGTCACTCTGTGATCACTAATTAACCTTGCAGCGCGAGATGGGGGCAGACGCAATAGAAAATGCCATGTTTAACCTGCCATCTGCTGCATCCCATCTGCTGGGGCTGCCAGGTGTGTCTGTGACTTCTCCTTTGACACACTGATACAAACAGGTTCCATGTGACACTCCAGATGTTATCAATTACCACCCTGGTTCCTAGTGGCACCTGCTAGTTTGAACACAATAGCCTCCTCTGCTATCACGTCAAAACCTCCTGATTTTTACAAGGGGTCTGTACCGCCCTAGCCCATCTCTTAGCACATGTTTACCTAGTTCCTTGAGAACGCTGGGTGTTTCCGTACAACTGTCTCCGGTCAGGAACATGTGGCTGGGGTTAGCTGATGCCTGTACTGCAGTTCAAACAAGGCCTACAGTGGCTTATTGCCTTTGGTTCAGATTATGAGCCACGGTGATGGTTTCAGCTCCTACTTTTTCAGTCTGCTTTAAAATCCAACCAATTTTCTCCCACCTGCGTAGTTGTCTATACCACCAGATTGCTTCTTTTCGGGTTTCTTGTTGAGTCTATGGCCAGGGCTACGCTGAAGAGGAAAGTCAATGTGAGATGTGCAACTCCAGCTATGTTAAAGTATCTTAAATCACGTTTTGGCATCAGCTACTCAGTGGGAGGTTGATGGGACCACACTCTTCCATTGGCTTCCCTTACTCCTCATGAGGAGCAGGACTACCGGCACCGATGGGAGCACCCTCTCCGTTCGAATTCACGGGTCTTCACTAGACTCGCTAATTTGATCCCTGGAAGATCGACTGCAGCAGCTTCAATCTTCTCTGTAGTGTAGACAAGCCCTTTGTGCTTAACGATTTTTTTCTCCCACCTTAATATAAATTCAATTATTTTATTAGGATATGAAGTTACCTGTTCATTTATCTCCTTTTCTTTAATGGCTGATACCAGGCCAATTTCGATTCTCTTCCGATCCTCTCTAACCCTTGATTATACATGACTTTTGAGAAATAATCTTAGAACTTTACTTCTTACTGTCACGAGGTGCGTCTCATTTAAACCCCTGGATGTCCTCGGGAATCTTATGCTAGCTTTTCATTGACATACAGTAACGTGGCACATCAGAAAGAAATTGTAATGATAATGAGTGAACGAATTAAAATTTACTGGAAACGATTACTGGTTTCATTCTTCCTAAAGCATTGGGGACAGTGAGAAGCTAGTTGAAAAATGGGAGGAAACATTCAGACATATTGTATTTAAAAAATATATTGTGGACATTTGAGTTTTAATAGTGAAAAGCAGTTGTTAAATTTATCGGGAAAATACAGGGAAGTGACCTGAATGAGTTATCTGAAGAATAATATTCAGCCAGCTCTTTTCTAGTGCTAAGCTGTCTCGTTTGGACAGCATCTGAATACATTTTGTTTCATAGGCTTAGTAACCTTCTAAGACAACACAGTATTATACAGGAGCACTTCCTTGCTAGCACCTTGAAGTAATATTTGTACATTTTAGTGACTATGGGCTAGGTATGCAAGCCGAAGTCACACTTATGAATGCTTTCTCGTGAATAATCCCAGAGACTTCAGCATAGACATGGGTAGGAGAGAAGCCCACCCAACAAAACTCCTATAATGTGTGTTAATTTATATCCAGGTAGCAGTTAGCTCCCCCAGTCAGGGCTCAGACCCCAGTTGGGTGAAGTGCTGGACACTCACATAACACAAAAAAGATACGGGCCATAGAGAATTTTACAGTCTAAGAATAAGATGAGAGAAGAAGCAGATATAACAAATGCAGGTGGATAACATCACCATGAGATCATGATCTAAAATAAGAACATAAGAATTTAATAGAGCCTGACTGGGTCAGATCAAAGGTCCATCCAGCCTGGTGTCCTGTCCTCTAAGGGTGTGTCTAGACTACAGCGTTTTGTCGACAAAAGTGGACTTTTGTCGACAAAACTATACCTGCGTCTACACTACCGCTGAGTTCTGTCAACATAACATCAACAGAACTCAGCAGTTTTGTCGACGCTGGTAAACCTCATTTTACGAGGCATAACGCCTTCTGTCGACAGAGTTCTGTCGACAGAAGGTGTTATTGCATGTAGGGTTGTGTCTAGACTACAGGGTTTTGTCGACAAAGCAGCTTGCTTTGTCGAAAGAACTGAATGTAGTCTAGACGCTCTTTGTTGACAGAAGCTTTGTTGACAGTATCTGTCAACAAAACTTCTGTCGACAAAACCCTGTAGTCTAGACGTACCCTAACAGTGGCCAATACTGGGTGCCCCAGAGGGAGTGAACAGAACAAGTAGTCCTCACGTGATCCCTCCCCTGTCGCCCATTCCCAGCCTCTGACAAATAGAGGACAGGGACACCATCCCCACCCATCCTGGCCAATAAGTATTAATGGACCTAACCTCTATGAACTTATCTAGTTCTTTTTTTAACCCTGTTAACATCCTGGTCCTCACAACATCCTCTAGCAAGGAGTTCCACAGGTTGACTGCATGGAAAATTGCACAGTGGTATGTCATTTTCCTTCCAATGCCTGAATAGAATGGTGATTATTTTGACTTGGTGATGCAAATATTTGTTGCCTTGAAACGACGGAGCCAGATCGGCATGCGCGTGGAACCAGGCCATTCCTTTCAGAAGATGCTGGTTCCTGGGAGGAACGAGGCTTGTGTGCACAAGGTGCTAGACCAGGAAGGAAGAGACCCGTGTCCATCTCCTGATGCTGCTGCGTATTTCCTGTCCGCCCAGGGGCAGTGCTCCCTCTCTGTCTGCCGCTGGCAATCTCCCTCTCAGGTGGCTGCTATGAGGGCAGCACAATTCACGAGTGGAAGACGTTCCTTTTACTTATATCTCCGTGGTAAAGAGGCGGCCTGGCTACTAGCTAAGACCAGTACTGTTCCTGAAATGTCCCGACACAAAGGGGGCAGGCAGGATTTCGGAGCTTTACCCTGCTCCAATTCTGTACTTCGCTTGCTCATAGTACAACAGCATCTTACTTTTAATTACGTTAACTGACACGACATTCAAGCCTGCCGATGGGGGAGGGGGAACAAATGAGTGAGTTGCCTCAGGGCCCGACGATTCGAAGGAGCTGGTGTGCCCAGCTGCGACTGCTGAGGCCAGAGCCCCGGACCTGTTAAATCAACTCTAGTGCTGTACCACACATTTCGCGTGGCCCTGAGGACCGGCTGTGGCTGTGGACTGGCTGCCCTGGGCCCTGCCCCTTCCACCTGAGGTCCCGCCTCTCCCAGGTGTGCAGAGCCAGCCCCCCATACCATGCCCTGGTGCCCACAGAAGCTGTCGGCTCCTCTGGCTAGTCTGCATCTCATTTTCCACCGTCACGTTGAGACGTAAGGGCCGCGTCTACACTACAAGGTTTTTGCGCAAAAGACGGCGATGCGTCCACACCTCAAGCACATTTCTGTGCAAGATAATCGGCAGGACAGAGGGCTTTTGCTGGTAGAGTGATTCCTCTCCCCACGAGGAATATCTCCTTTTTATGCTACAGCTATTGCACAAGAAGGCAAGTGTGGACACTCCAGAGGACTCTCCTCTGGAAAAAAGCACAGGTCCTCTGATGGCCATTCAGTGAATGGCCATCAGAGCTTTCTTGCGCAAGAGTGTCCATGCAGTGTGGACGCTCTCTTGCACAAAAGCATGTCATTTTTACAATGCGCTTTTGAGATGTGGACGCGCTTTTGCACAAGACATTTTTGCGCAAAAAGTCTTGCTCAAAAGGCTTCTTGCGCAAAAACCCTGCAGTGTAGGGTTAGCCTAGGAGTGTCATATTCCACCCTTCTCCTCTCTATAGCTTCCCTGGAGCTTGGATGTCTGCTACTCAATGGCTTGCATTAACAGGAGAAATGGTCAGAGGTAAACAGTGATAGGGAATAGCCAGCATGGGTTTGTGAAGAACAAGTCATGCCAAACTAATCTGATAGCTTTCTTTGATAAGATAACAAGCCTTGTGGATAAGGGAGAAGCGGTGGATGTTATATACCTAGACTTTAGTAAGGCATTTGATACGGTCTCGCATGATATTCTTATTGATAAACTAGGCAAATATAACTTAGATAGGGCCACGATAAGGTGGGTGCATAATTGGCTAGATAACCGTAGTCAGAGAGTTGTTGTTAACGGTTCTAAATCCTGCTGGAAAGGGATAACAAGTGGAGTTCCTCAAGGGTCTGTTTTGGGACCCGTACTGTTCAATATCTTCATCAATGATGTAGATATTGGGATAGAGAGTACGTTTATTAAGTTTGCAGATGATACCAAACTGGGTGGGGTTGCGACTTCTTTGGAGGATAGGGACATAATTCAAAATGACCTTAGCAAGTTAGAGAAATGGTCAGAGGTAAACAGGATGAAGTTTAATAAAGAGAAATGCAAAGTGCTCCACTTAGGAAGGAACAATCAGTTCCATACATACAAGATGGGAAGCGACTGTCTAGGAAGGAGCATGGCGGAAAGGGATCTAGGGGTCATAGTGGACCACAAGTTGAATATGAGTCAACAGTGTGATGCTGTTGCAAAAAAAGCAAATATGATTCTAGGTTGTATCAACAGGTGTGTTGTAAGCAAAACTCGTGAAGTCATTCTGCCGCTCTACTCTGCACTAGTTAGGCCTCAGCTGGAGTACTGTGTCCAGTTCTGGGTGCCACATTTCAAGAAAGATGTGGAGAAATTGGAAAGGGTACAGAGAAGAGCGACAAGAATGATTAAAGGTTTAGAGAACATGACCTATGAAGCCAGGCTTCATGAACTGGGCTTGTTTAGTTTGGAAAAAAGAAGATTAAGGGGGGACATGAGAGCGGTTTTCAAATATCTAAAAGGGTGTCACAAGGAGGAAGGAGAAAATTTGTTCCTCTTGGTTTCTGAGGACAGGACAAGGAGTAATGGGCTTAAAGTGCAGCAGGGGAGGTTTAGATTGGACATTAGGAAAAAATTCCTAACTGTCAGGGTGGTCAAATATTGGAATAAATTGCCAAGGGAGGTGGTGGAATCTCCCTCTCTGGAGATATTTAAGAACAGGTTAGATAGACATCTGTCAGGGATGGTGTAGACGGAGCTTGATCCTGCCTTGAGGGTGGGGGGCTGGACTCGATGACTCTCGAGGTCCCTTCCAGTCCTAGTGTTCTATGATTCTATGATTCTATGATTCTTCTGCTTTGTTGTGCACTAGTTAGGCCTCAGCTGGAGTATTGTGTCCAATTCTGGGCACCGCATTTCAAGAAAGACGTGGAGAAATTGGAGAGGGTCCAGAGAAGAGCAACAAGAATTATTAAAGGTCTAGAGAACATGGGCTATGAAGGAAGGGGGAAAGAATTGGGTTTGTTTAGTTTAGAAAAGAGAAGATTGAGGGGGGACATGATAGCCGTTTTCAGATATCTATAAGGGTGTCATAAGGAGGAGGGAGAAAACTTGTTCATCTTGGCCTCTGAGGATAGAACAAGAAGCAATGGGCTTAAACTGCAGCAGGGGAGGTTTAGGTTGGACATTAGGAAAAAGTTTCTAACTGTCAGGGTGGTTAAACACTGGAATAACACTGTCAGGGAGGTTGTGGAATCCCCATCTCTGGAGATATTTAAGAGCAGGTTAGATAAATGTCTATCAGGGATGGTCTAGACAGTACCGGGTCCTGCCATGAGGGCAGGGGACTGGACTCGATGACTCTCGAGGTCCCTTCCAGTCCTAGTGTTCTATGATTCTATGATACTCCCTGCAGAGTAGAATGGGCAGAGAGTCTGGGCTGGGAGGCCATCTGGAGAGCCATCATGAACAAGCCAGCACAAGAGGGGGGCTGATCATAACGTGCTAATGGCATAGGCTCATCGCAGGTGCTGCATGCTGGAGAAAAGAGGGAAGGAATTTTGCCAGCAGGTACTATGCAGGGGATCTAGCATAGCACAATTTCTTCCTATACATAGAATCAGAAATACCTGGCGCATCTTAGGAACTGTTGGTAAATGCTGACTTTTTCACGGTGACCACTGTGCATATGATCCCATGCTGATTCTCTGCCACACCCGCTGAAGCCAGAGCTGCTGGTGTTCTGCTCATTTCTGGCCGGAAGCCCAGGAAACGAACCTGCTTCCATTGAAGTTAAATGGCGCAAAGTCTGTTGACATTAATATGAGAAAGTTCTGGGGCTGTACTTCGCAGGAAATTAAGTGCTAAGGTCAATGCAAATGATCATGTGTTAACCATTCCTAGTTAATGGCAAGTAGCATTACCATATAGCTACTGCAAAGTAATGTGTATTATTTCACAGTCGCTAGGCAGACAGATTGTCTTATTGTGCTACTCAAAAAAGGGCAAAGGAATGCCTGTGGGTAATGAGGTAATTCAAGGCATGAAGAGTTCATTTGAAGAGTGTGCCATTTACCCTGACAAAGCAGCTCATCGGAATGGAGGGTGGGGCTTGATTACTTGGCTCCAATGAAAGAGTGTGGAACCCTCTTCGCTAATATCCCAGGAAACGTTGAAAATGTGCCGCTCAATCTTCAAAGAGTTTTCAGTTTCAGTCCTACGGGGAATAACGAGAGTTTCATAATGTGGTTATTTATCAGGCTTGAAAGAATGAGATTTGGACAAATAGCTTTCTGTGGATCCATTCCAAAGTTACGCCGCGGCACAGAATGAACAGCTTCCTTGTTCAGCCTGTTTTCTGATCTGCTGTTCCGCTGTTGCCTGGTCTACACACGCGAGGATAGGAGACGTTTGGGAATTTCCACTGCATGCAATCCATGGGTATATTTTATCCATAAGAAGTGCCAAACTTGTCCCAAAGGCCATGTTTGGACTTGGAACCATGGGCGGAGGATAAAGGCCCTGCTGGGAAAGGCAAGACCCAACCCCTCCCCTTCCGTCTGAGGCCCCGCTTATGGAGCCAAGCCCCGCCCACCCCAGCCTAATTCTTCCTTGATGCTTGGAGGGCTGGGGTTGTGTTCTTCAGCCTCGGCCTCAGCCCCCCTGGGTGGCCAGGGAGCCAAGGCATTGCGCCACTGCCCCAGCCCACCCTGAGGAAGCCAGGCTGATGTACCACAGCCCCATCCTTTGGCGGCTGGGCATGTGGGTAGTTTTGAGAAGGCTGTGCCTTCCTTTGCCTACATTACTGGCTGCCCATGCTTGGAACTCTTATAAACATCCGTTTAAGGAAAACATATACAGGGAAGAGAATTAATAAGACCAAGGATGGGCAAAAGGGCCTCTGGGGTCCTGATCTGGCCTTTGATCTGGCCCCCGGAGTCCCTGACGCTCCCTGCCTCCAGCTCAAGTAGGGCCTGGGGATGGGGGAAGCGCACAGAGTTTCTTCCACCCTGCCAGGATCATGTAGCACTTTGAAGTATCGCATGCTCCTGGCAGGGCGGGAGGAGATGTCACACGCTCCCCTGCCCCCAAGCCCTGATTGGCCTGGTGGCAGGAGGAGCAGGCGAAGTTTCCTTAGAAAAGTGCCACATGCTTCTATCAGGGCGGAGGAAACTTTGTGCGTTCCATCACCCCAAGCTCTGATTGGCCCGGAGGTGGGGGAGCATGCCAACCCTCTTCCTGCCCTGCCAGGGGTATGGGTGCTTAGTGGGAAGGGGGGACAAAGGGGTTCCCCTACCTCCAGACCAATCATGGTCTGTGGGTGTGGAAGCCCAGAAACATCCAGGCCCCACCCCTTGCAGGGTGGCCCGGGGCCACTTCAAAAATTTTTGAAGTGACCCCCCCATCAAAAATTATGGCCCATTCCTGGATAAGACCATAACCTTGTTTAAATTTTGAGAAAAAAAACACAGCAGAGGGCAGCCGAACCCTAGAAATCCATGTTGACATTAGTGAAGGATTTTCCATTTTGTGTCAGGAAATCGATAATAAATCAAACTCCTGCCTCACCCCAATCTTTGCAAAAGGTTTAATAAACTTCAGTACATTTCTGCCAAAAGTGCCCGCACAGCTCCTTTTTCTCCATCTATGCTCCTTCTGTAGGGAGAGCACAGTGGCTGTCTGAAAACCAGCAGTCTCGGCCAGACGTGACCTTCTGATAGCCAAGCTCTGCTTTTTCCCCTTGACTTCAAAGTAATTTAAATTTTGTTTTGAAATTCTGTTATCTCGGGCTCTCCAAAAGGTAAATCTTACCTAGCAGGATGCAGCTCTGCAAATTCCTAATACAGCTGTAATCCCTTGTACGCTGCCCGATCCTAAACAAACAGTGCTTTGAAAAGAAGGAATCAGTCACTAGTTAGTGTGCCTCGCATCAGAAGAGCAAGTAACGATTTTGTAGGGGCAATTAAACCTGGACAAAGGCCGTGTCAGATTTATGTTCCTTGTATACATTTAAGAGTGAGAATACACACCGTCGTGCCTTTTCTCATGCACAGAGTTTATTAACCTGCAAGCCTACTGCTACAAGGCTAATAACCATAATACACAAATCACTGAAGAGCAGATACAAATCTGTCACGTTGGCAGGAATATATTGGAGTGCATGATGGTACACATGCAGCAATCGATGTATCTCAGAGCAGGTAAAGTAAATAACCTATGGGAAAGGCTAAACTCCAAGAATCCAGTGATAACTCCGGATGCAGTCTAGGAAAGAGAACAACTCAGCGCATCTCCCCAAAGTACAAACCTTGCCCCAGATGGAACCGGGTGAATTTGGCAACAAATTCACTGTGGACATTTGTATGAATTACAAATGGATGTTCAAAGCCAACATCCTTTGGCTATTTTTGGATTCGATGACCTCTCGAGGCCCTTTCCGGTTTTAGGATTCTAGGCTGTGTCATACCCCTAAATCATTGCTGGTTCCCTTTTCTGTATGTCAGTTCCAATATATCGGAACTGAGATGGGGCAAACAGATTCAAGATGTTGGCATACCAAGGATTTATATAGAGGCAACGCAATATTTTCTGATACATCTGTCACTTTCTCAATGATTTCCAGCATTCTACTTGCTATCCACAATGACTCCCACAATCTCTTTCTGGAGCGATATCAGCTAATTTAGACCCCATGATTTTGTATGCATACCGGGGATTGTGTTTTGCCATGTGCACTACTTTGCACTTACGTTCACCTACCATTTTGTTGCCCAGTCATTCAGTTTTGTGACTCTTCTGTCTGCTTCGGACTTAAGTATCTTGGGGAGTTTTTTATTTCCTCTTCAAATTTTGCCACCTCACTGCTTCCCCCATTTTCTGATTATTTAGGAATATATTGAAGGGTACTGGCCTCAGTACAGATCCTCAGGAGACACCACTTTCTGCTTCTCTCCATTCTGAAAATGGACCATTTATTTCTACCTTTTGTTTCCTGTCTTTTGACCCATCATCAATCTACGAAAGGGCCTTCCCTCCTCTCCCATGACAACGTACTTTACTTAAGAGCCTTTGATGAGGGAACTTGTCAAAGACTTTCTCAAAAGCTAAGGACACTATGTCCACTGGATTCCCCCTGTACATGTGCGTGTAGTAGATTGATGAGGTATGATTTCCATTTACAGAAGCCATGTTGACTCTTCCCTCGGTAAATAACTTTTATGCAAGTGTCTGATAATTCTGATCTTCATTTCAGACAATTTGCCTGGCACTGGCGTCAGGCTCACTGTAATTGCAGGGATCACCTCAGGAGCCCTTTTAACAATTGGCGTCACATTTGCTATCCTCCAGTCTTCTGGTTCAGAAGCAGATTTCAATGTTCGGTTTCATGCCACAGTTAGTAATTATATAATTTCACTTTCAAGTTCCTTCAGAACTCTTGGATGAATGCCCTCTGTTCCCGGTGACTTGTACGTGTTTAATTATTCCGTTTGTTCCAAAACATCCTCTAATGACTCTTTAGTCTGGGACACCTCCTCTTTGTCACCTAAAAAGAACTGCTCAGGTTTGAGAATATTCCTCAGCTGTAAAGACAAATGCAAAGAATTCGCTGAGTTTCTCCACAATGGCCTTATTGCCCATGAGTGCTCCTTTACCATCTCGACTTTCCAGATGTTTAGCAGGCTTCCTGCTTCTCATGTGCTGAAAAAAAAGTGCTGTTACTCTTTGAATCTTTGGCTAGCTGTTCTTCCAATTCTTTTGTTGCCTTCTTAATTCTATTTTTACACTTCACTTGATCGAGTGAATTTATGCTCCTTTCTATTTTCCTCACGAGAATTTAACTTCCATTTATTAAAGGATGCATTTTTGCCCCTCACTGCTTCTTCGTTTAGGCACATTAGCACCTTTTTTTTGGTCCTCTCTCTATGCTGTTTAATATGAGGCATATGTTTATTGTGTCAAGTATCAGAGGGGTAGCCGTGTTAGTCTGGATCTGCAAAAGCAACAAGGAGTCCTGTCACACCTTATGCATCTGACAAAGTGGGTCTTTGCCCACGAAAGCTTATGCCCCAATAAATCTGTTAGTCTATAAGGTGCCATAGGACTCCTTGTCATGTTTATTGTGGCGTCTTTAGGAAGTTTCCATGACACGTGAAGGGATTTCACTTTTGGCATGGTACCTTTTAATTTCTGTTCAACTCACGTCCTTGTTTTTATGTAGTCCCCCTTTCTGAAATTAAATGCTATGGCAATGGACTATTTTCATGTACACTGCCCAGGAGAAGTTACATTTTACTATCTTGTGGTCACTAATAGCAAGTGGTCCAGCTATTTTCACCACTTGGTAGGGCAGATCCTGTGCTCCACTAAGGACTAAATCAAGAATTGGTCTCCTCTTGTGGGTTCAAAGACTAGCTTCACTAAGAAGCAGGCATTTAAGGTGTCAAGAAACTGAACCTCTGCAGCTTATCCTGAGATGACATGTCAATATGGGATAGTTGAAAGGATTAGTTGAATTTGGGTCACTTATCTATGCTGCCTCCCAACCCCCGAGGCATCTGCAGCATAGAATCCAAGTTTTGGAAAAGACCTCAGGAGTCATTGAGTCCAAACCCCTGCCCAAATTAGGACCAACCCCAACTCAATCATCCCAGCCAGGGCTTTGTCAAGCCGGGACTTAAAAACCTCTAGGGATGGAGAGTCCACCCCCTCCCTAGGGAACCCAGCCCAGCGCTTCCCCACCCGCCTAGGGAAAGAGTTTTTCCTACTATCCAACCTAGACCTCCCCCCACTGTAACTTGAGCCCATTGCTCCTCGTTCTGCCATCGGCCACCACTGAGAACAGCCTCTCTCCAGCCTCTTTGGAACCTCCCTTTAGGTAGCTGAAGGCTGCTCTCAAATCCCCCCTCGCTCTTCTCCTCTGCAGAATAAATGAGCCCCAAATAACCCCGGCCTGTGCTCATAAGTCACGTGCTCCAGCCCCCGAATCATTTTTGTTGCCCTCCCCTGGATTTTCTCCAATGCATCCACATTTTTTCTGCTATATTCTTATGGCTCAAGCATGGAATTACCACCCTTAGCGATTGGGTCATAGAGTTCGGTTCATTGAACATTTGTACTCCTTCTGATTCTATTCTGTTTCCACACATAATATTTGTGCCACTTCCCCACCAGCATGACCTGGTCTGACCTTCTGAGATATTCTGTATCCCGGGACCGGGGCAAGCTAATTCTCAAAGTTTTGCTGAGACGTGACTTGTCTTGAGCTCTCTTTCTTCCTTTGTTTGGTTGCTTTTTTCTCCCTTGAAGTGTCCTGCTAAATGAAAACAATATCGTTACATTGCAAGCATCTCATTAACCAGGTCAACATACAATATTCATCCATTGTTACAGAGCGGCTCTCCTTCTCTCACGGATATATTTTAAACTCTGGCAATATGCATAAATAATAGATTTGTCACCTCAACGACAGAGGTCCATAAAGGCATTAATATACAGCCCATTTATCATTGTAAAAAGCATCAAGTCATTCCTAAGAGGTCAAAGAAGTGACTTTGGACCAATTGTAAGCTTTGCCCTGAATACTATATTTTTGTTACAACCCCAGCAAAATTGCCAAAGCAGGCATTATAGAGAAAAAAATACATTTAACCTTCCTGAAAGGAGCCAAGCCTAATTTTTAATTAAAGATTGTCTGCTCCGTGGATCTCTCTGAAAAGCACACGACAGCACCAGAAGGGAATTAAATCAGCACGAGGTGATATGGCTGGTTTAGAATAAAGAGAAATGCTGAGAGAATTGTCCATTTTAGTGCAAACAATATATGATGACTTTGATGTGTGAATTAAAGCAGTGGAAGGGACAATGGTTTGTCATGTAAAATTAAGTTTCATTCAGTGGCTGAGTACATTTTCCCATGGAGGGTTTTAATTATCAATCCAGGGCATTCGATAGTTATATCAAGGACAAGTGATGGATTGGATTTGCCAGCATGAATTAGCGGTCATCTAGCACATTATAAAAATCTTGCACTCCAGTGATTGTGGTCAGAAAGGAATTTCAGATCCCAGAAAAAGAACAAATTGGTGTAGAGCAAATATATTTGTAACGAAAACCCCCAAAGCCTGGTGGTTCCTCATCCCACCACCTTGGATCTGAAATGCTCTTAGCTTCCGTCAGACAGTAGAGGGAGTTTATGACATTGAAGAGATGTGCAGCCTCTTTGAAAATACCTTGCATTGCTCTCCGGTAAAACATAGGCTATCGGCTATATAATGCTGTGCTCCTAGCACACAGAATCTGCAATATGTAAGCAAGGAATTCAGTAGTCTTCACATGTTAGCAAAGATGCAGGCTCTCCAGCTCTCTCCTGTGTATCTTTATTTTTGTCAGTTTAGAACTTTTATCGGCTATTTTGGCTTAAAAATAAAAAAGCTCCTTTAATTTGAATGGCTCCCAAAGTGCTGAACGCTGAGTTTCTGGAGGTACTTGGTCTTAAAACAAAGAAATGTCTCCTTTAGGAGCAGCATTAGCATGGCGGCTCGGTGCTAGTGACTCGATGTCTGGTTGGTGGTCGGTATCAAGTGGGGTGCCCCAACGGTAGGTTCTAGGGCCAGTTTTGTTCAACGTTTTTATGAATGACCTGGATGAGGGGATGGGTTGCACCCTCAGCAGCTGACACTCAGCTAGGGGGAGAGGTAGATACGCTGGAGGGCAGGGATGGGGTTCAGAGTGACTGGCATAGTCATTGACGGAGCAATCCTTCTTTACAACAGGCAGTCCAGGCTCATTGCTCTGTCTCAGGCAGAGAACATTCATGGTATAAGCCCAGAGCCCATGTTCATAACCCCACATACAGACATCGCACAAGTACACGAGTAGCACACACAGAATCAATAGGACACACGCTTTCATTTGACACCTCACATGGCCCCCTTTATATAGACTTTGGGGCAAACAGCCCCCCCCCCATGAGCACAGCCGTGATCTTTCTGCTCACTTTAAAATCCAATAATGTGACAGCTGCCACCCGCCGGCTTCTCTCGTGTCCTAACGCAGCAAAAGGACTCATGGTTTGTGAGAGGTGAGTAAAAGTCCTCTAGAGCATAAAAATGGTCACAGTGGGTCAGATCAAAGGTCCATATCGCCCAGCATTGTGTCTGCTGACAGGGGACAATGCCAGGTGCCCCAGAATCATGAAGTGATTCCTCTCCTGTCATCCATTTCCAGCCCCTGACAAACAGAGACTAGGGACCCCATTCCTACCCCATTCTGGCTAATAAGTATAGCTAGACCTAATCTTCATTAATTTATCCAGCTCTTTTTTGAACCTTGTTAAAGTCCTGGACTTCACAACATCCTCTGGCAAGGAGTTCCACAGGCTGACTGTGCACTGCAGGAAGAAAAACTTCCTTTGGTTTGTTTCAAACCTGCTGCTTATTAATTTCATTTGGTGACCTGTAGTACCCCTCTGACACTAAACCAGATATAGCAAACACTAGCCATACGACGAGTAGGTCCACTTGAACTTTGGAAACTAACAAAGGCATAGGATCATGAGCTTTCATGAGTAAAACCCACTTTATCAGATGAGACCCACGAGACCACCATGTTTTACCCACGAAAGCTCATGATCCCATGCCTTTTTCAGTCTCAAGGGTTATGTCTAGACTGCATGCCTTTTTCGACAGAGGCTTTTTCGACAATATCTTTCGAAAAAGCCTCTGTCGAAAAAGAGCATTTAGGGAACAAGAAGATTTTTCGAAAAAGTGGCTCACTTTTTTAAAAGGGAGTCTAGATGCTTTCTTTCGAAAAAGCCCTGCTTTCATGCACATTTCGAAATATGACTTTCAAATAAAGGCGTTATTCCCTGTAGAATGAGGTTTACCGCCATCGACAAAACTGCCGTGTTCTGTCGATTTCCTGTCAACAGAACATGGTGGTAGTCTAGACACCGGTATAGTTTTTTTGAAAAAAGCCCACTTTTTTCGAAAAAACCCTGTAGTCTAGACACACCCCAAAGAACTACTCATTTTTAAAGTTACAGACTAACAAAGCTACCCCTGAGACTACTCTCCATACAATTCACTATCTCCACCACACCCGTTATTTTTTTCAGCAACAAGTTTTTGTGCTAGCTCAGGAAATAACTTAATGTATGGTCTGTGCATTTGTAATTCCTCCGGTTTTTTTTTTCCCCATTAGCGACTGTGCCAGTCAGCAGTGTTGATGCCATGAAAATGCAAACACATTGCATTATAATACAGCAGTTAACACATCACTTTTCTTATGTATGCTAATATTATCTCACTGCCTCTGTAAGAAACACGACTTAAGTTCAGTGAATTCCCACACAATATTGCTTAAAACCTGCAAGCCCTCCCTCAGCAAACCATATTTACCTTGCTGACTTCCTTAGCTCTCTTGCACCGAGAGAGTTTTATTGCCCAAAAGGAGCAGCACAAGGGAATTGAAATGTACAGTCCAGTTTTAGCCCGGGAATCGGGGAGTACCGAAGGATAATGAAGGAGGTGGTGATGAGGTAAAGGAACAAAGAGAAGCTGCTGTAGTAGGTTACAAGTTGGACTGTTAAAGCCCCGTTGGAAGAAGTGTTGCTAAGCATTTTGTGGAGACGGGACATCTTTGGAAGGCCAGAGTTTGATGCTGTGGGACTAGTGGGGTGAAGCTAAGTTACAACAGCTCAGGATGAGACCCCAAAAGTGGCCTCAAGACAGTGGCTTGTAAACTTGGAACTTTCCACACCAGCACTTGGGTGGCTCGACTAGATATTCCTTCCTAAATCGGCGTTGGCTGTCACGTGTGACAAAGTTCTTCTCAACCGTGGTGGGTCCCGCGCTTTCAGACAACTTGCTTGCCTCGGAGGCTCACAGGAACCCTCAATTTAGACACCAGCCTGCTGTTTGCTGAGCTGCTCTCGTCATTGGCCAACATGGGGAAACCAAATTGCATTGTCTCTGTGGCCCCTCCCAGGGGTATCGGGTAGGACAAACCCGTAACAAAACCAGTCTCTTCTTGCCACTGAAATGGGGCATGGGACGGTGGGAACCTGGGCCCGCCCTCCGCTCCGGGGTCCAGCCCAGGAATCCTGTAATAGCAGCTGTCTGTAATGTCTCTGGTGACCGCTACCTATTCCTGGGCCACTTCTCCCACTGACTTCCCCAGGGCCTTCTGCACTGCAGGTTCTTCCAACTGGTACCTGCTTGTGTTTGTTCCTCCCAGATTCTCCACAGCTTCTTCTCGCCTCAAAATTCCTCCCCACACTAAGCTACCAGAAAGGGAGCCCTTTTTAACTAGACTAAAAAAACCCAACAACAACAACAACAAAAAACAAATCTAGGTAGATTCATGGAGGTTCGGTCCATCAATGGCTATGAGCCAGGATGGGTAGGGACGGTGTCCCCAGCCCCTGTTTGTCAGGGACTAGGAATGGGCCACAGAAGAGGGATCACTTGATGATTCTCTGTTCTATTCATTCCCTCTAGGGCACCTGGCACTGGCCACTGTCGGCAGACAGGACACTGGGCTAGATGGACCTTTGGTCTGACCCCATATGGCCGTTCTTATGTTCTTCATTGGCCCCAGGTGTTCTCATTAGTCTAACTACTAGACTCTGGAAACCCCCTCATTGGATCCAGGTGCCTTAATTGCCCTGACTGGTTCTGGCAAGTTTTTGCTGGTTCTGGATTAGCCTTTGTTAGTTTATCCTGGGAACAGAGATTTAATCAAGGGCTGGTATACTTCCCTTCTACCACTCTCCTCTACCCTTCTGGCCTGGCCCTGTCACACATGAAAGAGCCTACGAAGTTTCCTGTGCAACCTTTGGCATAGTCCGTCCTACAGCGCTTGCTTCCTGATCCCCCTAGACCTCCCTTCCATCACAACAAGCCTTGGGTCGGGGACAGGGGCTGGTGGGTTTCGGAGAGAGTAGAATGTCAGTGGCTCAGTTACTGAGCGCCGTCTGCTGGCTGGAGTGGTATTGGTGTCAGCGTTCTCTCCCAGCTGCCTTAGGGGCAGGAGTGGAACACGCTCCTCAGAAGAAGAGGAACATGAGGCTCTCGCCCAGGGCAAACCTCTACTGGTTCTGTGGAGACTTTGCAGCAAAGTACCAGACACCTCAAGCTATCTCGCAAGCAGAATGAACAACAACATTACTGGATTAAATGGATGTGGAAAGGAAAGTGCTTCCTAAACCTTCTTGCTCCCAGCTTGGATGACATTAAGATTTATCCCACATTGGTTTGGCTTTTCCCACCTGAAATGGATTGTTGCTGGGGGGGGGGGGGGGGTTTCAAATTCTTAGAGTGCTGCTCCGGAAATGACCTATGCACTTTGGTCCAAAGTCATCCCTGCTGTAATTCCACATGGGTGATTTTTAGTATCGTTGTTTATCTGGTGTATTCCAAGCACTCGTTTTTCTAGGACATGGGGGATTACACCAAACGGTGCTGCTAGCTCCTCACAATCTTAACAGAGAAACTGGATTTATGGCTAATTACAATGTTCTATAACCACCCTACTTGTCTGATGACTACAGGGATGGTGAATGGTCCCCTACAATACCGGCTAACCACTTAGGCTGGTCCCTTGTGCGTGTAGCTATGATGCACCGAGTGCCTTTCCCAGACCTGAAGAAGAGCTCGATAAAATGTGTCTCTCGCAATCCCAGAAATAGGTCCAATAAAAGGTACTTCCTCATCCATCTCATTTCTAGGATAAGCAAAAGGAATTTAGCATACGCACGGCAAACAAACCGTACTATTAGACCAAATTAAAGTTTCTCTTTTCAGTAAATCAGAGCTAGTGGTTTCGGCAACAGCTCTGATCTGAATGCAGATGAAGCTCAATCAGGAACGCTTTTCTCATTGATCACGGGGTGATTCCCTGTCCTGTAGCGCTCTACCTTTTCTGCCAGCGTGGTTTTAAAGTTCAACCACTTTTACACCAGCCACCAACTCATGCCACATGGAAGCTGCCTTCCATGCGAAGGAGTGGCCTGAAGGAGGCTCGTTAGGAAATGGTTCCGGGATGCATCTGACAAAGTGGGTCTTTGCCCATGGAACCGACTGCCCCGAAAGCTGTTAGTGGGTAACTCCCACTGCAGATTCCCAGGGGCTGGCTAGCGCAGCTGTGTAGTGTAGACATGCCCTCAGTTTCCTGGTTGGAATCTGCCAGTCAGTAATCACCAGGACTCAACAAACCGCTTAATCTACTTGCCTATGGTGAGTAGATTTCAGCTGGTCGCTAGGAGCGCCCCATTCACCGGCACTATGCGCATGCGCAGTGCCGGTCTGGCGCACACACAGTGCGGGGCTGGCGAGTGGCTCTCGCTGGGGTTTGTCAAGCCCTGGTAATGACCATATGTGAAATGAGTTGAGGGAATCTCAGTGGAGGGGCACCCGAATAGGGGCTGGGAGGTGGGTCAGGGGCCCGTAGCCCGATCCCTTTAGAAGTGGGGGCCACATTTTACTTGCCCTTAGGGTGATCGATGTGGGGAGGAGGCAGAAAGGAGTAAGCGGGGGCGGGGCCTTGGAGGAAAGAAGTGGAATGAGGGCGGAGCTTCAGGGGGGAGTTAGAATGAGGGTGAGGAGAAAGGTGGGCTCTGTCTAGGGCACCCTTTGCTCCTCCCTCTTCCAGGGAGCATCTGGCATGGCTGGCTCAGTTCAGTTCCCTCAGGCTAGGTGACTGACCGTAAAACGAGGAGGCAGCTGTAGCCTCCACAACAATGTTATTGCAGAGCCCTGCCCCGCTAACTTGCGTCTTTCAAATCCACTGGTGGGGTTTTATTTCCATCTGCCTAAACTTTCATCCCCTCCACTGCAAGCTCTGCCATTGCTAGACCTTTGAGTATGAAGTCAGTGAGCAAATGGGAGCGGACGCTTGTTTCCTTGCCATGGTTGCTATCGCTGGTTCTCTTGTAATTAGAACTAGCTCTAACCGGGATTGAAAGACCAAAACAGTCTTTAATCCGCAGTAATGAGGTTAGAACCCCCTTCTCCCCCCCAACACACATCCCAGATAGTTCAAGGAGCAGCTTTATTAGTTTTTACTACAAGGTCCCTCAGAAGAGGGGGCACCGAAGCCGGCGCATGGAGTTGGGACCTGCCTGGACTCACCAGTGGGCAGTTATCTTCTGTGAGCTCATCCTTTTATTATTTCTGGTGTAACTAAGTCTTCAGAAAAAGAGGAAGGTTAAGCATCCAGGCTTTTGTGTGGGGTCTAGCTTGGGCCCTGCAGCCATGGTGACTAGGTCCAGTGAAACCCCCCATGCAAAGGGGTGAAGGTCACATGGAACTTAGAGGAAGACCAAGGGTCCAAGGGTTATCTTGGACTTTTATTATCCTCGAACTGATAGAATGGGCCACTTTGTTAGGAAGCCTAACTGACCCAATCTGACATGGTGAGGCAGCCACATTGGAGTCCGGGAAATGGAGGCACAACCAGTCCTAGCACTGGAAAGGGAAGCCACACCTGGAAAGAGTCCTGCCTGGTAGCTTATGGAACAGGGAGTGGAGAAGACTCCACGGCAGCATGGAAGGGAGCTGACACGGGCTGAAATTTTCAGCATGTCTGTAGGGAGTTAGATGCCCAGCTCCGATTTATGTGGCGCCTATAAATAGGTTCATTTCATAGAATCATAGAATCATAGAGCTGGAAGAGCCCTCAGAAAGTCATCAAGTTCAGTCCCCTGCCCAAAGCAGGACCCACCCCAACTCAATCAACCCAGCCAGGGCTTTGTCAAGCCAAGACTTAAACACCTCTACGGATGGAGATTCCACCACCTCCCTAGAGAACCCATCCCAGTGCTTCACCACCCTCCTAGTGAAATCGTTTTTCCTAATATCCAACCCCACTGCAACTTGAGACCATTGCTCCTTGTTCTGCCATCTGCCCCCACTGAGAACAGCCTTTCATTTGAAATTTTCAGCATGGCCGTAGGGAATTAGAAAATCCTCTCCACTGAAATAGAAGAGGAAGATAAAAAAATACTTCAAGACAGTCTGGGACAGATTTTCAGAAGGTCCCAGCTCCCAGTAAGGCACCAAAATCCATGGCCAGATTTTCCAAGAGGATACAATGAATATGGAAAAGTTGGCTTCTGCCTGTCCCATTGAGCCCAAGAAACGACGTACTGTAGCTAGACGGACTGAGGCTCGCACCCAGAGCTCTCGTTCCGTGCTCTTTGTTTGCGATGAAGAGATTTGCTTTTGCGAAAAATGTATTTTGAGCATCATTCTAATGCCATTGGGATGTGCATGTTGCATGTGCATGGCTTAGCAGGTGTCTCCGATGGCCTGCTGAAATGGAGCATACTGAAAAGTATGGAACATTCGCTTGTTTGTATAACTTTAATGCAAAACTCCTTCTAACGTGATATGTGCCTCTCCTTGTCTTCAGAAGAGCCCACTTAAAAGCAAAGCATCATTGGCGTGGTGGACTTCTGAGCCCAGGCGTGCTGCCGAATGTATTGGGGAAGGCACAGAACTGGACGACAGATGGTCGTCTACCCTGCCTGCCAACTGCACCCAGCTACCGGGAGACTCTGGATGAGGCTCTGATGCCAACAACAGACACAGATTCTTTTTGAATTTGGGCTTACGAAACAAAGGGGTTGGAACGCTGTCCGGTGGTGATTATGTATCCGCTAATGAGGAAGAAAATGAAAAACAAGAGTGCTTTTGAGATACAGTAAAACACTTCCAGTAGTGAAAGCAAGCCAAATCCAAATGAAACAGAACAGTAAAGACAAAGAAAAGGACAGAAACCAGGGAAGTAATGAGCTTGTGTTATTTTAATTTGGGGAAGTGCATTCTTAAGGGAATTTATATCTGAGCGATGAACAATAGAGTGAGAGAACAGAGGGGCAAATAAGAAGGGGAACTTACGTTATGTCTACATGAGGAAACTATTCGGAAATTACTAAATTCGACGCAACTCCCAATTTAACAAAATAGAACTAGGGTCCACACTATGGGGAAGCCTCGAAATTAGTCGTAGGCAGGCTGTTACTGTGGGCGCGCTACCTTGGACTGAGAGCCCCAGGAAGCACTGGGGAGTAATTAGTTCCAAAGACTCTGGGAAATTGTTATTTCAAATAGCAGCACGGGACCGTCCACACAGCAGTTTTTTCAAAATCACTAGTTTGGAATCAGCATTTCTCCTGATGAAAAGCAGGAGGGCAGATGTCAAATTAAGTGGCCGGTTATTTCAAATAACGGGCTTGGTAGAGTGGATGCTCTTCTTCTTATTTCAACCTAACGGGGGTTATTGCGACATAAAGCCCTAGCGTAGACCAGGGCGGAGGAGCAAGGATGGGCAAGAAGCTGCCAGCGGGCTGGATCCGACCCGCGGCTGCCTCGCTGGGACCCTTAAGCACAGCGCAATGGCAGCCACTTTGAATGTGGCTGCTCTATTCTGGGAGCGAGGAGGGAGGCGCTGTGCTCTGCCCTGCCCCTCCGCAAAATCTCTCAGCTCCCATTGGCCAGTTTCTGACCAAAAGCAGTTGAGATATTTTGCGGGCGGCAGGGGCAGCCAATGAAGCCTCCTCCCTCTGTCCTCCCCCACCCCCCACTCCTTCGCTCTGCCCGGAGCAGAGCCATGTGGAGCAGCTTGCGACTGTAACCTTCAGGTTCCTGCAGGGCTGCTGGCTGGGAGCTGCCTAGGTAAGGGCCTCCTGGCCAGAGTCCACCTCTGGCACCCCAACCCCCTTCCCTCGCAACTACCTGCCTCAGGGCACCTCCCAAAGTCTCTGTACCCCTTTCCCTCAGGTCACAGCTCCCTCCCAAACCCTGCACCTCCTCCTAGAGCCTCTCCCCCAGACCAGAATCTCTCTGGCACCCAGACCCCCTCCATGACCCTGCCCCCCATTCCCCTGCCCCAAGTCATCACCCACACCCTCTGCACCCCCTTCCTCCAGGTCACAACTCCCTCCCAAACCCTGCACCCTCCCAGAACCCCTCCCTCAGGCCAGAATCTTCTCCTGTACCTATACTCCCTCCTGGACTCTGCCCCCCAAGACTCTGCCCCAGATCACAACCCCCTCCTTCACCCAAACTCCCTCTCAGACTCCACACCCTCTCCTGCACCTCAGTCTCCTGCCCCCAAGCTCCCTTCTGCAGCCAACCTCTGTCCCAGACCCCAACCCCCCCTTGACCGTGGTGTGTGTGCGGAGCTCCAGCTTCCTGGAGCACAGCGCTACATAGGACTAAGGGTGTCTGAGTCCAGCCTTTAGGAGGAACGCTCGTTTCGCTGTTGAACCTGGTGGCGTGTAACGAGTCCCTTCCTGTGTCCAATGCAGGGCCGGCCCACAACATTTTGGCACCTGAGGCGGGGAGCTCAATTGACCTCCTTTTCTCCTGCCTGTCTGTTATGTCTCTTGTGCCCTCCTCCCTCCAGCACAGCACTCCGCCATCTCTGGGCATCTAGAGCAGAGAGACTACACATGCACCAGCCGCAGACACAATTGTCTACACTCTGGGTCCTAGTGGCGCCCCCCACAGTCTGGCACCTGAGGCAACTGACTCAGTTCGCCTCATGGTAGGGCCGGCCCTGGTCCGATGCCACTTCAGATTACTTCTCTCTCACTGTGTGGCCGGATGGGAGAGCAGGGGATTGGCCGTCCCATGAGCAGTGTTGCTGGGTGAAGAGAACCGATTGGCACGTGGATACCTCAGCACTTAGGGCCAGATTTTGTCCTTGCGGCCTAGTTCCTGCTGCAGCTGGATTGTGCTTGACGGCAGTAGGCTGCCTCTCACGACACTAATTTGTATATATAAATACAGATTCAGGACAGTATAAACCGGGGGCGGGGAACCTAAGTCCTGGGCTGGATCTGGGCTCCCCCAGGCTCAGGGCTCCCCCCAGCATTGGGGAGCCCGTGCTGGAGTTCCAGCCCCTCCACCATGCACCCATAGGACTGGGACACACAAAGTCTACTAGGCCTGCGTCTCCCTCGGCTCTGGTGTGCACAGGAATGTGGGGAGGGCTTTCTGCTTCTCAGTCGGGGGGGGGGGTGCGCTTTTTTTTTTTTTGCCTCTCACTTGTGTGCGGCTGATTTTTCTCTGAGTCAGCAGCCCCCAACCCAAAACAGGTCCCCTGCCCCTGGTATGAGCCTTCGTTCTGAGGTACTTTCCCTCACGCAGTCCATGGAAAGAAAGCCTTGGCTTGTGGCTAAAGCCCCAGAACCGGTCTTAAGAGCTCTGAGTTCAATTCCCAGGCGTACTACAAACCATCTGGGTGAGCAAAACATCTTCCCTTTCTCCGTCCCCATGTCCAGGTTGACACTGGGAAATATGGTGTGACGCTTGTATTTCTCTTGCCTCTTAATCCCCCTCTTGAGGGCATATCTAAACTACATTCCTCTTTTGAAAGAGGAATGTAAATGAGCCCGATAAAAAATTCAAATGAAGCACGGATTTACGAATCTCGTGTTTCATTGGCATAATCGTGGGAGAGCGCTTTTTCGAAAAAGGGTTTTTCAAAAAAGAAACTGTAGTCTAGACGTGGTTCTTTTGAAATAAACCTTTTTCAAAAGAACCCATATACCTCATTTTTTCAGAAACCGTCTAGCGTGTGGTTTCTTTTTCAAAAAACCCCTTTTTCGAAAAAGCGCTCTCACCCGATTATGCAAATGAAGCACGAGATTTGTAAATCCGTGCTTCATCTGAATATTCGATCGGGCTCATTTACATTCCTCTTTCGAAAGCGGAATGTAGTTTAGACATAGCCTTAGTCAATAGGCCGCAAATAATGCTGAAATGGGTTAATGAGAGGAGGCCCAGAATGACCAGAAACGCAAACCCTCTGCCAACTAATCCAGGGGTGGGTAAATTCTGGCCTGCGTGCTGGATCCGGTCCTCCCCCACCTGCATGTTTACCTGCACCTCCGCAGGTATCAGAGCGTCGCAGCCCTGGCTGGCCACAAATCGACCAGACCGGCGATCCCGATACCTGCGGAAGCGCAGGTAAACATAAGACCATTTTTTTACTGCCCACCCCTGCACTCACCTGATGTTAGCTAATCACTGCATTTGTTCCTGGTGCAAGTGATTTTCAGATTTTCTGAAAGACTCACCAAGAACAGTGTGGCAAATGAAAACAAACTCAATTCATTTGTTTTCTGCCTCATTAAAACAACCCCTGATTGCTTTGATTAATCTGCATGTATTCGGAAGGCCAGGTCTACCATTTCAAAACAGGCCGTCCTCGCTTTTAAGTCCAAGAGACGTTCCAAAAAACTTGGCAAAACAACGTAAAGTGGGGGGTTGAGTTCCATTTGCGTAAATTTGGGGGTTTTCTGCACGACTTATAGCGGGGAATGGGAGGACGTATAAGGCATCAGTTCAAGTGTCAATGACTTTAGTGCAGAATGGATGTACTTACAGCAGGGACGCCCTGTATGAGCTCTATCCCCACCGTCTTCCAAAAGCGTATTATTGTGCAGCTTGTCAACTCAATAGTTGGGTGCGTAAGCAAGGTAGCTGCGGCAGATACAGGGGACTAGCTACAGGGGAATGCAGGCTTGAGAACTGCAAGGAAATCCAATAGCCAGATCTAGGGGGAAAGCGTCTTGCTGAAAGGATCTAAAACACTTCGACAGAAAACCAAGCGAAAAACGCAACTCAAGGAGCACAAAGTAGCTCTCCTCGTTCTTGTGACACCCGAACTATTGCGACTGTTTCTATCAGTGACAGGTCTGTGCGGGCCTTTTTGCTGACAATGCGCCTTGTGGCTAGACTAGCCCCTGGGCAGGAGTGGCCGGGCAGCACGGTGTGGCAGATCTAAACGGGGTGTATTTCGTGTGCCAGGCAAAGCAGCCGGCCTTGCGTGCTGCAGGGGCCTGTCTCAGCAGCTGCAGCTAGATGGCGGTGCTCTCTTGCTGTCTGCGCCCGCAGGGGAGAAGCGTTTTCTTCAGCTAGCAGCATTGTGCGCATGATCTTGGCTGAACAGCACTCAGGTCTGGGACGTGATCGGGTCATCCTAGTGCCTGCCACCTTCACCCTTACTCTGAAGGCTAATGCAGGTCTCATGGAAGTTAACGTGAATGGAGGTTGGATCTGGCCATCCAGCCCTGCTGTTTAACCCCATAGAAACTTTCAGGCCCAGATCTTGCTGTCCCGGAGACTCAGGGGTGTGCGCTGCGGGCAAGTTGGTGCTTAAGAGTATTTCTAAATGACAGCCATTTAAACAAGGGCAAGAAATGCCCAAGTCGCGGTACATGGCTGCAGGATTCCAGCCTGGGGGGATGATTAATAAGGAAAAAACCCGTGTAGGTGCTGTGAGAGAACAAGCATGTATTGGTGGGCTGGACCCTCAGGTCACCAGCGCACTCTCATGCTCAGCAAGTCCTTGTAGGTAAAATTGTGCCCCATTGAAGGTGAAGGCAAATCTCCCAATGATTCAAATAGGCCAGGATTTCCCCATGGATTTTACCTCTGTAAGCGGTTGCATCCTGACCCCCAGATACTAATGAGACATGGCTCTTCTATCGCACTTGTCACCAGCAGATGTCCAAGTGCTCTGCGTGGAGGTCAGGAGCATGTCCCCATTTTATACATGGGGAAACTGAGGCACAGAGGGATTCAAGGACTTGCTCAAGCTCACACAAAAAGCAAGTGTAGAGATGGGAATGGAATCCAGGAGTGCTGAGTCCCAGCCTAGGGCTCTATTCTGTAGGCTGCACCCCTTCCCCGTTAAAACGTGTCCAAATGTCCTCCTCTTACTAATGGTCGTGAAATGCTATCGCATGCCCTGCTCCTCCTATTCACAGTATCAACAGCATTCGTAACTCTGCCCAGGAGCCCTGTCTGGGTCACTCCCAGCTCTGTGTGTCCAGTTAAGGCTAGGGAAGCTGGCCAACTAACCTCTAGGTTGTGTTATCCCAACCTCCTATAATAGTGCGTATGCAAAATTGATGCGTTGAGTCTTTGAGGGCTCACAGCACTTCGACTCCCTGAAGGGGGTCCAAAGAGGCTGGAGAGAGGCTGTTCTCAGTGGGAGTGGGGGCAGAACAAGGAGCAATGGTCTCAAGTTACAGTGAGGGAGGTCTAGGTTGGTTATTAGGAAAAACGATTTCCCTAGGCGGGTGGGAAGCACTGGGATGGGTTCCCTAGGGAGGGGGTGGAATCTCCGTCCCTAGAGGTGTTTAAATGCTGGCTTAACCAAGCCCTGGCTGGGATGATTGAGTTGGGTTGCTCCTGCTTTGGGCAGGGAATTGCACTCGATGACTCCTGAGGTCTCTGCCCACCCTGGGGTTCTGTGACACCGTAGAACGTCAGCTGTTGAAATTGTGAGCCAAAGGGGCCTTTTGCAAAGAGTTAGCTGCTATGCTGGTGCTTTTCTTAGAATCACAGAACCATAGAGCTGGAAGAGACCTCAGAAGGTCGTCAAGTCCAGCCCCCTGCTCTAGGCAGGACCAATCCCAACTAAATCAACCCGGCCAGGGCTTTGTCAAGCCGAGACTTAAACACCTCTAGGGATGGAGACTCCACTACTTCCCTAGGGGTATGTCTACACTACCACCCTAGTTCGAACTAGGGTGGTAATGTAGGCATACTGCACTTGCAAATGAAGCCTGGGATTTGAATTTCCCGGGCTTCATTTGCATAAGCCGGCCGGCGCCATTTTTAAATGCTGGCTCGTTCGAACCCCGTGCCGCGCGGCTACATGCGGCACGGGCTAGATAGTTCGAACTAGCAAGCCATTCCGCACTATCTGTACACCTCGTTCCATGAGGCGTACAGATACTGTGGAATGGCTTGCTATTTCGAACTATCTAGCCCGTGCCGCGTGTAGCCACGCGGCACGGGGTTCGAACGAGCTGGCATTTAAAAATGGCGCCGGCCGGCTTATGCAAATGAAGCCCGGGAAATTCAAATCCCGGGCTTCATTTGCAAGTGCGGTATGCCTACATTACCCCGCTAGTTCGAACTAGTGGGGTAGTGTAGACATACCCTAGGTAACCAATCCCAGTGCTTCCCCACCCTCCTAGGGAAATCGTTTTTCCTAATATCCAACCTAGACCTCCCCCACTGCAACTTGAGACCATTGCTCCTTGTTCTGCCATCTGTCACCACTGAGAACAGCCTCTCTCCAGCCTCTTTGGAACTTCCCTTCAGGAAGTTGAAGGCTGCTCTCAAATCCCCCCTCACCCTTCTCTTCTGCAGACTAAACAGACCCAACTCCCTCATCCTCTCCTTGTAGGCCATGTGCTCCAGCCCCCTCATCATTTTGGTTGCCCTCTACTGGACCCTCTCCAATGCGTCCACATCCTTTCTGTAGTAGGGGCCCCAGAACTGGACACAGTTTTCCGTTAAAAGCATTTTCGGAAAAGAGCATCTAGATTGGCACGGACGCTTTTCCACAAAAGCACTTTTGCGCAAAAAAGCCCCGATTGCCATTTTTGCGATCGGGGCTTTTATGCGCAAAACAAATCTCAGCTGTCTACACTGGCCCTTTTGCGCAAAAGTTTTGCGCAAAAGGGACTTTTGCCCGAACGGGAGCAGCATAGTATTTCCGCAAGAAGCACTGATTTCTTACAGTAGGAAGTCAGTGTTCTTGCGGAAATGTAAGCGGCTAGTGTAAACAGCCGGCAAGTTTTTCCGGAAAAGCAGCTGATTTTCCAGAAAAACTGGCCAATCTAGACACAGCCCAAGTGTATAGGGCACTGCACCCAGGACCAGCCACAGAGGTGTATTGTTGCTGGACCAAGCCCTACGGAAAATGGGAGTAGGTTACAGAGAGTTTTTCTTTTGATTTCCAATTGCAAAGGTGGGGGGAACCCCGAATTCTGGCAGCCAGCTGAGTGCTGAAACACAATGGCTGCTCAGGCTTTTAGCTTCCAGACATTTCAGCACTTCCAGTAACGAGCCAAAGTGTGCACAGGGCTGAAGCTGCTTTTTGTGCCCTTCCCCTAAAAGGAAGAATTGCTTTGGGTGGAGGGGGAGGAATATTTGAAAGGTCAGACGTGGAGGGATAGTGTAGGGTGTGCGGGGGACACGGACAGAGAAATGCAGAGACTGAAAGTGGAAAATAGAAGCCAATAGCAGAAAATGAAACAACCAGATATTAGCCACAAAAATAAAACTCAGTGGCATGCACAGTCAGAAAGAGCCGTTACATGTAGACTGCCTGGAGAGTGAACATTATTGGAAGTCGTCTTGCTGATTCTTCAAACCCAGAAGAAAAGATAAGATAGGTCTGGATTACTGAGCTGTGGCAAGCCTTACCTGGGAGAAGTTCATATATTTTATCACCCGGGAGCTAAGTATCTACTTATGTAAAGTTTTATACCCCTTCTGTGCACAAAGAATAATGAATTGGCCTTTCTCCCGATTTACAGTTTTATTCCTGTTTGTTGGTGGTGGTTTATAGTCAGATCAGATCCAGAAATCACAAGCAAGTTCCTCTGTGTTGCCCACTGCTAGGATTAAGCATGCTTATTTCTCTTAAAAGGCAATTTTAGAATGAGAGAGAAACTGTAGTCGGAGCATTCCATTTCCAGGTGTTTAAGGCTCTGAGGGTATGTCTACACTACCCTCCTAGTTCGAACTAGGAGGGTAATGTATGCATACCGCACTTGCTAATGAAGCCCGGGATTTGAATTTCCCGGGCTTCATTAGCATAAGCGGGGAGCCGCCATTTTTAAATCCCCGCTGCTTCGAACCCCGTGTAGCGCGGCTACACGGGGCTCGAACTAGGTAGTTCGGACTAGGGTCCTATTCCGAACTACCGTTACTCCTCGTGAAACGAGGTGTACCGGTAGTTCGGAATAGGCACCCTAGTCCGAACTACCTAGTTCGAGCCCCGTGTAGCCGCGCTACACGGGGTTCGAAGCAGCGGGGATTTAAAAATGGCGGCTCCCCGCTTATGCTAATGAAGCCCGGGAAATTCAAATCCCGGGCTTCATTAGCAAGTGCGGTATGCATACATTACCCCGCTAGTTCGAACTAGCGGGGTAGTGTAGACATACCCAGAGGGACTCCAGCCAACTCGGGGTCTTACCCAGGGTTCTTTGGAATTCAAGTAGGTGCAAGTTTGAGTCCATGACCGCTAGAATTCCTGAAATGCGAGCACTTGCATGTTTTGCTGCAGATTTCAAACTGGCTCTATTTGAATAATGCTCCCACCCCCAGTAAAAAAACAACTTTTATTGCTGCAATATCTGTGAATCCTAATCATGGACCACATTGCGGTAGCTCCTGTACAAACACAGAATGAAATGATACAGTGTTTGCCCCAAAGAGCTTCCACTATAAATACAAGACAAGAAACAACAGCTACACACGTAGCTTAACAAACCAAAGCAAGTTTTCTTCATGCAGAGCACAGTCAACCTGTGGAACTCCTTGCCAGAGGTTGTTGTGAAGGCCAGGACTTTAACAGGGTTCACAAAAGAGCTAGATACATTCATGGAGGGTAGGTCCATCAATTATTCCAGGAGGAATAACAGCTAATTCGAGTTAGGGCTTTACTTTGAACTCCCATTTCATTGCCGCATGTATACGCGAGCAGTTACTCCGGGCTAGTCAATTTCCAAAATGGTGACCGCCCGGGAACATGCTAATGAAGCGCAGGATATTTAAATCCCACACTTCATTTGCAATTTCGGTCACCATCATTAGCCTCCCTAGTTCGAACTAGGGGGCTAGTGTAGATGTACCCTTAGGGAGCTTCCAACTGGGGTATTTCTATGTAACTGTAGGCACAGTGGGTATCTTGATACTCATGCATGCAGCCTACCCCATCCTTCATAGAATCCTAGAGCTGGAGGAGACCTCAGGAGTCATCGAGTCCAGCCCCCTGCCCAAAATAGGACCAACCCCAACTCAACCATCCCTTCCACGGCCGTGTCAAAAAGAGACTTAAACACCTCTAAAGATGGAGATTCCACCCCCTCCCTCGGGAACCCATCCCAGCGCTTCCCCACCCGCCTAGGGAAATAGTTTTTCCTAATATCCAAGTTAGACCCCCCCACTGAAACTTGTGACCCTTGCTCCTTGTTCTGCCATGTGCCCCCACTGAGAACAGCCTCTCTCCAGCCTCTTTGGAACCCCCCTTCCAATGGTAGTTGAAGGCTTTATCTTTCTATAGTTACAGGAGACGTTAGCACAGATCAAATTGGTAATTACTGGAGATCAGCAAATTGGCTTGGGCAAAATACTAAGCATCCCACAACAGAACTCTGAGGACAAGAAGCAATGGGCTTAAACTGCAGCAAGGGAGGTTTAGGCTGGACATTAAGAAAAGCTTCCTGCCTGTCCGGGTGGTTAAACACTGGAATAAATTGCCTAGGGAGGTTGTGGAATCTCCATCTCTGGAGATATTGAAGAGCCGACTGGACAGACATCTACCAGGGATGGTCTAGACGGTGTTTGGTCCTGCTGTGAGGGCAGGGGGCTGGACTTGAGGACTTGTCCAGGTCCCTTTCAGTTCTGGCATTGTATGATTCTAAGGGAACTAACCTTTTTTTTTTCTAAACTGGAATGAAAGGTTAGTTTTTTGTTCTATAGTTTAAATACCCACCTGTGTGGGTGCTTTTCTGAGCCAAGATGATTCGTTCCTGTAGGGTGAAATGATATAAATTACCGTCTGTGGTACAACATACCGTTTCTGTTGTAATTACATCTCTTCTTTGGGGAAACTGCACATCATATCAACATCCGCGATCCATCCATTACTGCGCGCACAGGGACTGGTCCTAGTGACAGATCTTTTCATCGAAGACCTTAAAGCCTCTTGTTTTAGCTGAAGCAAGCACTTTCATTAATGGCTATCGCTCAGCCTCTCCCCCTTGGAATGACTACGGATGGACCCAGGCCAAAAGCCTGTGTTACAGTCTAATGTAGAAACGTGCTGGTTTCCGATCGCCTTTGCGGTGGAGACTTAGGGCGTTTGAGGAAGGCGATGTCACGGAAGTCTTAGAAGCAGGGGGGACAGTTTTTGTCTTCAAATCCCTTTAATTCCCTTCACGCCAGGCAGTGTTAGGAATGGAACGCTTTGCAGTTGTTTTCTCTTTAACCTGTAGCTGATGGAAACTTCGGCAGCTTTCTTGCGCATCAGCTCAGGGCAGTGGTTGCTTTCACCAAGGCCAGGAAAGCTGACAGAATTGCTGGACCCTGGGGCAACGTGTGTGTGTCTGGGGGGGACAGCTCTGCCCTCCTCGAAGGGGCGGGGCCTTGGGTGGAAGGGGCGGGGCTGGGGCAGCCAGCCCTCAGCGTCATCTGGACCATGCTCCGCCTCCCTGCCAGCTCTTAGCACTGCCGTTAGCTTGCAGCCTGGGCCTCTGGCAAAAAGGCCCCAGGGCTCTGGCTACATGACAGTGGTGTCTGGGAGCCCTGGGCTCGTTTGAATGGCTGGTCCCTGGGGCAGTTGGTCCTTACATGCCCCCATTGGCAGGCCTGACCAAGGCCATCGACTGCTGGTTTCTAGGTGCCAGTTGCTTGCAGAATTTAGGCATGTGCTTAACATTAAGCATGTGCCTTAGAATCCTAGAATCCCAGGGCGGGCAGAGACCCCAGGAGTCACTGAGTCCAACCCCCTGCCCGAAGCAGGACCAACCCCAACTCAATCATCCCAGCCAGGGCTTGGTCAAGCCGGGACTTAAAAACCTTTAGGGATGGAGATTTCACCCCTCCCTAGGGAACCCAGCCCAGTGCTTCCCCACCCTCCTGGGGAAATCGGTTCTCCTAATATCCAACCTAGACCTCCCCCACTGCAACGTGAGCCCATTGCTCCTTGTTCTGCCATCTGTCACCACTGAGAACAGCCTCTCTCCAGCCTCTTTGGAACCCCCCTTCAGGAAGTTGAAGGCTGCTCTCAAATCCCCCCTCACCCTTCTCTTCTGCAGACTAAACAAACCCCAATCCCTCAGCCTCTCCTCGTACCTCATGTGCTCCAGCCCCCTCATCATTTTGGTTGCCCTCTGCTGGACCCTCTCCCATACGTCCACATCCTTTCTATAGTGGGGGGCTCAGAACTGGACACAATACTCCAGATGTGGCCTCACCAGTGCCTAATAAAGGGGAAAAATCACATCTCTGGATCTGCTGGCAATGCTCCTCCTAATGCACCTTAATATGCCATTAGCCTTCTTGGCTACAAGAGCACACTGTTGACTCCTATCCAGCTTCTCATCCACGTCAGTGGGACTGCTTGCGGTTAAATTTAAGCATATCCCTAACGGCAGTACCCTCCTGGCTTCATGTCCAAAGGAATTGGTAAAGAAAGATACAACGGAAAATATTGCTCCTGGAATCGTGCATGGAAGTCCCATGAATTCAGTAAAAACCTTCGCGGGTGTAAGCACTGAGCTAGTTATTCATCTCTCTATACAAATAAAATGGTGTGTCTGATTCCTGGACTTGATCGTGTAAGTCAGTGTTTACCCCCCGAGGTCTAGCGCCCCCTGGAGGTCCGTGAGTGGGTTCCAGGGGACCCTCCAAGCATGACTAGCTTTAGACCTGCCAGGCCGTCGGGCAGAATGCCAACACCCTGCCATGCAGGACTGCATCCCAACGGCCCATCAGCCAGGGCTGAAGCCAAAGACTGAGCAATGTGACTTCACGTTGCCCTCTGTGATGTGGGGCCCTGGATAATTGCCCGGCTTCCTGCCCCTTAACACTAGTGAACCCCCCACACTTCCCAGGTGTCATTCACTGACCCACCTAGTGGCACCGAGGCCACTTACAGAGAGAGAACGAGTTTTCTCTGCAGCCTCCGCTAGCTGCATTTTAGCTCAAGCTGTAGTGGAAGTTTGTGCACTAAGCTCCAGAGGTCCCAGGTTTGAATCTGCCTATCGGCGTTACACGGGCTCTGGCTTTTGCAAGCAGATAAAATGTTCTTGGGGTGCCGCTGGGCCACGGGCTTTCTATAGCACATTGGGGGGAACCAGAACGAAAGAGGTTGAGAGCCCCTGCCTAGTGCCGGGTAAGCTGGAACTACAAGGCCAAGTTAGCTCTTCCTGCCTGCGTAAGGCACTCTTTTCTCACCATGCACGGCATGGCACAGTGATCCGACCCAGTCGGTTTCTATCCTTAGCATGAAATAAACAACACGAGGAACGTTAGGTAGTGCCCGAGCAGCTCTGCTGATTTCATTTTGATTGGACTTCACCGAACGCATTGTTGGGCTCAGCATTCTTACGGTCTAAGGCATGGTTTTTTTCAGGAGACATGGGGATCTTTTATGCATGGGACATCACCTGTGGAAACTTCCTTTGATAACAATTTCATGAGATTCCAACAAAACCAAATATTTCCAGTCAACACCTGCTCAGTGCCAGAAGGAGAACTTGCTTTGTGTTTCTGATATTCACAGCACAGGCACAGAGACATTAGCCAAAGACATAAAATACCCTTCCCACAATGCTGCAACATAGCACTATTATTTTACATTGTAGAACCAGAAGGAGAACACACGAGAACCCAAAATCAGAGAGAGAGAAAACAGACTGCTCCCTGGTAAACAGAGGCATAGATCAATTCCCTCCCATGTGGCACCGAACTGACTGTGCCTGGCGTGTTTCCCTCCACAGCTCCCTAGCTTGTTAACAGCACCGGAAAACACCCGAGAATGTAAAGTAATAAATCACAATTAACAGCACATGCTCTCCAATAATATTTTGGAATGGGCTTAAACTGCAGCAAGGGAGGTTTAGGTTGGACATTAAGAAAAAACTTCCTAAGCTTCCAAATAGCGGCAAAACCTCTTCTGCAAAAAGAATCAAAAGAAGATATGCAAATGCGAGCACAATTTGCATATCTTCCGAAAAAAACCGGTAGTGCAGCTGTAGCTTATTCTCAGGTCTGTGTGATGGTGCATTTGCATGCAGGGATTCTTTCACTTTCTAAACCTGATTCTTCTTCTCCTACTGGTCATATCGAGTCTAATCTGCACCATAGTGACGGTGATGCTACCGCTCCTGCCTGTCGGCTTCTCTGCTGCCTTTCCTCCCTGTGCAGATTTTCACAATTGTCTGCCTGGAACGTCCATAGCACCATGTCCTTGCTCGCCAGCCTGCCATTTTACGAGAGTATGAATAAGTCCTTGCCCTTGATTTATACTGCCTGGAAGGTAATTTGAAACTCTGATCACGTCTTTCCCGAGCCCCTCATTCTGCTGACAATATACATGCACCTCCTTCACATCCCCCTTGACTGCTTTCTGCTTTCCTGGCATGGATTTCAGTTTTGTTCTCTAGTGTGGAGACTGGTGCTGAGTCCTTAGGTGGCATAAATGGGCTCATGAGGTCAAGGGCTCCGCGCTCGTGTCTCCTGGCGAAGGACGTGGCCCTAGAATGGCACACGATATTTCAAGGACACTTGCACGAGGGCCGTGTCCTCATCTGTGGAATGGCTCGTGTGAGTCTTGCGAGCTCTGAGTCGAATAGGGGAGAGTGGGGGGTTTGGGGTTTTTTGTAAATCTCTGATAACCTCACGCAGCTGTTTTTTGTAGGGTTACTGCCGCTGAATCAGTCGCATTATTCCTCCATGGGTCATTCTGTTACTATGCATTAGTACAGGGGTGGGCAATAATGTTTGGTGGGGGGGCCATGCCAAGATTTAGGTAAGTGGTCAAGGGCCACACTTTTCTAGGGGGTGTGGAGTCTAGGATGGCGTCTGGGCACAGAAGGGCGCATGGGGTAAGGGACTGGGGTGCAGGAGACGGTGTGGGGTCTGAGAGTGTTTGGGTGACCTGGGGCAGGGGGGTGCAGAGGGCTTGGATAGTGACTTTGGGGAGGGAGTTGGGGTGCAGGAGGGGCAGGGATGCCAGAGGCATCTCCTGGCCTGCAGCACCCCACGGCGGGCTGAGCTCCCTGCCTGCTGCAGCCCCAGACCACGTGAAAACACAGGCTGTTCCCGCCACGTAGCTCTCCGCTCTGAGTGGTGGAAGAGGCTTGTTCTACCCCCATCTCTCAGGCCAATCTCTCAGCTCCGATTGGCTGGCTGTTTCCAGCCAATAGGAGCTGAGACACTGGCTGAGGTCAGTTCTTATTGGCCACGAAGTTCCCCTCGCCCTTGCAGAGCAGAGAAACACAGGCCTGGCCCTTTAAACTGCAGCAGCTTGCCTGAGGGTCCCGGCAGGGTGCTCCGTGGTCCGGATCCGGCCCCCGGGCCGTATTTTGCCCAGCCCTGCATTAGTACATGACATCAAAGGTTACCCTACTGGCATGAGCCCTTATCTCTCTTAGACCCCACAGAGAGAGGCCGTGGGTGGCTGAAATGTGACCGGTGGACGATATCCCAGGTCAATCGGAATGTTTCATTCCATGTAAAATGAACCCCCTCCTCCCCTCCCCCCCGCATTAGCTCCTGGCATCAGAGAGTTGCACCAAACCCCCGTGGTCTGGTCGGATGGTTTGGGGACCTGGGCGGTGATGTGATGCCTGGCCCTGCAGGTGCCTGGGTGATGAATGAGCAGCTGTGTTACTCAACATACGGCCCCTGGGCCGCATGTGGCCCGTTGGTTCGCGGCCCGCGGTGCAGTTTGGGTTTACGTGAGGCTTAACACGCGGCCCACGGGTGGCAGCCGAAACAAAAGAGCAGCCAATAGACCGGTCCTCTGTTGCTATGCCTTGTAGTAGCTAAATTCCTGGCCTGTCGTTGCTCGTTCAAAGGGCTGTCCTATGGGTGGAAATCAGGTAACTGTTGCATTTTGTTAATATCAGCAGAACTGACTTCAATGGGGCCTGTGTGTGGTGTCGTCTTGCCTTCGTCTTTGTATTCATGCCCGTCAGTGTGAACGAAGCCATTTGCATATATTTGCATGGATATGCGACCTCACTTAAGCTGTGGCCCTCGGCACGTGCTGCGAGTGTCATTGTGGCCGCTGGACTTCCAAAGTTGAGCAGCCCTGCCTGACATCGTTACTGTCTAACGAGCCAAGCCGACCACACCGCGCATGCACCCCCCAGCTGTTAAGTGGAGAGAACGTATCACTTGTAATGAGGGGTGAACTAAGGGGGCTGCCATCTCCCTGGGCTCACAGTAGTAATAACAACCCCAAAATAAGCTTTCCGCCTCCGGCACATACACCCATAATATCTGCTGCAGCACTGCCGGGTTCTCCAGATTGGGAGCTGAATGATAGGCTAACAATTTCCCTCTCATTCTCCCCTGTCCCCACCAAAAATGTGGTAAGCTGGCATGAGGGGGCCGTATTGTAGACAAGTCAGTGGAGCAGAAACAAGTTGAGTGGAGAAGATTCTTGAGGAGCAAAGATCTTGATTCTAACTTGTCCTCTCTGAAGGCCTATGGATTTCTTCCATTTGTGTAACGTGAAGTACAACAGCCAATTCCCCCTACCCCCAAGAATAATATAAGAACTAGGGGGTCACCAAATGAAATTGATAGGTAGCAGGTTTAAAACAAAGAAAAGGAAGTTTTTTTCTTCATGTAGCACACAGTCAACCTGTGGAACTCCTCGCCAGAGGATGTGGTGAAGGACAGGACTTTTACAGGGTTCAGAAGAGAGCAAGATACATTCACAGAGGTTAGGTCCATTAATACTTATTAGCCAGGATGGGCAGGGATGGTGTCCTTAGCCGCTGTTTGTCAGAGGCTGGGAATGGATGACAGGGGATGGATCACTTTGGTCTGACCCAGCCTGGCCGTTCTAATGAATCTGAGCCCCTCACACTGTGTAAAAATGAAGAGAGCTCTTCTGAACCAAATCATCACATAAAGCCCGTGATCAGCTGGTGCAAATCCACGAGGCTCCCTTCAGTTCAGTCGCGTTTCCCTGAGATACCCCATCTGAGCGCCATCCCTGTGTGCACAGTAAGTGACCATGGATAAAATAGGGCTGATCAGAAAAACGATTTCTTAGTGTGGCCAACTCTTCATTTTTCATGCTCTGGAAAATGAGGCCAATATTCAAATGACCATTCCCATGTTCTGGTGTGCAACAAATTCAGTGCTAGTTCACAGCTCAGGCAGGAAAAACTTGGCTATTTCTCGCTCCTAATTTATGTGTCAGGGCTGTGCAGCTATAAATCATGGGAACTGTGGAGACAGGCTTTTAATTAAATGACAGCCATAAGTCACTTTTCCCGTAACTCATGAACCCGCTACTGCTTTGTAAAGAGCTCTTTAATTCGGATGTAATGTTTAAAATCCACGTATGTGTTCCCTGGGATGCTCAAATTCCTATACAGTTTCCGTCTTGATTTCACCTTCGTTCTTTGTTCATTTCTTCATAGCACTATGGAAAGCTACTTTGGAGGTGCATTATTTATCATTTCTCTACATTCGGGCCATGTCTACACTAGGAAACTATTTTGAAATTACTAAATTTGACTTAATAGCTCCCGATTTAACAAATTCGAAATAGCATTGTCCTCACTACAGGGTAGCACTGAAATTAGTCTGCGGCAGGCTGGGTTAATGTGGACACGCTACCTCAGACTTAGGCTCTGTCTAGACTACGGGGAAGATTTGAAAGAGGACATGCAAGTTCTGCGGGAATTTGTATATCTTCTTCCGATCTCACTTTTGAAAGCTCCGTCTAGACGCGTTTTTCCTGACAACTCTTTTCAACTTATTCATAAATGCTCTGGAGAAAGGGGTAAGCAGTGAGGTGGTAAAGTTTGCAGATGATACCAAACTGTTTAGGATAGTCAAGACAGAAGCAGACTGTGAGGGACTCCAAGAAGATCTCACCAAACTGAGTGATTGGGCAACAAAATGGCAAATGAAATTTAATGTGGATAAGTGTAAAGTAATGCACATCGGGAAAAATAATCACAGAAACGTTCCATGACTTGGACAAGTTGTGGAATCTCCGTCACTGGAGATGTTTAAAAGCAGGCTAGAGAGACATCTAGCAAGGATGATCTATATGGAGCTTGGTCCTGCCACGAGGGCAGGGGACTGGACTTAAGGACCTCTCAAGGTTCCTTCCAGTTCTAGGATTCTGTGATTCTAAGTAGAGATATTAGTTGCTAGGAAAGTATCAGAGGGGTAGCCGTGTTAGTCTGAATCTGCTAGGAAAGTGTACAGAAACAGGGTAGTACGTGACATAATTTGGAATTGTGGAGCAACCGGTACGTAACTCCTCTCTGTTTGGGCTTGGCCACAAAAGGCCTTGAGCTGGCACATGCCTAATAATGTAACCAGAGTGAAGAACTGGAGTGAAGTTGAGTTTTGGGGGATCCATAGAACTGAATGAAATATTCTTTCAGATTGGTATGAAGCGTTCCGACGAGCTGGGCAGAAATAGTTCTCGGAAGGAATCCCAACATACAGTTCGTACTCTTCCTCCCTGTGATGGGGTGACCAGCCCCGTTATGTGAGAGCTGAGCCTAATCAGCCCCTCCCCCGGCTGAAGAAGCCCCGCCCCCACCACCCTGCTGGGCATGCTCAGACTGCAGCCCAGGTATAAAAGCCTGGGGGGAGGCTCAGTCTGGGGTAGGAGGTGGAAGAGAAGGACCTCAGGCCGGAGTTCCTGAGCTGCAGCCGCCGCCTGAGAGAAGAGCAGAGGAGGCTCCGACGCCGAGCGGGACGTAATGGCCGCAGCTCACCAGGGATGTGCGGCCCCCACAGAGTCAGAAGGCCCCGCTGCCATGTGGGAAGTTGGACCATTGGATCAGGTAGGAAGTGGCCCAGGGAGGCTGCAGGAGCGGCCTCTCCCACTCAGAGATCCCCGTGTGTTTCGGGTGGATTACTCGCCAAGGGAGTGGAGGACTGTTCTGCCACTCACAGGGCCCTGGGCCAGGACCCAGTGGAGTAGGGTGGGCCCAGGTCCCCCTACCAGGGCGTAGCCCCCCAACCTTGTGACTCTAGCCATTAGGCTGTCCAGCCCTGTCTTAAAGGGCCGGTGGTTGACTTTGGGGTTATTGACTTTGACTATTAGGCTGTCCTGCCCCACTTTAAAGCCCCACGGCGCTCCCAACAGACATGACCTGGCCATGCATCTATCAGAATGTTCACAAGTAGTTCGAAGAACTTGTCATCGTTTTTGGCCTTGTTTGCTTTTTTCCCCCTCAGGCCAGGTGCAAATTCCTTGGAGAGGCCTTTTCCCACACGTGCCAGCACCGTGCACAGAACTTGGCCTTTGTTGCTATTGTCAGCAGGCCAAGTGCAGAGCAATTTGACGTTGTGGGAGCAGCTTGTTTTGTGTGTCTGCAGCTGTATTTGCAGACCCGCACTGTGGCTTATTACAGTTGTGAGTGTGTGTTTCCAAGCTTAGCACGGCTCTGTTTACAGTTGCACCCTGATTTGATTATTCACAAGATTCAGCTGAAGAGGTATAACAGGTCGACGGTTTAGGCTCACAAGTACACGGCTTTCAGGGTTTGCTTTATTTCAAACACTGCGTAGTTGATAAAGCACAATTTCATAGCCAAAGAGAATTATTCTTTACATGGAACACGGGGTGCTTTCGGGATAAGCAACATGGCTCTGTGTGCTGAATCCTTCTGAGCCATTAGCAAGAAAACAGGTGCATTTCAGTGTCCTATTGATCTCAGAATTACCTGCTTGGTGCCAAAAATCAATCAAAGGCCCCTGTTAAGCAGTCACGAGACAGGATGCATTTTATTAAGCTTGTCCATGATTTATAGTTTTGCCATTAGTGTTAAGGCAGACTTACAAATATCAATACTTAATTCGAACACTTTCAAATGGGCATCGATTCTTACCGAAGCTCTTTCTCTGTCACCGTCTGTAGCCACATCTGTTCACGATCACACCGGATCTTTCCCACAGAATGTCTGCTCCTCAGCATCCGTGGGACGGCAAAGCAGCTGGTTTGCGTTGCAGTTCTAACGGCGGCAGTATGTGCTGTAAAGTCTTTCATGTGGCGACTGCAGGCACATTGTATGAGGCCTGATTGGAACGTGTAGGTGTCTGTCTAATACAAAGGATTGTCGTTGTGACGGTTTATCCCCCCTCCATGCTTTAGGAAATGTCCGTATGGACATAAATGTACATAACTCAAAGGTGCTTTGAGCAAATTACTTCATGTAACCCATCGATCTTCTTTCCTTAATCCACTGCATCTGTTTATCTTGTTTGGTGTGTGTATCACTCCTGTGTGAAAAGTTAGACATATGGAGTAGGGAATACTTTATAGCAGTGGTCCCCGACCTTTTGGAGCTGCCAGGCACCCAGGGCGGCACATGCGCCGTGCGCCTGGGGGTGACAACCCCATGCGCCGCGCGTCCGGGGGCGGGGCCGCCAATAGGCTGCGTGCCCAGGGCCGGCACTCCACATAGCTGCGTGCCCGGGGCCAGCGCCCCCCATAGCCACATGCTCGGGGATGGCACCGCCCATAGCCACGTGTCCGGGTGCGGGGCCGCACATTCGCCACACGCCCGGGGCCAGCACCCCCCATAGCTGCACGCCCGGGCCCGGTGCTCCCCATGCGCCATGCGCCCGGGTGCAGGGCTGCCCATTCGCCGCACGCCCGGGGGTGGGGCTGCCCATTCGCCGCACACCCGGGGCCAGCGCTCCCCATATGCCGTGTGCCTGGGGTCAGGGCCACCCATGTGCCCGGGACCTGCACCACTCATGCACCGCGCGCCCAGGGTGGGGCCGGCCCTGAGCACTTGGCGGGTGCATGTAAATGCTCCAGTGGGCGCCATGGCGCCCGCGGGCACCGCGTTGGGGACCACTGCTTTATGGGCTTTAAATGGGTGAATGAAAGTCATCAAGGCAGGGCAGTCATATGCTCATAGCCCTTTGTCCTTAAGTCTTAGCAGTGGTTGGCAGGGCCAGGGCTGGTGACTCCTCATGCAGTGAGGGAATCTTTAAAAACAATAGGAAAGTCGGAGTCTTTTGTCTTTGGCTGGCACACCCTGGGGAGTGAACCAGAGACCAAGGGGAAGTGGAGAGTTCCCTGCTTTGAAGGTGCAGGTGGAACAGAAACAGTTTTCTGGTTTCGGGAGCGTTTGCAATAAGTTTGTACTGAGCTGTTAGTGTAGAATTAGCGATGATTGTTACTTTGCATTTGTAATCTACTTGGCTCGGCCTGTTCTCTCTTAAACCCACTTACATCCACTGCTTGTACTTAACAAAATCACTTTTACTTACTATCAAACCCAGTGTAAATAATTGTTACCTGGGGGAACAACCAGTGGCCACATTCCCCCTTCCATTGCTAAAGGGGCTTACCCAAATAATTCACTGGGGGTTCTGACCCCATGTGGGGAGTGGTACCCCAGGAAGCTGGGCCCTAAACTCCTTGGACCTGAAGCGATTCCGTGTCTGTATTGTTTCTCGGGGAGGCATTGAGCTCAGTGTTGCACCTTGGCTGGGAGGGACCAGGGAGCTGGTCCTGTAGGACGGGGTGGCGAGGAGATCCAGAGTGCGTCTACACAGCATCATACCTCATAATAAGATATGCAAATTGCATATCTTATTTCAATACTATCTTGAAATAGCTTATGGCGCTGTCTAGACAGCGCCAAATTTTGAAATAACCCACTATTAAGAACATAAGAACGGCCGTACTGGGTCAGACCAAAGGTCCATCTAGCCTAGTAGCCTGTCTGCCGACAGTGGCCAGCACCAGGTGCCCCAGAGAGGGTGGACCGAAGACAATGATCAAGCGATTTGTCTCCTGCCATCCCTCTCCAGCCTCTGACAAACAGAGGCCAGGGACACCAATTCTACCCCCTGGCTAATAGCCTTTTATGGACCTAACCTCCAGGAAATTATCTAGCTTCTCTTTAAACTATTCCAAAACGTCCCTTACTTGTTGTGGAATGAGGTTTACAGAGACGTCGGAATAGTGAGCCGGAAATAACGGGCTTGTTGTGAAGACACGGGACATCTACTTCAGGACACTCCGGTATCCCGATATAGCGTTGTAGTGGAGACGTAGCCCCCAAGAGCAGGAAGGCGAGGGTTAGTGGCCTTGTCAGCATCCTGGGAATCACGCCCAAGGGGTTGTCTGTGATCGCCCCCCATCACAGTCGTTATCACTAGTGCTGAAGGAATTATCAAGAAGATGCCTCCAAAAATCTGTCAGGTTACCACATGATTCTTGGTTTTCCAGGCAGCTGTTTCATTTGGTCACAGGCTCTGAGGTCAGCAGCTCGGCTTTCAAGACAAGCTGGGCAGTGCAATGAAACTTCACTAGAGCGGTGGTGGAACCTCCATCCCTAGAGGTTTTTAAGTCCCGGCTTGACAAAGCCCTGGCTGGGATGATTTTGGGTGGTCCTGCTTGGAGTAGGGGGTTGGGCTTGATGACTCCTGAGGTCTCTTCCAATCCTATGATTCTCGGGAAAAAACCCTGACTTATTGCTGATAAAATTCCATCGAACCCAATAGACCGATGCCCCTGGCGCATTTTGGCCCATGATTCTTCATGGAAAATTCCGTCTCTTGGAGGGGGTTGGATTTTTGTGGTAGAGGCTCCTGATGGTCTCGTTTCTCTCCCTCCAAGGCTGCAACATTTGGTTGTCTGCAGACAAGGCAGCCGAGAAGGAGCTGGGGGAAGGCACACACACCTTCATACCACTGCACTAGCCATGCCGCCTTGGTTCCCTTGTTTTGGCTGAACTCCGGCGTGCGTTGGGCACTATCCCAGAATGGTGGGATAACACGGCCCTGTCTGTATTCCGCCAGGCAGGGCAGGGGATGAATGATTCGTGTCAACCACCATTTCCAGCACGCCGCAACTACCCCTCAAGCCAAGTATGAAAGGGGAAGAGACACTGCTGGAAACAAATTTGCTGGAATGCAGCATGCGGAGGCCAGCTGGCTCTGCTGGGCACAAGGGCCAATGCCAACCACATGGCTGGAGGGCGAATCCTGTTGTCACTGCATTTGGAAACGAAGCCAAGAACATCGTTTCTCCAGAGCCTGAGATGTGCAGCTATGAACTCGCCAACCCAGGAGAGAGGGGATGAAGAAGGCTGAAATCCACCCATTTGCCACCCTGCCCCCGCCCATTCCCCAGTCTTGGAGCTCCTGGCTATAGCTACATTTCAGGCTTCTTGCACAAGAAGCTTTTGCAGAAAAGATCAGGAGGTCACCAAATCCAGCCCCCTGCCCAAGGCAGGACCAACCCCAACTCATCAACCCAGCCAGGGCTTGGTCAAGCCAAGACTTAAACACCTCTACGGATGGAGATTCCACCTCCATGGAGATTCCACCCCCTCCCTAGGGAACCCAGCCCAGGGCTTCCCCTAATATCCAACCTAGACCTCCCTCACTGCAACTTGAGACCATTGCTCCTTGTTCTGCCATCTGCCCCCACTGAGAACACCCTCTCTCCATCCTCTTTGGAACCTCCCTTCAGGGAGTTGAAGGCTGCTCTCAAATCCCCCCTCACTCTTCTCTTCTGCAGACTAAACAAACCCAAATCCCTCAGCCTCTCCTCATAGGTCATGTGCTCCAGCCCCCTCATCATTTTGGTTGCCCTCTGCTGGACCCTCTCCAATGCGTCCACATCCTTTTTGTAGTGGGGGACCCAGAACTGGACACAATACGCCAGAGGTAGCTTCACCAGAGCTGAATAAAGGGGAATAATCACTTCTTCAGATATCTTTGGACATCTTCTTCAGAGTCCTTGTGGATCTAAGAAATCATCTGGGACATGCTTAATAGAAACTAAAGAAATCCGGATTTGCCCCACGTACCACACTGTCTTGTGTTATTTGGATCAAGCTTTGACATGAATGCTCCTTGATTTGAAATTTTCTGGATGCAAAACCTGTAGTTAGTGTTACGGACGTGAAGTACTAATGTTCTTTTGTGCCTGATAATAGACCAGTCAAGAGAAGCATTTTAATGCTCACACATTGTCTCTGCAATAAAAGCAGAATATATTAATCTAGACTCCATTCTGCTTGAGCATTTACACAACAGGTTTCATAGATCTTTCATGTTCATCATTTTATGTCAGCAGATTTTCTTTAAAACATTCAAAGGTGAACGTTAAGAGGCGTAGGGATGAGAAATTCTGTGCTAATAATAATAATAATGATAATAAGTAATAACAATAACAGGAGTCGAAACAAATTACAAGACAAAATAGCCCGCTAATTCTTTTTAATTAAGCCTCCTGTGTCACCTCATTCACGTAAGCAGCATCTCTGTTTTCAAACCAAATTGCATTTTTTATTTTGCTTTTTCTTACACCTCCCGACTTCATGCATTCTTGAGATTTCCAGCCACTCTTGCCATGTTAAAATAATGTGATTCAGCAGGATCTCAGATATACTGACCAGTGTAGGGAAAAGTGTCATATAAATTTTAAGGGTTGGGCATTATTTTTCCCTCTCTTGCCCTGGTGTCTGTTAGCGCTTCGCAAGTTCCAGATCCCTTTGCTTCGTCCCACCATCTCTTGGCGCATGGTCTCTGTAATGGTCTGATGGGAAGAACTGCACAGGGAAAGCCATTTGCAGAGCTCTCAGCAAAGATGGCTTCATTGGAAGTGCAAAATCTAGGATCTCTTCCTACCCATTCCTCAGCATCATAGAACCAACTATTTGCGTCAATACAGACATCTGTAAGATCCTGGGACAATTCAATAGAAACAAACAGGAGCTGCTGGGCTGGAGGATTGGTGAAGTAAAATCAGTGATGAGGGAGATGCAAGATTAGGAGGAAGGGGTGGGTGTCTTCTTGAGCTGATTGGGGTTTGGATATGGTGGAAGCCAGGGAGATATCACTCCTGCGACAGACAAGTGTAATATGCTAATACTGCTACATAGTGTGACGGCGCGTCGGGGTCCCCCGATCCTGCAGCCCCGTAGCAGTAAGAACAGACTCCGCCATCCAGTAGAACAGGGGGGTTTATTGCTTCTCCAGGATACAGCCCAGCACAGACATGATGTGGCTACAGGAGTCAGGGCCAGGATGCCTCAGACCCCTTGAGATGGGGTCCCTGGGCCCCTAGATTCCCAGTCCCCTCCTTAGTCCATCTCCTTCATGGTTCCAGCCCAAGACTGACCCTTCCCCCAACACTCACTTCCTTTGTTTCGTCCCTTCCCTTAACCGGTAGAACCGGTTCAGTCACTGTCATGGGGGGTCCTCCAGGTGCCTCCCGCTGGGCCGTGCTCACAGATAGAGGCCAGGAGGGGTCATCCACAGCCCACAGCCCAAGCATAGCAACCAGCAACGTACTGACAGTACATCGCACATAGTAAGTGTACAAATGCTATAGGTGACCTGGTTAGCCAGGAGGTTCTATCTGGAACCTTGGTGGGATGGTGACATTTGGCAAATTTCGAGTAAGTGCCAACAGCTGAGAAAGCAAGCAAAGTAGGAGACCACGAAGAAGAAAAAGTGTTGCGTTGGTTTTTCAGGAAAGGGTTGTGAACAAGTCAAGCGACGTGCTTGTGGTGACATTCGGACAGAGGTGGCTAAACTCTCAAGAGCTGAGAGAGGCACAGCAGGTTGACCTATGAGGACTAGTAAAACATGATTTTCCAGCAACAAGAGTGGAGTCTAGCTCAGGGGTTCTCAAATGTTTTGGCCCACGGGCAACCCTACTCAACCAAAACCTTCCTGTGGCCTACCAGCCAACCACCCATGATGACAAAATGGATGCGGGAGGGGGTAGGGTGCGAGGTCAGGGTGGGAGGGAGGGTGCAAGAGCAGGTGGAGGGTGGGTGGCCTGGGCAAGAGGTTGGGTGCAGGAGTGAGCTGGGTCTGGGTGAGTCTGGGCGGGATGGAGGATGCAGGAGCAGGTTGAAGGTGGGGGTCTGGGTGGGAGGGGTGTATGTGAGGGGGATGGGGGTAGGGGTCTTGGCATGAGGGGGATGGAAGGCACTTACCTGGCCTCCATGCACCCTGCCACACCCAGACTCAACTCCCGCCTTCTCCCATTGGCTGGTATTCTGGCCAATGGGAGCAGCGAGGAAAGCCTCCAGGCTGAGGGAATGGCAGTGCAGGAAACCACATGCTGGCGGCTTTCCTCGCTGTTCCCATTGGCCAGAAACCCAGCCAATGGGAGCAGCAGCGGATGATGCCTGGGAACGGCAGGGTGCACAGAGGCCAGGTAAGCGCCTTCCATCCCGCTCCCGCCCAGACCCCCACCGTCAAGCCTCCATCCCGCCGAGACCCAGCTCATTCCCGCAACCAACCTCTTGGCCAGGCCACCCGCCCTCAGCCTGCTCCTGCACCTTCCCTCCCGCTCTGACCTCGCCCTCCATCCCCTCCTGAATCCATTTTGTCGCTGGGGGCGGGTTGGCTGATGGTCCACAGGAAGGTTTCTGTGAAGCAGGGCGGGCCACCGGCCAAAGAATGGGAGAACCCCTGGCTTAGCCTTTGACAGTGTCTGCACACGCTTCTCTGGCTGGCCAGCAATTATAAACCTCATTTCCATACATGCACCTGTAACAGCCGCTGGGTCAGACACAACTTCTGAGCTCTCTTCCGGCTCGGTGGCCTTTGTGCAGAGACGAGATGAGAGGGGGACCTCTCGGAGTGATCTCGATGACAGACTCCGGGGACTTTTCCGACACGAGAGCACAATTACAGATTGGAGGTTGGACGTAACAGTCCGTGTCAATCAAACTAGTTAACTGAGTCTCCGAGTTCAGCACCCAGCCCGCCGGAGCTCTAATAGGCACCGGTTGGCGCTCCAGTCATCTTGACGCGGCTTGCTGTCCTGATGGAGGTGGGAATGACGGTTGTTTAGACACAGCATCACTACACCATCCTTCGGCTGATATTTGGAAGGGAAAATCACCCCTATTGCATGAATGTCAGTGGAACCAAACCAAAGAATCAGTGACAAATGCTGAAACCTCGACTCTGGAGTCAAATCCAGCGCGTAGATTTAGCCCAAGGAAAAGAAAGGGGCAATTTTCCAAAAGTAAACCAATTTCATACCGGTGCTTTCAAAATTGACCACGTCAAAGCTTGCTTTCGAAGCAAGGTTTCACTCACACATTCAGCTGCATTTAACTTTTTTAAAAAAAGCATAACAATTGCCCCCCAAATGAAAGGTGACCAGTAGCGAGAGGTCTAGCAAAATGTTTCAATTTTGTTTCAGCCACTAAGCAGAATCGTCCAGGACGCCCCAGCTCTAAAGACCGGCTTGGCAGCAGGTTACAGTGCGTGGGTGGGAAAACGTGGCTCCGTTATGGAAGAGAGAGAAAAGGGGCCCATCCCATTGGAGAGAGGGTACGGGGGCGGGGGAGATCTGGATTCACTTCGCTGTTTGTGCGGCTCCGGTAAATGGCTGCACTTTGCTTTGTTCCTATGCGTTGCCGGAGCAGTGAAGACGCCACTGGAGACAGCTGTGTTTCAGTCAGCTCACCCCGTGTCTCCTTCGCTGCTGGGTCCAAAGAGAGCACGGCTCTGCCACCGACTCCCTGTGGGGTCCCAGGCAAGTCACATCTCCCCGCATGTTAGCTTCCGATCCAAATAATGATTCATCATCTGTCTTCTCTCTCCTGGGCCCGATCCAAAGCCTGTGGGAGTCACTGGACATCTTTCCATTGAATTGATGAGGTTTGGATGAGATAAGATCTTGCGGGAATGGCCTGTCTCTCAACATGTGCATGTACAGGGCCTAGCACATGGGGCCCTGAGCTGGGTGGTGCCTGTCGTTGCCATTGTAATATAAGCCCTAAAGACATTCACAAAGGTCACCTTGTCTGCGGTCTATCAGGAGGGCTCATCGATGAAACACGGATAAGAACATAAGAACGGCCAGACTGGGTCTGACCAAAGGTCCATCCAGCCCAGTGTCCTGTCTGCCCACAGTGGCCAATGCCAGATGCCCCAGAGGGAGGAAACACAACAGGTAATCCTCATGTGATCCCTCCCCTGTCACCCATCTCCAGATAAACAGAGACTAGGGACACCATTCCTCCCCATCCTGGCTAATAGCCATCGATGGACCAAACCTCCATGACTCTATCTAGCTCTTTTTTGAACTCTGTTAAAGTCCTAGCCTTCACCGCATCCTCTGGCAAGGAGTTCCACAGGTTGACTGTGCGCTGAGTGAAGAAAACCTGCTGCCTATTCATTTCATTTAGTGACCCCTAGTTCTTTTATTGTGGGAATAAGTAAATAACTTTTTTTTATTCACTTTTTCCATACCAGTCATGATTTTATAGCCCTCAATCATATCCTCCCTTAGGGTACGTCTACACTACATGCCTCTGTCGGCAGAGGCATGTAGATTTGTTTATTCAGCAAAGGTAAATGAAGCCGCGATTTAAATGATCGCGGCTTCATTTACATTTACATGGCTGCCGCGCTGAGCCGACAAACAGCTGATCAACTGTTTGTCGGCTCGCCGCTAGTCTGGACGTTCCCCCTGTCGACATCAAAGCCCTTTGTCGGCAGCCCCGGTAAACCTCATTCCACGAGGAATAACGGGGCTGCTGACAAAGGGCTTTGATGTCGACAGGGGGAACGTCCAGACTAGCGGCGAGACGACAAACAGTTGATCAGCTGTTTGTCGGCTCAGCGCGGCAGCCATGTAAATGTAAATGAAGCCGCGATCATTTAAATCGTGGCTTCATTTACCTTTGCCTACAACCCTAATCTACATGCCTCTGCCGACAGAGACATGTAGTGTAGACACAGCCTTAGTCTCCTCTTTTCTAAGCTGAAAAGTCCCAGTTTTTAAAATCTGTCTTTATATGGGACCTGTTCCAAACCCCTCATCATTTTTGTTGCCCTTTTCTGAACCTTTTCCAATGCCAAGATAGCTTTTTTTGAGATGAGGCAACCACATCTGTACACAATATTCAAGATGTAGGCGAACCATGGTTTTATATAGAGGCAATAAAATATTCTCGGTCTTATTCTTTATCCCTTTTTTAATGACTCCTAACATTTGCAACTCTGCACTCCTAACGCAGAGTCATGATGACTCTGCAGCTAGTCCCTGAAGAACAAATCTCCGGAAGGAAGCTTTGGTTTTCCACGGTGTCAGTCTCGGTGCCTCTCACACGCACTGCACTGACGTTCCTGCCTCCTTTCCTGTGATCACCATTTGGCTCCGTGGCTACATAGTCAGGGGCAGTAGAGACTCAAGTTTGTGAAACAAAACCAAATCGCAGAGGGGCTAAATGGCTTGAGGCCTGGTTTGGCAGGAATTTGTGGTTGCGAGAAGTGTTCTCCATCAAATTCTTTTTAGATCCAGAAGCTGAAAGGAGGGCAACGTGTGGAGAAACTCCTCCTCTTCAGCACCATTAGTTGGAAATCATGTTAAGCCACCGCTAATGACACAGAAAAGACCTAAAACATTTAGCTTTCGCTAGATCAAAGCAAACCCCGTTGTTTTTTTTAATGTTTTACCCATTCATTTTTACAGCAAATTGTCCTTTTGCACATTATTTATTAATAATCCATTTTAAATCTCCGTGACATATTTCACAGCCAGAACATGTCACAACCGGGGTCTTCATTTGGTCAGGAAGTTCAAATTGCTTTTGTTAATGCGGTGGTGACTGCCAAGTCCGGCAGTCTACTCCACTTGGCCAGAGAGTGACTTAGATCAGCCATCACCCGGCGTTCCCTGCTCCAGTCTGTTACTTTCCTTTACAATTATTTACAGCTGAAAACAAGTCTCAGAATCAGTTCCCGTTCCTGTCCTGCTCTTGCAGGTGGAATCAGGAACTCAGTGTCGGGACAGACTATGGCCTTGCTCATTACTGTGGCTAATAGTGAAATGCACAATGCAAAGAGGACGGGGAGAAGAGGAGCTGGGGATTTCAGTGGATGAGAAGCTGGATCTGAGTCAACAGGGCGCCCTGGTGTCAAGAAGGCGAACGGCATATTGGGGTGCATTAGGAGGAACATCCCCAGCAGATCTAGAGAAGTGACTATTTCCCTTTATTCAGCACTGGTGAAGCCACGTCTGGAGTATTACATCCAATTCTAGGCTTCCCGTTACAGAAAGGATGTGGAAGCATTAAAGCAGCTTTATGAAGGGGATTAGCATCCTTTTCAACCTCCTTCCCTGCCCTGGGTCCTGCCCCCAAGGATTATGGGGCTGCCCTGTCTCCTAGGCACTCTCCTCTGCGAGCCCCCTCTCTGCACAGGTTCACTGAAGCCCCGGTAGTCAATTCTCTGGGTCCACAAGTCAAGCTGAAGGGTTAATCCGCTTCTGCTCACGCCATGAGCAGATCAGCTGTTCAATTTCAACCCTGTTCAGTTGAAATGGGCAAGGCAGCCGAAGCCAGGACAGTGAAGCCTCCCTCCCTCTAAATGAAGACCTCAGGAGTCATCGAGTCCACCCCCTGCCGAAAGCAGGACCAACCTTGACTCAACCATCCCAGCCAGGGCTTGGTCAAGCCGGGACTTAACAACCTCTAGGGATGGAGATTCCATCCCCCCCCCCCCAGGAAACCAAATGAAATTAATGGGTTGCAGGTTTAAAACTAATAAGCGAAAGTTCTTCTTCGCACAGCGTGGAGTCAACCTGTGGAACTCCTTGCCAGAGGAGGCTGTGAAGGCTAGGACTATAACACAGTTTAAAGAGAAGCTAGATAAATTCATGGAGGTTAGGTCCATAAAAGGCTATTAGCCAGGGGATAGAAATGGTGTCCCTGGCCTCTGTTTGTCAGAGGCTGGAGAAGGATGACAGGAGACAAATCGCTTGATCATTGTCTTCGGTCCACCCTCTCTGGGGCACTTGGTGCTGGCCACTGTCAGCAGCCAGGCTACTGGGCTAGATGGACCTTTGGTCTGACCCAGTATGGCCGGTCTTACGTTCTTATGTTTTTATGAACCCATCCCAGTGCTTCACCCCTCTCCTAGATTGTCCTAATATCCAACCTAGACCTCCCCCACTTCCATTTGAGACTATGGCTCCTCGTTCTGCCACCACTGAGAACAGCCTCTCTCCAGCCTCTTTGGAACCTCCCTTCAGGAAGCTGCTCTCAAATCCCCCCTCACTCTTCTCTTCTGCAGACCAAACACGCCCCAATCCCTCAGCCTCTCCTCATAGATCACACTGGAACACCACGGGAAAGTCGTTCCATGAAAACCTCACGTACAACGCCTCCCCTCCCCCTCCGCTAGCAAGGAATGGCCCTTAGGACGGGTTAAAAGACTAAGATTTGCAATCTAACGCCCCAGTGGTTCTCACAGCCAGCATCTCTGCTGCAGCACACTTTCCCCTCCCGTGTCCCACGTGTAAAATACAACCTTTTAAAAAAGCCCTCCAAGGCACTCAGCAGAGCTGCATGCTGAAGTGCTCTTCCGTGTACAGCTCTGAATTGCACATCCATTCCCACCCCATTTCCTTCTTGCCTCTCAGCCCACAAAGAGGCTTTTACAGCATCGGCCTTTCAAATGGATCCAGAGGCTAATTACCCGGCGCACTCCGTCCCCGGATGGTCAGATCACAAATTACGCTTCCGCTAATCATCCACTTCTCTGCAATTTACTTTGTTTCCCCATTACCATGGAGAGAGGGCAGCGCAGGGTACTGGTTGTGATGTCGGGGTTGCAGAGGTGCATGGGGTAGGAATTCTAAAACACAAGGTACGTGCAGAAAAACAAGGCGACTAAGGGTAACAGGAAACATATGGTAGGCAGGTCTGTTTCACTCCTAAGCAGCAGCTGGAATGCCACTTCCTGCATGAGAACTCCACACCCCTACCAAAAAGGGGAAGGACAGGTCATGTTGGGGAAAGGGGAGGAGGGATTGCTAATGGATTTCAGTCTCTCAGGGTATGTCTAGACTACACGGCTCCGTCGATGGGATTAGGTTTCTAGACATAGGGAAATGAAGCAGTGATTTAAATAATCGCTGCTTCATTTACATGAAAATGGCTGTCGTGCTGTGCCAATCAGCTCTTTGGCGGCACAGAGCGGTAGTCTGGATGCTCCGTGGTCAACAAGGGAAACCCTTGTTGATCGCCCTGTTATGCCTCGTGGAATGATGTTTACCGGGGTGGTTGACAAGAGCTTTCCTTGTCGACCGTGGAGCGTCCAGACTACCGCGCTGTGCCGCCAAACAGCTGATTGGCACAGCGTGGCAGCCATTTTCATGTAAATGAAGCGACGATTATTTAAATCTCCCTGGAGATATTTAAGAGCAGGTTAGATAAATGTCTCAGGGATGGTCTAGACAGCATTTGGTCCTGCCATGAGGGCAGGGGACTGGACTCGATGGCCTCTCGAAGTCCCTTCCAGTCCTAGTATTCCATGATTCTATGATTCATTTCCCTATGTCTAGAAACCTAATCTACATGGCTCCGTTGGCGGACCCATGTAGTCTAGTCATACCCTCAGAGTACATCTACACAGAAGTGTTGTTTCGGAATAACTGATGTTACTCCAAAATAATTCTGCATCTATTCTACAAACATTTATTTTGACATAATGTCGAAATAATGTCGAGCAGGAGGACTTCCTACTCCAACTCCTGTAACCCTCCTTTCATGAGGCGTTAGGGAAGTCGGAGGAGGGGTGCTCTTTCTCAGACTTCCTGCTGTGCAGACAGCACCAAAAGCCAAAATACGCAACTTTGACTTGAGCTACTCAATTGACGTAGCTGAAATTGCATTGCTTATTTTGGCTTTAGCCCTGCTGTGTAGACATGCCCTCACAGCTGTGATGCCTCAGTTAAAGTTTCTCCTCTGCAGCTTTAGCTTATGCGAGGGCAAGAGGGTAAAGAATGGAAGCAGCATTTGCTTGCGTGTAGTCCTGCCTCTCGACTCGGGAACCATGGAGAATCAAGGCCGAAGGGCTGTGTTAATGGACTTTGGAACTGTATCTGCAGATATGTGTATTTTTTACCTGTGGTGGTTCTGATGAGCAGGAATCTGGGCTAAAATACTGTAACGAGTAGTCTGGCAGTTGTCGTTGGAGTGACTTGCAAGTCTGGTGCTACAGGCACTGATGTTTTGGGGTTTGCAAGTCTCTGCTAGCATCTCCTGTCATATTATACATCATCAGAGCGCCCAACCCCATACAGGACCTAGCCAGGAGCTAGCTGGGCCCCTTGCATCAATCCCGAGCTGGCAAGCACCACGGCAGGGAAAAGTCATCCTACGCTTGTGCAAATCCGAAGGCAACAGCACATAGACTTCTCAATCTCAGTAGACTGGGCATCTGTGCAGCTAGTCCACATCCAGATGGGTTTGTGGTGGAGGAAGCTCAGATGCAGCCTCTGTGCAGAACCCGGCTGTGCGTGGTCCCCTTGACTGTGCCCATGGCATGCCCAGGAAGGTGCATGTAGGCCTGCCACAGAGATGTCCTCCTTGGATGCATGCTCTAATTTGGAAACGCTGCCAAGGTTCTGCTTTAGAATTTCCCTTCACCTTCTTTCAGGAGAGGACGATGAAAACTTCCAGAGATTAAATGGGATAAAGCTTCCATTTCCTGAGTGTGTCTATAGATAATTCCAAGGCAGGTATTGTATGAGCTCAGGGAGGAGCCCTCTCCAGTCCAGGCAAATCCTTCCATTAGCCTATACGACATCTGTTGACAAATTTGAGAAATGGTCTGAGATAAATAGGATGAAGTTTAATAAAGACAAATGCAAAGTGCTCCACTTAGGAAGGAACAATCAGTTCCATACATACAAGATGGGAAGCGACTGTCTGGGAAGGAGTACGGCAGAAAGGGATCTAGGGGTTATAGTGGACCACAAGCTAAATATGAGTCAGCAGTGTGATGCTGTTGCAAAGAAAGCAAACCTGATTCTGGGATGTATTAACAGGTGTGTTGTGAGCAAGACACGAGAAGTCATTCTTCTGCTCTACTCTGCACTAGTTAGGCCTCAGTTGGAGTATTGTGTCCAGTTCTGGGCACCGCATTTCAAGAAGGATGTGGAGAAACTGGAGAGGGTCCAGAGAAGAGCAACGAGGATGATTAAACGTCTAGAGAACATGTCCTATGAGGGAAGGCTTAAGAAATTGGGTTTGTTTAGTTTAGAAAAGAGAAGATTAAGGGGGGACATGATAGCAGTTTTCAGGTATCTAAGGGTATGTCTACACTACCCTCATTCCACGAGGAGTACAGCTAGTTCGGATTAGGAAGCCTAATCCGAACTAGCTACTCCGTGCCGCGTGTAGCCGCGCGGCACGGGGTTCGAACTGCCGGCATTTAAAAATGGCGCCGGCCGGCTTCATGCAAATGAAACCCGGGAAATTCAAATCCCGGGCTTCATTTGCAAGTGCGGTATGCCTACATTACCCTCCTAGTTCGAATTAGGAGGGTAGTGTAGACATACCCTAAAAGGGTGTCATAAGGAAGAGGGAGAAAACTTGTTCATCTTGGCCTCTGATGATAGAACAAGAAGTAATGGGCTTAAACTGCAGCAAGGGAGGTTTAGGTTGGACATTAGGAAAAACTTCCTACCTGACAGGGTGGTTAAACACTGGAATATATTGCCCAGGGAGGTTGTGGAATCTCCATCTCTGGAGATATTTAGGAGTAGGTTAGATAACTGTCTATCAGGGATGATCTAGACAGTATTTGTTCCTGCCATGTGGGCAGGGGACTGGACTCGATGACCTCTCGAGGTCCCTTCCAGTCCTAGTATTCTATGTGGCTGTGTCTACATTGGCTCCTATTCCGTAATAGGGATGCAAATGTAGCACAATGGAATAGGCAAATCCGCGGGGGATTTAAATATCCCCCGCGGCATTTGCATTAACATGGCTGCCGCTTTTTTCCGGCTTGTAGATAAGCCGGAGAAAAGCGCCAGTCTGGACGCGATCCTCCGGAAAATAAGCTCTTTTCCGGAGGATCTCTTATTCCTACTTTCAAGTACTTGCATTGCTTGAAAGTACTTGAAAGTAGGAATAAGAGATCCTCCGGAAAAGAGCTTATTTTCCGGAGGATCGCGTCCAGACTGGCGCTTTTCTCCGGCTTATCTACAAGCCGGAAAAAAGCAGCAGCCATGTTAATGCAAATGCCGCGGGGGATATTTAAATCCCCCGCGGATTTGCCTATTCCCAAGTGCTACATTTGCATCCCTATTACGGAATAGGGGCCAATGTAGACACAGCCTGTATGTATATGTGCGTATAAAGGCTTCAAAAAAGAGCTGGATAAATTCATGGAGGTTTGGTCCATCAGTGGATTAGCCAGGATGGGCAGGAATGGTGTTCTTAGCCTCTGTTTGTAAGAAGCTGGGAATGGACGACAGGGGGAGGGATCACTGGATGGTTCCCTGTTCTGTTCACTCCCTCTGGGGCACCTGGCATTGACCACTGTCGGCAGAGAGGACTTTGGCCGGATGGACCTTTGGCCTGACCCCGTCTGGCCGTTCTGATCTTCGCTGCAGAAGTATACATCAGAAGTGTAGTAATTCAAGGCTGACCTGCACTCGTGCCGTGACCGAGGGGCGAGTGCAAGGGGAGGCATACTGAATTTCTACATGGACTAAATACATGCTGAACTATTCACGGTAATAAAAAGGCCCAAGTTAGACAGAAGAGTGGGAGATGCTTCAAATATACGCAATGGAAGAGGGCTAGAAAAATTGTTCTCCTTGGCCTCTAAGGATAGGAGAAGAAGCAATGGGCTTAAATTGAAACAAGAGAGGTTTAGGTTGGACATTAGGAAAAACTTCCTACCTGTCAGGGTGGTTAAATAGGGTGGTTAAATTGCCTAAGTTGGTTGTGGAACCTGCATCACTGGAGATATTTAAGAGCAGATTGGACAGACACTTGTCAGGGATGATCTAGATGGTGCTTGGTCCTGGCATGAGGGCAGATGATTGTACTTGATTACCTCTCAAGGTCCCTTCCAGTTCTAGTGTTCTGTGATTCAGTTCAGAAAATTTCCACATCGCATTTTTGATCTTCAATCATAAGGCTCTATCCCAGTCTAGTAGAACACGCTGCTGACTTGAGGGAGTGCACAAGGCACTTCCATTTACATGTTATTAGGTCAATTTGTGTGTTGGGAGAGCTGGTCCATTAGATCTTTTGTAAATATCTTCCCCAGGAACACCAGAAGGTAACCACCATTATTTTACGCCAGCAAATATGCTGTCAGTGCGCAACTATCTGACTGCTGATTTTCTTCAACCTTTAAATGACCCAAAGACAGATGCAAAGGTCACTGAACATTACCTTAGACTCCACTTCCTTCCTATCCCCTTTCACCAGCTGAACTGAAAATCTGGCCTGTATAGTATCAAATACGTTTCGGCTGTGTCTAGACTGGCAAGTTTTATTCTTTGCCAGCTGTCTACACTGGCCACTTGAATTTCCGAAAGAACACTGATGATCTCATGTAAGAAATCAGTGCTTCTTGCGGAAATACTATGCTGCTCCCGTTCGGGCAAAAGTCCGTTCGGGCCAATATAGACAGCTCAGATTCGTTTTGCGCAAAAAAGCCCTCATCGCGTAAATGGCAATCGGGGCTTTCTTGCACAAAACCGCGTCTAGATTGGCACGGACACTTTTCCGCAAAAAGTGCTTTTGCGGAAAAGCGTCCGTGCAAATCTAGACGCTCTTTTCCACAAATGCTTTTAACGGAAAACTTTTCCGTTAAAAGCATTTGTGGAAAATCATGCCAGTCTAGACGTAGCCCCTAAGTTTAGATTTTGGCTCTGGAATTTTGAAAGAAGAGGAGGAAATAGTTAATGTTGAATCAGGTTTCTCAGCATTTGAAATCATTTTGCCGGGGCTTTTGTATTGAATCTCTCCTCTTGGTCGGTGGGGGGCTGTGCACTTTTCCTGGAGGTGAAGGGGTGCTGTGCTAAAGTACCTGCCTCTCACAGAGTTAGTGATATTGCTGACGGCAAACAAAAATCCCAGGTGAGTCATTGGGCACCAGATTGTTACAAATTACAAAAGTGCAGACTGAGGCACACCACAAACCGAAGGGGAGTGACGTGCTCAGAGAAAAAGACCTATATCTTCCAGAGAGAGTGCTGGAAGCAAAAGAAATGTAGCAATAGAAGGAGGATACATTGCAGTGAAAACAAATCCGAGACAAGACTTTGTACCATGGGGAGATGTTTGCTGAGGGCGGAGTTCCTCCTACTGTAAAGTGGCAGATATGTCAGCTTTGCTGCGGAAGTAAAGTACAAACAATAAACGATTTAACGCCCACTTGTACATGTAGCTGTGCTAAGAACAGACATTGCAGAAGCTCCAGTTAGGCGATGGATGAATAGAAAGGGCATATTTTGTGCTGTAGTGACTCGTGTCTAGAGGCACTGGCCAGCGTTGGCGTTTCTCGCTGCTTCATCTCATTCGATCTTGGGCTTTTCTGACAACATGTGGATTCCTATCCCTGGGGAGGGTCTGCCCCACTTTGATATTTGTACTGCCGTGGCATTCTTCTCAACTACACCGGCTGAGAGAGCTTTTACTGACATTAGTCCATGTCGTTCGCAGTAAAGTGCAGGATTTAAATGTCACCTGGTTTCCCTTTGGCCACCACTCTCTCAGTGGCTGAAGATTACGGGACAACGGTTCTCCTTCTGATTGCGGGGCTCAGGATGTGCTGGCAAAAATGTCCCCTGTTGTGGGCAAATCCACGGGTGCAGTTAGCACATCAGGCTATCCCGTGTCAATCCTCAGAGTTGACTTTTGACTAGCTTTCGGTTAAGGAAGGGCTAATTCTAATGTTCAGAATGAGGTCTTACCTGCAGCCATTAAGAATGCTTTGGCACTGGGGGCTGGATTCACAAAAGGATATAGGTGCCTAAATCCGAGAATCGGTTCCTGCTGGGATTCACAAAAGCCCTGCTCATCTGCATCCAGTCGGCACCTAAATTCACTTGGCCTCTAAATTTTGCACTACAGGTTCCCCAAGGTCCCACGTTTCTGCCTCTGAGTGTGCACACTGCAGCCTCATGGTAGGTGTCCAGACCTCTGAGCCTCCCAGTGTAGCATGAACTGGAGAGAGGCAGATGTTCCTCCACCTAATTCACCTGTAGGCACCATCTGGTGAGTGCTGAGAGCTCACCTGCTGGCCCAGGTCCCCAGGGAGAGGGGAAAGAAATTGGGAGAGGATGGAGGGTGGACGGCCTCCTGTCTGACTTTTATCTCAGTTGGTAGGGAACTCACCTGGGATATGGGAGACCCCCCCGAACAGAGCAAGCCCCTTTGCTTGAGGGGAACCAGAGCTGCCCCCCTCGGGCGAGCATGCTAATCACCGACTTGGGTGATATTTTGATGGTGGGAGGGAGGCGCCCTCAGTCTTTCCTCTTGGAACTTCCACTTTCTAAATCATTTTAAAAAACCATTGGTGCAGGGGGACTGGCCCCGGGGTCCCCCAGTGAGTGCACCAGCCCAGCAGCACGTAAACGATTTCTGTCACCCCCACACTAGTAGGAATGGGATCTGTCTGCAGTCCTCCACCATTACTGCTCAACCAAGGCTTCTTCAGCAGGCTTGGGCGAAGGGCAGAACTGGGGAGGGGGCAGGCACTAGGGTGGCTGGGAGGTGGAAAGGGAGTGAGGGCAGAACTGGACTGGAGGCAGAGCAGAGCTGTGATGGGTGTTGAAAGTGGGCTGGGGGCAGAGAGGGACTGAGGGTGGGTCTGGGCCTACAGATGGAGAAGGCCTGGGGGCTGAATGGGGTGAGGGAGTTGTTAGACAGGAGCTGGAGCTGGTCTGGGAGCAGAGCAAGCTGCTCCCCCCACATACCCCATGGGGGCTGGCCCTGCCTCAAGCTCTCCTGAACTTTCCTCCATGCCTCCGAGGGAGCTGAGCTGAAGACCTGGAGAACCACCGCTCTAACCCTGTGGCCTCAGAGTCATTTTCTTCCTTGCTCTTACTCTCTCCAGCCCAACGAGTTTGTTCTTTGTCCTCGCTTCACCAGAACAGCCTGAGGAAACCCCACAGCAGAATATTCCCTTGCCCAGTGGTTAGAGCACTCAGCTGAGAGGTGGTAGAAATAAATGCCCCCTTTCCCTGTCTGGTGGTGGGATTAGAACCAGGGGCGTCCTACCTCAATGCCCCAAACACTGAGCCACAATGCCTAAGGAAGGCACGGCTACCTTCTTTCCTCCTCCCCTACTCCATGCCAAGAGATGGCTTGGAGCTCAGAATCCCAAGCAGCAGGATGTGCCTAGTAGTCCTGAGAAGGGCAGGTCTTTGCAGAATCTCCTCCTGTTGGCATCTCCCATTGGCTAGCTTAGGGGAGTAGCTGCCTAGCACGCTGACTTTCTCAAATTCCACTTAGGGATGGGGGTTGCCATATTAGCCTGTATATGTAAAACCAACCAGGACTCATGTGACACTTTAAGGGCTAAATATGAACAGATGCATCTGACGAAGTGGGTCTTTGCCCCGCAAAGTGTACGCCCTAATCCAGGGGTTCCCAACCTTCTTCGGTCCCCGTACCCCCTTGGCTTTTAGTAAACCTTCCCGTATCCCCTATTCAATATGAAAGGCAATAAATTCTAGACTCTAGAATCCACAACTTTTTTCACTAACACTACTACTTTTGGAATATTTCAAGTAGGATAATCCAGTTATTCACCAAATATTCCCCGTACCTCCTTGCTCGTACCCCCTGGGGGTACCTGTACCCCAGGTTGGGAACCCCTGCCCTAATCAATCGGTTAATGATTTTCAGCTGCCTTGTGACTCAGGAGCAGAAAGAGTTAAGCAGCTTGCAAGCTGTCCCTAAATTCAACCTTTAAAGATGGGCTAGAGAAGTCTATAAATGGTAATTAAGGCGAGTCCTTAGAAAGAGTTAAGATAGCCTTGTTAAGTGCACTAGAGCTTTGAAATTCAAACATGTATGATAAGAGCTAATGCTAATTTTGGTGTTATTTAGATCTTGTAAGATGTTAACTATATAAGCACATGGTTCCTGTCTGTTACTATATCTATTAATTCAGAGATGAAAAGGGGATATTAACATTTAGATGAAACTTGGGTGTAATAATTTCATTGTCTATACTTCTCTTTGAAGCTTGTAGTAAAGCTAACTTGTAGTATGCCTAGAATGCTCAAATAGCTGACTGAGGAGATATCTGAGCCATTAGCTATCATCTTTAGAAAGCCGTGGAAGATGGGAGAGATTCCAGAGGACTGGAAAAGGGCAAATATAATACCAATGCATAAAAAGAGAAATAAGGACAGCCCAGGGAATTAGAGACCACTCAGTTTAAGTTCTGTACCAGAAAAGAGAATGGGGCAAATAATTAAACAATTAAAAAAATCTAGATGATATGTAACAATCAGCATGGATTTGTCAAGAACAAATCATGTCAAACTAACTTAATAGTTTTCTTTGAGGGGTAACAAACTTTGTGGATGGGGGGAAGTGGTAGATGTGGTATAGCTTGACTTTCATAAGGCTTTTGATACTGACATTCATGAACTTATCATAAAAAAACCTAGGGATATACAATCTACATGGAGCTGCTATTAGGTGAGTACATAACTGGTTGTGAAACCATTACCAGAGAGTGGTTACCAGTGGTTCACAGTCATGCTGAAAGGTCATGTTGAGCAGGGTCCTGCAGAGATTAGTTCTGGCTCCACTTCTGGTCAATATTTTCATTCATGATTTTGATAAAGGCATAGGGAGTGCACTTATAAAGTTTGTGGACAATAACAAGCTTGAGGGATCTGCAAGTGCTTTGGAGGCTAGGACTGAATTTCAAAGTGATCTGGACAAACTGGAGAAATGGTCTGAGGTAAATAGGATGAAATTCAATAAGGACAAATGCAAAGTTCTCCACTTAGGAAGGAACAATGAGTTGTACATGTACAAAATGGGATATTACTGCCTAGGAAGGAGTACTGTGAAAAAGTTTAACATGAGTCAAAAGTGTAATACTGTTGGGGAAAAAAACCAAATGTCATTCCGGGATGTATTAACGGGATCACTGTAAGTAAGACATGGGAAGTCATTCTTCCATTCAACTCTGTGTTGATTAGGCCTCACCTGAAATATAGTTCTCTGTTCTAGCTGCCAAATAACAGGAAATAGGGGGACAAATTGGAGAAAGTCCAGAGGAGACCAAAAAAAAAAAAGAAATTAAAGGCCTAGAAAACATGAACTGTGAGGGAAGATTGAAAAAAAAAATGGGTCTGTTTAGGATGGAAAAAAGAAGACATAGAGGGGACATGATAACAACTTTCATTCATAATAGTTTGTTACAAAGAAGGAGATAAATTGTTCTCCTTAACATCTGAGGAACAGATAAGAAGAAACAGACTTAAATTGCAGCAAGGGAGGTTTAGGTTGGATATTAGAGAAAAATTCCAACCTGACAGGTTAAAACACTGGAATAAACACTGGTTAAATACTGGAATAAATTGTCCAGGGAGGTTGTGGAATCTCCATCACTGGAGATATTGAAGAGCAGGTTAGATAGACACCTCTCAAGGATTGTCTGAATGGTGCTTGAACTTGCCAGGAGGGCAGGAGACTGGACTAGATCACCTCTCACGGTCCCTTCCAGGCCCATGATTCTATAAAATGGTGTATGAACCATTCTCAGCTTGCCCCTGCCCCTCGGCTCCTACTCACGTGTCTAAATGTTACCCTGAGTGCAAGAGGCTTTGTACGTCAACTAAATTCCCGTGGTGTAATTATTATGCCTCTCGACCTCCCTTTCCAGTCCTGAACAAGTGTGCAATGATGCTGTGTTCACACTCTGTTTTGAGCTTGCCCCACTAGCCCGGCTTCCAGCATGTTTCCTGTTGATGGAGCTATGTTATGGAAAACGGTGTTGGATAAGTTACCCGGGGAAGCCCTGTTACCCTGGCATCAGCCCTACCTCCTGTAAGGCCCTGGTTTCCCATATACTTCCGTGCCTGAGTAACTCGTGTGTGACTGCATCTGTGTTTGCCAGAATGGGGCCTAAATGTAATACTCTTTGTGTGCCCAACTTTTGGACCTCTTAAGGAGGTCCATATTTGCCAGCTGGCTAGCCTTGTGCAGCAAATGTGATAACTCTGTGTGCTATCTGTGACAGCCCCATTTCTCTCCAGTGCAGTGACTGCATAGTAGGGATTTGCATTGGTCATAATTAGGACAAACGTCTCTTGTCTAAAAAACGCTTCTAGACACTATGCTGCTCTGAAGTGTTCTGAGCTTCTTTTATGACAGCTCCCGAGCTCCTCTTGGGTGTGAGATCTGCACCAACCATGCATGATGGGACTTGAGCCAAGTAAATTCATGGATTCCAAGGAACCATTCAAGCATCCAGTCTGACTTTCTGTCTATCACTGACAGCTACGCGTCTCCCATAGTCCTGTGTGTTGAGCTCAATAATTTGTGTCTGACCAACGCGTCTTCCAGAAAGGCTCCAGTCTGGATGTGAAGATGCTAAGAGATGGAGAATCCATAACTTCCCTTGGGAGATTTTTGAAATGGTTAGTTCTTATAGCATGGTCAACGCTATAGTACTGCTAAAATATCACAGCATCATGGAATCCTAGGGCTCACAGAGACCTCAGGAGTCATTGAGTCCAACCTCCTGACAAAGCAGGACCAACCCCGACTCAATCATCCCAGCCAGGGCTTTGCCAAGTCTAGTCTTAACAGCCTCTAGGGATGGAGATTCTACCACCTCCCTAGGGAACCCATTCCAGGGCTTCCCCACCCGCCTAGGGAAATCATTTTTCCAAATATCCAACCTAGACCTCCCCTGCTGCAACTTAGACCATTGCTCCTCATTCTGCCACCACTGGGAACAGCCTCTCTCCTTCCTCTTTGGACCTCTCCCCCCTTTAGGTAGTTAAAGGCTGCTATAAAAAAAAGTATGCCTTAGGTCTAATTCATGTTTGGCTTCCACTTCCTGTGATTGGCTCTTGTTCTGCCTCTCTCCGTTGGATTATAGAGGCCCTTAGTACCAGGTGTTTTCCCCTTATGAAAACACTGGTATACACTGTAATCTAGTCACCTCTCCATCTTCTTTTTGATAAGCTAGCCAGATTGTCGTCTTCAAGTCTCACTAAATAACTCACCAACCATTCCACAGATACTGGCTCCAATAAAACATTTAATTTGCTACCTCTCTGGGTGAATTGAGGGCTCCATAAAAATATAACAAGATTCTATGGGAATTACTCTTAAAGCTGAGAGCCTATAATAGAGCCTCGTATCCCTGTTGCAGAATTTTATAGGGTGGTTCAAAATCCTACAGAAAGACATTGCAGAAATATTGATTAGAACAAATGCATTTTAAGGTCCCGATTGTGCAAACACTGATTCATGCACTTAACTGTACCCATGGGAGTCGTCCCCTTGGCTTTATTGGAACTACTGGAGCTTGACAGTAAGGATGTTCATAAGCGTTTGCAGGACTGCGTGAATAGAGAACTTTTGTGAAGGTGAAGTTTGAATTCCTAAGCAGAAGCATTCGTGCCATAATCCTGTTTCTAGGACCTAGGGTATGTCTACACTACCACCCTAGTTCAAACTAGGGTGGTTATGTAGGCAACCGAAGTTGCAAACGAAGCCCGGGATTTGAATTTCCTGGGCTTCATTTGCATCTTGCCGGGTGCCGCCATTTTTAAATCCCCGCTGGTTTGGACTCCGTGCCCGCGGCTACACGTGGCACGGACTAGGTAGTACATGGAACGAGGTGTACCGGTAGTTCAGAATAGGAAGCCTAATCCGAACTACCTAGTCTGTGCCGCGTGTAGCCGCGGGCACGGAGTCCAAACCAGCGGGGATTTAAAAATGGCGGCGCCCGGCAAGATGCAAATGAAGCCCGGGAAATTCAAATCCTGGGCTTCATTTGCAACTTCGGTTGCCTACATTAACCACCCTAGTTCGAACGAGGGTGGTAGTGTAGACATATCCTTACTCTCATTCATTCAAGAGCAACCCCACTTACGTCCAGTCAAAACTAATCAGACCAGCTTGAATTCTGGGTATGGAATACTTGTAACAAACTCCATGCAAACAATCCACGGCCAAATCTTACCTCCAGAAATTATTTGGGGACTAACTTTGAGCATCTAATTTGCAACAATTGTAAACTGGTTACAGATTTTAAATTGGGCAAACACATTTATGACAAATATTTGCTCAACTCTAGCCAGAAGAGTGTGGCTTTCACGCAGATACATGGCAGCTGAGAGGTTGAAGTCTCAGCTCAGGTAGATAAACACATTATGAACATGTGTGTCTGAAGGTTGAAGTCTCAGCTTGCTTGGTATGCTGGATCTAGCACTGATCATGCTAACTGCCTGTGTTTTGTCCAAGGGGATGGGCAGGCTTGTGTAGCTTGTACCTTTCTTGTCTGGCACACTCTGGTCCAGCAACATCCATGGTCCGGCATGATTTCAGTTAGCCGGATGTCCAATTATCATGAGTGTGGCTAAGTTCCCACTGTCCCATAAAGTTTGTTTACAGCCACCAGTCCTGGCTCTCACTGTTCTGCGCTGTCATTTAGCTCTAAATACCCCTAAATGTCTTCTCAGAGCCCAATAAGCAGTGGAAGGGTTGGTAATGCTGCTAGATAATATTGACCTCTCACAGTCCACCAAATTCTCTGGTTTGGCACCGGTCAGGTCCCAAGGGTACCAGATTAGAGAGGTTCAACCTATGCGCCAGCTACTACCACAGGCCACCACCCCGTCACTGCTGTCCTATTGCTCATGTTAGAACATAAGAACAACCGTACGGGGTCAGACCAAAGGTCCATCCAGCCCAGTAGCCTGTCTGCTGACAGTGGCGAGTACCAAGTGCCCCGGAGGGGGTAGACCAAAGACAATGATCAAGCGATTTGTCTCGTGCCATCCATCTCCAGCATCTGACAAACAGAGGCCAGGGACACCATTCCTACCCCCTGGCTAACAGCCTTTTATGGACCTAACCTCCATGAAATTATCTAGTTTTTCTTTAAACTCTGTTAGGGTATGTCTACACTGCCACCCTAGTTCGAACTAGGGTGGCTAATGTAGGCATTCGAACTTGCAAATGAAGCCCTGGATTTAAATATCCCGGGCTTCATTTGCATCTTCCTGGGAGCCAGCATTTTTAAATGCCCTGTAGTTCGAACTAGCTGTCCGCAGCTATACATGGCATAGACTAGGTAGTTCGAATTAAGGCTCCTAATTCGAACTAACATTATTCCTCCTGCAAGGTATGGATTCCTGATCACATGAGGCAACAGCAGGTTACAAAAAGGAAGTGAGCCAAGCAAATCTTTCTAGCTGATCAGAAAGATGTAGGACGTTATCCAAAGCCCAGCTGAAGCAAAAGGGAATCTTTCAGTTGCCTTCATGCACTTGGTATCAGCCTCATAATGCTTAACACGACGGCAGAGTCCCAGCCTCTCGGAGAGAATGGTAGTAGAACGTTATGATTCACTAGTGTCACACCCATGTCTGAGACAAAATGCGCCACCTCTCACATTTGAGAAAATTTGCCGCTTTGTGAGAGAGCTCATATTGTCTGGGAGTGGTGCCGGCTGAAAGGTTTCTCCTGCAATATCAGAAAAATAAATGTAAGTTATTACAGGGATCTCGCCTCAAATCCTTTTCATTATGGTGTGAGCAAAATGTCCTTCTTTGCTGGAATGAAACCAACCCACATCTAGGGGCGAAGGCCTCATGACCACAACTACAAATAAGTGTCCCTGTTGGAATGTGACTCAAAAGAAGAAATGACATTAGTGCCATGGAACAGACTCATTAAAAAGAGTACCAATGCCGTCCAGTAAGAGTTACAAAAGTGGTATGTATATGGACTAAGTACAATATCACACCGCTGCCAGAGGATGTGGTGAAGGCCAGAACTTTAATAGGGTTCATAAAAGAACTAGATAAATGCATGGAGGTTCAGTCCATCAATGGCTATTAGCCAGGGTGGGCAGGAACGGTGTCCCTCGCCTCTGTTTGTCAGAAGCTGAGAATGGGTAACAGGGAAGGGATCACTTGATGCTTCCTTGTTCTGTTTATTCCCTCTGAGGCACCTGGCATTGGCCACTGTGGGCAGACAGGACACTGGACTAGATGGACCTTTGGTCTGACCCAGTCTGGCCGTTCTTATGTTCTTATTATGTTCTTATCCAATCACCAACTTTGTGTCCATTCTGTTCTTGCTCTGAAGTACTCTGAAAACTCCTTAGTTCCCTGTATTGTGGGTCTCTCAGTAGTCGTCCAACCTATCTTGGGTGTAGCTAGCCAGTATCTATAGTGGGTGAAGAGCTCCTGGCTCCTCCTGCCTCCAGACAACCTTCCTTGGGACCGATTCTTCTAGCATCTTTCTGCTGGAGCTGCAAATCAGGGCAACTGCACCTGTCTAACCCCTCGGGGTCCCACTTTCAGGCTTCCGGTTCCTTAGCTGTCCCCTCTCTTGGCTATTTCCAGGCTGTTCAGTTCTCTGCCAACACTGTGAATTGATGTGTAGCTTCTGACTCGCTCTGCAGGCCTGCGCTGCCGTACTCCTCAGAGGCTATGAACAATGCATAATTGCCTCTGGTCTATAGTACTGCCCATCTCTTTCTTCACATGCACGTCTATTCTTAACATAAATGCATCAGAGGAAAGCTTATTAACAGCAATAGAAGAAACTACATGCATAATAATAAGCTTAACAGAGTAAGCCCTCTTGTTCTGAGGCAGATTAGGGTCAGGTGACCCCACTTTTCTCTTTCCCGCCTTTTCCTTTTCCCGCCTTCTTCAGGCAGAGGATGGTGACAGGGAGGCTATGCCTCAGAGAGAAAATAAAATGGTGGACATAAAAACCAGCGCCTCTCCCCCAACTATCTTACCTTCAACAAGGGCTCTGATTGGTGTTTGCTGCCCTTTCTAGGTTTTACTTGGCTCAGAAGTTATAATAGAGATTGCCTATCTCCTAGAACTAGAAGGGACCTTGAGAGGTCATCAAGTCCAGTCCCCTGCCTTCTTAGCAGGACCATCCCTGATGAATTTCTGCCCCAAATTCCCTCCGCAAAGATTGAACTCACAACCCTGGGTTTAGCAGGCCAATGCTCAAACCACTGAGCTATCCCTCAGTTCATACCAGCTGTTGGTGGAGGATGAGCAACCCTCCATGAGTCTGAGAGCTGTCCCTTTATCCAGTTTGGACATCTTGTCATGTCCTCATGATGATCAGAAGAGAGAGAGTTTCTCTTCCGGGAGAAGTTACTAAAGGATGGTTCTGGAGCTAGGTAATTTGTGTCCTCTTCCCTACCAGGAAACCTACTCAACTAAAACATCTGTTTCATCTGGTAATTGTTTTAGAAGGGTCATTTGATGCTCATAATGTGTCCCAAGGTTCGTTTATCCTCTCTCCCCCATAAAGAAGTTATACCCAATAACATATCAATATTTGCACTTGTAATGCCACAAACACCTAAGACTCAAACTTAATTCCTTAAGGCTGAACATAATTTATTCACCTTTCTCTCGGAAATTGTCATCTCTCTCAGAACTGCATCCCCTCAGTGGGGCTGAGAAAGGGGCCCGGCACCACATCCTTCTCAGGGTTACAATTATTCATCTCAGTACTTGTATATTAGAGCCATGAATGCCAATGGCAGGAGGAAGTGGAAATCTCATTCCTGTCTGATGGTAGCCAGGGCTGGCCGTACCATGAGGCAAACTGAGGCAGCCGCCTCAGGTGCCAGACTGTGCAGAGGCACCACTAGGACCCAGAGTGTAGAAAATTGTGTCTGTGGCTGGTGCAGATATATTCTCTCTGCTCTAGATGCACAGAGATGGTGGTAGAGTAGAACAGGAAGGAGGCAGAATTGAGACCTTTCAAAGTTTTGGCTCAAGCGAGGAGTCATGGGGGCGTCATTTGAGCTCCCCACCTTAGGGGCCAAAATGTTGTGTGCCGGCCCTGCTAGTAGCGGAGGGTATGTCTACACTACCACCCTAGTTCGAACTAGGGTGGTTAATGTAGGCAACCGAAGTTGCAAATGAAGCCCGGGATTTGAATTTCCCAGGCTTCATTTGCATCTTGCCAGGCGCCGCCATTTTTAAATGTCCGCTAGTTTGGACTCCGTGCCCGCGGCTACATGCGACACAGACTAGGTAGTTCAGATTAGGCAATCCAGGTCTCATGTTCTAACCCATCTTCATCTCTTTTGTTGTCATCTCTTACCTGGGCACTTATTTCATAGAATCCTGGAATTGTAGGGCGGGCAGAGACATCAGGAGTCATTGAGTCCAAGCCCCTGCCCAAAGCAGGATCAACCCTAACTCAATCATCCCAGTCAAGGCTTGGTCAAGCCAGGACTTAAACACCTCTAGCGATGGAGATTCCACCCCCTCCCTAGGGAACCCATCCCAGAGCTTCCCCACCCTCCTAGGGAAATAGTTTTTTCTAATATCCAACCTAGACCTGCCCCACTGCAACCTGAGACTTCAATATCAGAGATATAGGTGAGAGGATTATTCTAGGAGGGGTGGGTGAGATTCTGTGGCCTGCACTGTGCAGGGGGTCGGACTGGATGATCATAATGGTCCCTTCTGACCTTAGAGTCTGTGAGTCTGTGAGACCATTGATCCTCGTTCTGCCATCTGTCACTACTGAGAACAGCCTTTCTCCAGCCTCTTTGGAATCTCCCTTCAGGAAGTTGAAGGCTGCTTTCAGATCTCCCCTCACTCTTCTCTTCCTCAGACTAAACAAACCCAACTCCCTCAGCCTCTCCTCATAGGTCATGTGCTCCAGCCCCCTCATCATTTTGGTTGCCCTCTGCTGGACTCTCTCCAATGCGTCCACATCCTTTCTGACACAGGGGGCCCAGAATTGGACATAATACTCCAGATGTGGCCTCACCAGCCTGCCACTCACTGTCAGAGCCGAGGGATGGATCAGAAACCAAGCTATTGCAAAATACATTCGTTTAACTTATTCTGAATTGCTCCGGCAGTTCAGTTGCAACTAGAAGGCAGGAAGATGTGTCCTGTCATGTCCTAGGCTGCTGATTCTACGACATGGGAAAGCCCTTGTGTATTCTAGACATCGGTATAAAAGTCTGGGATGCTTCACCGCTCTGGCATATGGTTGGAACATTCTGCCCATGTGGCTGACTAATTCTCTGCAACGCTGGAGCAGGCTGAGAGTAATTTAGTATAATCATTTGTATTTGAGAGTTGTCTCAATATTTCACTTCTCTATTGAATTAGCTATAATCCATCATCCTAATCACCTCTCCCCGGTCAGCTGAATTTATGTGCCTGCTGTTATCACACTTGAAAGATGGTAGGCACAACCTTTCTTTCTTATTTTGATTAGGAAACCACTTTTAGTTTTGGAAAGGTCACCGTGTCTGCCTTCCCAAAGAATGCCCCATGTATCAATTTGAGGCATTCGCTCATAGAGATGTGCAGTAGGTTTCTTACGTTTCAATGGTGCATTGATCTTGGAACACAGGCCTGAGTTTATATTACCAGGAGGGACTTACTCTGAGTAGAGGAATCAGTGTAAATGGAAGTAGTCCGTAGAGTGACACCAGTTTGCACCCTCCGAGGAATCAGCTCATTTTCTTGTACAGCCCTGTGCAAAAAAAGTTGGAGTGAAAGTTATCTTAACGCCTGTAAGCGCAATATTGCTGAGGTCTGCGACCTGATTTCCAAAAGGGCCCTGCACAAATTACTCTAGTGTAGCTAACGTTGAGTTTTAATTTGATATAGTTCAACCAGAGCAACCCCGCGTGTGGATGTTCTTAAATAGGGGTACAAGTGACTTGTATTGATTTTGTTGAAATCCGTATGAGCAAGCCTATTGCCGGTTGATTTAACTCATGTTGGAGTTTGCCTCTTTCGAGAAAAAATTAAAACCTCCTCTTCCTTACTCCAGGATGATTGGTTGTGGAGATAAGGTCTGAAGGACTGGGGTTGTCCAAAGAATTCAGCTCCCATTTAGGTACCACTATGGAATGTCCAAATTGTCATTACAGAGTGTCACTTTGCACCAGCTGTTATGATCTCGGAATTAAGTGCTGCCATAAAGACATTTTCACCCTGTTATTGTAGCTACAAAAGTAAAATCAATGTCGCTGTAGTAATAAAATCCAAATAAAGGCATGTTTGCTACCAATGAAAACTACACCGCGTGCATTTTTTTTATTGCTATTGTGTTTTAAATAATGCATGTCAACTCTGAAACCACCGAAGCTTACCACTATTTGCACTGAGGGTTTTTTTTTATATTGGATAAAATTATGGATTCTGTTTCATGAGCCATGCAATTAGCTTCTCGTCCTCTCTGCTGACTTATTAATGTGCAACTAATTTATTTTGCACCCAGCACATAAGCAAAAGTAAAATCAACAGTATGCATGTAGTAAAATTTTAATTAACTACTGCCATCAGAGAAAAGAATACACCACCTCATAAATACATAATGTTCCACTGTTATATGTATTTTTAAATAATGGATATAGATCTGAAAAGCGACAACACTGTTTTGGCTTTCCTTCCACCTGACACTGTCAAGGAGATTTCAGAGAGAGAATGAGTGAGGGAGAGCAAGCTATTGGGAATAAAAGATAAGTATGTTTAATTAAAAATTTTAAAATTTGACTTAGAAGCTTTTGGAGAAACTTAGAAAATAAGTGAAACTTTCCGTTTTGTTGAAAGGTGGTGAGAACTAATGAATTCCTACATTGGAAATAAAAGGCTTTGCTTGCTGAAAGTAACTGCATGGAAGGGAGGAATTTTTGCCTTATGGTTAAACCAATGGATTCTAATTTGAATGACCAGGGTTTCATTTCCCAGTCTGCCTTGGAGACCTTTGGCAGGACTTACCTTTGGAAAGCCACGTTTGAAAATGGGTCTAATACCACTTACCTGCCTCAGCAGGATGTCGTGAAGTGAAACTCTTTCAATTTGTCAAGCCAGTCATCAGCTAGAGCTGCGTGTTAAGGATTTATAACAGCCCCTGTTGCCAGATATGCTCTATGCAATATACATTATATGGACAAGGCCTAGGACTCTTAATTAAAAGTAATTTTTAAATAGCTTTTGAAAGGCATCCAGCCAAAGAGTTTTTAAAGTTTTAATTCACTTTTTTTAAAAGTACTGTATAAGGAAAACAAATATGCGCCATGGGTAAAACTTACCACTGGGGAGAGGGAGAGAGAAACAGGTCATGGGCTCTTTGTTTACACCTAATCATTGGCCCCAACTCCTCTGTATAGCTGCAGAGGGGAGATTTCTAGCTTGTAAGCTGGTTCAGTCGACGGAGGCTGCCCCTGCAACAAGCCAAAGGCCATGTCTATACGAGACCTGGAAGGTTGGCTTGAGGTACTCATCTGCGGCGCTGTAGAATATGTAGCTGGAGTTGGTTTACCTTAAGCCGAGCTTGGTAGCATCCACACAGTGGGAAGCCAATGGGAGGAAATGCTCCTGTCGGCTTGCCTTCCTCCTCGTAAATGCAAGGAGTACAGGCACGGGCTGGAGTTGCCCTCAGCATTCAATTTACAGGTCTGCACTAGACCCACTAAATCAAGTGCCAGAACATCCATCTCCGGCGCAGCTAATGAAGATGTGCCCAGGATGAAGGGGTTGGAGGGACTTATTTTGAGGGGAAAGGCTGAAAGAGGTGTTGTAATTATGCGCCACTTGGCTAGGATGAGATCATGAGACTGAAAGAACACTTGACTTAATAAGGAAGTAGGAGAACGTATTTGCTATGTTACATGGAGGTGGAATGGGCCACAGTCACACAAGGAAATAGGTACCCAGCACACACCTAAATCCCAGATGTACCACCTTGGAGAAAGCAGGCATTCCTCTGCTGACCTTGCCGGTGGGCCCTGCATGAAACAAGTGCTCAGAGCTCACCTACTATGAAGGAGCTTCCACAAAGCTGCTTGTGGTGGGCAGGAAGGACTACTTCTCCCTCAGGACGGTTAGCCCAGTGGTTATGCTATTCATCTAGGATGCGGTAGGCCCTTGGTTCAAATCCCCCCTATACCTGACAAGGAGATGAGAGTAGAGCGGGGAGTTATCATGCCTGTGCTGCCCATGGGGCTATGGGATATTCAAATATGGGGGGGCCCCCCTCGTCTCTCCATGGAAACTGTTCCAGTGTGAGCAAATAATGAAGGCCTTGCAGGGCCAGAATGTGTGTGAGGGAGAGAGTGTAGTCTGGGAGTAGCACATTCCTTTGTGAGTGGGAAGACCCACCTAACTCTGAGAGAGGGGTGGGGCTTAGCACAGATCCCTCAGTCTGGCACCTCCCACTGGTTTGTGTAGGCAAGGCATGGCCATGCCTGCTGGCTTCTGTGAATCTCACCTGGAGGCGCCTCCCTCTCTCCAGTCATTGTAAGGGACCCTGGGGATCAGACTCAGGTGTTTGCCATCTATGACAAGGTAACGGGCTGTGTGATTATGGGAAAGTCAGTGGATGGGATATTCCTTGACTTCAGCAAAGCTTTGATATGATCCTCACAGTATTCTTGCCATGAAGTTAAGGAAGTATGGATTGGATAAATGGACTGGAAGGTGGATAGAAAGCGGGCTAGTTCATCGGGCTCAATGGGTAGTGATCAACGGCTCGATGTCTGGCTGGCAGTCAAACGGGGTACCCCAAAAGTCAGTTCTAGGGCCGGCTTTGTTCAATACTTTTATTAATGACGTGGAGGAGGGGATGGGTTGCACCCTCAGCAAGTTTGTGGATGACACTAAGCTGGGGGGGAGAAGTAAATACGCTGGAGGGTGGGGATAGGTTCCAGAGTGACCTGGACAAATTGGAGGATTGGGCCAAAAGAAAGCTGATGAGGTTCAACAAGGACAAGTGCAGAGTCCTGCACTTTGGAAGGAAAAATCCCAAGCATAGTTACAGGCTGGGGACCCACTGGCTAAGTAGCCGTTCTGCAGAAAAGGCCCTGGGGATTGCAGTGGGTGAGACGCTGGATTTGAGTCAGCAGAGTACTCTTGTAGCAAAGAAGGCGAATGGCATATTAGGGTGCATTAGGAGAAGCATTTGCAGCAGATCTAGAGAAGTGATTATTCCCCTTTATTTGGCTCTGGTGAGGCCACATCTGGAGTATTGTGTCCAGTTCTGCACCCCCCCCCCATTAGAGAAAGGATGTGGACGCATTGGAGAGGGTTCAGTGTAGAACACTCAAAATGATGAGGGGGCTGGAGCACATGACCTATGAGGAGAGGCGGTGGGAATTGGGCTTGTTTAATCTTCAGAAGGGAAGAGGGGGAGGGGGGATTTGAGAGCAGCCTTCAACTCCGTGAAGGGGGCTTCCAAAGAGGCTGGAGAGAGGCTGTTCTCAGTGGTGGCCGATGGCAGAACAAGGAGCAATGGGCTCAAGTTACAGTGGGGGAGGTCTAGGTTGGATATGAGGAAAAACTATTTCCCTAGGAGGGTGGGGAAGCACTGGGATGGGTTCACTGGGGGGGGGGGGTGGAATCTCCATCCCTAGAGGTTTTTAAGTCTCAATTTGACAAAGCCCTGGCTGGATTGATTGAGCTGGGATTGGTCCTGCTTTGGGCAGGGGGCTGGACTCGATGACTCCTGTGGTCTCTTCTAGCCCTAGGATTCTATGACAGTGATTTTCTAGGCACCAGGATGTAAGCCCGATGATGCCTCAGCATCACCAAACCACTGTTTTTTTTGTGGATTTGGCCCAACCTGGAAAAACTGGTTGAAGTTTTGAGGTGGAAAATTCAGGCAGTAAGGACTCGTCTAGAAAACTGCTTAGCTGTCAGCAAACTGCCGTGCAAATCTCCCCTGGGCTAGTGTGCTGTGTGCTAAGTGTCTGTTTGAATCTTGCTCCACACACACCAAGGTCCACTGTGCACTTTGATCTTCCCCCTTCTGGTCACAGAGGGTTTTTTTAAAACAATTTGGAAGTGTAATTTAATTTCTGTAATATCTAGAGTCCCAAAGCAAGATCAGAACCTCTCTCCTATGCACAGTACTCACACACAGTGCCGCTACCCCAGAAGGCTAAGATATGATTGGTTTGAACATCTGTTTGGAACGTACTTTCCTTTTAATAGGAAATATTGCCAGATCAGCTCACCTTTTACCTTCTGTTAAGGCAAAAGAAAACTTTGTAACTGAACTAATTGTATTTTATACTGGACTAGTCAGAAAACAAGGAATGGGGCATTTGTCTGACTTTTGAAAAGTTTGGGTTGCCATACAAGGGTACCCATTCACAGCTCCTTTAGACACAATGGAGGTTGTATGTCTCCTTCTTTGGACAGAAAGGGGAGGGTGCGTTCTTTCCATCTGACTCTTTTCCTGTGGGCGTGTCACTGGAGGAAGCATTCTGCCATCATTCCCAGGTGGAGTTGCTATGCGGGTCACTTCTTTGGTCCCCACCTGTTCAGCTGGTCTGTTGTACTTTGAGATCCGCGGGGAGAGTCGATGCCATGCCCTCATGTGTTGGGACATAGATTCATGTGGCATGACAATGCTCAACATGACCTGACGTGTGTCACGTTGCATTTCAAATAGCACTTTCCATTTCAGGGGAGAACAAAAATGAAGGTGAGGTCATTTCCCTGTTTTAATAAAAGTGATGTGACAGACAGGAGTCTTGAACCTGCTCAAAGAACTAATAAGAGCCTGGGCTTGCTAGTAAGTGTGCTGAACAGGGAGGAAGCCACCAACAGAGACATCTCCAGCTTATTCATAGAATCCTAGGGCAGGAAGAGCCCTCAGAAGATCATTGAGTCCAGCCCCCTGCCCAAAAGACCAACCCCAACTCAATCAACCCAGCCAGGGCTTTGTCAAGTCAGGACTTAAACACCTCTATTCCACCGGTCATTCAAGTTTTCCTTATGCTTTTGGACACTTGAAAGCACTGATGTGAGTTTGACAGGACTCCCATCAAGTTCTGATCATCTTCCAGGTACTGAGAACACGAGAGACTTCTGACATGCATATACAACATGATCATGCTTTCTACATGCAGCTATAGAGTTCTCTCTATTGCTATACGATGGACCTATGTCACCAGCTGAAAAACTAGGCCGTTGAAAACCCCGACTCTTTGCCTGGTTGTGCTCTGTGCACCATGTTCATTTGCCTGTAATTTGCTTGGCTGAGCACTAATTTCACAGAATGATGCACTTCTGTACAAGTTATCCGACTGCCGGAGACAGCTCCCCCCCTTCTTTTCTCCTTCCTGCTCCTCAAAAAGAAAAAGGATGAAGTTTCATGAATGAACCCTGTGAAATCAGTTGTTTTTTCATCACCTCTAGGAATTTGGCTTCTTCTGTGACCCTGAATGGACTAGTGGTTTGCCTAATCCCAATCTGAAAAGTTGCAAATTAGGAGGTCTGTCTTGCTTGCAATTGGTGATGGTATTTTGGTAAGCAGTGGAACACACGTCATTGTGTCCACATTCCTCATTTGCATCGGCTTGCCGCTGCACCTGCTGTTATCCATCGGGGTATCTCGGTGCACGAGCATGCCGGTTTATATAGTCCGAGGACGAGGAGACATTTCAGAACGTTGAGAGATGCGGGGAGCGGTGTGGGTGCTTTATTCCATTTCTAATGCTGAGCACATTACCCAATAACGGAAGCTTCTGCATCCCAAACACTTGATTAAATAACAGCCAGCCTGCCACGATGGAACATGTGGGAGCATCGCAAGGATAAATCTAGACTGCCAAAGGAACAGGGTTGCAATACTTAGAGTCGGCTGTTAAACCAAGCATGAAAAGAAAACGAACTGGGGAACAAAGTGACGACTTGAATGGCCAAGTAAGAGACTCTTATGCCAAGAAATATGAAAAATAAAGATACACAAAGGAAAACTGACTTGGTTTAGTAGCAAACAGGCTTGGGAGAATTCAGTTTCTATTTTTATATAATTTCAGTGGGTATTATTGTTTCTTTTTAAGCATTTAATTTTTTTTATCAATGTAAATACGCAGAGCTGTGCAAAACCATGTGAGGTTCAGACAACTATTTAGATACAACAAATGTTGAAATTCAAAAGTTAAAGCTCTCTAATATTTAAAATACAAAAGGTCATGTGTATACTACCGCTGCCACGGTCGATCTTCTGGGGTTCGATTTGGTGGGTCTAGTGGAAGACCTGTTAAATCGAACTCTGAGGGTGCCCCTGTTAGTGCTGGTATGCCTGATCCTCACAAGCAGTAAGGGAAACCAATGGGAGCATTTGTGGATGGCACAAAAACAAGACTTAAGATACGTTGACTCTAGCTATGTAAGGAGTTGAGTATTTTAAGTCAACCTTCCCCTGCAGTGTAGACCAGGCCAAATTGTCAATATCCCATGTCAAAACATAAACAGTGAGTAGCCTCACCTCATACTCTCATCAATTCTCAATGAGCATTTTTCATATTTTGCCTGTCTGGAACTGTTGATCGTTATGGATGTAAATACACGTTCATCCTTTTGTGTTGTGTAGGGTGTGCTGAAGTTCACATGTATTTTCCGATAAAACTGTAGCCTTCCCTAGCTTATATATAAACGTATACGCACGTGTGTTCACGTGAGTTTCGAATTAGTATTAGTAGCAATGGCATCGGATCCATCTTCACAGAAAATCTAGGCCACAAAAGGAGTCCTTCCATGAAGATGTGTGATGAAAGGGCTCTACAGCAGCAGACATGTTTTTTCTCATACAGGACATTTAGGGACTCTCTATATCAGTGGTCCCCAACGTGGTGCCCGCTGGGCCATTTCTGTGTGCCCGCCGAGTGATCGGGGCCAGCCCTGCCCCCTGGCCCTGGGTGCTCAGCATATGGGTAGCCCCGCCCCCGGGTGCATGGCGCAAGGGCTGTGCCGGCCCCGGCCGTGCAGTATATGGGCAGTGCCGGCCCCTCGGCGCATGGCACATGAGCGGCCCCGCCCCCGGGTGCGCAGTACTTGGGCTGTGCCGGCCCCAGGCATGTGGCATATGAGTGTCCCCCCCCCCCGGCATGTGGCACAGGAGTGGTGCCGGCCTCAGGAGTGCAGCGCATGGGTGGCACCAGCACCGGGCACGCGGTGTATGGGCAGCCCTGCCCCCGGGTGCCCGGTGCGTGAGTGGCCCTGCCCCCGGGCGCCCAGCAGCCCCAAAAGGTTGGGGACCACTGCTCTATATATTATGGAAATGACAGACCAAAATATTACCTGCTACAATCCAGATCCTCAGCTGGTGAAAACTTGTGCAGCTTCACAGAAGACACAAGCCATGCTGTTTCTCACCATCTGAAGAGCTGATCCCATGAGGCTAGAAACACACACGGCTCCTCCGTGCACAGGGTTTCTCCGTGTGGAGAGGATCCAGTGTGGCTCGGAGGCAGTAGGGAGCTGGAGAGAGAGTGGGGTTCGGGGAGGCGGTATGGCGTGCCCATACCATGAAGTCTTTCTGCACAGCAATGAACAGATGAATGATGAGCAATGAGCAACGAAGGGGCAGGTGAAGGTGGCGATGGAGGGCGGGGACCACAGGTTTTCCATAGAAAACCCATTTAGCTTTCCCCTGAGAGAGAAAGAAGGTGCAGTACTTTTTTTTATTGGATCAGCTCCCTTCGTGAGAGAGACTAGTTTTCTCGCTTACACAGAGCTCTTTGGGGTCTGGTAACCTTGCTCCGAATGTCGGAGCTGAATATGAGACAGATTTGATTGTTTAACACCAACACTGAATATATATTTCAAGGGACCATTCAAGATGAAGCGGCCGTTAACATCCCTTTCGCCACAGGGAGGAAAGTGTGGGGGGGGGCAGGGGGGGTGCTGGGAAGAGATTGTTAGTGGGCTATAGATGGTTGTATTAAGCCATAAATCTGGCGTCTCTCCTCAGGGCTCGCTTTTGAGTGTCTAGCACAGTTATGAAAGTAACCTCCCAGGCGCCCCTTTTGAAACTGTCGTGCAGGTTACCTGGGAGGAGGAGGCCGGTGAGAGCAGCCATAGAGCGATTGCTTTGTGCAAACTGTTTGCCCTCTGGGGACATGGTGGCTCTGTCTTTTGTCACTTCCCTGTGTGAGTACTTTCTGGAGTGTATGGACTGTCTGGTTTCACTCATATAGTTGCTATGGGGCAGGGTGACCAGAGGTCTCACTTTTAAAGGGAAAGCCCCATATTTAAGGCATCCTGCAGGTGTCCTGGCTTTTTCTTAAAAATGTGCAAATTGTCCTGTATTTTGTGTCTCCCCCTGCTTCCCATCAGTACTGGTGGGTCCTGCTACTGGCCGGATCCCTGCTCACTGGACACCTGCCTGCCACCCACGAGATGGGGGTGTCCAGTGACCAAAGAGTATAGAATCCTAGGCCTGGAAGTCATCGAGTCCAGCCCCCTGCCCAAAGCAAGACCAACCCCGACTCAATCATCCCAGCAAGGGCTTGGTCAAGCTGGGACTTAAACACCTCTAGGGATGGAGATTCCACCCCCTCCCTAGGGAACCCATCCCAGTGCTTCCCCATCCTCCTAGGGAAATAGTTTATCCTAATATTAACCTAGACCTCCCCCACCACAACCTGAGACCATTGCTTCTCCTTCTGACCCTGGAGTCTTGCGTGATGTGGGAGTCCAACTCCAATCACAACACACAAATGGACCGGTTCCGGACTGTGTAGATGGGTACCTGCGGGCTCCACCTGGCCAACTACAGTGAGTTGTATCAGTGATCTGTGGAGTTCTACTCAGATTTCTGGCCAAAGTTTTGGAAGTTCAGTGGAATTGTGTACTCTCGTCTGTAAGATGAGGTAGTTGACCCATCTAAGAGAATTGCCGATGTCCCAGGGATTTTCTTTCTGTGTTGAAGCAGGTTCTTTCAAGGTATTTGGGTGGCCCATTCCATGATGTGGTCTCCTTCTCTGGTGAAGAGTCTATGTGTGAAGATGGCATTTCAATGAGTTAAGGGATATATCCTGGAGTTTCCCCTTGGAGCATGCTCTGTGGTGTCTGCATGCGTGGTGTATCTGAGGTGGGTACTGGATTGGTAAAAGTAGGTATGGGGATCCCTGGGATTTTTGTATCGAATTCTCTGCGGGGTTCCGTTGATGAAGGCGTCCCTAGATTGGATTGATGCTGGCGCAGGAGCATTCCAGAGAGAGTTTCATGGACTGATTGTGGTTGTGGAAGTTGTGGAGGAAACCTATGAGGTTGGTCTAGTAAAATAACGTGGTTCAATAAAAGATATTACCTCACCTGCCATGTCTCTTGACTATCCTAGAAGCCATATGGCTACAACCACACTGAATACAGTATTCTCCTCAGGCAGGAATCTGTGACCTGTACCTCAGAAAGGGCTAACATGGGGTGGGGAGAAAATTCCTTCCTTCTCTTTACCATGGATCTACTGTGGGTCAAATTCTTTCCTGGTGCACATGGACATAATTTCACTGACTGCAATACACTGACTAAGGGTATGTCTACACTACCCTCCTAATTTGAAGTAGGAGGGTAATGTAGGCATACCGCACTTGCAAATGAAGCCCGGGAAATTCAAATCCCGGGCTTCATTTGCAAGTGCGGTATGCCTACATTACCCTCCTAGTTCGAATTAGGAGGGTAGTGTGGACATACCCATAGATATTAGCCCCCAGTGCACAACCTGCTGGGTTCCTAGTATGGGCTGTTAAAAAGATTTCCCCGTTAATATCTTGGGGGGGAATAGGAAGGTCTGGGAGATGATGTTATGGCTAGTGTTAGTACTCTCATTCTTTTGGTACCAATTGTTTAATTATAAAGTTGGTTATTTATGCAGCTGTTTGAGATCTTGGCTAAATGCCTCTTGAATAAATATAAACGCCGGGATAACTCAGAGGATATTCAGCTAGTTTAGCCATCTCATCTAATTAAGTAGGGAGTTGGACATTTTGACGGGTCTCAAGGCAACCAGTAACAATGCACCTCATCCAGGGATATTTGGCTTATTGTTTGACTGCAGACAACACATGAGTTGAATTGCCTTTTCTTTTCTTTTTTCTTTAAATGCTTTACATGTTTTCTAAGGTTAGCATGAGTCACTTGGGAATTCATTACTGGATCCCATGCAGAGAATAGCTGGGTAGTATAAACCACTTACTTAAAATCACACTGAGATGAATGGAGAAAGATTTTTTTTAGTCCATCCATCCATCATTATGATTAGTAGGAACCTGTAGGGAAATGTGAAACCAGACATGAGGCCCATGAAGAGAAGATCTTCATTAAATATTGTGATTTATGGGACCTTGTGAAGCTCATCCATAGTCATTTGTGTACCGTCATAATGAGCATAATCTTTGGAGGGATATTTTGCACCTGTTTTTAAGCAACGAGGTGCCTGGTTTTATTTTTTAAAAAGAGGTAGAAGGAAATAAAGCCCCACTGAGCCAGAAATGCATAAATCTCCATATGGGAACGCAAAGCAGGGGGTTGGAATATAATTGTTTCTTTTTCCTTGGTTTCTTTAACGAGGCTTATTTTTCCTGGGGCTTGAGGAACAGTTTGCGGTGGGTGGAGTCTAGTGGCATGAAAATGCTTCTAGGCAACCACTAGACTCAGGAAATATAAGAATTATCAATAATAATGCAAAGAGGCCAGTGTGTTCAATGTATATTTCTGTTCTGTATTTGGGGGAAAACCAGATGCAATCTAATCTTGTGATGACGACACACTCTTGGGCTACGTCTACACTGGCATGATTTTCCGGAAATGCTTTTAACGGAAAAGGTTTTCCGTTAAAAGTATTTCCGGAAAAGCACGTCTAGATTGGCAGGACGCTTTTCCGCAAAAGCACTTTTTCCGGAAAAGCGTCCGTGGCCAATCTAGACGCGCTTTTCCGCAAAAAAGCCCCGATCGTCATTTTCGCGATCGGGGCTTTTTTTGCGGCAAACACTACTGTGCTGTCTACACTGGCCCTTTTCCGGAACAGTTTTCCAGAAAAAGACTTTTGCCCGAACGGGAGCAGCATAGTTTTTCTGGAAAAGCACTAATGATTTTACATGAGATCGTCAGTGCTTTTCCGGAAATTCAATTGGCCAGTGTAGACAGCTGGCAAGTTTTTCCGGAAAAGCGGCTGATTTTCCGGAATAACTTGCCAGTGTAGACACAGCCTTGATGTTCTAGCAGCATCTTCAGAGCATGTTACTCAGCAGCTACTAAAGTTACACCATTTTAAAATCAGAAGACCCAGAAAACTTGCGCTGAAGGGTTTTTAAAAACGCTGGCTGAGAAGCTCTCTGGACCATGCATGTTGATTTTTAATATGCCTAGGAGCGCTGGCAACGTTCCAGCAGACTGGAAGAAAGCTGATGTTGTGCCAATATTTTAAAAGGGTAAATGGGATGGCCTGCGTAATTATAGGCCTGTCAGTCTGACATCAACTCCAGGCATGATAATGGAAGCAGCTGATAAGAGAGTCAATTAATAAAGAATTAAGGGTGTGTAATACAGTTAATGCAAACATGCATTTATGGAGAGTAGGTCCTGATATCTTTTTTGTAAGAGATTACAAAGTTGATTGATAAAGGTAATAATGTTGATAGAGTCTACTTAGACATCTGTCAGGGATTTGACCTGATAGCATACAATATTTAATTAAGAGACTAGATTGGTATAAAATGTATGTGACAATTGTTCCATGGATGAAAAATTGGCCAACTGATAGGTCTTAAAGTGTAATTGGAGAATCAGGATCAAGCAGCTACATTTCTAGGGGCGACCTGCTGGGATCGTTCTTGGCCCTCCTCTATCGACAGTTTTCATCAGCGACTTAAAAGGAAGTGTAAAATCATCACTGATAAAGTTTGTGTAACCGCCACCAGGTGGATTTGAACCGGGATCTTTGGAACTGAGTGTAGGAGCCTCTATCCTCTGAGCTAAAAGCTAGCTGGCTCCCAGCCCTTGCTGTGGAGGTCTCTTGAACTTAACTGTTGCTGTGGTGTAGGTACCACTTGCATTGCTCAGTAACCACACTAGGGCTGTGTCTATACTGGCATGATCATGTGCAAAAGTGGCCACTCTTGTGCAAAAACCTGCGGCCTGTCTACAGTGGCCACGTGTTCTTGCACAAGTAAACTAACATTCTACTGTATGAAATCAGGGCTTCTTGCGCCAGAACTCTGATGCTCCCACTCAGGAATAAGCCCTTTTGCGCAACTGTTCTTGCGCAAGAGGCCAGTGTAGACAGGCAACATGAATTTCTTGCACAAGAAAGCCCTATGGTTAAAATGGCCATCAGAATTTTCTTGCGCATGAGAGCATCTACATTGGCATGGATGCTCTTGCGCAAAAGCACATCTCTTGCACAAAAGCACATGCCAGTGTAGACGCTCTCTTCCGGAAGAGTTTTTGAAGAAGAACTATTCCGCTAAAGAGTTCTTGCTCAAGAACCTGCCAGTGAAGACATAGCCCTAGGTGTGCGGGTTACATTTGCAGCTCACCCAAAATTGGGGGGTTGGTAAGTAATGGAGCAGAGAGGTCACTGCTCCAGAGCCATCTAGATGGTTTGAGAATTGGTCCGGAAGCAAACAGTATGCGTTTTGATATGGTGAACTGTAAATATACACAGGTCGAATCAAAGAATGTCAGCCACCCATGGAGCAAAGTGGGACTTCATCCAGGGAAGTGGGAGAGGAAAGGGTACTGGTGGATAATGAGCAGAACATGAGCACCCAGGGTGGTGCTGTGGCTAAAACAACTAGGCTATGTCTACACTGGCAGCTTCTTGAGCAAGAACATCTCACGCAAGGGTTCTTGTGCAAGAAGTCTTGTGCAAGAAAACATCCACACTGTTATGTTGAATATGAGTCAACAGTGTGATGCTGTTGCAAAAAAAGCAAATATGATTCTAGGTTGTATCAACAGGTGTGTTGTAAGCAAAACTCGTGAAGTCATTCTGCCGCTCTACTCTGCACTAGTTAGGCCTCAGCTGGAGTACTGTGTCCAGTTCTGGGCGCCACATTTCAAGAAAGATGTGGAGAAATTGGAAAGGGTACAGAGAAGAGCGACAAGAATGATTAAAGGTTTAGAGAACATGACCTATGAAGCCAGGCTTCATGAACTGGGCTTGTTTAGTTTGGAAAAAAGAAGATTAAGGGGGGACATGATAGTGGTTTTCAAATATCTAAAAGGGTGTCACAAGGAGGAAGGAGAAAATTTGTTCCTCTTGGTTTCTGAGGACAGGACAAGGAGTAATGGGCTTAAAGTGCAGCAGGGGAGGTTTAGATTGGACATTAGGAAAAAATTCCTAACTGTCAGGGTGGTCAAATATTGGAATAAATTGCCAAGGGAGGTGGTGGAATCTCCCTCTCTGGAGATATTTAAGAACAGGTTAGATAGACATCTGTCAGGGATGGTGTAGATGGAGCTTGGTCGTGCCTTGAGGGCGGGGGGCTGGACTCGATGACCTCTCGAGGTCCCTTCCAGTCCTATTATTCTATGATTCTATGATTCTATGTGCGAGCTGTGCTTTTGCGCAAGAGCGCCCATGGCAGTGTGGATGATCTTTTGCGCAAGAAATCTCTGATGGCCATTTTAGCCATAGGGCTTTCTTGCGCAAGAAATCCCTGCCGAGTGTCCACACTGCCCTCTTGCGCAAGAGGGCTTACACCTGTTAAAAAAGAGCATAGCTCTTGCACAAGAAGCCCACTCTTACCACGCTGTACTGTAAATCTTCTTGCGCAAGAGCAGGCGGGCAGTGTGGACGCTCTGTGGATTCTTGCGCAAGAACGGCCATACTTACTCAAGAGTGTAGACATAGCCCTACTGGTATTGTGGGGTGTGTAAACAGGTTATTTGCCTTCCGTATTTGGCACTGATGCAACCACAGCTGGAACAGAGGCTCCATCTGGGAGGGCACAATTCCAGAAGGTTGTCGAGAGGGTTCAGAGAAGAGCCACATAACACAGAATTAGAAACCAGGCCTTATAGTGGCTGGCTTGAGGAGCTCAATCTAGTTAGCTAGCCAAAGAGAAGGTTATGGGTGGGTTCAGTCTTAGGGCTTGTCTACACTACGAAGAAGACCAACCTTCCGGAGGGCAATCTTCTAGCGTTGGAATTCGTGGTTCTAGAGAAGAGCCGCTAATTCGAATTGAGAGGCACCGGTAGTCCTGCTCCTCACAAAGAGTAAGGGAAGTCAATGGGAGTGTTTGCTCCCCTCGACCTGCCGCTGGGTGGATGGCCCAAAAACATGATTTAAGATAGTTAGACTAATTACAAAGCTGGACTTGCGTATCTTAAGCCAACTTTCCCATTGAGTGTAGACTAGGATTTAGGGAACAACTCTTTAATAATGGGCTTGTTCAGCTGAGTGATGGGGGATTTGAGAGCAGCCTTTAACGACCTGAAGGGGGTTCCAAAGAGGATGGAGAGAGGCTGTTCTCAGTGGTTGCAGGTGGCAGAACAAGGAGCAATGGTCTCAAGTTGAAGTGGGGGAAGTCTAGGTTGGATCTTAGGAACAACTAATTCCCTAGGGGTATGTCTATACTACAGCACTAATTCGAACTAACTTAATTCAAATTAGTGCATCTAGACCTAAAAACTAGTTGGAATTAGCATTTTGCTAATTCGAACTAGCATGTCCACATTGAGTGGACCTGAACCAAAGTTAAGGCTGGCCGGAAGCAGTGCCGGCAGGGCATCAGGTTAGGATTTAGACTGTGGAGCTGCTGTCTCAGGCTAGCCGAGGGCTGTGCTTAAAGGGACCCGACCCCCACCCCGGACAGACAGTTCTCAGGGTGCCCCGCTTGCTTGTCTACCTCAAAAAGCAAAAAGCAGTCCTGGCTAAGTCCTGGGCACATCACAGCACTCGGCCCGGCTGCACTTGCCGCAAGCTGCCATCCGCGGGGGGGGGGGGGGTTCAATCGGGGGGCTGCAGGAGAGTTTCCACCCCGAGGAGCCCACAGAGCCACCCCAGTCCTCCTCATCAGGGGCTCATACCCCATTCCTCCCTCACCTCCTTCCACTTACCCTTCCCTAGCCACCTTCCTGATGTACAAAATAAAGGACACGTGTGTTCAAAAATAGAAACTCTCTTTATTTAACAAAACTGGGAGTGAGGGGGGGGATTAACCTCTGGGGAGACTGGGAAAAGGTGGTGGGAGAGGGGAAGAGAGAGGGTGGGAGAGGGGAGGGGGAAACCTGGGAGGAGGGAGCTGGAAGGGGGAAGCCAGGGGAAGAAGGAGGAGGGGAAGTATCAAACTATGGTACGCCATATCTTCAGTACTGTGTACAGATGTGATCTCCTCATCCCAGAAAAGATATTTTTGGCCTTGGAAAGGGTTCAGAAAAGGGCAACTAAAATGATGAGGGGTTTGGAACAGGTCCCATATGAAGAGAGGCTAAAGAGACTGGGACTTTTCAGTTTAGAAAAGAGGAGACTGAGGGGGGATATGATAGAGGTCTATAAAAGCATGAATGGTGTGGAGAGGGTGCATAAAAAAAAGTTCTTCATTAGTTCCCATAATATAAGAACTAGAGGACACCAAATGAAATGAATGGGTAGCAGGCTTCAAACTAATAACAGAAAGTTCTTCTACACAAAGCAAATAGTCAACCTGTGGAACTCCTTGCTACAGGAGGCTGTGAAGGCTAGAACTATAACAGAGTTTAAAGAGAAGTTAGATAAAGTCATGGAGGTTGGGCCCATGGAGTGCTATTAGCCAGGGGGTAGAAATGGTGTCCCTGGCCTCTGTTTGTGGAAGGCTGGAGATGGATGGCACGAGACAAATGGCTTGGATATTGTCTTCGGTCCATCCCCTTCAGAGTACCTAGTGTGGGCCGCTGTCGGCAGACAGGCTACTGGGCTAAATGGACCTTTGGTCTGACCCAGTACGGCCGTTCTTATGTTCTTATGTTCTAAGCTCAGGGCTCAGGGTTGGGGGTCTCATTGGACCACCTTGATTTTCATGCAAACCTGCTTCTGGGTTCACATGTGGCCTTTGGTGGCCAGGCTGGCAGCTATCCTGCCCTCGACGGCCACTTTCCTGTGCCTAGTGCGGAGGTTGTGGACGTTGGAGGCTTCCCCCCAAACCTGGATGAGGTCCACGATCTCCGCACTAGACCAGACAGGCGCCCGCCTCTTGCGGCCCCGGGCAGGCTCCTGGGAGCCACCAGCCTGGTCCCGGGAAGAGGGGGAGGGCTGGGTGGCAACGGGTGTCTGGCTCGTGCCGTGCCAGGTGCAGGGTCTGCTGGCTGGGTGCTGGCAGGCTTGCACCTGGCACGGGCACCATAGCCAGACCATGCCCCTTTAAGGGCTCCGGGGCTGGGAGGGGGGCAGACAAGTTTCCCTGGTGGTGCCCAGAGTGGCCACCAGGGCAAGCTGGGAAGGGCTAGACTCCCACTAGTTCGAATTAAGTGGCTACACAGCCCTGAATTCGAACTAGCTAATTCGAACTAGGCCTTAGTCCTTGTGGAATGAGGTTTATCTAGTTCGAATTAAGTGCTCCGCTAGTTCGAATTAAGTTCGAACTAGCGGTTTGCCTGTGTAGTGCCTATGAAAGTTAATTTGAACTAACGGTTGTTAGTTCGAATTAACTTTGTAGTGTAGACATACCCTAGGAGGGTGGGGAAGCGCTGGGCTGGGATCCCTAGGGAGGGGGTGGAATCTCCATCCCTAGAGGTTTTTAAGTCCCAGCTTGAAAAAGCCCTGGCTGGGATGATTGAGTTGGGTTGGTTCTGCTTTGGGCAGGAGGCTGGAATCGATGTCTCCTGAGGTCTCTGCCAACCCAGTGATTCTAGGATTCTCTGATTTGCCAGGGGAAGATCTAACACACTCCAGTGGTTGGAAACTACAGGTAGGCAAATTCAAATTCATAGTAAGCAAGCTTGAATTTTTAACAGTGACAGTAATTAGCAATTGATGGTGGATTTTTCATCCGTGGCTATTTGAAAATCAAGATCGAGGTGGGTGGTATTTTTCTAATGAAAATAAGCTCAGACTGATTCTGGGGAAAATCTCTGGTATGCGCTATGCAAGAAGTCAGACCAGATGGTCACAGTTGACCCTTTGGGCCTTGGAATCGATGAATCTAAGGTTAAAGACACAGAACTGATTTCCAACTTGTATCCATTTTGCCTTGTGCTTGCTGGTGATATAGCCAAAGACTTTGATCTTGACAATCCTGAAGCACATGAGTAAAGTTTGTGCACATGAGTAGTCTCATTAAACTCATTAGGAGTCTTCAGAAGCTGAGATGCTTCACCGATTTTAAGCTGAGACAGGTTGCTATGATCACCTAATCTGACCTCTTACATCAATCAGGCCACAGAATTTCAGCCAGCAGTTCCTACAGTGGAGGGAATTATTTTTCCTTCAAAGGTATTATCGAGATCAGCAATCTGTGAATATTTTATAGAAAGACATCCAATCTCCATTTGCAGAGGCCAGGTGATAATAAATGTACCCGTCCCACAATAAGCTGTTCCAGTGGTAAATTGTTTGCAAGATTGAGGCCTAAGACTGTCAGAAAAAAATAAAAATAAGTCCACATGCTGTGAGGAACAATAATCTCCTATGAAATCAGATATAACAGTTACAGAAATGCAATGTGGGGGTAGTCCTGTATTGAGGATTGTAATTGTGTGTGCTTTAATAATTGCTGTAGTGTTTGATTTTTTAAAACCAATTGAAATGAAGAATTAACACAGTTTGCAAAGAATAAAGCCTTCTAAATTACATGTCATAATTGAGTTCCAGTACTAAATTCTGTTAGGATTGTATTTCATTTGGGGGATTTGTTATACAGAGAAGTTCCATATGACTAATAAGGTTACCAAATGCCCATTCCAGACTCTGATCGGGTGAAAATGCATTAAATACAATAATCTGAAGAAAGCAGCGCCATGCCTGAGGGCTCTTGTTTACAGTAGAAATGGGTGGGAACGTCCAGTGTATGGAAAATTCTACATGTGGATACATTTTCCATTGCAAAACAAAACATTTATTTTTAAACCTTCCAGGAAACAAAATTCGGAAACAAATAATCTTTCCGGTGATTGAAATGTTTTGTTTCCATTACATTGAAATTTTTCATTCCGATTTTCACTTTTTAAAATTTTTATATAATCAGGCAAAATGGATAGATGTTGGGAATATATATATATATATATGTATGTATGAATGTACTGCATCCCACAGAAAGCTGTTCCGGTGGTAAATTGTTTGCGAGATTGAGGCCTAAGACTTTCACATATATATATAGATATGAAATTAAAATTAAAAAAATCTCAAAACAAAAAAATTTGAAAGGTTGAAATAAAATGTTTCATTTCAAACATTCCAAAAAGGTTGAAAATGATTGTTTTGCTCTCATCAGGATGCTCCATTCATTGTAAGAAAATGGTACAGAAATACTACTCCATGAAACATTTGCTTTCAACAAATAAGCACTTTTGGACAGAAAAAATGTTTTGTCTGAAAAATATATCTAACCGGGTCTAGTTTACAGGGTTTTGAACAAACTTTGTTTTGATTCCTTTCTGTTCAGGAGAGTTTGAAGCTTATGAGTTTGAGCTTTCAGTGAACTAATGGTGAGCCTGAACGACATTGCTGGAACTGAACGCCCTCGATGGGCTGTTTTTATACTGGACCAAATCTGCCCTGGAAATCTGAATATTTGGACCTAAGAGGTTTGAAGGCTGGATTGGAGGTTTGTGTCCCACCCCCTAACTCACAATGACGTCGACAACTCTGCCCAAACCCCATTTGAAACCGCCAGTTTTGGTCCTAACATTGCAGAACTGAGCTGGTTCACTCCAAACCACAGACCTGGCTCAGTTTGATTTGGCTTCTGTGTTCAAGTCAGGTCTCTACTAAGAGGCCTGCTCAAAACTGAATTTCTCCTGCCTCGTGGTTCTGCTGCAAATGCTTTTTACACCACTGCACAAGGCTGAGACGGAACAGCACTGTGCTCCTTCAACTTCCATTGAAGGATGGGCACTGAAGACTCTTGGGACCTCTTGGAAGATACTCTGGCTATCACCGTGCAGGATGGAACCAGTAGTGAGTTCACATCTGCACCTCACCATTGAGGAATTACAATCTGGTTACAAAGAACCCCAAGAAAGATGGTTGGGGTGTGTAAGAGTTAACTAAGGGGTCTGCTATGCATAGGGAAGACTGGGAAGACAGCACTGTTTCTTCTGCTTGATAGACAACATTTGCTACCTTTTCACTTCCTGCTTGTGAGGGTAGAAAAGAGTGTGTATTTGTACAAGGAATGGTAACTTTCTAATGAATACTCTGCATGTCAAAGTACCGTTCTCTCCCCTCCCCCTTTCCTCTCCCAGATACATAAAGGCTACGTCTACACTGCAGCCTTTTTGCACAAGAACTGTTTAGGGGAAGAGTTCTTGTGCAAAAAATCTTCCACAAGAGCACGTCCACACTGCCATGTGCTTTTGCACAAGAGATGTGCTTTTGCACAAGAGCATCCGTGGCAGTATGGATGCTCTCTTGTGCAAGAAAGCGCTGATGGCCATTTTAACCATAGAGGTTTCTTGCGCAAGAAATTCATGTTGCCTGTCTACACTTCCCTCTTGTGGAAGAGTTCTTCCACAAGAGGGCTTATTCCTTGTGGGAAGAGGAATAAATCTTCCGGAAGAAGCCCTGTTTTCCGGTGCTATACTGTAAATTTACTTGTGCAAGAACGTGTGTGCAGTGTAGAAAGCCGGCAAGTTTTTGCGCAAGAAGCGTGCAATGTAGGCACAGCTAAGATGTATTCAGGGTCATAGCTCCCCCTCCCCAGTAAATTGCTAATTAAGGGACGTGATGTTGTGAGAACTGCATACCTCAGCTAAAAGTTCTGTAAACAATTAACAGGAGTGGGTATAATTATATGCATCATGTGGCGCGAGTATGCATTCTAGGGGTGTTCACATTACTAAATAAGGAGTTAGGGGAGCTGTAATAAACAAGTGTATTTACTCACTAACTTGGATAAAAGCATGTGGTTAATTTATTGCTTCCTCGGGGTTTTGGCGGTCTGAGGCGGAAGTAAAAAGCCTGTCAAACCATCGGCCTCTGGCTCAGCTGTCCTTATCTCAAAACGAGGGAGTCTGTTAGCAATGGTGGGACTTTGCAAATAAGCATTTTTAATTAGCTTGACGGGGATAATTGTAGTTTGTGGAAAGTAAAGATTCCAGGGTCATTTCTTTGCTGTTTGTCTGGGGAGGGGATGGAATAGAAACCTGCATTCACCAAGGAAGGAGGCAGCTATAATTTATGCTTGGAAGCAACGCCCTTTCTTGGCAGGGAACAAAAGGATGGTGTGTCCAATGACACTTTCAGAGAGCCCCACCCATCCTGCTGTGTGACTCAATAGGTAGATATTAAAGGAAATAGCTTTGTTAGTAACAGCCAGTGGATGGATTTGAACCTGGGACCTCTGGCACTTAGGTGAAGGAGTTTCTACAATTTGAGCTACAAAGCCAGCTGGTGCTCAGTGTGGGCTGTAGAGCTGCCTTGTTCTTATCTCACTGTACATGGTGTAACTGCCACACCACAAGGTTCTCGGGTAGTGCTGACTGGTAGCTATTGGCCAGCCCTGAAGCTCGCTCCCTCTGGAATAATGTCACAGCTGCAGAGCTTCTGCCCAGAGGGGACACCCCACAGAGTGAAAAAGGCACCGCAGGGTGCTAAAGAACAGGACAGCAGGAACGGGGTGTGTGTGAGGGGGGCTGACCCCTCCAAACCAGCTGCTCCACACCTCCATGCAGCAAGGCGGGCCTCCTGTGAGGGTGTATTAATGAGTTCATGTGAGGCTCCCAGGCCAATTAGCCACGTAGCTGCAGCTGGAGGGTGGGCCAGCCCCAATGAAAGATGAGTCCCAGCTGGGAGAGGAACTGGGCAGCTGTTATAAAGGCAGGAAGGCTAGCACAGCAAAAGGCTGCAGAGACATGCTCTCTCCTGCTAGCAGAGCAGGGGTGTTGCCACAAAGGAGGCTGTGAGGGAGCTAGTTATAGCTGGGGGATCTTCCTCCTCATAGGGTGTTCATGCAGGGCCCCCAGGTGACAGAGATGGAGAACTCCAGAACAGCCAGGGCTCCTGGAGGAGTTTGGTGGGGGTAGGACTTGCTGGGAGGCACAGAGAGTGAAAATCTGCAGGGACCTGGCTTGCAGGAGCGGTGATGTGGAGGTTGTGGTGGATTAGGGGCTATGGCAGGGTGGACTAGGCCTAGATCTTCCTGCTGATGGCTTCGGGGTCCTGTCATGCCAATCAAAGGAGAAGAGGAGAGGAAAGGTTTAAAACTAATAAAAGAAAGTTCTTCTTCACACAGCGTGTAGTCAACCTGTGGAACTCCTTGCCAGAGGAGGCTGTGAAGGCTAGGACTATAACAGAGTTTAAAGAGAAGCTGGATAATTTCATGGAGGTGAGGTCCTTAAAAGGCTATTAGCCAGGGGATAAAATGGTGTCCTTGGCCTCTGTTTGTCAGAGGCTGGAGAGGGATGGCAGGAGACAAATCGCTTGATCGTTGTCTTCGGTCAACCCTCTCTGGGGCACCTGGTGCTGGCCACTGTCGGCAGACAGGATCCTGGGCTAGATGGACCTTTGGTCTGACCCAGTACGGCCGTTCTTATGAAACCAATCTCTTTGGTCTGGCAAAATGAGGCGGGGATGTCCCTAGAATACTTTTCTGGGGAGACCTTGTACTTTTTGTGGGTGATGGGGCTGGAAGCAGCAAGCTGGGCTGTGGGTGTGGTATTTTAGCCTTTCCCATCCTCCCCATAGCCATGAAACGCTTCAGTCATCAGAAAAAGGGTTCAGTTGGGTTCAGACGCAATGAAGGCAAAGAGGAAAATCAAGAGCCAATTTAACTAGCCCAGCTCACCTTTATGCACTGACTCCGAGCTAGTCACTGGCACCCAGGCAAACTCCATAGACTCCTAGAGCTGGAAGAGACCTCAGGAGGTCGTCAGGTCCAGGTCTCTGCCCAAGGCAGGACCAATCTCCAGGGAAGTCAAAGTCCCGTGTGGGGAAGTCATGGCAGTAATATTGCTGGGTGGAGCTGGACTAAATCCACTGTGCCACTCGCAGCGGCTGGTCTGATGACTACACCCGTGTGCTTGTGTGTCAGAATGATCGTGGGCGGCTGTTGGTGAGAGAGGCGATAGGCCTACTACAGAAAGGCAGGTCCCTATCTAAAATCTAGAGACCGCATTGTCTTTTGGCCCGAGGTTTCAGTGAGGGGAAAACGTGCTGCTGGCTTGTTACTCAATCATAAAGCTGATCTAGAGCAGTGGTCACCAACCAGTCGATCAGGATCGACTGGTCGATCTTGGAGTCTTTGATGGGATCCTGACTGGTTTGGCTGGGAGACTATCAAGTGCAGGCACTTCAACTGCCCCCCCTCAGCATTGCCATGCTGCTTTGCCTTGAAGCTGCCCCCCTCCCCACCCCGAGGGAGCCACCTGCTTGCTGTGCACGGCATGGGAAGAAGAGGAAGGGGGGGCTGATTTCAGGGTGCCCCTCCCTCCACCCCGTACCCCATCCCCACAGAGCAGAGGGGGTAGGGATGGAGGGAGTTTTCTGGCTGTTTTTGGGAGTGGTGCAGGCCAGAGTAGGGGCAAGCCTGCCTTAGACCCTGCACTGCCACCTGTGGTAAGTGGTGCCCAGCTGGAGCCTGCATTCCGAATTCTGGCCCCACTCCTGAATCCCTCCTGCACCCCAGATTTCTGCCGCCACAGCCTGATAAAAGCGGGTGAGGATGGGGGAGGGAGGATGGAGTGAGCAGGGGCGGGGCCTCGAGAAGGGGCAGGAAGGGGCGGGGCAGGGCAGGGGTGTTGGGTTTGAGGTAGGTCCTGGGTTGCACTTAAATTCAAAAAGTGATCTCTTGAGCTTGATTCAGGGAAAAACAAACAGAGGAGTATCTGAAAAGAGGGGGGCGGCAAACCAGCTGAACCTGAAAGAGAGGAAGCAGAAGGATAAGTTGGCACTTCTGTAGGCTGGAGCAAACCTAGCCACACCAGGGAAATGAAAGGTCAGGGAATCTTGTCCCTCATGCTGTCAGGAGCAGGGGGTATTGAGGTGTGCTTTTCATCTTGACTGTGGAGTGGACCTGGAGGGGGAGAACTTGCATATAGTGGGCCGACTTCTGCCTGAGCTGTGCACCCCTCTAGCCCTGAAAAACCATCAGCAAGTGTGGATTTGGGAGGTGGAAATTGTCCCCTTTGAATTTGCCTTGTCAACACCTCTGCAGAGATGTTCTCTTCCAAGGAAAGAGGCATGGAAAGGCATGTAGGGAGGGGATATGTTCCACCTCTCACACCTTGATCTATCCCTGTGCACCCCTATCTCCTGCAGGATGTGACCTAGCGGGGGATCCTGTCCTTAGGACAGAGCCTGCCAAAATGTAGATATGCATCAAGTCTACTCAGCTCTCCAGGCAGCAATGTTGGGGCGGAGTGGATTAAATCAGCTTACTGCTCAGATTCGAATTTGCCCTTGTAGGACATGGCCAGTGTGGGACCTTATGCTCTGCTTCACAGAAGGGTTTGACATTCGTCTGAGTACCAAGCGTTGGCCGTTCAGTTACACTGAATTAAAAACGTGTAAAGCACAGAATCAAAGCACACTGGAACTGAAAGGGGCCGTGAGAGTCGTCCAGTCCAGTCCCCGCCCTCATGGCAGGACCAAGCACTGTCTAGATCCTGGGTTCCCAAACTGGGGGGTGTGAAGAAATTCCAGGGGGGGAGCGAGGCGACCCAGCCTCCCCCCATCAAGTTTTGCTGCCCTGTTCAGTTTCTTTTTTTTTCTTCCCCTCAAGTTTTGTTGCTATTTGGGGGAGGGGGGAAACGTGAGGGTTTTTCAAAAATCAAAAAGGGGGGGCATGATGCCAAAAAGTTTGGGAACCACTGGTCTAGATCATCCCTGACAGGTGTCTGTCTAACCTGCTCTTGAATATCTCCAGTGATGGAAATTCCACAACCTCCCTGGGCAATTTATTCCAGTGTTTGACCACCCTGACAGGTAGGAACTTTTTCCTGATGTCCAACCTAAACGTCCCTTGCTGCAGTTTAAGCCCAGGAAAACTCAGCTGGACAATTTCTCATAGCTAAGTCTGTCTAAGTGTGCAGTGTTTGCAGCTGGTGGGTAGTTCAGAGGAGAGTTGATCAATTGATCAGCTGTCAGTATGCTATGCCAATTGACTGACAAAATGGAGCCAGCCATCTGGCTGAACACTGCCGACATCAATCACCTGCAGATTTCTCCGGCTAGTTTTGATTGCTGTTGCACCAAGAAGAGCTCATCTCTGACAGCTCCTTCTTGTCCCTCTACCCCGGGGTATTCTCCAGCCGCCTCTGAGCCCCCGGCTGAACCGAGGCAATGCATCGCCAACTCGGGATCATCCAATCATTTCTCATGATGTGTCTTCTTGTGATATTGCATTAATTAGCTCCAGTCCGTGAGCGCAGCAGGGTGAAGTGAGAGACTTTTATCAGTAACTTAAAACTGAAGGAAGGGCAGGAATCTTTAATTACCAGATCAGACTTTCTTTTATAGACCTTTCCTCGTGAACTGGAAAACACTAGCGGTAAAATTACGACTGTGTATTTCCATGCAAATGCTTGAGTAATTTATCCACGGCGGGGCCCGCTGTCATTATTAGAAGTAACGCTGAAGTACTATGGCAAAAACCTATTATTATAAACCATGCCAAAACCCTCCTTAAAGCATACTTCCACCCCTTGTTTCGGGGAATCGAGTGTAACTTGTTGACACTCTTTGGCCCAGTATGTGCACGAGAGTAAAAAAATCTTAGTGAATCAAGACTGTGGAGAAGAATTCTTGATAGATTTAACTGTTCAGCCTTGAGGCTGCAACTGAAGTCAGCCCCCCACTTCCCACCCACACTTTGTGCTAAGTACTGTACGGACACATTGTTCACATCCAGGAGATGATCTTGAGCAGTGATTGAAATAAAATTGGTTTGCTCATTCTTTAGAGTGGTCTTCTGCTATAGTAGCTAGACAATTATCTGAGATGGGCCATCAAGGGAGCATCTATTATTCTCAGTCTACTAGTGTTCTTCCAGCCAACTCTCTGGCTATGTCTGCACTGGCGGGTTCTTGTGCAAGAACACATCCACACTGCCATGTGCTTTTGCGCAAGAGCATCCATGGCAGTGTGGATGCTCTCTTGAGCAAGAAAGCTCTGATGGCCATTTTAGACATAGGGCTTCCTTGCTCAAGAAGCCCCGCCACTCATCCACACTGCCCTCTTGTGCAAGAGCTCTTGCACAAGAGGGCTTACACTTGTTAGAAAAGAGTGTAGCCTCTGTGTGGTAGCGCTCCTGTCAGGAGTCTTAACAAAAGACCAGTAAGCAGAATAGGTAAGCATGGCTAGAGAGGAAATGTTTCCTTCCCCCCTGGTCACTGAAAAGGTACCGGAGAACAGATAAACATGGGTATGTTTGCTCCCAACAGGCCATGTTCAAGAAGCAATGGGCTTAAATTGAAGCACAGGTGGTTTAGGTTGGACATTAGGAAAAACTTCCTGCCTTTCAGGGTGGTTAAACACAGGAACAAATTGCCTAGGGACGTTGTGGAATCTCCATCGCTGGAGATATTTAAGAGCAGGTTAGACATCTATCAGGGATGGTCTAGATGGTACTTGGTCCTGCCGTGAGGGCAGGGGCCTGGACTTGATGCCTCTCGAGGGCCTTTCCAGTTCTAGTGTTCTATGATTCTAGGATTGATTCTGGGTTCGTAAATGCCAGTGGAATGCCACTGCTTTTTTAGTAAGACAGCATCTAAAGGTAGTGATCAGCATTACAGCACCAGGCTGAGTTGGTATTAATATCCACCGAGCTCAACACTCCAGAACTCACAAAATGAACATAGCCCCTCCCCCCAAAAATGTTTCAGAGGGGGAACCATGTTAGTCTGCAACTGAAAAAAACTGGTTTTTAAGTTTTTCCAGACTAAAAACAAGTGATAGAGTTGGATGTGAATGCTCCGTGGGCTATACCCGGGGAGGAATTATATATCCTGGCTGTCAGTATTTATGGATTTGTATCTTTAAATTACCGGGGTGTGCAGATGCACAACTGTATTCAGAAAATGAAGCTGATGTAGCTTATGAACAAAGCACCTAGAGCTGTTTATTATGCCATCTGTGCGTATGTAATGTACACAATTCCCAGCAGTGTCGTTGGTATTTAAAAGCAACCCCGAGCGAGAAACAAAGCCAGGCTGCGTGTGAAGGATATTACGAGTGAATGCAGTCTATATTTATTAAAATACTGTCAGGTACAAACTATTTGTGTGAAATGGGGGCAAATGGCCCCTACGTTTTCCATGGATGGTCAATAGCTTTCAGTATCAAAAAAAGTTGGCCTACTAGCCATCAGTGGAGACAGGGCTAAGGGAATTCAATGGATTTATTGCACGTTGCAAGCTTTGAAAGCACAGCCCCAAATAGGATCAAACCTCCAATTAAATAAGCCTTGCTCTATATACAAGTTTTACACACAACGCTCAGAAGGATCACCCTGTTTATCAATGAAAAAGAGATACGATAGGATCCAGAGTGACCTTGGCAAATTGGAGGATTGGGGCAAAGGAAATCTGATGAGGTTCGACAAGAATCCCAAGCATTGTTACAGGCTATGGACCGACAGGCTGAGCAGCAGTTTGGCGGAAGAGGACCTGGGGATTACAGTGGATGAGAAGCTGGGTATGAGTCAAGAGGGTGCCCTTGTAGCCAAGAAGGCTAATGACATATTAGGGTACGTTAGGAGGAGCATTGCCAGCAGATCTAGAGAAGTGATTATTCTCCTTTATTTGTCACTGGTGAGGCCACATCTGGAGTATGGCGTCCAGTTATCTCCCCTCCCCGTTATAGAAAAGATGTGGATGCATTGGAGAAAGTCCAGCAGAGGGAGGCAAAAATGATGCAGGAGCTGGAGCACATGACCTATGAGGAGAGGCTGAGGGATTTGGGTTTGTTTAGTCTATGGAAGAGAAGAGTGAGGGGGGATTTGAGAGCAGCCTTCAGCTTCCTGAAGGGAGGTTCCAAAGAGGCTGGAGAGAGGCTGTTCTCAGAGGTGGCAGATGGCAGAATGAGAAGCAATGGTCTCAAGTTAAAGTGGGGGAGATCTAGGTTGTATCTTAGGAAAAACTATTTCCCTAGGAGGATGGGGAAGCACTGGGATGGGTTCCCTAGGGAGGGGGTGGAATCTCCATCCGTAGAGATGTTTAAGTCCCAGCTTGACAAAGCCCTGGCTGGGATGATTGAGTTGGGGTTGGTCCTGCTTTGGGCAGGGGGTTGGACTCGATGACTCCTGAGGTCTCTGCCATCCCTATAATTGTAAGAACAGTCATAGCACAACGGTGTTTGCTATCCAGAGGGCAGCACACTGATGATCGTTCTTCCTATTGCAATGGTACCGGAGACCGAGTCCCCATTGCGTTGGGCAGAATCTCTGCACATCATGGCTGTCTCTAGACTGGCAAGTTTTTCCGCAAAAGCTAGCGCTTTTGCGGAAAAACTTGCCAGCTGTCTACACTGGCTGCTTGAATTTCCACAAACACTGACTTCCTACTGTCTGAAATCAGTGCTTCTTGCGGAAATACTATGCTGCTCCCGTTTGGGCAAAAGTCCTTTTGTGCAAAAGGGCCAGTGTAGACAGCTCAGATTTGTTTTGTGCAAAAATGCCCCAATCATGAAAATGGCGATCAGGGCTTTTTTTGCGGAAAAGCGCGTCTAGATTGGCACGGAAGCTTTTCTGCCAAAAAATGCTTTTGCGGAAAAGTGTCCGTGCCACTCTAGACGTTCTTTTCCATGAAATGCTTTTAACGGAAAACTTTTGATTGGATCCACCTCGTCATCTCCAGCCTGATCCTGGCCTGCATATTTACACCTGCCTCTGGAAATTTCCACTACATGCATCTGACGAAGTGGGTCTTTGCCCACGAAAACTTATGCTCCTACACTTCAGTTAGTCTATAAGGTGCCATAGGACTCCTTGCCGCTTTTGCAGATTCAGACTAACACGGCTACCCCTCTGATACTTTCTTCCATAGTGACAAGCAATGTCTTGGAATTATAAGTTGATAACTGCTATCAAATTATCCCCTGTTCCAAATAAAGTGGAATTGCCCCACCTTAAGAACATATGAACGGCCAGACTGGGTCAGATCAAAGGTTCATCCAGCCCAGGGTCCTATCTGTTGACAGTGGCCAATGCCAGGTGCCCCAGAGGGATCGAATGGAACAGGGAGTCATCAAGTGATCCCTCACCTTGCCACCGAACACTTCATCCCTTCAATGTAACCATAAGAGCTAATTTCAGCATCGTATTTTTCAAGCTCTGAGCAAAACACTTTAATGGCGAGTGGTGAAAGAACACTGGGGTTGATTAAAGTCCATATTTGCAATTCTTTCCGGAAGGATTAGCATTTTTTAAGATTGTGTGTTTTCCCTAACAAGTGCCCGCAGAGAGTTTCTTCCCAATTAACCAGGCACCGTTATACAACCTAGCCACCTCTGTGGAGCAATAGAGTTTGATTTCACTCAATAAAAAGTTGAGGGGTAATTTTGTCTAATATCTGCTGAGGTAACACCAGGCTGGAGCGGATTATAGAATGTAATAGAAAAATGCTTAAATACCCTCTTGTTTAGCCTAACAGCTTGGAATATTCTCTAATTCATGACACCACTGTCACCTGTAGCTCAGCGAAGGCGTGCTTAAGAAATCTGAAAAATATTTTATTTCAGAGATATAAATGGCATGTCCCTGATCAAGACCCCAGAAAGTCAATGGATGTTGTTTTCCCATTGCCTTACATGGACTTTGCCTCAGACCCTACGTTAGCAGAGATGAAACCTACAGAAAGGATGTGGATGCATTGGAGAGGGTCCAGTAGAGGGCAACCAAAATGCTGAGGGGGCTGGAGCACATGACCTATGAGGAGAGGCTGAGGGATTTGGGTTTGTTTAGTCTGCAGAAGAGAAGAGTGAGGGGGGATTTGAGAGCAGCCTTCAACTTCCTGAAGTGGGTTCCAAAGAGGCTGGAGAGAGGCTGTTCTCAGTGGGGTCAGATGGCAGAACAAGGAGCAATGGGCTCAAGTTGCAGTGGGGATATCTAGGTTGGATATTAGGAAAAACGATTTCCCTAGGAGGGTGGGGAAGCACTGGGATGGGTTCCAGGGAGGGGGTGGAATCTCCATCCCTAGAGGTATTTTAAGTCTCAGCCCTGGCTGGGATGATTGAGTTGGGATTGGTCCTGCCTTGGGCAGGGGGCTGGACTTGATGACCCCTGAGGTCTCTGCCCGCCCTAGGGTTCTATGAAACTGGGTTAATGCTGGGAGACTCTTAAGAGACTAAGCGTTTGGCTGTGGTGTAGGTACACTCCCTAAATTATAGATGTTTGTCTTACTCATTTGGCTGCTTCTCAGATTTTCAGCAGAGATAGGATCAGGTTAAAGTCAGAGACCAGGAAGTAAACTCCTGGGCTGTGTCTAGACTGGCCAGTTTTTCCGGAAAATCAGCCGCTTTTGTGGAAAAACTTGCCAGCTGTCTACACTGGCCACTTGAATTTCCACAAAAGCACTGACTTCCTACTGTAAGAAATCAGTGCTTCTTGCAGAAATACTATGCTGCTCCCGTTCAGGCAAAAGTCCCTTTTGTGCAAAAGGGCCAGTGTAGACAGCTCAGATTTGTTTTCTGCAATAAAGTCCCAATCGTGAAAATGGCGATTGGGGCTTTTTTGCGGAAAAGCGCGTCTACATTGGCATGGACACTTTTCTGCAAAAAGTGCTTTTGCGGAAAAGCTTCCGTGCCAATCTAGATGCTCTTTTCCGAAAATGCTTTTAACGGAAAACTTTTCCATTAAAAGCATTTCCGGAAAATCATGCCAGTCTAGATGTAGCCCTCCAGTGTATTGTACACAGGAACTCACTGCTTGATGCTCTTTTAGAGGGAAAGAAAATGCCTCCTCTTGTTTTGGAGGGAGAAAAGAGGGGAAAGCAGGTTTTGTGATGTTGCTGCTGCCTTTCCTTTGCAATCACTCTCACCTGAGGAGAAAGTACAAAGGCAGCAAAAGAGAGACGGCTGCTCCAGTGGCTGCGGTTCCCTCTTGCTCGCAGTTTTGCGTTACCACAGATCTGCTGGCCAGGAGTCCAATGTACGAGCAGAGTTAAACTATAAACAAAAGCGTGAGGAAGGCGGAGTGCGGGAGACTGTGGTTTCAGGGATAAGGGGGAACTCCCGCGCTGGTTCCACTGAAATGTGGCTGCGTGTGTGTTCTCTCTGCGAGAGAGACTCCAGCCAGATGGGCTGTACTGTAGGCTCCGTCTGAACTGCCCAATTACCGCAGCCTCGGTCTGTAGCAAAAAGCAGTTGGTCAGATTAATGGTCATAGAATCATAAAATCCCAGAGCTGACAGAGACCTCAGGAGTCATTAAGTCCAGCCCCCTGCCCAAAGCAGGACCCACCCAACTCAATCAGCCCAGCCAGGGCTTGGTCAAGGAGGGACTTTAAAACCTCTGGGGATGGAGATTCCACCCCCTCCCTAGGGAACCCAGCCCAGTGCTTCACCACCCGCCTAGGGAAATCATTTTTCCTAATCTTCAAATTAACACCCCCCCCACTGCAACTTGAGCCCATTGCTCCTTCTCCCATCTGTCACTACTGAGAACAGCCTCTCTCCTGCCTCTTTGGAACCTCCTTCAGGGAGTTGAAGGCTGCTCTCAAATCCCCCCTCACCCTTCTCTTCTGCAGACTCTTCTGTAGACTGGCTCAACAAAGCCCAACTAGAATGTCCTGGCTCAATGGTTATAGACACGCTAACACATGTGTGCCCATTAGCACACACGTGCTCTTCCAGCCCTAGTATTCTATGATTACAGAGGATCGATTCTGCTAGTGGTGGGACTATCCATTTACCCCACCGCGAGGCCAGCCAAAGACTTTCCACTTACCCCACCCCAAGGCCAGCCCCAATTCCCAGCTGGGCAGATGAGGCCACAGAAGGTGATTTTACCTGCTAATGGCCACAGTGGGAAGCTGAGGCAGAGAGAGGAAGCGAGTCAAGATTTCTTACGTCCTAATGCCATAAACATGAGACCACGCTGCCTCATACCATATTACTACTCTAGCATGAGAAGGCAAAGTGTCAGGACTTTGTTTTACATACAAGGATTTAATGTTGCTATTATTATGTGTTATGTTCACTATTTGATTTAATTTGACATAGCAGTATCCCTGTTACACTGAGTTGGAATTCATTGATACTGGTGGAGGAAATGCATCCTTAGACCTCTAAGAAATTAAAAATAGTCTTTGAAAAGTTCTTCGAAGTTTCATAGATGACCTAGTTTCTAATGCTTACGGCCCCACAATGCCAGGGCCCGTACCCAGTAGGCAAACAGACCGCATAGACGCCAGAGAGGGGTAGGAAGCAGCCCAGGGCGGAGGGTTAGATCCCGGGGCTCGGTGTGTATCGGCAGGAGTCCCCACCGAGCATTCTCTGCCTACAGGGCCATGGGCTGGGACCCAGTGGAGAGGGAGGGCTTGGGTCCCCCTACTTCCCTTTTCCCTACCCTGGCCAAACCACTCCCTAGCCAGGAGAGGCTTACCTGTGATGAGGTCTCAGGGCCGTAATTCCCCTGGTAGAGGGACAAACACTTGTGAACGTGGCCAGGAGGCTGTAATTACCCTAATAGAGGGGCCTGGATTACTGACTGGGCCTCAGGGCCATAACTCCCCTGGTAGAGGGGCAAATACTTTTGGACATGGCCAGAGGGCCGTAATCACCTCAAGAGGGAGGCTTGGCTTATGAACTAGGACTCACAGTCATAATTCCCTGATAGAGGGCCCGATACTTTTGAATGTAGCCCAAAGGCCGTAAATATCCTACTAGAAGGGCAGTTACGTGGGGCAGTTAGCTGCAGAGGCAGTCATAGCATCGAGGGGGTACGGGCCCCTCGACAGGAGCCTAGCCCAGAGCTGCTCAGCTGACCGTCATTCCTGTGGCCTCTTGCAGCAATTGGCCCTTTTAGAGGTTTCTTCGTCTTCTGTGATTGGTGTGGGGGTGAACCCTCCAACGCAGGCTTGTAAAATGTACGTACTGCAAATACTGTCTCAGCAGCACACCTTCATTTTTCTCCCATTTCATCTCCCGTTAACCTTGAGCAGCTCCCTTTTTATCACCATCACGCTTCCCCATCCCATCAGTGAAGCAAAAACATATGGCAGCCTCTAAGACCTGCTGTTAATCTTACGAGGGGAGAGAGAGTTCTCCTGCCATCAAACGGGTCTCCCACACGATGGGACCCGGACAGCACCTAAATATCCATTTGAACAGTTACACGGTTTTGTAATTAAAAAACTGTAAGTCATCTCGGTGTTGAGCTCCGTGAAATAATGCCTTTTGTAATTGAACATTTTCTGGGCTCGCTGGGTGAGAGCAAAGTTCCATTCTGAAGACTCAGTCATTTTCAAAAGTGTGTCAAGGACAACCGTTCTGCATTCACAATCAGGTTCGGCGACAGGTGCTAAGAGGGGACAGTCACTTTTTCCTTTTAGTTCCACATTTTGCAAGTGAACTTTGAATAACCCATGCTAAACTCACTGGGCACGTTGACACAGCAACCTTATTTTGAAAGAACTAGCGTTATTTTGAAATAACTTAATCTGTGTCTACACGGCCGGCAGGTATTTTGAAATAGTGTTAAAATGCTGTTAATCTGGAGAACTTTTTCCTCTCACTCCTGTAACCCTCATTGTACGAGGAGGAAAGGACGTCAGAGGAAGAGTGCAAAATAAGTGCTGTGTAGACACTCTCCATTTTGAAATAAGCTACGCAATTGACATCGCTCAATGTATGGAGCTTATTTTGAGCTAAGCCCTGCTGTGTAGATGCACCCACTGACTCCTCCATGCTCTGCATTTGGGGGGAAGGGTGGCTAAAACACTTTAAGGAAAGGCAAAACGTGGAGATGGATGGAACCCAACATGCTGCATCTCTATTACTTGGAATTGTCAGGAGAGGAGTCTGCGTGGGATGGGGTACCAAGACTTGAATCTATGGACCCAGTCTCATGTCTGACTTTGGGTTGTAGACCAGCGCCCAAACAGAAGGTACTTGATCTCCATTTCTATTGTACAGTGACCAACCTTTCTAACGTATTGCTTTCTGCAAGATGCTTTTCTGGACTCATGTGCACTGTTGTAGCTATGCTGGGCCCAGGATCTGAAGGAGACAAGGTGGGCGAGGTAAGATCTGTTACGGGACCAACTTCTGTTTGTGGAACGTATAAGCTTCCAGGCCATGTAGAGCTCGTCTTCAAGTCTGGGGTAGGAAACAGAGTATCTGAGCTACATCGTAACTGGGACAGATTATTGAACTGAAGGGAAAACACTGCTGGAGGTGGGAGAAGATGATCATAACATGACCTTCTGACATTGATCTGTGTCTGCTATTTGGATTAGAAATCTCACTTTATCTTTATGTTACTTCGTGCTGTCCCTTCCCTACCCAATTGAACTCGTCTGTAATTGTTTTCTGTCTTTGTCTGATATGGGTTGTATGCGTCTTGGGGCAAGGATCACGTTTGTTTCTCCTTTAAGCTCCACGTGCTTTAGAAATATTTATCACTGATTATATTACTGGCTGTTTGTAGCAAGATACATGGGCAAGGGCAAATTCCCAGATTTATCCCTAATATTAAAAAAACCCATAGGCTGTGTCTAGACTGCGTCCTTTTCCGTAAAAGGGATGCAAATTAGACACATCGCAATTGTAAATGAAGCGGGGATTTAAATCCCCCTGCTTCATTTGCATAAACATGGCTGCTGCTTTTTTCCAGCTTGGAGCTTTGCCGGAAAAAAGCGCCAGTCTAGACGCGGATCTTTCGGAAAATAAAGCCTTTTCCGAAAGATCCATTTTCCGAAAGATCCAAGTCTAGACTGGTGCTTTTTTCTGGCAAAGCTCCGAGCCGGAAAAAAGTGGCAGCCATGTTTATGCAAATGAAGCGGGGGGGATTTAAATCCCCGCTTCATTTGCAATTGTGATGTGTCTAATTTGCATCCCTTTTACTGAAAAGGGATGCAGTCTAGACACAGCCATATAGTATAAATTTAAATATAATATGGAGGACTCTATGGATGTGGACATAGCAGATATGCAGACATACTGCAGATTATAAAATAAATGGCTCTTGTATATAACTATAGGGCAGAACAAATTGTTTGGAATTCCACTGCTTTGTCACCGATTCAGCAAAAGGACATAAGCAATTAGCTTAATTTTGTGCACTGTTGTGCTGTTACTTTTGTCAGCATGTGAGTAGTCCTTCTGAATTTGCTCTTCCTGTGAACCTTGCTGAACTGAGGCCATAATTCTAATATTACATTTATTCCTGATTTGGAGTAGGAAATGTAGCTTCTGTGACGGACAGCCAACCCTCGCCATTTGTGGTGGATGCGTTCCTGGCACTACCACGAATGGTGAAATTTGCAAACACTGGGGATGGCGGCTCCTGGCTGTGTGGTGAGCCCCTCTCCTCGGCTCCTCAATTCACCGTGGGGGCTGAGAACTACGTCAAAATTACCGGGGGCTGCAGAGAGTTCACTAATAGCAATTCCACAAATCGCGGGAGTCTATTGTAACTGAACGATAGGATTTAAACACTGACTTTTACTAACAGAGGTTTGAATTCCAGCCATGAAGTGGTGAATAGGCAGCTACTGTTTTGTGATGTATACCAGAGACGTGGTGTTGGATTCAGATTTTGGTTTCAGCATCCTTGGTGCTCCTGGATTATGATTCTACTCTGAGATATAAAAACGTAACAGTTTACAAAGCAAAGCACGTGTCCAAAATCATCTAAATGTCCCCCAAATTTCTATGCAATATAATTGGTACAATAGGACTTTTTGACGTTACCACTTTCCATGTCAGAGTGAAATGGTGAAAACCAGGGGAATGTTGCAAGCATGTAGACTCGGCAGGTGGACTGTTTTGAATTCTTTTGCATTTTCTGCCCTGTGTGACAGGATTGTAGAGCTGCCTGCTAGTTCGAGCAGGATGACCTTTCAGAGCAAACAGCCAGGAGGAATGTTGACGCATGTCACTTAAGAACCCGTTCAGATGTTGAATGGTCACACTGTGGGGAAAGGGGAGTGCTAGGGGACCCAGGGCTCTAAGGTACCATCTGCACAAGAAATTGGTACAGCCCTAGTGAACATACGCATTCATAGCCAGTCCTTGCAAAAGAAAGCCCAATGTCCCTTGGAAACTCTTCACGCAGCCAAGGATTCATAAACAAATGTAATCGCTATTTTCTGGGACATAGCAAGTCTGTCTCTCTTGGTTGAACTTGAGTGAAACTGACATTGTCTTCAGAGCGAAAAGGCAGATTGTTCCCTCTCCTTTCCAATGAATAAATGATACTGAAAGCCAGCGGCGTTTGAGGACTCTAAGCCCGGTTGTGTACATGTCACCTTCTCCTCTCCAGCAGAAGTGAAAGAGATCTGACTGTCAGACATTTCTCTCATGAGGTCCAAGTGGGAAACTGGTTCATACTTGGCCTCTCCTTAGAACAATAAAGTTGGAGAATAATTAGATGCAGCTGACTTTTTCCAGATAGGACTAACATTTCAGATCCTACCCTTGTATTTTTGTCTAGCGTTCAATTATGCTCAATAGCATTGTGAAGACAGGAAGTGTCATATCCAAATTCTTTTCCCCTATCTGGCTCTGAAATAATGTTTCCAGAACTGGATCCCTTAACTAAAGTGGATGGGAAATTTTCCCATAAAAGACTCATCTTAGTTTGACTAATTTCTGTATAATTGTCTTGCAAGGCAAGACAGTAAGGCTACAGGGAACCCCAGGACTTCCTGAGCCTGTGACTGGGTCTGCTCCCACCATGACAAAGCTTCTAAGATCTCTGTGTGGTGCCAAGTACCTGGAAATCTTTACAGAGGCTTCCATGGGCCAGGACTCCGGGACAGTCCTATCATGTGGATTGCCCCAGGACTGGGGACCTGAGGGCCTGCAGACTCTATAGCAGGGGTGGGGAACCTAAGGCTGGGGTGCCGGATATGGCCCTGGGGTTGCCTGGATCTGGCCCCTGTGGCTTAAGGCCTTCCCTAGCATTGAGGGACCCACATTGGCACTCCCCCGCTCTCCCCCTTCCCTGCAGCCCCTGACCCCCGACTGTGAGTCAGTGGTCCCTGACCTGTATCCCCTCTAACGTTTTCTATCCTTGAGCAGGTTGAATTTCTTTTGGGCTGGCTGAAATTTCTTTTGTGCACCACCAATATTGAGGTTGTGTGTGTGTGTGGATGTGTACCACCAATACAAACAAAACACACACACATAATTTTAAGCAGTCCATATGTGTGGAAGAAAATCAATTAAAACAAGGGATATTCAACACGGAGCAATGCATGCGATATTTAATATGAAATTAAATAAAAAAGAAAACAAACACTGCCCTTGGAGTACATGTAACAACCTTTCTAACAGCTCATGCTAGGACTTGCTACGTCTGACTCATGAGAGCCAGAATGCTACCAAATAGCAAAGATCTGGATTTAATGCAATTTAATACACCGTGTATATTAATTAGTAGCACAGATTTCTTTTAAAAATCATTAAGTTCACATCCGCAACACTTCGACAACATTTTGTGAAAAGAACCTTTTTCTTTCTTATCTGAAGCCATTAACACCTAGGCAACCTTTGAAATGCCATCATGCACATGTCCTAGCACACACTTCCCTTGCAGCCTGCTCCCCTCCTCCACCCAGTCAGACAGAGAGGACTGTAGCGAATGAGATACCCCAAACAAACTGCCCCCTGCCTCCACCCCACTGCACAGACACCAGCATCCACCCACCCTCTCTTTCCCCCTCCTACCGTGTGTAGTCAGCCCCTTATCTCCCCCTTCCCAGGAGACTTGAGAGTGCTGAGTTTCTGCCTCTCTCTCTTCCTGCATGGAGAAGCTCTAAACCAGTGTTTTGTAAACTTTTTAAGACTGAGGAACACCAAACAATAAAAAAAAAAGGTCACCTGCCCCTTTAAGGGTGGCCATTTTGAATTCTGTTCTCCACGGCACACCTCCGACTACCTCCCAGCACACCAGTGTGCTGTGGAACACAGTTTAAGGAACACTGCTTTAAACTCCCCTCGCCTCTGACTCCTCATCAGCCAATTACTTACTTACTCACTCCCTCCTTCCCCATCCCCCCAGTCACTAATTGTCTCCTTAATCCCTTTTTACTGGAGCTCCTCCAATCAAGCAAGCAGTTAGCCCCATTTAGCTGTTTGCTCAGTGAGATGCCCCTCTCCCACAAATCAGCTGAGCTCCCTGCCTGCAGGGGACCTTTGATCTTCTAAGCAGAGTTCAGAAAAAGGCTGCACACGTGTGCAGGTGCGCAGCTAACAGGAAACCTTGTCCCTGACCCAGAAAGGTTTCCCCCACCCTACTCTCCAGGGTTGGTGCAACTGACAAGAACCATGTCCGTTTTAGTCAGCTGCTGCTGAGGCTCCAGGAAACACTTTTCATCTCTGAGTTTCTGAAACTTTTTTTTAAATGTCCAGTTGCCAAGAATTTGTTTAAATACTTGGGTTGCGTTCCAAATTGGACCAAATTCAAATTTCAACACACAGTTTGCCCAAGAATTTGAAATTCCAATTTTTAGTCAGCTCTATCATGGCCATTATAGGGAGTCTGAGACAAGAAGCATATTTGGCACATTTAAATAGTCTAAAGCAATGTACAAACTTTAATGATCTGTGTATTGTTTCTCTTTTCTCAATTATTGTTTGTACACACGGTGCTTTGCCACTCCAAAATGCTATAAAGCGCGAGTGCTAAATGTATAATTATTTTACAGGTTACATTAATTCTCCATCTGGAAAAAAAGACCGGCAATATTTCAATATTTTCAGCTAGCATCTCAGGCATGAATAAAATATTAATAGCAAAGAATTCTACTAACTAGGCAGAAAACAAAAGATAATTTTATTAAAAAGCTGAATAGATGCTTTGGACCATATTTTCTGCTCACTAATAGAGATTTGACACTTCAGTACTTTACTGGCTTGAATGGTGTTGCTTTTGCTTTATAGCAGTGTTAGTGATTTTGAAATAGTTCTTTTAAAAGCCAGCTATTGCCCCATGTACTTGGCTGTGTTCTGAGCAAGAGGTCCCTGTACACTAGAAAATAGCTTTTTCACCAACAGAAGCTGGTCCATCAAGTTGGGCTCGTCGATGGGCTCGCCGACTGAAGCTGGTCCATCAACTTGGGCTCGCCGACAGAAGTTGGTCCATCAAGTTGGGCTCAGCATAAGAAGGTAGTTCATCAAGTTGGGTTCACCGACAGAAGGTTCAGGGGCTAGCCGAGTTAATCTGTACAGGAAAAAAACAATAAATGGTCTGGTAGCACTTAATAGAATAACAAAACACGTAGATGGTTGGGCTCGCCGACAGAAGTTGGTCCATCAAGTTGGGCTCGCCGACAGAAGTTGATCTATCAAGTTGGGCTCACCGACAGAATTTGGTCTATCAAGTTGGGCTCACCATAAGAAGGTGGTCCATCAAGTTGGGTTCACCAACAGAAGGTTCAGGGGCTAGCCGAGTTAATCTGTACAGGAAAAAAACAACAAATGGTCTGGTAACACTTAATAGACTAACAAAACATGTAGATGGATTAATGAGCTTTTGTGGGCACAGCCCACTTCTTCAGATGCCCGGAGTTTTGAGTTTAGGATGTGCAGACCCAAAATAAATAGGAGAGATGGGGGAGGAGGGGAGGAATAAAAGCAGGGGGATGTGAAACAAGGAGCAGAGGGTATGGAAAATCAAAGGGAAAACCAGGAAGTTAGAGCTGGGAATCAGTAAGCACCTGAAGATTGGGTAGTTAAAATGAAGCAGATAAGAATCAAAGTCAATAGATAGTACCCTTCCTAACACAAAATGCAGGACAATGTAGCACTTTAAAGACTAACAAGATGGTTTATTAGATGATGAGCTTTCGTGGGCCAGACCCACTTCCTCAGATCAAATAGTGGAAGAAAATAGTCACAACCATATATACCAAAGGATACAATTAAAAAAAATGAACACATATGAAAAGGACAAATCACATTTCAGAACAGGAGGGGGATGCAGGGCGGGGGGAGGAAGGAAGGTATGTGTCTGTGAATTGACGATATTAGAGGTGGGGAGAGTGGGATGTTTGTGAGTTAATGGTATTAGAGGTGATAATTGGGAAAGCTATCTTGATAATGTGTAAGATAGTTCAAGTGTTTGTTCAATCCTCTTTGGAGAGTGTCGAATTTTAACATGAATGACAGTTCAGAGGATTCCCTTTCAAGTGCAGATGTAAAAGGTCTTTGTAGCAGAATGCAGGTGGTTAAGTCATTGAGAGAGTGTCCTTTCTGGTTAAAATGGCAAGAAACTGTTTTTTCTTTGTGATCTTGTCTGATATCTGTTTTGTGGGCATTAATCCTTTGGCGAAGTGTCTGAGATGTTTGTCCAATGTACATAGCAGACGGACACTTTCCGCACATGATAGCATAGATTATATTTCTGGATGCGCAGGAATATGCGCTCAAGAGTTATAAGATCAAGAACACTTGCTCTTTTCCGGAAAAGCGCATCTACATTGGCCACAGATGCTTTTCCAGACAAAAGGGCTTTTCCGGAAAAGCATCTGTGGCCAATGTAGACACTCTTTTCCGGAAATACTTATAACGAAAACTATTCTGTTTTAAGCATTTCCAGAAATTCATGCCAGTGTAGACATAGCCTTTGCGTATATCTGATTTGTGCCCACAGATTCTTTCCCGTATGGTTGGGCTCACCGACAGAAGTTGGTCCACCTTCACGCTTCTTGGCTTTCTAATATCTTGGCACCAACATGACTACATCTATACCACATAGAGGAATTTAAATCGTCCTTTTAGCTTGAGGCGTTGTGTGCATTCCCTTCTGAAGAGACTGGATCGCTGCAGTCCAGATTTATAAGCCTGATGGGCCCATGAAGTGCTCTGGAAACTTTCCTTGTTTGTCGACATAATAACTAAGTCTTTGATTTGTGGGCACTATGGGGAGATCCTCTGGGGAGAGAGGGTTTGAAGAACATGGAAGAGAATTTAAAAATGGCTGTTTCCAGAAGCCTACTGGAAGGTTTGTTTGCCTACTTGTCCTTTGGAAAGGATTTCTTACATTAAAGAAATCGGGTTAATGGGCAGTGGTATCCATACCTTAGGGCGTACATGCCTATGTGGCAGCTTCCATCACGACAACATTCCTACTCTGCTATAGGCCGGTTATTTTTCAGAGATTGCTCCGTTTCCATGCTGTTTATCTCTACTGTTTCAAAGACGTTAGCAGCAAAGAGCTACCGCATGCATTTCCTAGGTTTAGTACTACCTTGACCTCTGAGGATCGGACAAGAAGCAATGGGCTTAAATTGCAGCAAGGGAGGTTTAGATTGGACATTAGGAAAAACTTCCTACCTGTCAGGGTGGTGAAACACTGGAATAAATTGCGGAGGGAGGTTTTGGAATCCCCATCTCTGGAGATATTTAAGAGCAGGGTGGATAGACATCTACCAGGGATGATCTCGATGGGGCTTGATCCTGCCGTGAGGGCAGGGGACTGGACTTGATGACCTCTTGAGGTCCCTTCCAGCTCTTGGTTTCTAGGGTTCTATATATTCTGGAAATGGTTGTATATTTATAGGTATTGATTATAGCCCAATCTTGGTTTCCTCATTCTTGATGTCTTCTTCTGAATGTTTCATTCGTTACCATGGTAGAAAAGAACTGGTGGTTCTTATGCCTTCGAAAGGCAGGCATGTACATGCCACATGACTATACAGCAAATGCAGCTGAAGAACAGAGCTGGCTCCTGACGTCATACAAATGGCAGGACCACATCCCAAATGGATTCAAAGGCCATATCCCTTCGTGGCCTTTGAATCGGGTCTATAGGGAGAGCCCTGACAACACAGCAGGCACTGCGGACAGAGTGCGGTGCTATGTGGTACTGGTTATGAGACTCTTTGAGGGAACGATTCAGCCCCCGCCCGGTCTGCGATCAGAGCGAGGTACATGAGGGTCCTTTCCAATAAATCCTTTCCCCAGGAATAAGTCAATATCAAAAGAAATGGATGGTGGGCAACAGGAACGCACACACCCGTATAGCCTGGAAGGACCGAGAGAGAAAATGTATCTTGTTCTTTCAGTCTTTTGTATCTGAGATGCCTGAGAGACAGAGATGTGTGGACTCATAGGATCAGGAAAATGACATGCACATCACTCATTTGCTCAAGTTTGTCTATTATGTATTACACTTTCTCCCAGGCCCTGGCACAACATGCTATTTTCAATATTTACCATGTCAGTCCATCTCCACAGTGTCTTCCTACTTCCCATAAGAGCTGGAGTGTACAACATTAGAAGTTAACTTCTAATGGGCTTCTAAAGATATCTTAGACGTCAGCTACAATGAACTCACGGGCTCATGTGTTCATAACTTGAGTGTCTGGAGAGAGAAAGTACCCCTGAAACCTTAAAAAATACACATTCGAAAGGCAGGTAAGCTTAGAAGTGCTCAGTTCTAATTGGCTACGAGCAAACCCTTTAACAGTTGCGGGGAGAGAGATACTCGGAGGATGACAATAGGGTCCAGAGTGACCTAGACAAATTGGAGGATTGGGCCAAAAGAAATCTGATGAGGTTCAACAAGGACAAGTGTAGAGTCCTGCCCTTGGGATGGAAGAATCCCGAGCATTGTTACAGGCTGGGAACCGACTGGCTAAGCAGCAGTTTGGCAAAACTGGACTTGGGGATTCCAGTGGATGAGGAGCTGGATATGAGTCAACAGTGCACCCTTCTAGCCAAGAAGGTTAATGGCATATTAGGGTGCATTAGGAGGAGCATTGCCAGCAGATCTAGAGAATTGATTATTCCCCTTTATCCAGCACTGGTGAGGCCACATCTGGAGTATTGCATCCAGTCAGTGGCAGCCCATCAATACAGGCAAACTAGGTGGTTGCCTAGGGCACCAAGATAAATGACCGTTGAGGGCTTTGGAGGTGGGGGCGCCGATTGCACGTCTTGCCATCTAGGGCTGCTCCTGCATCCAGTTCTGGGGCCCCCACTACAGAAAGGATGCGGGCACATTGAAGAGGGTCCAGCGGAGGGCAATCAAAATGAGGGGGCTGGAGCACATAACCTATGAGGAGAGGCTAAAGGATTTGGGTTTGTTTAGTCTATGGAAGAGAAGAGTGATGGGGGGTTTGAGAGCAGCCTTCAGCTACCTGAAGAGGGTTTCCAAAGAGGCTGGAGAGAGGCTGTTCTCAGTGGTGACGGATGACAGAACAAGGAGCAATGGGCTCAAGTTACAGTGGGGAAGTCTTGGTCGGATCTTAGGAAAAACGATTTCCCTGGGAGGGCGGGGAAGCCCTGGGCTGGGTTCCCTAGGGAGGGGGTGGAATCTCCATCCCTAGAGGTGTTTAAGTCCCGGCTTGACAAAGCCCTGACTGGGTTGATTGAGTTGGGTTGGTCCTGCTTTGGGCAGGGGGCTGGACTCGATGACTCCTGAGGTCTCTTCCATCCCTAGGATTCTATGATTCTGTTTAGCTTCTGGTCCACTATGACCCCCACATCCTTTCCGGCTGTGCCCCTTCTTAGGCAGGCACTTCCCATTTTGCAGGTGTGCAGCTGATTGTCCCCCCTGAAGTGGAGAACTTTGCATTTGCCCATCTTGAATTTTATCCTGGTTTCCTTCCATCATTCCTCCAGATTGTCCAGATCATGATGAATTTTAACCTTCTCTCCCGCCCTTCCCAGCTGGGTACTGTCTGCCAATTAGGAGTGTCCATTCTGTGACATGATCAAAACCATCGATGGGGATATTGACCAGAACCAGACCCAGAATCGATCCTCGGCAGGATCAGCAAATAGGATTTGCCATGGTAGGAGACAGGGTACTGACGAGACGTGCCTCATGCCTGATTTATACGTAAAGCTTTTGTCCAAAGTTCTGATAGCTAAAACTGCCAAGCAATGCACAGCCTCGCTCTCTGAATCCCATTGGATTGGTATGGGCGCCGATCTACCCAGGAAATTGAAAGCCATGGTTATGGTACATATACAATTTTTTCTTAAAAAGAAAAACAATAAGGAGTTAATGTGTGCCATTTCTCTATTAAAATGATGTCCATTTAAGACAACCATTACTTTCATAATGGGAATTTAATGAGGAAAACATATTACTGTATTATTAATTTTTTCATGTTAATTTAATGGGCTTTGTGCAGACATTTAGAGCAGACATCATTAGTAAAAGAAAAAATTACATCAATTAGAATCGAACCCTAAGGCGGCTGAAAAGTCAAGATCTAATTGTCAAGGCTTACCGTATTTCCAGCAAATCTATCTTTCTATGCAAAGCAAAACAGCTTTCTGCATGCAGTATTATTTCAGAGGCTGCCTGGAGTGGCACATTAAACAAGGCCAGGGCACAGAGAATGCATAACTGAAAGGAGGCATCACGCTTCTGAGAACTGAGAGAGTGCACCACTGTGAGGCAGGCTGAAAGAGAGAAGCTGGAGACCCAACTGTTTCCAGGGACATAAAAGCAAACAGTTATGTTTCTTTCATGTTTTATTCCACCTGGGGTTATACTTTCACTGCATCTTGGGTACCAGCAAAATAAAAAACTTTCAGAGGCTATGACATTAATCAGTAGCAGGTTTTAAACAAACAAAAGGAATTTTTTCTTCACACAGTGCACAGTCAATCTGTGGAACTCCTTGCTGGAGGATGTTGTAAAGACCAGGATTTTAATAGGGTTCAAAAAAGAGCTAGATAAATTCAGAGAGGTTAGGTCCATCTATGGCTATTAGCCAGGATGGGTAGGAATGGTGTCCCTCGCCTCTGTTTGTCAGAGCCTGGAAATGAAGGATAGGGGAGGGATCCCTTGATGATTCCCTGTTCTGTTCATTCCCTCTGGGGTACCTGGCATTGTCCACTGTTGGGAAACAGGATACTGGGCGAATGCCTTTCCTACCCATCCTGGCTAACAAGCAGGGCTCGACAAATTCTGGAAAACCCTACTCGCCAGACAAAAAAGGGACTCGCCACCCTCCCCTCCAAAAAAGTGGTTTTTTTATGGCATAAATTCCTAATAAGAATAAGAACTGTAATTACTACCTAGATCCCTTTCTGCCATGCTCCTTCCTAGACAGTCGCTTCCCATCTTGTATGTATGGAACTGATTGTTCCTTCCTAAGTGGAGCACTTTGCATTTCTCTTTATTAAACCTCATCCTGTTTACCTCTGACCATTTCTCTAACTTGCTAAGGTCATTTTGAATTATGTCCCTATCCTCCAAAGATCATAGCTAAAGGCTCAGATACCTCCTCTATCAGCTCCTTGAGTATCCTGGGATGCATTTCATCAGGACCTGGTGACTTGCTGACATCTAACTTTCCTAAGTGACTTTTAACTTGTTCTTTGTGAATCCTATCTTCTAAACCTACCCTCTCTCTGCTTGTATTCACTACGTTAGGCACACCTCCAGACTTCTCGGTGAAGACCGAAACAGAGAAGTCATTGAGCATCTCCGCCATTTCCAAGTTTCCTGTTACTGCTTCTCCCTCCTCACTAAGCAGTGGGCCTACCCTGTCCTTGGTCTTCCTCTTGCTTTTAATGTATTTATAAAAAGTCTTCTTGTTTCCCTTTATGCCTGTAGCTAGTTTGATCTCATTTTGTGCCTTTGCCTTTCTAATCTTGCCCCTGCATTCCCGTGTTGCTTGCCTATATTCATCCTTTGTTAGTTGTCCTAGTTTCCATTTTTTATATGACTCCTTTTTTATTTTGAGATCGTGCAAGATCTCCTTGTTAAGCCAAGCTGGTCTTTTGCCATATTTTCTATCTTTCCTACACAGCGGAATTGTTTGCTTTTGGGCCCTTAACTACGTCCCTTTGAAATACTTCCAACTCTCCTCAGTTGTTTTTCCCTTCAGTCTTGCTTCCCATGGGACCTTACCTACAAGTTCTCTGAGCTTATCAAAATCTGCCTTCCTGAAATCCATTACCTCATGGACTTATCTCTTATTCCTTATTTTAAGGAATAAGGGATCTTTTGGAAAAGGCTTTATTTTCCGAAAGATCCGCATTTAGACTGGCACTTTTTTCCGGCAAAGCTCTGAGCCGGAAAAAAGCGACAGCCATTTTTATGCAAATGAAGCGGGGGGGATTTAAATCCCCGCTTCATTTGCAATTGCGATGTGTCTAATTTGCATCCCTTTTACGGAAAAGGGATGCAGTCTAGACACAGCCTTGTATTTTACTGCCTGTGTAAGCCACCTACCAGTCAGATAGCTGTGTCCCCAGTGATTAATTTTCTACCACCACCTCCCCAAGAGTAAAGGTCACTAAGAGTGTTGGGTTCAGAAAACCATAGGAAATAAATAGGCTGGAGGTTTAAAGCAAACGTAAGGATGTATTTCTTCATGCATCAGTAAGTCTGTTGAATTTGTTACCATGGGATATGGTGAAGGCCAAAAGTACAACTGAGTTCCTGGAGGATAAGTCCCTCAGTGGCTATTAGCCAAGATGGATGTCTAACAAAGTGACTGCCAGTGAAAATGGTGTAGGATCAGAGGCTAAAATAGGAAAAGAAGATAAAAAAATACTTAGACAAATTAGATGTCTTCAAGTCTCCAGGGCCTGATGAAATGTACCCTTGGAGATGATTGACCTAAGTCCTCCCATTTCAAATTACATTTTTTTATGACGTTGATAATCATATGCTTCCAAGTCATCTTAGGTCTACCCTTCTTTCTTGTTGGATTTTTCTGCTTCCAACTGAGAGCCATAATCGGTAGTCGGTTGTGATCCATTCAGAACACATGCCCTAGCCATTGATGTCTTCTCTTACAAATAATTTGTGCTAGAGACCTGACTGTAGCCATTTTTCTGACCAAATTGTTTGGTTTCCTTTCCTCGTAGCTTACTTCTTATAGTCACCGCAAGCACTTATGATGAAACAGACCTAACTTTGGAGCATCTGTTTCCTTAAGTTGTCAGAGTTCACTGCCATAGGTTGCTATGGCTCCAATAACAGCTGTGTGGACACTTAGTTTTGTATGTACGGATCTGGTATTAAGTTTCCAAATTAAGTGAAGGCTTTTCACTCTGCCGATCCTTATTCATATTCATATTTCCTCAGACTCTGTACCATCTTGGCTTATTGGGCTTCCAACATATTTGAATCGTTCTACCCTCTTTTGCTCTTCATAGTCTATTTTAGTCCATATCTCCAGTTGCCATGCTTTTACACTTCTTTACCTTGAATCTCAGTCCTACCTCCTCTGTCATTTCTTTAACTTCATTTGTGCATGCTTGAGATCCTGCATCCTGTCTCCATTCTTGTTCCTGCTCGTCATCGATGATGGCCTTAAGCGATGTAAGAATGATCAGTATGGCTTAAGGTGTAATCATTGGAGATTATTCGATCTAGATTTCACGGATGACATCGCTCTTCTACAGCGATGATCTAGATCGGGGTGGGCAAAATATGGGCAAAAGTCTGGCCCACGGACCATCCTGCTGGGACCCTCGGGCACACAGCTGCCAATAGTTTGAAGTGCAGTCCCTATGTTTCACTGCTCTGCAGGGAGGGGGGACGCTTCATGTGATCTCCCCGCTTCCAGCCCAATGCTGAACTCCTATTGGCCAGAAACAACCGGCCAATAAGAACTGACCTCAACCAATCTCTCAGCTCCTATTGTCTGGAAACAGCTAGCCAATCGGAGCTAAGAGATTGGCCTGGGAGATGGGGGCAGGGCAAGCCTCTTCCCCCACCCAGAGCTGAGAGTCACAAGGAGGGAACAGCCTGTATTTTCAAATGGTCTTGGGTGGCAGCAGGCAAGGAGACCAGCCTGCCTTAGGGGTGCTGCAGGCCGGGAGATGCTGAGGTAAGCGCCTCCCAGCCAGAGCCTGCCTCTGGCACCCCTGCCCCTCCCGCATCCCAACTCCCTCCCTAAGTCACCTTCCAAACCTTCTGCACCCTCCACCCTGTCACAACCCCCTCCTTCACCTAAACACCTTCTCAGACCTCACACTCTCTCCTGCACCCCAGTCCCTTACCCCGTGCACCGTTCTGTACCCAGCCTCCATCCTAGACCCCGCATCCCCTCCACAGAAAAGTGCGGCCCTTGACCACTTACCAAAATCTTGGAATGCTCCCCCCCAAAAAAATTATTGCCCACCCCATCTAGATAATACTTAATTCTTCCACAAGATCAGGGGACTGGACTAGATGACCTTTTGAGGTTCCTTCCAATCCTACATTTCAACAATTCCATGCTCAGGATGTAACCAGATGCTCTCGGTGTCCCAAAGCCTCTGACTTCCAGAAGCTGAGAGTAGACAGCCCGATGATTGTCCTGTTTTGGTCATTCCCTCTGAAGTCTTTGGCACCGACCACTACCAGAAAACAGGACAGCAGGCATGATGGGCCATTAGTCTGACCCAGTTTTGCCATTCATGTTCTTGGATTTCGATGTCTGCTCAATAGCCAGTGCACTGAGATGCCCTTTTGGGTTTATTGTCCGCCAAAAAAGAGAAGCTTGGGATCATCCTCCAAATAACCTTTGTTTCCCTTTCTGCATCTGGTGCCGGCAGCTCCGTTTTCATAATTCATAACCTTCGCTCATGTTTCAGTAAATTATTTAGCAAGTTTCAAGGGCACTGCCAAACAACAAAAACACCCGAACCAACCAAACAAAAACCAGTGCTCGACACAGTGGCATTCAGCCCCCAAAAACCAAGCAGGCATGAATAATGCACACACGTAAACATGTTTTGTTCACAGTCAGATGCGTTTTCTTTAAGGTTGCGCCTCCACTCCTAGACACTCCCTAGTGTGTGATTTTGGGAACAGAAGCGCCACTGGGTGTGTTAGTATTCTCCTTGGGACTGCAGAACACACCGGGGGTATGTCTACACTACTACCCTAGTTCGAACTAGGGTGGTTAATGTAGGCAACTGAAGTTGCAAATGAAGCCCGGGATTTAAATTTCCCGGGCTTCATTTGCATCTTGCCGGGCGCCGCCATTTTTAAATCCCCGCTAGTTTGGACTCTGTGCCCGCGGCTACACGTGGCACGGAGTAGGTAGTTTGGAATAGGCTTCCTATTCCGAACTACCGTTACTCCTCAATAGCGGTGGAATACAGGTTAGGCGAAAAGGAAAACAAGCAACATTGAAAAGCTGCTTCCAACACACTGGTGTCCCCTGGATAAAAGAGATGAAGTTGTGGTCATGTCTCAGCTGTTTCTCTGCTCTCCCATATGCTTGATCTAAACCTCCTGAAACCCCGGAAATGCTCTCATTGAGTATGTCTACATGGCAGGGCAAAAGTCGAATTAAGCAACGCAACTTCAGCTGTGTCAATTGCAATGCTGAGGTTGAAGTAGCTTAATTCGGCTTTTGGTGCTGTCTACACAGCAGGAAATTGAATGGAGAGCAATCTTCCTTTGACTTCCCTAACTCCTTATGAAATGAGGGTTACCAGGAGTTGGAGTAAGAAGTCCTCCAGCTCGGCATTATTTCAAAATAATGGCTTGCTATGTAGATGTGCTCTTTGTTATTTCAGAATCATAGAATCCTAGAGCTGGAAGAGACCTCAGGAGGTCATCGAGTCCAGCCCCCTACCCAAAGCAGGACCAACCACAACTAAATAATCCCAGCCAGGGCTTTGTCAAGCCGGGACTTAGTTAACATCAGTTATTCTGAAATAACACTGCTGTGTGGACGTACCTTTTGACACCAGTTCAGGGTCAGGACCTGAGGCCCTGATTCTGCAAAGCATGTCAGTGTGCGTGCACCGTTAGGAAAGTCCTCATGTTACACAGTTGCCCATGTTCTTAAGTAATGGGCTTGTCTGCTACCTCCCTTCACAGAATTTCCATTAGCATTGGTTGAAGTTGCAGAAGAGGAAGAAGGACAGTGATTGAAATCCATAGTGCAAAACCGATGGTGTGTATCGCCAAAATGCCACTTAAGATACTTCAACTCCAGCTATGTAATTAACATAGCTGGAGTTGCATATCTGAAGTTGACTCTTTCTCCTTTAGGGTAGACTGGGCCACACAGGATCTGACTCCATTTGAACAGGGAAAGGTCTCCTTCAGTTCTACGAGAGTAAGTCAAAAAGTATCTGCAATGTATTTATTAAAATTAACACATCAGCAATACAGAACTCATAAATGTATCATTTTTCGACATAGTTCCCCTGCTTTTCAACCCACTTGGTCCAGCATTGAACAAGCTTTTGTATGCCTTCAGAAAAAAATGTTTTTGGCCGGGCAGCAAACCACGTATGCACCGCCTCCTTCAAATCATGATCGCTGGCAAAACGACAGCCTCTTAAAGAGTCTTTGAGGGGTCTCTCTGACATTTGCTCTCCGGCTCATAGTGGTGGATCCACATTTCATCACCAGTGACAATGCGACTCAAAAAAGCATCACCTTCCTCATGATACCGGTTCAAAAGGCGGTTACAGATGTCCAAACGGTTATGTCTGTGCTGTTCCATGAGTTGTTTGGGAACCCACCTTGTACAAACTTCACTGAAGCAAAGTCTGTGGTGGATGATTTCATTGGCAGAACCATGACTAATCTGCAGTTGGTTTGCCACTTCATCGACAGTCACCGTCCTGTTTTCGAGAATCAGCGTGCGGACTTGTTCAATGTTCCTTTCAGTAGTCAATGTGGACGGGCACCTTGATCGTTCTTTGTCAGTGACACTTGTTCGGCTATTTTTTGAACATGTCAATTCATTCATACACGCTTCGCTGTGGCAAAACACTGTCCACGTACTATGCTGATAGTCTTGGATGAATTTCCGCATCTCTTACACCTTCAGCCCACAAAAATCGAATCACTGCACACTGCTCTTCTTTGGTGCATGTGGTAAGTGGAGCGGCCATGTTGACCCCACTAGCGGGGAAAGACCTCTGAATGGTCAAGGTCAAATATGTCACTACAATATAAGGAGGTTCCGTGCTTACGGTTGCGCGTGAATTCAGCAATTGGGCCAATCACAGAAAAAAACATATGAACACTTTGCGGATACTTTTTGACTTACCCTCATAAATAACAGCTGAACAAAGATGGATGTCTTCTCGTGAGCACTATGCATTACTTTAACCTTCTCAATATTCCGTAATATAATTGGGTGGGATGAATAACCCAATTTGGGGGGTATGAAGATAAGCAGGAGTGGTGGGGTTCCTCCTCCTAGGCTGATTGTCCTCTTAGATACTTCCCTTGCCACCACTCCCTCCAAATTTAGGAGAGCGACACTCCAATCTGCACGAGGGCCTCCGTGCTTCTTATATCGTGCTTGTTTGTCCTTCCATTAGGTCAGGGGGCAGCTGGGCCAGGCATGTGTCAGTTGCATTGCCACCCAGGGCACTGGATTACGGTGCCACTCAGTTTTGGCACAGCCGAGAAATGAGCAGGCCATGGCCGAGTTGTGTTGTCCTCCCACCCCTGTAGCCCCTGTCCTTTTCATGTGTGTTCATTTTTTTAAAATTGTATCCTTTGGTATATATGGCTGTGACTATTTTCTTCCACTATTTGATCTGAGGAAGTGGGTCTGGCACATGAAAGCTCATCATCTAATAAACCATCTTGTTAGTATTTAAAGTGCTACATAGTCCTGTATTTTGTTTCAGCTACACCAGACTAACACGGCTACATTCCTATCACTATCCTGTCCTAATGTCCAACCTAGACCTCCCCCACTGCAACTTGAGCCCATTGCTCCTTGTTCTGCCACCTGCCACCACTGAGAACAGCCTCTCTCCAGCCTCTTTGGAACCTCCCTTCAGGCAGTTGGAGGCTGCTCTCAAATCCCCCCTCGCTCTTCTCTTCTGCAGACTAAACAAGACCAAATCCCTCAGCCTCTCCTCATAAGTCATGTGCTGCAGCACCCGCATCATTTTTGTTGCCCTGCAATGCTTCCACAGCCTTTCTATAATGGAGGCCCCAGAACTCGATGCAATACTCCAGATGTGGCCTCACCAGAGCCGAATAAAGGGGAATAATCACTTCTCTAGATCTGCTGGCAATGCTCCTCCTAATGCACCCTAATATGCCATTAGCTTTCTTGGCTACAAGAACACCCTGTTGGCTCATATCCAGCTTCTCATCCACTGAAATCCCCAGGTGCTTTTCTGCTGAACTGCTGCTTAGCCAGTCAGTCCCCAGCCTGTATCAATACTTGGGATTCTTCTGTCCCAAGTGCAGGACTCTGCACTTGTCCTTGTTGAACCTCATCAGATTTCTTTTGGCCCAATCCTCCAATTTGTCCAGGTTACTCTGGACCCAAATCTTGCCCTCCAATGTATCTACCTCTCCCCCTAGCTTAGTGTCAGCTGCAAACTTGCTGAGGGTGCAATCCATCCCCTCATCCAGGTCATTGAACACAACCGGTCCTAGAACTGACCCTGGGAGCACCCCGCTTGACTCCAACTGCCAACCAGACACTTGTTTGGTAAACACATTTTGAACCTAATTTTAGCTTTTGTTTATAACTTCATATAGAATGTTGCCACACACATTTCACCCTGCCGATATTGGCCAGTGCACGATTAGTTTTCATAAGACCCATCGCAGGACGTACTTTTGTTTCTGTAAAAGCGGCGAGAGCTTTCTGTGTAGCCTTGATTATTATTACTGTAGTACGTAGCATGATTATTACAATAGTCCAGAGGGTGTGGCTACAATGGTGCACTCCGTCACGTTCACATCCCTGTGTTTGCTGCTAGAGAAAATTATTGTGATTTGGCCTCTGGCACAGAGCCTTGTTTATACAGTAAGAACATTTCCAAATTGCTGTTCAAATCATGTTTCTGGAGCACAGACCTAGTAGCTGGGGGTGTGCTTGGCTTCTGCACAAGCCCAGGTGCCTGGCGAGGAAGTATCTTGGTCAGGCAAGTGGTGAGACCGTGACATTGGTTCTTGCCAGGAAATTATTGCACGTGAAGCAGGGTGATTTTTGTATGTCTCCTTGCAAGAGCCTGGGTTGATTTCTATTTCAGATTTACATTGTGATAGAGCCCAAGGACATAAGAACATGAGAACAGCCATACTGGGTCAGACCAAAGGTCCATCTAGCCCAGTAGCCTGTCTGCCAACAGTGGCCAGCACCAGGTGCCCCAGAGAGGGTGGACCGAAGACAATGATCAAGCGATTTGTCTCCTGCCATCCCTCTCCAGCCTCTGACAAACAGAGGCCAAGGACACCATTTCTAACTCCTGGCTAACAGACTTTTATGGACCTAACCTCCATGAAACTATCTAGCTTCTCTTTAATCTCTGTGCCAACAAGCGGAGGGTGGAAGAGAGAGCTAAGACAGGAGGATGAGGCAAAGACGCGGGTGGGGTGCCAAGTGGAGAGGCGGGGTAACAAATCTAACAAGTGCTGTGCAGGTCTCAAGCCATCCCAAGTGATGGTCACAACCCCTCACCTACCTGGCTGCTCTCAGACTACAATTTCCTGCAGAGAAAGAGGCAGTTCTGAGGAGAGACTGGGGGCACATCATTGACAACCTACAGGCTATCCTGGAAAACCATCCGTCACTCTCACAGGCCTTGGGGGACAGGCCAGTCCTCACTGACATACCTCTCCTTACCCTGAAGCAAATTCTTCCCAGCCACCACACACCTCACCTCAAATACTCACCCAGGAATCCACCCCTGCAACAAACACTGGTGCCAGCTCTAGTGACACCATCACAGGACGTACCCACATCAGCCACCACACCAGCAGCTCATACGACAGCACATCCGCTAATGTGATCTATGCCCTCAAGTACCCGCAATGCCCCGTGCCATGTATCTTGGCCAAACCAGACAGCCTCTGTGACAAAGGATAAATGGACACAAATCAGACATCAGAAACGGTAAGACAGAAACCTGTAGGGGAACATTGTAACCTGCCTTGGCGCACAACCATGGATTTAAAAGTGGCCATTCTTCTACAAAGGAATTTCAAAAGCCAACTACAGAAGGAGTGCAGAATTGACCTTTATTTGCAAATTTAACATTATCTCTTGTGGTTTGAACAAAGATCTGAACTGGATGTGCCGTTATGACACCAGCTTTCCTTACATTCAATACCCCACAGATATCAAGCGCTAATTATGGGATATTTCCAGCTCACTCAGTTAGCCTCATTGGCACTGGCACTACCATTGACTGGTGCCCCCCTTCTTTTTCTATTATACATTGTGAGGGTCTCCTGCTTTTCTCTGCTCATCTGAGGAGGTGGGTTTTGCCCACGAAAACTCATGGCGACCCCTCTGAGACTTGGAGAACCAGGAGTGCCTTGGCAGGTTTGAACTCACAATATCTTCCCGTGCTGCAGTAATGCGTGTTAATGGCTCCTTACCTGGGTGCACAGACATCTCTAGTCACTTCTGTGCTCTGTGTCCCACATTGCATCATTGTTCTCAAATGCTGATGGCAGTCAAAGGTACATAGCGCTGAAGAGCAGATAAAATAGACACCTGTCAGGGATGATCTAGACGGTGCTTGGTCCTGCCATGAGGGCAGGGGACTGGACTCGATGAACTCTTGAGGTCCCTTCCAGTTCTAGTGTTCTATGATTCTATGAAACCCCATGGAGGGCAATGTAGCTTCAAAATCCAATGCCATCAACACTACGGGCATCTCACAGTTCAGGGCAGCTGCAGCTGCATTGTCCTTCTCTGGTCCAACAAGGGTGCCCATGCTTAGGTTTCCAGCTCTACCCTCGTCAGCTCTCTTGGGCTGAGACCTGTCTCTGGGTCTCCTGGCTGGGATATTTCCAGGCTGCACAGTCCCCTGCCTGCACTGAACTACCCAGCAAAGTCATAGAGGGGGAGCCATGTGAGTCTGAGCTGCAAAAACAATGAGGTGTCCTGGGGTACCTTTGAGATGAACAGAACTATTAGGGCAGAAGCTTTTGTGGGTAAAACCCACTTCATCAGATGCACTAGAGTGAAAGGGACAGAGGCAGGGGTATATATACAGAACCAGAAAAGAAAGAAGTGACTTGTGTTAAGGAGGCGAATCAAGTCAGGGTGGATGTGGCTCATTCACTGCAAAGCCAGACTGCTTAAGTAGGCCTGCTCTGTTGAGCTCTTCAGAGGCTATACACAATTTTATTCCCACTGTTATAAGTTACGGCTCTTGTCTGATCTCTTGGCTTGGTATTATTCTCCGGTTAACAATTGGTGATTTGTCAGGGTTTAGATGCCTCCGGATTAACTACAGTATCAGTCTCAAAATCATCTCATCTGAGAAAGTGGGGCTGTGCCCACAAAAGCTCACGACACCAAATATATATATATATATCTTAGCCTCGGAGGGTATGGCTACACTAGGAAATTATTTCAAACTAGCTAAATTTGAAATAATAACACCTGAAATAGCAACATCGAACTAGCATGTCCCCGCTACAGGGAAATTAGTCCAAAGCAGGCCCTGTTATTGTGGATGTGCTACTTCAACTTAGGGTGTGTCTAGACTACTGAGTTTTGTCGACAAAAGTGGACTTTTGTCGACAAAACTATACCAGCGTCTACACTACCGCTGAGTTCTGTTGACATAACGTCGACAGAACTCAGCAGTTTTGTCGACGCTGGTATACCTCATTTTACAAGGCATAACACCTTCTGTCGACAGAGTTCTGTCGACAGAAGGTGTTATTGCCTGTAGGGTTGCGTCTAGACTACAGGGTTCTGTCGACAAAGCAGCTTGCTTTGTCAACAGAACTCAATGTGTCTGGACGCTCTTTGTCGACAAAACCCGGTAGTCTAGATGTACCCTTAGAGTCCCAGGAAGCACTGGGGAGGAATTAGTTCCAATGACTCTGGGGAGGAGTTATTTTGAAATAACCCTTTACTGGGGTAGTGCCCTCCCACAGTCCCTTGCCCCTTTGCCGTTTAGTTTTTGCGGTAGGTCTTGTAAGAGAGCAAGGGCACTGCCTTCCACTGTCTCCTATTTCAGGTCGTTGGAGAAGGTGGGGCAGGCACCCAGCATGAAGTCCTAACTCTTTAGCAGCATCCCTCACTGCTAGCAAAGAGCTTCCGTTGCATGGCCCCCCGACCTCAACCAGAGCTTGTCCTTTTGATTGTTCCTTGAACTCTTCTTTTTTCAGCACCAAAGGGAATGGATGAGGACAGACCGTCCATCACACCCTCTTCATCTGGCTGCCTCTGAGCTAGAGGCGATTGTACTTCCTTGGCGACAAACACAGATCTTCTTTTTCAAACCAGCTCTGCAGGACGGTATGGCAGCATTAACTCGTGCTGGCTGCCGCAGCTCAGCCTTTCATCAGTGAACTGTCCCAGGTTCCCCCGGCTCCTCGAGATGTGAACATTTATTTTGATTCAAGTCCGGGTTTTTAAAAATGCCCCCCACTGGGCCCATTCGTGCTCCTGGAATGATAAATGGCCACCCAGCTGGCAGCTTGTTTTTAAAAGGTGCCAGGGTTGGAAGACCCATGGTGTTCCCACTGAAGGGGTCTGGGCAGAAAAAAATCGTGTCTGCCCTCGATGCTGGCAAATACGTGTACAGGATAAATCATTGGCTTTTATGCTTCAATTGTCTCCACATGGTTTCTCTGCTCTTAATTAGAAGCAGCTTTGCTATTTTTACCTGAGGCTCGCAGCAAGCTGACTCCCTGCATGTAGAATACTGGAGTCGATGGGAGCATTATCAGTGGTCGATTTAGTGGGTCTTTACTAGACCCACTAAATCAAACCCCGGGAGATCTATTTCTGCAGCATCGATCTCCTGCTAGGTGGAGAAGAGGCCTTAATGAAAGACCTACCACAAAGGGGCCGTGACCTTCAATGGGACTTCTAAGGAGAAATCCATAACAGTCAGGTACAGTGAGGGTAGGACATCCTCACAAGAGCAATATTTCCATGGGGATTGCATTTACACCCAGTAAAATATCCAATCAGACTTAGCCCTGCTTTAGCCTCTCTCCCTGAGGTCATTGACTACCTCTTTTGAAGCTTGATTTTCAAATGGACACATTCAGGTTGCTTCTAGTTCCAAAAGGCCAATCACTTACTTGCAGATCAATTTGGACCTTGGATCTCACACCAAAGACAGCACTTGTCGCCAATCCTATAGTAAACTAAAGGGCTACGTCTACATTGGCATGATCTTGCACAAATACTCTTTAACGCAAGAGTTCTTGAGTTAAAGTATTTGCGCAAGACAGCGTCTACACTGGCATGTGCCTTCGCACAAGAGATGTGCTTTTGCGCAAAAGCATCCATGCCAGTGTAGACGTTTTCTTGCGCAAGAAATCTCTGATGGCCATTTTAACCATAGGGCTTTCTTATGCAAGAAATTCATGTTGCCTGTCTACACTGGCCTCTTGCGCAAGAACAGTTGTGCAAGAGGGCTTATTCCTGAGCAGGAGCATCATAGTTCTTGCGCAAGAAGCCCTGATTTCATACATTAGAATGTCAGTGTTCTTGCGCAAGAACTCATGGCCAGTGTAGACAGGCAGCAAGTTTTTGTGCAAAAGCAACTGCTTTTGTGCAAGATCGCGCCAATGTAGACACAGCCAGAATGTATTAATTAGGAAAAAGAAAAAAGAAGGTTAAAGAGACAGGTTAAAGAAGGCAACATATAAGAACAGATGTGTTATAGTCTATTAGCTTTGGTCACACTGTGAGGGCAGGGGACTGGATTTGATGACCTCTTGAGGTTCTTGAGGATTCTAAGATTCAAAAAGGTTAGAAAAATGCAGTCATCTGTCCACCGAATTCCTTTAGGGCTAACCCATGCCATGTAGCATGGGGCCCTTTGCTTATGTTTAGGACTCTTTGGGTATGTCTACACTACCCCGCTAGTTCGAACTAGCGGGGTAATGTAGGCATACTGCACTTGCAAATGAAGCCCGGGATTTGAATTTCCCAGGCTTCATTTGCATAAGCGGGGAGCTGCCATTTTTAAATCCCCGCTGGTTCGAACCTCGTGCAGCGCGGCTACACGGGGCCCGAACTAGGTAGTTCGGACTAGGGTGCCTATTCCGAACTACCGGTACACCTCGTTTCACAGGTATGCCTCGTGAAACCAGGTTTACCTGTGCCGATCAAGAAAGGCTTCTTTGTCGGCGCGTCGCGTCCAGACTGCCCCGATCTGCCGACAAACAGCTGATCGGCAGAGCGGGGCAGCCATTCAAATTTAAATGAAGCTGCGATTATTTTAATCACGGCTTCATTTCCCTCTGCCGATCTGGCTAATCTACATGCCTCCGTCGACGGAGGCATGTAGTCTAGACACACCCTCAGAGTCCAAACTGATGGGATGAAGGCTCTTGCATGTAACATGGATGCATTCAGCAATCCACAAATTTTTTCTCTAACAGTGGCCCATGCAGTATTGATAGTCCTTCCCAATGGACAGAGGAACGAGCTCTTCCTACCTAGGCTCATAAGTTGAGAGCGTGCAGCCTTAACACTTATAAAGCCAGATTCACATGGTACCTTTACAGCATTGCAAACAGATCTTAACCAGCAAGATTTAGGCATGCAGCAACTTACAAGCATTGAACAGAGTCTAAACATCAAACACATTCTTACAGGTCCAACACCGATCTACCTCAATACTAACAAATAGGTCAGTGGGGCTGTACTCCTAGCTATGAATTTGTCATGACTCCTACAAACTTTGTAAGTGCTGGTACCCGATTTGCCAGCATCAAGGTCTTATTTCACCTTTACATTTAATCAACCCAAAACCGTACAAAACTATGCCTTCTCATGCAGGGGAGTTCTCTGTTCCTCTAGATTTAATGAAGATCAACGTAAATATCAGCTTCCTAAATAAAGGATTTATTTGATATTCTTCTACAACTTTCTGTGCCATAATAGAATGGTGCAAGCCATGGCTGTAAGGGTGTGTCTAAACTACATCCCTCTTTTGACAGAGGGATGTAAATTAGGCACTTCGAAATTGCAAATGAAGTCGGGATTTGAATTTCCTGCACTTCATTTGCATAATTGCCTCATGGTGCTCTTTCAAAAAAGCGCTATTTCGAAATTGAAACCTCATTTTTTGGGTACGTCTAGACTACATCCCTCTGCCAACAGAGGGATGCAAATCAAGCACTTCAGAAGTGCAAATGAGCCTGGGATTTAAATATCCCGAGCTTCAATTGCATGCTCACGTTCTGACCCTGTGCTGATCAGGAAAGTGTCAAAAGTGAAAGTAAAGTGTAGCTGCGGTTCTGCTGACAGCAGTACAGGACCTGCTGAAAAAGCTCCCCGCTGTCAGCAGAACCGCAGCTACGCTTCCGACACTGAGCCTGATCAGCACAGCGTCGGAACATGAGTATGCAAATGAAGCTCGGGATATTTAAATCCCGGGCTCATTTGGACTTCCGAAGTGCTTGATTTGCATCCTGATTTGAGGTTTACAGGATCTTTTGAAAAAGGCTTCTATTTTTGAAAGAACTGCGTCTAGACTGCGGTTTCACTTTTGAAATAGCGCTTTTTCGAAAGAGCGCCATGATGCGATTATGCAAATGAAGAGGGGGAAATTCAAATCCCAGCTTCATTTGCAATTTCAAAGTGCCTAATTTACATCCCTCTGTCAAAAGAGGGATGTAGGCTAGACACACCCTAAGGTTGCAATGTCAGGGCTTTATACCGGTCTAGCAAATACCCTTCTCTGAAAGCGTAAAATCACAGCTTACTTGTTTTCTGAGCCTGCCACACCTCTCAGGTACTCCTGTCCTGGCATCAGCTGGAATATCATTATAGCCAGCTGGACACATGCTCCCCCCACTGATGCGTGGGTGGCTGGACACAAATATCTGTTCCTCCCCTTTCTCTTGTATTTTTTTCTCTCTCAGTCAGATGCTTATTTAGAAGCCGTTAAGCATGTGCAGTTAAGACGGGCTCAGATGCTTATGTAGAAGCCGTTAAGCGTGTGCACTTAAGACGAGTTCAGATGCTTATTTAGAAGCCGTTAAGCGTGTGCACTTAAGACGGGTTCAGATGCTTATTTAGAAGCCGTTAAGTGCGTGAGGTTCAGACCATTTCAAATGTGGTTTCAGTAGCTTCCTCTTATGTCAAAATCGATTAGAGCAGATGCTTGCTTAGGCGCTATATTGTTTAAATAGAATGCTTACGAATATGTATGTAATCCATGAATGAGGGTGGAAGTGTGAATGAGAAACACCCAATGGAAAGGCAGTCCAGCTTTCCATGACCTTTTATGGTAAGGAGGGTTCCCTAGGGAGGAATCTCCATCCCTAGAGGTGTTTAAGTCCTGGCTTGACCAAGCCCTGGCTGCGATGATTGAGTTGGGTTGGTCCTGCTTTGGGCAGGGGGCTGGACTCGATGACTCCTGAGGTCTCTTCCTGCCCTGGGATTCTATGATTCTATAAGGAAGGACCTTGCAAGTGTATAAATTAATGTGACAAGCGGCCAGGTGGAACACACACTCTCTCTCTCTCTCGGAGATGTAACAGCACAGTAGAAACCTGGGACCGGCCCAGAGAAAGTAAAGCCTCCCGCAGATCCAAAGGCTCTCCCAAGGAACCTCCTGGCCGAGTCTCCGGGAAGCTGACATCTGGCCAGTGTTCGAGCCACCTGCGAAATCAAAAGTAATCTACACCGCACTTGCAGCCTGCTGCCAAACTGCCAGCACGAATGTGATGTGTGTGAGTATCTCCTTGCCCTTAAGAATCTGTACCAACAAACAACCCCCGAACCAATCCTGCTCTGGCCCACCCTTTGTCCGGGTTTGTTCCTCAGCACGACTGAGGAAGTGCAACAACCCCGGGAACCCACAGCAATCCCTCCCTTCGCTTTGCTCGTTGTGTGTCACAGACTGTCACAGCCACTTACACATTTCAAGTGCACCCAACAGCCGAGAGAGGTTCAGCTCGGGGTCAGGTTTCCTGAAATAGCACAAACATGTGCAAGGCTGGCAAGAGAGCAGCTAATATTTGTTCCAAGGATCACAAAACGCCATAGCTTGTTGCGGCTGGTGCACCGGTCACCTGTCACAGTCCCTGTTAAAGGAAGAGGCTGTCATTTGGGTAAGAGAAATCCAGGCAAAACCCGGAATGACGCATCTGTACATTAAGGATATTGGGCTCGATATGCTGATGTTTCTGCTTGAGTGGCATGTTTAATAATTTGCAATTAGTCTGCACAGGTGAATATTAAAACCCCAGTAGTTACTCAAATATTCATTAGAATCGCTCATGCAATCCAGGAATGTATATTGACATTGATGCGGCATGTCACTTGTATTTGATTTGCTGCTGTCTCTGCATTGAAATGTGTCAGTGAACACTAAGGCTACGTCTACACTGGCATGAATTTCTGAAAATGCTTTTAACGGAAAAGTTTTCCGTTAAAAGCGTTTTTGGAAAAGCACGTCTAGATTGGCAGGATGCTTTTCCGCAAAAGCACTTTTTGCAGAAAAGCATCCGTGGCCAATCTAGATGCGGTTTTCCGCAAAAAAGCCCCGATCGCCTTTTTCACAATCGGGGCTTTTTTGCGGAAAACACTACTGTGCTGTCTACATTGGCCCTTTTGCACAAAAGTCTTTCGGAAAAAGACTTTTGCCCGAACGGGAGCAGCATAGTTTTTCCAGAAAAGCACTGATGATTTTACATGAGATCGTCAGTGCTTTTCCGGAAATTCAAGCGGCCAGTGTAGACAGCTGGCAAGTTTTTCTGCAAAGGCAGATGATTTTGCGGAAAAACTTGCCAGTCTAGACACAGCCTAAGGGTACGTCTACACAGCAGTGTTATTTCAGAATAACTGACATTACTCCAAAATAACAAAGAGTGCGTCTACACTACAAGCCGTTATTTCAAAATAATGTTACGCTGGAGGACTTCTGACTTCAACTCCTCTAACCCTCATTTCATGGAGCGTAAGGGAAATTGAAATCATCCTTCGACTTCCTGCTGCGTAGACAGCGCCAAAAGCCGAGTTAAACTATTTTGACTTCAGCTATACAATTGATGTAGATGAAGTTGCATAGCATAATTCGACTTAAGTCCTGCTGTGTAGACATGCCAAAGTTATGAGAGGTGTGGGATGTCAGAGATCTCTCTAAAAATGAGCGGACCGTGGATGCTTTGGTTCACTTGAAATTCCGAAAAAATTAGGATTTGAGGGAATGGGGGTGGAAGGTCAGTTTCTGGCCATTTTGAATTGAGCATTTTTAACAAATGAAAGGAAATGTCTAAACAGATCCATTTTAAATAAAAAAAATTGAAACGCTTTGGCTGTGTCTAGACTGGCCAGTTTTTCCGGAAAATCAGCCGCTTTTCTGGAAAAACTTGCCAGCTGTCTACACTGGCCACTTGAATTTCTGCAAAAGCACTGACTTCCTACTGTAAGAAATCAGTGCTTCTTGCGGAAATACTATTCTGCTCCCGTTCAGGCAAAAGTCCCTTTTGTGCAAAGCTTTTGCGCAAAAGGGCCAGTGTAGACAGCTCAGATTTGTTTTCCGCAAAAAAGCCCTGATGGTGAAAATGGCGATCGGAGATTTTTTGCGGAAAAGCGTCCGTGCCAATCTAGACGCTCTGTTCCGAAAATGCTTTGAACGGAAAACTTTTCCGTTAAAAGCATTTCCGGAAAAACATGCCAATGTAGACGCAGCCTTTGGGTTTTCTGGAATTGTTGTTAGGTTTTTTTCTTCAAAACAAATTGGTGAATGAGGGACGAATTCACAAAATGCTTTGCTGTCACAAGCTGCATTTGTTTGGCTTGGAAAACAGTTTTAGTTGAAATTTTGTTGCTGGAGTCTAGTTTCCACGACCTGTATCTCTTTCAAAATCCACGTGGAGCAGAACGAAGATAAACCCTGATTCAGAAAGAAATCTCTAAGCCGCTCTATGGAAGATCTGCCAACGTCACTGCTCTGGGGCTAGATTCAGCATGGTATTTATGCACCTCCTTGTGGTCCCGTTGATATCTAGAGATGCAACGTGCTTGAGGGCAAGCATATACCCATGTGCTTTACTGAGCTGGTGGCCGTCAGTGTGTCCAGAGCTGCTTTGTTGAATCAGGACCTTACGGGACACCAGAGGAGCCTGGGAAAAATGCCGAGTTTCAGGGAACATCCCCAAGCAAAGAGGCAAGGAATGGAACACCTGGCCGAGGCTGAGTTTGGAGAACCTCACGGCTTACTGGAACTCTCTTTGCTCTGTAATGAGGGAGCAGTTTGGCAGGCCTAGCTTGGCAGCAAACTCCACTCCCTCCAATTAAAAATCAATTAGCATGGTTAGCAAAGATCTAATTAACTCACTAAAGCTATTGTGGTAGATCCATATCAGTGGTGCGTATTAGACATCATGCGGCTGCTGCGTTTATTGCGTGTGTGAGCCGGAAGGGATGGAAGGACGCGACACTTCTCCGAATTGTTCAGGCACCGACTCGGTGGCAGTGGGTGCTCAGTGAACAGCCAATCTGGGTGTAACTGGGCACATAACACATTATGGGGAGCCCAGACTTGTATGTCTCCCGGGCATGGGGTTACCACCGGAGACTGGGCCCTCAAAGTTGATGTGGAGCTTTGTTCAGTTTGTATGAATACCAGGCGGGAAGCTGCCTGCTTCTCTCAGGATGGCAGAAAGGCCCGTGAGAGCAGGCATTGGGCTGCAAGTTAGGAAATGTAGAGATCTAGACCTCAGTGCATCGAGGCACCCTATTCCCATGGAATCAATGGAAGTTAGGCACCTAAATACACTAGTCCCTGAGCAGTGTGACGTAGTGCCAGTTGTACCCTTGTTTAGATGGGGGGGCTCTTTGGGGCAGGTGCTGTCTGTTACTATTTGCATGGACAGTGCAGAGGACATGGGAACCCTGGTCTCCACTGGAGCCTGTGAGTGCTCCTGTTATAGTAGTGGAACAGCCGGCAGGCTCCCCGGGCCTTGCAGTGTCCTCCCCTCGGAGTGAGTCCCAGCCTGACTGCTGGGTTTGAGTTCAGGAGGTCGCCCCAATCCCTGCCCCAGATCACAGTCCCCTCCTGGCCTAGCTCACAACCCAAATCCCTGCACCCCTTCTGTACCCCAATTCCATCCAGCCCCCTGCACTCCAGTCCAGTGCCCCAGGTCACAACTGCCTCCTTCACTCAAACTCCCTCCCTTACCCCAAGCTCCTTTCTGCACCCAACCTCCATCCAAGACCCTGTACCTCCTCCATTAATAGCATGGAAGAATGCAGCCCTCAACCACTTTCCAAATTCTTGGAGTGGCCCCCCATCAAAAATTATTGCCCAGCCCTGCAGTAGAGGCTCATGCATGACGCTCCAGAGGTCTCAGATTTGGGTCTGCTTCTTGGCGTCACAAATGCACATGTCTATATCAGATTACTTACTCCATTTGTCTATATCAGATTACTTACTCCATTAAAGCCATCTTGAGCGTACGTTCCTGGCCGCCATCTTGGGCTTGGATTCCAAAAGATGTTAGCAAAGTGTTAATGAATGCGGAGCAGTCAAGCATCATTAACCTGGAGGGCCTCCCAACCAAATGGAAGTACCCTAGGCCAAACTTTGCTCTCTACATTTTGTACCATCTGCTGCATTGTAACAATTTTTAATGTACACCCTGCTGTCCTTATCCACCCCTACCTGTGACTCCGTAATGCCCGGGGCTGGATCTTTTGTGCACAGAGAAACAGAGACGTGGAAGTATTCCCCATGTGAGATACTCAACCCATGTAAAAACTGTGTCATTAGAACAGAACTGGGAGCTCACCCAGTTCAAATCTTCTCAAGTTTTGGACAGTTGTATGCACTTTTCAGATCTGTACACAGGTATCTCTATAAGCCACATCATGATTTGGACAGCACAGGTATCCATGTATGGTTTACAAAAGAATTTTCTTTGGTTCTTTGTTTAAAAAGGGTTATTTCGAAAGAAGGGGGTTTTCCTCAAAATAACCGTGTCTACACGGCGTTTTTTAATTTCAAAATAGGGTATTTCAAAATAGCGTCCTGACGCGATTATGTAAATGAAGTGTGGGAAATTCAAATCTGCACTACATTTGCAATTTCGCTCAGCTGCATTTGCATTCCTCTCTCGAAGGAGGAATGCAACGTAGACATACACTTTGAGATGTCATCAAGTCCAGTCCCTTGCGGTCACGGCAGCACCAAGCACTGTTTAGATCATCCCTAATAGATGTCTGTCCAACCAGCTCTTAACTATCTCCAGTGATGGAGCTTCCACAACCTCTCTAGGCAATACTGGGTCAGACCAAAGGTCCATCTAGTCCAGTCTTCCATCAATGGTCGATGCCAGGTGCCCCAGAGGGATTGAACAGAACAGGGAATCATCAAATGATCCATCCCCTCTCACCCATTCCCACTTCTGAGAAATAGAGGCAAGGGACACTATCCCTGCCCATCTTGGCTAATAGCCATTGATTGACCTGTCCTCCAAGAATTTATCTGGTTCTTTTAATAAACGCAGCTGATCGTCGGCACAGCGCACAAGTCAAGACGTGGTTTGGTTGACAACGGAAGCCTTTGTCGACTGCTCCCTTATGCCTCATGAAACGAGGTTTACAGGAGCGGTCAACAAAGGTTTCCCTTGTTGACCAAACTGCGTCTTGACTCACGCGCTGTGCCGACGATCAACTAAGCCAGCACGGCACGGTGGTCATTTTTATTTTAATGAAGCCGGGGTTATTTAAATCCCCATTTCATTGACTATGTCGGGTAGCCTATTTTACATGCCTCTGTCAGCAGAGGCATGTAATCTAGACGTACCCTTATTCATTTCATTTGGTGATCACTAGAACTTGTGTTATGGAAAGCAGTAAATATGTTTTCATTAATTGTTTTTTCTACACCAGTCATGATTTTATAGACCTCTAGGATATTTCCCCTTCGTCATCTGTTTTCCAAACCGAAAAGTCCCAGTTTAATTAATATCTCCTCATATGGGATTCCTTCCAGACACCTAATCATTTCTGTTGGCCTTTTCCAATTCCAAGGTGTCTTTAAGATGAGGTGACCTGTACTCAGCATTCAAGATGTGGGCGGAGCACTGATTTATATAGAGACAGTATGATATTTTCTTTCTTGTTCTGTATCCCTTTCTTAATCATTCTTGGCATTCTGGTTGCTTTGGTGAAAAAAACGTTTGCTTGAACCTCCATTAATTAGCAACGTTCCTGTGGTGCCATAGATCCTGAAGGAATCCGGTTTCTTCCTTTTGCTAAAAAGTTCCTGTACAGTCTACAGTTCAGGCATTACTGCGTCTAGAAAACTTCCTTGATCGTGAGCATAATTTATGAATCGGAGGTCACATCCGAGCCGGTCACTTCTTTCTTATTAATAGTTAAGAACGAGGGCAGAAAAAGAGCCAGTTGCCACTTAATGGTGGTGATAATAGCAGCTAATTGGCCTCTTAGATGCCCTGGGAAACATTTGTCTTTGATATGAGTGGACTTGGCAGGAGAGAGGCATGACCTATGTGAAATCTAATAGGGTGTGTTGGACGGCTATATGAATTATCCAACACTGGATTCCTAGGGGACCTGAGCTTCATCCAGGCACCTTAATAAACCAAAGGTGAAAAGCTCCTGGCAAGGAAAGAAGTAAAGACGACAGTGGCCATATTTTTAAATGTATTCAGGGACTCAGACACAGGTTGTCAAGTTGGCTCTTCTGAAAGTCCCTCTAAGGATCTGGGTTTTGGTATCCAAGATCTACTGAGTTCAGTACGAATTAGAGGCTTGTGAAAATCCCACTAGACCCATGGTCCCCAACCCGGTGCCCGTGGGTGCCATGGTGCCCGCCGGGCCCTTTACGTGTGCCCGCAGAGAAATCTGTGCTGGCCCCGCCCCTGGGCGTGCTGCAGGTGCCAGCCCCGGGTGCATGTCCAGCTCCGCCCCCAGCTCCAGGCCCGGGATCGCAACACATGCTGGTGCCGACCTCGGGCGTGCGGCGCATGCTTGGCCCCACCCGCAGTCACGTGGCCTGTGAGCGGCCTCGCCCCCATACGCGCAGCGCGTGAGTGGCCCCGCCCCCAGGCGCCCGGCAGCCCCAAAACATTGGAGACCACTGCACTAGACACTTATCTGGGCATCTAATTACTGTTTAAAAACAAGGCTGAAGTAGCTCTTAATTGATTCAGCATAATTAAGTAATATAACTGATCCAGGAGAGGGGGAAGAGTGTCGGTGCAGACACTGGGTAAGGGATCTCATCTGGAGAATATGGCATATGGAGAGTTGCAATTTTTGTTGGTAACAAATATGTAAGCAGGAAAGAGTTCAGGTTTGGACATCATTAGACCTTTTCACCAGTATGGAGAAGAAGGACATAAGCATGTGTGGAGTCCATCAGAAACCAAGTGTCCAAAGATCACTGCATACTCATATACTGCATTTACATGTGTCATGCCCCCAGGCAGACTTGAACCAGGGACATCTGGAGCTTAGGGCATGAACCTCTATCTCATGAGACAAAGCCAGTTGGCGCTCAAGCAAGGCTGTAGAGCAAGTCTACTCAACTTTGGAAGCCTTGGGGGCCACAATGATACTCACAGCGCATGCTGAGGGCCACAACTTAAGCATGGTTGCATATACATGTGAATATTTATGCAAATATATGCAAATAGCTCCTTTCAGACTGAGGGGCATGAATACAAAGTACTTCCCGCAATGCCCTGGTGCTCCCGGCACCTCCTCCCTGGGAGCTAGAAATGCCAACACCCTGTACCCGACTGTTCCAGCCATCCTGTCCGCTTATGTCTTTCAGTGCTCACCCTACCTGGGAGACACCTCACCATTGTGGAGCGTGTTCCCAGTGGAGGCCATGTTCAAAGGATTCTACCCACAAGCCGTGTGTTGAGCCCCATGTAAACCCAAACCGCACCGTGGTCCACAAACAAACAGGCCAGGGGCTGCATGTTGAGTAGCCCTGCCATAGAGCAAACTCATTTTCGCTGTAAGCAGCCTCAGGGCCATTCCATGGGACAGTGCTCCACACCCAGAAGGTGTAGGGGTTACACAAGCACAGGTGTAGGGGTTACTCTGCTGGTTTTGAAGGTGCCCTTCTGTGCAGGGTCCCCCACTACAGAAAGGATGTGGACACATTGGAGATGGTCCATCCCTAGAGGTGTTTAAGTCTCGGCTTGACAAAGCCCTGGCCAGGTTGATTGAGTTGGGATTGGTCCTGCCTAGGGCAGGGGGCTGGATTGACCTTCTGAGGTCTCTTATGATTCTATGATTCTATGAAAATGTAGGGAGGAGGCAGATCCATGCGCACATTTTTGTTTGTTTGTCAGGTTTTTGTTTTTTCAGTGTAAGCCTGAAAAAATGATACAAATGAAAAATAATGTGAGAAAAGAGATTCTTTCCAAGCTGCTCTAATGAAAACGCCCTTGAGGAAAGGAAGGAGCAGGAGAAAAGAAATAGTCGCAAGGGACAGAGCACTTGAATTTGATGATGGGAAGTGATTCGGGCCCGGATTCAGCAAAGCTAAGTATGTGATCCTGGATTTTAAGAACATGTGGAAACCCGACTGACTAGTGTGGAATAGGGGCAGGATTACTTGCATGCTCAAAACCGAGCATGTGATTAGGGGCTTTGCCAAAGCAGGGACTTAATTAAGAAATGGCATGATCCAAATAGCAGAAAAGGGAGGTGAGTTTAGCAGCGCCAATGTGGTCAGTCTGGCAGAAAGCGAAAAGCAAGGAGCCAGGAGAAGGAAGATGGTAGCAATTGAGGTGAGAGTTTTTGAAGAAGAAACTTTTGCAGTGATTATAATCCTGGTTTGAAATTCACATTGACTATGTCTAGACTGCAAGCCTCTTTCGAAAGAGGCTTTTTCGAAAGATACTTTCGAAAAAGCCTCTTTCGAAAAAGAGCGTCTAGACTGCAAGCGGAACTTTCGAAAAAGCAAGCTGCTTTTTCGAAAGGCAGTCTGGATGCTCTCTTTTGAAAAACCCCTGTTTGCATTCAAGAACGCCTTTTTTCGAAAGAGCACTTTCGAAAAAAGGTATTCTTCCTCGTAAAATGAGGTTTACCACTGTCGAAAGAAAAGCCGCGTTCTTTCGATTTAATTTCGAAAGAACGCGGCTGCAGTCTAGACGCAGGTGAAGTTTTTTCGGAAAAAGGCTACTTTTTCGGAAAAAAACCCTGAGTCTGGACACAGCCATTGATAGAACCATATCAAAGCCCTGTGGCTAATTAACATCTGTGCTCGTTAATGCCCCTCGTTTTTGTCACTTTAGAAACAGATCTTCCCTTTCCCCACCCAGCTTCTGAGATATCAAAGAGGGCTTTAATTTTTAAATGATATTGCAATGTTTATTGAGAGAGAAATAAAACATCTCTTCCAACATCACTGTCCTCTTATGCCACTTACAAGTTTTGGAGTTAACAGCAGCCACTAAAACAGTTGACTGATTTTATCATCCTGAACATCTTGCTGACATCCGTTGGCTTCTACCAAATTCACTTTCCATGTTCTGAGTCTCTTGGCTACAAGAGATTGCTTTTAAAAATTTACAACATCATGTTATAATGATCCAGATTTCCAGAAGATAAGGACTAAAAACATGAATTGCTGTCCTCCCACTCAAAACTGCAAATGTGTTTTTTTAATTTTAATTTCTTTATTTAGAGGTTTGCTTTACAACCGAGTTAATCAACTGTTTCATACAATATGATCAGATTAACTGTTCAGCTTGAAATATTTTGGGGAGACCTTTGAATTAATCTTGTTGTGGTTGGTTTTGTAAAAGATGGAGAGAATCATTCTGTAGTAGGTATAGTGCTGCATTGGTGAATGATTCCGCTGGTTTATAGTATGGGCAAGACAGAACTGATGTCGTGGTAGCATTAGAAGAACTAAAAACATGGATCCTCAAATACACATATAATTTAAATACAATATAACTTCTCTGCCTGCTCTCAATATGGGGTTGGTCCTGTTTGGGGCAGGCGTTGGACTCAATGACCTCCTGAGGTCTCTTCCAGTTCTATGATGTTATGATTCTAGTATTACTTGATTGCCTCAAATTGCTCTTTGAATGTATGATGGGGTACCCAGCACTCCCAGCTAGGTGTCCCCGTTCCAGAGCCCGGTGTAGCCCGGACTGCTAAATAGGCTATCCCAATAAGGCTTTCCCACATGGAGGGGAAGGGGGACCTGGGCCCACCCTCTGTCCGAGTCCCGACTCAGGGCGCTAAGGTCGGGGGGCACTCTCTTCCCCCCTAGACCTGATTGGTGGGGCGTTACCCTTAACTCGCCAGTCCGCAGGCTTATTTCCCTAGCCCTGCCCTGGGTCACTTCCTTCCCATCTGGCAGAGCTCACTCGCTGGTGAAGTTTCTGGTCAGGTCATTCCCCGCTTCCCGGGTTCTTCCACCGGGACCCTCCGCCAATATCTCTCCCTCTGTCTTCCTCCACGTCTCCTCTCACTTCCTCCACTTCTGACCCCGGCGTGCCCCCTTTTGGGCCCATGCCCACCTTCAGCACCCAATTCCCCACGTCTCTCTCCCAGCCAGCCCACCCCTCACCTCTTGGTGCAGCGTCCGGTATCCCGGCAATAGGATCACGGCTGGCCCTGAGCATTCTGGGCCCTGTGCCTGCACTGGCGTCCGCTTTTCACGGTTTTGTGGCGCCGCAGCTTCCTGCTGCAACACTGCTGCCCACAGCCATGCCGGGCTTACGGAGCTCGTTCGCCGTGGCCAAGTCAGGAGTCACGCCGGCGGCAGTCTTCGGTCATACCAGCGCCGGGCTCCGTGAGTGTGGGACTCTACCGCCCCGTCACAGAATGGCATTCAGAAACGTTGGCTAATACAGACTGTATTAGTTTAGTACTGTTGAGTCAAGGACTATGTTAGGACTGTGTTCCCAATAGGTTTCCAGTTCATGTCTCCATGGAAAATCAAGGAGCTACTATAACTCGCTCCTCGTATTCATCCCCAAGAGTTGAGCTCAGCTGAGGAATTCATCCTAAAAACAGATCGTATGGAAGCATTGGTGTCAGAGTGGTTTCCACCAAAGGTACCTGTTTCTGGAATTTTCTTCTTCCACCTTTGACCCAACAAAGTCCATACTTTTAAACTATGAAGTGTAACCTAGGCACTGACTCCAACTTTTCCTGAGGAGGATAGTTTTGTGAGGAAAGTGTCCACGATTTTTTTTTGCCAACCTAGTTGTATATCTTTTAAATAATTTCTTATGTGAATCTAGAATTATGATACAGTGGAAGCACAAACTGCACTAGAATCATAGAATGTAGGGCTGGAAGGGATCTCAAGAGGTCATCCAATCCAACTCCCTGCACTTAGGTGGGACCAAGCAAACTGAATGCATCCTTGACAGATGTTTTTCAAACCTGTTCGTGTAAGCTTCCAGTGACGGCGGTACCACCTCTTTTGGCAGCCTAGTCCTATACTTAACATGTAGCTTGGTGATTTATAAGTCATGGAATCATAGAATCATAGAATAATAGGACTGGAAGGGACCTCGAGAGGTCATCGAGTCCAGCCCCCCGCCCTCAAGGCAGGACCAAGCTCCGTCTACACCATCCCTGACAGATGTCTATCTAACCTGTTCTTAAATATCTCCAGAGAGGGAGATTCCACCACCTCCCTTGGCAATTTATTCCAATATTTGACCACCCTGACAGTTAGGAATTGTTTCCTAATGTCCAATCTAAACCTCCCCTGCTGCACTTTAAGCCCATTACTCCTTGTCCTGTCCTCAGAAACCAAGAGGAACAAATTTTCTCCTTCCTCCTTGTGACACCCTTTTAGATATTTGAAAACCACTATCATGTCCCCCCTTAATCTTCTTTTTTCCAAACTAAACAAGCCCAGTTCATGAAGCCTGGCTTCATAGGTCATGTTCTCTAAACCTTTAATCATTCTTGTCGCTCTTCTCTGTACCCTTTCCAATTTCTCCACATCTTTCTTGAAATGTGGCGCCCAGAACTGGACACAGTACTCCAGCTGAGGCCTAACTAGTGCAGAGTAGAGCGGCAGAATGACTTCATGAGTTTTGCTTACAACACACCTGTTGTAATCATAGAACTTAAGGCCAGAAGTGGTCATTATGATACTCAACCCTGATTTCCAGTATAGCACAAGCTATAGATTTTGCCTAGAGTTTTATGTGCTTTGCTTAGCATAATTGAACTGGAGCACGTTTTTTAGAAAGACATCTGATCTTGATTTAAAAAGTCCACGAGATGGAGGATTCACCAAGTTTCTTATTGATTTCAAGAGTGGTGTATAGGAAGGACTGATATCGGAGAGTTGTTCCATATAATGATGATCTAAATGCAGGTTTTAAACAGTCAGATGAGTCCTTCTAGACATGTCACAACTGTGCCTCATTCCCTGAGTGGTGATTGGCTGGTGTCTCACCATTGTAATGGTACATGAACAAACTAAAGATCCCTGTACCTTCCAAGATTGCTGTGTGTAACATGTGTGTGTGTAAAGTTAGACATGGAGTATGGAATGGTTTATGGTTTTTAAATGTGCGAAGGAAAGCCATCAAGGGTGTTTCCGTTTCGGATCCCTCCAACCTGGGACAGGAGTGAGCAACAAATTAACCCCCAGTTCACCTTTTTATCTTCATTCGTGTGTAAATACACTTATCAATAACATCACTCATTAGGTTCCAGTTTAGTAGCGTGAACACCCACATAAGGCATCCTCATAGCCAAGTGATTAATATAATTCTACCCACCCCTGTTTACTGTTCACAGCTTTTTAGCTGATGTGGGCAGTTTTCACATCACAAAACTCCTTGAATCAGAAACTTACAAGGGGTACAAGAGACGTGACCCTGAATGCATAGTTCAGAGAGGATAAGGGGGTAAGGAATAGAGTGTTGTTAACACATCAGTCATTCATTAGAAAGTTGCATCTTGGGTACAGCTGCAGTCTATCTATCCCAGGCAAGCAGGAAAAGAGGAATCAAAGCAAGTCGATACATGAGTAGAAGCAGTGTCTGCCTGTACCCCCTCCCATAGTCGCAACTACCAAGACCCCTTATTTAACCCTTACATATCCCAACAGATATCCTCAATGAAACCACCGCATTACAAGCAAAACCAATGATAGCTCTGCAATATCAGAAACCAGGCAATGAATGGATGGGCTTGCCAGCTAGAACATACTGGACAAAGCAATTAAGAGGCTGTAGAGTTGCAAGGCTGCAGACTAGACAATAGCTCTCTTTGTGGGGCTGGAGTACACACAATCTACTAGCCGGGACCCCCCTAGGCTCTGCTGTGGGAGGGAAATGTGCAGAGTGTCTTTCTCCTTCATTAGGGGCCATATCAGTGAGGGATGTTTGGGGGTTTTCTGCGTCTGACTTGTGTGTAGCCCCCAACTGGTTTTTCTGTGGGTCAGCAGCCCTGATCCAAAAAAAAGTTCCCCTCCCCTAGTTTAAATGCTGAGTACCAAAACTTATTAAAGGTCTAGCAAACAGGAGCTATGAGGGAAGACTGAAAGAATTGGGCTGGTTTAGTTTGGAAAAGAGAAGACCGAGAGGGGACATGATAGCAGTTTTCAAGCATCTAAAAGGGAGTTACAAGGTGGAGGGTGAGAAATTGTTCTCCTAGGCCTCTGAGGATAGGACATGAAGCAATAGGTTTCAACTGCAGCAAGGGAGGTTTAGGTTGGGCATTAAGGAACACTTCCTAACTGTCGGGGTGGTTAAACCCTGGAATAAATGGCCTAGGGAGGTTGTAGAATCTCCATCACTGGAAATATTTAAGAACAGATGGTGCTTGGTCTTGCCGCGAGGGTAGGGGACTGGACTCGATGACCTCTCGAGGTCCCTTCCAGTTCTAGTGTTCTATGATTGTATAAGCATGACATCTCTTGGCAACTCTCTTCTACAATCAGGTAAAATCTTTCCCCACAAACAACATGGTTGGCTATGAAAATTCAGCGGCACATGCCCTAGACCACATGAAACTGACAAATGAAACAGATGCTTGTTCTAATAGAGTAACCTGACCAGAACAGGAATTTTTGTAGCCTGAGACATCACAGAAAAGCCTTTCTGGAACAGTTTTCTTCATTAGGAGGAGAAAAGGAGGGTAGAAGGGTAAGAATTGATAGATGGAATTGTTATTCCACTAACCTAAATTGTGGACTGGCTCCAGACCCTACCTAGAGGCACATACCTCAGCTCCTTCCCACTAAGAATAACCCCTCCAGCGGTTAAAGTGTGGTTCAATGTATACAACTTAGATTTATCTGCACAGCTAGACACTTGCTGTTGCTAACTGGGTTGATTCTCCCCGGGTAGCTGTTTCTGCAAAGAGGCATGTGTATGGGAAAAGGGAAGATTTGCTAGCCCCAGCAATTGCATGTAATCTTGCAAGTTCAGTTTCAGGATCCAGTTTGCCTATATGGGCACTTATTTTTCCTGAGAGCTCAACAATGGTGGTGAATAGGGACAGCCCTTTCAAACCTGACTAGCATTTTAAGCCATGATAAAGCACGGGGAAAATGCGGCCTCATTCTTCAGAGGTGCCGAGCTCACTGAACTCACGGACATTTATAAGATGTGCAAGAGCTTCACATCCTGAGAATCCAGTCACGTCTTTAGGCGCTCGCTTTCGGCACCCACGTTTGACAAACATGGCCTACCTACTTTGGAGTTACAAATTAAGGTTTCATTCTAGCAAGCGTGTGTGCCTAACCTCGAGGTCTCAGGTACTTTTGTTGGCATCACTACAAATAACATACCGCAATAAAATGATTTGAGGATAAACAGAAACCACACAAGAAAATGTGTTTCAAAATCAAATTAAAATAACGCTGAGTTAAACTTAACCGAACCAAAACAGGCTTGCCAAGTTCAAACTGCTCACACCTAGTCATCAGTATATGGATTTCAGCGACGAAATCTATTTTCCTTTAGAGAATTGCACTGTCACGTTGACTGGTGCAGTGTCTGGCATGCCAGGGTGTGGAGGCACTCAAACAAGCACAAATAAATAGGTGGCAAGCAAAAATGTTAACATCATTCTGACTGTTCCCCGTGAATTGCAAAGCGTTCAGTGCAGCTCCACTCTTATGGTGAGCCCTGTGGTTACCCATTGGAGGAACCCAAAGCTGCACCCCATAAATTGAATCTATTGGATCCCGGTTAGTATGGACCTACAGAAGGACAAGAACGTGCTATCCGTGTTGGCCCTAGACTCAAAGTGCTACAGCTCAGTTCTGAGGTCCTGTCAGCCACAAAGTGTTCTGTTCTTGAGAATGTTGCCTCCTGACACAACGTAGATGTCATTGACCTTCAAGAAACTCAATTTCCTTATTGCCAGCCACTTCATAACCTCTTGACTTGAATCATAGACTCTTAGGGTACGTCTAGACTACAGGGTTTTGTCGACGGAAGTTTTGTCGACAGATACTGTCGACAAAACTTCTGTCGACATAGAGCGTCTAGACACATTCAGTTTTGTCGACAAAGCAAGCTGCTTTGTCGACAAAACTCTGTAGTCTAGACGCAACCCTACAGGCATTAACACCTTCTGTCGACAGAACTCTGTCAAGAGAAGGTGTTATGCCTTGTAAAATGAGGTTTACCAGCGTCGACAAAACTGCTGAGTTCTGTCGACGTTATGTCGACAGAACTCAGCGGTAGTGTAGATGCTGGTATAGTTTTGTCGACAAAAGTCCACTTTTGTCGACAAAACTCTGTAGTCTAGACACACCCTTAGAATACTAGAACTGAAAGGGACCTTGAGAGGTCATCAAGTCCAGTCCCCTGCCCTCACGGCAGGACCAAGCACCATCTAGATCATCCCTGACAGGTGTCTATCCTACCTGCTCTTAAATATCTCCAGTGATGGAGATTCCACAATCCCTCCTAGGCCATTTATTCTAGTACTTAACCACCCTGACAGTTAGGATGTTTTCCTAATGTCCAACCCAAACCTCCCTTGCTGCAGTTTAAGCCCATTGCTTCTTGTCCTATCCTCAGAGGCCAAGGAGAATAATTCCCCCCCTTCCTTCCTGTGACACCTTTTTAGATACCTGACAACCTCTAAAACCTCCAAAACCAAACTCCAAAACCTGACTGACGACAATGAAGAATGGATCATAACAGAAGAAAACCGAATCTGTCCTTTTCCTTTACCTTCTAGCAGCCCATGACAGCGTATGGTACACGAGTCTGCAGTACGAGCTGTCAAGAGTTCATCTGATGGGTCTTCAAGGTAGACATTTGTTGCTAGCTCTGGGCCACAAAACCAGCACCTATGGCTTCCAGAGAACAAACTCCTCTAAGGATCAGAGTGGGCTCTAACACTATTTAATGTATTCACCAAGGACCTACCAATACTTAGGCAGATCATATGTGCTTGGCCACCGAACGCCTGGAAAGAACCTGAACAGCGCTAAGACTGATGGGGTGACTACTGCAAGAAATGGAGAGAGACCAAGTACATCAAAGATGGTGTCTCTCAACATGCTTCCACTTCCACCATGCTCAGAGCCGACTTGAGCTTCACATCTTTCTGAATGGTCAGTGGTTGGTGCAGGGTTCAGAGATAGCATAGCCAGGGCGGGGGGGGGGGGGGAGGGGGAACGAAGCGGTGGCTGGTCACCAGGCTTAGCCTCTGGTGGGCCACACAGCCCTATTTACCAGTGCCAGCCAAAGCAGCTCCCATTGGCTGCAGATTGATGTTCCCACCCAATGGGAGCTGTGGGAAGCGGCGTGGAACAGAACACCACTTCCCACAACTCTCATTGGCCGGGAACAACAATCCATGGCCAATGGGAGCCACAATCACCTGTACCTGCAGAGGTGCCGGTAAATATAGTGGCCCAGCCGGGGCTAACCCTGGGGAACTGAATTCGGTCTGTGGGCTGGTATTTCCCCACCCCTGGGCTAGGGGATCACCCCAGCTCCTCGGCTCCGGTACAGATACTATCTCATTACTAGACCAACAGCTGAAACTCTTTCCTTGACAAGCTGGTTGTGTTCACCTGGAGATCCAATGCAACGCACAAACACTGTGTGGTTCACCAGCCGCAGAGCAGAGAGGAAACCCTGAAGACAATGACTCTGTTTGGTTAAATTCTACCCTCACTCTACTAGCCGGCACACAATTGAATCCTGCCAGGCTCATCCTGGGTGGCAGTGCCGTGGGGCTAAGGCAGGCTCACCCCCGTCCTGGCCCTGCCCCACTCCCTAAAGCAGCTAGAAAACTCCATCCCAAGTCCTGTTGTGCCCCCTCTCTGCTCTGTGGAGACAGGATACAGAGTGGGAGGGGGGCACCCTGGCATCAGCCCCCTCCTCTCCGTCCTCTGCCCTGCATAGAAAGCAGAAGGCTCCCCAGCGGGAGGGGCAGGTCCAAGGCAAAGGGCAGGAGATGAGCAGCAGGGGGGGAGGGGCAGCTGAAGTGCCAGTGCTTGAGAGCTTCCTGGCCAAACCAATCGGGATCCCCTGTCAGAGGCTGCAAGGTCTACCAGTGGATCCTGATCGACTGGTTGGTGACCACTGCTCTAGACGAATGCAGAAAGGCCCACCTGGAGATTGGAAGCTGAAAAGAGAGGTGATACAATCATGAAGACAGCTGTAGCTTTCAGGACACAGTTTGGGCTGACTTCCCAACTTTGCCACTCACTTGCCGTGTGTCTTTGGACAAGTTATTTAACCGTTGTGTGCCTCAGTTTCCCATGTGTAAAGATTCAATACACTCTATCTATTTAAATGGTAAGCTCTTTGAAGCAGAGACTCTAACTATTTTTCTGTATAGCACCAAGCACATCTGAACATGATGGAGGCCTACAGTCACTACTCTAATACAGGTAATAACACACAATCCTGTGAACTATCCAACTTTTGCTCTAACTAAAGCAGATGCCACTTCTGGCATAAAGAAGGAGGTACGGTAGCTGGAAGTTTGATGTGTGTACCTAAGGGTACGTCTACACAGCAGCGTTATTTCAGAATAACTGACGTTATTCCAAAATAACAAAGAGCGCGTCTACACAGCAAACCGTTATTTTGAAATAATGTTGAGCTGGAGGACTTCTTACTCTGACTCCCATAACCTTCATTTCATGAGGTGTAGGGGAAGTTGAAGGAAGAATGCTCTTCCTTCGACTTCCTGCAGTGTAGACAGTGCCAAAAGCCGAATGAAGCTATTTCGACATCAGCGACGCAATTGACGACGCTGAAGTTGAGTAGCTTAATTCAACTTTTGCCCAGCCATGTAGACACGCCCAAGCTACCTAGCTGTTTTGGTGGAAAAAGAAGTATTTATTCAGAATTAAGCCATGAAAAAACCAACCAACCACACACCTGTAGGCATCTCATCTGAGTGACAATAAGATGACCCTATCCTCGACTGCTCTGGAGGATAGGGTCATAATTCAAAATGATATGGACAAATTTGAGAAATAGTCTGAGGTAAAAAGGATGGAGTTTAATAAAGACAAATGTAAAGTGCTCCACTTAGGAAGGAACAATCAGTTTCACACATACAGAATGGCAAGCGACTGTCTAGGAAGGAGTACGGCAGAAAGGGATCTAGGGGTTATAGTGGACCATAAGCTGAATATGAATCAAAAGTGTGATGCTGTTGCAAAAAAAGCAAACATGATTCTGGGATGCATTAACAGGTGTGTTGTGAGCAAGACATGACAAATCATTCTTCCGCTCTACTCTGCGCTGGTCAGGCCTCAGTTGGAGTATTATGTCCAGTTCTGGGCACCGCATTTCAAGAAAGATGTGGAAAAATTGGAGAGGGTCCAGAAAAGAGCAACAAGAATGATTAAAGGTCTAGAGAACATGAGCTATGAAGGAAGGCTGAAAGAATTGGGCTCATTTATTTTGGAAAAGAGAAGACTGAGGTGGGACATGATAGCCGTTTTCAGGTGTCTAAAAGGGTGTCACAAGAAGGAGGGAGAAAAATTGTTCTTCCTGGCCTCTGAGGATAGAATAAGAAGCAATGGGCTTAAACTGCAGCAAGGGAGGTTTAGGTTGGATATTAGGAAAAAGTTCCTAACTGTCAGGGTGGTCAAACACTGGAATAAATTGCCCAGGGAGGTTGTGGAATCCCCGATATTTAAGAGTAGGTTAGATAAATGTCAATCAGGGATGGTCTAGACATTATTTGATCCTGCCATGAGGGCAGGGGACTGGACTCGATGACCTCTCGAGGTCCCTTCCAGTTCTAGTATTCTATGATTCTATGACTTTTGCCCAGCCTTGTAGATGCACCCTAAGCTACCTAGCTGGTTTGGTGGAAAAAGAAGTATTTATTCAGAATTAAGTCATGAAAAAACAATGAACCACACACCTGTAGGCATCTCACCTGGGTGACAATAATATTGCTAAGTGATTTCGCCCCCACGTCAATCCTGCCTGGAAGTGTCCTCTGACCCATGCGCAGTAATGAGTTGCCCTGCTGGAGTAAATACCTTGTCACTAAGCAGACGCTGCATTTCTCATGCGCGCCTCGTTCAGGGCTTTCTTTCCAAGCTGCGTGGCCGCGCACGGTGCTTTTACAAAAAGGAAATTAAATCAGCCGGGGATGTAAACCTGCCGTGGAGACCAGGCACCCAGAATGGCTCTTTATTGCTGATGTCGTTGGCTGTTCCTTTTTGCCATCATCTGGTGCTCACTGAAGTGTATGATTTATTCATAGAAAGCGCTGTCCCAGCCAAAGGGCTGTCCAATAAACCACTGACAAGGCCGCTGCCAAAAGCCATTAGGAAAGTAGAACAATCATCCAGACACAAAGTATTTACAGAGCAAGTTGGCTTTAATTTAGAATCTTTGACGAGTGCTTGATGATAATTCCATCACATTTCAAGGCAGCCGGTGCTGACGGGCTCCTCGGGTTCCTGTTGGTATTAAAGAATCAGCAGTAATTGAAATCTACTTTAAAAAGTAGCAACAAATTAATGTCACCGTACGGTCAATGAACCACTCGTGCATGGTACGAAGAGGCGGATGTTTCACCTCCGGTCGGATAGAACAGAGGAGCATATTGCGGCGACTCTCTACAAGTGCATTATGGGTATGTGTCTAACATGCTTATTGGGCCAGATACTGAGCACTCTTCTTGTTGTGGCCTCTTTTTTATTCTTAACAGTCGTCACAAGGGTGCTTTAAATCCCTACAATTTCTGATGGAGTTAATGGAAAACATGCCTCTTGGGATCGTTTGTTCATGGAATCACAGAACACTAAAACTGGAAGGGACCTCGCAAGGTCACCAAGTCCAGTCCCCCTGCCCTCACGGCAGGACCAAGCACCGTCTAGACCATCCCTGACAGGTGTCTGTCTAACCTGCTCTTAAATATCCCCAGTGATGGAGATTCCACAACTTTCCTAGGCAATTTATTCCAGTGTTTGACCACTCTGACAGGTAGGAAACTTCTCCCAATATTCAACCTACACCTCCCCTGCTGCAATTTAAGCCCATTGCTTCTTGTCCTGTCCTCAGAGGCCAAGGAGAACAATTTTTCTCCCTCCTTCTTGTAACACCCTTTTAGATACCTGAAAACCGCTACCATGTCCCCTCTATGACCCAAGAACTAGGGGTCACCAAATGAAATTAATCGGTTGCAGGTTTAAAACAAATAAAGGGAAATTTTTCTCTATGCAGCGCATAGTCAACCTTTGGAACTCCTTGCCAGAGGATGTTGTGAAGACCAGGACTTTAACAGGGTTCAAAAAAGGACTAGATAAATTAATGGAGGTTAGGTCCATCGATGACTATTAGCTAGAGTGGGTACGAATGTTGTCCCTAGCCTGTTTGTTGGAGGCTGGAAATGGAGAGGGATCATGTGAGGATTACCTGTTCTGTTCACTCCCTCTGGGGCACCTGGTATTGGCCACTGTTGGAAGACAGGACACTGGGGCTACGAGGCGCTTTTTCTCGATGCTCTTTCGAAAAAGCACTGTTTGCATTACATAGAGCCTTTTTTTGAAAGAGCACTTTCCAAAAAAGGCATTCTTCCTCATAAAATGAGGTTTACCGTGGTCAAAAAAACCGCCGCATTCTTTCAATTTAATTTCGAAAGTACGCGGCGGGAGTCGAGGTGTAGGGGAAGAGGTTTTTCTTTTCCAAAAAAAGGCCACTTTTTTCAAAAAAACCCGTAGTCTAGACACACCCTGGGCTAGACTGACCTTTGGTCTGATCCAGTATGGCCGTTCTTATGTTCCTATGCTGTTATGTTCTTATGTTCTCTCAGTCTTCCCTCATAGCTCATGTTTGCTAGGCCTTGAATAGTTTTTGTTTCTCTTCTCTGGACCTTCTCCAATTTCTCCACATCTTTCTTGAAATGTGGTGCCCAGAACTGGACACAATACTCCAACTGAGACCTAATCAGCGCAGAGTAGAGCGGAAGAATGACTTCTCGTGTCTTGCTGATTTCTTTGCCTTGACTGCATTTCTCTCTTCTTAGTGGCCACGCTCAGTGGGACCTCTTGTGGTGGCAACAGGTGGGAGGAGAGACATGTAGTAAAGCTGATGCTTCCTGCAGGTCCATGAAATGTTCATGAGAGCAGGCATTGGGTCAGGCCCTAGAGAAAGTGTGTGTGTGGGGGGGGAGGGAAAGTGTGTCGGGGGGAGATATTTGCCATTCCCGTCTTTGGCTCTTACTCAGAAGCAGGTCTGAAGTTGTGCAGAAGACTCAGAGGGGAGGCTATAGCCTGCAAGTGCACAGGATCTCAGATGCTGTAACAAATGTGTGGGAGCCATCTTGGCATGACGATTCCTCCGGCCCAGAGCTCGTTAGCGGGGACTCAAGATGCCATTCATTTGTGACACCTCAAAAGGGCCTGAAATTTCCACTCGTTGGAAATTCATCAAGTACAATGAGAGGGGTCTTGTGGTTAAGACACGGGCTTGGGCACATCACTAATCTCCCCGTGCCTCAGTTTCCCATCTGTGACACAGGGATGATAATCCTTCCTCTCTCCTATGGCTTTCTGAGGCTGAGACTTTTACTTTGTGTTTCTTCTGACCTAGCACAATGGGGCCCTGGGCCTAGCAGGTCCTATGATAAAACTTAATTCACTCCGTGATCATTTAGGCATGTAGAATAAATGCAAGGATCCTGTACTACGGTATGATGTGGCATGCGACTGGACTTCTGCCCGGGGACAATGAAGCATTATATTGAAAATGGTTCAACCTCAGCCCGAAGATGAGCAATTGAATCTCCCTGTAGCAAAGATGCAGCGTTTCATTAAACTAGAAATCTGCCATTTCTTTGGTTCCTCGGTGCACTAACGAGGTGATGCATACTGCATTGGCCAGGAGCTCGATAGAAAGCAAGAGGGAACAGTACAAGGGGCATAGCTGGCTGGATGTAAAGGCTTCACAGATTTTTGTGTGTGTGTTCATTTAGCCATGCAATGGTTAAGTCCCGTCAGCACTGCCCGGCTCAGCTCCCAACCTGGGGCATCTTTTATTCTGAGTTGCTGAGACAGCAACCACTCCCGACCGGCTCTCTCACAGCCTGCAGCAGGTAAATCGGTCCCTCCCAGCTGGACTGTATGAGTGCTGTCACCAGCCACGCAGGTATGACAGTGCATGGAAACGCCAGTGAATCCCCAGATGTCCCCTCAGAGAAGTATGTTTTGGACTGCCCAGCAACACCCAGGAACTGCCCAGCAACACCCGGTTCATCATTTTTTGATCAGAACTGATATGCACAGATCCCCTGATCCCAAAAGGAGTTCCCCAAACACGTCAATCCAAACCCACTGATTCAGATAAAACAATGAAATAAAGTTTTATTATTAACTACAGAATCATAGAACACTAGACAGGAAAGGACCTTGAAAGGTCATCAAATCCAGTCCCCTGCCCTCACAGCAGGACCAAGCACCATCTAGATCATCCTTGACACGTGTCTGTCCAATCTGCTCTTAAATATCTCTAGTGATGGAGATTCCACAACCCCCCTAGGCAATTTATTCCAGTGTTTAACCAGCCTGATAGGTAGGAAGTTTTTCCTAATGTCCAACCTAAACCTCCCTTGCTTCAGTTTAAGCCCCTTGCTTATTGTCCTATCCTCAGAGGCCAAAGAGAACAATTTTTCTCCCTCCTCCTTGTGACACCCTTTTAAATATTTGAAAATGGCTATCATGTCCCCTCTCAGTATCCAGCTAGGGGAATAGCATAGCTGGGGTCAATGTATCTTAAGTCAAATTTTCATGGTGCCTCCTTTGTGGGAAGTTGATGAGAGAAATTCTCCCCTCAGCTTTCCTTACTCCTTGTGATACAGTGGAGCATTGAGATTGATGGGGCTGCCATCAGCAATTGATTTAGCAGGTCCTTACTAGACCCACTAAATCGAACCCCAGAGGATCAATCTCCAGAGTGTCAATTTCCAGGACGTATATTGCCATGTGCACTGAGTTAAATAGCTAGAACCCACCAAATGCTAATCAAAGAAGAGGTTTCATTCACTTCTGAGGTTCCATTTTCGGAAATGGATCACATTTTAAATAGTTCTCTTGTGTGTTACCTGGCTTTGCTTTCTGACTGGCCTATGTTATACACGCCTGTTGTCTTCAAAAAATACATTCAGCAACATGCTGCTTTTTATCTTGGGAATCCTACACTTTAGAGGACTTGTAAGTTGAGAGTTGTCTCTCGCCGCTGTTTTCCACAAGCTTGTGATGCCGAGAGTTTCAAACGGCTTCCTGGGAACATTACATGAATATTTGATCTGCATGGAGACCAAAGCGTTGCATGGGTTCTGTAGAGAGAGTAGGGAATAATAAAGCTTTCATTTCCGCTTGCTACGTGACAAAATGGATGCTTCTTCTCTGCTGATCTGTGAATGCCAAGAGATTCATGAGCAGAGACTAAAGCCAGTCACATGCAGCCCTGAGCATTCATACGTGTGTGTAAAAAAGTCATTCATACCGGAAAGAAGAGTTTTGAATGTACATCCAACCTACCTCCACGAGTAAATCTTTGTTTTATAGATGTGCATTAGAGGATCTACAGTTATGTTTCTGTCTGCTTCTCCCCTGGGAGAAGGGCTTAAGTCTTTGCAATTTACTTGTTATAAAATTCTAGGAAAAAGTTCAAAACGAATGTGACCCAGTTTAAAGTCTGAGAAGTCACATGTTTGACAGTCAGGACATCTAGGGAGTGTCTACACAGCACAGTTATTTCAAAATAACGCACGTTCAAAATTACAATGCAAGTGTCTACACAGCAATTCCATTAATTGGAAATAATTTTGAAATAACGGACGGCTTACTCCAATTTTTGTAAATCTCATTCCACAAGGAATGATGCCTCTTCCGAAATTGCTATTCCAAAATAGCTCCTCCCCAACGCCATTGAAAGTTATTACTCCCTAGTGCTTCCTGGGGCTGATCATCAAGAAAGTGTGTCCACATTGGGGAAGCCTGTCTTAGACAAATTTTATGACTTCCCTGTAGTGTAGACGCGCTATTTTGAAATAAGCTATTTCGGAGTAGTTCTTCCATAGTTTATTCCGATATAAGTGTGCAGTGTAGATGTATCCTTAGAAAGTTGCAGTTTCTACCAATAAAAAACAATGCATGGTCCTGCAGCTAGGCCTTGAAAAAGTAATGCTCTACAAGGAATTTAGGGTATGTCTACACATGCACCCTAGTTCGAACTAAGGATGCAAATGCAGGCATTCAAAATTGCTAATGAAGCAGGGATTTAAATATCCCGCGCTTCATTAGCGTGATCTCACCGACATACTAGTTCGAATCACAGCTGATTCGAACCAGGAAGTGCGCCCCAGGATCTGTTAGTTCAAACCAACCCCCTTGGTTCGAACTAACGTTACTCCTCAAAAAACGTTACTCCTCATTTTTTGAGGAGTAATATTAGTTCGAACCAAGGGGGTTGGCTGAAGTCCGGGACCTTCTGAAGTCAATGTGAAAGTTTTGGTTTGTTTGTATTCACGGAACCACAGTTTTATCCCTGATATTACACACACTGGTATTGATTAACTAACAAAAATACATTCAATTTCATGTACCTGGAAAGTATATTGAATACAAAATGCTCCACATATGGAAAAGATATTAACCAGACTTTAAACCAATCTCTTAACCATTAGTTGAGACCGAAAAGGAGGAAATTATTCCACATCTGCTCACTGAGACATTCTTGCCTCAAGTGCAGAAGAGCATGGCAGTGGGAAGCAGTATGCCTCATTTCACGAGGCATACCGGAGCAGTCGACAAAGGCTTCCCTTGTCAACCACGGCGCATCCAGACTGCCCCGCTGAGCTGCCAAACAACTGATCGGCACAGCACGGCGGCCATTTTGATGTAAATGAAGCGGCGTTTATTTAAATCGCTGCTTCATTTTCCTATGTCTAGTAAACTCATCTACATGGCTCCGTCGACAGAGCCATGTAGTCTCGACATACCCCTAGTGTCCAGATCTGCATCACCTGCCCTGCATCACAATACATCGGCTTCCTTCAGTGAGTTCATGTGCTTTGCCTCAGCAGTGCGAATGTTGGAAGCATTTCCCACTGTTCAGTTCTCCCTTCGCGACACAATCTTTCCCATATTTCTAAGCACGTGGGAGGAAGCCTCTTTGGGCCACGAACGTCGATGGCGTTCCACCGGAGACGAATATGACCCATTGTTTTCCACTCTGTCTGAAATGGGCTATCGTCTCTCCCGAGGTGGAAGCTGGTTCTCTCCAGATTCAACCAAGGGATACGTCCCTTTCTCTGTGTTTGAACGAAGCTGATTCAAGTACTGATTCAAGTCCCATGTTATACGTTCATAACACAAACTGAGAACAAGCTATGTGATCTGTAGGCAGTGGCTGGGAGGAATTTGATCCATTTTCTTTATAGCTCAGCAAGCACAACCAGGCAAAAGCAAACGGTGCAATAAATGAAACCATCTTGCCTGATTTCATTGCTTCTCAATGATCCCTCGACTAAAGTACTTTTGAATCTCAAGTCCCCTTGTGTCCATTGGAGAAATAGTGTATTAAATGGAAAACTCTCAAATTCATCTGCCCCCATAATCCCTGTGATTGAAGGACCAATTCTAGAGGAGACCTCCTCAAAGTCTCTTGTCTGTCCTGCCCTAATGATTCATTATGTTTTCATTCTTGATTCATAAGAATGGCCATACCAAAAGTCTATTTAACCCAATAGCCTGTCTTCCAACAGTGGCCAATGCTAGGTGTCCCAGAGGGAATGAACAGAATCATCAAGTGATCCTAAACCTGTCACCCATTCCCAGCCGCTGACAAACTGAGGCTAGGGACACCATTTCTACCCACCCTGGCTAATAGTCATGAATGGACCTATCCTCCATGAATGTATCTAGCTCTTTTTTGAACTGTGTTAAAATCGTGGACTTCTTAACACCCTCTAGCAGGGAGTTCCACAGGTTGACTGTGTTTAGTGTGAAGAAGTAATTCCATTTGTTTGTTTTAAACATGCTACCTATTACCTTCCATCATCTTCTTTATATACAATCAAACCATATCTGAGCCTAGAGCTGGGAGGAAATGGTTTTCCTGTCCTGTGATTATTTTTGAGATTTCCATTTTTTTCCTGGCCTTGAATAAGGCAAAGAAACCAATCTTTAAAAAAATTGTAAACTAACAATATTTTTTTGCAGAGGATCGTGTTTTATTTCTATTTTGACCTTTCCTTATCATTAGGCTTTTTTTCCTTAAAACAATCATAGAATCATAGAGCCATAGAGCTGGAAGAGTCCTCAGAAGGTCAAGTCCAGACCCCTGCTCTAGGCAGGACCAATCCCAATTAAATCATCCCAGCCAGGCTTTATCAAGCTGAGACTTAAACACCTCTAGAGATGGAGACTCCACTATTTCCCTAGGTAATCCATTCCAGTGCTTCACAGTCAGCCTAGTTAGTTTACATTTTGTAACCAAATTTGACTTTGAACTGGGAAACTTTGTATTTACTTTTCAAAGACGAATCCTTTGTACATCTCAAAACCTTTTTTTTGTGAAAATGTTTTCAAGATGGGAACATCACTGAGGCCAACGCTGTTTCAGGACCAGGTTTGATTTTGACCGATCATCATTCTTTAAGAAAACACAAGTTGTCAAAAATTTCCAAACGGGCCCTTGTTAACAACAGAAGCCTTCTGTTTTGCAGAATGGTTGGTTTTCAGACCATCTCCTGAAGTAAGAGATTGCTTGGTGCCCTCTTCCAACGATATATGCCTTCACCTCGTGTACATTTCCACCTCGGATCTGCAAGTCTCACCCCATGGAACTCAGCGCTGCCAAAGTCAAGATCAGAGGTGATCGATAAAGGTTATAATATGACTAATGGCTTGAACGAAGCTCCTTATCAGCACTCCCCAGTTACATAGTGTCCCCTAGGCACATGGGTGGGGAAAAGGCGGAGCTCCATTAAAGGCAGTCCAGAGTAGCTGAGCAGGAGGAATATAACACTGCTACTGGTATAGCTCAGTTGTACAATGGAGAGATATGGATGACTGTGACTCAGAGGAGTGGTGTTATGTATTCGAATGGTTTGTCTACATGGATACTTACCACCCATCAGATGTGAGGCTGGCTAAGAGTTTGATTTTTCTGAAGAGTAGTCTTGGGCCTGGTCTACACTAGGGGATAAATTCGAATTAAGATTCTCGATTCCAGCTACGTTAATTGCGTAGCTTAAGTAGAACATAAGAACGGCCATACTGGGTCAGACCAAAGTCCATCTAGCCCAGTATCCTGTCTGCTGACTGGCCAATGCCAGGTGCCCCCGAGGGAGTGAACCGAACAGGTACTGATCAAGCGATCTCTCTCCTTCCATCCATCTCCACCCTCTGACAAACAGAGGCTGGGGACACCATTCCTACCCATCCTACCAAACAGCCATCAATGGACATCACCTCCATGAATTTATGAAATATCTTAAATGGAATTTTGGCACCGCCCACACGCGGGAAGTCGACAAGAACACGCTCTCCCTTCAGCTTCCCTTACTCCTCGTAGGAGCAGGAGAACCGGCATCGACGGAAGCACCCTCTCAGTTCAGATTAGCGGTTATTCACTGGGCTCGTTAATTCCAAACCTGGAAGATCGACAGCGTCTGCTTCGATCTTCTCTGTAGTGTAGACGTGGCCCAGGTGAAAAACGATTTTTCATCTAAAGTGCTGCTTTTTGGCCTGAAACTCAAAATTGCCCGATCAACATTTTTAGCAGCTAGTACTATAAATATAAGTGAAGAAGGCTTTTGAGTGGATGTTTTGTTTCATGTTTCTTTTTATAAAAGTGTTGACATTTTTCATAGGATCATTCAAGAACAATAAGATATTTTGAATTATGAATTTTAAGAAAACAAAAACAAAAAAAACCCAACCTGTGCTTTTCAAGCCCTATTCTGGCTTTGGGATATTTGTGAAAATGGAGCCAGCGATATTTGGAACCTGGCTCGGTAGTGGCTTAAGCTAGGAATTTCCATCCAGGGGGATATGTACCCCTAGGGGTATGTAGAGGTCCTCCCGACATGACATCAGCTCATCTCTTTGCCTACTTTTACAACAGTCTAAATTACAAGGCTCTTGCAAAGGATGTACAAACTAACATTTCATGCAGACGATGACTTGTTTATGCTGCTCTGTGGGCTATATACTGAAACATACGTATAATGTTTATATTGTATAATTATGGTAAAAATTAGAAAGTAAGCAGTGTTTCAATACTAGTATGCAGTGACACTTAAATGTAACCCCAAGACATGTATGAGTCCTGAAAGGGAAAGTTAGAGAGCCCCTGGGTTAAATGATTTATTCCCACCTCCACAGTCAGCAAAAATGAAAGGCTGCCGCTAGGCCAGCGAGAAAGGAACACTGTGTCCTTCTAGTTTCTCTTCTCTCTGTGCCCCACCCATTGTTGTGTGTAGCCTTGTTGCATTACAACCCTGGTTTTGTTCCTGCCATCCCTGGCCGATCCGCCCCGCCGCTAAACATCAATACAGCTTTGTGGGAAGCCTCCCAGAATAGAGTTACATTTGCATTTGAAAAGGGATGTGTTGAAAGAACTTTGGTTCCATTGAAATGTAAGAGGACGTGGAGTGTTTGAATCCCCTTGGTCATTAATGTTTGTTTGTGTTGCAGGGGGAGGAGGGCTTGGGCAGAATAGAAGCCATTAATATTACGCTACCTGATTGCTTGTTTAGAATTTGCACCAGAAATAGGGAAGCAAAGCATGTTGGGAGGAAAGCAAAGCATGTTGTTGCTCAGTAGGCATATTGTAAGATGGGCATCGGGGGGGGGGGGGGGAAGGCGGAGGGAATATTAGTGCATGATGCAGCGGCGTCTTCTCCAAATACAAAAAATGTTTTAATTAGGGTGGGGGTTACGCATTCAGGAAATGGCAGCTCGATACCATGCCAACAATACAAATGTATTTAGAGGTGCGCTTCTTAGAGGTCTCCATCACAGACACCTCCTTTCCCCACTTTATGAAATTGACTTAGGGACACACATGTGCATAACTCCTAAATGTTTTGGGCAAAATCCCTCATGTCACCTCTCGATTTTAATGTCACACTCTGCTGGATTGGTAGAGCTTATTTTGGTGTATGCATCCCTCGTGTGTGTAAAGTTAGAGAGATGGAGTATGGAACGGCGTATGGTTTTAAATGTGCACATGAAAGCCATCAGGGGTGTTTCCCTCCATGTCTTGGAGTATGTCTAGACTGCATCCCTTTGTCGGCAGAAGGATGCAGATTAGGCAGGTCGACATGGCAAATGAGGCAGGGATTGAAATATCCCACGCCTAATTTGCATAAAAATGGCCGCCACATTTTGCCGACTCAGTACTTTGTCAGCAAAGAGCAGCCGTCTAAAGGGGGATCTGTCGAGAAAGAAAACCTTTTTCGACAGATCTCTTCTGCCTCCCAAGGGTGATGACTGTCTTCTATCTCATGATGGTAAATAAAGAGCATTGAAGTTTTAGGATACTGTGTAGCCTGTTGGAGACTTGTGACCCAGAAGGGTCTCACCTTCGTGAGTGTTTGGGGGAACATGCTGTTGGGCAGGCTAGGGGAGCAGGCATTCATTTCAGGGCCTAGGCAATTGCATTGGTGGCTCCTCCCGCCAAGAAGGAGGCCAGACCCACGGGACCCAAGGCAGGGCCAGCATCTAACTCTGCCCAGCCCCTGCAAGCAAAGGGTCCATGAGATTCAGCATGGGACCAGAGCTGTCTGAGCAGCTCACCATCTGGCCAACAAGAGGGTATCTCTTGCCCCCCATGGTGCCTGCAGCCAGGCGCTCACTCTGCAAGCCATGATACTTTGGCCCAGGTCAAGAGGAGCAGATCTGACAGCCCCTCAGGTCCCCCATCTATAACTCCGGGGTCATGGAGCCAAACGTTAGCTTGCAGCGGGCAGGTATTGCTGCTGCTCCTGGATGTTACCTGGAACTGGCTGCTGTCTGGCCTCACCCTGTTCCCTGCATCCCGTGTTCCCTCTTAGGGGTGGGGGGTGATGCTGCACCCCTGTGGAAAAGTCTGGAAGAGGGGGGCTGAGTGTGCACTGACCTGGCTGGCAAGGTGCTGGGTTAGCGTCTACAGCAGGGACAATTCCACATGGAAAACATTTCTGGCGATGCCCTGGCTGGGTCCAAGACACAGCTGAAGTCTATCCTGATAGCGATTTCCATCTCCAAATCAACTCCACAGCGAAGGTCACCAGTGAGTAGCCAGGGATCCTTACTGAACACACACCCGTGTTTGCAGAGTCTTGTTTTCATTTGATGGCCATTGTATCTTCCAACAGGATCAATCTTCTTTGCCAGTTCTGTGTTCTAGGAATCGAACGCCCCTTTTATCCGTGTGCTCTGAGTTAATAATGCCACAGCCCAGGTTGATCTCTTCCATATTCAATCTCAGCAAGTGCTCTTTTAACGATCAATTGCTATTTAATTACAATAGAGCAGGCGCTCTATTAAATGTAAATTAAATACTCATTCAAGACTATTAAAATGTTGCCGAGAGATCAAATACCAACTGCAATACAATGAAGGACAAACTACGGTGCAGTTTAGCTTCCCCCAGTGTGCACCAGTCCTGAGGAGAATAGCTGACCGCCGATGATTCACCTTCATGTGAGGTGAATTATTTAACAAAATTACTTTTTCAAAATTGATTTTTTAAGTGAATTGTAAGTAATCCACAGCAACTTCTGTTTGGGTCTCGTTACTAATCCATATCGGTTTTAGAATGAAAGACTCCATACCAATTTCTGAGAGTGTGACTCACCACGTTAAACAAAGGGCCCATCATTTTACTATTGTCAGAGGAATGGGACTGGACAGAGTTTGTGATAGGGTATTTGCCCCACTCAAACGTGAAAAAGGGGTAACTCCAGTAAGGAGCAGTTCAGGTGGCCCCTCTAAGGACTTAGTGATGCTGCATAGTACAGCCAATAGGAGAGAGACTCTAAGGAGCGGCCAATCAAGGCCCAGAAGACTCATATTAAAGGAGCTGTAGGGCAGAGCCCAATTTGCTGCGGAGCACCTAGCAGACTGAAAGAAACTAGCACCATGGACAGGTCAGTTGCTGTCCGGCACCAGGGAGCAAGAGAACAATCCGCACTGCTTGTAGGGACTGAGAAGCTGAGGTAAAGGAGAAGAGGATTCTGGGTCCAATGGAAAGCAGACAGTTCTACAGCTGACCTGACTCCATACCGTAGCCTGGATCACACAGTGCCAGCTGCAGTGTCGGTGTTATCCAGGGCTCTCTGACCAGGTGTCGGGGTATTTTGCCCCCGACACAGCAGGCAGTAAAACAAGTTGCAGGATTGTGGTTTAACTAGGCTGCAACTTAATTAACCCACAGTGTAGCTCAGCCATTAATAGCCTGTATCCCTTGGCTAGCTGCAGCCCCCTGAACCATGAACCTGGTGTCGTGGGGTGCATGGACCCAACGCTAGCCCAGTGACCAAAGGGTTCATACAGACATTGCCAGGCACTGCTGATTGGCAGGCTAAAAGTAGCTGGCAGCACCAAAAGTGCTGGGAAGCAGTAGGGTGGGGCAGCTAACAGAGGAATGAGCAGGAAGGAGAAAGGAACTCCTGTCAGCAGACTGCCCGGGGGCAGCACCAGAGAAGGGTGACCAAGCCAACAGAGTGAACGGCCTGAAGGGGTGTGAGGGAAGGTAGGAAAGCACTCAGGGCCCTGTCAGACTCACCAGACCCCACGGTCAATCTATTTTAACTGTGAACGATGCTCTTCCAGGTGTAGAAAGAGAGCAGTGTTTGAGGGACGATCGGAAAGGTCTTTGCTGCAGGGTATGGCATGCAGTCGAGTGACTTCGCTGTCACCTTTGAAAGACGAGCCTCCCTTATTCGGCAGAAGGCACCGCTTCTCAGGACCTGTGGTCATCCGTCAGTCAGCTCTGCAGTGCATCATGCACGTTCAGGGGGTGATCGTAGAATTCCAGGGCTGGAAGAGACCTTAGGAGATCATCAAGTCCAGCTCCCTGCCCAAATCAACCCAGCCAAGGTCCTGTCAAGCTGAGACAAAACACCTCTAGGGATGGAGATTCCACCTCCTCCCTAGGGAACCCATCCCAGTGCTTCACCACCCTCCTAGGGAAATAGTTTGCCTAATATCCAACCTGGACCTCCCCCACTGCAACTTGAGCCCATTGCTGCTTGTTCTGCCATCTGTCCCCACTGAGAACAGCCTCTCTCCAGCCTCTTTGGAACCCCCTTCAGGAAGTTGAAGGCTGCTCTCAAATCCCCCCTCACTCTTCTCTTCCGAATGTTGTTGCAGACTGGTGCTAATTTTAGTTTCCCTTGGTGCATTTCCCGTCTTCCTTTTGCGGCGTTCCTGATAAGGCGCCGTTTGAAAAAAATGGATACCTGTTTGTTGATTCTGATCAGGGCCCTGAGCAGTTAAGCCCCAACCCTGCAAACATTTAGACACGTGCTAAACTTCTAGACAGTTACTTGATTGGGACTGCTCACAGTCACAGAAATGAAGACGCGGAAAGGTCCTTGATAGGCCAGTAGAACAGCCCCTTGCGCTGAGGCAGAACTGAGTATTATCTAGACCAGGGGTTCTCAACCTTTTCCTTTCGGAGGCCCACTCCAATATGCCATAAAAACGCTGCCGCCCACCTGTGCCAAAATAGCTGGTTTTCTGCCTGCAAAGGCCAGGGTAGGTGGTAGCAAACGTCAGTCACCTGGCGCTGCCTGGCATAGGAGTCTCCATGAGCCATGTTGCTCAGCCTTAGGCTTCTGCCCCACATGACGAAGCTTTGGCTTTCCGCCCTGGTCCCCAGTGAGCCTAACAGTCGCCCTACTTGGGGGAGCCCCTGAAACCTGCTCATGGCCCCCCAAAGTGTCCCAGGCTCCTGGCTGAGAACAACTGAATTAGACCGTCTCTGAGATGTGTTTGTCCAAAACCTCCAATGGCAGCGATTCCACAATCTGCACAGGTAATTTGCTCCAGCACTGTCCGGTAGGTAGGTTGTTTGGCTAATGTCCAATCTAAATTTCCCTTGCTGAAGTTGAAGCCCATTGCTGCTTGTCTTGTCCACGGTGGTTCTGAAGAACGATGTATCACCCTCTTCTTGATAACAGCCTTCTACGTAGTTGGTGATCTTGTCAAGTCTCTCCTCAGTCTTCTCCGGACTGAACAATCCCACATTTTTCAGTCTTTCCTCATAAGTCGTGTTTTCAAAACCGTTAGTCCTTTTTTTTGGTCACTTGCTAGACCTTTTCTCCATTTGTCTCCATCTTTCCTGAACTGGGTTGGTTGGAACTGGACACACTAATGCATTTTGGGCCTCATCGATGGTGAGTAGTAGACTTCCAGCTAATACATCCCAGAATGATGTTGCCTCTTTTTTTTCTTTGCAACCGTGTTACGTTGCTGACTCATATTTGGCTTGTGATCCACTATTTCCCCCACCTCCTTTCCCTCAGTATTCTGTCCTACTCTGTCGTACTTTTCCAGTACTTGTTTCCGCAGCCTTTTCCCATGTTGTGCGTCTGCAAATGACCGTCCCTTCCATGAATCGGTATTGGATTTCACCCTATTTACCTCAGACCATTTCTCCAGTTTGTCAAGACCGGTTTGAATCCCAGTTCTGTTCTCAAAAGCACTTGGAGCCCTTTCTAAATCGGTACCCCGAGGGAAAGTTAAGCATACGTGTAAGTATTTGCAGAACTAGAAGGTTTGGGTCTAATAACACATGAAACGATTAACTAAAGTTAAGTTCTATTTTAATTAAACAGTATTTGTACTCAGGGTGAAGTTGATTAAAATGGAAACTGCTAATCCGCTGCATGTATAACAGTAACATATAAGAAGGGAAAAAAGCAAGGAATTAAGTCATAAAATAAATAATAATAATAATAATAATTAATGTACAAATGCCATAATAGCTTTTTTAAAGGACAGATTAAAATATTCATTTCTTGGTTTTGATATGATGGAATATGTTGGACACATGGCTGGGAGACAGAAAAGCTAGCTTCTATTCCTGATGCTGCTGGGTTTTTTGTAGGAGAACTTTGCCTGTCGCCCTTTGCCCTTGCGTACCTCTTTTCTCCTTTGTCTGAGATGTCTATTCACATTGCAAGCTATTCAGGGCAGGACCAGTCTCACTTGATGCCAAATGCTATACCAACACAATGCAATTTGAGAACCTCTGTGCATTACAATAGAGTACCTTTTGGTGTGTGTGTTTTTAAAGACGAAGAGCAAACTGACGGTCAGATCTCTACCTCTCTTTGCATGGTGAGACCAATTGATTGTGTTGCTATTTCAAAAGTAAGATGTAAAAAAAAAACAACCCTTAAAGCAGCAAGAGGTTGCTTCAACATTTAGAAGTCAAGAAGTGAAGGAAATGATGGTGAATACATTCGGGGAAAGGCCAGAGGATAGCAACAAACATTATGAAAGGTCTAGAAAACATGACTTATGAGGGACTTAGGCCGTAAAGTCAGACTGTCTAAGTAGGCCTTGCTGTTCTATGCTCCTCAAAGCAATAAAAAAGTATAGTTGTCCACTTATATAAGTTGCCACTGCTCTTTCTAAGCAAGTACCTTTATTTTTAAGGTAAAAGCATTGCAGGAAAAAAGCCTATGTCAGTAACTACACACATGCTCATAAGCTTACTGGTGACCATCCCTACGTCAGCCAGGATTCATGCCACGGAGCAGTCCTTCCAAACCCTCTTTGTGGTGTTACCGTGATCACAAAGTCTTAACAGCTGTGACTCAGAACTAGCACCCCTTCAATCTGAGAGTCCCTCCTTTCTCCAATGCGGGCTTCGTATCTTGTTCTCACAGACAATGGACTACTCCGTCAGATACAGCTGCAGACAATGGACTACTCCGTCAGATACAGCTGCAGACAATGGACTACTCGGTCACATACAGCTTCAAAATGATGGGTCTGGAAGCGGGTAATTTGCATCCCCCTCACCAATATTTTCTAGGAAAATACCCAAAACTATACATTCAACTTTTGATAGTCAAGACAGAAGCAGACTGTGAAGAACTTCAAAAAGATCTCACCAAACTCAGTGATTGTGCAATAAAATGGCAAATGAAATTCATTATGAAGTAATGAAGTAATTACTTCCAACGTGAAGTAATGAACGTTGGAAAAAATAACCTCAACTATACGTACAGTATGATGGGGTCTAATTTGGCTACAACAAATCAGGAAAGAGATCTTGGAGTTATCGTGGACAGTTCTCTGAAAACTTCCACGCAGATTGCAGCGGCGGTCAAAAAGGCAAATAGGATGCTAGGAATTATTAAGAAAGGGATAGAAAATAAGACCCAGAATATCTTACTGCCCCTGTATAAAACTATGGTACGCCCACATCTTGAATACTGTGTACAGATGTGGTCTCCTCACCTCAAAAAAGATATTTTGGCCTTGGAAAGGGTTCAGAAAAGGGCAACTAAAATGATTAGGGGTTTGGAACGGGTCCCATATGAAGAGAGGCTAAAGTGACTGGGACTTTTCAGTTTAGAAAAGAGGAGACGGAGGGGGGATATGATAGAGGTCTATAAAATCATGAGAGGTGTGGAGAGGGCGAATAAAGAAAAGTTATTTATTAGTTCCCATAATAGAAGAACTAGAGGACACCAAATGAAATTAATGGGTAGCAGGTTTAAAACTAATAAGCGAAAGTTCTTCTTCACACAGCGCATAGTCAACCTGTGGAACTCCTTGCCAGAGGAGGCTGTGAAGGCTAGGTCTATAACAGAGTTTAAAGAGAAGCTGGATAAATTCATGAAGGTTAGGTCCATAAAAGGCTATTAGCCAGGGGATAAAATGGTGTCCTTGGCCTCTGTTTGTCAGAGGCTGGAGAGGGATGGCAGGAGACAAATCGCTTGATCATTGTCTTCAGTCCACCCCCTCTGGGGCACCTGGTGCTGGCCACTGTGGGCAGACAGGACACTGGGCTAGATGGACCTTTGGTCTGACCCAGTACGGCCGTTCTTACGTTCTTATGTTCTTACGTTTTAAAAAGTCTTTCGACACTCCTATTGTGTCCCACCCTTGCATTGGCCATGGCTCCCCACTAAAGTGGCAACTCACTAACCCGCAGGAACGCATACATACACATTTGCACTTGTATAATAAACTCCAAAGAGACTTAAACTTAACTCAGTTAGGTTTGTCCAAGATATTGCAGGAAATTGCCTTGCTTCTCACAGCTGCCTCTTTGGAACCAGAGCAAAGGATTCTGGGAAGCTTGTTGACACAAATACCGACTAAAAGTACTATTTCTAGTTGGCAGTTCTCACTTGCCTCTGGCCATAAATCACATGCCCTGCAGTCCTAAAAGCAAACAAGTAGCTTTCTGGACAGTGTGAACTTCACTGAGGCCAAAACCTGGTGCCAGCATGGTTTGGCTGGCCAAAGACAGTCTGTGTTAGAACCAGGCCCCAAAATTGTTCCCCTACCAATGTGAGGACCGATGTGAGGAATGCGTGTTGGAATGCGGGCTGGCAAAACTCTATGAGAAGCACATCTCAGTTACAACTGGGGTTCAGAATAGTTCGTACACTGAATTGACTCGGCTTTTGTGGATGGGATCAGTTAAGAACACAAGAATGGCCATACTGGGTCAGACCAAGGTCCATCTAGCCTTGTATCCTGTCTTCTGAGAGTGACCAATGCCAGATGCCCCAGAGGGAGTGAACAGAAACAGGGAATCATCAGGTGATCCCTCTCCTGTCACCCATTCCCAGCTTTTGACAAACAGAGGCCAGGGACACCATCCTGGCTAATAAGTATTGATGGACCTAACCTCCATGAATTTAATTGGATTCAAAAAAGAACTAGATAAAGTCCTGGTCTTTACAACATCCTCTGGCTAGGAGTTCCACAGGTTGACTTTGTGATGCATGAAGAAATTCTTCCTTTAATTTGTTTTAAACCGGCTACCTCTTAATTTCATTTGGTGTCTCCCAGTTCTTATGTTATGGGAACAAGTAAATAACTTTTCCTTATTCACTTTCTCCATAAAATCTGTCATGATTTTATAGGCCTCTATTCTATCCCCACTTAGGGTATGTCTAGACTACATGGCTCCATCGACGGAGCTATGTAGATTTGTTTATTGGACAAAGGGAAATGAAGTGGCGATTTAAATTATCGCTGCTTTATTTAAATTTAAATGGCTGCCGCGCTGAGCCGACAAACAGCTGATCAGCTGTTTGTCAGCTCAGCGCGCTAGTCTGGACGCTCCGTGGTCGACAGCACAGCCCTTTGTCGACCGCCCTGGTAAATCTCATCCCACGAGGAATAACAGGGCGGTCGACAAAGGGCTTTGATGTCGACCATGGAGCATCCAGACTAGCGTGCTGAGCTGATAAACAGCTGATGAGCTGTTTGTCGACTCAGTGCGGCAGCCATTAAAATTTAAATGAAGCAGCGATTATTTAAATTGCCACTTCATTTCCCTTTGCCTACAACCCTAATCTACATGGCTCCGTCAATGGAGCCATGTAGTCTAGACACAGCCTTAGTGTCCTCTTTTCTAAGCTGAAAAGTCCCAATCTTTTGAATCGCTCTTCATATGGCATCCGTTCCAAACCCCTCCTCATTTTTGTTGCCCTTTTCTGAATCTTTTCCAATGCCAAGATAGCTTTTTTTGAGATGAGGAGACCGCATCTGTACACAGTATTCGAGATGTGGACGTACCATGGATTTATACAGAGGCAGTAAGAATATCCATTTCAGACCCATTTTTTCTCTCTCTGTGTTCATTGTAATGACAGACTCCGCCTCTTTTCCGTACCTGTTCTCGACATTATGGCCAAGCATTCATTCTAGTTAAAGAACGCTCCCCATTGCTCTTTAAACGTGCATCAGTACATGCATTGTCTGGTGGTCAGGTCTTCCAGGGATGGGCAGCAGTAAGAGAAGAGAGAGGCAGAGTAAATCCAAGTACATGCACATTGACATTATGAACATTAATGGGAACTGGATGTCTCTGAAAATCTCATCCCAAGAGTAGAGAATCAGAAAAGGCTCATTTTGATCACCTGAGGAGTCCTCTAGTCCAGTGGTTTTCAAGAGAAGGGTTGCAACCCAACCCTGGGTCACTCGGTGCCCGGCCTTGGGTCCCCTCGCTGTAGCGTGACCAGGTGAGCAGAGGGGATGCTAAGGCAGGCTTCCTGGCTGTCCTGGCGCTGCGGATCACATTGCATCCCAGCTGCGGACAACAGCAGGTCTAGCTCCTCGGTGGGCGGCTCCTTGTGCTGTCCGTACCCTAAGCACTGCGGATCACTCCCATTGGCCAATTCCCAGCCAATGGGAGCGGTGCCTGTGGGTGAGAGCAGTGTGCAGAGCTGCTTCTGTGTCTCTGCCTGGCAGCCGGACTTGCTGCAGGCCGCTTCTAGGGCCTAGCGGGGGTCCGTGGGGCCAGGAGAGGCAGGAAGCTGCCCTAGCACCCCTCCTGTGCCACTCACCAGGAGCTACTGAAGGAAAGCCCATGCCCAACCATGAGCACCACCCTCCTGTTTCTTCCCCCCCAAATCTGGAGCCACCTCCTGCACCCAGAAACCTCCTTCCTGGCCCCTCCCCACCTCAGAGCTCACACTCTAGTCCAAAGACAGAATTATGTTGCGTCGCGGGCATCAACAATTTTCTTCAACTGAGTCACGAGGAAAAAAAAAAGTTTGAAAAGGCCTGTCCCAGTCAGCCTGCAGAAAGGGCAGGAGACTGCCAAGGTCTCTGCACACAGAGCTGTTTCAGGCGGGCCTCCTCTTCCCCTCTCTGCTGCTGTCATTTGTCCTTACTCAAAGTGCGTACGGCCGTGTAATCTAATTTGTCTCCCGTCAGCGCGCGTCAGGCAGGCGGCAACGGTTCTTTCGCACAGGTTCCTGCGGTCCCCTCCCGTTCATCTCTGATTTTCTTTTCCGATGTAATTGTCATGACAAAAAAAAAAGCGAAAGCAGAGCTGCTTTCCCTCACGGGGCCTCCAGACCTTCTGAAGGAGATTCAGAGGTGTGTGGTAGGGGAGGGATGGGGAAATGTGCCCTTCAGAAAGAGACAATGAACAAGGCAGGTCACTGGAGCAAAAAGCAGGATTGAAACACAATTGGTTTCAGAGATCAGACAGCTCCTGCAAGAGGAAAAGGGAAGCAACTGTAATGTCTTCCTTGGAGAAAATCTCGTCACATGCACATGAGTTATTGTCCCACACTGATTCATAGGAGTTAGCAATGGGGGGGAAAAAGCCTCGTAAGCAATCCCGTTGCTCGCTTTCCTGTTGCACTTCTGTGCCGTACACGTTGGTTTGAAATAACCCCGAAGCCTGGAGCGTTCCCCAACGGGAAAATTCTACAAAAGACTAAAAGATGTTCATGACATTTCGCTTACGTCGTCTAGTCTCTTGATATTATCCCATTGCTCTTACCCACTGTCGCTTGTAACACCCGGAGTGATTTCTCCCTCCTGGCTATTTACATTATTCAAAGACTTGTAAATGGAAATGCTGAGCGTGTTTCTCCTCTCACGTCAGGCTCTGCCGATGCACTAGCAACGTATGCCACCGTGGTGTAGCCCCATCTGTCCCAGGATATTAGCGAGACAAGGCGGGGGAGGTAATATCTTTTATTGGGCTGACTTCGCTTGGTATTTTAAGCTACACAGAACTCTTGTTCAAGTCTGGGAAAGCAACTCTGCCGGTCGCCGCGAAATTGAAGAACAAAAAGAGAGGTCAGCGTAAGCCCCTAGCTGAAGGACCCGTTCAAGGTGAAGTGATCCTTAGCACCCCTCTTGTCCATCTTCCAGTGTATGTTAGAAAGGTGTGTGTGTTTGTCTGTCCGTCCATCTGTGAGTCCATCTGGTCAAGAACTACTCCTAGATGGTAAGAGCCAGGACCACCAAATTTGGTATGGAGCGCCCTTTTTTCAAAACAGAAAGCCAGGTCAGGGTTCGGCTGTGCCAGGACAATGGGAAGTGCCTGGAATTCGATTGTTTCTCATAAAATGGAAAGGAGGGGATCTAGTAGGAGGGATAGTTATACTGTAGAATGACCACAGGGGGGCAGCAAGAGGCCAGAGATGGGGCCCAGGACAGCTATAACCCCATTGGGCCAGCAGAGGGCTTAGGAGGAGAAAGGGACAGCTATCTACCATATATTTGAGAGAGTTTGTTTGTGTGTTTGTAGGGAGTGAACAGAACAGATAATCATCAAGTGATCCCTCTCCTTCCCCTAGCTGTGCCCGAATTAGTGAAAGTGGCCCTGGCCCCAAGCTGCTGTGGTAACAGAGGCCTGGGGTTGTCCTCTCTCCCTGGGCCAGCCTGCATCCTGAACCCCTCCTCCCTCATTGGGCACTGATTGGAATGAAGAAAAACAAAGCATATTTGTGTACAAGACCTGAGCAACGCCGGGTGAATGTTCTAGTAAGACCAAAAGAGGGGTTATCAGGTGACCGATTGTTGTCATGAGCCATAAATCCAGCATCTTGGTCACAACCGTGATTTTTAGTATCTAGCAACGTTATGAATTCAAGCTCCCAGGGTCATCTTCGGAGAGCATTGTGCAGGCTTCTGTTGAGGAGTCGAGCCGATAGGTCAGGCAGAGAGTGATTGCTTTGTGAAAAGTGCCCACCCACTGGTACATGGCAATTTGGTCTTTTATCGATTTCCTGCACTGCTTTGTTCGAGAGCGGCACGATTGTCCTGTGTCACCCACATGGTGTTTATTGGGGCATTGCATGCTACCTTCTCGCAGGGCACTAACGGTGTCTCTCTTTGACAGAAGTTGGCTCAATGTATGATATGGCCTTTTTCATCTTGTCTTCCCCGTATGCTAATGAGTCTTTCCAGCCTCCTCGTAATTTCAGAACTCCCTCGCGTTTGTCAGTAACTTTCTTATACTCCGGCACTGAGAACTGAAGCTGGTATTGTCAGTCAGAGTGCAAGACAGCTCTCTCTCTCTCTCTCTCTCTCTCTCTCTCTCTCTCTCTCCAGTAATTGTGACCAACAAGGGCTGTTATCTCCCAATGCTGGGCTATGAGGTGTCTCCAGATGCAGCCCCAAATTTCACTGGCTAGATGTGTTGCCAGGCTACATACAAAAATGATGAGGGGGTGGAGTGCATACTTAGGACGAGAGGCTGAGGGATTTGGGCTTATTTAGTCTGCAGAAGAGAAGAGTGAGGGGGGATTTGAGAGCAGCCTTCAACTTCCAGAAGGGGGTTCCAGAGAGGATGGAGAGAGGCTGTTCTCAGTGGTGACAGGTGGCAGAACAAGGAGCAATGGGCTCAAGTTGCAGTGGGGGAGGTCTAGGTTGGATATTAGGACAAACTATTTCCCTAGGTGGGTGGGGAAGCACTGGGATGGGATGGGAGGGGGTGGAATCTCCATCCCTAGTGGTTTTGAAGTCCCGGCTTGACACAGCCCTGGCTGGGCTGATTGAGTTGGGGTTGGCCCTGCTTTGGGCAGGGGGCTGGACTCGATGACTCCTGAGGTCTCTTCCAGCCGTAGGATTCTAGGATTCTATACCAAACACCGTGCTAATTTGCGTCCCACTCCCTGTGCTAAGTCTACCTCGGCCTCCCTGCATTTAGGTTTCTCCTTTCCGCTGAATATGCTTCGCTTTATCCTCCCTTCACTTCCCATGTATTATTTATGACGGAATGTCATTTTGTTGTTTTCTGGCCTTCTTTCTAGTGTCACGGGGCTCTTCTCTGTCCTTGCTGCTAAATGCAAATCTGACCTTCTGGGCCCTTCCACCTGGCTCCGGACATTTCTGTTCATTGTTGTACTCTTTGGCTGTTTTTCAGCTAATTTTTAGTCCACAGAAAGGGTTGCTCTCCAAGTCAAGGTAATACATTTTTCAGGCAGAGAGACAGTATCTGACAGTTCACTCCACTCCACATCTGTTGCTAGTTCCTTTCATCTCCTTTAATAATTCTAGCAAAATAGCAGTGAAGTCTGGCTGCTCAGATTCATGTATGTGTGTTGCTGACTCTCTGCAATGCTGAACAATGCAGAGGTCCCAGTTATGCCAGATGTGGAGAGAAATTGCTCCCCAAACACGATGGTGGGGTGATTGCATGTGTCATTCACACATCTTTCAGGTGCGGTGTGCTGTCCCATCTAAGGGAGTTAGACCACCTACAGAGAGAGAAAGAATGTGTTTCCACTACAGCCTTACCTAAGAGTCAGCTGGTTTTTAAGTCCTGTGGTGGAGGTTCATAAAAACAGCCATACTGGGTCAGACGAAAGGTCCACCTAGCCCAGTGTCCTGTCTGTCGACAGTGGCCAATGACACGTGCTCCAGGGGGAGTGAACAGAATAGATAATCATCAAGTGATCCATCTTCTGTCATCCATTTGCCGCTTCTGATAAACAGAGGCTAGGGACACCATTCCTACCCACCCTGACTAATAAGCTTTGATGGACCTAACTTCCATGAATTTTTGAACCCTGTTAAAGTTCTGGTCTTCACAACATCCTCTGGCAAGGAGTTCCACAGGTTGACTGTGTGCTGTATGAAGAAAAACTCATAAACTACTGAGGTCCCAGGTTTGACTCTGTCTGTTGGCACTGCACATGCATGAGTGCATACGTACCACTAGCCAGATCCAATTTTTAGGGTTAAATTGTCTTTTCTTATGCAGCCACTCAAGGAAAGAAAGGGGATGGGCTATCTGCAATTCCTGTGGGCCACAGGGATCTGAAGAAACTCTGCAGTAATGCAGTCAACAAAGGGTCCTACTTATCTCCTCTGACAGAGCTTCATGGTGTGGGGTGTTTTCATCTTGGGCTTGCACGCCACCACGAATGGAGAGTGGACCAGACAACCACCGTATTAGCCTTTTGTGTATGTGAGGCCATAATAATGGGCCTGGGGGTTCAGTCTTCACTGTGGCAAACGCCTATTGCTGTGGTCCCCAAGCTGTGGGGTTCACTCCCGTAGGGGGCTCTGAGGAACATTGGGAGGGGATGGTGGGGTCTGGCCCAGCCCCCAAAAGGGGGGCTCTGCTCCCAGCTCTTCTCCAGCCCCACTCCCAACCTCACACCCCTTCTGCAGCCAGGTTGGAGTTTGCCACCCACTCCCGGACCTGCCCCAAGCCTCAGTTACAGCTGTGGCTCCATTCCTGGCCGCTGACTTGGTCCCCTTCTCCCTTCCCAGAAGCCACGTCCATACGCCCGGCCCAGCTGCAAGGGGAAAGCAGGGGATGTGACCCGGAAAAGCGTGGAGATGACTCTTCACTGTTCCTTGTGGGCTGAGCACTTGGGCAGCCACCCAGGAGAGAGCAGCCACTTCCCTGTGTTGAGCAGTGTCCCAGGTAGGCAGCATGGCCATAATTGGAAAAGGACCTCTCCCCCCTGCTTCTGCCTGAGGCCCCACCCGTTTTCCAGGCCCCACCCCCTTTTCCAGGCCCCACCCCCTTTTCCAGGCCCCACCCCTTCTGGGAGCACAGACTCATTCTCACCCACCTTTCCCAGGGACCCACCTTTCCTAAGAGCCCTGAAAGGGAGCAGAGCATGGCCTTTCTCACTGTGGCTTGACCGCTGTGAACCAGGATACATGTCGTTGCCTGGATTGACCCTCAGGACGTGCAGGTGCAAGAATTCACCTTTTACCGAGGGAAAAACGTGCGTGACTGTCAGTGCTGAAGTTGGTGGTTGAAATTGTGGTAGGAGGTGAGCAGAGCCGGCTTTTACTGCTCCTTCTTCGCGTTAGCACCGGGAAGGAAGAGGTGCCATGAATGGGTTCAGTTCTACTGCACACACCAACGAGGAGAGAATTCTGTAATGGAGGGGAGTTTTAAATACACACAATGAAGAGAGGGGAACTTAAAACAGCCTTAGAAAGTAGCAGGTTTACCCTGCTAAATAGCCTGGAGGGAGCTAGCAGCTAATGCTAGTAAATGTTTCATGGGAAGGATTAATTTGTGCTCAGCCTGGCCAGAATCATTATCAATTTGCATATCAGGTTCGATTGGCTCTAAGTGCTATTAGTTTCGAGAAAAGTCTAGCTGGTACATGGCTGGCTGTGTAAATGCAAAGAAGCCAATCCAATAAGAGAGAGTTCGTCTCTCACCCGGTCGCTCTTGTAGCCTGGGACCCCTGGGGCCACCACACCACAAAACTCATCCCAGGCTGTCGAAAGGATCTATGCAGGCGGGCCTCATTAAATGTAGGGGCAATCAGAAAGAAGCTTTGAATGTACAGAGGGGAGCCACTCTGTAAACCGGGAGTTCTCCCTTTGCAGATTGGGTCAGAGATGGTATTACTGTCCACTCCAGGTTCCCCCAGGCTTCAGAGGCGGCTTGTCATGGGTTGTGGTGGAAGATCTCTCTGTTTCGTCTTGTGAATAAGCTACCTCAGGCACCCCAGGTAAGAACCACTGGGCTAGACCACACAAGATGCGTCCCATGGCTGATTGCCAGGAGGTGGACACTCCCTGTGAGGTGAGGAGCCCTGGTTCTGTTAGCCTGGCTCACAGGAGTTTTCAGTCCTTCTGAAAGTAGGCCTACCCAGCAACACAACCACAACATAGTGGGTATGTCTAGACTACATCCCTCTGTCGCTAGAGGGATGTCAATTAGACATACCGAAATTGCTAATGAAGAGGGGATTTAAATATCCCATTCTTCAGTAGAATAAAAATGACCGCCGCTTTTTGCCGCGACGGCAATTTGCCGGCAAAAAGCGGCGGCCTAGACGGGGTTCGGTTGGCAAGGAAAGACTTTTCTGTCTGATCCTGTAAACCTCGTTGCACAAGGCATAAGGAATCGGTCAGAAAAGGCTTTCCTTGCCAACCGATCCCTGTCTAGATTGCCGCTTTTTGTTGGCAAATTGCCGCTGCGGCAAAAAGAGGCGGCCATTTTTATTCTAATGAAGAGTGGGCTATTTAAATCCCCACTTCATTAGCAATTTTGGTATGTCTAATTTACATCCTTCTGGTGACAGAGGGATGTAGTCTAGACATACCCAGTGGCTACGTCTAGACTGGCATGATTTTCCGCAAATGCTTTTAACGGAAAAGTTTTTCCATTAAAAGCATTTGCGGAAAAGAGCGTCTAGATTGGCACGGATGCTTTTCCGCAAAAGCACTTTTTGTGGAAAAGTGTCCATGCCAATCTAGACGTGGTTTTGCGCAAGAAAGCCCCGATCGCGATCAGGGCTTTTTTGCGTAAAACTGTTTTTAGCTGTCTACACTGGCCCTCTTGTGCAAAAACATTTCCGGAAAAGGGCTTTTGCCCGAACGGGAACGTCAAAGCATTTGTGCAAGAATCACTGATGTCGGACAGTAGAATGTCAGTGCTTTTGCACAAAATCAAGAGGCTAGTGTAGACAGCTGGCAAGTTTTTCCGCAAAAGCAAGTGCTTTTGCGGAAAAACTTGCCAGTCTACATACAGCCAGTGTGACATAGCTCTAAACCAGGGCCATTCTGAAGTTATTCCTCCCCAGTGCTTCCTCGGGCTCTAAATCGAGGTCTCACGTCCACATTAGGGGAACCTGTCTGGGACTCATTTTGAGGCTTCCCTCTGGTGTGGACCCTCTATTTTGGAATAAGCTATTCCAGAAGATATCTTCCAGAATAGCTTTTTCCGAAATAAGCTTGCAGTGTAGACGTACCCTCAGTGACAATAGCGTCACTCAGTAGGTTGGCAAAACTCCATTTTGACTGGTGGCATGGAGAATTTTGCAGCAGCTGTTGATAACTGTGGGTCAGATTCTGTCTGCCCTTATACCGTGAGCCTGGCATTGACTAAGGCTACATGCTCCTAGAATCATAGAATGCCAGAACTGGAAGGTACCTCAAGAGGTCATCAAGTCCAGTCCCTGCCCTCACAGCAGGACCAAGCACCATCTATATCATCCCTGATAGATGTCATTCAACCTGCTCTTAAATATCTCCAGGGATGGAGATTCCACAACCTCCTAGGCAATTTATTCCAGTGTTTAACCACCCTGACAGGTAGGAAGTTTTTCCTAATGTCCAACCTAAACCTCCCCTGCTGCAATTTAAGATGTTGATTTGCTGTCCAGCTACACGGGTTTGATTTTTCACTCTGCAGTAGAATGGAAAGTATTTTGTGTCTGTTCTTTTTTTACCCCATTATTGCTTCCTTTTTCTGTGTATGCAGATGGATGGTGTACTGCTTTTAATCACTGCAGTATCTGAATGCCTTCTGAGTAAAAGAGCTTGGTAGAGGCAAAATCCCTAGTGGACCAGATGGTGAATCTGCTTTTTCTCCTTGCATGGTCCAAGAGCCTCCTAGGGCAAGTGAAATTGACAGAGAAATGGGGAGAGTATGTACGTTTCTAAAAGCAGCTTCACAGATCAGCACTGGGAAGTGTTCTCTGACTGGTAAGCAGTACTCTGATGGGTAATTGCATCTGTGGACAATTAGATTTTCTTGACAGCCCGAATGCATTTTAAAGCAGGGACAGAGTATCTGCAAAACCTACATTAATCTGGTAAAGCAGCGCAGGAAAACCCCACTGAAGTAGGCAGTTCTCAAGGTTATCAATCCCGGAATTGCTGGTAACTTGCCTTTTATGAAAACGCCATAGCCAGCCAGCTAATAATCAAAGAACTCTGACTTTAAAAATGTTATTAACAGTTAAATTCGGACAGTTAAATTTTTCAGGCACAGGGAACTTATGAATTCAGACCCAAGGCCAATTTAGTCCTCTATTTTGTCTCCAGCTGTGGCCAGCACCAAATGCATTTCAGAAAGTCAAACTGCCTCTGTAAGAGTGTGTCTAGACTACAGGGTCTTTTCGAAAAAAGTAGCCTTTTTTCGAAAAAACTTCACCTGAGTCTAGACTGCAGCCGTGTTCTTTTAAAAGTAAATCAAAAGAACGCGGCAGTTTTTTCGATGACGGGAAACCTCATTTTACGAGGAAGAACGCCTTTTTTCGGAAGGACTCTTTTGAAAACAGGTGCTATTGAATGCAAGCTGTGCTTTTTTGAAAGAGAGCGTTAGAGGGACAGACAGCTGGGACAAGGGCTGCGGAGCAGTCTGCCTGCTCTGTTCTACTCCAGGGCTGTGTCTAGACTGGCAAGTTTTTCCTCAAAATCATCTGATTTTGCGGAAAAACTTGCCAACTGTCTACACTGGCTGCTTGAATTTCCGGAAAAGCACTGACGATCTCATGTAAAATCATCAGTGCTTTTCCGGAAATACTATGCTGCTCCTGTTTGGGCAAAAGTCTTTTTCCGAAAGACTTTTGCGCAAAAGGGCCAGTGTAGACAGCATAGTACTGTTTTCCGCAAAAAAGCCCCGATGGCGAAAATGGCGATCGGGGCTTTTTTGCGGAAAACCGCGTCTAGATTGGCCACGGATGCTTTTCCGCAAAAAGTGCTTTTGCAGAAAAGCATCCTGCCAATCTAGAAGCGGTTTTTCCGAAAATGCTTTTTGCAGAAAAACTTGCCAGTCTAGACACAGCCTATGAGTCTATGAGTTCTAGTGTTCTCTGACTAGAGGGTCAACGTGGGTGACATAATATCTTCCATTAGACCAACTTCTGTTGGTGAGAGGTCACCGAAGTTGGTCCAATAGAAGATGTAACCTCATTACACTTTATCCACTTTATCTTTAACACCCTGAGACAGACACAGCTACAACTAAGCTGTAGGCTCAGTCATCTCAGTTTTCACCTCCATACGTTCAAGCAACAAACAAACCTTTCACTACCACAAGGACACTTTCCAAGATGATGATAGTTTATGTAACATGTGTGACGGACCGGGCCATGTTTGGGCACAGCTGAGGGCGCCCGCTCAGGGTGAATTGCTCAAATCCGGGGCTCCTTACAGCCCCCAGACTGGTGACCTCTCCAAACAGGCCACAAACCAGTCCCACAGAGCACTTCAGCAACCTGCCTGAAGCCTCATGAGCAAAACCCCTCCGACACCCCAGCAATATCTGTGCCCCAGATGGCCCCGGGCCTATACACAGGTGGGGGGGGTCCTAGCACCCAATCCCACCTACCCCGAACAAGTTCTGTCCGGTTTCAAGAAACCAGCCACAGATCCCTGGTCAATTTACCCTCTGGATCTTACCCACAAATCACGCTGGGCCAATCCTTTAGAATCTAAAACTAAAGGTTTATTATCACAAGAAAGAAAAGCCTGAGAGTCAGGTTGTTAAAGATTAGTACGTTACATGCACCGAATCTCCCAGTTCTCGGTGCAGGCTCTAGCAGAGATGTTGCAGCTGCTGGTTTAAAAGTTCTTGTTGCACATCCTAGCATCAGGATGGGTTCACAGGTCTTCCGGGCTCTTCGATCCCTGCAGTGCTGCCTCTGGGATGAAGTGCTGAGCTGAGAACAAAATGGCATCGACCACATGGCCTCTTTATTCCTCCTTCCTGGCCTCTTCTAGTATGTAGCTGGTCACCTGGACAGAGGCCAATCTCTGTGTTTCCTGCTGGCTGCTCTCAGGTGACAGCCCCCATTCTTTGGGTGTGTCCTTGGCCCATTGAGAGCCATTGTCCCACAGGGCCTGGCTACTCAGCCTGTCCATAGCAATGCTTAACCACATTCAGAGAAATATTCAGCTTCCACACAGATTATAGATTCCTACCTACACACACAGACATTATACACTCACATAAATAGCGTACATAAGATCAGCAAACAATAAGCTCCCATTCAATACTCCACATGGCTCCCTTTTATACCAATTTCTGGGGCCAACACCCCCACCTAGGGGTGCAGCAGCGATCTGGCTGCTTCCCTCCAATTCGGTAATGTGACAACATGTCAAGTGAGTTCACTTGTGAGAATTAAAGGAGCTAAAACTCACAAAAGTGAGAACCAGGGCTTAGAACTGAGCCATCATAGTTAAATGTCCAACTGAATACGTTCTCTATTTTTTTCATGTTCTTTCCTTCTTCAATCTTGACATTTTAAATTGGTCAATGGATGTAAACATGCATTGATTCCTTTGAATTTGAAGGCAACTTTGAAAAGCAACCAAGATGCATTTTAAAGAAAGACACACAGGCAGAAAGGTGAATCATCATTTCAAGCTTTTAAGTAGAATCAATGGGAAACCCTTATGTTTTCTATGCTTGGGTTTGTTTAAAAAAATACATAAAAATAGGTAAAAAACCTCAGTTTTACTGCTTCTGAGTTCTGCGCCTCTCACAGACAAAGACGTACTTTGGTATTTAGAAGGTCAGAAGTCCACAACGGAGCCACCAAACAGGGTCAAGTTCATGTTTTCTTTTAATAACGATGACAGAAGTGTCAGTTTCGCCAATGCTTGAAGAATACTTTTGGAATCAGCTGACTTGTGTGTTAAATTACATGCATATACACAGATATATACACACAAAGGCAACCTCCTCCCCCCATGAACGTAACAGTACATTATTAAGGCTGCAAAGGTGAACACTGGAAAGTAAGTAATACTGGAATGAGCGTTACCTGTGCAACTTTCATTCAGCACCCTTGTTCATGAGTCTACAGTGTGACACTGGTGCAAAAAAAGCAAACATCATTCTAGGAGGCATTAACAGGGGGAGGGATAGCTCAGTGGTTTGAGTATTGGCCTGCTAAACCCAGGGTTGTGAGTTCAATCCTTGTGGAGGCCATTTAGGGATTTGGGGCAAAAATTCATCAGGGATGGTACTTGGTCCTGCTGTGAAGGCAGGGGAGTGGACTTGATGACCTTTCAAGGTCCCTTCCAGTTCTAGGAAATAGACAACCTCCATTATAGATATTAAAAAAAAAAAACCCAGGAGTGTTGTGAGCAAGATATGAGAAATCGTTCTTCTGCTCTACTCTGCACTGATTAGGCCTCAGTTGGAGTATTGTGTCCAGTTCTGGGCACCACATTTCAAGAAAGATGTGGAGAAATTGGAGAGGGTCCAGAGAAGAGCAACAAAAATGATTAAAGGTCTAGAGAACATGAACTATGAGGCAAGGTGGAAGGAATTGGGCTTGTTTAGTTTGGAAAAGAGAAGAGTGAGAGGGGACATGATAGCCGTTCTCAAGTATCTAAAAGGGTGTCACAAGGAGGAGGGAAAAAACTTTTTCACCTTGGCCTCTAATGATAGGATGAGAAGCAATGGGCTTAAACTGCAGCAAGGGAGGTTTAGGATGGACATTAGGAAAACATCCTAACTGTCAGGGTGGTTAAACACTGGAATAAGTTGCCTAGGGAGGTTGTGGAATCTCCATCGCTGGAGATATTTAAGAGCAGGTTGGACAATCATCTATCAGGGATGATCTAGATGGTGCTTGGTCCTACCATTTGGGCAGGGGACCGGACTTGATGATCTCTTGAGGCCAGGTCTATACTAGACCAGGAAGGTCAGCTTCAAGTACACAAATAATGTAGCTGGATGTGACATACCTTAAGTTGAGGTTGGTGCCAACTTCACAGTGGAAGGTTGATAGGAGCAAATGCTCCCATTGGCTTCCCTTACTGCTCACAATTGTGAGGAGTACTGGAGCTGACCTGGAGTGCCCTCAGCATTTGATTTAGTGAGTCTTTACTAGGCCCACTCAATCGAATGCCAGAAGATTGATCTCTGGTGTAGTAAATATACACATGGGCTCCATTGCATTACGAAATGTGTGCTGGGTACAACTCAGCACAGAGGCGAGTGATATTTGCGATGTGAAACATGAGTGTGATTGAATGACGATATTGAAACTTCACAGGATTTACGGGCTTTGCTAAGCACACCAATGAGTTGTTATAAATAGAAAAGCAAAACTGTACAGCAGGAGCAGCAAAAATGCAATTCTGCAGGAAGCAGAGTTTGTAGGTATATTGCGTATAGTTAAAGTCTGCAGAAGCTTGAGGCCATCTGGCCAGCTCCTTTATCACCACTCCCACCGTGAATCCATTCTTTACGTGTGATGTTTCTACAGCGTCTGCACTCAATCGTTTCTTTGTGAGTGTCACTTTAACCAGGTGTCTAATCTGTTTTTCCCCCCCACGCTGATCTCAATTAGATTAAACAATACAAAATCAAAAGTTCCCTTTGTCTGAGCAAAATAATAGATTAGAATTATTTAACCTCCTTAGTCTTCCTGTGTGGTGAGCATGTGTAGCAAATGTAGAGCAAATGTAGTCCACTCTCCCCCCAAAAAATCCCTGCAGATACAAAAGGATTGCATGATCATTAAAGGTGCTCATGAATCCCAATTTAAACTCATATTTTGTTAACACACATTGAAAAATTTTAAAACTCGTTTTACTCAGTTTTCATGAAACCTAGTCTTAACATTCTTATTTTTACTCGCTATTTAGTAACAGTTTGACAGTAGAACCCTAGAACTGGAAGGGACCTCAAGAGATCATCAAGTCCAGTCCTCTGCCCTCGGGACAGGACCAAGCACCATTTAGATCATCCCCAATAGATGTCTATCCAACCTGCTCTTAAATATCTCCAGTCATGGAGATCCCACAACATCCCAAGAACTGGAAGGGACCTTGAGAGGTCATTAAGTCTAGTCCCCCAACCACCATCTGAATCATCCCTGATAGATGTCTATCCAACCTGCTCTTCAATATCTCCAATGATGGAGATCCCACAACACCCTGGGAACTGGAAGGGACCTCGAGAGGTCATTAAGTTTAGTCCCCTGCCCTCGGGACAGGACCAAGCACCATGTAGCTCATCCCTGGTCGATGTCTGTCCAACCTACTTTTAAATATCTCCAGTGATAGAGATTCAACAACCTCCCTAGGCAATTCATTCACACTCACATAGAGCTCCCAAGCTGGTCAGCAGGCCTAGAAGTCACTGATCAAACCGGGCCCTGCACAAACCACAGAGACCTGTTTCTTGCCCCTCCCCATAACCCTTTGCTCAGGGGTAGAGCTTTCATCCAGAACGTGGATTCAAGTCCTCAGTCGGCCTGATAGGAGGATGAGTAATTCCAATCCATTATTTTAGGTCATACCAAAGGAGTTTGGGATTTTGCATTGAATGGGAGACTCCCCTGTCCCACAGGATCGGTCTAGCTCTTGGGCTATGGGTTAGGGTGGGGCACGCGATGTTGGCATCTATATCCATGTCTATCTGGCTTTGCCAGTCTCTTCTGTTGGAGCTGTTCCCTTTGAATGAATGACTGTACTTCTCCTCCCCCCAAGGTGTGGCTCAGGTAGGAAGGCCAGGTGTCTAGTGTGCGACCAGAATGCCCAGTCAGCAAGCGATCCTGGTGGCTCTGGTCAGCACTGCTGAGTGGGTCATTAAACGTCTGGTTGGTGGGGCAGCAGGACTAGGGCTGGTTTCTCATCTGCCCTGGCTCCACAAGGCTCCTGGGAAGCTGCCAGTAGGTTCCTGAAGATCCTCGGCATATCGGGGGTGGGAAAACTCCATGCACCACCCCCACGTACCTGCTTCTCTACTCCCATTGGCTAGAACTGCAACCAGTTGGAGTTGCAGGAGTGGTGCTTGTAGGTGTAGACAGCACATGGAGTCTCCCTGTCCCCCTGAGATCCGAATATATTTTAAGAGCAGACAAGACTATTTTAATTCCTTAGGCGGGTGGGGAAGCACTGGGATGGGTTCCCTAGGGAGGTGGTGGAATCTCCATCTGTCATGGCTCCTTCCCCACTCTGGCATGATAAATGCCCAAGTGGGGTGAGCAAGTGTACCCCAAAACCTTATCTACCAGGCTTTGGTATAAAACTTCCCCCAAAATCTTAAAACTCTAGTTTTTGGGAATAAAACTTCCGCTGCCGCCACCCAAATATTAATAACAAAACCGGGGGAAATCATTTGGGAAATTTCACCCCTAAAATAAAAATCAGGGCACACATTGGTTAAATTAACCAATGCCAGGTTAATAAAAAGAAAAGAGAAAACTTTTATTATCACCACAATATTCCTGTTGCAAGCATAATGATCAGATGGAAAGGTAACAAAATATACTCATGGAGGAATTCCGCCAGGGGTAGAGCTTAGTTAAAAAGAAAAGCCAAACATCTTTTAAACAGTGCACAGACATCAGATCCCAGACCCGAATCATAAAACAATAAAGCCTAACGAATTTATCTAAACTTTACCCTACTTACAGAAAGTGAAGAATGGTTTCTTGGGAAGAGAGAGGCATGTCTGTCTGCCTCTCTCTGTAGCTACAGAGGAACTCTCCCAGGCTGTGTCTAAACTACATGGCTCCATCGATGGAGCCATGTAGATGAGGGTTGTAGGCAAAGGGAAATGAAGCCACAATTTAAATAATCGCGGCTTCATTTAAATTTATATGGCTGCCGCGCTGAGCCGACAAACAGCTGATCAGCTGTTTGTCAGCTCAGCGCGCTAGTCTGGACGCTCCCGCGCCAACCTGAAAGCCCTTTATCGACATCCCCGTTATGCCTCATAGGATGAGGTTTACTGGGGATGTCGATAAAAGGCTTTCATTTCGACAGGGGAGCGTCCAGACTAGCGCGCTGAGCCGACAAACAGCTGATCAGCTGTTTGTCGGCTCAGCGTGGCAGCCATGTAAATTTAAATGAAGCGGCGATTATTTAAATCGCGGCTTCATTTCCCTTTGCCAAAAAACCAAATCTACATAGCTCCGTCGATGGAGCCATGTAGTTTAGACGTACCCCCAGAGACAAAGGAGGGAAAAACCCAAATTCCTTTGTCCCAGTTTGAAATTCCTACCTACATTCCTATTGGCCACTCCACCTGGCTATGTGTAGTTAACCCCTTAGTCCCCAGGCTGCTGGCTAACCCTCAGAATCATGACACCATCCCTGGAGGTTTTTAAGTTCCGGCTTGACAAAGCCCTGGCTGGGATGATTGAGTTGCGTTGGTCCTGCCTTGGGCAGGGGGCTGGACTCGATGGCTCCTGTGGTCTCCTCCAGCCCTGAGATTCTGTGATTCTATTCTGATCATTCTGGCCTACATATTAGTGTTAAAAAATAAGCAGTAGCCGAGGGGTGGGGAGCCACTGGGCCCTGCTGCCCGAACCACAGCCAGACGTGTCTCCGTTGGCAGGTGGAATAGAAGGGTTATTAGTCCATAGGGACACAGCGTAGAACAGACTTGTCAGCTCAGGGACCAGGAGCAGACAGTACCATCCATCCTGGGGACAGGAGGGCTCAGCGCCAAGGGCTCTGCCCCTTATCTCTGCCCCCCAAGTGCGAGACTCACTCGCACACCCAGCAGCCTATCCCCCACTGCACCCAGTTCCACCTCCAGCCTTTGTCCAGCTTCTGGGGCAAAAGGTGTCACTTGGTCACCCCTCCCTCCGCTCAGGTTCCAGAAAGCATCAGTCATTGTGGTCATGGAGGGAGACGTTACACCCAAATTCCCACCCCCATCTAGGTATGAAGGCAGTGCCGAGAGAAACTGAGGCACACCCCCACAAGTTGCAACACGACAAGCGAACAGAGCGAATACAATTCCCACTTTGTCACATACGCCAATAAAAGGAAACTCGAATGCCTCCCTTACACGTTACGTGGTTCCAGCCATCAGCGCTTCCACAAGAGCTGTCAGTCAGCGTTTATCGACTTAGTGTCATTGTTAAACGTGTCATTTTCACAGCCCGGGATACATCAAACTCTGGGGCTGAGATAATTAATATGGCAGATTCTAATCCACACGTTCGTCAAGGAGTCAAAATACATTACAGGGTGTAGCATACAGCTCTCCTTGCGAAAGGAACCCATGTTTCCAAACCAATTCCATCCATCTTAACTCAGAAGCTTTGGCAAACCACTCAAAGTTAATTTTTGTATTACACAAAGGCAATATAAAGATGGGAGTTATATAATATAATGACATGCCAGCCAACATGAAACACAGAAGGGGAGAATCTATCCATCCATTAAACCATTTGTCATCATCTTTTATTGGCACCTCCAGAAATACGGCAGAGAAGAAGCATTAAATCTGTCAAAGTAAAATTGCACTGTGTGTTCTCTACTTCAGGGAACAGAACGTATCTCCAGCTATATTTCTTTGTCTCTTGCAGCTCCGTGGAAAAAGCATCCCTGACAGGCCTAAACAGAGAAATCCGGTGAACATGCTTTGCGCATCAAGATGTGAAGAAATCTAGAGGGTGATAGCGTTAATATTCCCAGATCAGAAGCTAGCGTGAGGGGTTTTATTACTGGAGATGGGTGAATATTACTTTTCACACAGCCTGCAGGTGCCTTTTTGGAAAAGTGAATTAAATCCGGTTGGGGAATCGGGGCTTTTGTTGTGTAAGAGGAAAAATCTTTGATAAGAGGAGGAAAGCAAGATTTCCAAACTGCGGTCCTACTCTCTTTGGGCTTATTCCCATTACTACAGGTTGAACCTCTCTCGTCCAGAATTCGCTGGTCCAGAAACATCTGTGGTCTGGAATGATTTTAGTTTGCTGGATGTCCACTTTTCAGAGGCGTGGCCAAGTTTCCTGCACTCCCGTAAAGTTTGTTTACAGCCACCATTCTGGGTTCTCAGTGTTTTGTGCTGTTAGTTATCTCTAATTTACCCCAAAATGCCTTCTAAGAGCCCATAAGAAGAGGGAAGGATTGGTAAAGCTTCTAGACGATATTGACCTCCCATGGTCCAGAAAATTCTATTGTTCGGAACCAGTCAGGTCCTGAAGGTGCCGGACGAGAGAGGTTCAGCCTGTATTAAGTGGAGGTTACAGAAGAGATAGGAAGCCAATATTTCTGGATGAAAAGGAATGTTTAATAAGAACGATGGAGTGCAACTCCCATCTCTGGCTGTGCCCCAGACCATAGAGAAGATGGGAGCTCAGGGTCAGGGGAATTCTACAACTCTATCCTGGCCTTTCACTAGGAGTTTACAGAGCCGTCTGGGAGGGTGTAGGGCTGGGTAAAGCCAGACAGACTGCTGCTCTGCACAGTTCATTCCTCCTGCCCTGCCCCAGACATCCGGAAATGGGGAGATGGCTCCACAGGGATGCCGTCGGGGGCTTTATTCACGGTTGCACCAACCTTTCTGTGTGACATGTCCCACTTGGGTGCCATTCTAAGAGCACGGAGAAAGCCCCCTCCACAGAGCTTCAGTGAAGCCTTCCAGCAAAGGAGAAGACAAAGGCACATGAATTCTGAGCAGATGGCCCTGGTGGGCCAACCCTCCTGCCCATTTTATGGGGGTCAGGTGGTCAAACTTCCCCCAAACTACTCTGTGTGGGATGGAAGTTGGGTGGAAACTCCACTGGGTTGCTGCCCCGGGTGCAGAGAAGTCTGGAAATGGCAGGCAAAGGCAACCAGCAGTAGAAACCCAACTCCCCCAACCCGCAACAGGCCCCAGCAGTAGACCGAGAACCACAGACGGCTCACCGTTGCCTCTCAGCATGGCGGTCTTCAAGCTTGAATCTCTTGCTTGACAGAGCTGTGCAGATGGGATGGGGAGAGGTGGGGTCTGTTGGTGGTAAAGGTGGAACTCACGGAGGGTGTCCTCAAAAGCTGATCTCCCAAGTGGGGCAGAGTTAAGGGTGCGGTGTGTTGCATGTCGTGTATGAGGGTCATGCCATAGATGGGGGCTAGGGTCTGACCAATTTCACATCTGTGAGAAATGCATCATGGAGTGTGAAATCCATCCTCCTGAAATCTGATCTCTCCTTGTCATTAGAAGCACCCCATCCAAGGGGTCACCAATGTAGTAGTTCAGGACAGTGATACAGTACATTCAGAATTTACCGATGTGGCATCCTGACAGGTCTCCTGCTCCGTTAGTGGTGATAAACGTTCAGCTGTGCATTTTCGGATGCTCCCTCAGTATATTGTGCCAGCTCTGCTCAGGTAGTTAGCAACATAGACTTCACGAGAGCCCCTACAGACCACAGACTCAGATCATATACGAAGGCGCCTGAGTCAGGTTTATTGTCTTACGAAGTACATTAGTCGTTGGCGGTAGCCAGATGGACTCCGAGTCCCTACGTATTTGTACCCAGGACAATGGACTCGGCTCAGTCGATAGTATGGATTTCACTATCGCCCCCTAGGCCAGCCAAAGAATTAAGTTGAGGTTCCCCAACATTTACAGACAGGAATGAACAATCTGTGATACCCTCCGTCCATATCATCTTACGCACCAATGACACGTTTGGTGCCTCCCCTTCGACTTTCCTCCAAAGCCTTCCCTGCCCGTTGTTCTGCTTTCACGCTTGCCGTTTCACACTATTTTATCGTGTACTCAGCTGGGTGCCCCTGTCCTGTCCCGGTGGCTTGTGTTAACGCATTCATGTGCTGTTAGCAGGGCTAGCCGCTCTAGTGCCGAGAGACACGGACTTGCAGCAAACATTTGCTTTTGACACGGCCGGTCTGTTACTCATCGTGTAACTCTTGCTGACTTTGCTTCCAGCATCAGGCCCCTGTTACAGGCTCTTTCATTCTCCTACAGCCCCAACGGGGAGGGAGAAGAACAAGACTTGCCCCTTTCCTGCAAACTTCTCTGGTAGGGGGAAGAGGGGACCAGATCAGACCCATCTCCAGGTGCCTGCCCTTGCTACAGGATGCTGGCTGGAACTGGGCAGCAGCCTGAGTTTCCTCCAGCTGTGTGGGGGGCAGAGGGGTAGCGTTTATGCGGGTATTGCCCCTCCCAAGCCGGCCAGGACTAGCAGCAAGGAGCCCACCAGGGAGATCAGACCCACTTCTGCCTCTTAGATCTCTGCGGTTGTTGCCTTCAAAGCCCAGCTCCGAAGGCAGCACAGAAATGGGGGGTAGCAATCCCAAAACCCCCCTTGCAACAAATTTGCAAGCCCCCATGTCCTTTTGAATGGGAACCCCTCAATGAAAACACCGGGACATTTTATTTTCAAATCCCATGGTGGGAAACTGGCCATGATGGATCGTGAATTTGATGGGACTGTTGTTATGCTTAAACGAAGCACACGAAATCTTTTATAGGGGAAAAGGCAGTACGCTGCATTTATTGAGAATACAAGAGTTGCACATGCTTTTCAATCACACACACACACAAGACATCATGCATACACAATCCTGCCAGATGATGTCATAGTTACCAGTCCAGCGTCTGTGTCAATCTAGTGGCCAGCTAGATCGAGCACGAGGGGAAACAGGGCCTTGTTGGTTGATCGATCCGATACTCCTCTCAAGACGGTGGCAGATGAACCCAAAGTTCCATAGCAAAGCATCCTGCTTTTAGAATCCTTTTCTCTTGTTGAAATCCATGGATTCCGCTCTGTCAGTTTGTGACCGGAATGTTATCTTGTTGATGTCAATCGTTCCCAAACATCTTCCAAGACTCATCCTACAATCAATCATCTTTTGGGGGTGCCCGCTCCGCTTCAAGGTTCGTCAATCTGCCAATCGGCCAATCCTCTTGTGAGTAGGGGGTACACATCGAAGGTTATAGATGGCTTCTCTGCAGCCAAGTCTTCTCATTTTCTGGCCTTCGCCCACGCTCGCTCACCCCCTTCTTTGGCCATCTGGTTCTAAGCCATATAACTTTACATCTTATCGTGACACATTCACACTCCTTTCACACACATGAGCAATGTTACAAGATGCTTTCGAGTTTACAGATCTGCAACTGTAAATCAAGCAATTAAGGATTTGGCCTTGCACATTAGCAGAATTCCTCTAATCTTATTAACACAGCCACAATACCCAGAACTGTTTTTCTACTTTAGGACATTTACTAAACTTCAGAACAAAGAAAATAGACCTTCAACTGAAAGGACTTAATTTGTAAAATATTAAATGTATGTTAATATATATGCCTTATATTGCTATATTATTGCTACATTACTACTATATTACTATATTGCTAAACCTAAAATACAAATATAAAAATAATAGAGGTGTCAGCCCTAACACCATGATGCTGTGAGAATCTGCAGGTGGTTTCTATGAGGCAGGTCATATGTGGAGCAGCCTTAAGGGGCACATAACACACCTTAATACACAATGGTAGTGTCTAGACTGCATCCCTTTTCCGTAAAAGGGATGCAAATTAGACACATCGCAATTGCAAATGAAGCGGGGATTTAAATCCCCCCCACTTCATTTGCATAAACATGGCTGCCGCTTTTTTCCAGCTCGGAGCTTTGCCGGAAAAAAGCGTCAGTCTAGACGGGGATCTTTCGGAAAATAAAGCCTTTTCTGAAAGATCCCTTATTCCTTTTTTTCCTTTCGGAAAAGGCTTTATTTTCCGAAAGATCCCCGTCCCCTGAGCTCTGCAGTCCCCTGAGTGAGAGGCAGGAGAGGGAAGAGAAGAGAAAGAGAGAGACAGAGAGAGAGGCAGGAGGCGGAGGAGAGCTGAGACAGAGAGAGGGGGAGGCAGTAGGAGGAGGAGAGAGAGAGAGATGGAGCGAGAGACTGGAGGCTCAGGAGGGAAGACCAACGTGGAGGAGAGACCTGAAAATCCCTTCTTATGATGGGCTAATTGGCTAGTAAATAATATTTTCCAATCAATGTTCTTTGAACTAAACAAAAGAATTTGCAGAATTTTTTTATTGTGGTCAAATTCTCTGGTTTCTCGATGAAAACACAAATTTTTGTGATCTGTTTTTCTTTTCTTTTGGTTTTCTTCTTTCTTCTTCTTTCCAACCGCCCTTTTTCCAAGTGGAAAAAGAGGAGAAAGGTGAAGAAGACAATTTGAAAAAAAACCCCTCAATGTGTCATTGTTTATTGTGCAGGTTTTTTGATCGGTTAACATACTTTTCATTTGAAATCTGCTGTTGCGAATATGCTACATTTTTGACAAGCGCTGCAAAAAAGACTATAATGAAATAAAGATGATGGTTCTCTCAGTTGTTGAAACAAAATTAAATAACGAAGGAAGCATTCTCTATATCATCTCTAGTCTCTTCCACCCATTTTTGTACTTACAGGAAAATGAGTGTCAAAGACCTAAATAAACACACCTACAGTCTTATGAGTCACCAGGATATTGCCAAATCTATCCCAGAGACCAGATGTTCCAGCAGATCTGGACCCAGATGAGATGGGGTCATTACAAAGTCCATGAGGGAACCTACATCACCAACACAATCCTCACATAAATCCCAGCAACCAGAAAAAGATCGTTACAAGTGCATTTCTCAGCACCTTAATAATACCTTAGTGCACAAAACAAGGAGAGATGTTGGATGCATCCTTAGTGGACATTCTAGAAAAGGATCCCTCAAGGAACCGCATCCTCAGGGTAAACTTTGCTCCAGAATTTGCTCCAGCTGATCTCAATGGCTGGGGTATCACATGTGGAAGGAGGGAATCTCTAAAGCAGCTGGAGTTGCCGATTACAGATGTAAAGATCCCATTGGCATTGGAAATTGCACCTTGAAACAAATTGGCTTCCACTACAGATCATCCTCCCTTTCGGGAAAACCTCACAGCAGATAGACTGCCATGTGCTGCACCAGGATTACAGTGCAGCTATTGTATGAATACTCCATGGAGCCAGTCACAGAATTAACGTTAAGCGCGTGCTGAAACACGTGGCTGGATTGAGGCTCCGCACAACTTTGCAAGTGGTCTTAAGGTGTAATCCTGTGCAAAGTGTGGCACATGAGAATAACACCGAATGAGACAGCAGTGGATCATTATAGAAGCACAGAACACTAGAGCTAGAAGGGACCTTGAGAGGTCAAGTCCGGCCCCCTGCCCTCACGGGCAGCATCTAGACTATCCCTGATGGGTGTCTGTCCAACCTGCTTTTAAATATCTCCAGAGATGGAGATTCCACAACCTCCCTAGGAAACTTATTCTGGTGTTTAACCACCTGACAGGTAGGAAGTTTTTCGTAATGTCCAACCTAAACCTCCCTTGCTGCAATTTAAGCCCATTGCTTCTTGTCCTGTCCTCAGCGATCATTATGGGCATAAGAACTCCATTGCTAGGTGTGACAGACCTGGCGGGGTCTGCATTAGCCGCGGGGAAGGGGCTCCCCCCCCGACCGGGGAAGCGACAGCCACGGGTGGTGGTGGCGGGGCTGGCTCTGCACCGCCGGGGCCCGGACGCCGGGCAGCGTGGGTGAGCGTGCGTCAAGGGAGACGGGGGCGGGCTCAAGCCGCGGAGCAGCGTCCTGCCGGGGCGCCATGGCTCGCTCGGAGGGGTGGAACCTCGGGCATGCCTCAGGGGAACCACGGAGGGGGAGGCACTGGGGTGGCGGGGTTAACCCCCCCTGACGTCACTCCCTGGGGACTTTAAATGCGGCGGCCGGACACCGAGAGAGGGGGGAGCAAGGAAGCGTCCACCCTGGCGTCCAGAGGTACCAAGCCTCCGGGCCCCCACACCACCAAGGACAGCGTCAGCAGCTGGCGAGTCGTGTTGGGACGGACCCGGCGCCTCCAACGGGGTGAGTGACTTGAAACACGCCTGGCTGAGGGAACCGGCGGGTGGGGAGTGGAAGGAGTCTGGGGCGGGGCCTTTCTGGCGCCCGTGGACAGACGAGTTTAGGGCGCCGGCCCCGTCTGCCGTGGAGAGCAGCCTATAGGCGCCACACTCCACTTAGGGCCCCGGGCTGGGACCCGGAGGAGAGGGTGGGCCTGGGTCCCCCACTCCCCATGCACCCCAATCCCGAAGCAATCCCCAGGAACCCCAAAACCCACGCGACGAGGGCACTGGGAGGACAGGGTCGCAACCCAGCCCTACGGACGCCCGCCCCTTGAGGGGCGAGACAAGGGGCCAAGACCCCAAGGCCCGCGGTCGGGCCAGACCCCTCCCAGCCCACTGGGAAAGGGGAGCGACGTGGTGGCGGGTCCACTGAACTCCCCCTGCTACCTAGGGCAGAGGGGTGATCGCACCCAGCCTTCGCACCATGAACAGACCCTGCTAGGGACTCACCGGACAGACTTAAGGCGGAGGATTCGCAGAGCCCCCCCTGCTCCCCGAGAAGCGGGGGCAGGGGAGTGGTGCTCGCGCCCGACACCCCGCTACACTAGGTTTCTAAGCCTAGTTGCGAGATGGACGCCAGAGGAAACAGAACGTGGAGGAAAGAAAGGAGGGGAAGACACAGAGGACCTCAGAGCAGAAGTGCGATTCCTTTAGCTGCCAGGACTTTTAAGGACAAGGGTGGGGAACCAGCCCCTTAGCCCAGGGTATGTCTACCCTGCAGTAAAAGACCCAATGGCAGCCCAGATCAGCTGACTCAGGCTTTCAAGACTCAGGCTGTGGGGTTATAAAATTGTAATAGGCTCCCCATGATGCAGGGGAGGGGTCGGTTCCAGAGCCCAGACGCATACCCCGTCCGGAACATCGGCACTGCAATTTGATAGCCCCACATTGTGAGCAATGAGAACCTGAATCAGCTGATCCAGACCAGCCACAAGTCTTTTCGTGCAGTGTAAACATGCCCCAGGTGCCCAGGGAGGATTAGCCAGCAGTGAGCCACCAGCCACCTGGACCATTGCCTGGCTCGTATTGCAGATGCCGCTAGGTAGAGTTCCCAGGTGTCATGCCAGCTAAACTGTCTGCTGCCATTTATCTAGGCCAGTGACAAGAATAGGTTGTTTTTTACAGTTGGGAGCTGTTTGGGATGAACTAACCAAATATGCTCTGTAACTTTAACACAACTGAAGATAGACCAAGAGAATCAAAGATGTGCAAAACAAGAAACCCTCCCGTGAAACCAAAGCAAGTGCCAGAGGCTGGAATTTCAATTTGTCGGTATCTCACCTGTTATTATTATCCTTGTCTCTATGTTGTGACTCTTCCCAGGATGGGTCACTGATAACAACGTGGAACCTGATTAGGGCTTCAGAAGCTAGTGGGATACAGGTAATGCTTCATACTATTACAGAGGAAGCTCTTTAAAACCCTGACTGTGCCTTTCCCTTTCGGAAACCAGACCTATCACGTGTGTACTTTAAAAAATACTTAATATGTGGGGTGGGTCACTTTATTTATCTAACGGAATGGTTTCTCTATGAATTGGGCTGTCAGTAGAATGCCCAGACCACCCATGGAAACTCAATTATTTTTATATTTTGAAGGGAAAGACTCTCAGTTTCCAGTGGTTGAAAGCAAATACAAAATGCATCGTATTGATGAAAAAATTCTGGTGGGCTGCACACGACTTATCCCTTATGTTGTATACATGAGCTTGCAGCTCATTCAAGGAACATGAAAAGTGTATCATTGACCACTGAAAAACGCATTCCTCTTTGTGTGCGCATTTTCTTGTAATGCCATTGGCTTTGTTGACTTTTCTAATGTTTTGTGAGCAAAGGCGATTTTCCTGTGAACTTCGGGCAGTCCAAAGCCGGCTTTCGTGGGAGTCTTAATCTCCGGAAGGCCATTTCCAACAAAGCTTCTGAAATTGGAGACTGATAATTTCTCAGGTCTTCTTTTGAAGGTGCAAATTTCCATTCCCTTTATTGCACTGTTGTTTTCCCAGGAGTCTGGCTAGTTAACAGAGCACTGATGCTAAGAACCAGGTCAAGTCATTCTTGTTACCACAGAACTTGACATTACTGCAGTCAGCCATTTTGTGGGCCTACTCACTACCTTCTGAAACCAAATACCACATAGCTAGGAATATCTTTAGGCCCTGAGGCTTAGTGTACACTAGAGAGGAAGGTCAACCTAACATACGCAACTCCAGCTACATTAATTATGTAGATGGAGTCGATGTATCTTAAATTGCCATCCACACAGCAGGAGGTTGACAGGTGCAAACACTCCGGTCAACTTTTCTTACTCCTCGTGAGGAGCAGGAGTACCGATGCCAACGGGGGCACCTTTTCAGTTCGATTGATCAGATCTTCACTAGACACACTAAATTGAACCCAGAAGTCCGACTACAGGAGCATCCAGCTTCTGTATCATGTAGACATGGCCTGACAGACATGGCAACACCGCTGCATGTTTGCAGTTTTGCTAATAGGATGGGACAGAGGGTTAATGTGTTGTGAGAATGGAAGAAATTGACAGCTGGGCTTGGTTACATACTCCTGACATGTTTTTCTCTTGTTTTTATGACTAAAAATAATAGAAATGCTTCTCTAGTGAGAGACAATGAATAATTTGCTGAAATTAGGAGAATTAGTGACCCTGTGTGAGGCAGTAGGTGTTGTGTGCCTTGTCTAAGATAGTAATAAAAGATTAGGCCAAAGGATACATTTTGGAGCAGTCTGAAGAATTGTTTAGTCAAGGAGCTGAAATCTAAACTACCCAACTTCTAGATAAACAGAGAGACCCCAGGATCAAGACTGTTGATTAATAGAAGCCATGTCGGACTTTGAGCAATTTTAAATCCGTGGGATTCTTAAAAACTCCTGCTACATCTCCTCCTCTTTTTAGGTGATTGTAGTTGAAGACTTCTCCCCTGAAAGATTCCAAGGGTGTTCCCAGAGGGCGCACCATGTCTTTCTGAGAGGGAGTGGACTAAGAATTAAAGGGTTTATTGCGTCAGCATAGAATCATTGACATTGTAGAGTGGAAGGACTTTGAGAGAATCATAGAATCATAGAGCTAGAAGAGACCTCAGAAGGTCATCGAGTCCAGCCCCCTGCTCTAGGCAGGACCAATGAGAGCTCATCTCATCCAGCTGCTTGAGCTAAGGGAGGACCAAGTAGAAATAGATTTTCCCTGAAAGTCTTGTGTCCAACCTGTTCTTAAAAGTCTCCAATAACAGGAATTGCAAAACTTCCCTTTAAACATATTCCAGAGATGGACTACCTATAGAGTCAGAAAGTTCCTGGTAATTTGCACCAAGGGAGAGTGGGGCTGGATATTAAATCCATTGCTTCTTCTCCTGCCTTCAGTGAATGTGGAGAACAATTGACCACTGTACTTTTTATAACAGCACTGTACATATTTGAAGACTGTTATCAAGTCTTCTCTACCCCTTTGGTCTTGTTTTCTTCAGACTAAGCAAGCTAGTTTATTTGAATAACATTCCTCACAGGTCAGATTTTCTAACCCTCTTATCATTTTTGTTGCTCTTCTCTGGGCTTTCTTCACTTTGTCCGTGTCTCTCTTGAAACATGGTGCCCAGAACTGGACACCACATTTTAGCCGAGGTGTCACCAGGGCCAACTAGAGCAGGACCGTTGTGTCTGACATACGATGCCTGATAATACACCCCATGCGGAAATTAGGACTTGTGTGCAGCTGTCTCTCATTGGGGGATCCTATGCATCCCATTGTTACAGCCCCAGATCCCTTTCAGCAGTACTACCAGCCACCCAGTTACTCTCCATCCTATCGTTGGTTTTTTCTCGGCGTGTGCCTTCATTGAATTTCATTTCACTGAGTCTGTCCAATTTCTCAAGAGTGTTTTGAATTCTAACCCTGCCCTCCAAATTGCTAGCAAACGCTACCAAGTGCTAGCAAAGACTATCAAGCATGATGGCACCCGCTGGCCAAGGCAGCTGTGTAGATGGATGGGAGAGGTAGCTTGGGGAGAAATAAACATTTTAAAAAATGATTCAGACACGGATCTCTGGAATTCGTCTTCGAGGTTGTCTATTCATGGTTTTTCTCACCTGTTTTGATTATACAATCCTAAGGGGGGTGATTATCTCTTCTTATATGTCTGCAGTGTTTAGCCCAATCTACCAGGCCATGAATGGATCATTTGGGTGTTGTGTTATCACACTATAAATAATTCTCAAAGTGGCTGACTTAGAATTTATATAATGCATTTAAAACCTCTACTGTTGCCCAGGAAAGTAACATATGCTTAGCGTGCAGGCAATACGCAGAAATAGCTGTCGTTATGACAGGGTGGCTGTTCTCCTAAAGGACTCGGATCAAGCCAGGCATTCACGGAAGAGGCAGAGATGAGCCTGAAGAGGATAATGTTAAGGAGTTTGTTATTTTGTACAGCTCTGTTGCTCTCCTGTGCTTCTTACGAGCAAAGCATTGGTGCATAATTTTTTTTTGCTAAACCGTTGTCTTTTTGCTTTGCTGCCATGACATCCCATAACAGCCAGAGCTCCAACATCCAGTTGGAGTCTGTGGGTAAAATGTGTCCAAGCTACTGGAGAACCAGGATGGCCGAGGTACTGGTTACAGAGTTTAGGTGCACAGACTGCTCAAGGAGGGCATGATAACAAATGCCATTACCATTGATTGACGTAGAGTAGAACATAGTTTGGGATGATATAAACCCACATTGGATCCATCTGTCCCACTCTGAGAACTTTCGCAATCTGATTTCCACAAAACCATCATGGTGTCTTGGTTTCTTATTCTTGGCACAACCTCCTCAAGATCATCCACAATGCCCATGGCTCTGTGTAGAGTTGCATGAAAAACCTATTGATCTGATTTGCCTCTGAATTCCTATTTTTTGGTTTCGTTTCCCTTAACCCATCTACTCCACTGGTCCTCAGACTGTGAGCTACATAGGTCAATGTCTCTCTTTTCTTGAGTATTTGGAAGGTACCTAGAGCCGTGCCAATTGACTACCATAATATCAATATCCTATCAACATCTCACCTCCATCACCATTGTTAAAGGACACAGCCTATAGAAATACACAATCCTGTCATTCAGCAGACCTAGATGGTGGCACCGTAGCCTGGTTGGAGATATTTTTTTTATGAATTCCCTGTGCCAGCTATTCTCTCTTTCAGCCCTAGATTGGATTGTTTTCATGTGTGTCATTGTGCCTGCTAGAAGACCAGCTGGTCAATTATTTCCTACTATCAGTCACGGTGGAAAGGCCGGTCAGGGATTCAAACACTGCAGAGCAAACAAAGTCTGGACAACGTAGGAGCTGGCAAGCTCTGTGTGATTGCACTACAGAGTAATACCAGCTGCATCCTGCCAGTTGCTACATCAGCCGGTTCATCCATTGAGCTGTGTTTCTAAAATGTAAATAGAAGCTTGGAGCCCAGGTGCAGCATCAATGGACAGTGAAGATCTCCTCCAAATGATCGGAGCAGTTGGGACCTTCTGCGTTCCGAACAGATGGGCTCTTGCTGTCTCGGTCATGGCTTCAGCTGCCAACAATTTCCCCTTTTGTTTTGCTTTCCTTTGCAGCAAGCAAAAGTCCAAATCTATGTCAGGGATGCCACAGAAATATCTGAGAGGGATGTGTGAGGAACATCACACAATAGAGCAGAGAAGTGAGAAACCAAGAGGAAACCCAGCGATGAAAAGAAGATACGGCTGAAGAGTTGTGATTTGTTAGCAGACACCGTACTGAAGTATCAGACCTACCCCACTCATTGTTGGTGGAAAATGTGGAGAACCGTCGTGGTAGCTGAAATCCTATCGTGTGCTACTGAAAACCTATGACTTAGCCATGGTGATCTTACGTGCTGACTGGAGATCATATGGGCAGCAGCACAGAGCAGCAGCCAGCTCCCCAGGAGCCACATGTAGCCATTTGGATACTGGATAAGCTCGCACTCATCCATTACCTATATACAGTAAAACTCCATTAGTCCGGCATCCAATGCTCCGGGACTCCTGATGGTCCGGCACCATCAGGAACCCGGAAGTGCTGGGGCAGCCGGACAGGCTTCCCCCATTCAGCTGCTGCTGAAACTGACCAGCAGCTGAATCGGGGAAGCCAGGAGCAGAGCAGCTGGGGTGCTGCCGGGTTGGTCTCATAGCGCTGCCCCTCGGGGCTGCGGGACCAACCCGGCAGCACCTCAGCTGCTCTTGGGGACGCCTGGGGCAGAGCAGCTGGAGTGCTGCAGGGTTGGTCCCACAGCGCCAAAGGATGGTGCTGCGGGACCAACCCAGCAGGACCCCACCTGCTCTGCCCCGGGGTCCCCGATTCAGCCGCTGCTGAAACAGATCAGCGGCTGATTCCAGGAAGCCCGGGGCAGAGCTGCTCTGCCCCGGGCTTCCTGGAATCAGCCGCTGATCTGTTTCAGCAGCGGCTGACTTGGGGACCCCTGGGGCAGAGCAGCTGGGGTGCTGTCGGGTTGGTCCCGCAGTGCCTAGGGGCGGCGCTATGAGACCAACCCGGCAGCACTCCAGCTGCTTTGCCCCAGGCATCGGGATTCAGCCGCTGCTGAAACTGACCAGCAGCATCCAGGACTTCAGGTTTCCGTTAAGAACATTCATATCAATGAAGATAAAGGGTGAAATATTTAATTGTTTCCATGGCTTTTGCTTAATCCATAATCTGGCAAATTCCCATTGAAGTCCATGAAATATTGCTTGAATGCATCATTTGTAAGAGTGGGAAACATTTTAATACTTTGTTGTCCTTCATAGCGCACTTTACAGATTTACATCTTGCACTGAATGGGCTACCCATGATCGGGTTTATTTGAAAAAAAATAGTGTAGTGCTTGCTAGAAGTAGGGTTATAACATCAGCACCATGATAAGCCAAAGAGAGTTTCTTCTCATGACGTAATGCAGCTTATGGTATAATACTCGAGTTATTTTATTTTGGTTGGACATTATCAGCTGGTATTCTCCTGTGGAGATATGGAGGATGGGATCATGGATGGGACCTCTAGAGGAGAATACGATAGTCATCAGAACAACACCAGCCATGTTGCATGACACGTATAGGACTGAAAATTAAGACTATTTATATAGAGTAAGGTGAGTGGAATTTGGGTATTTAGTCCCCTGTATCGACCCGTTCACAGGGATTTTGACTGCTAACATTGCCAAGAAAACTTTTATGACCATTACATCACACTCAGAAGACTGCACTTCTGACAACATGATGCCCTCCAGAACCAATTGGTTGGACACTGACAAAAGAGGAGATAGCATGGTGTGCTATTTCTCACAAAACCCTGGCTCTTTTATGGGGATGGATACATCAGTTGATCCTCAAATGGCCACTTACGTCACACATGGCAAATAGACTTTACTCCCACGAGCGGGTCTTTTTTTCATGTCGCTTTCTTTTTCTCAACATCATGAAAAATGAAGAGTCAGAGCCATCATCCCAAGGGAATGCCAGCCATCATGTCCAAAATTAAAGAGCAAAATATCAGCCCAATGAAGAATAATGAGGGCTACCCTGCTAGGTCAAGGACACAAGGATTAGCTAATGAACTAATGATTACAGAGAAATTAAAATGGCATTGGAACTTTGCTAGGGTACTCATGGGACAAATGAAAGTTGTAGAGCAATGCCGGAGAGGGACCAAGTACTGCCCAAAAGAAGTGAGGAGCAGGACAATTTCTGAAGTGCGAGACATACTGCAAAAAAATTAAAATGAAGTCCTTTCTATGTCCTTGGGACCTGAGGGAGACACATGCTTGTATAATCAGGGAGCTCTCTTACCTTGGGTTTGAAAAGTGACTAAAGAGAAATAATAGATTCTTTTAATCAGGAGTAAGTAGGACTAAAGGCTCTCTGGAGAGGAGGAACAATCTGGGAGAACACCAAGGCCTGGTCTACATTACAGCAGAAGGTCAAAATAAGATACGCATCTCCAGCTACATTAATGACGTAGCTGGAGTCAACCTATCTTAAATCATATTTCTGTGCAATCCACACAATGGGAAACAGGCGGGAGGAAAAGCTCCCGTCGGCTTCTCTTACTCCTCACAAAAGGAGGAGTACCAGACGCCGGACAAAGCTACCCTCAGCATTTGATGTGCGGGTCCATACTGTATCTGCTACATCCAGTGCCAAAAGTTCGAACTCTGGAGCGTTGATCTTCCACGTTGTGTTGATGCAGCCTGAGTGTTAGGAAGCAGCATGAAGGAGGAATGCTGATGTCTGATCTTAAGTAATAATAGGCCTGTCCACGTGATTTATATCTTGGGAAAAACAGAACAGTTGGTCCATGACTCAATTGATAAAAAAGATTTAAAGCGGAATAATAAAAATTACTGCTAATCAACATGGGTTTATGGAAACTAAATCTTGTCACACTACCCTGATGTACGTTGATCAAGTTATACGCTTGGTTGACATAATTGTGTTAATTTACCTTAGGAAGGCTACTGTGAGACCTTTCTTAATCAAAATGTTGTGTGGTACCCAGTGAAATGAGATATTATTAACATGGATTAAAAACTGACTGATGGGGTCTCAAAATGTCATTGTAAATAAGCAATCACCATTAAGGGATCTATTTCTAAAGGGTCCTCCGGGGATCCGTGCTTGGGCCTATGCTATTTGATAGTCTTATCAATGTTGCAGATGAAAAGATAAAATAACAAGGTTTCACTGGATTTGACTTAGTCTTTCCTGGGGAATCAGCTGTATCATGAGTTTGGGGCTCTGGCCTCTGGTCAGCCCACACCCACAGTGAGTAAGTCCAGGAGCCTGGGGCTATGGTTGGGCCGAGCCAACAGTCAACTATGTCAAGCCCTCCCTGTGGGCTGGCAGTAATAGTCCAGGGGCTCAGGCCTATGACTGGGCCGAGCCAACAGATAATTATGCGGAGCCCACACTGTGGCTGGACTACGGTGGTCCTCCAGGCCCTGGTTCAGGGCGGGTTGGTAAAAAAACAGAGTTCAGGGATTGCCAGTCACAAGGCCCAGGTCCTGGTTCAGAGCAGGGCAGCAAACAGCCGGGTTTCCCAGCACGGGCAGAGAGCCATCAAATGCAGGCGGTTGGCCTACAGTCATGGAGGGAGGGAGAGATGGCCACCCATGAGTTAGGTGTCGGGGAATGCAGGCTCACCTGCTCTATTGCGTCGCAGCCCAGGGTCCTAACAGCGGCAGCTCCATCTGCTTCTGGGTCAGTGGGGAACCTTCCCGCAACATGCTGGCTAACAGGCTCTGGCCCAGCCCGACTAAGGTCGGTTGTCTTTGGGCTCCTTCCACACGCCCCCTCAGGGCATGCCTGGCTCCAGTGCAGGGCTTCTGGTCACTGGGGGACTAGAACATCAGTCGTGGAAGGAGGGGCAGTTCTTCCAGGTCATAGTCTATCAGTGGGCCCAGTGGTCTGGGACAGTCCTCAGCCTCTTTGAGGTCCACCCCCACCTCCCACACATGCCCTATTTCAAAATAGATATTTCAGAAGAGGAGTTATTCCTCATGGAATGAAAGCTACAGAAGTCAGAATAAGCCGTCCATTATTTCGATGTTATTTCAAAATAATGGAATTGCTGTGTAGACACTCAGGGTATGTCTACACTAGCTCGTTAGATTGAGCTACGTAGGCAAATGAGGGCAATAGGAGTTGCAAATGAAGCCCGGGATTTAAATATCCCGGGCTTCATTTGCATGTTCCCGGGCGCCGCCATTTTTAAATCCCCTTTAGTCCGAATTCCGGGCCCGCGGCTACACGGAGTAGGTAGTTCCTCATAGAATGAGGAGTAACGGTAGTTCGAATTAGGATCTCTAATTTGAACTACCTACTCCGTGCCACGTGTAGCCGCGGGCACGGAGTTCGGACTAAGGGGGATTTAAAAATGGCGATTTTAAATCCCGGGCTTCATTTGCAACTCCAGTTGCCCTCATTTGCCTACCTAGCTGGAACTAACAAGCTAATGTAGCCATGCCCTCACATTGTTATTTCAGAATAACAGCCGTTATTCCGAAATAACGGGGCAGTGTAGATGCACCGTAAGGTAGCACTAAAAGGAGTTCTGTTGTACAGAGCCAGGATAGTAAAAATGCGCTTAAATGCAGGGATAGAACAGAAATCAGGTCTCCAATAATGTTAGATCTCCATTTATCTTCATTGTCAGCCACAGAATTTTCTTAATACAATGCAATGTGGCCTACGTGATAATTCAAGGGACTGTAAAAATCAGCTGCTTAACATACAGGGGCTAATAAAGATGGTGCAGAACTGTGTTTGGGGATATTTGGCAGCTGTCTCTACAGATAGGAGGTGGTTTTATAAGGATTGCCTGTTGTATTCATTTAGGTGGAATACAGGCTTCCACAGAGTCAGAGGTGTTAATACGACTCTGAAGCCGTCCATCCTTAAACAGTGTCAGACAAGGTTTGGGGGTCAAAATATAGAGACATCAGCCTGCTTCAGACAATGGCAAACACACTCGGAAATTCACGCCAAATGTTAGACATGTAAGTGGGTGAAACGCACAAAAGGAAAAGAAACAAAACAAGACGAGAGCATTGAAACTAAAAGTGAGTGATTATGCAAAACAAATTGAATTAAAACCTGCCCAAGGCTCTCTTTGTAGTCTGACAACATTTGTTAAAATCTTTTTAGTTGAACAGTTCCTTTTTTGGGGGGGAAGGCGAGGTTTAGCTCTGTGATTGGGAATAATAGTCACTCTCCTGCTTTGAAGCAGCCAGATGTGCAGCCAGATGGGAGAGGAGTGACAGGATAGTAAAGTTGAGGGAAATGCAACTTTTTAGATATTGTAAGGCTCTGGGGATGGGCAGTCAGCTACAGATGGATATTTTGGGTTAGCACAGTGGCCATAACATCTTCTTAGGCAGGGACATCATCTGGTTGGTCTGGCTGGGTCTCTCTCCTTCACTGGTCCTTCTCAGACCAAGTAGAGTTGGATGGTTCATCTCACCTCGCCATGGTAGGGCCAATAGTAGATTTCAGGATTAGGTGATGGGGACTCTGTGTCTACACTGCACCCTAAACGCGAAACAGGATACGCAATTTGCACTGCGCAAATTGTGTATCTTATTTTGAATCTATTTCAAAATAACTCATTTGGAAATTTGGCGGGTTTACCCAGCTCCAAATTTTGAAATAACGCGCTATTTCGCACCATCCTTTATCCCTTGTGCAACGAGATTTACCAGGATGGCGAAATAGCGTGCTTGTTATTTCGAAAAATATTTAAAAAACCCAGGCAGCTTGTGTAGATGTGGGGTAGCTACCTAGAGCTATCCCGAAATAGCCGTGCAGTGTAGACGTACCTTGAGAGAGAGATAGGGCAAAAGAAAGAGAGAGAAAAACAGAAAGGTTCGCACAAAGAGGGTTTAAGATGAATATAGAGCCAGGACCGCACATGCATTAGTCTGGACTCCTCGCTGGTCCCCTCCCCTCTCTTCCGGAATAACAAGCTCTGTAGTCATGGCAACCGTGCTCCTGTGCAGTTAGGGTAACAAAGGCCTGCTAGGCCCCATTTATTGCAACGGGCTTCTTGCATACGTTTCCCAGGACAAATTTGGCATGGGAGCTCGTGGACAGAGTGAATATAAGATGCTGTAATGAAAGTGTTGCGTACAGTGCAGTGGAAGACACTCGTGCTAAGAAAGCGACCGAGAACGACTGGATCCTTTAAAAGACAAGCCGTACATTTCAAGGCTCTTCCGTTAACCCTAAAGACTCCTCTTTTGGCTCTGAACGTGTCCGTTGCAGAGCCGGCCCACGGTGTTGAACTGCACAGGTAAAGTTCTAATGGGACAAACATCAACTACCAAAAAATTCTTCACCCACCTAAACCAGTAAAGCAACATAAGTGATCAAAGATAATAAATAGATGAAGATACCAGAGTCAGGAAGTTCAGGGTGTCTATCGTGGGGGGCTGAGAGAAGCTGTAAAGGAGAGAGTCCAATGCTCCAAACAAAAGGATGTTAGGAATTATTAAAAAACAGAATGTTAGAAATCATTAAAAAAGGGATAGAGAATAAGACAGAGATCATCTTATTGCCTCTATATAAAACCATGGTACTCCCACATCTTCAATACTGCGTACAGATGTGGTTGACTCATTTCCAAAATGGTGTCTTGTCATAAGGAAAGGTTGAGAAAATAGCAACAAAGTGATTAGGGGTTTGGAACGGGTCCCATATGAAGAGAGATGAAAAAGACTGGGACTTTTCAGCTTAGAAAAGAGGAGACTAAGGGGGGATGGGATGGAGGTCTGTAAAATCATGACTGATGTGGAAAAATGAACAAGGAAAAATTATTTACTTGTTCCCATAATATAAGAACTAGGGATCACCAAATGAAAGTTACAGGTAGCAGGTTTAAAGTAAACAAAAGGAAGTTTTTCTTCTCTCAGCACACAGTCAACCTGTGGAACTCCTTGCCAGAGGATGTTGTGAAGATCAGGACTTTAACAGGGTTCAAAAAAGAACGAGATAAATGCATGGAGGTTAGGTTCATCACTGGCTATTAGCCAGGATGGGGAAAAAATGGTGTCCCTTAGCCTCTGTTTGTCAGAGGCTGGAAATGGATGACAGGAGAGGGATCATGTAATGATTCCCTGTTCTGTTCACTCCCTCTGGGGCATCTGGCAGTGGCCACTGTCGTAAGGCAGGACACTGGGCTAGATGGACATTAGGGCTAACCTAGTATGGCTGTTCATATGTTCTTATGTGTAAGAGGGAACAGAGCTTTTGTTAGGAGAGACAAAAACAATGAGAAATTCTGGCAGCTGGAGAGACCAGACACTTGCAGAAACTGGAGCTGAGATCCCAGCACAGAACTTTCCCAGCACATGGCTTCAAAGTCACGGTACAAAACTCCACCAATTGATTGTGTCAGGGAGACAACAGGGAGACCTTCAACACAAGGCTAGGCAAAAATGCATTTCCAGCATTGCTTGGAGGACAAGGCTACAGACATGACCCTATTACACTCTGTCATGTGGCAAAGGCAGAATTACATTGTCGAAGCATCTTCCAGATACCCATGTTTTAAAACAAGCAGCATTTCTTGGGAGTTTGGAAGCTCTTTGTAAACCAAAGCTTTATTCTCGGAGTCAGGACTTGCCATTTATCTTTTAGCATCTGGATTGACTTCACCTGTATGTGAAAGGTGAGTGAACCAAAGCTGCTAGAACCAAATTCGGCTTTCAGATGCATCAGCAGAAACGCCATACTTGGAGTTGCGCAGGTTTACGGCAGTGTTGTTGATACGAGAATCCACCCCACCCCAGTGGACAATGACATGTCAGTTGTCAGAGCCACAATAAAGTGAGCATAAGTTGAACCTCTGTAGTCCGGCACTCTGAGGACCTGACCTGTGCCAAACCAGCGAATTTGCCTCACCATGGGGGGTGTCAATATTGTCTAGCCGCATTACCAACACTTGCACTGCTTGCTGGGCTCTTAGAAGACATTGAGGGGTAAATCAGAGCTAAAGAACAGCACAGAAGAGTGAGAGCCAGGCCTGGTGGCTGTAAACAAACTTTATGGGACCACAAGAAACTTGGCCACACCATGCTAAGCGGATAGCTGATGAACTACAATCATGCCGGGCCATCGGTTTTGCTGGACCAGAGCGTGCCTGACTAGAGAGGTTCAACCTGTACAGTGACTCACCACGACTAATTAGTCAAATGAAATAGACATAAACTGAATTTTTAAAAAAGAATTTCAGCCTTCTCAATGCCAGAGATGTCATAGGCTGTGTCTACACTGGCCACTTATTCCGGAAAATCAGCCGCTTTTCCGGAATAACTTGCCAGCTGTCTACACTGGCCCCTTGAATTTCCGGAAAAGCGCTGACGATCTACTGTAAAATTGTCAGTGTTTTTCCAGAAAAACTATGCTGCTCCCGTTCGGGCAAAAGTCCTTTTTCCGGACAACTGTTCCGGAAAAGGACCAGTGTAGACAGCACAGTAGTGTTTTCTGCAAAAAAGCCCCGATCGCGAAAATGACAATCAGGGCTTTTTCGCGGAAAAGCGCATCTACATTGGCACGGAAAAGTGCTTTTCCGGAAAAGCATCCTGCCAATGTAGACGCGCTTTTTCTGGAAATACTTATAATGGAAAAACTGTTCCGTTTTAAGCATTTCCGGAAAAGGGTGCCAGTGTAGACGTAGCATAGTGTCCCTGTAACATCTAAGCCCATTGGATCACACTTGGGTTTTGTTGGTAAGATGGACACACCAAACAGTATGTAAAGGTGTATCTCTGGGAACAAAGACTTGGAGGCCCATCCTTTCAAGCGGAGCGCCTCTATCCAGGGAGGCAGACATTCTGAACAGGTATCGTTTCAAAACACGTGAATAGTTACTCAACGTGCGGCCCTCTCGGGGCATGTCTAGACTACATTCTGCTGTCTACAGAGGAATGTAACTGAAGGACTTTGAAATTGCAAATAAAGTGCAGATTTAAATTTCCCGTGCTTCATTTGCATAATGAATTTTGAAAAAAACCCGAGGTCTAGACGCGGTTCTTTCCAAAAAACCCCACCCTTTTTCGAAAGAAACGTAATGCCTGAAAAAATTAAGTTGACAGGTTCTTTTGAAAAAGGGTTTCTTTTTTCCAGCACTGTGTCTAGACCCCGTTTTTTTTTTTGTTTTTTTTTTTTGGAAAAATCCTTTTTCAAAAAAGAGATCGGCATGCATTATGCAAATGAAGCACAGGAAATTTAAATCTGTGCTTCATTTGCAATTTCAAAGTCCTTCATTTACATTCCTCTGTCGACAAAGGAATGTAGTCTCGACATGCCCTCGCTGAAGATCTCCCACACAGCTTCCTTCAGCGGAAAGGTCTCAAAAGTGCCCATGCAAAGACGCCCGAGTTCAGTGTTTGATAGCAGTGCAATTCCTGCTGCAGGAACTGCTGGGCACACTGGGTGGAGGGGTGAGGGTGCAGATCCATGCTCCTAGAAGGGACTTTGGGTGGAAAGATGGGGCCAAGGTCAGCCAGCTCTCCACATCGCCTGGAGCTTTAACCCCTCACAGCTGCACCACATAGGAATGCTACTCCTTGGGTCCCAGCGGTGCCCTGTTGCCCTTTAGAGATGAAAGAGACAGCAACCCACATGGCTGAGCGGGTTCCCCCTCCCCCAGCCTGTTAGTTTGGAAAGGCAATTCAGGGGCGAACTCCTGCCTCGCTGACAGCATGGCCTGCTGTTCCCATTTGTCTAGGGAAATGCTGGCACTAAACTGCTCAAAGTACTTACGACCAAAGCAGCCTGTGAAGAACTTCAAAAAGATCTCACCAAACTAAGTGACGGGGCAACAAAGTGGCAAATGAAATGTAATGTGGATAAATGTAAAGTAATGCACATTGGAAAAAATAACCCCAACTATGCACATAATACAAAGGGGGCTAAATAAGCTACAGCTAATCGGGAAAGAGATATTGAAGTCATTGTGGATAAGTCTTTGCTTTTTTGACTGCTGCTGCACACTGCACGGACGTCTTCAAACAGGATGTTAGGAATCATTAAAAAAGGGATAGAGAATAAGACGAAGAATATCTTATTGCCCTTATATAAATCCATGGCACGCTCACATCTTGAATACTGCATACAGACGTGGTCTCATCTCAAAAAAGATATACTGGCATTGGAAAAGGTTCAGAGAAGGGCAACTAAAATGATGAGGGTTTGGAACAGGTCCCAGATGAGGAGAGATTAAAGAGACTGGGACTTTTCAGCTTGGAAAAGAGGAGACTAAGGGGGGATATGATAGAGGACTATAAAATCATGAGTGGTGTGGAGAAAGTGAATAAGGAAAAGTTATTTACTTGTTCCCATAATAGAAGAACTAAGGGCCACCTAATGAAATTAATGGGCAGCAGGTTTAAAACAAATAAAAGGAAGTTGTTCTTCACACAGCGCTTAGTCCATCTGTGGAACTCCTTGCCTGAGGAGGCTGTGAAGGCTAGGACTATAACAGGGTTTAAAAGAGAACTAGATCATTTCATGGAGGTTAAGTCCATAAATGGCTATTAGCCAGTAGGGGTAAGGAATGTTGTCCCCAGCCTCTGTTTGTTAGAGGGTGGAGATGGATGGCTGGAGAGAGATCGCTTGATCGTTACCTGTTCGATTCACTCCCTCTAGGACACCTGGCATTGGCCACTGTCGGCAGACAGGATACTGGTCTGGATGGACCTTTGGTCTGACCCAGTATGGCCGTTCTTATGTTCTTATGTTTTCACAGCCTCATCTCATGCTGCGCCACGGGAAAGCACACAAGAGTCTCCCCAGGTTCTTAAAACCCTACGTCTTTGCCCTCACTGTTTATCAGAACAGGCCAAAAAAAAGGTCCACTGACACGGCTCTAATAACAAAATTTAATTTCAAATTTTTAAAAAATGTTCCAGGGAAGTGCTCCAGACACATGGAACGTTTCATTTTGTTTCCTTCGAATTGCAGATATCATTGGCGGATGAGAACGGTCAGAGCTGCAGATGCGATTAAATTACTGCTGATGGAATCTAATACTCAGATAAAATCTAAGGAAACACTTCAGCTTATTTTGTTTCCGTGAGCTGCAACCCCCCCCAATCCCCTCCCCCCCGTCCAGTGTACCCACCAGAGTTAGCCTGAGCCCTGGTCTGCACTAGGACTTTATTTTGAAATAACACTCCCCCTCCAAGTCCAATTAATAAGCAGAGCATCCACATTTCAAAATAACGGGCTGCAGAATTCGAAATCTGTCCTCCTGCTTTTCATCAGGAGTAACGCTAATTGTGAAATAGTTATTTCCAAATAGCGGTAGCATGGACACTCTGGTGCTGCTATTTTGAAATAACGACTCCCCAGAATAATTCAACCTAATTACTCCCCAGTGCCCCTTGGGGTTCCAAGTCCGAGGTGGCTTACCCACATTAACAGAGCCTGCCTTCGACTAATTTTGAGGCTTCTCCACAGTGTGGATATGCTAGTTCGATTCTGTTAAATTGGGACTTTATGACTGATCGCCATATTTGGGGTCAGGAAGGAATTTTCCTCCAGGGTAGATTGGCAGGGACCCTGGAGGTTTTTTGCCTTCCTCTGTAGCATGGGGCACAGATCACAGCTGGAGGATTCTCTGCGTCTTGGGGCCTTCAAAATATTTGAAGGCTTCAATATCAGAGATATAGGTGAGAGGATTATTCTAGGAGGGGTGGGTGAGATTCTGTGGCCTGCACTGTGCAGGGGGTCAGACTAGATGATCATAATGGTCCCTTCTGACCTTAAAGTCTATGAGTCTATGACTTAAGCCACATTTACTCATTCGGAACTAGTTTCCCAGTGTAGACATGGCCTGATTTTTTTAGAGCATTCTGAAAAATCTCCCATGACATTCCAGAAAGGAGCAAGCCCCTTCAGCAAACACATGGCAAAACCTCCCGCCAAATGTCTCATAATCTGGCCTCATTCCACCCAAATCTGGACTACTCCAAAGTCAAGACAAGCCTCTTCCAGCCTGATGCCTAAAATGAAAGGACCCTGTTCTTAGTCACGGCTTCTATGCGCTATTACAATAAAGAAGAAACCGGTTCTTATTTCACTTTCATGGTCTGTTACAGCGAGATAGCCATATGCGGATAAATTACAGTGGCTAATATCCTCCATCCTCATTAGGTCCGTGTTTCCGGAAAAAATCCCTATTCAGAATAGAATGCAATTTTCAGCCTGTTATTAAATCCCATTGAAGTCCATGGATCTTAAACGCATGATTAATTTAAGCATGTACGCAAGCACTTTTTTTTTTTTGAATTGGTGCCTGAATAGCTCAATTCCCTAGCAGAAAAGTCCTATGAGAGCGACAAGAAAACTTTTCAAAGGTAATTTTAATCAGCCTATAGCATTGGCAAACCATTCTAAGCCGTAAGGAGGGTCTCTTTCTCTATTGTAGTCTATGAGTTTTTAAGAGTGATTTCTATAGAAACCCACTGATTTTATCCTTGTTCATTTATACTGGATCTTTACCCCCTAAAGATTCATAGACGTTCTCTGATCAAAAGATTTGCCTTCGTTATTAGCTGCATCAAATACATCTGCGATATGAATACTTTTGAAAAATGCTCATTGCATGGCAGGTGGAGCGTGCTAAGGGAGTGAATGTACCAGTAGTTCCTGGTTCTAGACCTATTCCGGCCACTGCAAACATCAGACACACATTCCGACAAGCACCTCAAATTAGCTGCAGCGGCTACATGAAACACGATAAAACCCTGGTAGCTTTATGATGCTGTTAATCAAGTTTTCGAGGCTCATTATTCCCTGAGAAAATCAGAACAAATGGGGAATATAATACCAAGATGGGCTGAGGAGCTATTCTAGTGGAAGGCCTACACTTTGTTTACTTCAGACTCCTGCAAAATCCATCAGATGGAGCTTTTAAAAGCTGAGCACTGAAAGGCAAATATTTGTATTGACAACAACTTCTTGGCTAATTCTGCCCACTGTTGAAAAAGCCCCATTATGGGCTTGATTGGTTTACATTTAAACCAGAATTGAAATCAATGCATCCAATAGAAGTAGAACTGGTTGAATTTTTTGTATGTCTATAATCACACAATAGCTAAATATTCTGGCTAGGATAACATCAAAAGCACATGTATCTCTTCACATTCACGAAGACAAGACTTGCCTAGGGAGGTTGTGGAATCTCCATCACTGGAGATATGGAAGAGCAGGCTGGCTGGACATCTGTCAGGGATGATCTAGATCAGTGGTTCCCGACCTTTTCGAGCATACAGACCCCTTTTCAAGCTATTAACATTTCATGGACCATCCCCTCCCTGCAGAAGAAAAAAAAGAAAAAACAATAAAAAAAAGAAAAAAGGGCGAGAGAAAAGAGAGAGAGAGAGAAGAGAGAAAAGAAAAAAGAGAAAAGAGAGAGGGAAACAAGAAAAGAGAAAGAGAAAGGAAAAAGAGAGAGAAAAAAGAGAGCAAAGAAAGAGGGAAACGAGAAAAAAGAGAAAAAGAAAGGATTGGGCCCGACATGGTAGGCCCGATCCTTATTTTTAAGCTTTTCACTCACTCCCTGCAGTACCGTTGTAGACCACCAGGGGACAGTGGCCCACTGGTTGGGAGCCATTGATCTTGGTCCTACCATGGGGGCAGGAGACTAGATTTGATGATCTCTAGAGGTCCCTTTCAATTTTAGTATTTCTATGATTTTACTGGGGAACATGTTCTCTTTTGAAATCACTTTTGTGTGCAAATGCTACATCTCATAGTGGCGATAGAAAACACCAGAAAAGTGTCTAGATACGAGATTGTGGCTTCTTGTGTCCTCTGAAAAGCACTTGTGTCAAGGACTCTGAAAACAGGTATCACCTTCGTGGACAGTGGGGCAGAGCTAAACGTTTTCATTTAGTGGAGACTTGAAGAAATTTCTAACTTTTCAGTTGGTTCTTTTCTTTAACTGGTGTTGGAACTGTATTTTGGGGGTATTCTTGCAACTAATCACCCCCAAAATAAAACAATCTCTCTCCACTGCAGATATTTTGCCTGAGAGAGAAACGCCATTGTGAAATTTCATCCCCGTCTAGTTGCAGAACGCTAGCAATGTTTTCCAAACCTTGTTCATTAACTGTCATGTACTTTTTCTATTGTCATCGCTGCTGATTGCAACGATTGTTGTATGCCTTCTTTCTAATCAGCAAACTCCCTGCCTTATTTATTCACTAATGCTACAATCCAGCATTCACGGTCACCAAATGGCTTCCATGGTGATGAATAGGTGTATGTCAGAAACGGTTTAATGGATCAGACAAAAAGATCAGGCTGAGTATACAGGGAGTAGCTTCGCCTTAGAATATTTGTATGTAATAATCAACAGTGATGGAGAAGGAAATGTAGAAAGAGTGCGTGGCACTGTAATGAGGTTTATTAATGAATTATGATTTTGAATGTGTAAAATGTGACAATGCTCTCTAATTGCAAAGTGGGAAAAACAAGAATTAAAAGAGTCTCTGCATGATTTTGGGGAGGTGAAAATGTTGCGGATACAGTTTTGGAAAGTTGTCGACATTTCTGTTGGAGTATTTATTACTTACTCCTCACCTGGGTGGGGCGTGCTGTACCAAAGCTACACATTCTGGGGAACCGTTAATTGTTACAAAGCAGTCGTAGAAGAAACGCCATCTTTGGCCACTCGCGTTCTTTTTCTCTTTGGGGGAGCTGGTGATTTGAGTGCCGTCAGTGTTCAAGGTGGACAGGCGGAAATAGAACGCATGCTCGTGTTCCCTGTCCTAATAGGATGCACGATAAACAGGCCAAGGTAGGGGGAGGGGAGGGGAAAAGGGGCAGTTGTCCCAGGACCTGGAGATCCGAAGGGACCCGGGGCCTTCAGCCGCCGTGGCTGTTACTGCAACAATGGCCAGCGTCTCGGTTATTTTAAATCACCATCAGAGCATCATGCCACGTGCTGTGTGATAGGCATTGGTGGGCCCCGTGGATCATGACGTGTGTCATTAGCTATTTCGAAGGAATAGCCTTGCTAGCCAGTGACGTACCTCTCTGATATGTCTTTAAAGGTTGAATTTAAACCTCTACTAGTTGCTTAACCTGGCCCAGCATCTCAATGCCCTATGAAAAAAAGCTGTTCTTTCTTCCGGCCTTCCGGATCTTGCATTGCTAGTGCAGTACATGGAGGGACAGTAACATGGAGTCAGCAGGCCTAAATACAGGCCTGTAACATGAAAACAGCAACAGGCCTGCAATCTAGTGAGCAAATCTTTGGTTCAGTAACACAGGAGCCAAGAAAGAGGCCCCATTGATAATTGTGTAATTGTGTAAGTTAGGTGGAGCATGGAAGGACACAGGGAGGCGCCAAATACCGACTGTAAGCCAAAGGGAAGTAGCGGAACATCGTAATAGGAAATGTCTTGGGACAAAGACACCCCCAAAACTCATGCACATACCGATCTAGGTTCAGGACTGGGTCGAGAGTGACAGCATGAAGGATAGTAAGTAAGCCCCCATTTTGTAAGCTGAGGGGTGGTAACTAGGCAACAGAGGGTGGTAACCTGGTACGTAAAGAAGTGATGTAAGTTGTTTGTACAGGTCTATAAAAGGATACCACAAATGATGCACACCGGCCGCTTTGGGGGAGCGCACTAGGTGCCAGACCGGCAGGTGACATTGTCGAACCTTACAGAATGCAAAGTGGCTTAACTCTGATGAACCGCAGTTAATATCTGTTCTATGGCAATAGGCCTGCTATGTGTTGGTACCTTGTCAATGCAGGCCAAAGGCGTAGTGGTGTAGCATTGTAGGATCTCCGCTACCAACTGTTAGAGCTTCGCATATGACAATAAATCTGCTCGAGGGATGCAAATCAAGCACATCGAAATTGCTAATGAAGCAGGGATTTAAATATCCCGCACTTCATTAGCATAAACATGGCCGCCGCTTTTTTTTTTAAACTGGTTTTTTTTTTTAAAAAAAGGCAGTCTAGACGTAGATCTGTTGAAAATAAAGCCTTTTTCGACAGATCCTGTATTCCTCAAAAAGTGACATTTACAGGATCTGTCAAAAAAGGGTTTACTTTTGACAGATCCGCATGTAGACTGCCAGGGGTTTTTTTTTAAAAAAACCTCCATTTTGGAAAAAAGCAGCAGACATGTTTATGCTAATGAAGCACGTGGGATATTTAAATCCCTGCTTCAATAGCAATTTTGATGTGACTAATCTACATCTCTCTGTCATCAGAGAGAGGTAGTCTAGATGTACCCTCCATGATCTCCTGTGTTGACCCAAGTGCACAGGGTCTAACACTCTAGATAAAGGGAGCACTGACAGTTACGCACGCAGCTGAAAGTTTATCTTCACCCATGGAGGAGAGGTCCTGTTAGGAGCACACCAGGACAACCTGGAGCACACCAGGACAACACACAGCGTGTAGTCAACCTGTGGAACTCCTTGCCAGAGGAGGCTGTGAAGGCTAGGACTATAATAGAGTTTAAAGAGAAGCTAGATAATTTCATGGAGGTTAGGTCCATAAAAGGCTATTAGCCAGGGGATAAAATGGTGTCCTTGGCCTCTGTTTGTCAGAGGCTGGAGAGGGATGGAAGGAGACAAATCACTTGATCATTGTCTTCGGTCCACCCTCTCTGGGGCACCTGGTGCTGGCCACTGTCGGCAGACAGGATACTGGGCTAGATGGACCTTTGGTCTGACCCAGTACGGCCGTTCTTATGTTCTTATTAACCCCGAGAACCCTAACCAGCCGACACTGAAATGCTGACACTACGGATCTCTGAAGTACGACAGCTAGTATTGACAAAGGGAGGCGAGGGTGTTGTCCGCAGCTAATATAGCTATTAGCAAAGAGCCTTTTAATCAGGAGATCTTAATCAAGAAGCTCATCAGGATAACTAATATATGTCACTAATATATGCATCTGTCAAATTGCGCCCTCGATAACTGCTCCACTGGGGAGGCTGGCGAGCAAGAGAATTGATCGGTAAAACACAGTTATCCCCATGGCGGAGGAATAGGACCGCCTGCACTTAACGTTGCCATAAAACGTAATGGTGTCTTTGCTGGGACTCGCTAGCCGTTAACACTGACATCAGGAAATCATCTTTGCTCTTCTCATAGAACACTCACCCCTCCCTGGCCTGATGCGACCTACCAGTACATCAAACGAGTCAAAACAATTGTGCATTTGAAGTGCGGGGGAAACGATATAGTGGAAGTTCTTTCAACTCTAAAAGGAATAGTGCTGCAGGTGAAAAACCAGGCACCTTTCACCTCCTGGAATGGTAGCTACCCAGGCCTGAAAATGTTGACCTTAGTCAGCCGTTAATGGTTTATCTCAGGCCAAAGCTGAGAGCCAATATAACACGTTTGACCAGCACCCCTTCCTCCCCCGCCATATTCATCCTTAGCGATCTGTTCATTTTTATTCTTTTGTAGGACTCTGTCTTGATTGTTCAGCTCACTAAAGACTTCCAGCGGGGCTATTTCGGCTTCTTACTCTTCTTTCCATCTTTCCTTCACATCACAGTAGCTTGCGGCAGTGTTCCCTGTATGCTGAGTGGCTGGGCGGCCCCCCAGGTGAGATCCACATGCCGCCCAGCTGTTTAGCAGAGCGCCCACAGTGCCTGGAGCGGGCAGTATGTGTTTCTGCCAGTGGTGCACATCTACACATGCCTCAATTTCATTGAGCAAAAGTCTTGCTCATTAGCTTCAGGTCTGTGATGTGATGGTACTGTCATGACCATGAGGGCTGGCCAACAACCTGGGGACTAAGGGGTTAACTGTGTCCCTTGTACCTAGCCAAGTAGCGGTCAGCCAATAGAAATGCAGGTAGGGATTTCAAACTGAGCCATAAGAATTTTGGGGTTTTCTTTCTTTTGTCTCTGAGCCAGTTTGCTCTCTAGATACCGAGGGGACAGATGACATGTCTCTCTCTAAGAAAAAGACTCTTCATAATGTGTAAGTAGGGTAAAGTCCAGATAAATCCGTCAGGTTTTATTGTTTTCTGGTTTGGGAATTTGGATCTGATGACTGTGCTGTTAGAAATGGTTTTTCCTCTCTTTGGTAACTAAGTTTTGGTCCATGGGGGAATCCCCTATGAGTATATTAATTGGTGGCTCTTACCATCTAGCCATTCCAACTATGCTTGTAACTGGGGTATTGTTTCACATATGGTGGGCTGTCGCTGCTACTTTTATCTGCACCCACAGGTACCGGCAATGGCAGCTCCCATTGGCTAAGAATGGTGACTGGCGGCCAACAGGAGCTTTGATCCCCCATACCTGCAGGTAAATATGGCCTGCCAGATGCTAACCCTATTGAACTGGATCCGGTCCATGGGCTGGTGTTTGTCTATCCCTACTGTAGAGCAAACTCTTTCTTTCCCTCTGTAAACGATCTCAGTGCCACGACATGGAGCAGTGAATGCCACCAGGTAGGTATGTGGATTACTTCTACACATATGATAACATTTACAGGCCAAAAACCATTGGATTTTGGTTTCTACAAAGAAATATGCTTTGCTTGTGTGTATTCTATTGTTTCCAGGCATAGCCTGTCTAAATTTCACATCTACATTGGTGCCTCCCAATGGCGTGTCATGTTTCAAAAATCTGCCCCCCATTCTTTGGTCAGAGGGGAGGTTACCTACTTTTTGGACCCTGGGTTCTTCAAGGTTTGATTTTGTTTATTTTTGTATCAACGGCATCCCATTAGCGACTTTCAAAATTTGCAGAGACAGATACTTCTTTTCTTAACTATAGAAACAGCAAGCCAATGTAAAACTTTTCTGTGCTCGGCAAGAAGGGGAAAAAAGTCCTGCTTTACACGCAGAGCGAATGTGATATGTACATCGCTTATTGGATGTGACCTCTCTCTAAAAACAAAACAGAGGGCATGCATTGTAGCCCTGGTCTGTATCATATAAATCACTAGCACGAAGAGATACTGCTTCCGCGTCTCCAGCATTTCACAATTCATTTCCTTCAGAACACTCTGAACTTTCATGCCTGGAGATTTACTGCACTTGAGTTTCTTTTAAGTGTTTCCTACTTTCACTTTTGAGACTTCAATCTTTGTCAAGGCCCTATTTGAAACTCCCGTAAAAAAGTGTCCTTCGATGAGGAAATTCTCCATTGTCGTCTGAAATTGAAGACTAATGCAAAGACATAATATAACTTCCCAGCGACTTCATCATGCTTTTTGATCACTTCCTGGTCCCTCGGTTCCACAGTCATCCATTCAGCTTCCATGGTATGAGCCGCACCTTAATGTCTTCATTATGCGTGGCACTTCGTGTAGGGTAACTGAGGCTACGTCTAGACTGCAAGCCTCTTTCAAAAAAGAGCGTCTAGACTACAAGCAGTACTTTGGAAAAAGCAAGCCGCTTTTTCGAAAGAGATAATCTCTTTGGAAAAAACACAGTTTGCATTACATAGCGCCTTTTTTCGAAAGAGCACTTTTGAAAAAAGGCATTCTTCCTTGTAAAACGAGGTTTTCTGCAGTCGAAAAAACTGTCACGTTCTTTCGCTTTACTTTCGCCCACCCTGGTCTAGTACAATCAAGCCATGGCTTTACACTTGATACCACTCCAATTAATAAATACACACTCATAATATGTGCTAGCACAATAAATATAATAAAACATTCCAGTACCTGCCTGGCAGGCACATTGAATCATTTAAAACATTGACCTTAAAGACTTGAACTGAATCCTTCAACAGGAATCCTTCCACTGACATCACTAACTCGGTGCACGTGTGACTTTTCCATCGAAAGTTTCTTTTTTATTATCTCTGACTCAGTTGGATCTGCTCTTCTGGGAGGTGGATGCTTATCTGGTCATCATCTATATTTCAAAACACTCCACCTATGTTTTTTAGATATGATACAGTCCATGATTCTACACAGCTATAATCTGATTGCATCCAATCCCTCATAAAAATATGGGACACCATACTATAGGGATAATTACACACAGGATAGATTTACATTGTAGTGATAAAAATTGTAATTTGCTCCTGTCTATTTGTTAGGTAGTTTAAGCCCATGTGGTATTGGAATCCAATAACAGTGCTAAAAACAGGGTTTTAAAACCAAAAACCCCTGATGTCCGCGATATTTGAAACTGCCGAGTGTGGTTTTTTTGATTGATAAATATTGAACTACGCATCTTTGAATTAAATATTTTTCAACAACTATTAGTTTTCTGTAATATTTTGAAACGTTCACCCTATCTGAAAAGATCTCATCAGCTTGCAGGGGCGTTATAAAAAAAAACTAGATTAACTTCACTCTCGTTTTTTATTAAAACTGTATCGTGTTTCTTGAACCCCACAAAATGTAATAAATCTCTGCAGGACTTAATAAAGGAGCAGAAGATTTATATTTGTAATAAAACATTCATTTCATCTTGATAGCTTCTATTGAATTTGTTTTCAATGGTCCTCTCGTCGACTTATAGCAACCATATTTACTGGGTTATCTTTGCTGGTTCCCAATGCTTGAAGTCTTCTGGAAAAGCATTCTGAACACATGATGAATTCCTCAGGTAAATGGAGCAGAACAGTCTGGCGAAGCGAGATATTTGAACTCAAAGGAATTGAGAGGCTCTGGGTTCAAGCCATAGATGTCAGGGGTGAGTGAGATAGTGAGGAATGTCAGTGACCTGTTTTTCTCCTCAAATCAATAGTTGGTATCTCAAGCAACAGTTGACAAAGCTACATTGTCCCAAGAAATAGAGGTTGCATGTAATGTACATCACAGAACCAATGTAGCATTTGGGTCAATCCAGCTGAGTCAGCCCTCAACCTGCTGGCTAGGTGGGACTGATATGTGGAAGAGAAAAGTGTCCTAGATCATAGAATCCCAGGGCTGGAAGAGATCTCAGGAGTCATCGAGTCCAGCCCCCTGCCCAAAACAGGACCAACCCAACTCAATCAACCCAGCCAGGGCTTGGTCAAGTTGGGACTTAAGAACCTCTAGGGATGGAGATTCCACCCCCTCCCGAGGGAACCCATCCCAGTGCTTCACACCCTCCTAGGGAAATCGTTTTTCCTACTATCTGACCTAGACCTCCCCCACCGCAACTTGAGCCCATTGCTCCTTTTTCTGCCATCTGCCACCACTGAGAACAGCCTCTCTCAAGCCTCTTTGGAACCCCCCTTCAGGGAGTTAAAGGCTGCTCTCAAATCCCCCCTCACTCTTCTCTTCTGCAGACTAAACAAGCCCAAATCCCTCAGCCTCTCCCCGTAGGTCATGTGCTCTAGCCCCCTCATCATTTTGGTTGCCGTTTCCTGGATCCTTTCCAATGCGCCCACATCCTTTCTGTAATGGGGGGGGGGCCCAGAACTGGATGCAACGCTCCAGATGTGGCCTCACCAGTGCCGAATAAAGGGGAAGATATAGCTATAACATAGATGAGTCCTTGTGCTAGAAACAGTAATTATTTGCTGCTTCCTTGTACAGCTTGAACCTCTCTAGTGCCAAACCAGAGAATTTGCCGAACCATAGGAGGTCAATATTATCTAGCACCAATACCAACACTTCTACTGCTTGCTGGGCTCTGAGAAGACATTGAGGGTTAAATTAGAGCTAAACAACAGCACAGAACACTGAGAGCTAGGACTAGTGGCTGCAAACAAACTTCGTGGGACAACGGGAAACTTGGCCACCCCCATGATAAGTGGACATCCAGCTAACTAAAATCATGCAGGGCCACAGACGTTGCTGGACCAGAGAGTGCCGGATTAGAGAGGTTAGTCCTGTATTCTTATCTCAAATGGGCCACAAGGAAACAAAAGCAACTTCCTTTTCCGTTTTCAGCGGACAAATATTAGTTGCATTGCATCTAGCGGGAATTGTGCTGTCTTGGGGGAGGCTATCTGTATACAGAGTGCTGGATATTTGCTAATATCATGATTGGATTTTAGTGATTAGAAGCCCCCTGAGGGACCTTTAATCAAGTTGCTGAATTGTTCCTGGGAACGCACAGTCCTTGCAGTCTTGTCTGATCCCATTTACATGACTTGATGAAACAGCTGTGCAGAAAATATCAGCTGCACATGTTTACTGCCGTCTGGGGCAGCTGCAGCCAAGAACTCTGTAAATATTTTCTCCAAGCAACTGGATTTCCTACCTACTTTAGTTTCATCCTTGCTAGCTACAGGCGGGAGGAAGATTTGGACGTCAGGGGTGCCTTCGGTTACGATCAGTTGTCTTTTTATTGACAATGAGCCCAATTCACAACTGGAACTCCTAAAAGCAACCCCACTGAACCTGGCATGAGGTTGCAAAAATGCAACTGCGCTATCGCCATGTGCCTGCAAACCCACTCACAAAGCCCCCCAAAGAAGATTCTTTGCTAGAGCACATTAAACCAAAATGAATATCCCTTGCACAAAAGCAAACACTATCAGAAGAAGCCAGATGGAAACGGCCAAAATAGAAATCTTAGCTAGTAACTGATCTATCTCAGGGAGAGAAAAAAAAAAGAGAAGAAACAAACAAGCAGCACATGTAGGCCACTGCTAATGAATCACATTATTCATAATGCAGTTAATGACTCAGGCATCGGTACCTTGTGTAATTAGATTATAAGGAACCATAGTTTAAACAGATGGAGCCTGTCGGAATTTTAATATGCTGCAAACTCCATTTCATACTAGAAACAAGACTAATTGTTTTGTCATGATTTATTTCCCGGTAAAGTAATCTATTGCAAGTGACTATAGTCACTTATAGCTCATCAAATGGTTATGTCATAGGCCTGTATTAGCTCAATAATTGTCCAAGGAAATTCTTTATTAATATTTCACCTGCCACAAAAGTCTGAGATGCTTCAATTTAGTTTCAAATCTGTACTTATCCGTGTTCAATATCATCAGATTTTTTTTGGCTCGATGCTCCGATTTATCGAGGTCACACTGGCTCCATGGTGTCCAATATGCTATTTGGCCAGTTGTGTGTGGCTAGTTGGCTACAGCAGTAGACACGCTATTATTTACATTTTCAGAATAATGTGGCTCATAGCCACAAGTCTGGACCCTATCCATACCCTAATGGGGTTGTGAGGAAAACAACACAATAGCTCTAGAACTACAAATGAAACTACAAATGGCACTACAAATGAAACCAGGGGCAATTAAGGTACGTCTACACAGCAGCGTTATTACAGAATTACTGACTTTATTGCGAAGTAACAAAATGCGTGTCCACAAAGCAAGCCGATATTTCGAAAAACTGTCGAGTTGGAGGACTTCGTACTCCGATTCCTGCAACCCTCTTTTCCCGAGGAATAAGGGATGTCAGAGGAAGAGTGCTTTTCCTTTGACTTCCTGCTTCCGATATTTTGAAATAACGGGCTTGGTCATGTGGACGCTCTGCTTGTTATTTCAAAATGAAGGGAGTTATTTCGAAATAACTCCCTAGTGTAGACCGTGGCTTACAGAGGTTAGTGTCATTTCAGTATACCTGTCTTGGTTTATCCCGGGCTCATACCTATTACTGTGGATTCTTTTAGAATCCACAATTAGATATATATTTTTAATATCACGTATGTTATATTACATGGCATTGTGGATATATAGATATAGATGTAAATGCACTAGTACAAAGGTTTCTGAAAACCTACAGTATTCTGAAAATCTGTGAATCAATTCAGTTATTTTCATCTAACCGATGTCCAGGTATAGAAGGATCCTGAATCCTGAGACTGTGACGTGGGTATGTATGCTGCATTACATTTCCTAGCATTCAGTTCTTTGCTATTACTTACCCGTGTGATAACAGCACATAGAAGCATCAGTCAAGGTCAGGCCCCACTGTGGTAGTTGCTATGCAGACAGGGAGCCCAAAAAGTCCCTCACGCGCCAGGTTCGCAGAAGAGTTGAGTGGATGCGACAAAATAAAAAGAAGCAGGGAGTAGCGGTAGACTAAAGGAACAGTGAAAATGAGCCTGCGGAAGGTTTCAGCTCACCACCCCGTTAGTCTGCTTTCTGACATCTCCACAGAATTAGTTGAAATCGTCCTTATTTTAGTTGTCGACCTTTTCCTTCAAAATTTTGACATGAGCACATCACAAAACCTGTCATAAAAATTCATCCCGTTTTCAACCTCTTCGAGAATGCATCGGCATTTGCTGCAGTTTGATGGACATTTCCTTGGACTGCTCAATTTCAGACATGAGGGCTGTGTCAGGACTGGCAAGTTTTTCTGCAAAACCATCTGATTTTGCGGAAAAACTTGCCAGCTGTCTACACTGGCCGCTTGAATTTCCGGAAAAGCACTGACGATCTCATGTAAAACCATGTCTAGATTGGCCATGGATGCTTTTCCACAAAAAGTGCTTTTGTGGAAAAGCATCCTGCCAATCTAGATGCGATTTTTCCGAAAATGCTTTTAACGGAAAACTTTTCTGTTAAAAGCATTTCCGGAAAATCATGCCAGTGTAGACGTAGCCTAAAAGTACAACTTTTGGGGGTTAACAATTACTGTTACAGTTTCCTTTCACACAGCCCCCATTTTGGCAGCTAACTCAACTTCCTGCAGAAGCGGGAGTCTCCGAGTCGTGACCCTGTGCTGCCTTCTGCTTGTGATACAGCCGCCCTGACTTACTCCCATGGAATAGTTCTTCCCGTCAATTACCAGCTTTGGCTGCAACACAATTAAGGGCTGAATTCTATGTTCTTTGACATTCGGGTCCCTCCTGGTGGGTGCTCTGCAAATGTGGGGAATATTTGGGGAGATTTTGCAAGAGGTGTGCACCTTCTGCCTTACGAAGAACTCACCTCTGCAGGCCGGCGTGGGGCATTGCATGAGGAGAGTGTAGTACAAGCTATGGTAAGCGATGGACCATGGTTCATTCCCCACATGTGCTGTTCAAATAATTACATCCCACTTGATTATACAGATCAGTCAGTATTTGATGCTTATCAGTTATATAATAGAATCTGCCTATATATTATATAATAGATATAAGTACTAGGGGTCACCAAATTAAATTAATAGGCAGTAGGTTTAAAATAAACAGAAGGAAGTTTTTTTTCACTCAGCGCACAGTCATCTGTGGAACTCCTTGCCAGAGGATGTGGTGAAGGCTTTTTTTAACAATTACTGTTACAGTTTCCAGGGTTAAAAAAAGAGCTAGATAGCCATTGATGGACCTAACCTTCATGAATCTATTAGCCAGGATGGGTAGGAATGGTGTCCCTAGCCTCTGTTTCTCCAGAGGTGGGTGACAGGGAAGGGATCACATGAGGATTACTTGTTGTGTCCCCTCCCTCTGGGGCATCTGATATTGGCCACTGTCGGCAGACAGGATACTGGGCTGGATGGACCATTGGTCTGACCCAGTATGGCCGTTCTTTTGCATCTTACCATGTATTTCTCCTTCAGAGCTAGCCAGGAACACAGGAAAGCTACCATGTGCTGGGATATCTTAGTTCTCTGCTTCTGGCCCTAGCTTAAAAGAGGGAAGGCAGAGGGGTGAAAGGAGGAAACATTTTTGTTTAAAGCAAATCAGCTGTGCTGAACCTCTGAAATGTTCCCTTTGGTTTCAATTCAGATTTTAAGCCGAAATACAAGGCAGGGTTTATTTCACGTCAACTGATTTGCTCCTCCCGCATTAGGAGTGTAACGACTGTGTCAAACGTTCAATCACCAAAAATAATTTAGTATCCCATTATTCTGTAGCGAATGGTGAACTACATATGGAACACATTCATTAGGGCCTGGATTCCAAGCCCACTGAAGCCAGTGAAAGAGGCCCATTGGTTGCAGTGGACTATGAATATGGGTCTATCTTGGCAAAATATAATAGGTTCAACCTCTCTCATCCAGCATTGGTGCTGATTCTGAGAATTGCCAAACTGCAGGAGGTCAATATTGGCTAGCTCAGTGTTTCTTAAACTGTGTTCCGCGGCACACTGGTGTGCCGCGAGGCAGTTGGAGGTATGCTGCGGAGAACAACAGAATTCAAAATGGCCACCTTAAAGGGGCAAGCGACTCGCCCCTTTTTTTTTTCCCCACTATGGTGTTCCTCATCAAAAAAAATTTTGTTTGGTGTTCCTTGGTCTTAAAAAGTTTAAGAAACACTGATCTAGCTGCACGATGGCATCTAACATGCTAATCGCTAGCCACAGGTGGGTGTTCGGCTTGTTGAGCGTGGTTATTTGGTTCACAGCATTATGTACATTTTCAGAATAATGTGGCTAGTTTGCTCTAGTGAACTGGTGGGATACCGCAGGTCTGACAGCATTACCAACCCTTCCATGACTTCCTGGGCTCTGAGAAGACATTGAGGGGTAAAATTAGAGCTACATAAGAGCACCGAACACTGAGAGCCAGGCCTGGGGGCTGTGAACAAACTATGGGACTGCAGGAGACTTGGCCACACCCATGACACGTGGGCATCTGGTGAGCTAAAATCATTCCAGACCACAGATGTTGCCAGACCAGAAAGTGCCCACCTAAAGAGGTTCAGCCTGTAGAGTATCTACAGTATATCCATTGAAGATACTGCCAGGGTGGGAGAGCGTGTTTGTATTTTTTAGGGAGACAATCCATTCCTGTAGTCTTTAGGGGTGGTGCCATTGTAATGAAAACAAATCATAAGATAAGAATAGGAGAAAGGACAAGAGCATATAACAATCTTGTTTACCCAGATGTACTGATCATATCAACAAGGTCAAAGGACCAGATCAATAGTTAACAACTGAGCCATTCATTAGCAAGTAATACGTAACCCCCGGAAATTTCCAAACTGCAAAGCAAGGTAGAGACGCTGTATTTAAAGCTGCACCACAGGATAGAAATTTGGACTTCACTGATGGACTCCGGTACTGGTGCCTCGGAACCCTAGACGACCTCTTGCTCCGTCCGGAGGCCCCAGCTTGCAGAAGGGATGAACGACGCCGCTTTTCCTATCATGTTCTTTTAGTTAAGGGGTGCTGCTGAAAACCGTCAGGAAATAAACTGCTTGTGCTTGACAGATTCTTGTGCAGCGTGTTTTGTACTTAGACACCCCAGTGTCGGACCTGAGAATGACTCTTGCCTGCAACATTGGCTAATAGCCATTCAGGGACCTGACCTCCATTAATCCATCTAGCACTTTTTTGAATCCTGGTAAAATCCTAATCTTCACCACATCCTCTGGCAAGGAGTTCCGCAGGTTGACTGTGCGCTGTATGGTCTTGGATCGTAGAGTAAAATACTGTATACAAATTGGCTGGGCAGCGGAAAAATATTCTTTTCATTTAATTTCCCTTTCATCCAGGACCTCATTTATTTACACTCTCTTCTTGCCATCCAACACAGTAGTTAGATGTTACTTCAAGATGGAGAGTTAATTGTTTAAAGGGTGGCTTGAGGCTTGGTGAGCACATTCATGCTGAGATGCTTTCGATTTTGATACTAAGCTCAGTCTAATATGCCATTTGCATTTCTCTTTCTTCTTGTGCAGTAACTCTCAGTCTCTAGCAGAAGCTGAAATTATCAATTAAGGGAAGGCTTAGAACAAATGGGAAAGCTAAAGCGCACACATTCACAATCAAGTCTTGCTTCTGCTCTGTATGGGATTAGCATTATGACTAGTTAAGGGCATCTTGGCGGGATGCTATTTTGTCCCCAGTTAATTGAAAATGTCTCTTACATCTCATTGAGTTTAGTTCACCGTCTTGGATGCTAGTATCCATAGAAACAGGATCCAATGGTTCCCACTCATTCAGGATCATCATAAATCTCAAGTTTAGTGCCATATAAATACCATCTGAGCATTGCAGACTCAGCCACCGTGAGAAGGAAATTGGTACTTACGGACCGGATTGATCAAAGCAGCTCTTCTAGAAGGGTTTCTAGAAGGAAATGTTGAGTGATCGCATGTTATAATATAATTTTGGCCCTTTCATGGATTGAAAGTAATTTGACTCCATGATCAATAGGGCGTTGTCCTCCTTTCCTAACACTGGAGTGTGAAACCCGGAATGTTTGCTTTATTTGCAAAGCCATAACTTCTTAGCCAATCACTGGCATTCATACCTACGGCCGTCTTCGTGATATTTGGAAGATCCCTTCCTAGAGGGTATTTTGGATGAGGCATAGCTCACTTACCATTATGTGTTCAGACCAAACATGGGTGGAATTGGGGGTCTGTGTTTTTCTTGATATTCTCCTCAGTACAGACCAGAGAGTTGGCCCCCAACATTTTCTGCACAAAGCCACTATCAACATGGCTTCATAGGCTATTTGGGGATTCCTACTCAAGATATTAAGCTAGAGGGAGAGGTAGATATGCTGAAGGGTATACATCCAGAGTGACCTAGACAAATAGGAAGATTGGGTCAAAAGAAATCTTATGAGGTTTAACAAGGACAAGTGCAAAGTCCTGCACTTGGGATAGACAGATCCCAAGCATTGTTACAGGCTGGGGACCGACTGGCTAAGCAGCAGTTCATCAGAAAAGGACCGGGGGATTCCTGTGGATGAGAACCTCGATATGAGTCAACAGGGCGCCCTTGTAGCCAAGAAGGCTAATGGCCTATTGAGGTACATTAGGAGGAGCATTGCCAGTAGATCCAGAGAAGTGTTTATGTCCCTTTATTCAACATTGGTGAGGCCACATCTGGAATACTCCAATTCAGGGCCCCCACACTACAGAAAGGATGTGGACGCATTGGAGAGGGTCCAGCAGAGGGCAACCAAAATGCTGAGGGGCTGGAGCACATGGCCTAAGAGGAGAGGCTGAGGGATTTGGGCTTGTTTAGTCTGCAGAAGAAAAGAGTGAGGGAGGATTTGCGAGCAGCCTTCAACTTCCCAAAGAGGCTGGCGAGAGGCTGTTCTCAGTAGTGAGGGATGGCAGAACAAGGAACAATGGGCTCAAGTTACAGAGGGAAGGTCTAGGGTGGATCTTAGGAAAAACTCTCTCCCTAGGAAGGTGAGGAAGCACTGGGATGGGTTCCCTAGGGAGGAGGTGGAATCTCTATCTCTAGGGCTACATCTACACTGCATCCCTCTTGTGCAAAAGCCTATGCAAATGAAACATGGATTAGCACATTGCCACACTTCATTTGCATAATTCATTAGGGGCTGGTTTTGTGCAAGAGCTGTTCTTCCTAATTTTTTCAGGAAGAACGGCTCTTGCGTAAGAGGGTGTTTTGCTCAAAATGGAGCTGCGTAGACGGCTCCTTTTTGTGCCAAAGCCTCTTCTGCAAAAACAGCCCCTAATTAATTATGCAAATGAGGTGCAGCAATATGCTAATCCACACTTCATTTGCATAGGCTTTGTGTAAGAGGGATGCAGTGTCGATGTATCCTAGAGGTTTTGAAGTTCTGGCTTGACCAAGCCCTGGCTGGGATGATTGAGTTGGGTTGGTCCTGCTTTGGACTCGATGGCCTCCTGAGGTCTCTTCCAGCCCTGGGATTCTAGGATTCAACTGGAGCACTCATACAACAGAATCTAATAATCCAGTGGACAATACTTCCTCTCACTGACTGGTTCATATACAATATTCATCAAGGTATTTCAGTGCAGTAGTCTTGGATTGTTAGCAGCCCTACAGGAACACCCCCGACCGCTGTCGGAGGGGAAAGAACAGTAGAGTATTGAAGAACACTTGGCTACCTGATGACAGCTGTAGCCTTGAAGCGCACATTAGCAAATCTACCAAGTCACTTCGAAATCCTCCCTGCCTAATTGAATTGTTCTCAGTGTTAAAAGCTGGAAACGCGCTCCAAGTCGTTGAGTGTCGCATCTTTTGTTATCCAGCCTCGGAGGACCAGAAAGGTCAAAGCAAACACTGCAAGGGGGAAAAATCCCTCCGCTCTTCAGCGGTTGTAATTGTTTTGGAAAAGAAACTAATGAAAACATTTCTATGTGTTCTCGTCCACAAAGATTTCCAGGGGGGGAATGTGCTTTCCCATGCTGACGTATGGCAGGAGTCGGAGCCAAAATAATATTTGGCCGATTACACTTCTACAGAAAGAGGGTTTTGCGTTGTCTCAGTCCTCTTTTCTTGCTGCCTTTTATCATTGCCCATCAGAGTGATTATAAATATGAGCAAATAGCAGGATTCTGATTTTTTTAAATATTGGTCATATTAATAAAACACTCACGCACATCCCACCATTCCCATCACTCCATCATTCTTCCCACATACACACTTAGTCAATCTCCTAGAAAAAAGGTTTGGGAAATCTGAAAAGAACAGGAAAAAGTGTGGAGGAGCTGCAGAAATCTGCTTTCCAATTCCTTCTGTTCCCAGGGCAAGGCCAAAGGTGCAGCGGCAGAAACGAGACAGGAATGGAGAAAAGGAAAAGGAAAATGCCAAAAGAGGCCTACGTTACATTTTCACCTGCTAACACATCTCCCTCCCAGTTCAAACTCTCCCCGCATTCCCCATCCCCCACAGCACTGGAGCTGGTCTGGAAATTCCCCGCTGGAATGCTTTTCTGATAGAAAATGCAGCTTCTGGAAAAAAAAATCAATTTTTGTCTGTCGGAAATTTCAATGTTGCTGAAAATGTTTGATTTTCCATTGGGGGGAATTGAAATTAAAGATTAGATTTTGGGTCTGTTTTATTTAAATCTGATTTGTTTTTAACTGACCAGAAATTATTTGTTATATATCAGCTTAAAAACACTAAACTGAATTTCCCTTTCTAGGCATACTGCTTTATGGGAACTGTAGTTTCAGACCCAATTCCTTCCTAAGGGCCAGGACCCCTGGAGGACTACATCTCCCATCAGGCAATGCACTGCTATCCCTCTGGTAGAACTGTGTGGTGCATGGTGGGTGTTCCATGCTTCTGGATGTCTTATGGGAGATGTAGTCTAGCCAAGGAACTGGACCCTTGGGGTATCATAGAATCATAGAATAATAGGACTGGAAGGGACCTCGAGAGGTCATCGAGTCCAGCCCCCCGCCCTCAAGGCAGGACCAAGCTCCACCTACACCATCCCTGACAGATGTCTATCTAACCTGTTCTTAAATATCTCCAGAGAGGGAGATTCCACCACCTCCCTTGGCAATTTATTCCAATATTTGACCACCCTGACAGTTAGGAATTTTTTCCTAATGTCCAATCTAAACCTCCCCTGCTGCACTTTAAGCCCATTACTCCTTGTCCTGTCCTCAGAAACCAAGAGGAACAAATTTTCGCCTTCCTCCTTGTGACACCCTTTTAGATATTTGAAAACCGCTATCATGTCCCCCCTTAATCTTCTTTTTTCCAAACTAAACAAGCCCAGTTCATGAAGCCTGGCTTCATAGGTCATGTTCTCTAGACCTTTAATCATTCTTGTCGCTCTTCTCTGTACCCTTTCCAATTTCTCCACATCTTTCTTGAAATGTGGCGCCCAGAACTGGACACAGTACTCCAGCTGAGGCCTAACTAGTGCAGAGTAGAGCGGCAGAATGACTTCACGAGTTTTGCTTACAACACACCTGTTGATACAACCTAGAATCATATTTGCTTTTTTTGCAACAGCATCACACTGTTGACTCATATTCAACTTGTGGTCCACTATGACCCCTAGATCCCTTTCCGCCATGCTCCTTCCTAGACAGTCGCTTCCCATCTTGTATGTATGGAACTGATTGTTCCTTCCTAAGTGGAGCACTTTGCATTTCTCTTTATTAAACCTCATCCTGTTTACCTCTGACCATTTCTCTAACTTGCTACGGTCATTTTGAATTATGTCCCTATCCTCCAAAGAAGTCGCAACCCCACCCAGTTTGGTATCATCTGCAAACTTAATAAGAGTACTCTCTATCCCAATATCTACATCATTGATGAAGATATTGAATAGTACGGGTCCCAAAACAGACCCTTGAGGAACTCCACTTGTTATCCCTTTCCAGCAGGATTTAGAACCGTTAACAACAACTCTCTGATGTATGTCTAGACTACATGCCTCTGGCGACAGAGGCATGTAGATTACGGTTGTAGGCAAAGGGAAATGAAGCGTCGATTTAAATAATCGCCACTTCATTTAAATGTAAATGGCTGCCATGTTGAGCCTATCAGCTGTTTGTCGGCTCAGCGCGCTAGTCTGGACGCTCCACGGTCGACATCAAAGGCATTTGTCGACCTCTCAGGTATGCCTCCTGGGATGAGATTTACCTGTCGCCAGAGGCATGTAGTCTAGACATACCCTTGGGGAGGATGGGAACATCAGAATCTACAGTTACCAGTCCCATGAGGCCTTGCACCCCAATGGAAAAATGTAGTTTAATGTTGAAATGATGCAAAACAAAGTATTGACTCATATTTAGCTTGTGGTCCACTAGCTAAATATGAGTCAGCAGTGTGATGCTGTTGCACAAAAAGCAAACCTGATTCTGGGATGCATGAACAGGTGTGTTGTGAGCAAGACACGAGAAGTCATTCTTCCGCTCTACTCTGCACTGATTAGGCCTCAGTGGAAGTATTGTGTCCAGTTCTGGGCACCACATTTCAAGAAAGATGTGGAGAAATTAGAGAAGGTCCAGAGAAGAGCAACTAGAATGATTAAAGGTCTAGAGAACATGACCTATGAAGGAAGGCTGAAAGAATTGTGCTAGTTTGGAAAAGAGAAGACTGAGGGGGACATGATGAAAGCGGTTTTCAGGTATCTAAAAGGGTGTCACAAGGAGGAGGGAGAAAAATTGTTCTTCTTGGCCTCTGAGGATAGAACAAGAAGCAATGGGCTTAAACTGCAGCAAGGGAGGTTTAGGTTGGACATTAGGAAAAACTTCCTACCTGTCAGGGTTGTTAAGCACCGGAATAAGTTGCCTAAGGAGGTTGTGGAATCTCCATCTCTGGAGATATTTAAGAGCAGGTTAGATAAATGTCTGTCAGGGATGGTCTAGACTAGAGTCCCAATACTGAGTCCTGCCATGAGAGCAGGGGACTGAACTCGATGACCTCTCGAGGTCCTTTCCTGTTCTAGTGTTCTAGGATTCTACGATTCCAGGTTTTGTAAACGGGCCTTAATATTTGGGGTGAAAACAAATGCTGAAGTGTGTGAATTTCCCATAAGACAGAATATCCTAATTTTGTTCATCCCTGCACAGAACCAATGAACTGACTCCATCGTACATGGGCCCCAGTGTTTTCTTTGTGCTGCACGTTATGTCTGACAGATTTGCTGCTAAATCCATTTTATGGCTCTTAAAAGAAATACCCACAAGCTCATTAACTCCTAGTTATTTGGTCCTCAGCAGCGGTACATCCTTTCTGCCGCTCTTCATGCCCCTTTCCTATGTGTATTTCATGGTTTCGATATCCCTCCGCATAGCATAATTGGCTGAGCGGTTTCAGAGGACATAACCTCTGTGTTACGCCAATTTCAAGTCCGCATTGGTGTCCCGGAAGCCCCAGGCTTGCAACTTTCATCACTTTATTCCAATTACACGTCACTTAATTAAGAGGGCTAATTAGTGTCAGTCTTCTCGACACTTCCATATGGTCTCCCTCATCATGGCCGTCAGCAGTGCCTATTACATTCCTGTGCATAGTTTGGGTTGGCTCTCCTGGGCCTTCCCCGGGAGTCACCTTTCTGGCAGGCGTTTGTCAGCAACAACGAGGACTAGAATGAAACAGCAAAGGGAGGTCTCTTGAAACTGACAACCCCATGGAGGTTAACAAGCCCCTAATTCACAGTGAAAAGTGAAATCCTAGCCCCACCGAAGCCAAGGGGAGTTTTGTCGTGGATTTCAGTGGGGCTACGATTTCGCTGTGCTTGAGTGAAAGACAAATACTTGTGCAAATGGAGTCATCCAGATCCTGCAGCTCTTTGATCTTGTTTTTTTTGTTGCATGCGGGCATAATGCACTGCAGGATCTCCTTCCTGACTCTGGGTTGGCTACTGCTGCAGACGTGACCAGTACAGAAGCAGAGCCTCCGCTGGCGTAAATCCCCAGTGGTCTGTGTACATCAGTGGAACGCTGCCTGTTTACGGCAGGAGAGATTCGAGCCCGTCCTGTTTTGATAGAAAGATTTGAGATCTTTCCGAATCGAAATCCACCTTTCCTTTGTTCGCCATTGCACATACTCGCTGGCCAATTCAACAGGACACCCCTAATGTGAAAACAATGTTTTCTAATGCACGGGACAAAATTCAGAGCCTCATAATAAAGTGATTCCAATGCAGATAGCATCTGCTCAGCAACGGTACCAAGATATCTGTAACATTTACACAGTCCCGACATCCTGACTTCTGTGATCTGGCTTCTACTTGAGCTGGTTTTAAATAATTCAGCATCTCATTCTGGGGGAGCGGCAAGCAGTTTTTTGGGTTTTTTTCATTGATGTGGCCTTGTAAGATTCTCACTGTCTTACAGATCAACATGGGGGGGGCTCTCCTTTTTGTGCATTTCCATTTAGATGTGAGAGCCCCAAAAGCAGGACAAGATGCAGCCTGATATAATGAGAATCGAGAGGAAGTGCGATGTTTGAACTCTACGGAGGAAGTACTGAATACATTTGGGCTAAGCGTGCATTGACAAAGGTCAATACCAATTAGCCTTCTTTCTCCACGTGGTCCCGTTCTTTGCTGGGTAAAAATGTAAGTGGACATGTGTGATTTAACAGCTGCTGAGTGCCGGGGAAGAAAGGCTTCTTAACAAGCTTGGGAGCTCATCAGTTCCAGAAGCATGTGTTCACGGCTGCTTTTCTCAGCCATTCGTACATAAATGAAAGCTGGTCTGGCAATTTGCAGAAAGTCCTCTCTGTGCCGGAATCACAGAGCCGACATTACCAGCATGTTTGTACCAGCAAGGAACCTGCCAAGAGTTAAAGTGAGCTCTAAATAACAGGATCAGAGGTAAATGGATCACCCCAGGCAGTAGCTCTTTTTCATGAACTTTCAAAGCTTTGTGATACATTTAATTGGCCACATTGTACATGGTCCCGGTCCAAAATAAATCAACAACCTGGGGCAGAGCTGTCATGTTGGTCTGGGTCTGTAGAGCACCGAGGGTATGTCTAGACTACATCCCTCTGTCGCCAGGGGGACGTAAATTAGACATACCAACATGGCAAATGAAGCGGGGATTTAAATCTCCTGCGCTTCATTTGAATAAAAATGGCCGCCACGTTTTGCCGAGGCAGCAGTTTGTCACCCAATCCCCGTCTTGACAGCCGCTTTTTGCTGACAAAGAAAGCCTTTGTCGTCTGATGCCTTATGACTCATAAAATGAGGTTTAGTGGATCGGCCGACAAAGGCTTTTTTTGTTGCCCGATTCCCGTCTTGAGAGCTGCTTTTCGCCGACAAACTGCTGACTCGGCAAAACGTGGCGGCCATTTTTATTCAAATGAAGCACGGGAGATTTCAATCCCCACTTCTGTTGCCAGAGGGATGTAAATTAGACATACCGACATTGCAAATGAAGGATGTAGTCTAGACATACCCCTAGTGTAATCATGTCCTAGTCTGTGCCTAGACCTCCTAGGCACTAGCATAATAACCCAAATAAATAATGTGCCACACCCACTCACTGGGTCCCTGGTCTGAGTCTTGAGTCCCTAGGCACTAAGGTAATTATTTGTTATATATCAGGGGGGCGTCAGAAAGAGAGAGAGGAGTAGAAATATGGTTGCATTTATTTTGATCCAAGAGAGCTGCTCTAATATTTTCACTACATCCTGAGTTCTGGTTGCTGATGCATGAAACGGGCCAGGGAACAGACGATCTCATGCATCCAGTGCAGCGTGAAGCTTTGATTGGCGCTGGCGTGAGGCTGCGTGGGCACCAAGCGTGGGAGATCAAGTTAAGCTGTTGTGTAACACTTGTCAGTTGCTAGCCCTTCACGCTGCAAAATGGAATCTCCAGAGGCAACTTCATGCCCAGAATTTATAGATTTTGGAGCTGGGAACTGAGGCGCAATGGGTCCCCAGTGGCAGGCTGCCCACCACCCCCCTGAACGGGTTTCATAGTAGGACCGGGAATAGCTAGATCTTTGATCCAATGTCATGCCAAGTCAAACACCTTACAGAAGTGTAAGTATATTGCATCAACATCACAGGTTGAACCTCTCTAATCTGGCACCCTCAGGACCTGACTGGTGGAGAACCAGATAATTTTCGGGACCATGAGAGGTCAATGTTGCCTGGCAGCATTACCAACCCTTCCACAGCTTCCTGGGCTGTGGGAAGACACTGAGGGGTAAATTGGAACACGGAGAGCCAAGTGGCTGTAAACAAACTTTACGGGACCACAGGAAACCTGGCCACACCCAGGGTAAGTGGACATCCAGTGAACTAAAATCACGCCAGACCACGGATGTTGCCAGACCAGAGAGTGCTGCACTAGAGAGGTTCAATCTATATTTCCTTTATCAACCAAACTTGTGATCCCGTATAAAAATCAGATTCATTTGCCAGGATACTATTTTCCATAAATCCATGTTGATTGGCCTTAATTATATTGCCTTCCTTTCATTCTTTATCAACCAATTCCATTCCCTTGCCTGGGATTGATGTCAAACCAACAGGCCTATTTTTATCTGCGTCATCCCATTAACCCTTTGTTTTAAATATTGGCACATTGTTTGCTTTTTTCCAGTTTTCTGGAACTTCACAGGCGATCCACAACTTAATAAAATCCAATCGTACTGGTCCAGCAAGTTTCTCGGACAACTCTTTTAAAACTCTTGGATGCAAGTGATCCCAACTTGCTGATTTCAAGATTTCTAATGTTAGTAGCTGCTGTTTAACACCATCCTGAGGTACTACTGGACTGGAAAAAGGGTTAGCATATGATATGATCAGATTATCTTTTTCTTCTCCAATAGAGAACAGAAATATGTATCGATGTACCAATATATGGTGATATATAGCGCCTCTTCTGCATTATTATTCTTAGTTGTCTCATTTCTGTTTAGTAACGGATTAATATAATTGTTTGATTTATTTTTTCATTCCTAAATTGCTTAGAAAACAACTTATTGTCCTTCACTTCACAACGTTGTATATCACGTGCCCATCTGTGTTTTAGCAACTAGCACATGGATCTTTTGCTAACCACTGAGCAAGCTGGTCAACTTTTAGCCCAGTTCATGGGGCTGCAGTCATTACCTACCGCCTATCGGTCTGTCACATGCCAGTCACCTCAGGAACGGGCATTTCAATTCTAAAATGTGCATCCGTCATCCATTCGTTGGTAACAGATAGAGCCGTCAGCTGCTGACCTGTGAGAATTGTCACTGCACGTCATTGTTTCTGGGATCCTGGATGCGGGTGCATGACTAGCTTTTGTTCAATTAAACCGAGCCGTGTCCTGCATTATATAATAATACATTGGCTGAAAAAAGGCACGGATGGGAAAATAAATCATGGCGGAGTCAAACCCCAAGATTCTATTTCAGACTTGGCTGACCTAAATTCAACCCAAAGCCTGTAGTCCATTTTGTTATAAAAGAGAAATGGAACCAGCCATATGCTCGTGTGAAAGTTCTGTACGTCCACGCTGATTAGATTTCATTTTTATTCAAACTCTCTCACTGGTTTCCCTTCCATGCCACCCTCAGCATATTTGCTCGGATGCCGCTAGCTTGCAAACTTCATCCATGTGCGAATTGCTAGGAAATAAAAATCGGGTTTTTTCTTGTGTGAGGGACCGGGCTGTATCTGGGCACAGCTGAGGGTGTCTGCTCAGGGTGAATTGCTCAACTTCGGGGCTCCTTACAGCCCCCAGACTGGTGACCTCTCCAAACAGGCCACAAACCAGTCCCACAGAGCGCTTCAGCTGCCTGCCTGAAGCCTCACGAGCAAAACCCCTCCGACACCCCAGCAATATCCGTGCCCCAGATGGCCCCGGGCCTCATACACGGGTGGGGGGGGGTCTTAGAACCCAATCCCACCTACCCAAGTTCTGTCCAGTTCCAAGAAACCAGCCACAGATCCCTGGTCAATTTACCCTCTGGACGTTACCCACAAATCACGCTGGGCCAATCCTTTAGCATCTAACATCTAAAGGTTTATTACTACAATAAAGAAAAGCATGAGAGTGAGGTTGTTAAAGGATAGTACGTTACATGCACCGAATCTCCCAGTTCTCGATGCAGGCTCTAGCAGAGTTGTTACAGCTGCTGGCTTAAAAGTCCTTGTTGCGCATCCTAGGATCAGGATGGGTCCACAGTTCTTCCTGGCTGTTCGATCCCTGCACTGCTGCCTCTGGGACAAAGTGCTGAGCTGAGTACCAAGATGGAGTTGACCACATGGCCTCTTTATACATCCTTCCTGGTCTCTTCTTGGCTGCAGCAGGTCACCTGGCTAGCGGTCTATCTCTGTGTTCCCTGCTGGCAGCCCTCAGGTGTCAGCCCTCATTCTTTAGGTGTGTCCTTGGCCCATTGAGTGCCATTGTCCCACAGGGCCTCGCTAATTAGCATGTCCATAGGTCTGGCTCTGCCCAATGCTCAACCACATGCAGGGAAATAGTCAGTATCCATACAAAGTACATGCTTATAATTTCACACACAGGCATTATACAATCACATGAACAGCGAACACAGGATTAGCAGACAGCAAGCTTCTATTCAACACCCCACATGGCCCCCTTTTATACCATTTTTGGGGCCAACACCCCCCCATGGGTGCAGCAGTGATCTGGCTGCTCCCCTCAAAATCCAGTAACGTGACAGTTTGTGCACGGGCACCTGCTGTTGGCCTGGTAAAAGCACGCAGGAAAGCAATTTGGAGCAGCAGAAAACTCCAAATTGGTCCAAATTAATATTTTAATTTAATTAATTTCTCCCTCCTCCTTGTAACACTTTTTAGGTACTTGAAAAAGTACCTGCCAATTGTAGGACACATGTTAATCAGGTTAATTAAATGGGCTGGATGTGTCCCATTCATAGCTTTTGATCAGGGTTTAGCTGATCGCCATATTTGGGGTCGGGAAGGAATTTTCCTCCAGGGTAGATTGGCAGAGGCCCTGGAGGTTTTTCGCCTTCCTCTGTAGCATGGGGCACAGATCACAGCTAGAGGATTCTCTGCATCTTGGGGTCTTCAAAGTATTTGAAGGCTTCAATATCTGAGATCTAGGTGAGAGGATTATTCTAGGAGGGGTGGGTGAGATTTTGTGGCCGGCACTGTGCAGGGGGTCAGACTAGATGATCATAATGGTCCCTTCTGACCTTAAAGTCTATGAGTCTATGTGCAAATGTAAAAGTGAAAGGTAGGAGAAATTGGCTTTGTAATGCGCCTGCCAGTTAATGTCTTTGTTCAAGCCCAGGGTAATGGTGTTAAATCTGTAGATAAATTTCAGTGCTGCAGACTCTGTAATAGGTTAGTAAAATTCCTTTGTAGAAGAATGGCTTCATTTAAATCAGCTTTATGTGTGTTACCATTTCTGATGTCTGATTTGTGTCCATTTATCCTTGTCCGGTTGGGCCCATGTACATTGCTGGCACTTGATGGCATGTGTCACAGAAGTGCAGTTGTATCAACCGCTGATGTGATGGTTGATGTGATTAGGTCCTTTGATGGTGTTGTGTGGATAGAGTCGGCAACAGGGTGTGTTGCAAGGGTAGGTTCCAGGGTGAGTGTAGCTGAGGTGTGATGTGTGACTGCTGGAAAAGATTTGCTTCAGGTTGGGGGTTATATGCCTGAGGGGTTAGCATCTTTATAAATAATAATGCAATTATTTCCTGTTTAGCCTACAATCCAGCTAGCATCAAGTTCTCTGTGAGTCATAAAGTTCAGATAACTATTTTTTTTCCCGTGTTTTAAGAACATTGTTCGGAGGCAAGGAGAAACATATTGAATGTTTAGTTACGCAAATTCGGATTACTTCAGGGGACTTTTGAATCCACCCACAGACAAAGCTGGTGCATTTGTAGACAAAGGTGAACATGGACAAAATAGGGGTTTGTTCTCTGCATTCTGACCCACAGAGCACAGAATGCCAGAAGAAACCCCCAAGGCCAGTAATTAGCCTCAGAAGCATTATAATCAGTCTATTGTACTACAGATTGGGTTGTCATTGTAAATGTTGGATAACCGCTGAGATGGAAAACCAGACCAAAACAATTACCAGTTCTCTTTCTTGAAACTGACTCTAAGCTGCAAAAATGATTTTCCTACTGTACATAATAACACACATAAATATATCACACTTTCTCTAATGCCTACTCCAGAATAAATAATAATTACACTGGATGCCTCTACAAGGACATTTTAGATAGAAGCAGAGCACTGCAGCTTTTCACAAAGTATTATAATAAATGTAGCAAGGTGCAGGGATTTACATAAAATAGGATTAATCTGAATCAACGGGGGTGCATGCTAAACCGGGGGAAGGGATAGGTAAGAAGAGCAGATAAAATAATGTTTAATGGGAGAAAATGTTTTATAAATGTTTTACTATTTGTGGTTCCAGATGAGATGCAATCAATTTTAAAACGGCTTAATTATAATTGCACGGTTATTGAATATGAGATTACAGGGCAGAGTTAAGGTTATTTGGGTGCATTTCCACACCTTAACATGCCTGGATTTCATAGATATGTAATTTTAACTCAGAATTTCCTGGCTGTATAATTCTTGGTTCAGTTTTGCTGGTTTTCACATGTACTTTCTACATTAACTCTTTATTAGTGCAGGGTTTTGTTCTGGATTTTTTCAGTCTGGGAATTATATAAAGGTTAGATCTTCAGCATGCATGAATCCACTGACTTCGGAGAAACATTGATTTCTAGCAATGGACTATCTGGCCCAAATGGCCAGAGAATGGATTTACTCTGGTCTGGCAGTGCCAATCAATGAGTTTCCCATTTTCAAAAGTGACTGAGGCTCTCTTTTCTTCTTAGGTGTCTTCAGTAACATAGGGTAGGTCTGCACTGCAGTTAAAAACCTGAGGGTGGCCCATGTCGGCTGATACAGGCAGCCCTAGTCAGGTGAGGTGGACTGGTCTCAGTGTAGACATAACCAGGGTTCGACAAATCCGTGTATCTACTCTGCAGAAGAGAAGAGCGAGGGGGGATCTAAGAGCAGCCTTCAACTTCCTGAAGGGAGGTTCCAAAGAGGATGGAGAGAGGCTGTTCTCAGTGGTGGTAGGTGACAGAACAAGGAATAATGGTCTCAAGTAGAAATGGAGGAGGTCTAGGTTGGATCTTAGGAAAAACGATTTCCCTAGGTGGGTGGGGAAGCGCTGGGATGGGTTCCCTAGGGAGGGGGTGGAATCTCCATCCCTACAGGTGTTTAAGTCCCGGTTTGACAAAGCCTTGGCTGGGATGATTGAATTGGGTTGGTCCTTCATTGGGCAGAGGTTGGACTCGATGGTTCCTGAGGTCCCTTCCTGCCCTGGGATTCTAGAATTTTATGATCGTGCCCTCAAATCACCTTTCATCAGCTCACACCTCTAGATCTTGGTACCGCAGCTGTTTGTCTGAATTCCCTTCAGTCCATGGCCTGTTCCTGTGGAGGTAGCCTTTATTTTAAGGTTCTCCTGGGTGTCAGTGTTTAATGCAGCCCAGCCCACTAGGAGAGAAAGAGGTTTTCCACTCTCCAATGAGCAATTCAGCAGGTGCCCATTGAAGCTACAAAGACTATTTTTGCCCTCGACTTCAGATCTCTCCCCCAAAGAGACAGAAAAGTTGGGCTCAACACACGGACAGCTCACACAATTTGCAACCAACTCGGACATCAAGCTTGAAACCGTCTTCAACATTAGGACCTCCACTAGGGTCCTATTGCCAGACTATTTTATATGGAAAACACTCAGCTAGAGGTTGAACCTCTCTACTCCGGCACCCTCAAGACCTGGCTGGAGCCAAACCAGAAAATCTGCCGGCTCACGGGACGTCAATATTGTCTAGGAGCATTGCCAAGAATTCCACTGCTCACTGGGCTCTGAGAAGACATTGAGGGGTAAATTAGAGCTAAAGAACAGCACAGAACACATCCTGGGGGTGGCCAAGGTCCCATAAGGGCCTGGCTAAGTGGGCATCCAGCAAACTAAAATCATGCCGGACCACGGAGGTGGCCGGAGCAGAGAGTGCCGGACGAGAGAGGTTCAACCTGTAGTAATGATGAATGGCAGAATAGTTAGATGTTCCGTATGCCTGTGTGCTACACGTTCCTCCCCGACTCCAAGTGGCAGGGCTCTCTCCCAGCTGTGGAGGGTGAGGCACCCAGTGGAGCAGCCTATACTCCTCCTTAGTCCCATGGCCTGCCAGTGGTATCAGTTGGCGGCTCCTTCATGGAGCCATGAGGATGGGCATATACCTGGCATGGTTCACCCCTCTCCAGAAGCCCGCTCCTTTTCTGGCATGAGGGAAACCTGGTCCAGGCCTCTCTAGAATGCACCAGGCTACAGCCCCTATTCCAGCTCCTCTGGAGCTACCAGTTGAGATTCTGGCTGCACTTTGCCCCACATCTCTCCATATAGTCACACTCTGCCCAGAGTCCATGAAGTCCCAAGATCTCCTCATCAACCTCCTTCTGACGCTGGTCATCTACACTGCCAGGAAGAGGATGCTGGACAGGTGCGTGGGGGGGGGGGGGGGAGATGCTCTGTAACTGTGGGGCCTATTTGGTCTCATGTATCCAGGAAAAAGTTCCTCTGGGTGGCATCTGCAGGCTCCCTCGACAGCTTTGAGGAGCATCGGCCGCTGTCCCAGGTTCTCTGCTTGGTGTCCTCCCCTGGACCTCCACTCCCTGCCCTGCTATTTCTTAGCTGTCCTGCGTATTTAGTGGAGTCCCAGGTCCAGTGGTTCCTCCCATGTGGCTGGGGCCTCTAGATATGGCTGGCACCCACCTGCCTCCAGAATTTTAATAGATCCAAAACAGTAAAGCCATCACATCTGACGGCTGTGCTTAAATCAGAACCCCCTCTCACCACAGTCTCAATCTCCGTCTCGGCTAGCTCCACAGGTAGTGGGGTGGGAAGTTGTGTATCTTATTTCGAGTTCAGGGAAGGAGATGTATGGAAGGAGAATGGCATTTTAGGCAAGTGACCTATTCTGGATTAAAGAGAAGAAGAACAAAAGTAAAGTCCCCCCGGGAGCAGTTAGCCGCATGCACTGACCCATGGTCTGCAGCTTCTGCCTGTAATGGGTATAAAGTCTCAGAGACTGAGCTCTCATGGGTAAAACCCTCTTCCTATGGACGAGCACGGCAACATCTCTAAGTGCCACAGGATTCCTCATTATAATAGGCACAGCATCCCCACCTTCACAGGCCCTTACGGGAAGGGAAGTGAGACCCGTACCTGTGGAGGCCGAGGAAATATTGAAACAAACAGTTTTGTAGCTCCTGTTTCCTCGTGGCCAAGTGACGAGGCAGGAATGGGCGGGGAAGAGCTTCAGAGATCCCTGATTGGGGGGTTCGCTCTCTCCGTGAGGGACCGACTCCCAGCTCAGCGCCCAGGCTGACTGAGGCAGAACGGAACTGCCTGCTGATGAAGATGCACTCCGGTGGATCAGTCAACGGGCGCCTCTCGCTGCTCAAAGTGCCACTTCCCAAGGCTCCTGGCTCTGCCACTGGCTTCGTGGGCCACCCTGGAGTCACTTGCCTCCTTCCCGTATAACACCTGCCCCGTTGTGACCTGTAGTAGACACCCTGTGGGGAGCATTGGCATGCTGCCTCCGAGGGGCACTAACTGGCTTATGGAGAGATTTTTCGCCTTTCTTCCTAAACCAGCCAAGCCACAGTTTATAAGGCGCATGCATGAGGGATGTAGGGTTGCCAGATGGTTTAACCAAAAATACCGAACACCCCTCCCCCCCAAAAAAACAACCCACTGGGGAAAAAATTCTGTTGGGAAAATCAAGGGGAGACCAAAGTTGTTGAGCAAAAAAAAAAAGGACCCCGAGAGTTATTAATAAAAAAATAAAAATAAAAAAGAACAGCATGGCCCCTTTAAAAAATGCCTTGGAGGCTTTTTGGCCCTAACAGGCTGCCGGCGGACATCTGCCATCTTGTCTTCCTGCTCTAGGCCAGACCAGAATCAGGGAAGCACCGGGAATTTTTGCCTCCTGGACTGGAAAAAATCACAAAATACCGGACATTTTTTACCAGTCAGGAGGTGAAAATACCAGACTGTCCGGGTCAATACCAGACACCTGGCAACCCTATAGGGATGGGCTAGTGTAAACAACCTGTAAACGTGTTAACTAACGGTTAACGTGGCTGGGTACACGTATCAGACACAGAGGCAGGTGCAGAGAAGGGGGTGCTAGTGGCTCTGAGGGAAGAGATACACGTGGGAATCCGGTGTTTAAGCTGCCTCCTCCCCGCATGTAAACTTTCTGAAAACATCAGCAGTTCCATGTCTTCCCAAAACACACCCATTTAAACATCCCTAGGATCCCTACAGTGAACATGAAATAAGCGCTGCAGAGCCAAGCACCCGCAAATCTAACATGTCCGCATTTGGTGCGAACTAGACAACACAGTGTAAATGCTAATTCCTTCTGGCAGCTCCCGTCCGAAAGGTTCAAAACCATTTGCCGACGACGTTCCCTCCTGCCTCACACCTCTCTCCCAGGAAAACCCCGTGCCAGGCAGCGCCGTGCGGTGCGCCTGTTTGCAAAGTGACAGCCTCTCTTATTTATTTGTAATGGTACTTCAGTGACCTTGTTAATGAGCATTGGCTGCCGTCAGCCAAATGGAAGCTCTATTCTCCTCCCAACGAGGTCGCCCGTCAGCCGTCATCCATCATTCAGCACGACAGCTCACCTGTGCCGGCGCTCGAGCACATTGACAATTGCCCGGGGGAGCCGTTTGTTCAAAAGCTCAGTTTAGGGAGAAGTCATAAAGTGTGGCGCTGTCATCATGTCGCTTGAAAATGAGTTGGTCAGGAGCGGAGGGAAGGCGGCTCGCCTTCAATTTGGAGAGATGAACCTGGTATTGCAGGATGCCTTTGGGGTGCGGGCAAAGGTTGCTGCTTAGCAACACGTCCGATATAACCCCTTCATGGAAACACACACACTGATCTCCAACCTTGATGCTAGGAGTAATATACAAACTGTACACACGTTACTTTGATCGGCATTTCCTGCCTCGTCATATCGCCGTTTTCCAGGTTTTTGTTCTTATATTACCAAAATAGATGTTTCCCTGCAGCGTTGTGGGTTTGACTGGAGAGACAGCAGTGAAATCTTTTCTCCATCCGTGAAAGGTCACAAGCGGGACGTGCGTTCACCTTGTCTGTAGCCAAGGGCCGTGCGCACGTACAACACAATTATTGGCACTCCATCAGCTTCCTCATCGCTCACCCGACCCAGAGGAGCCCTTGCGAGTTGTCGGAGTAACATTCCATTTGAGTTGCATTGATCACCCCCAGATGGCAGGCAGCCTTGCCTTGCTTGGCTTGCCTCGGACTTGTGTTATTGCTTTGTTTTTTCCATGCTCTCTGCGAGCTTTTTTAGTGGACATAGAATCACAGAACGCTAGCACCAGAAGGGATCTTCAGAGATCAAGTTCAGTCCCCTGTTCAGTCCCCCCTCAGAGAATCCTAGAACCCCAGGGTGGAAGAGACCTCAGGAGTCAAACCTTTAGGGGTTTGGAACGGGTCCCATATGAGGAGAGGTTAAAGCGACTGGGACTTTTCTTTATCTGCCCTCTCCACACCACTCATGATTTTATAGACCTCTACCATATCCCCCCTCAGTCTCCTCTTTTCTAAACTGAAAAGTTATTTATTAGTTCCCATAATAGAAGAACTAGAGGACACCAAATGAAATTAATGGGTAGCAGGTTTAAAACTAATAAAAGAAAGTTCTTCTTCACACGGCGTGTAGTCAACCTGTGGAACTCCTTGCCAGAGGAGGCTGTGAAGGCTAGGACTATAACAGAGTTTAAAGAGAAGCTAGATCATTTCATGGAGGTGAGGTCCATAAAAGGCTATTAGCCAGGGGATAAAATGGTGTCCCTGGCCTCTGTTTGTCAGAGGCTGGAGAGGGATGGCAGGAGACAAATCGCTTGATCATTGTCTTCGGTCCACCCTCTCTGGGGCACCTGGTGATGGCCACTGTCGGCAGACAGGATACTGGGCGAGATGGACCTTTGGTCTGACCCAGTACGGCCGCTCTTCTGTTCTTATGTCATCGAGTCCAGCCCCCTGCCCAAAGCAGGACCAATCCCAACTCAATCATCCCAGCCAGGGCTGTGTCAAGCCGGGACTTAAAAACCTCTAGGGATTCCTCATGGCAGGACCTACCCCCATCTAGCTCAAGGTACCATCTATCTTAAAAAGTGTATGTGGCTATATTCAGTTTAAACCATTTATCTGCAGGGGAATTCCAGCAAAGATGGAGTCATGAATGTGCTTCTCCGGTGAGAGAAAGGAAAGTCTGGAATTTCAAGGACATCTGAGGGGAGCTGTGGGGACAAAAATCGGGGCGGCTTCTCGACTAAGCAGATACATTTCTCAACCACCACAGCTCTTTATTCACCACAGGTACCTGTTTCACTGTAGTGCAGCCATCTCCTCTCTCCTGTTTGTCTCCGGCATGGCTCCTTCCCCACTCTGGCATGCTCAATGCAGAAGTGGGGGCCAGCAAAAATACCTCCAAATCTTTTATACCAAAGCCTGGCAGATAACTTCCCCCCAAAATCTTAAAGCCCTGGATTTTGGGGCTAAAATCCACTGCCACCACCCAAATAATGCTAAAGAAACCAGGGAGAGGCTACGTGGGATATCTCGCCCCTAACGTACAAACCAGGACACAAAAATGAACCAATTCCAGGTTAATAAAAAGGAAAGAGAAAAAACTTTTATTATCACCACAATATTCCTGTTGCCAGCACCATGCCTAGATGGAAAAGTCGTAAAGTATTATACTCATGGGGGGAGAGGACCCACCATGGGCCAGGGGCTTAGTTACAGAGGAGAGCAAAAGCCGTTTTAAATGCACAGACATCAGATCCCATTCCTAACCCATAAATCAATAAAACGGATTGATCGAAACTTTCCCCTACTTACAGAAGAGTCTGTTCTTGGAGGGAGACATCCTGTCTGACACCCTCAGTCACTGGAGAGAAACTGGCCAGGACAAAGGAGGGAGAAACCAAACATTCCTTTGTCCTACTTTGAAATTCCTACCTACGTTCCTATTGGCCAACTCTACCTGCATTAGGTATAGTTAACCCCTTAGTCCCCAGGCTGCTGGCCATCGCTCATGATCATGACAGTCTCCTTTAGCGACAGGTTAAACCCCCCTAGTCCGTCACCCTCGGGACCTGACCGGTGCCGAACAAGAGAATTTGCCGACCCACAGGAGGGACACTCTTGAACGTCTGTGTCCTGAATTTTGGCTTCCCTCATTCCTGCTGCACGCACAGACCCACAACCGCCGAGATATAACTGAAGCGATTACAAGAATGGAAAGACTTTCTCATGGAAGATTTAAAATGTCACACCTATGTTATAGGAACACAAGGACATAAGACCGCCCATATCGGGTGAGACCAAAGGTCCATGTAGCCCAGCGACCTGTCTGCCAACAGTGGCCAATGACAGGTGCCCCAGAGGGAGTAAATAGAACTGGGAATTATCAAGTTAACCCTCTCCTGTTACCCATTTCCTACCTCTGACAAACAGAGTCTAGGGACACCATTCCTTCCCATCCTGGCTAATAAGTATTGATGGACCTAACTTCCATGAATGTATCTAGTTCTTTTTCAAACCCTGTTAACGTCCTGGTCTTCACAACATACTCCAGCAAGGAGTTCCACAGGTTGTCTTTGTGCTGCATGAAGAAATGTTACTGCTGTCTGTATTTTTTTTAAAAAGAATGACTGTTTTCATTCTTTTTTAAATGAAACATATTTAAAAATTCTTAATCTGGGGTTTCTTTCTTTCTCCTTTTGCCCTCTCTCCCCCGACATTATATCCCACAGCAATATACTTTTTACTTTTTCCTTGTTCCCCTTCCTTTTTGCCAATAAAGAAGGGGGCATATTTTTCTTAATTTCTTTTGTCAAATAATGAAAAAGAGTGTGTGTTGGCGGAGGGAGGGGGAGCGTTGCACAGGCATTAGAGCAAAAATCGCGTAATTCTTAATCAAGGACACGTTTATGAAAAAAATCTGAATTTCAACCCTGCCTATAAATAATCATCCTTCATCGGTGACTCATTGCTTATACAACACCTACCTTTCTCCTCCTTCCCTACCTCACCCTTAGCTGAATTTCCTCCGCTCAGGCTCTTGTCTATATATATATTTGAAAGGTTTGTCTGTCTTTGTACCTGTCTGCATGTCCATTTGTCCAAGACCTCCTAAAGAGTTAGAGCTAGGACAACCGAATGTGGTAGGCAGCTCCCCTCTCTCCTAATCTAAAGCAAAAATGGGGTTTAGTTATTCCAAGAAAATGGGATGTGCCAGGAATGGGACTGGTTTCCATAACACGGATAGGGAGGCACAGGGAGGAGGGATGCGATACCGAGAGTGGCCACTGGGGGCAGCCACACTACCAAGAAAGTCGCCCGGCGGGCTGGAGCTCTGCTATCTTGCATCGTAGAAATCAAAGGCTGCCCCCAGCCCAGGTAAGTAGCCCCCCTGCTCAAACCCTTCCCCCCAACCCTTGGCTGCAGCTGCAGAGATGAGAGGGGAGGGTGAAAGCCCCTGTTGGCCAGGGAGGTTGGAGAAGAGGCTCCTGCTGGCCATGGGGAGTGAGCAGGGAGAGAAGGTCCCAGCAGCTGTGGGGCTAGGAGGAGACAGAAGACTCCTGACAGCTGGGAGGGCAGGAGGGGGAGAAAAGGCCCCTTCTATCTGGGAGGGTAGGGGATGAGAAAAGGCCCTTACTGGCCTCAGGAGTTGGGGAGGGGGGAGTTTCCTGCCAGCTGTGGAGGGGGGCTGGATGGGGAAGAAAATCCACCCCCAGATGGAGGAGTGAAATCCCTCCTGGGTGGGACCCCGTGCCCTGAGCCCCTCCGCACCCCCACCCTCATTCTCTCCTCCCCCACACTCCTGCCCTGCCCCCCTCATCCCCATACTCTGCTCTGACTCCTGCACCCTCCACACCACCAGCCCCCCAGTCCTGAAGGACCCGGGCAACCCCGGGTACGTTATTAATTCAGAGCTCGATCCTGGAACGGCCTCTACAGAAGGAGACCTTTTCGTGGCGTGTAGTCCGTGGGCGTTCCAAGCCGCAGGGCGTCCATAAACCGGAGCGTGACTTGTCTGGTGCTGCTACCAGGACAAGCACTACCCACCTGTGTCAAACCACCGCGGCCAGAATAGCCAGGCGCCTTTCATCAGAAGCAGCGTCCCCGGTGGTCTCTTCTTCCTGCTTATGGATCTGGGGCTTCCTCGTGGCCACCTACACTCGGTAACGTGGGGGAAGGATTTAGCCCACGAGCAGCACAGGAAAAGGGCGGGGTGCTAGCACTGTGGACTAGCATCTGGCGCTTTTAATCGGGATAACGCAGAGCGCATCCGGAGTGGGGTGAGGGATGGAGCAGGTGTTTCCAAAGAGAAGATGATCCTGAAAATCCTCAGGGATCAGCCTCCAATAGGGATTATCATATTTTTTTGCGGGGGGGGGGGGGGGCAGTGCTTTCTGAATGGTCCTGCGATGGAGCCGTACATTACTGCCTGTAGCGTCTCTCTGGCATTAACTTCACACAGAGATGCTTGAGTGAATAAAAAAAAATACAGTTAGCAGGGCCTGTCACCAATAGCTGGCTGCTTAAACGAAGGCAATTTAGGTTCATTGACAAGCAAGCATGGTAGGGCTAGCAACAGGCCAAATAATTGTGGACTATCCCGGAGACACTGGGAAGGAGGGGTGGGTCCAAAGAGGCTAGAGAAAGGCAGTTCTCAGTGGGGGCAGATGGCAGAACAAGGAGCAATGGTCACAAGTTGCAGCGAGGGAGGTCTAGGTTGGACAGTAGGACAAACCATTTCCCTAGACGGGTGGGGAAGCCCTGAGACCTACGACCCCCTGCCTAGAGAGCAGCTTTCAAGTGTTTTTTCCTTGCCTGGCACATCACGATTCACAGCGGGTTGCATTTCTCAGCCAGCCCCCTGGGGTGTTAAATCACTATGCCATAGCTGCCTTGTTTGGAAAGGCTCCCATTCTCATTAAGATTAAAAATAAGGTAAGAGGGAGAAGCCAGTAAAAAGTCGAGTGTGACTTGCATTCCTCTAGGCTTCATTTACTCCCCTCAAAGGCTGAGCTCTTTTTTGAACCCTGTAAAAGTCCTCGTCTTCACAACATCCTTGGCCAAGGAGTTCCACAGGTTGACTGTGTGCAGAAAAACTTCCTTTTTGAACAAGGCTGAGTAACTCATGACTTTAGGAAGAGCAGGAAAACAATCATACACCTTAGCAGGAAGAGGTTGGTAAATCGAACCCTCAGTATAGTCCATTGTTTGGTAATATCGGAGTGGCCCACCTGCAAAGACATTTCTGCTTTAAAAAAAGGGCTTAAAATTGAATCATAGATTGGCAACTTGCCGGCAAATGCAGCAGAACAATAGCCCTCTACAGTGCATCAATACAGCACTCTAAACTCGAAATACGATATGCCATTTGCGTTATGCAAATGCCATATCTAGTTTCAGTTCTGTTTCAAAATAGCTTCTTTTGACATTTGGAACAAGGGTTACAGGGATGCTGAAATAGTGTGCCTGTTATTTTGGAAAATATTTTGAAATTGCAGGCGGCTTCTTAAGACGCAGGGAAGCTATTTTGGGATGTGTCCGCTATCCCAGAATAGCCACGCAATGTAGACGTGCCCAAAGACAACAAACGACAGGGAAATAGATGCAGGAGCTTGATACAACCCATTTTTCTATTATTAAGGACTTTCAGGGACTCTTTGGGTACGTCTAAACTATGCCTCATGAAACCAGGTTTACCTGTGCCGATCAAGAAAGGCTTCTTTGTCGGCACGGCGCGTCCAGACTGCCCCGATCTGCCGACAAACAGCTGATCGGCAGAGCGGGGCAGCCATTTAAATTTAAATGAAGCCTATAAAATCATGAGTGGTGTGGAGAGGGTGAATAAAGAAAAGTTATTTGTTAGTTCCCTAAATAGAAGAACTAGAGGACACCAAATGAAATTAATGGGTAGCAGGTTTAAAACTAATAAAAGAAAGTTCTTCTTCACACAGCGTGTAGTCAACCTGTGGAACTCCTTGCCAGAGGAGGCTGTGAAGGCTAGGACTATAATAAAGTTTAAAGAGAAGCTAGATAATTTCATGGAGGTTAGGTCCATAAAAGGCTATTAGCCAGGGGATAAAATGGTGTCCTTGGCCTCTGTTTGTCAGAGGCTGGAGAGAGATGGCAGGAGACAAATCACTTGATTATTGTCTTCAGTCCACCCTCTCTGGGGCACCTGGTGCTGGTCACTGTCGGCAGACTGACTACTGGGCTAGATGGACCTTTGGTCTGACCCAGTACGGCCGTTCTTATGTTCTTATGTTTTCATCCCGAAACAATGAACCATCTCGAGGCCGAGGGTAGATAAGGAGAAGCTGGCGTGGTTAAAAAGTCACTTTCCATAATAAGCAAAGGTTTGAGTTTTGCCTTGGAGGGAAAGGAAACTCAGACAGCTGTTCAGGCAGAGAGCTCTCGAGTTGCGGAGTTAAACGGATGGGTTTCATGTATTTATTTATTTATTAAATTTACTTTGCACGTAATCAGTCACCCAGATCAATCAGCGAGCTTGATTTCTGATTGCATAAAGTCAGTAAAAGACAAACGGTGAATATCGCGTGCATTTGCCGCACTCTGTTCTAACGAAGGTGGCATTTTTATGGAAATATCTATGGCTGTATGCATTTGACTGGCACAAAGATTTCATGGGCTTATTTTTGTCATCTTTGTAACTGCTGTCCAGCATATATTCCCACCATCTGTGTATGTAAAAGGATGGGGGGGAGGAGAAATATTGAACGGCTTTTTAAAAGCACAGCGTACTGCGTTTAATATTACTGTGTGGCCATAAGGGGATACTGGAGCTGGAGTTTAACTCATATAAAAACTAGGCAATCCATGTTTCAGTAAAGCGAATGCAAAGAAGAGGTAAACACCATGGCCTGCTTTGCTGCCCACTGCTTCTGTCACTTTCGATATTTCTTTGTTTAGGGTAAATTCACTGTGCAGACCAGGCATCTAAAATTGGACTGTACGGAGGTGATGACACATGCATGTGTTGATTCTTTGGTCCAGTCCCCAGGCAGTAGCAATGCAGGCAACAAAGTGCGTTGAAAACTGGGGAAGTGCTTTGTCTTGGACAGTGCTTATTTGAACAAGGACATTCGCACAGCCGTTCAGGTCGGAGTCGTGCTCGGTGAGCGTTCAGCCTGAATTTCTCTCCCACCCACAGAAGATCTGGGTCAACCAAAACATTATGAAAATTCTTTTCACCTTTGCCAAATTGACTCAGCTGGGAAAAAAGAAATCTTCAACAAAAAATCGGAAAAGAGGCAAAACATTTTTTTCAGACAAAATATTTCTGGGTTTTTTTTCAAAATGACTTTTTGTTCAAAAATTAACTTCAATTTGATTTAAAAATATAAACATTGGGGGAACCGGCAGAACAAAACACTTGTGTTTTGGCTTGAACCAAACATTTTATAGGACCCAATCCATTTTTTTCCAACTTGCCTCTTCACCGAAAAATTCAAAACTCATCGATTGGGGTCAACCATAAAGTAATTTCTTGTATTAAGGTATTTATTTTGGAACAACCGGTGGACTCAGCAATCAATCAGCTGTAGATTCTGCTTTCCATAGGGACGTCAGTGGCGTGGCTGGGTGTGGATGGGATGTTCATTCCACTGCTAGCAAAGAGAAATTGTGAAAAATCAGCTTGCATCCTGAGAAGCTTCTTGCTGCTTTGGCTTTTCCATCATTTTAGAGTCCCGTGTCTCTTGATTTCTCTTCCAATTCCTGTGGCTGTCTAGAACCTGCTCTTTGATGCCTGATGGAATCCAGTCCCCGGACACTAATCACTCCGCTTTATTTCCCGTACCTCTAACCTTTTCCTCCTCGTCCCCTTCCCTTCATCCTGTTCTCTCTTGCCTCTCTAATGTTGCCTTGTGATCAGCTTGTTGAGCAATGGCGGTGCCGGAGTCTCAGAATTAAATCCATTCCCAGACAGTCCGCCGCACAAACATGCCATCTGAGTATCACAGCAAAGAGAGGCCAAACTATTTCCAAGTCTGCTATTGTTGAGAGGCAGCCTGCCCCTGACTTACTCACTGGAGAAGGTTGAGTTGTCCTTTAGTTTAGCCAAACTGGAACGTGGATCTTTCTATTCACCATGTGTTTGTTTTGCGCAGGGGAAGGCCAGGAGCGTGGAAGAAATTAGCCACTCAGACGACAACAGCTAAAGCCCAGGCCCCAACTCAGTAACTATCAGCAGTAAGAGGAGGAGAACTCCCCCAACATGGCCAGACACAACACGGTCATGTTTTGATTTGGCTTGAACAAAACAAAAAGAAGGCGAATGGCATTTTAGGGTGCATTAGGAGGACCATTGCCAGCCGATCTAGGGAAGTGATTATTCCCCTTAATTCGGCTCTGGTGAGGCCACATCTGGAGTATTGTGTCCAGTTCTGGGCACCCCACTATAGAAAGGATGTGGACCCATTGGAGAGGGTCCAGGAGAGGGCAACAAAAATGATTCAGGCACTGGAGCACGTGACCTATGAGGAGAGGCTGAGGGATTTGGGCTTGTTTAGTCTGCAGAAGAGAAGAGTGGGGGGGGATTTGAGAGCAGCCTTCAGCTACCTGAAGGGAGGTTCCAAAAAGGATGGAGAGAGGCTGTTCTCAGTGGTGGTAGGTGACAGAAGGAGGACTAATCAAGTAGAAATGGAGGAGGTCTAGGTTGGATCATAGGAAGAACTATTTCTCTAGGCGGGCCGGGAAGCACTGGGCTGGGTTCCCTAGGGCAGTGGTGGAATCTCCATCCCTAGAGGTGTTTAAGTCCCGGCTTGACCAAGCCCTGGCTGGGATGATTGAGTTGGGGTTGGTCCTGCTTTGGGCAGGGGGCTGGACTTGATGACTCCTGAGGTCTCTTTCAACTCTGATAGAAATGTAGCCGTGTTAGTCTGGGGTAGTTGAAGCAAAATGCAGGACAATGTAGCACTTTAAAGACTAACAAGATGGTTTATTAGATGATGAGCTTTCGTGGGCCAGACCCACTTCCTCAGATCAAATAGTGGAAGAAAGTAGTCACAACCATATATACCAAAGGATACAATTAAAAAAAATGAACAAATATGAAAAGGACAAATCACATTGCAGAACAGAAGGGGGATGCGGGGGGGTGGGAAGGGGGAGGAAGGAAGGTAAGTGTCTGTGAATTGCTGATATTAAAGGTAGGGAGAGTGGGATGTTTGTGAGTTAATGGTATTACAGGTGATAATTGGGGAAACTGTCTTGGTAATGGGTGAGAAAGTTCAAAGACTTGTTAAGTCCTTGTTGGCAAGTGTCGAATTTTAACATGAATGACAGTTCAGAGGATTCCCTTTCAAGTGCAGATGTAAAAGGTCTTTGTAGCAGAATGCAGGTGGCTAAGACCTTTTACATCTGCATTTGTGACTCGGCCTGACAATTATTTTAAGGTACGATTTTACTATGTGTTGCTTTTGGTTCTTATTCAAGAGACCAAAATGGACCCTGTAATATTCCTGAAGTCTGGCAAATGATATACTAAGCTCTGCCGCACCATCTCCTAGTGATAGCAAAACTTGAAATGCACCCGATTGCTTTGCATTCAAAGGCCTGGAACAACTGTGGACACTCATCTTCAGTTCCCATCTGCCCCATTCACGTTATTTGTTTTCATGTGACTGTAATAACTCCCTGCGCTTTCAGAACAGAATGACTTCCGTTAGGACACTCGTCTCTGGCTCTAGATTACGAACGGGCCTAATGCTGTCATGCGAGTCGTTGCCATTCAAACTTTGTACGCGTTCCGTTTACAGGGCGCTCCGGCATACTTGCAGAAATGCCAGGGCTGCGTGGTGTAAGCTATTTGCATTCAGTAGCAGCGCATCTCTCACTGATCTTCCAGCGCGGTGTTAATAACGAGGTGGGAAGATTAATTGTTGGGCCACCCCTCCCGCGAGCATCTTGCCAGCTCAGCAGAACGGGGTGCTAGCGTTTCTCAAAGAGGAACAGTTGAAACACGCCATACTGTATCGACAGCTCTGCCCAGGGGCGTAAGGGTGCACATTTTTCAAGAATGACTCGGGAGAGTCTCTTGCTTTAGTGAATAAGGGAAATATGAAACTCTGTGCGGTCTAGTGCCCGCGTTGAGACACGAAGAATTTATACCTCGAACCCACCCTGGCAGATGGCTCTCTGCCCTCAGAGTGCTAGGCAACTTCATATTGTTACAGGCTGGGGACCAACCAGCTAAGTAGCAGTTCTGCGGAAAAGGACCTGGGGGTTACAGTGGAGGAGAAGCTGGAGATGAGTCAACAGGGCGCCCTTGTAGCCAACAAGGCTAATGACATATTAGGCTGCATTAAGAGCAGCATTGCCAGCAGATCCAGAGATGTCATTATTCCCCTTTATTCAGCTCTGGTGAGGCCACATCTGGAGTATTGTGTCCAGTTCTGGGACAACCACTGCAAAAAGGATGTGGACGCATTGGAGAGGGTCCAGCAGAGGGCAACCAAATGATGAGGGGGCTGGAGGACATGACCTACGAAGAGAGGCTGAGGGATTTGGGTTTGTTTAGTCTGCAGAAGTGGAGAGTGAGGGGGGATTTGAGAGCAGCCTTCAACTTCCTGAAGGGAGGTTCCAAAGAGGATGGAGAGAGGCTGTTCCCAGTGGTGACAGATGGCAGAACAAGGAGCAATGGTCTCAAGTTGTGGTGGGAGAGGTCCAGGTTGGATATTAGGAAAAACTATTTCCCTAGGAGGGTGGTGAAGCACTGGGATGGGTTCCCTAGGGAAGTGGAGTCTCCATCCCTAGAGGTGTTTAAGTCTCGGCTTGACAAAGCCCTGGCCGGGTTGATTTAGTTGGGATTGGTCCTGCCTAGAGCAGGGGGCTGGACTTGACCTTCTGAGGTCTCTTCCAGCTCTGTGGTTCTATGATTCTATATAACAGCCAGCTGCCGCCATCCCTTCTCAGCTAGGTTTCCTGCTGCCGCCATTTACCCTAAAACCCGAAGAATAGCTCGGCATGAGCTCAAAGCTTCCCTCTGCTCCAACAGTCGTTGGTCCCAGAAGTGATATTACCTCCCCCACCTTTTCTCACGATCGACCAGTCAATTGCGACCGACCAGTTGGTGACCATGGCTTTGGGGCGCAGGGCCCCCTTAGGCGCGGGGCCCGATTCGGGGCAATCGGTGGCATCGGCCTAAAGCCGGCCCTGAGCACAGCACCAGACTCTTATCTCAAGGCCTTTACAGAGTTTGGCCTGACTCTTTGTGGGCCTCAGTTCTCCATCTGTAAAATGAGCGTAACAGTCCGGCCTGTCTCCCTCCCTGTCTGACCTCAAGCGCTTAGAGCCAGGGAATTCTTTTTACCGCACATATACACAGTGCTAACGGTAGCAGGGCTCTGATTGGAGTGGGGGCAGCTGTGCGGCTGTCACAAACACAGGCCCACAGTTGCGGGGGCAAAGGACACAGTCGCTCTGGGGCCGGAACACCAGAGCACCGCTTCATGCGGCTCTGAAAGCTGGAGGGTGGTGCTGGGAACCGGGGGAGGGACCCCAGTCTGGGCGGTGTTGAGGCCTGGCAGATCTAGCCCCGCCCCTTTTCCCTGAGGCCCCGCCCCTTCCCAGGGCATGGAGATCCGCCCCTGCTGCCTTGCCCTGGAGCCTACAGAAGCGGGCAGCCCTGCTGTATGAATACTAATGGTTTGTATGAAATATGCCTATTCTGGGAAGTGGAGAGGTCGTTAAACACTGGCTAAAGCAAAGGAAATACAATCCAGTGATATTTTTCAGCTTTGGAAGCTTGCAAACTCCTTTGCCATTTTATGACACTTTAGGGCTTGCGCTACCCTCTATTAGTCTTATTTTCTGTATTTCGCACTCCGCGGCTTTTGTGTCGATAGAGTCGTTTGCTAATCGGATTCCCAGCCTCTTCTAAATTAGAGTTATGGAATATTACCCACTGCTTTTAGTCCTCAGCCACCATGCCTGATGATTTATGACAGTTAATGACACTGTCTGGCAGAACGCATTTATTTATCGTAACGCTTTTGCCAAGCAAAGCCCTGCATAGTGAAAAATGTCCTTTCGAAGGGGTGGGGGGAGATTCTAACAGAAGATGTAGGAGAATATTTTCTAGTTCCAGTCTGGCAGTCAGACATTTAGTAAAGCAATTGTGTTTACATAAACGTAACTTTTGAAGATCAACCATTTCTTAAAAACACCTCATTTCCCCCCGTCTGTTTTCTTTTTTTAAAATTTTTACTGCCTGACCTCATAAGGAATCACAACCAATAAAGCTTGATCACCTGCGACCTTTGGAAGTATTATTTATGGAGAGCATTAGAAGGCTGAGCAGGCATCCCTCCCCCCCTTTTTTGCTTGCAAATTGAGCCGTATTATCATCCGCCCCACGTGAAACTTACCTGGCATGCCTAATTCCACTTATGGGCTCAAGTGCTAATGGGTAGCAGGTTTAAAAAAAACAAGAGGAAGTTTTTATTCATGAAATGCACAGTCAACTTGTGGAACTCCTTGCCAGAGGATATTGTAAAGACCAGGATTTTAACAGGGTTTAAAAAAGAACTAAGTAAATTCACAGAGGTTAGGTCCATCAATACTTATTAGCAGGGCTCAACAAATAGTGTAATCTACTCACCAGTGGCGAGTAGATTACACCCCGGAAGAGCCAGCGTGGAGTGATCTGTGTATGCGCAGAACGATCTGCGCATACGCAGAGTGCAGAACCACGTGGCTGGTGAGCGGGGCTCACCACCGTGCGGCGAGTCCTGCTTTTTAGCCAGGATGGGTAGGAATAGTGTCCCTAGCCTCTGTTTGTCGGAGGGTGGAGATGGATGGCAGGAGAGAGATTGCTTGATCATTACCTGTTCACTTCACTCCCTCTGGGGCATCTGGTATTGGCCACTGTGGGCAGAGAGGATGCTGGGCTAGATGGACCTTTGGTCTTACCCCGTCTGGCTGTGCTGATGTTCTTATGGAATGTTTTCGGGGCTGGCGAAAGAGTCTAAGTGAAGTTAAGGTGTCTTTAAACCAGGGGGATTCAAACCCACTGGTTTTATGCCTCCCTCACCTACCGCCTGCCAAAGCCAATGGAACAATTCTTATTCCTTAAGTGGGCTTGGGAGCAGGTCCCGATCTGACCAGGCTAGGTCTCAGTCTTGCATCTTCTTTCTGCAGCACATGGCTAAGAAGGAACACATATTCATGTTCATCCAGAAATATAATTTATGCCATCATGTGTCACCAGTGTCCGCCTGCTATGTATATTGGGCAAACTTCTCAGCCACTTCACCAGAGAACGAATGCCCACAAATCAGACATCAGACAGTTTCACAAAGACAAAAACGTTTCTTGTCATTTCAACCAGACTGGGCATTGTCTCAACGACCTCACTACATGTATCTTCCTTCAAAGAGACTTTAACACCAGACTACAATGGGAAACCTCAGAACTGCCCTTCATGCTTAAATTTGACACTTTACGAATGGGCCTTAGCAAAGATGCTAATTACCTTACCCATTACAAAGACAGCTTCCCCAATTATCACCTCTAATATCATTATCTCATAGACGCTAACCTCCCCCCCTACACACACACACCCCTCTCTGTTCTAACATCTGATTTGTCAATTTTATATGTGTTCACTTTTTTTTTTTGACTGGATCCCTTTGGTATACATGGTCATGCTAATTTTCTTCCACAATTTGAGCTGAGGAAGTGGGTGTGGCCCACGAAAGCTCATCACCTCCTAAACCATCTTGTTAGTCTTTAAAGTGCTGCATAGTCGTGTCTTTTGTTATGGCTAAGACGTGGCCTTGCGTGTCAATACACACCACCATGTCGCTTCGCAAGGCAATCACCCACTTGGGTCTCATGCCACTGTATTTCCTGGAATTAAAAAAAAGAACGCAAGGTAGCCATTAATTGACACAGTTAGGAACATCAGAACGGCCATATTGGGTCAGACCAAAAGTCCCTACAGCCCCGTGTCCTGTCTGCCCACAGTGATCAGTGCCAGGTGCTCCAGAGGGAGTGAACAGGGCAGGGAACCATCCAGTGATCCCTCCCTCGTCACCCCTTCTAGCCTCTGACAGACAGTCTGGGGACACCATCCCTGCCCACCCTGGCTACTAAGTATTGAGGAAGCCATCTCCCCTCAGGCTGGGGCTTTCCATAATTATTCGCAGCAAGACAGATACACCAATATAATTCCTTTTATTGGGATCAGCAAGAACAATAGTGAGCAGCAGCGGCAGGCCGGGAAGGGAGAGCCTTAAAGAGAAGCACGTGGAGGAGGTTGTGCGTATCCCCATGGGAGCTCTGCACCCAGACGGCCGACAGGATGGGCCCAGGACTGTAACGACCACACCTATCGAAAATCTCACTGCTGAGCACGTGATCCAAAGCTACGGTTCTATATGGACCACGGCAAAGGCCCAGTGGAGAAACCTGACAGTCGTTCTAGTAATGGCCAGGTATGCAGAACGACAAGACATTCGTGTTCCGCCAGAGCAGTGCTCAAGCTTTTTTCATTCGCAACCCACAGGGCCAGGAACATTTTTGGTTGAGCAAAAATAAAAAAAACAACAACCCGCCCCTTTAATTTGTCGTGGCGGCCCCTTTTATTTAAAGCACTGAGCCAGGAAAACAAAATGGCAGCCGGCACGGCACTGCGACCCCCCCCCCCAAGAAGACAGGCGCGATCCCACGGATTGTGCACCGCTGCTCCAGAGGATGAATCCCTGCAACGTGGCCTCGTCAGCAAGGCGGCCAGCGTGGGAATGCGATAACACTTCTGCCCCGAGGGGCGCACACTGGACTTGGGGGACATTGCTGTTCCCTCCCTGGATGTGAAGGAGAGATTTCTGAGGTGACTATCACTCTGCTTCCTTGCTAGGTGGGGATGGTTTCCCAAGGGTTACTGGGATTAATAAGGGCCAATATTTACTTCCTGTGTGAGGCGTTTGTAGCGCCGCTCGAGTTCCTGTTCTAGAATTGCACAGCTGCTCTCGTTTCCTGCATGACTTTCCTGCAGAGTGGGTCAGACCAAAGGTCCATCTATCCCTGTAGCTTCCAGCAGTGGCCAATGCCTCAGAAGGAGTGAACAGAACAAGGAATCATCCAGTGATCCCTTCCCTGTCCCCCATTCCTAGCTTCTGACAAACAGAGGTCAGGGACACCATTCCTACCCATCCTGGCTAACAGTTATTTACAGACTTATCCTCCATGAATTTATCTAGTTCTTTTTTGAACCCTGGTAAAATCCCGGCCTTCACAACATCCTCTGGCAAGGAGTTCCACAGGTTGACTGTGTGCTGTGTGAAGTGGTACCTCCTTTGGTTTGTTTTACAAGAAGGCCTTCAGTAGGCAGTTATGAGGACAATTTCTGCCTTATGCCCTCACAGTAAGTTGTTGATTAATGGGCCGAAGACGGGTTTATATCCCTTCCAAAGATACAAATGAACTTGACGAGCACATTAGACCGATCATTGAAAGACCACTAAGCACCTTACAAATGAGAGGTATCGCTCTAGATAAATTTGGAAGGGCATTACTCTAACGCCTTCCAAAAGTGTGTCCAATGTTTCCGTCTCGCACATTACCCAGCCATTAAACAGGTGTTAACTTTTAGCAGCAAAGCAGAGATGAATGACCCCCAAACCCATGTGATGAATGCACTGAGCAAGCCAAGGGGGATGTCTGCAACGGGCCAGCAAAGAGAAGCAAACAGACCTTAATGCTAGACAAAGAATAGAATAAGAAAGTCAAAGACGGAGAACGACCAAAAGGCTTTTCTTTTAAAACATTTCCATCCCGCGCCTACTCTTTCAAAACTACCCCAAGAAAATTGGATTTACATTTCTTTTGACTCTCATTCCGCACACAGGAAATTTTGTGGCTGCTGAAAACGGTTGCGTAGCAAAGCGGATTCTGTGTATGATGGATCATTTTCCGAGTTACAGCTGGGGAAGGGGACGGGAGGCTGTGATCCATACTGGTTTTAAATATTCTAGAAGAATTCTTTGAGCATCTGTGTTTGGAAATTTGGAGAATTCCCCCTGCCAGACTGCATAAGTCACTGGCTAGTTTGGGTAGGTTAGAAAACTCAGTGGAGCGATTGTTTCTCAATGCCCACATCTTCTCTCTTTTTATTGCTCTGTCCGTTTCCTTTGTGTGCCTTTTACCAACTCACATGGCTGACATTGAAATTTGTTACCGAAAGAGTATTAATGTGGTTAATAAGACAAGCAATTGCTCACTAGTGGCCCTAGACACATTCAATAACTGAGTAATGATTTTTTATTGTTATAATTTGCTGTCATAAAACCACAAGACCAATTTATGCCTGTCTTGAGTTAAGCAAGAGATTTTGTGATGAAAAACAGAATTAATGGGTTCAGATTTGAGCACTGTTCCTTAGCAATTGGACGTGCTGCATAATCACCTCGTATGAGCCAGCACAGAAGTTAGTTTGCTCCAAATGTAACATGGTCCCTGCTAAAGGTAAGTGCTGAGAAGAAAGACTGCCCCAGGGAACAGATCTGAGAAGACAACCGGTAATATGCATTCACCAGAACTGCAAGTCCAGGCTACTATAACCCTAAAATCTAAAGCAGCTGGTCTTTATTTTGGGGCAAATTGGTAGGAGTCAAGGAAGAAAGCGCATAGCTGCACACACACAAAGGAATTGAATTTCAGAAGCCACCAAAGGGAATGCTATATTCCAGCAGCTATGACATATTGCAAGTGTGCGAGACCCTCCTGTCCAGGCAAAGAGCTATACGCTGTTCAAACAGCTGGAATTGTTATACTTAGAGCACTCAGTGAGTTGTGTTGTGTGTGAAACAACAGTGCGGCACTATGTCCTCTCCTAGGGTGTGTCTAGACTACAGGGTTTTTTCAAAAAAAAAGGGGTCTTTTTTCGAAAAAACGTCCCCCGCATCTAGACTGCTGCTGCGTTCTTTCAAAAGTAAATCGAAAAAACACGGCAGTTTTTTCGACTGCGGAAATCCTCATTTTATGAGAAAGCATGCCTTTTTTGAAAGTGCTCTTTCGAAAAAAGGCGCTATGTAATGCAAACTGTGCTTTTTCGAAAGAGAGCATCCAGACTGCCTGGGTGCTCTCTTTCAAAAAAGTGGCTTGTTTTTTCCAAAGTACTGGTTGTAGTCTAGATGCTCTTTTTCGAAAGAGGCTTTTCCTTAAGTATTTCCACAAGAGATCGTCAGTGTTCTTGCGGAAATTCAAGCGGCCAGTGTAGACAGCTGGCAAGTTTTTCCGCAAAAGCGGCTGCTTTTGAGGAAAAACGTGCCAGTCTAGACGCAGCCTGTGTGTGGGTTACATGTCCACACTACCAAGATTGATATTTCAAAATGGGCCAGGTGTTTCAAAACCTGCACCCCTGCTTTCATTGGGGAATAGCGCTGTTTGGAGAGTTCTTGTTTTGAAACAATTTCCTAGTATAGACAGGCCTTAACTGTGTTACTTCTTGACGTCAAGTCCGAGCGGTCTATCCTGTGGGACGGAGAGATCTGGATCTGGTCCCCTCTGACAATCCTGGAGAGGGGAAGGGGTGTTTAGGGTAAAAGCCGCCAGAAGACTGTTCTGGGGTGCTGGGATGCAGACTCACCCAGGCAAGTGGGAACCTCAGCCAGCTGTGTCCATCCACGTCCCGGTGGCTGGTAGGGGAACGTGGGCCTGACAGCTACTCAGGGTTCCAGGCACTGGGTCTGCCCGGTCCTAGAACTCACTGCTGCATTTCTGGCCTCCTTCCTATGACCCCTCTACCTCCATAGAATCAGAGAATCCCAGGGCTGGAAGAGACCTCAGGAGTCATTGAGTCCAACCCCCTGCCCAAAGCAGGACCAACCCCAACTCAATCAGCCCAGCCAGGGTTTGGCCAAGCCGGGACTTAAACACCTCTAGGGATGGAGATACCACCCCTCCCTAGGGAACCCATCCCAGTGCTTCCCCACTCTCTTAGGGAAATAGTTTTTCCTAATATCCAACCTAGACCTCCCCCACTGCAACTTGAGACCATTGCTCCTCATTCAGCCACCACGGAGAACAGCCTCTCTCCATCCTCTTTGGACCTCTCCTTCAGGAAGTTGAAGGCTGCTCTCAAATCCCCCCTCACTCCTAAGTCATGTGCCTCTCCTCGTAAGTCATGTGCTCCAGCCCCCGAATCCTGTCCGTGGCCCTCCACTGGACTCTCTCCTCAATACAGATTCAGGTTTTGCAATCAAAAGAGACATCAGAAGGATGCCTCGTGCAACAGTTTCTCTGAATGCTGCTCAGTCCAACTCTGCTCAGCCAGAAAAAAGTGCAACGGCTAGTCCTTCAGGAAAACATAATCCACTTTTATTTGCAGAGACGCTGCACTGACAGATCACAAACCTTTACAGACCCCCCTGAATAAGCCTTTCAGAAAAGCATCCACTAGATTAGCGAGAATACTCCTGAGGCGGAAAAGGCATTTCTACTCCATTCAGTCCTTACCCAGAATAGACACGTGATCTGAGAGGGCCCAGGAAAAAGAGACACGCTGGGGGAAGGGAGAACAACGTTTGCTGTAGAAATAATTGAGACTTAACTGTGAGAGCAGGTGGAACCTGAGATCTGAAGACACAAAATCGTGCTGCACTGTAGCATCATGTAGAATAATTCACACCTGGAAAATGAACTGTTCGTGGCTTGCACCAAGCGAGGGACGCAGGAAAGACGCCGGACAGTGATGGACAAAGGCAGACAAGCAGAGAAATATTGCAGGAAGTCACCAGAGGGAGTAGACAGCAGGGTAACATGACTAATGAACTGGCTAGGAATGGTGTGGATCATCCTCCAAAGACACTCAATATGCGGAGGGTCATAGCTTGATGCTCCGATGACGCCAAACTCCCTTTGTAAACAATATCTTAGAGCCATAGAATCATAGAAACTAGCGCTAGAATGGACCTCGAGAGGTCATCAAGTTCAGTCCCCTGCCCTCATGGCAGGACCAAGCACCATCTATATCATCCCTGAGAGATGTCATTCAACCTGCTCTTAAATATCTCCAGCAATGGAGAGTCCACAACCTCCCTAGGCAATTTATTCCAGTGTTTAATCACCCTGACAGGTAGGAAGTTTTTCCTAACGTCCAGCCTAAACCTGTAATTTAAGCCCATTGCTTCTTGTCCTATCCTCAAAGTCTAAGGAGAACAATTCTTCTGTCTCCTCTTTGTTACACCCTTTTAGGTACAGGAGGCCTCTGACTTGCAATGTGATTCGTTCCGGAGGAAGTATTGCAAGTTGGGGGCATTGTAACTCGTGCGCTATCCTAAATGCGGGCTGAGGATGTAATTTGGGGGTTTCCGGCCCCTTCTGCACTTACAAAAATGGTTGTAAGTGCAGGGGGTCAGAACTCAAGCAGTTGCATTGTGGGGGCCTTCTGTACTTGAAAGCTGCTATCATGTCCCCTCTCAGTCTTCTCTTTTCCAAACTAAACAAAGCCAATTCTTTCAGTCTTCTCTCATAACTCATGTTTTCAAGACCTTGAATCATTTTTGCTGCTCTTCTCTGGATCCTCTCCAAATCCTCCACATCTGTCTTGAAATGTGGTGTCCAGACCTGGACACACTACTCCAACTGAGGCCAAATCGGAGCAGAACATAATGGAAGAATGACTTCTCGTGTCTTGCTCACAACACTCTTGTTCATGTAGCAAACTACAGCAAAACGATGCAGCAAAGAACTGTTTGCCAGTGAACGTGGTGTCTGAAAATAGAGACATTGGTGAAACCATTTGATTTTATCAGAGGGGTACAAGTAAAAATGCTGTAGGCTTAACCAATGGCATGGTTATGTGAGATCCCCAATCTGGAGATTAACAGGGAAGGGACTTCCTGTCGATTCGAAAGAGGTTGCTCAATCATAAAATGCTACAAGAGCCATATTATCAATATTAAGAGCATAGGAACGTAAGAGCGGCCTCATCGGGTCAGACCAAAGATCCATCCAGCCCCATGTCCTGTCTGCCCACAGTGGCCAACGCCAGGTGCCCCAGAGGGAGTGAACAGAACAGGGGATCCTTACGTGACCCCTCCCCTGTCGTCCATTCCCAGCTTTTGACAAACAGAAGCTAGGGACACCATTCCTACCCATCTTGGCAATATTCATCATTCTAGGAGAGGGAAAGGAGGCAGAGAGTCTGGACAGAAATCAACACGAGAGCCGTCTGTCAGACCCTAGAGCAAGGCAGAGGTTGTGATTAGTGGACAAGACAATAAAGGACCAGGATTGGTGTATCAGAAATTCGGCTGGACAGACACAATGCTGAGGGGTGGATTACTTTTCCCATCCCCCACATTGGGGTTCTTAACCAAAAAGAGATGTTTAGGAGCAAAACCAGGAACTCCTGGTGGGAGGAAGAGAAAGGTCTTAGAAAAAGTCAACAAGTCTCTGCTGTTCAGTGGGGAGGACTAGACTAGTTTGGACCCTGAGGTGATACACGTGATGTCCTGTTCTATCACTTTTCCATGCCTCGCTAGCTGCCTCTTACCTTTCTTGGCTTTTGTCCTCTTCATGGGGCATGTGAGGCAGCAGGACAAAAAAGATAAGTCCGCCCACCCTGAGAAGCACCAAGCAGGGATGTCCCAGAATGGGGAAGTGAGCCAACCCACCGCCTCAGACCAAGTGTCTGAGACTGACCAACCACCTCAAGTGCTGAGAACTTCAATAAAAACTCATATCCATGCCTTCCCAACCCCCATCGTTGCTATCCTCTGTGTTCCCCTGCCTGGCTGTCTGGTATGTGATAAAATTCCCACTAACCATTTCTTTTACACACATGGGGCACATCTACATGGCGGTGCTCTTTGGGGATACTTCCGGGATCCTGAAATAGCTATTCCGTGTCTTGACAGCGCACCCGTTATTTCAAAATATCTTTCAAAATAACGGGCATGCTATTTCAACGTCCCTGTAAACCTCATTCCATGAGGAGTAAGGGACATAGACTCATAGACTTTAACGTCAGAAGGGACCATTATGATCATCTAGTCTGACCCTCTGTACAATTCAGGCCCCAGAATCTCACCCACCCACTCCTGGAATAATCCTCTCACCTAGATCTCAGATACTGAAGTCCTCAAATGATGGTTTAAAGACCCCCAAGATGCAGAGAATCCTCCAGCTGTGATCTGTGCCCCATGCTACAGAGGAAGGCAAAAAACCTCCAGGGCCTCAGCCAATCTACCCTGGAGGAAAATTCCTTCCTGACCCCAAATATGGCCATCAGCTGAACCCTGAGCATGTGGGCAAGACTCACCAGCCAGACACCCAGGAAAAAGTTTTCTATAATAACTCCTATCATCCCATAATTGGCCTATTTACCACTGATAGTGAAAGGTCAATTAGTTGCCAAGATCATGCTATCCCATCAAACCATCCCCTTCATAAACCCATCTAGCTTAATCTTGAAGCCAGATAGATCTTTTGTGTAGACAGTGCCAAATTATGAAATAAGTTATTTAGCAATACGCTCGAAACAAGCTATGCAATTGGCGTAGCTTATTTCAAGCAAAGGTGCAGTGTAGACGCACCCTCAGGGACTCTAATCAACATTCTTTCTCTGAAAAATATGGACATTTACAAAATTGAAATTAACATGATTTGGCCTCATCACTCAGTTTCAGCTACAATATGCTTTACGTTGTCTTTAGGGTTCTTTTACTTGCTTCTCTATCCCACTCAGATGTTGCCATGAGTTCTTTCGAAAGAAGCTTTTTTCGGAGGAGATCTTCCAAAAAACTTCTTTCAAAAGACAATCTGCTTTTTCGAAAGAGAGCATCCAGACTGAATGGACGCCCTCTCGCATGTAAGCTGTGATTACTATGAATGAAATGGCCACCAGGGCACCTGTACTTTTTCCTCTTTCCTCTTCTTCCGAAAGAACTCCCTCTTCCCCATCCACACGTGCCTTTTGGCAAAAGAGCTCTTTCGGAAAAAGGCTTCTTCCTCGTAGAACGAGGATTACCAATACTGAAGAAACCCCTCTAGTCTTTCGATTTTCTTGCGGAAGAACACAATTGCTGTGTGGACATTTTCTGACAAAACTCTGTAGTGTAGACATTTAATTGAGCTCAAAAGGAGTTAATTATTATCAAGAAGACATAGGGAAAGCAGGTGGCTGTAATCCAGGTAAAACGGATGTAAGAATGAATACAATCTTTTCCCAATGTTTATTCCCCAACAAAGTAAGAGAGCAATCTAGTAAGTACAGAAGAAACTCCCCCTGAGTGAGCCTGATGAGTTCTTTTAGAGGGAAAAGACTTTCCAAGAATGACACGGCCGTTATAAAATAAACTACAACCATGTCCAGTGCACATGATATTAGCACCCTGACAGGTTACATAGCGCTGTTAAACTCCAGAAAGATGTTTCCTTTGTGGGATACAAAAGCCCTCACAGTCACGATGATAAAACCCGGGAAATATAATCTTTATTTCTTAATGGGAGGCCAGGGAATGTGGAGAGAGAATCTGAGAAATAATTTCATCCCCACATCACAGAGAAGGTAGCTGGGCCACAACAGAAAGAGAAAGTGAGAAATGCCTATTTTACTTTTTTCATCTACAAGGCTACCTGGTGACTCTTTCATCTTTCATCTCTTTTATCTTTCTTGAAAACAAGTGTGCCCTTTGGGGAGACTTTGAATCTTTTTTTGTTCCCGTAGCACGAGAGGAACAATGATATTTTGAAAACACATTTTTTATACTAGGAGGAAGAGGCAGGAGATTAGGTTCACTGTAGTTGATGCCTTCAACTGACTGTTTTGTCAAAACCTTGTCACATTAACTTGGGCCAGAATGGTAGATGACTGGATTTACATCCCTAAGAACGGCCATACAGGAACAGACCAAAGGGTCTAGCCCAGTGTCCTATCTGCCGACAGTGGTCAATGCCAGGTGCCCCAGAGGGAATGAAACAGAACAGGGAATCATAGAATCATAGAATAATAGGACTGGAAGGGACCTCGAGAGGTCATCGAGTCCAGCCCCCCGCCCTCAAGGCAGGATCAAGCTCCGTCTACACCATCCCTGACAGATGTCTATCTAACCTGTTCTTAAATATCTCCAGAGAGGGAGATTCCACCACCTCCCTTGGCAATTTATTCCAATATTTGACCACCCTGACAGTTAGGAATTTTTTCCTAATGTCCAATCTAAACCTCCCCTGCTGCACTTTAAGCCCATTACTCCTTGTCCTGTCCTCAGAAACCAAGAGGAACAAATTTTCGCCTTCCTCCTTGTGACACCCTTTTAGATATTTGAAAACCGCTATCATGTCCCCCCTTAATCTTCTTTTTTCCAAACTAAACAAGCCCAGTTCATGAAGCCTGGCTTCATAGGTCATGTTCTCTAGACCTTTAATCATTCTTGTCGCTCTTCTCTGTACCCTTTCCAATTTCTCCACATCTTTCTTGAAATGTGGCGCCCAGAACTGGACACAGTACTCCAGCTGAGGCCTAACTAGTGCAGAGTAGAGCGGCAGAATGACTTCACGAGTTTTGCTTACAACACACCTGTTGATACAACCTAGAATCATATTTGCTTTTTTTGCAACAGCATCACACTGTTGACTCATATTCAACTTGTGGTCCACTATGACCCCTAGATCCCTTTCTGCCATGCTCCTTCCTAGACAGTCGCTTCCCATCTTGTATGTATGGAACTGATTGTTCCTTCCTAAGTGGAGCACTTTGCATTTCTCTTTATTAAACCTCATCCTGTTTACCTCTGACCATTTCTCTAACTTGCTAAGGTCATTTTGAATTATGTCCCTATCCTCCAAAGAAGTTGCAACCCCACCCAGTTTGGTATCATCTGCAAACTTAATAAGAGTACTCTCTATCCCAATATCTACATCATTGATGAAGATATTGAACAGTACGGGTCCCAAAACAGACCCTTGAGGAACTCCACTTGTTATCCCTTTCCAGCAGGATTTAGAACCGTTAACAACAACTCTCTGACTACGGTTATCCAGCCAATTATGCACCCACCTTATCGTGGCCCTATCTAAGTTATATTTGCCTAGTTTATCAATAAGAATATCATGCGAGACCGTATCAAATGCCTTACTAAAGTCTAGGTATATGACATCCACCGCTTCTCCCTTATCCACAAGGCTCGTTATCTTATCAAAGAAAGCTATCAGATTAGTTTGACATGACTTGTTCTTCACAAACCCATGCTGGCTATTCCCTATCACTTTATTACTTTCCAAGTGTTTGCATACGATTTCCTTAATTACCTGCTCCATTATCTTCCCTGGGACAGACGTTAAACTGACCGGTCTATAATTTCCTGGGTTGTTCTTATTCCCCTTTTTATAGATGGGCACAATATTTGCCCTTTTCCAGTCTTCTGGAATCTCCCCTGTCTGCCATGATTTTTCAAAGATCATAGCTAAAGGCTCAGATACCTCCTCTATCAGCTCCTTGAGTATCCTGGGATGCATTTCATCAGGACCTGGTGACTTGCTGACATCTAACTTTCCTAAGTGATTTTTAACTTGTTCTTTGTGTATCCTATCTTCTAAACTTACCCTCTCTCTGCTTGTATTCACTACGTTAGGCACACCTCCAGACTTCTCGGTGAAGACCGAAACAAAGAAGTCATTGAGCATCTCCGCCATTTCCAAGTTCCCTGTTACTGCTTCTCCCTTCTCGCTAAGCAGTGGGCCTACCCTGTCCTTGGTCTTCCTCTTGCTTTTAATGTATTTATAAAAGGTCTTCTTGTTTCCCTTTATGCCGGTAGCTAGTTTGATCTCATTTTGTGCCTTTGCCTTTCTAATCTTGCCCCTGCATTCCCGTGTTGCTTGCCTATATTCATCCTTTGTTAGTTGTCCTAGTTTCCATTTTTTATATGACTCCTTTTTAATTTTGAGATCATGCAAGATCTCCTTGTTAAGCCAAGCTGGTCTTTTGCCATATTTTCTATCTTTCCTACACAGCGGAATTGTTTGCTTTTGGGCCCTTAACAACGTCCCTTTGAAATACTTCCAACTCTCCTCAGTTGTTTTTCCCAATGTTTATTAAGTGAATCATTAAGTGATCCCTCTCCTCTCATCTATTCCCAACCTCTGACAAACAGAGGCTGGGGACACCATTCCTATCCCTCCTGCATAATAGTCAATGATGGACCTAACCTCCATGAATCTCTTTTGAATCTTGTTAAAGTCCTGGTCTTCACAACATCCTCTGGCAAGGAGTTCCACAGGTTGACGGTGCACTGTGTGAAGAAAAAGTTCCTTTTGTTTGTTATAAACCTGCTACCTATTAAATTCATTTGGTGACCCCTGGTTATTATGTTATAGGAACAAGTAAATAACGTCTCCTTAGTCACTTTTTCCACTCCAGGCATGATTTTACAGATCTCTATCACATCACCCCTTAGTGATATCTTTTCCAAGCTGAAAGGTCCCAGTCTTATTAATCTCTCCTCATGCACAGCCATTTCATAGCCCCGAACATTTCTGTTGCCTTTTTCCGAACCTTTTGCAATTCCAATATATATTTTTGAGATGAGGCAACCATATCAGAACACAGTGTTCAAGATCTGGGTTTACCACCTAGCATTCCCAAGCATCCATAGTGCCGGGAAATTTGCTGGTGTCCACAGGGAATGGCAAGAGAGGGACTGGAACACAGCTTACCTTTCTCTGCAGGCTTTCTGCCATCGCTCCAGGAGGAGAAAAGGAAGGTCCATAGGACTCTGGAAGAACATTGGAGTAGGACTGAAGACCTACTCCCAGGTAATCCCCAGGAAAAAAAAGGCCCTGGGGATAACAGTGGATGAGAAGCTGGATAGGAGTCAACAGGGTGCCCTTGTAGCTAAGAAGGCTAATGGCATATTGGGGTGCATTAGGAGAAGCATTGCCAGCAGATCTAGGGAAGTGATTCGGCTTCCGTACCTAATGACTGGAAGGTAGCCAATGTGACACCAATATTTAAAAATGGCTCTAGAGGCGATCCTGGCAATTACAGACAGGTAAGTCTAACTTCAGTACCAGGCAAATTAGTCGAAACAATAGTAAAGAATAAAATTGTGAGGCATGTAGAAGAACATAATTTGTTGGACAAAAGTCAACATGGTTTCTGTAAAGGGAAATCCTGTCTTACTAATCTGTTAGGCTGTGTCTACATTGGCCCCTATTCCGTAATAGAGATGCAAATGTAGCACTTTGGAATAGGCAAATCCGCAGGGGATTTAAATATCCCCCGCGGCATTTTCATTTTCATGGCTGCCGCTTTTTTCCGGCTTGTAGATAAGCCGGAGAAAAGCGCCAGTCTGGACGCGATCCTCTGGAAAATAAGCTCATTTCCGGAGGATCTCTTTTTCTGGAATACTGTGTGCAGATGTGGTCTTCTCACCTCAAAAAAGATATTTTGTCCTTGGAAAGGGTTCAGAAAAGGGCAACTAAAATGATTAGGGGTTTGGAACGGGTCCCATATGAAGAGAGGTTAAAACGACTGGGACTTTTCAGTTTAGAAAAGAGGAGACTGAGGGGGGATATGATAGAGGTCTATAAAATCATGAGTGGTGTGGAGAGGGCCGATAAAGAAAAGTTATTTATTAGTTCCCATAATAGAAGAACTAGAGGACACCAAATGAAATTAATGGGTAGCAGGTTTAAAACTAATAAAAGAAAGTTCTTCTTCACACAGCGTGTAGTCAACCTGTGGAACTCCTTCCCAGAGGAGGCTGTGAAGGCTAGGACTATAATAGAGTTTAAAGAGAAGCTGGATAAATTCATGGAGGTTAGGTCCATAAAAGGCTATTAGCCAGGGGATAAAATGGTGTCCTTGGCCTCTGTTTGTCAGAGGCTGGAGAGGGATGGCAGGAGACAAATCGCTTGATCATTGTCTTTGGTCCACCCTCTCTGGGGCACCTGGTGCTGGCCACTGTGGGCAGAGAGGATACTGGGGTAGAAGGACCTTTGGCCTGACCCAGTACGGCCGTTCTTATGTTCTTATGATTATTCCCCTTTATTTGGCCACATCTGGAGTAGTGTGTTCATTTCGGGGGCCCCCACTATAGAAAGGACATGAACACATTGGAGAGGGTCCAGGAGAGGGCAATCAAAATGATTAGGGGACTGGAGCACATGACCTATGATGAGAGGCTGAGGGATTTGGGTTTGTTTAGTCTGCAGAAGTGAAGAGTGAGGGGGGATTTGAGAGCAGCCTTCAGCTTCCTGAAGGGAGGTTGCAAAGAGGATGGAGAGAGGCTGTTCTCAGTGGTGGCAGGTGGCAGAACAAGGAGCAATGGGCTCAAGTTATAGTGAGGGAGATCTAGGTTGGCTACTAGGAAGAACTATTTCCCTAGGCGGGTGGTGAAGCTCTGGGATGGGTTCCCTAGGGAGGTGGTGGAATCTCCATCCATGGTGGTTTTTAAGTCTTGGCTTGGGCCCTCCGACGTGCTGTAGCAGTCAATAGGATGCATGACTAGCAGAGGTGAGCATTGCTCTGTGGGAGTGTGGGGCCGAGGAAGCTCCGTGATACAAAACTCATGCCAGGAGTTGGATGAGCTGGGGGGTGCACGGTGTCAAGGATCATGTGCTGTAGAGGCAGCTGGTTCTGAAGGGGGACTAGGCCCAGTTGGTGCACTGGCTGGAAAGGATTTGCTTCAGGTTGTGGGGGCTGTCGGGAGGCGAGGATTGGCCTGTCTCCCAAGGCCTACATGCCTCTAGCTTCCATCCAGGGCACATCACGTGATGCAGAGTTAAGACAGCATGCTCTGCGTCTATGGTATCCACGGTGTCCAACCACGAACTCGCCGCATGATTCTGAAAATGTGACTAATTTTGTGAGCCAACTAGCCACACTCAGCCATCCAAGGGTGTGTCTAGACTACAGGGTTTTGTCGACAAAAGTGGACTTTGTCGACAAAACTATACCTGCGTCCACACTGCCTTTGAGTTATGTCAACATAACGTCGACAAAACTCGGCAGTTTTGTCGACGTATGTAAACCTCATTCTACGAGGAATAACGCCTTTTGTTGACAGAGTTCTGTCGATAGAAGGCATTATTGCATCTACACTGTCCTTTGCGTCCACACTGTTATGTCGACAAAGCGGCTTTCTTTGTCGACAGAACTGGATGTCGTCTAGACGCTCTTTGTCGACAGAAGCTTTGTCGACAGTTTCTGTCGACAAAACTTCTATCGACAAAACCCTGTAGTCTAGACATACCCCAAATAACTACAAGTGGCTAGTGCGTTGGCCACCGTGTCTAAGTAAAGGACTGTTGTTTATTCTTCCTGGTTTACTAGGGAAAAGAGCATCGTGGCTTTAAAAGTGCACCTCATTTACAAGTTGAGAAAGCTTTGCGTATTCCTTGTTTGACTTCTGGCCCTCAGGGCATAATTAGTGGTACTAAGAAAAATGGCAGCATCTCTTTTCCTGATCCCAGCTGAACTCGGCTTGTGACCTTTTGTTCCAGGGGGAGGACGGGGACAGAGATTGCTTTCAAATTAGAAAAGAAAAGAAAAACGTGTGCTGGAAAAAATGGGCAGGGGATATCTCTGGTGTCACTTTCACCCACGTAAATCGGGGACAACTCCTGTGACGTTTAGTGAGTTACGCTGGTGCACAAGCAGCATACGTGCGGGTCGAGTCACTTCCACAATATTTCTGGGGTTCCTGGTGTGCTTCCTTCACTCGGGCGAGGGGCTGTGGAGAGGAATCACTGAAACCGAGTTTGTCAACTGAGGAGATGAAACTTCAGAGTTTCTTTTTTTGTTTCTCCTGAAGTCAGCTCGCTACATAATGCATTTGATAGCCCGTATTTTGTTCAGCACTAGCTTATTCTAATCAGTTAGTGCCTTGGGGGTCGGTTAGGAGCGTCCCCCCTTGCTGCAGTGCCATAAAACGAAGGATGGCTTCTACCCTCTTGGACTTTTTTCCTTAGTCTTGAAATCATCCATACTGTAGTACAGAGCGAGGCAAAATACGGCCCAGCGGCTGGATCTGGCCCACAGAGCACCCTGCCGGGATCCACAGGGCATGCAGCTGCTGTGGTTTAAAGTGCCGTGCCTCTGTTTCGCTGCTCTGCAGGAAGGGGGAGAACTTTGTGTGATCTCCTCGCCCCCAGCCCAATGCTCATCTCCTATTGGCCAGAAACAACCGGCCAATAAGAACTGACCTCAGCCAGTCTCTCAGCTCCGATTGGCTGGAAACATCCAGCCAATCAGAGCTGAGAGATTGGCCTGGGAGATGGGGGGCAAGCCTCGTCTCCCACCCAGAGCTGAGAGCCTTGTCGTGGCGGGAACAGCCTGTGTTTTCAAGCGGTCTTGGGTTGCAGCAGGCAGGGAGCCCAGCCCGCCTTGGGGGTGCTTTAGGCCGGGATATGCTGAGGTAAGTGCCTCCCAGCCAGAGCCTGCCTCTGGCACCCTCTGCCCCAGGTCACAACCCCCTTCTTCACCCAAACACCCTCTCAGACCTCACACCGTCTCCTGCACCCCAGTCCCTTACCCCATGCACCCTTCTGTGCCCAGACGCCATCCTAGACCCCGCACCCGCTCCAGAGAAAAGCACGGCCCTTGATCACTTACCAAAAGCTTGGACTGGCCCCCACCAAAAATTATTGCCCACCCCTGGTCTAGTAACATCTCAGAGCCCAGCTGAGGTTGGCGTCCGTGCTGCTGCACCCTGCACCATCCAAGAAGAAGACATCTTCTGCCCCGAGGAAGCAAGGACCAAGTTCGGACACCTCTCCGGGAACTGAGCAATGCCCTAGCCCACGGGCAGTCCCCCCTAGGCCAACGGAGGAGTGGGACTGTGGGGAAGGAGTGTTTCATAAGCAGGAAGTTGCTACTCAGCGTGAGTAGGGCAGGCAGATGTTCTGGCCAATGGACACGGCCTTTGCTTCCCTCCAGGCTGGCTTTGCCAGTGGGGTTGGTCTAGGAGCTGTTGCACAGAAGACGCCTCCGCAGGAGAGCTTTGTGGAAGGAGACTGCTGGCCCCTACTAAGATTGGGGGGAGGGCTGGTCGGCCAGCACCCAGGACTGAAGAAAAGGGGAAACAACAATGGGAAATCAAGACCCTGAGGTCAGCCTGATTGGCCAGGGCAGGCAGGCCAGTGAGGGAACCAAGACTGCATGGTCCTACCTACCATGGGACTTTGGGCTGCCTAGCTAGGGGGCTGAGCTAAGGGGAGACAGAGCCAGAGCCGGACCGGGAGGGACGAGCTGGAGACAGAGCAGCGACAGTGCTGGGACAGAAGCTGAAGCCATCGGGAGGTGGGTGCTGTGAGCAATGGGGGAGGGGAGAACAGGAGAGACCCTAGGCAGAGGGCCCCATGCAGGGAGATACCACCAACCAAGCAGCTTGCAGGCCAGGCTTGAGGGCGACCGTAGCCCCAATTGGAAGGGGGCTGATGCTGGGGAGAAAGGCCCTGCAGCCTTGCGTCTGAGGTGGTGCACCGGAGAAGAGACTGAGCCGCGCATCTCTGCCGCACAGCCAGGCAGGCCGGGGAGAAAGAGCAGCAAAGAAATGGGGAGGGGCCGGGGGGAGTTTGGCAGTAGAGGAGGAAGCTATCAGAGGAGGCTGTCAGAGAATGAAAAACCGCAGGGAGAGTAAAATGGAAACAAAAGAAAAACCGGAATCCAGCTGCCGGGCCAAATTCCATGGGCGGTCTATCCAGAAAGTCAAGGCGCGGCGGCTTCCCTTCTGGCCTCGATCTCAGACGCACAACGCTTAGGGGAGTTCATCTCGGCTCCTGTTCCGCTCGTGGTTCTCTGAGTGGCGCCCCGGGTAGCGAACGTTTGGGGGAAATGCCGGGGGGCTGCTGTAAGCACTTCGGGTGGGTCTAGATTACAGGGTTTTTTGAAAAACGTGGCCCATAACTTCTTCGAAAACGCACTGCTCATGACTTGCGTGCAGTCCTGGGCGGCCAGTAATGAAGGCAAAGGAAGGCAGAGCCTTCCCCAAACGGCTTACACGTCCGACTGCCAAAGACTAGGCCGCAGCGGGAAGGCAACCCGGATCCCTGGCCACTGGGAAGGGCTGAGCCAGGGTTGTATCATGGCAGCCACAGCCCTCCACGCGTCCAGGAAGGATCGGGCTGGGGGTGGGCGGGGCTTGGCTTCAGGGACAGGCCTTGGTTGGAAGGGCCCGAGCTAGGCTTGGGCTTGCCCTCCCCCGCTGGGCTTTTCTCCGACTCCCGTGCATGCCATTGAAACTCTACCTTACAGACAAGGGCCAAGGTTATGACAAAGTTTGAGATGATGCTCAAAACACAGCTCCCTCCCATTGCCAGACCATCTCCTAAAATCTCAATCGCCTGGCGCCCAGAGGGTGCTACTTGTCTTTAGATCCCATCCGCACGGCAGCATCTGTATTGGGACGCGGGGGAGAGGAAAGGTCTATTGGCAGGGTCATGCCACAGTCACTGCATAGCCCATACACCGAGGAGTCCTGTGGCACCCTAAAGGGTAACAGAGGGTATGTCTACACTACAGCACTAATTCGAACTAAGCTAATTCGAACTAGTGCATCTAGACCTAAAAACTAGTTCAAATTAGCGTTTTGCTAATTCGAACTAGCATGTCCACACTGGGTGGACCCTGAACCGAGGTTAAGGCTGGCCGGAAGCAGTGCCGGCAGGGCAGCAGGTTAGGACTTAGAGCACCTACACTGTGCTTAAAGGGACCCGACCCCCACCCCAGACAGACAGTTCTCAGGGTTCCCCGCTTGCTCATCTTCCTCGATGAGGGACAGCAAAGCAGTCCTGTCTTGGAGTGTCCCGAATGCCCACACTCGGCACATCACAGCACTCGGCCATCAGCCCGGCTGCACCTGCCGCAGGCTGCCATCTGGGGGGGAGGGCAATCGGGAGCTGCAGGAGAGTTTCCACCACGAGGAGCCCGCAGAGCCACCACAGTCCTTCCCATCGGGGGCTCGTACCCCATTCCTCCCTCACCTCCTTCCACTTACCCCTCCCTAGCCCCCCTTCCTGATGTACAAAATAAAGGACACCTGTGTTCAAAAACAGAAACTCTCTTTATTTAACAAAAGAGGAGACTGAGGGGGGATATGACAGAGGTCTCTAAAAGCATGAGTGGTGTGGGGAGAGTGCATGAAGAAAAGTTCTTCATTAGTTCCCATAATAGAAGGACTAGAGGACACCAGATGATATGAATGGGTATCAGGCTTCAAACTAATAAAAGAAAGCTCTTCTTCACAAAGCAAATAGTCAGCCTGTGGAACTCCTTGCTGCAGGAGGCTGTGAAGGCTAGAACTAGAACAGAGTTTAAAGAGAAGTGAGATAAAGTCATGGAGGTTGCATCTATGGAGTGCTATTAGCCGGGGGTAGAAATGGTGTCCCTGGTCTCTGTTTGTGGAAGGCTGGAGATGGATGGCACGAGACAAATGGCTTGGTCATTGTCTTCGGTCCATCCCCTCCAGGGTACCTAGTGTTGGCCGCTGTCAGCAGACAAGCTACTAGGCTAGATGGACCTTTGGTCTGACCCAGTATGGCTGTTCTTATGTTCTAAGCTCAGGGCTCAGGGTTGGGGGTCTCACTGGACCAAACTGATTTTCACACAAACCTGCTCCTGGGTTTGCATGTGGCCTTTGGTGGCCAGGCTGGCAGCTATCCTGCCCTAGACAGCCACTTTCCTGTGCCTAGTGTGGAGGTCGTGGACATTGGAGACCTCCCCCAAACCTGGATGAGATCCACGATGTCCGCACTACACCAGGCGGGCGCCTGCCTCTTGCGGCCTCGGGCAGGCTCCTGGAAGCCGCCAGCCTGGTCCCAGGAAGAGGCGGAGGGCTGGGTGGCAGCAGGTGGCTGGCTTGTGCCATGCCAGGTACAGGGTCTGCTGGCTGGGTGCTGGCAGGCTTGCACCTGGCACGGGCACCGTAGCCAGACCATGCCCCTTTAAGGGCTCCGGTACTGGGAGGGTTGCAGAAGAGTGTCCCTGGTTTGGCCCAGAGTGGCCACCAGGGCAAGCTGGGGAGGGCTAGCCTCCCACTAGTTCGAATTAAGTGGCTACACAGCCCTTAATTCGAACTACTTAATTCAAACTAGGCGTTAGTCCTCGTACAATGAGGTTTACCTAGTTCGAATTAAGCGCTCCGCTAGTTCGAATTAAGTTTGAACTAGCGGTTTGCATGTGTAGCGCCTACGAAAGTTAATTCGAACTAATGGCTGTTAGTTCGAATTAACTTTGTAGTGTAGACATACCCAGAGTTATTAGAGCAGACGCTTTCATGGGTAAAAGCCACTTCATCAGATGTGTTGGAGTGGCGTTTACAGAGGTAGGGGTGTATATACAAGGACAACAAAAGAAAGAGGGAAAATGAGGCTAAACACATCAGGATGGAAGTGGCTCATTCACAGCAGATGGTGTGGAAATGTGGGCATCAAGGCCACGTCTACACTACGCATTAGATCAACACGGCCACAGTCGAATCTTCTGGGGTTTGATTTAGCGAGTCTAGTGAAGACCTGTTCATTTGAATTAAGAGTCCCCTCCCCCCCACACACATCAGCGTGGGTACTCCTGCTCCACACAAAGAGTAAGGGAACATTTGCTCCCATTAACCGCCTGCTGTGTAGACGGTGCGAATGCGATTTAAGATCTGTCGACTCCAGCTACATAATTAATATAGCTGGAATTGCGTCTCTTAAGTCAACTTTCCCCGTTTGTGTAGACCTGACCCAAGAAAGGCGAAATTGCCTCTATAGGATGTTAACCAGTTAAGATCCTTATTCAATACTAAATGAAGAGTTTTGCATTCCACCCTGACTTCATTAGCCTCATTTACATCAACATCCTCTTTCTTTTGTTGCCCTTATCTACACCCCTGCCTCTTTCATCGAACTCATCTCATGAAATGGGTTTTACCCATGAAAGCTTGGTCTCTAAGGGTATGGCTACACTTGCACCCTAGTTCGAACTAGGGACGCAAATGCAGGCATTCAAACTAGTCAATGAAGCAGGGTTTTAAATATCCCACGCTTCATTAGCATGATCTCGCCAGCGCGTTACTCCGATCAACAGCTTTTTCGAAAGTGAAAGTGCACGCTGGGACGCGTTAATTCGAACCAAACCCCTTGATTCGAATTAATATTACTCCTCATTTTTGGAAAGGAGTAATGTTAGTTCAAACCAAGAGGTTTGGTTCGAACTAACACATCCTGGCGCGCACTTTCACTTTCGAAACAGCTGGCATTCAGAGTAACGCACCGGCGAGATCCTTCAATTGATGCACGGGATATTTAAATCCCCGCTTCCTTGACTATTTTGAATGCCTGCATTTGCATCTCTAGTTCGAACTAGGGTGCAAGTGTAGACATACCCTAAGGCTATGTCTCTACAGCAGGGTTATTTTGGAATAACATTAGTTATTCCAAAATAAGGTAGTGCATGTCTACACTGCAAGCCTTGATTTTGACATAATGTTGAGTTGCAGGACTTCTTACTCCGAATCCTGGAAACCCTCATTTCACAATGACTAAGGTAAATCGAAGGAAGAAGAGTACCCTTCCTTCAACTTCCTGCTGCACAGGCAGTGCCAAAAGCCGAATTGAGCTCTTTCGACTTCAGCAATGCAATTGACATCGCTGAGGCTGTGTAGCTTAATTCGACTTGAGCCCTGCTGTGTAGACGTACCTAACGTGCCACAGGTCTCCTCATTATTTTTGCAGATGCAGATTCACACGGCTACCTCCGAGACGTTCCATAGCACATGTGTCTACCCACTTCCAACTGTGCCATGATTAAGAATGAACAGAATTGTCGTGCACCCAGGAAAAAAGAAAACAAAATACCAAAAGAATGGAAGTAGCAATTGGCTGGAAAAGAAACATTCCCATTTTTATCTGAAATCTTTTCACTCATCTCAATTCAATCACATAAGATCATGCAATGGTCCCTATTGCTGGATTTAGTCTATGGATTGTTATTACTAGCTGCACTAAGCAATATAGAAAGACTAATGGGTTTCCTGAAGGAGAATTTATATGCAGGGTCAACTTTTTTTTTAAGAGGGGCAGGCAATTACCACTGCTTTTATTTAATGATGCCTTCGTTTATGCCAAGAAATATGTCGAATTCAAAGACTACAAATGTGAGCATTCGTTTAAAATAGAATTATTGATTCATCCAGCATGACATCTTCTAGCTCATATTTATGGATGATGAAAAACGCCTCACTTGATAACAGCCTCCAGCTGTTCATGCCAATCCAGAGATGGAGACGTGCACTACAAAAGAATGAACCCATTGAGAGGGATGGTGGGAATTGGGGATTCGCTCTAAGATGCTACGCGCCCTCAAGGCATGTGGAGCGTCTCCATTGCGTAACACAGCTGGGGTACTTCCTTGCTGGTTGCTATGGAACATAATCCCTGTGTTACTCACAGCTTTTTAATACCATGCAAAATGTATTTGGCGTGATTGGAGCTCAATGCATGTTATCCGAGCATTTGCACCTATCAAAAATGTCCTGTCAAACTTTTATTTCAATGGAAAACGGCCGTTTGGCAAAGATTCATTGGAAAATGTCCACTTTTTCTTTGACAAAATGAAGACGAAGATGTTCTCTAAAAAATGTTGTTGGTAAAAAAAATATTGGCTTGACATTGTCAGGAACTAGCCAGAAAATTGCCAAACCTTTTCGAGAAGACTGAAAATATTTCACGCCTTTCAAATTGTTTATAGGAAGACTGCAACTCATCGGCAACGTCTACACTACATGCTTCTTGCGCAAGAAGCCTTTTGCGCAAGAGTTTTGCTCAAAAACTTACTGTGCAAGAGCACGTCCACATCTCAAAGCATATTGCAAAAGCGATGTGCTTTTGCGCCAGAGAGCGACCACACTTCATGGATGCTGCTGCGCAAGAAAGCTCTGATGGCCATTCACAGGATGGCCAGCAGAGCACCTGTGCTTTTTCCCATAAGGGTTTCTTGAGTGTGCACACTTGCTTTTTTGTGCAACAACTCTTGCACAAAAAGGAGTTATGACTTGTAAAAGGAGGTTTACCTCCAGCAGAAAAAGCTCTCTATTGTGCCATTTTACTCTTGACTTCCTTGCACAAAAGCACATTTGAGGTGTGGATGCTCCATGGGTTTTTGTGCAAAAACCTTGCAGTGTAGACATAGCCGATATGAATTGTTGACTCTTTTATAGGGCTCTTATTGTCTTCTGACCTGCTCTGCCTAGCATTCATGGCTAAGACTGAACACACATACATAAAAAAATTGGACATCCTTCTGAAAGCCAGTGTAAAATTGAGTTATTAAAAATAAACCTTTGCAAGAGTTTTGTGCACCCTGAAACACAAACGGTTCAGGCAAAGCAGGGTCCCTACAAGGCACTTAAATAAGTGGCTTGACTTTCAGAGGCATTGAATTTAACCGCCTTCTTTATCCAACTTAGACTTGAATAAAGTTGTGAACTGGATAACGCGCTACAAAGGTGATTTCCCCACCTTTGATATTCACATTTCCACACCACATGCTATGAACGAGACACCCCCATCCTGACTTAATTAACTTCATTAACACGGGTCCTTCAAGTGACAGATAACTTCTTTTGCTGTGATATTTACCCTGAATGTTATCATTGCCACTCCAGCTCATCTGAAGAAGTGGGTTTTACCCACCAACGCTCATGACTTAATCAAGTTGTTAGTCTCTAAGCCCTCGTCTACACTAGGAAATTATTTCGCAATAACCTCCCTTCTTTTGAAATAACAAGGCAAGTGTCCACACTACCAAGCTCCTTATTTCAAAATGATGGGCTGGTCCTTTCGAAAGCTGTAGTCCTACTTTCCTTGGGGAATAAGCTAATTTTGAAATAGTTATGTTAGGAGTTATTATTTTGAAATAAGTTATTGCAAAATAATTTCCTAGTGGAGGCATGCCCTGAGGTGCCACAGGTCTGCTTGTTTTTAAAGTCACAGACTAAGGGCATGGCTACATTAGGAAATTCTTTCAAAATCAGTTATTTTGATATAATAACTCCTGAAATAACTATTTCAAAATAAGCTTGTGGAAAGCAGGAGTTATTTCAAAATAACCAGCCCCTTATTTTGAAATAACGGGCTTGGTAGTGTAGATTCTCCGCTTGTTATTTTGAAAGAAGGGGTGTTATTTTAAAATAACTCACTAGTGTAGACCAGGACTAACACGGCTACCCCTCTGAGACTTTTAACCCCTTGTTGTTCAGCGTCAGAAAGGAAGGTGGGGGCTGAGGTCAGGGTCTCTCTCTTCCCCTGCCTCAGCACGATTACTCCTTGCAGGTGTCACACACCCATCTCCACCCTGTCACGATAATGATTTGCTTTGTGTCCCGCAGCAGTGCATTGTGGGATAGCAACCACAGTGTGCGCCTCTCACGTACTGCCCATGTAAATGCACTCTGACGCCTGAGGAGAACAATGGGAACCCGGACTGGCACTTTTCTCTTCACGCTTTTCTGTCGCCGACAAATCTATCAGTGAGAAAACTCTGCAAGCGTAGAGACAGGCTGACACCTCCATATGCAAGCACGGACACATTATTTTCAGAGCACTGAGGAAATAAGAGACAATGTCCCTTAGCCACAAACCTGCAGGAAGTCTGAAAGAGACTGGAATCTAGCCACGCTCTTCTGATTCCTGCTTTCGTGCTTTAACCACTAGCCCATGCTTCCCCGCTTATTCATATTTTGTCTATGCTCATATTTTTCAGTATGTGGGCACAAAGATTAACAAAGCTACTTGGCGCTAGATGGGCAAATATCAGCCTAATCACTTGTGAGGACACATGGAAGCCGTAAAACAATCAGCAGAATGTAGAGCGAGGCGGAGGTGCTAATGGGTTTTAAATAAATTTAGGATCCGTCTTAAATAAACCGATCAAGAGTCAGCTAAGGGATAAAAATGTGATAGAAATGTAGCCGTGTTAGTCTGGTGTAGCTGAAACAAAATACAGAACTATGTAGCACTTTAAAGACTAACAAGATGGTTTATTAGATGATGAGCTTTCGTGGGCCAGACCCACTTCCTCAGATCAAATAATGGAAGGATGGATTTCCATTACCAGAGAGGACGAAGGAGGCGGTGATGGGCACCACGCGCCCCGTGTAAGTCAAGGCAAGGTGTAAGATGTTTTATAATAATAAACAATACATGCATGGACCTCCCTTACCTGAGGCTTAGGCAGATCTCTGGAGTCTGGGTGTCCGCCTATTTCCCAGCAGTCCCTGCTTTTCGGTCGCTTTCCATAGTCTCCCCCACGGTCCTACAATCATTCAATCCAGCCTGACGTCTTTGTTCTCGCCTATATCTGCTGAGCTTGGTTACGGGGGGGTCACTCGATGGTTCCATGTTGTGATCCCTCCCTCTGGGATGCCTGGCATTGGCTGCTGTCGGCAGACAGGACACGGGGCTGGATGGACCTTTGGTCTGACCCAGGGCACGTCTAGACGACATTTTTTTTCGAAAGGAGATATGCAAATTCGGCGCTAATTTGCATAGCTTCTTCTGATCGCGGTTTCAAAAGTGGGTTTTTCAAAAGCAAAAGTAGTCTGTAGGTAGTTTTTCCAGGGGGAAAAAAACCCTTTTTCGGAAAAAAAAACCCCCGCTCTTCCTATAAAAAGGAGGTTTACACGGTTTTTCGAAAAAGGGTTGTTTTTTCCCCTGAAAAAAACTGCGTCCAGGCTACTTTCACTTTCGAAAAACCCGCTTTTGAAAAAGGGATCAGAAGAAGATATGCAAATTCAGCACTAGTTTGCATGTCTCCTTTTGAAAAAAAACATAGTCTAGACGTGACCCCAGTCTGGCCATTGTTATGTCTTGTTTATTGTGTCTGCAGGGGAGGATGGGGAGGAAAGGCACTGAGTCGCTGCGGGAGGCCAAAGGAAGAGCCTTACAGGCATCCTTGTCTGACACTCTCCTTCAGGGCCTCCCGGATGCGCACAGCCCCCTACCGGACCGGCCAGATGGCAGCTGAGCGCAGCTGCCCAAAGGCCATAATCAGCTACTCGGCCTTTGCCCTGCGCCCTGGCAGAAACGTCTGTTCTCCCCCTTGTTCTGACATCTATTGTGGAGGACACATCAGGACGCCACCACTTGGGGGATGTTCTGCTCGCTGTGGTCCAGGCAAGCAAGGGAACAAAGGAACCTCCCTTTAAGACAGCTGAAGGCGCCCTCCAATGCGGCCTACTGAGCCTGCCATTGAAATGTTCCTTGCTTTGATGAAGGTGCCTAGTGTAAGGCTTCATCAGCCAGGGGAGCAGAGGGTCGGCTCCGTTTCCCACGACACACATCGGCATGTCCACCTTCCTGACGGTGATGGGGCAGTCACGAACAAAAGTGCCGTTGTGCATCTTCTGGCAGAGGCTGGAATTCCAGCATGCTCAGAGCTGGTTTAGTGACGCTTATGAAATGAATAGGCAGCAGGTGCAAATCAAACAAAAGGAAGTATTTCTTCATGCAAAGCACAGTTAACCTGTGGAACTCCTTGCCAGAGGATGTTGTGAAGACCAGAACTTTAACGGGGTTCAAAAAAGAGCTAGATAAGTTCATGGAGGTTAGGTTCATCAATGGCTATGAGCCAGGATGGGTAGGGATGGTGTCCCTCGCCTCTGTTTGTCAGAACCTGGGAATGGATAACAGGAGAGGGATCAATTGATGATTCCCTGTTCTGTTTACTCCCTCTGGGGTACCTGGTGTTGGCTCTGTTGGAAGATGGTGTTCTCCCAATGAAGGACAAGACCACACACCCCTTAAGTTCACTGGGACGAGACTTAGGTCAACATGATAGCCGTTTCCAGGTATCTAAAAGGGTGTCATAAGGAGGAGGGAGAAAACTTGTTCTCCTTGGCCTCTGGGGATAGAACAAGAAGCAATGGGCTTAAACTGCAGCAAGGGAGGGTTAGGTTGGACATTAGGAAAAAGTTCCTAACTGACAGGGTGGTCAAACACTGGAATAAATTGCCCAGGGAGGTTGTGGAATCCTCATCTCTGGAGATATTTAAGAGCAGGTTAGATAACTGTCTATCAGGGAAAGTCTAGACAGTATTTGATCCTGCCATGAGGGCAGGGGACTGGACTCGATGACCTCTTGAGGTCCCTTCCAATCCTAGTATTCTATAATTCTATGATTCTATGAAGCCTGAGATATTCGTTGAGTTAGTTTGAAAACTTTGCCAAGATTTTTTTGTAGAAGTTCAGCAAAATATGCACACACGTCACATCCAGGACATGTATGTGTAAGTGAAAAGAGCTCAATCTATGCACAACACGTACAGCTCCACAAACAAACCAGATGCTTGACCATTCAGTTACCTATTAGACTCAGGTTTGCCACATTGTAACACACAAACAAATCATGACACTTTCCAGAGTTACCATTTTTAATTTTTGGTTCACAAGCTATATTGCTTCAATACGGACCCAAAAATATTCTCGGTTCCTCAGGATTTTCAATGCCCCGTTTCTCAGTCTTTCACGTCTTTGACTTATCGAACATGAAAAAATGTGATTGAGTGTTTTTAAGAAATTTTTTGTTTAACTCTAAAAGCCCATGGTATTTTCCACCACCAAGGCATTAGCAAAGTGTCACTTCCTAAATAGAATACTCCCAAAGAAAACTCACCGCAATTATACAATAATCGAATAGTTAATTAAAAGCTTGACAAATGGACGACCTGACACAACATTTGGTAGCACATTAGAGAGAATGGAATCCGGAAGCATGGGGCTTCTAGTTAGAAGCTCTGGCAACTCTCCAACCTCAGGAGCAGACAGCAAAAAGACCCTCCAGGAAACATGTGGGCTGATGAATTTACACTATTGGGTTGAGTCGCTGTTTCTTCTTGATCACTGACAGCAGGAATTCCTGGGACTAGACCATCTGGTTCATGCCAGCAGTGGGGTGCAGGAGAAAGACTTGAGTTTATTCAGTGTAGCTGGAATAATAATACAAAAGTCACAAACCTACCGCCTTCACTCAAAATCAATTGTCTCAAACTAAAGACTAGTCTTCCAACCCCATTCTCAGGCACAACCCCCTTCCAAACACAAAACAATTACACGTGAACCTCTTTAATGCGGCAGCCTTGGGACACAGGCTATGCCGGATTACGGAATGTATGGAATTTTCAGGACTGGGGAGCGTGCGGCATAATGAAAGGTGCTGAAGGTGTAGGGGTGGGGTCTGGAAGGGCCTCCAGACCAGCACATGGGGGAGAAAGATGGGGGAGAAAGAGGCATGGCAATACGCAGAGCCGCTTGCTCCTCCCCTGCCAGAGCCCAAACCATGGGTGTTCCTGGATCACGGAAACCTGGATTATGGAGATCCAAGCACAGAGAAGAAGTACGGGAGAAAGTGGAAGGGATGAGGGGGATCGCAAGCCCTCCCAGATTTTCCACTTGGTTTGTAACATCAGCTGAACAGTGCTAAAGTCCGCTTCCCTCACTCAGCCCTGTGCACATTATCAACAGACTGAAAATAAAAGTCCATGTGCTTATCTAATTGATGTGTCATATTTTAGTGTCACACACTTTTCCTCTTAAAGTGCATGTGTAGACGCCTTCGACAGATCCAGCAGTTACAAGTACAGACTGAACCTCTCTAGTCCGGCACTCTGGTCCGGCAACCTCTGTGGTCTGGTATGATTTTAGTTCATGGGTTGTCCACTTATAATTGGTGTAGTCAAGTTTCCCACAATCCCGTAAGATTTCTTTACAACTATCAGTCCAGGTTCTCAGTGTTCTCAGCTGTTATTTAGTCAATGTCTAGATTACGCTCTATTTTCGAAAGAAGATATGCACATTCTTGATTTATGTGGGGGTTTTTTCAAAAAAGGGTTTTTTCCCCCTGAAAAAAAATGCATCCAGACTACTTTCACTTTCGAAAGCTCAGCTTTTGAAAGTGAGATCGGAAGAAGATATGTAAATTCCCTCTGAATTTGCATATCCTCTTTCGAAAATATAACGTAGTTTAGACGTACCTTTTTTGCTCTAATTTACCCCTCGAGGTCTTCTAAGAGCCCAGTAAGCAGTGGAAGGGTTGGTAATGCTGCTAGACAGCACTGACCTCCTGTGGTTTGGCAAATTCTTTGGGTCAGCATCGGTCAGGTCCTTAGAGTGCCGGACTAGAGAGGTTCCACCTGTCCTCACTCTACTGGGGCTCATACAACTGAAACATCATTGTCCTAAGGGTGCTGGACTAGAGAGGATCAGCCTGTATTTTATGGAAAATTGCCCTCATAAGATACTTGCCTTAACACTCAATCTTCATATAACAGTATCCTTTAAAAATATCTAGCCACCAAAATAAAAACAGAACACATTCTCCAACTCACAATCCAGGGCTTACAGTTAAAGTAGTTGTGTCATGCTGAAATGTGCATATGTGGATATTATTATTTAAAAAAACCTTGCATTGATATCTTTTATGTCATGTTCCCATCATGGAGCAGAATTTGACAGCTGAAGCATAAACGCGTGGGTTTGTAAGCATGGTCAAGTGGGTGGGGCATTGTTTTGAGGTTCAGGACATCTGAAAATCACCTGGGTCAGTTGCTTTGGTCATCTCTCCTTTCCCACGTAGGCTACGTCTAGACTACAAGCGTATTTCAGAAAAAAAAATTTTTGGAAGAGATCTTCTGAAAAAATCTCTTCCAAAACAGAGTGTCCATGCTGCAAAAGTGCATCGAACAAGCGATCTGCTTTCACGAAAGAGAGCATCCAGACTGAACGGATGCTCTCACACATGTAAGTTGCGATTGCTATGGATGGAATGGCCACCAGTGCTTTTTCCTCTTTCCCCTTCTTCTGAAGCAACTCCCTCGTCCCTGTCCACACACGCCTTTTTGCGAAAGAGTTCTTTTGCAAAAATTCTTCTTCCTCGTAGAATGAGGATTACCAATGTCAGAAAAATCCCTCTGTTCTTTCGATTTTCTTGTGGAAGAAGACGATTGCCGTGTGGATGTTCCTCAAGTTTGTCGGAAAAACGGTTGTTGTTCCAACAAAACTGTAATGTAGACATACCCCAAATGTGTGTCTTGTCTATTAAGCTTGTAACTCTCAGGAGTGAGGAGTATCTGACTTTGGGACTGGTCAGTGGCTAGCACAACATTCACCAAAGCATTAGTAATAGTCCTTTGATTTCCTTTGAGCTGGGGATCACTACCATGGAGGAAGCCTCTAGCAACTCCAAAATCATCAACAGGAGAGGGAGAAGGCCATTCTCTGCTTCGCCTTGTTTGCCTTGTCTCAGGCTGTTGGCTGTTTCATGAGCGACTGCCACCGTAATTTAATAAATAGTATTTAATTAGATATATCAAATTAGAGTTGCACAAATATTTGCAAAGCCCATGTTTGTGGCACGCTTGAGGTAATTAACCAAACACTGGAACAAATTCAATTTCTCCCCCCTCCCCCCTTTTTTGTGCTAGAGGAAACTAGGAGGAATAAATTATGTAGATCTACTGTGGGGGCCTGGTGCCGTCTGGTTGTTTGTTAATAGCTTTGCTTTTCATTCGGAATATGTATTATTTATGTCCGTTAAGGAACAGCGCACAAGACAAAGGAGCTTGGCCCTTTGCCTGTTCACTCGGAGCACGGGAGAGCATGGTCACATTGCAGATAATCTGTTTCATAGCAAATGGTTTTATATGCTGATTTGGTGGGCTGTTAAACGCCGATTGAAACATCTCAAGAGTCCCGCAAACGATGGAAGAGGCTCCTTTTTATGGTGGGCAGTGATGAGGTTTCATGATGTGCGCTAAGGACCTTCCCTCCTCTTCCATCCCTTGCTGCCAAAGGTGAGTGGAAATCTTTGCAGCAGAACGGAAACAGGCCCCGTGCATTTTGTTGTGGCCATTGGGTCTGGGGTTATTTTTTTTCTTATTAGGGCAAAATAATTTCGCTCGCGTTCTACATGCCTGGAACTTGCAGGGTGTGCTAGGCTCTAAAAGCAGAGATGATTAGCTCCAACGCTCTCTGCTCCCTGTTGCAAATTGTTCCCCTAACCAGGTTCATAGTGTAAGCTAAAACCTCGGTTCCAAAATCATCACAGAATCAGAGAACACTAGAACTGCAGGGGACCAGGGCTTCCTCACCCGCCTAGGGAAATCGTTTTTCCTAATAGCCAACCTAAACCTCTCCCTCTTGAGACCATTGCTCCTTGTTCTGTCATCTGTCACCACCGAGAATAGCCTCTCTCCATCCTCTTTGGAACCCCCCTTCAGGGAGTTGAAGGCTGCTAACAAATCTCCCCTCACTCTTCTCTTCTGCAGACTAAACAAACCCAAATCCCTCAGTCTCTCCTCATATGTTAAGTGCTCCAGCCCCCAAATCATTTTTGTTGCCATCCGCTGGATTTTCCCCAATGTGTGCTTGGGATTCTTCCGTCCCAAGTGCAGGACTCTGCTCTTGTCCTTGCTGAACCTCATCAGATTTCCTTTGGCCCATTCCTCCAATTTGTCCAGGTCACTCTGGACCCTATCGCTGCCCTCAAGCATATCTACCTCTCCCCCTAGCTTAGTGTCCTCTGCGAATGTGCTAAGGTGCAATCCATCCCCTCATCATAGAATCATAGAATCATAGACCTGGAAGAGACCTCAGAAGGTCAAGTCCAGCCCCCTGCTCTAGGCAGGACCAATTCCAACTAAATCAACCTGGCCAGGGCTTTGTCAAGCCGAGACTTAAACACCTCTAGGGATGGAGACTCCACTACTTCCCTAGGTAACCCACTCCAGTGCTTCACCACCCTCCTAGGGAAATAGTTTTTCCTAATATCCACCCTGGACCTCTCCCACCACAACTTGAGACCATTGCTCCTTGTTCTGCCATCTGTCACTACTGAGAACAGCCTCTCTCCATCCTCTTTGGAACCCCCCTTCAGGAAGTTGAAGGCTGCTCTCAAATCCCCCCTCACTCTTCGCTTCTGCAGACTAAACAAACCCAACTCCCTCAGCCTCTCCTCGTAGGTCATGTGCTCCAGCCCCTAATTGTTTTGGTTGCCTTCCGCTGGACCCTCTCCAATGCGTCCGCATCCTTTCTGTAGTGGGGGGCCCAGAACTGGACACAGTACTCCAGATGCGGCCTCACCCAAGCCGAATAAAGGGGAATGATGACATCTCTGGATCTGCTGGCAGTGCTCCTCTTAATGCAACCTAATACGCCATTAGCCTTTTTGGCTACAAGGGAGCCCTGTTGACTCATATCCAGCTTCTCACCCACTGTAACCTGTAAACCAGACCTTTAGCTTTACACCCTGTTGGCTACTCCTTGGTAACACATCATTCTCCACTGGCATCGCTGCTGAAGGGTGGTATATTTCCGAGATGCCCGTTTTCAGAAGCGCGGGGGTTCCCAAGGACATTGTATAGCCCGAAATGCTTGTATTGGCTTTGGGCTGAGCCCGGCGTGGAGAGGGGCGCTCTTGTCTGAAGAGTGTTGACTCCTCAGCGGCCCCAAACCAGAGCTGCTATGTCTCCCATGGAACTGTAACAGGAGACGTCTCTGTCCCTAGGGGATGCACCACCTCCTAGTGACAGCCCCTTCCCTTCGCCGGGTGCCTGGGTGGGGCTTGGGACCTACCATGGATAACATCTCTAGGACCTGGCCACTGACGTGTCTTCAGTGGTGGCTCGTGAGTTGTGGGGCAGCTGGTACATCGCTGGCCCCATAGGGATTCGGGGTTCTCCAGCAGCGAGAAGCTGTCATGATTACCAGTGCGCGCATGGGATATTGTGTAATCCGCGGGCAGGTGGACCCGTGAGAGTCACGCCTCCCTGGCCTGGCACGATCAGAATGCAGCAGCAGAGAATTGAGAACCCAGCACCTCCTTCTCCCCCCGCTAGGCTTGCGCTGCCTCCGCACAAGCCCCCACGTGTGGTAGTGCCACAGAACCACTCACCCACATGCCCAGGAAGTGACCCAGGCTGCCAGAGGGACTGGCCCGTTCCGTGCTGCCACCACTGTCATGCACCTCGATCAGAATGGACCCGCCAGCCACACAAGTAGAGGCCACGAGCTAAGGAGCAGCCAGATACCTTAATCAGAGGGGCCAAAACGTTTGTTTCTTAGAGCTAACTCCTAGCACCTGAACGGGAAGCGGGCAAAGGCAGAGGTGAGCAGCTGTCTGTCTTTGAGTTACTGGAGGGCTGGCCATGGCCGAGAGGACAGATATGGTAGAACGTCAAACACGGTGCTCACCACAAATAGGGTAGCTTCCTATTCTCTTCCAAACATGACGGCTGTGTCTAGACTGGCAAGTTTTTCCACAAAATCATCTGATTTTGTGGAAAAACTTGCCAGCTGTCTACACTGTCCGCTTGAATTTCCACAAGAACACTAACGAGCTCATGTAAGATCGTCAGTGTTCTTGCGGAAATACTGTGCTGCTCCCGTTCGGGCAAAAGCCCTCTTGCGCAAATCATTTGCGCAAGAGGGCCAGTGTAAACAGCACAGTACTGTTTTCCGCAAAAAAGCCCCGATTGCGAAAATGGTGATCGGGGCTTTTTTGCGGAAAACCGCGTCTAGATTGGAACGGACGCTTTTCCGCAAAAAGTGCTTTTGAGGAAAAACATCCTGCCAATCTAGATGTGCTTTTCTGAAAATGCTTTTAACGGAAAAGTTTTCCATTAAAAGCATTTTCGGAAAATCATGCCAGTGTAGACGTAGCCGACAGGTATAGGGAAAGTGAATCAGGAAAAGTTATTTACTTGTTCCCATTGCGTAAGAACTAGTGGTCACCAAATGAAATGACTAGGCAACTGGTTTTAAACAAAGAAAAGGAAGTTTTTCTTCACTCAATGCACAGTCAACCTGTGGAACTCCTTGCCAGAGGATGTTGTGAAGAGTAGGACTTTAACAGGGTTCAGAAAAGAACGCAATAAATGCATGGAAGGTAGGTCCATCAATATTTATTAGCCAGGATGGGTAGGAATGGTTTTCCCTGTCCTCTGTAAGAGGCTGGAAATGGACGACAGGAGAGGGATCACTTGATGATTTCCTGTTCTGTTCACTCCCTCTGCGGCATCTGGTATTGGCCACTGTGGTCGTTCTTATGTTCTTATGGCTGCATGAAGACTTTATTCTGCATACCTCTGTTCACTCCCTCTGCACACAGCTCGGATGGTGCTGGTCCGTTCTTCCACAGCATCTTTCCACTCCACAGAGCAGCACGGGGAAGTGCCACAGGTGACCCTCAAGACCTAACAATCCATGCCCCGATGCTGTACGCTGAATACAAACAGCGCAACGGCTGGGCCTTCTTCAGCGAGCCGAGGTCATGAGCAGGGACTGCGCTGAGGGCAGGCGGCTAAATAGACAAGCGGTTCCTTTCAGAGAGAAGTGGGGAAGAAAAGACGGAAACGGGAAGCAGAAGAAACAGGTTCCCATAGCAACCGGCACCACTTTCATTAGAGAAAGTGAGGAAAGAATCAAAGATAAGAAAGTAATCAAACTAGCTTAAAGAATATAAAAAATAGAAATTGTTTATGAATTATAGATAAGTTTGCAGAGCCCTCTTAGGAATCAATTCAAAAGAAAATAGAGATGTTGAATAAATTTAAAGGGAAAGGCAATATATTTGAATTCAGTCCCTCTGCTATAAAGTGTGGCTACTCTAGCTAGACTGACTGGTCCGCTTGGGAAATATCACAGTGAGGAAAGCAAACTAATCAAAGTCCAAATGTCAAAAATATACCTGTCTCCGACAAACATGTTGCTTTTAAGTGGCATAGACTGAGTGGCAGACACTTCTGGAGAACTTGGATTTTCACGCGGGTCCCTTTTCTCGGGATGCAAGAAAACGGAACGATTCAATTAAACAGAAGGTGGAAACTTCAAAACCGAAGGAAGGAAATATTTTCCCGTCCAATGCAGATGTAACTTGCGGAACTCCTTGCCACAAGACACTGCGATGAAAAACGTTACCAAAAAAAAAAAAAGATTGTCCGTTTTACGGCTAAGAACAGGACTGGATTCTGGAGCAGGCGAAAATTAGTTGCCTGGGGAGTGTTAGGTTCACGGTGCTGCTTTTGTGGTTAGCAACTGTAGTAAGATGAGGGTCTGAAGCATAAACCCATATATCACAGTATGAGGCCTCAGGCCTATCCAGTACGAGGTCTGAGGCCTACACAGCAGTGAGCAAATCTTAGCTAATATAAAGCAGAGCTAAGCTGTGAGAAAAAGGCAGGCCCTGCTCACGGAAGTTGGCAAGAACAGGGCGGATGTGACAGAAACACTCAGGCCTCAGAGGTACCAGGCACAGGCCGTGAGCACATTCCAGAGGGGTCGTAGAAGAACGTCTCAGTGAGAACCATCTTGGTACCAACACACACCTCACAGATAACAAGAGCACATCGACCCAGTTCAGGATGGGGTCTCAATGGACAGCATGATGGATAGTAATTGACCCCCTCTTGTGTGAGGTACGGGGCAGTAACTAGGCAACAGAGGCAGGAGTGATGAGGAATTTGTTTGTATCTGTGCATAAAAGTGCACCCCAAAGGATGTTCGTCGCCTGACCTAAGGGGCAGTATTGGACCAGATGTTGAGTAGGGGTTAATCCATTGTCGCGGTGTACATATGCCGAGTGGCACAGCTGCGAGTTTGTTTGCTGACAACTGTTATTGTACTTCGCTTGGCAATAAACCTGGCCGGGTGTTTTTGATCCTTATCTGATGTGTGGTCTCCGGGGGCTCTCTTGGAGTCTGTTGTGTTGACTAATTGCGCGTGGTTAACACGGTAGACAGCGGAGCACACAAACATACACACAGAGCGAAAATTGATCCTCATTGATGGAGCAGAAGACCTGTCAGGAACCCATCAGGACGCCTGACTGAGGACAGCAACCAAAGGGAGAACAGAACTGTTAATGAACCTTTTTAGTTAGAATAAAATAAAGCGTTATGCAAGGCCACGACTGTGATGAAGACATGAAGGGAAGAAATGGTGGCATCCAGGAGAGGACCCTTGTGCTGCATTCAAGAGCTTTCCTTATGCTTTCTGGCTGCCGTTTCCTCAGCCGAATTGTGTCAGATGCAACGTCGACTTTAGATTCAGCATCTCTCTCCGTAGTTCTGCAAAGAATATGTCGTGTTTTCCGCATTCACGATCAAGAGGAAGATCCTCATGGACAATGTTACAAATCTGACCCAGAAAGCACTAAGAGGATATGCAAATTGGAGTGCTTACTCCAACCCTACTGACTCTGGCCATTAGGCCCTACTGCCCTGCGACCGAGGCTACTTTGACATGCTGTGCTGCCGTAAGATCAAGGCTGCTTACTGACTCTGACCACTAGGCTGTACTGCCAGGAGTGAGGGCTTACCACGACGGACTCTGACACAACTATTGACCTTAGATAGCAAGGGACAGCACTATTGACCTTAGCTAGCAAGCTCAACTCCCTAAATAGCAAGGGGATAGTTATGGACGTTAGAGATGGCCAACAACCGATTAGGCTGCATCCACACCCTTGAATATCTTCACTCCTGTGACTGGGTGAGCATACACCGCTACACCTGGGATTAGGGTATCCCATAATGCTGGTATTTTTGTACCTTCCCCCAAATCAGCGGGCCGTTGTTGGAGAAAGGATCATGGAAAAACAGACCGCCCATCGGATCGAGTCTGATGGTTCCGATGCTCCTCGACTCTGGACATTCTGGATTTTGGGCAAGCAATGTTGCTTGACGTTTTGCCACTATTCTTCCTGCTCAAGGGCCGTGGGTGTCAATTAGTTACCCATGTTAATTAGCGACACCCCGGGCTTTCTGCAGCGCCCAGAAACAAATCTCGATGTCGCGATACACCTCCTTTGTCTGCTGCAACCGTCAAGAAAAATGTTGCTGTTCTCCAAACACATGCTAAGTAACACCATTAGTCATAGAGCTCCACAGCTGTATTGGTATGCCACACACATTCCTCCATAAACAGTGTACAATTACTTAGCGGCTCCCTTTTTTCGCAGGATGTCCTTGATGTAAGACTTGTTAGCATTCTTCTCCCTGGCTCAGCTGAAGTACATTAAAATCCTTCTTTGTGACTAGCACCCTGCTCAGATCCATCAATTCTGAGCTCCTAAAAGCAACTTTGCAAAGGAGGTGCTTTATTTATTAATGCCCACATTTATATCAAGAGCCAGCCGCGGCAGCAACGGACCGCGTTTAATAAATATACTGCTAAAACAATGCCACTCGCAATGAGACGTCGAGCGCTTCGGCTCTGCAGAGCAAACACCTGCAGCCACGGTCACCAAGCAGTCAAGCGGGATCTTGGAGCCTGTGGCCGGTGATCCCAATTGGTTTGGCCAAGAGGCTATCAAGCGCCGGCATTTCAGCTGCCCCTCCCCCCACTGCTGGAATCAGAGAAAACTAGGATTGGAAGGGACCTCGAGAGGTCATCGAGTCCAGTCCCCTACCTCCGTGGCAGGACCAAATACTGTCTAGACCATCCCTGATAGACATTTATCTAAGGGTATGTCTACACTAGTCCCTGTCCGAACTAGGGAGGCTAATGTAGGCATTCGAACTTGCAAATGAAGCCTGGGATTTAAATATCCCAGGCTTCATTTGCATGTCCCCGAGTGGGCACCATTTTTAAATGCTCCATAGTCCGAACTGACTGCCCGTGGCTACAAATGGCAGTCAGAAGTTGATCCAAACGAAGTCCTTAGTTCGGATTAACTGTTACGCCTCCTTCAATGAGGTGTAACAGTTAATCCGAACTAAAGACTTATTTCGGATTAACTTCTGACTGCCGTGTGTAGCCGCGGGCAGTCAGTTCGGACTACAGGGCATTTAAAAATGGCGCCCACAGAGGAACCTGTAAATGAAGCCTGGGATATTTAAATCCCTGGCTTCATTTGCAACTCCAGTTGCCTGATTTGCCTACCTAGCTCGAATTAACGAGCTAGTGTAGACATACCCTAACCTACTCTTAACTCTCTCCAGAGATGGGGATTCCACAACCTCCCTGAGCAATTTATTCCAGTGTTTGACCACCCTGACAGGTAGGAACTTTTTCCTAATGTCCAACCTCAACCTCCCTTGCTGCAGTTTAAGCCCATTGCTTCTTGTTCTAGCCTCAGAGGACAAGATGAACAAGTTTTCTCCCTCCTCCTTATGACACCCTTATAGATACCTGAAAATAGCTATCATGTTGACCTAAGTCTCGTCCCAGTGAACTTAAGGGCAGTGTGGCCTTGTCCTTCATTGGGAGAACACCATCTTCCAACAGAGCCAACACCAGGTGCCCCAGAGGGAGTAAACAGAACAGGGAATCATCAATTGATCCCTCTCCTGTTATCCATTCCCAGGTTCTGACAAACAAGATGAACAAGTTTTCTCCCTCCTCCTTATGACACCCTTATAGATACCTGAAAATGGCTATCATGTCCCCCCTCAATCTTCTCTTCTCTAAACTAAACAAACCCAATTCTTTCAGCCAATTTTCTTTCTTCATAGTTCGTGTTCTCTAGACCTTCAATCATTCTCGTTGCTCTTCTCTGGACCCTCTCCAATTTCTCCACATCCTTCTTGAAATGCGGTGCCCAGAACTGGACACAATACTCCAACTGAGGCCTAACCAGTGCAGAGTAGAGTGGAAGAATGACTTCTCATGTCTTGCTCACAACACACCTGTTAATGAATCCCAGAATCATGTTTGCTTTTGATCAGAGCAGTGAGGGGGCACAACAGGACTGGGGATGGAGTTTTCTGGCTGCTTTTGGGAGTGGTGCAGGGCCAGGACAGGGGTAAGTCTGCCTTAGCCCCACTGCAACACCCCCCAGGAGCCACTTGAGGTAAACAGGGCCCAACCGGAGCCCACATCCCAAAACCTCACCCTAGTCATGAACCCCTCCTGCACTCCAAGCCCCTGCCCCAGCCTGGTGCAAGTGAGGGAGGATGGGGGAGGGGAGAAGATGGAGTGAGCAGGGGTGGGGCCTCAGCGAAGAGGCACAAAGGAGGCGGGGCAAGGGGATTTGGGTGTGAGGAGATCTTGGATTGCGCTTGAATTCAAAAAGGGATTTTGTGCTTAAAGCTTGGAGAGCCCTGCCCGACGGACTTCAAAGGCCACTTGTCCACCAGAGGCACCATTTAGGGATGGTTTTTGGAGGTGGCTTTAGGCCTCCCAAAATTCGTACCTAGGGTCTACTCACCCTAGCCCCACACAGAGCTCTTAATGGCAACCCAGTGTGAGTGTGAACGGTGATGCGTTTGGAATCTGGGAGGAGCACATTCTTTGTAGCAGGGTGTTTGGTTATAAACCGAAGCAAGGTGACTAGGAAAATTAAGCGGGAATATTTGCCGATGACACAAAATTTATTCAAGATAGTTCAGACCAAATTAGACTGCAAAGGGTTACAAAGGGATTTCCCCAAACGGGGTGACTGGGCAATGCAATGGCAGATCAAATTCAAATTCAATGTGGATTAATGCAGAGTAATGCACACGGAAAAATATAATCCTGACTCTATATAACTATATATTTTAGAGTGTGTGCGTCCATCTGTCCATGCATCTGTTTGTGCGTTTGTTCAAGAACTCCTCCTAAACCCTCTGGCTACGTCTAGACTGGCATGATTTTCTGCAAATGCTTTTAATGGAAAAGTTTTCCGTTAAAAGCATTTGCGGAAAAGGGAGTCTAGATTGGCACGGACGCTTTTCTGCAAAAGCACTTTTTGCAGAAAAGAGTCCGTGCCAATCTAGACACGTTTTTGAGCAAAAAAGCCCCGATTGCCATTTTTGCCATCGGGGCTTTTTTGCGCAAAACAAATCTGAGCTGTCTACACTGGCCCTTTTGGGCAAAAGCTTTGCGCAAAAGGACTTTTGCCCGAACGGGAGCAGCATAGTATTTCCGCAAGAAGCACTGATTTCAGACAGTAGATCGTCAGTGTTCTTGCAGAAATTCAAGTGGCCAATGTAGCCAGCTGGCAAGTTTTGCAGAAAAACTTACCAGTCTAGACACAGGCTTAACTTAGGGTAGCAGGAAGCTGCAGACCAAATGCGGTAGTCCTAGCTCTGAGGCTAAGTCACAGCATCGTAGTCATAGACTCATGACTTATGACACTAAGCTAGGGGGAGAGGTAGATACGCTTAAGGGCAGAGATAGGGTCCAGAGTGACTTAGACAAATTGGAGGATTGGGCCACTAGAAATCTCATGAGATTCAACAAAGACAAGTGTAGAGTCCTGCACTTGGGACGGAAGAATCCCAAGCATAGTTACAGGCTGGGGACCAACCAGTTAAGTAGTAGTTCTGCAGAAAAGGACCTGGGGGTTACAGTGGATGAGAAGCTGGATATGAGTCAACAGTGGGCCCTTGTAACCAAGAAGGCTAATGGCATATTAGGATGCATTAAGAGGAGCATTGCCAGCAGATCCAGAGATGTCATTATTCCCCTTTATTCGGCTTTGGTGAGGCCACATCTGGAGTATTGTGTCCAGTTCTGGGCCTCCCACTACAAAAAGGATGCGGAAGCATTGGAGAGGGTCCAGCGGAGGGCAACCAAAATGATTAGGGGTCTGGAGCATATGACCTACGAGGAGAGGCTGAGGGACTTGGGTCTGTTTAGTCTGCAGAAGAGAAGAGTGAGGGGGGACTTGATAGCAGCCTTCAACTTCCTGAAGGGAGGTTCCAAAGAGGATGGAGAGAGGCTGTTCTCAGTAGTGACAGATGGCAGAACAAGGAGCAATGGTCTCAAGTTGTGGTGGGAGAGGTCCAGATTGGATATTAGGAAAAACTATTTTACTAGGAGGGTAGTGAAGCATTGGAATGGGTTACCTAGGGAAGTAGTGGAGTCTCCATCCCTAGAGGTGTTTAAGTCTCGGCTTGACAAAGCCCTGGCCGGGTTGATTTAGATGGGATTGGTCCTGCCTAGAGCGGGGGGCTGGACTTGACGACCTTCTGAGGTCTCTTCCAGTTCTATGATTCTATGATAAGGGGATGGTTGGATGAAATAACATGATCATGGTAACTAATTGACCATTCATTATCAGTTGGAAATAGGTCAATGGAGGGATGATAGGAGTTGCTATAGGGAACTTGCTCAGGGTTTAGCTGATCGCCATATTTGGGGTCAGGAAGGAATTTTCCTCCAGGGTAGATTGGCAGAGGCCCTGGAGGTTTTTCGCCTTCCTCTGTAGCATTGGGCACAGATCACAGCTGAAGGACTCTCTGCATGTTGGGGCCTTCAAAGTATTTGAAGGCTTCAATATCTGAGACATAGGTGAGAGGATTATTCTAAGAGGAGTGGGCGAGATTCTGTGGCCTGCACTGTGCAGGGGGTCAGACTAGATGATCATAATGGTCCCTTCTGACCTTAAAGTCTATGAGTCTATGAGTCATTGAGTCCAACCCCCTGCTAAAAACAGGACCAACCACAACTAAATCATCCCAGTCTTTAGGGACAAAGATGCAACCCCGCCCCTAGGGCACCCATGCCAGTGCTTCACCACCTTCATAGGGTAATAGTTTTTCGACCTCTTCCACTGTAACTTGAGCCCATTGCTCCTCGTTCTGCCATCTGCCCTCACTGAGACCAGCCTCTCTCCATCCTCTTTGGAATCCCCCTTCATGAAGTTGAAGGCTGCTCTCAAATCCCCCCTCACTCTTCTCTTCTGCAGATAAATAAGCCCAAATCCTTCAGCCTCGCCTCATAGGTCATGTGCTCCAGCCCGCTAAACATTTTTGCTGCCCTCCGTTGGATCCTCTCCAATGCGTCCACATCCTTTCTGTAGTGGGGGGCCGAGAACTGGACACAATACTCCAGATGTGGCCTCACCAGTGCAAAATAAAGGCAAATAATCACTTCTTTAGATTTCTGGCAATGCTCCTCCTAATGCACCTTACTATGCCATTCGCTGTCTTGGCTACAAGGGTGCCCTGTTAACTCATGTCCAGCTTCCCACCCACTGGGATCCCCAGGTGCTTTTCTGCTGTTGTTCCTAAACCAATATCTCTTTTATCTTGCAGTTGTCTACCAGAAGTGTAGGCATTCTAGCCTTCTGCCCTGCCCTGCCTTCTGATCTAGGGTTATTCCTGGTCTATAAATCTTTGCCTACGTGGATCCAAGTGACTGGGAAGAACCCGCTGATGGCAGAGACTTCTCCATAGCTGCAGCTCCAGAAGAAACCTTGTAGTGTCTCTCAAGTCCTGAGTGGGGACCTTGACAGTCCGTGTTTTTTGCGTGTGGAGGAAGCTGTCTCCATAACTAACTGGGCCTCACATGACCACGGGGAGGTATGGACAGGTTTGTATCGTTGTAGGGGAAACTGAGGCAGAATTTTAATAATTTGTCCACAACCGTACCGCGAAGGAATGATAGAATCATGAGTAGCACTCAGAAGTGCTAGTTGCCTCTCTCTCTTACAATCACTCATATGCATCTACGTGATTCATAACCCTTTTTTCTCACGGTGCAGCACTTAAAAACCATGCAAATATTCACCGCAGTGTTTGAAATGCAGACACAACACACACAGTGACACCGAATGACTTGTGGATAAGGGAGAAGCGGTGGATGTCATATAACTAGACTTTAGTAAGGCATTTGATACGGTCTCGCATGATATTCTTATTGATAAACTAGGCAAATATAACTTAGATAGGGCCATGATAAGGTGGGTGCATAATTGGCTGGATAACCGTAGTCAGAGAGTTGTTGTTAACGGTTCTAAATCCTGCTGGAAAGGGATAACAAGTGGAGTTCCTCAAGGGTCTGTTTTGGGACCCGTACTATTCAATATCTTCATCAATGATGTAGATATTGGGATAGAGAGTACTCTTATTAAGTTTGCAGATGATACCAAACTGGGTGGGGTTGCGACTTCTTTGGAGGATAGGGACATAATTCAAAATGACCTTAGCAAGTTAGAGAAATGGTCAGAGGTAAACAGGATGAGGTTTAATAAAGAGAAATGCAAAGTGCTCCACTTAGGAAGGAACAATCAGTTCCATACATACAAGATGGGAAGCGACTGTCTAGGAAGGAGCATGGCGGAAAGGGATCTAGGGGTCATAGTGGACCACAAGTTGAATATGAGTCAACAGTGTGATGCTGTTGCAAAAAAAGCAAATATGATTCTAGGTTGTATCAACAGGTGTGTTGTAAGCAAAACTCGTGAAGTCATTCTGCCGCTCTATTCTGCACTAGTTAGGCCTCAGCTGGAGTACTGTGTCCAGTTCTGGGCGCCACATTTCAAGAAAGATGTGGAGAAATTGGAAAGGGTACAGAGAAGAGCGACAAGAATGATTAAAGGTCTAGAGAACATGACCTATGAAGCCAGGCTTCATGAACTGGGCTTGTTTAGTTTGGAAAAAAGAAGATTAAGGGGGGACATGATAGCGGTTTTCAAATATCTAAAAGGGTGTCACAAGGAGGAAGGCGAAAATTTGTTCCTCTTGGTTTCTGAGGACAGGACAAGGAGTAATGGGCTTAAAGTGCAGCAGGGGAGGTTTAGATTGGACATTAGGAAAAAATTCCTAACTGTCAGGGTGGTCAAATATTGGAATAAATTGCCAAGGGAGGTGGTGGAATCTCCCTCTCTGGAGATATTTAAGAACAGGTTAGATAGACATCTGTCAGGGATGGTGTAGACGGAGCTTGATCCTGCCTTGAGGGCGGGGGGCTGGACTCGATGACCTCTCGAGGTCCCTTCCAGTCCTATTATTCTATGATTCTATGACACCTGAACATACCAGACCGCAGTCTAATTTCATTGCACAAGCAGAGAGAAATACAAGAGAGAGGGGGCAGGGAGGAAAGCTGCATACAATTAATAGTAAATGACTTTGCGTATTGTTCAGTGGCTCTGATTTAAGGTGTCCTTCATGCAGACAAAAGCATTCTACACTGCCCCCTCCAGAAACGTCACTTGAGAATGTGCCTGACTCGGTTCCAGTTGACCAAAGTACCACAGAGTTGAATGGGTTTGCGCTGAACCAGACACACCAGAACCCAACTGCGAATTTGCCCAACTAAAATGGTCAAACACTAACCACTGTAGGGACTGGAATAAAACCCACTTCGTTTGGTGTCTTGACGAAGTGTCTTGATTAAAATCCCTTTTGGTATACACATGGCTTTCCAGTGCCCCAGTAAATCTGTCATTGCATATTGGGAACTGTGTTTAACGATGCTTTAAATAAGGCTCGCTGAGTAAAGAAAGCCAGAGTTAGGAACATCCGTGAGATAATGCTGAGCGTACAGGGCAGTGCGTGAGTAGCATAAAGCGCCGGACAGCACTTGGATTTCTCACGGTGCCTCTGGAGGGTTGGCTGAAGATTGCTTACAAGCACCGCCTCGGAATGTCAAATTGGAAGCACATTACAAATACTTCATTATCCCCACAAAAGCCCATTATGGCTGATGCTGCAGCAGCTGAAATCAATACCTGGCATTGTTTTCTGTAATCACAGGCCGGGCTTGTCTCCTGTCTCCAGTCAATTATGAAGAGATTTTTAAAGGGATGGGATAGGGCATTGTGACACTTCAGGGAGGACCTCCCTAGTCTGGCACCTTCAGGAGTGTGCCGGACTATGGAGGTTGCCAGCCCAGGAAGGTCAAGGCTCCCTTCCAGCTGTTGGTCCTGATCCCCCACTGCTCCTATTGCCCCCAATCTTCAGGGGCTGTGCTCCCACCTGGGGATGGGGCTATGTTGCCCAATGCCCTGCGGGCACCAGGCCCTGCCTGGGCAGTGCTCCTCACTGCCTTTGGCCCAGGTGGGGCCGCACTCCTTGCTCTGCTGGCTCGGCTGGGGCTGTTTTCCCAAGTGGCAGCCACGCTGCCTGCGGCCAGGGCATTGCCGGACTCCTTGCCATCGGCTCAGCCCCTGAACCTGGCCAACTGGGGCTCTCTGACCCAGCAGGATCCACGCTGGACCAGAGTCTCCCAGATTGTAAAGGTTTATCCTGTCGTGGCTCTTTTACGTCTGTTCGTCTAACCCTGCCCCTCATACGTAATGTGGGCTTGCGCTGGGCTGGTGAGACCAAGTGCCTGATCCAAGCCAATAATCTCCCTGGGCGTAGTTCCCTTCCCTCCAGGGGGCTTTGCGTCAGGACCCCACTTTTGCCATGATCACGGTGGATTAGTGTTGCAGGTGAACTAATGTGGGCTAGGCCCAAAGGCGACATGTGGGGGGAGGGAAGGCTGCAGGGTGATGTGTTTCTCCCCCCCCCCCCCAGGTTTGCTGCTTGGTTTGTGCTGAGCATGCTCAGTAACACTCCAGAGAAGCCCGCTGCCTTCAATCTGTCCCCTTCCTCCACTCCCAAGAGGTGCCAGTGGTCTCTGGCGAGGCCCCCTTCAAAGCAAACAGCACAACGTCACCTGGGCCTCATAAATGTTACTGTCGGAGGCCCCTGGTTTAGGGAAGGATTTAAACACCATTAATTGATGGCGCTTCCAGTCTCCCTTGGATGAGCTAGTGAGATCAGGAAAGATTTATTTGGGAAGTTTAATCAGGACACAGCAAAGTGCTCCACTTAGGGAGGAACAAACCGTTTCACGCATGCAGAACAGGAAGCGATGGTCTAGGAAGGAGTCCCGCAGAAAGGCATCTAGGGGCCTTAGTGGCCCACAAGCTAAAAATGAGTCAACACCGTGACACTTTTGCAAACATGATTCTAGGCTGCATGAACAGGAGTGTTGTGAGCAAGACACGAGAAGTCATTCTTCCGCTCTATTCTGCTCTGATTAGGCCTCAGTTGGAGGATTGGGTCCAGTTCTGGGCACCACATTTCAGGATAGAGGTGGTGAAATTGGAGAAGGTCCAAAGAAGGCAACAAAAATGATGAAAGGTCTAGAAAACGTGAGCTATGAGGGACGACTGAAAGAACTGTGCTTGTTTTGTTTGAAAAGGAGAAGACAGAGGGGACACGATAGCGGTTTTCAAGTATATAAAATGGTGTCACAAGGAGGAGGAAGAAAAATTATTCTTCTTGGCCTCTGAGGATAGGCAAGAAGCAAGGGGCTTAAATTGCAGCAAAGGAGGTTGAGGTTGGACATTAGGGAAAACTTCCTACCTTTCAGAGTGACTAAACACTGGAATAAATTGCCTAGGGAGGTTGTGGAATCTCCATCACTGGAGATATTTAAGAACAGGTTGAATAGACATCTATCAGGGATGGTCTAGGCAGTGCTTGGTCCTGCTGTGAGGGCAGGGGACTGGACTTGATGTTCCCTTGCGGTCCCTTCCAGTTGTAGCGTACTATGATTGATTAGCTTTGAACTTGTCCATAGAAAGAAGGAAAGGAAGGTGTGAGATTTCTAGCCCATTGTGAAATGTATGTTGTTTTCTTGCTTATCCCTAGCTGGCCTAAACCAGCTATGAATGCTTAGCTCATTGGATTGCTTAATTGGCAGAGAGTGTTGGCATCAATGTAAAGAAAGTAGTTTTCTACTCAGGAGATGGGGAGTGTGACGGGCCAGCCTGTTCTGACTGAAAGGAGGCTGAAGGGAAAGCTTAGAGCTACACATTGTCTCCTTAGTCTCCAGACTGGTCCCGGGAAACTGTCAGAGTTACCCACATGGTTCTGCTCGACCTGTTTCAGATTCAGAGGCCAGAAAGGGATCAGTTTCCACTGAAGCCAGACCCTGGGGAAACATCGTTCTCTGTGTCCAACAACACAACTGGAGCCACTCACCTAGGCTCTGGAGGCACAGAGATCTGTGCAGGGTTTGACATCAGGCCAAAGTCTTCTCCTGCCGAAAACAACAGGAGTTTGTGTGTTGATTTCCAGGAGAGTTAGGCTGACGTCTTCATCTTCTGCCATGCCCTATCATTTCTTCATTGTAAGAATTCTCCTTGGTCGGTGTTGATTGTTTAGCTCCCCGGGGAGGGATAGTCACTGTCAATTCTTCAGTTGTCCATTCATTTCTGGCTGCTAAGCCTTGGATAGGGCTGAAAGTGGTTTTGTCAAGTCAGGAAGACACAGCAGCATCTTTGGGAAGAGTGTGACCCTAACAGCGTCCAAACGCAAGACTTCCGGGGGCTTGTTGGTAACTACTGATGAGTTTCAGTCGACCTGCTCAGTTCAGTGTGCCCCAACTCACTAGTATCATAATGTGTATCTGAGATGTGTCATGCAAGGTGCTCTTGGGGAATGAGTAACCGATTGGTCATTGATATTCTTGTTTGGGTGTACGGATGGTAAATGCTCAAGGGACCATACAACAAAGAAAATGTGGAACTGTGTCCCTCAGAGAATTCTGGGGAGTGAGTAAACAGGTTTGTCTCAGACAAAGGACAGACTGAAAACTGCAAAGGCCAGCTAGTCATTCATGTGCCTTTTAGTGAACACCAGCTGGGGAAGAAACAAACATGGAATTTCCTTCACCAGCAGACTCCAAGGCTCCTTCCACAGAGTCTGAATTAATTTACTTTGGGGAGGTTATGCCTTCAGAAGGATCAGGAGCTGAACACTTTGTGGGAAATCTTGACCAGAAAGGTTATCAGCCAGAAACTGGGAATGGACGAACAGGGATGGATCACTTGATGATTACCTGTTCCATTCATTCCCTCTGAAGCACCAAGCGTAGGTCACAGCTGGGAGACAGATCTCTGGACTAGATGGACCTTTGGTCTGACCCAGTATAGCTCTTCTGATGTTCATCTTGCTGGAAGGTTGGGTGGTAGGATCTTACCTTGAACCTGGATGGAAATTTTGTTAAGTCTTAGCCTCTAGAATGTTTTTTTCCCTCACTTTCTGTAACTCTTCCTAACTCGATCATTCAGACCTGAAGTAAATTTAAAACCCTATTTCCTTTTGTTAATAAATGGTCTTCGCTTTTAACCCAGTGCTGTGTTTGAACTTAAATGGTAGCTACCCCCAGTGAAAATCACAAGCAGTGAAGTTTGTCACTTCAGAACAGAACAGGAGCGTTATGTTTTGTCAAGTTCCAAAATTCTCGGTCAAGGTATAGTCAAGGGCCAGATTCCAGAGGAACATTTTTCCCACTACCGTAATAATAATGACAGTTACAAGGATATAAAAACAGATGTTGTGGTCCACTCAAAAGCATCTCGTGTTCCAGATTTGGCCGGTGGTCTACCTATCACTATTGCTACTTTAGAGGAGTAAGCAAACTTTGTTATTCCTCTGAATGATCCAAGAAAGGTCTGGATGCTGCAAAGCCCACGGTCTGGGGATAATTTGGGACTGGGAGATGTTGGAGTCATCTTGTGAGGTGTCACCAAGACCACTGGTGTCAGAGATGCTGGTCCAGAGACGCTTATCCCACTGTGCATGCTAGCCTACTGGCTGGGAGTGTCTGAACAAGGAAACTACAACAACCAAGCATTTAAGGCACCCAGGGTTACAAGGCAGATAATGACACAATCCGTCACTACTCTGGATTGCACTGCAAAATGTGGCACAGGGTCACTAGAAGGTGTGGAACACTACTAAGTGCCTTCCACATGGTCTGGTGCCTGAGATAAAGGGAAGACCCTTCTGTCTGCCCCAGAGAAGCCGACTCAAGGACGATAATTAACAGCTAAGAAATGTATTGGGTACATAAGAACATAAGAACGGCCGTACTGGGTCAGACCAAAGGTCCATCTAGCCCAGTAGCCTGTCTGCCGACAGTGGCCAGAACCAAGTGCCCCAGAAGGGGTGGACCAAAGACAATGATCAATCGATTTGTCTCGTGCCATCCATCTCCAGTGTCTGACAAACAGATGCCAGGGAAACCATTCCTACCCCCTGGCTAATAGCCGTTTATGGACATAACCTCCATGAATTTATCTAGCTTCTCTTTAAACTCTGTTATAGTTCTAGCCTTCACGGCCTCCTCTGTACCATTTATTTCCAAGATTCTCCACCGTTGTATCTGAATTATATTTTAGTTTGAAAATTTGAGGTGTCCATAGAAACACCCACTTCCTTCTCAGACCACTGAGCTCTGGAGACATCCCCACTGCCACACCTTGGATTCATGGCATACACGTTTATGGACGAACTCATTTCAACAGCGTGCAAGGCACAAATTGATATTGCATTGGAAGCGAGCGGAAAAATGCAGCCATCCCATATTAACTATATCAAGCCCTCTTTGAAGACAGCCGACTCTTGTGTCAAACCCAATTCTCTTTACGTAGTCTTCTAGGGCGGTTAGACACTTCCACCCTCTGGTAAAAGCCATCAGTCAATAGCAATCAAATTAGCGTAAAAAAAATCGCACCGCCCCAGGGCATGGCCTTTGACAATGAAGACTACGAAGCTCGCCCCCGCCAGCTAGAATTTAAATAGACTCCTTAACTAACTGTAGGGGGTAGTTAATTCTCACAGGGTTCCTCAGATATTTTTTTTCTGACAGATTTTGACAGCTTGCTTTCTCCCGCATCCTCGCTGTAGGTTGTCATAACGACTGCAAGGAAAGCAATTTACACCCACACACCGCCATGGAAGTGTCTCCAGCGGCTTTCCAATAAGTATAAAAATAGAATGGCGTGGGAGACTTTATTACAGGACTTAATTCTCCTCTCGTAGGGCTTAACGCTGCTGAACGAAGGGGGGTTTCCCTAGAGTTTCCCTCGTGTAACTGAGAACAGAACCGAGCCTACAATTGTGACGTGAGGGAATATTATATAATGCCACAGCATAATGGCATTATAGAACGGGAGATTTTTACGTGTTAATGAACCTAATTCCTGAGCAGGGAGTAACCTGATATCCCACAAATGGGTGACACACCACTTTTCAGACAGCTTAAATATAGAATTTACCACAGCAGATATGTGGCGTGCTCCCCACAGGAGCTGAGCACATTAAAATATGAAGGAACTATGAGCATCAATCCAGGCTCAGTCAAGTAGGGCAGCTTCAGAAATGAGTCACGCCAAAGGAGTTTGCCAGAAGATACATGCATTTCCCTCGCCAGAGCAGGTAGATTTGGATGGGGGGTAGGGAAAGGGAGAGAGACGTTCAAGAGAAAAACAAACCAACACCATGAATAAAACCATGCCACATATATTTACATGCCACAAGAAATGAAAATTCAACATGCTACGCACCGAGCAGAGGAGCCCAAGGAAATAGAAGGAGGCAGCCCCTTTCAGAAAGGAGGAAGGAGACATAATGAATAATTGGGTCAAAGTACGTACGGCTCCCTCCACATACCCGTTAGCAGGGTTGAACCTGTTCCCTTCAGAAACGCTGCATAATGCTACCATCGGAGCTGAAGGAAGCTCTCCCTCCGTTACATCTAGCAGTAGGCTATTATCCTCTGGCGAATTGAATAGGGGAGGGCAATGCCACATACCTCAGCCATTTTTTTAAAAATATACAAATGCTAGAAGGGAAGAATTTGGCTCACCAGCATCAATGCAGATGAATGAACAGCATCAGTCCTATCAGATTTGTCCAAATATGAATGCCAGCAGAGACAAAATGGGGAGCATAAAGGATCATGTGACCCCCAGATTGGCCTGCCAGGGTGAGGGTAAGGGAGGGACTTTATCCAGCTCTCCTTACACCTCCCCCTCAGCACATTTGCCCCTCTCCCTGGCAGTTGGAAGCCAGCCAGAAACATGGGGCTCCATCATGGTGGCTCCAGATGGTGGTTGCCTAGCTGCTCCTAGGGCAGAGGTGGGACTTGAACCCACAACCCCAGGCTCCAGAGGAAGGAGCAAAACAAACTCATCTCACAATGTGGGGCCGTTGCGTCTGCTAAAAACGTTAGGTGGCCACTGATTTGAGCCCATATAGACTACATCCCAAAATAGTTATCCCGCATCTTCACAGCAAGCCTGTTATTTCGAGCTTGCTAGTCTGCTGTCTCTGTAAACCTCATTCCATGAGGAGGAAGGATGCTTTGGAATAGCGCTTTATTTCAAAATTTGGCACTGTGTAAACTTTTGTATTCATGCCTGTCAGTGTGAAAGAAGCCATTTGCATATATATTTGCATGTATATGCAACCACACTTAAGTTGCAGCCCTCAGTATGTGCTGTGAGTATCATTGTGGCCCCCGGGACTTCCAAAGTTGAGTAGCATTGGTTTAGGCAAGGCCAAATGATGAAATAAGATACACAATTTGTGTAGCTGAAATTGCATATCTTATTATGAGTTTTGGTGCATAGGTTTCACACTTTCATTACTCCTTCGACTCCAGTGAAGTTACTCCTGATTCACACCGCGCCGTCGCACCTGAATGAGATTCCTCCTTCCTCCACAGTAACTACCCCAATTCCCTCCTCGTGCAACCAGAGCAAAGCATGTGAATTGGCTGCTATGTACAGAGTGGGACTGTAGCGCATATAAAGACTAGAGACACGAGCAAAATCTGGGGGTTGGTTTCGCCCTTTCAAAAGCACAGCTGGGGTCAGCGTTGTCTGACTACACACCAAACTCAATGACCTCTCAGGTCCCTTCCAGCTCTAGTATTCAACAAGTCCATGAAACACCCAGGAAGACGGAAACACTTCCATTTGCTCACCTAATAAACCCAACCCCGTATTCAGATGAAGGGAATCATACGGGTGAAATGGGTTAGAGGTGCAAAGTTCAGACCCAGATCAGAATGCCCCCAATGTTTGGGGGTATGGAGAAGTTTGGAAGCAGATTCAGTTCAGGCTCATGTCCAACAGGTGTGTTCCTTCCTCCTGTAGGCAGGAGAGAGATGGAGGGAGTGCTAATAAATAAATATCTCTGTAACGGGAGTGGGTTGTTCTTCCTCCGTGTAAATCACGGGGATGGTTTCCATTGAGAAACAAAATCATCATCATCCAAAGAAAATTCCAGGAAGGTTTCTTTCAAGGTGCACAAGACCATTTGTAGAGACAAGGAGGCGTGGTCTCTAATGAGTTTTGCGCGTGGCACTTGGCTGCTCGAAAGATCCTGAATGTAGTAGAGCCAACAGCTGTATGGCTTACCGCAGGTGGTCAGCTGACCATACTTCCATCACAACATGGCCCCCAAATGGCTCACTGCAACCCTCTCACCTCACAACAAATGAAGATTGACAGCCAACCAGGGCTGAAAAAGACCAGCCAAACCAGAGGAAATCGGCAAGAAGTCACAGAGATTTTTGAGTTCTGGGAGCTAAATGTCTCTTAGAGCCGATATATTCTTTTGCACTTTTCCCCACCTTTATTTGTGTACTTTCTTTGTACCGGTCTTGTTCTACAGACGCTTAGTTGACTTCATTCTTCTTTCAGCACAGAGCAGTTGTAGTAAATTTTACTGCAATGTCCACTTCATCTTAAAAGTGTATCGATGGTTATTAGACAAATTAAACTCTTCTACGTGAAGCAATGTTATTATTGATTCAAGGAGCTACAGCATGCTGAGCACTGATCCGAGAGGCAGACAACTTCCTTGCCCACCACATGGTCAGTCATGGGTAGCAAGTGCTTCTCAACAGGAGGGTAAAATCTCCGAGTGGTGTGCTGCTTCCGGGAGGTGGATGAAGCTTTCATTTATTGCAAAGAACCTGGTGGATTATCCAGCCTGTTCTTTGCAGGGGGGGCATATTTTCCAAGGGGCTTGAAGGTCACTTGACCCACAAGGACTAGGAGGTAATACGAAACAAGACGTCTGGTCTTGTCTTAATTTGAGGGAAGTCTAGTGCAGTGGTGGGAATCCTCAGCCATTTAATTTCATGAATGCATATTACCAGGGGGTGAATGCGCATGCAAATAACCCTCTCTAGGCATCCTCACCTTCATAGCCACAGGTCTTCCCAACACAGCCAGAGAAGGTGCTAGAGCGGCAAGGGAGGGGCTTCCCAGGGAAATCGGCAGCCGGTTGCACACCATTGACCAATGAGGAGAGCAGCCAATAAGGAGAACATGGGATACCCGTGCGGGAAAGGAGTGCACGAGCGCCTGCAGATGGCCACTGCGGACAATGGTAGGGCAACGATTTGCCAGTCCCTTGGAAGGGGGAGACGGCTGGTGACAGCACAACTAGAGAGCTAGGCTCTGAAGAGGATGCCACGGTCTGGGTGCAAGGCAGGTGCAGACCCTGAAGAAGGGGGAGACAGTAGAGTGATGGCTGGTGGAATGGCCCCCCCAAAAAGGCGGCACGCTCCACTGGACGGAACTAATTCTTAGGGTGGTCAGCAGGAGGCGCCATGGTGATGTGTCTGCCCTGTTAAATAAGCTCGGTCCATAGATAAGGTCAGAGACTCCCAAGGCATCTAGTCCACAACATTCAGGAGGCATCATGGCAGCACGGCCAAATAGTTGGTTTCCCATTGAAGGCTTTGGTCATACTTTTCCAATTTGGTCTTTGTTTCTTGAAAGTCCCATTTTCCATGAGGGGGAGACCATTGTATGACCAGCTGTCATGTTCACTAACATGGCATATGTTCCTGCTGCTCTGGCAGGTGGCTTCTGACATGGAAGCCAGTGAGGGTCATAGGAGGACCTACTTGTTGCATAAAAAAGCCTCCGCCTGAGGTTATTTGATTTATATACATGGATTTTCTGAAACTACACCCAACTGTAAGGGCTCAGGGTTTAAACTGCAACTCATTGTGATCCTTGTCAATCTTTGCAATCTGTGTAACTCTCAGAAATTTACTGTAAGCTGCAACTTTGTAATCTTTGTAATTCTGAGCCACCTTGCTTGTAACTTTCCCTAAGCTGCATTCTCCCCTGGGTGAATGGAGAGAGTGAGTGTGTTTGAAGAAGGCTTGGAACAATGGACCACATGGCAATGAGTCATCACAGTCTGGGCATGCTCCCTGCTCTGGACAAAGGGAAGTGTGGGCATGCTCCCTGATGACAAGGTGACTGCATTTAAATGAATGGAGATGCCTTTCTCCTAGAGCTGGAAGGGACCTTGAAAGGTCATTGAGTCCAGTCCAGTCCCCTCCCTTCACAGCAGGACCAAGTACCAACCCTAATGGATTTTGCCCCAGATTCCTAAATGGCTTCCTCGAGGATTGATCTCACCACCAGGGTTGTGTCTAGACTGGCAAGTTTTTCCGCAAAATCAAATGATTTTGCGGAAAAACTTGCCAGCTGTCTACACTGGCCGCTTGAATTTCCGGAAAACCACTGACGATCTCATGTAAAATCATCAGTGCTTTTCCGGAAATACTATGCTGCTCCCGTTCAGGCAAAAGTCTTTTTCCGAAAGACTTTTGCGCAAAAGGGCCAGTGTAGACAGCACAGTAGTGTTTTCCGTAAAAAAGCCCCAATCGCAAAAATGGCAATCGGGGCTTTTTTGCAGAAAACCGCGTCTAGATTGGCCACGGACACTTTTCCGCAAAAAGTTCTTTTGCAGAAAAGCGTCCGTGCCAATCTAGATGCGCTTTTCCGAAAATGCTTTTAACGGAAAACTTTGCCGTTAAAAGCATTTCCGGAAAATCATGCCAGTGTAGACGTAGCCCCTGGGTTTAGCAGACCAATGCTCAAACCACTGAGCTATCGTCTGCTGTGAATGCCTCACAGGGGCCATCAGACACTATATAAGGAGAGGGTGCACATGTGAGACGCTCTCTTTTTCCTTCCCCTGCTCCTGAGAAGCTCCTCTTCTGTGTCTCTCCTCCTGACCAGCTTCCCCAGCCATGATGAGCAGGCACACTCTTACACAGGCATAGGGGTTGCAGAAGGACCCAAGGTGTGTAGATCCTGGAGGGTCTGAGTGCCTGACAGCAGGAATGAATGGGTGTGAATGAGTGAATGAATGGAGGGGTGTGCGCTTGTTTGTCTGTGTGTGTGTGTGAGAGAGAGACAGAGAGAGAGGGAGAGAGCTCTATCTTCTTTAGTTTAAACCTTTGGTGGCTGCTCTCTCCTCTTTAGTTTTCCCTAGTGGAAATAAACCCATACTAGTGTAACCCTGGGTGGTCTCCAGGGAGAATATTTTGGGGGTAACACTACCCACCATTTTGAGGAATCCTCCCAGTTCCTATAGGCCGCAGCTTCCGGACAGGTAACATCTGGAAGAGGTTTCCTGCCACACTTGCACCTAAGGAAAGCTTCTTCAGGGAAAGCAGGAGTAACCCTGACCTGCCTCACAACACACGTGTCGTATTTCCTCTGAGCCATGGCCCATATCAATGTCCCTGAGCAATCACCCCGCAATGGGGATCCGTGTGCGACTGTCTAGGTTGATCTCAGTCTCTCCCTGGGTGAAAATAAAACCTTGTCTTTGCTGCAAACGCTGGAGTAGATCCACACTTTTCTGAAATTCATTTCCCCCCTACAAACACTGAAAAATGCTGTTCTGCAAATGGTGCTCCTGCGCCTTTAAACCCCCTCTGCTGGCGTGCCGTGGGATATGCAACCACGCCGGCTTTTAAAAAGACAGTCGGCCTCTGGCCGAAACACACACAAAAGATGAGTCACAACAAGATCCATATGGCTGTTTCATGAACTGTTATGCTCTTAAGTCCCAGTCATGCAAGAGTCACACCTGCAAACTATATGTACATGAGTGGGTCCAGGCAGGGCCGGATTAAGGGGGGGCTAGCCGGGGCACCAACTTATTGGGGGGCATCTGATGGCAGCTGTAAGGGGCACCGTGCACCTGATTGCAGCTGTAAGGTGCGCAGTGCGCCGCGGGGTTGGGTCGCACAAGCGTTGCATGCCCAGGTGCGGAGCCATGCATGTGTTGTGCGCCCACTGCCCAGGACACAGGAATGGCTCAAGCCAGCCCTGGGTCCAGGAGATTACTCCCATGAGCAAATTGAGGGCGATGAAGCGGCTTTGCAAGATCAAGATCTTACGTTGCAATCCCAAAATAGAGATGAGTAGCAGGAGCCCGCAGAGCCCCAAGCAAGGTGTTCTAATTCTACAGTCCTGGGAATTTCTGTGAGTTTTCCCCTTTGCTGCCTCTAGAAATAAGATCAAGATACATTTGAGCAAACATCTAGTGTATGGAGAATGGAGCCCTGCAGTCTGTCGGTAAAAAGCAAACATCTGCCAGTAAAAAAAATAAAAGTCTTTCCAGCTACGCGTACGAAGACTTGTCAGCTTTTAGGTTAATCAAAGAACCCATAACCGTAATGTGTTCTGACGAACGTCTCCCATTCAAAGAGCAATACAGAGCATAGTGCTGGTCGCACTAGGATCGTGTTCCTTAAGGGCCTTAAGTGAACGTTTATTAGAAAAATAAATGCACCACTTAAAAAGTGAAATGGAACATGCCATTTAGCTAATGAAAATAAATTTCACCATATACATCAACAGCGGAAGCAAGAAGATTAGCGGCCCAATTAATTTTCCATCTTAAATACAAAAAAAATCTCTGTAGTATGGAGAAAATCTCTTTCAATTCTCTTTACAAGCTTCGGTTGTATATGGCCCTGAAGGAAGGAGATCGTGGTTAGGAATGAGAAAGGTAGAAACATGGGCGTCAGCATATTGACACTGGAAGAAGGTGATTCCGTTAAAAATGGGAGGAAATTTCACAGGGATCCAAATTCTTTAGCTTCCCTTCAAACCATCAGTGTCCCCAAAAAGCGCATGAAGGGGGGGGAGGGGCAAAGGGGTAGTTGCCCTGGGGTCCAGTGATTCAAAAGGGCCCAGGGGTCCTTGACGCTACTTCCGATGCCATAGAAGCGGTGGCAACCGGAGTCCAATGCCCTTTAAATTGCCGCTGGAGCACCGTGTGATGCGCTCCTGACCTCTGTGGGGGCTGAGGAGATCTTGCGGCATCTTCCCAGCAGCGCTGAGGGCTGGCTGCTCTAGTCCCGCCCCTTCTGCCTGAGGTAACGGGCATGTTTAAAGACGCGGAATAGCTATTTTGGGATATTTCTGAAATAGCGCCATTGTCTAGATGTAGCCTGTGTCTGTTCAGTGGTGTTCCTGTTCTAGTAGGATGTTTCGCCTTGGTCTACACTAGGGAGTCATTTCAAAATAACTCCTCTTATTTCGAAATAACAAGAGGAGCATTCACACTACCAAGCCCGTTATTTCCAAATATCTGCCTGGTTATTTTGAAATCTGTTGTCCTGCTTTCGATGAGGAATAACACTTATTTCAAAATAGCAGTCGTGTGGACACTGCGGTGCCGCTATTTCGAAATAACAACTCCCCAGAGTAATTCAAACTAATTATTCCCCAGCGCTTCCTGGGGCTCTAAGTCGAGGTAGCGTGTCCACAAAAACAGAGCCTACCTTGGACTCATTTTGAGGCTTCCCTGGAGTGTGGACACGCTAGTTTGATTTTGTTAAATTGGGAGTCATTATTTCGAGGTTAGTTATTTCAAATTAGTTTCCTAGTGTAGACATGTCCCTAGAGGCCCTGAATGGGGATTGGCAAGTGGCATTTCGTTAGAAGTATATGTAAGCATGCCAAACTTCAAATCTGTGTCTATAATTTTAATATACTATTGAGGTTTATTTTAAGTCTTGTGTCCTGATTTTTTTAATCCATTTACATTTCCACATTTGAGCAAAATTATGGGTTTTAAGCATTTTTTTCCTTGATTTCCATTTTCACAGCTGCAAGAAATTGGGGGAGGGACAGAATAATTGGGAGGTGGGGTCAGACAAAATATTTAATGACAGGCAACACTGATATGCCAAGAGTAAAGACACTGTTAGTACTAAAACACAAATTCTCAACATCACACATCAAAATATATACACAAAAAATCCTTAAATTTACTCCAGCAGGTTCTCCAGGAGTATTTTTATTTCTTCACCTGTCTGTACATTTTGATAATCGATGGGGCTCTTTATTTATCAAGTTGCACATGTGTGGCAGTGATAGAAATGTAGCCGTGTTAGTCTGGTGTAGCTGAAATAAAAAACAGGACTATGTAGCACTTTAAAGACTAACAAGATGGTTTATTAGGTGATGAGCTTTCGTGGGCCAGACCCACTTCCTCAGATCAAATGGTGGAAGAAAATTGTCACAACCATATATACCAAAGGATACAATTAAAAAAATGAACACAAATGAAAAGGACAAATCAAATTTCAGAACAGAAGGGGGATGGGGGGGGGAAGGTAAATGTCTGTGAGCTAATGATATTAGAGGTGATATTGATATTTGCCAGTAAACCTCTAAGCTTTCCAAGCCAACGCAGATGTAACAAAGAATCAGTCACGGCATCAAAGTCGTATCTAGACATATGATCAGGGGGCAGTAATGGGTTAACAATGGATTTCCCTCTGGTTTCCTTTTTTTATTAGGCTGCATTTTAGCAACCCAGAGCTAAATCTCTCCTATAAAGAAATCTGAGTTCTCGCTACCACTTCCCTTCCCACACCCCCAAAGTGATACACTGTACAGAGTTAGCAGCCAAAGGCCTATTTCATGCTCAAGATGCATGAGACGTTTCCTGCCATGTGAAAAAGAAGTTGTTCCCGAAAGGCTTTATGCAGCATCCAAAGGAAAATGGCAAACTGCACTTGCAACTGGTGATCAATTTATGAGCCTTCTGCGTTGAACAAAAAGCTCTTGATCCCCCCCCCCCAAATCAAACCAAATATCATATTGCCTTTCAAGTGGTCCATCTCAGCCCCATTAGCTCTGAATTAGCACTCAATGGCATTCAGTACTGGCAGGGAAGGCGTGTCACAATGGGAAGACCCTCACGGAGTGAATGACCAGGCCTGTAATGAGAGTTGCCGTTTAAACATCATTCAGACTCACTCAATGCAGGCACATAGGAGGTGATTACCCTCGGGAACAAAGAACCGGGATTCTTAGCAAGTTTAGTGCACTGGTGTCTTCTAAGGGAAAGCAAAGAGGTGCGTTTCTCATTAGCCCCCTGGAGGCCATATTTTAGACAAACTGATAACCTGTAAATGCATGCTCTCAGCGGTATTGACGTGTGACTCCGCGACATTGACGTAACACTGTGCGATATCGGCGTGTCGCTTGGTGATATTGACGTAGTCTTGGTGATGTTGACGTGGCACTCAGCGATATTGACATGGCACTCGGCAATACTGACGTGGCACTCAGCGATATTGATGTAGTGCTCAGCAAAATTGACATAACACTCAACGATATTGACACAACAATCGACATTACTGACGTGGCACTCAGCGATATCGACATGGCATTCGGCAATACTGATGTGGCACTCAGCAATACTGACGTAGTGCTCAGCGATATTGACAACACTCGACGATATTGACATAGCAATCGACATTACTGACGTGGTACTCAGCATATTATGTGGCACTCGGAAATATTGATGTGGCACTCGACAATACTGACATAGTGCTCAGCGATATTGACATAACACTCGACGATATTGACATAGCTATTGATGATATTGACATAGCAATCGACATTACTCACGTGTTACTCAGCATATTGATGCGGCACTAGGTCAAATTTGATGTGCCACTGGGCCACATGAGCATGAATCCACAAGTTGATGCCTGTGGTGGCTCTGGGCTGCCAGATGAATGGGAGCAGACATACACACTCAAGCAACATTAGATCTAATTTCCATAATATCACGCTCCAAAGGAAGGTGTGGAGGAGAAAGGATAAAAACAGAGGATGGACAACATCGCTCCATGATCCATATCTAATCACATTCCAACCAGCAACTGTAGGACTTCACCAGCCTGTCATTTCTAGGGGTGCACATTCATACAGCCCCATGATGGAGAGATGGGCTACTAGAAGCCACAACGCTGCACTTTGCTGATAGTGTGCGTGTGAGGAAGCTGTTGCAAGCCTGGCTTTTGAGTCTATTGCGCACCAGGAGCAGGTGGGGTGGATTGGAAGGCATCTCTGGTTTGTGTCAATGGAGCATACACGTGCCTCCCAGAAGGGCTGTTGAAAACCAAAAGCGAAAGGGTTCTGTTCGTGTAGGGAGCCCTGAGCAATCTACCTGCCTGTCCCTGTGGAGTGACAGTCCAGTTGCACTGCCCCAGTATTGGTATGGATTTTAGCATGTGGCTCATGCACAACAGCATCTCAGTACCAAAGCAGGAGTCTTGCAAAGGCCAAGTCTTTCCCGTCTTTCTTCTTGTGGATGGGCTAAAAAGCCAAGTGTAGATTGGGAGAAGTCCAGCCCAGGAATCTGACGGCGGACCGTTCCCAATGGAAGTACAGGTTGGACCTCTCTAGTGCGGAGCTTTCCAGACCATGGAGGTCTGGGAGAGGGGGCACCAGCCTCTCTGCTGGGCTCCTCTCCCCAGCCTCCCAACCCTGCCAGACTTGCGGAAGCCTTGCTGGACCTCCCAGCCACCCCTCCAGTCTCGTGGTGCTGGAGCTCCCTATGGCTCCACCAGCTATGGGCTCTGCTGCCCCATGTGTTCCACCCCACCCTCCGCCTGCTTCCCTGCCCCACCGGCTGCAGGTTCTGGTGCCCCGCAGGCTCCACTGGCCAGCTCTGCTCTGAGCCACTGGAAACCTCTGCCCCCAAGGCTCTCTAGTCCCACAACATCCGGCCCTTCTGGACCCCAGATGTTGCCAGACCAGAGATTCCCGGACAACAGAGGTTCAACCTGCAATGAACCCTTCGATAATATCCAACAGGTACAAGATACCCCCAGGTTGGCTCAGTCCAACTCAATTTGAAGTCAAGGCAAGTCCTATGATGTTCTTAAAGGAGAAGTGGATGAGGCTTTCTGTGCATGTAGATAAAGAAGTCGGAGTGGAGAGGAGGAAGGAGGGAAATTGAAATTAAATCTGGGACACCTTGAAATGGATTCGAGGCGGAAATGGTTCAATACAAATCAAAATTCAACATTTTTCAAGAAAACAAATGAAGGAATTGGCGCAAAAGCGTGTTTTCACTTTTCCAATTGTTGACATGCACTGACTGTGGGCAATACGCTTGTGACCCAAGGACCAGATGCTGCCAGCTGGCGGCGAGCACAGGCACATGTATGGGTAAAGGAACCCTCTTGGCTTACCACAAACATGTCATGCAAGGTCTCTCATGACAGCCTGGGTCACATTGGCCATTGCAAGACGTCTGTATGGAAAATCTGCGACAAGCTGCTGAAAACATGCTCGTTAGGCCTTGTGAGAATGAGAACCCGCAAAGATCGCATGTCTTGTGACGGACTTCTCCAGACAGGAGTTAGGAATTGCTTATCTCTTTGGGGGGTGCCTCACAACGGAAGTCCATTAGCATACTGACTGACATAGTCATGAGAAATGGACAAGGGACATTAACGGGCAGAGGTGACCAGCAAGGGGGAGCAGGAAATGCCATTTTAAAAAAATTAAAACATCTGGGTCAAAATAAGCTCATTCGGAATAGATTCTTTCGAAATAGGCCTGTAGTGCAGACACACCCTAATTTACAAACACTGTCACGACTCGTCCCTCACAGCTTGGACTGGCCTTTTCTCAGGGGAACTGTGAGATTTGGGTGTTGTGTGCCCCTCAGCCCCCTCTTGCCATGCCGGGTTTGGCTTTCCAGCACCGACGTCACTGTGCTGATGGCAGGCACCGATACCGCTGTGACAGACTTGCTCCTGCCCTTGACTTGTTTCATCGTTCATGCTCTTATGTCATGCAGGCCGAGGTACCAATGTTTGCAACAGCTCTACCCTGGCCTGCCACTGCACTTCTAAGCCTGGTGGCCATGCAGTTGGAGCCCTATGGGCAGATATACCAACGTACCGCTGTCGAAGGGCATGGCAGCGGAGGGAAGTGCTCTCACTAGAAAATGAAGGCACTGGGGTCGAGAGGTTAACTCCCCGAACCAGCGAGAGGCTGCACGCTCCCTTGTTTCCCTTTAAGCCGTGTCTGCATGAGGAAGATATTTTGAAATAACTACATTCGAAATAATAACTCCCCAAATAACAAAATCGATCTAGCCTGTCCTCACTATGGGGCAGCCTCAAAATGAGTCCAAGGCAGGCTCTGTCAGCATGGATGTGCTACCTCAACTTAGAGCCCGAAGAAGCACCGGGAAGTAATGACTTTGAATGAAGGATGTTAAGGGCTAGTCAACTAGTCGACTATCCAATACACAAATGCTTAACGGATAGTCAGTCGACTAGTTGATCCCATCCCCCTCTTGCAGCCTCTATCAGATAGAGGCAGCAACGGTGGCAGCCCCGCCCAGCTGAGCTGCAGATCAGCTGTTCAATGCTGCCGCTTTGAAACCCCCAGGAGGCATTTCAAGGGGGCAGCTGCTGCATAGCTGATCTGTGGCTCAGCTCTGCGGGGCTGCTCCTTAAAATGCTGAAGCACCGTGGAGCCTGGGGTCAGTTGAAGACGCCCCAGCTAATCCCAGGTTTCACGCAGCATTTTCCCAGAACCCGGGGTCAGCTGAGGAGTCCTCAGCTGAGGTGTCCCCAACTGACCCTGGGTTCCAGGGAAATGCCATGCGGAGCCCTGGATCAGCTAGGGAGTCCCCAGCTGACCCTGAGCTCCAGGCACTGCCCCTTTGAAATGCCGAGGAGGCATTTCAAAGGGGCCACACCACACAGCTGATCCCTGGCTCAGCTATGCAGTGCTGCCCCTTTAAAACACACCGGCCTCAATCTGCTGAAATGCCAGCAGGGGCTCTTGTACATTTCAAAGGCAGAATGCGGAAGAGCCTATCGACTAGTCGAGTAGTTGATGGAAATTCCATTGAGTACTTGACTAGTCAATTAACCGCAATTTAACATCCTTAGTTTGAATGATTCTGGGGAGTAGTTACTTCCAAATAGCGGCACCAGAACATCCACACGACTACTATTTCGAAATAACTCTTTCATAATTGGTGTTCTCCCCCAAGAAAAGCAGAAGGACAGATTTCGAAATAAGCGGCCCGCTATTTCAAAATCATGGGCTTGGTAGTGTGGACACTCTGCTTATAAATTTGACCTAAGGGGGGTTATTTCAAAACAACGCCCTAGTGTCAACCAGGGCTAATTTAATACCATGTGCATCTCATTGCAGGAATGGGCCCTCAACCATTACAAGCTGCTAAACTTTGCCAACTATTTCAATATGCAACATCACTGGAAGTGCATTGGGAGCCATGGCTGAGAGCAGAGTTTCGCATCTCTGTGTGGAAATCATGTTTTTTTTTTAAATTAATTTTTCACTTCTTAATTAAAGAGCGAGACAGAAGCAAGGTGTTCTTAGGAGATTAGCGCAAGCCACAGGGACACCGCCAGGCCTGGAGTAATTTCTGTAGAGCTCTCAGCCTCACATTGCCACCGCCTATCAGCCTGTCTTTACAAAATGGAGCTTGCCGACTCAAACACGGCCCACACCCCCAAATGCTATTTGCATATAGTTGCATATATATTTGGATATATATGCAACCACACGTAAGTTGCAGCCCTCGGCATATGCTGTGAGTATCACTGTGGCCCCAGGGGCTTCCAAAGTTGAGTAGCCCTGAGCTAGATGGTGCTTGGTCCTGCCGTGAGGGCAGGGGACTGGACTCGATGACCTATCGAGGTCCCTTCCTCTTCCATGATTCTAGGACACCTAGTGAGAGATACGTACCCCCAGTGCATTGTGCTCACTGTTGTTGATGGCGCACCCCATGTGACAATAATCTATGGACAGAGAAGTCTGAACTCTCTTTGGCAACTTTGGTTTTGTCAATTTTTTCTGTGCCACGTTACATTGGCAAAACTTGGTCCTGAAGCCAGCCCGTATTCTCCCTCACTCAAGCTCTGCAAATGAAGAACGGGCATCTTTCCAAAAGCAATGCTGTCTAGTGCCACCAGGATTTATGGCCTACAGGCAGGAATCCCCCGTTGCGTTTCCAATCGTGTTCTGTGGGAGGTCAGTCTAAATTAGCATAATGGTCTCGTTTGGCCCTACAGTCTATTCAACAGAGTCCAAACTCAGCTTGTGCATCTCTAGATAAGCTCAGCAGGAGAGTAAAGTTCTTCTCCTCTCTGCTCCCGCCCAACAGGGGAACTCGTTCCTAAAAACAGCCACAGATACAAGGGAATCGTTTTCAAAGCAGTTGGTGGCGTTTTGCAGGCAAATCCCTTTCATGGCCATTCAGTGACTCCTGCCCTGCACTTTAAATAGCCGCCGAACAGAGTGAGGTTCAACCAGAGGTGAACTTGAAGAAAAAAAGAAAAATGAAAAAGAAAAGCCAAGAACAAGATTCCTTGGACTTTGTGCATTTCAAAGTGCTGCGAATTGCCGGCTCCTGTGGGAGGAGCTAGCAATTGGACTGCTGGACTTCTCCGCAAAGCACAATAAACCCAGTCCCTTTTTGAGAGACCAGAAAGCTGATGTTCCTCATCCTAACGAAGAAAATCACCCACCATCGGCTGATGGGAAGAGCCACAACAGGAAGAAGGCAAACACAACTAAAAGCATTTGGAAAAGAAAAACCAGTTAAATGAATTGTGCATTTTTTTAACCACAGGTTATACTAATCACGCTGCAAGTTGTAATTTCGGAGGCTTACACATAAGTTAATTTAAAAAAATGTGATAGAAGAACCAGAATTAAGTGACATCACAGAATGCAAGGAATAGCGTCCCTCTTGCCGCGTCTCACAATTTACCATTTACATCACTGCCAAGGAGGTGGAAAACCCTAACAAACCGTAAAGGATTCATTGGGTTCTTTGCCCAATGGAAATGACTCTCTTATTGTGATGGATCTGGTCATGCTATTTCCACATGTCCTGTATGAATACTGAAGAAGACAGTCCCATCCATGATACAGGGGAACCAGATGGGGCATCCAGGCTAAAGAAAGCTCTGAGCTTTGAACCTCAATTCTAACTGGCACATGTACCAAACTTCCAAGGAAAACCTCTTACTTGTAAGTTTCAGCCCAGCTGTGTATCCTTGGAGAGGCCAGACTGAGCCAAACGCAGTAGGCCCTGATCGATTCAGGGGCAGTCGACAATTTTATAGACAGTGGAGTGGCCAAAGATGCTCTGAAATTTGCCTTTACAGTGTCAGCACCTTTATCTGGGACTGATTGAGGTTTTTCATCACTCACTCTCTTCTTGGGACCCATAATTCAAGACACAATCCCTGACGGAAGAAGTCTTTGGCTGGGAACTCAAGGAATTGTGGCAGTTTGGAGTGATAAGAACTTTTCGTGTCCCACTGATTCTTAGAATCTCCTGGTTGACCCTCCAAGATCCCATCTTCCACCGCCATAAACAGGAAATCAGCTTCCCCTTGGAATTTTCTGAGCAACACTGGCAGGGACAAGTCAATGTTGATCCAAATTTTGAACCCCAAAAAATCTCAGGTAATGGTGGCCTTCTAGGGAAGAAAAGCTCCAAGTCCATGGCAGAATTCCACAGTCAATAGGAAAAGTTTGCTGATGTCTTTCAAAAGAAAAATGCCGCAATCATCTCTCTGCACGATAGCTACGATTGCCGAATGGATTTGCAACCAGAAATGCAGGTTTGGTTTGGGAGAATCAGGCTAAATTCGAGCCAGATTGGCAGCTTTTGGAGATTATCTCCACAAAAATCTAACTCCATGGATCATTCACAAATAAACATCATTGTCTGAAGCACAGTTCCTCTTTGGTAACCTTCACTGTGTTGGAACTTTTTTTTCTTCTTAACAATCATAAAATCCCAGGGCTGGAGGAGACCTCAGGAGTCATCGAGTCCAGCCCCCTACCCAATGCAGGACCAACCCAACTCAATCATCCCAGCCAGGGCTTGGTCAAGCCGGGACTTTAAAACCTCTAGGGACAAAGATTCCTCCACCTCCCTAGGGAACCCATCCCAGTGCTTCAACACCACCTAGGAAAATCATAATATCCAACGTAAACCTCCCCCACTGCAACTGGAGCCCATTGCTCCTTGTTCTGCCATCTGCCCCCACTGAGAACAGCCTCTCTCCATCCTCTTTGGAACCGCCTAACTACGTCAGCCACCACATCAGCGGCTCATACAACCGCACAGACACTAATGCAGGGGGGAGCAAGATCTGGCCTGCCAAGCCATTTGATCTGGCCCGCGGCCATCCTGCCGTGCCCCCGCCCCCAGGCCAATCGAGACCTGGGGCAGGGGAGGGTGTGAAGTCATTCACTGTTCAAAGCAGCTGGCGGCTCCCTCACCCCACTGGGGCGCACAGTGCCTAGAGGGCGCCACCAGCCATTTTGAATGGCAAATGACTTTGCACACTCCCCTGCCCCCAGGTCCCGATTGGCCGCGGGTCAAGGGAGTGCATGAAGTCTCTTCCCCCTGTCGGGGCATGCAGCACCTAGAAGGAATGGCCAGCTGTTCCAAATGGTTGGCGGTTCCCTCTAGGTACTGCATGTCCCTGGCAGGGCTGTGGGGAGGAAAACTTCACTGCTTCTCCACCCCCAGACCTTAATTGGCCTGCAGGTGAGGGAGTGCACAAAATCTCCTCTCCTCCACCAGGGGCACACTTAGCCAGGACCCCTTAGCTTGAGGCCCCGCCCCTTCTGCTTGATGCCCCGCCCCTTCCAGGGACCAGAAATGGCTCTGCAACCATTGCCAAAATTGGCAAAGTGGCCCCCCTGAAAAAATTATTGTCCAATCCTGCTCTAATGGGATCATGCCATCAAGTGCCAACAATGCCCCTCTGCCATGGATATTGGCCAGACTGGACAGTCTCTGTGACAAAGGTTAAATGGACACAAGTCGGTTAACAGAAATGGTGATCAGAAACGTCGGGGAATATTGTAACCTGCCAGAGCACTCAGTCGTAGATTTCAAAGTAGCCATTCTTCTACCAAGGCATTTCAGAATCCAGCTACAGAAGGAGACTGTGGAGCTGGCCTTTACACGCAAATTTGACACCGCATCTCAGGGCTCGAACAAAGACGTGAACTGAATGGGCCATTATATTCAACACCCAAATGACATCAAAAGCTAAGTATGGGGCCCCTTACAGCTCACTTCATTAGCCTCACTGGGACCAGCACTGCAGTTGTCAGGGTTTTTTTTTCTCCCCCTTCACTTCTTTTTAAATTGGGAGGTTTCCTCTTTTTTTCTCCGCTCTCATCTGACTACCCTGTTTGTTTTTTTAAGTTACAAACTAACACAGCTGCCCCTCTGGGAGAGAAAAATATAGAGAAATATTTACTTCTGGATAAAATCGCCTGTGTACAACCAATCATTTAAACTCTGGAGATAGAAGTGGGATCAGTTTGCAATTTAACCAGATATATTAACAACAACAACAGCGATAGCTATCGCAGATGGTCCAATAAAATAAGAGATTGTGTTTAGAGTATATACAGTAATTGCGCAGGTTAAATTACACTATTCACTTAATAGACTTTAGATATGTATAATGACATATATACATGCACCTGGCCTCGTTATAGCATATACGATCTTCCCTGAGAAGGTGCGGAAGCCGCTAACCCCTTATGACCACCTCTTCCATGTCTATTCCACTGGCATACCTTTTGTTGGGCCAACTTCTTTTGGGGGAAGTCCAAGCATGGGGCTCCACCAAATGCCTCTTCAGGTCTGGGCAAGGCAGTGGGAGTGTTTGAGTGAAATATACGTCCCTCGATGTGAGGAATTGGGGTTATTGTCTCCCTACAGGGTTTGAAATGTGCAACAAAAGGCCGCAGGCAGTGTGGTGTGTAGCAAATTGTTGCGATGAGCCCTCACACCAATGCCTCTGTTAAGTCCATGGTGTTTGGTGCCCATCAGAGTTGTGACTGGAAGGGTCGGTTTGCACCACGATACCCATCTCTGGCCTGCATTCGCTGGCTTTGGCTTAGGGCTATGAAATTGCACAAGCCAGGAATTTTGATCTACATCCAGCTGACCAAGCAGCCCTTCTTCCTAAATCTCGAATGGACATTTCAGGAGAGACACATGCGGATTAGCGTGGGGTTGAGATTTATGCACATTTGAAGATGGTTCAGAGCACACGTTAGAGCAACCAAGCCTTTTTGCAGAGCAAAGAACCTATCCTCAAAGAGCAGGGGAGCTCACTTGGTTATTTTTAGCCCACCCAGCTGCTTTGACCTGCTCTAATGAGCAGCAGTTCCCTGCCTTTAGAGTCTAATTAATTTAGCTGGCTTGTGCCGGCTCTACGGGAAGCGAGCCGGTGTGTATTTGCAAGGTAGTCTGCAGTCATTTGCCCCTACTTAGCCTGTGTTCTTCGGCTTCCCCGGGAGAGACCATCAGACATCCCTACAAAAGGCTGGCTGCAGGAAAAGAGCTGGGATGGGCGAATGAGCACAAAAGGCTGGATCATTGTCGTGGGGATTTCACACTCAAACCATGCTCATTAGAAAGGATTAGGGCTAAGGGGCTGTTTCTGGGTGTAAAAGGAGCTAGCAAATGACAGATAAAGAGGTGTGGGGGGGCACCCAACTGGGTGTAGGTGTAGAATCCTAGAACTGGAAGGGAACTCGAGAGGTCATTGTGGGAGAAAAATCAAATAACTCCAATTGTGTCTAAAGGGGGGAACTGTGCAGAAATCATAACTTTCTAAAAGAAAACTGCTGTAAGGGTTAAAAGTTTTCCAGACCTCTCTCCCTGTAACAGAGAGAAATCAAATTAGCTCTAATCAAGACCCTTACAATGCCTCCCATCTCAAGTTCATGGAGACTCCTAGTCTGTCACAATTTGTCATGTAAACCCTTATCTTTGTCACAGTTTGCCTTGTAGACTCCTCCACTCAAGTTCTCATGTGGCTTTGTGTACTGTAAAAACTTACTTCTAGCACTCCTGGGGTGAACAGAAGTCTCAAAGTACTTCTGCTGAGACTTTGATATGTTAAAGAAGAACAATCCACAACTGAGCTGTCTAAGCATCCTGTATAAAGGATACCTGAATCTGTCTGTCAGGGCTGCTGCTTCACTCTTGGAAGTGACAGCCTGCATGCATGCATCATAAAGTTTTCTCTTTTAGGTTTCTTTCCTGCCTCACTGATTTGACCTCCGGCCTCGAACCCTTCTGGGGGCTCTGTACCCCAGGGGAGCGAGATTTCCCCCTCAATTTGGTGTCAGAAGTGGGATGGCTTGGAACTCCAGTTGGAAAGGCTGATGACGGGGAATGGGAACGGACTACAGCGCGCATCTGGAGGGTAAGGGATCCATTTAAAATCCCCCAGTCCGCCTCCCTGTTCTCGTCACCAGCTGGACCGGCTGGCGGTAAGAGTCATCTTTTACTTAAAATTTTTGGTTAAGAGGCTTGAGGGAAATTTAAAACGAAAACACTGGGTATAGCCAAATAGGGGTTGGATTTTGTTGTTGTTGTTGTTGTTGCTGACTGATTGGTGGCGAGTCCAAGCGCATGGTTTTGAGTGAGTGAAGTCCGGAGGGGAACTGCAGCCGCACCAGTGCTGTCAGTGTCACTGCACAGCTGCTGAAAGCAAGGGCGGTTTCCCCCGGCACATAAGGAGTGTGAGTGAAGCTGACAGTTTGTGTGGACTCCCACACTATCCTTCGAGAGGGTAGTGTTGCTGGACGCCTGTACTATCCTTGGAGAGGGTAGTACTGTTGGGCTCCTGCGCTGTCCTTGGACAAGACAGTGCTAACATGGATAAGATTGCTCCCTCAAGTCTGTCTCCTACTGAGGGAAAAGGTTTCTCACAGCCTGGGACTCCCTTGTCTCAGATGATCAGTCAGCTAGGTATTGCCTGCAGGTTTGAAACTAAGGAGACTTAAGGAATTATTGAGCATTTGGAATGGCTATACTCAGGGGAATTCCCAGAATAAATGACAACTAGAACTTTGACTTACAAAAGCTTGCTTATCTTAAGAGTTTTCCTCGAGGAAAAACATCCTAACCAGATGGAATATTGGTGCCTCTGGGAGGATGTGGCAGTAAAAAAAAATCAGAGCATTATGGCTAGCAAAAAAGATTCTATTGAAAAGCTGCAGCAAGAATTGGCTACTCTAAAGAAACAGCTTGATTCCCCAGATGTGCCATCTGCACCCCCAACCCGCTTTGGACCCTTGTCAGCTGAACATTCTTTCCTGTTATCTCCCTGTTCTCTTGTAAACCTTATGGGATGTGACTTGTTGTGTAAATTGGGTGCAAACCTTCTCTGTAGAGAGGAAGGGATATTTGTTGACCTTCCCCCTATCAGGCTCCAAATTTGATGGCATTACTACTCTCAGAGGAATCTGATGAGACCTCAGGACATACACCCCTCCTGGACCTCTCAGATGTCCCAGAGACATTGTGGGCAGCCCATTGTGAATGAAGTGGGGTTGCTAGCCTCTGCAACACCAGTGCAAATAACATACAGACACAACAAGCCTTTCCCAAGGGTAGCCCTGTATCTATTGGCTAGGGAGGCACAAGAGGGCATTAAGCCTGTAATCTCTCCCTCCTTAAACAAGGGATACTTGTTTATACAACTTCACCATGTAATACACCTATACTACCTGTGAAAAAGCAAATCTATAGATTTGTAGAAGACCTAAGAGTCATTAATAAGTTTGTAATCCCTAGATTTCCAGTAGTACCTAACCTGGTTTTCTGTTCTGCCTTCTTTTCTATTCCAGTGCATAAGAATTCCCAATTTGTCTTTGCCTTTTCCTTTCAGGGTCATCAATTAACCTGGACATGTTTTTGTAAAGTTATTGTAAAAGCCCTACTTTGTTTTCTCAGTTTTTAAAAAACTGACCTTAATTCTCTCTCTCTTCCCTGCAGTTCTGTGTTAGTTCAGTATGTTGATGATGTGCTAATTGCTAGTAAAACTGAGGAAAGATGTAAAACTGATACCTCTATGTGTTAAAGTGTCTTGCTAAAAAGGGTCACAAGGCTTCCAAAGCCAAATTGCAATTTGTAAAACAAAGAGTTCAGTACTTGGAACATTTACTTTTAGGAGATGGCCGCCAGTTAACACCTGAGCGAATCTCAAGTTTTTTTCATTCCTCACCCTTTCACCAAAGTCAGGTATACAAATTTCTGGGTGCAGCAGGATATTGCAGACAATGGATTCCTAACTTTTCTGAACTCACCAAACCCCTTACTATTCTACTCTTAATCTTAGCTCCTGACCCAGTGACCTGGTCCCCAGAATGTGAATCTGCTTTCCTTTACCTTAAAACTCTTCTCTCAGAGCCACCTGTTCTAGGCTTACCTAATTATAGCAAGCCTTTTACTCTGTTTTGTCATGAACAGGATGGAATTGCAGCTGGAGTTCTCTGTCAGCCCCTTGGGCCCACACCTCGTCCAGTAGCTTATTTTTCTGCAACACTGGACTCAGTAGCCCGTGGGTTCCCACTTTGTCTGAGGGCAGTTGCAGCTGCTGCTGAATTACTTAAAAAGGCCCAACCTGTCACATTAGGCCACAGCATTATCTTACAGGTCCCTAATGCTGTCTCTGCTCTCTTACAGCGACACCGCACTCAGCACCTATCTGTTCAGAGACAAACCCTGTATAAGAAAGTTATCCTCTCTTCCCAAATGTGGTAATTGAAAGATGTAATGTACTTAACCCAGCTACTTTTTCTCCTTTACCCTCTAATGGTAAAGCACATACCCATAACTGTGAAGAATTGCTTGAGCACTGTGTAAAGCCTCCCCAAGATTTGGTAGTCAACTGCTGGAAAATGCAGTTCTTGTATTGTATACTGATAGCTCATGTAAAAGAAATGCAGTTGGTAAACTAAAAAGCTGGATATGCAGTGGTCTCAGATAATAATGTTTTAGAGGTTTTTTTCTCTTCCAGGAATCAAATCAGCTCAGGCTGCTGAGCTTATCGCTTTAATTCGTGCTTGCCTTTTAGCTTCCGGACAGTCTGCTGCCATTTATACTGATTCAAACTATGCTTTCTCTGTCATGCCACAGGACAAATTTGGAAACAACGAGGTTTCCTTACCTCTTCTGGCTCTGCTATCTCACATGGTCCCCTTATCTCCCAACTCCTTGATGCTATTCAGCTACCCACATCCCTTTCTATTACCCATTGCCCGGCCCACACAGGTGCCACTGATCCTGTTTCTCTGGGTAATGGGAATGCTGATGCAGTAGCCAGACGTGCAGCAGCACATGGACCTCTGGCTCCCTTTCAGATTCTGGTCTCTCTTTCTCTCCCTGTTTCTTTGCAGGACCTGATAGAACTACAGCAAGCTGCTCAACCTGCAGAGAAAAACCTTTGGGAGAAAGCAGGCTGCTCCTTATCCCCAGCTGGGATAATGGGTGCACCTGATGGCCGCCCAGTCGCCCCAAAAATCTCTCACACGGCAGCTTGCTCAGGTGTCTCATCAAATGACACACATGAGCAAAAGGGGGGTGGCCTCACAAATCCCAAAACAATGGTACGCCCCAGGCGTGCACCTAGAAGCTGTCAAGAATATCTAATTCATGTGTGATTTGTAAGCAGTTTAATGTTGCAGGAGGCCCACAGGCTAGCAGCCACACAGAAAGAAGAAACCTAGACATAAAATGACGGTTAGGAGAGCTTGCACCTGCAGGTAAAGGAAGCCCTCCCAGTACCTACTGATGTACCGTGCCACAACATCCAACTAGGCGACTACGTGTTCGTGAAGGAACATCGCAGAAAGAATTCCCTGACAGCCCGGTGGGAAGGACTGTTCCAATCACTGCTCATCACCCACACAGCAGTAAAGGTGAAGGAGCGCCCCTCGTGGATCCACGCAAGTCATGTACGCCGAACTGCAGATCCAACAGAGCTGATTGACCCCGTCACCCAGGACCCCTCCCTGGAGGAATCACCTGAGGACGAGGTTCAGCGGACCGAGGCGGCAGACTCTCAAACCAGACTGTTACCAAACCGGCCTCCATCAGGAGCTTCGAGGTACAACCTGAGAGGTAGGACTGTACCAGCAAAGACCTACAGGTGAGCCAGGCGCCCTGTAGCTCTCACAAAGGGGAATCCATTCCAGTATTGAGTGAACTAAGAGACTACGAAATCTCGAAGAGTGCCTGCAGAGGCAAGCCAAACAATACTAACTGATTAAGTTTAGTTAAAAGACTGCTTTGCTAGTTGCTAGATAATTACTATATTATTATTATCCTTTCTACTTTAGAAATTTAAGATACTATAATAGGATGAGGATTGTTTTCCTTCTTTTAGTAGTCAGAATAGCCTTAGTGTATAACTTTCCCCACCCTTATTGGGAAGCCCTGCAAAAGGTTGTGTCCCTCACCAATACAAGTGACTGTTGGATATGTGAACAGCTTATCAAAGGCTCTGAAGGCCTTTTACCATTACAGTTTATCCCAACTCCTGCCTCCCTGTGGGCCAGACCCCTAAAATTCAGATCTACTGGTAGTCAGTACTCTACAGGAGAGCGGGAGTGGGTAGATGCCCAGAATGATAACACTGTGCCAGAAGTACATAGTCATGGGGGGGAACCGGCAGATTTGGCATAAAAATCTGATTGCCTCAGGGATTCCCCTTACTCAAGCATTACATCCATCAGGGAATGCTTCCCTTATGTTTCCCTTATGTTTTAAAAGCAATATTGGCACTGGTAAAGATCTGGGGGTGAATGGGCAGTGGATCATTTACCCAACTGATAAAGAAAACCTCCCTCTAAGATAAGAATTCATCCCAGCAAAAAAAAGAATACCTAAAAATGTCTAGAATAACTTTGAGTAATACTCCAATAGGAGTATTAAAGGGGGGAATTGTGGGAGAAAAATCAAATAACTCCAATTGTGTCTAAAGGGGGGAACTGTGCAGAAATCATAACTTTCTAAAAGAAAACTGCTGTAAGGGTTAAAAGTTTTCCAGACCTCTCTCCCTGTAACAGAGAGAAATCAAATTAGCTCTAATCAAGACCCTTACAATGCCTCCCATCTCAAGTTCATGGAGACTCCTAGTCTGTCACAATTTGTCATGTAAACCCTTATCTTTGTCACAGTTTGCCTTGTAGACTCCTCCACTCAAGTTCTCATGTGGCTTTGTGTACTGTAAAAACTTACTTCTAGCACTCCTGGGGTGAACAGAAGTCTCAAAGTACTTCTGCTGAGACTTTGATATGTTAAAGAAGAACAATCCACAACTGAGCTGTCTAAGCATCCTGTATAAAGGATACCTGAATCTGTCTGTCAGGGCTGCTGCTTCACTCTTGGAAGTGACAGCCTGCATGCATGCATCATAAAGTTTTCTCTTTTAGGTTTCTTTCCTGCCTCACTGATTTGACCTCCGGCCTCGAACCCTTCTGGGGGCTCTGTACCCCAGGGGAGCGAGATTTCCCCCTCATCATCAAGTCCAGTCCCCTGCCCTCATGGCAGGACCAAGCACCATCTAGATCATACCTGATAGATGTGTATCCAACCTGCTCTTAAATATCTCCAGATATAGAGATTCCACAATTTATTCCTGTGCTTAATCACTCTGACAGGAAGTTTTTCCTAATGTCCAACCTAAACTTCCCTTGCTGCAGTTTAAGCCCATTGCTTCTCGTCCTGTCAGAGGCCAAGGAGAACAATTTTTCTCCGTCCTCCTTGTAGCACCCTTTTAGATACTTGAAAACTGCTCTCATGTCCCCTCTCAGTCTTCTCTTTTCTAAACTAAACAAGCCCAATTCTTTCAGACTTCCCACATAGTTTATGTTCTCTAGACCTTTCATCATTTTTGTTGTTCTTCTCTGCACCTTCTCCGATTTCTCCACATCTTCCTTGAAATCTTTCCAGACCTGGACATAATACTCCAACTGAGGCCTAATCAGCACAGAGCAGAGCGGAAGCATGCCTTCTCGTGTCTTGCTCACAACATTCCTGTTAGTGCCTTCCAGAATCATGTTTGCTTTTTTTTTTTGCAACAGTGTCACACTGTTGACTCATATTTAGCTTGTGGTCCACTATGACCCCTAGATCTCTTTCTGACATATCCCTTCCTAGACAGTCACTTCCTATTTTGTATGTGTGAAACTGATTGTCCCTTCCTATATGGAGGACTTTGCATTTGTCCTTATTAAACTTCATCTTATTTAACTCAGATAATTTCTCTACTTTGTACAGATAATTTTGATTTATGACCCTATCCTCCAAAGCACTTGCAACCCCTCCCAGCTTGGTATCATCTGCAAACTTTATAAGAGTCCTCTCTATGTCGATATCTAAATCGTTAATGAAGATATTGAACAGAACAAGTCCCAAAACAGACCCCTGTGGAACCCCACTTGTTATGCTCTTCCAGCATGACTGTGAACCATTAATAACTTCTCTTTGAGAATGGTTATCCAGCCAGTTACGCACCCACCTTACAGTAACCCCATCTAGGTTGTATTTGCCTAGTTTATTGATAAGTAGGTCATGTGAGACCGTATCAAACGCCTTACTAAAGTCTAGGTCCACCATGTCCACCACTTCTCCCTTATCCACAAGACTTGTTTTCCTATTAAAGAAAGCTATCAGATTGGTTTGACATGATTTGTTCTTTACAATCCATGCTGGCTGTCACCTATCACCTTATTTTCCTCCAGATGTTTGCAGATGAATTCCTTAATTACTTGCTCCATAATCTTTCCACGCACAGAAGTTAAAATGACTGATTTGTAGTTTTCTGGGTTGTTTTCAGTGCTTGTTTTGTTAAAAACAAAAACAAAAAAAATTTGCCAGTACTCCAGGGGCAAAGTTGCTGAGCTCTGATTGGAGGTGCTGGTTCTGCATCTGGAGGTGCCGGTACTGCATACCGGGCAGTACTGTCACAAAAAAACCTTTAGCTTGTTCTTATTTCCCTTTTTATAGATGGGCACGATATTTGCCCTTTTCCAGTCTTCTGGAATCTCTCCTTTCTCCCATGATTTTCCAAAGATGATAGCTAGAGGCTCAGACACCTCCTCTATCAGCTCCTTGAGTATTCTAGGATGCATTTCATCAGGCCCTGGTGATTTGCAAGAATCTAACTTTTCGAAGTGATTTTTAACTTGTTCTTTTTTTATTTTAACTTAAAAATGTATGAATTTCCACTAGCATTCACTTTGGTTGGCATCCTGTCACCATCCAATGTCTTGGTGAAAACCGAAACAAAGAAGTCATTAAGCACCTCTGCCATTTCCCAGTTTCCTGTTATTGTTTCTTCCTCCTCACTGAGCAATGGGCTTACCCTGTCCTTGGTCTGCCTCTTGCTCCTAATATATTTATAGAATGTCTTCTTGTTTCCCTTTATACCTGTAGCTAGTTTGAGCTTGTTTTGTGCCTTTGCCTTTCTAATCTTTCCCCTGCATATCTGTGTTTGCCTATATTCATCCTTTATAATTTGACCGAGTTTCCACTTTTTATACAATTCCTTTTTGATTTTTAGATCACGTGAGATCTCCTGGCTGATCCGACGTGGTCTCCTACCATACTCTCTCTCTTTCCTGCACAATGGAATGGTTTGCTTTTGAGCCCTTTGAAAAACTGCCAACCCTCTTCAGTTGGTTTTCCTCTTAGTTTTGCTTCCCACGGGACCTTACCTACCAGCTCTCTGAGTTTTCTAAAATCTGCCTTCCTGAAATCCAGTGTCTCTAGTTTGCTGTTCTCCCTTCCACCATTCCTTAGAATCATGAACTCTGTGATTTCATGATCGCTTTCACCCAAGCTGCCTTCCACTTTCAAATTGTCAACCAGCTCCTCCCTATTTGTTAAAATCAAATCTAGAACAGCTTCCCCCCAGTAGCTTTCTTAATCTTCTGAAATAAGAAATTGTCTCAATACAGTCCAAGAACTTATTGGATAGTCTGTGCCCCATTGAGTTAGTTACCTAACATATATCTGGATAGCTGAAGTTCCCCATCACCACCAAATCCTGCGCTTTGGATGATTTTGAGAGTTGTTTAAAAAAAAAAGCCTCATCTACCTCTTCTGCCTGGGTAGGTGGCCTGTAGTAGACCCCTAGTGTGACATCACCCTTGTTTTTTAACCACTTTTCACCTAACCCAGAGACTCTCAACAAGTCTGTACCTTATGTCCAGCTGCACTTCAGTCCAAGTGTGTACATTTTTAATGCATGAGGCAGCACCTTCTCCCTTTTTTTCCTGCCTATCCTTCCTGAGCAAGCTGTACCCTTCTATGCCAGTATTCTGGTCATAAGAACGGCCAAAGGTCCATCTAGCCCACGATTCTGTCTACTGACAGTGGCCAGTGCCAGATGCCCCAGAGGGAGTGAACACAACAGGTAATCCTCACGTGATCCCTCCCCTGTCACCCACTTCCAGAGAAACAGAGGCTAGGGACACCATTCCTACCCATCCTGGCTAATAGTCATTGATGGACCTAACCTCCATGAATCTATCCAGCTCTTTTTGAACCCTGTTAAAGTTCTAACCTTCACCATATCCTGTGGCAAGGAGTTCCACAGGTTGTGTGCTGAGTGAAGTGTATTATCCCAACAAGTCTCTGTGACATCAACTATGTCAATTGCCAACCGCGCCACACACTATGACATTGCGCAGAACAGAGAAGGAAGACAGAACTGTTAGCCCAGCTTTCAGCCACAAGGCCATGGGGGGAAGCTGTCCCTGTCCCCTCCCACCCACCCTGGTTCCCTACAGCCATGCTCAAGTACATGGCTGGATAAGAATAGCCTGCCAGCGCTGCCCGGAATTCCTGCCACTGCCGTGCCTGGTGGGTGAGCAAAGCTTCTAGCAGTGATGGGCACAACAGGGTGGGAAGGAGGGAGCGAGGAAGGGGTCCGTCCAGGGGATGGTCATGGGTTGCTGATGGGGGAGAAGGTAGCAGAGGCCAGCACTGTGACTCCAGGGTGAGGAGGGGAAGGAGCCTTGTTGCCTCAGAGAGCATCTGAGGAAACAGCCAGGCCAGGATCCGAGGGCTAGCAATGCTGGATCGGAAGCATATGCACTTCTCAGAAATATACAAGCCTGCAATTTTCTATACTGCATATTGTGTGTGGGGGGGGGGGGGGGGGAGGGCAGGCGAGGGGAAGGGCTAAGGCAAAGAAATCACATGTCCAAACTTCTTCAATCTAAAGACTTTACGATAACTTTTCTTGCAGCTGAAACAAAATACAGGACTATGTAGCACTTTACAGACTAACAAGATGGTTTATTAGATGATGAGCTTTCATGGGCCAGACCCACTTCCTCAGATCAAATAGTGGAAGAAAATTACCCCAGACTAACACGGCTACATTTCTATCACTTTTCTTGCAGCAATAGCGGTGGCTCCATTCCCAGCGGGAACACTAAAAGAAATGAGATGTGATGATTTTACATCTGGAATCTTTAATCACAGGAGTGAACTTGACCAGAGAAATGGTGCCCTTGGTGCATCACAAAGGCATTAGCCCCAGAAAGCTGGGAGGGAAGAGTTCTCTTTTGAGGAACCCAAGGACTTTTATAGGCGCAAAATATTGTACAAAGCTTTGGTTGCTCTGATTAGGGAGAGAGAGGACTGCCTTTCTGAGACCCTTGCCGATGCCCTGTCTTCCATGAGTCCACGAGATGAAAGTGCAAGTTCTAATTCCACCACTTACAGTACCAGTATAGAACTCTGAAATCCTCTTCTTCCTGTCGCCCGGATGTTCAAAGATGGCAATGCTGAGAAGAGTATTGCCTGCCCTTGCTCTGCACTGCTCCTGGAAGTGGCCGACACAACCCTGCAGGGGTCTCCATGTGCTGAGCTCGCCAGAGCATCCACTCCACAGCTCCCATTGGCCAGGCAGTGCTGCCAATGGGAGCTGTAGGGATGGTCTCTACAGGGAGCTGAGGGCGGATTCCCCGGTCCCCCAACACACAGCCACTGCTGGAGTCTGCTCAGCATGAAAAGAGATGGCAATTCTTTCCTGACATGTCCCAGTGGGACACCCTTCCAAATCCATCAAAACTCTCAGTTCGTTTCTTACCGATTCCAGCAATGAGACTGGCGGCAGAGAGAAGTTTCTCCTCTTTGCAACAACTGAACACTTACCTGAGGACTATAATAGCAGATACTTGTGTTTCTCACCTGGCAGTATTACAGATTGAAAGAGGACATGCTGTTAACAAATTGGATGTTATTAAGAGTTTCATCTCAGAAAGGACGTACGGTTCCCGTGACAATGTAAGGTCATTACTTTTTAAAGCACTTGTTAGTGCTTAACTGTTAGTCGTCACACGCACAAAAGTAGGGTTCATGCATGGATAGAAAATCAGAAAAATAACCTGCTGTGAAAAATAACCAGATTTGGGTCCTATTTGCTAACAGTAATAATCAAATTACATTGTTTATTGTTGAAATGTTGGTGGGTTTTCTTTTTTGGCTACAACACTCCTAAAAATAAATATAACGGGGTTAAAGCATATTTTTGTGAAATCATGCAATTCTGGAAGCTGCAAGGTGTCATATAATTATTATGAACGGAAAGTTCATACCTGACCACCTGGCTTTGTTTTCGCTCAGACAAAGAACAGCGGCAAGTTGTTGCAACAATACCTTGGCGCAGTCCTCACGGTGTGTTATTTTTGTATTTTGTAAACCTTGCAATTATGTTAATATGCCAGACCATTAATACTAACACGGTTCCATCAATGTTTAAGTGACCAAAGGCCCCGATGTGCATTGACAACTGCAATGGTATAGTTTATCGGAAGTCAGTGAAGTTCTGATTTATACAGGAGAGATTCTGGCTCTTAAAACCCAAAGATTACTCCTGGGTCAACTGCATACAGAACATGCACGTTTTTGACCTTTATTCTTTCAGTATGGGACAGAAATGCATTTGTGCAAATACTGTTACTTCACGCCAAACAGCGTTTAATTAAAGACAGAAACATAATCCATCAAAACATCCAGGCCTACATATAGGGGGAGGGCAAAGGGGACAAATAAACAGGGGACCAGCAACTTAAAAGGGCCTGTGCCCTTTGCTGTCACCACACCAGCTATGCAGTGGAAGAAAGGCAACCTCCTTGCCTGCCCTTGCTCTGCACTGCTCCTGGAAATGACCGACACAACCCTGCAGGGGTCTCCATGTGCTGAGCTCGCCAGAACATCCACTCCACAGCTCCTATTGGCCAGGCGGTGCTGCCAATGGGAGCTGTAGGGTTGGTCCCTATAGGGAGCTGTGGGCGGATTCCCCGGTCCCCCACCACACAGCCGGTGCTGGAGGGGTGTGCCGGTCACTTCTGAGAGCCACTCGAGGTAAGCATTGCCCTATGGGCCACTCATGCATTCACACCCCAATTCCCTCCCAGAGCCCTTGCCCAACCTCACGCTCAGAGCCTGCACACCCCTACACTCAAACTCCCTCCCTGAACCTGCACCCTGTCTCCCTCCATCAGCCTGGTGAAAGTGAGCATGGGGGAGAGCCAGCAACAGAGGGATGGGGGATGGAGTGAGTGGGGGTGGAGCCTCAGAGAAGGGGTGGGGCAGGGATGGGGCAAAAGTCTCTGGCTTTGCACAATTCGATAGTTGGCAGCTGTCCCTGGTGGGCACGTGGATGCCCTGGCGATGCCGGGCAAGCGCCTTCTGTGTTGCATCCAGCAGCTTGCTGGGCACCAGCCAGCACAGCTGTAGCACTGCCGAAAGGTCAGGCAAACCACGTCCACATGGGCATAGCTGGAGTCTGCATGCGGACTCACTGACTGCTCTGCCCCAGGGTCTGGCATTGCTGTCGGCAGGCCTCCAAACCTCATCGGTTTCGTTGTACTTCTAAAGCAGTTTGCAGTGTTGTTGGGATTTTATTTATTCACAAGACCAACGCTGCATTTTATTCTAAGGTAGCCGTGAGCTCACCAAAGCAGCAAATGACACACACCACCCTGCCTGTGTAGCATATAATGCCAAGGAGCAGCTTCCAGGATGCTTCTGCCACAGGCCACTCATAGGGTGCAGCTAGACTACATGGCTTCGTCGACTGAGCCGTGTAAAGTAGGTTACTCGACATAGTCAATGAAGCAGGGATTTAAATAATCCCCGCTTCATTAAAATAAAAATGGCCGCCGCGCTATGCTGACAATCAGCTGATCGGGCACAGCACGGCAGTCTAGACGCGGTGCGGTCAACAAGGGAAGCCTTTGTCGACCGCTCCTGTAAGCCTTGGGAAGCCTTTGTCGACTACACCGCATCTAGACGGCCGCGCTGTGCCGGATCAGCTGTAGGAACAGCACGGTGGCCATTTTTATTTTAATGAAGTGGGGATTATTCAAATCCCCACTTCATTGACTATGTCGAGTAAACCACTTTACATGGCTCCCTCGATGGAGCTATGTAGTCTAGACACACCCATAGAGAGGACGCTTATTAAGTTTGCAGATGCTACCAAGCTGGGAGGGGTTGCGACTGCGTTGGAGGACAGGGTCATAATTCAAAATGATCTGGACAAATTGGAGAAACGGTCTGAGGTATATAAGATGAAGTTTAATAAGGAGAAATGCAAAGTGCTCCACTTAAGAAGGAACAATCAGTTTCACACATACAGAATGGGAAGCGACTGTCTAGGAAGGACTATCGCAGAAAGTGATCTAGATGTCATAGTGGACCACAAGCTAAATATGAGTCAACAGTGCGATGCTGTTGTGAAAAAAGCAAACATGATTCTAGGATGTATTGACAGGAGTGTTGTGAGCAAGACATGAGAAATCATTCTTCCGCTCTACAGTGCACTGGTTAGGCCTCAGTTGGGCTACGTCTACATTGGCAAGATTTTGCGGAAATATTTTTAACACAAGAGTTTTTGCGTTAAAGTATTTGCGCAAGAGAGAGTCTACACTGGCATGTGCTTTTGCACAAGATACGTGCCAGTGTAGATGCTCTCTGGCTCAAGAAAGTTCCAATGGCCGTTTTAGCCATGGGGCTTTCTTGCGCAAGAAATTCATGTTGCCTGTCTACACTGGCCTCTTGCAAAAGAACAGTTGCACAAGAGGGCTTTTTCCTGAGAAGGGAGCATCATAGTTCTTGTGCAAGAAGCACTGATTTCATACATTAGAACATCAGTGTTCTTGCGCAAGAACTCCCCGCCAGTGTAGACAGGTAGCATGTTTTTGCGCAAAAGCGGGTGCTTTTGTGCAAAATCATACAAATTTAGACAGAGCCTTGGAGTCTTGTGTCCACTTCTGGGCACCACATTTCAAGAAAGACTTGGAGAAATTGGAGAAGGTCCAGAGAAGAGCAACAGGAATGATTAAAGGTTGAGAGAACATGACCTATGAAGGAAGATTGAAAGAATTGGGCTCATTTATTTTGGAAAACAGAAGACTGAGTGGGACATGATAGCCGTTTTCAGGTATTTAAAAGGGTGTCACAAGAAGGAGGGAGAAAGATTGTTCTTCCTGGCCTCTGAGGATAGAACAAGAAGCAATGGGCTTAAACTGCAGCAAGGGAGGTTTAGGTTGGACATTAGGAAAAAGTTACTAACTGTCAGGGTGGCTAAACACTGGAATAAATTGCCCAGGGAGGTTGTGGAATCCCCATCTCTGGAGATATTTAAGAGTAGATTGGATAAACGTTTATCAGGGATGGTCTTGACAGTATTTGGTCCTGCCATGAGGGCAGGGGACTGGACTCGATGACCTCTCGAGGTCCCTTCCAGTCCTAGTATTGTATGATTATATGGTGTGTCTAGACTAAACCTCTCTGCCGACAGAGAGATGTATATTAGGCACATCGAAATTACTGTATTTAAATATCCTGCGCTTCATTAACATAAAAATGGCCATTGATTTTTTTCGGCACGGAGCTTTGTTGGAGAAAAGAGGTAGTCTAGAGGCTGATCTTTTGAAAAATAAAGCATTTTTCGAAAGATTCTTCATCCCTCGTGAAATGAGGTTTACAGGAACTTTCGAAAAAAAATTTATTTTCCAAAAGATCGGCCTCTAGACTGCCTCTTTTCTCAGACAAAGCTCCGTGCCGAAATAAGTGGCAGCCATTTTTATGCTAATGAAGCGTGGGATATTAATTCCCCGCTTCATTAGCAATTCTGATGTGCCTAATCTACATCTCTCCGTCAGCAGAGAGGTGTAGTATAGACACACCCTAAGATAGCACTCAGCCCTGCCCCTCTGCTCCTGCCAAAATCTTAATTACTAAACAGGGTGTCTCCTTATGCCCCCTCCCTCTTCCTCTAGGTGGCACTCCTGGCACCCTCTCGCTCTGCTGGCACAAGTCGCCGATGGCTTCTACGTACCAGTGGTGAGGAACAGGCCTGCAGATGTCGGCTGTATTTTTGCAGCCATGAAGAAGAAAAGTAGCAAGCCTAAAAGTCGTGGTGTTTGTTTTCCTTTTAAAGGAACATAGCCCATCTACGGAGAGCAAACCAGGCTGGGTTTTATAAAACGAACCAGCAAAAGGATAGACCGCCAACCCACCTGAGGTGCCAGAAAACCACCCACTAGAACGTCCACTCATCCGAACTGAGAAAGCGCCCTTCGGACTAGCTGAGAGACCTGCTCAATCTCAGGTCCCTCTTCTGGCGGTCTTCCAGGACGGCCCTGGGAAGTGTTTGCGGCCTCCACACTGAAACCAGGGCTCTGACTGAAAAAATGACCCAATGTAAGTCGCATTGCTTCCATGGCGGTAGCCATATACAGAACCTCACCATTAATAATGGGGAGCTGCAAACAGGTCCCAATGGGCTTGAAATAATGTTCCTGGAAACAGGGCTGGGAATCTTCCACCACAAGGTCTCTCCACAGGCAGCTAGGCCAAAAAATATGAGGAGACAAATTCTTTCCAGTGATATGCCATGACTTTAGCTTCCAGATGAAACCATAAAGGGACTCATAGAATCATAGAACCATAGAGCTGGAAGAGACCTTAGAAGGCCATCGACTCCAGCCCCTTGCCCAAGGCAGGACCAATCCCAACAAAATCAACTCTGCCAGGGCTTTGTCAACACCTCTAGGGATGGAGACTCCACTACTTCCCTAGGGAACCCATTCCAGTGCTTCCCCACCCGCCTAGGAAAATAGTTTTTCCTAATATCCAACCTAGACCTCTCCCACTGCAACTTGAGCCCATTGCTCCTTGTTCTGCCACCCATCACTACTGAGAACAGCCTCTCTCCATCCTCTTTGGAACCTCCCTTCAGGAAGCTGAAGGCTGCCATCAAAAGTCGGGGTTGGTCTTGCTTTGGGCAGGGGGCTGGACTTGATGACCTACTGAGGTCTCTTTCACCGCTAGGAGTCTATGAACATTTCATTGTTCACGTTATCAGAAATACTCTGAACCTTGAAAGATATCAGGTGAACATTCTTACTGTTCTCCCATCGTTCATTAACACGAATGCTTGCTAGTCAGAAATGTGCTTTATTGTCAGGCAAACCAGGCCCCCGCCTTGTAGTCAATCCATACTCAGAACCTCCATTTGAGTTCCACACCTATAGGACCAGTGTATTACAAACAAGTGAAACCACTTAAAAATGACAAGGAGTACATGTGTCTGATGAAGTGGCTCTTTGACCATGAACGCTTATGCTCCAATACATCTTTTAGTCTATAAGGTGCTACAGGACTCCTTGTCACTTTTGCAGAGCCAGACTAATATGGCTACCTCTCTGATACTTGACACTTAAAAATGGATAGTCAGCAGTGCCGTTGGCAAATCCATCAGAACTTCGGGAGCCTGAAGTATTATGGATTGAGACAACGACCAATTATGACCCAAAAACACAATTCTTGGTCACATCCTTTTTGTGAGTAACGTCACATCGCTCAACAAACACACGTACCAAGTAGCATCCCTTACCTGGAAAGAGGCTTTATTGAACATAGCTGTAAAATTTTCTCTTCAGTTGAATTACTGAATTTGCACAAACATTTTTTTCTACAGAATAAAAAAAATCAAGCCTTGTAATTGTTTTACTGCATCTTGTTGTGCTTTTTATATTAATATTTGCAAATGTTATATTTTGTCATTGTCATTTTTAATATTTGTATCCCAATTACTTGCATATCAGTTTCTTTTAATCCTAGGGTGCTGAACATAGAATAAAATAATAATCTTTAGACAAAAGTCTTTTTTTTAAATGAAGTTAAAAGCAGAGATAATTTAAGGAAAAAGGTCTTCAATTTTTCATAATCCACTGTATACGGGAAATTTACAATGCATTGGAAAAATGGCCGGTTAAAGGTATGGTACGTACTCAGGTAGCTCCAAATAATTTTTACAGGTTTTTTTTTGTAAAAGTGTCTTTTTAATTATGCTAAAATAATAAAATAATATTTCACAATCTGCACAGAGTCTGACTAACGGGCAGAGGCATTATACCATCAGTGTTTTGAATAAAGCCAGATCTGTAGGCCCTCTTTGTTTTATTTTGTATGCACTGCAATCATACACGCACACGTCTTGTCTCGCTACACCCCGGGCCGATTTCTTTTCAAATGGAGGTTGGAGGAAGAAAATCCCATTTGTGTTTTACCACCTGCTGCACTAAGTGGATCTTAACAACCTTTTCCTCTGGTGGACCCTCGCGGTCACCTGAAAATAAAAAAAAGCTGCTCCCATCTCCAGGACCAATGGAAGGTATTTTCTAATGGATAATACGCTGAAAGGCCATGGCTGTCTGGACGGTCGAACAACAAATATCTCGTCTGAAAGGGTCTTTCGCAGCAACTTAGATCCATCCTTCTCCAGAGGCGGCTTTGCTTCCTTGCCTGCTGTTTGCACACGTTGGCGCTGTCGTTTGTTTAGAAAATAGTTTGCACAAACCACATGTTCGCAGTGCAAGCTTCTGTGTGGATTTTGTTTTTTCATCAGGCTTGTTTCATTGAAGGCACTTGGTTTCCATGGCAATTTATAAAAGACGGTGGTTTGGTTTCTTCACTTCCTTAGAACAGATGACGTCGTTGGGGAGGACGGGTTTTCAAGTGGCTGCAAGCAAACTCGGGTAAGCCTGTGTCATATGTAAGCCCAGGTTACATACCCTGGATAATAATGCATGCAAAAGGGGACAGCATACAGTTATCGAGCAGAGCCATGAGAAAATGAAACAGAAATGTCTTCAACATCTTTGATTGAGGGCTATTCTCTCGGGGAGGTGACGCCCACAGATGAAAGGGCCGACGTGTATTTAATTCTATGCTAAAAACCTTCTCGGATGGAAAATAAATGCCAGCTTTTCGTATACCCTGTTTACAGTGAGGTGGTGTTTCTCTCTTGCGTTCGCGCTCCTTTTTTGGCAGGCCATTAGGTTTCCATGGTAACAAGCAAACGATTCATTTGAAACAAAACCAGCCATGACTTTGTGCTTTGACAAGGATTTCTATAGGTCTTTGTTTCAGAGTTCAACCAGATGACGCTGTGTTGCTTCTAGACCACAAAAGCACCCGAAGGTCGCTTTAATGCTGGATCACTTTGCACACATGGTTCATAGTCAGTTACGCTCCTACGATGCCTTTTATCCCCAGTGCTTTTTTTTTAAACTTTTTTTATTTATCTATTTATTTGAACGTTTGAGTCAGTCAGTGGAGGAATCTTTGGTAGTTTGATTTTCAATGTCCATTTTACAAAGACTCGTTCTTCATGCCAATGCCTGGTGAATCTTTCGTCGCCTCTGCCAGGATAAGGTCACCTTTGATGACTTAAGACAGACATGAGGATGAGGACTGGAAAAAGCCATATATGTGCTAATGTCCCAACGGCACCTGCGTGTGTATCTGCAGAGTGGGGAAGGGGAAAAAAATGGCAGAATTAACAATCAGAGACTCAAGAGTTTACCACACACGTAAATGGGGCATTAACACTAAGGGTTCGTCTACACTGCAAGGCTATTTTGGGATACCAAAAATAGCTACCCTGAGTTCACACAAGCCGCTTGTTATTTCAAAATATTTTTCGAAATAACGGGCGTGCTATTTTGCCATCCCGGTAAACCACGTTGCACGAGGTATAAGGGATGGCTTGTGTAGACGCAGGGTAGCTGTTCCAGGATACCTCAGATGAATTGCCTCATGACTTACAATTTGGGGGGGGCAACATGGCCCTCTGTCCCTCAAACGATGCCCCTGTTAAAAAGCGTGGGGCAAGTTCCTACCAAGTGTCAAAATAAGCTATTTCAAGTTTAAGGCTGCAGTGTAGACACACCCTAAAACGGGATAATTGAGGGGCACCAGAACCAGCCAGCCCTCTACCCCTTTACCCTTTGTAATTTGGTAGGAACTTGTCCCATGCTTGTCAACAGGGGGGATCGTTTGAGGGACAGAGGGGCATGCTGCACCCCAGAATTGTAAGCCATGAGGCAATTCAGAGAGGCGCACCCGGCCTGGAAGGACTGAACCTCACGGTGAGGGAGATGAGCAACTTCAAAGCCCGCTACAAAGTCCTGCCCCTGATGATGGTGCCAGCCTCTTCCTGGTGCTTGCCAAGACTCCCAGTCCCTCTCAGCAGCCCTGCTCCGCCTCTTCCTTTCAAGGCCCTGCCCTGTCCAAGCTGGCTGGAGCTGGGACATGGTAAGAGCCAGCAAGGAAGCCTGGGCTGTGGAGGACAGGCAGGAAGCCTTCACTTGCTCTGGATAATGCACCTCAGAGGGGTTACGGGCTGGAGGGCCACGCTAGGGAGCCCTGGTCCTCTGCCTGAGTAGGTGGAGGGTTCAGAACTCCCCACAGTGGCCCAGGATCTCGACTGGCTCTTACGATGGCCCAGCTCTGGGTTCTAACTTGGGCGGGGCTTCAGGAGGAAGAGTAGGAGCAGGGCCGTGCAGAGGGGCAGGGCCTTGTGAGCTCCCACTTCCAATGAGGTACCAGCACTCTTGGAACAACTGGATGATACTTATCGATAAATAAGGGGCCCAAGATAGTCCCGGGCACCAAACAAGGCAGGTGTCCTGTGAGGAAAACGCAAGAAATCATATAATCAAAGACTGTACCATTCATTCCATGCACAAGGGGAGGAGGGTGGAGTTAAGGTTACACGGGCAACCTATACTTGGGAATTTCCTAACTTTTCAGTGTTTGACTTTGCAACTTTAAAATTATTTGAGCATAGTTGTGTGTCTGTAATCACTCTCTCTCCTCCTCCCTCTCTTTATTGAGTCCAATTCATCAGTAGAGTAATGGAGATTTTTATATATAATAATTATACAACAAATAAATATATACACACAGACGTACACATAATATTTGATTTATTAATTGTAAAAGAAAAGGAGATCTACTCATGTTATTAATATACAAATGTCTGCTGTCTAGGGGGCAGGTGGTACGTTTAGACTCCAAACTTCTTTTGGAAGAAGCTTTTCCGGAAGACATCTTCCGGAAAAACTTTTTTTGAAAGAGCGTCTACACAGCAAAAGAGCAATGAAAAAGCAATCTGCTTTTTCAAAAGATAGCATCCACATTGATTGGACGCTATCTCGCATTTCAGTTGAGATTACTGTGGATGGAGTGGCCACCAGGGCACCTGTGCTTTTTCTTGGAGGCCTCTTCTTTCAAAAAACCACTCTCTTCCACGTCCACACACGCCTTTTTCCGAAAAAGCTTTTTCAGAAAAAAGGCTTCTTCCTTGTAGAAAGAGGTTTACCATTGTCGGAATCCCACCCATTCTTTCGACTTTCTGTCAAAAGAACACAATAGGAGTGTGGAAGTAAATGTCGTTTTTTTCAGAAAAATGGCTGTTTTCCCAGAAAAGCTCTGCAGTGTAGACACACCCAGATTCTGATATCCTGACTTCAGTAAACTCTCAGAGGGGTTGGCATGTTAGTCTGTATTTGTAAAAACAACGAGGAGTCCTGTGGCACGTTAGCCCTCGCCTACACATGGGAGTTATTTGAAAATAACCCCCCTTATCATATATATATAGTAGCCCAATGTCTGTGACTCTGTAATGCTGAAACGCTGGCTGTTCCCTCTGGGCGGTGCTGTTGCCTCCCGCCCTGGTGCTCGGCTGACTTCTGCGCCACTCAGCTGGGCTGCCGCATGGGAGCAAGCAGCGCAAGCGGCCATTGGGGGTCCGTGCTCCCCATGCAGCACAGAAGAAACACCCAGAAGGCAAGGCCTGGATGAGCGTGCATCTCTGATGTCAGGAAAGAGCACCAGATTCAAAAGGAGGAAAGCAGAGCAGACACAGAGGACGTGGAGGTGACAGAGAGGAGAATGGAGGAGGAGGAGGACAGCGAGAGAGAGAGAGAAAGAGAGAGTGAGAGAGACACAGCAGGAGGAGAAGAGAAACAGAGTGAGAGGCAGGTGGGGGAGAAGAGCAAGAGAGAGAGACGGAGAGAGAGACAGAAGGCAGAGGAGAGCTGAGCGAGAGAGGGGGAGGCAGTAGGAGGAGGAGAGAGAGAGAGAGAGAGAGAGAGAGAGAGACAGACAGAGCGAGAGACCGGAGGCTCAGGAGAGAAGACCGACGTGGAGGAGAGACCTGAAAATCCCGTCTTATGCCAGGCAAATTGCCTAGTTTCAAAATAATAAGCATCACCACTACAAGCTCGTTATTTCAAAATCTACACTCCTACTTTCCACAAGTAATCACGCTTATTTTGAAATGGTTATTTTGAAACAGCAGTAACGTGGACACTCCGCTGCTGCTATTTTGAAATAACGACTGAAATAATTACTGGGGCTTTAAGTCGAGGTAGCACATCCATGATAAATGGATGAATGTTGAGGCTCCCCTGTAGTGGGGACATGCTAGTTCGATTTTGTTATTTCGGGAGTTCTTATTTCGAATGTAGTCATTATGAATGATTTTTCTAGTGTAGACAGTCCCCGAGAGACTAACAGATTAATTAGGGCAGAAGCTTTGAGTTACCCATGAAAGCTTATGCCCTAATACATTTCTTAGTCTCTATGATGTCGCAGGACTCCTCATTGACTTCTGTAGAGTCAGTCCTTACTCCACAAACACTTCCATTGACGTCAAATGGAGGCCTGTAGAGATTTGCATGGAGTGATGGAGTAGGAGGTATCAGAATTGGACTCAATATTAGGAGCACTAGTTTTCCTTTAGTCAGACCACTGCCATTATCTGCATACATACATGCTCTCCAGAGCGCTACCCCAGAGTGCACTCTCATGGTCTTGGCCAGCCTGACTCCCATTCGGTTTTTCATCTCTTTGTTGCCATTACTTTAAAACAGTGGCTCCCATCCTGTGGTCTGTGGGCCCCTGGGGATCTGCGATGGCACTGTTGGGGGTCCGTGGAAAGTATAGGTGAGGAAAGGAAAAGAAAAGCAAAGATCGGGCACACCGTGGCACTGGGACTTTCCGCCACGTGATTCTCGTGCAGGGCTCACTGTTTGCAACTGCACGCACATTGCTGCCCGCTTTCAAGATAGGATCTTGATACCCCAGGAGGCACCATCCATCCTCTCACCACCAGCTGCGCTGCCATTTATGTTCCAGCCTTCTCTTTTCTTTTCCTTTTCTTTTCCTTGTCTTTTTTTTCTCCCTCATGGATCCATGTCCAGCCAAGGGCGGTGTGCCATGGCAGGAATGCCAAGTGCCATATCCTTCATTGATGGGCAGGGGACGGAGGAGGAGGGAGCTGAGAAAGCAGCACAGGCCAAGGGGCATGATGGCCATCGCTTTCTGCTGCTCACCTTAGGCTGGTGGTCCATACGATGTTAACAGATTGAAAAGGGGTCCGTAGGCTGGGAACCACTGCTTTAAAAAGAAGTCATGCATTTGCATATCTGAAGACATATTTTGGCTCCAAGTGTTGGTGCCAAGGAAATCTATAAACATCTCCATCTTCACCGGGTAATATTTTGTTTTGTTTCCTGCACCCCAGGTCTGGTTTAAAACCAGGCTCGCTTTTACTTCTACAGCTCTCAGCATGGTATCTGGACAGCTCATCACATCACATCCTAAAGCAAGGGAGGTTTAGGCTGGACATTAGGAAAAACTTCCTACCTGTCAGGGTGGTTAAACACTGGAATGAATTGCCTAGGGAGGTTGTGGAATCCCCATCTCGGGAGATATTTAAGAGCAGGTTGGACAGACACCTGTCAGGGATGATCTAGATGGTGCTTGGTCCTGCCGTGAGGGCAGGGGACTGGACTCGATGGCCTCTCAAAGTCCCTTCCAGTTCTATGATTCTATCATCCCATGTTCTGGAGGGCCCACTTACGGTTGGCTGGCTGGTCTGCTTTCATACACTCCCCTTCCACAATTGATACATCGTCAATGGCAATATCACCCTCTATGCCTGGGCCCCGGATCCCCTCAAAAATGAGCTGCAAAAAAAGAAATGGGATACAATTAACAATACAGGGAATTCATGATAAATAGCCATTATTCAGCTCTTTCCATGGTTAATTACTCTCAAGGTGCCTTATATAATGACCACACACCCGCTGTGCTTTCAGGTTGGCTTGCTGTTAAAGGAGAGCCAATAGCGCTGAGGCTGGTACATGTAACTTGTCAATAGAACAGTTAGACACCAGTAGTGGAACAAGCCGTGCACCCTGTCTTCTGGTAGCCGCCACCCAACACCAGGGAGTCATTCCAGGGAAGAATTCTGTCCCCCCACAAACCAAACCAAAACCCTCCGCAACAACCAAGAGCAGCTCGCAGCAGCCACAGTCTGAACATTTCCTCGTCTGCTGCATGGCCCCTGTTCTCCTCAATGAGAGCTGCTATGGAAGAAAACGCTTTCCGATAGTCGGGCCCCATAGCATAAAGTGCGTCAGATAACGTGCCATGAAAAAAGGCAAGAATTAGCTACCTATACAACAGGGATAAACATGCGTTTCCCCTCTGTGAGATGTATCTTGTCATTCCGCCTCCACATTGCTTATATCAGCAAATCCTGGTGTGAGGAAATAGAAACATTGTGGCTACGTCTACACTGGCATGATTTTCCGAACATGCTTGCAACGGAAAAGTTTTCCGTTAAAAGCAATTTCGGAAAAGCACGTCTAGATTGGCAGGATGCTTTTCTGCAAAAGCACTTTTTGCGGAAAAGCGTCCGTGGCCAATCTAGACGCGGTTTTCCGCAAAAAAGCCCCGATCGCCATTTTCGCGATCGGGGCTTTTTTGTGGAAAACACTACTCTGCTGTTTACACTGGCCCTCTTGCGCAAATGATTTGTGGAAGAGGGCTTTTTCCCGAACGGGAGCAGCACAGTATTACTGCAAGAAGCACTGACGATCTTACATGAGATCGTCAGTGTTCTTGCAGAAATTCAAGCGGCCAGTGTAGACAGCTGGCAAGTTTTTCCGCAAAATCAGATGATTTTGCGGAAAAACTTGCCAGTCTAGACACAGCCTGTGTGTGAAGTGGATTTGTTTCTGTAAATCCCTGGTCGCAAAAGGCAAGTGACTAGAAGCCTTGAAGCAGGAAGAGCCGTGTGTCCACTTGACCAAGCTCCAGAAGAAGACAGTGGAGTCCAAAGAATCACCTGGGTCAGATGAGATCAGTCAAACCTGGGAGATTTCCATACTGTGACTCCCATCTCCTCTAGCTAGGATCGAGCTGGGGTCCTGTTGCCCAGAAAGGACAGGGTGGTCCTAACCGCCGGCACCTGTCTGCAACGTGTCCCTGTTGGTCCTTATTTCCAGTCTGAGAGACCCTATGGAACCAAGTGGGGTTCTATTGAGCCTTTCCCATGGAAAGGCTCCGGAGAGTCACATGGATGATCCTTCATGTGGGGTTCTGTGGGATTCTGCCAGTTTCATTTGGATGCTGGCTGACTGATACAAGCCCAAGAAATCACTCATTGGAAGTCACGGGAGTCATATTTTGTCAGCAACCCTACATTGTGGGGTGTGTCACAGAATCACAGGATCCTCGGACTCGAAGAAACCTCAGGATGTATCGAGTCCAGCCCCCTGCCCAAAGCAGGACCAACCCAACTCAATCATCCCAGCCAGGGCTTGGTCAAGCCGGGACTTAAAAACCTCTAGGCATGGAGCTTCTGACCTGAGGCCATTCATGTTTTTCCCAAGGTCACACACTGGAGGGGCCTGGCTATGTACTGTTTTCTGAGGAAGTAACAGGAATCAACAGTTCTTCCCGTTATTGCTTTGGTGAAGGAAACGAGATCCCGGCTCAAAGATGACTAGCGAGAGGCTCTTCCCATCCTTGGGATGGAGAACCGCTCTCCAATGCAGATGTTATCCCTTGTTTTCAGGGCACCCCGAGGAGGTCCAGTGTCCACTGCAGAATAGTGATAGAAATGTAGCCGTGTTAGTCTGGTGTGGCTGAAACAAAATACAGGACTATGTAGCACTTTAAAGACTAACAAGATGGTTTATTAGATGATGAGCTTGTCTGGCCCACAAAAGCTCATCATCTAATAAACCATCTTGTTAGTCTTTAAAGTGCTACATAGCACTGCAGGATAGTATGCAATGTTCAGCTCCAACCAACGAAACCATAAAGTGAAGAAGGAAGAGAGCCGCACTGAGAGACAGGTAGAGCCAGAAATCTCTATTCCTTTAGCTAGAGGGGAAAATTATCCTACTTTGGAGATGTCTGGCCTGCAGCAAGGTCATTACTCCTATTTGCCATAGCTCCAGACATTAACAACAGTGTAGACGGAGCCATTTGTCGGAAAAAAAACCCTTTTGTGCAAGATCTCTTATTCCTCAAAAATGAGGTTTACAGGCTCTTGCACAAAACGTTTTTTTTCCGACAAATGGCCCCGTCTACACAGGACTTTTTATCACAAAAACCGCTTCCACGAAAAGGATAGGAAGAAGATAGGCAAATGAAAGTGTGAGATATGCAAATGTGCGCTCTATTTGCATTTCCTCTTCTGCAAAAAACCCGCAGTGTAGACGTAGCCTAGGTGTGTGGGTTACATAGGCAGAAACTGTATTCAACAGAAACCTTCAACGTCTTTCCGCAGAGCTGAAGGGAGTGATGCAGCACATATCTGGCAGCAATCGAACTCACTCAGCTCTCCCTTTGAAAGGCTTTCCGTGAACAGCAATGACAAACTTGTAACTTACATCCACGGCAGTATCTGCATGGAATTCAATGAGCATCACATGGAAACACCCTGGAGCTTATGCAGCGGGGGGTAGAGACAATTAGAAGCTATTTCATTTTAGTCAGGGTAATATATTGCATTTAGCAATCATCTAGTACTGGATTGGCTTGATTCTGCTGCCACTGATTTCAGCAGTAGCTTCCCCGTGGTTTAAGGGGGAACAAGGTTCAGCCTATCCAAGTTCTCGTGACAGGATCCATCTTCTCTGTGCTAATTTACACCGTTTGGTGCGTAGTATTCCATTCGAAAGAAGAGATTCCATTCCATATGTCCAGCAAGTCCTCCATTCCCAGGGGAACGGTACACTGCATTTTGCGAGGGGTGCTCGACACCATGCACGGTTGGGCACACCTGGATCCATAGTATCTAAGCACTTGGGCACACCAGAGGTCCAGATCACAAGCCGTGATGCTGTGCAGACACAAATGTTAGTTCCTTTATTACACTTGATTGTGGTACTTATGTCCTTGGTAGTAGAGGCATTTCCTACACATATTAAGCTTAATTTACCTTCTAGGCATGGCAGGGGTAAAGCAACAAGGCTTGGGCATGGATTTAACAGCTGACGGGTGTGCAGTAAGTCACATTGCAAGCCCTGTGCTCGCAATGCTAAACACACTGGAAAACAGCACATTGGTAGTGGTTGACTCCCTTGTTATTTCACTGAAGTGTGATATCGGAGGTTAATTACTATAACAAGGCAGACATTAGTGGAGCTAGGAACAGTAATTGGGAAAACAGCACAGGTTTCCATGTGTAGCCCACTCTCTGAAAACAGTGTTTGCCGTAATTACCTTCTCATCACAGGTTGTTTCCTACTCTGACACTCAAAATAGAAACAATCCAACTAGAGCAGAAAAGAGCTCTCTCCTCATTCCCAAAGCCCGGCACGCCTTCCCACCTCTTGGCAGCCTGGACAGACCCTATCCCCTGGACTGGAAGTCAAAGGTCTCCTGGGAATGACAAGCAACGCTGCTAGACCCCAAGAAGTCTACAACACACAGAGGAGGTTGCGTGGAATTAAAATCTGCTTTTGGCAAGCCGCCACTTCGGTTTCAAAGACGGTTCTCTATTAGCCGGATCGGCCACTTGCTCAAAACAAATCAATAGCTGAAGAGGATTGGCAATGCCTGACGCATGGTCAACTTTAGTGTGTGGCTCACTGTTACTTGCAGGAAGTGCCAGATGATTGTAATCCCCTCCCAGGCGCTAACAAACGCTGTTATCTGCGCCCAGGTAATTTGACAGAGCTGTTTGAAAAGCTGCATTTTGCAGAGGAAAAGTAGGGTGTCCAAATAGACTGAAGGCCACTTAAGTCTCTTGACAAGTCAAATGGAATGTATTCCTTATGTTGTCCAGAGAGATACCTGAGCAGAAATAGACAGAAACCCAGTCAAAGCGCTAAGTCTGGACAGCCCCAAACTTGGCAACGATTTCAACCTAGATCTAAATGTTGATGGTCAGACGGCCTTGAATTGGAAGGAAGGAAGCTCTAGACCTCATCTTTAATCCTGACCTTTCTTGGCTTTCTTTTATTCCCGTGGCCCAAAATAAGAATTTCAGCCAGCTTTGGAGTTGGTCACCAACATTTCATCCAGGTCTAAGAGGATGATATTCTCAACCTCTTTCTAGCAGCCAAAAGTTATGAATACCGGCATCCTAGTAGAGTGGGTGTGGACTGATGGGAATGGAAATTAAGCCACATCCATAGCCCTAGAGATGGTTCATCCCGTCTAGCTCCAGCAGCTTCAGGGTGCCTCCTTAGGGACACCTGAGCTGTCCCTGTCATGTGGAAAAACAAAATACTTAATTCTCCAGAGCAGTGTGTCCATCTCCGTGTCAGGGTGCGTCTATACTGCACCCGTAGCTCGAAATAAGCTAGGCGATTTGAGCTGCACAAATTGTGTCGCTTCTTTCGAGGCAATTTCAAAATGAGCTATTTCAAAATTTGGCGCTGTCTACCCAGCACTTATTTCGAAATACATCACTATTCCAAAATGTCCCTTACTCCTCGTGGAATGAGGTTTACAGAAACGTTGGAATAGCAAGCCCATTATATTTCAAATTAACAGGTGCACTCAAAAGACACGGAATATCTATTTTGCGATACCTCAGGTATCCTGAAATATCACTGCAGTGTAGACATAACCTCAATCTGTTCTAGACACTAACATGCACTTTATTTGTGCGCGCGCATATACTATTTATTTATCTATCGACAAATCGATCCTTTATTGCAAATGGCCGTTTGTTTCTGAAGAATTAAACAAACCATGCTCCTAACTCTGGATGAAATCACAACAGAGGTTCATTAGCTTAATTAGATGCTGCAAGGATGAAATCTTGCATTATCTTTTATTGGACCAACTTCTGTTAGCGAAAGTGTGTCAAGCACTTCAAGATGGGTGCATAACTGGCTGGACAACGATTCTCAGCTAGTTTATGATCCTAAATTAAAGGGTTGCTGATGACAGTAGGCCTTTTATTGGCAAGTCTCTTTCCAGCTTTGTCATGGGGATGGGGGAAAACTTGGAGAAGTGCTACCTATCCTGATCATTTACCATATCCACCACCAGGGAGCTCGGTGGAAAGTGGGAGAACAAAGGAATCCATCCATAAGAGGGAGGGTATAATGTTTCTTATCACACACACATTGGCAGGACAGTGGCAAGTGTGTGCCACCCAGTGCCAGCTGGACTCAGCTGTGCCTCACTAATCGGTAATGCCCCCTTGGAGGGTGACCACAAGATATCCCACATTTTGCACTGTGAATCCTAGATCTATTCAAGTGGAATTTGGAGAACATCAGCTACTGGCCGGGAGATCTTGAAATTACCATACATCATCAGCCACAGAGGCGTCAGTGCCTTGTCCAGAGATGTGGGTTAAATAGGTGTTAGAGCAGTGGCCTCTTTATCTGCCCCGGCCTCCTGCTCCTCAAACATCTCCTGGGAGGTGTGTGTGTGTGTGGGGGGGGGGGGGGGCAGATTGGAAAGGAGAAGACTTAGGACTCTGGCCTCTCTATGAGATGGTACTAGTAGTCTTGGGAAGTGTTGTCAGTAAACAGCTCAGAGATCTCAGTATTGCCACCTGGGGCCCATACGGGACTGGGGTTGTCGTGCTGGGTTGGTTCCACCACTGCTGACAATGAATGCAATCGTCCATGCTGACAATGTGTCTCTGACTGTATTTGCTGGAGAAATACGTATTTGATGTCCCTAGCCTCTGTTTGTCAGAGGCTGAAGAGGGATGGCAGGAGACAAATCGCTTGATCATTGTCTTCGGTCCACCCTCTTTGGGGCACCTGGTGTTGGTCACTGTCGGCAGACAGGATACTGGGCTAGATGGACCTTTGGTCTGACCCAATACAGCCGTTCTTATGTTCTATTTTGAGAACCCTGAACAGAAATATAAAAAGACTGACAGGAAGTCTTCCTTGTCCTGCTCAACACTGCGCTGCCGGAAAGGGTGAAGAGTCCCTATGGTGCCATAGGAGAGCGCTCCAGAGATTGGGCTCTCAGGACCGAGAGACACTCAGTATCATGAGAAGTGAGGATTCTGGTCGCAGACAGCGCCTACGCTCAGCTGGGCTTGTGGGACCAAGTAGGGGATCTGTACCAACATGGTAATCAAGGACATGGCTGCCAAAGTAGACAGCGCCATTATGGTGGGAGTGCTGACGTAGACCCCAGGGGTGTGTGGGGGCCAATAGTTTCTCCGTGCTGTGTTGCTGAATGTGTAAGTACTGATGGTGGCGTCGAGCCGCACGGGACCAGGCTAGAGTGCCTCTGCTTGCCCTGCTTGATCCTGGAAGAGGGTACAGAGACGCCACCGGAGCTTTGTTTCTCCTTTGAACTCACGGCTCAGTTAGTATCATGGGAGTCCTCCTCCAATGCAGTAGCACCGAGTCGAGAGGCCGAGGCTTCTGAGATAGTAGATCTTGCCCGGGTACTGGAATTTTTTCAGGAGCTGGCTTTGCTAAGATAAGATTCCACGCGTCTCTTTTTTGGAAGGCTTTGCTGAAGATCCCTACATCTTCCGCTGCTCAAGGGAAACATGCGCTGGGGTCGGAGGGACACTGGATCCGTCCAGAGACAGCTGCTCGGAGGGAGCGTTCCATCCTTTGGAAGCTGTGTACGCTCTGCTTTGGTCTTAACTATCTTGAGCAGTTTGGTATCATCTGCAAATTTTGCCACCTCGCTGTTTTCCCCCTTCTCCAGATCATTTATAAACAGGTTGAATAGGACTAGTCCCAGTATGGACCCTTGGGGGACACTTCTAGTTACCTCTCTCCATTCAGAAAACTGACCATTTGTTCCTTCCCTTTGTTTCCTGTCTTTAACCAGTTATCAATCCACGAAAGGACCTTCCCTCTTATCCCACGACAGCTTACTTTACTTACGAGCCTTTGGCGAGGGACCTTGTCAAAGGACGTTTTGGAGCCTCAATTATACTGGAAAGGAGTTTGTCACTCAAACAGCTCTACTGAGTTCATTGGGCTCATTCATGTTACCAGCTGCTCTCCCTTGTGAGTATGGACAGCTGTGTTAGATTCACAAAATCACAGACTTTTGCAGAAACGTGCACGCATCTCACGATCCGATCAAACACAAAGTTTGTGGAAACCCACAGCAAGCGGTGTAATTCTAATGAGAGCTGTGTGCATCTTTGCAAACTCAGGAATTTTCTACAGGGAATCGTATTTCTTGTCACCTAATGGTTAGCAAAAATTGAGAGAGAAGTTCTTTTTTGGTGGAGAACGCATACATTTCTAGAGCTCTGATTGTGGGCACTGCTCCTTAGTCCCCGGACAAATTACGCTTGAAGCAAATTTTCTATTCAAGTGGCTCAGCTAAAAACAAACATGTTTTACATAAACTGATAGCATCATTCCCAGATGAAAACAAGTTCCTCTTCCAGCTAGAGGCTGACATTCTGTCATTAAAGCATGCATTGTTAATCTCTGTGATCTGCACCCATTTACAATAGGGCAAGCAATTATCTGTCCAGACAGCAGCTTTCAGGGCTGGAATGAAGCTGTGAAATGCCATGTCAAATGAAGAAGAGCTGTGTAAACAGGCCACTTGGTTGATTTCCCCCCCCATCAACGTCGAAGAGAAAGTTCTATTTCAAGCGTATGCACCAAACAGTTATACTCTCCTCTCTCTTACCTGAAATGAAGTGGTGGGGTGTATATTCACCCGGGCCTGGTTCCAGTGCTGTCCCTTATTCCCACTTGAAGACCATAATGGATTTTCTATGGTGGTCTGTCCCTTTAACCGCAGGTACACATTCAAGCTTCCTACAAACAAACAAACCAAACCAGTGACAAGAGTAGTTAGCCTTGGTCTGTTTCACGCCGGCCGAGTGACGCCGCAGAGCTGGCTGGAGTGAAATGCTGGCAGGACTGTTTCCCATCGCGTCCCATCTTGCTAGGACACAGTGGACATGCCATAGTTACTGGCCTCCAGACAGCTATTAGTATTCATCCCTCTGCTTTCTGTTCAGCATGGTGGATTTAGTTCTGCCCTGGGTAAAGCCGCTCACTGCTCGTTCAAAAGCATCAAATTCTTTCAGCGTGGTGAAACCCAGGGCAGCTGCACTAGGGCGGTGGGTGAACAGTTGGTTAACAGGGATGTTAGCCCCCGCCAGCTCCGCCCCTTCTTCAGAGGCTCCACCCATTCATGCACACCATGGCACAGCCTGCACGGGGGCTGCTGCCCCAACCCATTCTGGCCACTGGCCTTTGCCCCAGCTAATGTCCTCCAACCAGTGCTGGGCTACATGGCCACACACACCCCACACTGCCGGCCTCCCTGCCCCTGAGTATGGGGAAGGTGGGCAGCACATGGCCCCGGACTCCCTGCCCCTGAGTATGGGGAAGGTGGGCAGCACATGGCCCCGGCCTCTCTGCCCCTGAGTACGGGGAGGGTGGGCAGCACATGGCCCCGGACTCCCTGCCCCTGAGTATGGGGAGGGTGGGCAGCACATGGCCCCGGCCTCCCTGCCCCTGAGTATAGGGAAGGTGGGCAGCACATGGCCCCGGACTCCCTGCCCCTGAGTATGGGGAGGGTGGGCAGCACATGGCCCCGGCCTCCCTGCCCCTGAGTATAGGGAAGGTGGGCAGCACATGGCCCCGGACTCCCTGCCCCTGAGTATGGGGAGGGTGCACTGCCCCAGTGTGCTGGCAGCGGGGCTGGAGCAGTAGGAATTGTGGGGGCAGAGTGTGGGCGGGGCCATACCTGGCAGTTTGGAAAGGCAACATCTTCCCCTGCCCCATATACCCGTCCCCCAGGCTGCTGCAGCTTCCAGGAAGGACACCACAGAAAGCAAGGAAACATCCCTGGATGAGTTTTCGGGGGGAATTGACGTGCCGAGCTCCCCACTGTGCAGAGAGGAGGACAGGCTTGCTGGAGGGGAAACAGGAAGTTTTCATGGCGCCCTCGCACTTAGGTGCGGGCAGGAGACCTGTGATCGCTCTTAGTGCCCTCATCTACCTAGTCATGATTGGACCTCATTGATATGGATTCATGGGGCCCGCATGTTGCGTATCCTGGCTCTCTGCACTTCCCTATTTCAGAAGCGTACGGACTACACTTTACTTCCGCTGGGCAGCACTTTACTCTGTGACCAGTTCCACGGCTTTCAGTGGGAAGCCTCCCAGAGAAAGGCGTAGCTGACAAGAACACCCCCGTGAGATAACAGGGAATCTACTAGATCCTGTGTCTCCTAGAGGGATGCACTAGCAATGCAAAGTGCGACAGATGGATATAATGAAAGAGGCCCAGGGAAGCATAGCTCTCCCAAAGTTTCGGCACCAACCTTGTACAACGTCAGCATTTTGATGTAGTTTCCTCTCTTGCCAGGCACACAGAATCATAGAATACTAGGACTGGAAGGGACATCGAGAGGTCATCGAGTCCAGTCCCCTGCCCTCATGGCAGAACCCAGAACTGTCTAGACCATCCCCGATAGACATTTATCTAACCTGCTCTTCAATATCTCCAGAGATGGAGATTCCACAACCTCCCTAGGCAATTTATTCCAGTGTTTAACCCCCCTGACAGGTAGAAAGCTTTTCCTAACGTACAACCTGAACCTCCCTTGCTGCAGTTTCAGCCCATGGCTTCTTGTCCTTGCATCAGAGACCAAGGCCTCACATGCCTTGAAGGCAGAAGAATTTGTTCCCACACAAACCCCTAAATCCAGTAAGTTCTGCCCAACAAGCTACAGGAAAGCCATATGCCCAGTCTGTGTTAATAGCATTCAGCTGCACGCAAATTCTTTGCAACAGAAAGAGTCCACCCTTAAGCTTTCTAGGCCCTCCCTCTATGACACGCTGTACCTCAAATATCAGAGGGGTAGCCGTGTTAGTCTGAATCTGCAAAAGCGACGAGGAGTCCTGTGGCACCTTATAGACTAACTGAAGTGTAGGAGCATAAGCTTTCGTGGGCAAAGACCCACTTCATCAGATGCAAGTGGGTACATCTGACAAAGTGGGTCTTTGCCCATGAAAGCTTATGCTCCTACACTTCAGTTAGTCTATAAGGGTATGTCTACACTACCCCGCTAGTGCGAACTAGCGGGGTAATGTATGCATACTGAATGTGCAAATGAAGCCCGGGATTTGAATTTCCCGGGCTTCATTTGCATAAGCCGGCCGGCGCCATTTTTAAATGCCGGCTTGTTTGAACCCCGTGCCGCGCGGCTACACGCGGCACGGCACGGGCTAGATAGTTCGAACTAGCAAGCCATTCCGAACTATCTGTACGCCTCGTTCCACAGATAGTTCGGAATGGCTTGCTAGTTCGAACTATCTAGCCCGTGCCGCGTGTAGCCGCGCGGCTCGGGGTTCGAACAAGCCGGCATTTAAAAATGGCGCCGGCCGGCTTATGCAAATGAAGCCCGGGAAATTCAAATCCCGGGCTTCATTTGCACGTTCAGTATGCATACATTACCCCGCTAGTTCGCACTACTGGGGTAGTGTAGACATACCCTAAGGTGCCACAGGACTCCTCGTCGCTTGTACCTCAAAGTTGCACTCTGGTACTCCTGGGTTCCCCACTGAAAAGATGTCTTGTACAGTGGTAACTTGAACATATGCTTCGTACAATGGTAACTTGCAATACGTCATAAAGGTCTTGATCTGTTGACCCATCATGTCCTGTTGGGTTGTATGAGCCATCATTGCACGTGGTATAGGGATCCTGAAGTACGTTGTGAGGTTGGGAAACGCCATAGACAGCTTTTCAGTATGGACAAAGGAGCAGCTATTACTAGACAAACAGGCATTAATGGCCCATCAAGAAGAATCCACTTGGAGAGGGCAGGAACGCGACTGGACAGCATGATCCCCACGGCCGTGCACGGCTCTTTTGCACACATGGACGAAAGCATAAAGAGGCACTGCGAAATCATCCCTTGGTGACTCTCCCCGCCCCCACATCTCAACATCTGGAAGAGCATCTGGAAGACAATGATTCTGATCTGGGAAGATTGGCCCCGGCTATGATTTGAGGAGCTGTGAACTACCTGAACCATCTGTCACGATGATAGACAAGTTGGTTCCAATCTTGCTTAGCCTGTTAAAGATAGAATTTAGACTGCGTTTCTATTTTTATTCCGTAGATGACCCAACTTTGATCTCTCTGTCTGCTCCTTATCATCACTTACAATCCATCTTTTGGTAGTTGTTAAACCCGTTTTGTATTTTACCTTAAACGGTGTGGGTTTTGGTTGAAGTGCTTGGGGGATTTCACTTAAGGTACCCAGATTGGTGCCTGCTCACTTTGTTTTGAAGTGGCAAATGTGGACAGCTTGCGCTGTCCCAAGGAGACCCGAGCAGGGTAAGATGCCTCGTTTCTGGGGTGAGCTCTGGGAAAACTGGTGGGGCCTCTCTTTCTTGGATTCATTCCTGGAATTTCGGTGGGCATGTAGCACCACTCATTGATGGCTGAGTGCACACAGAGCCTGGAGGTGTTTCCTGCTTGCTACTAATACAGCATTGTATTAGATACTCCAGGCTGGAGAGTTAAGGGACCACAGAGGTCCTGCAGATCTGGGTTGTGCCAACAATAATCCCTCTCCCCTATACTCCTTCATTAGGTATCTTTTATTCATCCCTTCTTTGAATAGGAATGGGAAATGGCTCGCCCCCACCCTCACTGCAAGTGACAAAATCGTAAGTGCCACATAACATTTGGCAGGAGTCGAGAAGTCATAAAGTTCACGGACTTGGTGAATTTTTCTCTTGTGCTTCCCATCAGACCCAGCTTTCTCCTGCTGCCTGGAGGCTGGAAGTGCCCTTTATGCACCAGCCTTTTGCAAAAAAATCATTTTGCCTTGATGTGAGAAAGTTCACAGTGCCAACGCTCGTAAAAGTCCCTCTTCTCTAGGGACGCAAGGAGCAGCAAGGCCTTGAGTAGAACAAGTCCCCAGGAAAATCAATTCTATAATTCAATTCTTGTCTTAGCACAGACAAGAGGACTACACATTTGGGCATTCTTTGCTGAAAGGAACAGTCATTACTTCACCACATCTGTGCATTTTCAATCAACCTGGCTGCCTCTTGACTTATTTGATACCCCCGTGCCTATGTCAGTCCCAAATGCATTGGCTCGTTTGACAGATTCAACCTCCAATAAATGCCTACTTTCAAAATGAAAAACAAAACAAAAACCCAACAACTTGCTGCCAGTCTTGGCCGTGCACTCACATGCACTATGTGTGGGCTTTTGCACGACTCGTTCTGAATGTTTCTTTCAAACTGAGAAAAAATCTGTGGTATAGGAAAATCTGCAGCCAAAGAGGCCTGGAGCGGATGCTACAAATCGCCGTGGAGACGAGATACAGGTTTGCACAGAAATGAGAGATGGTATGTTTCAGATGGCTTTACGCCAGTGGGGACTGTGGAGCTAACATGCTGGCAGAAAAGAGAAACTTTAATAACTATACAAGCATTTTGGTGGCATCCATTGGTCCTCGCCTTACTGATTGTCAGGCAGCATTCCTGTGCATTGCTGTGGTTAGTTTGCCAGTCTTTCAATAGAGAGAACACTGATGCTCACACCTCTTTTTTCACGGTTCCTTGTTCCTCCAACAATGGTGCATTTCACCACGAGGCTGCTGGGAACCACAGCCACCGGAAATAAGACACGGTTGAGCACGGTGCTACCGCACTGCTTGTGAAAACCTGTGGTGCCTTAGCCCCAGTTCTGCTTCTCAGAATCATGTTTAGGGAGGATGCGCCACTTCTTCATTCCAGTCACAAACGTATGAAAATATTATTGTGGCCTGAACCTGCCGAGCACTGACCGCTCTACGTTCCCGTTGCAGAGGAGCTGGAGTCACAGGGGTTCTGCCCCTCACAGGGAAGAGCTCACAGGAGCAGCTGTTTGCAGAGACAACAGCCACAAACGGTTTCCTGCCTGTGCTTTCAGGGCTAATGAACGTTAAATCCTTGAAAAACGTGGACTTGCATCATAGAGGAATTGGAGACGGTCTGGAAGAGGGATGCATTCTCAGGGTTAAGTCCGTATGACCTGACAGGACCGTCTCGTACGATTCATGGGTAAAAGCAGCAGATGTTTGGGAGTAAGATTGGAAGCCTACCCCATACTTCCAAACCCTAATGTGATAGAGGGGATTTGCATGCCTGCTTTTGTCTTGGGAGGTAGGATTGGTGGGCTGCGTCCCTGAGGCACCCAGCCAAGCAGTAGAGCTGTCTCGAGACAATGCTATTATGCCTCTCTACCTCCGAGGAGCCCTAAACTCACGCGTCTTTTTTTTTCCAAATTGGACAAACCAAACCCAACCACTTTGCAACTCTCAGCTGTGTGAAGGGCAGAATTTGGCCCTGTCCCAATTAGCACACCCTAGATTCCTGTCAGCAGTCTCAGCCGTGCAGCCAAGAGTTGAGCAGCTGTGGAAACGCCACCTGACACATGGTCCTTAGACTCGGCTGAGCAGTGCCGGCAGGACCCGTCGTGTGATTATACGGTGGACAAGTCAAGTCTCTAGGGATGAGATGCTGACACCTCCCCCGACTCGAACGTTTCCTTGGACAATGCTGTGCTACTTGCAAGGCCTCACGGTTGCCTTTCCTGCCAAGGAGCAAGAGCAGCTGTCGACGGGATTTGATGTGTCTTCGAATGATGCTCACGCAAGCCACGGTGGCCTTAGCCTCTCTTGTCACTGCACACAAAGCTGGCTTGTTGCTGCCTCAAAATTGTTAGTCGTGCAGTGGCAACTATCAAAACTCATCTGCTTTCTCTAAGGGCTAAATGCTGCCCGGAGGTAAAGAGGGGAGTCGAAAAGGAGCCACTAGCATGTGCCAGAGGCAGGTGTTTGCCACAAAAAAAGGGTAATTTCAGCAACAGAAACGCAAAAGCAGCTTGCTGCTAGAAATCCATTCAGATACATTCTGGTCACTCTTATGGGGTTCTCCAGGCCTCCGAGAGACCTGCTGGCAGTTGCTTATGCCTCCGGATGCCATAAATATGTGTAACCGAGCGACACCAGGGCCCTTTCGATATGACATGTATGTCATTAAAAACAAACACCTGCTGTGGATGGTGCTTCTGCCAGGATCAGCGCAAAGGAATCCATCCTGGGATGATGTGATAATGGTGGAGCCGAGAGCCGCTGCGGGCTGAGGGGCAAGGTGTAGGGAGGGGCAGGCTCCGTGCCTCCGGAAGGGGTGGAGCCTCAGGCGGAAGTGGTAGAGCTCAGAGCAGTCAGCTCTTAGCACCGTCCAGAGAATGGTGCTAGGACCTCCCCCACAGCCTTCAGAGCCTTGAGGAACGGCAAAGCGGTGCACCCGGGGCTTTTCCAAGGCACCCGGAGCTCCTAGTAGCCGCCGCTCATGTCTGGGAGCTCTGGGCCCCTTTGAAATGCCGGACCCCTGTGCAATTGCCCCTTTGGCCTCCCTCTTGGTGGGCCCAGGAGACAGCCATCAGAAAAGAGTTATAGCTGCTTATCAGCTGACTGCGACTTTAGCAAGAGTCTCAATAGGCTCTTGCCGGGCACACAAAAGCCTGGTTTAGCACCTGGCTTATGGCCATTTCCTTCGGCCCTATGGAAAACGCCCTTCCTCAAACTGGCACTGAAATGGTGCTCCTGCTGCTGCCCCATGCCTCAAGCAGAGTGGTTCTGTATTGCCCCCATGTGCCGGCTGTGCTGGGCAGGCGGCGACGCTGCTAGTCGGCACACTGCGCCGTGGTCTGTATGACACTGCGCTCGGCACGCAACAACGGGATTACGGGTATGTCTACTCTAGCCCCCTAGTTTAAACTAGGGAAGCTAATGAGTGCGACCATAATTGCAAATGAAGCGTGGGATTTAAATATCCCGTGCTTCATTAGCATGTTCCCAGGCGGTCGCCATATTGGAAATTGACTAGCTTGGAAGAACTGCCCGCGTCTACACGTGGCAGAGAAGGGCGATTCCGAAATAAACCCCTTACTTCGAATTACCATTTAAACCTCATACCCTACCGCTTACAGCAGCGGTGAGGGGCCTTTTTTGCATTGGGGGCTCTTGACCCACAGAAAAATCAATGGGGGGCTGCACACAAATGAAAAGAAAAACCCACCAAACCCTCACTGAGAAGGAGAGACACTCCCCACATTCCCCTCACACACCAGAGCGTAGGGTGGCTCAGGCTAGCAGATTTTGTGTGCTCCAGACCCACTTCTTGGAGGGAGCCCAAACCCCCAGGAGCTGGAACCAGGGAAGCCAGGGCCACATCTGGCCCCTAGGTTCCTTACCCGTGACTTAGACGCTGCAGACCTTGCCTATCTCAGTAGGGGCTGTGTGCTCTTTTTTCCACTTAGTAAAACCATATTCTTCTCAGGCAATGAGGAGTCCTGTTAAAGACTAACAGATTTAGTTAGGCATAGGGCGTTGTGGATAAAACACACCTTGTTAGTGTTGCATCTGACAAAGTGGGTTTGACCCATGACAGCTTGGGACCTAATAAATCTGTTAGTCATTAAGGGGCCACAAGATTCGTCGTTGTCTTTGCGGATACAGTCTAGCCTGGTTCCCCCGCTGAGACTGGTCATGATTTCTCCCGTCATTTCTCCGACACCCGCAATGACAATAAAGTTGCCTTCCTCTCACCTATGTGCTGTCCATACATGTGATAGTAGAAGCTGAAACAATACGCTGTGTTGGTGACTCCATAAGGGTTTTTAGGGGCTACGCTGAAAACGGGACTGAGAAGTCTGGCTTTTTCTCCTTCCAGCCTTGGGCGGGACGTTTCAATGTACATGTAGAAACCTACAAGAAGACCAGAATGGAAATGGTTACATTTTGTCTTTAAACAAACACACCCTCTCTCGCAGTGTCAGGATGCTTCTACCAGGGCTGTTTGGAACCTGGAATAATATTTCATCTTCACCTGAGACCGCTGGGTCTTGTTTGCCGCACTGGGCCTGCATAAACCCCATGGGTTTCTGGGAATAAATGCTTCCATGAGATTGGTTACAATTACTTTTTAAACCTTTGCTAGCAGGTCAGCATTCACAGGCACTGTACCACGATAAGCCAGCAGGTATCAGCAAGAAGGAGGCATTTTATGTATTTAGGTGCCAGATCTCAGACTGAAGGCTGCAAAGTGTTTATATAAACAGTGAGAAAAGAACGATTTTTAAAATAATGAAAAATGTCTCGATGGCATCTTGTCAAAGAACCTGTCCGAAAGCCTCACCAGTCATGGCCCAAAAGCCCATCCTCAGTGAAAGACCATGTTCAATAATCCTGAATCCTAGAATCCCAGGGCTGGAAGAGACCTCAGGCGTCATCGAGTCCAGTCCCCTGCCCAAAGCAGGACCGACCCCAACTCAGTCATCCCAGCCAGGGCTCTGTCCAAATGAGACTTAAACACCTCTAGGGATGGAGATGCCACCCCCTTCCTAGGGAACCCATCCCAGTGCTTCACCACCCTCCTAGGGAGAGAGTTTTTCCTAATATCCAACCTAGACCTCCTCCATTGCAACTTGAGACCATTGTTCCTTGTTCTGCCATCTGCCACCACTGAGAACAGCCTCTCTCCATCCTCTTTGGAAACCCTCTTCAGATAGTTGAAGGCTGCTCTCAAATCCCCCCTCACTCTTCTGTCGACTAAATAAATCCAAATCCCTCAGCCTCTCCTCAGGTCATGTGTTCCAGCCGCCTAATCATTTGGTTGCCCTCCACTGGACCCTCTCCAATGCATCTACATCCTTTCTGTAGTTGGGGGCCCAGAACTGGACACAATACTCCAGATGTGGCCTCACCAGTGTCAAATAAAGGGGAATAATCACTTCTCTAGATCTACTGGCAATGCTCCTCCTAATGCAACCCAGTAGGATTCTGATCTGTGATTTACTCAAGCACAGGCAACACAAATGTGATTGTGTTGGGTAGCACAGGTGGGTGATAAGAGTATGAAGTCATGTGAGTTCTCACTACCCTGCACTGAAAGTCAACATTCAAACACATGGGCTACATCTACACTGGCCCCTTTTCCGGGGCTTCAAAGTAGGAATAAGACCCTCCGGAAAAGGGCACTTTTTCCGGAGGATCGGGGCCAGTGTAGACGCTCTTTTCCGGCTTTTTTAAAAGCCGGAAAAAAGCGGCGGACATTTTTATTTAAATGCCGCGGGGGATATTTAAATCCCCCGCGGATTTCCCTACGACGACTGGTGAAATTTACATGCCCCTTCCGGAAAAGGGGCCAGTGTAGACGAGCCCATGGAGAAAGCAGAATCCAGCCCTTGAGTTTACAGGGATGGCCGATTTCCACTCACACCCTTTAGCAGGATAGACAAATGAAGACAGGCGAGGAAACTTTTAGGTCGGCCAATCTGAGAGAAAGAGAGTCAGAATTTAAATGATCACATGGGACATAACATGGCAGAATGTTTGAAATACACATTACGACAAGGCCCACTGTCTAAAAGTGATCAGCCTTACGGCATTAGATACGGTGACAAGACTGGTGAGGAGCCATACAATGTGGGTTTAGATACAGTTCTGAATGTCACTAATCTGTATGTAAATGTTCAGATGCAAATTTTTTGCTTTGGGGTCATCTCCATTAAATGTTATGGAGTCTCCAGCAAATTAACACAGGTCAGCATTTTGGGTATGTCTAGACTACAGGCTTACGTCGACATAAGTTTTGTCGACAGAATCTGTTGACAAAACTTATGTTGACATAGAGCGTCTAGACAACATTCAGTTCTGTCGACAAAGCAAGCCGCTTTGTCGACATAACAGTGTGGACGCAAAGGACAGTGTAGATGCAATAATGCCTTCTATTGACAGAACTCTTTCGACAAAAGGCATTATTCCTCGTAGAATGAGGTTTACATACGTCGACAAAACTGCTGAGTTTTGTTGACGTTATGTCGACATAACTCAAAGGCAGCGTGGGCGCAAGTATAGTTTTGTCGACAAAAGTCCACTTTTGTCGACAAAACCCTGTAGTCTAGACACACCCTTTGATCTGAAGTGCTACAACGTGTCCTTAGAAAAAGACAAGGCCTTGGGACTCAACCTGCTGGGTAGATGCTCAGTAGAGTTATATTGACAGATATTAGCTTGGGGACTGTTCCTGCAGACATCTAAGCTACGTTTTACCTTCTTTGGATCCACTTCGGTCTGCATTGGGTCCAGTGTTTGGAGTATATTTGGTGTCCCGGGTGGCAGTGCTTTGTTTCGTCCAGTCGAAATTATCCGTGTCATCTTGAGTGAACAGACATATGTTGCCATCTTCGAATCCACAGTGAAACTCTCCTACAGTCAACATAGTGAATAAACATGACTTCAGTCACTGCCGGCATTTTGTGTGTAACTGTCAAAAGTGTGGAAATGCAACAACCTTTGGAAAGGAAATTGGCCATTATTAACGTTGAACACCAAGAGTTATTTTATAAATGTCAAGGGGGTGACTTCCTTTTCCATGGCTATTTATTAACTAATCACTTATCCTCCCACCTCTTTTGGAACTGGAAGTAGCCAATCAGGTAGCAAGGGCAAAACCAAAACCAAAACCAAAACCAAAACAAACAAAACAAGTACAGTACAGTAAATGTGTTAAATGTACAATTAAAAATAAAATAAAGGGAAAGCTTTAAAAAAGATTTGATGAGGTAAGAAAACTATTCCTGTGTGTGTTTCATTAAAATGAAGATGGTGAAAAGTAGCATTTGTCTTCTACATTGTAAAGTTTGAAAGCTTTCAGAGTGAATGGTTAGTTGTAAACAGTTCAAAGAAGAGCCATAACTTTTTGTTCAGAGCTACGGACATTTCAGAGTGACGAGCAACCTCCATTCCCAAGTCTATTGTAACTCTGAGGTTCCACTGCATTCTCGAATTACAGAATACGAGAAACTGTTCGCAGCAGCTGAGATCCAGTTTTACTCCGGATTGTGGCTGGCAGATAGAAAAAATGCTGATGGGCCTTAAGTACTCTAGACTTCTTCTCTTTCCAGCCATATTATCGCACATCTGACTAAACACCATGCATGGGCCATAAAAGGTATGTTTCTCATGGCCCATAGCAGTTTTGATCTCATTCAATTTGCTGCAAGAGTCCCTAAAGCTCAGCACACAACCAAAATGCTTATTGAGATTTATTTTTGTCAAGTATCTCTACTGGGATATTTTGTCACATATCACTGCTATAAGTAAATGTATATGGATTTCGGTGTAGTAACATCTTTTCATAAAGCTAGCTTGCTTTGCCTTTGGAGAAACAATAAGAAAGATCTGTTTTCATCTGTTTGTGCATCTCATTCTATACAGGATTACAGTGTTTTTTTCAAAATCCTGGGTACGAATAACAAGATATTCACTGGTGGCATCTTAGGGTATGTCTATACTAGTTCGTTAATTCGAGCTAAGTAGGCAAATGAGGCGACCAGAGTTACAAATGAAGCCCGGGATTTAAATATCCTTGGCTTTATTTGCATGTTCCCATTCGGTCGCCATTTTGAAATTTCACTAGCCCGAACTCACTGCCACGCGGCTACACGCGGCAGTGAAACATTAATTCGAACTAAGTCCTTAGTTCAAATGACCTGTTACTCCTCATTCATGAGGAGTAACAGTTAATTCGAACTAAGGATTTAGTTCGGATTAACGATTCACTGCCGCGTGTAGCCTAGTGAAATTTAGGCTAGTGAAATTTCAAAATGGCGACTGGATGGGAACATGCAAATAAAGCCAAATATATTTAAATCCCAGGCTTCAGTTGCAACTCCGGTCACCTCATTTGCCTACCTACCTCAAATTAATGAGCTATTGTAGACATACCCTTAGAGTCTATAACCAAAACATATAGACTTGTGAGCAAAACCCACTTCCTCAGATGAATTGGAGTGGAAATAACAGAAACCAACACATCTGATGAAGTGGGTTTTGCCCATGAAAGCTCATGAGTCTATATATTTTGGTTAGTTTTTAAGGTGCTACAGGATCACTTGTTGTTTTTAAAGTTACAGACTAACATGGCTACCCCTCGAAGATATTCACCAGAGGGACTTGAAATGTCTCCACTAAATTTCCCAGTCTGGAAGAAAAGCTCTCTCAAAAGCTAGTTTCTCTCACCAACAAAAATTGATCCAAGAAAAGACATCACATCCCACACTCTGTCTCTCTAATCTCCAGGGACCAATAGAGCTACAACACTGCTTCATACAATCATAGAATGCTAGAACTGGAAGGGACCTCGAGATGTCATCAAGTCCAGTCCCCTGCCCTCAGGGCAGGACTAAGCATTGTCTATATCATCCCTGATCGATGTCTATCGAACCTGCTCCTAAATATCTCCAGAGATGGAGATTCTACAACCTCCCTAAGCAACTTATTCCAGTGTTTAACCACCCTGACAATGAGGAAGTTTTTCCTAATGTCCAACCTAAACCTCCCTTGCTGCAGTTTAAGCCCATTGGTTCTTGTCCTCAGAGGCCAAGGAGAACAATTTTTCTCCCTCCTCCTTGTAACACCCTTTTAGATACTAGAAAACCGTTATCACGTCCCCTCTCAGTCTTCTCTTTTCCAAACTAAACAAGCCCAGTTCTTTCAGCCTTCTCTCATAGTGCATATCCTCTAGATCTTTAATCATTCTTGTTGCTCTTCTCTGGACCTTCTCCAATTTCTCCACATCTTTTTTGAAATGTTACCCAGAACCACAATACTCCAACTGAGGCCTAACCAGCACAGAGTAGAGTGGAAGAATGACTTCTCATGTCTTGTTTCTACATAGATATTCACCGTGTCTTCCACTGGATCTCCTCCAGCACAAACAAACAAAAAATCCCACCCTTTTCTCGTGTTATTTCAACACCTCTGAACTCCTAGGTGTGTCAATATCAGAATGAATGGAAAGGAAAAGTTAACCAACAATAGCATAACCAGGTTCAAAAAAGAATTTGATAAGTTCATGGAGGATAGGGTCCACCAATGGTTATTAGTCATGATGGTCAGGAACACAACCCCATGCTCCAGGTGTCCCAAAACCTCTGACTGCTGGAATCAGAGACTGGATAATGGGATGAATCACTCAATATATTCTCCTCTTTTGTTTATTTCCTCTGAAGCACCTGGTCACTGTGGGAAGACAGGACCCTGAGCTAGATGGACCATTGGTCTGACCCCGTATGGCCATTCTTGGGTTCAATACAGTAGTTTACAGAACCTCGGTAACTATTCAGTTTGACCGCTCTAGGGATCATCACTCTGGTTCTTTCTTATTTATTTCAACCAGTTTGTCCTTTCCTAGTACAAGTGCAGACCTTTCCAAAGCAAAGCATGGAATCACTATGGCACGCAGCCACTGCTAATCTCCCTTATCAGTCCTGAAGGTAGGTACAGATAGACGAAGTTATGACCAGATTCTGGTCCAACAGGAAAGAAAAAGAGGACGTTTTAACAACCGTATGCAAATGCTTTTTCTTTCAAGATTATTAGGCTAATGGTACAAACCCAGGAAGTGTGGGTGGGGGGCTACATGGCTAAATAATGACATTTCTGTCCAAATTTCGCTGAGGAACCCAGAGCTGCACCCATTTGTGTACATTCACTTTCCCCTTTCACTGTTAATCAAGGACTGTTTGCTCAGAGAACTGGAGGTTCTTGGAAAGCATAAGACCTTCAGGGATTAATCAGCAATTAGGAGCACAGGGGAATGGGCATATCTGGAAGCCCCAATCTTCTCTTGATTGGAGCACTCTTGGTTTAGCAACTGGGAATTAAAAAAAACCCCATGTGTTCCAACCGGGAGTGCAAGTCATGCGTGACAGAACTAACATGGACCTTACGGAATCCACGGACCATTGCTTTAAACGAAACACGGCCCATTTATTGCATAACCACGAAGCAACCCTCAATTCAAAGCTAATTCTTCCATGGAAGACGCGCAGGAAAGGATAAAGATACTTACTTAGGTGAGGATTGACTGGAGCTGGAAGAAAGAGAGAAGAACACAAATTAGTGTGATTTGAAAACGTTCTTACAACCGCTATTCTGCTGATTCTACATCTTCCACTGGGGACCATCTGAGGGCTGCCTACTGTTTGGGTGAGCACCACCTTCCTGCTGGATGGAGAGGATTTTGCAGCTCTGTCGTGGTCTAAAGAAGTCACCATTGAGTAACAGGAGATGTTCCTTCTTTCCTCAGATGAACGTGCTCCTTCACAGCAATCTCAGGCATCACCTAGACTGTCACATCTAGAGACCATTACCTAAGACCCTTACACCTAGAGACCATCATCTGAGACCCTGGCACTTAGTGACCATCACTTAGGGTGTGTCTAGACTACATGCCTCCTTCGACGGAGGCATGTAGATTAGCCAGATCGGAAGAGGGAAATGAAGCCGCGATTAAAATAATCGCGGCTTCATTTAAATTTAAATGGCTGCCCCGATCTGCCGATCAGCTGTTTGTCGGCAGATCGGGAGAGTCTGGACGCGATGCCCCGACAAAGAAGCCTTTCTTCATCGACACAGGTAAACCTGGTTTCACGAGGCTTACCTGTGTCGATGAAGAAAGGCTTCTTTGTCGGGGCATCGCGTCCAGACTCTCCCGATCTGCCGACAAACAGCTGATCGGCAGATCGGGGCAGCCATTTAAATTTAAATGAAGCCGCGATTATTTTAATCGCGGCTTCATTTCCCTCTTCCGATCTGGTTAATCTACATGCCTCCGTCGAAGGAGGCATGTAGTCTAGACACACCCTTAGGCCCTTACACCTAGAGATCATCATCTGAGACCCTGGCACCTAGTGACCATCACTTAGACCCTCACACCTAGAGATCATCATCTGAGACCCTCATACCTCGTGACCATCACCTAGACCCTCAAACCTAGAGACCATCATCTGAGACCCTGGCTCCTAGTGACCATCACCTAGACCCTCTCACCTATTTTAAGGGAGAAGGTAGCTTTCCAGCAAACAGCCGGCTGATGTCTTATTGCTCATGCGAACACATGCTGGAAAACGTGTAAAATTCACAGAGCGCAGAGGATTCACATTAGACCCTGTTCTCCTCTTACCATGGGGTCAGAGCAATGCACCAGCCCTCTATGATGGGATTTTCGTCCATAAAGTATTCATTCTTATGTGTTTAAAGATGTCGGTGTGTGAAATGTCACACCTGCCATTTGTGCCTAGTTCACACTTCCCCTTTCACATGGTTTCTGGTTTGCAGGGGTACAAAGGAGGAGACAAGAGGGTCCGGGTTTCCCACCCTTCCGGGAAGACATGATCGAGGGGCAGCCAGGCCAAATTTCAATGGTGCTGGCATCTGGAGTCCCAGCCCCCCAGAGGTTCGGACGTTTGGACCTGGGCTCTTGAAGCGTCTTGGGGAAGTGGAGATGGAGATGGAGGATGTGGTCAAGGGCTCCCAGAACTGCTTGGACCCTCCCAGGATGCTGTCCATCAGCCTACCCATCTCGCTGGGTGAAACCATGGGGCTGGGTGCAGGGCTGGGAGCCTGTAGGGCTGGGAGGGAGAGCTCAGCACTGGGGCAATGGAGGGGTGAAGAGGGCTGGATGGGGGGTGGGGCAGTAGGAGGAGAGGGTGGAGCTGGGTACCGGGAGGACAGATCGTTTTTGATGCAGAGGCACCGTAAGAGAGCTGGGGGCTGGGTGCATGTAGGGCTGGGAGCTGTGGGCCCGCTCAGGGAAATTCCAGCTGCCCCCCTTTTTCACTGAAGTTTTAAGTTGGAAAACCATGGTTGGGAAAGAAACAGAAACTGTAGCATTCCTCACAAGCACCCGTCGGCGCTCAAACAACAGCACGGTGGGCAGAATGTCCTTTTCCTTGAAGAGGAAGTAAAGCACAGAAAGTATCCTACTCTAGAAACCAGTACACGACCAAGCCGGGTCTGTCGTTGCTCACTAGTTGCAGTCTATACTTACCTTTCAAACACTAAAAGATTGACAGCTCTTGGCCAGGATATTAATAAAATAGAGTTCTTAAATCTATTATCCCAGCGTCCTCTCTGTGATCTTCCAGGTACAATATATGCATATCAGATGCATATCCGAGAAGGGTTATAAACTTGGAAGGTTATGACGGTAATTTTAGAAAATATTACAGTAATGACTCTTCTAATCCACACAGATCCAAAGCAGGATGATAAGGTGCAGTAATGTGAAGCCTCGGAGAATGGTCGATAAATGTGATTGTGCGGTTCGTAGATCCGTGGTATAACTGCTTTGAACTCCTTTGGATTCATATTCCCATTTTCCCTCCATATCATCAAGTGATCCCTCCCCTGTCACCCATTTCCAGCCTCCGACAAACAGGGTACGTCTAGACTACAGGCCTCTGTCGAAAAAGAGTGTTTAGACTACAGCCAGTTCTGTCGACAAAGAAAGCCGCTTTTTCAACAGAGAGTCTAGACACTATCTTTTGAAAAAGCACAGCGTGGATGCAATAGCGCCTTTTTTCAACATAACTTTGTCGAAAAAAGGCATTATTCCTCGTAGAATGAGGTTTACTGCCATCGACAAAACTGCCGCATTCTGGCGACTTACTGTTGACGGAACTCGGTGGTAGTGTAGATGCAGGTATAGTTTTATTGACAAAAGTCCACCTTTGTCCACAAAACCCTGTAGTTTAGACACACCCACAGAGGCTAGTGACACCATTCCTACCCATCCTGGCTAATAAGTATTGATGGACCTAACCTCCATGAATTTATCTAGTTCTTTTTTGAACCCTATTAAAGTCCTGCTCTTCACAACATCCTCTGGCAAGGAGTTCCACAGATTCACTGCGCGCTGCATGAAAAAAGACTTCCTTTTGTTTGTTTTAAACCTGCTACCTATTAATTTAATATGGTGCCCCCATGTTCTTGTGTTATGGAAACAAATAACTTTTCCTTATTCACCTTCTTTTTGAAATCAGAATGATGGGTTCCTAATTATTGGAGTAGGGATGAAATTTATCCCTGCCTAAAGAGTCCCCTGAAGACCTCATCATACAGTTCAAGTGTGAATTAAATGGTCCATAGATCATGCACAAGTGTGGATTTGAGTTGTTATTTAGGAAACAGAGACCTGTTTTTGTAACATTTACTCATGAGGGATTGTGCGTTTTGGTCCAGAATCAGAGAGAAACACTGATCTAAAGAAACTGCAATTTAATTTTGCCCTCAAATAATGTTTGAGGAAACCCTGTAACCCTCCCAAATTGCGGATGTGGAGATGAAGGCTTTGTTAATAACAGACTTCTACCCAATCATTGCTCCACCTGTTGATACTGCTAGTCACCAGCTCTGTTTATGGCTATAAGTACTTTCCTTCTGACCTTCCTTCATGAGTTGTAGTTAGCTGGAGATTCAACCTGACATTTAAAAACCCCTCTTGTTTAGCAGCTGAAAAGAATGATCTGTGATTTGCCAGAGAAACTTGGTCGTTAACTTCCATTAGATAACCTCACATGCCTTCGTTAAACAAATTACCTTTCACTCTCCAAGAAATATTCATTGGCTGTGCTTCTTGAGTGGCTGAGCTCAGAATTAGCTGAAATTGCCAGAAACTGCATTTAGTGAGGCTTGCTTTGTAATTGCACAGAGAAGCTTTTATAGAAACTATCATTAATGGGTCACCTTGAGTCATGCTTTTCAGACTGCTCAGAGTAGAGCAACCAGACCCAAAAGGGCTGGGGGCCAAGACGGCTTCGGCTCATACTGATTGACAAAAACAGAATAACAAATTCAACTATGGTTAGGCTGAACTTATTTACACACAGTGAACTGGCAAAAGAAAAGCACTCTCCTATGTACTGTAGCAGGGAACGATAAAGCATGGGCAAATGATTCTCAAATTCTCATTTCTGAAAGGTCGGCTGCGTGAGCCAGACATTGCAAGTAAAATTAGCCATGAAAAGAAGCTAATGGATGATGGAAGGACTTCATTCCCCAGGTTGAGTTCGAACCATCTAGAAAATCTTTGAAGTTCAGAGTTATAACCGTTCGAGTTCCTTCATCCTGACGCTCTTGGGTCTGACAGGGTGCGTCTACCCTGCACCCTTAGCTCGAAATGAGCTATGCAATCTGAACTCTGCAAATTGCGTAGCTTACCTGGAGTTAATTTAGATATAGAGCACTCTTCCAAAACGTCTCTTACTCCTCATGGATTGAGGTTTACAGGGGCGTTGGAATAGCATGCCCATTGTTTTGAAAGCTATTTCGAAAGAACGGGCACGCTGTTGAGATGTGGAAAAGGCTATTTCGGGATATCAGTAGTATCCCAAAATAGTGTCACTGCCTAGACACACCCAGGCTTTGTCTACACTGGCATGAATTTCCGGAAATGCCTAAAACGGAATACTATTCCGTTTTCAGTTTTTCCGGAAAAGGAGCGTCTACCTTGGCAGGCTGCTTTTCCGGAAAAGCCCTTTTTCCAGAAAAGCATCTGTGGCCAATGTAGACGCGCTTTTCTGGAAAAGAGCCCCGATAGCAATTTTCACGATCGGGGCTTTTTTCCGGAAAAGACTACTGGGCTGTCTACACTGGCCCTTTTCCGGAACAGTGTTTCGGAATAAGGACTTATGCCCGAGTGGGAGCAGAATAGTTTTTCTGGAATAGCGGCTGATTTTGTACAGTTCAACGTCGTTGCTTTTCCGGAAATTCAAGGGCCAGTGTAGACAGTTCGCAGCTTATTCCGGAAAAGCAGCTGATTTTCCGGAATAAGTGGCCTAGTGTAGACACAGCCCCACAGTGTTCTCAGAACTTACAGAATTGTGATAAAGCTATTGGACTCTGCTACATCTGTTCTGTCTGTTCACTTAACTTTTTCCTCCAGGCCTGCAGGCACTTTAGTTTTGAGGCTTTATTTCTGGTGATCCATGCCCAAGCAGGTCATGCCACACAATCCTTGGCAGAGAACTCTTCTATGTTCTCATTTTCTACTCCTTGGTAAACAAAAGAACACTTTCACATAGTCAACATGGAAGTTTCTTTCCATTTATGAACCCTGTATATGAACCTATTTAAATTTACCTCAAATCACTCAGGAGAGGGTTGATTTAGTTGGGACTGGTCCTGCTTTGGGCAGGAGGTTGGACTTGATGACTCCTGAGGTCTCTTCCAGCCCTGGGATTCTAGGATTCTATGAAATCCTTCCAAAGTTAAAAACTTGAATAAGGACCGACTGAGATGGCCTTATGTGGGAATCCAAAGAACACACACAATTTCACTCACTGCCAGGAGATGTTGTGAAGACCACAAGTATAACTGGGTTCAAAGAAGAATTAGAGAAGCTCTCAGAGGACTGGCCCATCAATGACAATTGGCCAAGTTAGTCAAGGATGCAACTCCATGGTTGGGGTGTCCCTAGCCCTCTGACCGCCAGAAGCAAGGACCGGAGGATGGCATGGATCACAACAAATTCTCCTGTTCTGTTCTTTGCCTCTGAAGGATATGGCAGTGACTACTATAGGAAGACAGGTCACTGGCTAGAGGGACTATTGGTCAGACCCAGTATGGCCACTCTAATATTCATAGAATCCTAGGGCTGGAAGAGACCTCAGGAGGTCATCGAGTCCAGCCCTGGGCCTGCAGAAGGAAATATTCTTAGACATCTCATTAAAAAAACTAACAGTGACTTCTGAAGTCAGTACCTACATTAAATATACTGTATCTTCAGCTGCCTGATTATATTTTTTATTATCTCACACATACAGAATGGGAAGCAACTATCTAGGAAGGATTCCTGCAGAAAAGCATCCAGGGGTCACCGTGGACCACAGGCTACATATGAGCCACCAATATGATGCTGTTGCAACAAAAACAAACATGATTCTGGGCTGCATTAACAGGTGTGTTGTGAGCAAGACACGAGAAGTCATTCTTCCGCTCTACTCTGTGCTGGTTAGGCCCCAGTTGGGGTATTGGGTCCAGTTCTGGGCACCACATTTCATGAAAGATGTGGAGAAACTGGAGAAGATCCAGAGAAGAGCATCAAGAATGCTTAAAGGTCTAGAAAAGCTATGAGAGAAGGCTGACAGAACTGGGCTTGTTTTGTTTGGAAAAGAGAAGACTGAGAGGGGACATGATAGTGGTTTTCAGGTATATAAAAGGGGGTCACAAGGAGGAGAGAGAAAAATTGTTCTTCTTGGCCTCTGAGGGTAGAACAAGAAGCAATGGACTTAAACTGCAGCAAGGGAGGTTTAGGTTGGGCATTAGGAAAAAGTTCCTAATTGTCAGGGTAGTCAAACGTTGGAATAAGTTTCCTAGGGAGGTTGTGGAATCTCCATCACTGGAGATATTGAAGAGCAGATTAGATAAATGTCTATCAGGGATGGTCTAGAGTCCCAATACTGGGTCCCGCCACGAGGTGGGGTGCATTTCATTCAAATCTGTATTAGTGACAGATCAGAGAAAAAAAGTCCTCTGGAAGAAGCACGTTCTTACTCTTGGAACAGGTGCCCTAGAGATTAAAAAGTCTGGAACTTTTCAGCTTAGAAAAGAGGAAGAGTAAGGGGGGACAGGATAGAGGTCTATAAAATCATGACTGGTGTGGAGAAAGTGAATAAAGAAAAATATTTACTTGATTCCATAACATGTCACCAAATGAAATTAACAGGTAGCAGGTTTAAAACAAACCAAAGGATGTTTTTCTTCATGCAGCGCACAGCCAATCTGTGGAACTCCTTGCCAGAGGATGTTGTGAAGGACAGGACTTTAACAGGGTTCAAAAAAAGAACTAGATAAATAACTAGAGGGAATAACCTGATGATTCCCTGTTCTGTTCATTCCCTCTGGGGGCACCTGGCATTGGCCACCATTGGCAGACAGGACATTGGGCTACATGGACCTTTGGTCCTACCCAGTAGGGCCGTTCTTTCGCAAGCAGGAGGGGCTCTGCCGGGGCAAGGCTAAACACTTCAGATGACTTAATTAGTCAGCAAACCCCTGACTGCAGCAAGTAATCTTGTGGGGCAGGAGTGTGTTTGCCTCTCACATGCTGCCACAGCTAACTTGTAAAGCAAACTGTTGTGCTCCACAGGCAACAACCACCACCAGAGGAGACAGTGGGGAGATGTGCTAAGTACCCATCTGTTGGATGCTGCTCTTTGTACCTCTTAGGACGAGGAAGGGTGATCCAGGGGTTGAGCTACTAAGATGGGACTCATGAAACTTACATGACCTATGTTTAATTCCCTGTTTTCCTGCATACGCCTCAAATGACCTTGGGCAAAGTGCTTAATATCTCCAGGCCATGATTTCTGCAAAATGGAAAGAATAGCACGTCTCTACTTAGTAGACGTATTGCGAAAGGTAAGAGAGTATCCTCGAGTATTGGGTTCTGGAAGTTTTTTCCCTTATACAAAACTACATTGTCCTTTGGATTATTTGAGTCAGGCTAGCTGTTGATTAATAACCACTTTTCCCCTTGAATTTCTATTAAAATGTTTCTTCTTTCAGCACCTGCTCTGGTTAAATCAAATGTTTGGACACAAATATGTTGATTAAGCCTTGACTATACTTACTGGGAGATCGGTGCTATGAGGATCGATCTCTCAGGAGTCGACTTAGTGGGTCTAGTAAAGCCCAACTCAATCAACCACTGATCACGCACCCATTGACTCCAGTACTCCACTGGCGTGGGAAGAGTAAGTGGGGTTAATGTGAGAGTTTCTCCCATTGATCCCCACAAAGAAGACGCCATAATAAGTCAAACTAGAAGGAGTTGCGTACCTTGGATCAACATAGTCCCTTCGTGTGGGCCTGGCCTCAGACAACTGCATTCTTCCAAATGCAAAACTCTTAAGTTTGTCTCACCTTGAGTGTCGGCTTACTTTCCACAAGCGAAAAGTACAAACATGGTCCTGTGCAATTGATATTTTTGGTTCTTTCATGTCGTTTTTCCCTTGTAGATATTAACACACAAGGGGTGTGTCTACACTGTACTTTAACTCAAAATAAGATACGCAATTTGAGCGACACAATTCGTATATCTTATTTCAATGCTATTTTGAAATAGGTTATTTCATCATTTGGTGATGTTTACACAGTGCCAAATTTCAAAATAAAGCGCTATTCCGAAACGTCCCTTACTCCTCGTAGAATGAGGTTTACAGGGACATCGGAATAGCAAGCCCAAAATAACGGGCTTGCTGTGAAGACACAGAATTGCCATTTCAGGATACTCTGGTATCCTGAAATAGCGTTGCAGTGTAGATGTAACCGAAGATAAATGATTGATATTTGGCTGAATCATGATTGGAATGATAACAGATCATGAATCATTCATTTGACAAATGTAGCCTATTTTCCTTTCCCTGAATTGTGCCCAAACAGCTAACAATTTTCTCAGAACTATTCATTTCTTCAAAACTATTTGACAAAAAAATTCTGGGCGTGATCCTTAGCTCATCTCGGAGCCGTCTATTATAGCGGATATCCAACAATCGAGCCCCCTCTTAAGTTTTTGTATGGCACTGGTCATTGTACTAGCTATCTGCTAGTGTGTCTAGAAATTACACTGGTTAGTGTTGACTTGATACGAAGTCTGTTTCCTGTTTGGACAAGAGTTACATGGAATCAGATTCCTGATGCTAAAACGTGCATTTCAGCATGTTTTATAAATATCCTCCAATATATGCTTACATTTACTTTATTTTTTCCAGTTAAAAATCCTTTCAGTCATTAGGCTAGGTCTTCAGTTCCACTGACTTCGGCAGAAATGCTCTATGTGGGAGATGGACCTTTCATGATGATATTTGCAGAAAGTGAACACAAACGGGAAACAAACAGGAACAGAGACTTTAACTCATAAAGCAAATATTCGCCAAAAACCCTAAGGTTTTTGTGTAGCTCTCGGAGTCAACTGTTGCCAATATTTGAAGGTTTCTGTAAAACAAGAGCTAGTCTGATGGAGAGCTAGTCTGAATTTTGTGTTTGAAACACTGCGGATGAAAGTCTTTTTTCATCAACATTGCCATGTTTGAAAAGGCTCCGTTCCTTTTGTATTGGGAAATAAAAACAACAACGGAGATCGTAGCATTTCCCAGGAAATACAAAGCCCTGTCCATGCCCAGCTCTGCACATAGCAGTAAACTTCACCCAAGGATGAGGATCTGCCCGTGACAATCCTATTCATTTGTTCAATTTCAGCATGTGATAGAAATGGAGAGGTCCTCAAGTCCAGCCCTCCGGAGCTGAGGGAGGACTAAGTAAACCTAGGCCAGATGCTTCTCCAATCTGCTCTTAGTCTCTTTGAAAGACAGGGATTCCACAAGCCGATTCCAGTGCTTCATTAACTTTATTGTTACACAGCTTTTCCTAATTGCTAACTTACATCTCCCTTGCTGCAGATTTAGCAGATCGCTATTTATCTTGCTCCCGGTGGACATGGAGAACATGTGACCACTATGATCTTTTTTGCAGCCCTTCACAAGCTAGAAGAGCGTTATCAGGTCCCCCACCCACATACTTTTCCTCTCTCAAGACTAAACTTGTCTGCACCACAAGCATGGCCCTGGCAGCTCCCATTGGCTGGTTTCCAGCCAATGGGAGCTGCGAGATTGGGCTGTTCGTGGGGGCAGCATGCCAAGCTTCTCCAAGGGAGTGCGGTGCACAGAGAGAACTTGGTCCCCACAGCTGGCCATTTTGAGTGGCATGTGGGGGCAGAGCAGGCAGAGAGCCTGCTTCAGGCTCCCGTTGGGTCCTGGGATGGTGGCAAGCCGGATTTTGCCAGCCTTTGCTGTAACTGCACATTTCAAGTTACATTACACTGTGTGGCCTATATTCCAATATGTTCCCTGGGACCGGGAGGTTTCCTTACCGCTGTATTTGATGACCCGAATGGTGGAATCTCCCTCCCCAAATCTGGTGATGGGCGTGAGGCGGACTTCATAGGCCTCGGGTTTGATCAGCTCAGTCAGGTTGTAGGTAATTAACTCTCCTTTCTGAATGTTTCCATTGACCGTGATCTCTTGCTCCCACCAGCGCTGCTGTCCGGCCTGCAACCAAAAGAATCAGGGAAAGATTGGAGCTTGTCGCACATTTCACCACCATTTCATTCTGAAAAGGGAGTCCCGGGGGGCCGCAGAAGTATGGCATTAGGCGTACGTCTCATCACTGGCCTGATGAGCTCTAGATAAGAACACAGAAACTCTCTGACGTCATCGAACGCATAAAAGTCCCATTTGTATAACTGAGGCAATATTGAATTGAGATTGCAGAGATAACTGGCCTTAAAATCCACAATTCCTGCCCTTTGCAATCTGAGGGTAAATAAGTTAGGACATGTCCATACCAGGAACTTATTTTGAAATAGCTACATTTGAAAGAACAACTCCCGAAGTAACTATTTCAAAATAAGCTCATTCCCCGAGGAAAGCAGGAGTACTGATTTCAAAATAAAAGGCCCGTTATGTTGAAATAGCAGGCTCGGTCATGTGAACGCTCTGCTTGTTATTTCAAAATAAGGGGGGGGTGTCTTTTGAAATACCTCCCTAGTGGAGACCAGGGCTTATTTCTATTCTTTCCTCCTTTTGCTATGCCTCAAACAACTCGTTCCATGTTTTGCTGTACCACATCCATACCTACCCGATATTTCAGACTCACGCAAAGGAAAACAAACATGTTTGGTTTCTCATCTTAAAAACATGCTAACATGTAAGGGAAAGAAACCAAAGGCAAGACACCAAGGACCAGAGCTTTAAAAATATTTTGTGGCCTAAAATGCAGATATGCACCACTATGCTTTTGAAAATCCCACTGGCACTTCTTTGCATCTTAAGGCAACAAGAAACGTTTGGAAATTCTGACCTTAAGTTCCAGATTCAGCTAAGAGAATCAATTGGGTTGCAGTAGGTCCTACGTGTACCCAGTTTTGAACATCTTTCAGTGATTGCACTGAAAGATCGCCAATTTGTGGAGACTTGGGGTATGTCCACCCAACAAGGCTAAAGTCGATTAAGCTACGTACCTTCAGTAATGTCAATTGCATAGCTGAAATCGATAGAGCTTCATTTGGTTTACGGTGCTGTCTACACAGCAGGAGGTTGAAGGAAGAGCACTCTTCCTCCGTCTTCCCTTACTCCTTGGGAAATAAGGGTTACAGAAGTTGGAGTAAGAAGTCCTCCAGCTCGACATTATTGCGACATAACAGCTTGCTGTGTAGACGCATGCTGTGTTCTTTTGGAATAATGTCAGCTATGCTGACATAACACTGCTGTGCAGACATACCGTTATAATCCCTGAAATCCATTCACAGCATGGCCGGGCCCTGAAAGGAGAATACATATAAAGGCACCATCGTGCCTAGCAGAGCTGCTACCAATGTGTCCTTAGAATTGCACCAGCTGACTGCAGTGACAACAGGTCGTGCTTCCACCACAACCTGGTCGGAAATTTTCTACAAGAAACTCAGTTTTGCTGCAAAACGGCCACTTAGTAGAACAATTGTCAAATCTATTCCAGGCATGACAAACATTCTGTGAAGCAAAGGCAGGATATCCCACCTTGCTCCTCCCTCCAGGGGACGGAGAAGCACCACAGTCGTGTGCTCTGGTTTTCCAGCTTCCCCGAAATTCCAGGGGATGATGTAATATGATGGGATCTGAGGGCACTGCCGAGAGGGTCAAATCAGGTTGACTTGCTTAGAAACAGGGCCAATCACAGCCCAAGATCGCACTATAAGGCACTAAAGCAGTCACCAAGAGCACTTCTGTTTGCCACACTGGCCAGCAAGAAGTCGCACTAGCAATCTCTTTAGGCTATGTCTACAGTGCAGGTTTCTTGTGCAGGTTTTGCGCAAGAGTCGTTGTGCAAAAAGTTCTTGCACAAGAGCACACCCACACTGCCATGTGCTTTTGCGCAAGAGCATCCATGGCAGTGTGGACGCTCTCTTGCGCAAGAAAGCTCTGATGGCCTTTTTAACCATAGGGGTTTCTTGCGCAAGAAACCCCTGTTGCCTGTTCTCACATGCCTTTTTACACAAGAGCTTTTGCGCAAACCATCTTATTCCTCGTAGGAAGAGGAATAACTCCTGTGAAAAAAACCTTTTGGTCTTAAGATTTACTGTACTTTTTCTTGCGCAAGAGCGTGCTTGTAGTGTGGACGCTCCGCAAGTTCTTGCGCAAAAATGGCTGGTTTTGCGCAAAAACTCTGCAGTGTAGATGTAGCCTGAGACACTCCAGCTTCTCCTCTGCCACAACCAGTCCCACACCTTGGATGAGAGGTTATGAAAACCAATCTCACCACATTCAAACAGCTTCTTCCAATCCCAAAGAACCAACCACATTCTCAGGTCAATTTATACCTTAGCTCTTACCCAAAAGACCATGCTGTACCAGTCCTTTAGCATCTACAACCTAAAATTTAATTAATAGAAAGAAAGAAAGAAAGAAAGAAAGAAAGAAAGAAAGAAAGAAAGAAAGAAAGAAAGAAAGAAAGAAAGAAAGAAAGAAAGAAAGAAAGAAAGAAAGAAAGAAAGAAAGAAAGAAAGAAAGAAAAGGTTGAGAGTAAAATTGTTAAAGGATCAAATTACACACATCAAATACAAGGTTCCTGGTGTAGGTTTGTAGTAGAGATGGAATAACTTGCTAAGAACATAAGACCATAATAACGTCCAGACTGGCTCAGACCAAAGGTCCATCTAGCCCCGTATCCTGTCTGACGACAGTGGCCAATTCCAGATGTCCCAGAAGGAGGGGACACAACAGCTAATCCTCATGTGATCCCTCCCCTGTCACCCACCTCCAGAGAAACAGAGGCTAGGGACACCATTCCTACCCAGCCTGGCTAATAACCATTGATGGACCTAACTTCCATGAATCAATCTAGCTCTTTTTTGAACCCTGTTAAATGTCCTAGTCTTCACAACATCCTCTGGCAAGGAGTTCCACAGATTGACTGTGTGCTGAGTGAAGAAAAACTTCCTTTGGTTTGTTTTAAATCTCATAGACTCATAGACTTTAAGGTCAGAAGGGACCATTATGATCATCTAGTCTGACCCCCTGCACAGTGCAGGCCACAGAATCTCACCCACCCCTCTTAGAATAATCCTTTCACCTAGATCTCCGATATTGAAGCCTTCAAATCTGTTGTCTATTACTTTCATTTGGTGACCCCTAGTTCTTATTTTGAGGGAATAACTAAATAACTTTTTCTTATTCACTTTTCCACACCTGTCATGACTTTATAGACCTCGATCACCTCCCACCCACCCTTAGTCTCCTCTTTTCTAAGCTGAAATGTCCAAGTCTTTTTAACCTCTCTTCACATGGGACCTATATGAGAGACAATTACATGAGCCCATGATGGCACAGTAGAATTCTAGCATAAGTTTATGGGAGTGGAGGATACTTGGCACCGCGCAGGAATGGATTCCACAATTAACAGACCTAAGAACCTCAGAAAGATGGCCACATTGAACAGAACAATGAGACGTCGAGATGAAGCAAATAAAGAGGAGCAGACATTTACAGTTCATAGGCTCTACAGTATCTTTAACCTCTGAATCAATAAATTTTGTCAATTTCAGTGCACTTGATCAAGAAATGAAACCTCTAATTAGACAGTTTAACAAATACTCAATGCCGCATCATTCCCTTCGTGCATTAAGTGGTTTATTAATTACCAGAAACACTCCATGTTTATGCATTGTGGGTAGCAAAGTTATTTCAATATTACCTGAAGATACATTGGCTTATTACAGGCATTGTCTCTCGGCTATTACAAAAAATCATTAAATATTTACTCTACATCCCACAGGAACCGTGCTGGTGTTAGGCTGTTATAATGAGATGTTCTACTCAACTGATTCTGCTTGGCAGGTGTACTGATGCCATTAATTATTACAATCTTGCTATTACAGAACATCACGTTTATTGAAAACAACCCCCCTTCTTTTTCCTGATTTTTAATTCAATGCTTTCAGAAAAGGGCAAGCTGCAATAATAGTGGGGAAAACAAGCTACAAAAGCATCACATTTGATGCCAGTGAAAAGCAACATTAAAACAGTGACTGGAAGGTTTCAATCTGTATTTGTGGAAAAGAAAGCGGGGCCAGTCTATTATTAAATGCACAACACAAATCCAGCTCAGATCAAAATGAGGTGGAGTATTTATTCCATTAGCTTCACTCAGGACTGAGTTAGATGAATGCTGAATGCTTTGGAAAACCATTAGCTATGTCTCTCTAGCTACATCTAGACTTCAGGCTTCTTGCACAAGAAGCTTGTATCAGAAGAGAACTTCTGCAAAAACTTCTAGCACAAGAGCACGTCCACACTGCAAAAGCGCACCGAAAAAGCAATGCGCTTTTGCACAAAAGAGAATGTACAGACTGCTGATTGCTATGCACAGAATGGCCACCTGTGCTTTTTCCTCTTTCTGCACAAAAAAACCTCTCTTCTCCATCCACACACGCCTTTTTGTGAAAGAGCTCTTTCGCAAAGGCTGTGTCCAGACTCAGGGGGTTTTTCGAAAAAAGTAGCCTTTTTTCGAAAAAACTTCACCTGCGTCTAGACTGCAGCCGCGTTCTTTCGAAATTAAATCGAAAGAATGCGGCTTTTCTTTCGACGGTGGTAAACCTAATTCCACGAGGAAGAACGCCTTCTTTTGAAAGTGCTCTTTCGAAAGAAGGCGTTCTTGAAAGCAAACAGGCTTTTTAGAAAGAGAGCATCCAGACTCACTGGGTGCTTTCTTTCGAAAAAGCGGCTTGCTTTTTCGAAATTCCGCGTGCAGTCTAGACGCTCTCTTTCGAAAGAGGCTCTTTTGAAAGAGCCTCTTTCGAAAGAGGTTTGCAGTCTAGACATAGCCAAAAAGGCGTTCTTCCTTGGAGAATGAGGAATATCTATCCTGGAAAAAACCCTCTGTTCTTTCGATTCTTTTGCGCAAAAACACGCTTGAGGAGTGGACACTGCGAGGTTTTTTTGAAAAATGGCCGTTTTTCGGAAAAAACTCTCTAGTGTAGACATCGTCCCTGTCAGTGTGTGGACATGTGTGTTACTTTATTCCTGTGAAGTGCTCTTTCCTCCAATTGAAATAAGTGGCACTGCTCACAAGCGAAGCTATACATGTGTGAAATGGTAGGGGGTAAAAATAGAGACAGAGGTGGTCGATTAAGGAAACGCTGGAAGGTGAGCGAGACTGGAAGTTTTTAAAGAAGGAACAGAATTGTCTATAAAAGACCAACATTCTGCTGCTTATTACAAACGGCATGTACACGGTCGATGTGAGTAGTATTACAAATGTCTGTGCAATGGCTTTGGAGGTTACAATTCTAATTCAAAATGATCTGGACAAACTGGAGACATGGTCGGAGGTGAACAGGATGAAGCTCAATAAGGACAAATGCAAAGTGCTCCACTTAGGGAGGAAGAATCCGTTTCACACACACAGAGTGGGACGCGATGGCCTCGGACTGCAGAAAGGGAGCATAGCGGACCACGTGCCAAATAAGAGTCAACAGTGTGACACTGGTACAAAAAAAAGCAAACACGATTCTGGGAGGCATTAGCAGGAGTGTTGTGAGCAAGACACGAGGAGTCATTCTTCTGCTCTATTGTGAGCTAATTAGCCCTCAGTTGGAGTATTGTGTCCAGTTCTGGGCACCACATTTCAAGAAAGATGTCGAGAAACTGGAGATGGTCCAGAGAAGAGCAACAAAGATGATTAAAGTTCTAGAAAACATGAGCTGTGAGGGAAGACTGAAAGAACTGGGCTTGTTTAGTTTGGAAAAGGGAAGACGGAGAGGGGACATGATAGCGGCTTCGAAGTACCTAGAAAGATGTTACAAGGAGGAGGGAGAACAATTATTCTCCTTAACTATGATGATAGGAGAAGAAGCCATGGGCTTAAATTGCAGCATTGGAGGTTTAGGTTGGACATTAGGAAAAACTTCCTACCTGTTAAGATGATTAAACACTGGAATGAATTGCCTAGGGGGGTTGTGGAATCTCCATCACTGGAAATATTTAAGAGCAGGTTGGATAGACATCTGTCAGGGATGGTCTAGATGGTGCTTGATCCTGGGCAGGGGACTGGACTTGACCTCTCGAGGTCTCTTCCAATTCTAGTATTCCGTGATTCCATGGTTGTATTGCAGTCTACTTGCTCAGACTTGTCCTCTTACTGCAATGCTCCGCACTGAAAAGGTAGCTTTGAAATGGAACATGCAGTATGAAAGATTATTTATGTCTTCACCATACCCGGAAGTCCATTAATACACAATCTGTTCATTCAAGGAGGTCTGTCAATAGAAATAAGCAGCCGAGGTCCATTGTAGCAAGAGCAGCAATTTCAGAGCTGCTTATGACAAATGACGACAGAAGAAAGGCTGGTTTAAAGATGCACCCTTGAAGAGACAGTCTCATTATTCCTTTGCTGTGTGCACCTCAATCAGAGACGGAAAAGGCGTATTTCACTCTCCAAATTGATTATATATTCCAACCAGGGCAAACTGAAATTAACCAGTCTATGGAAACGGTTTTCTTTGTATGTCATGTTGCGCCCGCAGAACGGTATTTAAAGAAAATGTGACATGGCAGCGATTTGTCTGTAATTAGCCTCGGGGGGCTGCGGCCGTGGGAACACCACCACACAGAAACCTGGCAGAAACGTCCAAGCTGAACTTTGAAATTGATCTGAATCAGTCTCTATCTGCAGGGAAGAGACCGAACCCGTCATAAAACTCGTGGCTTTGTGACTGTCAGCGTGGTGGGAAAGGAGTGGGATTTAGGGCGGGAAAGGAAATTATGGGTGAGACAAACACAAACTCTAGTTCATCACACTGGACAGTTCTAAGCATTTGTCACTGTGACTGTTTATGCTGCTGATTCAAAGCTTACCGTAAAAACGCAGTGTGAAGAGCATAGTCATTTTCCCCGGCGGGAAGGCATTTAAAATATCATTCTGATATACAAGGAAATTACTCATCTGCTCTCCTTGATGTCTTACTTCTAGGCTACCTAGCACAGCAAGCCATGATCTACACTAAGGATCTGGTAGCACTTTATAGACTAAAAAAAATGTACATGGTAAAATGGGCTGTGCCCACAAAAGCTCATGATACCATCTACATGCTTTGTTAGTCCAGGGGTTCTCAAACTTTGGGATACTGCGACCCCCCCCAAGTTGCTCGCAACCCGCTCTAAGTTGCTCGCGACCCCCAGGGGGGTCGAGACCCACACTTTGAGAAATGCAGGGTTAGTGTATAAAGTGCTACCAGAGCATTTGTTGTTTTTTTCCTGTACAGACTAACTCAGCTACCCCCTGAAGCTTCTACGCTAAGGACTTATTTCAAAATAACTCACCTTATTTTGAAATAGCAAGCAAAGAGTCCACACTAGCGAGCCTGTTATTTCAAAATAGAGGGGGTAGGTATTCCAAAATAATAACTCCTGCTTTCCATGAGGAATAAGGCCTATTTTGAAATAGCGGTACTGTAGATGCTCTGGTGCTGCTATTTCGAATTAACTACAGCCCAGAGTCATTCAAACTAATTACTCCCCAGTGCTTCCTACGGCTCTAGATTGAGGTAGCACGTCCACATTAACAGAGTCTGCTTGGGCTAATCTTGAGGCTTCCTCGTAGTGTGGACATGCTAGTTCGACATTACCATGTCAGGAGTTTTTATTTCAAAACACGTCATTTCAAAATTATTGCCTAGTGCAGACATGCCCCAAGTTATAACATGATCCAATAGCTGCAAGATGAAAACACACAAATTGAGGCTGCAAGTAAGGTGTACATTTTTGACAGGGAGGGCACTTAACCATCGGAACAACTCACCAAGGGTACATCTAAACTACATGCCTCTGGCGACAGAGGCATGTAGATTAGGCTACCCGACCTAGTAAAATGAAGCAGCGATTTAAATAATCGCGGCTTCATTTAAATTTACATGGCTGCCGCACTGAGCCAACAAACAGCTGATCAGCTGTTTGTCGGCTCAGCGCAATAGTCTGGACGCTCCCCTACCGACATCAAAGGTATTTGTCGACCACCCAGGTAAACCTCCTGGGATGACACCCGCGCATCCAGACTGTCACCAGAGGCATGTAGTCTAGACGTACCTAAGTGTCTTGGTGGATCTCCCTCGCTGACAATTTTTAAATCAAGACTGGACTTTTTTTAAAGAGATACTCTAGGGATTATTTGGGGCAGTTCTAAGGCCTGGTGGTCAGCCTACATCATCATTGCAGGTCCCTTCTTGCTTTGGGGTCTATGAATCTAATTTTAAATGGCCCCATTAAGAAGCGCTAAACGAGGGCTAGTTGTTCAGCAGCTCACAGTCCGAGCCCTATCCCAGATGCTAGAAAGCAGCATGAAGTTTACACCTTCACGATCAATAGAAAGAACATAACTTCAAAGGCCTAATGTTAATCAAATGTCCACTACGTACTAATGGGCCCAAGCGTTTCTACTATGGCATGCCAGAGTCCAGGTCCAATAATGGGAGTCCTAAGCCACCACAATAAGTAAACAATTAGCATTAATAATTATAACGAGAGGCCAAAACATGTGACGTTGTACTGTATCTCTAACAAGATGATATGTGCGTCTTTAATAACAATTAACCGAATGACAACAATCCGCTTGGGGTCGGCTCCTCCAGTGTTGACTTTTACCTCCCTGACAACAGCCGGTGAAATGAAAATTAAGGCATAGCAAACATTCAGTGTCTCCTCCCAGGAATATAAAAATACCACAGATAGCAGATACATTCCAGTTTTGCAAAAATGTCACTATGGTACCCCCCACAGCTTACAAAGGAGAAGTTAGCATATATTAGACTATATGCCATTTTGAGAATTGTTCCTTCAGTCATTTGGATTGTAGATATGGTTGTGCCACAAATGCCTCTTCCACTCACATCTCAAAGACACCTGTCATTCTAATGTCACGAATGAGCCAAGCTAAAATCACTAGGGTAATACACTGGATAACCTGCACATCAGGAGTACGGCACAGTGGATAGGAGAAAGCAGAACTTAGCCCTGTAGAACTCAACACACTTGCAGCTAAATTCTAACCTCTAACAAATTGTAGAATCGTCGAACATGAGAAATGGAAGGGACCTTGAGAGATCATCAAGTCCAGTCCCCTGCCCTCATGGCAGGACCAAGCACCATCAGGATCAGTGATTCTCAAACTTTTTGGCATCACGCCCCCTTTTTAATTTTTGAAAAACCCTCACACCTCCCCCCTCCAACAGCAAAACTTGTTGATCAAAAAACTAAAAGGGTCATTCAAAAAGGAACTGATCGGTGCAACAAAACTTGAAACTTGATGGGGGGGGGCTGGGTTGCTTCGCGCTCCCCCCTGTAATTTCTTGACGCCCCTCAGTTTGGGAACCCATGATCTAGATCAACCCTGATAGATGTCTGCCCAACCTGCTTGTAAATATCTCCAGTGAAGGAGATTCCACAACATAACGCAGATGATTTAGTGGTGTAGGAAAATAAAGTGGAAACAAACACAAAGGACACGGGGACGTTGAATACTCCCTGAATAATGCACAGCACAGTCTGCACCTCTGCAAGCTGCTAAGGACTAATTCTTATCTACAGCAGACGGTGCTGTCCTGGCGAGCTTAGCAACAGGAGCGTTGCACGGAAGAGGAGAAGAGTAATTATAACAAGATTTAGGGCTACACTTTCGAAGCTGTGCCCGGGGAATTCAGCCATATGACACTTACTCACCAAAATGGGAATCTCCGGGGCAGACACATTGAGAGTTCTCACATTACTGATAGCCTGAATTCAAATCAGAGCAAGGAGAGCATCGAGTGATGCATCTCCCCGTCGCTTCCTGGCTTCTGACAAACACCATCCCTAGCTAATCGCCACTGATGGACTTATCCGTCAAACACATTAAACCAACACAGGACTCTCCCTGCCTGCTAATAAGCATACCTGAGATCTGCCTCGTGTCAGTGCTTCCAACCTTCCCCTAAGGTTTGGGGCTTGTGCCTTGGACAGAGGATCCTGTCCGTTTGCTGGATCAGAAAGAAGGCCCCGAGTCACTTGAAACTGAGTATCCAGGGGAAAGCGGAGCTGGAATGTGACAGGAAAAACAAAGAGACTCGAAGTACCTAAAGGCTGGATAGTCAAAGGAAGCATCACCTACAGTCCACAACTCAAACGCCTCCGACGCATTATCCACAATCTACAACCTATCTTGGAAAATGACCCCTTACTCTCAGAGGCTCAGGGGAAAAGCCTATTCTCTATGGGTACGTCTAAACTACATGCCTCCGTCGACGGAGGCATGTAGATTAGCCAGATCGGCAGAGGGAAATGAAGCCGCGATTAAAATAATCGCGGCTTCATTTAAATTTAAATGGCTGCCCCGCTCTGCCGATCAGCTGTTTGTCGGCAGATCGGGGCAGTCTGGACGCGCCGCGCCGACAAAGAAGCCTTTCTTGATCGGCACAGGTAAACCTGGTTTCACGAGGCATACCTGTGCCGATCAAGAAAGGCTTCTTTGTCGGCGCGGCACGTCCAGACTGCCCCGATCTGCCGACAAACAGCTGATCGGCAGAGCGGGGCAGCCATTTAAATTTAAATGAAGCCGCGATTATTTTAATCGCGGCTTCATTTCCCTCTGCCGATCTGGTTAATCTACATGCCTCCGTCGACGGAGGCATGTAGTTTAGACGTAACCCTATTAGAAGTGCTGCTCGACTACTTGTTGTTTGATAACCTTAAGAAACAACAAATGATCTGATAGCACTTTAAAGACTAACAAAACATGGAGATCAGTGGTCCGCAACGCGGTGCCCGTGGGCGCCATAGCGCCCGCCGGGGCATTTACGTACGCCCGCCGAGTGATCAGGGCAGACCAAGCCATTCTTGTGCCCCGAGCCCCGGACGCGCGGCGCATGCACGGCCCCGCCCCCGGGCGCCCATCAGCCCCAAAAGGTTGGGGACCACTGATGTAGATGGTGTCATGAGCTTTCATGGGCACGGCCTACTCCTTCAGTTGACAGGACTCAATTAATGGTTCTTATCTTATCTTTTGACTAGCCCGTCTTTAGGTGTTTATAGACTCTTTGTTTTTCCTGTTACATTTCAGCTCCGCTTCTCCCTTGATATTTTTTACCCACTGACTTTTCTCCCCATTTCTTTCCTTCTCCCCTTCCCTCCCCTCCCCGCTTCCCTATTTATTTTGGTCCTGGACATCCAACTGTCCGGTCATCTGAAGAAGTGGGTTGTGCCCACGAAAACTCATGATACCATCTATGTATTTTGTTAGGCAATAAAGTGCTACCAGACCATTTGTTGCTTTTTTAAGTTTATCGAGTACAGACTAACTCGGCTACCCCCTGAAGCTTTTAAATAGAAGCTATTTCTCCAGAAGACCTTCCTCTGTCTGACAAGCAGCATCTGGAGAACCCAATTTGAACTAATCTAGGGGCAGGTTACACTAGGAAACCATTTTGAAATAACTAAAATCGATTTAATCTCTCCCTAAATAACAACATCAAACAAGTGTGTCCACTCTACGAAATGAGTCCGAGGCGGGCTCTGTTAATGTGGACATGCTACCTTGACTTACAGCCCCAGGAAGCAAAGGGAAGGAATTAAGTCGAATGACTCTGGGGAGTTGTTATTTCGAAATAGCAGCACTAGAGCAGCCACACGACTCCTGTTTTGAAATACCTATTTTGAAATAAGCGTTATTCCCTGAGGAAAGCAGGAGGACAGATTTTGAAATAAGTGCCCTGTTGTTTTGAAATAACGGGCTTGGTAATGGGGATGTTCCACTTATAAATTTGACCTAAGGAGGGTTATTTCGAAATAACTCCCTAGGGTAGACCAGGGCTAGGTGAGCTCCCCCGGAGGTTTTATCTCGCTGAAGTTTTACAACCAGAGTGAATCTGTCTAATCGTTTCCCACCGTTCCGATTTCCTGGAGGAACTGCCGTGACTCTCCCCCATGGGATTCCAGATATCTCATAGTTGCCACATTTGTCATAGAAATCACATGGGTTTTATTTCTGTTTTATGTTGTTGTGTTCAGCAAAATACCTATATCAAAGTCAAAAGGAAAAATGGGGATATAAACAGGACAGCAATATTTGCACCGAAGAGCTAAATAACTGCCTATATCACAAAAGCAAACTATTGGCTGTTAAAGGAAAGTCCTCCATTTGGAACTTGCAATCTTGCTAAATCCAAAAGGGGATGAAAATTGGATTCTGGGGTGGAGAATGTTAGATAATTTAACAATAACAAATCAATCTCTTTCTGGGGACAGACTGGTTTTACATGGGTAGTCTTATCTGCCTCATAAAAATAGCATCCAGTTACAATTCTGAATATTTGGAATGTCATTGCGATGCTGCAATAAGCATTAACTATTAGCTAGATGTACTGCTGGATGTCCGGTTTATACGTATGTTGCTATTGGTTATCTCTAACGGACATTTGCGGAAACGAATCTCCTCCCAGAGTTATAAAGGGGTGGCAGTGTTAATCTGTTAGGGTACATCTACACAGCAGGGCTAAAGTCGAAATAAGCTATGCAACTTGAGCCATGCTAATTGCGTAGCTTAAGTTCAAATAGCTTATTTCGAATTTGGGCACGTCTACACAGCACTTATTTCAGAACAGAGCATTCTTCCTCCAACTTCTCTTAATCTTCATAAAATGAGGGTTATGGGAGTTGGAGTGAGAAGTCCTCCAGTAGGACTTTACTTCGACATTATATCGAAATAATTGCTTGGGTGTAGACACTCACTTTGTTATTTCGAAATAACAGACGTTATTCCGAAATAATGCTGCTGTGTAGACATAAGCTAACTGAAAAAACTTTAAAAACAACGACTAGTCCTGCATCACTTTAGGGTGTGTCTACACAGCAAAGTTATTTCAGAATAACAACCGTTATTCCAAAATAACTATGCGAGGGTCTACACGGCAATTTCGTTATTTCGAAATAATTTCAAAACAATGGACAGCTTATTCTGACTTCTGTAAACCTCATTGTATGAAGAACAATGCCTATTCCGAAATAGCTATTTCAAAATAAGGCGTGTGTAGATGCTCCACTTCTGCTATTTCAAAATAGTCCCTCACCAGGGCATTCTAAGTTTTTCCTCCTGGGGCTCTAAATCGAGATAGCGCGTTTACATTAGGGGAGCCTGCCTCGGACCCATTTTGAGGCTTCCCCGCAGTGTGGACGTGCTATTACAAAATAAGCTATTTCAGACTAACTATTCCGGAATAGCTTATTCCGAAATAGCTGTGCAGTGTAGACACTAGAGACTAACAAAACTTTTGAAAATTTGACCCTACCTGGAAGGCAATGATTCTCAAATTTCATTACCCTGCAAACCCCCTACTGATACTAATTTTGGTGGCAGCATTGGGAATACTTCAGTGCAACTCTTGTTTTATAACAACCTGGGGTAAAATTGTCTAAAGAGCCCAACCCACTTAGGAATCTAAATTCAACAGGACTTTAAGGCGTGGTTCAGTGGTTTGAGGGTTGGTCTACTAATTCCAAGGTTGTGAGTTCAATCCTTGAGAAGGCTACTGAGGGATCTGGGGTAAATCTGTCCGGGAAGGTACTTGGCCCTGCTGTGGGGGTAGGAGACTAGACACAATGACCTTTCAAGGTCCTGTCCACTTCTATGAGATAGGTATATCTCCATATATTAATCCTGGAAATTAAGCTACTACACAATAACATTATGTCCAGAGCCATGTAATAAATAATAATCACTAAGCTGCCTGTAAAAGTTTATGAGCATCAGTAGTGGAAATAGGTCTGTTAATTAGCAAAACAAGTCTCAGTCTGGACAGTGGGTTAGCTGTGCTGGATATCCACACTGCCATGTTCATTCAAGGACGGCAAGCATCTGAAAACCAATGGCCTATTTTAATGGCTAATATTTAAAGCAAATGCATCAGAAAGGCTGTTATATACTGAATCCACGGTGTGCTTTGCCAATTAGTTCAGCGAGAGCAGAAAACATAACCGATTTCCAGGATTTAGGTCCCGTTGCATGCATGAGGCTCTGCTTTAGGGACAGATCGGCCCGTAATCCCACCAACTAGTCATTTGTTCTAATGCAGGGAGCTAAGATGGAAAAGATAAAAATAAAGGTCCCTCCGAACTCTGCAGGGAAGAGAGAAAGACGGAGCAGCAATGATCTAATAGCATACATTCATCAAAAGTGCCAACGTGCCGTTTTCAAAGGGCCAATAAAAGACCAAGTGGCTTTTGAAAATGGGGATTAATCCTCCTGAATTGGTTACGGAGTTTTGGAAGTTTTACTCTAGCTGGAGTGCAGGAGTTCTCAAACTTCATTAAGAACAGAAGAACAGCCAGACTGGGCCAGACCAAAGCCCCAGAGGGAGTGAATAGGGCAGGGAACCATCATGTGATCCCTCTCCTGATACCCATTCCCAGCCTCTAACAAACAGAAGGTAGGGACACCATTCCTACCCATCCTGGCTAATAAGTATAGATGGACCTAACCTCCATGAATGTATCTAGTTCTTTTTTGAACCTTGTTAAAGTCCTGGCCTTCACAACATCCTCTGGCAAGGAGTTCCGCAGGTTGACTCTGCACTGCATGAAGAAAAACTTCCTTTTGTTTGTTTTAAACCTGCTGCCTATTCATTTCATTTGGTGACCCCCAAGTTCTTATGTCATTACCCTGCAACTCTTTTCTAACAGCAAAAATGACTACACAGCCTCAGGCAAGAGGGAGAGGAGACCACGTCTGAGTCCCTACCCCCAACCTTGAGACTCAGGTGATGGGGCTTGGGTTTCTGCTTTAGGCCTGGGTCCCAGCAAGTCCAACACTAGCCCTGATGAGCCTACTTTGGGGTCCTGATCCACAATTTGAGAATTGCTACCTTAAGAGCTTGACTTTTAATCGGATTTGGGTCCATGACTGACTTCCATGCGTCTGAAAGCTCCACCCCTGGTTACCCACTCATCAGCCAGGTAGGCTAATAAATTTTCAATGCACTGAAGAAAGTTAATACATAGCTCTGTACCGTATGTTTACATGTGTGTCAGGTAAGTATCATAGAGGTGTAAGAGTCCATCCATCCAGAGCTCCTGGGCGGATCTGAGTAAAAGGGTGCAGGGAAGGGGGAGAGAGGAACCGAATGTTTCTGAAATGCAACAGAAGTTGTGCTAAATTGATCTTTGGATAAATATTTCAGAAGACCGAGGCTCCTTATTTCATTCAAATAACTGCGCCCAACCTGCAATTCATGTAGGCAGCTCAGCTTTAATAGTCTACGTTGCAAGAATGGATGCTCCAATAGCTTACGAACCCCAGCGGAGCATGGAGAAGAAGTGGAATCTCTCTACGATCATTTATTAATTATGGTGGTTTTAGATCTAACATCCAATTTTCTTTAAGTAACATCGCTGTGTAAAGCCAATTCTAAAGCAGGGTAACTTTGCACTGGCTTCGTTTTCCAGTGATCTTTGATTGCTTCGACATCGTACTTCATTGGTGTCAAGAACAAAGTGTATTGGAGCATCCAGATGTGAGCGAAAGTGTCGAGGAAACGCCTGGCAACACTTTATTATGCTGTGCGGAACATACCTTCCGTCCCTGTTGCTGATTAAAAGCGACTAGCAGTCTATTCTTTGACTGTTTGCTTTGAAATAAACGGGCAATCCATCCTCTAAAAGGTTTTAAGCACCAGCTGGCAATTTTTTTGACAAATTAATCCCAGGGGACATTTAATTATTGATTCTATCTCATGCGCGGTTATGTTTATAAGGAACAAATGCTTCCGTAATCCAGTGTACTTGGCCTATTGATCGCAAGCACACTTGAAAGGCTGCCATGGAAAAGAAGAAGAAAAGTTGTTCGCTCTTGCCACCGAGGGCAGGGCAAAGCCACAAACATCTACGTTGCTGCAAAAGAGTCAGGCCAACGCGTCGTTCGTCAGTGCTCGGCAATGCCAATGAATGTACGGCACCACTTCCAAACGAACCTACAGGGGATCTAGTTCAAATATAGACATTGCTCTCTAGCGCGTTTGTGCGTCTGCCTGTCTGAGAGTCCATCCCTCCATCGGGGAATCCGTTTGGGCAAGAACGTCTCCGAAATGGAAAGCGCGAGGACCCCCACATGTGGCAGGCCGCTTCAATGAACAGCAGGGTTTGGTTGTGCCAGGAAAAGGGGATGTGCCTGGAATTTGATGGGGAGCCCTACTGGACTGCAGCCCTGGCTCCAAGAGGAGCTGCAGGTGGGTGGGAGAGGGGGAGGGGGCTGGGTAGTGCAACCCAGCCCCCCTCATTCACTCTCTGGGAGAAGCCACCCGCAGATGAGGAGTCACCCACCTGCGAGCTGGGCAAACTGGCCACAGCTCCTCCCACGCCTGCCCATGGAGCTGCTGGCCAGCTGCACACCCCCCAATAAGGAGGCACTGCCTGGGGGCATGGGGAGCACTGGTAAGCCCCCCCCCCAGCCTCCCAGTCCTCTGTCTTGAGGCCCCACCTCCCAGTCTCCTGCCCTGAGTCCAGCACCCCCCCTTCCCTGCCCTGACAAATATCATCAATGGTGCAGCTTTCTTGCAGAGCACTAGAGGACTTCAGCATTGCCTGGACCCGAGGCTGGCTCAGGGGGCTTTGTGGCCTGCCCACTGGCTTCTCCCCAGGGCCGGCGGGGCACGCAGGCCTCCCACGGACTGCTTCAAGGGGCAGCTCAGGGCGACGGGGGCCATGCGGCCATACAGTAGCTGATCCTCAGAACTGGGTCCCTTCCTGCCCCCCTGTGGTCATTTGTGAGTATCACTGTCCCTGCTATCACACCTCTCCCTTTCCTGGAATCAAGATTCGAACAAAGACCTGATCTGGATGGGCCGCTACATTCCACACCCTAGGGACATAAAAAGCCAAGCACCAGGCACCTACAGCCCACTCTAGCAACCTCATTTAGCAACTCCAATCGACAAGATTTTTTCTTTCTCTTTCCCTCCCCATCCCCGCTCTGTCTCTGCTGTTTATTTGTACCCTGGACTCCTTAACCTCCAGTCATCTGAAGAAGTGGGCTGTGCCCACAAAAACTCGTGATACCATCTCCGTGTTTTGTTGTCTCTGAAGCTACGCCTAGACTACATTCCTCTTTCGACAGAGGAATGTAAATGAAGGACTTTGAAATTGCAAATGAAGTGCTGATTTGCAAATGTCGTGCTTCATTTTCACAGTGTCTGATCGCTTTTTCGAAAAAGGATTAAAACAATGTGGTCTAGATGCAGTTCTTTAAAAAAAATTTTTTTTCGAAAGAATCTATAAACCTCATTTTTCAGGCGTTAGGGTTCTTTCAAAAAAGGGAATTTTTTCCGAAAGAACGGCATCTAGACCGCCGGGGTTTTTTGGAAAAATCCTTTTTCAAAAAAGCGATCGCAATCCATTATGCAAATGAAGCACGGAATTTGCAAATCAGCACCTCATTTGCATTTTTGAAGTCCTTCATTTACATTCCTTTGTCGAAAGAGGAATGTAGTCGAGACGTAGTCCAAGAGGCTGCACGACCATTCGTTCTTTTGTCAAGTTTTTTTCAGTTACAGTCTAACTCAGCTCCCCACCGAGACTTTTATTTTCTTGTAACCAAATCTGACTTTGGTGCCTCCTCACTAGTCGTCAGTTTCAATCCCTCTTTCTGTAGTTAATCCGGGGTTTGTTCAGTTGTTTTATCTAAAGCAGGGTGTTCGTATTGCAGAGTTGCAAAACTCCCTTTGGGATAAGAAGAGCTGTACCTCTCTTTCCTATTAATGAATGACAGAACTTGCTGTGGGCTTGCCCTGTCCGGGAGGGGGTTGGTCAGTACAGAACACACCTTTCTTGGGGAGAGTCTGGGAGTTGGAGTTTGCGGGTGATGCCCGGCTGTATAATTCCAGGGTGGCTGGCCATGACACTTATACAAATAGCCGGGATGGATTTATTTGCTAGAGGCTGTGGGTAGCAGACTGGGCGTGGTAGCTTTCCCAGGAAAGCAGGATAAAAGCTGCCCAGGCTGGATAACTGAAGGGAGAGAGCTGTCCATCACTCCACATTGCACCCGGGGGAACAGCACAGAAATACCGAGGTCAGTGCAGCGTGCTCCTGTTGAGGAAGCTGCCCGCGGGTCGTGCTGAGTCAGAGAGACACCTCTGAACTGAAGTTGCTCCTGGGGAGAGTCATTAACGGCTCCTCTGTGCTACCCGCAAGCTACCCCCCCTCTCCAGAGGCCCAGTTCTGTGGTGGTGGAGTGAGAGCTCTGCTCGCTGTCCATCCACCGACCCCAGGGAGGGTCTAAATGGCCACTTTTTCTACCCATTCCGAGAGGAAGGACTATCCCATGGCTAAGGTGCTAGCCTGGGACACAACTTTCTGCCTGTCTCCCTGCGTGACCTTAGGAAAGTCCCACGGGGGAAGAATTTCACGCACGGATTGGTATGTAGAGACACCCAACTACCACTGGACGTATAAGAACGGCCAGACGGGGTCAGACCAAAGGTCCCTCTAGCCCAGTGTCCCGTTTTCCGACAGACGGTCACCCTACCCAATAGCCATTGATGGACCTGTCCTCCAGGAACTTATCTCGTCTTTTGAACCCTGTTACGGTCGTAACCTTCACAACTTCCTCTTCCAAGGAACCTCGGTTTTCCAGAGGCCGGGAACGGGCGATAGGGAGGGATCACTTAGTGATTCCCTGTTCTGTTCATTCTTCTGGGGAACCTGGCGTTGGCCATTGTCGGGAGACACGCTACAGGTTGAGACGGATCCTTGGTCTATCCTAGCCTTGCTGCTCCTATAGGACGCACTCCTGTACGTCGCCCCCTGGGGGAGCGAGGTTTGTTATTCTTGCACAGCCGGAGCAGTGTAACCCTGTTGAAGGATGTTAATGGTCTGTGTAGGAGGATGGGGCGTTCTCTCTCTCCTCCTCCCTGCAAAATGCACCCTGACCGTGGCAGGAGCGGGAAATGGTCTGACTCCGACTCCCTTGGAAACACTCCGCTCTGCATGTGCAGCGCAAGAGACAGCTCTGCCCACACCCCTTACCCAGCTCAGTAACCCCCGCGGCTAGCCAGGGACGGCAGATTTCCGGCATTGTTGGTGGTGCCCAGAATGCCCAGCGCTCACACCCTTCCCCCACTCACGCTCTCCCCCTCCACCTGCCTAGGATCTGAGAGGGTGTTTGGGTGGGGAGGGGTGCAGGCAGGGCTGTCTTTAGGTAGCCATGGGGCCTGAGGCAACCCCCCCACAGCACCCCATGTGAGGTGCCCAGGGGAACCCCACCCATGGAAGCCCCCCCTCTTTCCACAAGCACCGCCTGACTCTGCCCCCTCACCAAAGCCCCCTACCCCGCGCAATGCACGCCAGGGGATTACTGAGGGGCCTGGCACGGGGCGGCGGATGGAGTCAGCCCACCCCCCCTGCATTCACCGCGGTGGCAGGCGCTCTGTCCCGCCACCCTCGCCCAGCCCACTGCACCCCGCTTCTCTGCAGCACCGGGAAACGGAGCTCCTCGGGGCTGGCGCACTCTGACGCCGTCTGGCGCGGTGAAGCGGCACACAACAGGCTGGGAGAGGGTGGCAGGGCAGGGTGGAGCAGCCCACCGGGTCGCACCGGATCTCGCCGCCGCTGTGAGTGCAAGGGGTGTGTGTGTGTGTGTGTGTGTGTGTGTGACCCCTGCTGCCACCCCGGCCAGTCCCTTTCCCCAGTGTGCTCCCCCAGGCCACCCTGGGACCCGTCCATACGGTTGGTCAAGGCGGCCGCTGCAGGACCCCCCAAAGCGCGTGCGCTGAGGCAGCCGGCACAAACTGTCCAACGGAGGGGACAGCTCTGGGAAGGAGTTTGGAGACTGGGGTGCAGGCTTTGGGAGGGAGTTTGGAGTGCAGGTGGGGATCTGGGGTGTAGACTCGGGGAGGGAATAGGGGTGCTGGAACTGGCCTGAAGCAGGGGATGGGTGTCCTGGGTGCATCTCAGGGAGGAAGTTTGTGGGCAGGACGGGATGGGGTGGGGGGAGCGGGGTGCACTAGGGCTGTGGGGGGAGTGGATGGAGGTGCCATACTTACCTCTGGGCACCCCTCGGCAATGGCTTCTGGGCAGGCGGGGCTCTCCAGGGGCTACTGTCCCCATGTGCTCCCCTAGCCCCCTGCCAACCCACATACCCCTGGGCCTGCCTGCTGGCTCGGAGTGATTCCAAATGCCCCAGGGTCCCTGCCAGTAGTGCAGAGAGCGAGGGCGGCTTCTGGCCACTCGCTTATCCTGCCTGCCAGCATGTGTGTCTGTGGCTGGGGCATGTGTCTTGGTCTGACCCAGTCTGGCCGTTCTTATGTTCTTACGAAGTTTGAGAAGTCCTGCCCTACAGCCTGGGTAAATTCTTAGGCTAGTTCTAGGCAGACTTCAATCAGGTTAGGAGCTTCAGTTCATACCAACATCCTGGAATTCAAAAGTTTATCCCGACTGCTTGGGTTTGAGAAACCAGGCCACATCTCTGATGAAATCAGGCTTTCTGTAGCTACTGCCACGCCTTCTTGCGCTTTGGCCCATATAGACTTGCTGAGTGAAACGTTGCCTTTCCCTCGATGTAGTATTTCTATTTCTGGCCAAAACAAGCACTGCAAAGAATATCTGAATACAGCCAACTCTACAATTTCTCTGTACTTTTTCACCCCCACCAGTGAAAGGTCTAGTGTTGGGTTGTCACTGATTTTCTTTAAATTCTCTGCTCATCCACCATGTAGTGTTCAACCTCTCTAAAAATATCGGAACGTTTCAGTACGGTTAGGGTGCAGTTGTTCAGTACAGTAACTTAGCAGTTGTAATAGCAGCGGGAGGACATGGCTCGGCACTGCACCGTTATTTCGAGATAACGAGCGTTATTTCGAAATAACAATGTGAGCGTGATAATGAGTATTGTTTCGAAATACCACAGCCATTCCATGATTTCAAAATAATTTTGATGTCACGGACGGCTTATTCCCAAATCTGCAAACCTCATTCTATGAGGAATAACGGCTATTCCAAAATAGCTATTTTGAAATAAGGCATGTGTAGACACTCCACTGCTGGTATTTCAAAATAGCCCCTCACTCGGGCCATTCTAAGTTATTCCTATCCAGTGCCTCCTGGGGCTCTAAATCGAGATAGCACATCTACGTTAGGGAAGCTTGACTCAGACTAATTTTGAGGCTTCCCTGCATTGTAGATGTGCAATAACTATTCTGGAATAGCTTATTTCAAAATAAGCGTGCAGTGTAGACACACCTTAGAGATGCATAAGCTCCATTTAGACTTTTCTTCACCTCCTCTCGCTACACCAGTAACAAGAATAAAAATTAATACGGAATATAAGAACGGCCATACTGAGCCAAACTATAATCTTCCATCTGCCCCAGTAACCTATCTTCTGAGAATGCCCAATGCCAGGTGCTTCAGAAGGAATGACCAGAACACGTGGATAAGTGATCCCTCACCTGTCATCCCCTTCCAACTGCTGGCAAAAAGGCTAGAGATACTCAGATGTCGGTGTGGCAACCCTATCCAGCCTAGCTAATAGTTCTTTGAACTCAGTTATAGTTTTGGCCTTCACCACATCCATTGGCAAGGAGTTCCACAGGTTGACTGCGTGTTGTGTGAAGAAAAACTTCCTTTTGTTTGTTTTAAACTTGTTGCCTATTAATTTAGTTGGGAGACACCTAGATTTTGGGCTATGGGAAGGAGTAAATAACATTTCCTTATTCACTTTCTCCACAGCACCCACAAGTTGATAGGGTTCTATAACATCCCTCCTTTCTCGTCTCTTTCCCAAGTGGAATAGACTTTTTAATCTCTCTTGGAAGCTGTTCTAACCCCCCCCCCCCCAACACTGTTGACTTTCTCGGTATCTTTTAGACAAGTTGCAGTTAAACCAAAGGAAGAAGAAAGAAGAAGAAACGAATCAAAGGCCACATTGGCAGCAGAGGAAGGAACATGCAAAGCCACTTTGCACATCTTCACACATCCCGGACACAATACAGTGTGCTCAGTTGTGTCGGAAGCCGTAAGACACTTAGCAGTTGTAATAGCTGCGGGAGGACATGGCTCTGAAGTTCACCCAGTAGCTCTTGTACTGTGACTAATGCAGCATTTCCCTTTCTGCAGTGACAAATGTTCCCAAGTATCTGGATGTCAGTAGAAAGGCACTGGATTCAACCGGAGATTAATCGCTTCTTGCTCACATAGAATTCGTAAACAGCCCATGTTATTGTCCTCCTATGCGGCGAGGGAAAACGCACGTGTTAAAGGCCTGTCAAACTTGTTTGAGGGATAGCTATTTTTGGAAAACTGTAAACCTTCTTTAACTTTCAGGAGGACTAAACCAACCCCCAGCATTAGAGAGGTGGGTACAATTCCTCCGGTTTGTCAAACATTCTGTCGCGCGAGGCCTGTTCAAAGCCCATGGAAATCAATGGGACCCTTCCCGTTGACTTCAAAGGGCTTTGGATCAGGCCCACAGCATGGGCGACCCTTCTGCGAGGTGTTGCTTTCCTCACAGTAGAGCGCGGCTGGAAGAGAAGCAAACTCTGCCGAGCCATTTTATACCGCCTTGCTCTTGGTCAGACTCTCAAATCTACTGGTCTACTCATAAGATGTCACCCATCGTCCTATCTACCACTTCAGCCTGTCTTCGCGATAGCTCTGTGGATGGCAAGTCATCATCATTGTCATGGCCTCCTCATGGCCAAAAGTGAGCTCTTCCTCTTTTTGCACCATCTCTATATTCTCCCCTTTTTCTGCATCACTGTGGAGACCTCCATCCTTCTCATGGTCCTTTAAGGCTCTCGACTCTGTATCGTCTTTGATATACTCCTCTGACGGGACCTGCACGGTCCCACCATTCTCCAAACCTGCTCTTGTTCCTTCTTCGCCTTCTCTAAAACCCAGAGACTCCTCCCTGCCCACCCAATACAGGCGTGTTGTGAGCAAGACACGAGAAATCATTCTTCCGCTCTACTCTGCACTGATTAGGCCTCAGTTGGAGTCTTGTGTCCAGTTCTGGGCACCGCACTTCAAGAAAGATGTGAAGAAACTGGAGAGGGTCCAGAGAAGAGCAACGAGAATGATTAAAGGTCCAGAGAACATGAGCTATGAGGGAAGACAGAAGGAATTGGGTTTGTTTAGTTTAGAAAAGAGAAGATTGGGGGGAGGGGACATGATAGCCGTTTTCAAGTATCTAAAAGGGTGTCATAGGGAGGAGGGAGAAAACTTGTTCATCTTGGCCTCTGAGGATAGAACAAGAAGCAATGGGCTTAAACTGCAGCAAGGGAGGTTTAGGTTGGACATTAGGAAAAAGTTCCTAACTCTCAGGATGGTCATACACTGGAATAAATTGCCCAGGGAGGTTGTGGAATCCCCATCTCTGGAGATATTTAAGAGCAGGTTGGATAAATGTCTATCAGGGATGGTCCAGACAGTATTTGGTCCTGCCATGAGGGCAGAGGCCTGGACTCGATGACCTCTCGAGGTCCCTTCCAGTCCTAGTATTCTATGATTCACCCAGCCAGAATTCTCCTCTATGCCCTCGCCACATCCAGCCTTGATCACCACGGCCTCCTTTTTTTGGTCTTGCCTACCGCACACTTGTTCCACTCAGGACTATTCAGAACAGTGCTGCTTGGCTTTTCGCTCTCTGGGTGCGTCTAGACTGGCAAGATTTTGCGCAAAAACTTGCCAGCTGTCTACACTGGCTGCTTGAATTTGTGCAAGAGCACTGACTTTGTAATGTACAAAATCAGTGCTTCTTGCGCAAATACTTTCACACTCCCGCTTGGGGAAAAGTCCTCTTGTGCAAGAATACTTGCGCAAGAGGGCCAGTGTAGACAGGGAAGAACTGTTTTGCACAAAAAAGCCCTGATGGCTAAAATGGTGATCGGGGCTTTCTTGTGCAAAATCGCGTCTAGACTGGCCATGGATGCTTTGGCACAAAAGCACTTTTTTCGCAAAAGCATCCTTGCCAATCTAGACGCTCTTTTGCCGAAATATTTTTAACGGAAAAACTTTTCCGTGAAAAGTATTTCCGCAAAATCATGCCAGTCAAGACGTAGCCTCCCTGTGTAGGACTCGTCGGCTGGTTAGCCCTTTGCCTCTGCATCAGAAACAGGCATCTTGACCTCACCTTTAAAGCCTCCTCATTCCCCATCCCTCGTTCTCACACCTTCCCACATCCCAAGCTCCCTGTCCTGATGCTCTTCTCAACTCCCGCCCCCCCGACTCCTGCACTCCCCACACCCACAGCCTCCTGCTCTGAGCCCCCCAGGGTCGTTGTAGTGCTCTGTCACCCCAAAGCAATTTTACACTAGCACCATTTCTGTTCACAAGGGAAAAGTTAGTCCGCAATCTTTTACCATCAGGTTTTCTTTATATTTAACAACGGACTCATTCCCTGGATGCCTTGCACGAGCTTGTACCACTGCCCGCGAACTGCACACCGTGTTGAGGAGAAAGCAAACGTCTGATGAAAATTGCGTTAAGACATCGAGATTAGATTTCATCTTGCTTCAGAGGAGTACTCAGCAGGCACAAACATGCTTTGACTGTTCTGTCTCAAAATGCGGCCTGGATTTGCCCCAGAATAAAACAGCTGTGCATCGGTTTTATATAGAAAGCAGGGGGAAAACATTTTTGTGTGTCTCTAGTTTCAGCATTATTCATGTAACAATCTTTTGGCTAATGGGGGAAATGTAGAACCTGTTATCTAATCACACGCTGCGTCTAGACTACAAAGCTTTATTGGAAAAAGGAACGTCAATTGCGCTCCGCAATTCGCTATCTTTTTCAGATGGTTTTGTTGGAAGAGGCTTTTCTGAAATGTGGCCCATCCACACTGGGCCAAATTTTGGGAAATTCTTCTCTTTCGGAGAGCCCTTTTTCCGCATGAGAGGAGGAAGACAGGGCTTCCGAAAGAGTGAGTCTGTTTTTCCCCAAAAAATGCGGAAGAGCAAACGTGGTCCCTGGATGCGGCGGAGTTTTTCCGGGATACTGGAAAACCCCCGTAGTCTAGACATAGCCACAGAGACATTAACCTAGCCAATAATCTACCACTAGCGATTCACCACAAGCCAAGCCACTTTTAAAAACCCTTCACATCAAAACCTGCCATTCTCAAACAAAGCCACGCAGATGTCTTTTTATTTTAGAGCAACATATTCAACGTGATGAAAAGACGGTCTTCATAAAATGGCGCTGCCCCTCATGCCGGTCTCTCTCTCCAGCTGAGGTTATGTTCTCCCTTCCTCTACTTTGTTTCCCAGCATGCCTTGCTCCGGCACAGGACGCAAACCTAGTTGTTCCAGAGACATCCTTTATAAGAGCCTTCCCCATTTCTTCAATTAACAGTCGGGTGTGAGGTCTCTGCACCATTTTGTGGAAAGTCAAATAAAAGGTGACAAACAAAAGTGTGAAAAGAACAAACTTGTGGGTAATACACAGAAGCAGCGAGAGCAGTATTCAGGGGCCTGGTGGTGATTTCAAAGAACTTGAGTAAATGGCTCAGAACAGGACTCCTGGGTGGGTCTCAGAGAAGATCAGCACGTCAGGTTTGAGCCGGATGGATGAAATCGTCTCTAGGGTGCACGTGAAAGGCACCATGGAGCTGCATCGTCACACAACAAAGATACGCCTTTCCCATGCCCTCCCTGCAGCCAATTCTGCTGAGGCCAACTCTGGGGTAATGCCTCCCAAAACCTGCCTCCCCCGCCACCCGTTACAGAAAGGATGTGGGCACGTTGGAGAAAGTCCAACACAGGGCAACCAAAATGATGAGGGGGCTGGAGCACATGAGGTACGACGAGCAGCTGCGGGATTGGGGCTTGTTTAGTCTGCAGAAGAGAAGAGTGAGGGGGGATTTGAGAGCAGCCTTCAACTACCTGAAGGGAGGTTCCAAAGAGGATGGAGAGGAGTTGTTCTCAGTGGTGGCAGATGGCAGAACAAGGAGCAATGGGCTCAGGTTGCAGTGGGGGAGATCTAGGCTGGACAGTAGGACAAACCATTTCCCTAGGTGGGTGGGGAAGCCCTGGGATGGGTTCCCTAGGGGTGGGGTGGAATCTCCATCCCTAAAGGTTTGACCAAGCCCTGGCTGGGGTGATTGAGTTGGGTTGGTCCTGCTTTGGGCAGGGGGCTGGACTCGATGACTCCTGAGGTCTCTTCCAGCCCTGGGATTCTATGAATCTATGATAAGGGTTTGGGCTGGAAAGTCATAAGCGGAGCCATACACGAGACCTGTGACAATGTCGCCATCACTGTCAATGGTGGACTACGGACATGAAGCTGTTGGCGAGATCATGCTGACCAGTGATTGTCTTATTGTTCGCTGGTACTCCCCTGTTGGTCTGTTTGTGTCCACCTGTTGTCTTATCTTCTACTTAGATCGGACGCTCTCCATAGCTTACTCTTTGGACTCTACATTTGTACAGGGCTTAGCACAATGGGGTCCCGGCCCATGACGGAGGCTGGCGGGTGCTACAGTAATACAGACCATGAATAATAAAAACATATTCAGGTGTGTGGAAGGGAAGTCCATAGGGACTGTCACGTTTGCAGTGCTAGTAAATGTGCTAGCCTGAAAGGAGGGGTGCTACTTACTTATTGATGGCAACTGCAGGAAACAGGAAAACTCCTGTACGGAGACGTTTTTGTATTATTTATAGGTGAAATTGATCAACCTGCAGCCGCCACCCAAAACTGCTCCCTATGCTAAAAAAAAGAGAAGGCATTAGCATGTTCTCCGCATTAGCATGACAACGCACATTTGAGTTGCAGTAGAGATGTGATTCCATATCGGCGCGGCCCAGTCTGTCTGAGGCAACAGAACACACATTGAAAAGGAAAGTACTGGACTACAACCTTCCAACGGGCAAGCCGCAGTGAGCAAACAGAATCGAATCTCTAATTATCTCCCTTGTTTCAGGAGAACCCTGCTAAAAGCACAGGTCTGAATGGCTCGCAGAATATTTAAATGCAGCCCCCGTTAGAGAAAGGTAAAATATTTTGGGAATGTCGATGTAAAAAATGGATACTGGAATTCAATTAACGATGCTATAAATTTAAGAGGGAAAGAAAGGTAATTAATATTAAATTAACATGGAATGGGTAAGGAAGGCTAAAAATCCTACATTAAAGAGAAATATTGTTGCTATGTCTTTTTTAATTCATCACTGATTTGGTAATTTAATCTCTCTCTGGACCTGATTAGCAAAAGTATTTGGCTGCCTAACGATGCAGACAGATGCCCACTCAGCTTGTCAAAAATGTCTAAGTGAGTTAGGCGCTTTACACATTGTCTTTCTGTAGGGTGTTCGGTGCCTCACCTGCTTAGGCGCTTTGGAAAATCTCATTAGGCATGTGTCTGTATCATTAGGTGCCTAAATACCTGGAACAATCTGGTGTGATTGCTCGCGCTCCAGAATAAAAGGAAATGGAAACACAACTAGCTGTAAAAGTAAAAATGACGGGTCTCTTTCATTGGCTCCCCAGAACCAATTCCTTTCACAGAACTATAAATACAAATATCACCAGCAATGAGAGACTGTCGAGGAACAGTTTTAAAACCTGACGGCAACAAACTGAATGCCAGCGAATTGTTCAATGGGTTGAAATCCCGAGGCATGGCTTTCAGCCTGCATGTACTGTAACTGCCAAGACAAGCAAAAAACTCCCCTTTTTTATCATTCCAGCCCTTAAAAAGGCTCTTTGTCTTTAGGAACGTTCTTTGATTGGCTTCCCAAGCCAACCCCGGAGGCCTTTTTTATTTTAAACAGCAAGCTATGTAACACTTAACATCTCCTATGGCATTTCCTGGTGGTAGAAGATTCAATTCACAGGTGTCAGCTGGAAGGTCTTCACATACAGAATGAAAGGTAGCGGGTAATTTCTCAGCTATAAATTACACATTTGAGATCACAGACACGCTTCCACAGCCCAAAAGCAAGACTTCGTCTTTCTTTGTTTTATTAGCAGATAGTAACTGTAGCACAAGAAAAAGGCAACACACTCAATCCACCTCTCGCGTTACTCTCACGGAGGAATTGCCTTTTACAAATCAGGAGGTTTCTGGAATGGATGATTATTGGCATTATAGTGGCACTCACGGTCAGGATCAGAGCTTTGTGGTGCTAGGTTCCAAACACACACAGACATGTGTGTGTATTGGCTTTGGAAAAAGTTCAGAAAAGGGCCAGGGGTTTGGAATGGGTCCCATATGAAGACAGAATAAAAAGACTGGGACTTTTCAGCTTAGAAAAGAGGAGATGAAGGAGGGCTATGATAGAAGGTCTATGATAGAGGTCTATAAAATCACGACTGGTGTGGAAAAAGTGAATAAGAAAAAGTGTTTTACTTATTCCCACAATATGAGAACTAGGGGGTCACCAAATGAAATGAATAGGCAGCAGGCTTAAAACAAACAAAAGGAGGTTTTTCTTCACGCAGGGCACAGTCAACCTGTGGAACTCCTTGCCAGAGGATGTTGTGAAGACCAGGACTTCAAAAAGAGCTAGATAAATTCATGGAGATTAGGTCCGTCAATATTTATTAGCCAGGATGGGTAGGAATGGTATCCCAGCCCCTGTTTGTCTGGAGGTGGGTGACAGGAGAGGGATCACTTGAGGATTCCCTGTTGTGTTCCCTTCCTCTGGGGCATCTGGCATTGGCTATTGTTGGCAGGCAGGATACTGGGGTGGATGGACCTTTGGTCTGACCCAGTCCGGCCGTTCTTATGTTCATATGGTCACTGGCCCAATGATTCTCATTTTGATCCATCACCAACAGCTATGGATCTAGGAGTACAAGGCCGTAAAACGCTCTGTTTGAAGTTCAACTAAACGTGGGATCTGACTGGAAAAAAAGGAGGCGGGGTTCCCAGAGAGGGCTGCAACAGGAATTCCCCCTCGTGTAAAATCTCTCCGTTGGAGGCTGCTGTTTTTTCAGCCCTGACTCATCAATCAAAACTCACTCGTGGGACTAGTGCTTCGGTCATCTCTGGGGCTGGCAGGCAGCAGATCCAATTCCCGCTTCAGTGACAGGGCAGGGACATGTCCTCATCCACTAGCAGGCTAGTGACAGATCGGATTAGATCCCCTACCTCCTGGCCTGCTGCATCCCAGTCCACCTCTCTAACCGCTAGGCCACAGGACCAGAGCGCCGCTGGCCTGAAGTCAGTGGCCTCACTGGGGCTGGAGCTCAGCTCTCCTGTGTCATGGTCCGGTGCATTAACCTTCATTTTTTTGGATGAGGCAAAGCAGGGAATATAGGCAGGGCCTCCCACATCCCAGGTCAGTGACCAGACCCCCAGGATCTGCACCTTCCTGGCCTTGGCTAGGCCCAACACAGAAGAGCTGAGCACTTGCAACCCCACAAATACAGCCGTCAATCACTGCAGGAATCGCAGAATCCCAGGGCTGGCAGAGACCTCAGGAGTCATCGAGTCCAGCCCCCTGCCCGAAGCAGGACCAACCCCAACTCAACCATCCCAGCCAGGGCTTGGTCAAGCTGAGACTTAAACACCTCTAGGGATGGAGATTCAACCAGCTCCTTAGGGAACCCAGCGCAGCACTTCCCCATCCTCCTTGGGAAAAGGTTTTTCCTAATATCCAACCTAGACCTCCCCCACTGCAACTTGAGACCAATACTACTGTAAACAGACTTTCTCCATCCCCTTTGGAACCTCCCTTCAGGAAGTTGAAGGCTGCTCTCAAATCCCCCCTCACTCTTCATTTCTGTAGACGAAAAAAGCCCAAATCCCTCAGTCGCTCCTCGTAGGTCGTGCTCCAGCCCCCTCAGCATTTTGGTCGCCCTCTGCTGGACCCTCTCCAACGCGTCCACATCCTTCCTGTAGTGGGGGCCCCAGAACTGGACACAATACTCCAGATGTGGCCTCACCAGAGCCGAATAAAGGGGAATAATCACTTCTCTAGATCTGCTGGCAATGCTCCTCCTAATGCAGCCCAACGTGCCATTCGCCTTCTTGGCTACAAGGGCCCCCTGTTGACTCCTATCCAGCTTCTCATCCACTTGGAACCCCCAGGTCCGTTTCTGCAGAACTGCTACTTAGCCTGTCGGTCCCCAGCCTGTACCAATACTTGGGATTCTTCCGTCCCAGGTGCAGGACTCTGCACTTGTCCTTGCTGAACATTATCCGATTTCTTGTGGCCCAATCCTCTAATCTGTCTAGGTCACTCTGGACCCGATCCCTGCCCTCCAGTATATCTACCTCTCCCCTTAGGCCACTGACACGGCAGGCAGGCTTCTGCGGCTCTGCCCCGTGAAGGGCTGCAGGGCATGAATGCCTGAAGAAACACTTCCGCTCTTTCTAACTCTACCCACGTTTCCCTTGAAGAATCAGCCACCATAGATGATCCATATTCCCTCCGAAGAAACCCATCATCTTAAGTACAAAGTAATCAAGTCTTCTGCTTCTGAGACAATCCGTGGCAGCACCCTTTAAGAAAGGCATGAGCTGCGGATACTTGTGAGCAATTTATTATCCAACACAGGGGTGGGCAAGACAGGATCCATGGGCCAGATCCAGCCCACCAAGCAGTTTGATTCAACAAGTGGTCGCTCAGCCACTCCCTCCGCACATAGGCCAATCGAGACCTGGGAGCAGGGGAGTGTGTGTGCACGAAGTCTCCTCCCCCCACCGGGCCACATGGAACCAGAGGGAACCACCAGCTGTTTGAAAAAGCTGACAGCTCCCTCTAGGTCAGTGGTCTCCAACCTTTTTACATCCAAGATCACTTTTTAAGTCTCAGAACAGGCGAAGATCTACCGCCCCGCCCCTTCCTTGAAGCCCCGCCCTCTCTATTCTCCTGTCCATCACTTGCTATCCCCTGTTAAACAGTTTATTTTTAAATTATGCAATATATATAATTAAAATCACATGTTTATAATTATGAAATAAATGGTCTGTTTTGAATTCATGCTATTTAAATGTCAAATAAAGCATTTACAATTATACATTTTGTTCTCTGCTATTTTGTAAATCTAAAATCAAGTATTGAGAATTCTATATTTTTTCTTCCAATAACAAAGTCTCAGTGTGACACCTGTGGCTGAACAGTATCTGCCAGTGTCTTGAAGTCTGGGTTGTAGTCTGAGATTGCTAGTCGTATACAGTCCATCAGATGGGCATCTGTGATCCTGCGCTCAGCCTGGGAAGCCTGCTGCAGCACAGCTGGAGCTAGATGCAGCCTGCCTGGGCTGAGCGCAGGGCAGCCGGGCTGGAGGGAAGAGAAGTGGCTGTCCAGCCAGCTGGCCATGGCGCTCAGCCAGGGTGCACCAAGCTCCACCTGGGCAGGTGCAGAGGAGAAGCCGCCGATCAGCTGGAGCATGGAGCAGCCACTTTCAGCTGAAAGCCACAGTCAGCTGGCTGGGGTGTTTCAGCCCTTCCGACCTTCCAGCTCCCACCATTCCTCGCAGCTACTCACCTGTGTTGTTGCTCGGTGAGTAGCTGCTCCTCAAATGAGGAAATCTAATGTAAATGTCCCGCGCAGGCGCGCAGTTCAGAGAGGGCTCAAGAGCTATTCTTAGAGCCTCTGAGATCTACCGGTAGATCACGATCTACTGGTTGGTGACCACGGCTCTAGGTGCTGCACGCCCGTAGCAAGGGGCGAGAGAGTTCGTGCGCTCCCTTGTCCCCAAGTCCTGATCGGCCCAGGAGTGGGGGAACAGGCGAAGTCTCCTCCCTCTGCCAGGGGTGCATGGCAACTAGAGGGAACCACCCCACCCCTTCTAATATTCAACCCCCTGATACAACAGATTAATACAGAGCCAGCACACTCGCTTGATGCAGCCCGCCATGTGTAAGGGGCAGTAACAAAACCCTGGGCCACAGTTTTCTTGTGGAAACCACAACTTCGAAGACCCCAGCACAACTTCTATCGGTGCAAGTTTGAGCCGCTCTGTGAAGCTGCGTGCCGCGTCACAACACCCCTCCCTCAAATTTGGACCAGCCCCCTCTCCCATCAGGCTTCCTTTCGAAAACCCAGCAGGACACCCGGCAGCTTTCTGCCCTGCTTGAAAGTCAGGTTGGGTGTCGTCCCCAAACCGGCCCCGTAACAACCCACCGCTGCAACGTTTGCACCAGAAATCTTACAGCCGTATTCAGGTAGGAGGCTGGAGGGTAAGGTTGAGTTTGCGGCTTGACTCGTAAAGGCCTGGGGAAAGCACATGCATTCAGGAGGGAAGATACAGTCTGTCTCCCCCTGTACACATCATCTCCCTGCCAGCGGTGCGTTAAAACGCGGACTGAGAAAGTGTTAGCAGCTGAGGAAGTACCTGTTCCACGAGGATGGTTTGGAATCGATTCTGCACATTTCCCCCATTGCACGGTTAGAAATATCAGAGAGCAAAACGTCCCCAGCTCATATGATGATCAAGCCATTGTACGTTTGCTGGGCTTAGCCATAGCACACACCACTAGCCCGGAATCGAGATAGGACCATGAAAGCCGGCAGTAACGCACTGTCGTTTAGGGAACATCTAGACTGCCCAGGGCTTTCAAAAGAAACTATGCAAATGAGGTGCACAAGGTTCTTTCGAAAAAGGTTTTTTTTTCAAACAAGAACCATGTCTAGACTGCTTTTTTTTCCAAAAAACTTTTCTGAAAACGGGATCGGAAGAAGATATGCAAATTCACGCCAAAAGCCGCGGGCAGTCTAGACATGCCCCTGGAGTACGTACTTCCATGTTTTACATCAGGTGTACTGAGATCCTTACAAACAAACATCCATCCGTTTATCCACATGCTGGGAGTAAGAAAACGCAATGCCTGTTAATCCAAGTTTAGCAATATACAGGTGTGCTCTACTAGGGTGTGTCTACACAGCAGGGCTTAACTCGAAATAAAGGACATGCACTGATATACATCAAGGCTGTGTCTAGACTGGCAAGTTTTTCCGCAAAATCATCTGCTTTTCCGGAAAAACTTGCCAGCTGTCTACACTGGCTGCTTGAATTTCCGCAAAAGCACTGACGATCTCATATAAGATTGTCAGTGCTTTTGCGGAAATACTATGCTGCTCCCGTTTGGGCAAAAGTCTTTTTCTGAAAGACCTTTGAGCAAAAGGGCCAGTGTAGACAGCAGAGATTTCTTTTCCGCAAAAAAGCCCCGATCGCGAAAATGGCGATCAGGGCTTTTTTGCGGAAAAGTGCATCTAGATTGGCCACGGACGCTTTTCCGCAAAAAGTGGTTTTGCGGAAAAGCGTCCGTGCCAATCTAGACGTGCTTTTCCATTAAAAGCATTTCCGGAAAATCATGCCAGTGTAGATGTAGCCCAACTGCGTAGCTTATTTCCAAATAGCTTATTTCGAAATTGGGAGAATCTACACAGCACTTCTTTCGAATAGAGCCCTCTTCCTCCAACATCCCTTAACTCCTCGTACAATGAGGGTGACAGGAGTCGGAGGCAGAAATCCTCCAGCTTTTTGACATTATTTTGAAATAACTGCCTGCTGTGCAGAAGCAGACTACGTTATTTCGAAATAGTGTTGCTGTGTTGACATACCCCTAAGTTGAATGATCGGAGTCACCATATGAGAAGATAGCTGATATTGCTTTAAAAGATCCCCGAACGACAGGCTAGTTCTGACTGCTCACTTTCTTACTTTAATTGGATCGTTCTTCTGCAGATCCGTTCGGATCTACAACGTAAAGGTCACCAGGGGGCTGTGGATTGAAATGTGTGTAGGTAAGGGTTTTTCAAGATCTCAAAGATCTGTGCATGCATGATACAACTGTCTCTATATTTACCTCTCTTCATCCGAGACACAGCAAAAGCTGTGTAACTCTATGGCTGGATATAACACGTTTACCTGCACTGCAAGTTTCTTTCAGGTAATCTTTGTAGTATCTCTTGATCCCCCTACGGAATACCTCTTTAATCTCTGTGCGGTCGCACGGGCCATGCGCAAATTAGATTCAAGGATTTGTAAGTGGTTCAGGGCTGAGTTTGCGGAACAGCAGCAAACCTTCAAAGAGGGATCCGAACCAATTCTGAGCTTCGCAGGAATTGAGAGGAAAGCAAAGCACAGGACAGTTCTCACGCTGGGCAGACCAGCCAGCAGGCCCCTGTTGTAAGAAGCGAATTATAACCTCACCTGTCTGATCCCTAAACGATACGCAAGGATGCGGTCCACGGCGTCGGGGTTCATTTGAGTCCACTGCAGGCTGTAGGAGTACACCCGGGGTCTGTTCTGCCACAGGGGGCTGTAGGTGTCGTAGTAGAATTCTGGGGCATACGCTTTGCCTGCAGAACACAGCCACACAAAAACACGACGTGAGGAAACAGCACTTCTCCAAACAATGCTCCCATTGTACAACTGCAATCTTTTGTCCCCTAGGCCGTGGGACCACACTTTGTGAAATGTCTTTTTGCCACATGGCTTCAAAAGCATTTCTCAAGTCTGCCCTTGGCGAGTGAATTGCACGGGGAGGGTTAATTTCCCCTTGGTTATGAAGTCATCCTTGTGTCATTTGGGGTTCAGGAGAAAACCAGTCAACTAACTAAAGCACTTCACACAATCAATTCCAAATGACATCATGTATCCTGATGCGGAAACACAATCAGGAGATTTTGGCTGATTCTTTCTTTCATCACTCCTTCTGCTTCCTTGGCATTCGGATTAAATTCATACAACCCTTCCTCCCACACAATCAACTTGTAAAGAATTATGCCTCACTATATACCTATTTCAGATACAACCGCTCCATGCTTCCGTCCCAGTCACTCAAATGTATAGTGATACCTAGAATACATTATTTAGATAGAGATGTGCACGTTGCACAATACACACAGATTTGGAAGAGGCATTTTGAAACACTGCTACACTAACTGTTTATTCTTACTCGTGATTTTTAATTCATTACATTTGCCTTGTATACGATGAAATGGGATTTGAGTTCTTATTACATTTCAATCACACAACGGTATTTCTTGACTTGAACACAAAAATGCCATTAACACCTCTATGTGCACATAATTTTCTCAGCGAAGGAAGGAAAATTCTGCGCCCAGTGAGAATTGGTAGGAAAAAGTTGGAGGGATCCATAATGCTGCAGAAAATTATATTTCCTTTGAAACAAAAATGGTTTCCAAAAATCAGAACAATTTTGTCCCACCTCCCAAAAGTCTGACAAAGTCAAAATGAGACCTTTGAGCATTTTCATAGGGGAAAAAAATCCATTTTTCTTTTTTGAAATGGGTGTTGATTCTACATCAGAGGCAATTTTAAAAAAAATTCAAGCAGGAACTATTTCAGGGAATTTGAATATGTACAGATAGTTAGGGTACATGAACAAAGTGGTACCAGTGGGTCTTAGCTCTATAAGTGGTTGTTTATGTTTTGAATTTTTTGATTTTGTATTATAAATAATACATTTTGAAAAGTCAACATCAGAACAAAACAGTTGGATTTTTATAGAAACACCTCTTTTTGGTGATCAAAGACTGATTTCTTTGGGTCTGCACATCCTAAACTTAACACTCTGGTCATCTGAAGAAGTGGGCTGTGCTCATAATACCATCTACGTGTTTTGTTAGTCTTTAAAGTGCTACCAGATCATTTGTTGTTTTTTAAATTTATCCTGCCCAGACTAACTTGACTACCCCCTGAAGCTTCCGATTTTTTAAAATTATTCCTTTACAGAACTTTTCTAAAAAATTCAATTTTCTTTGCAATTTGAAAAGAAGTCAAAATGTGAAATTGCAAAATATTTCATGAAATGAAACCCTCATCATCTACACAGTTGTGCCTCCAACATTGGCATGAGCGTACTTTTCAGATACACAAACACTGGTTGTGTTGGATTCAGAATTGTAACTCTGAAAACAGCATTACATTTTTATGAAAAGAAACATCACAGACTCAAAAAAAATTAGGCTGAGGTAAAATGTGAAAAAAAAATTAAACCTCTCAAGTTTAACAAAGTTTGTTTGTTTTTTCTGGGAATTTCCTTAAGAATTTTAAAAACTTCGCACAGTTTCTGAGACAGGTTGATAAACCACATAGACTATGGAAGATTGAGTGTTTTTTCATGTCATGAAATATCAGTGGCAAATCTCATTGTGTGGATTAAAACCTCCAAAAAGCATCTGCTTTTGCAGAAAAACTTGCCAGCTGTCTACACTGGCCGCTTGAATTTCCGCAAGAACACTCACTTCCTACTGTCTGAAATCAGTGCCTCTTGCGGAAATACTATGCTGCTCCCGTTCGGGCAAAAGTCCCTTTTGTGCAAAAGGGCCAGTGTAGACAGCTCAGATTTGTTTTGCGCAAAAAAGCCCTGATCGCAAAAATGGCGATTGGGGCTTTTTTGCGCAAAAGCGCGTCTAGATTGGAACGGACGCTTTTCCACAAAAAGTGCTTTTGTGGAAAAGCGTCCTGCCAATCTAGGCGCTCTTTTCCGCAAATGCTTTTAACAGAAAACTTTTCCGTTAAAAGCATTTGCGGAAAATCATGCCAGTCTAGACGTAGCCCCTAAGGGTATGTCTAGACTGCATCCCTCTGTCGGCAGAGGGATGCAGATTAGGCAGGTCGACATTTCAAACAAGGCAGGGATTTAAATATCCCATGCCTAATTTGCATTAAAACGGCCACTGCCTTTTGCCAACTCAGCACTTTGTCGGCGAAAAGCAGCAGTCGAGAGGGGGATCTGTGAAGAAAGAAAACCTTTTTTGACAGATCCTGTAAACCTCCTTGCAGGAGGCATAAGGGATCTGTCGAAAAAGGCTTTCTTTTGTAGGGTGAATTGAGGCAGTCCATGGTATCTCGCTGAGAACTGACAAACTCAAACCTGAAAGTATTAGGCCGAGCTCAGAAAGTAAAACAGTTCAACAGTTACTGTGACCCTGATTCTCATGGCAACTACACTCCAAAGGGGCCTCTCTCACTCTGATAAGTGGGTTTCACTGTCTCTTGTGCTTCCAGATTAACGAGCTTGAGTCTCAAGGACTGTGCCAGGACGGGGATGGAGTTGTCCGTCCTGCCGAGACATCACAAGTTCGGCTAACAAGCTTACAGCAACATATTCATCCTGGGGGCTGCCATCCTGTTTATGTTGGCGCATTTAGCTAGTTAGGAATAACGACCTGTATTAGTGATAACGTTGAATTGGTGATGGGCGGAGATGCTGTGTAACTGTCTTAGACCACTGGCTTATGTGCATCTCTCATTTCCGCTGCTAGACCTATCAAATCACTTCTCCTCCGTCCATCTACTACCTATATAATCTAACGCAGTGGTCCCCAACACGGAGCCCGCAGGTGCCATGGTGTCCGTGGGGGCATTTGTGTGCGCCCACCAAGTGCTCGGGCTGGCCTGGCCCTGGGCACGTGGTGCATGCATGGTGCCGGAGCTGGCCCCGGGTGCATGGCGCACGGTGAGCGCTGGCCCCAGGAGCGCCGCAGATTGGCCACCCATGCTTTGGGCGCGCAGCAGTTGGAGGGGGTGTCGGCCCCAGGTGCGCGGCGCTTGGAGGGGGCGTCGGCCCCGAGTGCGCGACGCTTGGATGGGGCGCCGGCCCCGGGTGCGTGGCACTTGGGGGGGGGGTGCCGGCCTTGGGCGCGCAAGTGTCCCCACCCTCTGGCACCCGGCAGATGAACAGCCACGCCCCCTGGCGCCCGGCAACCTCCAGTGGTTGGGGACCACTGATCTAATGTATGTTTTGGTTAAGTTAATGCGCTCTGGGCTAACACCTGGTCTGCACTCCACCAGTGCTGTGTGAACCAATAAATCCTCTCTTGTTTTCACCAACACCTAGTGTGTCCGGAGATTATTCCCTACACTTTCTCCACAGATCCCCCTCTAGACTGCCGCTTTTTGCAAAGTGCTGAGTCAGCAAAACGTGGCGCCATTTTTATGCAAATTAGGCACGGGATATTTAAATCCGTGCTTCATTTGCAATGTCGATCTGCCTAATCTTCATCCCTCTGCCGACAGAGGGATTCAGTCTCGACATACCCATCTAGAATATGGCTACCCACTCACTGTCACTGCAGGGTGGTTGAAATTAGACTTTGCAACATATTGGTCTCTCAAAAAGGCTAGACTGGAAATGTGAAGGAATATAATATTAGATCTCAAGGAACGTGAATGTGAGAATTTGATCTTTCTAGTTCAGTAATAATGAGCTAGGGACCTGTTTTTCAGGAACCATTTATTCCTAATTCTTCTTTGCATCGGAATATGTGGCCTCTCCCTTCCCCCTGCCCCTTTGCACTCATAGGGCACGGATCTGCGATGAGATGCGGTCCCTCTAATTTCAGTGGAGAAGAGGGCACACAACACGTGGAGTATCACACAGAATTGTGTCCCCGTCACTGTAGTATTAACGTCCTGCATGCCGAGGTGGCTGTTCTATGGAAATGCTTTCCAGGATAGCAATACCATATGCCATAGTCCCCCAGGAACCCACAGACGACGGAGACGTTACCGAGCTTTTCTGCCAGTGGTACCGTACGTCAAAATCGCCTTCCTGGGGTCATCGGCATTTATGGACAACGCACACAGGCGGGCCCTCCTTTTCCTGGCAGCACGCAGGAGGGGAACCAGGCCAAGAGTATGAAAAAATCATTATGGCAGATGGTGTTAAACCATGATCGTTTTCCGATGGAGACGAGTCGTTGAGTCCTGGAACTACGCTTTCATCATTGCCTGTACGGTAAAGAACGCAGGAGCGCAGCAGATGAGGAAAAAGGCAGCACTCGCTACGTTTCCAGTTCCTAAACGTGACTGAGAAATCCACAGGACACAGTGCTTGACTCCTGGCTAAGCCCCTGTTATTCTATCCTGTTCCTCTGTGGTCATTAGCATGGTTGTGCAGCTACTCCCATCTTTCATTTTGATTCCTCTAGACTCCAGCATATGCTTAGGTGCTGCCTCCAAAACGGATGGAGTGAGGCACATGTGTAAATATTCACTGAATGACAATCTAATCATCCACCCACTGCTGGCTGTAGAAGATCGTTGCTTGATTTTTCACAGAGGACGCTGATTTTTATCTCTTACAATTTTCAGAAACTAAAACTATGTTTCTAGGAGAATTATAGTTTGTCCAATTTGTCCAGGTCCAGCTTCAAGGTAGCACAAGAAATTATGGTCCGGGAAATGTACCACATGCCATAATGCGTATTGTATATTTAAATTATATTGGGTGCAAACATTATCCTTCGATTTCAAGCAATGGCAATCAACTCAACTACATTTTCTCCCTAATTTTACAAGCAGATTACAGATGGCATTTCAAATTACCATCTTAGTGTTTATTTTAGCTTGTCGTGCAGAGACAAACAGTAGTAGATTTGCAAGCAGGGGAACACTGAAATATTTAGTAGAGATGGAGTTTATTATTCAACTCCTGTGTCTGTTTACACCTTCCCCCACCAGGTCCATATCAATTTCTGCTAACGTGTTTGGAATTAGTTTGTGAATGCAGCATCTTCATTGTTTCTACTTTGCGTTGGCGGAATAGTCACAGGTTTGACGGACATGATGAGCAGCAGATGATCGGGACAGTCACTCGAGATGACCAGGGTGGTCTTGCACGTCAAAACAGGAGTTACAAACTTTTAAGAAAAAAAAACAGATTTACTATTTTTTCTCCTTTGGAAAATTTTGTGGCACACCCTTCCTGCAATGCCCCTGGATTATACACCCTAGGTCTACACTGCACAGTTTTTACGCAAGAAGCTTTTTGAGATCTTCCGCAAAAACTGCTTGCGCAAAATCGCGTCCACACCTCTAAGTGCTTTGCAAAAGCGATGTGCTTTTGCTTAAGAGAGCATCCACACTGCATGGACGCTCTTGCGCAAGAAAGCTCTGATGGCCATTCACAGAATGGCCATCAGAGCACCTGTGCTTTTTCGGATAGGCTCTTTTCACGCAAGAAACCCCTGTGGAGCATCCACACCTGCCTTTTTGCACAGGAGCTGTAGCACAAAACAGAGTTATTCCTTGTGGGGAGAGGAATCACTCTACTGGCAAAAGCTCTCTATCCTGTTGACTTACTGTTTTTTTGGTGTTTTTTTGCATAAAAACACGCTTAAGGTGTGGTCGCTCCGCCGGTTTTTGCACAAAAACTTGTAGGCTGTGTCTAGACTGGCCAGTTTTTCCGGAAAATCAGCCGCTTTTCTGGAAAAACTTGCCAGCTGTCTACACTGGCTGCTTGAATTTCCACAAAAGCACTGACTTCCTACGGTAAGAAATCAGTGCGTCTTGCAGAAATACTATGCTGCTCCTGTTCAGGCAAAAGTCCTTTTGCGCAAAAGGGCCAGTGTAGACAGCTCAGATTTGTTTTCCGCAAAAAAGCCCCGATCGCGAAAATGGCGCTCTCAATCTAGACGCTCTTTTCCGAAAATGCTTTTAACGGAAAACTTTTCCATTAAAAACATTTCCGGAAAATCATGCCAGTCTAGACGTAGCCGTAGTGTAGACATAGCCTAGGAAAACAACATACTGAACTGCATAAAAGACCATGAGAGAGAATGCATGAAGATGCTACATCTCTGCCCCTTTACATGTTGCTCCGCCAGCTCCTGACCCTATTCATCAGACAGAGCTGCCCTCTCTTAGCCAGGACACTCCTCTGGCTTTTCCTACGCTGGAGCAGGCCATGGCACGGCTGTTGGGCTTTGCCGCTCCCTCCTCTCAGTCCCTCGCTTTCAAGTCGACCTTCCCACTCCTCTCCCCTCTCCTCTCCTCTCCTCTCCTCCTCCATTTTGCCATCATCTGCCATCTGCCCTACTTCTCGCCAAAAGCTTTCTTCTCCGGCTTGATCTCCAGGCTCTCTCCCCCTCTCCTCACAAGCTCTCACTCACTCACTCCCCCCTTAGCCAGCCATCCTCCCTCCCACCTCATCTCTCCATCTGACCTGCAGCCCGGTTCAACCCGTCCGCTCCCCGAAAGGGCCGTTTCTCTCTCAGCATGTGCCGGCCAGATGCCACCCTGTCAGCTTGGTTGTTCTGTGACTTCCAGCCCATCAGCGCCAATTGACTGTCATTGCTCTCAGCCCGCGCTGCTTCGCCCTCCCCTCCACCCCATCCGTATGGCTAGGGAGCCTCTCCAGGCGTCAGGCATCTCCACACTTCCTCTTCTCCCTCTCTCCCCCGTGGCAAGCCCCCTGCCAACCCCAAGGCCTGGTGCGCCCAGAACCCCGCTTCCTCCACTCCTGCTCTTGCCTCTTGGTAAGAATCCCAGGACTTCCTCTGCTACAAATGCGTTGTTTCCTCCTTCTGTTCTGCCATCTTCATAGCCAAGCAACACTGCTTCTCCTCCCGCATGGACACACAATCCCGGGGACCTGGCATTTCAGACTCCCCCCTCCTCACTTTTCCATCCTCTTTCCCCTGCCCTCCCACAAGGCTCTTTCTTCTCCCCTGGCATGGACTCAGTTATCATCTGCTCTCCTTCTCTCCATGCATCCACTGGATCTCCTCCCAACTTTCCTCATCTTCTGATCTGCCTCACATCCCCCCTTGCTCTTCTCCTGAGCCTCTCATTCTCCTCTGGTGCTTCCCCCTCACAATGCCAATACCTTTGACTCCCTTCCATTGGTGACTGTGCCCATGTCTCCAGCTGCCACCCACCTCCCGTCTCCCTTTCACCAAGTGTCGTGTCTACAACATCTGCCCGGAGTGCCTCACGACCGCTTCCAGTCTTCATTCCATCTCCTGCCTTCCACTGGGACGGCTCTTGCCCAACTCTCTGCCGACCTTTGCACGGTCACAGCTCAGAACCAGGCTTCCTCCTCCTCCTGGCCTTCCTCAGACTGTCCTTGACATGACTGACCAAACGCCTCCTCTGGAGAGCTCCTCTCCCCATGGCTCCTGTGCTCTCCTGGCCCTTCTCTCACCCGTCCTCAGTGTGTCATGCAGAGCAGTGGCTCCCAACCTTTCGAGCAGGCCCGCCGATGGTGGGGGAAGGATGGGAGAGTTGCCCCAGGGCCCGGCCATTCAAAAGGGGCTGGGTCCCCCAAACACTCTTGATGCTACTTCCGCAGTAGCGGCAGCAGTGACCGGAGCCGCTGCCCCTTTAAATTGCCTCCAGAGCCTAGCATGGCACAGTCTGGGTGGTGCTAAGGGCTCGCTGGGTGCGGGGGCAGCTGTCCAGGCAACGTAAGGGCTTGTTGCCCCCAGCCTTGCCCCTCTCACGAGCATGGAGAGGGGCTCCCCCTCCCTTGCCCAGAGACCCAGCAATTCTGTCTGTCCCCCTACTGTCTAGACTGCTGGATCCCTTGCAAGTGTCTGATTTGTTTCGCGTACCCCAACTTACACTTCACTTAAAAACTACTTGCTTACGAAGTGCACGTAGAGACAAAAGGGTCACTGCTCCTTCAGAAAAATGCATGACTTCCTCATTTTTACTGTAGAATTCTAAAATAAATCCATTGGCATATAAATAATGTACTTGCATGTCAGGGGTAGTGTACACAGCCATATAAATAAGTCTTTGCCGGGATGAAATTCTAGTTTGTTCTGAGTTCACTCATTCATTTTATGCTGCACAACTAGGCAAATGTCCAGAGGTGCATCTACACAGCTCCCTAAACTCAAAATAAGACACAGAATTTGTGCTAAGCAAATTGCATATCTTAGTTTGATTCTATTTCAAAATAGCTCCTTTTGAAATTTGGTGTATCTCCACGGCTCCACATTTTGAAATAACGCACTATTTTGAGACCCCCTTTAGTCCTCATGGAATGAGGGTTACATGGATGCCAAAATAGTGCACCTGTTATTTTGAAAACCATTTTGAAATAATGGGCAGATTGTTAAAATGCAGGGTAGTATTTTGGGATACCTGTGGTACCCTGAAATAGCCGCACAGTGATGAACTAGATGAACTGATGCATTCCCTGGGAGATCTCTGTGTATTCATGGTTGAGAACTACTGACTCAGAGAATCGTCCTCATTCCTCTTCAGGCATTCAGGGGTGGGATACCCAGGGCCGGCCCGAGCCATTTTGGCACCCTGGGCCCCAGGCGTGTAGCGCCGCCCCCAGGGCGCATGGCCCCACCTCCGGGTGCATGGCCCCGTCTCCGGGTGCACGGCGCATGTGCGGGCCTGCCTCCGGGACGCGTGGCCCTGCCTCCGGGCACATGACGCATGTGTGGCCCTACCCCTGGGGCGTCTGGGTGGATGCACAGTGCATGCGCTGCCCAGTTGGCCTGGCCACCACCGATGGCGGGCAGCTCGGGGTGGGCTGCGCCTGGCCGTGCAGGGCTCTGTGGCCGTGGGGGGAAGGGCGCTGCTGGCCGGTGCTGCAGGGGTTAACTCGGCCTCCACCCTAGGGAGCCGCTGCAGCCCGCCGGGAGCCACGTGCCCCCCGTAGGCTGGTGCCCTGGGCAGCTGCCTGGCTATTCCACCCCTTAGTCCGGCCTGGGGGATACCAAAGGGCTCTTTCCTGAGACCCTTATCCCTCTACTCCTCGGCTCTGGACAATTCCACTAATATATTCAAACTGCCATCTGTGGTGCAGCCCTCTGTCTGTCAGTCCCCACTAAAAATTTTAGCCGGTTGCTCTGGGTATGTCCACATTCCCGCTGGGAGAGGCCATTTCCAGCTTTTGTAGTCATGGCCTCACTAGATCAAACCATGCGAGGGCACTGGAAGTTGACGTGTAGATAGGGTGATATAAACGGCAGGAGGAGCTACCCACCCCAAATGTGTTTGGGGCCTCAGACGGGAATGTGCCCAGGATGTCTGTCCCCACCCACCATTGTAGCACTGGGTCGCAGATCAGGCATGTTTGCCCGAGATGGAAATTACACCTTTCAGCTCCAATGCGGACAAATCCTCTACCATCTCCCCCTGGGTGTCTTGCCAGACCTCAAGTTTATAGCTAGAACCGTCACTCTTCTCCTTCTTTCTTGATAATGGTGGACACCACCTCCACCCCACATGTCTTTGAGGCTCAGGGGTGATCTTGAACTCACACCTCTCCCTAGATTCTATCATTTACCCCGTGTGCAAATTCTTTCTGTAGACACCTCTAAGCCACAGCCTTCCTACCGAGCCACTCCGCTAAAATGCCAAGCATTCACCACCTTGTATCCTAATGAATGTGGCACAGAATCATAGAACACTAGAACTGGAAGGGACCTCAAGCGGTCACTGAGTCTGGTCCCCTGCCCTCACAGCAGGACACAGCACTGTCTAGATCATCCCTGACAGGTGTCTGTCTGACCTGCTCTTAAATATCCGCAGTGATGGAGATTCCCCAACCTCCCTAGAGAGTGAGATTTCCTAGCTCAGTCAGTCGCTTTGACCATGTCACTGCTTCCCTACATCCCTTCACAGGTTCTTCTCTCTCTCTGCCACATCAAACATAACCTACCTGTCTTCATTTCACGGTTCCTCACGGCCTCTTCCCCACCCAATCTGGCTTCTCTCTCGTTTGCTATCCTCTCTGATTGGCCCATGATATTAGCCTTAGAATCCTAGAATCCTGGGTCCGGAAGAGACCTCAGGAGTCATCAAGTCCAGCCCCCTGCCCAAAGCAGGACCAACCCCAATTCAATTGTCCCAGCCAGGGCCTTCATTGGCTGCTTCTTAAATTTTTAAGCCAATACCTTTGTGCTTTCTTTCATGCTGCCCTCATGCTTGGGAGGAACTCCCTGTAAACATCCACCAAGTCAGCTCGTTGTCCTCTTTCAAATCCCTCCTTTAAGCTCTTCTGTACTACGATACCTACAAAACTCACACACTTGACAATGGTTAAGCTGCTGGTGGGCTAGGACCACTGCCTTTCCTAGTGGCCAGCGTGAGCTCTTTATTTCACTGCGCCCCTTTCGGTATCCTCTTGTCTCGTGCTTGGATTGGAAACTCTCTGAGGCAGGACTTTCCATTCTGTGTTTGTGCTTCACACAATGTGGTCCCGGCCTGTGACGAGGAACCCTGGGTGCTACCACAATACAACTAATACATAATAGCTTTGAACCTTGTGCAGAAAGGATGACTTGGGAATCTCTGAACAAACGGAGGCAAAGGTTCATTTTGAAGGCAGATTTTAAAAGATTGCTAAGAGATCGTCACTCTCTTCAGGTGATGTAACAGGTACCAGTTGCAAATACACCCAGATTTTGCTCCGAGCCAATAAACGGGTGTCTCAATCAACTATTCAATTCATGGGAGAGTGAGCAATCAGCAGAAAGGCCCCGCATTTCGTCCAAAGCATCACTTCATTCTCTGCATTCCCTTTCCTCATTTCTGCCCCTACTTTTCACTGTGATTCTTCCGAACCAATCGATAGCTGTGAACCAACAGCAGCTGGACTGCTGTGCTCTCATACCTTGTATTACCAGGGACAACCAAAAGTGACACCTGCTGGCTGAGCTGTAGAAGGACTCACATTTCCTTTGCCTTTTTGGACATTTCCCGTGTAGTATACCGAGAAAAAGCATTTTCCCTTTTTTACTCAAAATCCGACAATACTGAGAATCAACCACATTGCTCCTCAGCTGAAACGTGATGTAAAAATCATGATCTGGGGTTGTAAGACATCATTTGATTATCTACAAAAGCTTCAAGATCAATTGATACTGGTTGTAGGAAAGGTTTTATTAAAAGTCTGTGAGCTCTCAAACTGGTCAGCAATGATACATGCGCTGCAGGAGGACTCAAGGTATTTGGAAAGCGAAAAATATAGAAATCCAGCTACTTTGGGAGGGTCTCTGCGGTTCAACATTTTCTCTCCTTACCTTAGCCCATTTGGATATATATCAGGATCATATTTACATGCACAGTAAATAAGGACTGATATGTGGAGGCCATCCCAATAGAGATTAGCTAGGCCATGTGTACACAGTAGGAGATTATTTCAGATTTCCTAAGATTGACTTTGGGGCAACTGATTTTACACATCTGAAGTGCCGTATCCTCATCAAATGTAGTTCAGGGCAGGCTCAGCAAACATGGATGCGCTATTTTGGAATCAGAGCCTAAGGAAACACTCTGGGAAGCTGCGGGGGGCCTCCCAGAGGCCAATACATTCAAAGTAGCGGCACGGGAGCATCCACACTGACGTTATTTTGGACTTACACGTTTGGAGTTATTGTTGTTCTTCATGAAAAGCACGAGTACGGAGTTCAAATTTCACGGCCCCTTATTCCAGAATAATGGAGTTGGGAGTGTGTGATGGCGCGTTGGGGGTCCCCCGTCTCCTGCACCCCGAATTGGCACAAACAGACTCCACCAGCCAGTGGAATTGAGGGTGGTTTATTGCTCCTCCAGGATACAGCACAGCACAGATGTAATCTGGTTACAGGAACTGGGGCTAAGAGGCCTCAGTGCCCCCTTGAGATAGGGGAGTCCCAGCCCCCCTCCTCAGCTCCTTCTGCCCTGCTTTCCAGACAGCCAGCAACCAACTAACTCTCTTCCAGCCCTGCCCCCCAGCCAGGGCAGCATTCCACCTTCCTTTGTTCCTCTCCATGGGGGGTGTCTGGCCACTGGTTTGCATAGTGACTCATCCTGTTTTGCTGGGTCGTGGTACCCACGGCAGCCAGTGGGGGTTACCCCAGAGCCAGCAGCATAGAAACCAGCCAGGTACCCCCACTACGTCACAGAGTGCGGGTGCATCGCCTGCACATTTGATCTTAGGAGGTGTTATTTTGGAGTAAGGTCCTAGTGTAGACCCGGCCTTATTGGCATGTGCAGAAAAAATAGGAAAGAAAGTAGAATGTACAGAAGTACTGGATGTAGTCACTTATTTTCCAGGGAAGCTGCACTCACTAAGGAAATCCAGTGCGATTTAAATATAGGAATTGGGTTGGGGGGGAGAGCTGCATCCAGCAAGTGCCGAAGATCTGATAAGGAAAGGACCAGTGTACGAATTAAAGGAGGCGTTGTACAGAAAGCAGAAAGAATGTCACCGAGAGACTGCTAAACAATAGCACCTTGGCAACACATGGGAATGTGGGAAAACACAACACCTGACAGGTGATGCAAATGGAAACGTTTAACAGGGGCCTGAAAAACTCTCCCCAGACTAGACAGCAACAGCGAATCACCAAAGAGAACTCTGCACGGCGAGTGATCACGTGGATCCAGCGCAGTGCAGAGCTTTGGGAGCACATGCTACCTGGAAGGATGGCGGCGCTTAACAGAGGGAGCCAGTGGGACCGATTCGTTGCATCAGTACGCCGATAGTTCCACGGATCTTTGCTTGCTATGTAGCTGGAATTATTGACAGGAGATGGGGAGCGACACTGCTGGAATCGTGACACAGCTGCCCAAGAAAGGTTCTGCAGTGTACAGTAGCCTGTTCAGAGTACGTGGAGTCCTGGTTATCTGACTTGCTCTCCCCTCAAAAGATTTTCCTCTATGGCTGTGTCTAGACTACATGCCTCTGTCGTCAGAGGCATGTAGATTAGACACATAGGCAAAGGCAAATGAAGCCGCGATTTAAATGATCGCAGCTTCATTTAAATTTACATGGCTGCCGTGCTGAGCCGATAAACAGCTGATCAGCTGTTTGTCCACTCAGCGCGCTAGTCTGGATGCTCCCCTGTCGACATCAAAGCCCTTTGTCGGCAGCCCCGTTATTCCTCGTGGGATGAGGTTTACCGGGGCTGCCGACAAAGGGCTTTGATATCAGCAGGGGAGCATCCAGACTAGTGCGCTGAGCGGACAAACAGCTGATCAGCTGATCAGCGCGGCAGCCATGTAAATGTAAATGAAGCCGTGATCATTTAAATTGCGGCTTCATTTGCCTTTGCCAAAACAACAAATCTACATGCCTCTGACGACAGAGGCTTGTAGTTTAGACGTACCCACTGGGTTAAATTCCTACTCTGCAGGCATTAATTGGGTTTATCTGGCTAGACTGCCACTCGGCACTGTTCTCCTGTTGCCAGCACCCGCCAGGCGCTTCACAAAAAGTGTCGAGGTTTGAACGGTCGGGTTTTACGATGGGTTGGGTCACAGAGCTCCCTTTGAGCCTGTTGCCTGATGTCCCCTGATACGCTGATCACACCACTGAGCCTGTTTACCTACCCTCCAGGGAGCTCCACCACCAACCCCACTGAGCCAGAACCTCTGATCTCTCCCTGCGAAGGCACAGAGTTAGGGTCACAGTCCAGCGACATAGAGGGTATGTCTAAAAGACAGCTTCCCAGTTTGGGCCTGATCCTTCCCCCTTTACAGACTTAGGCTATGTCTAGACTACGCTGAAGTTTTGAAAGAGGACATGCAAACCTTTTCCGATCTCACTTTCAAAAGTGGAACTTTCGAAAGTGAAAGTAGTCGGGATGCAGTTTTTTTGGCAACCTCCCCTTTTTCGAAAAGCTGCATAAACCTCATTTTTTGAGGAAAAGTGAGACTGGAAGAAGATATACAAATTCCCTCAGAATTTGCTTAAACTCTTTCGAAACTTCAGCGTAGTCTGGACAAGCCCTTAGTTGTTTTCAGCAGGCATCTTGGATGGTAACCAGGCATCTCCTGACCTCTAGCAGCACCCTCGTTGTTTGGTTTCTGGCCTTTCTATCTATTCTGCCTAAGGCAGGCATCCTTTGTGTTCAGTTCAAACTTTTCTTACTCTGAGCTGAAACGGACAGCACCTAAGTTGGTTTCCAGCATCAGTTGGCCTACTCTCATGTCTTGGTAGGACCAACTGTGGTCCAGGCTCACAGGAGAGGCAAGACTATTCACAGATCATTGCCCAAATACTAGGCCAGTAATTTCCTTAACAACTGCTACTGGCCCTCACTTAACAGCTCTCAATAAGTAAACAGGATTTTACTTCCTCCTTCTAACTTCAAACACAGAAACGAGACATGCCCACAAACAGAGGTTCAGCAGATTACAAGCTTTCCGATAGGAGGTTACATGCAATATTTTTGCATAAAACACATTTGAGTTAGGCATATTCCTATTCAAAAGCATATCCCCATAAAGAATACGGAGGTGCAAAACCAGTTTTCATTCCATAGTCAATCAGAAACTAGCTCTTTTAGATTTTGTGAAAAACCAGACACAGCACTTCCTGGTTTCAGCATGACTTCCTCCCAGGAAGGGAGCCACTGACTTTCTCTTTCTCCACTTTACGGCCATTGAGTTTGTATTGTTTCCATTCTATATCCCAGGTTCATGGTGGGCGGATGGGAGTGTCTTCCTAATGAAGACTCCGACAACCAGAAAGCAATGTACAAAGGGAACCATTTCAAACATGTAAACAAGCATCTGGAGGAAGAAAGTCAAATACCAAATACTGCCTAAACTCTTTTCCACCATCAATATTTAAATAAAATCTTTAGCTCTTCTCTTAACATCCCCGTACAGCACTACATTGCAATGCTCCAGGGCACTCTACTAAATGCTCTGAAATATAAACTCTTCATGCTCTATAGGATTAAAATACTTATGAGAATATTTTAGCAATTATGGCATGCAGGTTTTTTTTTAAATCAGTAGAGTGTTTTGGCGCATTCGTGCTTCTTAAAAATAAATATTTCAGGCCTGTGAACAACTGAGCGTAATCAGAAAAAAACGGATACTCTATGCCTCCAAACGATGGAGGAGTTTTCACGCTGTTCCTGGAATAGGCAACGTTCCACCTAAGCAGGAGCAGTATAAAATAATCATCCATAAGATCGGACTCTTACTGACTCAAAAATTGTTTGCACCACAGCCAGTCGAAGTTGCCAATTATATAGCACGAGATGACAGAAGTTTGCCTTCCCTGAAGAGAGGGTGATTGGCAGCAGCACTCGAAAACAAAGTTTCTCTGATACCGAGCTTTGGCTTTTTAAAAGTTATGACATTATTTACTTCGATGATTCTAATTGCAGAGCGCAGCTTGCAGACTCCGGAAGGGATCCTTTCACCGAAAGCATTAATCTCTTGTTTCTAAATGTGCACATTTCCAGCCTTTGAGTAACAGGACATTTTTGAATGTCCATAATATCTGGCAAACATGGAAAGAAGCAACGTCGTCATGCACGAGAACACGGTGAGACAGGTGGGAAGGTCATGGAGCTAACTTTCCTTAGACGGGGACAGGCGGTCATACCCCTACACCTGTTAAATCGTACTTTCAACCACTCCAGTGATGTCATTGGCTGATTTACAGAGCAAAATGATATTCAGAGTGAGTATCTGGCCCGCCATGTTTTTTCACTAAGTTTCTAGTAGCAGAGTGTGAATAGCTTATTTTTTTACCCCAGGCCAGTTTACTGCTGTACTTGGACAAACGTATCTTATACGGCACTGCTAACACTGCATTAATTATTGTTGTGGTCTGTACCTGAGAATCGTGTGTTTGGAGAAGCTGTTGGCCAGAAAAGACTTTAAAAACAATGAGACATAACTCCAACCACCTTACCTAACCTTTGTTGCTCCAAATGGAAGATCTCACCTCCCAATTTGGAATTAATTAATATTGTCGTTGGAATCGGCTACCCCCACTACAAAAGGGCACTGGCATGGTGGAAAGTCAATAAAAATGACTTGTGACCTTTGAAGGAAAGGTCAGATTTGGTGGGTTTTTCTATACTCGGCAGTCCATAGTGAATACATGAATAAATTTCAAGTTTTAACTCAGTGGAGCAATGGAAATTAATTCTCAGTCATTCGGGGCCTTCAAAGACCATCAAAGTTAATAGCTGGCTTTCTCATGACTGTCTCATGGCTTTCGACTTATACATTGATGAACAACCAGTTTCACAATGACAACTGTCTTTGTTACGTTAGATTGCACAATGGATAGCGTTGTCCTGGTCATGCATCGGACTGTTCCAGTTACCTGCCTGTGAGCAATTAGTTGTAGCAACTCTGCATTTTCACTGGTAGCGAAGTCAGAGGCAGCAAAATACAAACAAGAGCCCATATTAAGTAGAAAGTGTGGTTTTTATACTACACTTCTTCTGTAGTTTGAGGAGATATCGTTGGCTCAGAAGTATTCTATGTTAATTCCCATGGTCATGGAGACATTTAATTAAACCAAATACCAGCTGTGCTAGCAGATGACTCAAAACGAGTTGTTTTTAAATTGAAATAACGTAGAGGAAGTTGGAGGAGTTAACAGGTGTGCAAATAGCAGACGTGGTCACAGACTATTTTATACCTTCTGTGTTCCATGAACCACACGACTCCTCTCCGATTACCGGAATCAGTGGAACCGACTTTCAGACTAGCGATGGGAGGAATGTATTGGCCCCCAGTGGAGTGGGACTGCTCGTGGGCTTAAAATGACGCACGGTGCCTACACCCTTATTTCTAAAATATTGTATTTTGTTGGAATACAGAACGAGGCTCTCAAACCCTTCCGTGGGGCTACACTGATTTCAATGGTGCTACAGGTTGGACCTCTCTGGTCCAGCATCATCAAGATCTGACCGATCCTGAACAAGAGAATTTGCCGGACCAGGGAAGGTCTCCTGCCACCGGCCCTCAAGCCCATCATCTGCTGCTGGTGGGCTGTTCCAGCAGGCAACCGTGTCTCAGCACCCCACCCACCTGGCTGGATGGCTTGCCCAGCTACTGCTGACTCCCTAGGTGGCGCAGGTTCTGGCTCCTGCTGTGGGGCTCCATTCCTGTGTGGCCGGGAGCAGCCGTGGAGCTGGAGCTCCGACCCTGGCAGCCCCAGCCCTGGCAGCCCCAGCCCTGGCCCCGTACTGACGGAGGAAGCCGCAGGGCTCCGACCCTATCCCCATGTGGCTGGGGGAAGCTACGGGGCTCTGGCCCCGGTCCCACACTGCCCCCTGCTGGGCTGCTAAATCTGATGTCCCTCCCAGCTGGCCCTCCTGCCCTTAGGCCCCTGGACTTGCTGCTCCAGGAGCATGCTGGACGGGAGAGTGCTGGATTTTGGAGGTGCAACCTGTCCTCCAATTTCAATGGTGCTACACTGATTTACAGAAGTGTAGGATCTGGCCCAGGAAATGTTCTTCCACCTCTGTACAGTACAAAAGCTGAGCAATTCCCTAAGACCATGTCTTGGCTATCGCCCCTAGATGTTCAGAGCAGTCTCTCAATATTTATGGTGGCCTTTCCTTGGCGTGGTCCCAGGCTACTCCCGGAAGGAAGCTTTAAACCACTGGTAAGCACAAGGGAGCTTAAACCACTGTCCAAAAGCTTTCAAAGGAAATGCATTCACGGGACCTTTGTAAAGTCTGCTTTTGGAGACAAGCCTCAATGAAATCCCCGAACTTCACAAAGGTGTTTGAAATCCAGGCCTGAGGAGGAATCCATGATTTGCAAAAGGGTGTTGCAAGGAGGAGGGAGAAAAATGAGTCTCTTTGGCCTCTACTGACAGGACAAGAAGCAATGGGATTAAACTGCAGCAAGGGAGGTTTAGGTTGGACATCAGGAAAAGCTTCCTACCTGTCAGGGTGGTTAAACACTGGAATAGGGCGGTTGTGGAATCTCCATCGCTGGAGATATGTAAGAGCAGGTTGGACAGAGACCATCAGGGATGATCTAGATGGTGCCTGGTCTTGCCGTGAGGGCAGGGGACTGGACTTGGTGACCTCTCCATGTTCTGTCCAGTCCTAGTGTTCTAGGATTCTGTGATTCTAATCCAGTGATGGGCAACCCAAACTCGGGAGTAAGCACCCCGAGTGCCTCTTGCATCTCAGTGGGGCACAGCAACCCACGTCCGCTGAGGTCCCGTCTGCCCCACTTCCCTATGTGCTTTTCATGAACTGGGACACGGGATCCCCACACTTCCTGCTTCACCCCTGCCCTCCCAGCACTTTCAGAGCCTGATGCACGCTCCGTCCTCATTCCTCCCTCTCCCTCTGTGATGGGGTGATGCAACCCCGTACTACCCCAGACCCCCCCGCAGGGGCCGGGAGAGAAGAACCTGCTTTCCCTGCCGCCGGGAAGACCGTGGCGGCAGCTGAAGCCCACGGTGGGGACAGCGGCTTAGCAGGGGAGACCGCGGTGGCAGCTGGAGCGCGCTGCGCAGTCAGCAGCTGGGCGGGCACTCCAGCTGGTCCGCCGGGGGAGGTACCAGAGCAAGCGGACGCCGGCGCCGGAGAAGGCGCCAGGGGTGGGGCCCACAGAGGCGGGGGAGGAGCAGACTTAAGATGCCTGCGCAGGCGTACTGGGAGAGGGCACGGCTGAGACCCTTAGAGAAAGGAGCGGTGCCCTCGGCATTATAAAGGTGGCCGGGACCCTCAGACAGGGAAGGTCAGTGGAGGGCACAGATGAAAAGTATCCAGCCCCCGGGGAAAAGACGAGCAGAACGCTCAGGTGAGCGGGGGTGAGGAAGCAGCCCAGGGCGGGTGTAAGTAAAGAGCCTGCGGGCTGATGAGTTGCGGCACGTAGCCCTATCATCCAGGTGGGGGCGGGGGAAGCAGATATTTTTCCCCCACCTTAGGGCCCTGGGCTGGGGCCGGGAGAGAGGGTGGGCCCGGGCCCCCCTCACACTCCGCTCAGGGTAACCACTGAGCCAACGCGGTTCACAATCACACGCCCGATCAGGAGGGGCAGGTCAAGGGGACAGAAGGAAACAGAGGCAGAGAAGGGGAACTTAAGGGCATGATCGAGTCACCCCTTGACACCCTCCCAGAGCTGGAAGGCCATGAATCAGCTGTTCATCGCATTCTAGCTCAGGGAGGGAGGGGAAGGGCTGGGGACAGAGTGCAAATGACACTAAGCTAGGGGGAGAGGTAGATAGGCTGGAGGGCAGGGATTGGGTCCAGAGTGACCTGGACAGATTAGAGGATTGGGCCAAAAGAAATCTGATGAGGTTCAACAAGGACAAGTGTAGAGTCCTGCCTTTGGGATGGGCGAATCCCGAGCATTGTTACAGGCTGGGGACCGACTGGCTAAGCAGCAGTTCAGCAGAAAAGGACCTGGGGGTTACAGTGGTTGAGAAGCTGGATAGGAGTCAACAGGGAGCCCTTGTAGCCAAGAAGGCGAATGGCATATTGTGGTGCATTAGGAGGAGCTTTGCCAGCAGATCCGGAGAAGTCATTATTCCCCTTTATTCGGCTCTGGTGAGGCCACATCTGGAGTATTGTCCAGTTCTGGGCCCCCCACTATAGAAAGGACGTGGACACATTGGGGAGGATCCAGCAGAGGGCAACCAAAATGATGAGGGGGCTGGAGCACATGACTTACGAGGAGAGGCTGAGGGAGTTGGGTTTGTTTAGTCTGCAGAAGAGAAGAGTGAGGGGGGATTTGAGAGCAGCCTTCAACTTCCTGAAGGGGGGTTCCAAAGAGGATGGAGAGAGGCTGTTCTCAGTGGTTGGCAGAACAAGAAGCAATGGGCTCAAGTTGCAGTGGGGGAGGTCTATGTTGGACACTAGGAAAATCTATTTCCTTAGGTGGGTGGGAAGCTCTGGGCTGGGTTCCCTAGGGAGAGGTGGAATCTCCATCCCTAGAGGTGTTTAAATCCCAGCTTGACAAAGGGTGTGAGGGGTGGGGGATTGCCCCATTTCTAACCTCTGAGGCCCTGCACCCCAGTCCCACCTCTTTCCCCCAGTCCCTGCCCCTGCTTCACCTCTTGCACCCCTCAGGGATGAACTGTCCCCCATGGAAAGCTGGAGAGGGGAGTCTGAGCAGAAAGCTCCAGCCGGATGCTCTGTGGAGGGTCTCCAATGGCGTGAAGGGTGGCGCAGAGGGAAATCACTGTAGATTTACAGGGGTCTCTGTGACTGCACCCCAAGTCTGACCACCAGGTGTCTTAAAGCCAGCTCCCTGGCGGTGTCATCCTGGGCAGGGACATCCCCCCCCCCCACAGGGAATGCCCGTGGGAGATGGACACACATGGAAAAGCTTTCCTGGCAAGGTCTGAAGGGCCAGAGTAGGACAATGGGTCACCCCCAACCCCTCCCCAGCAGAGACCCTACACCCGAGAACCGAGCTGCCAAGCCACTGGATCCAGCCTGCCAACGGCCCCGCCGGGGGCCCTGAGGTACAGAGCAGCCCCACACCACTTTAAGTGGCTGACTGCCCTCTGTGGCTCTCTGCTGCAGGCACCAAGGGAGGGGGAGGCCTTGCGTGCTGCTCCCGGCAAAATCCCTCAGTCTGGAAACTGGCCAATGGGAGCCGAGAGATTTTCCAGGGTAGCGGGGGCAGCCCGTGAAGTCTCCCCTTCCCCCACAGTACCTGGAGCAGAGAGCCACAGGGAGCAGCCAGCTGTTTTGAGCAGCATGGGGCTGTGTCAGGCAGGGGGCCTGCCTTGGGGTCCTGCATGGCTGCTGTCTGGGAGCTGCCTCGGGAAGCTCCCAGTGCCCGGCACTCCAGGCCCTCTCTCCCCCAGCTCACCACCAAAACCCTCTGCTCCCCTCTCCTTCCTCCCTCCAGGTCACAACTCCCTTCCAGGCTCTGCAGCCCGTTCCATACTCCTCCCCAAGCCAGAATCCTCTCCTGAACCCTAGTCCCCAGCCCCAGGTTCCAACACCCTCCTTCACCAAAATTCCCCCGCAAACTCCACACCCTCTCTTGGATGCCAGTCCCTTAACCCACACTCCCTCTTGTACCCAACCTCCATCCCAGACCCCGCAACTCCTCCACAGAAAAGTGCGGCCCTTGCCCACCTCCCAAAATCTTGGTGTGCCCCGCCCCATCCAACATTCCTGCCCCCCCCCACCCTAGAAAGCAAGCATTGCAGCATCGGAGTGATGCTACTCAATTAAAACGGGTGCTGGCGCTCTCTCGTCAGCTCAGTGGGACGTGAGGGTGCCACAGTCCAGCGATACAATAGGAAGGTCTCCTGTCCTTGGGGAAAATATAAGCGTCACTGCAACAGCATGCAAGATGTACACGAGGGCTCGCCGCTTACAGTCAGTTGATAGTCTGCAACATTCGTTTAGGCTTACATGCAAGTAATAACGGATAGTCACCTCGTAATCAAACCCTCCCTTACAGAAACACAGTGGCAGCCAGATGAGATGGACAGATAGTTTGCATGTCTTCATAGGGAAATCAATTAATTTTAACGATCAATCAAATCACCCACTCGGCAAGCCTGCTCTGTGGTTGCATCTAATATTCTTTAGGTGTTAAATGAACCTTGGGATCTCCAGCAGATTCTCAGGTCCTACCCCACATTCAGGACTATTTTAATCCGGGCTGGAGGGCACCAGGACTTGATTTAGAATTAACCTCCATTTTTCATTCTCTTCTTGGCATCCCGGGAAGTAGCAGAAAGCTCTGTGCTCGTGGCTACATGCATTCCATTTGCTAATATGGATCACATTAGCTATTCCAAAAATTTACCTCGGGAGAATGACATTTAATATTTGCTCTTAGAAGGGAAGGAAATGTAACATATTGCATTTAGCAGGCGTAGCATTAGTAATCTTCCAGCATGTGGCATTTCTTCAGGAGCGCACCCAAGGTAGGGGCATGGGAGACGGTGAGCGTGATAAGGCGACAGACTAGCCTGTAGAGTGTCTGCTAGCCATACGGCTCACTGTGTCTTTCTGGAGAGCCAGAGCAATGTGGTTTGCTCTGGGAAAGAAACTTAACCATAGCAGGCTAAGAGCGAGCTTCCGAAACGTCTGGAGTTGGTGGGATGAGATGGCCTACAATGGTGCAGGGCCCATCTGCTACTGCTACAAGTTGAACCTCTCTAATCCGGCACCTCAATTTGCTGCAGCATGGAAGGTCGATATTGTCTAGCAGCATCACCAACACTTCCCCTGCTTCGTGGGCTCTTAGAAGACATTTAGAATCACAGAATCCTAGAACACTAGAACTGGAGGGGACCTCGAGAGGTCATCGAGTCCAGTCCCCTGCCCTTACGGCAGGACCAAGCACCGTCTAGATCATCTCTGACAGGTGTCTATCTAACCTGCTCTTAAATATCTCCAGTGATGAAGATTCTACAACCTCCTTAGGCAACTTATTCCAGTGTTTAACCACCCTGATGGTTAGGAAGTTTTACCTCGTGTCCAACCTAAACCTTCCTTGCTGCAATTTAAACCCATTGCTTCTTGTCCTATCAGCAAAGTTGAAGGAGAACAATTTTTCTCCCTCCTCCTTGTGACACCTTTTTAGATACCTGAAAAATGCTATCATGTCCCCCCTCAATCTTCTCTTTCCTCTCACTGCTAAAGCAGTCCCATGTGTATATACTACCTGTCAGTTTTTCCGTGGGGTTGTTAGCCGGGGGAGGAGAGGAGTCAAAACCTGCCCCGTAACTCCTGATTTTGAACCATTCTCTTTCCGGCCTGTAGCAACTCAAACAAACACATGGACTTTTGATGAATTGCGAGTACTGGAACATCTCTCTCAGCTAACCTCAGGCTACGGCTACACTGCTGGTTTTTGCGGAAGAAGATCTACAAATCGCGCTCGCATTTGCATATCTTCTTCCTCTTCTTTTTGCAGAAGAAGTTTTGTCGCTATTTGGCCCCGTGTAGAGGGGGCCAAATGTTGGAAAAAAACCCTCTTTCGTAAGACCCCTTATTTCTCGTAAATCGAGGTTTACAGGGTCTTGCGAAAGAGTGGTTTTTCCCGACATTTGGCCCTCGTTTACATGGGGCCAAATAGCAGCAAAACCTCTTCCACAAAAAGAAGTGGAAGAAGATATGCAAATATAAGCACAATTAACCTCCTCCTGAAAAAAAGGCAGTGTAGCCGTTCAGAGAACTTAGCGTAAAGCACACTCAACAGATGTGATTTTATTTTAACAAATCAACAGACAAAAGCATGGGAGGGAGGTTTCCGACTTGAGACTGGCTCTCCACGGTGGTTAGAGGGAATACTTGTTGGTTTATTGCTGACACTGATGAAATTTTTACATATCAAACCAAATGAACCACCTTGTACCTCCACAGGCTTGTCCACCTCACTCAGTGCTTCTTCCATGCATCACCCTACTGAACACAGGGGCTACATCTACACTGGCATGATTTTCCGAAAATGCTTTTAACGGAAAAGTTTTCCGTTAAAAGCATTTTCGGAAAAATCGCGTCTAGATTGGCAGGATGCTTTTCCGCAAAAGCACTTTTTGTGGAAAAGCGTCTGTGGCCAATCTAGATGCGGTTTTCCGCAAAAAAGCCCCGATCGCCATTTTCGCCATCGGGGCTTTTTTGCGGAAAACAGTACTGTGCTGTTTACACTGGCCCTTTTGCGCAAAAGTCTTTTGGAAAAAGACTTTTGCCCGAACGGGAGCCGCATAGTATTTCCGGAAAAGCACTGATGATTTTACATGAGATCGTCAGTGCTTTTCCGGACATTCAAGCGGCCAGTGTGAACAGCTGGCAAGCTTTTCAAAAACTTGCCACTCTAGACACAGCCAGGCAGGCTGGGAAATCATAAACCACCTGAACATGGAAAACTTCAAAAGAGCAGCAAAGTAGGTGAGCAGGTCTCTGTGGAGTGGAACGCAACAAAAAACCAATTCCCCCATGGATGTGTATAGGCGTGCATATGAACAACGGATTTCAATTAAAATTGGCTCGCTAAGCCATGCTCTAACACTTGCAATTATCACACCCTCTGCATTGCAGGGAATGCGACTTGTGTATTTGGGGCTGCTATTTGTGAGCACAAATGTTAGATTCTAGCTGGGGGAACTGGCGGGTAAATGAAGAGTGTTTTCGACATAGTCACAGAGGTGGCGTTGAACTTATAGTCCACATGCTCCAGTTGACATTCATTTTACAGATGACGGCTTTCTAAAATGGGGCTGCTTGTGACCTATAGCACTGGCTTGTGGGTACGCCTATCCCAGAATGCCCCAAACCAAGTGGCTGGCTGCGTTTTGCAGAGTCAGTTTCCCTCGATGTAGGAAAGCAGTCACTTGGCTCTCTGGGTAGGAGACTCACAGAGTCACAGAATATAAACTAAAACCGTGTAGCCCTCAGGCGGTTGCAAGATCACAGCCTATTTCTATCACGCCCTAAGCTGCCGTAAATTCATGTGCTGGCGGACAAGGCCAAATCTAAACACAAAAAGCAAAGGAGAGGCGATATTGTTGCAGTTGAGCAAATAGACCGGACCTGGAGGCAGAACCGGGCAACATCACCTCTCCCCATTACTTGCCTGTAATGCTGAGACATATTTAATGTGTGTAGTACAGCAACAACGAGAGGCCTCGCGGATAAGCAGAGCCCCACTGTGCAAGGTGCCAGGCCTGAAGTAAAATGATCACCCGGCCTGAACGAGGGGATCCCTTTGGTTTAGGAAGAAGGCAGCTGGTGGGTGAAATAAACAAACAGCAGAGGAAAAGGGAGACGCGGTAACAAACAAACCAGGCAAGTTCTGCTTCTGCTTATGAAGTTAGTGCTCCCCATGCTGGGATCGGCCGATGGGCATTGGAGGTGTTGGAATCATATAATCCCAGGGCTGGAAGAAACCTCAGGAGTCATCGAGTCCAGCCCCCTGCCCAAATCAGGACCAACCCAACGCAATCATCCCAGCCAGGGCTTGGTCAAGCCGGGACTTTAACACCTCCAGGGATGGAGCTTCTACCCCCTCCCTAGGGAATCCATCCCAGTGCTTCCCCAGCCTCCTAGGGTTTGTCTAAACTACATGGCTCCGTTGATGGAGCCACGTAGATTAGGCTGATCGGCAGAGGGAAATGAAGCCGTGATTTAAATAATCGTGGCTTCATTTAAATTTAAATGGCTGCCGTGCTGAGCTGACAAACAGCTGATCAGCTGTTTGTCAGCTCAGCGCGCTAGTCTGAACGCTCCCGCGCTGACCTGAAAGCCCTTTATCCACATCCCCGTTATGCCACGTAGGATGAGGTTTACCGGGGAGGTCGATAAAGGGCTTTCATGTCGGCAGGGGAGCGTCCAGACTGCCCCGATCTGCCGACAAACAGCTGATCGGCAGAGCGGGGCAGCCATTTAAATTTAAATGAAGACTACGGAGCCATGTAGCCTAGACGTAACCACAGGGAAATCATTTTTCCTAATAGCCAACCTAGACCACCCCCACTGTAACTTGAGCCCATTGCTCCTCCTTCTGCCACCCACCACCACTGAGAACAGCCTCTCTCCATCCTCTTTGGAACCTCCCTTCAGGGAGTTGCAGGCTGCTCTCAAATCCCCCCTCACTCTCCGCTTCTGCAGACTAAACAAGCCCAACTAAACAAAGCTCTGTTACCGCAGAGGGGAGTCTTAAGGAGGGATTTGAAGGAGATAAGTTAGTGGCTTTGTGCAATCCGGCTGGGAATTGCAATACTGCACAGCTGACTCTGTTTTCTGCTGGCATCTGGACTGAAAAGGTGATGGGCACAATAAGGTATTAAGCAAATTCCCGCTTGCAGCTACATCATCGTTACGGGCTGCACTGTATAGTCTGTTAATTAGGCCGTTAATATGGCTGCACCCGTAAACGAATTAGCTTTGATACCGCAGCTGAAACACTAGTTAAAAATTGGCAGCTAGGAATAAAATACAATCCAGCGGGTGGAGAGCAGCATCTTCGCATCAGCTTGAGTTTTGGATAGGATCCCAGAAGACAGAAATAAGACTCAGGATTGATTCAATTGTTTGGAATAATTGTAAGGCTCTCTTGCTATCCAAATAGCGTGAGATTATTTCTCCAAATATGGATGAGCTCTGATGAGAGTGCTATCGTCTTATTAAGATGGAAAGAAAAGGGCACCTGAGAGCAATAAAAACACCATCCTGGTCCCTGATAGATTTAAAATCTTTGGTTTACAAAAATACAAGTAGAGCACCCAAACTCTTTTGTGACAAAAGATCCGGATATCTGAGAGTTATAGAATACATTCAAACACTAGAGCTAATTGGAAAGCATTAAACACACATACTGGTATGAAGAAGGGGAAATTCTAAACCTTGCTCCGGTACAAATCACAGCAAAGCTAAAGAACTTCTATCCTACTGAATGCAAGGCAAAGGGCAAAGACCTCTTTAAAAGAATGTGAAATTTCTCCCATACGCTGGATATGCGCAACTGTGTTATATGATACACAAACAAGGGACGTACCCCAATGCCATCTGTCACAAAGGGTGTGTCGACACTGCACCGTTATTTTGAGATAACTAGTGTTATTTCGAAATAACAGGCGGCTTATTCCCAAATCTGTAAACCTCATTCTACGACTAACGCCTATTCCGAAATAGCTATTTGGAAATAAGGGGTGTGTAGACGTTTCACTGCTGCTATTTCGAAATAGTCCCTCACTCGGGCCATTCTAAGTTATTCCTCCCCAGTGCCTTCTGGGGCTCTAAATCGAGATAGCACATCTACATTAGGGGAGCCTGCCTCGGACTCATTTTAAGACTTCCCTGCAGAGTGGACGTGCTATTTCGAAATAAGCTACTTTGGAATCACTATTCTGGAATAGCTTATTTCAAAATAAGCATGCAGTGGGGATGTACCCAAAGGGAAATTAAACTAACCAAACAAACCAAAGCTGCATTTTAAGGTGTAAAATGTTGTAACTTGAAATGGTTGCATACATGGAGAATTTAAATCAAGATTATTCGCTCCTCTCTGCTTCTAACTTGATTTAGATTAAGTAAAGCTTAAAGGTTGATTGTAGAGTTCTGATCTTCTAAATGCAGCTGCCCGAGCTATGCCCTAGTATCTTCCACCCCCCGACAGCTCACAAGGCAGACAGCACATCAGTGACAGATCTGCAATCTTTGATTTTTGTTTAAACTTAGGTTGGGTTACTCATTTGCATAGATTAGCTCATCCCTCAAAATGAGCTGCCCCCCAACAGAAGGCGTTTGTTGCACGTTTCACGATACGGAAGCCACACGTCCTAGCGTGGATAGCGGCGCCCAGCAGATATGTTAAAAACAAAACAGCACCTCACGACTAGCAGACTGCTGACCCACAATACAGCAATGAAACTCACAAGGATTTGTGGGGCAGGAGACCACACAGGGGGGTTAATTAGTCGGGATAGCCTGTGTTACCACTGCCTCTTTAGATTTCAGGGTCGTAGTGATAATGCTTCAGGCAGGGAGGCGGTGTGGCCTACTGGGTAGAGCACTGGAATGGGGCACAAGAGGGCCCTGGGTCCTTTTGTCTGCTGGGTGACATTGGAAAAATCATGTCACTTTCCTAAGCCTCAGTTTCCCTTTCTATAAAATGGAAACAATACTCCTCCTCCTCTCCTTGGAAAAGCGCTTTGAGACTTACTGATAAAAAGGGCTACATCACAGCCGGGCGCTGCTGTTATCTGTATTATTGATGGCAGCATACATAAGAAGTCCAGTGGCGTGTCTAAGGTTTCACAGTGAGTGGCTGGATTTTAAACCAGGAGTCTCCTAACCCACAGCCCTTTGTCTGCCACCTCTCATTTCTGTCCCTACACTGAGGCCATGTTGTCAGTGGTGGAAGAGGACGCTGCCGTGATCAATCTTTCAGAGTTTGATTTAGCATGTCTAGTAAAGACTTACTAAATTGAACTCAGGGGGCACCACCATTGGCGCCGGTACTCCTGTGCCTTGCGAAGAGTAAGGAGAGCCAACAGGAGCATTTGCTCCCGTTGGCCTCCCACTGTGGAGAATACACAAACTCGAATTAAGGCATGTTGACTCCAGCTACTCAATTCACGTAGCTGGAGTTGCGAATCTTTACCCGACCTTCCCACGTCGTGAAGATATGGCCTCAGTCCCAAGCCGTGAGCTGTGTGAACAGCACATTCGTTTATTTGTTTTTTTCATAAAAACAATTAGGTATTTTTGTACATACAATGAATGCCTTCAAAACATCGCCCTCCGTAGTCCGGCCATACATCATACAAATATTCACAGTTACCACAGTCAATAGCGGGGAATGGGGGGAAAAGATATTAACTCTTCTCTTTCCAGCATGAGCCAGCATTTAGGTCATGAAGTTTCGGGAGAGTTCCTTGAGACAGGCCTGTCTATGGAGCCACCGAAAGGGTTTTATAACCCCCACCGTGAGAGACAGGTTACTGGATTAGATGAATCTTGGTGTGATTCTGGCTAGCAAATACCACTGTCATGCACTCGGCTATTCCAGGATATGTCTACACTGCGAGAGTATTTCACAATAAGGTATTTCGGAGTAATAACTCCCAGAATAACTATTTTGAAATAGCGCATCCACACGACAGGGAAGCCTCGAAATTAGTCCGAGGCAGGCTCCTCTAATGCGGAGGCGCTACCTCAATTTACAGTCCAGGCGGCACTGGGGAGTAAGTAATCCAAATGGCCCTGGGGAGGAGCTATTTCAAAGTAGCAGCAGTGGGGCGTCCACACCCCCGCTCTTTCGAAATAGGCGTTATTCCTCGGGAAATGAGAGTTCATGACTCCGGAATAAGAAGCCTGTGATTTCAAAACACCAGGCTCGCTGTGTGGACGCTCCCCTCATTATTTCAGAATAGTGTAGACGGGCCCTCACCGAATGGGCAGAGCAGGACGGCGGCCCTGGGGTTGTACAGAAAGCCTCACACGTGTGGCCTCCATGCTGCCCGCACGCAGGGGAAGGGCGAAGGGGGCGGCCAGGAGGCAGCGGCGGTGCCCCCGGGCAGCAGCTGGAACCAGCCTGAGAGGAAAACATCATGGTCGCCAGGGGCTGAACTGGCAGCTAGCAGGGGTACAAGGCCCGGCTTCGCTCAGCTGAGGAAAAGACAGACGGCGCACCCGGCATAACTCTCTCCACACCCACGCCCTGCCTCCCCCATGGGCCCGGCTCCTTTAGCAGTGCTGTGCCCCGCTGCCTCTCCACCGCCGGGGCCTTTCCCCACCTCAGGAAAGCTGCCAGCAGTGGGGAAAGGCCCCGACAGGCCGAGGCACTGGATAAGTGCTCCAGCCGTGGGGAACTTTTCCCTGTTGCCTCCCGGCACCAGAGCCTTTCACTGTGACGTGAAGCTATAGGCACGCTACGCCCCGTTCAGTGCGAATTGCAGGAGCAGGGCGATGGCATCGACTGAGCCTCCACGAGCCAGAGCTGCGCCAAGCACGGATGCATGAATGCAGCCGCCCTGTGGCCTGCTGTGGGCCCCGAGACATCAGTGCCCACAACCAGCAGAGCCAACAACAGGCGCAGGAAGGGAGAAGGTCAACAGCTCCATTTCCCCTGCCAGGGAGAGGACACATAACCCCTCCTGTCTGGCGGCTGTCACGTGAGGTAAGGGGGTGGAGCAGAGCCCCGGCCCCTCCCCAGGAATGGGGAAATGCGCCACAAATGGAGGAGAGTTGACTCGCTGCTCCTCAGACACACTGGAGGCCTGGCAGGGAGAGTGGGACTCTGGAGGCCGCAGCTGCCCTGAGGGCACCTGAATGGAGAAGAAAGGCTGAGGGCCCACAGACGCTTAGGTACAGAGGGACAACCGATGGGGCGGAGCCAAGAGCAACGGGCAGGCTGGAGTGTGAGGGGGGGTTACCTCATGCCGCCACGTTGGATTTTTTTTACTGAAATAGAAAAAACAGCAGGTATATTCGGGTGCGGGTTATATTTGGGTGCAGGGTACATTCACTACATTACGGTAGTTGTTTCGAAATAGCGGTCGTGTGGATGCTCCATTTTGCAATTTCGAAATAACTCCTCATAAGAACGTAAGAGCAACCAGACTGGGTCAGACCAAAGGTCCATCCTGCCCAGTATCCTGTCTGCCGACAGTGGCCAATACCAGATGACCCAGAGGGAAGGAACACAACAGGTAAAACTCACATGATCCTTCCCCTGCAGGGTTGTCAGGTGTCCGGGTTTTTTTTTTTTTTTTGGTCCCTTTTTTGTTTTTTGCTCAACCAATTTTTTTCTTGCTATGTTCGGTATTTTTTGTTCAAGTATCTGGCAACTCTACTCTCCTGTCACCCATTTCCAGATTAAAAAAGGCACTAAGGACATCATTGCTACCCATCCTGGCTAACAGCCATTGATGAACCTAATCTCCAGGAATCCATCTAGCTCTTTTCTGAACCCTGTTCAAGTCCTAGTTTACACAACATCCTCTGAGAAATTTGAACTAACTGCTCCCCAGATCTTCCTGGGGCTGTAAGTCGAGGTACCACGTCCGCAATAATGGAGCCTGCCTGGGACTCATTTCAAGGCTTCTCCGTAGTGAGGACATTCTATTTCGATTTTGCTATTTTGGCAGTTATTACATCAATTTTGAAATTGCTTCTTAGCGTAGACATGCCCTAAGGAGCCACAGGGATACTCATTTTTATAAAGTGACAGACTAACACGGCTACCTCTCTGGGAAAACTCTGAGTGCTTATCTGAAAAGCACCCAAACCTTTCTGTAGAGAGATGCATTTGCTACTTGGATATTCTGAAAAATGCAGCGGGAAGCAAAACCGAGGGCTTTGGGAGCAGAGAAATTTGGCTTCCTGCCTTGGTTACTCTGTTCTGTGCGCTAGCACGATGTACCGAATGCATTACTCAGCCAGAGCCGCCCACTCAGGTGTCTGCTGCCAGAAGACGAGTTGCGAGAGCAGGCAGTTCATTCGTTGTGCCGTCAGGGAGCAGAGCCGGTTTTAAACTCCAGGAGACACCATTCGGAGCAGACAGCTCGCCAAGGCAGGGACAAGCATATCCTGTTCAGAGCCAGCTTCCCTTTCAGGAAACCCTGAAGATCGGCCCTTGTACGGCACCTCCCACCCCATGGAGCTGCTGCCTCGTCATGTTCGCAGCACTCGATAGTTTGTCCCCAGATATCACAAGCTTGGTCTAAGCTGCTGTTCCACTACATCCTGCCATGGGATGTTGTGAGGCCAGGACTTGAACCGGGTTCAAAAAAGAGCTAACTAGATTCAACCAGAAGGAAGGTTTTCTTTATTCAGTGCACAGTCAATCTGTGGAACTCCTTGCCAGAGGATGCGGTGAAGGATAGGACTTTAACAGGGTTCAAAAAAGAGGTAGATAGATTCACGGAGGGTAGGTCCATCAATGGCTATTAGCCAGGATAGGTCAGAAGGGTGTCCCCAGCCTCTGTTTGTCTGGAAATGGGCGACAGGGGAGGGATTACGTGAGGATTACCTGTTCTGTTCACTCCCTCTGGGGCATCTGGGGCTACGTCTAGACTACACCGCTCAGTCGACAGAGGGATGCAAATCAAGCACGTCGAAATTGCTAATGAACCAGGGATTTAAATATCCCACGCTTCATTAGCATAAACATGGCCACCACTTTTTTTTTTAAACAGAGCTTTTTTGAAAAAAACGGCAATCTAGATGCGAATCTGTCAAAAATAAATGTTTTTTGACAGATCCTGTATTCCTCAAATAATGAGGTTTACAGGATCTGTCGAAAAAGGGTTTATTTTCGACAGATCTGCATCTAGACTGCTGGGTTTTTTCGAAAAAGCTCCATTTCAGAAAAAAGTGGTGGCTATGTTTATGCTAATGAAGTGTGGGGTATTTAAATCCCTGCTTCATTAGCAATTTCGACGTGCCTCATCTACATCTCTCTGTCGATAGAGGTGTAGTCTAGACACAGCTTGGCATTGGCCGCTGTTAGGAGACAGGACGCGGGGCTAGATGGACCTTTGGTCTGACCCATCTGGCCATTCTTACGTAGCACCGCCCCTGCAGCTCGCTAGCCAGGACTCTTGAAGCTACCACAAGAGGCAATTCCAGCACTTTTTCCTCCCCACTGTTCAGCCCATAAATATGGATGATGACAGAGCGAGTGACTTCTTAACAAAGCCAGGTGTGTGGGGGGGAATGAAGGGGAGATGAGAAGTCCATTCCCCCCCCCCCCCCAAAGCCAATGTGCCGGTGTCCTTAGCAGCACATTTTAAATGAGCATGAGCCCCTCGAAGATGTGAAATGGCACCTGCCGCTCAACGACTATTTGACCAACCAAATGTCAGCAACAGCCGTGTGGAAACAGGCCCCTTCCCAAGTAATAACGCCCTAGTCCCACTGTGTCACCAGGAAGAGATCCCAGCTACCTGAGGTAACACCCACGTCTCTCGTAGGGCTCTCTTATGCCCTTTTGTCCTTGTCCCAGGACGGGAGAGATGTGATGCCACTCCGCACTGGCCAACTCTAAGGGTCCATATGCAATCTGAGGAATCCATCTCCTGTCCCCTCACCATCCACCTTGGAAGGGCTGGCCACCAGGAGGCGTGGTCTGCAAATGCAACCCACCCCTGTAGGGGGATATACAGGGGTAGAAGGAAAAGCTCCTTGCTCCTTCCCTATACTTTGACCACCGGAGCTGGGCCAGCCCCAATCTCACCCCGGCGTTGATTCGCTGCACCTCAGGGTGGTTAGAAACTGCCTGCCACACAAGCAGCCGGCTGACTCAAGTGAAGCATTTGCCATAAAGACAAATCACCCCATAGGAACAATGCTTCTGCTTCCACCGCTAGCTGGAAGCAAATACAACCGACGATCAGCAGCAAATGAGAACGGCCTCCTCGGGTCCGAGGGTGTGAATTCGTACTAATCTTCTGGAACAGTGCAGACATTAAAAGGGGCATGGGAATGATCTTTCCCCCGCTCGCTCTATGTCTTTGTCACTCAGTCTGTGTCTAGACTACATGGCTCCATCGATGGAGCCATGTAGATTAGGGTTGTAGGCAAAGGCAAATGAAGCCGCGATGTAAATGATCGCGGCTTCATTTAAATTTACATGGCTGCCGCGCTGAGCCGACAAACAGCTGATCAGCTGTTTGTCCGCTCAGCGCGCTAGTCTGGACGCTCCCCTGCCGACATCAAAGCCCTTTGTCAGCAGCCCCGGTAAACCTCATCCCACGAGGAATAACGGGGCTGCCGACAAAGGGCTTTGATGTCGGCAGGGGAGCGTCCAGACTAGCGGCGAGCCGACAAACAGCTGATCAGCTGTTTGTCGGCTCAGTGCGGCAGCCACGTAAATTTAAATGAAGCCGCGATCATTTACATCGCGGCTTCATTTGCCTTTGCCAAAAAAACAAATCTACATGGCTCCGTCAACGGAGCCATGTAGTCTAGACACAGCCTCAGAGACACGCAAGGGCGGGCACTTACTTGCTTTAGCCAACAACAACGACCTGTCCGTCACACCCGGCAGGGAAGTTGTGACCAAGGGAGAGGTACGCACAGTTCTAGGTGTGAGTCAGCAATCGCACCTGAAATATTTACAGCCTCTCCCTTCATGCACACATCTTTGTAGCATCAAACAGAATACATCCGGCCATGCTGACCCACACCCGCAACGGCCGAAAGAAACAACCGGCCTGCTGCAGGGCCGATGAGCTGGCCTTGGAACAGTTCTCAAGAGAGGAAGCATGTGACTTCCTGCAGACAGCTCTGACCAATGAGAAGCTGTAACGGGGGTCGAGCCTCACCACCGTGGCGCCTCCTGCTGGTCTCCTGGGGGATTAGCTCTTCAGCCTCCTGTGGGCAGTGTCTCGCCTTCTGTTACCTGCTTCCTGCATTGAGGGGTCCTCCCCTCCCTGGGAACCCCAATTCCTCTGTACCCACCTTGCCTCAGTGACTCACTGCCAGTCTTCATCTAGCCCCCTACGTCAAGGGCAAACTGCAGTCTAACATGGCCGCTCCTCATTGGCAAGGACCTGCTGTCTCCTATTGTCCTGGCTGCCTCCCGGCAGCCGTAGTACCCTTGGGTATGTCTACATTACAGTGTTATTCTGAAATATCTAATTTTGAAATAGTTAATTTGAAATAGCTTATTTCGAAATAACGCGTCTACACACAAAATGCATTTGGAAATAGCGTTTTTCTATTTCGAAATAGCACATCCACACTGAGTGGACATTGAATTGCATTTAAGGCTGGTTGGAACCAGTTCCAGCAGGGCATCAGGTCAGAAGTTACCTTGTGGCCAGCAGGGCACCCTGGGAAGGGCTGGAGGCCCCCTATTTCGAAATAAGCATCTACACAGCGCTTATTTCGAAATAGCAATTTTGAAAGTGGAACTATTCCTCATGGAATGAGGTTTACCAATTTCAAAATAAGCCCCCCGCTATTTCGAATTAATTTCGAAATAAGGGAATGGCTGTGTAGACGCTAGGAAAGTTATTTCGAAATAACGGCTGTTATTTTGAAATAAGTTTGCTGTGTAGACATACCCCTTGAGAGCAAGGCCTCAGCCTGAGCGTTGGGTCAGGACAGAGCTCCCCAGCTCTGCCTGCCTTTCCCCAGCCCTCCTCTGTCTCAGGTTCCCTCTGTAACCTCCTGGCAGCCAGGTCCTTCCTGCTCCTTGACTGGAGCAAGAGTGTGCTCACATCCCCTCCAGGAGCCCCTATTTATACAGCCCTAGCTGGGCCCCGATGGGCTGCTTCCTGCCACCACTGTGGGCTCCACACTCTCAGCCCTCTCCCAGGGCTGGATTGAACCCTTGTTGGGCCAGTGCGGGGCAGCTGTCCCACCACAGAAGATGAATCAAACCACAATGGAAGATGCAATAAACAAAGTCACCTGATGATTTAGAAAGTAGTTAACGTGTGTGTGTTAACGTGTGTGTGTGTGTTGTGTTAACGTGTGTGTATGTGTGTGTGTGTGTTGTGTTAACGTGTGTGTGTATTAACGTGTGTGTGTATGTTAACGTGTGTGTATGTGTGTGTGTGTGTTGTGTTAACGTGTGTGTGTATTAACGTGTGTGTGTATGTTAACGTGTGTGTATGTGTGTGTGTGTGTTGTGTTAACGTGTGTGTGTGTTAACGTGTGTGTGTGTGTGTGTGTGTGTTAACGTGTGTGTGTGTGTGTGTGTGTGTGAAGGGATAATCACTGATTTCACTAGGGCCTTGCTCTGAATATGCAGATAAGTCATGTTAGGAGTTCACACTCATTAGCCTTTGTAGTTTGTCCCTCTTAATGAGGAGTGTTCAGCGCCACACAGCAAAATTCCTCTCCAGGGAGCCGTACTGTCTTATGCTGAGGGTCCCTTCCAGAACAGTATAATAATACAGTTTGAACCTCTCTAGTGCGGCACTCTCTGGTCTGGCAACATCCATGATCCGACATGATTTGAGTTAACCGGATGTCCACGTATCATGGGTGTAGCCAAGTTTCCTGCGGTCCCATGAAGTTTGTTTACTGCCCCCAGTCCTGGCTCTCAGCGTTCGGTGCTACTCTTTAGCCCTAATTTACCCCTCAAGGTCATCTCAGAACCTGTAAGAAGCAGTGGAAGTGTTGGGGATGCTGCTAGACAATATTGACCTCCCGTGGTCCGGCAAATTCTCTTGTTCAGCACCGGTCAGGTTGCGAGGGTGCTGGACTAGAGAGGTTGAACCTATAGTTTCACTGACTGCAACACTGGTGGTGGAGGAAATTAACCATGTTTTAAAGGTTGCAGGGAATCCATTTTGAGGGTTTGCCTCAACTACTCAGCTGGTTTCTTCACCAAATCAGAAGTGAATTCTGGAGAGGGAAAATCCCAGTATCTCTACAGGAAACTTGCAGTTTGGAGGTGAGTATGATGAAATTTTGTACGCACTTTACCATTTTTTTTAATACCATGCCCTCTTTTGCATGGTTTGATCAGTCTGAACTCATCCGCAAAGCCCTTATTGTCACCACTTTTAAATCCCTCTTAATCCCCCACTTCTGTTGTGTTGCCTCAAGTGGATCTGGTTGATGTGTTCAGCTCCTCAAGGCAGGACCCTTTCCTTTATATGTGCATGGGAAATGCCTAGCACTTCACAAGCTCTGACACAAGAACAAAACAACAATCGTGCATTGTGTTTATGGCATGAATTGCCCCAAGGCCAAAGCTGACAGCTGTGTTTGACAGTGAAAATGAAAATGTTTCTCTCTGAATCAAATTTCTGGAGTCTTGGGAAAATCTCAATTGTAACACGTGAATACGCATGAAGAAAAACGCATTACTCTATTCTGGTCTACTCCCCGGACAATGGTGAGATTCTGTGGATTTGCTGAAACAACAGTTTTCTCCAGGTGTTTTTTTTTTCCTGGAAGATACCTTTTCTAAAATAATTTATGGCTAGAATTTTCAGAAAAAAATCAGCCCCCAAATGAAGGCAGGTTTTTAAACAAAACTCATTTCTCCCTTAGGAGGTTAGCACACTAGATACTGAGAAATTCTGAAAATCCAACCGTGCCTGTAACATTACAAGGTGGAGAAGATTTGAAAATCCAGCCCTTATTTAGATGCCTGTATTTGAGCTGAGTTTCCGTCTCCACAGTGTGAGGTGCTGGGGGCACATTCTGGCTTTCAGCTCTTTTGGATTTCTAAGTCTACCCTCATTTCAGAATCTCCCAAGCTTCAGACACCAGACTGTTGTCTCTTCACTTTTACATCATGACGAGATCATTGAAGTATTAACTCTTCAGTGGATTACTCCTGAAGGATTCTGCACCACTGCGCACATGCAGAATTCATGCCCCTCGCAGAATTTTTTTTTTCTCTGCAGAAAATATATTCTGCCAGAGAAGTGCTGCAGTACTTCTTTTATAGAATCATAGAATCGGAAGAGACCTCAGGAGGTCATTTAGTCCAGCCCCCTGCCCAAAGCAGAACCAATCCAAGTAATCAACCCAGCCAGGGCTTTGTCAAGCCGAGACTTAGAAACCTCTAGGGACGGAGATTCCACCCCCTCCCTGGAGAACCCATCCCAGTGCTTCCCCACCCTCCTAGGGAAATAGTTTTTCCTAATATCCAACCTAGACCTCTCCCACTGCAACTTGAGACCATTGTGCCTTGTTCTGCCACCTGCCACTACTGAGAACAGCCTCTCTCCAGTCTCTTTGGAACCTCCCTTCAGGAAGTTGAAGGCTGCTCTCAAATCCCCCCTCACTCTTCTCTTCTGCAGACTAAACAAACCCAAATCCCTCAGTCTCTCCTCATAGGTCATGCGCTCCATCCCCCTCAGCATTTTGGTTGCCCTCTACTGGACCCTCTCCAATGTGTCCACATCCTTTCTGTAGTGGGGGGTCGAGAACTCGACACAATAGTCCAGATGTGGCCTCAGCAGAGCTGAATAAAGGGGAATAATCACTTCTCTGGATCTGCTGGCAATGCTCCTCCTAATATGCCATTAGCTTTCTTGGCTATAAGAGCACTCTGTTGTTCTGCCAGAACAGAGGGGAGATAGCTAACCCGCAGTAGCAGCAAGAATCTGATTGTGAGGATATGTTCCCTCAAAGCACCCTGTCTGTAGGGTGAGGTGAGGAGGAATAGGCTATGGGGGACAGACAAAATGGGTCACATACTCTGGAGTTTGAAAGGGCCACGGAAGGGAGGACAGGCTGGGGTGGGGTTAAATTGAAGTGGGTTACAGGACCACTTGGGGACAGGGACAGGAGCTGGCAGAATGAGGAGTGCAGGGACACATGGGGACAGGGCAATGTGAGAATCTAGGGGTCTACTAGGGTGAGCCTGGGGAAAACAATCTCTTTCCCCCGCGAAAAGCCTGATCCCACACCCAGCTACTCTCCAGATTCATGCATAGGCTCCTTTCCAGCCATTACTTCCCTCTTCCTCATCTCCTCCATTTATCGGCATCCCCCACGGCCTTTACACTGCTTCTGAGTGGGGCAGGAAATTGCGTCGGTATTATAGATTCAACAAATTATTACTCAAAGTTCTGTATTCCTAGGCTCACTAAAGGAGCTATGTCTTCTAAACGTTGCCTGAGTTTTTTGCATTGTCTGCATTGTTACAGACATACTTGCTGACAGGTGTTTTGAAACAAATTACCAAAATAATGGTAACTGGCATGATTCTGTTGTGTTATTTTGACAAATAAAATATGTAGATTTTTGGCACAGTTCCCCCAGAAGTAAATACATCCAGGATTTCTGTCACTGTACTGCCATGGAAACCACAGACATCCAACTACAAGAGTATGTTCACTACAGCACGATAATGCATTTAAGAAAGAAGAGAACTCTCATTATTTGCTAACAAAATTAATCCACACTTCTCGTTTGTGATACTGACCTCTCTCAAGAGATCCCAGGACACTCCCCGTCTCCACAGCAGCACAGAAGAAGTCCTCACGGAGGAGAGCATGTATGAGGTGAGCTACTCAGTACCAATATGATGGCACCGTTCCCTCATAGCCATGGGTCCCTCTTCTGCTTCAGAGGAAGTGTTATGGCAGGATCTTGTGCCATTACTGGACTTCACATTAATCATAACTCATTTGGTGAGGCACTGACATACAGAAATGTGTGAGAACCTGAAGGATCCATTTCTGTGGGACCACAGGGTAAGTCCTGACACACTTGAGCAATGGTACCCTAGATACAGTATATAGCAAACTCCACCCAACAATTGTACTAGCCTCCGTTGGGTATATCTACACAGCAGGGCAAAAGTCGAATTAAGCTATGTAACTTCAGCTACTTCAATTGCACAGCTGAAGTTGAAAGACCTTAATTAGGCTTTTGGCACTGACTACACAGCAGGAAGTTCAAGGAAGAGCACTTTCCCTCCGGCTTCCCTCACTTCTACTGAAATGAGGGTTACAGAACTCAGAGTAAGAAGTCCTCCAGCTCGACCTTATTTCGAAATAATGGCTTCTGTGTAGACATACATTTTGTTATTTTGAAATAACGTCAGTTATTCCGAAGTAACACTCCTGTATAGACTCACCCTTTAGGTGTGTCTACAATGCACCATAACTCAAAATGAAATATGCAATTTGTGTAGCTTAAATTTCACATCTTATTACGATGCTATTTCAAAATAACTTATTTCGTCATTTGGCGCTGTCTACACTGCGCCTCATTTAGAAATAAAGTGCTATTCCAAAACATCCCTTATTCCTTGTAGAATGAGGTTTACAGGGATGTCGTAATAGTGAGCCTCAAATAACAGGCTTGCTGTGAAGACACAGGATGGTTATTTTGGGATACTCTTGTATCCCGAAATAGCATTGCAGTGTAGACATACCCTTAGGCTATGTCTACACTATGGCTTTTGCCAGAAGAGGTGATGCAAATGAAGTGCTCATTAACATTTTGCCGCGCTTCATTTGCATATTGTATTCTGAGCCATTTCTGTGCAAGGGTTTTTTGTGCAAAAACAAGCACCGTGGACATGTCCATTTTGCACAAAACCCCCTTTTGGCGCAAGATCCTTATGCTTGGGAGAGGTTTTTGTGCAAAATGGACACATCCACACTGTTTGTTTTTGTGCAAAAACCATTTGTGCAAAAACAGCTCAGAATACGTTATGCAAATGAAGCATGACAAAATGTTCATCAGCACTTCATTTGCATCGCCTCTTCCGGCAAAAGCTCGACATAGCCCCAGTGAGTATAGCACCAACAGGTGGAATTGAACTTGGGACCTCTGCAGCTCAGTGTATGAGTTTCTACAGGTTAAGTTAAAACCCAGCAGACTCTCAGCTAAGTCTGTGGCGCAAACTTATTCTCTTTCTCTGTAAGTGATCGAAGTGTCGCTCCATGGTACAGTGCACCGCCCCCAGTAGGAATGTGGGTTACATGACAGCATGCAAAACAGTCCAACTCCCTCTCCGAGTGGAAGTAAAATCAAGCTTTTGTGGCGGGCTGCCTTTCGGAAAACGTAGGCGTCAAGTCAGAGAAGTGGCCGACATCCCTGTCCCACATTGGTGGCCTAATTTTTGAGAATGGCCGAGTGTTCCCACGTAAACAAGCAGGCTCTGCATGTGGCCAGCACCTTTGGAAACAAGATGGCTGGTTTTGCTGGCACTGAAGTGTAAAAAAAAGTAACCCCCCACGGCTTCCCTTATGCCCGGCTTTGAAGCACATTTCAAACAAAGAAGTCACTGAGATACCATCTTTGCTTCAGCTGTAAATCAGCAGCCAGGAGATGAAAATTCTAGCCCAGGCTCTCCATAATACTACTGAAGAGAAGGAGATAAAGAACAAAAGGAATCAGACCTTGGACCTAACAACTCTGCAATACGGCAGATTTCAAAGGATAACTGTGAGAAAAGTGTCCATTAAAGCAAACTGAAGTATGTCTTGATAGATAACAATGCAGTCAGTGAATGAACCTAGGGCCAAAAAACAAGTAGGATTTTAACAGTTCACGGAAATGTCACAGCTAATCATCAGGTAGATGAAAGAATATCCGAAAGCAGTAAATAGGTTACTTCAGCAGGCTCCAGAATGGATCAGAAGTGACGTGTGACAATGCAGTCATGAGATTATGAGCAACCTAGACACCAGATGACAGTTAAAGGCCCATTATATTTCCAGAAAAAATGTCTCAATGAAGGGGTACCCGTGGGTCGATAAACACTTAGGCTATGTCTAGACTGCAAGCCTCTTTCGAAAGAGAGCGTCTAGACTGCACGCAGAACTTTCGAAAGAGCAAGCCGCTTTTTCGAAAGAAAGCACCCAGTGAGTCTGGATGCTCTCTTTTGAAGAAGCCCTATTTACATTCAAGAATGCCTTCTTTCGAAAGAAGCACTTTCGAAAGAAGGCGTTCTTCCTCGTGAAATGAGGTTTACCGCCGTCGAAAGAAAAGCCGCGTTCTTTCGATTTAATTTCGAAAGAACGCGGCTGCAGTCTAGACGCAGGTGAAGTTTTTTCGGAAAAAGGCTACTTTTCCCGAAAAAACCCCTGAGTCTGGACACAGCCTCAAGGTGCATCTAGACTGGAAAGATTTTGCGCAAAAGCAGCCGCTTATGCGCAAAAACTTGCCAGCTCTCTACTCTGGCCGCTTGAATTTGCGCAAGAGCACTGACGTTCTCATGTAAGAATTCAGTGCTTCTTGTGCAAATACTTTGATGCTCCCGCTCAGGGATAAGCCCTCTTACGCAAGGATACTTGCGCAAGAGGGCCAGTGTAGACAGGCACCGTAATTTTTTGCGCAAGAAAGCCTGATGGCTAAAATGGCCATCGGAGCTTTCTTGCACAAAAGCGCATCTGTACTGGGCACGGATGCTTTTACGCAAAAGCATCCATGACAATCTAGGCGCTCTTTTGCAGAAATACTTTTAATGGAAAAACTTTTCTGTTAAAAGTATTTCCGCAAAATCATGCCAGTCTAGACGCAGCCTTAGGGTGTGTCTAGACTATAGGGTTTTTTAGGAAAAAAGTGGCCTTTTTTCGAAAAAAAACTTCCCCTGCGTCTAGACTGCAGCCACGTTCTTTTGAAAGTACATCAAAAGAATGCGGCAGATTTTTCAACCGTGGAAAACCTCGTTTTACGAGGAAGAATGCCTTTTTTTGAAAGCGCTCTTTTGAAAAAAGGTGCAATGTAATGCAAACGGGGCTTTTTCGAAAGAGAGCATCCAGACTGCCTGGGTGCTCTCTTTCAAAAAAGCGACTTGCTTTTTCGAACGTACTGACTGTAGTCTAGATGCTCTTTTTCAAAAGAGGCTTTTTTGAAAGATACTTTCGAAAAAGCCTCTTTCGAAAAAACGCTTGCAGTCTAGACGTAGCCTTAGACTTTTCTCGGTAACTGTTACAAAATGAGCTAATACAAATTATAAAATAGTCTATCAGAGTTAATTAAGGGAACACATCATTTGACAAAGAATCAGAAAAGATGAGAAAGACAGCTCATAGCTTTTGTTGGAAGGAAAAAAAAAAAGAAAGATCATTAGAAGACCAAAACCCTAGAGATTCATACTAGGGTCGAGGGGTAGCTTTTGATTCATTTGAAACCTTTTAAAACATGAAGTCTATTTTGAAAGCAAATCTTGAGTGATCTGTTGGAAATACATTTGCAGAAGTTCTTTAAAGTCACGTGTCTTTTCATTTCTTCGCTGTCATGAAACATTTGGATTGCTCTGACATTAAATGAGAGTTAAACTGCACCAAGATGATAAAGTAGCTAACAAATACCTCTGGGGAGAGGGAAAGCAAAAAAGAAAAAACTCATAACACAGCACAAAGCATCAGACGATTGGCAAAGGGTCCGTACAACAGACCTACTTTGCAAAATCCTCAGAATGAATTCCACTAATGGCCCTTGAGGCTACCATTTGCAGCGACAATTTGGGCTTCAAAATAAAATGAGGGAAAAAAAATCAGAAATAGAAATGCCAAAGGAAGACTCTTTAGATTCATGTTAATGGCAACCAGCTAACAGATGTTATTCCCTTCGCTTAATGCATTACTGGAAGGCACTCAGCTACTATAGAGATGATGGCAGAAGAACCGACATAGAACTGAACAGATCCTCACGATATACATTAGAAACTACTGAGCTATCATCCAAATCCTAGCAATTAACACATGCCAACCTGTGACAGATATCACTCAGAAAACACTGGAGGCAACAGAACAGATCAAACGTGAAATCATGAGTTTTGTGAATGACTTCTGCAGAACTGGATTACATTGTATGAACACTGGCAATTAAAAGTTTGGGAAAAAATGTGTCATATGTCTGAAAACACATCAGAAAATTCAGTGAAGGGTAACTAACTATGGGACATTTATGCGAGTGAAATTGAAGTACCAAGCACTAAGAATAATGCCAATATCTTCAGGAATAGGTTCATCCAAATAACCTACTTTTCCTGCATTCGCATGATAAAGGATCATCAACTATTACAGTTACTAGTCATGTCTAAATGTAACATTCCTATACTTCAATCTCCTTCAGATTAAAGGGACCTCATCGGTTTTAAAGCCACACTTCCACCTCAAAATTCTTTATGCCTTCTGTTGTTACCAGTAACATTTCAGATGATTAGAATAGAGATTAGCGAAAACATATTTTTTCAGATTTTTTTTATTGCACCTTGTGTTTAGACATTTTCATAATTTCCCCCGTGCAAATCAGATATTTAGTCAGTTTCCCCATATGTTTACATGCACCTTTCAACACACCAGCAGGAGCGAGAAAAACCTGTTTTTAAAATAGGAAAACATAACTGCCAATCCATTAAAATTAGCTAGGGGAATTGGGAGCTGATGTAGTGCCTGAAACAATGTTTAGCTCTGGTTTGGAGACTGAACAGTGAATTACAAGTTGATAGTGTCCTTTCAAACTGGGATCAGGCAAATGGAGAATGTTTATCTTTTGTCACTTCAGAGCTACTAGTCTTTAGAAATGACTGTCAGTCAAACTGACTATAACCAAACAGGATGAGTCTCTTCCTTACTTTGCCTCTCCTATTTTTGGTTTGCTAATGAGAGATCTTAATTTGTCTCTTGTGACCATATTCAAGGACAAAGACTGCCAAAAATCTGACCTCAGTACCTAAAGAGAACTGCTAAAAGTGGATTAACAGGAATGTTTTAATTACTGAGGGATAAAATCAGGGTGGAATAATAATTCTTTCTAGAGCTGTCCCAGAGACGACTCAATCTAAGTATGTCATTACCTGGCCCAAAACTCTTTGCCAAAAATAAAATAGCCAAAAATGGGAAATGATTACTTAGAAGTAAAACTATTTCAACTGATCAATATGACAGATCGGTTCTCCATGTTCCTTCATCATGGGGGAGACATTTTTTTTTCTCTTCAGAGCAGCCAAAAGCCGATAGCAAAGACCCATGTCGACAGATCTGTCCACCAAGTCAAGCTGCTCTAGGGTTTGTTTCTGAAGTCCATCACAATGAAATGGCATCCCATCAATGGCAAAAATGAGAAGCCAATATTTTGAGAGAAAAGGCTACGGTCAATTTCATTGTCCTTTATGTCAAATAGTTCACTGTTCCTCTATTTGGCCTTTCATTCCTTGATGACTGAACAAGCAACAATTGATCCTCCTCAACTCTTGCTTCTTCCCTGGTTTTACTCCTCCCTGAGCATGTCTACACTAACAGGGAAAGTCAACTTAAGATACGCAACTCTAGCTACGTTAATTCCATAGCTGAAGTCGACATATCTTAAATCACCATCACACAGTATACCATCAGCTTCTCTCGCCCCTCGTGAGGAGCAAGAGTACCAGCGCCAATGGGGATGCCCTCTCAGTTTGAATTAGCAGGTCTTCACTAGACCCACTAAATTGAACCTCGGAAGATCAACCGCATCAGCGTCAGTTAGGGGGCTGGAGCATATGACCTACGAGGAGAGGCTGAGGGAGTTGGGTCTGTTTAGTCTGCAGAAGCGAAGAGTGAGGGGGGATTTGAGAGCAGCCTTCAACTTCCTGAAGGGAGGTTCCAAAGAGGCTGTTCTCAGTAGTGACAGATGGCAGAACAAGGAGCAATGGTCTCCAGTTGCAGTGAGAGAGGTCCAGGTTGGATATTAGGAAAAACTATTTCACTAGGAGAGTGGTGAGGCACTGGAATGTGTTATGTAGGGAAGTAGTGGAGTCTCCATCCCTAGAGGTGTTTAAGTCTCGGCTTGACAAAGCCCTGGCTGGGTTGATTTAATTGGGATTGGTTCTACCTAGAGCAGGGGACTGGACTTGATGACCTTCTGAGGTCTCTTCCAACTCTATGGTTCTATGATTCAATGGAGTATAGACATGGCCTCTAATAGCTTTCTTTTCCAAGCCTCTCTCCACAATGAATCCCTCCTTTCCCTTCTATGAACTCCACACTCTTTGTTCACCTCTCAATAGCTTTCTCCGAGACATTAGACACTAGAGTCACCGTGCAGTCAACGACTAATCCAAGTAGCATTTAGCTATGTTACTCGCATTGAACACAAACTGGGTTCCTGACAATCTCCACTGGCAAAAAGCCCCCTTGGGAAGATAAGTGCCAGTTGACACCACTTTTCAAGCACATTCCTGAATCTTGAAACAAATCTGACACTATCAAATATGCTTTCTAAAATCTGTGACTTTTCCTGTGGCCGCCTGGTCTCTGTAGAATTGGTAAGAAAAGACACAGGAATTGAACGCTCTGGTTTTGCTACAAACAATATATAAGTTCATCTTTCCCTGGTGAGTTCCTAATCTCCATGTACCTGTAGTGGGGCGGAGTGGCCGCCCACTGAGCCAGAGGAGGAGGAACCCCTCCAGACGCCATGTTGGGCTGAGGCTAACCCCGCCCTGTCACCTGACTGGAAGCCAGGGGGTGGGCCCAGGGCTATAAAAGCCCAGGCAGCAGCCTCAGTCAGGGCTGAGCCGGCCAAGAGACTAGAGGCCTCTCCTGGACTCCCAGCCTCGGGAGTGGGGACCGAGGCCTGGCCAGGGCCTCCTATCTGCCGGGGCCCAGAGGCAGACTACCGGCTCCCTGCCTGGCCAGCGTAGCCAGCCTACCTTCCCAGAAGCAACGGCGGAGCCACAGAGCCCGCCCGAGCCTGTGCTCCAGCGCCTGCTCCGGAACTGGGAGAAGCAGCCCCAGCTACGGCCCCGGGTACTTGACCGGAGGCACCGCCGGAGACTTCCACAGACCCTGACTCTGAGGCCAGGCCCAACCACCTGACCCCGCCTGCACCCGGAGCCAACTGAGCCCCAGTGACCTACAAGCGGCAACCAACAGGGCCGGACCGCTCCCTGTGTACTAACGGGGCTGGCCTTAAAAGGGCCGCGCAGTGGGGCGGAGTGGCCGCCCACTGACCCGGAGGAGGAGAAACCCCTCCGGGCAGGCAAACCGACTACAGTACCACACAGCCTGAGATGACACTAGGAGCTAGAAAAATCAAAGCAACAGAACAGGTTTAACTCAGACAATGACTCCATTAAAAACAAACTGAGATGCATCAAATATTTTAAGACTACAAGATTTACCTGGTGTTGCTCAGGTCCTTAACTTGGTTCGTTTTTAGGTTTTTGTTAATAAAATGAAAATGTTCATGCTTCATTTAAATTAAAATACAACATAGATGGGGCTACCATAGGGTGGGTGCATAACTGGCTGGATAACCGTTCTCAGAGAGTAGTTATTAAAGGTTCACAGTCATGCTGGAAGGGCAGAACAAGAGGGTTCTGCAGGAGTCTGGGGACTGATTCTGTTCAATATCTTCATCAATGATTTAGATGATGGCATAGAGAGGACGCTTATTAATTTAGCAGATGATACCAAGCTGGGAGGGGTTGCAAGTGCTTTGGGGGGGTCGTAATTCCAAATGATCTGAACAAATTGGAGAAATAGTCTGAGGCAAATAGGATGAAGTTTAATAAGGACAAATGCAAAGTGCTCCACTTAGGAAGAGACAATCCATTTCACACATAGAGAATGGGAAGCGACTGTCTAGGAAGGAGTATGGCAGAAAGGAATCTAAGGGTCAGAGTGAATAACAAGCTAAATATGAGTCAACAGTGTGACACTGTTGCAAAAAAAAGCAAACATGATTCTAGGAGGCATTAACTGGAGTGTTGTGAGCAAGACCCGAGAATTCATTCTTCAGCTCTGCTCTGCACTGATTAGGCCTTAATTGGAATATTGTGTCCACTTCTGGGCACCGCATTTCAAGAAAGCTGTGGAGAAATTGGAGAGGGTCCAGAGAAGAACGACAAAAATGATGAAATGTCTAGAGAACATGAGCTATGAGGGAAGATTGAAAAAATTGGGCTTGTTTAGTTTAGAAAAGAGAAGACTGAGGGGGGACATGAGAGCCGTTTTCAGGTATCTAAAAGGGTGTCACAGAGAGGAGGGGGAAAACTTGTTCTCCTTGGCCTCTGAGGACAGAATAAGAAGCAATGGGCTTAAACTGCAGCAAGGGAGGTTTAGGTTGGACATTAGGAAAAAGTTCCCAACTGTCAGGGTGGTTAAACACTGGAATAAATTGCCTGGGGAGGTTGTGGAGTCTCCATCACTAGAGATATTTGAGAGCAGGTTGGACAGACACCTGTCAGGGATGGTCTAGTTGGTGCTTGGTCCTGCCGTGAGGGCAGGGGACTGGACTCGATGACTCTCGAGGTCCCTTCCAGTTCTAGGGTTCTAGGATTCTATGAAATCCTGGCTCTGGGGTGGGGCTTGAGAGGAGGGTTCAGGCTGCCTCGAGAAGAGAGGACAACCCCAGCCCTCTCTAATCCCCTGCAGCATGGGGCCAAGTGAGAAGCATCTCTCCATGACTGCTGTAGCTCCAGCGGGCATAGCCGGGGGAAGGGTGCCTGTCCTTTGGCAGCACAGGGCCAGGTATGTCTTCTCCCTGCGCTCCCCAAGCAGAACGAGGGGTGCAGCAAACTGGGCACTTTCCCCTCGCTCCCTGAGAAAGGGGAACAGCAGCAACGCCCCGGTACAAGCCAGCCCCCCAGCCTCCCTAAAGAATGTCATGAGGGTGCGAGGCTGGGGACAGGGGCAGTCCCTGAGGGGACATTTTGAAGTCTGCCCGGGATGCTCCATCCTCCCCCCGCCCCAGCCAGCCTGAGCTGTGTGCGTTCCGGTGGACACCCGAGTCAGGAAAAACAAAATACCAGCCATTGCACATGGCATTTTCTGAATTTTTTTACCGGATGTACCGGGCTCTTTCTCGGGGGGGAGTGGGGAGGGAGGGTGGATAGACTGGGGGGGGAGGGGAGGGCTGGGTCATCTTGTGCCCCCCCTGGAATTTCTTCACACACACCCAGGGGGGCACACTCCCCGGTTTGGGAACCTATGGTAGAGAGGGAGAATGCACCCCACAGTCTTTTCCCTGAGTGGGAACGGGGAGTGGGTGTTGCAGGGAACCTGGGCCCACCCTCTACTCCGGGTTCCAGCCAGGACCCTGTGATAGTAGCTGCCTAGAAGAGTCTCCAACACTTGCTGTGAGACAGCTACAAGATCCCGGGCTATTTCCCCACATCTTCCCCGGCACCTTCCTTCTCTCCGGCTCGTCCTCGTGGTATCCACTTGATGCTTGTTTTCTCCTACTCCCAGCAGCGCTTTCCTCCATCCTCTCAGCTCCTCCCAGGCCCCACCACCTGCTGGGAAGCCCTTCCATAGCCAATCTCAACTGGCTCTTTAATTGGCCGCAGGTTTTCTAATTAGCCTAGGCTCACCTGACTCTGCAAGCCCGCTCAATTAGCCTCTGCTGCTCAACTGCCCTGATTGCCTCTGCTGGTTCTAGACTAGCCATTGCCAGTTACCCAGGGAACAGAGATTTTCTTAGTCTCAGGCTAATATACCTCCGTTCCGTGACCTTTTTTGTATCCCTCTGACCTGACCCTGTCACATTATTTAGTTAACAAACAGAAGGTTAAGGGGTGACTTGTCCACAGTCCCTACACAAGGAACAAACAGTAGATAACGGGCTCTTTGAACTAGCCGTTAACCCAATCTAGGGACTAGAAGTGAAGCTAAACAAAAGCATGCGAGGTGTACATTTGTAGCAATGAGAGCAATTAGCCAGGGCTGTGGTGGATTCTTTAATGGTGGCAATTTTAAAATCACGACTGGATGTTTCTCAAAAAAGATCTGCACTAAGAACTGTGTGTGTGTGGGGAGTGGTGGTAGGGTGGGGGTGGGGATGAGGGGTTAAGCTCTATGACTTCTACACACAAGGTCAGACTAGATGCCCACAATGGTCCCTTCTGGGAGTAGAATATTCACTAGCCCCTAGATACTGGAGCATCTTAGCAGCCTCGGGAAACTTCTTTCTCACGATCCCTCCTGCGCCTCGGGCTAATGCTCCCGACACCGACGTCAGAATCCGAGCGTGGCTCACAGTTCAGGAGATCTTGAACACACCCCGAACCCCCCGTCTACAGTACTGTAATGAATGAGAATTGAACAGTCTTCTGAACATGGCCTTAAGTCAAGACGTCTGCCACTTAGCTCTCCCCGCATGCGTTCCACCCCGCCACATGCAGTAATTCTCATCCACTGATCGGATGTCACAACTGAGCATTCAAACAGTTCTTGCACATGCATGAGGGCTCACATACAGTTGTCAATGTTGATGCCATTTTTCTGCTTTCAAGCATTGTGTCAATTTCCTTTGAGTCTCTGGTGTATCTTAATGGCACCGCATCATGCCTGAAATTTGCTTTCCATCGATCCTCACTTATGAAGTCAGACTCGGAGATAACGCATGCAGAATATTTGTGTTTGTGAGTGTTAACATTTATCTTCATCTTGCACATGACTAGTGGGTTTTTTTAAGGACGTTCCACTCCTATTTAACTCCGACTGATGAAACTGGGGTATCCCATTTTTGTTTTTCACATCATTTATTTTGGTTTATTTTTCCTCAAATTTGGCTCACAAATACACATTTTGTAAAACCGAATTTTACACCTTCAAAAACCAATCTGAGTAGTTCCACAGATCGTGTTTTTAATGCTGAAATGTTTTATCCCCCCCATCCCCAAGTGCACACATTTTCCTCAGCAGTCTTTGCAGCTCAGACACTGATGCACTTTATTACTGCACGAGAAATAAAAGGGTCTAGAAATGGACATAAAATGTTCTAGAAATGGACTGGTCTGGTTTTCATTGTTCAAGCTGAGATAAAAGCACCCTGCTGCTGTCAAATTCTGGCAGCGGTTTAAAAAACAATAGGATTTTAGTGTAAACGTGAGCTAATTTATCTGTATTTACCCCTGTAAACAATACAAAACAAAACAAAACACTTCTGCCTAGCTTCAGTCATTTCCTCATCCCCCGTCCCCAATTTTTCTCCTTTTAATCAGGGTAACTTCGTCTAACTTGTTGAGATCCAGAAGCAAAAAACGTCCCGTTGGCTGCAAATTCTCTTAACATGAGAGTAGGATTTTGACTACACACCGCTAAAAAGGCATTTACCAACCATGAACGTACAGGCTTTAACCTGAAAGACTGTGAAAAGCAGGGAGGTCACGTTCAAGAGGGTATTTTCCTGTTATTAATAACACTGTAAGAGATAAATACATGTAATGGTGCAGATAAAAAAGGGAGCCGGACACCCAGTGTGATGGGGACTGAGTACATCATAAAACTATTTCATTACTAATTTCATTTCAGTCCCTTGTTTTGTCACGGTAATAAATCACACCAAGGCCACACCGATTACCCCAATCTCAGCACAATAATTGCCTTCGAATAGCTTTCCACAGGCCTGGGTCCAAAGAGTGATGAACAGGAAACTGGATTTCATTGCCACGTTTGAGGAAATGGACTTTTTTGCCCGTTTCCTTCCAAGATACTCTGATTAAACACCAATTGTTGCAAAAACATAGGGTCCCTGCTAATAACTGCTTCACTGATTATCTAACTCTCAGGGGGTATGTCTACACTACCCCGCTAGTTCGAACTAGGAGGGTAATGTATGCATACCGCACTTGCTAATGAAGCCCGGGATTTGAATTTCCCGGTCTTCATTAGCATAAGCGGGGAGCCGCCATTTTTAAATCCCCGCTGCTTCGAACCCCGTGCAGCGCGGCTACACGGGGCTCGAACTAGGTAGTTCGGACTAGGGTGCCTATTCCGAACTACCGGTACACCTCGTTTCACGAGGAGTAACGGTAGTTCGGAATAGGCACCTAGTCCGAACTACCTAGTTCGAGCCCCGTGTAGCCTCGCTGCACGGGGTTCGAAGCAGCGGGGATTTAAAAATGGCAGCTCCCCGCTTATGCTAATGAAGCCCGGGAAATTCAAATCCCGGGCTTCATTAGCAAGTGCGGTATGCATACATTACCCCGCTAGTTCGAACTAGCGGGGTAGTGTAGACATACCCAGGGTGGTTAAACACTGAAAAAAAATGCCAAGGGAGGTCGTGGAATCTCCATCACTAGAAATATTTAAGAGCAGGTTGGATAGACATCTATCAGGGATGATCTAGAGGTGCTTGGTCCTGCCATAGGGCAGGAGACTGGACTTGATGACCTCTCAAGGTCCCTTCCAGTTGTAGTGTTCTATGATTCTAGGATTAGAATAGACAGGACAACCTAAAGCTTAATTCAATTTTACAAGGACGCCGGACATCATTCATTGAGGTATTCACCTAGCCATGGTTGCATGGGCATGTTGAGATGCCGGGCAGCACTTGTTAGAAACAAAACAGAATGTTTTTAGACACTTTGGAATCTTCTTGGTCTTTGTGTGTCTTTCAACGTCTTTTACGAAAGGGGCTACATTTCGAGTGACACACCTCTAATTTTCAGATTCGTGAGGCGGGCTGAACCACAATCCACCGTGATCACTTCTTTATGGGCACAATCCTGTAAGTATTTACTGCCAGCAGAAGCCAGCTGCCAATCTATGCTGGGCTGTGAGGTCTTCCAGGGACTAGGCCTTTGAGGAGGAAGAATGCTTTCAATGACAATCCATTTTCAACTGGAGAAGAGCCAACACTTGAATGTCTGACAAATGCTTCACAGCCACCTCTATGGTTGAGGCTGTCGATTGAAGACACGATATAAACTCAAGTTTAAGTTTAGGACGTTCATTATGTGATATGGATAAACTCAAGTAGACACCGCAAATCACGCTTGACTTTGAGGTACTGCATCACTGCTTTGTAAACTATCTATGTGTGTTTTTTAATGAGAGACCAGATTCCAAACCAGCCCTGTTCAAAAGTGACTGGAATCGGGACGTTTGGATAGCACTTATACCTTACTTCAATCTATTTTAAGCTAATGAGAAAGCCAGGGTTGATTGTCAAGTTAGCCATCTGTTTGTCTCCCAGCAATGCTTTATGTCACAAGCTCATCACTAATGCCTCCAGATATGATGAAAGATATTTGATTAATATTTTAATAAGACCAGTGGCAGCAATTTTTGTTCTTGCACCAATGACAACAACACACTTCCTTAAGAATATAAGAACATAAGAGCGGCCATACTGGGTCAGACCAAAGATCCATCCAACTCAGTATCCTGTCTGCCGACAGTGGCCAATGCCAGGTGCCCCAGAGGGAGTGAACCGAACAGGTACGGATCAAGCCATCTCTCTCCTGCCATCCATCTCCACCCTCTGACAAACAGAGGCTGGGGACACCATTCCTACCCATACTGGCTGATAGCTATTTATGGACTTAACCTCCATGACCGTATCTAGTTCTCTTTTAAACCCTGTTATAGTCCTAATCTTCACAACATCTTCTGGTGAGGAGTTCCACAGGTTGACTGTGTGCTGCATGAAGGAAAAACTGCCTTTTGTTTCTTTTAAACCTGCTACATTTTATTTCACTTGGTGACCCCTGGTTCTTATGTTATGGAAACCAGTACGTAACTTTTCCTTATTCACTTTCTCCCCACCTGTCATGATTTTATAGATCTCTAGCCTATTTTATAGACCTCAAAGACCTTAGGCTCTTCTTTTCTAGGCTAAAAGTCGGAGTCTTTTAAAACTCTTTTCATACAGCAGCCATTCCAAACCCCTAGTAATTTCTGTTACCAAACGTTGCTGTCATTCAAGCAGTGTGATGCTGTTGCAAAAAAAGCAAATATGATTCTAGGTTGTATCAACAGGTGTGTTGTAAGCAAAACTCGTGAAGTCATTCTGCCGCTCTACTCTGCACTAGTTAGGCCTCAGCTGGAGTACTGTGTCCAGTTCTGGGTGCCACATTTCAAGAAAGATGTGGAGAAATTGGAAAGGGTACAGAGAAGAGCGACAAGAATGATTAAAGGTTTAGAGAACATGAGCTATGAAGCCAGGCTTCATGAACTGGGCTTGTTTAGTTTGGAAAAAAGAAGATTAAGGGGGGACATGATAGCGGTTTTCAAATATCTAAAAGGGTGTCACAAGGAGGAAGGAGAAAATTTGTTCCTCTTGGTTTCTGAGGACAGGACAAGGAGTAATGGGCTTAAAGTGCAGCAGGGGAGGTTTAGATTGGACATTAGGAAAAAATTCCTAACTGTCAGGGTGGTCAAATATTGGAATAAATTGCCAAGGGAGGTGGTGGAATCTCCCTCTCTGGAGATATTTAAGAACAGGTTAGACAGACAACTGTCAGGGATGGTGTAGACGGAGCTTGATCCTGCCTTGAGGGCGGGGGGCTGGACTCGATGACCTCTCGAGGTCCCTTCCAGTCCTATTATTCTATGATTCTATGATTCTATGATTAGGCATGTGTGTTTCCAGAGATGCAAATCTCATGCTAAAAAACCCCAACTGGAGCACCAATGGCATTACTGTAGGCCACACATGAATACCCCCCAAAATTTGTTGTCATTCTCCCTGGTGGAAAACATTATCTTGCAGGCAAATGGATGGCCAACCCCTTGGGAAGCTTACCGGTAACGAGGAAGCTGCATCGGCCTGCCCCGGCTTCGTTGATGATGTTACAATTGTAAATCCCATAATTGTCCCTGGACAGGCTGCTCACGATGTAGTCCGTAGAATCTTGAGCATCAAACTGACCCGTCCGTAGCAACTTGTTGCCTAGTCGCCACTCATAGGTGAGGACCCGCGTTGGATATGCTCTCAGCACCCGGCAACTCATCGTGATGCTTCGGCCCTGGCCCTGCCGAATCTCCAGAAACGTTGGCTCCACCGCGGGAGGGTCTGTAGAAGAGAGAGGATTGAAGAAGTGACGGTAGCACCATCCCAAAGTAGGGTTACAATAGGGTGAAATTACCACGCGTTGATGGAATTGGATAGCCAAACAGTGGGAAGATTCATTAACAAAACGTAAGACACCCAGAATACAATGTTTTACAGTCCACATCCATGAGCCGAGATTTACTGAGAGCTACATGGTCCCTTCTGTTTTGTTTTTAATGAGGGGAGGAGTTACGACAGGAGCTTTCCTTCTCACTGGCATGCCAGCGGTGGATTGCAATGAACGAGAGCCCCCCAGAGTGGGTGGATATAGGACCATGGACTTGGAGAAGAGACAAAAAGTTGGACATGGATGGAGCTTAAATTGTCTACACTAGGGAGTTATTTTGAAATAACCCCTCTTATTTCAAAATAATAAGTGGCGCGTCCACAAAGACCGAACCTGTTATTTCAAAATAATTGGCTTGTTATTTCATAATCTGTCCCCTTGCTTTCCTCAAGGATTAATGCTAATTTTGAAACAGTTAACTTGAAATAATAGTCGTGTGGATGTTCCACTGCAGCTATTTCAAAATCACGACACCCCCGAGTCATTCAAAGGCATTACTCCCCGGTGCTTCCTGGGGCTCTGAGTTCGAGGTAGCGCATCCACGTTAACAGAGCCTGCCTCGGAGTGATTTCACTTTTGTTATTTTGTGAGTTATTATTTCAAATTTAGTTATTTCAAAATAATGTCCTAGCGTAGACATGTCCTGAAGCAGCTACTACTCTCATATTTGTATTCCCACCGGGTGAGCTGCCTTGCAGGGGACCAGACACACAGCGAGGATCATGGCATAAGAACTTGATTAGAATAAAATAGGGACCATACCCTGGTACAGAAATCAGAACCCTCTTCCTTTGAAATGGCTGAGGGCAGGAGATAATTTGGTACGGTTCTCACCAGGGTATTGCCTCCAGGAAATCAAGAGACCAATCCTGTGCCTCTCTTTTCCATCAACCCGTTTAGTGGGTTTAGTCCTCCAATAAGTGCTGCCTGGCATCTTGTCTGCTTTTGGCCCAGAACTCTGCATGCCCGGCAATGGGACTGGTGGAGGCCTAGTAGTTTATTTAGCGCCTTGTCAGACATTTTACTCAAACGGTGTAAAAAATATTTAAAAATGTTTATGCCTCAACTTTCTACTCGCCTGTTCTTGGCTAACTGCAAGGCAGAAGTGCGTTTTTTTTTCTGTTCCAAAATCAATACTTTTTGGGGAAAAAAAAGTTGATTTTGATGACATTGTATTTGAATATTAGCTACACTGAAGTTTTCAATACTGTCGAAACATCCCACTCTGAGGTGAGCAGAAGGCAACTGTGAGGCAGTGAGAGGAGGGGCTGGCAGTGCAGGGGTTAACAATGCCTTTTGGCCCAGCTAGCCCCGCCCCCTTTTACCTGCAACCAATGCTAGGCCTGGAGGGAGAATAAAAGGAGGGAACCTAGCTCAGTTACGGGCTGACCAGCGAAGAGGCAGGAGCAGGTTCTGCCGTCCGCAAGACCTGATCCAGAGCCGCCTGCTGAGTCGGTCACAGGAGGACGCAAGCCTCCAACCCCTCTCCCGGGCGCAAAGGGGGAGAACCAGAAGGAAAACCCCACTGAGGAGGGGGAAATTGGACTCTTGGGGCCATGCCCCAAACTAAAGGAAGAGACTCTGGTAAGTGGCCGGAAGTCCTACACCCCAGATCCCCAACTAACACCAGGATCTAACCACTAGGCCACCTCGCCTGAGAGACCTGGCCAAAGCAATATTTTGAGGTTTTATTTCAAAATGCCCTTTAGAAGACAAATCGATTGTTTGTTGTCAGAGAACATTAAAACAAAGTACAACTGTGAAACCAAACAAAAAGAAAACAAACTGCTTTAGGGGTTTTTGTTTTGGTTTGTTTTTCTTTTGGAATGACAGTTTAAAATCTTTTGGGGTTTCACTCCATTTCGGAATCCCAAAAGATTTTAAACTGTCATGCAAAAAGAAAAACAAACCAAAACAAAAAACCCTAAAGCTCTTTGTTTTCTTTTTTTTTTTTGATTTCACAGTTGTACTTTGTTTTAATGTTCTCTGACAACAAACAATCGATTTGTCTTCTAAAGGGCATTTTGGAATGAAAAAAAATAGAAATTTTGGAATCACCCAGGAAAATGAAAATCTGTTTTCTGCCTGCTATCGCCAGAACTTTCCAAGTAGCTCTCTAGATCAGGAAAATAAGACTAAGAAAAGGTGAGCGATTTGGCCGTGAATAAGCAGAGATTCAAAGAAAAAATTCTTAAAAGCTGTGTGTCATCGTTATGTTCCTTTAGACCAATAAAGTGAAGCAAACCTGAAAGGCTCCTACTCCAGAAAGAGAGGAGAAATCTACATATCCCTCTGAAAAGGACGGTCTAACAGGTCTTACTTTCATAGAGAACCCTAAGTAGAGACATATATTGCACGAAACCTAACTTACTCATTCCAAACCTGTCAAGACTTCCTACCGAGAAACTGCTCTCTCGGATGAAACTTTCCTTCCGTGTGATGAGTATTAATGGGGTAGAACTTTCATTCACGGTACCGCCTGTGGAGAAGCAAGGACCTTTGTGGTTGTGTTAGAAATAGTGTAGTACAAGAGGCTTTGAATGGGGTGAGAAAAGAGGGTGTACGGAATGGAGCTCAGAGCTGCTTTTCTTTTTTTTTCTTTTTGGCTTTCCAAAAGTCCTACGGCAGATTTCCTCCCGTGTTACATTTCATGTCTTTAAAAGACTGAGCCTAACGTAAAGCTCCTAAAAATAAACCAGACCTTTCAAAGCGAGCCATTTAATGGACTGCAAAGCAGCCTTACGCCGGGGCATTATCGGCAGGCAACACCAGCTGTCACTGCACCCGTTACGGGCCCTGCAATGCAGCATCTCGATGCTCGGATTTCTCCGCACGCTGTGGCAAATTTCTAATTGCCCGAGGTTAGTAAGGAGCAAAAACCTTGCTGGGATGCTAGGCTCCCATAGATACAGCGGAGTGAAAACGGTACAGCCTGCGCCTCTAAACTGGGACTCTCTGGTCTGGCAACATCTGGGGTCCAGCTGGACCATGGATGTTCCAGGATCAGAGAGTTCTGGTGTGCTGGGGGGACCTGGAGAGCTGCAGGTGTGTGTGCGGGAGCCCGGCGCGATGCAGCTAAGGTTCCAGGAGCCTGGCACATGGCTCCCCTGGGCTGTGGGGAGAGGGGGAGGTAGCCAGGAAGCCCAGTGCATGGCCCAACTGAGCTACCCGGGGGAGCCAGGAAGTCTAGTGGGGTGCCAGGGTGGTGATGGTGGCTGGGGAGGGGGAAAGAAGGAGAGGAGGGAGGCAGAAATATCTTTTCCTGCTCCAGCAAAATCCTTCATCCAGGACCAGTCAGGTCCCGAGGGTGCCACACCAGTGAGGTCCAACCTGCACCTTTCGTCATGTGAGAACTGTTGGTAGTACTAGTGTTGGGGTATGTACAAAGTAATACATCTGAAAAGGGTCTACATTAGTGGTTCAGGGGTCAGCCACAGCATTAGCCTTTCAACATTTTGGGTGTGTCTAAACTACATGCTTCCATTAATGGAGCCATGTAGATTAGGCTGATCGGCAGAGGGAAATGAACCCGCGATTTAAATAATCGCGGCTTCATTTAAATTTAAATGGCTGCCACGCTGAGCCGACAAACAGCTAATCAGCTGTTTGTCGACTCAGCGCGCTAGTCTGGACGCTCCCGTGCCGACCTGAAAGCCCTTTATCGACCTCCCCGTTATGCCTCGTAGGATGAGGTTTACCGGGGAGGTCGATAAAGGGCTTTCATGTCAACAGGGGAGCGTCCAGACTGCCCCGATCTGCCGACAAACAGGGGCAGCCATTTAAATTTAAATGAAGCTGCGATTATTTAAATCGCGAATTCATTACCCTTTGCCGAACAAACAAATCTACATGGCTCCGTCGACGGAGCCATGTAGTTTAGACGTACCCTTTTTTTCCTTTGTTTTGTAGTTCTGGAAGATAGATGAAGAGTCTGGTCAAAACCAGTATTATCCTTTCTGCTGTATAAACATGCTCTCTCTCTTTGTTCTTGTAGCCTACGGCTACGTCTACACTGGCAAGATTTTGCGCAAATACTTTTAACGGAAGAGTTTTTCCGTTAAAAGTATTTGCACAAGAGAGCGTCTACACTGGCATGTGCTTTTGTGATAGAGATGTGCTTTTGTGCAAAAGCATCCATGCCAGTGTAGACGCTCTCTTGCGCAAGAAAGCTCCTATGGCCATTTTAGCCATCGGGCTTTCTTGTGCAAGAAATTAACATTGCCTGTCTACACTGGCCTCTTGCGCAAGAACACTTGTGCAAGAGGGCTTATCCCTGAGCGGGAGCATCAGAGTATTTGTGCAAGAAGCACTGATTTTGTACATTACAACGTCAGTGTTCTTGTGCAAATACGGCCAGTGTAGACAGGCAGCAAGATTTTGCGCAAAAGCGGCCACTTTTGTGCAAAATCTTGCCAATGTGGACACAGCCTAGGAGACCAGATAAGTATGGAGTTGCTCTATTTTGTTATGTCTCTTGGGGTGCGTCTACACTGCATCCCTAGTTCGAACTAGGGATGAAAATGGAGACAACCGAAGTAGTTAATGAAGCGGGGATTTAAATATCCCGCGCTCCATTAACATGATCTCGCCGGCACGCTAGTTCGAATCACAGCTGATTCGAACCAGGAAGTGCGCGCCGGGACGCGTTAGTTCGGACTAAAGCCCTTAGTCCGAACTAATGTTACTCCTCATTTTTTGAGGAGTAACATTAGTTCGGACTAGGGGCTTTAGTCCGAACTAACGCGTCCCGGCGCGCACTTCCTGGTTCGAATCAGCTGTGATTCGAACTAGCGCGCTGGCGAGATCATGTTAATGGAGCGCGGGATATTTAAATCCCCGCTTCATTAACTACTTCGGTTGTCTCCATTTGCATCCCTAGTTCGAACTAGGGATGCAGTGTAGACGTACCCTTGCTTATCTGCATTGGCTTTGTATAATACATCTTCAGGGTCAAATTCCTTGTAATCTCTGTAACCTGTAAATTTAGAAAGTTTGTAGTATAGAAAAGTGTTGATTCAATTAGAAATTATACAAATAGTACAGTAAAACTCCAATAGTCCGGCATCTAATAGTCCAGCACTCCTGCTAGTCCGGCATCAAAATGGCAAGAGCCTAGTGAGTGAGCTTCGGCAAAAAATGAGTCACAAAGTAACAGCGGCAGAAGCTGAACTGAGCAAAAACGGTAAAAAAGGCTTAAAAAAACTAAAACATTTCAGTATGCTGTATACGGTATGTACAATAAAAAGGGTTAAGAACACTTTATATACAGTATATAATGTATACAGTACATATATAACCAGCTTATAGTACCTCCTGATAGTCCGGCATATCTGATAATCTGGCACCACCTAGGTCCCATAGGTTCCAGATTATCGGAAGTCTACTGTAATTACTGTATAACTGTATCCATTATTTCCTTGTTAATACTCATTTTATGGGAGTTTTATTTATTTTATTTTATTTATTTAAATTTTACCCCACCTCTCTATTTAAAATGAAATAAGGTTACTAAATAAGGTTTTAGGAAAAGTAGTGATAGACTTGTGAATTAACATACTAAAATAGAGAAAAGCATATGACTAATGCCGATTTGTTGCCACTCAGACACTGCGTTGAACGTCCGAGGTAAACGTGTGTGGGCCATAAAGTAGTTATGTGTACCCCATCCGCTCCTGGGTCGCCTGTTTCTTCTCTAACATCAGTCTTTGCTTTTGCCCTGCTGAAAACAAGAAGGAAGGGACGAGGCACCTAAACGACTCCCATGAGAAAAGGTGGCAGCTGAGGCAGAGGCCAGCTGGACAAGAAACGGTTCAGTTTGGTTTGCTGAATAAAAATGTTTCCATTCCAATGGACACCCGCCCCCCAATTTTTAATTTAGTTTCCCCATGGAATCGTTCAATTTTGCTGAACCTGCATTTCCTGTAGAAAAAAAAAATCAATCCGACAGAAAATTGCTACTGGAGAAAAATCTTTGCCGGGTGTGTTTTGTTGTAAAAGATGTGCCTATCTCCTGGCAGCATCTGTTCAAAACCATATTGTTAGATCCCTCGCTGGTTTTCGCTTATTCAGCAGAGATCCAAGCAGCTTGCAAGTGCTTGGCTCTGGACACAGGCCTGATGTAAGCTGAAAACGGATATTGCGTCCCTCCCAACTGCCCTTCCCGTGGTACGGCATTGCTGCCTGCCTGCCGGTTAAAGACAACCCAACCCGCATACTTTCATTAAAACAAAGCCTCGCGGCGCATGGTTTTAGACCACATGCATTGCAGGCGATGTTGTTCGGTGAGTGTGCTTTGTTCTAGGGTAACAACCAGCAAGAGTGACCTTTTAAAAATGATTTTCAGCATTCTGAAAGAGAGAGGGAGTGGAGAACGCCCCCGGCGCGATGGAGAACACATGGGCTGGGGCAGACGTGCAGAGCAGAACTGTGCTGAGGGACCAGATGTTAACTCTGACGACACAGGGGCTTGGATGAACAGCGAGAGTAGAGGTGGGGCCACACGTCCATGATGAAATACCACATCCTGTCCCTTTCCGTCTCTCGCAGCCCTCCCGTTCTGCCACCTCTGGGGCGTCTCTATTTACGTTCCGCAGCAAGGTCCAGGCCTTCGTCAACCGACTACAGATTAATTAGGCCGGACCCACAGCCGGGGTAGCCGTGTTAGCGGTGACAAGATGAACGAGACAGAAAGCTGTGCTATGCTGCTGCCTCAGGAGAGACCCTGGTTGGGATGGTAATTAGACCGGCCCAGAAACGCTTGAGTTAAACAGCTGGTCAGTGGAGAACACAGACAGGTTTCAAAATCTACATGATTCCCTGCCAGTTCATTGACCTGGCTTCTTAGCAGCCACCTGGCGGGTTGCTGGGAAGGCCAGAATTCCAGACTTACAGCTAGTTGGCAACTCTCCTGGGAGGCCGATGGGGAGCCAAGCCTGCGGAAGCTCTGGGAAGGCTGGTTCCCAAACTGAGGTTCCTGCCAGCGTTGTGATATGCTGGGCTCCTCAGCCTGCTAAGTGGAATTCAACATGGAAGCAAAATGTTGCAGTGTTTCTCAGGCCACAGCTCTCCTTGCTCTGCCAGAGTTCGGTCTTCTGGCATTCGATTGAGCAGGTCTAGCAAAGACTCAGTAAATCGAATGCTGAAGGAGCCTCCGGTCAGCGCCGGCACTCCTCACAGTCCCATTTGCTCCCTTTGACCTCTCGCTGTGAAGACTATACCAAGCTCGGCGTGAGGTATGCCAACTCCAGCGATGTTACTTATGTAAAAACAACAAATAGTTTAGCAGCACCTTAAAGACTAACAAAACATGTCGATGGTATCAAGAGCATTCGTGGGAACATAAGAACATACGAACATAAGAACAACCTACTTCTTCAGATGTGCCCACGAACGCTCACGATACCATCTACATGTTTTGTTAGTCTCAAAGGTGCTGCTAGACTATTTGTTGTTTTTTAAGTTTTTCTAGTTACAGACAAACTCAGCTATCCCTCTATTACTCATGTAGCTGGAGTTGTGTTCCTTCAGTCAACCTTCTGGATCTTGTTTAGGCGTGGCATCAACCAACAGCTTCCAAATTCTGTTTCTCAAAGAACTGTGAATTTTCTGGCTTTGGTTCTAAATCAGAAAGTATCTAAGTTTCAGGTTTCAGCGATCCCCCACAAAACGGAATTGCTGTTCACTGCAAAGTTCTCCTAATGAGAGAGTTGACAGTAGACTCTGAGGGTATGTCTACACTACCACCCTAGTTCGAACTAGGGTGGTTAATGTAGGCAACCTAAGTTGCAAATGAAGCCCGGGATATTTAATTCATTTGCATCTTGCTGGGCGCCGCCATTTTTAAATCCCCGCTAGTTCAGACTCCGTGCCCGCGGCTACACGTGGCACGGAGTAGGTAGTTCGGATTAGGCTTCCTATTCCGAACTACCGTTACTCCATGTGGAACAAGGTGTACCGGTAGTTCGGAATAGGAAGCCTAATCCGAACTACCTAGTTGGTGCCGCGTGTTGCCGCGGGCACGGAGTCCGAACTAGCGGGGATTTAAAAATGGCGGCGCCCAGCAAGATGCAAATGAAGCCCGGGATATTTAAATCCCGGGCTTCATTTGCAACTTCAGTTGCCAACATTAACCACCCTAGTTTGAACTAGGGTGGTAGTGTAGACATACCCTGATAGTGACCAGAGTGTCTCTCCAAGTGGGGGTAGATAAAACATATCTAGTCAGGATATTGCAACGATTTTACGATCTGTGTATCCAAGCCAACAAGGCAAGGCTCCCATCCTCCACCCATCCTTCCTGCAGCTCCATGGAACATCTCCATTGGGATGTTGCAACATTGTGTAGGGAAGCAGGGATAGGTTGAAGCTATGTGAGGTTCCTACACCCTTCTTTGTCACCCCAAGACTTATTTTCCACAGCTTTCATAGTAATTTGCTCTGGTCCCTCCCCATATTATTTGAAGCCTCCCTCTCCTCCTCCTTCTCCCCACAACCCACAAGGCATGTGATCCGAGACACTCCTGCTGGAACTATGTTGCTCCTGGGATGCAACAAGATGGAGGTGCAGGCAAAGAGAAAACCTTGGAAAGTGCTAGAGAATCCCAAACTCTAAGGGAAATAAGAGGAAGCCACACATTTTTTTTGGGGGGGGGGTGAAACACCACAATATTTTCTATGTGAGAGAAGGACCTCAATCCTGATGGAAGGATGCCATGGAAAATTCCACAAGTTTAAGATGAGCATTCCCACTGCCCATCCCAGATATTGGTCCATCTGCTCTCTCTTATGACCACTCACAGCCTTAAATCACTTTTGTTCATTACTAAACCCAGCATAAATAATTCTTGGGGGGGGGGGGAAGCAAACAGCTGTGCATCTCTCTCTTCCCTTGATAAAGTCAGGGGACGTGTTATAAGCTTGTTCTCGAGACACTTTATGCAGAGTGGAGACGGATTTATCTGGGCTCTGGTCCCGCTGGGGTTGTGCACCTTAGAGTTATGGCAAGTCCTTTGGACCGAGTCGTCCCAGAGCTGATCTGATCTCAGCATCTGCATTACCCAGCTGTGGGCAATGACCCCAACTCTGGGCCAGTGCTGGAGGAGGCCAGAGGGTCTGGATCAGCCCAAAAAGGGTGGTAGGGCTCCCCCCCAGGCAGCTAGGTAGGCTCAATGGTATTTCAGCACATCGGGAGACCTCTGTGACCAAACCCATCACAGGAACCTTATAATATTAACAATAAATGTCCCCTCCATGGAGAATTAGCTTCAGGCCTTAATGCCAAGTAAATCCTGGTTGGATATCGGGAGGAGCAATCGGAAAAAATAAATCAACAGATGGAAACTTATACTTCATCAACGGCCCCTCCATATCGGCCCAGAGAAGAGGACCTCCACCAGTAATCCTGGTAGGAATGGCTACTGGGTGTCTCTAGATTTGCAAGCCTACCAAACCCACCTCTCAACTTCAGCAATGGATGGCGCTGAGGATTATGTACAATGTCAGTGGAAGTGCCTTCAGACTCCAAGCCCACAGGGTGGACACGGCGCTCCTGGAGTGACCGGTCGTTAATTATGTGCACCTCCAAAACACGGACAAATAGCCATGCTTGGGGGCTCTCCAAAGCTATCCAAAGACAAAAGAAATGATCTGGCTGTCTCATCACCTAAATCTGTCCCAGTCAAATCCTTCTATCGACCATGCGTCTTAAGGTTTGTCTAAAACATCAGTTCTGAAGCTAAGGGGATTTTCCTCTTCTGGTCACAGTGTCTACTACTAATCAGAGATGCTGGAGAATTGACTAGGGCCTGGGCAAAAATTAGGTATGACTTTCTTCACAGTATTTCTGCTTAGAATTCCAATTTTAATTTTCCACAAAGAATCACAGATTAACTGGTGATGTGGATCTGGGATTGAAACTAGTATAACCCTAAATTGGGGGAAGACTGATAAGTATCGATTTTAACAACGGATGAGGTTTTAGAGTGTTTAAAATGCTGGCAAAGTGGGGACAAATTTCACCAAGTGCTGTTTCCAGCGACTGACAAATGTATTGTAAGTTACAATGTTGACTGAGGGACAGACAGTGGAAAAATCAGACTCATTCGAGCATCGCTTCAAAGGTAATTTTTCACAGTTACTGTTGGAATAGAAGGTAAGTTCAGGGCTGACACCTGTAGGTTGCTTAGTAAGGAAGCATCTATTGCGTTGACAATAGAGCCTCCATTACAAACACCTAAAAAGGGAGGTTGTTCAAAACTCTGAAACATTCGTAACGCAGCATGGAGCGCTGTGGTTCTTTCAAAGGTTTGCAACTGAACATTGACTTGATACAGTTCTGGGACAGTGTGATGCAGAAGCAATATGCTGCTTTTAACCATGTTCACTGAAATGAAAGAAGCACAGAAATGGCTTCCTTACCTCATCACATCTTTTTAATTTTTTTTCCTTTATGATTTCCATAGTTTTTGTTTAACATAGGTCTGTACAGAACTTGGGGCTTTTTTTTCAGTCACGTCTGCTGTCCAATTGGGTATATTTGACTCCAAATTAGGTATGTGGTTGACAGGTCAGTCAGAAACACTGATGTGTACAACTCCGAGGTTCTATTGTATGTCTTTTATTTTTGTGCCTGAGTTTGGCTCTTTGGGTACACCGCAAGGCTATTTCAGGATACCAGAGGTATCTCAAAATAGCTACCCTGAGTCTTTTCAATGCGTCCACTATTGTGAAAGATAGCAGACCCGCTATTTCAGCATCCTTGTAAACCTCGTTCCATGTGGGATAAGGGATGTCTTGAAATAGTGTGTAATTTCAAAATTTGATGCTGTGTAGACACGCCAGATTTTGAAATAGCCTATTTTGAAATAGAATCGATTGAAGTAAGGGTGCAGTGTAAACACACTCTGTGATGCATTATTCCCAAACTTTGTACAGGCAGTCCCCGGGTTACGTACAAGATAGGGACTGTAGGTTTGTTCTTAAGTTGAATCTGTATGTAAGTCGGAACTGGTGTCAGCCGCTGCTGAAACTGATCAGTTTCAACAGCGGTTGAATCTGGACGCCAGTTCTGATTTACATACGGATTCAACTTAAGAAACCCAGGCGTCCCCAAGTCAGCTGCTGCTGAAACTGATCAGCGGCTGATTCCAGGAAGCCCGGGGCAGAGCAACTCTGCCTCGGGCTTCCTGTAGTCAGCCCCTGGTCAGTTTCAGCAGCTGATGACTTGGGGACGCCTGGGGCAGAGCAGCTGGGGACAGATGACTTGGGGACGCCTGGGGCAGAGCCCGGGGCAGAGCAGGCGGCGGCTTTGCTCGGGTGTCCCTGGTCTGCTGGGGGGGTCCAGCGGCTTTGCTGGACCCCCCCAACAGACCAGGGAGACCGGGAGAAGCATTTCTCGCCCCGGAGGACACGGGTGGCGACCCGCCGCCCGTGAGCTCCGGGGCGAGAAAAGCCCCGTTTGTAAGTGTGGATGCGACATAAGTCGGATCCGCGTAAGTCGGGGACTGCCTGTATTTGGATTGGTTCCTTTCCATGCACATTAGAAATATACAGGCAGGCGAGCCGTATACTTCAGGAATTCCTTGATATCTGCCTATGTATGTGTGAGAGTGTTTGGAGACAACACACCGAACATATGTATCAGATTATGTATGGAACGTTCCCTTATTTTCCGTTCTTTTTCAACGCCATTTGAGCGGAACTTACATACTACAAAAAAGTTTGTGCATAATTCTTCGTAAACGAGTTATGCCAGTGGCTTCTTCAGCACAGTCGCTCAGTGGTGTTTGTAGTAGGGGAAGAGGGGATGGAAATCGTCCTTAGAGCCCGTCCGTAAACCAAAACATTTACAGTAAAGCTCATTGCTACAGGAAACTCGCCTGGGGTCATTTTTCCTTATAAACTCAAGCCGACATTGGCTGAAAGGTCAGGCAATGCTCATGTGCCTTTCAAGCAACTCGGAGCCCATTTCTCGTTGCATAGCAGTGATACCCCAAAGCAGATTGTCCAGGATGATGATGCATAATTAGAACAGGGGTGCACCCAGGTGAAATGAATCAACTAGTACCGATTCAGAGTGGTGCTCCGGGGCTTATTTGCACCCAACCTTCAGCAGGAAGGGCGGAAATTCAACCGTTTAGGCCAAGAAGCACCATTGTGATCATGGTAGCTGGGCTGCTGCAGAAGACGAACTGCAGAATGTTACCCAGCAAAACCACATCTCATCATGGAAACTGCAAGGACACCCCCGCGTGCCTCCCCGGCAGGTCTGGATCATGCACTGAGTTGCAGACGGTGAACCCGGGGCGGCTGGACTGATTTGTGGCATAAACCCCCCAGCGACCCGCGCAGGAGGAAATATTCCCAGAGAGCCTAGAAGAACAACAGCCCAGCAGCCCGAGACTTCCTCCTCCTCCTAGGGCTCCTCACGGGTGGCTAAGGAAAAGCTCCTAGCCTCTTTAACAGGGAGGAGCCGGGGGAGACCTCAAAGCAGCAGCCCAGCTGTCTGTAGAAGCAGCTGCCGGAGGAGTAGCTGGGCTGAGAGAAAGGAGCTGAAAGCAAGGCCAGACCCATCAGCGTTCCCCTGCTGCTGACTTTTAGGCATTTGTCTAGCTGCTGCCCTGGGAATCTTAAACAGCCCCCTCTCCAGCTCCCCAAACCAAATGGCACGTGAAAAGTTCTCGGGTGGCAAGGGACAGAGCAAAGTGACTGGGAGCTGGTGGCAGATCTGCCTCCTCGCCAGGCACGCACAACTGTGCTTCCTTCATGGCTGGGTCACTGGAAAAACTAACGGCGACATCGCACCGGTCCCTGCCTGGGTATGCAAAGAAGGTGAGGTGACTTTCCCAAGGCTATGAAAGACATCAGTGTCAGAGCTGAGATTAGACTGCAGGAATTCCAGGTTTCCCGGCCCCTTGCAATCAGAAAGGACAATTAGGGGAAATCAAGATGGTGTTTTTAAAGGGAGGTTAATTTTGAGCTGTATCCCAAGTAGATGAGGGTGTTGAAAAAATGGAGAAGGTGCAGAAAAAAAGTTGCTGAAAATATTGGCAGATTAGAGAAAACAACTGGCAGTGAGAGACTTATGGGGCTCCGCCTATTTAGTTAAGGAAAAAAAAGACTGAAAGGTGACTTGATTACGATACATAAGTATCTTCACAGGGAGCCAATACTGGGTACTAAAAGGCTCTTTAATGTAGCAGAGAAACACAGAACAAGACGGAGTGGCTGGAATTGAAACCCAGGAGTACAAGCTAGAAATAAGACACAAACTATTAACCCTGAGGTGCTTAGTCAATGGAACAACTTGACAAGGAAGCGGTGAATTTTCCATCTCTTAGTGTTCATGATCTCCAAGGAAACCGTGCCCACAACTTTTTAGGGGGAGCCAAATAGCTGGATGCCTCCAAGCCAGATTCAGAACCTCTTTGGTAAATACGAACTGAAGAAATGTTGCGATTAAAAAGACACACATGCTCACACATTTTACCAATTCCACTAAACAGTCCTGAAGCTTGACATGCAAACACTCTTTAAACAAGAAATGTCCTTTGGCGACTGTTTACCAATTAAACGACAATTTACTCTCAGTTCCAGGCATTAGCAGAGGTTTTCAAGAGAATTACCCCTCGTTTCGATCCACAGCAATCTATTATTTTCCCGTTTAGCAAAACAGACTTTCTAAAATTCAAAACTCTGAGAACAGGTGCCTGCTACGGGCTTGTTTATCATGTTAGACTGCAGACAGGGTATTTTATCTTTCGAAGATTATGTGCGAGTAGAATGGTGGTAAATTAGATGCCTTTCTGAATCACATCTTTGATAACAGGAGATAATTAGGATAGGCAGGATTTTCCTATGCCAATGAACCTGAAAAATTGCACTAGCAGTGTTATCAATCATACCCTATGAATGGCATCACTTGCATCTGAAAAACACACGAGGGAAATAAAAATAAGTTGCCGGCTGCAATCTATTCTTACCGATTTGCATAGGTTTCTAAATGCTGAGATTATTTCTTAAAGACACAGCTTTGGAACGCACTGGGATAGAGCCACACCAAAAATGTTCTTTAGCATCACCTCACTGACTTGGATGGACCAAATCGATTTGTGCCCGCTGATGGCATGTCAGAATGCTTTGTATGTATGCATGCATGCGTTTTGCAAACAGGCGGAAGATGACTTACAGGGCTCTTCTAGACTATGGGGAACGGTCGAAAGAAGATATGCAAATTCCACAGGAAGTACTTTAGATGCGGCTTTTTTGGCAAACCCCCCCTTCGTCGAAAATCTGCTATTCCTCAGAAAAAAGGAGGGGGGGGGGAGAGTTGCCGAAAAAGCCGCGTCTTAACTACTTTCGAAAGTGCAATCGGAAGAAGATATGCAAATTCCGCAGGAATCTTCTTTCGACCATTCCCCGTAGTCTAGATGAGCCCACGGTGAACATGCTGTAGCCCTGCAGGGCATGTCTACACTAGGAAATTATTTCAAAACACGTTATTTTGAAATAATAACTCCTGAAATAACTATTTCAAAATAGAGTCGACAGGGGAGCCTCAAAATGAGTCTGAGGCAGGCTCCCTTAATGCGAATGCACTACTTCAACTTAGAGCCCCAGGAAGTGCTGGGAGTGATGAATTCAAATTACTCTGGGGAGCAGTTCTTTTGAAATAAAGGTATCAGAGCATCCACCCCACAATTATTTCAAAATGGCTATTTCGAAACAAGCATTATTCCCCGAGGAAAGAAGGAGGACAGATATCAAAATAAGCCACCCGTTATTTCAAAATAGCAGGCTTAGTAGGGTGGACGCTCCACTTACGCATTCAAAATAAGGGGAATATGTGTACAGCAGGGCACATAGAGGTGATTGGAAAACGCAGAAGTATTTTTTTCTGAAAAGCATGCCACATTTTGTAGGCAATTTTTCACCACCACTTTGTCGGCTCTATGATCTGGCTAGAAAACAGGGAGTTGGGGGAGGTGAAAAAGAAACCCTCCTCGGCATTGGAGATTTCTAAAGAATTCTGTTAGATCTTCTCCCATGCACATTTTTCCAGCTGAACCTCTCTAGTTAGGTACTCTCTAGTCCGGCACGCTCTGTGGTCCGGCATGATTTAAGTTCACCGAATGTCCACTTATCATGGGGGTGGCCAAGTTTCCTGGAATCCCATAAAGTTTGTTTACAGAAACCAGAGCTGCGCTCACTGTTCTGTGCTTTTATTTAGTTCGAATTTCCCCCTCAATCGTAGAATCATAGAATACTAGGACTGGAAGGGACCTCGAGAGGTCATTGAGTCCAGCCCCCTGCCCTCACAGCAGGACCAAGTACTGTCTAGACCATCCCTGATAGACATTTATCTAACCTGCTCTTAAATATCTCCAGAGATGGAGATTCCACAACCTCCCTGGGCAATTTATTCCAGCGTTTAACCACTCTGACAGTAAGGAACTTTTTCCTAACGTCCAACCTAAACCTCTCTTGCTGAAGTTTAAGCCCATTGCTTCTTGTTCTATCATCAGAGGCCAAGATGAACAAGTTTTCTCCCTCCTCCTTATGACACCCTTATAGATACCTGAAAACTGCTATCATGTCCCCCCTCAATATTCTCTTTTCTAAACTAAACAAACCCAATTCTTTCAGCCTTCCCTCATAGCTCATGTTCTCTAGACCTTTAATCATTCTTGTTGCTCTTCTCTGGACTCTCTCCAATTTCTCCACATCCTTCTTGAAATGCGGTGCCCAGAACTGGACACGATACTCCAACTGAGGCCTAATCAGCACAGAGTAGAGCGGAAGAATGACTTCTCGTGTCTTGCTCACAACACACCTGTTAAATCTTCCCAGAATCATGTTTGCTTTTGTTGCAACAGCATCACACTGCTGACTCAATGTCTTCTAAGAGCCCAGTAAGCAGTGGAAGGTTTGGTGATGCTGCTAGACAACACTGACCTCCCATGGTTCAGCCACTTCTCTGGTTCGGCACCGGTAGGGTCCTGAGGGTGCCCAACTCGATTAGATTACCAGCATATATCATATTAAAAACTGACAACTGACAGATTAAAACCTGTCAGCTGGTGTGCCAAGAGCCCTGTTTATTATGCTGATCGACACCTTCTCACTGTTCCCTTCTGCTCCTGAATCTGCCGGAGTCCACGGGTTGTCTCTCACTAAGATTGTAAACCCTTTGAGGCAGGAGACATCTTTTTGTTCCATGTTTGTGCGGTGCCCGACTTCTGGCATCCTACTCCAGGACGAGGGCTTGTCGGTCACCCTGCTATGTTACATAGAGGCTACGTCTGCACTGCAGGCTTTTTGCTCAAGAATGGCTGTTCCTGCGCAAAAAATTTTAGAGTGTCTACACTGCACGTGCGTTCTTGTGCAAGTAAATTTACAGTCCAGTGTCGGAAAACAGGGCTTCTTCCGGAAGAGTTATTCCTCTCCCCATGAGGAATAAGTCCTCTTGTGCAAGAGCTCTTCCACAAGAGGGCAGTGTAGACAGACAACATGAATTTCTTGCACAAGAAACCCCTATGGCCAAAATGGTCATCAGAGCTTTCTTGCACAAGAGAGCGCCCACACGGCCATGGATGCTCTTTCGCAAAAGCACATCTCTTGTGCAAAGCACATGCCAGTATGGACGCGCTCTTGCGGAAGACCTTTTGCACAAGAACTCCTGCGCAAAACAGTTCTTGTGCAAGAAGCGTGCCGTGCCGACGTAACCTCGGACTTCGCACAGGCCGCTCTGACTTCAAAAATGCGACTAGCTCAGACAACTGAGATTTCTTTAGTTGGGGAACTTCCGCGTTTGCGGTATTTGTGATACGGTCTTTGTTCAGGCACGTAAGGGCAGCCCAGGTACACACCAAACGCTATCTGCTTATTTTAGCGGCAAATGGCAAGATTACGAGTTCCACCCCCGTGAGAGGCCCTGCCAGCGAGCCGTCAGCTCAGAATAGTCCCCGTTTATTTTTCTGTTCCATCAGCTGTCCTTGAGGTTGCGAGCTGCAGCACAAAACAACGTTCTGGGGAGGCAGAAGAGAAGTAACGGCGGTTTGGAAAAGGATAAAAAGCAGCAGCGCTTTAGAATGAGAAACGCAGCCTGCCCAGCCAAGGTGAGCCCGCGGGCCCGGATGTCCCGCAGGTAGGGGTCGTTCCAACAGGGATGCAGGAGTAGCAAGGGCTGCTGCAGCAGTAACAGGTAGGGGATGCTCCGGCGTCCTGGCCGGGGGTCCACAGGCAGGATCTTCTCTGGATGGGCAGGCGCAGCCCCTGTTTACAGTGGAGGGTGACAGGATGGAAGGTCACAGAAGACCCCTTGAGGAGCCTGCTGGGTGCTGACAAAGCCGCTGTCACTCGGCTTTCTGCTCTCTGGGGATTCTCACCGCTTGCTCCTGCTGGTCCAGCTCCCTGGTCTCCCCCAGCCAAGGCCCGGAGCTAAAGTCCCTGCCCCCCCGAGAAGCAGCACAGACACAGGTGCAAGGAGAGGGCAGTTCTGGGCCCAGTTTCCGGGGATACCCCTCCCCATGTGGGATCAGAACCCCCAGTGGATTATTTAGGTAAGCCCCCTTTACCAACGAAAAGGTAACCATTATTTGCACTGGGCTTGATGGAAAATAAAAGTGATTTGATGAAGTACAAGCAGTAGGATGTACGGTGTCAGTGAGAGCAGGCAGAGCAAAGTGGATTACACACTCAAAGTCACAGAAAACACTTCGCTAATTCTAACACTAAACCCTCAGTACAAACTCACTCTGACACTCTTCCTGCACCAGCTAAGCCTTCAAACCAGGGCTGTCCCTCAGCCTGGAGTCTTTGGCTCCTTCCCTCGGGCGTGTCCAGCCAGCCCAGTCAAAGACAAAAAAGCTCCGAAGCTTCCCCGTGGTTTTATCAACTCCGCTTTGGGCGGGAATTCTGTTCCTACATTCCACCCCAAGATGGGAAGTCCCTACCCATTAGAGAGGTCACATGACTTCTTAGGAACAATCATTGCTTAGACTTAAGGACAAAAGGGGCTGTTTACATAGGATTGACCAGGCACTGAGGCATCCTAACATTGGAAACACGCTCAATGGCTTGCCTTTGCACATTGTTGTGTTGTGTTGTGAGCAGGACACGAGAAGTCGTTCTTCCACTATACTCTGTGCTGGTTAGGCCTCAGTTGGAGTCTTGTGTCCAGTTCTGGGCACTGCATTTCAAGAAAGTTGTGGAGAAATTGGAGAGGGTCCAGAGAAGAGCAATGAGAATGATTAAAGGTCTAGAGAACAGGACCTATGAGGGAAGGCTGAAAGAATTAGGTTTGTTTAGTTTAGAAAAGAGAATATTGAGGGGGGACATAGAATCATAGAATCATAGAATAATAGGACTGGAAGGGACCTCGAGAGGTCATCGAGTCCAGCCCCCCGCCCTCAAAGCAGGATCAAGCTCCGTCTACACCATCCCTACATGATAGCAGTTTTCAGGTATCTAAAAGGGTGTCATAAGGAGGAGAGAGAAAACTCGTTCATCTTGGCCTCTGGGGATAGAACAAGAAGCAAAGGGCTTAAACTGCAGCAAGGGAGGTTTAGGTTGGACATCAGGAAACAGTTCCTAACTGTCAGGGTGGTCAAACACTGGAATAAATTGCCCAGGGAGGTTGTGGAATCCCCATCTCTGGAGATATTTAAGAGGAGGTTAGATAAATGTCTAGCACTGACGGTCTAGACAGTATTTGGTCCTGCCCTGAGTGCAGGGGACTAGACTCGATGACCTCTCGAGGTCCCTTCCAGTCCTAGTATTCTATGATTCAAAAACCATAACCATTCCATCCTCCATAGGTCTAACTTTACACACAAGGATGATACACATGTCAAAATTAGATAAACAGATGCAGTGGATTAAGACATGGAGATTGATAGGTTACATGAGACAATTTGTCCAAAGCACCTTTGAGTTAGGTAGAGCTGTGCCCACAAGTCTATTTCATAAAACATAGTGGGGGGAGAGAGGTCCAACACTGGGCGATCTAGCCCAGCAGTGGGGGGGTACTCCAGCCCAGCTGGAACAGCCCCTACTCTTCCCTCATTAGTCAGTTATCCAATGAAACAGGATTTTACCTCCTAGTTCGTGGGGTACAGCTTTGAGGATACTGTTCACTGTGCCTATGCTGTTTGCTGTCATGGATCACACAGCCCTGCGTCTGCCCCCTGACGCAAGGACAAACTTTCTGAAGCCAACGAACAACAAACTACAAACACTCGCAGGCCGGCTTGAATTTTAAAAGATTAATTATTCATGCGCCCATGTGTGAGTACTTTGAAATTCACAACTATTCTTAGGAATAAAACAGAGATCATCTAAATATTCCTGGGCAACAATTGTCACCCCACAAATAACTCGGGAGCGAAGCCGACATCTGTATTTGCTCCAGCCTCCCTCCCCCCCCGGCATGGTTGATTTGATTTGTCTAGCGGATGCAAGGAGATGATTTTAGATAATGAAAAAAAAAAGTTCTTTCAAGAGCCATGGAACTTGTGTAATTTATCTTCTTTCAAAACAATCTGCTCTGCGGCTTATGTTTTATGTATCACGCCTCCGTGCTTTACATTTTGGGAGGACGCATTTGCATAGCAGAAGTGTATTGTATCAGATAATAACAACCCATTTACTCTACCGTCCCTCGCGACACAACAAGCAGTGTTGCGTTGGCCAGTTCTCCACTGTTTCATGCCCAGGTCATTGACATCAGTGCAACGTGATCGCAGAAGGGGTGAAAAACACTTCCATTCCCATGTAGGAGGCTAATGCTCAGTTTGCCTTGGTGGGAATGATGACACAAGCAGTGTCATCCCTAGGGCCAATTCCCTCCTCCATCCCTGCCTGCCCCACTGCACCCCGTCCCCCCAAACACCGAGTGACACGGCCCAGGGGATTACCGGGGCGGCGGGGGAGACGGCAGAGCAGAACAGGCTGCTGGGTCGCTCCCCTTCCTTTGCCTCCCCTCCCCACTGGTACATTCAGGAGCAGGTCAGATGCCTGTAATCCCCCAGGCCACCCCAAAGCATGGGGCGGCTGCCCCGAACCATCCTATTAACAGGACCTCTCTATATACAAGACTAGCAATGGAGATGAAGAACTAGAATGTCTTAGTCTCCCGGAGAATGCCACTGTCAGCTGAAAAGCCAGGCTATTACTTCTGATAGGCTACTGAGAGCTTTACATGCAAACAGCCCAAGACACTTTCATTGGGGCACTGCTTTTTATGAGATGCATGATGGGAAAACACGCGCGAATGCCTGGCTGAACGTCTCACAAGTGGGCGATGGAGCATGGTGGCATGGGCTGATCAGAGGAGGGAGTCGACAATTCACTGGTATCAGAGAGGGAGCCGTGCTAGTCTGAATCTGCATAAACAACGAGAAGTCCTGTGGCACCTGATAGACCACTCGTGGCCAAACCGTGGCTCATGAGCCGCATGCGGTTCTTCCCCTCTCCCGAAAGTGCAGCTCACAAAGCCACCCCTGTACCCCTGAAAATGGTCCCTGCCTCCCTGCGCTCACCAGCGCGGCCATTCAAAATGGCGTCTTCAAGATGGTGGCAGCCGGTGGGAGCCTGATGTGGCCAAAAAGCCTTCAACCGTGTTTCTTAAAGGGGCAGTCCCCCTTTTTTTTTTTTGCTCGACTACTTTCCTCCCCGGCTCTTTGCGCTATATGCATAACTATTTTGGCTCTTTGGGTATGTCTACACTACCCTCCTAGTTCGAACTAGCAGGGTAATGTACGCATACCGCACTTGCAAATGAAGCCCGGGATTTGAATTTCCCGGGCTTCATTTGCATAAGCGGGGAGCCGCCATTTTTAAAACCCCGCTGGTTCGAACCCCGTGCAGTGTGGCTACACGGGGCTCGAACTGGGTAGTTCGAACTAGGATTCCTATTCCGAACTAGGATTCCTATTCCACGTGGAACGAGGTGTACCGGTAGTTCGGAATAGGAATCCTAGTTCGAACTACCCAGTTCGAGCCCCGTGTAGCCGCGCTGCACGGGGTTCGAACCAGCGGGGTTTTAAAAATGGCGGCTCCCCGCTTATGCAAATGAAGCCCGGGAAATTCAAATCCCGGGCTTCACTTGCAAGTGCGGTATGCCTACATTACCCCGCTAGTTCGAACTAACGGGGTAGTGTAGACATACCCTTTGTCTGTAACGGGTTGGCCATCCCTGTTATAGACCAACAGATTTATCGGAGCATAAGCTTTCATGGGCAAAGACCCACTTTGTCAGATACATCTGTTAGTCTATAAGGTGTCACAGGATTTCTCGTTTAGACAGTTTAGTGGTGAGTGAGAGTTGATAGTCAGGGTGGGAGAACACAGGCAGCTTGCGCTTGATGCAATAGAGAAGAGGCAACCAACAGCAGGTACACTGGGTTCCAACATGGCCAGTATCAGCAGTGAGACATCTAGCAAATTGTCATTGTGTTACTGTGCCAGGGTGGATAAGGCCCTGAGCCCAGAAAGAGGCATCGAGAGGTCCTCCAGATGGGGCTAGAGTGACTAGGAAGAAACCAGCCAATCAGGGGCCAGAAGGGACTATATAAGGAGCTACGGGCCTAGCAGCAGCTCAGTTGCAGCCCAGACCTGGAAGGGAGAAGGTCAGGGTGGCTGTGTGCCTTGGCCGGAGGGCTGAGTAGCCGCAATGTTTTGAAGGACAGAGGCAGCACCGGCACGTGCACTTGGCCAAACGGGGGTGCTCGCAGGAGGGGAGAGCCACCCTGTTACAGTTATGGAAACAGCGGCTTCAAATATTTCCTTTCCTTCTCGACGTTGCTGGGGGAAGGAGCCAGGGGCCGGCTGAAGGCACACGCTCGATGTGCTGAACACAGCACGGAGTGGGCCTGGCTATGCGCACCTATGAACAGTGGTCAGGGTTGGCAGGTGTCTCAGAGGCACCCAGGTGGCCATGGCTGGCACCGAGAACCGGGCTGTTCAAAGGGTGCTCGGCAGCAGAGTGGGGGCCCCGGGCCCTTGGCGCTGCGTGGCTCCCGGAAGTTGCCGCCAAGTTCCTGCAGTGCAGGGAGGCTTTGTCGGTATGCTGCCCTCCCGCCTGCCGGGGCTGAGGGGCCGCTCCTGTTGGTGGCTGCCACTGGGCACTGCAGAGCCTTCCATTCGGTGCAGGGTGCTGGCTCCGTAGGGGCCGGGCGATGCCTGCGCTCGCTCGGTTCTTCAGCCGGTTTTGGTTACTCCAGCCGAGTCCAACGCCTGGTGAGAGTCACTCCAATCTCCTTCTGGGTGTCGGGCCCATCTTGGTGCCGTCTCAGTCTCTTCCCCACTCAGCTAGAAAGCGGGGCTCTAGGGCTCCCCCTCTGGGGACAGTGAGGCCTTGCCCTCCCGGCTACTCTGCAACAGCTCCTGAGTAGGCAGGCAACCTTCGCAAAGGCTGGTGCAGCAGCTCCCCTGCACCTCCGGAGTCCGTGTGTCCAGCCTGCGTCCTGTCCACGGAGCCAGAGAGGCACAGAGATGGCTTCTCTTGGCCAGGAAGGTCCCCACGGAGCAGAAGACAATGGTGAAGAGGGGGCTTTGGCCTCCCCACAGCCGCCGAGTCTCTGCTGAGAAGCCACCGCACAACGTCAAGTTAACTGCACTCCAGTCCTTTTGCAAAGGCAGCGGGGAATTAGCCACTGGGCCAGCAGGCCCTCATGCCCAGTCAATCGGCCCCCAAAACAATCCCGCCTCCCCAGGCTCTGACCCTCTCCACCCACACAGCCTTTTTGCTGGGAGCAGGGTCCAGGTGTGGGGTTAGCCCTGCCCCATTCACCCAGGGCTTCTGCCATAGAAGGGGGCTGGGCTGTAGAGGGTTGGGGGCCAAGCTCCAAACACCGAATCTGCCTCTGTGCATATTCAGAGCAACACGTCTTCATCTGAGCCGCCCCGGGGATTTTCTGGGGTGTCAATGTTCCTTAAACGGTTGTTTTCAAGCACAGTTCAAATATGTCACCAGAGGCACGAATCTAGTTCCTAGCAGGCCCTTGGCTCCCTTCCCGTCTGGGTACTGCCCCCCAACCAACATCCCTTGTGCACACTGCACTAAAAGACAACCGCTCTGCTTTTCCCCCCTCCGAGGAACCTCGCAGGGTTTCTGGCAACGCCTCCATCCAAACGGGCAAAGCGCGGTAACTTCCGTGCCTTGCAAAGAAGCGGCCTGACAGCTTACGGGGGTGAGGGAAAAATATAATTCTCCACATGCCAACGGAGCCGCCTTATGCCGGCACGTTGTTTAATACACATCAAAAAAAATTGCCAACCTTGCACTCAGACCCCATTCTGCGCTGCATTCCGTTTTTGCCAACTGTGCACTAGGCTTCCAAATGCTTTATGGATTCATAAAAGAAACTGCAATCCCCAAACAATGCTGCAATACGAAGGAGAAAGCCGTACCACACAGAGTCTTGTAATCACATAACAGCAGCCCCGTGGGGCTGCCAGTCAGATGAGTTTATTTTGCACGAAACTGCGACCCGCCAGAGCCAAGCTCCATAAACCAGCCCATTTCTTTAAAGAGGCCAGACGTGGGTTGCGGGGGAAAAAATCATGAAACAACCACCCAAGGAACAGGAAACCCTAGGACGCTTGTTTACAACGTGAGGGGTGTTTTCATACCGCTCTCCCCTTTCTTCTCGCCAGAATGGACCCCCGGTGGCTACCAATAATCTTTGCTCCCAGGCCCCCTGAAAATGAAAACGCACAGAATGTCTGCCGGAGAAGCCCTTCCGTGGATTTTCCCAGCATGTATCCGCACTCCTCAGACCTCACTCCCCTCCCCCCCGACGCTCTCTGCAAATTGCCATTGCAGAAATCGTTCTCCTCCCCTGCCAGCCAGACCATATTGCGCTCTGTCTTCAAATCCCTTCACAGCTCCGGGACGGTTTCGTCACTTCAGATGGAAGCAGCATGTTCTCCACCTCGAGTCCCTGCGCAATCGGAGTGCTATTTATAGCGCCGCCCGCTCTTCCGAACTTGCTGCTTCTAACGTCTCCGTTTCAGCGTCGCGCTTCTTTTTCCACATTGCCACACTCGCCATCCGGGTCTCTCCCTTACGCCTGGAGGCTCAGGACCAAAAGGACCATTGCGACTAGCTAGGCTTACCCCCCTGTGTAGCACAGAGCACGAAATTGCACCCAGCGATTCCTGCAACGAGGCCCCTACCATGGGCCCAAGCATCTGAAATGGCACCTGCTCATGCCTGGAGGCAGCATTGCAAGAATGTGTCTCTTTTTCACCCATCGTGACCACTTCCTTGGCCCTGAGATGGCCCCTCTGGGTCTGCCGTGGCCTGGTCCTCTGGCCTAGCCATGGAAACGTGCACTCCCCTTCTGAGGTAAAAACAGACACAACCGGAAATCCGAAACAAATAACCAAACGAATGGTTCTGCCCCACTCGAACTCTGTGGTAGGCCTCTCCCCTTTGGGCTCCTTTTCCTGGCTCCTGCAGAGTATCTGTATTTGTTTCCTACCCAGCTGGGTTTCCCTACTGCCTCCTGTCCCCAGAGATTCCGGAAGCTTCCCTTAGGGATCTCCCTGCTCCCTGTAAGCCCTATGGCTGGGGTCCTCGAAGGAAGCCCACCCAGCTCTGTGCGTTCTCCTACCTGCAGGAGAATCCCTTCACAGTCGCCTTCTCTGACTTCCCAGTTCTATTGAAATAGTCCTTCCCCATTCCCTGCCACTGAGGTCAGGCATCCCAATTCAATTTCCCTGTCCCCTTCACCTCGCCTCATCGCTAACTCACCAGGGGCACTGAGTGAGTTGCTCGGTCACAGGGAGCTGATCCTCAAAAGACCCGGCTGCCTGTGATAGCATCTCTTCCAGAAAGGTATCCCGTCTCAATCTAGACACTTCTGGTGGTGGCATCTCCACCGCATATCCCGGTCAGGTGTCTGCATCATTCATTACCCTCACGGTCAGAACACTGCGACTTTCTTCATTTAACGTCAACTTCCCGACCCAGGGTGCTGCTCATTCATGGTCTGCCAAGCGAGGAGCCCTGCAGTCCCCTTCTCCCAGGAATCCTCCTGCAGCAAGTTTTCTCCTCACCGAGGATGTTGTCAAACCCTCTCCTAGCTGATCTGTTGCCTCCTACGTCTGTTTTGTCTGAATTCACATTTAAATTCCCTGTGGCAGGGACCATAAGGGACCATCTGTATGGGGGAGAATCTGCAAAATGCTGAATGAGGAGTCCTTACTCCTCCTTGGGAGAACTACTCACCCGAGGAACAGTTCCTCACATGAGTAAGGGATGGCAGGCTGAGGCCCTGCGTTCCCGGTGCAATATAATTATTGTTAATGAGGAAAAAAGTCATGTAGGTTTGCAGTTATGTCTTCAATATTTATTATAGCCTTCTCTTAGCAACCGCAAGCAAACTGGGGCATACAATAACCTGGAGGAGATATTTAGAAACAAACCAGCATAATCCATCGAAGCATCAGAAAGTTTCCTTCCTAAGAGCCAGAGTCGGCATTGAATCCAGAACAGCTCTAGGGGTGTGTCTAGACTACAGGGTTTGACAAAAGTGGACTTTTGTCGACAAAACTATACCTGCGTCTACACTACCACAGAGTTCTGTCGACATAACGTCGACAGAACTCAGCAGTTTTGTTGACAGCGGTAAACCTCATTCTATGAGGAATAACGCCTTCCGTCAACAGAGTACTGTCGACGGAAGGTGTTACTGCATCTACACTGTCCTTTGCGTCTACACTGTCATGTCGACAAAGCAACTTGCTTTGTTGACAGCACTGGATGTAGTCTAGACACTCTTTGTCGACAGAAACTTTGTCAACAGTGTCTGTAGTCTAGACATACCCTAGCAGTATTTTACCGTAACAACTCTTCATGCAATTAGTGTCGAATAATAAGAGTCAAGTTCAAAGCCATTAACTCTAGTCTCTCTCTTGTTCAGATTTATCAAATATAAACAAATAACTATTTTTAAAAGCACCTCTCACTTTGGCCTCTGTCCTCCAAGATGCCTTCAATGGACTGTAAATGGAAGAGGCTTGCTCAGGATTGGCTCCATCATCACAGGTTCAATTGAAACCATTCTGTTTTCACATTATTGGCTTTATGACACAAACACATTTTTTTTTTAAAGAACGCTGACACTTCTCAGGACGATGTACTCAAATATTGAGTTTTCCATCCATCAAAACAAGTTTGGATGAAAATATGTTGACTGGGCCTATTGAATACTACTACACTCAGGACCTGATGAACAACACACTCCTGGATGCTTAAGCTTTCACCGTTCTTCAATATGACGTCACTGAATAAAACCACCAAGATCCTGTTAACAAAATAAAAACAAAAAAATAACCCCCCGTTCTTTCCAGCAGGATGAGTAGAGTTGTAAAAATTAACATCACCTTAGATGCCACGGTTTAAAGTGGCAGCATATGGTATCTGATTAAGATGGCAATAAAATTAAAACAGGGGGATGGATTGTATTCCAAGACTGTATTTATTAGAGAGTCATTTTCTTCCCAGATTTCCAAAGAGACCATCATGAAGTTGAACAATCTGTGTATCTGAGACTCACGGCAGCCTCCGTGCCAAACTGCGGCTTCTTCACCATTCCCTAATTACAGAACTCAGACACCTTACAAATTGCCAAAAATACGCATTCAGTTCCCAAGCGGCGTGTGGTTTTAGTAAAAGTGGGAGTCGTTAACTCCACTTCACAGCTATTCATGTCCCAAGATCTCAAAGGAGCAGACTGTTTCCTTGAATGATCACATGCAGTGCTTTTTTTGTGATGGTACTGCCCAATACGCAGTACCGGCACCTCCGGTCAGAGCTTACCTGGAAAGAACGGAGTCTACTGGCATCTCTGTATGCAAAGGTCCCACCTTGGCTTACACACTGATCACATATAATCTGCAATAAATCCCTGGCAACCATGCATGCATATCAAAGCGGGGGGGGGGGGGGGAAGCATTTACACAAACAATTAATGCTTCAATTTGTATGGATTCAAGTTTTTTTTAGAAAACGTCAGTTTCTCCATACGCACACGCACCGATGAAACAATACTTCCACCACTAAGAACTGAAACGTACAGACAGGCAAAGTGTGAAAAATGCTGCTTGAGAACTTTAGAGCTTGTTTTTGAGGATAACAGAGATATCCTTAGAAACGTCCTTAAAAAATATAACAGAGAAACAGGGAGTCTAAAGACGAATGTGGAAATTGTTTAGGGAAAGACTTCCAATCCAGGGACAGATCTGTTCAGTTTAGAGGGGAGATGAGTGTGGGGCATGTGATAATCATAAAATAACGAATCATGGCCCGATGAAGGCTGCATTCCCTCCCCCGTGACATACGAAAAAGGGACAAAAACAATGAATAGTCCTGCAGCACCTTAGAGACAACAAAAATGAAGATCTCATGAGTTTTCATGGGTATAACCCACTTCTTCAGATGAAACAAGGGGGTAGCCAATGCAATCAGAAGCTGGCACACATAGACGCGATAACCAGAAATACTATTTTGCACGCCAATTAACCTGACAGAAGGTATTATGTTATGAGGTTTAACATAATTTCTTAATCAATAGTTTCAGGTTACCCCTTGTGTGAGAACACATTGGGCCAGAAGATGTTAAAAAAAATTAGATGGGACGGTTTGCCCAAGCCCTGGTTGTGTTGATTGAGTTGGGGTTGGTCTTGCTTTGGGTAGGGGGCTGGACTCGATGACTTCCTGAGGTTTCTGACAGCCTTAGGATTGTATGGTAGGTAGTATGGCTGCCAATGAGGTACAATGCAGGCAGGTTATGGACCAGCCATTCTGATGGGTAACGGGAAGGTTGCTGGCTCATGTACCTCATGTTAACGCTGCATGAGACAGACCCTTGTCTAGCTGCAGAAACACAGTTTGGTTTGAGGCCACGGTAGTAGTTGGGAAAGGAGACGGTTCCCCATTTGGTGAACAATGTCGATTGAGCCCCATTGGTTTGATTGGCATCTTCAGGCCTTTTCCATAAAAGCAGAGAATGATTGCTCAAATGGCTCATGGGTAGTGGGCTATTACTCGTCTGCTCGGTGCTGCTCTCCGCTGCCATCTCTGCCCTCGGTTAACGAGCCGTACTTGGCATTTTAAAAATCAGCAGTAAAATGATTGCAGCTGTTAAAAGCCTCCTGTCAAATGTACCCAGCAGCTTTAGATTTCCCTAAAATTCACTGCTGGAAAGCAGAGCCTGCAAACAAATAGTCTTCAAAAGCACCCTAAACACAAATGAGAGTAATTGTCACATCCATGAAAACACGGCAAGATTTGGGACTGGTTTATACCTTTTGCAATTAGGAAAAAAAAAGGCTTGACCCATGCATAAGGAAAAGCATTTTTGATAATGAAAGTGCAAAAAATATGGGAAAAAATGTAGGGATAGATTCTCCAACCCGACTCCCGCTGAGTAGTATTTTACCCCCTGGAGCATGCCAGAATCCAGTGCCGAGTGATGAGAAAAGAGCTTTGCTAGTTTCTGCTTGTTATCTTTCAGTAGGGTTCCCATTGTACTTCCAAGGGTGCTATTTTTGTTCAGACACACTCAGCACGCACCAGTTCGGGATCTGCCGTATGACGACCTCCGCAGACGGAGGAAAACGGCTGCTAATCTATGTCTTGAAAGGGAGTTTTCTCCGGTGAATACAGTGGAATTCATTTATTTCCTCGGGCTAAGCTTGAGATGTACTCTGCATCCAATCTTTCACAGGGCCACGCTGTCTTTTGAAGAACGACAAATACTCTGGTAGCACTTTATAGCCTAACAAAACACGTAGACGGTATCATGAGCTTTCGTGGCCAAAACTCACTTCTTCAGATGACTGGAATCATTGGAAGAAGTGGGATGTGCCCACGAAAGCTCATGATACCGTCTACGTGTTTTGTTAGGCTATAAAGCGCTACCAGACGATTTGTTGTTTTTTTACGTTTATCCTATACAGACTAACTCGGCCACCCCCTGACGCTTTTAAAGAACGGTTTCCATTGTGCACACAAGAGAGTCACGTTTGGGACTACGCAGGAGTAAAATGACTCCTGGGCTTAGTGTTGGCAGGATGGGGCCCTCAAGTATTTAGGGTTGCCAGGTGTCCGGTATTGACCTGGACAGTCCGGTATTTTTGCCTCCTGTCTGGTAAAAAAAAATCAGAAAATACCAGACACATACAATGTCCAGTATTTTCTGTTTTTTTTCCCCTGCCAAGAGGCAAAAATACCGGACACTTGGCAACCCTATGACACACTCAGCAACCAGGCCCAGCTCCCGGCTCCCCCCCAACCCCCTGCCAGGCTCCCCAACCCTCTTGCCAGCCCCCCACCTCGGACGCCCTCCCACCTCTTTGCTTACCTGGTTCCACTGGGGCTTTTTTTTTCCCTCAACAACTTTAGTCTCCCCCCTTTTTTTTACCTCAACAGAATTTTTTCCTATTTTGGGGGGGGGGAATGTTCGGCATTTTTGGATAAACCATCTGGCAACTCTACAGGTACTACACCACACAAAACACAGATGGTAGGCCAGCTCTGAATGAAGAGTCCTCCCAGGAGCATGTATCCAAAATGGAAACATTCAGAAATGAGGTTTACCGATGACATAATGGCGCACACCTCAAATACACATAGTGCACGAATTAATGTGTTGGCCAAAGGTAACTACTTCACGGGCCAGATCTGTTCAGGTCTAAATTCCCTCTGTCCTCGTGTAAGGAGGCAGATTTGAACCTGGGACCTCTGGAGCTTAGTATAGGAGCCTCTACCCTCTGAGCTAAAAGTCAGCTGCCTCTCAGCCCATGCTGCAGAGCTCCCGTGTTCTTAGCTGTTGCCATGGTCTAGGTACCACCGCCTGGGACAGTGAATGACAATCTCTCGCTGTAATTGGTCACACTAGGTGTGGGGGTTACTCTCTCATGCTGGGTTCATGAACAAACAAACCCATTTCAAATATTGTGTAACATAAGCAAGGCTTTAATACTCCCACCATCAATACTGACACTGAATCAGTCATTTCACTAAATTATTTTTCCGGTCATTGTCTGGCCCCTAAATCCGAAGGAAGCAGTGTCAATATATTTAACTCGGCTTATCTAGGTCATCCAATTGCACACATTTTTCTATTATTCAAGTACTTCTTTGCTCCAGACTTTCATATTTCTATTTAAGGTTCTTTGGAAATGTCATCTGCTTCAATAGAAACCTCAAGGTACGGTATAATAAGAGAGAAGTCATCCTCTTTTAAATTACCCTTCGTCAGAAAGGTCATCTCCCGAGGATTATTCAAATCCTTTATGAAAAGTAAAGATCTTGTAGCTCTTCTAGCAAAACTCTACTCTCCCTTCCAGCCTCAGAATCCATGGAAATCACTTTTCCTCACATCACACGAAGCTTTCAAAGACATGTCCTAGTTATGCCCACCAGGGGTCGCTATTTGGTGCCGGAGGGAGTTTAACCAAAAAAAAAAAAAACATTTCCTTTTAATTAACTCACGTTCTTTTCATTCCAATAGCGACAGAGCAGATGCCTTTATCGGTTTCAAAAAGTGAGTATTCCTTTACCGCTCTAACGTCACATGCCGTTTCCGGTGGAACCACGTCATAAGAAAGCCCTTTGGCCAAAAGCAGTTGGAATCCAAACATGCATCCTCTGGTTGCCTCCTTGTGTTACTCCAAATTGCACATTTTTGTGCAACAGGGCATGTTCCTTGTGACCCGCCTGCTTCATGCAGGGCCTGCTTCAGCAACAGGGGCCTTTCCCGATGCTACCCTGTGGCTCACCCAACGTTCATTAGTGAACCGAGCAGTCCAGACCCTTGTGCTACATGATCCTCAGAGACCTCTTGTCATAAGAACATAAGAACGGCCGTACTGGGTCAGACCAAAGGTCCTTCTAGCCCAGTATCCTGTCTGCCGACAGTGGCCAGCACCAGGTGCCCCAAAGAGGGTGGACTGAAGACAATGATCAAGCGATTTGTCTCCTGCCATCCCTCTCCAGCCTCTGACAAACAGAGGCCAAGGACACCATTTTATTCCCTGGCTAATAGCCTTTTATGGATCTAACCTCCATGAAATTATCTCGCTTCTCTTTAAACTCTACTATAGTCCTAGCCTTCACAGTCTCCTCTGGCAAGGAGTTCCACAGGTTGACTACACGCTGTGTGAAGAAGAACTTTCTGTTATTAGTTTTAAACCTGCAACCCATTAATTTAATTTGGTGTCCTCTAGTTCTTCTCTTATGGGAACTAATCAATAACTTTTCTTTATTGGCCCTCTCCACACCACTCAGCTTGTGGTAGCACAGGATTTGATGCAGGAAGTCAGATAGATGCTATGGTCCCTCCTGGCCCTAAAAGGGCTAGAAAGGGATTTTACTTGCAAATCATGGCCAGTTTTAAAATGTAATCCTCATAGCAGTTCAAGAACTAGTTCTCCAGCCAGCGTAACTTGGTGTCACTCCATTAGAACGACCATACTGGGCCAGACCAAAGGTCCATCTAGCCCAGTATCCTGTCTGCCAACAGCGACCAATATCAGGTGCCCCAGAGGGAGTGAACAGAACAGGGAATCCTCACGTGATCCCTCCCCTGTCACCCATTTCCAGCCTCTGACAAATAGAGGCCAGGGACACCATTCCCGCCCATCCTGGCTAATTAGTATCAAGGGACCTAAGTGCCTTGATTTTATCTAGTTCTTTTCTGAACCATTAAAGATCTGGTCTTCAAAACATCCTCTGGCAAGGAGTTCCACAGGTTGACTGTGTGACGAAATTAAAGTCAAGGGAGGTATACAGATGTACACAACTGAGGATCTGATCCATAAAGTCTAATAATTGTTTTACATTTATTTTTTCAGACTAGTGCACGGAGTGAACAAACTGCATTACAACAACGGCATGCAATTTGAAACACAACTGCTACTTGGCACTGAATGAACCCTAATGAAACAGGATCTGAAAGGCCAATAGAAATGGCCGCACAAATAAACAATCAAAATATTCAATAGCACCAATTTTAGATATGCTACTATGATTTGAATTAAATGTCTAAGCTCCATTATTGTCCCTTAGGCATTGGCACATGTATAAAGATCAGGACTGGAACAGCAAATCATTCACAACAGCATGTGCTGTATAACAAAATGTTACAAAGCCATGTGCTGGTAATTTATGTAATGCACTAGCTAGAATCAAGCACTTATGTTTAATTTCTAGCCAATTAGAACTGTCCAGGGTAGCAATTTTTACCTGCAAAGTGATTCTTTTCAGTGTGGTCCATGCACACCAAAAGAAAATGCGATGGCCATTTGCGAGTTTATCATGGCGGCGCTGCTGAATGCACATCCCTAGAGCAATCCTGTTCGCATTTGCACTTCTGCTAAGAGGCCCTTTTGAATGAATTTGATGCATGTAAATTGTGTCAATTGTGAAAATACTCCCCAAGAATTAAAATGCAAGGCACGCGTGAAAATTATAGGGGATATAAAAATAGGTGGCACACTTTTTTTTCCTAATGACGTGTGTGACAGACGTGAGGTTGATTAATGCAATGCGATATGCCTGGGCTGAACTTAATCACTTACATATCAGTTAATATTGACAAAGGGGAAGTGGATGCTATGGACGCCTCCCCATCCAGAGGCACACGTCCAACATGAATTTTAAACACTTCGCCAGGGTCAGCACAGTTAGTGATAATGACGCACGTGCTGTTTTCAGCCCAACCGGACTGCATTGTTACTTCTCCCTGCAGCTGGCTGAACCATGTGTTATGAATATTGCCCTAGAACGACAGAAGGTTTGGTTTGGAAGAGACCTCAGGACCAATCCCAACTAAATCATGCCAGCCACAGCTGGGTCAAGCGGAGCCTTAAAAACATGGAGCATGAAGATTCCAGCACCTCCCTCGGGAACCCATTCCACCCTCCGAGGGAAATCGTCTTTTCCTAATATCCAACTCTAGACCTCTCCCACTGCATCTTGAGACCATTGCCCCTCATTCTGCCATCTACCACCACTGGGAACAGCCTCTCTCCATCCGCTTTGGACCCTCTCTTCAGGAAGTTGAAGGCTGCTCTCAAACCCCCCCTCACTCTTCTCTTCTGCAGACTAAATAAGCCCAACTCCCTCAGCCTCTCCTCATAGGTCACGTGCTCCAGCCTCCTCATCATTCTGATCACCCTCTGTTGGACCCTCTCCAATGCGTCCACATCCTTTCTCTAATGGGAGGCCCAGAACTGGACACAATACTCCAGATGTGGCCTCACCTGAGCCGAATAAAGGGGAATAATCACTTCTCTGGATCTGCTGGCAATGCTCCTCATAATTCACCCTACTATGCTGTTACTCTTCTTGGCTACAAGGGCGCCCTGTTGACTCATATCCAGTTTCTCATCCACTGGAATCCACAGCTCCCTTTCTGCTATGTCGCCCATTAGCCGGTCGGTCCCCAGCCTGTAACAATGCTTGGGATTCTTCTATCAGAAGTGCAGGACTTGTCCTTGTTGAACTTCATTTTTTGATGATATGATGATCATTGCAAAATGTTAATATTTTAATATTGATATGAATATTAATTCATATGTAAATTAAGCTTTTATGGGGTTATGGTTAGATAGACATCTACCAGGGATGGTCTAGACAGTATTTGGTCCTGCTGTGAGGACAGGGGCCTGGACTCGACTTCTCGAGGTCCCTTCCAGTTCTAATGTTCTAGGATTCTATGACACATGGGATGCATTTTCACATTTGGCCCTGATTAGCAGTGAAACTAATTAATGGCCTCAATCACTTCCTCAATTGCTATGTGCTTGTAAATAAAAGCCACCACCAGCTGCTCATAAACTCATCCTGAAACATAAACATGCACACGTAGACTGAGGTTGAGACGGACATAGGAGACACACTTGTTGAAAGTCTCTGGGTAAAGATAAAATGGATTTTAAAAAGGTGATTTCATGGCCGGGGTCTACTACACACCACGTAATCAGGAAGAAGAGGTGGATGAGGTTTTTTTGTTTTTTTTAGCAACTAACAAAACCATCCGAATCACAGGACTCACCTCGCCAGTGTCTCCTCTCAGCAGGATGAGGTACTGAAAACTTTTCCCTATATTCCAGGCATCCCCTGTAGGTTACAAACTTTGCTAGACACGGCCGGAGAGACTCAGTCATCTTGCGGGGTAGCAAAAGCCCAAACTATCCACCATCACCAAGGTCATCAGCCCCACCTCTGGGCCCTTTACCACTTTGGCTTCTACATAAGACGTGTCGTCTTCTCGGGGCTCTAGGTCACTTTCCCAGTAGACAGTGGGGGAGCGTGGACCCACCCATTACTCTGGGTCCCAACCGAAGCACCCTGTAAACAGCAGCCAAGTACCATTGCTGCTAGTTCATGGCTGCTATTCCCTGGGCTTTTTCCAACACGGCCTTTCTCTTCACCCTGGCTTATTGGTGGAAGTTCTCCGATTCTCTTCCTACTCACTGAATGCAAATCTCCTGGTTCTCTCTCAGCTCCTGTGACCAGCAAAGATTGTTCCTAACCCTTCATTGTTCCTCAGGTTTCAGCCGGGGCGGGGGGGGGGGGGGGGCTGCTTGGCCCCACAAGCTCCTTTTATCTAACCCTGATGGGCTCTGATTGGCTGTTTCTGGCTCTAGGCAGGCTTGGAGGACCCATCTTCCCTGTTCCTTGTCTGGAGCGAGGTGACTGCTCATCCAGCCGGTGGTCTCCAAGGGCCAGGTACATCCCATCTCACTTCCACTATTTGCAACACTTCTATAAATAGAACTGAACAGAGTATTTTTTGCCTGCATATGGTATTGCTTTGACAAACTAGAGCCATGGCTCACAAGGCAGCATTTTGCTCTTTTGATACTCATGGAGGCTAGGTCCATCAATACTGATTAGCCAGGGTGGGTAGGAACGGTGTCCCTGGCCTCTGTTTGTCAGAGACTGGAAATGGGTGACAGGGGAGGAATCACATGGGGATACCCTGTTCTGATCCCTCCCTCTGGGGCATCTGGCTTTGGCCACTGTCGGCAGACAGGACCCTGGGCTAGATGGACCTTTGGTCTGATTCTTATGATAAAAGAGCGACTACAAGAGAGAGTAATTTGTGTGCCTGTGTGCATGCACACTGAAACAGATGATTTTCTTGACACCCTTTTGAGCACCCCAGGTGTAAACGCTATCGTGCTAAATCTGAAGTCGTTCATATATTCCAAATTAAGGCTACCTCTACACTACAAGTTTTCTTGGCCAAAAATATGCAAACGAGGAACTCATTTGCATGAGTCGCAATCTCATTTCCATATTTTCTGCCGATCTGTTTTTGCACTGGGGATTTTGTGCAAAAACAAGCCGTGTGGACGTTTTCTTTTTGCGCAAAAACACCTTTTTCCGCAAGATCCATATGCCCCCAAAAAGGAGGCCTACCAGTCTTGCGGAAAAAGGGGGTTTTGCGCAAAAAGAAAACATCCACACGGCTTGTTTTTCCACAAAATCTCCAGTGCAAAAATGGATCGGCAGAAAATATGCAAATGAGATTGTGACTCATGCAAATTAGTACCTCGTTTGCATATTGTTCGCCGAGAAAACTCATAGTGTAGATGTAGCCTAAGTCAGGGATGGCCTTTCCCTCTTCTGGAGGCTCGATCTCATCATGAGATTTATGAATTTACTAATGATTCTACGCTACGGCAGTAGCTCAAACAGGGGAAGTTCATGCTTTTACATGCAGCGGTCTCACTACCAGTCACTGCATGGCAACGTCTACACTGGCATGCTTTTCCGGAAATGCTTTTAACGGAAAAGTTTTCCGTTAAAAGCATTTTCGGAAAAGCACGTCTAGATTGGCAGGACGCTTTTCAGGAAAAGCACTTTTTGCGGAAAAGCGTCCGCGGCCAATCTAAACACGCTTTTTCGCAAAAAAGCCCCGATCGTCATTTTCGTGATCGGGGCTTTTTTGCGGAAAACACTACTGTGCTGTCTACACTGGCCCTTTTCCGGAACACGTTTCCGGAAAAAGACTTTTGCCCGAACGGGAGCAGCATAGTTTTTCCGGAAAAGCACTGATGATTTTACATTAGATCGTCAGTGCTTTTCCGGAAATTCAAGCGGCCAGTGTAGACAGCTGGCAAGTTTTTCCGGAAAAGCGTCTGATTTTCCGGAATAACTTGCCAGTGTAGACACAGCCCATATGTCCCAACCTAACACACTGTTGCATTTATTGCACAGTGAAAGGAGACGGTCCCTTGTTCAGAAGGAAAATGGCGAGCTCAGAAAAAGAAAACGCCGTAACACTCCTCAAGAAAGGATGAGGAAATCAGTGTGTAGGAACAATGCCAAGAGAGAAACGTGTTGACACATCCAGTCATTTAAAAGAGCAGATGTTACAGAAGAGTCTCACTCGTTAGAGCAACCCTATTCACAGCTGAGAAAGGCATCTCTTCGCTGAGCTGAAAAAGGTTGCTCTCTGACTTGATGGGAGATTTGCAGAATTCATCAATGACAAAACAGGAGCGAGCCCCAAACGACCTCAGCGAAGGCAACTCTCTTGTGTGTTAGTCTATTCCAGCTGGTTTGCCCACCCGTAATATTTCCCTTAAATATGTAGAAACCCATTTGGAAAATGTATAGACGTTTCTTCTGCAAGTGCCCGAGGGTGAGTATGGTATAATCCACTCTGTTCGACTGAGAATTCCCAGCTGTGTTGCACGAGTCCCTGCACTGACAATGTTCAGTGCAGATGATCCATAACTCACATGATGCGAGTTGTGTACGCGTGTGTGTTTAATCGTACGTGATCTAAACAAGAGGCAGTGTTGGAGAAGAAAACGGAGCTGCAGTAACTGAGCCGTTGTCCCTATACAATGAAGTGGATGTCCGAGGGGTACCCATTCATCTCTAGCTAGGGTCAGTCAGTGACTCCGGAATTTAACAACATATCTTAAGTGCTATGCAGAAGATCACTCTGGCTCCCTCTCTTTCTCAGTTTAGAGGTCACAACAGGCTGTTCTGTGTACTTGCACCAGTCTTGTGTGGCTTTTGAAGATAACAAAAGAAACCTGCAACCCTACAAAGCTCTCCTCTGGTTTTGAAATCTCCAGTCATTTCTCCATGGAGCACACTTTCTTCCATATTTCTGCACAGACCTTGCTTGTGTTACGATGGGCCCTTTGCCCCACACCCATGGGAACCTCCGGAAGGGAATCTCTGAACTTCCGGTGCCTTCGATTCTCATCCCAACTCCCCAGCACACAGAAGGAAGACACACTGCTCCATCCCTTTGCACAGGGGACCATGCTCTGCAGGGCACATCTGGCCAGTTGCGCAGGCCGTTCGGAGAAGCTCTGACCCACATTCTCCCCTGCTGACTTGGGGAGGGCGGATGCATCCACAGGCTTTCAGTTGGAAGCAAAAGAGGAGGAGAAAGACGCTGGTAGATCAGAGGGAGACTAGGAGTGGCCAATGTGATGCAGCCATGAAGGAGGTGAATGAGGTCTTAGAATGCATTGGGGAAGGTATTTCCAGCAGAGGCAGAGATGGGTTATTACCACTATACGAGGCCCCGGTGAGACCTCATCTGGAATGCTGTGTGCAGTTCTGGTCTCCCAAGTTTAAGAAAGACGAATTCAGATGGGAGTGGGTTCAGAGAAGGGTCATTAGGATGATCTGAGAAATGGAGAACCTACCTAATGAGAGGAGACTCCAGGAGGCTGGCTTGTCTAGCCTGATGGACCAAAGGCTGGACGGAAGATAGGCTAAATCCATAAATCCATCAGAGAGGTAACTAGCAAGGAAGGGAAGGAGTTAATTAAATCAAATGGTAATGTGGACACAAGAACCTACAGAACTGGCCATCCACAAACTTAGGCTTCCAATTCAATGGAGGTTTCTAAACATCAGAGGAGTGAAGTTTTGGAACAGCCTCCCCAGGGGAGAAGTGGGGGCAAAGAACAAAAAACAAAACAAAGCACCCACCAACCCTACCTGGCTTAAAGACTGAGATTGATCAATGCATGGAGGGGCTAGATTTTTAGAAATTAATGGAGATTGCCTATCTCCTAGAACTGGAAGGAACCTTGAATTGTCATCAAGTCCAGTCCCCTGCCTTCACATCAGGACCAAATACCATCCCTGACAATTTGTACCCCAAATGGCCTTCTCAAAGATTGAACTCACAACGCTGCGTTTAGCAGGCCAATGCTCAAATCACTGAGCTATCCCTCCCCCCCTAGATAATGGGACTGGCTGCAATGGGGTGTCACCAATCTGTGATTGTAAGGAGCAAATATCTCCAATGGCCGGTGTTAGGACATTACATAGGGCAGGCTGAGAGTTAATACAGGTTGCTGGCTGGTGTGTCCCATCCCCATGCTTGAGGTCTAACAGATCAGATTTGGGGTCAGGAAAGAACTTTCCCATAGGTCAGATTGGCAGAGAGCCTGGAGGTTTTTCACCTTCCTTTGTAGCATGGGGACGGATCACTTGCTGGAGGATTCTCTGCATCTTGGGGTCCTTAAACCATTTAAGGACTTCAATACCTGAGATCTAGGTGAGAGGGTCATTCTAGGAGGGGTGGGTGAGATTCTGTGGCCTGCACTGTGCAGGGGGTCAGACTAGATGATCATAATGGTCCCTTCTGACCTTAAAGTCTATGAGTCTATGAGGTGTTTTGCCTTCCTCTGCAACACAGGGTCACTTGCAGGTTTAACTAGTGCTGATGGTGAATCCTCTGTGCCGAGAAGTCTTTGTATCGTGCTGTTTCCTCACACATTTGCTACTAGGCCGCACCATTTCCTCACACTTTCCTACTAGGCCATGCTGTTTCCTCATATGTTTGCTACTAGGCCACGCCGTTTCCTCATACGTTTGCTGTTATGCTCCGCCATTTCCTCATACGTTTGCTGTTATGCTCTGCCATTTCCTCACACATTTGCTATTAGGCTGCGCCGTTTCTTCACATATTTCCTACTTGGCCGCGTCGTTTCCTCACACGTTTGCTGTTACGCTTTACCATTTCCTCACACGTTTCCTACTAGGCCGTGCCGTTTCCTCACACGTTTGCTGTTACGCTCTACCGTTTCCTCACACATTTGCTATTAGACCATGTTGTTTCCTCACGTGTTTACTACTATGCTGTGCCATTTCCTCTTACGTTTGCTATTACACTCTACCATTTCCTCACACATTTGCTATTACGCTGCGCTGTTTCTTCACACGTTTCCTACTTGGCCGCGTCGTTTCCTCACACGTTTGCTGTTACGCTTTACCGTTTCCTCACACGTTTCCTACTAGGCCGCGCCATTTCCTCACACGTTTGCTGTTACGCTCTACTGTTTCCTCACACATTTGCTATTAGACCATGTTGTTTCCTCACATGTTTACTACTATGCTGTGCCATTTCCTCTTACGTTTGCTATTACACTCTACCATTTCCTCACACATTTTCTACTAGGCCTTGCCATTTCCTCACACATTTGAAACAAAAGAGCATGTTCTTCTGGAGTTGAGGCAACCCTGCAAACTGAGGACCGGTCCCTCTCCCTGCTTGGCTCAGGAGAGGCAGAAGATATCACTGGAGACCCATTTACAGCTCTGATTCTTTGGGCCAACCTACTTCAGCCCCAGCACACGTTAGAGCTGCCCCAGACTGGGTGGCTCCCAGGGGAACACACAAGGTTGGGAAGGTGGAACGTGCCAACTTCAGGCCATCGGCCCTTCACACACACAAAATTCTCAACCTCTCTCCACAGGCTGCAAAGAGAGCTAACATGGGAGACAGCTACATCAGCTTTGCCTCTAAGTCGGCTGTTCAATGCCAGGGCACCTCCCAGATGGGGAAACATGAGACCTTTCTGCTACCTTTGCAGGAGTGGGGCAGCATACGAGGAATGAACAGGGACAAAAGACTCCAGGCCTAGATTTTGAAGAGGTACCATCCACCGGAGCCCTTTTTTTATGGGTGATAGTTATTGTCTCCTGGCATGTTGCGTTTTGGAGGTTCCGGAAGGGCCATATTTCTTCCCACAGGATTTGGCTGCACGGAGACAGATCATTCTCGTGTGCAGTTCCAGAAAAATAAGGAGTTGTGGTTCCTGTGGTGTCACAAATAAACTTGAGCCTGTGACTTTTTTTTTTTAAAGGTGCAGGGCAATTTTGGTGCGTTGGCAGAGATGGAGACAATTCTTGCTTAGCAGAGAAGTTTTGGCAGGAGCAGAACACAATTTTCATTCAAGAAGCGGCTTAGCCTTTTAGCACTGAATAAAAAATAGATCCGGAGCTGCAGAGAGGAAAACACAAGGTCCTAGCACAAATTCTTCTTCTTGGGACCTATTAAAACAGGCTGGATATTATCCGTGTCGATAACAACTTAGGGCCGGATTCTGCAGCCTTTACTCATAAGCTGTGTCTACACTGGGCCACTTATTCCGGAAAATCAGCCGCTTTTCCGGAATAAGCTGCGAGCTGTCTACATTGGCCCTTGAATTTCCGGAAAAGCAACGATGCTCTACTGGACAAAATCAGCCGCTATTTCGGAAAAACTATTCTGCTCCCGCTCGGGCATAAGTCCTTATTCCGGAACACTGTTCCGGAAAAGGGCTAGTGTAGACAGCCCAGTAGTCTTTTCCGGAAAAAAGTCCCGATCGCGAAAATGACGATCGGGGCTGTTTTCCGGAAAAGCGCGTCTACATTGGCCACAGATGCTTTTCCGGAAAAAGGGCTTTTCCGGAAGAGCAGCCTGCCAATGTAGACGCTCTTTTTCCGGAAATACTTATAACGAAAACTATTCTGGTTTAAGCATTTCCGGAAATTAATGCCACTGTAGACACAGCCATATTGAATCAGATCTTCTGGGAGTATTCCCACCAAAATCAAAGGATTATTCACATGAGTAGAAGCAGCTCAGAGTAAGTACTTATTTTAGAAATGGGCCCCAGAGTTCTCAGATTATCTTCTTTCCATTCCAACTTATCCTCCCAGGACTCCGAGCCTTTAAAGACCGGTGGTTAGGTTCAGATAGCTCTGACCAGGAATGGCATGCCTCCCGTAATCTTTTGCAGCCCACTGGTTTGATTAGTTCCTGGCTGCACTGTCTGAGTCACAATCCGCAGGCTGGGTCTCTGGAAAGGCAACCAGACAGGGCTTAAAAAGCCGTGCATAGCAGTGTGTGAAGCATGGAACCAATCAAGTGAGGCAGAGGGCACATGTCAGGAAATCTTGGGGGAGGATGGGCTCAGGAACAGTACCAGTAAAAAGAGAAGTGGAAACATGAGCCGACAGTATCTTCAGGGGCTGGAAGAAAGAGCTACAAGTTGAACCTCTCTAGTCCTGCACCCTGGGGATCTGGCTGGTGCCGAAACAGAGAATTTGCTAAACCATGGGAGTAGCTGCCAGATACTTTTGCAAAAAATCAAAAATTGATTGAGGGAAAAAAAAAAGTACTGTGCCTTTAAATTCCCACGCTCTGTCTCCCCACACTCCCGCACTCAAACGCAGAAGGGGAAAAATGTCCCTGCCAACCTTCTATCCAAGAAAAACATTTTCTTTTCTTTTTTTTACCAGAGAGAAGACGTAATTACTGGACTGTCGGGGCAAAAACCAGACACCTAGGAACCCCACATGAGAGGTCAGTATTGTCTAGCAGCTTTACCAACCTTTCCACTGCTTACTGGGCTCTGGGAAGACATTGAGGGTTAAATTAGAGCTAAAGAGCAGCACTGAACACTGAGCGCCAGGCCTGGTGGCTGGAAACAAACTTCATAGGACTGCGAGAATCTTGGCCACACCCAGGATAAGTGGACATCCGGCAAATTCAAATCATGCCGGACCACAGATATGGCTGTATCAGAGAGTGCCGGACGAGAGAGATTCAAGCTGTGCCAGAAAAGACATCAAAGGGACTTTTTATACAGCAAGTGCAAAAGCAGCATTGCAAATCATGCCTTCTTGCAGTCTCCTAGACCGGTGCAAAGAACCATCTTCTCACCGACAACAATCCCTTTTAATCCAGCAAAACTTTCCGTTTGCCTGGTCTGACGCGTGGGCTGATGCATAGCAATGTAGCTCAGCCATTATCGACTCGAGGTCAAGGCGACTGGTGCTCTGGGAAAGCATAAGCAGTGTGCGTGAGTAACTGTTGAGTCAGCCTGCCTGCTCCCCCGCATGCACACGCTTCGTCGTCGGCCCTCCTGTCGCTTGCTTTCCTTGCTGCCCGGCTCCGTGCATGCCCTATCTCAGGGGCAGTTTGCACAGCAGCGGGAAGTCAGGCTCTTACACCTCCCCTCTGTCCCTCTTGCGCCTGACTCCTACGGGACCACGTTGCTTGGCTCCGAATGTTCACGACTGTGCATCAGGGAGGGACGCATCCCGGGGAGCCGGATGTGCTCTCCATTTGAGCAGCACAGATAACATAAGAACATAAGAATGGCCAGACAGGGTCAAACCAAAGGCCTGTCTGCCGACAGTGGCCAATACCAGGTGCCCCAGAGGGAGTGAATCGAACAGGTACTGATCAAGCGATCTCTCTCCTGCCATCCATCTCCACCCTCTGACAAACAGAAGCCAGGGACACCATTCCTTACCCATACTGGCTAATAGCTATTTATGGACTTCACCACCATGAATTTATCTAGTTCTCTTTTAAACCCTGTTATAGTTCTAGCCTTCACAATCTCCTCAGGCAAGGAGTTCCACAGGTTGACTATGCGCGATGTGAAGAAGAACTTTGTTTTATTTGTTTTAAAATAAATCAAGCAGATTCTTCTCGATGAACTTTCAGTCTCTTCAGGTTTTGGGTTTTTTTTAAGACAGTTCACCCAGGTTGTGTCCAATCAGCCCGCCAGCCAGAGGCAGCCGGTGGCTATAGGAGGACTCAGCCGCCGCCAGGGGCTCCTGATGATGACGTCACGGGGGCGCCTGCTGATGACATCAGTCTATTGACGGCCCTGCAGCCGGGGGTGCTGATCGCACGCTCCGCCTGGGGCGCCAGCTGCCGCAGCCGGCCTCGGGCTGCTCCTGCCTCCAGCTCATAAAGCACAGCTCTGAGGGACGGCTCCTCGACCCTGGAATGACAACCGCTAAAGGACCTCACCTTTAGTGGTGAGGCTGGCCAGGGCAGGCAGGGCAGGGCTGCACACTCGGAACCTGTGGCAGCTCTATAGGACACAGGCACTGAGGCTACGTTGGCTTTTTCAGACACCCAGGCGGCTCATCTTCCTTTCAGCGTTTCCTGGCCTCAGTTTCCCCCTGATAACGCCCATGAGCTGCTGCTGTCAGAAGAGCCGGGGATGCAGCATTGACACTGGAGGACCTCCCTCCCTCCAGTAAACCCTGCTGCCTGGCGTGGCCATCTGCCCCCTTGGCAGTGCCCATTCGGCAGCACCCAACGGGGGGGCTGTTAAAGGGGGCAGTTGCCTCAAGACACATAGATCCAATAGCACCGGATCCCCATGCCCTGGGGCGTGTGGTGGCTGTCACCCCCATATGGAGGTGGCCCGTGACTATAGGTCGACTCGGCCATCGCCTAGGGCGCCGCCTTCAATGAGGAGCCCGGGGCGCCCGATGATGACGTCACTCCATTGACGGCCGTGCAGGCGGGGGCGCCGATCGCGCGTTCCCTCTAGGACACCAGCTGCCACAGCCCACCTCACACCACCCCTACCCCACTGCCATTCAGTGCTGCAGGCAAAGAAGGATTCCGGCACCCGAGGTATCTCGGCCAGTCTTCGCTCAACCCTCTCCCCGGGCAAGCCTCGCCGTAAGCGCTTCCTGACAGACAGAGCGACAGACAGGCAGGCAGGGAAGTGCCATGGAGCTGAGTGTTAGGCCTCACTTCGCTCGGCCAGTAAGAGAAGAATAACTGGAAGAAAACCAGGCACTTTACCATCACACAAAAATCACAGAGATGCTCTGGCACGTCACTGTCCATTCTTCCCCCACAGAAGGAAGCCCCTTTCCTGAAAAAATCTGACTTTTTGAAATTCGGTTTCCTTCCAGATTGGAATGCAAACAAGGCCAGTCCATTTTTGTGTCAAAATAAAATCTAAGATAGAAAGAAATAGGCCCCTCCCCTACCTTCTCCATAGCCAATAGCTCAGTGGTCAGGACACATTCCCCCGTGGGAGACAGACACAAATCCCTCAGCTGAATCAGACGGTCCTAACTAACACAATATTTGCTACTCTGAGGTAGGTCTCTCTCACTCTCTCTCTCCAACACACGCACCAGTAATTCCCTCCCACTCTACAGAAATCTTTCTGGTGAATTGTTATTTTCTGACAACATTTTTTTTTGTCAAAATCAAAACTAAACAAGACTTTGACTAATTCTACTTCTAAAGTAAAATAGAAACCGCCCAGGGGGATGCTCCACACAAGTGAAATAAATTGTGATTTTTAGGAGCAGATTAAAGACTAGGCCAAGGCGTCATTCTTTAAAGGTGTTATAACGGTGAGAAGTCCTCTGGAACCTTAAAAACTAACAGATATATTTGGGCATAACCACTCACAAAAGCTTATGCTCAAATAAATCTGTTAGTCCACGCCTACACGTGAAAATCCTCCACAAACATCTGAAGGAGATAAAACATGAGAACGTAAGAACGGCCAGACTGGGTCAGACCAACATTCCATGTAGCCCAGTGTCCTGTCTGCCGACAGTGGACAATGCCAGGTGCCCCAGAGGGAGTAAACACAATAGGGAATCATCATGTGATCCCTCTTCTGTCGTCCATTTACAGACAAAAGGAGGCTCCGTCCATCGATCATTATTAGCCAGGATGGGTAGGAATGGAGTCCCTAGCCTCTGTTTGTCTGGAAATGGATGAAAGGAAAGGGATCATGTGAGGATTACCTGTTGTGTTTCCTCTCTCTGGGGCATCTGGTATTGGCCACTGTCAGAAGACAGGATACTGGGCTAGATGGACCTTTGTTCTGATCCAGAATGTCTGTTCTTATGTTCTAGGGATACCATCCCTGTGCATCCTGGCTAATAGTGATTGATGGACCTAACCTCCATGAATTTATCTAGCTCTTTTGCATGAACATGGCTGCCGCTTTTTTCCAGCTCGGGGTTTTGCCGGAAAAAAGCGCCAGTCTAGACAGGGATCTTTCGGAAAATAAAGCCTTTTCCGGAAGATCCCTTATTCCTGATTTTAAGAGGAATAAGGGATCTTCCGGAAAAGGCTTTATTTTCCGAAAGATCCCTGTCTAGACTGGCGCTTTTCTCCGGCAAAGCCCTGAGCCGGAAAAAAGGGGCAGCCATGTTTATACAAATGAAGCAGGGAAAATTTAAATCCCTACTGCATTTGCAATTCTGACTTGGCTAATCTGCATCCCTTTTCCGGAAAAGGGGGCCAGTGTAGACATAGCCAATCAGTACTGGCCACAGCTCTGCTAGTGCTATAGTTAAATGACGCTGCAGCCAAAAGGATCAATTCTGTACAAAGGGCAAGTTTCGAATATAGCAGGGGGCGACCAGCACTTTTGCCTGTGCCTGGCAGGTACACTCTTACATGCTGCTAGATATTGGTGATGTGTAAGCGACAAATGGAAAACCTCAGTTGGTCCATGGCAAAGCAAGCAGCGTTTCCACTGACACGGAAAAGACAGCTACCTTTTTTATCCTTCCAAACAAAAGCACACACGTGAAATCAAGAGCCGTTGCATTTGGCCAAGACCAAATGCCATTGCACTTTAGGGCTCATATTCATATAGGCAACACACCCGGAGAAGATTTGCAATGACCTACCAGCTCATAAGCCCTTTTAAAAGCTCAGTTGTATTTTCACTGCTCATTGCTGCCAGTAATTCAGCCTCAAAAGGCAAGGGTGCTTGATAATCCTCGCTTGGGAGATCGACTTTTGAATAGAGATAAGCACTAGTGGTGAACGCTGGACCTGAATTGGGGTCCAGATTTGAATAACCATCCTCATCCCACCCCCCACCCCCACGACACCACAGAGGAACTGCTTTTGAAATTCCACTGCAGGCAGGCAGATTTATCTTCTGTGTCTAGCATTTTTATGTAGACGGGAATAAATTTCAGCATTTAATTGTTTTCCTCTCCCCCCTGGGATTCCATAAAATGTAACGTTATTTCTCCCAGGTCTGTTTTCTCAATATTTTACACATAATTGCCTTTTTGGTTTCAGTAAATCTGTATAATGCAGTTCTCTCTCTCCCAGCTGTTTCCGTCTCTCTTTCTTTGACTGTGTTCTAGTTCATCTACGCTCACATCCATTTTTATCAGGCTCTGTTTTATCTCCAAAATTGAATTTTCAAGGTTATTGAAGAAAGACTTTTTCTCCATTTTCACTTCCTTTCTCAACTCTGCCATGGCTTACGCTATGCATATTTTGGAGCGCCGCAGACTTTCGGGTGATGCTGGCGTAATTCTTAGTGCTTTACGCAAGCTAGCAGTGGACGTCTTCCTGGACAACCTCCTCACAACAAACAGAAAAAACTTGTTGAAATCTTTTCTATTTCCAAATATACCAGGGTAATCCAGGAGGCAGCGGATGGGAACCAAAAACTCTTCTCTGATTGCAAGCCAGAATTCTCACGCTCATCTTAGTTCACGCCATCACACCCAGTCAAATGAACTCATTCCTAAAGAGAAGGTTCTCCATATTTCTTTGAATCTTTCCAAGTGAATGAATGAATGAGACTTTCATTAGTCCAGTTCTCCTGTGTGCATCAAGGTAAATTTCTAGTCTATTTCAGACAAATTTTCTCTCTTCCTGCTTGTAGAATGTGGCAGGAGTTCTTATACGTGTGGCAACAGTCCTGTCCCCGTTAGATAAACCGAGGGACCATACTGCCAGTCACCTAAGATGCTACGATACACTGGAATATTTGATTCTCCGCTACCTGGAATGGCCGTTAAATGTCACCACTTCAGAATAGTAACATTGGATGCAGACGTACACTAGTCCCCAGAGTGCAGGTCACTGTAATCCACATTCTTACTCCAGTTCGAGTCTGCCTGTAGACGATGGAGGTCTTCCGATGTTACACAGGCACCCTAAAACCGGGATGGGCAAATTCTTAGTCCCTGGAGGGCCTCCCCTTCTATATTTACCTGCACCCCTGCAGGATTCAGGCAATCACAGCTCTTCTTAGCTGCAGATCGCAATTTGTGGCCAATGGGGATGGCAGGAAGTGGCCATCTACGCCACTTCTGGCCTCTCCCATTGGCCACAAATGGTGATTCGTAGCCAATGAGAACAGTGATCACCTGATACCTCCAGAAGCACAGATCAATATAGTGGTCGCGGCCCGCCCTAGTGGGTCGCCTTTTTTTTTTATTGTCCACCCCAGCCCTAAAAGCTTGGACAGCGACATTAGAATTTACAATGTAACCGATATACACGAGAGGCTGTCCCACTGGCCACATCCTGATCTGGCCTAACCCATCACAAGTCCACTAACGGCAATGGAGCTAGGTCAACAGTTCCTAGAGGAGAACGGGACCTAAATCCAGTGACGCATTCAACTGCAAGCAATGTATCACATCACACACCGCCCTAACCAAAGGTGCAGCCTATAGATAGCAACACCCTACTGCAATTATTTCTTCTTTTCTCCACTTATGCTCATTCGAGTTCACACCACTGCACACCCACCCAAGATCCAAATGGTCAGCTCCTTGTGTCTTTGTATATAAGAACATAAGAATGGCCAGACTGGGTGAGACCATCATGAGTGGTGTGGAGAGGGTAAATAAAGAAAAGTTCTTCATTACTTCCCATAATATAAGGACTAGAGGACACCAAATGAAATTAATGGGTAGCAGGTTTTAAACTAATAAGCGAAAGTTCTTCACACAGCGCATAGTCATCCTGTGGAACTCCTTGCCAGAGGAGGTTGTGAAGGCTAGAAATATAACAGAGTTTAAAGAGAAGCTAGATAAATTCATGGAGGTTAGGTCCATCAAAGGCTATTAGCCAGGGGATAGAAATGGTGTCCCTGGCCTCTGTTTGTCAGAGGCTGGAGATGGATGGCACGAGACAACTCGCTTGATCATTGTCTTCGGTCCACGGGGCAGCTGGTGTTGGCCACTATCGGCAGACAGGATACTGGACTAGATGGACCTTCGTCTGACCCAGTACAACTGTTCTTATGTAGATCAAAGGTCCACCTAGCCCAGAGTCCTGTCTGCCGACAGTGGCCAATACCAATTGCCTCAGAGGGAGGGAACACAACAGGAAATCCTCATGTGATCCCTCCCCTGTCACCCACCTCCAAAGAAACAGAGGCTAGAGATACTATTTCTACCCATAGCTACAAGGAGGCCAAGAAGAACTGATATCTTCATCCCATGAATATCCTCTCTACATCTAGGGGATAATTATAATTCATATATATTCACATTCACACACACACACCCATATGATCCGGTTTGGGAGCTTCAAGCATATTTTTGCTGGAAGCAGTCGGTATGGATTGCAAAAGAAAATCAAGAAGTTTCTATGAGTAGCCTGAAGCTGCTAATTATGCCATTTAATAAAACCAAATTACCCACGTTTATTCTGGAGGAGGCTGTATGAAGGACTGCTCCCTGAGGATACAGATTCCCCCGAGTTGGAAAGTTACGAGATCTGCCATAGAAATCATCCTGCATAATTTGCCTAAGAAGGGATAAGCCTCTAATTACCAGTTTTCAAAAACAAAGCCACTGGAGCGTCTACGAAAGGGCATGAAGGGAGGATTAGTGGGATGTAGCTGGAAAATTGGAGATTTGTTCAACGTGACCACTCAGTATAATCATTGCCCCGTGAGGATCGTCAACTTTCTTCTGCACAATGCAGCTCTTCTCTTGCCTGGAGTATTTCACGCAAGTATTTCTCTTCTCAACTTTCAGAAAGCTGAGTTCATCCCTGTCATGGACGCCTAAGCTGCGCGTCACGCTCTTGACCAGATAAGTCTGGCTATAGACCTTCTTATCCAGAGACATTCCCCAGTGATATGTTCTCTGCAAGGGCCTTTAAGACTCTGGCCGATAAAAGTTGTATACTCAGGGAAGGTATGTTATGCACACCACCACCTGCTGGCTGAACAGTATAAAACACAAGCGTCAGAGGGGTAGGCAAGTTAGTCTGTAACTGGGAAAACATAAAAAACAATGAATAGTGTAGTACAGTGTTTCTCAATCGGTGGTACGAGTACCCTTAGGGGTACTTGAGAAAAGTCTGGGGGGTACAGCAACACAACTAAAATTTGGAGAAAACTGAATTTTTGTTTTAAGCGTTACAGCGTTTTCTCATTTTTGTACTTTTTACACCCAAAAATTTCATCGCCTGCCCAGCTACCATGACGTTATTTAAACAAATGTGTTGCAACAGTAGAAAAAAAATGGTGTGTCTGAAAACTGTAGGTACTGGGGGTATTTATAATTTTTTTTAAAGGGATACTTTATGAAAAAAAAAAGGTTGAGAAACACTGGTCCAGTAGCACCTTAGGGTATGTCTACACTGCCACCCTCGTTCGAACTAGGGTGGCTAATGTAGGCATTCGAAGTTGCAAATGAAGCCCGGGATATTTAAATATTCAAATCCCAGACTTCATTTGCAACTTCGAATGCCTACATTAGCCACCCTAGTTCGAACGAGGGTGGCGGTGTAGACATACCCTAAGGGTACGTCTAGACTAAATGGCGGCTCCCCGCTTATGCAAATGAAGCCCGGGAAATTCAAATCCCGGGCTTCATTTGCAAGTGCGGTATGCCTACATTACCCTCCTAGTTCGAACTAGGAGGGTAGTGTAGACATACCCTAAGGGTACGTCTAGACTACATGCCTCTGGCGACAGAGGCATGTAGATTAGGCTACCGGACATAGTAAAATGAAGCGACAATTTAAATAATTGCCGCTTCATTTAAATTTACATGGCTGCCGCGCTGAGCCGACAAACAGCTGATCAGCTGTTTGTCGGCTCAGCACGATAGTCTGGACGCTCCCCTGCCGACATCAAAGGTATTTGTCGACCACCCAGGTATGCCTCCTGGGATGAGGTTTACCTGGGTGGTCGACAAATACCTTTGATGTCGGCAGGGAAGCGTCCAGACTATCGCGCTGAGCCGACAAACGGCTGATCAGATGTTGTCGGCTCAGCACGGCAGCCATGTAAATTTATACTGATCAGCTGTTTGTCGGCTCAGCGCGGCAGCCATGTAAATTTAAAGGAAGCGGCGATTATTTAAATCGTCGCTTCATTTTACTATGTCCGGTAGCCTAATCTACATGCCTCTGTCGCCAGAGGCATGTAGTCTAGACGTACCCTTAGAGACCAACGAAACATGCAGATGGTATCACGAGCTTTCGTGGACACAACCCACTTCTTCAGATGACTGACTATTAAAGTCCGATTTCTAAATAAACGGCTTTATTTCTAAATAATTCTAAATAAGGTATGTAGAAACCAGACCTTTAATAGCTCCAGTCATCTGAAGAAATGGGTTGCGTCTTGGCTAAGCCTATAGTCCTACTAGCTTCTCAGATCACCAGGTTTCATCAGACACTGATGGGGAAGCTGTCAGGGGAGTCCCCGGCCTAGGTTCAAGTCCCAGGACATCACACAACGTTGTCCCAGAGCATCATCCCCAGTCAACAAGAAACACCAACGTACATGAGCACGAAGCTCAACAAGGAAACGGCGCCCCCCCAAAGAGCAATCTACCAGAGGGCACTGTGCTGGGAGCAGGAACATGGGATTGGGGGCAGGAAACAGGTAGGGATAATTAAATATTAAAATATCAACTAACCCCCCGCATCCCGTTCACAGCTTTCCCCCCCAGCTGCGAGAGATGCTGTAGGATTGGGAATGCTGGCCAGCTTCACCCAGAGGGACCCCCTCCTGGTGTCTCCACCCCTGCGGGGAGGCAGGGCCCTCTCCTTGCTCCCAAGGCTGGAGCCATGTGTGGGGCCTGCCCTGATTCTCAGTAGCCAGCCCTGAGAAGAATCTCTGCCACCCCTTGATGCCGATCTCGGCAGGGCTGGAGCCGTCCGACCCACACACTAGGCCCCACAGTCGTGCACAGGCTCCCTTGGTGGGGAGGGGAGTCAGTTGGTGCCTCCCTGGGCCGTTCTGTGTTTCTCTCAGCTCAAAGGGAAACTAAACCTCATCCCTGCTCCAGGCCGGGCCATGACCTCCCTCCGGGGAGCGGAGCAGGCCTGGCTCATCCGTATCCCAGCAGACAGCCTGTCCCACTCACCTCACGCAGAAGCCTCCCTCCTATTGGCCGCAGCAGGAGTTTCTCTCCATTCCCTCCCTGCCCCGGACTCTAAGCATGCTGGGAAATGGCTCCGGTAGCCATTACGTGTGTAGCCCCACTAGAGGATCAGGCCACAGTCCCAGGAGCTGGCAAACTCCAAGTGCAGCTCAGAGTCCTCTCCTATCGGAGCCTTCTCGAGCATCCCCCTTCAACGACGAAGCACCTGCACCCGTCCTATGAAAATCTGAATGAGCGCCACGGGGACCTGAGGCACAGGGTCACAGAGCCACTCGGGTGCGACCTGCTGGGCTGTGGCTCTGGGTGCCCGCTGTGGTCTGGGGTCTACTGATTGCTGTGTGCATCGGCAGCTGTGCCATGGGCCCACGCGAAGAATTTCCAGACCCAGGAAGGGAATTTTGTGCTCCCAGGACCAAAGTGAAGAAATAGATGGGCAAAGCCTCACAATGAATATCAGACCCAGGTCATGTAAATGAAGTCAATAGATAACACGGCACCGCAAAGGAGGGGACATGTCTTTGATTAGCTGCCCGAGGGTTTGAAAACCAAGACTGATTCTATGTCTTTGAAATTCCAGATTTAGGGCCTCCAAAGCTTTAACTGTCTTTACCGTAGAGGATCTGAAAGTATCTTAATTTGCGTGGGGTGATCTGGGAGAACTGCCTAGCATTGCCTCAAACCAAGCAGAAAGAGAGATGATAAACAAGACGGACGACTCGGAGGCTGAATTAGCTTTGACATCCCTCACTGACTGTGGTACCTGAAAGATGACATTATTTGTGAGAACGGCACTCGGTGAGTCTGATTAGATCAAAAGGCATTTGGAAACGGATCTGCAGGGAATTAAACTAGACTTTGCATGGAAGTTCTTCGTGAGATGTGGGGGTGTAATGGTGCGTGGTTACCACACCTGTACAATCTGGAACGACAGTGTGGCAAAGCACACAGGGATTGGCCAGATGCCCTTGATACTTAATGCGAGACGGCCGGGGCACTGTTTTTATACCGGTGCGTTGAGGTACAGGTTGTACATAAGAATTATTCAGTGTGTGAGAACGTGATTCATTTTTCCTGCTACTTTACATTTTCCTGTTGTTATTGTCTTCCAGTTAAAGTCACTGCAGTGATTCGAAGGGAATATTAACTTGTGAGCTACAGGACAGACATTGTTAGGAGCTCTGATACATGCTCACAATGTGAAGGAATTCACTCGCCGTCCCCCATTCTTATTATACAAAGGAAACTCTCGTTAGGGGTGTGCCTACACTGCAGGGCTGAACTCGAAATAAGCTATGCAAATAGAGCTACACCATTTGCATATCTTATTTCGAAATAGGGAGCATCTACACAGCACTTATTTCGAAATAGAGCCCTTTTCCTCCGACTTCCCTTCCTCCTCGTGCAATGAGGGTGTGACGTAGTGCGGGTACCTTGCTGGTTGCTAGGCTTGGGCTGTGGGTGACCCCCACTGGTTACTGTCTGTACCATGGCCCAGCCGAGTAGCTGATGGAACAGGGAGGTAACCTGTTCGACCGGTTACCTCCCAGGGAGAGGAACAAAGGAAGGTGGAATGCTGTCCCTGGCTGGGGGGGCAGGGCTGGAAGGGACGGATTTTAGTTTCGATCTGGGAAGCAGGGGAGAAGGAGCTAGGATTGTAGGGCCCAGCCACCCCCATCTCAAGGGGGGGCACTGAGGCCTTCTAGCCCCAGTTCCTGTAACCAGATGACATCTGTGCTGTGTTGTATCCTGGAGAAGCAATAAACTCCCTCTATTCTACTGGCTGGTGGAGGCTGTTCGTGCCACTATGGGGGTGCAGGAGGCGGGGGACCACGACGCGCCGCCACAGAGGGTTACAGGAGTCCGAGTAAGAAGTCCTCCAGCTTCACAGTATTTTGACATTATTTCAAAATAACTGCCTGCTGTGTAGACACGGATTAAGTTATTTCGGAACAGCGCTCGTTACTTTGAAATTGTGTTGAAGTGTAGATGTACCCAACATAGAGAGGGATGGGGGAGTTTCTGCATTCGAAATCATGGAGTTTTCCTTGTAAAATGTAACCAATGCTCAAGGTCTCTCTTTTTCCTGTGCCAGCAAATTATTTACAATTTTTCAGAAATGTAAAATACATGTCTCATTCTCTTGCCATCCCGTAAGTGACATATGCTTTTCTCTTGGCTTTGTTGAAATAACCAAAGAGAATTCATAGACAATGTGTCTAATTGGATCATCATATAAGCAAAGAACTTCTTGACAGATGAAAATGTCTGGCATAGTCTACTTGTAAGTCAGATCATATCATAAATACCATCCACAAAACCATTTACTGAAGAAAAGTCATTCTAACACTAATGAGGACTCTAGCTGCGGAGCAGGACTTAATCCCCCATCCCATCATACAGGCAGTCCCTGGGTTACATGGATCCGACTTACATCAGATCCCTACTTGCAAACGGGGTGAGGCAACCCCGCACTAGCTGCACCCCCCCCAGCAGACCGCTGAGACGCGCCGCGGTCCCGCCGCCCGCATCCTCCGCGGCGAGAAAAGCCGCTCCGCATCTCCCTGGTCTGCTGGATCCCCCCCAGCAGACCAGGGAGACGCGAAGCTAACCCCCCCCCCAGCAGACCAGGGAGACGCGAAGCTAGCGCCCCTCCCCCCCAGCAGACCAGGGAGACGCGGAGCGGCTTTTCTCAGCAGACACCTCAGCTTGAGAATAAAGGACTGAGGGAAGTGAGGTGTGGGAGAATAAAACTGAGTTCTGGAGAAATGTTTGGCTAGAGTTTCCCCTACAATATGTACCAGTTCCGACTTACATACAAATTCAACTTAAGAACAAACCTACAGTCCCTATATTGTACGTAACCCGGGGACTGCCTGTACTGGCAACAGACCCCATTCCTTTCTTAAATGCATTTCTGTAACTCATTTGAAAATAATGGGATTGGAACCGGAGAAGGCAAGTCTTATTGGTCACCACATGCAAATATTAAAAAAAAAGAAGCAACGATAACGCTCCAACTAATAAGTGAAAGGTCAGTGAACTTACACGCCACATGGGAAAAAAGCTGAGGGATAAATATTGCTTTTTAAATATTAAATCTCATTACTGAATCCCCTGGCTGCAAAGGGCCTCTCTAAAGTTAGAAATTATTTATCCAAGGCAAAGAATCAGTATGTATTTTCAAAGGCCAGCGCTATCTAGAAATTACCGTATCTCTAGAAAAATATAGCAATGCCCCCTTCTTGGCTGCTCTCCCTGGTGCAACAAACTGCAAACCACGGGGTGCCAAACTTCGGATTTTTATGATCATTTATGGGAGACACTTCTCCCTATAAGAAGTGCTATTACAAAAGAAATCGTATTTCCCTTACGCTACATAAGGAGAGGGGCCCACCGAGGCCTCTGCCCCACACTGCTTCCACCTGTTTTGGTAGAACCTAGAATGTCGATCAGCATCACGGCTAAGCAACAGACAGAGCCTACCGTGATGCAGCTCTGTGGATGGCAGCAACCGCCCTGCAGATGTGACGGGCATGAAGAAGATGCACAATGGACCCTAGGGGGATGTTCCACCCTCCCGCCAACACCCTGGAGCTGCTTTGTAGTGGGGACGTAGCCAGTATGCCGGCTGCAGCAGAGTCTAGGAGAGAAATCCTCGTTGCACTGAAGTCAATGCAAAATATCGTGGGGTTAGAATTTTCCCCATGCTGGGAAAGCAAGATGGGAGGAGGCACCCATCAGCAGAATCTCCAAGTCCAGCTGTGGCATGGAGAACCCAGCTACAGCCAAGCTGTGCTCTGTGCCGTGCGGGGGATGTACAAGACCCTGCTTCAGGGGAGCCCTCAGCCATGCTAGGCCCCTGGGCAAGGCGGAGGGAGTGGCTGCTTGCTCCCAGAAGGGGTGTGGTCATGGGAGGAAGGGGCGGGGCCATGGGAGGAAGGGGCGGGGCCATGGGAGGAAGGGGCGGGGCCATGGGAGGAAGGGGCGGGATCAGTGAATGCACCACATTCCCCCAGCCCTTAGAGTCGCCTGGAGCAGTGTGTGGTGCTCCGGCGGAGATTTGAAGGGCTCAGGTTATTTCAAGTCGTTGGGCTGACTGCCCCCTTTCCCTCCATTGGCAGCACTGCCCTGACCAGACACCTGAAGTCCTGCTCTCCTACCCTCTTGCAAAGAAGATTTGCACCACGTCCTCCATGCACACAGAGACTCAGACAACTCTGCTGGGAGAAATGCTGCCGCCTGGGTTCTCAAGTGGGAGGGAATTGGACCCATAAGCAAAGTTCATCTTCTAACTAGGAATACAGGGGTTATTTTAACAAACCCGGGGTCCCACCCGTCAGCTCCACAGCAAGATGGTGGCTATTTATGAGCACAACTTGGATCCAATTTCATCCCCTGCATGAAGAGGTGTGGCAGACCAATGTAAAAAAAATACTTTGTGTCACAGGCTCATTTTCCTTCAGCGCTCCTTTAGCATTTCCGTGGTCCAGTTCTTGTGTCTTTCACCATTTGAGCCTCACATTTATTTTTGGCTAGAATCAGTATTTACACAGGACCTGCCAGAGTTCATGTTCTTCCATATTTTCCTCAGCAGGATTTGACTACCGATGCCTTTTTGTTTCTACCCCCCTTTTCTGTTTTACTCCATTTAGCCATTATGGTACATTGTGGATTTCTTACTGTATTTTATCTGGGGTATATATTTAGTTGGAAGCTCTAGTAAAGCTGTTTAAAAAAAACCATGCAGTTTGCAGGCATTTCCCTCTTGTGATTGTTCCTTTTATTTTCAGTTTTACTAGTCTCCTCATTTTGTCCCCTTTTTGAAGTGCTAATTTGATGGGTTTCTTTGGAACTTTCTTCCCAACAAGAATGTTAGCCCCGGTGTATAATAGGGAGTTATTTCGAAATAATAAACAGAACATCCACACTACCAAACCCATTATTTCGAAATAACAGGCTAGTTATTTCACAATGGCTGTGTCCAGACTCAGGGGGTTTTTCGAAAAAAGTCGCCTTTTTTCGAAAAAACTTCACCTGCGTCTAGACTGCAGCCGCGTTCTTTCAAAATTAAATTGAAAGAATGCGGCTTTTCTTTCGACGGCGGTAAACCTAATTCCATGAGGAAGAACGCCTTTTTTTCGAAAGTGCTCTTTCGAAAAAAGGTGTTCTTGAAAGCAAACAGGGCTTTTTAGAAAGAGAGCATCCAGACTGCCTGGGTGCTCTCTTTAGAAAAAGCGGCTTGCTTTTTCAAAAGTTCCGCGTGTAGTCTAGACTCGCTCTTTCGAAAGAGGCTTTTTCGAAAGATACTTTCGAAAAAGCCTCTTTCGAAAGAGGCTTGCAGTCTAGACATAGCCAATCTGTACTCCTGCTTTCCTCAGGAAATAAGCTTATTTTAAAATTTTTATTTTGGGAGTTATTATTTCAAATGTAATGATTTCAAAATAATTTCCTAGAGTAGACATGCTCTTAATTATATTCTGGTTGCTATGATTGAGCAGTTCTGTTGTAGCCACCTCTTGGACTAGCTCCTATGCACTACCAGGAACTAAATCAAAAACTGTCTCGTCCTTGTGGGTTTAAGAACCCATCATTAGTCTTGTATAGAAAACATTCCCACTGATAATCATCAAAATGTACTGACTGACAAATTAAGTACAATGCCACTCGAGAACTATAACTTTGTATATTTTGACATGTGACACTGACAATTTGTGTTTTGAGGGCTACCTGGCTTTCACTTTTTTGTATCTCACTGTGCATTGTCACTTAATAATTATGGCCTTCCATAATTTCCTGCAACTGTGAAAATTTAAATTAATAAACACTGGGGGGGGGACATGGTTAATGTTGCAGAACTATGAAATTTAAATAGAAAAATGAAAGAAAATGTGTAAAAACAAAACATCCATCAAAATGATAAAGTGAATTCTGTCAAGCCTACATATCGTCTTTGTATATTACCCGCAAGAATGCTACTGGGGAGTAAACATTAGCAAGAGAGTATCAGCGCAAAAGAAAGGCATTGTCCAGACTACGTGAGAGGTTGTAATCCAAAATGGGATGAGGTCTAATCGAAAATGTATAGCTGACAGGGAGTGGCAGTGCTCACTGAAATACTGTCCAACCCTGAGAGGAATTAAATGTCAGCTTTCAGTCAGTTTAGGTGCTCACGTCCCAGGTAACGCTCCCCAATGTGGGGCAGCCTTCAGCTGAGACAGAAGATTGCCTGAGACACAGCAAAGCTGTCATTCATTCCAAAAGAGACGTTTGCACGTCTCACAGCTGACATGTCGGCAGACTTGACTGACATGTGAATGCGTGTGGCGGCTGCCAGCTCTTTCCCGGGGATTTCCCCCACCGATTATCTCCTCACGGAAGCACTTCAGGCAGGTTCCCGTTGCACAAAGAGGGGCGGAAGGCGGAACTAAGGCAGAGCGCGCCCGGGAAAGGAGCAACGTGCGGCATTTGAAAGGGAAGCTGGAACTGTGAGGGAATCAGGGAGCGGATAGTCACTAGTTTTCCCTGGAAGGGAGTGAGGGCCTGCTTCTGTCTCACTCCATACACATTTAGAACGGACCAGTGGGTTCACAGACCTTGGCCTGTAAGTGCGCAAGGGCACGTGTACACGACGGAGAAGGTTGAGCATCCGGAGGTTGATCTTCTAGCATTTGATTTAACGGGTCTAGTGTAGCCCCCTAAATCAAAGGCTGAGGCCAGTCGCCACTGGCGTCCGGTACTCCGCCTTCTGTGAGGAGTAAGGGAATCCAGTAGGAGCATGTGCTCCCCGTGGCCTCCATGATGGCTCGGCGTAAGGAAAGCTGAATCCTGGGTGCCATACCTTATGCCAACCTCCCTGGTCTAATATAGACTAGGCCCAACTGAGGACCTCTTAGAAGGGCCTTCTCTTCTGGCAGTGCTGAGCAACCCCTAAAGACAAGACACATCAGGGCCCTTCAAAGGTGTCCCTCGTTCTACTGCTATAAAGTAAGAAGCGCACAATTTAAGCCAAATTTTATTTCTCCATTTCTGTGCAGCTGGGTTTTCCCAAAGGAGAGAGACGTCACCCTGCCTTGGCTCTCCTTGGGCCACATCGTTACTGCTGAGCGCTTGGAGTCTGGCTGGAGCTCTCTCAAGGAGCATTCCTCCAATTCTCCCTCAAATTCACTGGCAGGGGTTTCAAAATGGCGCCGGATCCTCTCTGTTCCCCTCACAGCCCCCACTGACTCTGGAGGCCGATGGGTAACTCTGCTCCTTTTGCTGATAAATAGCCCCCTCTCCCTCCCTGCCCGACACCCCGTCCCTAAATCAACCCTGTGTCGCCACCAGGAATGTGGCAGCTGTCAGCCAGGAGTGACGAGGGCCCGTGGGGGCTGCATGGCCCCTTCCCCCGTTAGTCAGTTCGACTGGGGAGGAATCCCCAAGCCCACAGGCTGGATAGCGGATAAGAAAAAAAAATCTCATTACCCTGCTGTCGTTAATAAATGTCCACGCAGCCGTGCAGTCTGCATATTCATCACCTCTATGGGTCAGGGGATTCACGTTGCTTGCGGCTTCGATAAATGTCAGAATACGGTTATTTTGCTTCATTGACCAAGCCGGTGTGGCTTGTGTTGCCACCTATTTTCCCAACGATTTTTTTCCCCTCCCTCATTGAGGTCACCGCCATTGCGCACAGACATAATTATTTATTCACCGTGCTAAAATTGTGCACAACAGCCTCGCTCCAAGGAACTTCCCTCCACCTCCCTGCACCATTTAAAAAAACGCTGATTACAATTCTGACCGACACCAGCATTAAAAGCCAACGCCTTGGAAACCCCTCTGCAGGAGAGCAAGGACGGCCCTCTCCTTGCTCTGAATAATGACGGCAGGCAAAATAGAGCCTTTAGGTTCAGCCCTGAGAGCATGAGGGGTCTGACAGCCCTGGGAAGGGACTGTGACTGTTTGGAAGCAACTTACTACAGCCCTTGGTTGGATAAAACTCCGTGCCTGCGAGCAGAGCGGGTAGATTCCAGACTCTGGTCACTCACCTTCCTCCATCTCCTCCTCGCTCACTTACTCACAGGAGGCCACTCAGGAAGGAGCGGATGTCTTCCAAACTCCAGCCAGACCACTTGTGCAGGACCAGGGTCACGCACTAACGCCCCCGCCTTCTCCCCTGCTAGTTTAAGTACCGCAAGCGGGTCTTAGATCGTTCCAGAAAAGGTTGCAGTGGAGTGTGACGGGGCGGCCCCGCCCCGCACTCAGGCCCAGGGAAACCACCTGGTGCCGGGGGCGGAGAGAGCCCTACCCCCACAGCCCTACTGGGCATGCTCCGAGGGGAGCCGGGGTATAAAAGGCTGCTGGCCTGCTCAGAAGGGGCAGACTGTGACCCAAGCTGGAGCTAGCACCCAACTGCCCGATAGGGAGGCCCCAGGACTGCAAAACGCGCTGCTGCCAGGCCCCAGCCGGGCTCGCCCCCAACGACGAAGCGGCCGGCCGACCCCCCGTGACCCAGGCACCGGACGCTGACTGGGGACGTGCCGCTGCAGCCACCCGACCAACGCCGACAGGTGGGGCCGCTACGGGCCGGGGGCAGGGGGCAGGAAGCGACCCAGGGCAGGGAGCTGGAAAAGCCCCCGAGGGCTCGGCGCGATGCGGGGAGGAGCCCCCCTGAGCCAGTGGTGGAAGCCGCCCGCCACTGATAGGGCCCTGGGTCGGGGCCCAGTGGAGAGGGAGGGCCTGGGCCCCCCTACTCCTCCTGCCCTGAACCCCGGTGAGTGGGGAACTCGGCTAGAGGACTAGGCCACAGAGGTGGCATAAGGAGGACTAGGGCAGGAGGCCGTATTTCCCCTAGTACAGGGGCAGGACACTTTGAACTTAGGCCAGGAGGCCGTATTTACCCTAGTAAAGGGGCATCCCATTTGTGGACGAAGCTTCAGGGTCTGCGTACGGTGGACTAGGCCCAGAGGCCATATTTCCCCTGCTACAGGGGAAGGACAGTGGGAGTCTAGGCCAGTGAGCCGTATTTCCCCTAAGAGAGGGGTGTTGCACTTTGGGGAACTTGGCCTAAGGGGGCTGAACTATGCCCCGGACAAGGGCGGCAACCCCAGTCGAGAGGGGCGCCCCCTGACATGGAGCCAAACTCAAAACATTCCAAAATTTTGCAGCCAGCCTCCCCCAAATCATGAGACTGGCTTAAAAAAAATCACGATTTAAAAACAATGAGTTGGGTTTTTTTTTTTTTTTAATTTGTCTTCTCATTTTTTGAGCTGGTAAGGCACGTTCATAGAATCCTAGAATCCCAGGGTTGGAAGAGAGACATCGAATCCTGTCCAAAGCAGGACCAACCCCAACTCAATCAGCCCAGCCAGGGCTTGGTCAAGCTGGGACTTAAACACCTCTAGGGATGGAGATTCCACCACTGCCCTAGGGAACCCAGCCCAGCGCTTCCCCACCTGCCTAGGGAAATAGTTTTTCCTAATATCCAACCTAGACCTCCCCCACTGTAACTTGAGACCTATTCCAAAGTTAGAAATTAGCATGCCTCTTCCGGAGAAGGGGCCAGTGTAGACGTAGCCTTGTGGTTTGATTTTGTGTGTAATCCTAACACTTCATATGGGGACATTGTAACTGAGCAATTCCTGTCGTTCTAAGAATTGAAACTGGACTTCTGAAGTCCCGAGGTTCTGAAGGCCACGAGAGACTCAAGGCCATTGACTGTCTACAAGTTTTTTGGGAGAGAATGTGAATGAATCGGTGTGGGAAAAAGGAGCTAAGGGGGTCAAGTCAAAAACCCTAGTTGGACCCCATTCTAGGACTAAAACCAAGACCACAAAGGCAAACTGGTGTATCTTCTCTATTCTGAAATTAAACATTTACCTGCAATTTTTATCATGCCTGAGACATCATCGGTAAAATCCAAGCCCCTAAAGAAATATAAAGTAGCATAGAAACATTCAGGGCAAAATAAACCACAAAAGCTAAGCACTAATAACTAATAAGGGAATTAATTCAGAAAATACTGAGCCAAACAGCCCAGGGAATGTACTAGAGTCTATAACTTGCATCCAGAATGTTAATCAGTATTGTTCAAAAATACTGTGGCCTCGGGCTTCTGCTAACGCCTCCAACTGCAAACATATGAAAAGTGCTATGGCTTTGATAAGATCGGCCGTCAGGATTTGGTCTAAATAATATGGTTGTAAATGACAAACACTGATTTCCTTTGTAGCCACCGCATTTGTTTTAAAATACTCCTCTCGTTCTTTTTTTTTATTCCCAAGCAGGCATTTTTGTCCTGGAATTATCAACCTGTTTTGAATAACTTTCCAATCAGCAGCCGCTAGATTTCTCCCTTTCCCTTTTTAAATAGAAAATTAAGTAACATATTTGCTTGGAGTCAGACCATGCAATTGGAATGTTATATCCGGACACAGAAATATCACTGGCCGGGATGAGAGCAGGAGAGAGGGACATGCCCCTATCTCTTACATAGATAAAACAGTGCACTCTCGTGAGGGGGAGGGGGGAAATCGATGTGGTAGCTATATTAGCTGTAGATAAAAGAGCTGGAGGTGGTACCGGCCTCTGGAGTGAGCAGGGGCGGCGCCTCGGAGAAGGGGCAGGAAAGAGGCGGGGCAAGGGGATTTGGGTTTGAGGGGGATCCTGGACTGCACTTAAATTTAAAAAAATGGTCAATCACAGAATCATAGAACACTAGGACTGGAAGGGACCTCGCGAGGTCATCGAGTCCAGTCCCCTGCCCTCATGGCAGGACCAAATACTGTCTAGACCATCCCTGATAGACATTTATCTAACCTACTCTTAAATATCTCCAGAGATGGAGATTCCACAACCTCCCCGGGCAATTTATTCCAGGCTACGTCTAGACTGGCATGATTTTCCGCAAATGCTTTTAACGGAAAAGTTTTCCGTTAAAAGCGTTTGCGGAAAAGAGCGTCTAGATTAGCACGGATGCTTTTCCACAAAAGCACTTTTGCACAAAAGCATCCGTGGCCAATCTAGATGCGCTTTTGTGCAAAAAAGCCCCGATCGCCATTTTCGCGATCGGGGCTTTTTTGCGCAAAACAAATTTGAGCTGTCTACACTGGCCCTTTTGCCCGAACGGGAGCAGCATAGTATTTCCGCAAGAAGCTCTGATTTCTTCCATGAGCTCGTCAGTGTTCTTGCGGAAATTCAAGCGGCCAGTGTACACAGCTGGCAAGTTTTTTCACAAAAGCAGCTGCTTTTGAGGAAAAACTTGCCAGTCTAGATACAGCCCCAGTGTTTGACTATCCTGACAGGTAGGAACTTTTTCCTAATGTCCAACCAAAACCTCCCCTGCTGCAGTTTACGCCCATTGCTTCTTGTTCTATCCTCAGAGGCCAAGATGAACAAGTTTTCTCCCTCCTCCTTGTGACACCCTTTTAGTCTCAAAAAAAGATCTCTTGGCATTGGGAAAAGTTCAGAAAAGGACAACAAAAATGATGAGGGGTTTGGAACGGGTCCCCTATGAAAGGAGATTAAGAAGACTGAGACTTTTCAGTTTACAAAAGAGGAGACTAAGTGGGGATAGGATAGAGGTCTATAAAATCATGATTGATGGGGAGAAAGTGAATAAGAGAAAGTTATTTATTTGTTTCCACAACATAAGAACTAGGGGTAACCAAATGAATCGAATAGGCATGTGGATTTAAAAAAAAATCTATGTAAAGATCAGAGGACGATCTCCTTGACTTTACCATTGACTTTGTCTAAAAAAGTAGGAGCATCCCAGGATGCGTTCCTCCCCGCCTGTCAAAAGCAAGCCTAACAGGAGTGAAATTGCAGAAGCCGCCTACTACATGGTTTGCCAGCCACCCTCCTTAACTCAGTCTATCTAGCCAGGCTGTAAATTAGAGGAACACCATATATTGTGTGATTGTGATGTAATTTATTAGCGGATGACTAGAGTAAGGGACTGATCTGCTCGTTCAATGGTCCAGCTAGCATGGCCAGGCTCACCATGTCTGCCACTCTGACAGATTATGTTGCTGCACTCCAAGGGCAACTGTACATATTTAACTAAAATCCCCCAGCAAGGGAAGTGTTTCTTGCTAATGCATGGTGCTGTGTTTCAAATGGATCCCCCAAACGTGTTCCCGTATTTCCTGGTTTGATTATTAATCCTTCGATCACAGTTTGGTAAAAACAGAAACAGAAAAAATAAATAAATACATTCTTCCTGCGATATGCCACATCATACAGAAATAGAGCGCACAGCAGCGTAGCTTGGGGGGGGGAGGAGGTGGAATCCGAAGGTAAAATAGGGAATGAACAAGTGAAGAATTACTTGGCAGGACAGATGTCTTCAAGATGGTGGGGCCTGATGAAATACAACCTAGAAAACGTAAGGAAGCGGCTGATGAGCCATTAGCGATTATTTTTGAGGCGATGTGGAAGACAGGTGTGATCCCAGAGGACTGGAAAAGCACAACCGTAGCACCTATCTATAAATCAGGGAATGAGCACAACCTGGGGAATTATAAACCAGGCAGCTTGACTTTTGTGAGTAGAAAGATAAAGGAGAAAATAATCAAATAATCAATTTGCAAGCACCTAGAAGATAATAAGGTGATAAGTAAGAGTCAGCATGGATTTGTCAAGAACAAATCACATCAAACCAACTGAGGATCCTTATTTGACAGTGTAACAAGCATTGTATATGGGAGGGAAGAGGGGGGAAGATGTGATGCGTTTCAACTTTTTGTACTGTCTCCCGTTACTGCATAAGCACACAAGGGGAATATAGCCCAACAGAACCTACTGTGAGGCAGATACATCACAGGTCGGAAAACCGTATTGAAAGACCAGTTATCAGTGGTTCCAAGTCAAGCTGGAAGGACGTAGCGAATGGGATCCCACTGGGCTCTTTGTTGGATGACGATATTCAGTATCTTCATCAATGATTTTGACAATGGACTAGTGAATGAATACACTTACCGTTTATGGATGATCCCAAGCTGGGAGGGGTTGCAAGCACTTTGGAGGGCAGGATTAACATTCAAATCGATCTTGACAGGCTGGAGAAATGGTCTGAACATTCAAGTACTGCACTTTGGAAGGAACATAAGAACATAAGAACGGCCGTACTGGGTCAGACCAAAGGTCCATCTAGCCCAGTAGCCTGTCTGCCGACAGTGGCCAGCACCAGGTGCCCCAGAGAGGGTGGACCGAAGACAATGATCAAGCGATTTGTCTCCTGCCATCCTTCTCCAGCCTCTGACAAACAGAGGCCAGGGACACCATTTCTATCCCCTGGCTAATAGCCTTTTATGGACCTAACCTCCATGAAATTATCTAGCTTCTCTTTAAACGCTGTTATAGTCCTAGCCTTCATAGCCTCCTCTGGCAAGGAGTTCCACAGGTTGAGATGATATTCAGTTGCACAAAGACCAAATATGAACGGAGGGCTTATGGGAGAGGATTGCAGAAAAGAATATGGGGGTGATCACAGATCACAAACTAAATCTGAATCAAGAGAGTAACCCTGTTGCAAAAACAACCCCGATCATCATCCTGGGATGCATGAGCAGGAGTGTCGCAAGGCATAAGAAGTCATTTTTCTGTTCTACTCAGCATCGAAAACACCTCTACTTGAGGCCTGTGCCCAGCGCTGGCTACCGCATTTTGGGAAAGTTGCGGACAAACGGTTGAGCTTGGAGAAGGGACGACGGAGCGGGGACATGAGAACAGTTTTCTGGTGCTGGTTGGACCTCTACAGTCGGCCTTCTGTCATCCAGCAAGATCTGTGGTCCAGCACCCCCAGGGAGAGGGGGTGAGGAGGAGGTCTGAAGCACACCTGGGGAAAACCCAGGCCCTCAGCAACTCCTTCCCCACGGTCCTAGAATGCTGCAAATGGCTCATTTGCAGTGCTCACGTTCAGGAAGATAGAGGGATGACTGGGAATGAGGGGAGGCTCAGGGGAAGATGGGGAACTCCCTGTGCACAGCAGGGAGACAGGAGCAAAGCCACAGAGGCGGCGGGACCTCTGCGCCTCCGCGGCTTTGCTCGGGTCTCCCTGGTCTGCTGGGGGGGAGAGGGCACAGCTAGTGCGCCCCCCCCTCCCAGCAAACCAGGCTTGTGTTGCGGGACGCCTGGGGTAGAGCAGCTGGGGTGCTGCCGGGTTGGTCCTGCGGGGACCTACCCAGCAGTGCCCCAGCTGTTCTGTCCCAGGAGTCCAGATTCAGCCGCTGTTGAAACTGATCAGCGGCTGATTCCAGGAAGCCGGGGGCAGAGCAACTCTGCCTAGGGCTTCCTGTAGTCAGCCCCTGGTCAGTTTCAGCAGTGGCTGAATCTGGAGCCAATTCCGACTTACATACAGATTCAACTTAAGAACAAACCTACAGTCCCTATCTTGTACGTAACCCGGGGACTGCCTGTATTTCTGGAAAAAGTGCTTTTCCGGAAAAGCATCCTGCCAATGTAGATGCGCTTTTTCCGGAAAAGCGTCCGTGGCCAATGTAGACGCGCTTTTCCGGAAAAAAGCCCCAATCGTCATTTTCACAATCGGGGCTTTTTTGCGGAAAAGACTACTGTGCTGTCTACACTGGCCCTTTTCCGGAACAGTTTTTCTGGAAAAGGACTTTTGCCCGAACGGGAGCAGAATAGTTTTTCCGGAAAAACACTGACAATTTTACAGTAGATCGTCAGTGCTTTTCCGGAAAAGCAAGCGGCCAGTGTAGACAGCTGGCAAGTTATTCCGGATAAGCAGCTGCTTTTCCGAAATAAGTGGCCCAGTGTAGCCACAGCCCTTCAGTATTCACAGTGGCCATGTAGAAAAGACCTTTCCCTTTACACATCTGGGCCATGTCTTCCCTAGGAAACTATTTAGAACTTAGTAAATTCAGTTTAATAATTCCCAATTTAACAATCTCGAACTAGCGTGTTCACACTATGGGGAAGCCTCAAAATTAGTCCAAGGCAGGCTCCGTTAATGTGGACGCATTACCTCAGACTTAGAGCCCCAGCGAGCACTAGGGAGTAATGAAAAAAAACTTTAAAAAATGAGTGGTCCTGTCGCACCTTAGTGACTAACAAAAATATAATTAGTATCATGAGCTTTCATGGGCACAACCCACTTCCTCAGATTCAAATGACACCGGGGAGGAATTATTTTGAAAAAACGGCACCGGAGCGTCCACGTGACCGCTATTTCAAAAGAACTATTGCAGAATTAGCACTAATCCTGATGAAAAGCAGGAGTACAGGTTTGGAATTCTGCAGCCCGTTATTTCGAAAAAACAGGCTTGGTAGTGTGGATGCTCCTTGGTATAAATTCGAGCTGCTGCTGGTGGTGGGGGGGTTATTTCGAAATACAGTCCTAGTGTAGACCAGAGCCTGATGCAGTTAACTTTAAACCCACTGTCAATGGGAATCGGGCCTGGGTATGACTGGTTGTAGGGAAGCCCTACCATCCCATTATGGGATAGAACAAAGTTTCATTCAGGTTGGTCAGAGAGTGATTTGATTCCAGATGCAGAACATGTTTCTGTGCCCTGAAGAACTGCATAATATTCAACCAGAGGCATTGCATTTTCCCCTCCCGCTCTCCTCGCACACCCACACATGAAGCAAAAGCAAAATGAATGAGTTCTTACATAATTCAAAGAGTTTTGCCAAAATACCACTTTCTATTTAGAACCCAGAATCCTCCAAGAATCCATCTTTCAGAATTATTCATTTGAAAGCCCTGAAATTGCTTATCTCAGATAAATTTAACACAGTTACTATTATAACAAGAACACGGACGTTAATGTTCACATACACACATACTCTTCTTCTCCACTGCCTCAGCATCATTACGCCAGACTTGATTTCCTCATGTCTATTCTCATTCTCACTTCCTAATATCGGCAGAAAATGAGTAGGAATCCAAACAAAGATCTATTTAATAAAAACTCCCTCAGAGGCATTTCAGATTCTCCTGTTCTCGCATCACCATTTTCTTGTTGTTTCCCCCGGCACTTTCAAATCACATCAGCTGGGGCACGGAAGTGTCGTGGCTTGGATTTTTTTTTCATCTATAATATAAATCAGATTTTGCCCTCAAATATTACAGCAAAAAATAGTAATTTGTGATTTAAGGAGCATGGGAGAGAGACTCTATTACCTAACTCTCATCTATCTGAAAACTTGCTCCAACAACATCCGTGGAAGATGAGGGGACTCAATCCACCAAGTATCATAGGGCCTGCTAGGAAGAGTTTGTGCAAAGTCTGTAGAACTGTGAGAAGCATTTCTCAGGGCCTAGTTATAGCAAACCATCCTTGTCCAGCAAAGCATGCGCTTTAAAGCTAATCATGTGCATAAAAGCTTTACTTAAGCATGGCCAAAGCCCACTGGAATCAATGGGAACCTTACAACTGCCTTCAGTGGCCTTTGGATCAAGCCCTTAGATCTGCAAACAGGTCGCCAAGCAGGGGTAAAATAAGTGAGCACACTCAGCAGGACGAGCGAGGCATGTGAGACCCGTGGGCCTCAAAGACAGGCCTGAAGATGTGGCAGGCAGCAAACGCCTCCAGCAAAAGCTTTAAATAGCTCGTATTCCACTAACCATGACTCGCTGTGGACAGAGAGTGCAGGAAGGCCCGCCTCAAGCGCTCCAACAGGCAGCAGCCTCCATCTGAGTTGGCTCCACCCTATATAAATGCAAGGGGTGTTCCAGAAAGTGTCCAGGCTGCAGCATGGATCCCCTGGAGCTGCCACAACAGTTCAGGCTCTTGAACAACCTCAGTTGCTGGCCTAGACCCTAAAACCTGACTCAGGCTCTGACCCTTGGTATCCACCTCAGGCAGGAAGCTGACTATGAACTCCTCCACTACACGCAGCCTCAAGTTCGACCTTGTTCCTCTCTGCGTTGACAGCGCAGACTGTCCAGAGTACTCTAGCTCTTCCAATGTTCCTCAATAAACTGCCCCTCTTCCAAGGACCCCACAAACCATCCGATGCCACAGGAGGCTGAAAATGATGCTTTTTGTTCTTAGATGGATGCTACAGGACTCAGCAAAGGAGTGTCATTGTGGGGAATTCCAGGGTGGATGACGAGACATACGAATCCCAGATTTACCATTCCCAAGGGGAAAAGACGGGAGGAGGGAGGAACAGGGACTATTTATGAGCTTCAAAACCCCTGAAAATAGATTCTCATTAAGCATATTGTCGTAGATAAAATCTCCCGTTACCTGCAATGCCCCAGTCTGGTAAAACCGCACCCTATCACAGATACCGGGAGGGCCATCAGACAGACTTCCTCTGCTACCGTTGCTACGATTGGTAGGGCAGAAGCATCTAGAGAGGCCCAATGCAGACTGGGACCCCATTGTGCTAGGCTGCCCCAAGGAGTTCCCTGTTGAAACGGGCCAGACGGACAAAGGGTGAGCGTGGGACGAGAGGCAGTGACTCGTCTTAGTTTGCACAGGTCAAGGGCAGAGTCCGGAACAGACCCATGGAGTTCATGCTCCTCAGCCAGTGTCTGGCCAGAACTCTGTTATTACTTTTGTTCTGTGCTCACGTGCCCCACAGAGCCCTGCAGACTGCTTCCCCCCAAGGCGTCCACCACATTACAGTCAGTCAATCTCACTCCCTGAGTTTCCCTGAGTGCGTTGGCAGCTTCACACGATGCCTCTTGTGCTCAATGAAAAGTACCCGGGAAGCTAATGGTGCTTTTCTCCTTCTAAAAACTAACCTCTTTTGAACAATCCATTAAGATCAACATACTGCACTGACTACAGTGAAAGACTCTGCCTCACACTATCCAAGAAATTAAGGAATCACCTGATAAGTATTTTATACAAGAAACAGAAAAACATCAAGAATGACATTTCTAACTTAGAGTGTCTCATCTCAAGACAAACATCCACACCGACTGACACCTTGCAAGACTTTTGTTCCACCAGACAAGAAATCTACTATACACACTTCTATTCCCTACAACAAAGAAAAGACAATAAACTTTCTAACCTGCTCCATACCACAGGCTACAACAGCAACTACCTCAACCCACCGGATAATATTGTTAACCTCTCCAGCTACAAACTCAATCCAGCAGAAGAGTCTGTCTTGTCCCGGGGTCTCTCTTTCTGCCCCACATCCCCCACAAACTGGATACAATTTCGTGGTGACCTTGAGGCTTTTTTCGCCGCCTCCGAGAATATTTCCAAACCACCAATGAACATCAATCTGACCTACCAGATTCCCCCTATCAACACCAAAGGAAAAATAATTCTATATGGACTCCCCTGACGGTCGGAATTACAATCTGGATTTCTATATACAAAGCTTCCGCAACAACGCACAGACTGACATTATTTGCAAACGACAACAAGCGACACACAATCTCAGCCGCGCTGAACACCATGCCATCCAGAGTCTCAAAAACAACCTGGACATTATAATCAAACCAGCTGACAAAGGGGGTGCTGTGGTCATTATGAATAAGGCCGACTATAACCAGGAGGCAACCAGACAACTCTCGAACACCACATTTTACAAACCTCTCTCCTCTGATCCCACCTCGGAATACCAAAAGAAACTACACTGTCTCCTTAAAAGCCTCCCCACAGCTACTTGGGAACAAATCCACACAGAAACACCTTCTGACCCCCGACCAGGATTGTTCTATCTGCTTCCCAAGATCCATAAACCTGGACACCCCGGATGCCCCATCATCTCTGGTATTGGCACACTCGCTACTGGTCTATCCAGCTATGTAGACTCTCTTCTCAAACCCTTCGCAACCAACACCCCCAGCTATTTCCGAGACACTACTGACTTCCTAAGGAAACTACAAAACATCGATAACCTCCCCAATAACACCATCCTTGCCACCATGGATGTAGAAGCACTATACACCAACATCCCACATGAAGACGGATTACAAGCAATTAGAAACACTATCCCAGAGGACACCACTGCCAACCTGATAGCAGACCTATGTAACTTTGTTCTCACCCACAATTATTTCCAGTTTGAGAACAACTTATACCTCCAGATCAGCGGCACAGCCATGGATACACGCATGGCCCCACAGTATGCTAACATCTTTATGGCTGACCTAGAACAACGTTTCCTCAACTCCCGTCCCCTTTTACCCATTCTCTACTTATGCTACATCGATGACATCTTTATGATCTGGACGCATGGCCAAGAAACACTGGAGATATTGCACAGAGATTTCAACAACCTACACCCCACCATCAACCTCAGCCTGGACCATTCTACACGAGAGGTCCACTTCCTGGACACCACAGTACAAATCAACAATGGAAAATTAGACACCACTCTCTACAGAAAACCCACTGACTCATACAGTTACCTACATGCTTCCAGCTCCCATCCTGCACACACCATACGTTCCATCGTCTATAGCCAAGCCCTTCGATACAACCGCATCTGCTCTAATCCCACTGACAGAGACCAGAAGCTTCAGGATCTCTACCAAGCATTTATAAACCTCAACTACCCACCCGGAGAAATAAAAAAGCAAATTGAAAGAGTCAGACGAATACCTAGAAACCATCTACTTCAAGACAGACCCAAGAAAACCAACAATAGAACACCACTTGTCATCACCTACAGCCCCCAACTTAAACCTGTCCAACACATTATCAATAAATTACAGCCTATACTGGAATAGGATACCATACTCCAACTTGCTCTGGGAGACAGACCCATAGTCTCCTATAGACAACCACCTAATGTCAAGATGATTCTTACCAACAACCACAGGACATACCACACTAATACCAACCCTGGTACCTTCCCTTGCAACAAACCCCGTTGCCAGCTTTGTCCATATATTCACTCTGCTGATACCATTATTGGACCTAACCAAGTGAGTTATAAGATCAAGAACACATATTCCTGCGCATCCAGAAATATAATTTATGCTATCATGTGCCGAAAGTGTCCGTCTGCTATGTACATTGGACAAACGTCTCAGATACTTCGCCAAAGGATTAATGCCCACAAAACAGATATCAGACAGGATCACAAAGAAAAAACAATTTCTTGCCATTTCAACCAGAAAGGACACTGTCTCAACGACTTAACTACCTGCATTCTGCTACAAAGACCTTTTACATCTGCACTTGAAAGGGAATCCTCTGAACTGTCATTCATGCTAAAATTCGACACTTTCCGGGGGGGGATTGAACAAAGACCCCAACTACCTTATCCATTACAAAGATAGTTTCCCCAATTATCACCTCTAATACCATTAGCTCACAGACATCTACCTTTCCCCACCTCTAATATCATTAACTCACTGGCATTCACCTTCCTTCCTCCCCCTCCTGCATCCCCCTTCTGTTCTGAAATGTGATTTGCCCTTTTCATATGTGTTCATTTTTTTAAATTGTATCCTTTGGTATATATGGTTGTGACTATTTTCTTCCACTATTTGATCTGAGGAAGTGGGTCTGGCCCACGAAAGCTCATCATCTAATAAACCATCTTGTTAGTCTTTAAAGTGCTACATAGTCCTGCATTTTGCTTCAGCTACACCAGACTAACACAGCTACATTTCTATAACCTCTTTTGGTGCACTCAAGTGTTAACCTAGGAAGAGGAATTAGCCATTCAGTGTCTTTATGAAAGAGGGTCTAGCCACTCCCTGGTATGGACTGATAGAAACACACTGCCCTGGTTTACACTAGGATAGGATTTCGAAATACCCCCCTTTAGGTTGAATTTATAAGCAGTCTCCACACTACCATGCCTGCTATTTCAAAATAATGGTCTGTGGAATTCAAAATCTGTACGCCTGCTTTTCAGCAGGAATAAGACTAATTTCAAAATAGTGGTAGTGTGGACGCTCCGGTGCCGCTATTTCAAAATAACGACTCCCCTGAGTCATTGGAATTAATTACTCCCCAGTGCTTCCTGGGGCTCTACGCCGAGGCAGCCCACATTAACAGAGCCAGCCTTGGACTAATTTTGAGGCTTCTCCGTAGTGAGGACAGGCTATTTCCATTTTGTTATTTTGGGGGTTATTAAATCGATTTTAGTTATTTCAAAATAGTTTCCTAGTATAGACGTGCCCACTGTGACTGTAACTGCCTAGCCCACGGGAGGCCACTGTACCATCGGGAGAGAGAGGGAAGAGAGGAAGCAGTAGGCGATACGTTCAGCAACAGCCTTAGGGCAGAATCTCTCTCTAGAAATATCCATGTGGCTATTTGTCTCCGTGAGCTTACACATAGAAGGGTTGCACCAGTGTGCCTCTGCCTATCTGAGCGACGTGGAAAAAGGCAGGGAAGCAGCTCTGTTAATCACAAGTACTTTCTTAAGCATGAGACTGTCGAAAGTGCCTAGACCTCCCCTACTGCAACTTGAGTGCATTGCTCCTCGTTCTGCCATCTGTCACCACTGAGAACAGCCTCTCTCCATCCTCTTTGGAACCTCCCTTCAGGGAGTTGAAGGCTGCTCTCATATCCCCCCTCACTCTTCTCTTCTCTAGGTTAAATAAGCCCACATCCCTCAGCCGCGCCTCGTAGGTCATGCGCTCCATCCTCGTAATCATTTTTGTTGCCCTCTGCTGGACCCTCTCCAATGTGTCCACATGCTTTCTGTCATAGGGGGTCCAGAACTGGACACATTATTCCAGATGTGGCCTCACCAATGCCGAATAAAGGGGAATAATCACTTCTCTGGATCTGCTGGCAATGTTCCTCCTAATGCAACCTAATATGTCATTAACATATTGCCCTTCTTAGCTACAAAGGCCACGGTTAAGAAATACACCCGCTGACCTGATGAACCACTTGGTTTCTCTGTGTCAGAAACAATAGAGTGATCACGTTCTTTAGCAGCAAAAATAAGCCCTGGCGTTTTTAACTTCATTTCATTTTCCGAGTTGAAAGCCTGCCGGTGAATAACTGATCTCTCATTTACACAGACAGGACAAGGAATCAACGTCCCCACCTCAAATCAGACATCTCATTCTCTGACAATAAAAGCGCAGTGTTTACCAAGTCATTTACTTCCCCCTCTCTTCTCCTACACGGGACTGATTTTTATGGCAACATTGCTTATAATTCACAGATTGGGAATCTAAAGAGTTTCCTGAGCCAAGTGTGTGAACAGCTCCTCATGGACCAATCCCCATTCAGGTTTTTTTTTCTTATCTCACATAACACCCAGATGTGAAATCCGTGTGGGAGCCAACATTTATACAAATACACTTTCCTACATGAGACATTTGTTCCTTCCCTTAAAAAGAATAATATTATTTGTCCACAGAATATCAAGTTCATTAAAAATTGACAACAGCATCATCATATACTTTTCACATCAATGAGTTGCTCGTGTCCTTTTTAATTATGTGGTCTCGGCATATACTCATCAAGAATTCTGGGAGCTACAGAACCAACCGAGCAGGGCACCGAGGCACAGAATAATCAACAGACTCCTCGAGTTAGGAGTTTACCAGAAAACAATCAAGTCACCCCCCCCAGAAAAATGCACGAGAAGGAAATAAGAATTTACTTACACTGCACAATGAGCTGTACCAGGGCTTCTCTGGGCTTCACATTAAATCCATTGTACTGACTGGTCTGACACCTGTAGGTCCCGGTCATCTCCCTAGACACGTTCACGATCCTCAGTATCCCATCGTAGCTCTCCATCTGCATGGACCCATCGGGCATTGCAGTCTCCTTATCAGCTCTGGACCACAGAATGATAGGTTTGGGCTTCCCCGTCACCTGGCACTGGAGTTCTATCGTGTCTCCTTCTCGGGTGACTAACGGTGATTTTTCTTGTGGAACAGTCAAATTGGGAGGAACTTCAAACAGAACAAGGGAGAAAAAAGAAAAGGGTCTTTGGTTAGTACGTGCAAGAAGGAAAAAAATGCATAGCGCTACTATTAGTGTTTTCATGAGACGGGCTTCTGGCCACGTGGCCTTCCATTGAGGTACGCTGAACCCTACAAATTCATTTTGTAATAGAATCGACGGCAGACCACATATGTCACAGCCCAGAACTAAAGCGATAGGAATGTAGCCGTGTTAGTCTGGTGTAGCTGAATCAAAAAACAGGACTATGTAGCACTTTAAAGACCAGCAGGATGGTTTATTAGGTGATGAGCTTTCGTGGGCCAGACCCACTTCCTCAGATCAAGTAGTGGAAGAAAATTGTCACAACCTTTATAACATATATCCTTTGGTATATATGGTTGTGACAATTTTCTTCTACATATTGATCTGAGGAAGTGGTTCTGGCCCACGAAAGCTCATCACCTAATAAACCATCTTGTTAGTCTTTAAAGTGCTACATAGTCCTGTTTTTTGACCCAGAACTAAAGACAGCAGTCATGCTGGATTGCAAAATCAATGCAAACCGTTACGAATGGAACAAAAGAAGCTGTCAAAACATCACTGCCCGAGGTTTTTCTCCAGGCACGTTTCCAACCTAATAACCAACTCTAGGAAGAGAGATTGGAACAGTTCTTTCCAACTAGTGCTCTGCTGATAAGGAGCACAGCGTGGCAATGATAGGAGGAAAACATGACGTGGACAAACAACACACAATAACACACTTTTCCGAGACGGCTTGCTCCCCCATTTGAAAGAGTCTCCTAAGGATGGGGTGAGATCAGAAGAAAGTGCAGCTTCTAAGGACGTGCTCATTACACCCAGGCTGGTGTTTGTACAAGAGCCAATTAGCATTCAACAGCGTTTTTCGCAGTAGGCCCCATTAGGGATGGCACTTCTACCTCTGTATTTTACGCACTTACTTTTGTTAAGTGCAGAGCACTGAGAGCATCAAAGGTTCAAGGAGACCATTTTTGCCACATTCAATTATTGTCACGATCTCATTGTGCCTACATTCATTTTGTAACTCAGCTTTTTCTTCTCTTTTCACCCTGGGCTTAGTGCAGATCGAAATACAATTCTTAGAAGTCAGCCACGACTTCTGGAAGTGAATAGCCCCATTTGCACTATACAGTCTTTTGCTGACTTCTCTGGATAGAGGTTACAGGGGAAAGCTTTGTTGTATGTGTCATGTGACAATGTCCGGATCCATTTCAGAGCAGTGTGTGGAGAGGAAAGCCATGGGATTGGGGGCAAAGCCAGACGTAAATACATGTATCGTGTATCGTTTGCCTGCCTACCCTTCAGGAGACAATTCATCCCCCCTTAGTTTTGATCTAACATTTTACATCTTTCGACACTTTGTAACATCCAGCATTTCTTTATCAATGGAAATATTGTGCCTGCCCAACTCCAAAAAACATGGACTTTTCCAAAAAGAATTACTCTTCCCCCAGCGAGGATGGGCAAGATTCAGTCTCACACCAAATCTGGCCTTAAAAAATGTGTCACATTCCAAACTGCCTCGGTGCGGGGGGGGGCTGGACTAGATAGCCTGTCGAGGTTCCTTCCAGTCCTACAGGTCTATGATTAGTTGATTCTACCTCATAGACTTCCCAGGCCACGAGTGGGAGCTTTGTACCCGGGAGAAGAGGAGAGAACATCCCATCTTCCCTTTGGAACCGAGAACTCTGCCTTGGACTAGTGCACAGGCTTAGACTATAACTCCCGTTGCCGAAAGAGATGTGCCATAACTCAGGCAAGCCAGTTTCACCGACGGAAGGATACAGAACAGGGGTGGGCAAATAGCATTATGTGAGCCACGTCCAGTCCACCAGGGTTAACTCCTGGCAGGCCCCCACTGCTCTGTTTACCTGGACAGCCCCAGGTACCAGCGATCACAGCTCCCACTGAGTAGGGTCAATGGGAGCTGCAGCAACCAGTTGCCCGGTCCATGCTACTTCCCGACATTACCATTGGCCGGGAACAGTGATCTGCAGCCAACGGGAGCAGCAATTGCTGGTACCTGCAGCCGTGCAGGTAAATAGAGAGGTGGCGGCCTGCTAGGGGCAAACCCTGGTGAACCGCCACCATGTGATGGGCTTCCCCTGATAGCGAAGTTGTTAAAAACCAACTCTTCCTGAACGAGTCCTAGAAGATACTCTTTGTGGACCATTTGATGTGCACACACACACAAACGCACACACAAAATGACTTGATCAGGCCTCATTTGGCAAACGCTGCATGTTTCTCTGAGCCTTGCCAGCCACGAGTACTGCAGACATCCAAACTCAAGGCTTGGAAACCACAGCATCCTCCATGTCACGTCGTCTCTCAAGCACAGAAGGCGAGTGTATGCACATGTACGCACGCATACACAGGCAACACAAAGAACAACAAACTGTTAGGGGCAGGCCGAGCAAGCTGACGTGAGTGGAATGTTTCTCGCTCAAAAAGAACAGTGGCTTGAGTAAAAAAATATCCCTGGCACCTTTTCCTTTATGCCAAATGCCTAATATTGATTTGGGAGAAAGAGAAAAAAAACCCAGCATGCAAATCCTGACCCAGCTCTTCCTAGACAACCTCTTAGGGCACGTCTATACTAGGGAAATAACTCAAATCGAGTTAATAACTCACAAAATAACAAAATCGAAATAACATGTCTTTGCTACAGGGAAGCCCCAAAATGAGTCCAAAGCAGGCTCCGTTAATGTGGATGCACTACCTCGACTTAGAGCCCCAGGAAGCACTGGGGAGTAATTAGTTCAAATGACTCTGGGGAGTTGTTATTTCGAAATGGTGGCACCAGCGCATCCACACTAGCACTATTTCAAAATAACTATTTTGAAATAAGCATTGTTCCCCAAGGAAAGCAGGAGTCCAGATTTTGAAATAAGTGGCCCGTTATTACAAAATAACAGGTGTGGTTGTGTGGACGCTCCACTTATTAATTCAACCTGAGGGAGAGGGGGTATTTCAAAATTACTCCCTGGTATAGACCAGGGCTTACACTATGAGAGTCAGGGATAGGGGAGGGGGCAACGAAGTGCGCTTCCTCTATGGAAACACTCTAGTCCAGAAAGAGGAAAATACAAAAGGAGTTTCCAACTCAGCAGAAACATGACAGTACTCCCCGAAGAGCAAACCTTTACCAAATGCAATATTTATCAGCACATACTGACTGCATCTCACTCCCACCCTCCCCACAGACACTACTGCAACAACAACAATGATAAATAATTTGTCAGTAGAAGTCAGGGAAGTTATCAAAAGCAACCTAGTCCCAACCAAAACATCTTGGCCAAGAATTTCATAGAATCACAAGGGCAGGAAGGGAACTTGAAGGAGTCAAGTAGACCACCTAGGAGCTAAAGGGAGGCCAAGTAAACTTAGACTATCCCAGACAGGTGTCTGTCCACCCTGTCCTTAAAAATACACCAATGGAAGGGGATTCCACAGCCTCCCTTATATCCAACCTAAATCTCCCTTGCTGCAAATTAAAAGGATTATTTTTGTACTATCTTTAGTAGACATGGAGAACCACCAATGAGAGTCGTCTGTATAACAGACCTTAATGTGATTAAAGTATTTTCACATCCGCGCCCCGTTTTCTTTTGTTGAGATTAAACATGACCAAGTTTATTTAAATATTATCTTGTACGTTATGTGTTTAAAACCTTTTGTCATTTTCTTTTTAGTTCTCTGGACTCTCTCCAGTTTATGTTCATCTTTCCCAAAGTGTGGCTCTCAGAACTGGACATGAAACCATAGCAGTGGCCTCATCACTCCAGAGCAGAGGAGAACAGACGCCGGAGCAGAGGACGACAGATGCCAGAGGAGAGGAGGAAGATGCCGGAGCACAGACACCGGAGCAGAGGAGGACAGATGCCGGAGCAGAGAAAGACAGACGCTGGAGCACAGATGCCGGAGCAGAGGAGGACAGATGCCAGAGCATGGATGCCGGAGCAGAGAAGGACAGATGCCAGAGCATGGATGCCGGAGCAGAGAAGGACAGATGCCGGAGCACAGACACCAGAGCAGAGGAGGACAGACGCCAGAGCACAGATGCCAGAACAGAGGAGGACAGATGCCGGAGGAGAGGAGGACATGTCTTACATATGAAAACCCTGTTTCTGAACTCCCAAATGATTAGCCTTTTGTGGAACTGCATCACATTGTTGGCTCATCCTCAACTTCTGAGCCATTACAATCCACAGTTCAATGCAGCGATACTACCATCTAGCCAGTTCTCCCCCCATTTTGTCCAACTCTTGGTTGGATTTTTTCCCTTCTGAAACGCAGTATTTTACATTCTTTATCAAACTTCATTCTGTTGATTTCAGAGCTGTTTTCTAATTGTCAAGCTCCTTTTGAAATCTCATTCTGTCCCCCAAAGTGCTTGCAACGCTTCCCAGCTTGGAGTCACCTGCAAATGCTGTAACCATCCCTCCACGTCATTAAGGCAAATATTGAACAGTAGGAGACCGATGACTGACTCCTGTGGAACCCCAATACCTATGTCTGTTTTTCCCCAGTTTGGCAATGGACCATTGATATCTATCGTTTCAATCACTTGTGCACCAAACTGATCATAATTGCAGCTAGACTACACTTTTCTATTTTGATTAAGAGCCATGTGGGAGTATTCCCATGACACACAACCAGTTATTAGCGTTGTATCATTCATGATTCAGTGGTGCCCAGGAGGGATCGGAGACCCATAGTGGTTGGCACCATACAATCATGAAGTTAAAAGACAATTTCTGGCACTGGGATAGAGGGACAAGTCTCTTTCCTTCATGTGATCACCAAGAGAGATCAGACTGTGTGGAGTAGGCCAAGGGTCATTGAATTCATCATGATGGATGAAGTCATACAAAGGAATGGTTGGGCTGTGTTTGAAGAAATAACTCCAAACGGGTTAATCAGGGTTTAATCTGCCCTGGAAACCCCGGAAGCTTCGTTCTTTGCACCATCTGAAATGACAGTACTCAAGGCACTAGAGAACATCGAAAGGAACTAATTGCTGTGTTAGGGAGACATGAACCCCCCTTATTTAGGGCTTTGGTTTCTCCAATTTCTGCAAAAGTCAACAGTGATGTTCTGGACCCTTAAAGGGTCATCCCTGCCCTAAGCGGGTTTGTGACAGATTCACGGTTCATGACACAGACAAAAAAAGCTGCTTTGGGGACAGAGTTAACATGAGGCCTGACAAACGGGTGACAGTCATCCAAGATGGACTTTGAAAGGCAGCCTCAGAGCTACTTCATTAAGTATTAGCAAGGCAGCCATTAATCATCAGTAGGGACCTTCTCTTTCTTAATGGACCATCTTCTGAAGGGAGAGTGGAAAAAAACAAGCTTCAACACACAGTTCATCTTTTCTAGACGTTACTAAAATTCAACAAACCACCTCCAAGGATCACTTCATCTCCCTTCAGAAGAAAAAGGACAATAAACTATCCAAACTCCTACATGCCTCAGGATCTCTCATTGCCGATACTTTCAACTCAACTAACTCAGAACTCTGTCGACGTTATTCCTCGTAGAATGAGGTTTACCACCATTGACAAAACTGCCGAGTTCTGTCGATGTTATGTCAACAGAACTTGGCAGTAGTGTAGATGCAGGTCAAGTTTTGTCGACAAAAGTCCACTTTTGTCGACAAAACCCTGTAGTCTAGACACACCCCAAGAGACCATAGAACAAACACACCTATGTCAGTTTCATTCAAGGGATGGGGTTGTACGCTCCCATCAAGTTGTGCAAACCTAGTTGGGAGAATTTCTAAGACCAAGGAGGTGATGAGAGTCGGAGGTGTGGAGATCTGCTAGGATAGCCCCTCGTTCCTTGTGCAGTAGCACAAAAGTGGGGAGGCCTCTCCTTGATGAAACTGGATTATAACTTGTAGTATATGGCGCAGTGCAATCCACAAATAAAAAATAAAAATCTGGTGCCCATTTAGTATCAAGTAATTATTTTAAAAATGCATTTTTAAAGCAGCCTACACTCTCATTAATCTATTGCTTACAAGAATAAACTGTTCAGTGGATGTTGTCTCCACAAAATGAATTCACTCCGATAATAAATAAGTCATTTGTTTGCTCACAGAACCCATGGAACATCGCTAGATTACTTATAAACGATCATTGTTTGACAATGCTTGTGGCTTACAAATATCTTAATTATGCCACTAATTATACCAAAGAATGCGCTTTGTCATCATGGAAATAGACACTACTGTGATTTTAATAAACTATCTGAACTAAAATGAAGATGAGCCTCCATGTGTTGTCAGAGCCAGAATGAAACAAACAGAAAGCGCACTGCTTTGTCAATAGAGCAGAGCCCAAAGTTCTAATCAGCAAATAAACTTTGATTAGCACATTCTTTAGGAGACAACAAACCAGTTTAAAGAGGAAGCCCTCTCATCCAATCATTACCAAGTCGATTTGTGGCTTGATGTTCTAATGATAGAGTCTTGCAATGTATGAGTTACTCCGCCAGTCCACGTTAGTGTGTTGGTATGAAAAATAGGGCTCTCGTTCTACGGTCAAATCAAGACGTGTGACAAATCGGTTCTGCTCAGGCTGCCACGGAGGCCACGGTGCCGTCCACATTATGCTCAATCCCTGGACTTCATGGCTGAAGAGCTAAGATGGTTCCTGAGAGAATGCTTCATGTTCAGCTTGGCACAGCTGACAGAGTCTACTGTTTTATGTGTCCTCTATTTTCCGCACTGCAGGAGGGGTCGCTGTGGCTTGGGCTGAGCATATTCAAAACAGTTGCTTAAAACTCTGGTGTCACTCCTCTGGGAAGAGGGCACTTTGTAACACTTGCCGGTGCAGGAGAGAACAGTTTCTCCCTGGTTGACCCAAGACAATAGAACAAACTCCCCAAGAAGTGAGGGACCAACAGAAACCTCACTACTCGAAGTGCAAATTCTGTTGCATCACCTGCCTTCTCCAATATAAATCCATAGCATCACAGGGATCGGAAAGCAAAACCCTGCCAAAACAATGTGGTACAGTATGTAGTGTAAACATGGTGTAACCCACACGCATGGAGTATGTCTAGACTACATGGCTCCGTCGACGGAGCCATGTAGATTAGTTTACTAAACATAGGAAAATGAAGGGACAATTTAAATAATCGCCGCTTCATTTACATCAAAATGGGGAGGGAATGACAGATGTTAGGAAGAGGCAGGTGTTAGTAGTGGGTGATTTGATCGTTAGAAACATAGATAGTTGGGTTTGTGATGACCGGGAGAACCGTATGGTCACTTGCCTGCCTGGTGTGAAGGTTGCGGATCTCTCAAGACATCTAGATAGACTTATGTGTAGTGCTGGGGAGAAGCCGGTGGTCGTGGTACATGTAGATACCAATAACATAAGGAAGGGTAGGAGAGATGTCCTGGAGGCCAAATTTAGGTTGCTAGGAAAGAGACTGAAATCCAGGACCTCTATGGTGGCATTCTCGGAAATGCTTCCAGTTCCACACGCACGGCCAGGTAGGCAGGCAGAGCTTCAGAGTCTCAATGCGTGGATGAGATGATGGTGTAGGAAAGAGGGGTTTGGATTTATCAGGAACTGAGGACACTTTTGGGAGAAGGGGAGCCTATACAGGAAGGATAGGCTCCACCGAAACCAGGGTGGAACCAGACTGCTGGCACTAAACATTAAAAAGGCTGTAGAGCAGATTTTAAACTAAGAGATGGGGAAAGCTGATTGGTGCGGAGATGCACGTAAATCGGAGAGAGACTTCTCTTAGAGGAGAATCCGTTGATAAAGAGTCTCTAAGCTGTAGTCAGAAAGAGAGGAGGGGATAGGACAAACCATGGGGCAGAGCAGACAAACAACCTCATATAAAGGAATCCAATGCATCAGGGAAGGGCAGACAAACAAGCAAATAGGCAAATTTTTAAAGTGCTTGTACACAAATGCTAGGAGTCTGACTAATAAGATGGGTGAACTAGAGTACCTCGTATTAAAGGAGGAGATTGACATAATAGGCATCACTGAAACCTGGTGGAATGAGGAAAATCTGTGGGACACAATCATACCGGGATATAAAATATATAGAAAGGATAGAGCAGGCCGGGTGGGTGGCGGAGTGGCACTGTATGTGAAAGATAATGTAGAATCAAATGAAATAAAAATATTAAATGAATCAACATGTGCCATAGAATCGCTATGGATAGTAATTCCATGCTCCGATAATAAGAAATTAGCAGTAGGGATATATTACCGACCACCTGACCAGGTCAACGATACTGACATTGAAATGCTGAGGGAGGCAATTACATAAAGGCAATTACAGACCTGTAAGTCTAACTTCAGTACCGGGCAAATTAGTCGAAACAATAGTAAAGAATAAAATTGTGAGGCATGTAGAAGAACATAATTTGTTGGACAAAAGTCAACATGGTTTCTGTAAAGGGAAATCATGTCTTACTAATCTATTAGTGTTCTTTGAAGGGGTTAACAAACATGCAGACAGGGAGGACCCGGTAGTTATAGTATACTTAGATTTTCAGAAAGCCTTTGACAAGGTCCCTCACCAAAGGCTCTTGTGTAAATTACATGGCCATGGGATAAGAGGGAAGGTCCTTTCTTGGATTGAGAACTGGTTAAAAGACAGGAAACAAAGGGTAGGAATAAATGGTAAATTTTCAGAATGGGGAGGGGTAACTAGTGGTGTCCCCCAAGTGCTATTAGTCCCTTTTTACAGATGGGAAAATAAGAACATCAGAATGGCCAGACTGGGTCAGACCAATGGTCCATCCAGCTCAGTGTCCTGTCTGATGACAGTGACCAATACCAGATGTCCCAGAGGGAGGGAACACAACAGGCAATCCTCATGTGATCCCTCCTCTGTCACCCATTCCCAGGCAGATTACACAGTTTGCCTGCCCAACAACATACAGGGAATGGCTGTGGCAGAACAGGAAATGAAACCCAGGCTTCCCACATCCTGTTTTGGCACCTCAGCCACTGGACCATCCTTCCTCTCCTTCCGGTTAGTCCAAACTTTCCTGCCGAAGCACATCCACAGCCAATGGGTGCCAAACCATTTTAAGAAGTAACTTGGCATCTACCCACAACTCAGGTCCTTTCCGTGCATTTCAGGACACACCAAACTGATTTACGGAACTAACATTTCAAAAGGTGTTTCCCACCTTCACACTTTCCCAGCTATCAAGGAGCACCGTGCCGCTGTGCCACTTGGCAGTTTCGTTTTTGGGTTTGTCTCTCTAATGGTTGGCTGTCTTTCTTTCCTAGTCCACCCTCAGATGGGGAGGGGCCCTAAAAATGTGTTCTACTCTTGTCAGCAGCTTGGGCCAGTCCTGCCTACACAACCTCTTTCTGTCCCTGTGCTCTGAACCTTTAAAATCCCGCCACCATAGATCGATGCAACAAACCCCATAGAATCTACGGCATGTTACTGAGGACAGAGGGCAGCACTGCGACCGACTACGAGCACTGTGTCAGAAAATCAGTCAGAGAATGATGTGAGAGAGCATTTACCATGTTTAACTCAAGAGGGTGTTTATAGCGTGGTGGACAAAAGGTGATGTATCACCGCTGTGATAAAAGGCAGATAGGAGACTCTCTGAAAAAACTGACCTTCTACTTGAGAGAAATTTAACAGTCCTTTAAAACACAGAGTAGCACATGTTTGTGCACACGGCAGGGACAGGGTCAGAATTCCTCTGTTCCACAACACGTCTGTACCCAGCTGCAAAATTTGTTCCAGAATGTGCATTCTCTGCTGTCTTATGTGATATATGCTACATACTTCTGGTGAGTGAACAAGGAAGCAATGGGGACAAAAAAACCTTACCTTGTTTCAAGATTAAACCCCATACATTTATGCAGGGTATGATTTTATGAGGCTGCCCACAATGACATGTAGCCCCATCTACGACTGCGGTTAGCAAATATTTCCAACAACCGGAGACGGGACACTAGACGGGGAGGGTTCCGAGTTACTACAGAGAATTCTTTCCTAAGTGTCTGGCTGGCGGGACTCACCCACATGCGAAGGGTCTAGCTGGTACCATATTTACGGATCACCTTCCTCCACAGTGTGGGCTTGAGGACTTGAACTACAGTAAATGATGGATTTTCTACTACCAAGATTTGAGGACTTCGGTAACTTAGCTAAAACTCATGGGTCAAAGGACCGAGTGGATGGGTGAGATTCTGTGGCCTTCAATATGCAGTAGGTCAGACTAGATGATCATCATGATCCCTTCTGGCTTTAGCATCACCTGAAGAAACTTGTAGCCATGTCTTCTAATATATATTTCAGAAATGTGTGTCCATCCGTCCGTCTCTGAATCCATTTGTTCAAGAACACTTCCTAAATGGAAATAGCTAAGACCACCAAATTTGCTGTGCAGCTTCTGCTTAACCTAATTTAAAGCAAAGTCAGGGTTTGATTGTGCCAGGACAATGGGATGTGCCTGGAATTCGATTGTTTCTCAGAAAACAGAAAGGGAGAGGACTGTTAGAAGGGACAGTTATACTGTAGAATGACCACAAGAGGGCAGCAATGGGCCAGAGATAAGGACTGGGAGAACTATAACCCCACTGAGCCAGAGGAGCAGGGGTGGAGTTTGTTCCTTTGTGTCTCTGTTTGTCTGTATGGTTGTATGTCCGTTTGTCCCCCCAGCCAAGGGGACATCTACAGCAGCCATGAAGAAGGACTTCTCACTTGGCCCCAAGTTGCTGCTGTGAGACGACTGGGGTAGCGCACCTCTCCTCTGGGCAGCCTACCTATAGAACCTCTCATTCCCATCCTCATCCCCATCCCAGAACAATGATTTAAATGAAGAGAAACAAAACTTATGTAAGGACCCGAGCAACACCAGATTTTAGTATCTTATAAAATCAGGAAATATAACGAACGAAACATGAACGTGTTTTGCCTTTTAAAAGAAATTTGTTATGTTAAACAGAAATAGAAATGTGTATGAATTGGAAAAATTGACTAGCAATCCTCTCTTTTCTGCTTCTAACTAATAACGGCAGCAGGAATAGTTGATATTACAAATTATGTGTTCTAGATGATAAAAAGGCTGAAAGCAGCTTTCCGTTGGACTGCACTGAAGTTTCTCAGACTCATGAGAGAAACAAGACTGTCAGTTTAGCTCCATTTATAATTTGCCATACCTGGGGGAGAGAGAAACCCTGTCAATTTATAAACTCCCAACAATGGGTCACAAATGCAGAAAACAACTAACCCAGCCAGAAACCATACCCCACTAATCTAGATTTTATGAGCTATTATGCTGTGAATACAGCAACAATGGAGATTTTACCAGTCCCCAAAGTCAGTGAAAAAAAATCTAAGACACTGCAATAGTCAGACCTGTGTTGTCATGTGAGATACAAACGAGCCACCGGGTCAGAGAGAAACACACACTCCATGTGCATCGGAAGATACTCTTAGCTGAGACCGTTGCCAAATATTAACACTCATTGAGTACTTCAGCCACCACAGATGTTTCTGAAATCTGCCACCCGAGAGCTGCATAAGCCCCAGTTATGCCTTACGTTTTCCTTAAAAGGCAACTGCCTCCCTCACATCCAAAACCTACTATTGGATGGAAGTATGAGCATAACTCTCCTTTGGGGAACGTCACCTGCCACCTCCTGCCTTTTGTTGAGAGGAGTGCCACACGTGGGGAGCCAGGAGTCCAAGTTGTGGAGAAACCTACTATGCTCTCTTCTCTTCTCTTGCACACGCACTGACAAAGAGCTAAAGTCGGACCTTTCACGAGTCAAGTCAATGCTGAACGGAACGGCCTTACCTGTACTGCTGGAGATGTTGACATCGATGCTGATATCGGAAATGCCGCCCCCTTTCAGGGAAGCCACACAGGTGTAGGTCCCAAAGTCTGTGAATTTCAAGTCAATGATGTCCAGGTTGGTGGTGCCAGGGGACACATCGGGGTCAGTCTGGGTGATGACCATCCTTTCGGAGCTACGCAACGGGCGTCCATTTTTAAACCAACTGAAGGTGAGCTCCTCGGAAGGAACAGCCTCCACCTGGCAGGAGATCTTCACCTCACGCCCAATCTGGATGTTGTCGTCCTTGTGGTAGGGGTCAGGCGTGATCCAAAACCGGCCCTTTTTTAAGGCTAAAACATAAACAGACATGCTCACGGTTAGTGTCATAGGATACACCACATGCGATCTGAGATCCTAAAAACACATCCCGGGCCACGAATCGTCCATTGGAAATCACCATAAAATATCCACCGGCAGAAATCGAGCCCGCAAATTAAATGTTGGCAGGATTGGGTCCTTAATCAGCATCAAAGTTCTCGCGCTGTTGGCATGCAAGTAAAGGCTAGATCAGGATGGGCAATAATTTTTGCCTAGGAGCCACTTCAAAATTGTTTGAAGTAGCCCCGGGACACCCCGGAAGGGGTGGGGCCTAAACAGGAAGAGGCAGGGCTGCCTCACCCCCAGTCCATGATTGGTCTGGGGATCGGGGAGCCCCTTTGCCCCCCTTCCCACTAGGCACCCACACCCTGGAAGAGACTTGGCACGCTCCCCCACCTCCAGGCCAATCAGGGCCTGTGGGCGGGGGAGCGTGGGAAGCCTCCTCCGCTCTTCCCACCGCCCTGTGAGCAGCACGCGGCGCTTCAAAGCACCATGTGCTCCTGGCAGGGTGGGAGGAGGCTTCGGGTGCTCCCCCGCCCCCAGACCCTAATTGGCCTGGGGGCAAAGGAGCAGCAGGTCCTCCGCAGGCCAGAGTCACCCACTTGGTGGCCTTTTGCCCACCCCTGGGCTAAACAGAGTCCATCTGGCTGAGCTGCAACTGAAAGGTAATACAAAGCATTCCAGACCCCCCCAGTGTCGTCTCTGTATGTCTCTAGGTACGTCCACTCCCCCCTCTGTCCTGGAGAGCCTGAAGATCAGCTTGCTGAAGGCAAGAAAACAGAGATCAATCTAATATCTCTGACGTGAACAGCTGTGTCACCTCCATGCTGTCTGCGAGCCGTCCGGCACAGCCCTTAGCCGGCGTGCTCCATGGAAAAATACAAACACAAGTGGGGGGCTAATGGCCTCCTTGAGGTACGCCCACAAGGCTCTCTGCTTCCCTGCAATGGGCTGGATTCGCCCCTCGCTCACAAGCTGCAACCTCCACAGACTTCCCCCAGTGGGGGGTCCCACCGCCAGCAACTGCAGCCCGGGGAGTGGGTGGGTAAGAAGCCCATCTCCTGAGCAGCCTGCCTTTGTGGGTCTGTTGTGAAGTCACAGCTGCAGCGTCCTCCCGCCCAAGAAGCTGTGCAAACAGCCGGAGGGTCTATCCCTGGGCGGGGAGGGGCCTACGGAAGCGAAGTGACGCCGATATGCGCACACACAGCCGGGAACGGAATGGGAACTGGAAATTGCCTGCTGTGACAGAGCTGGCTGCAAGCCTCGAGAGGTGATGGAGATTTTCTGTAATGAATAATAAAGTCATTTTTTTCAGTTCAGTAGGACAAACACCAATGACCCTCCAGCCAACTAGGGGGAATTACTGTCTGGGTTTACAGAGGAGGAACCTAAGGCAGATAAATATAATGATGGTTTAAGGAGACAGTGTCTGACCTGGGATGAGAACTCAGGTATTGTAGAGCGGAACAGAGAACACTAACTGCTACCTCACGAGACAACACAATCGTCAACCAATGAGACGCGCTGTGACAATCGCTAACACAAATTCAGCCATTTGCCATAAAAAAGCCACTTTATTCCGACTTCAGACATTTGTTTCTTTTAAACAAAAACATAGAAACCATAAACCTATCCTGAAACGATAGCAATTTGAAGAGCAAAGTAGTTGGTACGATACTGATTTCTGGAAGATGTTCCAAAGTCAGCCATTCGGCTCTTGAAATACAGACTTCTCTTTCTCTTCCCCGCCCCCCTTCCCTTCTCCTATTTATTTTGAGTTTTCTTATCCCCTAGTCATAACTCTGGTCATCTGTAGAAGTGGGCGGTGCCCTCGAAAGCTCACAATACCATCTCCATGTTTTGTTAGTCTAGAAAGTGCTACCAGACCATTTGCCTGCTGTTTTTTTCTGTAACAGACTAACTTGACTCCCCCCTGAAGCTTGACACAGAAATGCTACTTGTGTAATCTTTCTCGACCCTAGAAATGCATATACACATGCATTTACATACACATACATGAACAAGAAAAATGATGAAAGGTCTAGAAAACATGATCTATGAGGGAAGACTGAAAGAATTGAGTTTGTTTACTTCGGAAAACAGAAGATGGAAAGGGGACATGATATTTATTTTCAAGTATCTGAAAGGATGTCACAAGGAGAGGGAAAAAATGTTCTTCTTGGTCTCTGAAGATTGGAGGAGAAGCAATGGGCTTAAACTGCAGCAAGGGAGGTTTAGGTTGGACATTAGGAAAAACTTTCTACCTGTCAGGGCTGTTAAACACTGGAATAAATTGCCCAGGGAGGTTATGGAATTATCGTCACTGGAGATATTTAAGAGCAGGTTAGACCGACACCTGTGAGGGATGATCTAGATGGTGCTTGGTCCTGCCATGAGGGCAGGGGACTGGTCTTGATGACCTCTCAAGGTCCCTTCCAGTTCTAGTGTTCTATGACTCTATGAACATACAGACACACACGGTGTCAAACTGAAAAGCCCCGCAAGGAAAACACAGTTTGGCCATTTTATAAACAAATATTCAGGCTAAACACAAAAACGGGAAGACAAACATTTAAATCTGAGATTTCTGCTGTCTTATTGGTGGCTTTTTGGCACAGTAGTAAGTATGCTACTTTTTTTTTCTTTTGTCCCTTCTTTCTGTGACTGCCCATACCGTGTTTCATGCATGGACAAGTCTAGGGCGAAATTAGGACACACCAGCCGTTTCCTGCCTGGCCTCATGTATTTAGATGCTTACCGCAAATGAAGTGTGACATTGTTACAAATGGCAAAGGCTGTGCACTGAAAATGTTCTTGTCAGAATACCGCTCTCCGGGTAATAGCCAGTTTGTTCATATACCGACAGCATAACAATATGAAATGGAAATGAATGTAGGAGGTACAAAGCAAGCCAGGAGGGCACCTGCTGTCAGCTGTTTATGAAGTGCTGAAAATGCTAACACAATCGCACTGTGGTTAGCTCAGTAATTCTGGGAATAAAACTGCCTCGCGCTTAACCAAAGTGAGCCAGAATGACTATTTTCACCATTTTCTACCATTACAACAGAGCTCACGCTTCCGTGATAATATTGAAGGAGGAAGGAGAAAATTTGTTCCTCTTGGTTACTGAGGACAGGACAAGGGGTAATGGGCTTAAAGTGCAGCAGGGGAGGTTTAGAATGGACATTAGGAAAAAATTCCTAACTGTCAGGGTGGTCAAATATTGGAATAAATTGCCAAGGGAGGTGGTGGAATCTCCCTCTCTGGAGATATTTAAGAACAGTTAGATAGACATCTGTCAGGGATGGTGTAGACGGAGCTTGGTCCTGCCTTGAGGGCGGGGGGCTGGACTCGATGACCTCTCGAGGTCCCTTTCAGTCCTATGATTCTATGATTCTATGATTTGGATGGCATTATTTAACTTTTCAATTATTCTCATCCTCTTCACACAAATCTAAACCAAACCAAACCAGAGCGCTATACAAAACCAGATAGCTGCCCACAAACAGAACAAGACTGACAAACACGCAGGCAACAGAGACACAGATGCAGTAACTTTGGCTGGTGAAACAACATAGCCATCTTAATTAGATGAATGCTTGTAGTGCTGGTTGGAAAACACAACAGGTTATTTGGAAACTCATGTATTTCATTTCTGAGGTATACAGATGGTTGCTAGGTTTTTAATTAAATATTTGTGAATCTGAAACTTGTCATGAATTTTAGTATGAGAAAATTCATGCCAGAGTACGTTAGTCATTATCCATCATGTGTTCGTCTGCTCACAAGTTGCAATCAACTGCATAGGAAATAGAAACTGTTGCATTTAACTCAGCTGACCAACCCCACACAATAAATAAACTGAAAATTGCCAGGTGAACATTTGTAGCCACCAGCTGCAATTTCTTAAAATGCCAAGCCCACAAATATAGGGCCGTAACACATATGTTCGTACTTTGCAAAAAGAAAGCTAAACCAATGATGGGAGGCCGAATTGAATCAGCTCTGTTTGGTAGCAAAAGCACCAAGCTTGTCTCAATTCTCAACCTTTCCCCCGCTGGTCTGCATGTCGTGAGTGACAGCAGTTTCTCTTTCCCAGCAAACGGAGAGCAACGTTTAAAAGACAATTTTACATCTCGCCCATTTCTTGTTTTGGCTCAAACCGGACGCACATCTATAAGCTCAGGAGAAAAGCAATCTCAGGCTTTGTACAATAAGCTGATCACCTCATGGGTCAGGACCATGCCTTTCCTGGCCCACGTGCTACACTGCCCCGTTGGTTATCAGCAAGTGAAGTACAGTTTGGTTTGTTGGCTTCGTTTTACTTGTGCTGAAACAAGTATTAGCAACAACCCGCGCCAGGTCACTGGATGGGACCAGTCACTGAGCTGACTTGCTATGGCAAATCTGACATTTCTAAAGCCCCTGGACTGGTAGGAGAAGGATTCTGTGAGGGAGCCCCCAGCCGTTGCTGTACCGCACATACCTCAGCCAAATCTCTCTCTGCTTTCCCAAAGGAGATTCAGGGCACAGAACTTGGTTTCTGAAAGACTATTCCTTAGCCATGAGTACAGGCACCTAGAGATCTTCTGAAGTGTAAGTGAGTGAAAGTTTCTATACCATTCCTCTCCTTCTGTCCCTTCTGCTCTCCACACACCACTGTAGGAATCAGGCGTCACCAGTGGTGTCCTGACAGGTCGCCTGCTCCATTCAGAACCATTCGGCTGTGTGCGGGCAGGCGTTCGCTCCCCCTGTTTACTGTGTTCATCATCAGGGCTGGACTTACCATGAGGCGAACTGAAGCGGCCACCTCAGGTGCCAGACTGTTGGGGGGTAGAGGCGCCACTTGAGCTCCCCGCCTCAGGAGCCAAAACGTTGTGGGCCAGCCCTGTTCTCGATGCACAATTAGTCAACGCAGCAGGCTCCGAGAGAGCTCCTGGAGACCACCAATCAGATCAGGCTCAAAGGCACCTGGCCAGGTTTATTGTGGGTGAGTCACGGTTATGGCCTCGTTATGACTTTTGTGGGCTCTAGGCACTTTTGCCTTCGTGGGCCCCTTCCTCCATTAAAAAAAAAACCCAGTAAACATTATTTTTGATCTCACTTTAAATACTTCAACATTTTATTTTTCTGTGTTAGGCAAAATGGAATAGATTTTCGTGGGACCTAACAGTTTCATTTTTTTCTGATGTGAGAAAAAAACTAAAACATTTTCTTCAACCTAAAAGTTCATTTTTTTCTTCTGATTTTAAAAGAAATTAAAACCTAAAAGCATCGTGGGCCCTAGGCACTGTGCCTACTGGATAAGTCGGCCCTGTGCACAGTGCTAGCTTCCCCAGCCCAAAGGGTCTAGAGTTAGGCTAGTATGCCCGTTACAAAGGACCAACTCAGTCAGCGCCAGGCGTGAGACACTGCCCTCTCGGCCAGACCAACAGAACTCTTCGGGGTTCACTTACATACACAGGTACAGACAAGTTATGCATCACTCCCGCCGTATCAGGTTGCTGCCTCCTGTTGCTTAGTTACCACCCCTTACCTCACCCAACGGGGGTTCAATTGCTAGCTATCCTCCTGTCAGTTTAGACCGGGTCCTGAACCTGCGTCCATGTGTCTGTTATTTGTGGGGAGGAGGTAGGTCGTGAGATGTTACTTAATGCGGCTCTGTTACGTCCCCTCTGGAATAAGGGAGCTCAGGGTAAGGGATTGGGGTGAAGGAGGGGGTGGGGTCTGTGAGGGCGTTTGGGTGGAGGAAGGGTTTGTGACCCGGGGCAGGGAACTGGGGGGCAGGAAGGGGGTGTGGGGTCTGTGAGGGAGTTTGGGTGGAGGAAGGGTTTGTGACCTGGGGCAGAGGACTGGGGGGCAGGAAGGGGGTGTAGGGTCTATGAGGGAATTTGGGTGGAGGAAGGGTTTGTGACCCGGGGCAGGGGACTGGAGGGCAGGAAGAGGGTGTGGGGTCTGTGAGGGAGTTTGGGTGGAGGAAGGGTTTGTGACCCGGGGCAGGGAAGTGGGGGGCAGGAAGAGGGTGTGGGGTCTGTGAGGGAGTTTGGATGGAGGAAGGGTTTGTGACCCAGGGCAGGGGACTGGGGTGCAGGAGGGGGTGCACGCTCCCGGAGGTCATATGGGTGCAGGAGAGGCAGTGGCAAATGAACAACAAGGAACACAAAGGTTGATCCAGTTTTGCTGAACCACATTTGGAGCTGCTGGACTCATCAGTCCTCAATCAAAGTGTAAGGCTTCCGGCAATAACTAAACGAAGTTATTAGGTCCCTGCTGCACACAAGAAGCTTCTGGCATCCAGCGAGCTTTCTGGCATTTAGACTGAAATGCTGACTTGACACTGGGGTGGTTCTGAGGGGATCTGCCGGCCGGACCGAGGTCGTACCTCACAGGGCTGTGACAATCCCTGTTTCAGCCGCCTGAGGTGAGCTCAGTCTATGAATTGACTGGCCGTGTTTTGAGGTGTGAAGAGAAAATGTGCTCCTGCCCATGAGCAAAATGTTTTATTTCCATCATTTTGAACTGTTCACGCTTCCCTACAATTAGCCCAATTAAAAACGAAAAGGCAAAACCGGAAGAGTTTTCAATTTAAGACACGATACTCAAACAGCAGCTTCAATGACCCAAGGTTTGATGAATATGTCCTCAGCAGTAACTTGCTGCAGAACCATGCCAGATGGAGACTGGCACGCAGACCAACTTGATCAACTCTGAACCGGGTAGCCATGCTCTTCACTCAGAGAAACGTGTCCAATTCCTGTAGCATACATGAGAGTTTAACACAGACAACAGATTTCATTCCTGTGTTGCGAAAGGGAAATGACAAGCTGAAACAAGACACCGCAAAACAAGCTATGCATTTAATTCCACTTCGTTGTTTCTAGACACAACTCCTTTCAAGGGGCTATCAAAAATCTGAGTTGAGTTCCAGAGTTATTGGTGTACATCACGGAATGAGGCAGAAATCTATGGCTGGAGAAATCCCTCCTCCAAAATCAAACCTCGTCGTGCCAAAGAGCTCTGACTACAATGCCTAGTTTCTGGCTTTAAGTGAAAGTGCCATATAAATGGAGCTACACGTGACATAAAAACCCATTTCCACAGCAGAGCACGGCTAATGGAAAGTTTTCTCTGGTACTTCTCTCTTTGTTAGTGCATCCAGTTCTATCTGTTCAATTAAGCTAGTAATAAGCACTCTTCCCTCAGCATCAAACAAAGGTGGTTTGTTTGTTTTTGCCACTGTCATTATAGATGCTTTATCTAAGTATTCCACAGACCTAAACACAGCCACCAAAGAACAGTCCAGGCTCATGGGGGAGGAGGGAAATTTTGCAACGAGAAACAGAACACCGAGTTATCTTGCAACATTCATTTGGCCATGTCGTCTGTATGGATACTACACTCTATATTACATGCACAGCCCAATGAATGTTGCAAGATAACACCGTGTTCTGTTAATCGTTGCAGAAATACGATACGTGAATCCTCGCACAGAGACATATGCACCCACACCGAAACACAAACTAATTTTGCTATTACCCAAACACGGGTTAAAGCTAATTCCATTCCTGATTGAAGGCTATGTGGGAGGAGCATTGATAATTAGCCTAATTAAATCCAGTAACAACCATGACGTGAATTCTGCAAATACAGAGATGATCCACTGCTCTAAAGAGGTTTGCTGATGTAAGTTGAATTGAATCTGTAGCAGATTTTAGATAAGCTCTTGTATTTACTCTTAACATTTATCTAGCAGCCATCACAATTGGGGCTAATATGTGCAAAAAAAATCCCTCACCCTTTTGGTAATAAACAAAAGACTAAAACTGGCAGATTCCATGCCTAGAAGGAAGCTCCGGGAGACCTCCTAGCCAACTCAGGCTGGAGAACTTCCCTGCATGCATTCCTGTTTAAAATGCAGCAAACCTTTTTGTTTTGAAGGTGGGGGGGGGGGGGGGTTAGGGTTGAATCCTGACTTGAATATTAAAGTACTGAAGACTCCACTACAGCCCGTGATGAATTATTCCAACGGTTGGCTATCTTCCAAGTGACGTGTCCGCTATATCGTATTTGGCCTTTCTTTGCTAGACTGAAGAGGCAAGTTGTAGCCGAGGGGTGGGGAACCATCAAGCCCTGCCCCCCATCTGCGACTCTCAGACTTGTCAGCACAGGAACCAGAAGCAGTCCGCCCCATCCATCCTGGGGACAGGGGGGTTCAGAACCAAGGGCCTTGCTCCCCAAATGAATCGGACTCATTCCCACAACCAGTAGCCCATCTCCCCCTGCAGCAAGTAAGACAGTGTGTAATGCGTTCAATATTTTTCATATTAAATGTGTATGTGTAACCGCCAGGAAACAGATTTGAACCTGGGACCTTTGAAATGGGGTATAGGCTGTGACGGACCGGGCCGTGTCTGGGCACAGCTGAGGGCATCCGCTCAGGGCGAATTGCTCAAATCCGGGGCTCCTTACAGCCCCCCCTGACTGGTGACCTCTCCAAATAGGCCACAAACCAGTCCCACAGAGCGCTTCAGCTGCCTGCCTGAAGCCTCCCGAGCAAAACCCCGCCGACACCCCAGCAATATCCGTGTCCCAGATGGCCCCTGGCCTCATACACAGGTGGGGGGTCCTAGCACCCAATCCCACCTACCCCGAACAAGTTCTGTCCGGTTCCAAGAAACCAGCCACAGATCCCTGGTCAATTTACCCTCTGGACCTTACCCACAAATCACGCTGGGCCAATCCTTTAGAATCTATATCTAAAGGTTTATTATTACAAGAAAGAAAAGCCTGAGAGTAAGGTTATTAAAGTACAGTACGTTACATGCACCGAATCTCCCAGTTCTCGATGCAGGCTCTAGCAGAGATGTTGCAGCTGCTGGTTTAAAAGTTCTTATTGCACATCCTACGATCAGGATGGGTTCACAGGTCTTCCGGGCTCTTCGATCCCTGCAGTGCTGCCTCTGGGATGAAGTGCTGAGCTGAGAACAAAATGGCATCGACCGCATGGCCTCTTTATACCCCCTCCCTGGCCTCTTCTGGTATGCAGCAGGTCACCTGGTCAGAGGCCAATCTCTATGTTCCCTGCTGGCTGCCCTCAGGTGACAAATCCCATTCTTTGGGTGTGTCCATAGCCTATTGAGAGCCATTGTTCCACAGGGCTTTGCTACTCAGCCTGTCCATAGCCATGCTTAACCACATTCAGAGAAATATTCAGCTTCCACACAGATTACAGATTCCTACCTACACACACAGACATTATACACTCACATAAATAGCGTACATAAGATTAACAAACAATAAGCTCCCATTCAATACCCCACATGGCTCCCTTTCATACCAATTTCTGGGGCCAACACCCCCACCTAGGGGTGCAGCAGCGATCTGGCTGCTTCCTTCCAATTCGGTAATGTGACATAGGCGCCTCTACCCTCTGAGCTAAAAGCCAGCTGGCTCCCACACCATGCTGTAGAGGTCTCTTGATCTTAACTGTTGCTGTGGTGTAGGTACCACTTGCATTGCTCAGTAACCACACTAGGACTGTGTTTAGACTGGCCAGTTTTTCCGAAAAAAAACAGCTGCTTTTCCGGAAAAACTTGCCAGTTGTCTACACTGGCCACTTGAATTTCCGCAAAAGCACTGACTTCCTACTGTCTGAGATCAGTGCTTCTTGTGGAAATCCTATGCTGCTCCTTTTCGGGCAAAAGTCCCTTTTGCACAAAACTTTTGTGCAAAAGGGCCAGTGTAGACAGCTCAGATTTGTTTTGCGCAAAATGGTGACTGGGGCTTTTTTGCACAAAAGCGCATCTAGATTGGCCACGGATGCTTTTCCGCAAAAAGTGCTTTTGTGGAAAAGCATCCATGCCAATCTAGATGCGCTTTTCCGAAAATGCTTTTAACGGAAAACTTTTCCATTAAAAGCATTTGCGGAAAATCATGCCAGTCTAGATGTAGCCTAGGTGTGTGGGTTACATATGTTTTTAGTTTGTTAATGAATATGTCATTTGGTATCAAGTAAAATACTTTAAAATGTCTAACTATGTTACACCAAAGCAATGACTTTGATCAGTCAACTTGGTAATCTCATGAGAAAAAAAAGCATAGTTCAACAGGATCTATTTCTTACAAATGCATATTTATTGACCTTAGTTATGTTACTCTCCTTTAATTATTTATTAAGCAAGTTGTGTATCTGCCATTCCATTTTTTTGCATGGGATTGATGTCTGATTGTCCTTCCTTAATTCCCCTGGTGTCTCCATTTACCCTTTGAAAATATTGGTGCAATATTAGTCATCTGGGAGAAGTTCAAAGATCTACTGAAAACCAACACAAATCACTCCAAGAGCTCCTCGGCCAACTCTCTTAAAGTTCTTGGATGAACATTATCCAGACCTGATACATGATGCACTTTTTACACACACACACACACACACACACACACACACACACACACACACACACACACACACACACTGAAACATATTCTAGTGCCTCTTTCTACCTAGCTATCTCATAGTCATTCCTCCCAAATATCCTAATACTTTATAGTAGCTTGTCAAGGATCACTGGAATCGCAATGGGATGGATTATAGTTAGCATTAAGATAACATGTCTATTGCTATTCGTGGACTCTATAGCATGGCTTGGTCTCTTATTTCCAATTGTCCTAAAACCTTATGTTGGACAAAATAAATACAATGTTTGGAAGAGTTCTGCATATTTTCCACTTGAAAATACCATTATTTAACATTGCTCTTCCATATCCCCTTGTAGCAAAATGAATTCAGATCATTGCTAAAGCATGAGATGCATACATACACGTATCCACCCACAGTGTAGTCCCACCACCTCAGAAGCACATAACCCTCTCCCCCCATCCAAACAGTCACTTTGTAGCACAAATCTAGGACACAGGATAGACTTAAGAAACACGATATATGGACAGAAACCCACAATCAGGATAGCTGTTGGTGATTAATCTAACAACCACTATCAACGATCCCAACCCCCGGTGTTACTTTACAGGTGCCTGCACAGAGACTTTGTAATTGGACAGTAACCCAACAGCCAGCCTGGCTTCTGAAGTATCACCCTCAAGGCAACACCTTATTTGGCTACGTACAGGTTGCTACAAGTCCCTGCTGGCTTCTCGTTTCACTATCCCCCGGGGTTTGGTTTCTGTGACCACATTAGAACACGCAGGCATTATAATCATGTTAGTTATCAAAGGGGGATGGCTGGGCGGTACAGTCTCAGCCCTCACCTCCCATAAGCACCCCAGTTTGGCCGAGTGCGGGTTCCTGGGGCCTCAGTTTTAAAAGCCCTGTGGCTACTCAGCCCTCCGGCCGAGTCACGAATCCCTTCCAGGGTACACGTCTAACAGGGGACCATCCTGGCGCCCTCTGTAGTGGGTCTCGGAGTCAGTTCAAAGCTGTTCCCTCAGTTTATTGCCTCACTCTGAATGCGTGTGGTGCCTCTAGGGCTTCCCCCAATGGAGACAAGTCATCGCCCTTACCTCAGGGCTCTAGCCTAGTTCCTCGGTCTCACAACCACTCTCCAATGGGAGCTGTCCCGGGTTCTGCCAGCCAGCCACCCTGACCTTCTCCCGTCCAAGGACTGTGCTGGGCTCCCTCTAGTCCCACAGCGCCTTATATAGTCCCTCCTGGCTCCTGATTGGCTGGTTCTTCCACAGCCACTTTAGTCTGCCAGGAGGACTTCTCGATGGCCTTTGGGCTTGGTCCACCCAGTAACCCAGGCAACAGGTGTATCCTACTGGCTTTTAGTCTCCAAACACCCTCTCCAACTTCACCCTGTGCCTGCAGAGCTGAACAGGATGTTTTCCAGCTCCATATCATCCGGGAATGGTATCCTTAGCTAGTGTAGAGAAGCTACGCAGGGTCCCCAGAAGCTGAGCGAGGATGGATGCGCCATTAATTTCAATAAGCTTAAACGTCAACAAATAATCTGGCAGCACTTTAAAGACTAACAAAACATGGAGGTGGTATCCTGAGCTTTTGTGGGCACAATCCACTTCTTCAGAAGACCGGCCGGACTATTTGTTGTTTTTTAAGTTTATCCTGTACAGACTAACTCGGCTACCCCCTCTGAATTAATTTCAATGTAATCGAAACTGTGGTCTTCTCCGGCTGTTCTGGAAAAATGACGGAATTTTGCCGTTTTGCAGCATGATTCTGGAGTGGCCACTCACGACCAAGAACCTGCCAGAGGATCCATTAAAATCTGCCTCACAGGGCTCCTTTCAATCCACTAACGACCAATCAGTGGGGAGAGAGAGAGAACCCAAAGCCACATTGGTTCGTCAACAGTTTCTGGAGAGGTTGGGATTCCCAATGGTTAAAGCCCTCGTGGTCTCAGACACAACAGCTGTTTGATCACCTGCCCTGACACAAAGCAGCGTAGGAGACTTAGCTCCATAACGCCTTTCATGTGCCTCAACAGCCACCACCTGCAGTGTCCTAAAGCCACATTTGTGCTCAGCTGACCAATAAGTACCAGGATTGGCATATTTCCTGAGGTGAACACCCCTCTCCTTTCCCCACAAGCAGTGGGGCCCCCATCTTCATGGTCTAGTGCAGCAGACAGAGGTGTAGGCCTCTCTCCTTTCTCATACTGAATTCATGCTGAATGACTTCTGCACATCCCAAGTCCTGAATACAACGTGGACCAAACTGTCTGGTCTCTCAACTGACACAGCGCCCATCCAGAGCTGGCTTCCGTGGCTCTGGGCACAAACACTCCGCCATCTGCCAGCCTCGGTCTTAGACACTCAGTAATATCTGAGAAACCTCCATCCAAAAGCTCCAGCAGAAACCTCCTTTCTGGGCAAAGAGCGAGAGCAGATTTGGCATTCTCACCTCCATCTTAAGGAGAGGGCCAGGAAAAGATTCCCAGGCCAGAAGAGAGCACTGTGATTATCTAGATTGACTTTCTATGAGACACAAGCCATAGGATACCCCTGAAATAATTCCTGTTCGAATTAGAGTAGAATTTTTAGAAAAGAAATAATTCCAATTCCATCTTAAAAACAGCCAGCGATAAAGAATCCATAACAATGCTGGGCAAGATGTTCCAATGGTCGAATCGGTCCAGTTTCCATCTGCAGTCACTGAAACTTGTCTGCTAAATCGAGGCGACTTCTATTATCAAACTCATGTTTCTCATGAAGGTATTTCCAGACTATGATCAACTCACGCCGTAACTTTCCCTTGGTTAAGTTCAAGAACATTAGTACCTGCCATTTTCACTGTGGTACTTCTAAGAGATTTGCAAGGGATGATGGGAATGAAACCCTCCCCTGTACTTCCAGAAAGCATTTAAACATCACCTAGAAGTCAGTGCCCCAGGAAGTTGGGCTGGCTAACGAGACACGGCATGCTCACGGTACAGGGCCACGAAAGTGTGCTGGTGGGCAAAATGTTAACTAAAACCCCCCTGACAAGCATGGTGCACAGTCTCATCGCTTTAATGGCTGCCAGTCCGCTTCTCTGTTGGTAGCACGGCTTCAGTGGAAGCTTTGAAACCCCTTCCTTTCAAGAACTGTCAGAACAATTAGGTTGTCAAGCATTTTCTACCAGGGCATCTCCAAACTTCCGCATACCAAGTAATTATTTGGCACTTATGAGACCAGATGCAGGCACATTTTCAATTTAAATGCAAATAGCGTGGCGCTGTTTACACCGTTTGCCTGTATTTTTATCAATGCTTTCAAACGGCTAAGACAGAAGGGCTTGTTATTCTGGAGGCGCCCTGGGCCAACAGGCTGTGTTCACCTGGGAGCACTTTAATTACCTTCTGCGTCTTTTGCAGTGGGAGGGCGGGTAAGGTTTCAGTGTCTCCGGAGAGCACGGCAGTGGAGTTCCTTCTGCAAATGGCTCAGTGTACGGACAGTTAAAGAGCTGGAATGGCGCTCCAAGGAGGTGCGGCGCGGCTTGGCTCTCCTCTAAGCCCCTCAGGCAGTCGATATTGCAGGGATGCAGCTGTCGCCAGAAGAGTGCTGAGTGATAGGGCACTCCTTATGGGCTTGATTTCCCTCACACACGAGAGAGACAGGCGTAACCTCCAGGCACCCGCAATGTGGGAGTGCAACTGCCCCAGGGCCTGGTGATTCAAAACCCTGGACCCTTTAGAAGGCTGTCAACAGAGCCGGTCATAGGGGTGGGCAACCTCATTTTGGCCTGACCTCCAGAAGCCTCCCTCCAGATTTCCCTGGTTACTCCCTGTGACATAGTGGGGGGTACCTTGTTGGTTCCCACTGGGACAAGATCCTGGTCCCATGACTGGTCATTCTCCTCCAGCCTGGCAATCAGCTGGGCCTTGGTTGCTTTCTACACAGGCAAGCCCCTCTCTCTGCACAGCCCCACCAGCTCTGCCTTCAAGAGTCGGGTGTAGGCCATCTGCCCACTGGTCCCCTCGGTGCAGACTCACCAGTCTAGTGCTGTGGCACCCCACAATTCTCAGGAACCGCTTCGCTCTGTCTCCAGCACGCCTGGCTCTAGGGCTCTTGCTTCTGTTACGCCTTGTCGCTCGCCGCTGGAAGCTCCATCCTCGGGGTGCAGTGGATCCCACTTCTGACACCAGAGTGACGGCGCGTTGGGGTTTTCCCATCTCCTGCACGCCCGTAATGGCCCGGACAGACTCCACCAGCCAGTAGAATAGAGGGAGTTTATTGCTTCTCCAGGATACAGCACAGCACAGATGTCATCTGGTTCCAGGGCAGGCCTAGGATGCCTCAGCCCCCCTTGAGATGGGGGAGACTGGGCCCCTAAATTCCAGCCCCTTTCCCTAGGCTGTCTCCTCCATTATCCCAGACAAACATTAACTAACTCACTTCCAGCCCTGCCCCCAGCCAGGGCTCCACTCCCCTTCTTCCCATTGTTCCGCTCCCTTGGAGATACTTGTCTGAGGAGTTTCAAAGCCCCCTTGCATAATGACTCATCCCCTGCCCTGCTGGGCCGTGCTGCAGCCAGCAGCCAGTGGAGGTCACTCACAACCCACTGCCCAGCATAGCAATCAGCAAGGTACCCCCACTACGTCACACTCCCCGACCCTTTTTTTCTTTTCTTTTTTTTACTTGACAAATTTTCATCTGGTATTTTTTTTGAAACTATCTGGCAATGGTACGGGCGAGCTGGGCCATTGCCTGGGGCCACCAATTGATTAGGACCGGCCCTGCTGGCTGCCACCACAGCTGCTAGTTTAAATCTCTGCTGAAGCCCCAGGTGGCGCACTCCAACCTCACCCCTTCCACTCAAGGCTCCGCCCTTTCTTGGAGTGTGGGGTTAGGCCCCTCCCACTTTGCTGTTGGGTCACCTGGTAATCCCAATGGCATACATACAGCTTTGCCAATAGCTAAGTATTAGGGTGATTCTTGTTCATTCTCTTGGAGGCACCTGGCATTGGCCATTGGGCTAGTTGGACCATTGGCCTGATCCAGAATGCCCGTACTTACGTTTTTATTTGTTGTATTGCGGTAGCATCTAGCAGCCTCACTCCTGCTAGGCCGTGCTGTGTGAACAGAGAACACAGGCTCTGTCCCCAAAGGTTCATATCTTAAGCCTGAGGCAAGGGACCGCAGGTGAATATCGACACGGGGCTCTGCTTTGGACTCATCCCTTGGGATTAGCCTCACAGGAGTGGGATGTGGGTGGCTATGCCTGGTGATTGGAGCAGTCATTGGTAGCCTGGAATTAGAGCCCATGATGAAAGCTCAAGATGGAACCCAGAGTCGAAACCTGCCAAAGGCCCGAAGGGCCAGAGGCCAGAGCCAAAGAAAGAAGTTGGGAGTCAGAGTTGAAGATGAGAAATGGGTTCCCTGGAGTGGGATAAGGTCCAAGGCAGCTCTCACAACCGGGGGCGAATGCAGTTGCTGAACAGGTGTTGCTAGGTTTATGAGTTGCTCTGTAGATTCTTCTAGACACCCCAGGGATACAGCCATTCTGTCGACCACATCTGGCCTGCTGTGCTCCTTTGGCTGCCTGGGGACTGGTTCTGCTACAGCCCCTGATTCCTGACAATTAGCTCTCTAGCGACTGTGCATATTGTTATCACTGCAAGCACCCCACCGGTGCTGGATGTTAGCCACATTGCTTCAGGCACTCCTGGAAGGTGCTAAGACCTCACTGCTACAGACAGAGGCAAAGAGCCATAACAAAACCCAAGAGAACAGAGCAGAAACTGCACGGTCCGTGGCGTTGTACACAAAAAGACAACCGAGCTTATAGCACACAACAGGCAGATACGCACATCCCAGGACTGCGTCTGGGGGATGAATGGACAAGTGTTGCACGATAAGCAAGAGGAGTAGGTCTTAGCTTACTAATCAGGCATTCAGCCTTCTTTAGCCATACAAAGCAGCAGATAGGAAAGAAACCAAGAGGTTAAAGACGCCAGGTGTCCAGTTCATGGGAAAGTAACATCAACGGAACCGCAGAGTCAGGAAAAGTCTGTTCCGCCAACTGCCCATCTTGAAACCAAACTGGAAAGTCACCAGTCCATCGCAAAACCAGACAAGAATTGGAATGCAGATGTCTAGATGACGTTTTACTATCGAAAGAAGATAGGCAAATTTGGCAGGAATTTGCTTATCTTCTTCCGATAGCTTTTTCAAAAGCGTTTTTTTCAAAAAAGCAAGCAGTTTAGGCATGCTTCTTTTGCAAAAATAAACCAACCCCTTCTTTTTAAAGAACCTGTAATTTTTCAGGAAGAAAGTTCTTTTGGAAAAAGGGTTTTTTTCGAAAGAATTGAGTCTAGACTGCTTGCTTTTTCGAAAAAAGCTCTTTCAAAAAAGCGATTGAAAGAAGATATGCTTATTCCCCCTGAATTTGCATATCTTCTTTCTAAAGTAAAACAGTCTAGACATGCCTTAGAGGATATGTCTACACAGCCACACTATTTCAAAATAACTAGCACTATTCTGAAATAACTTAGTCCACATCTACACAGCCGGTCATTATTTTGAAATAGTGTCAAAATACTGTCAAGATGGAGGACTTCTGGCTCCGACTCCTGTAACCCTCATTGTACGAGGAGTAAGGGAAGTCGGAGGAAGAGGGCTCTATTTCGAAATAAGTGCTGTATTGACACTCCCAATTTCAAAATAAGCTATTTTCAAATAAGATCCGCAATTGACATAGCTTAATTTGCGCAGCTTATTTTGTGTTAAACCCTGTAGTGTAGACGTGCCCTAGAGAAAACCATTACGAGAAGCTGACCTAATTCCCAGGGGGTTTCATACTTGCCAACCAAATCATAAACCTTCTTGTACATTACAACCAGGTGTTGATCTGAGCCAACACTTTTATACATTCCACCTCTAGCGCCACATCTGTCAAAAACATACATGCACGCCTCCTCCAAAAGCCAACATGGAGTGTTTTGTAAAACCACTTTTCATTCTGATCACAGGCAAGGCATGAAACTTAACATCATGGTTACTGTTCTTCCACAACTTCCATTGCAACAAAACAAGATTAGTCAACGTACCACTACCCAGGAAGCCTCCTGTGTTATAAGGTGTCAAGAATTAAAATGTACCTTGAAGTGGATTGAACGTTCACATTCTACTTATAAAGATCTCATCAAGGGCTTTATTCTGCCATTGTGAGTTGTGCTGAATAGCTCCTTCCTCCACAAGTGGCTTTTACCCGATGGTTGTATGACTCAAAAATTGTTATGCAGGTTCTTGTAAAACTTTCCAAGGTTATTAGTCACTAGGAGCTGAGTCCAGGCATGAGAACTTGCAACCCAACAGGTAGTTTTCAGACAATATTACACATGACTAACAACATCTCAAGCTTCACCATTGTTGCACTCACAGGGGAATAAGGAATGTGATGGATATTTTGTTGGTGTGGTTGTTTAGTGTTTCTCTTTTATATGTCAATGTATTAAGCAAAAAAAAAAGTCTGTCCAGCACATAAACAGACCCTCCAAAGGATTCTAGTCACATAGGGCACATTCTGATGCCCTTCCCAATTCAGATATCCTTCTCTATGGGTAGTTTCATTCACTTCCGCAGGACTATTTATGGGGGTACAATTCAACCAAAGTAAGAGAGTCAGAACCCTGTCCCTGGTATTTCGATGATGCAATGACTAGGACCAAAACTGTTTTGGAAAGTCAGGCCATGTCTACACTAGGGGTACGTCTACAGTTAGCGGTGAAACGTGAAACGAGGCATAAGGGATCGGTCAGCAAAGGCTTCCCCAGCTGACTGATCCGTGTCTAAATTGTCGCGCTGTACCAGATCAGCTGATCATCCGCACAGCGCAGCGGCCATGTTTATTTTAATGAAGCGGGGATTATTTAAATCCCTGATTCTTTGCCTATGCTGGGTAAACTAGTTTACAAGGCTCCGTCGATGGAGCCATGTAGTCTAGCCATACCCTAGAATATAATTTCAAAAAAACTAAATTCAAAATAATAACTCCCCAAAATAACTAAATCAAAATAGCATGTTCCCATTATGGAAGAGCCTCGAAATTAGTCGAAGGCAGGCTCTGATGATGTGGACGCACTACTTTGAGAAAAAGCATGGGGGAGTAAATAGTTCAAATGACTCTGGGAAGTAGTTATTTTGAAATAGTGGCACCAGAGCATCCGCACTATCACTATTTCCAAATAACGATTTTGGAATTAGCATTATTCTCCAAGGAAAGCAGGAGGACAGATTTTGAAATAACCAGCCCGTTATTTCAAAATAACGGGATTGGAAGTGTGGCAGCTCCGCTTATAAATTCGACTTAAGTGGGGGAAAGGGTTATTTCAAAATACACCCACCCACCCCTGCTGGCTCAGAGCAAACTGAGAATCTCCCACAACCACTCCCAAGAAATAACATGAGACCGGAAGGAGCCAGCCGAGGGCGCTGACATGCAACGGCAATCCAAACTGGGATGTGCAATGTCAAATGGGCATCACGATTGAGGCCAGGCTTGGGCACAAAGGCGATGGTGCCGTGGTCGGTTCCTATTTGAGTATCCCACTGAGAGAGCTCACTCCAGCCATCTGCTATCCCTTCCCATTGGTGAGAATCGGTTACAATAAGCTGGGGTTTGGGTAACCTCCTGCATACAGCTGTGCACATGGAAGGTGCACGTTACCTCCGGCACCGGAGAAGTATTTACATTCGCGCTTCCTCGACGGCTCAGATTTTGAGGCCTTGTCAACGGCCTGGCCGTTCCTGCAAGGGATTATGCTGCACGGGGAGGCCAGGGCTACCCTAGGGGAGAAGTTTGAAATAAGATACACACCAGCTACATTAAAAGCTTAGCTTGAGTTGAAGGATCTCAAATCGAATGTTGGCACCATCCACCCAGTGGGCGGCTGATGGGAGCACACGCTCCCATCAACTTCCCTTACTCCTTGTGAGGCGCAGAATTCCCAGTGCCGATGGCAGCGCCCTCTCTGTTCCAATTAGCGGGTGTTCACTAGCCCCACCAATTTGAACCCCAGAAGATCGACTGTGGCTGCTTCGGTCTTTTCTGTAGCATAGACACGGCCTTATATAGGGCTTCACCTGCCATCTTTGGTATCCAACCAGCATGTTCCATCGTACTCTTTTCCCAATTCACCTCTGCCTGTCTCAATTCCGGCTGGAAGCGGGAACACAGGACACTGCTAGAGGGTCTATGTCTTGCTGAAATGCAAATCACTCTGCTGAGTCAGGAGCCGGGCTGGTGACCCGACTGGGCTATCCTCATTGCCAGGTGCCGTGAAAGGCGCAGAGCACAGGGCCAACGTACTGCTCACCTGCCATGAGCCGGGCAGTCAGGCATGAGGAATGTCTGCTCCATCCCGTCCTGACCTGCCACGCTAAGGCAGCCTGGTGGGGGAAGAGGATGGAAGGGACGGAACAGCGTACCAGATGATCATACATAGTTCCTAGTTACGTGCAAGGCCCATGAACCACTTGCAGTCACACTTATATCTGAGGCGGTGTCTACACAGTAGACTTCCGATAATCTGGAACCTATGGGACCTAGGTGGTGCCGGATTATCAGATATGCCGGATATCAGGAGGTACTATAAGCTGGTGATATATATATACTGTATACATTATATACTGTATATAAAGTGTTCTTAACCCTTTTTATTGTACATACTGTATACAATATACTGTAATGTTTTAGTTTTTTTAAGCCTTTTTTACCCTTTTTGCTCAGTTCAGCTGCTGCCGCTGTTACCTTGTGACTCATTTTTTGCCGAAGCTCACTCACTAGGCTCTTGCCATTTTGATGCCGGACTATCAGGAGTGCCGGACTATTGGATGCCGGACTATTGGAGTTTTACTCTACTAAGAAACAAGGCAGTGCTGGGTGGTTTATTATTATTATTTTAAACATGTATTAGCGAACACGGTAAAATCCAGCTTAGCACAGGTCGACAGTTTTCCAGCGGACTGCTTACCTTTCACTCAAGATCATCTCATCGGTGGAAGTGGGTTTTGCCCACGAAAGCTCACAATACAACTATATATATTTGCGAGTCTCTAATGTGCCTCCAGACTACTGCTTGGGTTTTTTTAACGTTGTCTTTGGAGAATGCTCATTTGACGAAAATGAAACATTTCAACCTTATTAAAATGTTTCACTTAGCTGAGGTCAAAATGTTTCATTTTCACATGATTGGTACAGATTTTCCATTGCCATGTTTCATTACACTCAAAATCCAATTGAAAACATTTTGTTCAAGCACATCAAAGCAAACCATTTTTGAAGAAGTTAAAATAAAATATTTGGGGACACGTCTTTTCATGAAAAATGCAAATGTCTCAAATTTTCATCCCCATTCAGATCCAAATGAAATTTTGAGATCTTGGAATAGCTCAAGGAAGGGGAATTCTATATATTTTTTAAATCATTTCTATTCCTGGTATGGTTAAGGTATTTTTAGTTTAAATTGGTGTTTACCAGGTCAAGGTACATACCTGCGAAGAAGTGTGAAAATGACTACAGAATCATATGTAATCCCCCTTTTTCCTCCCTGGGTTACTCGGGAGCAGGTCACACTCACCGGTGTGCCTGGGTGCCTGACGGTTTTAACATAAAAGGAGATCCTGAGTACCCCAGTGGTGATGTTCCCTATCCACCCCCTTGCTGCAGTCCTTTGCTCATAAAGAAGATACAACAGCAGTGCCTCCACCTGGCTGTGTGCGCCTTGGGAGCCGCCAGGAAATAAAATGATTCTAGTAATAACCTGGAACTAACTCTAAGACAACAATTATAAATAAGATACATCTAATTGATTACATTAGAATGAACACACCTTTACTTAAGAATTTAGAAAAACCGGATTTAACAAATTAAAAGTGAACAACATCAATTAATAAAACACACAGAAGTAATAGGAACTTATCTATCTGGCATTTGCACTGCCACCATTTGTCCCACCCCAGAGTATGCCCTCCTCTGGATTCAGAGTCCCAGATACTTGCGTGGGCGTACTTGAAGGTGTGCAGCTGGAGTGGAGACAGCCCTGGGCAGGTTCTGTGTTAGTCCAAGCTGAGCAGCCAACTGCAAAATCCCTCCGCCACTGCAGCAGGCCCCACCAAACGCCAGCAGCTCTGGCTCCCTGGGCAGATCACGCTAGCTCCCACTGGACCCAGAGTCAGTTTGACTTTTGTGCTCCGTCCCAGGCAATCCTTTTCCAAACAGCCCAGTTACTCACAGTCACAGCCTGTGTAGGTTTCTGTAAGCTCTTCCCAGCCACAGGCACAGCCAGAGTCTCTCCCATCCAGGGACAATCAACAGCAGCCCCCAAAGCAGCCTGCTAGATCCAAGCCCCAGCAGTAACAGGCTCTAGCTGCAAGACCACAGCTCCTGACCTGGAAAAGGCTCCACACCAGCACCCCGGCTCCTCTCTCCAAAATGGTGCCTAGCCTAACTCTCTCTCTGCATAGCCTGGAAGAGGCACCAGGGTTCTCAAGGGCTCATGGGAGTTGTAGTCTCTAGGGCTAGATTGCAGCACAAAGGATCCTCCCAGTAAAAATCAGAGGCCCCTTTAATAAGGGGACTATACACAAAACACTAGAACTGGAAGGGACCTCGAGAGGGCATCAAGTCCAGTCCCCTGCCCTCATGGCAGGACCAAGCAACATCTAGATAATCCCTGATCTAACCCGATCTTAAATATCTCCAGTGATAGAAACTGCACAACCCTCCCCCCAGGCAATTTATTCCAGTGTTTAACCACCCTGATAGAAAGTTTTTCTGAATGTCCAAACAAAACGTTCCTTGCAGCAATTTAAGCCCCTTGCTTCTTGTCCTAGCATCAGAGGCCAAGGAGAACAATTTTTCTCCCTCCTCCTTGTGACACCCTTTTAGGTACTTGAAAACTGCTCTCATGTCCCCTCTCAGTCTTCTCTCTTCCAAACTAAACAAGCCCAATTCTTTCAGTCTTCCTTCCTAGCTCATGTTCTCTAGACCTTTAACCATTTTGGTTGCTCTTCTCTGGACCTTCTCCAATTTCTCTACATCTTTCCTTAAATGTGGTACCCAGAACTGGACACAATACTCCAACTGAAGCCTAATCAGCACATGACTATTGTCTTTGTTGTTGAATACTTTTTAGCCAACACACAATTAACAACAACAAGAAAACTTTTTATTTTCCTGGGAAGGCCTGAAAAAGACACATTGCAGGAAAAAGGCACAAGTTGAATTTTGCCTCCTGAAACTAATCTTTAACTTATTTTGACAGACTTCTGGCAACACAATCAGATACATAACAGCATCAACGTATTATATATAGAGAAAATGTCTGTACAGGCAGGTTCCAGGAAGTTCCAATGAAAAGAACTGCAGAATCAATAAACTATCTGCATTTTGATGTGGAATTGCTGTATGAACTTATTGATGCTACCCCACATCCTGACAGAGCGAGAGAACACGCTGGGTGTTGCAATTTCAGATAGTAAAAATAAATGGATTTATTAAACTCCAAGGGTGCACTTCTCACAGGTTCATTCTTAGAGTTGTAAAATTTATGGGGAGCTCAGATCACTTATGACATCTGTAGCAACAGGTGGGGTTTTCCTTTGTAGAAATCCGGGAAGGGAATGTTTTGTACCACTAACCCTCATCTGGGCCGTGTCAATAATCTGCCGCAGAGTTGCCCTGTCCTGGGTTCCCTCAATTTTTTTCCCTCCCATCAGCAGAAGGAATAATCTTGTGTGCACCAGCGTGGAAGGGATGTGCAACATGTCATCGTCATATTGGTGCACATCACAAAGTTCATCTGGCGAGGGTGGGGTGAAGAGATTCGGAATGGGGGAGGGGACGAGGGTTGGGGTGCAGGAGTGTGAGGAATCTGTCTGGGGTGTGGGGCTCAGGGTGGCAGTACAAGGACTCTAGCTGGGGGGGCATGTGAACTTTGGGGTGCAGGAGGGTGTTCAAGGTGGGGCAGAGGGGGGGTTAGAGATTTACCCTCCTCCCCACATCATCCCCAGCAACTTCATGCCAGGGCCGGTCTTTGCCTTTAAACCAAAGAAGCTATTTTGCCTTGATGCTTCTAATACACGCTGAAGAAGTGGATTCTGTCGGCTGGTGTGAATGCTCCATCTGACACACTTCCGAACCGTTGCACCCATCTGTGTGTTCCTGCCAGCCCGGCATGGCTCTTCCCTTGGCACAATTCCATGCCCACAGGTCTGTCGCCTTCCAGCCCTGATGCTGAATGGAGTACCCAGTGTTATTCCTTCAAGGTTTGTGACACCAGAAACCTTCAACACTTCACAGACAAGTCAGGAAGAACCAAGGAAGTGACTTTGCTCCTCCCAGGCCAAGATTTTTCAAGTCACCAGGGATTTTGGATGCCCAACTTGAGATGCCTGATTTTCAAAAGGGTCGTGAGTACTCAGAATCAGGCTCCCTTGAGGTGTCTCAAACTGGGCCTTCCCAAAACTCAGGAAAGGAAAAATGCAAATCATTTTGAAAAATCACATCCTGATTCCTTACCTATCTGTCCATGGCACTTATATAGTCTCCATTAATGAAATATCTGAATGCCTAGCAATCTTTAAGCTGTTTATCCTCACAGCACGCAGTGACCATTTGATTATACCCATTTTAGAGAAGGGAAAGTAAAGCCCAAAGAGAGACTCTGGGTACATCTACACTGCAGTGCTCAAGTCGAATTAAGCGGCGCAACTTCAGCTACATCAATTGCATAGCTTAGGTCGAAACAGCTTCATTCTGTTCTTGGTGCTGTCTACACAGCACAAAGTCGAAGGAAGAACACTCTTCCACCAATGTCCCTTACGCCTCGTGAAATGAGGATTACAGGAGTTGAAGTAAGACATCCTCCAGCTCAACATTATTTAGAAAAAAAGGCTTGTAGTGGAGACACGTACTATGTTATTTCGGACTAACGTCCATTCTGCCATGTAAATGTACCCTAAGTGACTTACCCAGGTTAACACACTGAAAGACTGTGACAAAGCTGGGGATTGAATTCCTCTCCTCGCCCCACTCAGAAACATCTTCCTAGGTTTTTTGATTGCTACAGCTCTCCACGCTACTCCACGATGCCTCAGAGATAGGTCAAAATTTGTGCCTGAATAAAAAGCCGCCATAAACGCCCATACAGACAAAGGAGGAGGAAGGAATGGAGGCAACATACCTACACCACGGGATGAGCGTTGGTGATCTCCTATGCATCTCACACATGCGTGCCTGCACATGCATTGACAGGGACTTAGGTGTGGTGGAACGAGGTTCGGTCTCAGCTCCGACAGTGTGGCCATACAGCAAATGTCACGCCTAGTCTGAAGGGAAAACTAAACGGTTTTGTTCAATATGGGCAGAGCAGACTCAGGCTGAGGAGCATAGAGCCCCAGAGAATACCAGTTAATACAGGTAGGACCTCCCTGGTCTGGCACCTTCAGGATCTGACCAGGCCTGAATGAGGGGATTTTCCGGACGGGGAAGGTCCCCTGCCATTCGATCCTTTAACAGGGCATGACTCACACTTCCATGGCACCTCCTGCTGGTTACCCTGGGAATTAGCTCTGCTCAGCCCTGAAACACCTCTTCTGGCTGGTGTCTCTCCTGCTGTTCTCTGTTTGTATGTTAATTTTCTGCCACTTTATATCAGGGCCCACGTCCCTCCCGGACCGTGGTGCCCTCCCCTCTGGGTACTGCTCATGATCCAGAGTTCTCCCTACCATGCTGCCTGACTCCCCTTCCACAGGGTTCCTGGCTAACCCTCCTCCCCTCCATGTTCCTGGACTTGCTGCCAGACCTCCTTGTCCCTGGGCTCTGTGGTCCAGGAACATCCATGGCCCTGCCAGACCATGGATGTCGCTGGACCAGAGGGGCCTGGTTTAGGGAGGTTCAACCCCTAGTAGCATCTCAGCAATGACAGGACTCTGGACAGAGCACTGACCTGTTGGTGTTCTACACCGTAAAGACAAGTCAGTTTCCAAGAGCTGTGCTTGAGGAAAGGTGTAGTTCTGGGAGGCGGGGCCAGTCCTGATCAGCCATGTCCTAGGTCGGAGGCGGAAGGACCCTCTTCCTTTCCTGGCCAGTTTTCTTACTGGAGCCGACTAGCAGTGGCTGCACATTGTGTCGTCCTAGAGAAAGGCGGCTGTAGACCGTAAGGAGGCAAATGAAGCGTGAGCAAGGTGGAGCTGGACTACAAGCCACACTAGCTCTGCACAGTGAAGTGGCAAGAAGCTGAGAGGTGGGAATTGGGGTTCTCTGGTGCTGTTCCTGGGGACTAAGGCAGCAGCAGGAATTTGACAAAAGGGAGGAAGGGGCATCTCTAGCGGGAGGGAGGCAGAGCGATCGCGGCTTAGTTGACATCTCCTGCCCTCGGTAGGCCTGTGCTCATCCCAAGAATTCTATGGGTTGAAAGGCACTCACATGTGTACACTGCACTAAAGCTTCCATAAGAACGGCCATATTGGCTCAGGCCAAAGGCCCATCTAGCCCGGCGTCCTGCCTGCCGACAGCGGCCAATGCCAGATGCCCCAGAGGGAATGGACAGAACAGGTGATCACCAAGTGCTCCAGGGACAGCCCATAAATCTAGTTTATGAGGCACGTGCTTCAGTTCTGTTCATACAGGAATTTCCCGACTGTGATTGGAAGGAGTCCAAAGATCCTTAAGCTCGACGCACTTTTCCAGGGTTTACCAGAGAAATAATTTATGGGTGATTAATTGGAATAGTCAAGGGTCTTCACACACACTCGGTCACAGGGATTATGAGAGCAAGACGTGGAAAATGCTACCACAGAGAACATGCACCTGCATCCTAATGCAACTATGCAAAAGTAGGCTAAGGACCATTTCAAAAGTTCATTAATTCATCTATCAAAGATACCTGGAAAGAAAACGTATTTAATTAGAATTGGGTTTTGGACACTTTTTTATTTATTTATTGTTTTTGGACCTAGGCCCCATTCGAATATTTTCTGGAAGGAATTATACATTCTGGACTCTCAGGCAGATTGGAATGAGGTATTAATGGTATTGTGAAAGATGTCTGGTTTTCGCCAGCATTCTCCATAAGTGATGAGCTTGCCAGGTAAACAGACATGGATTTGTTACAAAGGCAGCTGCTCCAACAGTAAAAACACAATTCAACAAGTCATTTATTTGCCTCTAGTGAGCTCTCGTTCAGAGCAAAAAGGAGGAAATGAAAGACATTGTATGATATCTGTGCCTCTTAAGGAATGACACCGCAGTACTCAAAACAATTTCTCTTTTATCATCTCAGCACATTTTTTGTGAACATTATCTGTCTGCTGTGAGGGAATAGCATTAACATGAAAACCCAGCAGTAGGGAAACAAAGGAAGCGAACTTTGTCAGGTTAACGCTTGACTAGGAAAATACGATCTTTAAGGAACGGTACTTTATAGTAAAATGGTCATACTAACCCCTGCAGTAGGTTCAGTATGGACGGATCTGTCTTCTCCCGAGTGTGACTCAAAAGGAGTTATGAACATACATATCGCAGATCAAATATCAGTTTTATGGTACAGACACAACAATCAGAATTTCGTTGGACGGGATTGTTGTGGTCCCTTTACAGGAACAGGAGGCCTCCGAGATGCAACCGCCTGAGTTCTGACCCCCTGCACTTAGAACCATTTTTGTAAGTGTGGAACGGTCTGGAAACCCCCGACTTACATCCTTGGGAACTACTTGGATTTACACAGACCAGAGTTGGTTCCATTGCTAGTGGTCAACACTGTATTGCTCCCGCCCCATAATAGGCGAATTAGGGAAGCAGCCATTTTTAATGCATTGACTTTGACCACTTCTGGCGCCTACCGTAAATGCGGATTCGAGTTATGATGCCATCAACTTGTGATGCTTCCTTCGGAACAAATCGCATTGCAAGTCAGGGGCCCCTGGCGATCTAGAGAAGTTATCTTAGCTCCATTGCATGGAAGGGAAACTGAGGCATGGACAATCAACAACGTGAGCAAGATAGCATGGGATGCCTGTCACAGAGCAGGGAATTGCCCAATCAGTGCAGAAACCATTGGTCTCTCTCTTTTCTGTCACTTACCAGTCTTGGCCTGTGTTGATCAGAGCACCCACAGGAGGTTTTGTGCTATGGGCCAACGGAGACCAAGGCTATGGCTAGACTACATCGAATTTTCAAAAGAGGATATGCAAATTCCACGGAAATTTGCATATCTTCTTCCGATCTCACTTTCGAAAAAGGATCTTTCAAAAGTGAAAGTAGTCTGGACATGTTTTTTTTGGAAGAAAACGCTTTTTTGAAAAAAAATGCTCTTCCTTAAAAAATGAAGTTTATGCAGTTTTTTTCGAAAAAAAAAATTTTCCCCAGAAAAACCACATCCAAGCTACTTTCACTTTCAAAAGATCCTGTTTTGAAAATGAAAGCAGAAGAAGATAAGCAAATTCCCGCAGAATTTGCATATCCTCTTTCGGAAAAAAAAAGTAGTGTACACATGCCCTAAGTTGGGCTGACAGACTTATGTTTGCTAACGTCCTACATGGCATCAGTTGAACGGGTTACAGCTCAAGGGGGATGCGGTTTTTTATGAACTGTCTGCAGAGGGTTGGTGATGTCATTTGAAATAGTGGGTTTCAAAATCTGTATTGGGGATAAATATGCCGTTGGGACAGGGCGTGGGCATAAACGTGACTTGTTTACACCATTAGAGGCGAAGAAATCTGTGAAAGCCAAGCCAGGAAAACAGTTGGCTATGAAGACAACACTGAAAGAAGTAGAATTGGAGCGTAAAGCCACTGGGTCAGGGGAATAGACAGCAAAAATCAACTGTTTTTTTCCACAGAATAATCCAAACATAATTCCAGATACAACAGAGTCCCCATGACAACTGATGACAATTTGCGCATATGCAATTCCGTATTTTAAATAAACATTGTGCCCTGTCCTTGGCCGCGGTGTGGCAATCCAGACACCAAAAAGAAGCCTAGATAGAGAGGGAAAGCAGCAAGACAGCATTCAAAGAACCAAGGGTATGTCTACACTACCACCCTAGTTCGAGCAAGGGTGGTTAATTTAGTCATACGAACTTGCAAATGGATTTCCCGGGCTTCATTTGCATGTTGCTGGCTTCCGCCATTTTTAAATGTCCGCTAGTGCGGAGTCCGTGCCCGCGGCTACACGTGGCATGGACTAGATAGTGCGGACTAGGATTCCTTTTCCGAACTATCGTTACACCTCGTGAAAAGGAATCCTAGTCCGCACTATCTAGTCCGTGCCGCGTGTAGCCGCGGGCACGGAGTCCACACTAGCGGACATTTAAAAATGGCGGCAGCCGGCAACATGCAAATGAAGCCCGGGAAATTCAAATCCCAGGCTTCATTTGCAAGTTCGTATGACTTCATTAACCACCCTAGTTCAAACTAGGGTGGTAGTGTAGACATACCCCAACAAACCAACAGCAAACTGAAATTAGATTCCCCCCTCCCCCAAATCTCTTTTCAGCTCTGTTAATCTCAGGTGTCACTCATCTCTAAAGGGAATTAAACGTTGCTGAAAAGAAGGACTTTTTAAGCTGGTCCTCTCCCTTTCCATAGGAAAGAAAAATAAAATCATAACAGAGACCAGTGCATTTCAATTATTCTTGTTTATGGACCAAAGTGACCACAGGCCGGAGCAGATACAACTTTCCCGATTTCCTGCAATGAGGTGTTGCATCTAATTATGCTGGCCGAGAACGTGACCATCTGTTCTGAGAAAAAGAAACAAATCTGGCGTAAACGGGATGCAGTTGACTGACTGGGCCACATGACAGGCCAAGCTCAACTCATCGCCAGAGCAACCGTTGCCTGCTCCCGGTACCTCCTGGCCAAGCCTTTCCGGTTGGCTTCCTTCGACTACCCGGCTCTCTGATTACCCTGCTGCCATTCCAAAGAGAAGAGGGCGACAGACACTCTTGTGCTGGTGTAGCAAGACCCCTCCTATGGCACTCCGCTTCCCGGGGAACTCCCTCCAAGTTGCTGTGTTTCTACAACCCCCGTGAGGCCTCTGGCTTGTAGCTAGGTGCACAACCCTTTGTTCTCCTCAGCCGATGTGCCGCCAGAGTGGTGCTGGCGATTTCTCCCTACTCCTCACGCCATGAGGCCTCAAGTGGGCCACACAGCTTTTTAGAAAACAGAAAACCCAGATACATTTTTAATGATATTTTCCCAGTCACGGACTCCTATAACTAAAAACGTGTGAGCAACATTTATTATCCTCTGGCTTATGGCATATGTTTCTGTGGGGAGCCAGGGACTCTGGCTTCTCCTCTGGAGCCTCCACAGTTGCTTTTTTTGGAGTCAAGGAAAATACTGAGATTTTTTTCACTCAGAAAGCTTTTCCTTCCCTTTGGCTTCTTCCAAACACGTGTTCTAGGCACATCCTCACTCCCCAAGCTTAATACACTTGGGGTGCGTGTAGACTACAGTCCTCTTTCGAAAGAGGAATGCAAATGAGGGAAATCAAAAATGCAAATGCAGCACTGATTTACACATCTCACGCTTCATTTGCATAATCTCTTCCGATCACTTTTTTGGAAGAAATTTTTTCGAAAAAAAGCAATGTAGATGGGGTCCTTTAAAAAAACACCTTTTTTGAAAGAACCCTGTAAGCCTCATTTTTTCAGGAATAAGGGTTCTTTCAAAAAAAGGGTGAGTTGTTTTTGAAAGAACCCCATCTAGACTGCTTTTTTTTCCCCACAAAAATGTCTTCCGAACAAGCAATCGGAAGAGATGATGCAAATGAAACACGCGATTTATAAATCAGCGCTTCATTTGCATTCTTCTTTCGAAAGAGGAATGTCGTCTAGATTCATCCTTGCAGGGCAGAGCGAATGAATGTTGATGCTGGATTCTTGAAATAACCTAGCATTTTGGCTTCCTGACAAGAAAAGCTTGAAGACGAATGTCAAAAAAATGCCAATGGATCAGTTTACAAAGGTAGCCATTGCTGCAGCCTGACAAACTGCTACCGAATCCAGATGTCCTGCTGTCTCCCGGACCTCGCTAACAAATATTATTGCCATTACCCTGTTGCAAAGTCAAATACGTTAGGAGCAAAAAGAGGCTCCCTATACCACGGATTTTTTCTCGAGGAAGATGAATCACAAGTTATTATTAAAAGCACCCACTGTGTGGGAGTTTATGTTTCAGTACCAGTGCCAGCGTAGATTATAGAAAATTAGTTTCAGCTGAACTATTTCGTTCGGGTAGATTAATCCACCTACCAGCCAATAGACATCTTCCTTCAAACTAATCAGCCATATCTCTGTGGTTACCCTGATCACACTGCGAGCCAACATAACTGCAGACTTAGTTTACACTTAGGAGTAATTATGGTGCACATATTTTTCCTCGTCCCCTTATCTGGATACAATGGTAGGTGCATGACTTGAGGTTCGGGCCTGTTGTAATAACTGAGCTAGGAATGTACCCTAATTGTAAGGTCACCTTTAAAAAAGAAGTGTAAATTCATCAAATGCCGTCAGAACCTGTAACAACAAATATTCCCGAAAAAAATGATATCACCTCTCAACCGAAATGAATCCAAATGGAAAGATCTACTAATAGAACTCAAACCTTGTGCTAAAATTGTGCCTAGCAAACAAATGATAAAAGTAGAAATCGGGAAGTGAAAATTGGAGTGTCAAAAACCAAGGTGAGTTAATAAGAACACACTAATGAGGGATGGAACTATTTCGCCCAGCATTCCCGTTGTGGCTGTTAACGGAAGAGATTTTAGAGAGAAAATCTGCTTAGCTAGAAAAGCAAATTCCATCACCATGGCTGCCACCTCCCGAAAGCCCAGACATTTGGTACTCTGATCCCAAGAAACGCCCTGAGTAGACAGGGTTGGAGAGGGACAACTGCTATTGTAACCCACACACCTGTGGGGCACTGAGCCACCTATTGGCCCTGAGACGTTAAGGCTATGTCTACACTCGTGGCTTCTTGCGCGAGAAATATGCTAATGAGGCTAAACGTGGAATATAGCCGAGCCTCATTTGCATACCTAATGAGCTGCCATTTTTGCAGAAGAACGTCTTGCGCCGGAAGGAGATGTCTACACTGCCCCTTCTTGCGCAAGAAAATCCCTCCTGCGCAATGCCGCTACGCCAATTATTTTCAGGAATGACGGCATTGTGCAAGAGGGTTTTACTTGCACAAGAAGGGGCAGTGTAGACAGCTCCTTCTGGCGCAAGAGGCTCTTCTGCAAAAATGGTGGCTCATTAGGTATGCAAATGAGGCTCAGCAATATTCCACGTTTAGCCTTATTTGCATATTTCTCATGCAAGAAGTCACGAGTGTAGACATAGCCTCTGGGTATGTCTACACGGCAAGGTTATTTCGGGATTCCGGAGGCTACCAAAAAGCTACCGACATAGCTACCCTGCATCTACACAAGCCTCCCGATATTTCAAAATGTTTTTCAAAATAACGTTGCACTAGGGATAAGGAATGGTTTGAAATAGCACTTTTATTTCAAAATTTGATACCATATAGACACAGCAAATTTCAAAATAAGCTATGCAATTTGCGTATTTTATTTCAAGGGTAGGGTGCAACGTAGGCACTTGCTTAGGGAGACAATAATGAGCCTGTTCTACAACGAGCTAGCTTTAAGCTCATGTGGCAGAGGATTATGCGCTAAGCTCCAGCGGTCCCAGGTTCAATTCTGCCCACAGAAGACCAGGGTCTGTCAACTTTATCCTGGCTTCAGCTAAACTCCACATGCCATGTGGGATGAAATGAGATCAGACTTGAACAATAACATTGACCACAGCAGCTCCAGCCCACCTCAATCGACTTCGTCCTAAAGGACAGTTACCGTCAGCTTTGCTCCCAAGCAAAGGACGATCCAACAAGAGGGTTGTTTTCTTCGAAAACCCCTCTCCGGCTATGCCTGATTTAATCCTTTCCGTTTCAAATGCTTTCATTGTTTTTTTTTCTTTCTTTTCTTTAACATTTTTCTAAGACATGTACAGTGTGTTTACCACAGCGGAAAGCAAGCGAATGTTTCTAGGGGCCCACCCGGAAACCTTGTGTAACACCTTAATGTGACTCAGTTATATTAACGCCTTAAGCCCATTTATTTCAACACAACAGACATGTGGTTAGATCTCAGTATCAACTTTCAGGGAAATCCCCAAGGGGAGTAAGCAACCCACCCTCATAGGTGCACGGGAAAGTATGAACATGTGACATCTGCAGAAAGCCCGAAGCAACAGGGTAGCAGGGGACTACCCCATGCAACTCACCGGGGATGTCTCCCCTTGGAAGCCTTTACCAACACCACCCAGCAGAGGACTATGTGTATGATGGGAGAAACATGCTGAAGGTCCAAGCAATCTACCCACAACTAACACCCAACAGGACCGTTGGCTTCTGGCTGCTTGTCCTCCATTTCCAAGAGGCAGAAAAGGGGCCCCCCAATGTTACTCCTCAGAGGGTCCTCATGGACTACAGAGCCCCCATATCCTTGTGTGCCTAAACCCAGCTGAAAATGCGCTGCTCCAGCTCCTGTTTATTCTTTAACTTGTATAATGGGCCCACGTCGTGCTTGGCAGAATAGGACACAAATGGATGGGCAGCCACCCAGCCAAAGAGGAATGAAGGAAAAAGGCACACTCTCAAAAGAGAGCATCCGAGCCCAGCTTACCTCTTACAACGATGTTGGTGGACTTTTTGGCGGGGTTCCCCACATTATTATTGGCAATGCAACTGTACGTGCCGGCATCCTCTGGAGCGATGGCCGGTATCGTCAAGGTCCCGCCGTTCAGCACCGTTTTTTCAGGCAGGGACCCAATGGATCGCACCCAGGTCAGTGTGGGGGCCGGCTCGCCGCCCGTCGTCACGCAGACCAAGGTGATAGCCTCACCGGGGTTCACCACGATGGGGTCGTCCACCAGGAGCTTAATGGATGGAGAGGCTGGAAAAGATTCGAAAAAGAGACCCGTTGTTTGGAGGCTGACGGCGCTATTACAGTATCCAACCTGCCACGCCAGCTGAGGTCTCGGCAGGCTACAGCAGCACGGGGGCTCTCTCCTCACTGTAGTGAGTCAACCTCCCTGAGGGGCTGTAGGTAGGTGGACAGAACAACTCTTAGCAGTGTCTACACTGGGGCTTAGGCTGACTGAACTACATCTGTAGCGGGGTGTGTATGAATTTTTCACCCCCCTCAGTAATGTAGCTGGCTCAGCCTAGCTTCCTAGCACAGAGTAATTCATGGATAGATTAGTGGGGGCGGAGTTTCAACACAGGAAGCACAGCCTTCTCCCTTCTCCAAATCCTGTCAGCGAACAGCACTCTTACTCCACAAGACACCGCTGAAATCCCAGGATGAACTGAGGGGGAAGGAACCCTCAACGGTGAATCTGGGTTGTTAGTTATTTAATAAATGACGCCACATTTCATGCTGGAGAAACCCATGGACGGTAGGGGAACGTACGGCGAGGGGAGGCAAGCCCCCAACCCCATCCCCAGCTCCGCCCCTTCTGCCAAGGCCTCAGCCCTCACACGAGCCAAGCCTTCTTCCTCCTCCGCACCACAGTGAGGTAGGGCGGCACACTACTCCCCCGCCAGCACGGGGAGGGCAGGCAGGCAGCCCCAGCCTCCCTTGCACGGGGAGTGTCGTAAATAGGAGCTGCTAAGGAGAGTCTGACTTACTTAAAGAGAGAGGAAAGGGTTAAGCAACTGGAAATGCGCCTAGGGAAGGGGCTGGGGCCATCAGCCAATAAAAACGCAGATAGGAATTTCCAGGGCTTGACGAACGGTGGCGAAAACCACTCGCCAGCCCCATACTGCACATGCACAAGACCCGCATTGTGCACGCGCGTGCCGCCGGTGAACAGGGCGCGCAGCTAAAATCTACTCGCCACAGGCAAGTAGATTCTATAGTTTGTCGAGCCCTGGCAATGTCAAACCAGGAAAAAGGGGGTTTTCTCTCACTTTTCTTTGTTTGAGATCAGAGCAGTTTCTCCCAGGTATTGAGAGAGACGGGAGATGCTTTCTTTCTCCAAGAACGGACTTCTTGAAGTGTGTAAGTAGGGAAAAGTTTAGATAGTCCGTCAGGGTTTATTGTTTTCCTTGCACAGGGGTTTGGAAATTATGTCTGAGCTGGCTAATTGTTTTTCTCTTTTGTAATTAAGGATTACAGCCCAGGGACGTTCCCTGAGTCTGTCACTTCATGGCTATTTACCACCTAGTCAATTTACTATGCTTGGAACGGTAGTTTTGTTTTGATAATAAAAGAGTTTTCCTTTTGTTCTGATTAACCGGGATTGCTTGGTTGTTGTGTCCTTAGGGTCATGTGCCTAGTTATCCAGACGGAGTCCATTGTTCTGTGAGGATCCCCTCTGTTTTCCCAACTCGGAAACGGAGGTTGGCCAGCGGGGAACGCTTTACCTCAGGGAGGGGATTCCCGACTGTTCTCTTCTCTGGGAAAAGGTTTATTTTACCTCTTTTTAAGTGCACTTGGGTGGTGGTGGCCATTTTTTATTTGTTCTCTTTTTTCTTGGATCTCAGGGAGACTGAGACTGGACGAGCTTGTCTCTGGGGGAGCCAGAGACAGGTTTTCCGGTGTTTATTCTGCTAGCCGGTGCCCATCTCTGCATTTGGAGTGTCAGGTTGGGGAAATGAGCTGTGACAGGGAGGGAGAAGGGCACACGGCCACAGCCTCCCTTGCCCCGGAGCATGGGCAGGGCAGGCACTGGGGGCAGTAACACTCCGCCTACTTTAGGTGTACCGGGGGGCATTTTGGAGGCGGAGCATGGGCGGGGCCAGTCTCGTGGTTTGGGAAGGCAATGCCTTCCCCCCGCCTAGCATGCCTGCCACCCATGGGCAAGCCCGCTGCATGATGCATGTGCATAGGGGAGGTGATGGGCATATAGCTTGAATGATTACATGACCCGCAACTCGTGGCGTGGGGGGCAGGGGAGAGCAGGGCTGCCAGTTAGGAGAGGCCAGGGCGAGGAATCACCCGCTCACCCACTCCTGGAGAGTAGAAGCAGATGACCCTGTTCTGGGAGCAGATCCATCACCGTTCGCCCTCTGGTCTGCTCCGGAGCAATGCAGCGATGCTTGCTCAGGGCTGTGCCCACAGACACAGGCTAGTCCTCATTAGCAGCACTGATTTCTAAATCCATATTATCGGGCTATGGAGGGTAATTCTGTCACCCAATGGCACTAAAGAGAAGGAATCCTGGGCAAAACCCCTTGAAAGCACTGGAAAAGATTGCAGACAACCATCTCGCTCCGACCCTAGCTACTATGTAAGGAAGAGGAGTTTTTGTTCTGATTTGGGGGATTAACTAGCTAAATATTAAAGGAACATCACAATTGGACTTTGCCAAATTAGATTTTGTTTAATAATGTGGACAGATATCCATCTATTTGAAGCGTTTTTCCCATTTAAATGTTCACTATGCAAAATTATGGGTTTTAATATTTTCCGCCCATTCACATTTTCCCAGTTGTGGAGAATCAGGGGTGGGACAGGCAATAATTAAAGACAGGAGATGTTGAGATTCAAAAAATAAAAGTTGTATCCCTGTTAAAGCACCAGCTGTAACCGTCGCATGTCAAAGTCTACAAAATGAATCTCCTTCGGCCAAATTCTCATGCTCTCAAGCGGACCTTTTTCTTACCTGATTGTCTATTAAGGTCACCCTGATTGTCTATTAATGGAAATGTGTGGTGTTTTTGTGTGCAGGGTGAAATCGGTGTACACCGACACTTTCCATATACAAATCTAACCCTTTCGGGAGAGAATTCTAGGCAGCACTAACAGCAATACCTCCAACTTCAGTCACGGATCCCATCCCTGATCTATACAGAAACAGAACAAAAAGATGGTCCCTTCTTGCAAAGAGCTTCCCAGCTAAGCACAAGAGAAGCAATAAAAATGGATACGGCTCCTCCGGTTGACAGGTACCTCTTTTGGAAGGGCACAAGTCGAATTAAGCTACACAACTTCAGCTATGTCAATTGAGTAGCTGAAGTCGAAAGAGCTGAATTCAGCTTTTGGCGCTGTCTACACAGCAGGAAGTCGAAGGAAGAACGCTCTTCTGTTGACTTCCCTTACTCCTCATGAAATGAGGGTTATAGGAGCCGGAGTAAGAAGTCCTCCAGTTCGACAATATTTCAAAATAATGGCTTGCTGTGTAGACGCACACTATGTTATTTTGGAATAGCACCAGTTATTCTGAAACAACGCTGCTGTGTAGACATGGCCTAAGGTGCCACAGGGCCACTCGTTTTTAATGTTACCGACTAACCCGGCAATCCCTCCGAGACTTTTTAAAAATGGATATAGTCAGATGACAGAATACAAGGAAACGATGAGACATTTCCTAGGGGTAAGGCACACAAGCGGCATGAAGAATGTGATGGTGAGAAATCAACAACTGGGAAGGGAGATTGCAAGGGGGTGGGATTATTTTGGAGGGGATAAGCTAAAAGGAGAAGGAAAAGGGCTAATTTGATTACAGTCTATAACTACCTACCATGGGGACAAGGAGTTAATAATGAGCGCTTTGGTCTATCAGAGACCCCATCTTACTGCACGGGTCTTGTTCCTTCCTCTGAAACACCTTGGCTACGTCTACACTGGCACCCTTTTCCAGAAATGCTTAAAATGGAACAGTTTTCTGTTATAAGTATTTCCGGAAAAAGCGCGTCTACATTGGCAGGATCATTTTCGCGATCAGGGCTTTTTTGCGGAAAACACTACTGTGCTGTCTACACTGGCCTTTTTCCAGACAGTTTTCCGGAAAAATGACTTTTGCCCGAACAGGAGCAGCATGGTATTTCCGGAAAAGCACGGACGATCTACTGTAAGAAATCAGCCACTTTTCCGGAAATTCAAGGGGCCAGTGTAGACAGCTGGCAAGTTATTCCGGAAAAGCAGCTGATTTTCCGGAATAAGTGGCCAATGTAGATACAGGCCTTGTTCCTTCCTTTGACCAAGGACAGACCTTAAATCTTAAATTCCTATGTGCTGTGTGCATATTCAGCTCTTAGAACAATGGTGCTTACCTTGGTTAGGGCCGTTAATAAAACTGCAACATACACAGTATTGTGTGTTTATGGAGAGAAAACAGCATACTGACTACCTCCGCTTGCTGCCAGTAGCAAAAAGACCTCTCTCAAAGTTTGACTATTAATCTCCATTTGAAATGAAAAAAAAATCATAGAATCACAGAACACTAGAACTGGAGGGGACCTCGAGAGGTCATCAATTCCAGTCCCCTGCCCTCACGGCAGGACCAAGCACTGACCAGATCATCCCTGATAGATGTCTCTCTAACTTGCTCTTGAATATCTCCAATGATGGAGATTCCATAACCTCCCTAGGCAATTTATTACATTACTTCTTGTCCTATCCTCAGAGGCCAGGGAGAACAATTCCCCCCTGCCCTGTGACACCCTTTTAGATACCCGAAAACAGCTCTTCTGGACCTTCTCCAATTTCTCCACATTTTTCTTGAAATGTGGTGCCCAGAACTGGACACAATACTCCAATAGAGGCCTAATCAGCGTAGAGCAGAGCAGAAGAATGGCTTCTCGTGTCTTGCTCATAACACACCTGTTAATGCCTCCCAGAATCATGTTTGCTTTTTTTGCAACAGCATCACACTGTTGACTCATATGTAGCTTGTGATCCACTATGACCCCTAGATCCCTTTCTGCAGTGCTGCTTCCCAGACAGTCGCTTCCCATTCTGTGTGTGTGACACCGATTGTTCCTTCCTAAGTGGAGGACTTTGCAGTTGTCCTTATTAAACTACATCCTATTTACCGCAGACCATTTCTCCAGTTTGTCCAGATCACTTTGAATTATGACTCTCTCCTCCAAAGCATTCACAACCCCTCCCAGCTTGGTAGCATCTGCAAACTTAATAATACAATTTTCAGTATCATTCTGAGCCATATTATGTATCAACATTCAAAAATTAGCCTTTCAAAACCATGTTTTCAATCTTAAAGTAGTTATACGCTCATCACAAAAGAGAACTTGAACAAGGTCTCAGTCGGGAATATCCTCTGAAAAGAGGCACATTCCAGTGACAGCCTGCAATGAATTGATTCCTCCAACATAAATTTTATTATGTATGTTACTAAAAGGTATTTTCCCAGATTATGCTATGTAGATAGCCTCCATGTTCACACAAAAGCGACGAGGAGTCCTGTGGCACCTTATAGACTAACTGGTTCCCTTTCACACAGGTTCCCTTTCTCATGAAAGATACTTTAAAAATCTAAGGCCTTTAAGGTCAAAAGAAAGAGCAGACAGTTGAAGAATGAAAGCAAAGACACGATAACACTACCCCAGTCATGTCTGCCAGCCATGTTTGGTCAATGGCCAGCTACTATCTATGGCAGGGCTACTTAACACATGTCCCTTGGCCCGTTTGTTTGCGGCCTGTGAGGCAGTTTGGGTTTACGTAGGGCTCAACACGCAGCTCGTGGGTGGGAACCATTGAACATGGCTTCCACTGGGAACACGCTCCACAACGGCGAGGCGTCTCCCAGGCAGGGTGAGCACTGAATGACGCCAGCGGACGGGTTGGCTGGAACAGACGGGGACAGGGTGTCGGCATTTCTAGCCACAGGGACGAAGTGCCGGGAGCGCTGAGGCATTGTGGGAAGTGCTGGGTGTGTATCCTTGTGAGCAGAACTTGAGAGGCGCTGACTGGCTCACACTGGCCATGTTTGGGTCTGGCGCCATGGCCAGGCAGCCCTGCCCCTGTCCCGCACGGAGCGACAGACTGCCGCGTGGGGACGCCAGCCCTGTGGGAATCCAGAACGAGTCTCCCGGGCACCTGTCCTTTTTTGCCTCTCATGTCCGGCCTGAATCACCCAGCTCCCCACCTGACTCGCCCCAGCTCCCCACCCAGCTCCCCACCTGGAGCACTGTGGTTTGGAAACTTTATTTTGGACGGAAAAATCACGCAAAGAAATGCACAACCTGGAGCGTCAAGCGAAACACTCAAACCACTGGTACACGATTTTCTTTTTAATAAGCATTAAAAATGGCAACAAGCGAGAGATAGAATCATAGAATCATAGAATAATAGGACTGGAAGGGACCTCAAGAGGTCATCGAGTCCAGCCCCCCGCCCTCAAGGCAGGACCAAGCTCCACCTACACCATCCCTGACAGATGTCTATCTAACCTGTTCTTAAATATCTCCAGAGAGGGAGATTCCACCACCTCCCTTGGCAATTTATTCCAATATTTGACCACCCTGACAGTTAGGAATTTTTTCCTAATGTCCAATCTAAACCTCCCCTGCTGCACTTTAAGCCCATTACTCCTTGTCCTGTCCTCAGAAACCAAGAGGAACAAATTTTCTCCTTCCCAGATGCTCGTTGGATAAACATGGGGCTTTCAACCCTGTTTGGGAGACGGAATTCGCTTTTGCAGAGATAAACGGAAAACCAAAGTGTCGTCTTTGTTGAAAACACATCGCTGCGTTAAAGAAACCAACCCTGCAATGGCACTGTGAATCGTGTCACCCTGAGTTCATAGACTTGTATCCGCCTGACAGCAATTTAAGAAAAACTAAGATACGTTCCTTACTGCCTGTCAGTGTGAAAGAAGTTATTTGCATATATTTGCATATTATATGCAACCACACTTAAATTGCGGCCCTCGGCATGTGCTGTGAGTATCATTGTGGCCCCCAGGGCTTCCAAAGTTGAGTAGCTCTGATGTACGGCATGATAGTTATTTTAAGCTGTCAAAAATCCCACTGGAAATCTCATATTCAAAGAAAACACAGGGAAATCAAACGGAAAAACTGCTCATTACAGTCCCACATTTAACATGCCTCATATTACAACCTACCTCATAATTTCAAGGTATAAACCCAGATTCTAAAGCAGTTTAGTTTCAACTAGAGATCAGCTCAAATTTGGGTAAAAAATCTCCCATCTGTGGTCAAACCCTCACTCAAAACACAAAGGGAACTCTTTCTTACAATTCTCAAAACAAGTTTGCGTAATGTCGTTTATTTGCTGTTTTCCTTTTTTATCTCCGTTATCTGCACCTGATTTGCTTTCTCTCTGGGCCATTAGCTATTTTACATGCAACTCTGCCACCCATCCTTGTCTTCATCTCCTCTCTAGTCTAAACAGTCCCTATTTTTTCACTCCTGTCATTACTTCCACTGAACAATTTCAGTTTGCTGCAGCTGAGGCTCTGATGGAAAAACCCTGGTTTGTACATGCGCACGCATAAACACACACACACACACGGCTCACATGGGGTACATCTAGACTACGGTGCTATTCCGGAATACGTCCGGTATCCCGAAATAGCGCTTTCTGCATCTTTACAGCACACCCGTTATTTCAAAATGCAATCGAAATAATAGGCGTGCTATTCTGACGTCCCGGTAAGCCTTGTTCCATGAGGATTAAAGGACTTGTCAGGAGCTATCCGCACAGCATCAAATTTTGAAATAGATTATCTCGAAATAAGCTCCGCAATATGCATAGCTCAAATTGTGTAGCTTCTTTCGAGCAAGTGTCGTAGTGTAGATCCACCCAAAGAGTCTACTTTTCACTTTTACAGTGACAGAATATTGGATACAGTGATTTTTTAAACATACTGAGGAACTTTGCTAACCAGAATGTGATGCTCTCATGAAAAAAGCGCAGTCCCTCATCACTGTGCACATGCTAAAATGCTTCAGAAGACGTAGACAATGCATGCATAGCTACTCAAAGCATTGGTAAAGGTTTCCAATGTAGGCCAAAACAGAGGCAGCAGGCAAGCCATCCAAGCGGATCCCAAAGCTTTGCTTTTAGCTTACAATTGTTTTCGGTCTCGAGCTGCAAGTCAGCCTTAAAGGAACACGGTCAGATAACTCAGCCTGAAATAGTCAGTGAAGTGGGACGTGTTTGCTACGTTTCTGGGCTCCAGCCTCCCCTCCCGATGAAGGTACCGCTTTAAACGGAGCAACTAGCTGCCCTCCGCTAGGGAAGATAAATAATTACAAAACAGCACCCAGCACACAGAACGCCATTGGCATGCATTTTCTTAACTGGGTGGCTAAAAAAAGCTTCCCGGAACCATATTTAATCACCTCAATGAAAATGACTCCACTTCCAAAAGTGCTGAGAACCTACCGAGCCATTCACGTTCACGTTCACGTTCACGTTCACGTTCACGGGATCTGTGGACTCCTAGCTCTCCTGGACATCAGCCCGTTTCCTGACGGAAGGGGATTAAATGTGAAGGTGGAACGCTAACTTCAGGCACCGCATTTTAAAGGTGTTGCTTTGTAGAAGATATTTTTTGGAAGGTGAGAGCACATTCCGCAAGGGGAAGTTTTTGCATATGGAATTAGGAATGCCACTAATCACAGAATCATAGAATACTAGGCCTGGAAGGGACCTCTAGAGGTCATCAAGTCCAGTCCCCTACCCTCATGGCAGGACCAAGCACTGTCTAGATCATCCCTGACAGATGTCTGTCCAACCTGCTCTTAAATATCTCCAGCGATGGAGATTCCACAACCTCCCTGGGCAATTTATTCCAGTATGTAACCACCCTGACAGGTAGAAACCTTTTCTCAAGACAGAACGTACCCCACACACCTGCTGGGGGTGGTGCACTGTTCCATGGAGTGGCACTTAGGGTACAGCTAGACTATGGGATTTTTTCGAAAGGAGATATGCAAATTTGGCGCTAATTTGCACATTTTCTGATCACTTTTTTGAAAGTGGGTTTTTCAAAAGTGAAAGTAATCTGGACGTATATTTTCCGGGGAGGAAAAAAAACCTTTTTCGAAAAAAAACCGCTCTTCCTAAAAAAAAGGAGGTTTCGGCAGTTTTTTGAAAAAGGGTTGTTTTCTGGAAAAACCCCTGCATCCAGACTACTTTCACTTTCAAAAAAACAGTGTTCAAAAAAGCGATGGGAAGATATGCAAATTAGCGCCGAATTTGCATATCTCCTTTCAGGAAAAAAAGCGGCGTCTAGACGTACCCTTAGGCCCGAGTGTTAGCTAAACAAGACTATCTCGTAGGAGGCGGGTCAAAGGAACAATTTGATTCTGGATGCAAAGTTGGGATCTTCCCTCTTCAGTTTCATTCTTGGGGATATCCCTGATACCTGGCGGTTACTTGGGAACAAGGCAGCGTGGTCCCAACGTGTAGCCTGCAATGTTAAAAAAAAAGAAATTCTGCAAAAATGGAAAAGCCTATCCCCACCAGTGAACTGCCTGGATTGGGAACATGGCCAAGCTGATATCTCGCACACAGCTAGTTCCCCAGAAAAGGAACGAGCCCACCACCATAAGAATAGCCAGGCGGGGTCAGACCAAAGGCGCGTCTAGCCCAGTGTCCTGTCTCTGACAGTGGCCAATGCCAGGTGCCCCTGAGCGAATGAATACAACAGGAAATCATTAAGTGATCCCTCCCCTGTCTGCCTTTCCCAGGGTCTGACAAACAGGCTAGGGACAGCATCCCCACCCTTCCTGGCTAATAGCCATTGATGGACCTATCTTCCAAGCATTTATCCAGTTCTTGTTTGAACTCTGTTAACGTCCTGGCCATCACAACATCCTCTGGCAAGGAGTTCCACCGGTTGACTGTGCATTGCAAGAAGTAATACTTCCTTTTGTGTGTTTTAAACCTTATTTTGTTTGGACTTTTAGGCTGTGTCTAGACTACATGCCTCTGTCGTCAGAGGCATGTAGATTAGACACATAGGCAAAGGCAAATGAAGCTGCGATTTAAATGATCGTGGCTTCATTTACATTTACATAGCTGCCGCGCTGAGCCGACAAACAGCTAATCAGCTGTTTGTCCGCTCAGCGCGCTAGTCTGGACGCTCCCCTGCCGACATCAAAGCCCTTTGTCGGCAGCCCTGTTATTCCTCGTGGGATGAGGTTTACCGGGGCTGCCGACAAAGGGCTTTGATGTCGGCAGGGGAGCGTCCAGACTAGCGCGTTGAGCGGACAAACAGCTGATCAGCTGTTTGTCGGCTCAGCGCGGCAGCCATGTAAATGTAAATGAAGCCACGATCATTTAAATCACGGCTTCATTTGCCTTTGCCAAAACAACAAATCTACATGGCTCCGTCGACGGAGCCATGTAGTTTAGACATACCCTTACAGGAAGAGCTCTACAGCAGAGAAGGGTCCTGTTTATGAACACAGACAATGGACTTCACTGGTACAAACTGGATCCTTCACAAAGGAGACAAGTTGCTAGGCTATGTAAAATAGTTTATTTGGCATAGGCAAAGAAATAAACATTAAAATAAACATGGCCGCCGCGCTGTGCCGACGATCAGCTGATCCGGCACAGCGGGGCAGTCTAGACGTGCCACGGTCCACAAGGGAAGCCTCTGTCGACTGCTCCAGTGTGCCTCGTGATTATATAAATCCCCACTTCTTTGCCTATGCCGAATAAACTATTTTCCATGGCTCTGTCGACGGAGCCATCTAGTCTAGACATAGCCTTAGTGTCTACTTGCCAGCGCTGGAATCTCTGGTCTTTGTTAACGTGACAGGGTGTCCCCACCCTGCACCTCCCTTACCACCATGCCAACCCTGGTTGGGGCACCGCGAGTAGGGCCACATGCATGCGCAGCGTGTTCGGCGTCCGCAGCTCAGCTGTAGGAGGGAGCCAGCTGGAGGAGCGTCAGGAAGGCAGGGCTGGACGGCGCGCATGCACGGAGGCTCAGGGAGCCGAAGATCAGCTGGGAGGGTGGAGCATAAGAGGCGCAGGTGCGGCATGAGGAGGGGAGGAGTCGGAGACAGGATGGGAGCTTTGGAACAGCCAGGGGGAAGCGATCTGAGGAAGGTACGGAGCAGAGGGACTGGTAGGGAAAGAGGAAGGGATGGGGAGAGGAAGAAGCCCAGGGCAGGGCAGCTTGGAGCCCGCAGGTGGCCAGTTTCATCAGGACGCCCCGCCAGCCGGACCAGACACTAGAAGGTCTGTGTTCTTAGGGCCCTGGGCTGGGGTCCGTGGGTGAGGGCGGGCCCGGATCCCCTTCTTCCCCGACGATTGCTGGAAGTCGCAGTAGGAGCGATGCTGCTTCAAAGCAGGGAACTGACAGACTTAAACTTTTCCAACTAAGATAAAATAGGACACTGGGACAGAACGATAGGGGTAGCGGGGGTGGGAACGAAAGGGCACTCGCCAGGTGAGCACACCTGGGATTGTTACAGTTAAATAAACTTTTACTTGTTTTCCAAGCAAACGTATCTCAGTGCTGTGCGTGATGAGGTGGAGTGGTGTGCGGGGTAACCGAAAAGACGGAGTGCCTGGCTTCTTTGGCAGCAGTCAATATGTAAATACTGAAATTGGGGAACTGGGGCTGGATACTCCAAGGGGATGCCCTGAGGCTGGAGTGTGTCTCCTGCCAACCTGGACCCAGTGGGCCCTGCACAGATCTAGACAGGACGACGTGAGCTGTCCGTGGCCGGTGGATAGGGTGACCAGAGAGCAAGTGTGAAAAATCAGGACAGGAACTGGAAGATAACAGGCGCTCAGAGGAGACAAAGTCCCAAATATCAGGGCTGTCCTTGTAAAACCAAGACAACTGGTCACCCTACAGACTGGGCAGGAGATCGTGAGTTGGCAGCACCTCAGAGCTGAGGAAAGCGTCGCTGTATGGGGCGTCTGCCCCCCACTGTCTGGAGAAGGGTTCAGTCCCGCAGCGGAGGCAGATACAGCCCATGAGGGCTCAGACGGGGCTGTATAAATAAGGGTTGCTAGATGGGAAGAGCAAGGGTCACTCACTCGTGCTCCAGTTGGGGAGCAGGAGAGGCCTGGCTGCCAGGGAAGCTGGAGGCTTCTTGACTGGGGAAAGGTAGGCCGAGCTGGGGAGCTCTGGCCAGGCAAACTCCCACGATGCAGGGCCTGAGGCCTCCCTTGCCAATGAGAAGCGGCCGTGTCGGGCTGCAGTTTGCCCCTGGGGCAGGGGCTAAATGGCGACTGGCTGTGGGTCACTGAGGCAAGGCGGGCAGAGGGGGCTGAGGGTTCCGGGAGAGGACCCCAGAGTGTGAAGGGCACCGTGGCAGGGCAGTACCTAGAGGGGAGAGCGCCATGGTTTGGGAGGGGCGCAGGACCTAATGTGAAGTGGCAGAACCAGTCCCGTGCGAACCAGGAACAGCGGGCAGGACTCCAGCCGGAAGGGGCGCTCCGGAACGGAAGAGCCAATTCCCAGAGTGGCCAGCAGGTGGCGCCGCGGCGGTGAATCACGCCGTTACAATACCCAACATGCTCTCTTCCTCTGGAGGTGGTTAGAATCCAACCTTCTCGTCAGAGCTGAGTCATGACCCCTGCAAGCTAACGAGGCCGATGTGGCTAATCCCCACCACGGTATTTTTCACGGGAACCTACAGCTCGGAGAAAGCTTTGTAGAATAAGGGCAAAACTTCCATCTATTTTGAAGTGAATCATATTAAAGCCCAAAAGGTGCAGCCTTTCAATATTTAAAATGGACTTGTTACCCTCTCAAGGCTGTTCAGATGCCGGATACCAGTGGAGCAATCCAAGAGCCACGTGGACTTATGGATACACAGCCTTGTTCTTCTCAAGTGATTCCCGTCATGCTCACAAGGGTTAGACAGCAGCCTGGGGACTAAGGGGTTAACACATGTAACCCAGGTGTCATGGCTCCTTCCCCACTTTGGCACAATAAATGCCGGAGTGAGGGCAGCAAAAGTACCCCAAAACCTTATCTACCAGGCTTTGGTATAAAACTTCCCCCCCAAATCTTAACAACCTAGATTTTGGGGATAAAAACTCCACTGCCACCACCCAAGTAATAATAAAGAAACCAGGGACAGACGACTTGGGAAATCTCACCCTTTAAAGTAAAACCAGGACACAAAAATGAACCAATATCAGGTTAATAAAAGAAAAGAGAAAGAACTTTTATTATTACCACAATATTCCTGTTGCAAGCACCATGACTAGATGGAAAAGTCACAAAGTAACACTCATGGTGGGGGAACCCAACCGTGGGCCTACAACTTAGTTACAAAAGAGAGCAAAAAGACATTTTTAAAAGTGCACAGACATCAGATCCCATTTCCCAAAGCATAAATCAATAAAACCTAATGGATATATCTCAACTTTACCCTTCTTACAGATAGTGAAGAGTCTATTCTTGGAGGGACTCAGACAGAATGTCTGACTCTCTCAGTAGCTGGAGAGAAACCGCTCAGGACAAAAGACGGAGAAACCAAAAAAATCCTTTGTCGCAGTTTGAAATTCCTATCTACGTTCCTATTGGCCAACTCTACCTGGATTAGGTATGTGATAACCCCTTAGTCTCCAGGCTGTTGGTTAACCCTCATGATCATAGCACCTTATAGGCCAACAGATGTATTGGAGCATAAGCTTTCATGGGAAAAGACCCACTTTGTCAGATGCATGTCCAGAGTAACACGGCTGCCCCGCTGATACCTGACCTCATGATCATGCCAGTTCCAAAGGAACAAGACCGTTGTGAAAGGAACTCACGCGTATCTCAGTGCAGACTCCTGCCTCTGAGCATTCAAAGGGTTACCAGTATTGAAAGTCACCCTCTCTGGCTCTGTAGATTAAGCAGCAAGTGATGCATTTTACTACGGTCTGTCGATTCGTGTTTAACACGGAGTACAATTAATGCTTAAAATTACATCCACTTCGTGTCTGGATAAGCAGAGGGAGCTGTGGCTGCAGGGTTGACAGGGTCAAGCAAGAACCCTTCCCTAGCCAGAGGATGGTCTAGGCTGAGCTGGGACGCTAGAGAGGCAGGCGGAGCTGGAGAGGAAAGATGCGTATGTGGGTGCTAAGCGACAGCCGTTACCACTGGGACTATTCGAAGTTGGTGAAAACGAACAGGAACGACAGTGACTCCAAAGTGATCCTCGGGGAAGTGGATCTGCAGGGTGTCACAGCTATAAGGGGCATTCCCCAGTGGCTCCTGGACGTCGTGGGATAGGACAATCAACCAGACTCATCAAGAAAACCTAAGAAGCGCAGCCGTGCTGAGTGCCAGAGAAGGAGACGGATCCTGAAGAACAGGGGCTTTGTCTCTACTAAGGATGTTAACTAGTAATTCATTTACGGGTTGATGGAATTTCCATCGACTACTTGACTAGTCGATAAGCACTTCCACATTCTGCCTTTGAAATGTGCAAGAGGGCCAATGGGAAGTCCCGTTGACTCCGGGGTCCACAAAGGCGCTTCTGCTTTGAAATGCGCAAGAGCCTCCACTTTGTGTACATTTCAAAGCTGGCATGCTGCACAGAGTCCAGGGTCAGGTGGGGAGTCCCCACCTGATCCTGGTCTCTGTGAGGCATTTCAAAGCAGCAAAGCCACTTGGAGGCGAGGATCAACTCGGGACTCCCCAGCTGACCTCAGGCAGGAGCTCTTGAGCATTTCAAAGCGGAAGCACCTTTGTGGAGTCTGGAGTCAGTGGGACTTCCCACTGGCCTTCTTGTAAATTTCAAAGGCGGAACACGGAAGGGCTTATTGACTAGTCGAGTAGTCGATGGAAATTCCATCAACTACTCAACTAGTAAGTGAATCGCTAGTTAACATCCTTAGTCCCTACCCCCTAATTCCTAATCCTTCGTAGACCCTATTCTACTATTCAACAGGGGATAAACACAGAATAACAGAGCTCCTCTACTCTGCCCCCGACACACCACCCCTGACGTACCTTCTGCCACCCTCTATGCCAGTGGACAGGCCAGCAGGTGTAGACTCCAGACCCCATGCACTGAGACATGCGTGAGCTCCTTTAAAAAGGGCATCATTCCTTGGAGAGCATTGGGGAAGAACTGGGACATGTATCCATAAGTCCACACAGCTCCTGGATTGCTACACTGACATCAGCCCTGCTGGTTATCAAGAGAGGCTTGAGCGGCACAAGAATCAGATCTCATAAGAATCCCCACCTGGGCCTAACAAGGCCACATCCTCGTGAAGTGCCTATCGGTTGACTCATCTAGTTGGTGCTCTTTCTGCTCCCTGGCCTTGGAAAGGAAGCGCCGTGCCCCTCGGGAGGAAAGCACGTTGCCAATTAGCACAGTGCATCACGTAGGGACTTTGGGCGGGGTGAAAGAGGCCCAGAAGTGACGCACGAGAGCTCTGTGTGGCCCTTTGCATGTGCCCAATGGGCTTGGACCAAATGTTCACCAGCACGGAAGAGGAGACCAGTGTCTTCTAGGCTGCTTGGCAAACCACAGCTGTTCAAGCGCCGCTCTTGAGGATAGCTCAGAGATTGGGGGCGGGGAGGATGATTCTGCAGGCCTTGCTCTTCTGAGGGGTCAAATGATCAATGGAGGGTGATGGTCATGGGAGGACCCAAATGGGAAAATGCTCCTGAAAGCCAGCCAGTGTGGTCGGACTGCTCCATGGAGGTGGAAGCCACCCACAGGCAGGCACGACTGCCGTATCTGGGCAAGCCCACAGAAAGCTACTTGGCCACACACGCTTCCATCAGCCCAGAGCAGCCTGCGGACGGTCACCACGTGTCCAGTGTGAGGATGCTGGACACCACACGGACCTGCTCACACCTGTGGCTTGTGGCTGCCCTCCCCACACTCTCCCAGCTCTCCGTCCAGTCTGCAAGGCGTTGGTACATCTTTCAACTGAAACCCACCAGGATGGGGAGGGCAGGTAGCAGCACTGACAAGAATGGGGCTTAGTATTTTGTTCTAAGAGGCAGCCTGGTGTAGTGGGTGGAGCCCATACACTGCCCAGCACAGTGAGTTTGGCTGGTTACCCTAAGCCAGACATTCTCAAGCTATTTACCATTGCGGGCTGCATTAGCAGCTGTCTATGTACTGTGGGATGCAGCTACACAATGTGTACGCTACCCCGATGGGCCTAGAGATATCGCGTGGGCCGCCGTGGGGTGCCCCGATTGGGCTGCGAGTGGCCCATGGGCCATAGGTTGAGAAGCACTGCTCTAGGCACTGTTCTGCACAACCAAAGCCCAGTGTGCTTGCTGCATGCCTCTTGTGCAATGATTTGCCGCGGTGCCGCCACCATGTTGCTTCCAGGATACGAGGCGTACAAGGTGGGGGAGGTAATGCCTTTTATGGGACCAAATCCTGCGAGTGGAAGGTACAAGCCTTCAAGCATCACAGAGCTCTTCTTCGGGTCTGGGGAAGGCAGCTCATGAGGCAGAGGGGTGCACGGGAATGTGGAGGGACGCAGGAGACAGCAGAAGTCGCTGGAAAGGACCTGGCACAGATAAGAGAAGGCTCGGCCCAAGTAGCCACATCCCTCAAGCCTTCCAATCAGGCTCCAGCTGGAGAAGCAGGTTTCAAGTGAGCTCAGCTTACCCAGGCAAAGACGGTGGGAAGGCTGCAGGAGAGAGGCCTCTATCTCCAGGAAGCCAGAGAGAAAGTTGAGTATGGGAGGGGACCACAGAGTACGTCAGGGTCACAGGCAGGAGCTTCTCCAACAGTTGTCCACATTGCAGGCCGACGGGAGGAAATGCTCCCATTGACCAACGGAAGGAAATGTTCCCATTGGCCGACGGAAGGAAAGGCTCCCATTGGCCGACGGGAGGAAATGCTCCCGTTGGCCGATGGAAGGAAATGCTCCCGTTGGCCGACGGAAGGAAATGCTCCCGTTGGCCGACAGGAGGAAATGCTCCCGTTGGCCGACGGGAGGAAATGCTCCCGTTGGCCGACGGGAGGAAATGCTCCCACTGGCCGACGGAAGGAAATGCTCCCATTGTCCGACAGGAGGAAATGCTCCCATTGACCGACGGGAGGAAATGCTCCCATTGGCCGACGGAAGGAAATGCTCCCATTGGCCGACGGAAGGAAATGCTCCCATTGGCCGATGGGAGGAAATCCTCCCATTGGCTTCCCTTACTCCTTGCAGAAGGAGGAGTACTGGATGCCGGCAGGAGCTGCCCTCAGCGTTCGATTTACGGGTCTACACTAGACCAGCTAAATCGAATGCTAGATCGACCTCCAGAGGATCGATCTTCCAGTAAGTATAGATATGCCCAGGGGTTTACATGAGTGCGCTGCCTTAGATCTCAGTGGAGAACTCCTGATTTACACCAGTCCAATTGAGCAGAATTGAGTCTTGAGTCTTTGGCATGGTACAGGTACCTACTTTCGCAGCCATCGGTCATATACAAATACGCTGATGGCCACACTTTGAAATCGAGCCATGGCTACAGAAAAAGAGAAAATGTGCAAATGTAAATAAATTTAGTAAGTCTTCCTAGATCCAGGCAGGATCCTTATTCCATCTTCAGCTGGCAGCTTCATTCATTCATTAACTCTTTTCAGTGCCCCCATCTCATATTTTATTCAAGCATAACCTAATTTGATCTCACTTGCAATCTTCAACATGTTTTAACGCTTGCTGACTAACAGTTATCCAGAGCTACCTGGAGTTATTAATTATCTACTCTTGACTTTGAACAGAGCTAACACAAGGGTTTTGCTGCTTGGCTTCCAACGTACAAACCATTTCTTGGAAATTATGTCATCAATGTTGATACAAAGCATTGAAGCTGGTCAGAAGTTGCTAAAGTTTGATCTGTGGGAAAAGTCTGATATTTTGAAATGTATTGTGACCAGAATGCAACTCAACCGGATCAGAGACTGTGATGCATCATGGGAGATGAAGTCCAGGCGGGAGGCCCTGGCAAAGAGGACAACAGGGAAATCATGTCTATGAGCTATAATTCCCATGGGGCAATTTGGCAGAAACTGACTGATATCTAAGGGTATGTCTACACTTGCCCCCTAGTTCGGACTAGGGAAGCAAATGAAGCATACCGAAGTTGCTAATGAAGTGCGGGATTTAAATATCCTGCGCTCGATTAGCAGATTCACGACCGGTTGCCATTTTAAAATGCTGGTCGCCCGATTTAACTTGCGGCATGTAGACAAGTCATTGCACGAGGAGTAACAGTTAATTCGAGGGAAGGGTTTTAAATCGGACTACTACGTCTACACGCAGCAAGTTAAATCGGGTGACCGCCATTTTAAAATGGCGACCGGCCGTGAATATGCTAATTGAGTGCAGGATATTTAAATCCCACGCTTCATTAGCAAATTCGATATACTTCATTTGCCTCCCGACTCCAAACTAGGGGGCAAGGGTAGACATATCCTAACTGACTTAATGCAAAAACAGTAAGTCCTGTGGCACATTAAAGACTAGCAATTTATATGGGCATAAATGTTTTGTGGGCTAGAGCCCAAGTGGGTGCACAAATAAAATGGTTAGTCTTTTGGGTGCCACGGAACTCCCTGTTGTTCTTGCCGAAATAGACAAACACGGCGACGCCTCTGAAACGCACCCAATACAAAATGTTTCCATTTGAACAAATCAAAATATTGCGATTCAGGTTCAACCTAATGCGAAATGAAATATTTAGTTTCCATTTTTCCAACAGAAAATCAAAACGTATTGGCAAAAGTCAAATTGTCTTTTGTTAAGAACATCCATTTGAAAGAGAAAAAAGCATTTTCTCGTGCCAAAGTTTTATAATGGAAGAATCCTGACTTGGTCTGTAGAGCATCTAGAGGGTTCTTATGAAATCTTCCACCCAAAATCTTTTGATAGGTTCAGCTGTGATCCTCTTAGCCTTGCTGAGTAATATCTTACTCTATAACTAGTAGCATTGACTGCATTGGGACTGACCCTAGGGTGAGATCCAACTTAACCCAGCCTATAGCCCGTTCTTTTCAACGTTGGATAAGGGCCAATTTATAAATTCTTTATAAAGGTGTGAAATGATTGATAGTTGTTTTAATAAATACTCTGTTGACTGTAACCGAGTTCAGCAGATCAACATATGGCTTATTACCACCTAAAGCACATTCTACTTCTGTGCTTGCACCACACACTCATGCCAGTAGCACACATATGTTCGTCATTTATTATCCCTTTCTACATAATGTATTAAGGACACTGGTACATGAAGTGTGGCTATTATTTGTATTTTTGAGGCCATCGCACACAAGACTATCTGGAATATTTTTGTATGTGTACTTCTCAAACAACTAGATAATAGAGAAATCCCCTAAATGTTTAGGGAAGGTCAGATCCTAATACAAATTCCACAGCCCATGAGCGGAATCAAAATCCTTGATCCAAACACACTGCAACTACAGGAGGTTTGGGATGTGTATCTACATTTTGTTGCTTATGACCATCACTTTTACAGAGATCATAACACAGGTTGAGACTGTGCATTGGCACATTGTGTAAATTAGGCATGTAAAATCCCATCTTAACAGTTAACTGTTTAAATGTGATGTTTAACTAGTTAACTGATTAAGCATGATCCTGTGGGCTGGGGTGGGGGTCACTCTAGCCCAGATAGGCTGGAGCGACCCCCCACCCAAGGTACAGTGGGCCTGTCCCGGCCGAGGCAGCCCCTATCCCATGGGGGATGCCAGCTCCTAGCTGCCGGCCTGCAAAGCTCTAGCTGACATCATGGTGGATCAGGCTGAACTGGAGCAGCCCCGTGCCCGCGGAGTCCCAGTTAACCGGTTACCCATTCATATCCCTCTTGTAAACTGTAGCATAATCCCATGGAAGCTATTGTATAAGTACCAGATCCCAATGGGCAAGCAGATAATTTCACACCATACCTGTTTTATTGGAGAGTCTGAAAGATACCATCTTGTCAGGGATGTTGCACACACTCCTCACGGAAGCAATGCAGCTGTAATTAGCATAGTCTTGAGGCCGAAGGTTCTTTAGTTTCAAGATCTTTGTTTCCCCCTGCACACATTAGAAAGGTAAGTTAGGACGAGATGAAGTTACAGGGACAGGCAGAGTATCACAGCTTTCTGAGACAGAATGCCAAGAGTATCGGACTGGGATGCTAATCAAGAACAGTGCCAAGTTGGAATCATCCAGAAAGAAAAGTTGATTTTAACCAACCCTTCAGCATACAAAAAGCGTTATGTAAAATACACTTAGGTTATGTCTAGGCGGCAGGGCATTCTGGAAGTATCCCGAAATAGCAATTCCGTGTCTTCAAACATGCCCGTTATTTTGAAATATATTTAGAAATAATGGACGTGCTATTCCGGTGTCCGTGTAACCTCCAGGGTTTGTTGGAATAGCACTTTATTTCAAAATTACCAAGAAATAAGCGACGCCATTTCCTTATAGACTAGGGATGTTAAGTATCGGTTAATCGAATAGTCGAGTAACCTTATGAATTCTTATTGGTTAGTCGACTATTCTATAGTCTCTGGGATTGAGGCCGGCCCCACTCCCAAGGAGCCTCCTGCCACTAAACACTGCTGCCTCTGTATCAGAGGCAACAGCTCGGGTGCCAGGCAGGAGCTGGTCCGCGGGGGGTACTAGTTTAAAAATCAACTCCCCTTGTGGACCTGTCGTCCTTCACTGCTGCCTCTGATACAGAGGCAGCAGTGTGGGGTGGCAGCAGCCTCTGTCCGGGGCCGGAGCTGCTGGACCTGGCACGAGCTGGACTTGAGCCAGGCTGCCTCCCTGTGTGGCTCCTAACACGCCTTAAATGCAGAGCCATAATAGGGGTAGGTCCCAGGCCCTGTGTGAGCCAGGATTGAGGCAGGCTTCTGGCTAGCCTACTAAAAAAAATATCGGCAAAGGGAGAGAAGCGAAATGTGTGTAATCTACAGCATTAACCTATCTGCTTTTGCTTATCGGTTAATCGACTACACTATTATAGACATGACCTAAAAGGTTAACTCCTCTCCCATACACTTAAACACATGAAAGGAAGTGCTTCTTTTGGCAGTAGCTTTGAAATCGCTGTGACTGACTGGGTATCGTTTCAGGTAGTGCATCCTGAGAAGAAAACCCGTGTAATGAAAAATCGTAAGCTACCGTAAAAGAGTTCTTGCTGTTCTCCTTTGAAAACCAGCTTCCTCGAGAATTTATTTTTAGACAGCAGTTATGCAAATGATGGTGCAAAGATCTGAACCAAGTGTTTAATAATGAAGCTCTTTTCGACAGGATCTAGAGGAAATTATAGCATCCAGACAGGAAAATTTCACATAAGACGCCACAAGAATTGGGCATAACAGAGAAACTGCAAACAGAAACATTTGAGAAAACATCCCTTAATGGAAAAAAAAATATCCAAAACCTTATATCATTGATAGAAAGACACAGGTGTTTGTGTTTCCCTGACAAAGTGATAACAGATGCCTTCAGGAAGAATTGCTAAATGCAAACACTCAGTTTTAGATCAAATACAAATAAAGACATCACGGGGAAAAACACAGAAATGAAAGCAAGGCAGATTGGGAGGAACAGATACGACAGAACCGTGTTTATAGTACATCACTGTCAGTTAACAGTGTGGCACAGAAATAGAAAATAACATAAAATAAAGCTGTATTTAAACATGCTTATGTAATTAGTGCCAGCATAGAAACACAAGGATTTTTTTTCAACCTCAACGTCTGCTCCTCAGACTCTCCCCAGTCAACAGACACATTTTCCAGTATTTATATCAGAGAAAGAGCGATGGCTTTGAGCAATCTTGGATAGCTCTCTGAAAATTTAGCCCAATGCACAAGGAAGAAAAGCAAACCAAAAATCAGGAACTATTGGGAAAGGAGTAGAAAATAAGACGGAAATATCATAATGCCACTAAAGAAATCCAGAGTACACCCACATCTCCCTGTGTCCAGTTCCGTTTGCCCATCTCTAAAGGATACAGAGCAGCCAACAGACATGCTGGACCCCTAAGCAAGGGGGGCGGGGCATGTTTGTGCTCCCTGAAGGGGCGGGGCCTCCGTCAGATGGGGTGGAGGAGCAGTCTGCACTGTCCAAGGTGCACTGCACCAGCCCTCTGCCAGCCCCGAGTGCTACCCAAAATGCACCACGTGTTGCTCCAGGAGAGTGATTTAAAGGACCCTAGGGGTCTGGCCGGGCTGCTCTTCTGGAGCAGCGAGTAACAGTGGTTGGGAGCCCCCGGCCCTTTTGAATCGCCAGGCCCAGGACAACTGCCCCCCTTTGCCTGCCCCCATTGGCGGGCTTGGATATAGAGGTGCCTGAAAAGGTTCACCGAAGGACAACCAAGATGATCAACGGAAATGGAAGACCCCAACACTAGGAGAGACTAAAACGATGAGGGCTGTTTGTCTTCGAAGAAACAGTGATTAAAGAGGAATATGACAGAGGGCTGTAAAATTATGAACAGTCTGGTAACAGTGACTAGAGAAGTGTTCAAAGAATACAAACACCAATGGTCACCCAATGAAATTAGTAAGTAGCATGTGTAATTCAATGATGAGCACACAATTTTAGACGCTAGGCACAACTAAACTTTCATGCGGCGCACAGTCAACCCGTGGAACTCCTTGCCAGAGGATGTTGTGAAGACCAGGATTTTAACGGGGTTCAAAAAAGAACTAGGTTAGGGCCATCAATACTTATCTGCCACGATGGGTAGGAATGGTGTCCCTAGCTTCTGTTTTTCAGAGGCAGGATATGGGTCACGGGGAGGGATCACTTGATGATTGCTTGTTCTGTTCACTCCCTCTGGGGCACCTGGTATTGACCACTGGTGGCAGATAGAACACTAGAACGGATGGACGTTTGGTCTGATCTACTACGGCCGTTGTTTCGTTTTTACCAATGTGTCCAGACTACAGGGTTTTGTCGATAAAAGTCCACTTTTGTCGACAAAACTATACCTGCGTCTACACTACCGCTGAGTTCTGTCGACATAACGTCGACAGAACTCAGCAGTTTTGTCGACGCTGGTAAACCTCATTTTACGAGGCATAACGCCTTCTGTCGACAGAGTTCTGTCGACAGAAGGTGTTATTGCATGTAAACTGTCCTTTGCGTCTACACTACCATGTCAACAAAGCAGCTTGCTTTGTCGACAGAACTGAATGTAGTGTAGACGCTCTTTCTCGACAGAAGCTTTGTCGACAGTATCTGTCGACAAAACTTCTGTCGACAAAAGCCTGTCGTCTAGATGTACCTTTCAATTGCCATGGCCAGTAAAATATAACAGGGTTCAGAAAGAATTAGTTCATGGAGCAGAGGTCCATCAATAGCTAACACAGATTAGGGATGCCACCGCATACTCAGGGTGACTCTAAATACCTTAGTACCAGAAGGCAGGAAGGGAAGATGGGCAGGATCTCACCCAAATAGCTCTGTTTTGTACACTCCCCCTCTAATATCATCCACTGTCAGAGAAAATCCAATAGACTAGTGGGACTATTGAGCTGACCCAATGTGGTACCCGTTCTTAAACTCAGAACGATGAGAAGGACAGTTCCTCCTTGGGTATGTCTAGACTGCATCCCTGGGTGTGTCTAAACTACATGGCTCCATCGATGGAACCATGTAGATTAGGCTGATCGGAAAAGGGAAATGAAGCCGCGATTTAAATTATCGCGGCTTCATTTAAATTTAAATGGCTGCCGGGCTGAGCCGACAAACAGCTGATCAGCTGTTTGTTGGCTCAGTGCGCTAGTCTGGATGCTCCCCTGCCGACCTGAAAGCCCTTTATCGACCTCCCCGTTATGCCTCGTAGGATGAGGTTTACCAGGGAGGTCGATAAAAGGCTTTCATGTCGACAGGGAAGCGTCCAGACTGCCCCGATCTGCCAACAAACAGCTGATCGGCAGAGTGGGGCAGCCATTTAAATTTAAATGAAGCCGCGATTATTTAAATCGTGGCTTCATTTCCCTTTGGCGAAGAAACAAATCTACATGGCTCCGTTGACGGAGCCATGTAGTTTAGACGTACCCTCTCTGTTGGCAGAGGAATGCAGATTAGGCAGGTCGACATTGCAAATGAGGCAGAGATTTAAATATCCCACGCCTAATTTGCATAAAAATGGAAAGTCGGCAAAATGTGGCGGCCATTTTTATGCAAATTACATGGGATATTTAAATCCCTGACTCATTTGCAATGTCGACCTGCCTAATCTGCATCCCTCTGCCGACAGAGGGATGCAGTCTAGACATACCCCTTGAGTTACTCAAGCAGAACTTTAACACAAGTAAATGGCAGGTCTGAAAAAAGCAGCCATGAACTAGCCTAGAAATGGAACCGGGCAAACACTGCCGAACGCTTATGTCAAGATTTTCACTCCGTTGTTAATAACATTGCAGCCCAGCGTATCGTTTCATCGAGACAAAATGGTTGCACAAACATCAAGTGCACGGGGTTAAATAGGAAGGATCTGAATGGATCTGTGGGCTGCAGTCAAAAATACCACACACAGGGAATAAGCAACACAAGATGGGAATGAAAGAATTGGTGGGCCTGGTTCCTTCAGGAAAGGGGTAGCCTTACAAGCAATCTTCCTTCCCAGTCCTGTAAACGTAGTGTAACACGCTTCACTACAATCATGGACGTCGTGCCAGTGAAGTCAAATGTGGAAGCTAAGCTCTTGCTGTATAAGTATTCACATGGTCGAGGGCTTTAAACTAGACGGTTCAAATGCACAAAATAGTAAGAACATACGAACACAAAAATGGCCATAATGGGTGAGACCAATGGTCCATGTAGCCCAGTGTCCTGTCTGCTGACAGTGCCCAACATCAGATGCCCCAGAGGGAGTGAACACAACAGGGACCCTCACGTGATCCCTCCCCTGTCACCCACCTCCAGACAAACAGAGGCTGGAGACACCATTCCTGGCTAATAGCCATTGACGGACCTAACCTCCATGAATCTATCTAGCTCTTTTTTGAACCCTGTTCAAGTCCTAGTCTTCATCACATCATCTGGCAAGGAGTTCCACAGGTCGACTGCGCTGAGTGAAGAAAAACTTACTTTTCTTTGTTTTCAACCTGTTGCCTAGAAATTTCATTTGGTGACCTCTAGTTCTTATATTGTGGGAATAAGTAAAATAACTTTTCCTTATTCACTTTTTCCACACCAGTCATGATTTGATTGACCTCTATCCTATCCCTGCTTAGCCTCCTCTTTTCTGAGCTGAAAAAGTCCCAGACTCTTTAATCTCTCCTCAGAGGGGACCCATTCCAAACTCCTCATCGTTTTCTGTTGCCCTTTTCTGAATTTTTTTCAGTGCCAAGATAGCTTTTTTGAGATGAGGCGACCACACCTATACGCAGTATTCAAGTACCATGGTTTTATAGAGAGGCAATAAGATATTTTCTGTCTTATTCTCTAGCCTTTTCTGAGACATCTGCACACCTATGTGAAGAAGATGGCGGTGATGGAATTTCAGAACTATTCAATCTCTTAGGTCAAAATCATGGACTCATGTAGAGTTGCACAAGTCAGGAACACATGATTTAATACCTTACAAGATTCTCAGTTCATTTTAGTTGATGTGTAGGCAACTGTGGCCCATAGATACTGTGAGTCTTGCAAGTTTAAGACTCAGCTGTTAACTCCTTGATGCTGTGGAGTAATCTCACAATTTGAATGTGGTTTATGTTCCATCAATTTCTATAATTTGTAAAAAAAAAAAAAAAAAGTAATTGTAGTTGATTTGTGTAATTAGTCTAATTATGTCTAATGATATAATTAGTGTAAATACAGAAAATGTAATCTTATAATTAAACTGCGCAATTACAGTATCTAATGATGATGATGAAGAAGAAAACCCTTAGGGGAAAAATTGTGCAGCAAGTTTACAGATCAAAAAAAAAAATCACTCTCTAAATTGCTTTAGTACAGCATATGAATGTATGCTTGGTCCCCCGGACCTCACCCAAGTTGCTGATGTAAGTAAGCCTTGTTAACAACCGAATTGCCGGGAATTCTGGTTAAAAAATCCAGAGCTAAATTTGAGTGGCAGGATTCCTGGAATACAGGTAAGGCAATTCTGTGGCATACGGTTTGCCATTTTTATTTAACAAAATAGAACAGTTAGTGCACACAGGAAATATGGATAAAACATTATGGGCCCGTCACCCCTTCTCTTTCCAGCTACAATAGAAAAGTTACAATATTTCACTATTTATTTTCCTTAAACTTCATTTGATTTGCACTGAGTCCAGCTTCAAAGCTATCAAGAAGGAAACGCTATCTCAAATTGAAATCCCCAAATATTTCTAGAGTCAGATCTCATCGGCCTTCACATCAGCTCCTGCTGTTTGCTACTGTGTCATCAGCGGAACCAGTTATGCAGGTAGGACTCAAACCTGTATCGCCTTTGGTCCTCTGGTGTATCGATTTTCATATGCATGCAGACCGATGCACTAATTCAACCTGACAACCAAGACGTGGAGCAAGCTTGTGGATAAACTTCTGCTGATCAACATGACAATCTGATTTCCTAATTGAACTCAGGCACATAGGTTCTTTGAAGAATGTTCATAATAACTTGGAAACCATATTTTTAAAAAAATGGAATCGAATTTAATGCAACATCTTTATAGCCTAACGAGAATATTTCAAACAAAAGAGACAATAGTAACGATTTCCATGTTGACGCATTATTAGCCAAGCAATCCTATTTCAAAGGGAGCCCTTCACTTTTAAAAAAACATCTAAAACCCTCCACACATCTGATCACTAGCAATTAAGCTAGAGTCCCAAACTGGCTCTACAGATAAGAACGGCCACACTGGGTCAGACGAAAGTCCATCTAGCCCAGTGTCCTGTCTGACAACAGTGGCCAATGCCAGATGCCAGAGGGAGTGAACAGAACAGGGAATCATCCAGTGATCCCTCCCCTGTCACCCATTTCCAGGCTCAGACAAACAGAGGCTAGGGACACCATTCCTACCCATCATGGCTAATAACCATTCATGGACCAGCTTCAAAGCTATCAAGAAGGAAATGCTATCTCCATTAATGTATCTAGTTATTTTTTGAACCCTGTTCAAGTCCTGGCCTTCACAACATCCTCTGGCAAGGAGTTCCACAGGTTGACTGGGCTTTGCATGAAAAATAAATACTTCCTTTTGTTTGGTTTAAATCTGCTACCCATTCATTTCGTTTGGTAACCTCCAATTCTTGTGTTATGGGAACAAGTAAATAACACGTATATAATAAGCTGATAAATTAAGTAACATAAATTGAACAACAGTAGCTTTTTAAGGATTTTCAGGACAGTTTTTTAATGAAAGTAGTTTCAGTCCAAAGTCTGGAACTGAAAGTTAAGTGCACAGAGGTAAGAGTCAGGCTCTCAGTTAAGGCTGTAGAGTAGACTCATTATTCTCTCTGTAAGAGCATATCTACACTAGGAAATTGTTTCCAAATAGTGAAATTCAACGTAATCCTGATTTTACAGAATCGAACTACCGTGTCCAAAATGAGTCCAAGGCAGGCTCTGTTCATGTGGACACGCTGCCTTGATGTAGAGCCCCAGGGAGCACTGGAGAATCATTCGTTCGAATGACTCTTGGGAGTCGTTATGTAGAAATAGCGGCACTGGAGTGTCCGCACCACCGCTGTTCCGAAATAATTATTTTAAAATGAGCGTTATTCCCCAAGAAAAGCAGGCAGGCAGATTTCAACCTAACCAGCCTGTTATTTTGAAATAACGGGCTTGGTAGGGTGGACCCTCCGTTTAGTAATTCAACCAAAGGGGGGTTATTTTGAAATAATTCCCTAGTGCCGACCAAAGTTAAGTGGCTTCAATGCCACTAGATGGAACAGCGAACCACTTGCAGAAGGTGTGTAGGTCACATAGGCACTTTCAAAATGTCCACTCTAGAAAGGAGCTTATGGGGGGGATGTGGGAGGGGGAGCAAGGGAATAGGTTCCCAAGTCCTGCTAGAATTAAATAAGAGTCTGTATCTAACTCCCCCAAGCTCTTAAAATAAAATGCCTCGGTAGAAATCCCAACCACATGCGGTACAGGGTGCCCCTTTAAAATCCGGGATTCTCTGGTCCGGCCACATTCGTAGTCCAGCATGACCTCGGATGTTCCAGGACCACAGAGTCCCAGTGCCCTGATGGGGATAGGGGCCCAGGAGCCTGTGCGGAGCTCATCTGGTCTGGGGAGGGACCAGGAGGTGGGAAGAGGGTGGAGCCCTGAAATGACCTCCCTTGGTCTGGAAAAATCCCTCATCCAGGACCAGTCAGGTCCCCAGGGTGCCAGGCCTGGGAGGTCCAACCTGTATTGCTATTGGATCAGTTTGTTGAGGGAAAAACCACAGATGGGAAGCCTGAAATGAAAAGAAGGGAATTGATTGTTAAAGAGTCAACATACTAGTGTGTACAGAAGGGTGAAAATATTATGAGGAAAAGAAAAATACTGTACCTTGATTCCTACCTGGGTAAAGAAGGGTTCATAGATTTCTACTCCTTTATCCGACCCTTGCAGTAATACCTCTTGGCCCCGTCGCCAGCTGTACCGGACCGGTGGATTGGAGTTCGCAACACACCTGAGAAACACTGTTCTCTCATAGTAAAACTGTTCCTTTGCTTCCCCAATGCTCTGGTGAACTGTCACTATCGGGTCATCTAAATCTGGAAATACAGAAAAAAAACACAAAAAGCACACCACTCATCACAAAATCCAAATTTATGGAGATCCTAAGATGTTTGCTACACACAAATAAGCTCCAAGGAAAACTGCACGCCTTCTTGGAAAACAACAAGCACGCAAGAGAATACGCATGATCCATTCTGAGAACTGTCCCTACTCTACAATCTGACAGAGTGGGTCTTTGCCCACAAAAGCTGATGCCCAAATAAATCTGTTCGTCTTTAAGAAGTCACCGGACTCCTCGTTTTTGGGGCAGATCCAAATTGCGAGGCTTGTCACAGTTCAGTGGATTGTCTTGGGGCGCAATGGAGTCCCGCCCCACCATCGGGGCTCCTACCTGTTCCCACAAGAGAAATAACACACAACGACTCCAAAACCATTCATGGCGATAAGCTTGAAGGAATGTTTAAATGAAACAATTTCATTCTCTCTTTCTTTCGGAATCTCACTTCCATAAAACGCTGTTGATCAAACCCCAGGAATAATTAGTCCAGCTGTTTTAATTTGCATTGTAAGAGAAGTTTGATGTTAGTTGGTGAGAATGTTTAATCTTTGCCTCTTACTGGATAACGAGAGTTTATTTGTGGGGTTTTCTAAGTAATAAAATAGAACATGTGGCAGGCAGACGTCTCTGTAGCTAGCTACACACCAGAACATCCTTCCGTGGCTTCAGACACCCTTGACTGTCAATTAAAATACAGGTCTCCTGCTTCTGTAATATCAATTTAAGCATCCGTGGAGCCCAAAACAGAGTTTCTCCTGGGTCAAGTACATCAAAGTGAGAAAGGCAGAGCGCTTGGAGCATGCCTGTAAATCGACTCACTTGGTTTAGAGCAGTGGTCCTCAACTTTTGGGGCGGGGCTGCACATGTGCCATACGCCCAGGGGCAGCACCACGCATGCACCCCGTGCCCAGGGCCGCACAAGCGCCGGGCGCCCAGGACTCGGGGCGCAAGAATGGCTCAGGCCAGTCCTGGTCACTAGGCAAGCGCACATAAATGCCCCGGCGGGCTCCATGGCACCCGCAGGTACCATGTTGGGAACCACTGGGTTAGAGATTAGGATTAGAGAAGCAGACAAAGGATTAAATTAGCTCAGCTAAAGAAACTATATTTGCATGAGGACTTGGTTGTTTTTGAGGTTCCGGAAGACCTCAAAATATTGTGTCTTCATTGGAAAAAAAAACCTGGACCTGAAAAGTCTTTGGTAATATAGGAGAGAAAGGTTTTTTTAGGGGGTGGGGGGACGAAGGAGGCCCCAATGTTCAGGGAAGCTTCTGACTTGTTTGAGTAACAAATAAAGATTGCGCAGGATCTAATCAGCATGCACATGTACTGTAGTTGTCTACTTACACTGAGTCACTGTATATCACAGTGCTGGCTTATCCATGCTCACTTACAATCACTGGAGCTGCATACTCACAGTGATTGCTTGTGTTAATTCAGCACACAGGTTTTTGGTTGGAAAACGTGGACAAGCCTGTTAAAACACACACGCACACACACACACACACACTCTAGACTCTAGTCTATGCAGGACTTCTTCAGTTAGTTCACACACACACACACACACACACACTAGACTCTAGTCTATGCAGGACTTCTTCAGTTAGTTCACACACACACACACACACACACACACTAGACTCTAGTCTATGCAGGACTTCTTCAGTTAGTTCACACACACACACACACACACACACACTTTAGACTCTAGTCTATGCAGGACTTCTTCAGTTAGTCCATATGTTACCCATTCATCCACAAATTCTGCCCCCAGTCCTGCAAAGGCCTGCTCCCGAGTAACTCTGCAAACAGGAGAAATCCCACCGAATCGGCTGCACCCACACCAGGTCCCGATCCAGCCCCGTGCTGAAGCCTGTCCCATGGAAGTCAATGGGAGGACGCACGCGTGATCAAGTTATGTGTATACTTCAGTGAATTAGGCCTAGGCGAATACAGTCACTCCATTGCATTTTTGCAGGACGGGGGCCAATTGGAGCTAGAAATCAGAGAGCCACCTTAAACATGGAAGCTACTCTCCAAAGGTGCAGATCATGTGTGGGGAACCTCAGGTTCGGGGCCCAGATGTGCCCCCCCCCCCAGCAGGCCTGATATGGCCTCGAGGTTTAGGCTTCCCCTCCGCACTGGGGAGCCCACACTGGCTCTCCAGTCCCACCTTGTGGCTGGGGCACACAAGAGCTGCTAGGCTGCGCCCCACCCCAGAGTCTCTGGTGTGGGAGGGGAATGCGAGGAGGGTCTTTCTCCTTCCCAGTCGAGGGCCACATCAGTGAGGGATTTTTTTCTTCCTTCTCATTTGGGTGCAGCCCCCGACTGATTTTTCTGTGGGTCACTGGCCCCTGACCCAAAAAAGGTTTCTCATCCCTGGTGTAGATCTTGATTTGTGTAGTAAGACCAGGGCAGCATGCACATTGGAGAACGCGCCTTGATTGACCAGAAACACACGCGCACATAAGAACGGCCAGACTGGCTCAGAGCAAAGGTCCTCCAGCCCAGTGTCCTGTCTGCAACAGTGGCCAATGCCAGATGCCCAGAGGGAGTGAACACAACAGGGAATCCTCACGTGATCCCTCCCCTGTCTCCCACTTACAGACGAACACAGGCTGGGGACACCATTCCGACCCATGCTGGCTAATAGCCACTAATGGACCTAACCTCCATGAATCTATCTAGCTCCTTTTTAAACCCTGTTCAAATCCTAGTCTTCACCACATCCTCTGGCAAGGAGTTCCGCAGGTTGACTGCGCTGCGTGAAGAAAAACTTCCTTTTGTTTGTTTTAAACCTGCTGCCTATTCATTTCATTGGTGACCCCAATTCTTATCTTGTGGGAATAAGTTAATAATTTTTCCTTATTCACTTTTTCCATACCAGTCATGATTTTATAGACCTCTATCCTATCCCCCCTTAGTCTCTTCTTTTCTAAGCTGAAAAGCCCCAGTTTTTTTAATCTCTCTTCATATGGGACCCGTTCCAAACCCCTAATAATTTTGTTGCCCTTTTCTGAACCTTTTCCAATGCCAAGGTATCGTTTTTGAGATGAGATGACCACATCTGTACGCAGTATTCAAGATGTGGGCATGCCATGGTTTTATAGAGAGGCAATACGATATTTTCTGCCTTATTCTCTATCCCATACGCCTGTCCTAGCAATATGTACAATCATTCTTGGTTATGGTGCATGCACATTAAATAAACGTTGCCATAGTTCTGCCCAGCAAAAGTTTGAACGTAATATCTATCACAAGAACAAATCCTGAAAGAAATGTTTCAGATTGGGACGGCATTTTCGAAGGAGATCTGGTGTTTCGTTTAAAGGTTATTTGATGACGGGGCAATGTTTGCCAAGGAATGAGAGCTGAAAATGTAGTCCTCCGCTCCGTCAACGGCAAACAAAATACGGACATACGTTTGCCTAAACGTCAAGGCTAAAACACCTGGTTCCCTAACCCCCCAGGGAGAAGCAGTAATGCGCTTCAGAGTCCTTGCTAATAGCCACTGATGGGAACCCCGTACATAATAACGATTGAGCAGAAATTTGAAATGCATTGTTTCACCGAACGACATCTGGTTGACTCTTTTGAGGAAAAAGACGGCCTCGTGGTTAAGGCCCTCTGGCGTCAATGCTGAGCTCTGCCACAGACTTCCAGTATGACCTAGGGTAAGTCACTTAACCTCACCGTACCGCTGATGCCTAGCTGTACCGCTTCCTTCATCTCTCTTGTCTAGCAGGACTGTAAACTCTTTTCGGCAGGTATTCCCTTTTGCTATGTGTTTGTTCGTGCTTAGTACCATGGGGCCTTTATCTCTGCTGGGTGTGCACTAATAATCCTCTAGCGTCTCCAAGAAGTCAACGCACAGGACTGCAACAGAGGACAGGGTTCCTGCCACATCCTTTTCATTATGTCCACTTAATGGGAAATCCGCACGGCAGAAAATGACAAATTGGGTCATTGGCAAGAGAAAATCTTGCCCACTGCCTCAGAGCAAAAGCAGCAGCACAAATAAAGACAAAACACCAGCACAAACAGTAGTTAGGCGCTTTCATCGCGCATACTGTGGCTCGCTCCATCTGTGGGAAGGGCGAGAGACCCATGTTATCGGATGATCTTGTCAGAAGGCATTTTGCTCAGGCGATAGAAAAAAAAAGTTACACACTTAACACAAACTCCTTTTGTAACACCACCAGGCACTGGCTACGGGCTGTAACTACCCAGGCATGGCAACAGCCAAGTTCATTTCACTCAAGAAGGGCATTTGAAAGCAATCTCATCAAAAGGGCATTCATAAAATGTGTCCAAATCCTGATTTCAATGTATGGCCGAATCACCGCCGATTAGTATTCAAAATCCCAAATGGATGTCTCGTTTGCAATTGGCTAAAACAGAACGTACGTGCGGCACCTGATGGAGCAAGCCATTCAACCATTTGGGCTGGAAGGTTTCATTTCTTACAAGGCAATTAACTAGCAAAGGGAAGTGCAGAAGAAAATCTCAAGAGGAACTGATTCAGCACAAGGTGCATTTTCCTCTCAGCCTTGCAATGAGCCGTAAGACATGCATTTTTATGTACCGTGAAACCGCTTGTTATCCGGCACTCCGTTAACCAGAAAACTTTATTAACCGGCATTGCCCCCAGCCACAATTCTGTCATATCTTCACGCGCACAGGCCTGGCTTGGTTTACCAGATTGGCTTAACAATTTTTTAGTTAAGTAGTATTAATCATCTTGAACTCAAAATAGAAATGTGAGAACAACTGCCTCCCAGTACAAAACTGCCAATATTAAAAACCTGAGTTTTACTATTATTGTCCATTGGTTGTTCCTAGGGTGATGGAATCCTCAGATAACCGGAAGTTTTGATAACCGGAATGCCATAATCCCTGAGTGTGCCAGATAACACAGGTTTTACTCTATCTAATTAGGATGTAAAGTGATGAATCAATTATTAAATGAAAATGAAGTCCTGGGTGTAGTAAGACGAGGGTCTGAAACATAAGCCCATGGATCACAGGCTGGGAATGAGGTCTGAGGCCTAGACAGCAAGTCTTTGCTAATATAAAGCAGAGCTAAGCTGCGAGGAAGAGGCAGGCCCTGCTCATGGAAGTTGGCAAGACCAGGGCGGATGTGAGTTAAACTCTAAGGGTACGTCTAGACTACAGGGTTTTGTCGACAGAGGGATGCAGGTTAGGCAGGTCGACATTGCAAATGAGGCAGGGATTTAAATATTCTGTGCCTAATTTGCATAATAATGGCTGCCACACTTTGCTGACTCAGCACTTTGTCGGCAAAAAGCAGCAATCTAGAGAGGGATCTGTTGACAAAGAAAGTCTTTTTCAATAGATCCATTATGCCTCCTGCAAGGAGGTTTATAAGATCTGTGGAAAAAGGCTTTCTTTCTTGACAGATCCCCCTCTAGACTAGAAATAAATGTTTTTAAACCATCATGCCCGGACAATGTGAATCCAAGAATCTTAAAAGAGCTGGCCAAGGAAATCTCTTGCCTATTTTTAAATCAGTCTTTGAATACTGCAAGGATGCTAATCTCATACCAATAGTCAAAAAGCAAGAGGGAAAACCTGTGGAATAATTGCCTGGTTTGCCTATGTCAGTCCCAAGTAAAATCATGGAAAAAATGACATGGGAGACAACTGATAAAGCTTTAAAGAATACGGGAAACAACGTACCACTTTCCACGGCTTTATGGAAAATATGTCTTGCCAAAAAAATAGATTTAATTCTTTGAGGAGATTACAAATTTGACTGACAAAGATAATGGCGAAGATGGAATAGGCAGACTTTGTAAAGGCATTTGACACAGCACTGCATGACATTCTGATTGCAAAATTAGCACCGTGCAATATAAATCAAGTGCAGATTCAGTTGATTCAGCACTGCATAATTGCCAGATCTCAAAAATAGCTGTCAACCAGGAACCGTCATCAACTGGGGGCGTTTCTAGAGGAGTTTTGCAGGAACTAGTCTCAGGTTTGACACTATTCAACATTCCCCTCTAGGGTGTGGAATTAAATACAAAATCACCACTGACAAAATGTGCACAAATGATGGTGCAGTAGCAAATAACAATAAGAACAAGGTGGTCGCAAAGCCTCGTCTGGACTATATAATAAGCTGGACCCAATGCATTTTAATACAGCCAAATTCAAAATGATAGACCCTCTGAAAAAGGGACACCTCATATTTACAGATTCATAGAATCATAGAACTGGAATTCGTGGAATCACGGAATTCATAGAACTGGAATTTGTGGAATCACGGAATTCATGGAATCACGGAATTCATAGAACTGGAATTTGTGGAATCACGGAATTCATGGAATTCATAGAACTGGAATTTGTGGAATCACGGAATTCATGGAATCACGGAATTCATGGAATCACGGAATCACGGAATTCATAGAACTGGAAGGGCCCTTGGGAGGTGCGACGTGGTGGAAAAATCAGACCCCAGCTTCCCCACAAGAAAGTAGTGAGTCAGATCACGAAGGTGATTTTACATCTGCTCATGGGGGTTGGTGAGACTCGTACAAAACTATCCTGTGTGTTTTTAAAAGGATGTTGAGAAATTGGGGGGGGGAGGGCAAAGCCATAGAAACGATTCAAGGGCTGGAGAAAATGCATCCTCGTGAGAGATTTGAAGAGCTCACACCATTCAGTGGGGCACAGTGTGTCAGTACCTACACGGGGAGAAAATACCAAGTATTGCCGGCTCCTTAATCTAGCAGAGAAATGGATGCCAAGAAGCAGGAGCTGGAAGCTGAAGGCCAGACAAATTCAAAACCGAAAGGCACCGTCTTTTAACAGAGAGGAGAATTCCTGCCTCTGGGAACAAACTGCCTACGGAAGCGGTGGATTCCTCAGAGCCAAGCCTGCATGCCTTTCTGGAAGACGCGCTTTAGCCAAATCCAAGTGACTGGCCTCCATATGGAGATAACTGGCTGAAAGTTACGGACATACAAGAGGCCACATTAACCTAATGGCCTTAAATCCACGACACTAAGATGCACTGTGTTTTTACAAGGACAGGATTCATTAGGAGAGTCCATACAATGGATCTCACAGCATGGAACCATAGAGCTGGATGAGACCTTAGAAGGCCATCAAGTCCAGCCCCCTGCTCTAGGCAGGACCAATCCCAACTAAATCAACCCGGCCAGGGCTTTGTCAAGCTGAGACTTAAACACCTCTAGGGATGGAGACTCCACTACTTCCCTAGGGAACCCATCCCGGCGCTTCCCCACCCTCCTAGTGAAATAGTTTTTCCTAATATCAAACCTGGACTTCTCCCACCACAACTGGAAACCATTGCTCCTTGTTCTGCCATCTGCCACCACTGAGAACAGCCTCTCTCCATCCTCTTTGGAACCCCCTTCAGGAAGTTGAAGGCTGCTCTCAAATCCCCCTTCACTCTTCTGTGTTCTATGTTTGAAAATGAGTTTCAAATAAAGACTGAATTCTTTAAACTCTCAGGTCACCCCACTTCCATTGAAATATACCTGATCCTCAACCTGCCTTCAGGCTCGCAAGCCTGCACCTTGACTTTGTTAAACATTTTGATTATCAGTGACTACTCCCAAAAGGAGACCGTAGGAAAACAGAAGTGAAACCCATCCTGACATCACTATAATTAAAAAGGAACAGGTTGCGGTAATATGGCTAGGAGCCTGGACAATGTTGATTCAGTGTGACAATGAAACAAGAGTGCAACACTCTAACCCCAAGGCTTATTATGACCTCAGCTTAGCCAAAAGTACCTCAGAGTGCAAAATCCCCAATCCAATCAAACATTGTTTCCCATCTTGTTCTGTACAGATCCTTAAAAGCAATAGTAACAAGGCAGCCTGTAATAATAAATCCTCGTTCTTTTTATTTTCCACTGTACCTCTACTGTAATGTCACAATACATGGCATTAAAAAGTACGAATTTACCCTCCAGAACCAGAAGGCTGAATTATGTGAATGACCAAACTGGAGAACTCAATATACAAGGATGATCTATTCCCAGCAATAATGCCGACAAAGATTCTTTGAAACGCCGTAAAGTGAGGAGTTATTGGTTGCATAATTCAGTAACTAAGCAATGTGTGCTCTCTCGCTTTCAAAGAGCAGGAAAATACAATTGTGTTGATGGAATGGACTAGATCAGCTAGGGGAAGCACACAACATAGGCATAGGAATGTCTAATTCTCGTTTAAGTCTTCCTCGCCCTACCCCAAATCAATGGTTTCTGTAACAATCATCTAGGGGCATTTTGCAATGGTTACATTTCTGCTGCGGTGTTATCTTCAGAAAGTGTCGTGAGCACTGTCCCTCCTAGCACCCGCATGCCTAGCAATAAACGTTAGTTGTGTGGGCAGCCGGTATTGTAAGCAGGGGAAGGCTCCACCTTCCCAAACTGCCAGCCTGGCCCCGCCTACACTCCGCCCCCAGAATGCCAACTGTAAGGGTACGTCTAGACTACAGGGTTTTGTCGACGGAAGTTTTGTCGACAGATACTGTCGACAAAACTTCTGTCGACATAGAGCATCTAGACACATTGAGTTCTGTCGACAAAGCAAGCTGCTTTGTCGACAAAACCCTGTAGTCTAGACACAACCCTACAGGCAATAACACCTTCTGTCGACAGAACTCTGTTGACAGAAGGTGTTATGCCTCGTAAAATGAGGTTTACCAGCATCGACAAAACTGCTGAGTTCTCTCGACGTTATGTCGACAGAACTCAGCAGTAGTGTAGACGCAGGTATAGTTTTGTTGACAAAAGTCCACTTTTGTCGATAAAACTCAGTAGTCTAGACACACCCTAAGTGTTGTGGAGGCAGAGTGTTGCTTCCCCACCCAGCGCCTGCCCTCCTCATGCTCTGGCCCAGGTAGGCTGCGGTCATGTGCCACATCGGGAGGCTGGAGCCTCATGCCCTCCTCCCTCCCTGTACTCCGGGGCAAGGGCAGCGGGGGACATGCACCACCCCACCTCCCTGTGGTGCTGGAGAGGTGGCGGCTTGTGTGGGAGGGGCTTGTGCAGAAAGGGCAGGGCTAGGTGCTTCCCACCCCTAGTCCTACCTTCACCTAACCCTCTGGGTTAGTTACTTCCAAGTACTCCAACTGGGCTAGTGCATCACAAGATATCTAGCCACCCACACAGAGTTCCTGAGATACTGCACCAGAGATACAGGTATGCTCAGTCTGTTTCCCCCTGTACATTCACCGCTTCTGAAATCCATAAGAATTTTCCACAGTCTTGACCCTTCCAATACAGCAATGCACAATGGCCAAGGGGCCTTCACACACCCTCTTGCATTCACAGCTTGTGCATCAGAATATTTCTCCACCCCACCTGGTGTCCAGAGAATGGAAAGGGAATTCTGAAGTGATGAGACGGGAAGAGAAAACCGGAATGAGATGGAAATATTGAGTTTATAATGAGAAAACAAGGACACAGGACTTTGTTAAGACAGAGGACCTCCCTTGGCAGTAGATGAAGGTTGCAAGTCAAAAGATTATGGCTAAATCGACAGCAAAGAGAATAAATAAAGCACATCAGTTCAGAAAGTAGCCCATTGGGGCCCAAAAATTCCCCAAATGAAGTCAAAGGGGCTTTTGCCATGGACAACAAGCAGACCTGGAAAGACCATGAGAAAATCCCTACTTCCAAGGAAATCAATAGGACTGATCAGGGATTTCACCTGGGCAACATCTACACCACATGCTTCTTGCACAAGAAGCCATTTGCACAAGAATTTTTGGGCAAAAACTTCTTGTGCAAGAGGGATGTGCTTTTGTGCAAGAGAGTGGCCACACTGCATGGACGCTCTTGCGCAAGAAAGCTCTGACGGCCATTCATAGAATGGCCATCAGAGCACCTGTGCTTTTTCAGATAGAGGTTTCTTGCGCAAGCTTCCACACTTGCCTGGAGCGTCCACACTTGCCCTTTTGCGCAAGAACTCTTCTGCAAAGGGGAGTTAAGCCTCGTAAAAGGAAGGTTACCTACGGTGGAATAAGCCTTCTGTTCTGCCGTTTTACTCTTGATTTCCTTCAGGTGTGGACGCTCCATGGGTTTTTGCGCAAAAACAGCTGGTTTTGTGCAAAAACCTTGCAGTGTAGACGGAGCCCTGGAGAGCTGGAACTAAACAGGCTAGAGAAAAGCCAGGAAGAAACAGACTTCTGGGTATGATAAAACACAATGCATATTATATTTCCTTAGAGCCAAAGCTAGAACTTCCACAGATAAGCAAAACACCCAGGTACTACGTGACTGCAGTGTAAGAACCCAAACAGAAAAGAAAAGTTACAGCAGCTAATCGTAAACTTTTTACCCACATTTTCAGCGGTGACAAATTATTTCAAGTGCCTCAGTTGGTGGATGTTCAACCTGATAAAGGGAAAAGGGGTGTGATTTTCAGAGGATAGATCTCAGCTGTTTCTGAACCTCAGGGTCCTTTGAACGAGACTGTCAAAATGGACCCTTAACAACTTGAGTTACCAATCACATCTAGTAAGTACTATGTGAAAAATCAGTTCTCTTGTTATAACCTACAGATACTTACAGCATTATCAGCCATGAACCTGAACTTGGCATGTACACATTTGAGACAAATATGCATTTAGAACTTACTATAAATTAAAGCTATCCATTTTAATTTAAAAAAAGAATAGTGCAATAGGTATTCATATAACTTACTGTTTTGGCAGATTCCTTGTATAGTACAAAAATTTAAAATCCGCATATGCAACCAGGTAATAATAAGAAATTATTATTCCTCAAGTAATTGTTTACACTCATCTGTGGTTCAAAAATAGCCATTTGCTAATTAATATATTGTAAAAATTCTGTAAATAGTTCAACAGCAGCTCCTCATGACTAATTAAACATCATTAAAATACACTTGGCATGAAAATATAAATCTTCTTTGATGTAACCTAATTTGAATCTTCCATTTTCGTTCTCACAAGTATGCCTATTCATCTTTTTTTGTAATATTACTTTCACCAGGACAGTTGTCTGGCTGGAGTGGCCATGCATTTTAATATTTCCACTGCAAAAGTTTTAAATCTTTGTATACAGGCAGTCCCCAGGTTACGTACAAGATAGGGACTGTAGGTTTGTTCTTAAGTTGAATCTGTATGCAAGTTGGAACTGGCGTCCAGATTCAGCCGCTGCTGAAACTGACCAGCAGCTGACTACAGGAAGCCCGAGGCAGAGTTGCTCTGCCCCGGGCTTCCTGGAATCAGCCTCTGATCAGTTTCAACAGCTGCTGAATCTGGATGCCAGTTCCATACAGATTCAACTTAAGAAACCCAGGCGTCCCCAAGTCAGCTGCTGCTGAAACTGATCAGCAGCTGATTCCAGGAAGCCCGGGGCAGAGCAACTCTGCCTCGGGCTTCCTGTAGTCAGCGCTGGTCAGTTTCAGCAGTGGCTGACTTGGGGACGCCTGGGGCAGAGCAGCTGGGGTGCTGCTGGGTTGCTCCAGTAGCGCTGCTCCTCGGCGCTACTGGACCAACCCAGCAGCACCCCAGCTGCTCTGCCCCAGGAGTCCTGATTCAGCAGCTGCTGAAACTGACCGGCAGCGGCTGAATGAGGACGCCTGGGGCAGAGCAGCTGGGGTGCTGTGGGGTTGGTCCAGTAGCGCCCAGAGCGGCGCTGCGGGACCAACCGGCAGCGCCCCAGCTGCTCTACCACAGGCATATGGAGAAAAGCCTGGTCTGCTTGGGGGGGGCGTACTAGCTGCGCCCCCCCGCCCCCAGCAGACCAGAGAGACGCGGTGTCCAGCAGACCAGGGAGACGGGGAGCAAAGCCTCTGAGGATGCTGGCAGCGGGACAGCCACGGTGCGTCTGGGCTGTCCGCTGCCCGCGTGCTCCACGGCTTTGCTCCCCATCTCCCTGGTCTGCTGGAGACCAGCAGACCAGGGAGACGCGGAGCAAACCCCGTTTGTAACTGCAGATCCGACATAAGTCGGATCCGCGTAACTCAGGGACTGCCTGTACTTAGGGTGTGTCTAAACTGCGAGGATCTATCGAAAAAGATATGCAAAATAAGCTCCACATTTTGCGTATCTTTTTCCGCTACTTTTGTCAGAAGAGGCTTTTCTGAAATTTGGCATATCTAGACGGGGCCAATTCTAGGGAAAAAACCTTCTTTCAAAAGCCCCCTTCTTCCTTGTGCAACGAAGAATACAAGGGCTTCTGAAAGAGTGCGTTTGCTCTTCTGCAAAGAGAAGCAGGGAGAACACATTCAGGGTTTCATTTGTTGCTGACCACAGATCTGTCAAACTATAAAAGGAGATATGCTGCTGAATTTCATAGGATCATAGAATCATAGAACACTAGGACAGGAAGGGACCTCGAGAGTCATTGAGTCCAGTCCCCTGCCCTCACAGCAGGAGCAAATACTGTCTAGACCATCCCTGATAGACATTTATCTAACCTACTCTTCAATATCTCCAGAGATGGGGATTCCACAACCTCCCTGGGCAATTTATTCCAGTGTTTGACCACCCTGACAGGTAGGAACTTTTTTCTAATGTCCAACCTAAACCTCCCTTGCTGCAGTTTAAGCCCATTGCATTTTGTTCTATCCTCAGAGGCCAAGATGAACAAGTTTTCTCCCTCCTCCTTATGACACCCTTTTAGATACCTGAAAACGGCTATCATGTCCCCTCTCAGGCTTCTCTTTTCTAACCTAAACAAACCTTCCTTCATAGGTCATGTTCTCTAGACTTTTCATCATCCTTGTTGCTCTTCTCTGGACCCTCTCCAATTTCTCCACATCCTTCTTGAAATGCGGTGCCCAGAACTGGACACAACACTCCAACTGAGGCCTAATCAGCACAGAGTAGAGCGGAAGAATGACTTCTCTTGTCTTGCTCACAACACACCTGTTAATGCAGCCCAGAATCATGTTTGCTTTTGTTGCAACAGCATCACACTGTTGACTCATATTCAGCTTGTGGTCCACTATAACCCCTAGATCCCTTTCCTCCATACTCCTTCCTAGACAGTCGCTTCCCATTTTGTATGTGTGAAACTGATTGTTCCTTCCGAAGTGGAGCACTTTGCATTTGTCTTTATTAAACTTTATCCTATTTACCTCAGACCATTTCTCCAATTTGTCCAGATCATTTTGAATTATGATCCTATCCTCCAGAGCAGTCGCAACCCCTCCCAGCTTGGGATCATCTGCAAACTTACTAAGCGTATTTTCTATGCCAATATCTAAATAGTTGATGAAGATATTGAAGAGAGCCGGTCCCAAAACAAAACCTTGCGGAACCCCACTTGTTATACCTTTCCAGCAGGATTGTGAACCATTAATAACTACTACGGTTATCCAGCCAGTTATGCACCCACCTTATAATAGCCCTATCTAAGTTGCATTTGCCTAGTTTATTGATAAGTATATCATGCGAGACCGTATCAAACGCCGTACTAAAGCCTAGGTATACCATATCCACCGCTTCTCCCTTATCCACAAGACTCGTTATCCTATCAAAGAAAGCTATCAGATTGGTTTGACATGATTTGTTCTTTACAAATCCATGCTGGCTGTTCCCTATCACCTTGCCACCTTCCAAGTGTTTACAGATGATTTCCTTAATTACTTGCTCCATTATCTTCCCTGGCACAGAAGTTAAACTAACTGGTCTGTAGTTTCCTGGGTTGTTCTTATTTCCCTTTTTATAAATGAGCACTAGATTTATATTTATGTGCTTTGTAGGGCAGTGGAATACCAGTTGGATGAATAGACTAAGTAAGCAAAATTCTTCCATGACAACCATATAAAATCCTTCTTAAGAAAACTTGGCGATACCTGCTACGATACTTCGGAACTGTTATTTATGAGTTGTATACTAGCAACTACATGCAAAGTGCTGGAAAATGACACTAATATAAAGACAAAGTAGCCTCTGGATTGTACAGGCTACATCGAAAGAGGAGAGAGCAGAAAAGACACACTGGGAGGATGATGCTAATAGTATAAATTACATTTAAAGGTAGCAGATGAGGTTAAGTGAATTAGAATACCATTGCGTAGCCCAGAATTTTGGAAGGGATATTAACTCATATTTCAGCACAGGAACCAGCCTTCAACTCACGGGATTTAGGAAGAATCTTCACCCAAGTTTCCCCCCATAATTATCCCCAAAGGAGTTTCTTGTGCCTTCCTTTGAAGCATCTTGACTTGCAAGAAAGAGGGTTTGATTAGCTGGATTGTTGCCACAAAACTGTTAACCAGGCAGACAGTGACTGGAGGTTTGGCTGAAATGGGTAGACAGAGAATGAATCAGGTCTGGAGATAAAGAAGTAAAACAGTAAGTAAAAGAAGTCAATAGTCCTATCGGATTTAGCTCTGCTGTAGCTGTCAAATGTAAGTGGACCTAGCTAGAGATTTCAGGGGTGAGAAAAACCCCACAATCCCTGAGCACCAGAGCCATGTCACCCAACCATCAGTATAGACAGAGCTAGGCCAGCCAAGGGATGCCTCTGCTGATCTAGCTCCCATTGCCCATAGAGGAGACGTTTCTACAGAGGAGGGAAAACCTGCTGGCCTTGCTGCAGATCGTATCTGCTCTAGGGAGATGCAGCTTTGCCATTACAGTCTCCAGAGTGCAGACATGTCTGGAGCGGAAGGACAGAATGACACCAGTTTACCAGGCTTTCAATTGGCCAGGCCTGGACTTGGGAAACCTGCCTTTTCACTGTCTCCATTTGGAATCACTGGTAAATTCCCATGATCCTCAGGAGTACAAGACACATTACACTCAAGTTTGAATAAAGATGCTAATTATCTTACCCATTACAAAGATAGCTTGCCCAATTATCACCTCTAATAACATTAGCTCACAGACATTTACCTCCCTCCTCCATCCCCATTCTGTTCTGAAATGTGATTTGTCCTTTTCATATGTGTTCATTTTTTTAATTGTATCCTTTGGTATATATGGTTGTGACAATTTTCTTCCACTATTTGATCTGAGGAAGTGGGTCTGGCCCACGAAAGCTCATCACCTAATAAACCATCTTGTTAGTCTTTAAAGTGCTACCTACACTATTTCGAGACATCCCTTAGCCCTCATGGAACAAGGATTACAGGTACAATGAAACTGAGTGCTCGTTATTTCAAAAAAACATTTCTAAATAACGGGCGGCTTGTTAAGACATGGGGAAGCATTTTGGGATACCTATGGTATCCCGAAATAGCTGCATGATGTAGACGTACCATTAAAGTCCTTTGGAATGCTTCTGCTTGCTCTCCATAATAACCTCCATTGAGTCTCAACTGGAAAAGAGAGAGCTGTAGAAGAGCCCAACAACTCCAAGGGCAGCAAGCTGTTGCGTCTATGTATAATAGAAAAGGGGACTGGACTCGATGACCTCTCGAGGTCCCTTCCAGTTCTAGTGTTCTATGAGTCTATAATCTTGCAATCAAATTGGATGGCATATCCCAACTGGGGGAGTTTGATATTGTTGGAAACCCATGTGTTAACAGCAGTCCAGATTAGTCTATTTTCACTGATGGGCAATGCTCTAAGACCATATTTTGGATAGGCCTTATGCACCACAGTATCTCACAACAGTCATGCCAGATACTATGATATTCACATTCACCCTGGACAGTCTTTCACGCAAATATCTAGAGCATCAGGCTGATGCCCGGACAGTACTACACCTTGACTTCTGCATCGTACAGTTTTCACACGTGACTGGCCACTGGTGGGGAAACGTGGCCACCCTGCATGAGGACAAGGTACAAGACGGCCCTATGGAAAATATAACAAAAGCTACAGAATCCACATGAATAGGGGGCAAGGAGTCCTGTGGCACCTTATAGACTAACAGAAGTGTAGGAGCATAAGATTTCGTGGGCAAAGACCCACTTCGTCAGATGCATGTAGTGGAAATTTCCAGAGGCAGGTATAAATATGCAGGCCAGGGTCAGGCTGGAGATGACGAGGTGGATCCAATCAAGGAGGATGAGGCCCACTTCTAGTAGCTGATCTGGAGGTGTGAATTCCAAGAGAAGAGAAGCTGCTTTTGTAGTTAGCGAGCCATTCACAGTCTTTGTTTAATCCAGAGTTGATTGTGTCAAACTTGAAGATGAACTATAGCTCAGCAGTTTCTCTTTGAAGTCTGGTCCTGAAGCTTTTTTGCTGCAGGATGGCTACCTTGAGATCTGAAATTGTGTGTCCAGGAAGATTGAAGTGTTCTCCTAGAGGTTTTTGTATGTTGCCATTCCTAATATCAGATTTGTGTCCATTAATTATTTTACGTAGGGACTGTCCAGTTTGGCCGATGTATATAGCAGTGGGGCATTGTTGGCACATGGCAGCATATATTACGTTGGTAGATGTGCAGGAGAATGTACCAGTGACAGTATGGCTGATCTGGTTAGGTCCTGTGATGGTGTTGCTGGTGTATATATGTGGGCAGAGCTGGCACCGAGGTTTGTTGCAAGGATTGGTTCCTGAATTCGAGTTATTATGGTGCGGTGTGTAGTTGCTGGTGAGAATATGCTTCAGGTTGGCGGGTTGTCTGTGGGCAAGGACCGGCCTACCTCCCAAGGCCAGTGAAAGCGAGGGATCATTGTCCAGGATGGGTTGTAGATCACTAATGATGCGTTGGAGAGGTTTTAGCTGAAGACTGTAGGTGATGGCCAGTGGTGTTCTATTGGTTTCTTTCTTGGGCTTGTCCCATAGCAGGAGGCTTCTGGGTACACGTCTGGCTCTGTCAATCTCCTCACTTCCTCGTGTGGGTATCGCAGTTTACAGAATGCTTGTTGAAGATCTTGTAGGTGTAGGTCTCTGTCTGAGGTTTTGGAGCATATGCGGTTGTACCTCAGTGCTTGGCTGTAAACAATGGATCGTGTGGTGTGTCCGGGATGGAAGCTGGAGGCATGCAGGTAAGTATAGTGGTTGGTAGGTTTTCGGTATAGGGTGGTATTGATGTGACCATCACTTATTTGTACCGTGGTGTCCAGGAAATGGACCTCCCGTGTAAATTGGTCCATGCTGAGGTTGATGGTGGGGTGGAAGCTGTTGAAATCATGGTGAAATTCTTCCAGAGTCTCCTTCCCATGGGTCCAGATGATGAAGATGTCATCGATGTAGCGTAGGTAGAGAAGGAGTGTAAGTGGACGGGAGCTGAGGAAGCGTTGTTCCAGGTCAGCCATAAAATGTTGGCGTATTGTGGGGCCATGTGGGTACCCATAGCAGTGCCACTGGTCTGGAGATATATATTGTCACCAAATCTGAAATAGTTGTGTGTGAGGATAAATTCACAGAGTTCAGCCACCAGTTGTGCTGTGGCATCATCAGGGATACTGTTCCTGACAGCTTGTACTCCATCTGCATGTGGGATGTTAGTGTAGAGAGCCTCTACATCCATGGTGGCTAGGATGGTGTTTTCTGGAAGATCACCAATGCATTGTAGTTTTCTCAGGAAATCCGTAGTGTCACGGAGGTAACTGGGAGTGCTGGTGGCGTAAGGTCTGAGCAGAGAGTCTACATCACCAGACAGTCCTTCAGTGAGAGTGCCAATGCCTGAGATGATGGGGTGTCTGGGATTTCCAGGTTTGTGGATCTTGGGTAATAGATAGAACAACCCTGGTCGGGGCTCTAAGGGTGTGTCGATTTGTTCCTGTGCTTGTGTAGGGAGTGTCCTGAGCAGATGGTGCAGTTTTTTCGTGTATTCCTTAGTGAGATCTGAGGAAAGAGGCCTGTAGAATTTGGTATTGGAGAGTTGTCTGGCAGCCTCCTTTAGTTAGTTAGGCCTGTTCATGACGACAACAGCACCTCCTTTGTCAGCCTCTTTGATCGGAGGCTGTGGATGGCATTGCGTTCTGCACGACGGAGGTTACCAGGCACATGAATAGGGCTGATCTTTTTTTTTTTAATTTTGAAATATTAGTGAAATTTTCTATTTCATATGGGGAGAAAATGAGTACTTTTTCCTGTTTTTTCCATCACCTCTATTTATGAGAGTTCGGAGCCTATCCACACCGTGGAGAACTATATTGCCATGCGCCTGAAAAGACAGACAGTTGTGTGGGTAACACTTCTCACTTTCACAGTTGACCCCGAAAGAGGAATCCCCACTTCTGTATATACATCTGTTCCTAACTGTCAGGCTACAAGATTGTTTCTCTGTGCTGTTGTCCGTGTACCACGTGGCAGGGCGTATGACTCCTGGGTGTAGGATCAGATGATGCCGTCATGCGTAAGGTATGTAACACAAAAAGAGTGATTGTGACATTATAAATGTGAGTGGTCCAGTGCAAGGGGTGTTTTATGGATAATTTGTAGGCCGAGAGTAGAGTTTGGAGCAGTACCACTGATTTTCACAGTCCCACTAATTTGTCCCTGATACTGAAAAATCCACCTCTGTCTCTCAGGGTATGGCTAGACTGCAGGGGGGGAGGGTTGGGATACAGCCGGTATCCAGAAAAAACTCCGCTGCATCCAGGGAATGCATTGGCTCTTCCGCTTTTTTTTGGTTGTTGTTGCAGATGGGCAAACACGCTCTTTCGGAAGCCTCTGTATTCCTCGTTCACAAGGAAGAAGGGGGTTTGCAAAAGAGGTTTTTTTCCAAAATTTGGTCCAGTCTAGATGGGCCAAATTTCGGAAAAGCCTCTTCCGACAAAAGTATCGGAAAAAAGATACGCAAAATGCGGAGCTCATTTTACATATTTTTTCCGATAGATCCTCACAGTCTCGCCGTACCCTCAGTTTCCTTTGCTGGGTGAACCAAGGAATACAGAGTCCTTCCTCTTCAGCCCAGGAATAGAAAATAATGATCAACAAACAGTTTTTGTATCAATTCAGTTTGAAATGCCAAATCTGATTATTATTCCCTTTATCTGCAGCTTCATGTAGTTTATAATTTTCAAGTGCTGCCTCAGTTCTTTAGTTAACAATGATGCAATTTGTTTTTGTATTGCACATTCCAAATAGCCCTTTCTAAGAAAATAAAAGCCAGCCTTGTACTGTTGGTGCTTTGACTGAGAAGATTCCCAAATCACTGATGAGTCATATAAGTGGTATGTTTTGGATTTGCGTGTTTTTAACACATCTGTTTAATTGATGCTTTCAGAATGGCAAGCCGTAGGAAGTGTGCACACTTGTTTCTTTCAAAACAACAAGTAGTCCTGCGGCACCTTAGGGCATGTCTAAACTGGGAAAAGATTTCAAAATAACTAAGTTCAAAATAAAAAATAGTCTAGTAGCACTTTAAAGACTAACAAAACATGCGGATGGAATCATGAGCTTTTGTGGGCACAAACCACTTTTTCAGATGACAGCAGCGTTGGAAGTCCTGATCCAAGAATAAACGAGGGAAGGAAGGAGGGGGGAGAGATGGAAAAAAAATTGGAGAGGAGGAAGAAAAAAAGACAGTGAGTAGATAAGCTTCAGAGGGGTAGCAGAGTGAGTCAGTAACAGGGAAAACTTAAATTAGTCTAGTAGAATCTCAAAGACTAAATAGTTACAAGAGGCGGATAAGAACCATTAATTTGCACTTAGAAAGGAAGATAACCAACACCGGATTCTACCCAGACATCAAGAACCATTAGCGCCTTCATTGTTTGGTTGATAACATGCGAGCCATCCAATATCACAATTCAAATTGACTAACTCAGCTACCCCTCTGAAGCTTTCAAATTCAAAATAGTAATTCCTGAAATAACAAAATCAAAATAGCCAGTGTCCACTATAGGGGAGCCTCAAAATGAGCCTGAGACAGGCTCGGTTCATGTGAACGCACTACCTCGACTTTGAGCCCCAGGAAGCACTGGGGGGGAATTACTTCAAATGATTCTGGGGAGTTGTTATTTCAAAATAGCAGCAGCGGAGCATCCACACGACCACTATTTTGAAATAACTATTTCGAAATAAGCATTATTCCCTGTGGAAAGCAGGAGGACAGATTTTGAAATAAGCGGCCCATTATTACGAAATAATAGGCTTGATGGTGCTTATTATTTCAAAATAAGGGGGTTTATTTCAAAAGAACTCACTAGTGTAGACCAGAGCTTAGACACTAACAAAAATCTAGTATCATGAGTTTTTGTGGGCCATCCCACTTCCTCAGATACAGGACTATGTAGCACTTTAAAGACTAACAAGATGGTTTATTAGGTGATGAGTTTTCGTGGGCCAGACCCACTTCCTCAGATCAAGTGGGTCTGGCCCACGAGAACTCATCATGTAATAAACCATCTTGTTAGTCTTTAAAGTGCTACATAGTCCTGTTTTTTGTTTCCGCTACACCAGACTAACACGGCTACATCTCTATCACTATTCCTCAGATAATGAGTTTCTGTTAAACAGGGCTTAGAAGCAACCAGCAGGGTTGTACTGGCATCACATTTAAGCTGCTGTCTTGTTATCTGGAATCTCAGCTTTGGCTTATAGTAGACCCTACCAAACACACCCAAAGCAAGTCTCTAGCTGACATGCACTCAGAAAATTCAAGAAAGGGAATGCATGTGTGTATTTGATGATGTGCAGAAAGACTGGAACAGTAAGGCTGAATGTTGTAAAATGCCTCATTCAGATCAGAGAGGGGGTAAAAAGAGATGCCCTCAGATGACAATTGAATTGAAAACATGGGTATTTATTTAATTCCTCATGGAAGGAGGAAGCGAACCAGCAATGGGACACCTTTGCTAGTGAGTGGGCCACATGAGTGACCTTCCTTGGTCTCAGTGGGCCGCAAGGTTGTTGTAAGCAAGATGGTTCACTGCGATAGGGCACTTTTGTTAACTGCTCTTATGTACCTAAAATTCGCAGGCGGTGCCGAATGAACCACATACTGGACGCAGGGAACGCACATGGCTCTCACAGTCAATGTCCTGCGCAATCGGCATGCTCCTCACGTCATACACCCGTTAATTTAGTAACACCGGTAGGAGAAGACCTATGCGGCTGGAAACCAATCAAACCTGGCAACTCTGCATGTGGGCTACCGTAAACTAAATGATTTGCGGGCCACACAGAGAATCCAGATGGGCCGCAGGTTGCCCACCACTGAGATGGAGGGTTGCAGATCGGCATCAACGCAATCCAAGGGGCAGTCACACCTAAGACTACAATTAGGCAATACCTTGACTCTAATCCAGTGCTGATTGCAAGCCATTGTGTTGACTGAGCTGCTGGTATTGAAAACCCAAAGCCATAACAGATGTCTCCGTTTCTGACTGTCCCTCGGCACCCTTAAGGTGACCTCATCATCACCTTAAGGTGACCTCATTTTCATCTACACCATCACTGATGAATGAACCAGTGATGGTGTGGCTGATCTGGTTAGGACCTATAATATATGCCAGCAATGCCCCTCTGCTACATACATCGGCCAAACAGGACAGTTCCTACGTAAAAGAATAAATGGACACAAATCAGATATTAGGAACGGCAACATACAAAACCTCTAGGAGAACACTTCAATCTCCCTGGACACACAGTTGCAGATCTAAAGGCAGCCATCCTGCCGCAAAAAAACTTCAAGACCAGACTTCAAAGAGAAACTGCAGAGCTACAATTCATCTGAAAATTTGACACCATCAGTTTAGGATTAAACAAAGACTGTGAATGGCTACCCAAGTACAAAAGCAGTTTCTCCTCTCTTGGCATTCACACCTCCACATCAGCTGCTAGAAGTGGGCCTCACCCTCCCTGACTGAATTATCTTGAGCCTTATTCTGGCCTTCATATTTATACCTGCCTCTGGAAATTTCCACTACATGCATCTGACGAAGTGGGTCTTTGCCTACGAAAGCTTATGCTCCAATACATCTGTTAGTCTATAAGGTGCCGCAGGATTCCTTGCCACTTTTGCAGATCTAGACTAACACGGCTACCCCTCTGATAAAGGTTTCACTGTAAATTAAATCTCCAAAAGAGAGCAATTGAGATACGGTTCCGCCCTTTGTTTGCTTCACCGCAGAATGAGGCACGTTAACAAAATGTGGTGATAATTCCCTTTCCTGCCTTTTCCCCTTGGTTTTTGTTTTGTCTGTAGCAAGGTCTGAGAGGTGAGCTGGGCTGCCGAGGAAGCCATTGTTTAGCAAAGTCTAAAATACTAATGATCATCCCCAGTAATGGGCTTTTCGAAGAGGTCCCCACCCACCATAAAACTCACCCCTAGATTCTGGGAGAAGTTTGTTTACAACCTGCACTGTCTGTGCCCGTGTGGTGGCTCATGGAGAAAGTGAAATCCAGCCCGGATACAGCACAGAAAATCATGACTGTGCTTGATAAACTCAGATCATCACCACTGCCGGAAACCAGATGGAATTAGGGGTAGTTGAGCGTTATTGATTGGATTCCAAGCCCCTTGCTGACCTCCACACTAACGAGAGGACCTAGAAAAAGTGACTAAAACTCCTCTTTTGCCAGGCCACAGTGAATAATGTGTTCCCTATTCTAATGAGGAAGATACTATGGTTAACTGCATGTACTGAGAGTAGCAAAGGGCATATTTGTAATGGCGCCCTGTGACTCAACAGTAAGTGTGCAATTGAGTTACTTCTCAGAGAGGGGTGGCAGGCCAGACCTGGGGTCAAGCCCAGGGGAATAATCTTTCAGGAAGGAAAAGAAATATCTGTATGCAAAAAGGCAAGGTGAGTTCCTTGAATATTTGGGCAGGGTTTGCAAAGGAAACCAAGGTGCCTAGCTTTCGATGAATTTCACTCCTCTGGGATTACTTGAACATTCCAGCCCCTGAATTTTTGGCCATCAAGGTAGCTGCACCAGTACAAACTTGTAGTGTAGACGAAAGTTGCCCTAGTGCAGCTCCTATTTTACTGGCGCAAATTGTGGCTAGAGTAAGGTACCCGTGCCTCATGCCTAAAACTCCCATGGATACCTGGCTCAACCATTTTCCCAAAGAAAACCGCTTCCTCTACTGTTGTTCCTTCTAAAATTTGGGGGGACAAAACATGACAATGAAATAACTCTTTCTGGGCTAAACCTAATCAAATGTCATGAGGTTTCACAGGGAAAATCCACTTAATCAGAGAGTCCAATGAAAGTTCATGATATATTTGTTAGTCTCTAAGGGTATGTCGACACTTGCACCCTCTTTTGAGAGAGGGATGCAAATGAAGACATTCAAAATTGCAAATGAAGCTGAGATTTAAATATCCCATGCTTCATTTGCATAATCGCATTATGGTGCAATTTTGAAATAACAGACGCTGTTAAGATGCAGTTATTTCAAGGGAAAACCCTTCTCTCAAAATAACCCTTATTCCTCATACAATGAGGTTTACCAGTTATTTCAAGAGAAGGGTTTTCTCTTGAAATAACCGTCTTAACAGTGTCTGTTATTTCAAAATAGCGCTATTTTGAAATAGTGCCATAACACAAATATGCAAATGAAGCACGGCATATTTAAATCCCAGCTTCATTTGCAATTCTGAATGTCTTCATTTGCATCCCTCTCTCGAAAGAGAGTACAAGTAGAGACATACTCTAAGGTGTCACAGGCCTGCTGTTGTTTTTTTTAAGTTACAGACTAATATGTCTGCCCCTCTGAGACTAACCAAATGTACAAGCCAAGCAAGGTTGCAATCCTCAAACTATCAGCATCTGGTTTACTTCTAAACATTTCATAAAAATATAACCAACATCAATGGCCATTTTTCCGACAAAACTTGAGGAACGTTCACACTGCAATTGTGTTCTTCCTCAAGAAAATCAAAAGACCAGAGGGGTTTTTCCGGCATTGGTAATCCTCATTCTATGAGAAAGAAGGCTTTTTGCAAAAGAGCTTTCAGAAAAAGATGTGAGTGAACAGGGAAGAAGGAATTTTTTGAAAGAAGAGGAAAGAGTCAAAAGCACAGGTGCCCTGGTGGCCATTCCGTCCATAGTAATCACTTCTTACATGCAAGAGGGCGTCCATTCAGTCTTGACACTCTCTTTTGGAAAAGCAGATTGCTTTTTTGATGCACTTTTGAGGATGCTCTCTTTTGGAAGAAGCCTGCAGTCTAGATGTGGAGTTACTAAAGGAGCAGAGAAATGCCAACCTGCCATGCACTGCATCACAAATCACCGTTTAACCTGAAGCAGCTTTTGTGCAGCACATTTTTGTGGGAGCGTTTTGTACGTGCGGTGTGGAACTAGCACGGGGTAGACGGTCCCTGGGTTTACGTAAGCAGCAGCAGGTTAGTGACAGAACTTCCAGGTACACTGCTATTTGCTATTGAACCTTGCTAAAGAAACTCAACATTAGGAACATAGGCCCGTCAGTCTGAAAAAGCTTCTGGAAGTAGGGTTGCCAGGTGTCCGGTATTGACCCGGACAGTCCGGTATTTTCGCCTCCTGTCTGGTAAAAAAATCCAGAAAATACCAGACACCTAACATGTGCAGTATTTTATGATTTTTTCCCAGCTAGGAGGCGAAAATCCCAGGTGTTTACCTGGTTCCCCAGGGGAGCTGTCTGGCCCAGAGCAGAAAGACAAGATGGCGGACGGCCGCCAGCAGCCTGTTAGGAGCAAAAAGCCTCAAAAGCATTTCTTAAAGGGGCCACGCCATCTCCCCCTTCTTTTTTCTCAACAGAATTTTTTCCCGGGTGTTTTTTTTTGGGGGCGGGGGGCAGTATTTGGTATTTTTGGTTAAATCATCTGACAACCCTATCTGTAAGTGTGGTGAGCAGCGGTGGCCGCTCACTGACCCTGAGGGGAAGAACCCCTCTCTAAGTCTGGGGGGGGGGGGGGCGAACCCAGTCCTGTCTCGGGAGCTGAGGGGTGGGTAGGGAGTATAAACACTAACTCCCAGCAAGGCCCGGTTCACCGGAGAAAGCAGAGGCCTGAGCTCCCAAGCCAGGTGGGCCCTGAGGACCTTGCCGAGGCTGACGACTGGCCCGGACCGCCAGGCCCCCACACTGAGGGGAGATCTACCCCCTGATGGAGGGTTCAGACTGTGAGGACCCTGAGAACCTGCCGCTATTGTGAGCCACATGGACAGCGAGGGATGGGGGGGGGGGGTGAGGAAGTGGCCCGGGGGAGCCAACAACAGCCAGGCTGACCTTACAGTTTTTTTATGTGCATCAGTCTGTTGCAGGCGGATCCCTGTTGAACTCAGTGGCAGGCTGAGCAGCCTCTGCTAGGGCCCTGGGCCGGGGCGCGGTGGAGTAAAGAGAGTCCGTGTCCCTCTGCCGCCCCACATACCAGGTGTCAGTCTTCCCCTCCCGCCCTCGGCCTGTAGAACTGTGCGTGTTTTGCTGCCCTGCTCTGAACCAGGGCCTGGGCCTTCTTGACTGTGGGACTGTGTTGGTGTTGCTGCCCACCCCGTACTCAGGGTCCCGGGGTTTAAAGGGAGTCACTGGATGTTTATTTCTAAGCCTGAGCACAGGGCAGGGACCCAGGACTAGGGTTGCCAGATGGTTGAAACAAAAATACCGACCCCCCCCCCCCCCCCAAAAAAAAAGCACTGGGAAAAAATTCTCTTGAAGGGAAAAAAAGGGGAGGAGACCAAAGTTATTGGGCAAAAAAAAAAAAATAAAAAAAAAATCCAAGACTTATTAAGAAAAAAGAAAAAAAAGCATTAAAACAGCATGTCCCCTTTAACAGAGAGTACAGGGATAGGAACAAGGCAGTAGTTGAGCACTAAGACCCAGGGGGCCTTGGTCAGCAGCCATTTTGTGCCAGCAGCCTTGCGGAACCATGTAAGCATGGGTGCTGGGGTTGGGGGGTTGGGGGTGTTGGGAGCCAGGGGGCGGTTCGGGGGGGGGGGGGGGAGAGGCTGGGCACTGAGTGTTTGTAGGGTTGCCAGGTGCTTGGCATTTTTGCCTCCTGACCAGGGAAAAAATCAGAAAATACCAAACATTTTAGGTGTCCGGTATTCTCTGAATTTTTTTACCAGACAGGAGGCGAATATACCGGACTGCTCGGGTGAATACCCTACCCAGGACTCAAATGGCACACACACACACACACACACACACACACACACACACACACACACAGTGAGTACAAATTTCAAACGTGCTTAAGCCCCCACAAGCTTAAGTGCCATTTAAATGAGTAAACTTAGGAGCCAAAATGTAACAAAGTAAATATAGGAAACCTTAGTACCTAAGTCACTTATGAAAATTTGACCTGCTGCTCAAATATCTCTTTGGGCCGAGGGCTGTTCCAGCCCCTACCGTTAAGGGTTAAGGTTACCAGTTAACCAGTTAACCATTAACATCCTTAGTGCTCAGTTCACTAAAAGATAGGCATGTCCGCACAGTCATTCCAATGTGGCCATGTAACTCCGTCCGTTACCACTAGCCCCTTTGTAAGGCCGTGGTCTAATTTGTGGATGAAATGAACTTATTTTAACATTTTTTCCTACTTCAACTGATTTTCTTGGAGGAGGAAAGAAAAAAAATCAACATGCAAGGAAGGTTTATGCTTCGATCAAGAGCACTGACTGGATTTATTATTTGCCATCTGGTGAAAAATCACCCTTTTTTGAAACTCAGCCTGCTTTGCCGTTATTCATCGTGTTGATTCAATGGTTCTATGTCAATTTGCCATAAGGGAAATGTGAGTGGCCAATACTTCCTTGAAGTCAACTCAGGAAGTCACCATTCGCGTGCCATTGCTTTGTAGATAATGCCAGATTAAAACAATCAAATGGATGTCAAATAAGCCTTTGCTTGGGCTATTTAAGCACATTTCTTGCTCCTCTACTGACTTTAAAATCGGCCCCTGACATTTGGGATTTTGCAGAGACTCAGCGGCACAAGGTTGGGTTTCATGAAGGCAACAGGACTAATTCCGGCACTCGGGCACTTCCGTTTCAATCCAGGGTCCATCTGTCACAGTCATTAGGAATATGTGCATGTACCTCTCACGGAAAACAAGGGCAACTCCAGCTCAACGCCTCCACCAATCAGCACTGCCCCCACTGACAGGTGATTTACACACAAATATGCGAAATGAAGCACTGTGATTTACTCTGCCATGCCCGCTCTAGAAAGGAACAACTTAATATTGTTTCTGAGCTAATTGTAATGCCACCAGGCTGTGGTACAACTCTCCTTTTAATCAGGACTGTATTTTCAATACCTAATTATTAACATTCAGGCCTTTGTTTGTTAAACAATTAAAAACTCAATTCCTGGATGAAGGCAACATTGAAATACTACAAGCACTGCTCCTTCAAATTCATCCTTTATGATCGTCTTGCCTGTGGCCATGCTACCTTCGGCTCTGAGCTCTCCTGCACTAAACCGGGCCACGTCTCAGCAGCATTGATATTGGAAGGCACGGCCAAGTAGTACAAGGGTCAAGTCTAATGTCTGAATCAATATGTGAAGCAGCTGAGGAATCTTTCAGATGAGATAGGAAAAGAGAGCTCCTAACCATCTGTTTCCCAATGTACAGTGCGTATGGCAGAGTTGGCAAGACGTAAGCGGAGGAATGGTCCCACTATTGAAGGGAACTTTCCTGGCTTCTGAACTACCCCGGTGAAATGGACCAGCGAAAAGAACTGACTCCCCGCTTCCACTTCCTTTACCCAACGGCCTCCCTGACCCTGCGGGCTCCCCTTCCACTCTCCTGAGTAGCAGAGTCCTCGAAATCCCAACAAGGCTGGGCCCAGGTTTCCTGGGGCTTAATCCCCGACCTTGTAGTCACTTGGGGCAGGAGCTATGGTGTCCCCACTCCGGGGTGCTCTCGGCACACTGCAGGCTTTCTTGGCTCAGTGATCATTTCATACAGTTCAAAGCAAATACAATTTATTAAACAGCAACTGATTAAGAGAAAAGAATAAGAAAAAAACGAGAAAGGTTAAATGAGAACATGCAGCCCTGCTCTGTAGCCCGGGGACATCACAAACAGCAGTCTGCAGAGTGTAAGGACAGTTCGCAGTCTCTTCCTTATAGGTCCCAGGCTCTCTCTCAGGCCCTGGCTGTGCTGCAGGGGAGCTGCAGGCTGGACATGCTTGCTCTGGCAGTGACCACAAGGCCTCAGGCTCTAGGTGGCAGGACGCCTCTCCCAGTCTGGCCTGCAGGGCCTCTTGGCTGGTGTCTCCCTGCCCAGAGCCTCTTCCCCCACTTTGCTGGTCTCAGCTGCTCACCACACCCAGCTGTAGGCTGTGCTGCTTTGCCCGACTCCAGCTCCTTGTGTTGCTTCTCTGCCCCCTTTGGCTCTCTAATCACTGCCAGTCTGCTGCTCAACACAGGGTCTGCGCTCCTTGGGCTGTGTGTGCCTGGCTCTGTTGCTGCAGGACTGCCTCTCCCCACAGCTTGCTCTTCTCAGCTCTCTCTTAGCTCTCTCTCCTTGCTCAGAGAGACCCAGAAAATCCCAGCTCACATGGAGGGTGGGGCCTGGCCTCTTCCTTTCCTCACTGGCCTGTCCAACCTGTCAATCAGGCCGAGCTGGTGTGTTAGCTGCTTTCCATTGTCTCTGGGGTCTGTCAGTCTCAGGGCCCTGATTTCTCATGGACCCTTCTCCTTTTGATACTGGAAGCTGACGAACCAAAATCTCCCACAGAGTTTTAATAGGAAGCTAACAGTCCCCTTAAAAAGAGTCAGATTCCAATGTGGCCTAAATTCTGAGCTTTGATAGTGTTACCGACATTACAACCGCACAAGGTCCCACCAGCAACACCCGGTATGTAGTGCAAGAGTTTCTCTTAGCCTTTGTGGACCTGAAAAGTCCTTGCAGGTGTAACACCAACAAGCTCTGGTTGTCATCACATGGGATCAAACCTCAGGAGCGAAACGCATGAGCCTTTACTGAATGAGCTAACAGCCTGCCTGGTAACTAATTCTCTAGTAGACTCGTTAATTTCTCAGCGGTCTCAGGGTCGCTATGTGAGTCAGAGCATCACACCCACTAGAACTGATCCCCGAGGGAGCCTAGCTTAATGCGTCCTTGTGTAACCCACACACCTAGTGTGGTTACTGAGCAATGCAAGTGGTACCTAGACCACAGCAACAGCTGAGATCAAGAGACCTCTACAGCATGGGCTGGGAGCCAGCTGGCTTTTAGCTCAGAAGGTAGCAGCTCCTATGCTCAACTTCAGAGGTCCCAGGTTCAAATCCACCCCATGGTAGTTATACTTCCACCCTGACTGAGAACCACACACTTGAAACTCAGCTACCCAAAATATCTTGACAGACTTTAAATATTGTTATGTTTGATAAAAAGTGGGCTACCAGAGAAGGGAGGAGGTCAAATCGTAGCCACCTGCAACTGGAAACAGTTGAGGTATAATGATTCTCAAATCCCAGGTTTGTACTGGAGATACGTAGTGTGTAGATTAACTACAGGTTGAGTCACTCTAGTCCGGCACAATTGGGTTGGTCCAGCATAATTTTAGTTACTTGGGTGTCCATTTACCATGGGGGTGGCCAACTTTCCTGTGGTTCCATAAAGTTTGTTTATAGCCACCGACCCCGGCTCTCAGTGTTCTGTGCTGTTCTTTAGCTCTACTTTACCCCTCAATGGCTTCTAAGAGCCCGTAAGCAGTGGAATGCTGCTAGACAATACTGATCTCCCATGGTTTGGCAAATTCTCTGATTCGGCACTGGTCAGGTGCCCAGGGTGCCGGAATAGAGAGGTTCAACCTATAGTGAGACATGTCCGTAGCATGTTGGACAGGTGTTATACAAATCAAATGAGCCATCAGAACATAAGGACGGCCATACTGGGTCAGCTCCATACTCTCCATCTAGACGGCTTGTTACCCTATCAAAGAAAGCTATCAGGTTGGTTCAATGTGATTTGTTCTTGACAAAACCATGCTGACTGCTACCTATCACCTTATAATCTTCTAAGTGTTTGCAAATTCATTACTCAATAATTTGATCCATTATCTTTCCAGATAATGATGCTTAGCTGACTGGTCTGTAATTCCTCAGGTTGTCCTTATTTCTATTTTAAGAGATGGGCACTATATTTGCCCTTTTCATGTCTTCTGGAATCTCTCCCATCTTCCATGACATTTCAAGGATAAGTACTAATGGCTTAGATCTCTCCTCAATCCGTTCTTTGCATCTTCTAGGATGTATTTCTTCAGGCTCTCATGACTTAAAGATATCTAACTCCTCTGATTAATTTTTAACTTGTTCTTTCCCTACCCTAGTCTTATATCCTACCCGATTTTAACTCTCATTGACTTTCTTAAATGTCCAATTTATGCTAAATATTTTGGTACTAACTAGAATGAAAAAAAAAAGTCATCAGAAGTCCAAGCAACATTTACAAGAGAGAATCTGCTTTACTAAACCCGCAATTTTAGTTTTACTAAGCCTATGGAAGCATGTTTTTCCTAAAAACCGAGCATTTGAATGAACGTATAACTGAAATTGATATATTACCCAGATGTATTTGATAGCAAAGTACTTTAACAGAATAACACTTGTTTTACCACAGAAAAACATTCTGTAAAAGAAGATAAAGATTCCAGTAAAATCTTCTATATTCCAATAATCTAGTTAGTCAGTTTATAAATTATCCAATATCCGTAATGATTTGCATGAACTAGTGGGGCAGAGTATAATGTATCTATACTTTTATTTCTTGCTCTATGACTGTTAGTGGGTGAAAATGGTAGTTATGTACCAAGCAGAGCACCAATGTAATGTTATTAGTTTAGTGGAGGGTTACCGACCGATACGCTGAAAATCACAGCTCAGCACAGAAATTTATCCGTGTGTTTTGCTGGAGAAACACAGATTGCAGAAAAGCCTGTAGGTGTCCATCTTTCGCTAATGTTGGAAGGCTATTTGAATATCCCCTAGAACTCCCTAAAATATTCCATTAAGGATTTTGAGTTCCAGCCTCTACAACGTACAAAAATCCCGAGCTATTAGGCCATCCGGACTAATTTTGGATCAGCCCCTCAACAGGGCTGTCAAGCTTTAAAAATAGAAACCACGTTTAAAATTATTTTTAAACATGCAAAGTGAGAAACTCAGTCCTGATAAAGCATAGCGCTGGGAGTGAGGTGGCGAATTTAAATGCGGTTGTCAGTCAATTTGTCAGTTAAGGAGATGGACTCCCATCTCGAACTCTTTCGGTGGTCTTCCTGACTGATTCGGCGGCAATTAACATCTGATCCGCACTTCAGAGTAGCAATAAAAGACATAATGAAGCCCTGCTCCAATAGCCTGCTGAAATGTCATTCTTTCATTACCTCTCCGAAATTTCACTTGTCTGCCACATCTTATCTTGCCCCTCATTTATCTACCTCTTTAGCTCTGGACCACAGGCAGCATCTTAAAGAAACTTTCACATTCTTCTGGGTCTTACATTTATTACATAAACAGGTCAGGATGCATTCCAACCCGCTTTCCTCACACTCTGCAGAACAAAGAAAGTGCCAGAGAACTGCAAAGCACCGATTTACTTCACTTTACTCTGGGCTGCTTTTCATTCTTCAGATAAAAATGGGAGACGAATGACCCTTCACAACTGGAGTGAAGGCAAATATAATAGACATATGCATTGCCTTTCTTGTTCCAACACACCGTTGCTCTATAAACCAGTTCATGATTACACATTCAACATGGGCACTTCCAGTACATTCCTGATTTGCAGCTATTTGAGTCTAGTCTGTCTTTTATAAAACTAGAGAAAGCAGTGGGCATACATAAGAAGTATAAATTATGTGCAAACAAAATCAATTTGTAAAAATTTAAGGGACCGTGCAAAGTCAAACATGCAATAGAAGATTACAAGTTGAACCTCTCTAGTCTGGCATCGTCAGGACCCAACCAGTTCCGAATGTGAGAATTTTCTGGACCACGGGTGGTCAATATCGTCTAGCACTTACTAACACTTCCATTGCTTATTAGGCTCTTAGAAGACATTGTGGGGGTAAATTAGAATCATAGAACACTAGAACTGGAAGGGACCTCGAGAGGTCATCAAGTCCAGTCCCCTGCCCTCACGACAGGACCAAGCATTCTATATTGTCCCTAATAGATATCTATCTAACCTTCTCTTAAATATCTCCAGAGATGGAGATTCCACAACCTCCCTGGGCAATTTAGTCCAGTGTTTGACCACCCTGACAGGTAGGAAGTTTTTCCTTGCATCCAACGTAAACCTCCCTTGCTGCAGTTTAAGCCCATTGCTTCTTGTCCTATCCTCAGAGGCTGAGAACAATTTTCCTGCCTCCTCTTTGTGACACCCTTTTAGATACCTGAAAACTGCTATCATGTCCCCTCTCAGTCTTCTCCTTTCCAAACTAAACAAGCCCAATTCTTTCAGCCTTCCCTCATAGCTCATGTTTTCTAGGCCTTTAATCATTCTTGTTACTCTTCTCTGGACCTTCTCCAATTTCTCCACATCTTTCTTGAAATGTGGTGCCCAGAAGTGAAGCTAAATAACAGCACAGAACACTGAGAGATATCACTGGAGGCTGTAAACAAACTTTATGGGACCATGGGAAACTTGGCCACACTCATGAAAAGTGGACATCCGGCAAACTAAAATCATGTAGGACCATGGATGTTTCTGGACTAAAGTGTTCCAGATTAGAGAGGTTCAACCCATAGTTTACTCTAAAAGAAGACCAATGACTTTTGTAGTCTTATGTTTTATTACACATCCCCCTTTCCTGTCCAAAAAACTGTAGGGAATTCCCTTTTGATCGTTTCTAACATACTTTTTCTCTTCTATGAAAGGATGCAAAGTAGAGATAGTCACAGCTGAAAAAATGCAGTGGAAAAACCAAAGCAGCAGCAAAATGCTAAGCGCACTGGCATTTCCACACTTCTTTTTAAGTCAATTCAGGCAGGGTCACCAGAAGTAGTTCTTAGTAAGACGAGATGTTCAGGGCTCATTTAAGAAGCCGTCAAATGGCTCATGGTTGAAAATAGCTGTACATCTTGCTCATTTGAATTCGTCGTGTGTGTGTGTTTCACACAGAAAACACATTTGAAATAAAATAAAATAAAATGAAATGTATGTTCTGCATTAAATTGTTCTTTAGTCAGCTGTGATATTTTGCAATCACCCCATACAAACATTGTTTACCGCAATGCAAAATCCCAGCAAATATCTTAAATGCCAAATTTTAAAAAATAGGAAAAAATGAAGGGCAGTACAAAAGCATTTCTCACACAACTGGTTTTGCTATGACCTGTATCTTCAACTGTAAAGATTCAGTCGCTGCTGAGCATGTGAAATCACTATAATGTGGGAGCCCAAGACCTTCCCTCCCTGAAAAACCAGTTCTCAATGACTGGTCCTACTTTGGGCAGGGGGCTGGACTTGACGACTCCTGAGGTCTCTTCCAGCCCTGAGATTCTAGGATTCTATGAAACTGACAACATCTCAAGGAATCCTGCAGGGGGCAGTCCTGGGTCTAGTACTTACTCAGCATTTTCGTTAATACTTTTGATAACGATGCAGTGAACACTCGTTGGGGAGATTAATCTGAGAGGGGTTGGAAGGCTGTTGGAGGGCAGGACAGAAATTCTAAAGGACCTTGGCAAGTTGTAGAATTGGTCTGAAAAGAGGAAGATAAAATTCAGTGGAGACAAGGACAAAGTATTTCACATTGGAAGGGAAAAAAACCCAAATTCTCCACTGCCAGCAGAGGACGTCCGGACAGGCCGCCTGCCAAAGAGCTGACCCCTGTTGTAGGGTGTATTGACAGAAGTGTCATACCGAGGACATCCAGGGCTCTGATTGTGTAGCCCTCACTAGTGCAAGTACTGTATATATGCAGGTGTGGGCCTGTATTCTGTCAAGTACACAGACTTAAAAAGGGCGGTGAGACGTCAGTAGCAATAAATTCTTATTGGGACCTTTCATAGTCTCCCCATTCATGCTGACAACAATTCCTTGGCGTGAAGGGACCCGGAAGCAACACTGAGGAGCTGTGAAGAGCGCGTAGTCACAGGCCTGGCGAGAAAAACGGGTCTTACCGCCATTTTGCAAAGGGAGGCCTGCGGTACCGTGATTAAGGGATTGATCCAAGGTTGCAGAGCAAGTCTGTGGCAGAACAGCAGGCCGAATCTAAATCTCGGCGTACCAGCCTAGTGTACTAATCACAAAACCAGCCTTTTCTCCTACAGGTTGAACCTCTGTGGTCCAGGACTCTCTGCTCCGGGAATAGCTGTGGTCTGGCAGGACTATGGATACTGCAAGTCTACAGAATCCCTATGGAGGAGGTTACCGGTGGCTTGAAGCAGATCCGGCCAGTGGGGGGATGGAACTCACTGGGCCAGGAGCTCTGGCAGGGCTGCTGCAGCTTGTGAGGCTGGCAGGCTGGAAAGAGTAACCAAGTGAGGAAGCTGGAGTCCCCACTCCCAGACATGCTCTGGGCCAGCTAACTCCCTTCTCCGGGACAAATGCTGGACCAGGGAAGTCCAGCCAGCTACAGGATGGGGACCGATTGGCTAAGCAGCAATATGGCAGAAAAAGACCTGGGGATTGCAGTGGATGAGAAGCTGGATAGGAGTCAACAGGGCGCCCTTGTAGCCAAGAAGGCGAATGGCATGTTAAGGTGCTTTAAGAGGATCTAGGGAAGTGATTCATCTTTATTTGGCTCTGGAGAGGCCACATCTGGAATATTGTGTCCAGTTCTGGGGCCCCACTACAGAAAGGATGTGGACGCATTGGAGAGGGTCCAGTGGAGGGCAACCAAAATGATGAGGGGGCTGGAGCGCATGACCTATGAGGAGAGGCTGAGGGATTTGGGTTTGTTTAGTCTGCAGAAGAGAAGAGGGAGGGGGGATTTGGTAGCAGCCTTCAACTCCCTGAAGGGAGGTTCCAAAGAGGATGGAGAGAGGCTGTTCTCGGTGGTGGCAGATCACAGAACAGGGAGCAATGGTCTCAAATTGCAGTGGGGGAGGTATAGGTTGGATATGAGGAAAAAGTATTTCACTGGGGCTATGTCTAGACTGCAGGCTTCATTCGAAAGAGAGCGTCTAGACTGCACGGAGTAATTTCGAAAAAGCGGCTTGCTTTTTCGAAAGAAAGCATCCAGTGAGTCTGGATGCTCTCTTTTGAAGAAGCCCTATTTACATTGAAGAACGCCTTCTTTCGAAAGAGGAACTTTCGAAAGAAGGCGTTCTTCCTCGTGACATGAGGTTTACCGCCATCGAAAGAAAAGTTGCGTTCTTTCGAATTAATTTCGAAAGAACGCGGCTTGAGTCTGGACGCAGGGGAAGTTTTTTCGAAAAAAACCCTGAGTCTGGACACAGCCTAGGAGTGTGGGGAAGCGCTGGGATGGGTTCCCTAGGGAGGGGGTGGAATCTCCATCCCTGGAGGTTTTTAAGTCCCAGATGGACCAAGCCCTGGCTGGGATGATTGAGTTGGGTTGGTCCCGCTTTGGGCAGGGGGCTGGACTCGATGACTCCTGAGGTCTTTGCCAGCCCTAGGAATCTATGATAATAGTTAGACATTGCTTTGCAGAGTCCTATGAAGACAGACGGGCTGTTATACAAGTGAGTAACTTTATCCCTGCTCGTGCACTATGCGGAACAAGTAAATTAACCGCACACTTTGTTTTGAACTTTCAGCTTCTGTCAACGTAACCGCGCTGCTTCCCTTTTACCACTGCAGCCTCAACACACAGTGTCTCTGGCCTCTCGTCAATAAACAGCCAGCATTGCAGAGATTAGACCGAGTCTAATTTATAAGTCTGACCCGAGCCAGGGAATAGGCAGAAATCTGCAAATTAAATTTATACTCCTGTCATGTTGAAAGAATACATTTATCAGCACTGGAAGGCTCCTAACTGCCCTCCGCCTGCATAATATCTCATTTCAAAGCATCGTCAGCCGGCGAGTTTTTATTCTGCCATGCACAGGAAAGTGAGGAAGAATGAATACATTTGGTCTCCTCATTTGCTAATGCTTACATTCATGCCTTTAATATATAGATACATTTGCATTCTTTATTCTGCTCTTCCATCCAAATATTCATACCAGTGGGGATTGCAACAAATGAAGGGAAGGGAAAAAGATCAAAATAGAATATATCTGAATGTTGCCAGCTCTCCTGGATGGAAATTAAAAATGTCATTGCATTACGAATGCTTGATTCTCTGCAGACCGAATCAGGCAAATACAAGTCAGAGAGGCAGCACAGAGACTAACGAAGCAGGTGAACTAGATTTGCAGTCCCTGAGTTACATCTTAATTGCTGCAGCATGGAGAGACAAACATTGGCAGAGAAGCGTGCAAAAAATATGCTTCTAGAAAGTGTGAGAGTCCGGAGAGGCACGCCCGAGAGTGCCAAAAGGGACATCATGTATTTTTGAACAAACCATTAACCACAGGCTAAATGTGCTGGAGAACCGTTCGCAGGCATGTAAGGTGAGCCCTATCTCAAGCTCACAGGGGCCTTCAGGATCTCTGCCCCCCACTCAAACTTCACTTAAACTGAACCTCAGAAATGGACCCAGCTCCATGAAACAGAATCCGAAAGCCAGCTGGGCCAGTGCCATGGGTTGTCATGGCAGCCACAGAATGCAGAGCCAGTCCAGAAGAACTGTTGCATGGAAACAGGAGTCACCAAGACCTATGAGACTTGAAGGCTCTGCCATCAGTGTCACCACCGTGAGAAACCCGACCAGTGTAGCTTGGGCCTCTCTTGTGTCTAGGAGTACTCCGGACAGTCGAACCCAACCCTTTACTTGTCACCATCTCATTTACAGTCAGATCCAACGTCTAATGCAGCCAGTGACAAGCTTATCATCCCTTCTAAGAGGAGTTGGGGCTGGTCTTAGTGACAGGGCTCTCACTTGAGGATCCGACACGGACAACCCTACCTTGCCTTCTCTTTGGGACAGTAGGAATGCAGAGCATGAAAAGAAGCAATTTAAAAAAAAGTCTGCAGTTGGATTGGAGCCAACCTTGGCAAAGCTCTATTGTGTTCCGTTCATAGAAAGCTTTACAGTATGTGTGCATTGGGTGGATAATCCAATTTAAATACCATCGCACTAGAACAAACAGCCTAGCAAACAGACGGTCAGGGTCATTCCACGTCTTCAGCAGATCATTTTCAAAACTATTTCTCTTTCTCCAATTAATGTGTCTGTTTTACCATGTACAACGTCATCTGCATTTTTCAGGGATGCGACTGGCCTCTAGCTTGGTTGTTTTTCTGTATGCCTCCCTAATGATTACGAGCCTGTTAAGCATTGAAAGACTCTTCTGGGCTGGTGAGCATGCAACAGGATGTCAACATCACATTGGATGCGCTGTTTATGACACTCGAGGAAAGGAAATAATAATCGTGTTGTTCAGGTGCTCTAGCCTTTCCGTGAAACCAATATCAAGTCTCTGCAGCACTCACAGATGCGATCTCCACAAGGAAGGGGAAAAATATATTAGAGGCTGCAGGAAACTCCTGAATTATGAACGAACACATCACTGTCTCACACACACAGACACACACACATACTTGCGTGCGTGGTCTAAAGGACTAGCCTTCCATAGATGCTGCATGTGTCTGTCATTTGAACTCTTTGAGGATGTTTTCAAGGGGTAAAGCTAAATGGCCTATCTAATTTACAAGATAAACTTAAAAAACAACAAATGTTCTGGTAGCATTTCACAGATTAACAAAACACGTAGATCAGTGTTTCTTAAACTTTTTAAGACCAAGGAACACCAAACAATATATTTTTTTTATGAGGAACACCAAGGATTTTTTGGTTGAGAAAAAAAGGCCGGGGGGAGGGGAAGTTATTGAGGAAAAAAAGGGTCGGGGGGAAGTTATTGAGGGACAAAAACAAGGTCGCCTGCCCCTTTAAGGGCGGCCATTTTGAATTCTGTTGTTCTCTGCGGCACACCTCCGACTGCCTCGCGGAACACCGGTGTGCCACAGAACACAGTTTAAGAAATACTGATGTAGATGGTATCATGAGCTTTCGTGGGCACAGATGACCGGTCATCTGAAGAAGTGGGTGATTAGTCCACATTTTGTTAGTCTATAAAGTGCTACCAGACTATTTGTTGTGTTTGAAGTTTATCCTGTACAGACAAACTCAGATACTCCCTGAAGCTTCTTAATTTACAAGAGGGATTCTTGAACACACGCCTAGAATGGGACTTGCAAACCACAGGACGTCGAAAGGGCGAGACAGGGGCAAGTATGCAGGGTGACCATATTTCCCTATGCTGAATATGGGACAGTGGGGGCGGGGCTTACCAGCGCTTGGGGCTCTAGCCCAAAGGAGGGGGCTGATGGTGCTCGGGGTGTCAGCCCCACGGGGTGGGGGAGGGGAAAGTGACTGGCACTCGGGGCTTGAACCCTGCAGTGGAGGAGGGATTGGGGAAGGGTAGCCGCTGGCATTCGAGGCTCCAAACTACCATCAAACTCAGTGGAGAAGAAACTCGGACAGCAGCAGTGCAGTAATGGCTTTCATTTCACGCGTATGTGTAACCCCAACACAATCCCTCTCTTTAATCTCTCGTCATGAACTCACTGTACATGGTGCTTCCGTAACGTCAGGGCAAGACGGCTGAAGGCGGGGTGTGGAGGAAGACAAATGGCGGGGATTGGAGCCTTCGCCGCTGGAGGACAGGCGAGGGCAAGCGCCAGCAGTTGCAGAAGGCAAGACATCACGAACACCCGTGGAGCAATGGGGTCCAGAATGTCATCGGGTGCAACGAGCGGTTGGCCCGTGGAGGGCCGGGTAAGCCAGCAGCAGGGGAGGGGAGATGGAATGGAGAGGAAGTAGCTCAGGGCGGGGCCATATTAAAACCCTGCGGATTGGCAGGTTTCGGCAGAACACCCCTGTCAGGTGGACCCGGACCAAAACCGGTCCATGTCCTTCAGGGCCCCTCTCTACCCTTCACTCCCTCTTGGAGCAACTACGAAAGAAACGCCCAGGAAAGCAACCAAAGGAACTGGCGGGAAAAGCACGTCGTAGGGGGAAATGATAAGGGCGTGGAACAAAGGGGTCACCAGACTATTGCGCCCACGCTCAGATGCCCCGAACTATCCCCGGAAGGGGTAAAGCCCGGGCTGTGTGGGCACTGTCGGAGAACAGTGGCCCGAATAAACTAGCGCTGCCGCCATCGAAGCCAATTCCCCCAAATCAACGACGGGCGATGTTATAGGGGGAGTCGGAATCCCTACAAGATGGTGAAAAACGATTTCCCTAGGAGGGTGGGGAAGCACTGGGATGGGTTCCCTAGGGAGGGGGTGGAATCTCCATCCCTAGAGATGTTTAAATCTCGGTTTGACAAAGCCCTGGCTGAGATGATTGAGTTGGGGTTGGTCTGTTTTGGGCAGGGGGTTGGACGTGATGACTCCTGAGGTCTCTTCCAGCCCTGGGATTCTATGGTTGATCCAATCATTTGTTTTTACCACGAACCGCCCTGAATTCTTTACTCTCCCGGGTTTCAGGTGGATGCTGCCACATCCTGACATTGCAGTAAATTAGGAGCATGACCCTCCCTATCATTCTGGCAGAGTAAATCATGATTGTCATCCAATCACAAACCAGTAGACCTGAAAAGGAGACCTTCCCTTCCTCCCCGTGCAATCCAATGCAAATCCAACATCCACAGAATGATCTGTGGTAGGGAGCAGGCCCAGGATCAGAATGGCTTAGCACAGAACACACTGAACTGAAAGGAACTTGCCAATTTCAGGCAAATCTCCATGTTCCTATCTTCTTTTTCTTTATAGATCTGCAGCTAGGTACTTTTTTTTTTTTTTAAGAATTGCACGGAAAAAAAAGATTCCTCTGTGTTGTAGCACATACTAAGTTGTGATAAGGTCCAGGGAGCATAATTTAAAAAAAAAGGGCCAAAAATGACAGCTGACCTGCCAGGGTATTCAAAATGCGCAGCGTTACACTTTCACGTCACCACAAATGTAATACAAAATAAATCTGCAGTGGCCCAGCAAAATTGTGTCTGGGGTTTAATTAATTATTGACACCACGTTGGACTCTGCAGTTCCACATTAAGATTTGTGCAGTAGGTGGAAAATCGGGGGGGAAGGGAATCTGGCCTGGTGGGTATGGAGTCTAGTATACAGAGTGTGTGAGTGGGAAAGAGAGAAGCCGTGTGCTGAACAAAACACCCCGCCTGGAAAGCACATGCCACACACTCCCGCCCTGCTCACCTAGTTGGAAAGCAACAGCAACATCATATTTATTTGGATTTTGTGATTTCTCTCCCCATGAAAGTTCTTTAAGGCTCAGGCTATCCACCAAGATGCCTTTTTGCCATTCTTGCCCTCCGCCTTGCCTCTGGCTTCCCCAGCCAATGGAAGATTTGATGTGCACAAAGGAAAGGTGTTATGGCAAAGCAGGGAGCATCAATCATTTTACACAGAGGGGTGCAGGGCCTGTCTTTCCAGTTCAGAGTAAAAGTGTGTGCAACGAATACATTGGCACCCTGCTCGCCCGGCCGGCCCCAGGCTGTCGATGTAGAGAGATCAAGGAAAAAGCAGCTACCACTGCTACCAACACGTGGGCAAACTGTAACAGAAGCATGTGTGATACACACTTGGACTGAACCCCAACAGCCCACATTGTATTGAACTATGCATGCCTAAAAGGCTGATCCTGTAAACAGACTCACAGTCAGAGACTTCAGTAAGCTCCATGCATGAGAAAGGAATCTGTATTTTTTTTCCAGGGGGGACGGGGTGAGGGACTAGAACAGGACCATTAATCCTGGTACTAAAGCTACATTTCAACGCACATGGTTACCTACGAAAGTTTGCCTCTTACACAGCACGCAATATATGCATTCACAAAAGCCGGTAAAGAATGTTTTTCATTCTAATTTCCAAATGAATTTGAAACACCATTTAGTGAAGATGTAACCTTTAATCTATCTTCTATTAGACCATGTCTACCCTCAATAGAAGATCGGCACTGCTGCAATCGATCTTCCGGAGTTTGATTTAGCGAGTCTCCTTAAGACTCGCTAAATTGAACTCAGAGGGTGCGCCTCTTTAATGTAGCTGGAACTGCATCTTTTGCTTAAACATCTCCTTTTACTGTAGACCTGTCCTTATTCTGGGTGTGTGCCTTGGCGTGGATGCAGAAAGATCATTGTCCTAAAAGGATAAAGTAAATATACTCTCAATGACACAGTGAATGCTCCTTTGTCAACAATCTGGTAGGTGGCCATTCTGGAGAGAAGAAATAAAGTTCTGCTTGGATTTGATTTTTTAAACCACAGAGGCACACTGTACCAGGAGCTTCTTCCCTTCTACAAAAGGGACCTCCTACATGATCCAGGCAAAATCCTCAAGGACAAAGCACAAAACCTTACTCCAGAGAGGAAGGGGGAGGTTGGAGGTGTGCAATGAGGCATCTCCAAGGAGAGGAACCGAAGAGTTGAAATGACAAATGGATTATGAACAGCTAACAAATATGAGTTTCTCTCCATAATTTGTCCATTTTATGAGACACAGGAGAAGGGACAGGGGAGTGACTGATTCCACTCCAGACAGAGATACCTGCCAAAGAGGGGACTTTTACACTTTAATACCTGAGCGATTGGGAGGCCACCTGAACCTCAAGAAGCTTGGGCGGTGGGGGAGGAACGCTGCATCGTACGGAAATAGTTCTTCAGCACAGAGGCATCGCAGGTAGGTTGATTAGTTCAGGACTAACTGTCTAGAAAGCAAGAAGGAGGAGTCCTTCGAACAAAGGATGCAGGCTTCGTGTTTGTCCATACATGACTGGCACTGAAGTTCAGTCTTCATGTTCCTTTTCTGCCGGTTAGGATGAAGCCACTTAATCTGCAATGACTTTACAGTCAGATGCCAGAAGACAGAAACTGAATCTTATTCTAGTCCATATTCCTGCTTTTCTTCTTCAAATATAGTCACGTTACTAAGAGATCTTCTGGGTGCTTGCATGGTTTGACCCAACTCTTTTAGGAAAATAGAAATTCCAATCTCGATTTAAATGCCGTCGGTGATGAAGAATCCACCACGCTGTATGTGAAGTTACTCACTCTAAAAGCTGGAAATTTTCACCTCTCGTTTGACTTTTCTAACATCCAACCATTGGATCATGTTTTACCTTTCTCTACTAGACTGTCGAGCCATCAATAAATATTTGTTGTCCATGTAGATAAGGATGGACAGGCCTCTCCTTAGTCTTCTCTTTGTTAAGCTAAGTAAATCAAACTGTCCAAGGCTAGCACTCGTAGGGCATGTTTTCTAACCCTATAACCCATCCAACGGGTCTTCTCTGAACTCTTTAATCTGTCAACCTTATTCTTGAACGTTGAGCACGCGATGTGGACACAGGAGCTCAGCAGTGGCCACCAAAGGGCCAAACAGAGAGGTGAAACAAGCTATGTACTCTACTCCAGGGTGGGTGCAAGAGGTGCAGGGCAGTCTGAGAGCCCCGGGGAGCAGAGAAACTGAGTTGGAAATGCAGGAACGCATGGTCCACATTTCACACAAGGATACGTTTCAGTGCAGGACTTCTTTATTGACCACCGCTGCTGTATATCTCCAAAGGATGGTTTGTTGAGAGGCCAGGAAACCAGTGTCAATATCAGGTGAGCTCTTCTGGGCCTTAAACATGAGCTGCCTTTCATAAATGGTCAGGAATATTTGACATTGGGGAATTAAAAAGGTGCTTCTGGTGCTCTCGTGTGTTATACATGGAAGCAGTTTTTACACTTCTACAGTTTCAAAGCAATGGTGGGAGACCTCTTTAAAGGTGTATTCCCAGGGGTGGCTAAAGAAGTGAGCGTGTTCGGGTGTGCCTCTGTCATATCCGTTCTTCCATATCCAAGAACGAGGCCCTGATAGCCCCATGCTGGAGCTGGCCTGATTCCCGTTGTCGTGCATCCCAGGGCCATTTGCTATTTATAGCAGCGTGCTGATCCTGCCCTCAAACTGCTGTTGTACCTGCTGTGACCTAACATCCCGGCTTAGTCATCGGGGCTGTGCCTTTTGCTGCATCTGTCTCCCCGATACAGTCTAGCTCTGCGAACGCCGAAATGCTTTTCCGGTTTCATGAGAATCCAAGATTGCTTCTGCAAGGGCGGGGTGGGGTTTGCGCCGGCCAGAGAGTGAGAGTTCCAGCTGCCCTCCCCAATTATCTCTCTTTGTAAAGGTCAGCTACATTGGCATCTCCCCTCCCCCAAAGCGGCTGCTATTTTTAGACATGCCAGGCCAGCGGGAATGCTGAACGGCAGGCCCTGCATTGACATGCTTTGCTAGGAAAGGCGTATCGGAAGGACTCCCTGAGAACGCTCCGACGGGGATTCAGAAATAGCGCAGGCGTGTTAGAAAGGAACGGAATAGAGCAGACATTTACTTGTTTAGCCTGCATACAATGGAAACGACTCATTCCTGATCCCACTGCTCTGCTCCCTTCAATCCACCACCAGACTTTGCTCCCGTGCTCACTTCAGAATGATCCAGGGGTGTCGACAGCCTCCGTGGGCCCCTGGCTAAGGTGTGGGGCTTTGGGAGCAAAGGGTGGGGCAGAGGCATCGATGCCTCTGCACCACTTGAAGGGTAGCACTGGGTCTCCTCCAACCCTGAGAGCATCGTGGAGTTTGTGGAGTGGTACTCCAGTGGCGATTTGCATAAGACCATGAGAATGGCCAGACTGGATCAGACCAAAGGTCCATCTAGCCCAGTAGCCTGTCTGCCGACAGCGGCCAATGCCAGATGCCCCAGAGGGAGTGAACAGAACAGGGAATCATCAAGTGATCCCTCCTCTGTTGTCCAATTCCAAACTAACAGAGGCTAGGGACACCATTCCCACCCATCCGGGCTACTATCCATTCATGAACCTCACCTCTGTGAACCTATGTAGCTCTTTTTTGAACCTCGTTAAATCTACATTTCCCCCGTTATAGACTTTACAACATCCTCTGGCAAGGAGTTCCACAGGTTGACTGTGCGCTGCATGAAGAAAAACTTCCTTTTGTTTATTTTAAACCTGATACCTATTCATTTCATTTGTTGACCCTTAGTTCTTGTGTGATGGGAGCAAGTAACTAACTTTTCCTTATTCATTTTCTCCACACCAGGCATGGTTTTATATACCTCTGTCACATCCCCGCCCTTAATCTCCTCTTTTCTAAGCTGAAAAGTCTGGCTGGATAACCATACTCAGAGAGTGGTTATTAATGGTTCTCAATCCTGCTGGAAAGGCATAACAAGTGGGGTTCCACAGGGGGTCTCTTCTGGAACCAGCTCTGCTCAATATTTTCATCAACGATTTAGATATTGGCATAGAAAGTACGCTTATTAATTTTGCAGATGATACCAAACTGGGAGGGGTTGCAACTGCTTTGGAGGACAGAAGTCATTCTTCTGCCCTATTCTGCACTGATTAGGCCTCAGTTTGGAGTATTGTTTTCAGTTCTGGGCACCACATTTTGAGAAAGATGTGGAGAAATTGGAGAAGGCCCAGAAAAGAGCAAGAAAAATGATGAAAGGTCTAGAGAATATGACCTATGGGGGAAGACTGAAAGAATTGGGCTTGTTTAGTTTAGAAAGGAGAAGACTGAGAGGGGACATGATAGCTGTTCTCAAGTACAGGCAGTCCCCGGGTTACGTACAAGATAGGGACTGTAGGTTTGTTCTTAAGTTGAATCTGTATGTAAGTCGGAACTGGCGTCCAGATTCAGCCGCTGTTGAAACTGACCGCCAGTTCTGACTTACATACAGATTCAACTTAAGAACCCCAAGCGTCCCCAAGTCAGCTGCTGCTGAAACTGATGAGCGCTGATTCCAGGAAGCCTGGGGCAGAGCAACTCTGCCTCGGGCTTCCTGTAGTCAGCCCCTGGTCAGTTTCAGCAGCGGCTGACTTGGGGACGCCTGGGGCAGAGCAGCTGGGGTGCTGCTGGGTTGCTCCAGTAGCACCCCTCGGCGCTACTGGACCAACCCAGCAGCACCCCAGCTGCTCTGCCCCAGGCGTCCTGATTCAGCCACTGCTGAAACTGACCAGCAGCGGCTGAATCAGGACCTGGGGCAGAGCAGCTGGGGTGCTGCCGGGTTGGTCCAGTAGTGCCCAGAGCGGGCGCTGCAGGACCAATCCGCAGCGCCCCAGCTGCTCTGCTCCAGGGTCCAAAACAAAAGCCTGGTCTGCTGGAGGGGGCACCCTATCCGCGCCCCCCCCCCAGCAGACCAGGGACACGGGGAGCAGAGCAGCAGCGGCAGCGGGGTGCCGCGCCTCTGAGGCTTTGCTCTGGCAAAGTCTCAGAGGCGCGGGACCCCCCTCCCCCTGCGGCTGCGGCTTCAGTCCCGGTGCCTGTGGTCTGCTGGGGACCGTCCCCAGCAGACCACAGGCACTGGGACTCAAGCGGCAGCAGCGGGCGGGTTCCCGTCCCCAGCAGACCACAGGCACCGGGTCTCAAGCGGCAGCAGCAGCGGTTCCTGCGCTTCTGAGGCTTTGCTCTGGCAAAGCCTCAGAAGCGCGGGAACCCGCCCGGTGCCCCTGGTCTGCTGGAGACGGTCTCCAGCAGACCAGGGGCACCGGAGCAGCTTACGAACAGGGCTTTCTCGCCCCGGAGCTCGCAGGTAGCAATCCGCTACCTCGACCTCCGGGGCGAGAAAGCCCCGTTCGTAAGTGCGGATCCGACATAAGTTGGATCCGCGTAAGTCGGGGACTGCCTGGATCTAAAAAGTTGTCACATGGAGGAGGGAGAAAAATTGTTTTCCTTGGTCTCCAAGGATAGAACAAGAAGCAATGGTCAAGGGAGGTTTAAGTTGGTCATTAAGAAAAAGTTCCTAACTGTCAGGGTGGTTAAACACTGGAATAAGTTGCCTAGGGAGGTTGTGGAATCTCCATCGCTGGAGATATTGAAGAGCAGGTTAGACAGAGACCTATCAGGGATGATCTAGATGGTGCTTGGTCCTGCCGTGAGGGCAGGGGACTGGACTTGATGACCACTCAAGGTCCCTTCCAGTTCTATGATTTTATGATTCCATTCTGACCCTCCCGGTTTTGCTTATTCCAAATAGGGAAGCTATCCCACTATTCGGCTTTGATCCTGCAGTGAGTGCTATGTGACTGGGCTTCAGGGCTCACACACAGCACCTCTCACTTTGGGAGGGGGGGGGAATGTGGCCCCGAGAGGCATAAGGGGTCTGCGTGCACAGAGGTCATGGCAAAATCGGGACTTTCAATAGCTGTCAACAGTCCATGCACACTACGAAACATCTTGGCTAATGACTGAGACTTCGATGCCAAAAGCAAGGGCAGCAATAGAAACCCGAAAGCTCAAACATTTATCGCAACTGGAGGGAGATTTCCCTTGCCCCCTTTGCAGCTGGAGTTCACAACATTATGAAGCAGCGATAGTTTATCGGTTTGTTAAGGTTTCATAATATCCCGATTTGCTCTTCTCGCAACAATACACAGGCATAAGCATATCACCCCAGAGTTGGTAAATTAGCTCTAAAACCAAGAGAACACTTTCTGTTGAATAAAAATAATTTATACACAAGAGGTGCGTCTAGACTGGCAAGATTTTGCACAAAAGCGACCGCTTTTGCGGAAAAACTTGCCAGCTGTCTACACTGGCCGCTTGAATTTGCGCAAAAGCACTGACTTTGTAATGTACAAAATCAGTGCTTCTTGCGCAGATACTTTCACGCTCCCACTCAGGAATAAGCCCTCTTGCAAGAGGGCCAATGTAGACAGGCACCTTAATTTTTTGCACAAGAAAGCCCGATGGCTAAAATGGCCATTGAAGCTTTCTTGCGCAAAAGCACGTTTATACTGGCCACAGATGCTTTTGCGCAAACGCATCTGTGCCAATCTAAACGCTCTTTTGCGGAAATACTTTTAACGGAAAACCTTTTCCGTTAAAAGTATTTCCACAAAATCATGCCAGTCTAGATGCAGCCAAGGGTTCCTGAACCTTGAGATGTGAAAGGAAAATCATCCCGCAATTTCTTAAAAAAACAAAAACAAAAAAACCCCTTTCCCTTCCTTGGCTCGTTTGCACCAAATAACAGCAACTCAGAGGACAGAGTGTTGCTTTCAAAGCTAGCTTTGCGGTATCCTCTAGATCTAGGGCACAGGACTGGCAATTAGACAATTCAGCTCAAATGATGAAAGTTATTAAGGTTTCCAGTAGCAACCCTGAGATGCCTCATTGGCTCAGACAAATCTAAAAGCAAACCAGAAGACTTCTGGAGTGCTAAGCCTTCATTAGAAAGGGAATAAAGAGATTTGCACAAAAGCTCGGTCTTCGTGTAAGCACCCAGGCCTCGAATTTGCGGTTGATTTCATAGCGCCATGGAGGGCAACCCGCGGCCCACGGATTCCTCCTGAGGCCCACACACCCCCTGTCTTCCAACCTCCCCCACACGCTGGCTACTCCAGCTCTGGGAGGATGGGGGAAAGCTGGGACGGAGCACGAATCAGCTGATTCATAGCATTCTGAAAGTGCTGGGGGGGGAGGAGCAGGGAGTGTAGGGCTCCGGTGAACCAGTATGGGAGAGGTGTGGGGGAAGGGTGAGATGGGGTGCATGGGCCGCAGGTGGATCCCCAGTGGACTGTGGGCTACAGAATGCCCGCCACTGGCAAACATGTGGGCTACTGAGATGCAGGAGGGCCATTCAGTAGTCTTGATCATCCATCATTGCCATAGGGTTTCCATTGCCCTCTCACAACCTTACTTCAGTCACTAGCACACTGGGGGTGGCACGACTTCAGGGTCAGCCCCCCCCCCCGGATGTAGGCCCATTTCCCAAAGTGCACCCAGCTGTTCACGGTGTCCTAAAAACCTCACCCCAACTCTCTCCTTGTGGAGATGCGCTTCCACCCCAAGCCAAGACTGAGGGAAGACAGATCGGTGGGAAAAGGAGAGTCCTTCCCCATGAAAACCGAAGGGCTCTTTGTAAAGGGGGGGGGGGGAAGTCCTTCCCGTATTTACCAAACTCCCGATATGTGTTCCCAAGCGCCATGCCGGGGGGTGTCTACACTGCACCATAACTCAAAACAATATAGGCAATTTCAGCTACGCAAATTGTGTATCTTATTCCGATGCCATTTCGAAATAGTTGATTTTGTCATTTGGCGCTCTGTAGAGAACGTTACATTTTGAAATCAAGTGCTATTCTGAAACGCCCCTTACTCCTCGTAGAATAAGGTTCACAGGGACGTCGCAATAGGGAGCCTGAAATAACGGGCTTGCTGTGAAGAGGCAGGACAGCTATTTCGGGATAGTTGGGTATCCCGAAATAGCGTAGCAGCGTAGATGTACCCTAAGGCTGTGTCTAGACTACATGCCTCTGTCGGCAGAGGCATGTAGATTAGACAGATCAGCAAAGGCAAATGAAGCTGCGATTTAAATGATCGCGGTTTCATTTACATTTACATGGCTGCCGCGCTGAGCCGACAAACAGCTGATCAGCTGTTTGTCGGCTCGCCGCTAGTCTGGACGTTCCCCCTGTCGACATCAAAGCCCTTTGTCGGCAGCCCCGTTATTCCTCGTGGAATCATTTAAATCGTGGCTTCATTTACCTTTGCTGAACAAACAAATCTACATGCCTCTGCCGACAGAGGCATGTAGTGTAGACGTACCCTAAGAGAGCAGGAAGTGGGAAACAACAACTATTCCTCTAATCAAGTGAGGGGATGGATCCCTGAGCTCTCCAGAACCTATCACTCACCTACTGATGTGTCCGAGGCAGTCCCCGTAACAGCGGGGAACAGAAAAGCGTTGGTAACAGGATTGCAGCAACTGAGCATATCCTGATCCAACAGACTTGCAAATCTGCCACCGATTTATGAGGTGCTGGATCAGGCTCTAACTAATCCATGTGTCTCATCATAGTACTTTGGACTTTGTTCAATGCTCAAGAAGGACCGTGCCACCTCTACTTACGTGAACATCCCCTTTGACATCAATGGGAGTCTTCTCAAGAGTTAAGATTACGCGCACAAGTAAAGGCTGACAAATTGCCTCCAATGCATTTAAGAACAGCCAGACGGGCTCTGAGCAAAGGTCAATCCAGCCCAGTGTCCTGTCTCCTGACAGTGCCCAGTGCTAGGTGCCCCAGAGGGAGTGAACAGAACAAGGAATGATCAAGTGATCCCTCCCCGTCACCCATTTCCAGACAAACAGAGGCTAGGGACCCCATTCCTACTCATCCTGGATAATAGGAATCAATGGACCCAACCTCCATGAATTTATCTGGTTCTTTTTGGAACCCTATTCAAGTCCTGGTCTTCACAACATCCTCTGGCAAGGAGTTCCACAGGTTGACTGTGTGCTGCATGAAGAAATCCTTCCTTTTATTTGTTTTAAGCCTGCTTCCTACTAGTTTCATTTGCTGACTACTAACTCTCATGCTATGGGAACATGTAAATAACTTTTACTTATTCACTTTCTCCACGCCTGCCATGATTTCATAGACCTCTATCATATCCCCCCGTAGTCTCCTTTTTTTCTAATCTGAAAAGGCCAAGTCTTTTTAATCTCCCTTCCAAACCCCTAATCCGCTTTTTGCCCCTTTCTGAACCTTTTCTAATGCCAAGATAGCTTTTTTTAATGAGGCGACCACGTCTGTACGGAGTATTCAAGCTGTGGGCGTCCCATGGATTAATATAGACGCAATACATTATTCCCTATCTTAGTCACTATCGCTTTTTAACGATTCCTAACATTCCGTTTATCTCTAAACAACATTGCAAGAGTTTGTGTGTTTGTATTTTTCAGCAGGCCTCATGCTTCCTTAGTATTCCACTTCCACATAACACCCAACCATAGGAGAGCTAAACAGAAACACGGATAAGAACGCTGGGCTGTTTACTTACAGTACACGTCCACTCTTATTGACTTGATCGCCGGAGAACCCAAGCCGTTCTCCGCCTTGCAGTAATAGCGGCCTCCTTGATGTCGCTGGATATTTGTAATCCTCAGAGTTTCATTGAAGACACTCGAGTCTTGAAATCGGTCAGAGGCACTTCCTGCTGTTTTGGTCCACCTGATCTGAGCAAGCATCAAAAAAGATCGTTACTATAGGTTGGCCGTGTGTAAAAATGAATGCAGTGTTGCTTCAGAGACACTGGAATAAATTGCCCAGGGAGGTTGTGGAATCTCCAGGACTGGGGATATTTAAGAGCAGCTTAGATAAACATCTGTCAGGGATGGTCTAGAGCATAGGTTCTCAAACTGGGAGGGCAGGAAAAAATTCCCACCCCCTCTCTCCCACCCGCCATTCCCTCCCTCGAGAAAGAGCCTGGTTCATTCGGTAAAAAAAAGTCAGGGGAGGATGGAAGCTTCCTGGGTAGTGGTTTTTTTTGCTCAACAAGTTTTGCTGCTATTTTGTTTTTTTGGGGGGGGTTCTCAAAAATCAAAAAGGGGACGTGATGCTGAAAAATTTGGAGAACCACTGGTCTAGAGAGTGCCTGGTCCTGCCGTGAGGGCAGGGGACTGGACTTGATAACCTCTCAAGGTCCCTTCCAGTTCTAATATTCTATGATTTCTCTACAAAACGGACAGTGGCATGTGTAATGTGGCTATGAGAAATCTAGACTGTGGGTCTAGAACTAGCCTATGTCAGCAATAGCTAATAGCAATTCCTGATTATTCTACTTAGACATAACTTTTAAAGAACTATACCCTCCTGGTGAGGGATACGTTGGATGAGTCCGCCGCCAGCAGTAACACATCTGCTTAAATAGCTGCAGAAAAATCCCATAAGGGCAGAAATAAATAGAGCACATCAGGGTAGTTCTCCGTTCTTCTCAATAGCTGAGGCAATTTTATATTGAATTTATTTTTGTGCCGTTCTACTAGGCTTAGCTATAAAAATAGCGCAGTGACCCATCGCACTCGTTAAAATTGACTAATTTTGAGAGATTTTGAGCCCTCGCAGCTCCTATTGAACTCAAATTAATGAGAATCAGACCACAGATTTCTACTGGGAAACACCTTAAAAAAACCCACCAGAAGTCCCAGCTGCTTTTTGAATGCCGTACCATAAACAGCATCTTACTCTTTCATGTAGCTGTGTATACGGAAGGGGCAGGGTTTAAAAATAGTTGTTTTTTTAAATTGTCCATTCACAGAATCCCCAGAGATCTCAGGAGTCATCAAGTGCAGCCCCCGGCCCAAAGCAGGACCAACCCCGACTCAATCATCCCAGCCAGGGCTTGGTCAAGCCGGGAATTAAATACCTCTAGGGATGGAGATTCCACCCCCTCCCTAGGGAACCCAGCCCAGTGCTTCCCCACCCGCCTAGGGAAACCATTTTTCCTAAGATCCAACGTAAACCTCCCCCACTGCAACTTGAGCCCATTGCTCCTTGTTCTGCCATCTGCCACCACTGAGAACAGCCTCTCTCCATCCTCTTTGGAACCTCCCTTCAGGAAGTTGAAGGCTGCTCTCAAATCCCCCCTCACTCTTCGCTTCTGCAGACTAAACAGACCCAAATCCCTCAGCCTCTCCTCGTAAGTCATGTGGTGCAGCCCCCTCAGCATTTTGGTCGCCCTCCGCTGGACCTTCTCCAATGCACCCACAGCCTCTGTCTAAGGAGGGGCCCAGAGCTGGACGCAATACTCCACAAGTGGCGCAATTCTCCAGAAATGACCAACACCGTTGGGATGCCTACAGCAAACAATGCAATTGTTTTAAGCACAGCTGTGTGTAACACCGAGAGGCAGAAGTGAACCTGAAGCCTCTGGAGCTTAGTGTAGGAGCCGCTACAGCTTGAGCTCAAAGCCAACCGGCCCTCGGCTAAGGCGGTAGAGGAAACTTATTCCTTCTCACTGTAAGTGGTCTAAGTGCCACCGTGCGGGATGACACACCGTGCCCAGCGGGTGTGTGGGTTACATGCACACAGCAGAATCTGCCCTAGTTATGAGACAGGCGGTTGCTATGGTGTGGCTTGGTTAAAGGTTTGTGTAGTTTAGGCCTGGGCAAAATACAGCCCGTGGGCTGGATCTGGCCCACCAAGCCACCGGATCCGGTCCCCAGAGGCAGCAGGGAGCCCAGGCAGGCTCCCCTGCTTGCCCGACAGCCCCACGCACCGGGCAGAAATGCGGCAGGAGGGCTCCTTTCAGTTTTAAAACTGGAGGGGAGGGCGGAAGTTTCAGGAGCCGCCCCGCCCCCAGCACAATCCCATTGGCCGATTTATGGCAGAAACCAGCCAATAGGAGCTACTTGTTTGAATAACAGGCAGCCATGAAGAACCTCGCCCCCTCTCCTGGGCGCAGTTATTCACTGAAGCACATGGCCAGGCAAGCAGGCAGGCTGGATGGCTGGGAAAAGTTTTAAGCTCTGCAGGCAGGTAGGCAGGTTGATTTGGCTGCTGGCTGGTAAGTCTCTTGGCCACAGCCTGGTTCTGGCACCCCAGCCCCTCCCTGCCCCTACCCTCTGCCCCCCAACTCAATATACGCAAACCCTCTGCCCCTCTCTTGCACCCACACCCTTTCCCAGATCTGGCACCCCAATCTCCTGCCCCAGATCACAATATTCTCCTACCCTAGATCACATCCCAAACCCCTGCACTCCAATCCCCTGCCCTAGGTCGCAACTGCCTCCTTCATCCAAACTCCCTCCCAGACTTCAATCTCCCTCCCGCACCCCAGTCCCCTACCCCAAGCTCCATTCTGCCCCCCCAAACTCCATCCAGACCCCTCCCCCCCTCCATTCATATCATGGAAGAGTGCAGCCCTCGACTACTTTCCAAAATCTTGGAGTGGCCCCGACCAAAAATTATTGCCCACCCCGGTCATGTTGGATAAAACACGCCTTGACAATGGTTCAGCAAGCTGCAACGGCCGCACTGCACAGCCCAAGCACAAAGCTGCGTTCTGCCCAACGTTGGCCAGGAAACAGGTCTGACGCCAAGTCGCTCCATGGACTTCCCAACGACGCTTCGCTTCCAGCCGTGCCAAAGACTGGCCTAGTTCAGGGGTCTCCAAGCTTTTTAAGCACGAGGCCACTTTTTTGAATTGACGTGCAATCCAACATCTACCTCAAAACGAAACACTCTTGCCCCTCCCCCTTTGTGCCCCTTCTCTGAGGGCTTACTCCATCCTCCCTCTTCCCCCTCCCTCCATCACTTTCATCAGGCAGGGGCTGAGGGTTGGGGTGCAGGTTCTGGTTTTGGATTACGGGATTTGGAGTGAGAGGGGCTCTGAGCTGAGCCTGGGGCAGGGAGTTGGGGTACCAGAGGGGGGTCTAGGCACAGGCTCTAGGAGGGAGTTTGGATGCAGGGATGCTCAGGACTAGGACAAGGTCTTAGGGTGCAGGAGGGGGTTCATGACTGGGGTAAAGTTTTGGGATGTGGGTACCAGCTACACACTGCTTATCTCAGGCGGCTCCTAGATGGTGGTGCAGTGGGGCTAAGGCAGGTTCACCCCCATCCAGGCCCTGCCCCACTCCCAAAAGCAGCCAGCAAACTCCATCCCAAGTCCTGTTGTGCCCCCTCTCTGCTCTGTGGAGACAGGATGCAGGGTGGGGGAGGGGAGCACTCTGACATCAGCGCCCCCTCTTCCTCCTCCCCTGCCCTGCACAAGGAGCACGAGGCTCCTGAGGGGACAGCTCCAAGGCAACGGGCAGGAGATGTGCGAGGTGGGAGGAGGGGCAGCGGAAGATCCTGCTCGACTGGTCGGTGACCACTGGCCTGGTTATTTTGCTACCAGCTTTTCCATCTCACGTTCAATCATTCCGCACCAGCTCTGTTGGAATTACAAGCCAAAGGAAGCAGAGACTTGCTGAGAAGCAGACCCCTGGCAGAAGGGGAAATGGTCTCCCTCCCCTGAAGGGAAAATGGTCTCTACCGTGTTTTGCTGAGTCACCGGCCGTCCCCGTGCGGTGGCGAACACGACTTCTCTTTCGACTCGCGGCGACTTGCACTGGAGGAAGGGACGGGCTGCCCAGCCTTAGGGGCAAGGCATGGCAGAAGTCACGCATCAATTATTGGCCACATCTCCTGTGGAGGGGGGGCTGGTTAATATAATTACCGTTTGTAGCTGCTCTGCGTCCGGTAGGTGGCAGTTTGGTATATCCCAGGGGGAAAAATACACCATGAAATGCCTCATTCCGCACAAATTCTTGATGTTCAGCAGCACGGCATTGCTGTTTTTCTTATGCAGATTATAGAACGTCTAGTGGCCCAAGCCGAATCTGGATGCCCACTGTGTAAGGTGCTGTACACACACGGCGGGAAGCAGGCCCTCTCCGCTCCCAAGGGCCATGTCTATACTAGGGCTATGTCTACACTATGACTTTTCTTGGCAAAAAATATGCTAATGAGGGACTCCTTATTCCCCAAAAAAGGAGGTATCTCAATCCTGCAGAAAAAGGGGGTTTGTGCAAAAAGGAAATGGCCACACTGTTTGCTTTTGCGCAAAAACAAATCAGCAGAAAATATGCAAATGAGATTGCAACTCATGCAAATGAGTCCCTCATTAGCATATTTTTTGCCGAGAAAACTTGTAGTGTAGACATCGCCTGGGAGATTATTTCCAATTTACTAAATTCAACTTTGGAGCACCCAATTTTACAAATTCGAAGTTTCGTGTCCTCCCTCCAGAAATTCCCTGGAGAACGAAATTTTCCAAACTCCCCAAAAACATTTGACTCCCTTTTACAATACACAACAGCTATTCACAAGAGATGAGGAGGTAGCACGTCGGGGCATATCATACTCTTTGTAGCTGACCAGCATCCCTCAAACATGGCGGCACCACTCAGCGGGATAAAGCAAATATATAAAACTTTCCCCGGGCAAACTATTCTGTCTTTCTGAATGAGAAATTCCATTAGCACGGTGATCTGTACAAATACTAATATGTTTGCACTTCTGCTGCTAATCCTTGATTTTGGGGCAGTCTAAGTCATCCATAAAAATGTGCTCAGTTTAGCTTGGTGTGCAGGGCATGCTGTAGGTTGTTGTCAAATTTTATTTTTTTTTATTTAAAAATAAACATTGGTTTAGTGCTCAAAAAGGAGACTAGTCACTGAATCTCCTGCATGCTTTATTATTCTTATTAAGGTTAGTGTTTGAATGGAAACTTGCCAGGTTCTGGCTTCCTATTCAATATTTTAATTTTTTTCTTATATTTTAAAACTAAAATAGAAAAAAAGGAGTGAACAAAAGGATTTTGGTCCTAAATGGGAAAGATGCTTTCCTTGAAAAATTCAATAAATTGGACTTTAAGGTGCACCTACACAGCACCGTTATTTCGGAATAATGTCCGACATTCCAAAAGAACTAGGAGAGCGTCTACACAGCTAGCCCGTTATTTTGAAATAATTTTGAAATAACGGGCGGCTTATTTCGGTGTTTGTAAACCTCATTCCATGAGGAACAACGCCTCTTCCAAAACAGCTATTTCGGAATAGCAGTCTTGTGGATACTCCGTGGCTGCTATGTTGAAATAGCTCCTCCTCCAGGCCATTTAAAGTAATTACTCACTAGTGCTTCCTGGGGCTCTTAATTGAGGTAGGGAGTCCACATTAGGGGAGCCTGTCCCAGACTAATTTCCAGGCTTCCCTGTCGTGTAGACGAAATAAGCTCTTTCAGAGTATTTCTTCCAGAATAGCTTATTGCAAAATAATCGTGCAGCGTAGACATAGCCTAAAAGAATCTGCCCCAGAATACTTTTTTAAAAGCATTCACTATTGCGACAACCCATCTAATCTTTGAAACAATGCAACCCAGTCTTGACATTGGTACAGTGATACCCTTGGCTACCGCTCAATAAACAACCCAAAGATTCCTTTACTAGATCTCTCCTCCAACATCGAAGACCATTTCAAAGAGGTTTGACTTTTGACGGCAAGAATATGCCACTAACAGTGGATTTTTAGCTGTAAAAGGATTCCTCGCTTTTTGGGGAGGAGGAGGCGGGGTAAATATTCACTGTATAAAGGCATTGTGTAGCTCACATCTACCTAGGCAAGAGAATCGTCTTCTAAGAGAAAAGATGTAAAATAGCCACCCAATTTCTCTCTAATTCAAGTGAAAGTAGCTCTGGAGAAAAATACTATGATTACACGGAGGCCGATTTAATCTCAATTCATTGTTCACGTGGGCTTTAATTCAATGCCAATACTGTAGTGATCTGATTCCAATCAATATAATATTGTTATTTATTGAGTGCCAGAACAACTGAAAATGTCCTAATGCACCAATCAAAGCAAAGGAATATAGTAGGATAAGATGGCCGCCTAGCGGTTTTAGTCCTGGTCTACACTAAGGTTTTATTTCAAAATAACCCCCCTTAGGTTGCATTAATTAACGGAGTATTATTTCAAAATAACAGGCTGTTTATTTTGAAATCTGTATTCCTGCTGTGTGGATGCTCCAGTGCTGGTGTTTTGACATAACTACTCCCCAGAGTAATTCAAACTAATTACTCCCCAGTGCTTCCTGCAGCTCTAATTTGAGGTAGTGTGTCCACATTAACAGAGCCTCCCTCAAACTAATTTTGAGGTTTCCTTGTAGTGAGGACATCTTATTTCGATTTTGTGAGTTATTAAATCGATTTTAGTTATTTTGAAATAGTTTTCTCATGTAGACATGCCCTTATGGAGGCATAGCTCCCCTTGAAGAGAGACCTCAGCTTTTGCAGTTCAGTGGACAAATTGAAAACAAAATGTTTCAGGCCAAACTAAAGTTTGGGTCAAAGGAAAGATGTCGGTTGCTGGAGGTGACACTTAGGTGACTTGAAGAATAATTTGTGAACCGTCTTGGGTGGGTAGTTGAGGGTTATAAATGCTTGGTAGAGATCCAGAAGCTTCAGGATCTCTACCAAGCATTTATAAACCTCAACTACCCACCCAGAGAAATAAAAAAGCAAACTGAAAGAGCCAGACGAATACCTAGAAACCATCTACTGTGAGCAAATCCATTGCAGAGAGTCTAAATGACTTGTTCAAGGGCACAAAGGAGACCTGCAGTGGACGGGAGAATTAAATCCACCTCTCCCAAGTCCCAGGCAAGCACCGATGTTACTTATTCAAGAGTGTTCTGGGCTGCAGGAGAAATACTGGAGGAGAAATACTACCGTGTGAATTGTGTGACCGCTCACACAGCATGAATGAGCAAATATTCGAAGAAACCAGCTTGTGAACAATAGAAAGGCCGAAACTCTTCTTTTGCAGAACGCAGCTTTTTGTTGAAGTCACATCCATACATCGGGGCTTATACAAATGAGACTCAAAATACATCTGAGTACATAACATATTCATTCCCCTACAGTCCTCAACTTGGTCTCTTAGGCAAAATGCAGGACAATGTAGCACTTTAAAGACTAACAAGATGGTTTATTAGATGATGATCTCTTAGGGTGAGTCTAAACTACATGCTCCGTCGATGGAGTCATGTAGATTAGGCTGATTGGCAAAGGGAAATGAAGCCGCGATTTAAATAATCGCGGCTTCATTTAAATTTAAATGGCTGACGCGCTGAGCTGACAAACAGTTGATCAGCTCTTTGTCGGCTCAGCACGCTAGTCTGGACACTCCCGCGCTGACCTGAAAGCCCTTTATCGACCTCCCCATTATGCCTCGTAGGATGAGGTTTACTAGGGAGGTTGAAAAAGGGCTTTCATGTCAACACGGGAGCGTCCAGACTGCCGCGATCTGCCGACAGACAGCTGATCAGCAGAGCGGGGCAGCCATTTAAATTTAAGTGAAGCTGCGATTATTTAAATTGCAGCTTCATTTCCCTTTGCCGAACAAACAAATCTACATGGCTCCGTCGACGGAGCCATGTAGTCTAGACGTACCCTTACAGTACGTCTACACTACAGTGTTTTTTCAAATGGATGTTTTTCCGAAAAATACTTCTACTATATCCACACTGTGACAGCATTCTTCTGAAAGAAAATAGAAAGAACAAAGGTGGTTTTTTTTCACATTAGCAATCCTCATTCTATGAGGAAGAAGCCTTTTTCCGAACGAGCTCTTTCGGAAAAAGGCGTGTGTGGACGGGGAAGAAGGAGTTCTTTTGAAAGAAGAGGAAAGAGGAAAAAGCACAAGTGCCCTGGTGGCCATACCATCCATAGTAATCGCAGCTAAAATGTGAGATAGCGTCCATTCAGTGTGGACGCTATCTTTCAAAAAAGCAGATCGCTTTTTCGATGCACTTTTGCAATGTGGACACTCTCTTTCAGAAGACGTTTTTCTTGAAGATCTCTTCTGGAAAAGCTTCTTCTGAAAGAAGCCTGCAGTCTAGACATAGCGTTAGGGAGGAATTTTCAAAAATGCTCCAAGTTGGCCTTTCATGTCACTTTTGAATACCCTACATATTGGTTCTTTCCTAGGATTCTACTCATTATTTGTCATTCAGAACTTCGACAAACACTCACAGTGAATGCTTATTATTAAAAGTCTCAAGGTTACATCTACACTGTGAGTTTCTGTGGCAGAAAATATGCTAATAAGGGACTCATTAGCATAAGTCACAATCTCATTAGCATATTTTCTGCCCATCCGTTTTTGCGCTAGAGGTTTTTGCGCAAAAAGAATCATAGAATAATAGAACCATAGAGCTGGGAGAGACCTCAGGACGTCAAGTCCAGCCCCCTGCTCTAGGCAGGACCAATCCCAACTAGATGAACCCAGCCAGGGCTGTGTCAAGCCGAGACTTAAACACCTCTAGGGATGGAGACTCCACCACCTCCCTAGGGAACCCATTCCAGTACTTCACCACTCTCCTAGTGAAATAGCTTTTCCTAATATCCAACCTGGACCTCTCCCACCACAACTTGAGACCATTGCTCCTTGTTCTGCCATCTGTCACCACTGAGAACAGCCTCTTTGGAACCTCCCTTCAGGAAGTTGAAGGCTGCTATCAAATCCCCCCTCACTCTTCTCTTCTGCAGACTAAACAGACCCAACTCCCTCAGCTGCTCCTCATAGGTCATATGCTCCAGCCCCCTAATCGTTTTGGTTGCCCTCCGCTGGACCCTCTCCAATGCGTCCACATCCTTTTTGTAGTGGGGGGCCCAGAACTGGACACAATACTCCAGATGCGGTCTCACCAGAGCCGAATAAAGGGGAATAATGACATCTCTGGATCTGCTGGCAATGCTCCTCCTAATGCAACCTAATATGCCATTAGCCCTCTTGGCTACAAGGGCCCCCTGTTGACTCCTATCCAGCTTCTCATCCACTGTAACCCCCAGGTCCTTTTCTTCAGAACTACTACTTAGCTGGTTGGTCCCCAGTGTAGCCGCTTCCATTTTGCACAAGAGCCTTATGCCCCAAAAAAGGAGTTATACCGATCTTGCGGAAAAAGGGTTTTTTGTGCCAAAAGAAAATGTCCACAAGGCTTGTTTTTGCCCAAAAACCCCAGTGCAAAAATGGATCGTCAGACGTTATGTAAATGAGATTGCAACTCATGCAAATGAATCCCTTATTCGCATAATTTGGCCGAGAAAACTCGTAGTGTAGATGTAGCCTCAGAGGGCTAGCCTGTTAGCCTGAAATTTAAAAAAAAACCTTAAAAAATAATGAATGGCTATTAGCCAGGATGGGTAGGAACGGTGTCCCTGGCCTCTGTTTATCAGACGCTGGAAGTGGGTGACAGGAGAGGGATCACTTGATGATTCCCTGTTTCTGTTCACTCCCTCTGAGGTACCTGGTGCTGGCCACTGTCTGCAGACAGGACCCTGGACTAGATGGACCTTTGGTCTGACCTGGTATGGACGTTCTCATGTTTTTATGAATCTTAAATACTAAACAAAAATGTAGGTGGTATCATGAGCTTTTGCGAGCACAATCCACTTTATCTGATGAATGGAGCAAGGGGTCCAGAGGTACAAAGAAATAGCAGAAAAAGAAGGGTTGGGGAGGAAAAAAGAAGGGGAAAAAGTGGATTTTATCCTTCTCTTCCCCCCACCACCCTCTTTTTCTGCTGCTTATTATTAAGTAGGACATTTGCAGAAAGCAAGGGTGGATTATGTCTGATTCACTAACAAAGGAAAGGTAGGTCCATTCACAATCAATATTCCCAATGAATAGTTCAACTAACTCTGTGCAGACTAATCCACTGAACCATTAAGACCTTGACTAGTATTTTAATGCTTTGAGCCGATACTGCACGAAGTTCAGAGTTGTGATCCAGGCATGGCTTGTGTCTTCACAGTAAAATTGTTTTTCTGCTTTAATGAGGATTCCCAGAAATGCATTTCCCCTCTTGTCAGATGATGGATGAGCCCGGGGGGTTGACCTAAACTGACACACGGACACAAGACATCAGAGAACACAGAACCGGTTTGCTGATGGGGCTGTTTTTACAGGTTTCATTTGAGTGATCAGCTCCTGTCGCCTTGACATAGGAACTACACAGAAAAAAGTTCATTCTGGGCAGCTGTCTCCACATAACAGATGGCCAGTTGGAGCAGCAGCAAATGTTGTATTCCCGGTTTACTCAGGAAAGGAACCTTAGGAATTAAAGAATGAGTTGGGAACATACCGCAAGGTCTCGGGAAGGCACAGGAGATCAGATGAGTTGATCACCATAGTCCCCAATGAACTTAGACTCTATGAAAGACTTGCAGAGGTTTACAGGTCATGGGGCACTGCAGAAGTATTGGTTCAAAAGCTGTTTGCCTGAAAAAAATACTTTACGGTCTTCCTTTTATGCAATTTTTCCAATGGATGTATTTTTCTTCCATCCCCATGAGTGGAGGGAAAGGAATGTATAGCAAATACTTTTTTTTTAACATTGCAAAACAGGAACCACTGGGAAGCACCAGCTACAAATAAATAAAATAATCGAAATAGCGTCATCCCACATGCTTAGTGAGGAATCACGGGGGAATGGCACGCAGACATCTTCCTCTCAGTTTCCTGAGAATATAAGGATGAGGAAATCTCTTCACCAGCGTCAGGACAGTGAAATCCATGCCTCGGGTCCCACAGTACTTTTTGGCATGAACACAGTCCGGAGTCAGCTGGGGTGATGCCAAACCATGATTTCTACCTCCCCTTCTTCCCAAAAGGAACTCAGCCAGGGGAATGGATGGGGGAGTTTTTCACGCAGGATTAACCTGAACCTTTACACATCACCCGGCTTCTTATTTCAGATGTTTGGCTGCCTTTCTGATTGGATGATTTTTTGGCGTTCAGTTAAAGTTCCAGAGGTTGGTTCTCCCTCCGATCCACATGTCGTTTGCATTTTCCATAAAACACACAGGCCCTCCCTAAAGTGACTCCTCTTTGTTCTTATTGAGCAACGCCCATTCAGAAAGTGGCTACTCCCACTTCCTGCAGGGAACGATAAGTTACAGATTTGCAGGGCTCTTCTCCCGTGTGGCTCAGTATTGCCAATCCCAAGCAATCAGGAGTCAGGCTCAAAAAATGATGAGATTTTAAAAAGAAACCTCATGATTTTTTAGGCAAACTAAAATGTATTTTGTGTTCTTTCTATTTGCCTTCTGATCAGGAATGAGATCAGGTGACAGTCTTAAAGGATCTCTGTGACCGAAGCTGTCACAAAGGGCTGGCTGGAAAACTCAACCATTTTCCACCTGCTTGCATCTTACGTAGTTATTTACCTCGGCACACAATGCAGCTAGTGGAAACCTTGAAACCCAGTTTCTGACCAGCTTCAGACCTACAGGAGTGCCGATGGGGCGGAAACACCACCTCTGGAATGGCAGCCGTAAATGACATAGCAATGTGTTTGGATCCAGCTGTTTGGATGTAGGCTTTGTGCCAGGCAGTGGATATTATATTCAGTTTGAGGAACTCTACCAGCTTAGCCCAGTGCTGTTTTCTTGGATGAGTTGTTTTCTAGGGATGTATTCCTCATACATTTCAGAGTTGTCGTTTCCGCATTGTCTTGTGGTAGCTCTGCATAATTAGAATTCTAAATTTCCCTGCCAAGCTACTACCTTGCTGGATTGCTCTCCCCAGATCATCTAAAACAGATGTAACTGCTCCTGAGATGCATGTCCGTATGCTGGATAGAAGAAAGGTAAGCCAAAAAAATATGCTCTACTTTCCTGCTTACAGTGCTTCCTACGGAAATAATGAGATACTATTCTCTTGAACCTTCCAAATGTTCACCATTCATGACAGGAGAACGCCCACACAGACGGGGTAACTACTGCTACAGTATCAGGGAAAGTTCTGGGATTGGCTCTGCACAGATCTGTAAATAAAATGATTCTTGTGTGCACTGAATTTTTTATTGAGCCAGAAACAACATGATGCCTGGTGCCTGAGGAGGCCAAGGATATAGAATGCCGATCTGCATTTGAATATAACATTGCTCCTGGCTCTGGAGCTGCAACTGAGGGATACAAATTTCTCTTCCTATTTATTTCATGCTGTAAGGTCTCGGGAAAGTGCAGGCTTAAGAGATGGCCCAAGGTGTAAGTAATGCCGATTGTTTAAAAAACTTTCTTCGTGAAACCTTCCTTACAGGGGCAAAGCATCCAATTAAAAGAAAGCCTCAATTAGAGTCAGAAATTAGACTCCTGTATCTTGAAGGCCCTGGGAAGTTATCAGTTGCACACTTGAAAAAATCACCCCAACTATACATACAATATGATTGGGGTAATTTAGCTACAACTAATCAGGAAAGAGATCCTGGAGGTATCATGGACAGTTCTCTGAAAACATCCACTCAGTGTGCAGCGGCAGTCAAAAAAGCAAATAGGATGTTAGGAATTATTAAAAAAGGGATAGAAATTAAGAAAGAACATCATACTGTCCCTATATAAAACTATGGTACGCCCACATCTGGTATACTGTGTACAGATGTGGTCTCCTCACCTCAAAAAAGATATTTTGGCCTTGGAAAGGGTGCAGAAAAGGGCAACTAAAATGATGAGGGGTTTAGAACGGGTCCCATCTGAGGAAAGGCTAAAGAGACTGGGACTTTTCAGTTTAGAAAAGAGGAGACTGCGGAGGATTATGATAGAGGTATATAAAATTATGAGTGGTGTGGAGAGGGTGAATAAAGAAAATGTATTTACTTGTTCCCATAATATAAGAACTAGAGGACACCAAATGAAAATAATGGGTAGCAGGTTTAAAACTAATCAAAGAAAGTTCGTCTTCACACAGCACACAGTCAACCTGTGGAACTCCTTGCCAGAGGAGGCTGTGAAGGCTAGGACTATAACAGGGTTTTAAAAAAAGCTAGATAAATTCATAGAGGTTAGGTCCATAAATGGCTATGAGTAAGGGGGTAAGGAATGGTGTCCTTGGCCTCTGTTTGTCAGAGGCTGGAGAGGGATGGCAGGAGACAAATTACTTGATCATTGTCTTCAGTCCACCCTCTCTGGGGCACCTGGTGCTGGCCACTGTCGGCAGACAGGCTACTGAGCTAGATGGACCTCTGGGCTAACCAAGTATGGCCGTTCTTATGTTCTGTTATCAGTGAAGATCTGAAAGCAAAAACGGGACAGAATTTAGGGTGCACCTTTCTCAGCATTCCTTGTAGCCGGCCTACAACCACTTGGGAACGTCCTGTTTTTCAATGTGACATGCCGGGGCCGCTCCGAATCTTACTGAAAAGACAGCTCTGTCTGCTCCCGGGCGTCTCTCCAGGAAGCCACCAGAACCCATGCATCATGACCTTGGCATCCGTAACTCTGCTCCTACGCTTAAAGTCACACACCTCCTTCAATGTGGCACCAAAGCCCTGACCTCTAGCCACACAGCTAACAGAAGTCTCTGTTCCAGGCGCAGTACATAGGTGCAGGAAAAGAGAGTCATAGATAATAACCAGAAAGCAGCACAGGAATAATTGTACTCTAGCCGGTTCATTTCCATGCTAAAAGGAAAAGCTCTTCTTATTTGTAGTAGAGAAACAATGCCTATGACTGACTGCAAGCTACACCGACAGATACTGGAGATCGGTACAGAGACAACCAAACTACAAGCAGCTGAGAGCTATGAGAACACACAGGCTGTGTCTAGACTGGCAAGTTTTTCCACAAAATCACATGATTTTGCGGAAAAACTTGCCAGCTGTCTACATTGGTCGCTTGAATTTCCAGAAAAACACTGATGATCTCCTGTAAAATCATCAGTGCTTTTCCAGAAATACTATGCTGCTCCCGTTCGGGCAAAAGTCTTTTTCCGAAAGACTTTTGTGAGAAAGGGCCAGTTTAGACATCATAGTATTGTTTTCCGCAAAAAAGCCCCGATCGCGAAAATGGCGATCGGGGCTTTTTTGCGGAAAAGCATCCTGCCAATCTAGACGTGCTTTTCCAAAAATGGTTTTGATGGAAAACTTTTCCGTTAAAAGCATTTTCGGAAATTCATGCCAGTGTAGACGTAGCCACAATGTTTACACTCCGTTCCAAGTCCATATTAGCACACCACTGACAGGGCATAATAAAGCAATCGGTGGCGTGTATTATGAAAATCAGGTGATTTAGACACCTTAATTTAATCACCTCCCTCTAAGCCAAGGAACTGACAAGAGTAAATGCCAAAGAAGTGGAAAAATAGCAGCTTGAATGGATTATTACTTAATTTCCAGGATCCAGTAGGTTCATTTCCTCTGTCTGCATGAGACGGGGAAAGTCTATTTCTCACCCAAGTCCAGCTTATCTAAGATTTGCTTTTCAAGATTGCCAAATGCAGTGCCTAGAAGCTGGCTGTTTAATAAAACTTGAGCAACATAAAGAATTCCCCCAGTACAACTTAATATCTTTCCGACAAGTTAATATCGCCAGATCTTCATTGCTTTGGAAGACTTTTAACGCAATCATGTAGAGCATCGTAATACTCTCCGATTCCCACAGGGCAAAACAACAGACTCGTCTGCCAAACACAGCAGGTAAAAGAACTAGACGACAACCTTGCAAATGAAAAGGTATAAAGGGCAGCCTTTAAGTCCACTTCTAACCCCGAAGGCAAAAACAACAGCCATCTGTATTCCTCTATTGATATAGGGGGCATTGTTTGCTTATCTTGTATCAGCATTAACAGAAATCCTCCATATATGGAGGGAAGAACAGAGTAGTACAGGGAGAAACCTCAAAAATGGCTGAGTAATCCTAGAATAGATTGAACCTCTCTAGTCTGGCACCCTCAAGACCCGATTGGTGCTGCTGAACCAGATTATTTGCCGATCCATGGGAAATCAATATTGTCTAGCAGCATTATCAACACTTCCCCTGCTTACTGGGCTCTGAGAAGACATTTAGAGGTAAATTAGAGCTAAACAAGAGCAGCAAACACTAAGCGCCAAGACTGGCGGCTATAAACAAACTTTATGGGACAACGGGAGACTTGGCTATACCCATGGTAAGTGGACATCCAGCTAACTAAGATCATGCCGGACCACGGAGGTTGCTGGATCAGAGGAGCCATGTAGATTAGGCTGATCGGCAAAGGGAAATGAAGCCGCGATTTAAATAATTGCAGCTTCATTTAAATTTACATGGCTGCCACGCTGAGCCGACAAACAGCTGATCAGCTGTTTGTCGGCTCGGCGCGCTAGTCTGGACACTCCCGCGCCGACCTGAAAGCCCTTTATCGACCTCCCCGTTATGCCTCGTAGGATGAAGTTTACCGGGGAGGTCGATAAAAGGCTTTCATGTCGACAGGGGAGCGTCCAGACTAGCGTGCTGAGCCGACAAACAGCTGATCAGCTGTTTGTTGGCTCAGCGCGGCAGCCATGTAAATTTAAATGAAGCTGCAATTATTTAAATTGCGGCTTCACTTCCCTTTGCCAAACAAACAAATCTACATGGCTCCGTCGATGGAGCCATGTAGTTTAGACGTACCCAGAGAGTGCCAGACTAGAGAGGTTCAGCCTGTAGAAACAAAGGCTGAATTCCCCATATTCCTGCTGTGGAGTTCATGTCAACATTGGATGTTTGCTTTTGGTGCAGAGGGAGATTCCATAGGGAGAAGGCATGTGGAGCGTTTTAGCGAGCCACGTCTCTGTACGGGTATACCAAACAATTCACGCCAAGATAAGAACAACTAACAAGAGTTCAAAACCAGTATTTCATATGGACTCCACCTTCTCAAAAGAGCATTGCTAATGTTTTCAAATGTGACCTGGGATTGTCAGTGTCTGTGGCAGTAAGATGAGGGTCTGTAACATGAAATCACAGGCCTACAACCTAATGAGCAAGACTTTTGTTCAGAGAAACTGAAAGCGGCAAAGAGGCCCGACGAACAAGGAACAGAACAAGCTAGGTCAAGCATAAACAACGCCAAACAATACCAGGCACAGACAAAACACATTCCAGAGGAGTGGTAACAGAGCACCTCGTTACGAGCCATCTTGTTACCAACTGCCTACCCGCAAATAACAGACTGACCCGGGTTCAGGACAGGATCTAAATTGGCAGCATGGGGTGGTAACTAGGCAACAGAAGGTGACAACCTGATAAGTCAGGAGTGACGTGTAACTTGTTTGTACCCATGTATAAAAAGGCACCCAAAAGGTGTTCATCGGCTGTCCTAGGGTGCAAGGCTGGACCCATAGTGTTGATTAATGGTGAATCCGTTGTCATGGTGTACATATGTCTAGTGGTACAGCAGTGAGTCTGTTTGCTGACAACTATTCTTGTACCTCACCTGAACGGGCGTTTTCAATCCTTTTCTAATGTGTGGTCTTTGGGGGCTTTCTGGGAGTCTGTCTGTTGACTAATTGTGTATGGTTAACGCAGCAGATGGGGAGCACATGCACACACGCAGCCAAAACTTTATCAGCACTGATGGAGCAAAAGACCTGTCAGGCACTCATCGGGAACGCCCGACTGATATCTGCATTGCTGGGTGCCAGATGTAGGCCTCTTGGGCCTGGCTTTACAGGCAGGGCATGTAAACATGTGACCAACCCAGCAGTGTAAACCATAGAATCATAGAATACTAGGACTGGAAGGGACCTTGAGAGGTCATCGAGTCCAGTCCCCTGCCCTCACGGCAGAACCAAATACTGTCTAGACAATCCCTGATAGACAGTTATCTAACCTCCTCTTAAATATCTCCACAGATGGGGATTCCACAAGCTCCCTGGGCAATTTATTCCAGTGTTTGACCACCCAGACAGTTAGGAACTTTTTCCTAATGTCCAACCTAAACTTCCCTTGCTGCAGTTTAAGCCCATTGCTTCTTGTTCTATCCTCAGAAGCCAAGATGAACAAGTTTTCTCCCTCCTCCTTATGACACCCTTTTAGACACCTGAAAACTGCTATCATGTCCCCCCTCAATCTTCTCTTTTCTAAATTAAACAAACCCAATTCTTTCAGCCTTCCTTCATAGGTCATGTTCTCTAGACCTTTCATCATTCTTGTTGCTCTTCTCTGGACCCTCTCCAATTTCTCCACATCTTTCTTGAAATGCAGTGCCCAGAACTGGACACAATACTCCAACTGAGGCCTAATCAGCGCAGAGTATTGGATTTTCTCGCCGAGTACCAGCGCCAAGGCTTCCAAAAGGCCCCTTTGATGTTAACCCCCCTTGTCCCTGACTCACTAAAGTGGAGGCACCTCAGGCTTTGCGACTCCCAAGGGTTTCCATGGGACTGTGGCTGCTCGGCGCCCCACAATTTTAGGCCCCAGGTCCCTCCAAATGGGAGCACCCTGTGGTCAGAAGCCACCCCTCAAAAACGTGGCCCAAGTGACGTGGCCTGAGGGTTTGCCCCCTCCCTAGGAGCACAAAGCCCCGGCCGGATGGCTAGGGAGACCTGCCGGGGCAATATTTTGACACCGTCACACAGGTTTGGATTAAAGACGGGACTCGGAACACTGGACCAAGCCGACGCAATGTCCTCCCGGGGAGCGATGGAGGGGCAACTACCCAGCCCAACAGGGGACGGGGCTTCCCTCAGACCGCGGAGCAACTCTTGGAACAGGGCCGCCGAGCAGAAGGATCTTGTAGCACTGGGGTGGGGAACTTATTTTTGAGGGGGTGGGGGTCAGGGGCGACACAAGAAAGAAAGAAAGAAAGAAAGAAAGAAGGAAAGAAAGAAAGAAAGAAACTCACTGGCCTGGCTTTATGTGTAGTGGGGGGGAGAGGAGGAGGAGGAGGAGCAGCGCAGAGGGCTCAGGGCTTACCTCCTGGGGCCGGATTAACTCAGAAGACCTGAAGCTCACAGATTTCAGGGGGAAGCCAAAAATGAGGGGGTTCCGTGCATGGGAGGGGGCTTTCAGGGAGCAGACAGAGGGTGCAGGGTCTGAGGGGGAGGGCTGGGTGCAGAAGCGGGGTGGGGGTTGAGGCGGGAGGTAGATTACAGGAGCAGGCTATGTCTGGGGGGTCTGGTAGGAAGATAGGGTGCAGGAGCAGGCTAAGATGATGGTGCCGGGTCTGGGTGAGAAGTAGGGTGCAGGAGTGGGGCAGGGGTGAGCAGTAGGGTCTGGTAGAAAATAGGGTGCAGGAGCAGGCTGGGGTGATGGTGCAGGGTCTGGGTGGGGAATAGGGTGCAGGAGCAGGCTGGGGTGATGGTGTGGGGTCTGGGTGGGGAATAGGGTGCAGGAGTAGGCTGGGGTGATGGTGTGGGGTCTGGGTGGGGAATAGGGTGCAGGAGCAGGCTGGGGTGATGGTGTGGGGTCTGGGTGGGGAGTAGGGTGCTGCCCCCCACTGTTCCCATTGGTTGTAATTCCTGGCCAGTGAGAGCAACAGGGGAGAGCATGGACAAGCCACGGGGGAGGGGGAATGGCAGCACAGAGCCTTACAGCTAAGTGTAACAACCTGTTGGGTTGTTGGCTATTTCAATGCGTTTCCCTCGATTACTCGTATGAGCTCTGTGCTGGGTTGGCTGGGTGGATCCTCTTGAAGGCTTGATTCTGCACAGTATAGAGGCCTCCTAATGCAGGTCCCCTATAGACAGAATGTACTCCCCTTGGACAGGGCAAGGTCCTGGAAGGTAGGAGATCAGGGTTCTATCCAAAGCTCTGCCACCGAGCTGTGTGACCTTAGGCATGTCACTTCACCTCTCTGTCATGTGTCATGATTCTGTAAGCTCTGTGGGGCAGGGACTGTCTCTGATACAACACCTAACACAGTGAAACATCACGTTGCTATCCTTGCCTACATAACGATATAGACAGGAGAATGTTCACACTTGAATAATAATGGTGACACCAAAGTAAAAAAGGAAAGGTAATTTTTCCAAACTTGTTTAGCTTTCAAAACTGTGTTTATATTAATTCAACATGGTAAAATTTCTTTGAAAGCCATTACATTTTGTTTTACATAATTTCCATACACTGAAACCTACAGAGCAGTGAAACAATTACTGTTATATTAACGTCGATGCTACGCCAAGTTTGCCCCCGCCCTCCACACATGCCATCACCAAACCTCTTTAAAGTCAGGCAGAACACAAGACTAAAATATTCCCATTTGTAAAAGGCAATAAATATGATTTGGCAAGTTCCAACGCTCAAAGTGCTAACAACTAACTAGGTAAGTGCATAAATTGCAAGTGATAGCTTAAAAGTTTAGGAGAAAATTAATGAGTGGAAATCAATACTTAAAAAGGTAAATTGCTAAAGCAACCTTACTTTTAAGACCGGTTTCTACAATAGCCCGTTGTAAATGAATCAAGTAATGGGTCATTTGTATGAGAAATAGGGCTGTAATCACACTTAGGAGCACATTCCAAAAGGATTTTTGAGTAAGCCACTAAGTGATTAAATGAAGCAATTTATCCTAATTTCATTGTTACATTTTTCTCCATGGCGGTAAGAGGTTTCACTGCTTGAAATTTAAACACTTTCCTACCGAACAATCAATATACATTTTGCTATAAATATCTCACTTAAAAACAGACCGGTGCTGCTTTTTTTTTTTTTTTTTTTTTTTTTTAAAGGTGCCGGTACTACAGGGGAAAAGTTGTTGAGCAAAAAAAAAAAAAAAAAAAGCGCTGGAGTTGCCCTTTCAAGAGACGTGGCCCCTTTAAGACAATTGCCCAGCTGACTCCCAGCGGACATTTGCATACAGAGGTGCAGGTATACCGGGCAGTACCATCACAAAAAAAGCACTGAAACAGACGATTCCCCACCCCTCTTCCTACAAACCAGCAAGAGGCTGGTAACTGCTCAGAAGCAATGAAGTTTCGAGCAGATCCGACAGGGCTCTGTCTCTCGCGAGAATCACTCAGGACCCCGCGTCCCAAGGCCCTACGGAAAGGAAATTATTCACTGTTCATCAGCTAAATTATTCAAAGAGTTTCATGAAATGGTTCGAACAACCGTGAATAATATATCGCTACTACTCCGTTATTCATCAACTTCACCGTGCTTTAAAATGAAATATATGGCTTTTCCCCCACAAAAGGCAATATAATCTAATTTCGCTGCAGTGCTGACAAGGTGACGTGTTGGAAATTTAACAAATTATGTGTTTGCTCTCATTCATCCACCACCAGAATACTAAGGCCGGGAAGGAAAAATCATCCAGTGTCACTGTTGAATCCTGATGAATTCAGCGTGTGCAAACTCGGAAGCTGTGACTCCTAAGAGGTTAACATGCCCCCAAAATAATCCACACTATTCTGCAGTTTAGTGCTATGGGTAGCAGCACAGAAATTAATATCAATGACATCACCAGAGAAGCTGTGAGTCAACAGACGGAGTGGGAAATTTGCCTCACGTCACATATTGTGGGAGCTGATTTTTACCTGAATTCAATTAACTTTCCCGTGGGATTATGTCTTTGATGAAGACAAAATTAGCGCTGAGCCTTACTGTGGTAGTGGTATGGGTATACCTGTATGAAATTTTTACTCTTCAGGAAATTAAGCCCCCTATAATCAAACTCTTGTGTGTTCCAACCAGGGCAATACGCTCCCCACAACAGAACATGCATCCATGGCCTCTCAGAGTGGTTTCTGCTCAGAAAAATGGTTCTGAAAATGACTTTATCGTCTTAGCCTCTTCTGAAGCAAATGCGCATAGTTTCCAAGGAAAGTTGTTTTGCTTTTATACAGGTTGTTCCTTGTTTAACAGGGACTCCCTGGTCCGGCAACAAAAAAGGGATAGAGAATAAGACAGAAAATATCTTATTGCCTGTATACAAAACCATGAGATGGCCACATCTTGAATACTGAGTACTGGTGTGGTCGCCTCATCTCACAAAAGATACAGTGGCACTGGATGTAGCCAGACAGACTAACCCCCCATATCATCCATCTTATTTGCCTCTCTGAAGCATACAGGGCAGAGAAGGAGCAGTAAAATCAGCATAGTCTATGCTGGCTCATCTGATCCTGAGAAGCTGAAAAAACAGATATGTGGAGAGAGAGCGATTAAGGCAATCAGCATAGCCATTAAGCTTTGATCTGCTTTGATGCGAGATCAGGATATGCGAGAGTGCCTGGCTGGCACCTATGTTGATTCGAACACACACACAGTCCCTGGGAGAGGAATTTCCCACTGAGAAAAGAATCCCCAGTAATTCCAATTTAGTTATCTCTCTTACAAGTGTAAATTAAGTTCACAACTCCCTTGTAAGAACTGGTCTCACAAAAGACAGACCAGCATCATTTGGCATGACAGATAAGAAAGAGAAAATATGTGACCCAATGCGTATATAAGATAGGTCCAGCACACACTCACTTTGAGTGTCATTCTACCCTCTACCTGCTGGTCGGGTTAGGTGTTTGACCTTCCGAGGTTCTATGGGGATGCCCACCTCGTATTTTCGTCTTTCCTAGGAATTGAGGGACCGGCCCTGGCCTGACATGCTGGAGTCGAGAGGCACAGAAGGGGGTAAAAATTGTACCTGGATGTGGTCCTCTGTCTTAAGTGTACACATAGAAAGAGTAAGCTGTTACTTGGTACCATTATTTCTATTTTTCTATCTTTATCTTCTTTGTAACCATTTTTAAGATCTATATTTTGCTAGTAGTTAAGAAATAGAGCAATAGCCATTGTAACCATATGATTTAAAAGCTTCCTCAATAAACCTGTAACTGTTTAAGCTTTAACCTGACTCCTTCAGTTGCTGTAACAGAACCAAGCACAATTTAAAAGAACTTCAGCCGGTCATAAAGGGACAGACATAGGGAGAGCTTGGGCGTTTGGATCTGTGTCACTCCCAGGTGACAGGGTCCACTGGGGCACTTCTCAGCCTTTCCTGGGCTGCCTGCTGCGAAGGAATTATGAATTCTAGCAGCTAAAATCTGAAGTGTTATAAGCTTTTCCCGTACACACTGGGGCATCTGTTAGCCTGTTTGGCTACCCTCTGCGACGGGACCTCGGTCCTAGCAGTAAAGTCACGGACGTTAAACTATTTTTCGGGGCGCCCTCCAGCCTCCTAGGCTGCCCGCTGCAATGAGACTTTGTGTCTCAGCAGTTGAAGACTTGGGTGTAACACACACGCACACACTGCCCTGACCGTCGGCTGACACTGGAAAAGGTTCAGAAAAGGCCAACAAAAATGATGAGGGCTCTGGAACGGGTCCCATATGAAGAGAGATTAAAAAGACTGGGACTTTTCTGACTAAGGGGGATATGATAGAGGTCTATAAAATCATGACTGGTGTGGAAAATGTGAATAAGCAAAAGTTATTTAGTTATTCCCACAATAATAAGAACTACGGGTCACCAAATGAAATGAATAGGCAGCAGGTTTAAAACAAACAAAAGGAAGATTTTCTTCACTCAGAGCACAGTCAACCTGTGGAACTCCTTGCCAGAGGATGTTGTGAAAACCAGGACTTTATAGGGTGCAAAAAAGAGCTAGATAGATTCATGGAGGTTAGGTCCATCAATAGCTATTAGCTAGGATGGGTAGCAATGGTGTTTCTCTGTAAGTGGATGACAGGAGGGGGATCACGTGAGGATTACTTGTTGTGTTCTCTCCCTCTGGGGCATCTGGTATTGGCGGCAGACATGATACTGGGCTAGACGGACCTTTGGTCTGACCCAGTCTGGCTGTTCTTATGTTCTTAACATCCGTGGCATGGCGTGGACCACGGATGCCCAGGAACAGGCAGTTCTGGTGACAGAGCAGGAGCACCGTAGGGGGCACCGGCGACTCAGCCAGGAGCCCCATGTGGGTGGTGGGGGAAGACATATGGCATGGAGGTCCCTGGCTCCGGCGGCCATGGCGCTCTAGCCCCGGCAGTAGCGTGGCTCGCAGAATCTAGAGAGCTCCCGGGGTGAGGGAGCTCGGGCAGCATTGGGGACAGGCTGGGGCCCATCCTGGAGGCGCACAGGCCAAGAGGGGCAGGCCCTTCCCGGGTTTGGCAAATCCCCTCACTTGGGACTAGTCGGGCCTTGACGGTGCCAGATCAGCGAGGTCCAATCTGTATTTTATCGCTTGCCCTGACAGCGCTATCCGGGGTCACAAAGCTGGCCCTTCTGTTCCTCACCAACCACGACCACAGCTCAGGGTTCCACAGGCCGAACGACGCGATGGGCCACGCTGCTGTAATTCCATCGCCTGCAGGGGAGCTGTGGCACTGTGATGGCCTAGAAGCTAGCAGACACCCTTGCTGATGAAGCACAAAGAGGAATAAGAAGCCAGTTCTCCCCTATTCACTAGTTTGTCTCGTAAGAATGAGCAGGAGTCAAAGGAATGAGTCGTCCTGTGACAAACAAAAATATGTAGGCTCGTGAGCTTTTGTGGGTCAGACCCACTTCATCAGATGAGTATGTGGATCTTACCCACGAATGCTCATGCGCCTATACATTTTTGTTAATCTCCGAGGCCCAGTCTACACTTAGTCCGAAATTAGCCTCCCCAACATCGAATTTGTAAGTGATGTGTCCACACCACCAAGCCCATTATTCCGGAATAAGGGGCCACGGAATTCAAACTCTGGAGTCCTGCTTTTCATGCGGAATAACGCTATTCCCAAATGTCTACGTCTGAAATAACAGTAGTGTGTGTACGGTTGCCAGGTGTCCGGTATTAACCCAGACAGTCCAGTATTTTCGCCTCCTGTCCGGTTAAAGATTCAGAAAATATCAGACACCTAAAATGTCCGGTATCTTCTGGGTTTTTTCCCTGCCAGGAGGTGAAGATACTGGACACCTGCCAACCCTACGGACACACTCAGCAACCAGGCCCATCCCCCAGATTCCCGCCGTGTCCCTCCCCCCCCCAGACAGTTCCCTCCTACTCCCCCACTTACCTGGTTCTGCAGGGGCTTGTCTTGTGGCTGGAACAGAAAAACAAGATGGCCGCCAGCCAAAAAAGCCTTTTCTTGAAGGGGCCATGCTGTTTTGTTTTTTGTTTTTTTGCTTAATAACTGCTATCGGGGTCCCCCTTTTTTTTTTTTGCTCAACAACTTTGGTCTCCCTCTTTTTTTCCCTCAACAGAATTTTTTTCCGGTTTTTTGGGGGGGGACGGGACATGTTCAGTATTTTTGGTTAAATCATCTGGAAACTCTAAGTATGGGCACTCTGGTGCCACTAATTTGAACTAATTGGCCTCTGGGAGGCCTTCCGCAGCACCCTGGAGTGCTTCCAGGGGCTCTGAGTCTGTGGTAGCATGTCCACATTTACGGAGCCTGCCTCGGACTCATTTCGATGCTTCCCCGTAGTGAGGACACGGAATTTCTAATTTGTAAAATCGGGTGCCCAGAAGTCGCATTTAGTAAATTCGGACTAATCTCCTAGTGTAGACATGTCTTCAGGTGCCACAGGACTAGTCGTTGTTTTTACAATTACCGACTAACGCGCCTAACCCTCTGCGGAATAAAAGGCTGATTTCTGTCATGAAAATCAGCAGACTGAACCAAAAACGGGAAAAGTGCCCATTGATAAGAAATTTGCTACATTCGAATCACTCTTCAGAACAGAGCCAGATTTTAAAGTGACAGACATCCTGAAACCTAGCTAGTTTTTAAAGTTATTGTATGTGTAAAACCTGCCTCTATTCCCCTTGTCTACTTTTGTTATTTGTTCCCCTGACAATTCCACCGGAGATAGTGATTATCCAAGGGAAACAGTGAAACTAACCATGCCCATGGTGCCAGCATGGGCATACAATGAGCAAGATGATCAGTCTTCGAACAAAGCATTTTCTTCTGTCTTTCAGTGATGCTAATATTTAGTAGCCCCTGTGGCAACAGTTAGACAAAGCATCTTCAGACAGAAATGTAACACAATCTCTCTCTCTCTGTCACAAATCTATGAATTCCTCATTGATGTACTCATTCCCCATCAATGTCATTGAGGATGCATGCATGGATATAGGCCCACATGCAGGCCAAAGTTTTCAACAAGACATTTTAATGCATCTACAGACGGTTGCGAAGCAGGGACAATATCTTTGAATGCCCCCTAGCAAGAGTGGGAAGTCAAATGCATTAGTCTACATTTGACAGCATAAAAAAAAAAACCCCAACCCTTACTGATTTCGGAATATGTTTTTGCCTTTCGATGTATCATAGAACATCCTTTGAGACATAACCCCCTTTTCCCAACAGTAATCCAAGAAGCATTCAAGCCTGATAGAGAGCAGGAAAATAGCTCCCAGACTACAGCAAACTGCTGACCAGATTGACAGCCTTGTAATTTGAACTCCAGTCCTCAGAGGCAAAAGGTGTCAAAGACACATTAGCGCGCTAAACCGTCCTGTGCATTCTCCTACGTCTAACGTGGACACATTTTTGGCCCACCTCTGCCCGTTCGAATTAAATCCACTTAACTGAACATCATCAAACACTTTGTGTAAGTGGTTCTTTTTCCACTACATTGTCTTCTGTAAATAGCACCGAGGTTATTGACTTTCTCCACTGCAGGATCAGCATGTTTACTTAAAGTAGTTCCCATTTTATTCGCTGACTGCAAGCCCGAAACACGCGGTTCTTAAAAAAAATCAAAAACATAGTCCTCCTGGTGTTTGAAGGCAATCCGGAAAGACCCTGGAAAACACCCTGACACTTACAAACAGAAGGATCGGCTGAACACAGAGCATTGTCAGTTTTTGCATAATCTAAAAAAAATTGTATCTCCGTATATACCAAGCTGTGGATTCAAGAGGAGTATCTACCTGATAAAACTCAGAACCATAGGAACCTCGAGAAGCCAGCGAGATGATGTTTGGAAATGTTTCCAAATTCAGAGAAAATCTTACTAGTCGAGGAACATTTTTGGTTAATTTTATTTTTACTCTACAAGAGCCAGTGTGAGCATGCCAAGATTGAGCTAAATTTAACAAACACTACAAATGCCAATGCTCTGTTTTGTTCTCAGAATGGGAGATTATAGAAATTGGGCTTTGCCAGCACAGGTTGGACCTATCTAGTCTAGTACCCTTGAGACCTGACCAGTGCCGAACCAGAGAATTTGCTACACCACGGGAGGTCAATATTGTCTAGCAGCATTACCAACACTTCTACTGCTTGCTAGGCACTTAGAAGACATTGAGGGGTAAATCAGAGCTAAAGAACAGCACAGAACACTGAGGGCCAGGACTGGGAGATGTAAACAAACTTTATGGGCCCAAGAGAAACTTGGCCACATTCATGATAGGTGGCCCTCTGGCTAACTAAAATCATGCTGGACCATGGATGTTGCCGGACGAGAGAGGTTCAACCTTGTACTTCTGGGCTAAGTTGGTCTAAGTGACATTACTCCAGTTATGGTCTATTGCTAAGTGACCCCTGGGCTTTGTTCCCCACCATTCGTTGAAGCAGCAAGAGGAGGTCTGTGACCATGCACAGGGTGGGACCCGAGAGAGCATTTACCGACAACACATGAGTCGAAAGGCCAGTGTGAAAGGCAGCTCAGAGATGTGAAGGCCAGAAGAGACCGCTGTGATAATGTGATATGACCTGCTGCTAAAGAAAGGGGATAATCTCACTCAGCGACTCCTGCATCAAGCCCATAGCTTCTGATTGAACTACCTGCCTCCAGAGGTTGAGGGTTCAAGCCCTACCCCCCTGGGACAGCTACCACCAGCTTCCTGAGGGACAGAGCTGGCACCCTTGGAACAAAGGAAGGATAAAGGGGGTCCCTGAAGGTAGGGAGGTTGGGGGGTCTCGTGCAGTGGAGAAGGTACCTACCTCTGTTGCTAGAGGTTGAGAGTTCAAGCCCCAGCCCCCCTGGAGGCAGCCACCACAAAGAACACCAGCCGAGGGCCCTCACCATGAACACCCCAGTTAGACAGCTGCCAGGCAGATCTACAATACCTGGCAATGAGCAAATAAACCTCTCAAAAACGGAACAGAGGACACCTCTCAGCAGCCAGCTGACTCCTGAGCTCTACATTCATCTGCACATGCTCAGAACATTCCCTCAGCAAGAGGGACAGGGGGCTTACGTGCTCACAGAGTGACACAATTTCCAGTCAGCCACATCCAAGAGCATCCTCCCACACAGGCACAAAAAGCAGTGCAGTTCACATGCAGTTTTGCATGAGATTTTCAGACAGTGTATGTCCCATTTTCCAAAGCAGAACCACGGCGGGAACATTGCATGCTCAGAAAACAACAGAATCTTAAAATCTCGTTAGATAAAAGTGAGAACTGATTCTTCACTCTCCATCCTCTTGCACTGGCATTGAAGTCTCAGCTTACGACAGCACTTAAGCGCATGCTTAAATCCAAGCCCATGTTTAATTCCCATTAATTTAAGGACTTAAGCACTTTGCTGAATTGGGGCTTTGGTATAGCTCCAAATATCTATGCAACTTGGCCCAGGTGTCCATTACTCCTATAAATAATGAAGAGAGCACACAGAAATCACCCACAAATATCACAAGCATTACACTTATAAAACGTTGCTGTTGGATGTAACGATGCGTGGTATGACATTTTAAAAAGGGGATTTTTAAAGAACACATCAGGAGAACGCATCATGACCGTAGGATGAAGTGAGCTGTGGTGGTGTTTGTTTTCTTCTCAAAGACATTGGTGGTAGCACCAGACCACTGGACCTTTTAAAACCAGATTTGATAAAACATTGGCAGGGGTATTATAGGCAAACAATTAAATATGATCAGAGAGATGGCCAAGAAGAACTAATGTTCCATCTCAAAGGACTTGTCAACCCTGGAAATTAGCCAAAATCTCTGTTCTAGAATATTTATCTTGATAAAAGACCCATGGCAGCATTCTTGTTCCAGAACAAAACCTGCCTTTTATCTAACGTAGCATAATTCCTTTAGCTATTTTAGTAAAGTGCCAAATGTAGAGAAGAATCTAACTCCCATGATTCCGTGAAGAACAAGCCAGCCAAACCTTCATCAGTCTGCTGATAAATGTTTTAATCAGTTTCCATCCAGCATCCTCAGCAAGTCTCCACTGTCATTATAAGCATATTGCTGTTTTATTACAGCCATACTGTCTTTGTTAAAATAGAAACCAACTAATTGACTTTGAGCTAATTTTCCTTTTTTTTTCATGAAGATATCAGCCCTATATTCTTAGAAGTGTAGGAGTAGAAGTGAGTCAGGACTTTGAGAAGCCATCTAGTCCAGCCTCCTCATCTGCGACAGGCCCAAGTAAACATAGACCATAGACAGACCTTGGGCCTTAAAAGCCTCCAAGGACAGACATTCCATAATCGCCCTTCAAAGCCTATTCAAGTATTTAACCCTCCGTTTAGTAAGAATGTTTTTCCTGATTTCTAACACAATTTTTCCTCACTGCAGATGAAACCGATTACTTCTTTTACGACATTCTCTGACCACTGAGAACAACTGATCACTGTCCTCTTTAAAACATACTTGTAGACTACCTTCTGGTCTTCTCTGGGTCTACTTTCCTCAAGACTAAATATGACCAGGTTTTTTTAGGCTTTTTCTCTAAACCTTTAGTCATTTTTTGTTGCTCTCCACTGGACTTCCGCCAGTTTATCATAAACATCAGTGCCCAGAATGTTGTCTTTGGGAGAGCGGATGCAGTTGGCCAGGCATCCAGCCCTGAAGGCAATACTGCTGAAGTAAGAGTCACAAGATCATACCATGACACCCTTAGTTCTGTGTTGTTGGTGTTGATGGTGTTGCCTTCAGAGGTGGGTCCCTGGCCAGCAACTCCACTCTGCCTTCATAGCTGGGTGGCAGTACATTTAGTTTTGTGGTGGGGAGAGACATAAAGGACTATAAACACAAAGAAGGGAGGCAGGATGAAATAAGTTTGAATATGACTGCACTGCACATCCTCCCGTTTTGATGGTTAGCTGCTGCTAACTTCTCTGCCTATGGTCTTCCGACCCGTTGAGCACACGCTTTGCATTCATTTAATCTAGATCCTACTTCTCTCGTTTCCTAACGAGAATATCAAGTGAGACAGTTGAAAACCTTATTAAAAATCAAGATGCATGACATCAACTATTTCCCCACTCTCCTCTCTGCCGGTAACCCCCTCAAGATGGTCAATAGTTTGGTTTGGGAGGATCTGTTCTTGACATATCCATGTTGGTGATTCCTTATCCTCTACATGCCAAAGCGGGAAGGGGGGAGCAATTAAACCAACCAGCCTAAGAAAGTCCCATCAAACCCATTCACAGCTGAGAACGTCAGGAGTTTGTTGCCAGAGATAAAGAGAAATCAAAGGAGTAAAGAAAGAACGAAACTAAAAACGGCAACATTTATCAGGCAAAGCGAAAAAAAACACACCAAAGGCCACTGAAAGGCGTTTCCATCTGCCAATGGATGACACAGGGCCAAGTGAGGACTTACATGGCAGGCTGTCCCTCCTTGGCAGGACTCTCCGAACTTGAACTCCCTTTGGATGGTGTGCGCATACCCTTGATTTGAGAAGTGATTTCCAGTTAATTGTCTGTTTACCTAGTTAGCATAATTGTCTTCAATTATGTAATTAGAGTTCATATGTGTAATCATTTTAACATGTAATTATACTTAATTACACCCTTAAAATGTGCAAGTCATAAATATCCTTATCACTTTGATTGATAGATGTATGGGGGAGGAGGGAGGAGAAGACTCGCTCCTGTTATTTTTATCTTCTGGATCCCATAAATGGCAAGGATAAGAGCACTTGGCAGAGACTTTATTACAGTCATTTGCAAAGCCCTATATTGAGGGCAGCAGTACCAGAGCTAGAAAGAATCCATCGACTCACCACCAAGAACCTAATGCAGTCACCCACTACGGCGGCGGTGTCTGGGAAGCTATCCCAGGCAGGAGATATTGCCTAGAAAATTATTTTTTGTTTATAGTTGAGTGTGTCGTTGGGATAATACAAGTTGAAAAGGAGAATGGCAGCCCTGCTGTGAAACACAGATAGCACCACACACCCGAGTTACGGTGAGCGTCCTAGAGCCTGGGTCACACTGTAGAACACGGCGTCTCTTGACAAACAACTTAACTGGTGGTGGCAGCAGTTCCAGGCTCTGTGGAATTAGACAGCTTTAAGGAGTGGTTTGATTTACGCGGGGGTAAATAACTAGCAGCAGAGGGCCACACACAGCCCAACATGGATCTGTGTGGGGCCCACCAGACATTGTGTTTCCTGCTGCCCGCAAACAGGGCGGCCTAATTCTGTTGGTTTTCAGCCACACAGTAATACCGGCAGGGAAAAAGCCTAAAGCTTTAAGTGACATGGACTTAAAGCAAGGGCACGGGAAGGGAGGTGTGTGCTGATTGCACACAACATTGTGAGAAGCGTGTGCTCCCCCTGCATCCAATCAGAGCACTGCTATGGGGCAATCAACACACCCCATCCATACGCAAGTGCAGAGCAGACGGGAGACCATCTTGGTTAGTGCAAATTTGCGGCCCACTGAGATGGAGGGCCACTCATGTGGCCGCCTTGTGGGTCTACATTGCCCCTCACTAGATTAAAGAGATGTGTCTATGAGGCAAGGATAGGTGGTCAGGCAGTAGAGGGCAGCATGGAAGGACACAAAGGGAAGCGTGAGATACGATTTGTTAGGACCAGAACGGGGTCTGCACAGAAGGTTCTAAACAACACCACCTATGCAGTGCAACAAAGTTCCTATGAAAACTCGGTGGGTCCTGTGCTTGCTGGCGGATTTTGCTCTCCTTAGAGGCTCCCAGCAGCCTACAGTTTTAGGCACCATTCAGAGGGCTTTAGTTGGCTGTTTGTTGAGCTCTTTTCATCATTGGCCAGCATATGGTAAAAGAGAATAAACCCCACACTCCTTTTCCCCAAGTGGAGATGGGGAGGTGGGTGTTGGGGGTGGACCCAGCCCCCCCCTCTATTCCAGATTCCATCCCAGGGCCCTGGGATAGTAGTTGCCTGTGCGAATCCCCGACACCTGCTATAAAACCCCTGGGCTACTTCCTCACACCTTTCCCAGCACCTTCCTTCTCTCCGATTTGTCCTCTTAGTGTTCAATTGTTGTCTCCTTTCCTCCTACTCCCAGCGGCACCCTCCTCTATCCTCTCAGCTACACGCACACCCCAACTGTAGGCAAAGCTTCTTTTACAGCCAATCTGAACTGGTTTTCTGAATTTTCCCCAGGTATTCCAATTAGCTTAGGCTGGCCTGACTCTGCAGGCCTGGTGAATTAGCCCCAGCTGTTCCATTGCCCCTGACAGCCTCTGCTGCTTCTAAACCAGCCCCTCCCTGTTACTCTGGGAACAGAGATCTCCTCAGTTTGAGGCTTATAACTCTCCCCTCCTCTACTTTTTTACAGCCTTCTGTTCTGACCTTGTTGCAGTAGGTAGGAGCAGAGTCATATGTTAGCTGGAAGGTAGAAATGAGATGAGTGACTCTGATGTGGAAGCCAGGAGGAAGCTAGGGGAGGGGTTAAAGGAGGGCATACAGAAGGTGAAAGGAGAAATGCAGCACATGTCGGTTCTGAAAAGCCTGGGCAAAGAGGGACTTGGATGGATTCTGGTGGGAGGCCTCACTAGAGGTGGGGCAGCCACTGAGATGTGCAGGGCTCAGCAAGGGGCAGATCTAGAGCGTGGCCGGGCCAAGTGTTGGGGTCTGGGTTGGTTTGTTTCCAAAAGCGGCATTAGTTCCTTGGCTTCCGGAGAAGAGCAGGGACTTAGATCCACACTGGTTAAGACATTTAGCACCCAAGAATGCAACTCACAGCCATGCTGGAAGGGCATAACGAGTGGGGCTCTGCAGGGGTCTGTTTTGGGACCTGTTCTGTTCAATATCTTCATCAACGATTTAGATATTGGCATAGAGAGGACGCTTATTAAGTTTGCAGATGATACCAAGCTGGGAGGGGTTGTGAGTGCTTTGGAGGACAGGGCCATAATTCAAAGTGATCTGGACAAACTGGAGAAATGGTGTGAGACAAATAGGATGAAGTTCAATAAGGACAAATGCAAAGTGCTCCACTAAGGAAGGAACAATCTGTTTCACACACAGAGAATGGGAAGCGACTGTCGAGGGCGGAGTGCTGTGGAAAGGGATCTAGGAGTTATAGTGGACCACAGGCTAAATATATCAACAATGTGACACTGTTGCAAAAGAAGCAAACATGATTCTGGGCTGCATTAACAGGAGTGTTGTGAGCAAGACACGAGAAGTCATTCTTCTGCTCTACTCTGCGCTGGTTAGGCCTCAAATGGAGTCTTGTGTCCAGTTCTGGGCACCGCATTTCAAAAACGATTTGGAGAAATTGGAAAAGTCCAAAGAAGAGCAACAAAAATGATTAAAGGGTTAGAAAACATGACCGCTGAGGGAAAACTGAAAGAATTGGGCTTGATTAGTTTAGAAAAGAGAAGACTGAGAGGGGACATGAGAGCAGTTTTCAAGTATCTAAAAGGGTGCTAAAAGAAGGAGCGAGAAAAATTGTTCTCCTTGGCCTCTGATGCTAGGACAAGAAGCAATGGGCTAAAATTGCAGCAAGGAAGGTTTTGATTGGACATTAGGAAAAACTTCCTACCTGTCAGGGTTGTTAAACACTGGAATAAATTGCCTAGGAGGTTGTGGAATCTCCATCCCTGGAGATACTTAAGAGCAGGTGAAATAAACATCTTTCAGGGATGATCTAGACGGTGCTTGGTCCTGCCATGAGGGCAGAGGACTGGACTCGATGACCTTTCAAATTCCCTTCCAGTTCAAGTGTTCTATGATTCAGCTTATGCTTTAAAGCCATTTCTACTTCACCCTTAAGAAACCCAATACAGCAATACTGAAGCATGGAATATTTTGTCGTTCCATTTTGTTTTATTTTTACAGCGACCATGTTTCATTTTATTCCTCCTGTAGTACAGTCCACGTATGCTAGTGCCTGATGCATACAAAAGGAAATAAGACAATAGCGATTCGGTCTTTTTCCTCCCTAATTGCCTTTTGCTTGGAAGGCAAATATTTGCACATAGATGTAATAGTTAAGCTGATTTAAGGCTCAGCTTTTTCCCCCAGACCAGATTTCCTTCTGCTACTAATAAACCAGAGCAAGTTTCAAAACTTTGTGCCAGACCTGGCTCCAGAACCTCCGAAGAAAGCTGGGTGTAACGAGAAACCTTCAATAACACCTGGGAACAAGCCTGAATTAATACAGTAAGCTTCAGCACAAAGAACATTCTCCATGACCCACATAAAATGTTGTTGCTCGCTCTTGCTCTCTCCTTACAGGTTCCAAGTGCAGCACATCGAATATTTAAAGTGTTTCCAGAAATGGCAAATGATAGCACTTAGGTGAGGAAATATGGCTGATTATTTTCAGGAAGAACAGCATTGCGCAAAAGGGTTTTTCTTGCACCAGAAGGGGCAGTGTAGACAGCTCCTTCTGGCCCAAAAGCCTCTACTGCAAAAATGGCGGCTCATTAGGTATGCAAATTAGGCTCAGCGATATTCCACGCTTAGCCATCCATCTCCATCCTCTGACAAACAGAGGCTGGGGACACCATTCCTTACCCATACTGGCTAACGGCCATTAATGGACTTAACCTCCATGAATTTATCGAGTTCTCTTTTAAACCCTGTTATAGTCCTAGCCTTCACAACCTCCTCTGGCAAGGAGTTCCACAGTGATACATTTGTACCATACAATCATACCCCCCAGGCCTTTCCTAGATCTCCAAAACGAACACCAGCAAATAAAGCTCTTGCACAGCAATCTGCATGCAGCAAGACACAGCCAGCAGGAATACTCGTGTCGCATCGACACTCCACAGATTCAAAGCCGCTGAAAGTTTCAGTAGCAGGCATGGGCATGTGTGTCAGACGGATTATTCCGTACGATGACTATAGCACCCTGCTTCAGAACATCTTCGTAGAGATTGCCACCTTCGTCTGCTCAAGGTTTGTAAAGCAAATATTAACGTTTTCAGTTAGACGAGCCACCAAAAAATGATACTTAAAAAGCAACTAAAAAAACCTAAAAAAAAGCACGCTAAAAAACCCCCCCATAGACGCAAGTTCCTTTGATCGCTTTTAAGTGAAACATAAAAGACATCTTTGGTACAAAGTGGACACTGGCCGTTCAATTTTAATTGACAGGAATTCTTAATAACGTCTAACACTGTCGAAGAAAACACAAGAGTTGAGAGAGAGAGAGGATTGCTTATTCTGAAACAGCTGTTCCACTATTCCACTCGGCTCACAATTATTACCATAATTGTGCTCTTGTTAGGAAAATTGAGGATGATTTTGCGTGGCACTCCTCAGCTCACTGGAAGACTTTACAAATGTTCACTGAACACCAGACACAATTCAATTTGACTCATGCCTAAGATCATCGGGGTGCATTTTATGCTGGGCAAAAATCTTCCTAAATGTTTTATGGAATGAGTTCAGCCTGTATTATTTTGAAATACCAGGGCGCTTATTTCAAAATCTGTCCTCTTACTTTCCTTAGGAATAACACTCATTTCAAAAGAAACACTGAAAAAACAACAAATAGTCTGGTAGCACTTTAAAGACTAAGAAAATATAGAGATGGGAATGTAGTTGCTAACTCATACAAATATGTGATCCTCTATGAGTTAATAAGCAGCAGGACTGAAATAAACCAAAGGAAGTATTTCTTCATGCAACACACCGTCAACCTGTGGAACTCCTTGCCAGAGGATGTTGTGAAGACCAGGACTTCAACAGAGATCAAAAAAGAACTAGATAAATTCAGGGAGGATGGGTCTATTAATGGCAATTAGGAAAGATGGGTAGGAATGGTGTCCCTTGCCTCTGTTTGTCAGAAGATGGGAATAGGTGACAGGAGAGGGATCACTTGATGATTCTCTGTTCTGTTCACTCCCTCTGGGGCACCTGGCATTGGTCACTGTTGGCAGACAGGACACTGGGCTAGATGGACCTTTGGTCTGACCTAGTCTGGCCGTTCTTCTGTTCTGATCGACCTAAAGGGCTGCCCATGGATTGGTGCAGGCATTTGTGCAAGAGGGGGCGTGCAAAGTTCTCCATCACACATGTAGGCCAAGGAGGTAACCAGACTGAGGTAGAACTCATTCCCTGCTTCCCTCTTGCATGGCTGGGCAGAATAGAGAAAGGCAAGAACGGAACTGGCTGCACGCTTCTACCAGCCCCACATTAGGACACTGCCCGTGTCAGCTCAGCTCTGCTGGCCCATATTTTGGGGAGGAACCACCCTGGGGCCACTGTTTAAAGGGAGCTTCGACAAAATCCGATTGGATTCATCTGAAGAAATGGGCCCCAGCTGACTATCCAGCCGGCTGCTCTGTGGCGTGTTTTGGGCCACAGTGAAGTTTGAGTTTAATCCATTCCTCGCACATTGTTGATTTTCCTGTATGGTTCCACCACCCCCACCCCCAAGAGTTCTCATCACCTTTGGACCCCCAAAACATCAGGCTTAGCCATGCATGTAGGGGACATGGGAATCTCGGGTGTCCCTTTTCTTTCTTTGTGCTTACCGACGTTGAAAAAAACAACTCCCGATTTTTGCAGGGACGGTTATTTCCTGCCTGGAGCCAGTAGGCTGCGAATAAGCTCCACCCGTTTCCAGATGTGCAGCAGACGTCCGGGGAGTCTCACTTTCCCTTACGGGCCTGGATACATGTGTCGCCTAACTCAGATCTCTCATTGGTCTATTCAGTGTAGTGCTTCGGGACAGTCACTTTGTGGTTTGGTTTGGTTTAATTGGCGAAGGTCCAGAGAAGAGCAACAAAAACGATTAAAGGTCTAGAAAACATGAGCTCTGAGGGAAGACTGAAAGAATTGGGCTTGTTTAGTTTCGAAAGAAGAAGACTGAGAGGGGACATGAGAGCAGCTTCCAAGTATCTAAAAGGGTGTTACAAGGAAAGAGGGAGAAAAAGTGTTCTCCTCGGCCTCTGATGGTAGGACAAGAAGCAATGGGCTTAAATTGCAGCAAGGGAGGTTTAGGTTGGATATGAGGAACAACTTCCTACCCGTCAGGGTGGTTAAACACTGGAATAAATTGCTAGGGAGGTTGTGGAATCTCCTCCACTGGAGATATTTAAGAGCAGGGTAGATAGACATCTGTCAGGGATGATCTAGATGGTGCTTGGTCCTGCCATGAGGGCAGGGGGCCGGACTTGATGACCTCTCGAGGGCCCTTCCAGTTCTAGTGTTCTATGCGTCTATGATTCGATGAAACAAACTGTATGTTTCTGATAAAGTGAATATGACATTTCAGAGAGCCGAGGGCACAAAGCTAGACCTCCTTGTTAAAAATGGACTGTAAACACTTTATGGAAGCTAGATATTTTATAGCCCGTTGTTGTAACTTCTCAGCAATAGTAGAGAACTTTTCCAACTTCATAGAGCACCAAGAAAGAAAAGCAGAGAATGAGAATCCCGGGTCCCCTATGTGTTTGATTCAGCCTTACGGTTTGCGGGTCCGAAGAAATCTTGGGGGCATAACCCGGCAGGAAAATCAAGACTGAGAAGTGCAAAGAATGGATTAAACTCAAAATTCAGTTTTCAGCATGTGCATTGCAAACAGAGGGTCCAGGGAAACATACGTTGTTTGCTTACAATTAAATACAAATCACCGTTGAAATCGCAAATATCAAGAGTTGGACAAAGTAAGCTTTCAGCAGTAACATTCATTCATCTCGCTTGCATACTCTGCTTGTGTAGGACTTACATTTTATGAAAAAGCAACATGCTAGCCTGCAAACCCTGCCCTATTGCAACAGGAATAGAAAATATTAATTATACGTGGACAGTGCCACTCAGTTAACTAACCTGAACCTGTGCTTAATGGACGTTTGTAATTTTGACATACCACCGCATTGAATTGCCAGACTATTAATCAAAAAGGGAAAAGAAGCCGAGAGGATGTGGGTGTTATTCAATTTGCAGATGACACAAGCTGACTTTGTGAACCGACCAGTGGGCACTTCATTATTTCTGCATTAAACGAACTGTGCATACATATGCCGCAGAGTGAGTTTACATATAAACAGGGAGAGAATATTTTTCACTCCTCCAGAACTCCAGAACAACAAAAGATTTTGTTTCAACTTTGCAGAAAAATTCACCTGCAGGCAGCAGCCAACCATGGATAATTTATTAGCATAGGGGATTAGACTGTTGCAACCACACGATAATGGTCACCCCGTTACTGCATTAATACGAATACCAATAATATTTTAAAGGCTAAATCAAGAAAAATTAGTTTCTATGGCAACTAATGGGCCACTTAATGGATCAAGTTATTAGCACGGAGCTCACTGAGTCAATATTCTGCAGGAGAATGGTACAAAATATGGTTTAAAGTAATTTGCCAAAGAGTACAGTATCACAGCAGAGATCATGATAAAAGTGTATTTAGCTGCACAGAACCTGCCACGCAGTGAAAAAGCAGGCTGTGGTTTGAGGAAAGATTATCTAGCATATCAGTAGGTTGTATTATTTTTCCTGGAGGATATTTTCCTTTCTTTTCTATACATTTTGTTCCCTGATCACCCTATTGGTTCTTGTTGGAGCCAGAATTTTTGGTGGTTTTAACAGTGCTTCTGTTTTTGCGAGTGCCGCTAAGCCACTTAGGCTGTGTCTAGACTACATGCCTCTGTCGGCAGAGGCATGTAGATTGGACAGATCAGCAAAGGCAAATGAAGCCGCGATTTAAATGATCGTGGCTTCATTTACATTTACATGGCTGCCGCGCTGAGCCGACAAACAGCTGATCAGCTGTTTGTCGGCTCGCGCGCTAGTCTAGACGTTCCCCCTGTCGACATCAAAGCCCTTTGTCGGCAGCCCCGTTATTCCTCGTGGAATGAGGTTTACCGGGGCTGCCGACAAAGGGCTTTGATGTCGACAGGGGGAACATCCAGACTAGCGCGCGAGCCGACAAACAGCTGATCAGCTGTTTGTCGGCTCAGCGCAGCAGCCATGTAAATGTAAATGAAGCTGCGATCATTTAAATTGTGGCTTCATTTGCCTTTGCTGAACAAACAAATCTACATGCCTCTGCCGACAGAGGCATGTAGTTTAGACATACCCTTAGATGTCTAACGGGTAGAATTTTCTCCGGCAGTTAACTGTTTCCACCCTGTAATGTGGCCTCGCTGGTTTTATTTTGGTAAATTGGGAGTTTCTAAGTCGCATGTACACATTTCGAGATCGTTCCTAGTGCAGACTCACCCGTGGACTACAGCAGCAATGGCTACAGAGGTGCTGCATTCCATTTCCCAGGCTGCCTAGAGTCCAAGGTGGAGATGGAACATTCTGGAAGCTACTACAAGAACCATTTGTGAGCCAGAACGTAAACAAAGCCATTGGGTTTTGGCTATCGTTGAAGCAGAGTGGCGAGAGAACCATCACAGCTAAGAGAACTAGCACTATCGATCTGAGAGAGGCAACAAGCGGGAGCAGGAGCCGGTGCTGTATTGTACATCTCATCAGTCCTTGGAATATCAGCGAAAAGTGGGCCTACGCATCTTCTACTTAAGGTAGGAGCTTGTGATGGCTGAGCCCAAGGACTAAGGTCTGCAGCTTGCAGCTTTAATTGGCCCGTTCTATGGCGCACCCCGTAGAGGAGCACAAAGGTTCCCAACTCCGTGTGTGTTAAAACTAGATTCTAACCCCAGAGAGGCAGACCCCCTCAAACAGTCACTAGTGGTTTTGGTAACTGGGAGTTTGTGTAAAGGTATTTCAGCCCTCTCTGTGTCTGTCCTGTCTATCAAGCTACGTCTACACTATGGCAGCTTTTCAGAAGAGGAAATGCAAATGAAGTGCTCATTTGCAATCTCTCACTCTCCTTTGCATATTCTCTTCCGATCCTTTTTGCAGAAGAGGTTTTTGCGAAAAAAAAAAACGCTGTGTAGATGGGGCCATTTTTTGAAAAAAAAAACACCTTTTTTGCAAGATCCCTTTTTCCCCTCAAAAAATGAGGTTTACAGGATCTTGCGCAAAAGGGGGTTTTTCCCCCCCAAAATGGCCCCATCTACATTACGGGTTTTTTTTGCAAAAATCTCTTCTGCAAAAAGGATCGGAAGAGAATATGCAAATGAGAAGGCAAGAATTGCAAACGAACTCTTCATTTGCATTTCCTATTCTGAAAAACTGCCATAGTGTAGACGTAGCCTCAGATTGGTCTGTAGTCTTCTTCCTCCTCCTACTCCACCTCAAAGTTAATCGACTTGTGATTCTTTCAGGGCTTCAGTTATTGTTCCCATCTTCTTCCCAACACGCGTTATAAATTAGATTGGCTTGCAAAGCTAATTAATGGGGCATTTTTCTTTTTTTTCCTCTTCTCTGAACTCTTTCTGTAGTAAATGTTACAAAAGTACACATGAACAAAACTCTCTCTTCAGTGCAAAAACACCTACATCTAAATGAGGGTGTACCAAATCTAAGGGTATGTCTAGACTACATGCCTTTGCCGACAGAGGCATGTAAATTAGACTACCTGACATAGCCAATGAAGCAGGGATTTAAATATCTCCCGCGTCATTAGAATAAAAATGGCCGCCGTGTTGTGCTGGCTCAGCTGTTTGTCGGCACGAAGCGGCAGTCAAGACGGGGATCAGTCGACAAGGAAAACCTTTGCTGACTGATTCTGTAAACCTCATTTCACGAGGCATAAGGGATCGGTTGGCAAAGGCTTTCCTTGTCAACCGATCCCCATCTTGACTGCCGGTTCGTGCTGACAAACAGCTGAGCCGGCACAACGCGGCAGCCATTTTTATTCTAACGAAGCAGGGGATATTTAAATCCCCGCTTCATTGACTATGTCGGTATGTCTAATTTACATGCCTCTGTCGGCAGAGGCATATAGTCTAGACATACCCTAAATGTCGACTCGATTTTTCCAACAACACATCGAAGGGATAGAAAACTCTGTGGCGGAGGCAAGTCTTTGTGTGTGTTACGAAGTCTCAGAGCTGCCTTTCACCCCTTCTCGCAGCATTGTTAAACAGGTACAGAGAAAAGCAAAATGAGATTTGGAGGTGGGGGGAGACGTTAGTGTTTAATATATTCTACATTACATCAGCCACTCTTCCCCTGCAATTGTGATTACGGCATTATAGCTTGATTACTAGCTATTACTTCCACCATCAGAAAAGCAAGAACACAGTGTGGTGCCATCTCCATTAACGGAACGTGCAATTCCATAACAAGGTTGGTCGACTACAAGGCTTCCGTTGGGCTAAACTCTGAAGTGCATAAGTGTTCTTCAAGCCATTACTTCAAAGCCATTCGAAATAGCACCTTAACGTGCATCATTGTTTTGCTTTATTTGAAGCGCTATCGAGATGTTCAGTAGAGCAATATTAGGCATTTTAACAGTTCTCAGGCATTTAAGATTCTCTGTGATAATAACAGGCGCTTTTACCTTATCAGCCCATTCACAGCATTTTCAGTCTTTCTTCTTTAACACCTTATTTTTACATGAAAAGGATAATTCTGTGAGTAAGGCCCTGGGGAGGAACGCAGGAGACCAGGTTCAATGCCAAGGTTCGCCACACACATCTTTTGTAACCGTAGCCAAATCACCTAATCCGCGCATTCCTCACTTTTTCATCTGTAAAATGGGCATAATACATTTTCTTTTTCCTCACATAATTATCTAGCTTGTCTAGTCAGTCTGTAAGTGCTTCAAGGCAGACACCATTTCCGTGGGTTTGTGCAGATTTGATGGGACTTGGATCTGAGCTCTCGCTCCTGCGCTATACATACATATTATATTCTCTTCATCCAAGTGGGATAGACCAAGACCAGAATGATATTTCTATTGGGTTCATTACTCCGGTGGTTCCAAAAACACAGGTGAAAGTAACAGTCATACGCAACACCTGTCGAGGGATATGAAGGACAAGTCAACTCATTGACTATCTGATAAGCAAATGCTTATTAGATAGTTGACAAGTTTGTTGACTAGTCGTTTCCCCCCCACACTTTGCTGCCTCTATCAAAAAAAGGCAGCCGGGGGGGGGCAAAGAAGGGGGTACTTCCACATGGTGCTGCCGCTTTGAAACGCTGTCACAGTAGTCTAGCATCAGGCTCCTCTCGGCATTTCAAAGCAGCAGCGCCACGTGGAGCCTGGGATCTGATGGGGACTGAGCCTGGGCTCCATGTGGCACTCCCGCTTTGAAACACGGGGAGCCTGGTGCTGGAGTCTACAGCGTTTCATAGCAGCAGCTCTGAGTGGAGCCTGGGGTCAGTGGGGGGCTCTTGGGCTTTTTCAACACTTCAAAGGCGAAGACACCGTATCACAGTGTTTCTTACACTTTTTAAGACCAAGGACCACCAAACAATCATTTTTATGAGAATTTTTTCAAGGATTTTTTGTTGAGCAAAAAAAAGTGATCAGGGGGAAAGTTATCGAGGGGAAAAAAAGGGTTGAGGGAAAGTTATTGAGCAAAAAAAAAAAGGCCCCCTGCCCCTTTAAGGGTGGCCATTTTGAATTCTGTTGTTCTCCACGGCACACCTCCAACTGCCTCTCGGCACATCAGTGTGCCTCGGAACACAGTTTAAGAAATACTGCCCTATTGATTAGCGCAGTGTTTCTGACCCCTTTTCTATAAAGTATCCCTTTAAAAAAATTACAAGTATCGCCAGTACCTACAGTTTTCAGGCACACAAAATGTTTTTTCTACCATTGTAACACATTTGTTTAAACAACTTAATCACAAGCAGGGGGGCAATGAAACTTCTGGGTTTAAAAAGTTCAAAAATGATAAAGCACTGTAAAGCTTAAAACAAACATTCAGTTTTCTCCAAATTTCAGTTGTGTTGACGTATCCCCCAGACTTCTCTTGAGTATCCCGAAGGGTACTGGTATCACTGGTTGAGAAACACTGGACTAGTCGAATAGTCGATGCATTCTATTCGATTAGTCGATTCCGTGCAATTTAACATCCTTACACTTGACCGGCCTGCCCCATGACAAATTTTTCCATGTGCAAACAATAGACAGACAGGAATTACTTTCTATTGTTCAGTGAGAGAGTAAGCACAAACTTCTGTAGATAAGAAGCCATATTACGCATTTGTGCCTCTCTTTTTGTAGTCTGTACTGAGCTTGGAGAATAAATGCTGAACATTCAGAAATGTCAAGGGACTGTACTCAGAGTACAAAAGAAAGGCACGTTTGGAAAATATACACAGCATGGAATAAGAGGACTACAACTTGGATGTGGAGGTTGACAAGCTATAAAACCTGGTACTATTCTTCCGAATTACCACAGGCTGTACGGATGATCAGAACTTGATCCAAAGCCCACCAAAAAGAGTCTTACCAAGGACTTCACTGGCCTTTGGATCAGGCTCTTCGTCCTCAGACTATGAAGTTATACTTCATTCCTTCCCATAGATCACAACCAGCCAGATACTGCATGCAGTGTTGGGATAGATCTCCAAGTATTTTGTTCCCCTTTGGACACATGTGGAGGTTGAAGAGGTGGGAGAGGACGGACAGGGGGTCCACTAACCCCGAGAATTATTAGTCAGTTGGAATACTGAGACGCTAATGAGTGGACTATAGGAAAGTCTTCTGCATAACAATTCTTAAATACTCAAAAGACGGTTTATGGAACACACGTCTCCAAGGAACAAGCGTATTGGGGGTTTGGTCATTGGCAGAGCTCGATGTATCTCAAAAAGCTGCTCTCTCTTTCCCTTAATGTTCATCAGTTACAGGTTGTCACTCAACACAATCATCCTACCTGTTTACAAAAGCGGCATGTCCTCCTTCGTGGGAATTTCTGACCTATGCCTTTTATCTCTGGCTCCCATACCATACATAGTTAGCTGGGGAATTTAATGGACTTCTACACCAGAGCGTTGTAATAGGCAAACATATATCTCTGTGTGAATTATGGCTAAAGCCACAACCCTATTACTATTTGAGTTCTCTCAATTTTACATATCACAGCTGCTCTGCTGATCACATTCATAAGTTGATGGGGTTTTTTATATAAAAAGCTCTTATGAGTTCAGAAAGAGAACCATTCCCTAGAAGAATGAAATAAATGCTGTTTATTATTTTTGTCTGTGATTACCAGCAGGAATGATTGCAGTCTGAAAAAGTATAAGCTGAAATGAAATTAAATAAGATGGCAAATGGAGGGAAACAACACATTCATTAACCAGATTTTCTCAGAAAACTTCCACTGTGTATATTTAGGCAGCTTTAGGTATTCTATGGATGCCAGTTAGTATAATAAATTAGCTTGCATCACAAGGTAATTGCTTATGATAAAACAATTTCTCCAAGTGCTGTGATATTGAAGAATATTTTACATCTTTTCAGGAGGGTCTTTTTTATTCCTAAACACGATCGACCCAAACCATCTGATATCAAACAAAATAGTCAATAATTTCCTTAGATTCACTGCATCATAATCGTGTTATGTCTTTATTAGCAGCACATGAAATAAAAACGAAATCCATCAGAGAGTCACCAAATGCAATTTGAGGAATACATGTGCAGCAACAGGCAAGAGCCTCGCTACAGAGCAAGTAGCAGATACAGTACTTGGTCCTGCCATGAGGGCAGGGGACTGGACTCGATGACCTCTCAAGGTCCCTTCCTGTTCTAGGAGATAGGTATATCTCCATATATTATTATTATATTATTATTTATTATACTCTCGTTGAAGATAAACTGGTACAGTTTGAAGCTCTCTTGTCCGGCACTCACTAGCCTGGCAACCTCCGTGGTCTGGCATGATTTTAGTTAGCCCGATTTCCACTTATCACGGGTGTGGCCAAGTTTTCGATGGTCCAAAAAAGTTTGTTTACAGTCGCCAGTCCCTGCTCTCACAGTTCAGTGATGTTATTTAGCTCTAATTTACCGCTAACTGTGTTATAAGAGCCCAGTAAGCCATGGAAGTGCTGATAATGCTGCTAGACAATATTGATCTCCCACGGCCCAGCAAATTCTCTGGTTTGGCCCCAGTCAGGTTCCGAGGGTGCCAGACTAGAGACGTCCAACCTATATAACATTTGAAGATGTCTTTACATTCAAGAAGCATCTGAAATTACTCATGTAAAATGTATCATATGGGTTGATAGTAATATTTTGACTATATAAAGGGTCTGTCGGTGTATCTAGGCTCTGATCCATCATGTCTTACTCAGGCAAGACTCCAAGTAGAAATACTGGATTTTTGTTTGAGTAACAAGTGAGGAATACAGCCCTAATTGATCAAAATACCATGTTTAATAAGATTGCTCTACTGAATATTTGCTTTGTCCTTTGAAGCCCTAATGCAGTGTTTCTGATATATGTCTCTGAAGCAGGCACGACTGCCTAATGGCAGAGACAGGATGCCATGTAGAGAAGTTGCAAAGTGAGAAAACGGTTTTCTAAAACATTTCTAAGTTAATTTACGTCTTACAGTACCTGAAATGAACCTATTTTTTGTTGTGTTCCCCAAATAATCTCATGATGTTTTGATCTATGTTTATTACAAAGTTTAATCAATATCAGGTTAAAAGTTCTTCTCGGAAATGGGTTTACCAAAGAAATGCATACTGTAATGGAAACTGACTTTCTAGAAAAGGGAAAAAATAACTCATGATTTGTAAAATAACTGATCACAAGCACCATGAAACTGATTTAAAAAAAATACAAATTAAAATGCGGTGGAAAAATGTGTTCAGAAACGTCATTAATGTTGACAATTGTTTCAAGAAGTTCCTATTTTCAAATAATGCCTTTTTTGGTCTGCTTTGGTTGTAGAAGTTCATTAAATTCTTAGAAAGGAGATCGGGATATTGTGGTGTCCTCTATGGGTTTGAAATCACACCAATACTGTTCAACATATTCATAAATGAACTGGAAAAAACGGTAAACAGGGAGGTCACATAATCCACAGACGATACAAAATTACTCACAATAGTTAAGTCCAAAACAGACTGGTAAGAGTTACAAAGGAACCTCACAAAACTGGGTAACTGGAAAGCAAAATGAGAGAGGAAATTCAATATTGATAAATGCAAAGTACTGCACATTGGAAGACATACAAATTATATATACCGAATGATGGGATCTAAATTAGCTGTTACCACTCAGGAAAAATCTTGCAGTCATTGTGTATAGTTCTTGGAAATATATACTGAATGCAGAGTGGTAGTGGAAAAAAACTAACAATGGTTATGAACTAGAAGAAAGGGATAGATAAAAAATATCATAATGCCGCTATATAAATGCATTGTGTAACAATGTGTTGACTATTATGTGCAGATGTAGATGCCCCATCTCAAATACATACTAGAATCGGAATAGATACAGAGAAGGGCAACTAAAATGATTAGGAGTATGAAACAGCTTCCATATGAAGAGACACAAATAAGACAGAGGTCTATCAAGTCTTGCCTGGTGTGGAAAAAGTGAATAATGAAGCATTATTTACTCTAGCATGACAAGAACTAAGGGTTACCCAATGAAATTGACATGAAACATGTTTAAAACAAAGAAGTATTTCTTCAGACAATGCACTGTCAGCTTGTGGAATTCTTTGCCAGAGGATGGTGTGACGGTCACGATTATAACAGAACATAAGAATATTAGAACGGCCATACTGGGTCAGACCAAAGATCCATCCAACTCAGTATCCTGTCTGCTGACAGTGGCCACTGCCAGGTGCCCCAGAGGGAGTGAACCAAACAGGTAATGATCAAGCAATATCTCTCCTGCCATCCGTCTCCACCCCCTGACAAACAGAGGCTGGGGACACCATTCCTTACCCATACTGGCTAATAGCCATGAATGGACTTAACCTCCATGAATTTATCTAGTTCTCTTTTAAACCCTGATAAAGATGCAGTCGTGTTAGTCTGGTGTGGCTGAAACAAAAGACAGAACTATGTAGCACTTTAAAGACTAACAAGATGGTTTATTAGGTGATGAGCTTTCATGGGCCAGACCCATATTGATCTGAGGAAGTGGGTCTGGCCCACGAAAGCTGATCACCTAATAAACCATCTTGTTGGTCTTTAAAGTGCTACATAGTCCTGTGTTTTCTTTTAAACCCTGTTATAGTCCTACCCTTCACAATCTCCTCAAGCAAGGAGTTCCACAGGTTGACTATGCGCTGTGTAAAGAGGAACTTCCTTTCATTTGTTTTAAACCTGCAGCCCACTAATTTCATTTGATGGCCCCTAGTTCTTATATTATGAGAATATAAGAGAATATAATAACGGCCGTTATTCCGAAATAACTATGCGAGCGTCTACACAGCAATTCCACTATTTCAAAATAATTTTGAAGCAATGAACGGCTTATTCCGACTTCTGTAAACCCCATTCTGCAAAGAACGACGCCTATTCCGAAATAGCTATTTCGAAATAAGGCGTGTGTAGATGCTCCACTGCTGAATATTTCGAAAGAGTCCCTCACCTGGGCCATTCTAAGTTATTCCTCCTGGGGCTCTAACTCCAGACATCACGTCTACATTAGAGAAGCTGCCTCGGACTCATTTTGAGGCTTCCCTGCAGAGTAGACGTGCTATTTCAGAATAACTATTCCGGAACAGCTTATTCCAAAATAAGCGTGCAGTGTAGACGTAGCCTAAATGCCCCTTGTCTGTTTGCGAGAAGCTAGGTTCACTCAAAAATTGCCTTGTTCTCCTCACGCCTTCTGAAGCAGCTGGCATTGGCCACTGTCAGAAGACAAGAGCCTAGGCTACACGCACCAGTGGCCGGATCCAATATGGCCGCTCTCCTGGTCTTTTGTTTCTGTAGACTAGGGGAAGTGTGATTCTAACCCCACGCTTCCTACGGGAAACGAAGGACATTAGCACATCATCAAGGTTCCATATAGAATCAGCACAGCTCGTCTATGGAAGGCTTCAGAACAGACATGTCCCCCTTTCCAAGCCCCCAGCTTTAAAAAAAAGCCCCTATAACTTGGCCAGAACACAGAAAAGTTATGGGCTTGCTGCTGAATTGACCCCATTTAAAAGAACAACCGCCGTACACTGTGTGGCATTTAAAACAGCAGCAGCAGCAGCTGTCACTCTGGGCTTCATCGTGCTATTTTTATGTACAAGAAGAATTCTCCAGATTCCTGATCACGTCAAATTCCATGGGGAGCTGAAAGTTGTGTTTAGAGTGGCATAGGAACAAGGGCTTCCTTCGGAGCGATGGGGCCCAGTGCGGATGCCCCTGGACCCGGTGGATGCAAGAAGGATGCAAGGGGAGTGACTTTTTAGAGACGCGATTGTATAATCTTGAGCGACACACAAATGAAATTGTTTTACAGCAAATTTTTAAATAAGGCCCCGTCGACTAATACAGAGAATTCAGAAACGGATTGTTAAATGGCTTCGTTCCCACTCAAATGACTTTTTCCCAGGTTCAAAGAGCTGCTAATAGGTCGTCAGGTGGAACTTAGCTAGATCCCCCTGAAGCAGAGCCACAGAACAGGGATAGAAAGAAGCAGCAGGGTGGATATTAAGACCCCAGGGTGCCTCGCATTTCTGGGTGCCCTACACAGCTGTGTATTCTGCATATGGGTAAGGAGAGACCAGCACAGGAAGAGAAAACACTAGCACATCCAGCATGAGCAATGCATGGCTGAAATTGCAAGCACGGGTTTTGAATTTCCTTCCGTCTCTCTGAAATCTGCGTCACATCACTGCATTGTTGTTGTGGTTTTTTTTTTAAGTGTAACCACTGTATAGTTTAGAAACTAAATACAGGCAGTCCCCGAGTTATGCGGATCCGACTTATGTCGAATCCGCAGTTATGAACGGGGATTTTCTCGCCCCGGAGGACTGGAGTGGCGGGACGCCTGGTCCCGCCGCCCGCCTCCTCCGGGGTGAGAAAAGCTGCTCCCCGTCTCCCTAGTCTGCTGGGGGAGCCAGCAGACCAGGGAGACGGGGAGCAAAGTGGCGGAGGACCCGGGGCCGGACCCGCGGCGCTTCCAGATCAGCTGGAAGCGCCGCGGGTCCGGCCCGGGTCCTCCGCGGCTTTGCTCAGCGTCTCCCTGGTCTGCTGGGGGGGGGGGGGGGGGACGCAGCTAGTGCCCCCCCCAGCAGACCAGGGAGACGTGGAGCAAAGCCCGGGGCCTGTGGTAGAGCAGGTGGGGCGCTGCCGGTTGGTCCCGCAGCACCGCTCTTTGGCGCTACTGGACCAACCCGGCAGCACCCCAGCTGCTCTGCCCCAGGAGTCCTGATTCAGCCACTGCTGATCAGTTTCAGCAGCGGCTGAATCAGGATGCCTGGGGCAGAGCAGCTGGGGTGCTGCTGGGTTGCTCCAGTAGCGCCGAGGAGCGGCCACGCCACTGGACCAACCCAGCAGCACCCGAGCTGCTCTGCCCCAGGCGTCCCCAAGTCAGCGGCTGCTGAAACTAACCAGCGGCTGACTACAGGAAGCCCGAGGCAGAGCTGCTCTGCCCCGGCTTCCTGGAATCAGCTGCTGATGAGTTTCAGCAGCAGCTGACTTGGGGACACCTGGGGTTCTTAAGTTGAATCTGTATGTAAGTCGGAAAGTCCCTATCTTGTACGTAACCCGGGGACTGCCTGTACCTAAGAATGATGAACGAACAAGAACAGTCCACTGCCTCTTTGGCAGATGAAGACACCTGGCACAGGCTGACCTTAAGGAGTCCCCATTTCATTTCTCATCACCTAGGACAATTTCTCTGTAATGTGCCCACATCTGGCAATTTCTCTCATAGACTCATAGACTTTAAGGTCAGAAGGGACCATTATGATCATCTAGTCTGACCCCCTGCACAGTGCAGGCCACAGAATCTCACCCACCCCTCTTAGAATAATCCTCTCACCTATGTCTCAGATATTGAAGCCTTCCAATACTTTGAAGGCCCCAACATGCAGAGAGTCCTTCAGCTGTGATCTGTGCCCAATGCTACAGAGGAAGGCGAAAAACCTCCAGGGCCTCTGCCAATCTACCCTGGAGGAAAATTCCTTCCTGACCCCAAATATGGCAATCAGCTAAACCCTGAGCATGTGGGCAAGACTCACCAGCCAGACACCCAGAAAGTTCTATAGCAACTCCTATCATCCTTCCATTGACCTATTTCCAACTGGAAATGAATGGTCAATTAGTTACCAAGATCATGTTATTTCATCCAACCATCCCCTTATCATAGAATCAGAACTGGAAGAGACCTCAGAAGGTCGTCAAGTCCAGCCCTCTGCTCTAGGCAGGACCAATCCCATCTAAATCAACCCGGCCAGGGCTTTGTCAAGCCGAGACTTAAACACCTCTAGGGATGGAGACTCCGCTACTTCCCTAGGGAACCCATCCCAGTGCTTCCCCACCCTCCTAGTGAAATAGTTTTTCCTAATATCCAATCTGGACCTCTCCCACCACAACTTGAGACCATTGCTCCTTGTTCTGCCATCTGTCACTACTGAGAACAGCCTCTCTCCAGCCTCTTTGGAACCCCCCTTCAGGGAGTTGAAGGCTGCTATCAAGTCCCCCCTCGCTCTTCTCTTCTGCAGACTAAACAGACCCAAGTCCCTCAGCCTCTCCTCGTAGGTCATATGCTCCAGACCCCTAATCATTTTGGTTGCCCTCCGCTGGACCCTCTCCAATGCGTCCGCATCCTTTTTGTAGTGGGGGGCCCAGAACTGGACACAGTACATTGTCTCTCTTCCTCTGATTGTCAGATTCACAAAACCAACACCGAGTTTGGCCAGGTTGATCCATGTCTTTGGTCTGCAGGGGGGAAGAGGCTGCAAAGTTCAGGAAGATTCAAATTTCCACAGGCAGATCTGTGCAGGAGCTGAGAGATTGGCTGCCTGCGTTATACCACGTTCTAGCCTGTTATACGTTTGCTTTCGGGAGCACTAAAATTCAATGAAAATTTAAGAGGAAGGCAATAAAAGACGGGTAATGTTCAAATTCTTTCTTGCAAACCTCCTGTATTTTGCAGCAGAATCACACTTCTGAGACTATCCTACCCATCCCCCCGCTGCAAGCAATTAATCTTTACAAAATATGGCAGGTCCCTTGTTTTTCTGTGAGCTGAAACATACGAGGGATTGGGGGGAGAGCAGATGAGCGAGGTGCTAGATGAGCGAGAAAATCCATAAACAGGTAAAATGAACTGAAATCAATTTTCCATCCTGGATCCAAGCTAAGAAAATCGAGATTTTATGAGGGAGCCGCAGCGAGGATGCCGTCTTAATACAACATTTTGGTTGAACAGCTTTTTGCGGTAATAGCAGCTGCAAAAGCTTCAGGAACTGCTTAGGAAAGAACCTTTCTTTTAACCACTGGGCAAGATTTCCTGACAGCTAAACAGCCTTGCCTTTTGATAGGCTGTGTTGAGCTTCAAGACGTACACGTCTGGGAGGAACCTGCGGCTTCGGTGGGGATCATGCTGTCCCGGCCCACACACAAGCATGGCCACAGAAAGTTCCTCCTCTCGCATCTGCTGATTGGACCAGGGTGCATCAGTGATCTGCCAATCCCACAGAGAGAGCAAATGGAGAGGAACAGGTCCCAGGGACTGCCCAGACACAGAGAAAAACAAGACTGGGACTAACGGCCAGACAACGGGGAACCAGAGCAGCAGCTGATGGTGTGAGAAGTTGTCCTCCCTTTAGCTGAACTTGCTGATTACTTTGTGGCTTTATCCAGGGCCATTATACTAGGACTTAGGAGACCCTGTTCCATTTCCCTACTCTGCCACAAGCAACCTGTGTGACCCTGGGCAAGTCACTTAGGGCATGTCCAGGCTGCAAACAACAACAGTACTTCTCAGTGACTCTTGCTGTGTGGATACAAATAGTAGTGTACAAGTCGGGGTTTGGACCTCTGATGCAGGGGTGGGTCCCCAATGCCAGGCTCCAGCCTGAGTGTCTATGCTGCTACAAAGGGATTTTATCGCCCAATTGCACAGGGAGACAGCTGAATTGCAGTCCATTTCCAAGTTCAACACTATCCGTTCTGGCTTGAAGAAAGATATTAACTGGTTAATGCACTACAAAGGCCATTCCCCCCACCTTTGATATTTGCATTGCCACATCAAATACTGTGAATGGGACACATCCAGCCTGACTTAATTAGCTTCAGTGACATTGGTCCTACAATTGACAGGCAACATTTTTTGCTGTTATATAATCTGGATTCTGTTACACTACGACTCATCTGACAAAGTAAATAAGAGCAAAAGGACAGCCAGACTGGGTCAGAGCAAAGGTCCATCTAGGCCAGTATCCATCAGTGGCCAATGCCAGATGCCCCAGAGGGAGTGAACACAACAAGGAATCATCAAGTGATCCCTCCCTGTCGTCCATTTCCAGTCCCTGACAAACAGAGGCTAAAGATACCATCCCTACCCATCCTCACTAACAGCCATTCCTGGACCTCACCTCCATGAATCAATCTAGCTCTTTTTTGAACCCTGTTAAAGTCCTAGTCTTCACAACATCCTCTAGCAAGGAGTTCCACAGGTTGATTGTGCGCTGTGTGATGAAACACTTCCTTTTGTTTGTTTTAAACCTGCTACCAGTTAATTTCATTTGGTGACCCCTGGTTCTTATGCAATGGGAACAAGTAAATAACTTTTTCTTATTGACTTTCTCCGCACCTGTTCTGATTTTATAGACCTCTGTCATATCCCCCTTTCTAAACTGATAAATCCCGGTCTTTTTAATCTCTGCTTCATAGGGCGGTCATTCCCTACCCCAATCACATTTGTTGCCCTTTTCTGAACCTTTTCCAATGCCAAGAGATCTTTTTTGAGATGAGGCGACCGCATCTGTAAGCCGTATTCAAGATGTGGCCGTCCCATGGATTTCTATAGAGGCAATCAGATATTCTCTCTCTTATTCTCTATCCCCTTTTTAATGATTCCTAACATTCGGTTTGCTTTTTTCAGGGCTGCTGCACACTGAATGGATGTTTTCAGAGAATTTTCCACCGTGACTCCGAGATGTCTCTCTTGGGTGGGTTTTACCCACAAAAGCTCATGACCTAATACCCGCGTTAGTTTCTCAGGTGCCACCGGGCTACCTGCTGGTTTTGATGCTATTACAGTTAGCCTCGGGGCATGAGCCCCGCATGCCCAAAGCAGCTGAGCCCAGGACCGAGTCTTGCTGGCAGAGGTTTGCTTGGGCGGTGCAGACAACCCTTCGTCTCTCTGTCCCTCACTTCCTGTGTGCACAGTGGTGGTCAGGATACCGCCCGACCCCACCCCCCAGGGCTGCAGTGGAGATGAATCCAGGAAAGTCGGCGGGGCGCTGAGATATTGCTGTGACAGGCACCACGGGAATACCTGAGACAGACGCAGCCTCTCGGGGAGGAGACCTGTAGCAGAGAATCCAATCGTGGGCTCCCAAGTGGTCTGCCAGCAAAGCAGAGGGTAAGCCGGCTATTGGTAGCGAATGAAAGGCCACCTTGTGCTTTGCTGGACCCTTGGCAGGCCCTTATCTGTTGCCCAGCAACCCAGGATGCAGCACAGCCATTGGCTGCTGAAGTGCACATCCTAGCAAGCCCCCCATAGCTGGTTAGCGTTCAAGAGCTGCTCAGCTGTTGAAATCACTGAGGCTGTGTCTAGACTGCAGGGTTTTTTCGAAAAAAGGAGCCTTTTTGACAAAAAACGTCACCTGCGTCTAGACGACAGCCGCGTTCTTTTGAAATTAGATCAAAAGAACGCGGCTTTTCTTTCGACGGCGGTACTCCTCATTTCACAAGGAAGAACGCCTTTTTTCGAAAGTGCTCTTTCGAAAAAAGGCGTTCTTGAATGCAAACAGGGCTTTTTCGAAAGAGAACATCCAGACTGCCTGGGTGCTCTCTTTCGAAAAAGCAGCTTGCTTTTTTGAAAGTACTGCTTGCAGTCTAGATGCTCTTTTTCGAAAGAGTCTTTTTCGAAAGTATCTTTCGAAAAAGCCTCTTTCGAAAGAGGCTTGCAGTCTAGACGTAGCCTAATAGAGGCCCAGGATCTCCTCTTGGCCTGGGGAACCGTCCTCTTTTCCCCTCCAAGGGTGGAAGGCCCTCCCACCTAGCTGAGAAGGAAAGAGTTTTATCACAGAGGCAGAAAGACTGGAAAGCTGCCATTGGCTCCGCACACGTGCCAGCAGGAGGCGTTGTTTGTGTGAGGAAAAATTACAAGGAACAACGATGGACAATCCTTACAGAACTGTTCCTCCAGGCAGCTGCAGTGGAGGGAAATCCCTTTAAGTTGTCAGCTCAGCCTGGAGGCACAGAGCCATCCCAAGGGGAAACCACTGTAAAGCTGAGGAGTCAGCATGTCCTCCGAAGGCAGCTTCAAAACCGATACGTCTCTTTCAAAGGGACCCAGCTGAAAAGTGACCTGGTCTCCAGCCTCTGACGTGAGACCGTTATGCCGTGGTGGGAACATAGGCTGAATCTGGAAGAGCTGCCATCTTCCAAATCCACTCCTCTCAGGGGCGGCAAGTCTAGACCAGTCGGCGGAACACTGGTGTTCCGTGAACAACTCGCAGGGGTGCCCCGACCGTTTGGAAAAATAAGTCAAAGCTTTACCATAAATAACCATGTTACGATGATAACAGTATTGGAAAATACCAAATCATAATTTTATTTCTACATCTCAGTAAGGTTGGCTAACAGCGTGTTAGCCTCCCCTCTTGTCTCTAATCTTCTTCTCCTATCTATACGGCAGCGTAGAAACTAACAATGACGTGCTACGCATGCACTATGCCGGCGTGGCGGCTACGCTGACAGTCCGCTGCTTGACGTTAGCCAACGCGCATGATGATTTATTGAATGTATTATTTCCACCGATATGAGTAACAGAGTAAGTTACGTTTCTTTAAAAAAAGACAGAAGTGAGTGAAAACAGTACTGCTGAGGAACTAATACCATCAACGAGTGACGTACACATAAACATTTCTCAACAATGTGGCACATCTTCCCCGGAACAAAAAAGGAAGAAAACGGCATGATGAAAATATGATCCTACATACCTAGCGTTTGGATTCACATATAAAGACGATTGCCTGCAATGCGTTATTTGCTTTGAGGTTTTGTTAATAGCGCTATGGTTCCATCAAAACTTACAAGGCATTTTATGAAGACAATTTTTATGTGTGTTCCACATAAAAAATACTATTGTTTGGTGTTCTGTGGTCTCAAAAAGTTTAAGAAACATTGGTAAAGGCTCTCTACAATCTTCCCGGTACAACTGATAGTAGCAGCCCATGAACAAGTCCTAGGCCAAGGGACTTGGCATATGGGAACAATTCAGGGGCTGCCCTGAAGCAGAGATCTTGCTTACGATGCAATACCTCCTTCCAAAAAGGCTCTCTTTGCGGAGAAAGAGAACGGAACATCTCATTTTACGAGGTTGGGGTTCTGGGTCCGATTTTGCACCAGTGACTTCAACTGGAGTTTTCTCATTCACTTCAATGCGAGCAGGAACGAAGCCTTCATGTTTTGCCCACAGGCTATGCAAGAGGTAGCAAACTTCCCCATTTTCCCCATGTTTTTTTAGCTACAAAGGGTGGTTTGAAACACACACACACTCGCAAACGCCCACTCATTCTTGTGTGCTTGCCAGCTTTTCCTTCGAACAGATGCTAAGCAGAAATCAACACACTTCTGCATATAGTACACACTCCATTATTTGAATGCTACAGGGACAGTGAAAGGTTGGATGATAAAGGTTCTGATAACTGAGGGAATATTCAATGTAATTAATCGGCACTGAGGGATATGAAGCTCTTTCAGATGGCAGGTGGTTGGATAATTGATGTTATCCAAACCGGATCAGATTCTGTCATTCTTTCATAGAACAGTATCAGACTTCATGAGTAACTCTATCAAATTAAAAGACCATCCTGGAGGGAGAACGGGTTTCTTTCCATGGCTGTGTCTAAACTGGCAAGTTTTTCCGCAAAATCATATGATTTTGCGGAAAAACTTGCCAGCTGTCTACACTGGCCGCTTGAATTTCCGGAAAAGCATTGATGATCTCAGGTAAAATCATCAGTGCTTTTCCGGAAATACTATGCTGCTCCCGTTCCGGCAAAAGTCTTTTTCCGAAAGACTTTTGCTCAAAAGGGCCAGTGTAGACAGCATAGTACTGTTTTCCGCAAAAAAGACCCAATGGTGAAAATGGCTATCGGGGCTTTTTTGCAGAAAACCGCGTCTAGATTGGCCATGGACGCTTTCACGGAAAAGCATCCTGCCAATCTAGACGTGCTTTTACGAAAATGCTTATAACGGAAAACTTTTTTATGGCCATATTCCTCCTTTCCACTGTATTTTCTAATAAGTGTCTATATCAAAACCTATACCAGGATCTTTAAAGCAGAGTTAATATGTATTCAGGGAATTAAATTCAGCAAATAGGGAACCAACCCGCCAACACAATAGAATCACCAAGTCACCATAATCCTTTCTCACAGCTTCATCGACATTTAATTATGTCGCCAATGTCAGAGGACTGAGTCAACAGCAGTCTGAACATCATCCGAGAGAGAGAGGGGGGAAAAAAGGTGGAACGGAAAAAAAAAGAGCAAGGAAATTAATGTCACTTTCTAAAAGGTGTTGGAGGCACTGAAAAAAATACATAAAAAGGAATTGATTTACAGCCCTCTGTTATTTTTTTCCATTTGTGATTTTGGAAAGAATGTTGAACAATTAAGGTATGCCCGGCTTTTCTCCCCTCACCTTGCACATGTTTTACTGAGATTTGTTGTAATCAGAAGAAATATTTCTCCTATTTATAATCAGTATTCACTTGTTGATTGCAGCCAATGGATTTTGCCCTCACTCGACTGCATGCGGGGAATTCACACAGTGACATTGTACTGGGCAACCTTTTCAAGCGGAGCGAATTTAGGCCCATCCTGAGCCGTTTTGAGTCCTATTGTGGAATGCCAACATGCAGAATGAACCCCTATGAATCTATCTTTCAAAGGTATTTCCAGGGAGAAGAACACCAGATTTTAGATGGAAGATCTGTGAATTCATCGTCCCAATTCCCCGAGCTCTGCTAACCACAAATCACAAAGTCCATGGACTGTGTTTCGCGTTCCATGTGTGATGGCAAAACTGGGACTCATGAAATAGAGAGAAATTGACTGTGTCATGATGGTGAAAAGCTCTCCACAATTCTATATTCTGGGGTGTTCAAAATGCTATACAAAAATACCACACCATAGAACTTGGCTCTCTAATACTTGATTGGAACAAAATATTATTTGATTCATCTTGTTAGGCTGTTATAGGCAGCTACAAAATATACCTCAGAAAAAATTGATGTTCATAATAAAGATCTTTCCAATCCTCTAAAGCAAAAATCGAGGCTGGTAAAGTTGATACTTTCCCATTGGCACTGAAATGCCCCATCTGCTGGCCCCACTATAAGTGAAACTGAAAAGTTGCGCAAACCAAACAAAAATCACTAAGGAGCCACAAACACAGAAATTTTTTTTGGGACCATAGAGCTGAACTAGGCCTATGTCTCTGAGGATCTTGCACGTGCAGCATCTTAGAAGAAAGTCGAGCATCAATCATTCTTATAGGATTGGTGTTTGTTTGGCCCAACAGTCCTGAGAAAGTCCCCCAGAACCCTAACTAGCTTCTTCTATGTGTAGTAAGATGAGGGCATGAGACATAAACCCATATTGCAAAGGCCTGATCTGGGGTCTGAGGCCTAAAAAACAATGGACAATACATAGAATCATAGAATCATAGAATAATAGGACTGGAAGGGACCTCAAGAGGTCATTGAGTCCAGCCCCCCGCCCTCAGGGCAGGACCAAGCTCCGTCTACACCATCCCTGACAGATGTCTATCTAACCTGTTCTTAAATATCTCCAGAGAGGGAGATTCCACCACCTCCCTTGGCAATTTATTCCAATATTTGACCACCCTGACAGTTAGGAATTTTTTCCTAATGTCCAATCTAAACCTCCCCTGCTGCACTTTAAGCCCATTACTCCTTGTCCTGTCCTCAGAAACCAAGAGGAACAAATTTTCTCCTTCCTCCTTGTGACACCCTTGTGACACATGGCTAAAGAAAGGTTGAAGAGATTAGCAGGAAACAGCCACGTTTGTTTAATCAGGCATAAACAAGCGGAGACAGCACAACCCCCGGTGGAGAGCAGTAACTGGGAGCTTATCATGAGTTATAAACACACAGCTCATTGAAAAAGGCCATGATACTCAGTCCCAGCACTAGTTAGGCCTCTGTTGGAGTATTGCATCCAGTTCTGGTCACCGCATTTCAAGAAAGATGTGGAGAGGGTCCAGAGAGGATCAACAAGAATGATTCAAGGTCTAGAGAACATGAGCTATGAAGGAAGGCTGAAAGAATTGGGTTAGTTTAGTTTGGAAAAGAGAAGATTGAGGGGGGACATTATAGCAGTTTTCAGGTATCTAAAAGGGTGTCATAAGGAGGAGGGAGAAAACTTGTTCATCTTGGCCTCTGAGGATAGAACAAGAAGCAATGGGCTTAAACTGCAGCAGGGGAGGTTTAGGTTGGACATTAGGAAAAAGTTCCTAACTGTCAGGGTGTTTAAACACTGGAATAAATTGCCCAGGTAGGTTGTGGAATCTCCATCTCTGGAGCTATTTAAGAGTAGGTTGGGTAAACATCTATCAGGGATGATCCAGACCGTAGTAGACTGGTCCTGCCATGAGGGCAGGGGACTGGACTCGATGACCTCTCAAGATCCCTTCCAGTCCTAATATCCTATGATTCTATGATCCCCATAAATTCCAACTCAGGGTCAGGAAAAGGGTCTAAGATAGATGTTTACTCTCCACAGATACCAACTCAGGTTCAGGAAAGAGTCGAGGTTGATACATGATGGATGGAGATGGGCTAATCAGATCATGAGGCATAAGGTGATTGGTGGTAGCTTGGCAACATCAGAGAGTGGCAACCTCACACGTCAGCAGTGATGAGTTCGTACCTGCATATAAGGTGGTGTCTTGGGAGACAGTCTTTGAATGGCCTATGGGGGCAATGGAAGTGTTTCATTGTGCTGAGCCATTCCATTGTTACTGGGTACAAATGCGAGGCGGTTCAGTAGAGTCTATTGACAACTAATGTACTTTGCTTTACAATAAACCTGGCCTGGCACCTTCGATCCTTATCTGGTTTGTGGTCTTTGAGGGTTCTCTTGGGGTCTGCTCAACCAAAATTCGGTTCGAATTGGGTCCTGCACTTCCGAAAGCTGGCCCTGAACGTATGCAAATGTATCAGACTTGGGGAGGCCTAGCTAAATTGGTGAAACTGGCCAGAGGGCAGCTCTAGAAAGGAGCTATCAGTTTCATTTCCACCATCGTGGTTGGAGAGCCTCATTAGCTTTTTATGTCATTTGTCCTGAGATTGGGGAAAAAAATAGCATATCCCCATTGTGAACATCTTCAAGGCCTTAACTGTGTCTGCTGCATCTCCCCAAATTCCCAATACAGCTCCCTCGTCTGAGACACAGAGGAAGAGAATACTGACGAAGGAAAATTGTTACAACCAGCGAAGAGGAGATGGGTACACAAAGCAGGGGAAAGAAGAAACGAGTGGAAACATGAAGAAAAAACATTTCAGAGAAGCTAAAGGGAGGACAAATCAGAAGGAAAACTAAGAGGAATAAAACACGGTGCTCACTCCCAGGTCTAGACGTTGAAAGACCTTGGTTTAACCATACTAACTAACTGGGTGTGGAGCGGACTCACCGGCATCTTGGCTTAAAGTGTATCCATGAAACCTGAAGACTAGAAAAGGTTGGCTTGGTTTGTTTGAACTATATTTCATTTTTACACATCTCTGCAACGGTTTTGTTCTCATCAACCTGCCTCCTCCAGAAAGAAGTCGAAATGTCCCTTGGGCTCAGGCGTGCATCTGCTTCAACTGCTTAGCCTGGTGCCTTCTTCCACATGCTTAGCATTTCCCTGGCGCTGTGCGTGTGCGAGTCACTCTCAAACTGAGCAACATTGAATGGGAGGTTCATTAAGGCCAGTCCCATACCGTGAACTGAAGTTTTAGGACCTTATTCTTTGCAACCAGTAAGAAAAGGAGGGTAGTGGCACTCCCTTGAAACTTGCTGCCTGGTTGTATGGTGACACTAATAGGAACATGGGCAGCGGGTGAAGGCCCAGCTGGGGAAGGCAGCTGAAGACCCGCCCCTTCCACCCAAAGCCACACCCCTTCCCTGGAGAACACACCCCTTCACAACCTCCCTCCCCCAAAGTCAAGCCCCACCCAACCCCAGCTAGGGCTGCTGCACGGCACAGCCTCAGCCTTTCCTGGCCACCAGGGAACCATGCGACATGGCCCCATTCCCTCCCCGGCGGCTAAGCAGTGTAGGCAGTTTTGGGAAGGCAATGCCTTTCCTTGCCTACATTAACTGCTGCCCATGAGCAGGCCTCAACCAGCTTCACGGCATTCAAGCGAGTCCAGCACTTACAAGACCAAGTCACTCCAATGCCCCTACTGACCAGACAACCTGAAACAACTAGGAGGGCAAACGACAGGAGAGTTGTGGTGATTGGACAACACATTGTGGCTGGGTGCCTGTGTGGGACTCACCTGTGGCCGAGGGTGGCCCGTCACCAAGCAGGTCAGCTCCAGCGTCTCTCCCTCGCGGATGGTGTAGACCCTCTCCGAGTAGCGCTCCTCCTCGATGTTACACGCCAGGCCCGAGTGCACGATCCGCACCGTGGGGGGGGCTGTCAAACATAGAAACGTATCAGTGAGATGTTTCCTCTCAGCACCTTGCCCCTCATCCCCACCGGACGGAGAGATGCAGCCCACCTCAGCACTAATTCACGAGGGGCACTGCCTTTCTCTGACGCAAGAACCCAGTGCTCTGCTTTGGATGCAAAATTGGTTATATGACTACTCGGGTTAGGGATGTTAGGATGGTTAACTGGTTAAATGATAGCTCTTAACCAGTTAGCAGTTTCAGCTGAGGGCCTGCCACCCTGCCCTTCGATGGCCGGGGAAGCTCCAGTCTGGCATGGCTGGCTGTTGGCGGAGTTCACTGGTAAGGGGACCTGGTCAACCAGTTAATTCGTTACCCTACTGGTAAGCCGCACGATTTTTGGTATACTTATCAGTTATCCATTTCACATCCCTAACTCAGAGAAACTTCCTCGCCACATCTTCCCTCCCTCACTACTCCACACACACACACACACACACACACACACACGGAACCCAAGAACAGCTCCATCTCTGATGTCTCACTGGATTGTTTTTCTTTCTCTGATAAGTGGCTCTGAAATGAGCTATGCCCACAAGAGCTGCAGGGGCATATTAGACCTGCCCTTTGCCTCGCGGTGGTGGGGATTCTGCTGCAGCGGGATACTGGATGCAGCACTCACAACCGTGGTGTAATAGTTCCGGAGAGAACAGTAACAGTTTTATGGGATGTCAAGTAATTCCGAGATCACGCTTCAGCCTCCTGCCCAATCAGCTGCTGGGCTCCGCAGGCTGGCTGCCCATACAGAGCACAGCGAGGGTGATACTTTTACATTATCAGGGCATCTTCAGCGGAACGACTGGCTTGAAGTCACCTGCTTGCTTTATAAAGACATGGAACCGATTGAAGCAAACTGACTCCTGGACTTAATTAGAGCCAGTTGGACTCTCCCTCTTGCGTACCTGTGACCTGTCCCGCTCGTGTACCTGCACCCCTTTGTCCATATTTTAAGGCAGAGATGGGCCCCTGCAACACACTTCAGGGAAGTTCAGCGCCAATGTCCAAATAAGAAATGCTTGGCAAAAGCCCATTTCTCGCAACCAAGATTAGCATCCACGGGCACTGAAGGTAAACCCAAGGGCGAGTTGTAATGGGATGGATGCCTTCACTGGGGGATGCCATTTCTTGGGCTTAACACATGGAGAACCTCAACAAAAGGGGAAGACACCACGTGATTACTGCAGATAGGACCTCACGAGTCAGGCACCTTTCAGACCTGACTAGCACCAGACAAGGGGATTGGCCAGACCAGGGGAGGTCCCTCCCCTCCTGGCTTGTGCTAAACTCTAGCTCCCCAGCCAGCCTGCTGCTACCTGGCCAGCCATCTCTCCCTTGGCCTGAGCTCTCCAGCTCCTGCTGGCCCTGCTGCTGCCGGGGCTGGAGCTGTGCGGTCAGAGCTGGAACTTCCTGTCTGCCCCCAGGGTTGGAGCTGTGTGAACTGGGCTAGAGCTGGAGCAAGATCTCCCTGATACAGCACCTTCCCCCCACTGGGCTCCTGGGTGAGTTCTCAGCCCCTCCACCACATTACTGCCCCACCACCAGACCTCCCTATACCTGGACTCTGCGGTCCAGGAACATCTTGCCGGACCATGGATGTTGCTGGACCAGAGAGTCCCGGTTAAGGGAGGTACAACCTGAAACTCCAAAAGGGACGGGTGTGGAATTGCAAGCATATTGCCCTGCGATGTGGCATTAAACACCGCTCTAATGGCCTCACACAGGGACCATCAGCAGGAACTTTGAATGCAGGAACTTTAGCATCACAGGGCAGCACTCTCCTGCAGGAGCTGAAGGTGTAGCTCCATCGGCTGGCAGCAGAAGAAAGCTGTAAGCCATAAGCTCAGAGCCCTGAAAATTGGCCGTAGTATTGATGCACATCCCGCTGTCCCTCCCAGGATGCCTATACAGACCCATTTGCACTCTGGTTACTTTTGTCTTCCTTTCCAAAAATCAACTTCCCTTTTTTGATCTTTGTATGACATCCCTTTGTAAAAGCGTTACGTCGCTCATTATGCAAATAAGAAGGGCTCTTGGAACCACTACCATCAAGCAGTCAGCACAATAGAGTCAATTGTGCGCCCTTCTAACGTGAAAATTAGCATAGAATCATAGAACAGAACAGGTAGAATCATAGACTCACAGAACACTAGAACTGGAAGGGACCTCGAGAGGTCATCGAGTCCAGTCCCCTGCCCTCACGGCAGGACCCAGTACCGTCTAGATCATCCCTGACAGATGTCTACCCAATCCAGTACTATCTAGACCATCCACCAACTTCACTGGGAGCAGGACCACATTTTCACTCCGGACAGATTCCACTGCCCTGGTCTATTTAACCTGAGTGTCGACAAGCTAAATGTATCCGGATATACTATGGATGTCGCATGTATCACCTGTGCAGGATAATTACGGGAGCTGAAATATCCAAGGCAGACCTCACAAACCTGCTCTAATAGTCCCGGAGAGAACAGCAAAGGTTCTAGGGGATTTCAGTAATTCTGAGTCACGCTCTTCCCCCTCATTCAAACTCCACAAGAGCAGATCAATAGGAGCATAAGGTCAAGCGCTAATTTGGGTGCCCTTGCTGAATGGAACATAACGAGACAATCAACAGCAGAAATGGCAAAAGGTAAATCAGAGCTATAAAAAATAAGTCAGCTTTAATCACCTCAGGAGCGATACTGTTAGTTATTGTGGCAAACAGGACAAATCATCTGTTAGGGGCCCTTTAATCAGAGAGACTTCAAGCCTACAGGACAATGGAAGTCGATCTGTGGCCATATCTTGGGCCAATGAAAATTGAGGCATGCAGCTCAGCAGCTCACTTTATCGATGAAATGGAAGCTTCAACCTCTGCCTCACGAAAAGGAGACTCCGTAGGCTCCGATCCCGCAAAGAATTATGCGCATGTGAAAACCCGCCACTTTCATCACATCAGGGATCAGCATTTCTCCCTCCTGCACTGAGGCTACGTCTAGACGGCTTTCTTCTGCCAAAAGAAGATGCGCAAATGCAGAGCTAATTTGCATATCTTCTTCCGATCACGTCATCGGAAGAAGTTTTGTCGAAAAACAAAGCAGTTTAGATGCGTTTTTTTTCGGAAAAAAAACCTTTTTCAAAAGAACCCTTCTTTCTAAAAAAATGAGGCGTGCAGGGTTCTTTCAAAAAAGGGTGGTTTTTTTTTCAAAAGAGACACATCTAAATGGCTTTCTTTTTCAACAAAACCTTTTCCGATAACACGATCGGAAGATATGCAAATCAGCTCCTCATTTGCATTTCTTCTTTCGGCAGAAGAAAGCCGTCTAGACGTAGCCTGAAGGAGCTGTGGTAAATTCATCCCACACCAGAGGGTTACTACTCGGCATTGGTTTACTTATACTATTTACAGGGTAGGCCTGAGGGCTGGCCCTATGGCTTCTTTTAACAGAAAAAAAACATCAGTTTCCCACTCCCACTGGAGTATTGTCCCTTCTCATATCATCTACCTACCCCCAGCCAGCCTCTTTCACTCACACTGGGCAGAGATATGCTATGACTCCAAGTCCCTTCCCCAAGGAGAAACAACACACGATTTCCCTTGGGGGGAAAACAGCACCTCACTTAGGAAAAAGCCTTCCCCTCTCGCGACACACAACCCTTCTTCATCTTGCATCTCCTGTCTCCTCATATCCCTTTCACTGGAGGGGGCTTTAAAAGCTGCCCTTAATTAGACACAGGTGTCGATAATTAACCAGAGATGACATCTTGCAGTTTGTAGGAAAAGGGCTTCAATTATTGTAAGAGTAATATAGCACCCTTCAGCCTCTCTTCGAGAACTACCAGGTCTGAATTGAACGGCGGCATTGCAGTATTCTCGTAGCTGAGTTGGTCCCTGGATATTAGAGGGACAAGGGTCTCTCTCTCACCAATAGAAGCTGGTCCAATAAAAGACATTCACTCCTCCATCTTGTGCCCCGGGTCTGATTTTGTCGCCCCACATGGCTTGACGCACTGAGCATGCCCTTCAATCGTTGCAGATTAGGGTGTTGGTACCAAAACAGAAACCCAGGCTCAAATAATCCATCAGGCAATGATAAGGGATTTCTTTTAGCAGGAAAACACCCCACCTGCACCTGCCCCGGTGGCCATCACAGGTGCACCAGTTATAAGTGTGGTGGGAGGTGTCTGGTATTTAAAATATCTGACCCTGGAAATCCAAACGAAATGAGACTCAGGCAAAGGTGCCCCGACAGCATCAATGAACAAGATTAGAATAAGATACTGTAGGCCGGTGGTCCCCACCATGGCGCCCGCCGGGGCATTTGTGTGTGCCCGCTGACAATCTGGGCCGGCTCTGCCCCCGGCGCGTGACGCACGGGAGGCACCGGCCCCAGGCGCGCGACACGCACCGGCGCCGGGTGCGCGGCGCTCGGGTGGCCCCAGTCCCGGGGCACATGCAGGCACTCAGGCGCGCGGTGCTCGAGAGGTGCCGGTGCCGGCCCCAGGCGCGCGGCTCGGGCAGTGGCGCCGGCCCTGGGCCCACGGCACAAGGCACTTGGGCGGCCTTGGCCCTGGGCGCAAGGTGCTCAGGTGGCCCCAGCCCCGGCCCTAGGGCACATGCCGGTGCCGGCGCCGGGTACAAGGGCATCCCCGTCCCCTGGTGTGCCCCCGGGCGCATGGCCCCGCCCCCGGGCACCCGGCGTGTGAGTAGCCCCACCCCCGGGTGCCCAGGAGCCTCTAAAGGTTGGGGACCACTGCTGTAGGCCAATATAACTCACTCCCTTTTTCTTAGTGACCGTGAATGGCATCTGTTGCAACAACTATATTTAAAACGGCAAGCCCCTATTCACAGGCAGAAACCCTTCAAAACCAGGTGGTGAGGAGAAACGGTGGTGCTGGAATTCATATACAAATTTGACACCCTGAACTCAGGTGGAAATAGCCCCAGGGGTGGTTCGGTTCGCGCATTACAACAGGTAATTTCCCATTCAGGTGCTCCCACCTGCCTAGGGTTGGAGATGAACCACGCCCATTCTGATTTAATGAGCTCTGATGTCACACTCCCGTCTCTGTAGTTTTCTTTTACCTTTCTTTCCTCTCCCACATCTGAGGAAGTGAGTCGTAGCTCGTGAACGCTTATGCCGGATACATGTGTTGGTCTTTCAACTGCCGATGGGGTCCTTGTTTATTTTTTATGTTTGAAATACTTCTCAATGTGTGTCAACCTTTGTGGTAAGTGTTTAAGAAATCTGGCCTTGTTCCTCATCTATCCTACAGACACAAGCTGAGTATTTAGCTTTGTTTAGAACAGAGCGGCTCCGTCTCTCAATCAGGTTTTCACAACCCCAATGATAGAAGGAGAGCATCAGATTTGAAGACTTTCCCCAGGAGTAACAAGCAGCAACAATTCTCGGCTTAGACCACCTAAAATAAGCAAATAGACAGGGACACACACTCCTGTTCAGGCCCCCTCAGTTCATGTCCTCTGGGCTGAATATTGCCCTTTTTTTTTCTTCGACACTTTTTGTGATAAAATTAGCCCTGGCTAAGAAGGATACTGGATCCAGAGGAACTTACTCTATTCTATGTAAGGTCTCACGATCATGTCCTATGAGGGAAGACAGAAGGAATTGGGTTTGTTTAGTTTGGAAAAGAGAAGATTGAAGGGGGACATGTTAGCAGTTTTCAGGTATCTAAAAGGGTGTCATGAGGAGGAGGGAGAAAACTTGTTCATCTTGGCCTCTGAGGATAGAACAAGAAGCAATGGGCTTAAACTACAGCAAGGGAGGTTTAGGTTGGACATTAGGAAAAAGTTCCTAACTGTCAAGGTAGTCAAACACTGGAATAAATTGCCCAGGGAGGTTGTGGAATCCCCATCTCTGGAGATATTGAAGAGTAGGCTGGATAAATGTCTATCAGGGATGGTCTAGTCACTACTTCGTCCTGTCATGAGGGCAGGGGACTGGACTCAATGATCTCTCGAGGTTCCTTCCAGTCCTAGTGTTCTATGATTCTATGTACATCTAGTGTGTCAATACACATTATACCCAATATAGTCTAGAGCCATGGTGTCCAACCAATTCTGACACCACTAGTGGCTACTGCTATAGCAAACTAGCCACACTCCACCAGCCAAATAGCCACATGTGGATAGTGGCTAGAATGTTGGACACCACAGGTCTAGACATTGGGTAGCTGGTCTAAAAGGAGAGGGAGAGATATTCGTTATCTCTTTTGGCTCAGAGTGCTGACATCTTTCTCCGCATTCCCACTCCACCAACACTCAGATTTCACGGAAAGAGGAACTGGATTATGCCCACCAAGTCCCTTCGGTACGCTGGTTTATCTGACAGAATAACATCGGGGTAGTCAAAGTCCAAATGTCTTGGTCCAAGTCTAGTCAAGGTCCAGACTCCAGAGACATTTAAAAACCCATTAATGATCCTAATAATTCAATTAAAGATGTTGGGATCTGTTCCAAAACATCTGGTGGTCCGGAGTTAGCCCATGGCCCACCTATAGACGTCTACTGGCCTAGGGTGATGGTTATTGCTTGCAAAAAATGAATGAAATAGCTATGTCATTTTTCCTGTACTCACTCTTAGGGCTGGTCTACAAGGCAAGCCAATAGGCCGTACACTCGCTACCGTCACTGCGCTCTCTCTCTGCGGGGATGCTTTTCCTGCGCACCGAGAATGCCTGTGTGCACACCGCGCTTTGGTGTAGTGTATCAAGTTAACCACCGGAGGGGTGCTCTTCGGCTGCCTGTGCACATTCAGCGAGGTGTGTGATTCACCTGCTCCCACCACCCTGCTAATACTCGCCGAGATAGTGCACGTATAAAAACCGGCCTCACCGTGGCAACACGGGCCATGGCAGGGGAGGCGTGGCTTAGCCGCACCATGTGCAGCCACACTGGATTCCGGCAGGCATGCACTTGGCGTGGCAAAGTGGGACTCTGCTGGGGCCACCCGGGTGACGCAGACTAGGTTGATACTTATACGTGTGTTAGCTCGATAGCAGCTGGCACGAGCATGCGTACAGGAGCTGGGGACTCACACCCCCAGCTCTTAGCATAGATTGACGCCTTCTGTACTGAGGGAATTAGCGCAGACTAGCTATTACGCTCCAAATTCACAGCCTCGCTTGCTGCGCACCAACTTGCTCATATACGTAGCGCCTTACGCCACATTCGGCACTCCAGCAAGGTGCCTTGGGCCATGTCTGAAGGCATCCCAATCCAACCCCTAACAATCACCTTGTCGGCCGTCTTATAAGCTATTCATACCGGTAAAAACAAAGCCATTTCCTTCTCAGCTCTCCCAACCTAAAGGTGTGGGGTTGGGTGTCTTCAGGAGCTCACTGTAATGGAGATGAGGAGGAGTCCTGTGGCACATAAGGACACACAAATGGCCACATTGGGTCAGACCAAAGGTCCATCTAGCCCAGTGTCCTGTCTGCCAACAGTAGCCAATGCCAGGTGCCCCAGAGGGAGTGAACAGAAACAAGGAATCATCACGTGATCCATCCCCCGTCACCCATTTCCAGCCTCAGACAAACAGAGGCCAGGGACACCATTCCAGTCCATCTATGGCTATTAGCCCCTCCTGCCCCAGCCCTGATCCTTGTCCCCCAAGCTGGAGCCCTCCCAAAGCTCTCCTCTTCAGCCCCACCCCGGAGACCACCCACTAGCCAAATTCTGTTGGCTTGCGGGAATCAACAATTTTCTTCCACTGGGTCATGAAAAAAAATTGGAGAACCCCTGCTGTAGAGAATCATGGGAAGACCTGCCCTTTGTTTAGCTGTCCTGTCAATAAACAAAGTTGCTTCTCTTTAGGGGTACATCTATACTGAGGGGATACCGGAGGTATCCCAGAAAAACTCTGCCACGTCCAAGGAACGCATTTGCTCTTCCGCTTCTTTTTGCGGAAAAGCCAACGTGCTCTTTCAGGGAGCCCTGTATTCCTCATTCTGCAAGGGATTAGGGCTCCGCTGAAAGAGGAGGCTTTTCTGCCATTTGGCCCTATCTAGCCTGAGCCAAATGGTGGAAAAGCCTCTCCCGGAAAAGCGATCGGAAAAAGCTCAGCAAATTTGCGTTGTTTTTTCCAACAAAGGACTGTAGTCAACTCTAGAGCTAGCCTAGGTCTAACACACCAAGGACAAGACTTTCAAAAGTGATTGGTGACTTTTGTTGCCCAATTTGAAGCACCTTTGTGATAGCCGGCAGCATCTGGATGCACAAAATCACAAGTTGCATTTACAAATTTGGGCCTAAAGTCACTGAACTTGTTCACCTTTTGAAGGTGTAGAGTCTCCCTTCAGCTTGCTGAAAACAAGGCTATGGGGAGAGGTCACCGTCGGTTGTTTTGGTGGGAACCAACAGCCGTGAGGGGAGTTCCGTTGAAAAAAAATTGTGACTTTTAATGATTGCAAGTGTGATCGTCTGTCACATGACCTCCGCTGAGTGAACATCTGTCACGTGACCTCCATTAGGCTGACACCCAGGCTATGAGATCCAGAGGAGAGTCACCTTTTCCCATTGATTGGACTCATTTTTCCAATTTGCTTGACAGCTGCTCATCTTACTTAACATTAACTGTGTTTCCAGATCTCTGCAAACCCTAACAAATAAAAAAGCTAATTAAATCACAGTTCCGCTGCCCAACATGCCGGTCACAGGCTGACCTAATTTTGACACTACAAAGCTTATCAGCAGAGTATCTATTAAGTTAGAGGAAACATAATTCTCTTTCTAAGACCAGTTTGAATTTCTTTCCCTACAACTCATTACGCTGCTGTTTATTGTTCCTCCCGCTGGGCAGAGTATTAAAAACTTATGATCTATGACATATGGTCTGCATCTGTCAGTATCTGCTTCTAGAACAGTAGGGATGCCGCGGTTTCATGGAGGAATAGGGAAAAGGCCACGAGATTGGATTGCTGTCTTTTAAAGTTGTCAATTCCTTTTCACAGCGATTGGAAGTAATAATAAAAATAAAACCATCGCTTCAAATCATTGTTACGCATTGGACTCAGCTTTATGGTTTGAAGTGATTCTCTTTGGATTGTGGGAAGCTGTTTTCTATTTTGAAAAATAGAGTCCCAGAGCATGCTAAAGATTTCATGAGATTTATTTCTTACTGCTGAGACTGCGTACTCGAGTTCTGCATGGAGATATCCTAGAATCTAGGACCTAAATAACCTAGGATGATTCTGTGGGGCTATTTGGTGACAGAGAGGAAGGAGTTGTGTTTTCAACCTGCTATGCAAAGATTAGAACGCAAGATGCTGCAGGAAACTTTAAAAGTTTCTCTAGCCGTTTCCCCACCATGAAATATAAGTATGCAAAAGCGAGGGGCAAAATTAATGACTGATCTGAAATCATCCACCAAAATGATCAAATGTGATGCATTAGAATGGCCATTCACGGTTGTATATTACAACTACATTGGCTATTATAGGGGAAAACCAGCCACCTTTATTGACTTGGACGATCGTAAACTTTGTTTTTCTAGCTTGATATTTTAAAAGTCTTCGGTTTTTGTTCATATTTTATAGGTTGAACCCAATCCTGTTTGTACTGAAGACAAAGGACAACAGCAGAAGGCAGATTTTGATAAGCTCAGAGAACTTGTAGGTAAGGTCCCATGGGAAGCAAGACTGAAGGGAAAAACAACTGAGGAGAGTTGGAAGTATTTCAAAGGGACGTTGTTAAGGGCCCAAAAGCAAACAATTCCGCTGTGTAGGAAAGATAGAAAATATGGCAAAAGACCAGCTTGGCTTAACAAGGAGATCTTGCACGATCTCAAAATAAAAAAGGAGTCATATAAAAAATGGAAACTAGGACAACTAACAAAGGATGAATATAGGCAAGCAACACGGGAATGCAGGGGCAAGATTAGAAAGGCAAAGGCACAAAATGAGATCAAACTAGCTACAGGCATAAAGGGAAACAAAAAGACCTTTTATAAATACATTAAAAGGAAGAGGAAGACCAAGGACAGAGTAGGCCCACTGCTTAGTGAGGAGGGAGAAGCAGTAACAGGGAACTTGGAAATGGCAGAGATGCTCAATGACTTCTTTGTTTCGGTCTTCACCGAGAAGTCTGGAGGTGTGCCTATCGTAGTGAATGCAAGCAGAGAGAGGGTAAGTTTAGAAGATAGGATACACAAAGATCAAGTTAAAAATCACTTAGGAAAGTTAGATGTCAGCAAGTCACCAGGTCCTGATGAAATGCATCCCAGGATACTCAAGGAGCTGATAGAGGAGGTATCTGAGCCTTTAGCTATGATCTTTGAAAAATCATGGCAGACAGGGGAGATTCCAGAAGACTGGAAAAGGGCAAATATTGTGCCCATCTATAAAAAGGGGAATAAGAAGAACCCAGGAAACTACAGACCGGTCAGTTTAACGTCTGTCCCAGGGAAGATAATGGAGCAGGTAATTAAGGAAATCATATGCAAACACTTGGAAGGTAATAAAGTGATAGGGAATAGCCAGCATGGGTTTGTGAAGAACAAGTCATGCCAAACTAATCTGATAGCTTTCTTTGATAAGATAACGAGCCTTGTGGATAAGGGAGAAGCAGTGGATGTCATATATCTAGACTTTAGTAAGGCATTTGATACGGTCTCGCATGATATACTTATTGATAAACTAGGCAAATATAACTTAGATAGGGCCACGATAAGGTGGGTGCATAATTGGCTGGATAACCGTAGTCAGAGAGTTGTTGTTAACGGTGCTAAATCCTGCTGGAAAGGGATAACAAGTGGAGTTCCGCAAGGGTCTGTTTTGGGACCCGTACTGTTCAATATCTTCATCAATGATGTAGATATTGGGATAGAGAGTACGCTTATTAAGTTTGCACATGATACCAAACTGGGTGGAGTTGCGACTTCTTTGGAGGATAGAGACATAATTCAAAATGACCTTAGCAAGTTAGAGAAATGGTCAGAGGTAAACAGGATGAGGTTTAATAAAGAGAAATGCAAAGTGCTCCACTTAGGAAGGAACAATCAGTTCCATACATACAAGATGGGAAGCGACTGTCTAGGAAGGAGCATGGCGGAAAGAGATCTAGGGGTCATAGTGGACCACAAGTTGAATATGAGTCAACAGTGTGATGCTGTTGCAAAAAAAGCAAATATGATTCTAGGTTGTATCAACAGGTGTGTTGTAAGCAAAACTCATGAAGTCATTCTGCCGCTCTACTCTGCGCTCGTTAGGCCTCTGCTGGAGTACTGTGTCCAGGTCTGGGCGCCACATTTCAAGAAAGATGTGGAGAAATTGGAAAGGGTACAGAGAAGAACGACAAGAATGATTAAAGGTCTAGAGAACATGACCTATGAAGCCAGGCTTCATGAACTGGGCTTGTTTAGTTTGGAAAAAAGAAGATTAAGGGGGGACATGATAGCGGTTTTCAAATATCTAAAAGGGTGTCACAAGGAGGAAGGAGAAAATTTGTTCCTCTTGGTTTCTGAGGACAGGACAAGGAGTAATGGGCTTAAAGTGCAGCAGGGGAGGTTTAGATTGGACATTAGGAAAAAATTCCTAACTGTCAGGGTGGTCAAATATTGGAATAAATTGCTAAGGGAGGTGGTGGAATCTCCCTCTCTGGAGATATTTAAGAACAGGTTGGATAGACATCTGTCAGGGATGGTGTAGACGGAGCTTGGTCCTGCCTTGAGGGCGGGGGGCTGGACTCGATGACCTCTTGAGGTCCCTTCCAGTCCTATTATTTTATGATTCTATGATCAGGCAGATTTCGTTCGCAGCAAGCAGAGGGGAATACATTTTATAGAACTTTGCACCTCTCATAATCTGACCGTATTTCCATGGTTTAGTAGAACGACTTCCACAAGAAACCAATCTGCACTCCAGAGCTTTTAGATCTTTCCTAAAGCTTCAAAATGTTTGGCCACTTTGCTCAAACATAAATGACCAGCTGTGGTTTGACTCCGTCTCAGCTCTGATACCAAATTAAAAAAAAAAGAGGCCAGAAGCATTTGAGAACACTTCAAAATAATCACTTCTCAATCTTGTTTGTGTCCTAGTTTTTGAGCCGCGAGGGTGCACAAGGGTCACATTTTCATTTTTTTCATTTCATTTTCATTTTCTCTCCAACCACCAATGTTAGAAATGTATTTAAAAAAAAAGATGGGATTATCCTACATTAACTCATCTCCAGCAACACACACATTCCATAAATAGGTGGTTTTCGGCCTGTTGTCCAGAGGCCTCTGAGAATCCATCACCTGTGTTGAAGGGATCTATGAAAGTTTGCTGTTCCCATAGAAGAGTGGTTTTCCGCTTCTGGTCTTTGGGCCCTTAAGGTTCCCAGACTATGTTGGAGATTTCCAAAGGGGTGTGCACATCCATTCAACAAATATGAGCGGCCCACCAATGAAAAGAGTTTCAAAGCCACTGCCTAAAATCATACAGCGTCCAAATTTCTGATTTCCACGAGGAGTAACGGTAGTTCGAACTAGGAAGCCTAGTTCGAACTACCTAGTTCGTGCCGCGTGTAGCCGCGCGGCACGGGGTTCGAACGAGCGGGGATTTAAAAATGGTGGCGCCCCACTTATGCAAATGAAGCCCGGGAAATTCAAATCCCGGGCTTCATTTGCAATTGAGGTATGCCTACATTACCCTCCTATTTCGAAATAGGAGGGTAGTGTAGACATGCCCTTAGAGACTAACCAAAATATACAGAATTATGAGCTTGCATTGGTAAAACCCCACTTCATCAGATGAATTGGAGTGGGAATAACAGAAACCAATATATATATATATATATATATATATATATATATATATATATATATATATATATATATATATATCAGATATGCCAAGATATAAATAGGCTTTGTAATGTGCAAACCGGTTAATGTTTTTGTTGTTTTTGTTTAGGCCCATGGAAATGGCGTCAAATCTGAAGATAAATTCCAGTTCTGCAGACTTCTCTCTGTAATTGTTTAGTGAAAGTCCCTTTGCAGAAGGATGACTATTAAATCCAGGACTGAGTGTCCAGAGAGGTTAAAATGTTCCCCTACGGGTTTGTGTGTGTTACCCTTTCCTGATAACCGACTCGCGTCCGTTTAACCGGCCGTAGAGACTGTCCAGTTTGGCCAATATCCATGGCCGAAGGGCACTGCTGGCACTGGATGGCATAGATCACATTAGCGAATATGCAGTTGTATGAGTCTTAGCTGTGGTGGCTGACGTGATTAGGCCCTGTGTGGTGTCTAGGGTTGCCAGGTGTCTGCAATTGAACCTGACAGTCCGATACTTGGACTTTGTATCTGGTAAACAAACTGAGAAAATACCGGACATATAAACGTCCGGCATTTTCTAATTAAGGAAGTTTTTCTGCTTTTCCCAGGCAGCCCGGAAGCCTGCTCTGGACACGTGGCAATGGCATTTCGGCCCAGGTCTCCCTGGTTACTTCCCTGTTTATTTGATTTTTATTTTTTTATTCAACACATTTTCTCTGGAGTTTTTTTTTTAAATCAAATTTTTGTCCGGTATTTTTTTAAAAACCATTTGGCAACCCTATTGGTGTTGCTTGTGTAGGTGTGTGGGCAGAGTGCCAATGCGGTTTGTTGCAGGGGGAGGTCCCTGGGTATCTGAGGTGTGATGTGTGGCTGAAATAATTTGCTTCAGGTTAGGGGTTTGCCTGTAGGTGAGCCTGACAGCGAGGGAACTGAAGACTGTTGATGCACTGGAGGGGTTTATCTTTAACCCGTGTGCTTCTCTTGGGCCGGTTCATAACAACATCAGTATGGTCCTTGGTCCGGCTTACGTGTGTCCAGTTACCTGCATATGCCTTGAAGTTCATTTGCATTTCTAGTACTCTCCTGACAGAAAACTTTAAAGAGATTTTTTCATTGGTATCTAGTAAACAAATTGCCGCACTTATTTTTGTTTTGTGTCGTTCTGGCGATTAATCTGACTGAGGTGTCTGTCAGAGAGCAGCCTTTGGACTAGATGAAGCGAACAGAAGGATCCTGAGGTGTGGAGATGTGGCCATTGGAACCTGTCTTCCACGTGAAAACAATGAACACACTGAGTTATTTGCAACATGTATTTTTATTTTATTTATTTTTCATTTCTACCCTCCTCTGGTTTGTGTTGCATGCGATATGTTTACTGAGGGGTATAGATGTATAATGGGTTCTTTCATGCAATATTTACCGTGTATAATAACTAGCCCAGTTCTTCTAAAATGCCACCAGACAAAATAAATGCCAAGTAGTATATTACTATAATGTCTCATCTGGCATTTAATCCTGGGAGGCATATTTCAGAAGGAGATGTAATGAATATTCCCACAGTGGAGAAAGATGTGCCATTCATAATTACGTAATATCTTCTGAATTATAAAAACACAAATACTAAAAAAAGGAAAAGAAAATTGTAGGTGCTTATCTGATCTTTACTTACAGGACTGTGTACTTTTGACTCAGTTGTGCATCATGGCTAATTTTTGCATACATGTGCGGCTTTTCCAGACCTTGTGGTTATTGTATAATAATGTAGAAACTCTAAAGTTAAGGACACTTGACTATGATATGAATCTAAAAAGCTTCATTTCTGACACACCATTGCCAGCTTTTTAAATGTTATCAGGAGTCTTGTGGTATTTGCATTCTATAAAGCCTCGATTCTTGAAATTCTGGGATTAGGTGACAATCTCAAATTTCTCCCTTGTTAAAGGGTAAGGATGTTCCCTTCAGATTTTGCAGAAAGGAGCTTGAAAACAGAACCCAAGTGCACCCTAGAGGCTCAAAAATCACAGCCAATTAAAGAATGCAAAATGTATTATTAAAAAAAACTCATCGTTTTCATCCATTAACCTGTGCAACTCCGTGCTGGAGGACACTGTGAAAGTGAAGACTGTAACAGGGCTCTAAAAAGAGCTAGATACATTCATAGAATCATAGAATCATAGAATAATAGGACTGGAAGGGACCTCGAGAGGTCATCGAGTCCAGCCCCCCGCCCTCAAGGCAGGACCACGCTCCGTCTACACCATCCCTGACAGATGTCTATCTAACCTGTTCTTAAATATCTCCAGAGAGGGAGATTCCACCACCTCCCTTGGCAATTTATTCCAATATTTGACCACCCTGACAGTTAGGAATTTTTTCCTAATGTCCAATCTAAACCTCCCTTGCTGCACTTTAAGCCCATTACTCCTTGTCCTGTCCTCAGAAACCAAGAGGAACAAATTTTCTCCTTCCTCCTTGTGACACCCTTTTAGATATTTGAAAACCGCTATCATGTCCCCCCTTAATCTTCTTTTTTCCAAACTAAACAAGCCCAGTTCATGAAGCCTGGCTTCATAGGTCATGTTCTCTAAACCTTTAATCATTCTTGTCGCTCTTCTCTGTACCCTTTCCAATTTCTCCACATCTTTCTTGAAATGTGGCGCCCAGAACTGGACACAGTACTCCAGCTGAGGCCTAACTAGTGCAGAGTAGAGCGGCAGAATGACTTCACGAGTTTTGCTTACAACACACCTGTTGATACAACCTAGAATCATATTTGCTTTTTTTGCAACAGCATCACACTGTTGACTCATATTCAACTTGTGGTCCACTATGACCCCTAGATCCCTTTCCGCCATGCTCCTTCCTAGACAGTCGCTTCCCATCTTGTATGTATGGAACTGATTGTTCCTTCCTAAGTGGAGCACTTTGCATTTCTCTTTATTAAACCTCATCCTGTTTACCTCTGACCATTTCTCTAACTTGCTAAGGTCATTTTGAATTATGTCCCTATCCTCCAAAGAAGTTGCAACCCCACCCAGTTTGGTATCATCTGCAAACTTAATAAGCGTACTCTCTATCCCAATATCTACATCATTGATGAAGATATTGAACAGTACGGGTCCCAAAACAGACCCTTGAGGAACTCCACTTGTTATCCCTTTCCAGCAGGATTTAGAACCGTTATCAACAACTCTCTGACTACGGTTATCCAGCCAATTATGCACCCACCTTATCGTGGCCCTATCTAAGTTATATTTGCCTAGTTTATCAATAAGAATATCATGCGAGACCGTATCAAATGCCTTACTAAAATCTAGGTATATGACATCCACCGCTTCTCCCTTATCCACAAGGCTCATTATCTTATCAAAGAAAGCTATCAGATTAGTTTGGCATGACTTGTTCTTCATAAACCCATGCTGGCTATTCCCTATCACTTTGTTACCTTCCAAGTGTTTGCATATGATTTCCTTAATTACCTGCTCCATTATCTTCCCTGGGACAGATGTTAAACTGACCGGTCTGTAGTTTCCTGGGTTGTTCTTATTCCCCTTTTTATAGATGGGTACAATATTTGCCCTTTTCCAGTCTTCTGGAATCTCCCCTGTCTGCCATGATTTTTCAAAGATCATAGCTAAAGGCTCAGATACCTCCTCTATCAGCTCCTTGAGTATCCTGGGATGCATTTCATCAGGACCTGGTGACTTGCTGACATCTAACTTTCCTAAGTGATTTTTAACTTGTTCTTTGTGTATCCTATCTTCTAAACTTACCCTCTCTCTGCTTGTATTCACTACGTTAGGCACACCTCCAGCCTTCTCGGTGAAGACCGAAACAAAGAAGTCATTGAGCATCTCCGCCATTTCCAAGTTTCCTGTTACTGCTTCTCCCTCCTCACTAAGCAATGGGCCTACCCTGTCCTTGGTCTTCCTCTTGCTTTTAATGTATTTATATATATATTCATGGAGGATAAGTCCATCATTGCCTGGTAGCCAGGATGGTCAGGAATGGTTTGTCTTCTCTCTGTTTGCCAAAAGCTGGGATTGGACAAGAGGGGATGGATCGGCTGATGACTACCTGTAATCTGTTCATTTCCTCTTTGGCACTTGAAACTTGCTACTGTTGGAAGAAAGGATACTGGGCTAGCTGGACCATCAGTCTGGGCCAGTCTGGCCTGTTCTCATCTTCTTATTTTTTGGAGCATGACTGCATGATTTTTCAGTACTCCTCACTGTCAATGCCTGTGCTATGCTGGACACAGAGGGATAAAACATGGTGCATTTCTTATTTAACAGACACGATTCAGAGACAATAATCTGGATCGGGATCTGCGGCATTCTTTAGAAGCATATGAACAATGCTGACCCTTCCCATACTTCACTAGGGCCCTGATTCTGTTAGAATCCTAGGGCTGGAAGAGAGCTCAGGAGTCATCGAGTTCAGCCCCCTGTCCAAGGCAGGACCGACCCAACTCAATCAACCTAGCCAGGGCTTGGTCAAGCCGAGACTTAAACACCTCTAGGGATGGAGATTCCACCCCCTCCCTAGGGAACGCATCCCAGTGCTTCCCACCCACCTAGGGAAAGAGTTTCCCTAATATCCAACCTAAACCTCCCCCACTGCAATTTGAGACCATTGCTCCTTGTTCTGTCATCTGTCACTACTGATTCTGTAGCAGAGTCAGTTCTGCTCCCGGGCTCCAAACCCCTGTGCAGTTCACAAAGCCAGTCTAAGAACTGCGCCCAAGGTCCTGCTTGCCCTTGCTGGAGTTTGGGCATCTGTTCCGTGGCTCAAAGGGCACTGGAGCAGATGCCCCTGGGCAGCTTGGGTGGGGTAACCAGTGCTCTCCAGCAACTAGCTGGACTCTCAGGCTACCTGGGTTAGGGAGTCCAAACACTTCTTATTGGAGCCCCTCACCTTCCCCGCAGCTTCGGGCACCGCTGCTGTTCTCTCTGGCTATGTCTAGACTACGTTCTATTTTCGAAAGAGGCTGCGCACATTCCGCGGGAACTTGCCTCTCTTCTTCCAATCTCACTTTCGAAAGAGGATCTTTCGAAAGTGAAAGTAGTCTGGACGCGGGGGGTTTTGGAGGAAAAAAAACCCTTTTTCGGAAAAACAAAACAAAATGCTCTTCCTTAAGAAATGAGGTTTACGCAGGTTTGTCAAAAAAGGGTTTTTTTTTTCCAGAAAAAAACCCGTCCACGCTACTTTCACTTTTGAAAGATCCTCTTTCGAAAGCGAGATTGGAAGAAAAGATGCAAGTTCCCATGGAATTTGCATAGCCTCTTTCAAAAAAATCCCCCCGACGTTTAGATGTGCCCTCTGTATCAGCTCCTCTGACTCTTTCCTTATTAGGCATCGCTGCTCTCTCCAAACTCCTCTTCCACTCTCTCTCCCCTTCCCCCAGCAGGGAAGACTTTTCAAAAGGCCCAGTGGCAGCCTCAAGTGAGATCAGCTGGCCCTAACGGATTTATAGCAGCCCTCTCTCTGGTGCTCCTACTCTGCCTGTGAGTCAGCTGTGCCTGGCTGCCCTGAAGTAACCGTCTCCTGATTAGCCAGGGCCTTTTCTGTTTTCTAGAGCTGCCTCTCTCATCTAGCTCTCTAGCCTGGCCCTGGCCCAGTTCTCAATTATTAGTTCACCTTTAAATTCTGCCAGTGGAGAGAATGTCCCAGGTGAGGCATTGTCCGCAACAGACCAAAGCATTTCTCCCTGCCCCCAAGGCGTTTCTTATCACAGTGTAAGATGCACCGAACTTTACATCCGGACTACTCCAACTCCCATGCTTCCACCCTTGGCCCAATCCGCGTCTCAGGGCCAGTCATAGGTGTAGAGATTCCCAGGTTAGAAAGAACCATTGTGAACACCAAGCCGGACCTCCTGCATCACATAGAACTCGCCCCGAAATTATTCCTGGAGCACATCTATTAGAAAATACAAACATCTCATTTTTTAAAAAAAAGTGTCAATGGTGGAGAATCTGTCATGCTCCCCGGTAAGTTGTTGTAATAGTGAATTACCCTCTTTGTGAAGTGTATGTTTCTTTTCCAGCTCAAATGTGTGAGCTTCAGCTTTGCATCACTGGATCATTGACACCAGATACAAGGGCCCGTTAGCAACATTTTCGTTTCCATGTGCTTACTTATCAACTCGAATCAAGTCTCACCTTGCAGTCACTGGGAAAAAAAAGGTTCAATAGCATAGGGCAAGAGCTGATTCCTGCGGGACCCCTCTCCTCAGAAACACACCCGCTGTGGACGCTTCCACATGTACATTTACGTTCGGAGACTTCTCAGCCACATTTTAATCCATTTATTTTACACTATGTACAATTTATGTTGGCGTCTAATCAATATGCCGTGTGCTACCAAATCAAACATCTTGCTGAAGTCTATAGGTGCATGTACACAGCAGGGCAACTCGAAATAAGCGACGCACATTAAGCTACGTCAATTGCGTCGCTTATTTCGAAATAGGGAGCATCTAAGCTATGTCTAGACTACAAGCCTCTGTAGGCAGAGGGATGTAAATTAGACACTTTGAAAGTGCAAATGAAGCCGAGATTTAAATATCCTGCACTTCATTTGCATAATCACGCAATGGCAGTCTTTCGAAAAAGCGCTATTTCGAAATTGATACCGCACCCTAGACACATGGTTTTTTTGAAAACTCAGGTTTATAGGAACTTTCGAAAAAGCACCCTGTTTTGGAAAAAAAACACGTCTAGACTGTGGTTTCAATTTCAAAATAGCGCTTTTTCAAATTTCGAAGAGCGATATTTAAATCATTTGCACTTTCGAAGTGTCTAATTTACATCCTTCTGTCGAAAGAGGGATGTAGTCTAGACATACCCACACAGCACTTATTTCAAAACAGAGCACTCTTCCTCCGACTTCCCTTACTCCTCATGCAGTGAGGGTGACAGGAGTCAGAGTAAGAAACCTTCCAGCTTGACAGTCTTTTGAAATAACGGCCGTCTATGTAGATGCGGACTAAATTATTTCAAAATAATGTTGCTGGGCAGATGTACCTAACATTAATGCTATTACCTTTACCAATTAAACTTGTAATCTCACCAGAAAAGTCCCCATGTTTTTTGATAGGCTCTGTTTTCTACACACTTGTGGGGACGGGTATTGCTGATACTCCTGTCCTTTCATTCTTTATTAATTGAGTCACGTAGCTGCCTCTCTGTTATCTTGCCTAGGATTGATGTCAGGCTGACAGGCCTATAATTATCAGGGCATCTTGTTTGCCCTTCTTAAATATCGGCACAACATCCACTTCCTTCTAGTCTGGTGGCACTTCGCCAATGCCCCCGGCTTATGAAAAATCCACATTTACAATCCAGCATGCTCATTGGCCAGATATTCAGTTCTTCGTAACTTGAACACTTTGCCTTCTACTGTGATGGCAAAGGAGCATAGAGTCACAGAACCATAGAACACTAGAACTGGAAGGGACCTTGAGAGGTTATCGAGTCCCGTCCCCTGCCCTCATGGAAGGACCAAGCACCGTCTAGATCACCCCTGATAAGTGTCTATCCAACCTGCTCTTAAATTTCTCCAGTGATGGAGATTCCACTCAGAGAGGTGCTCAAAGATAAGAATTCCCACTCGAAAATAAGGACAACAGGTAGTTCCATGGCACCTTACAGCTGGAGTGGACAATAATTTTCACGGGGGGGACACAATGAATTTTGGTACGTGGACACAGGCCAGCTCCATACCAGAAGGGGCGGGGCTGGGGACTACCCGCCCCCAAGAGTTAACTGGGGCTGGAGGCTTTGAAGTAAATACACAGCAAAGGGATCATGGATCCCGGCCCTGCCCCTACCGCGTTGCCTGGCAACCGCCTGGGGTTCCTGTTGCTATTTAAAGGGTTCACTGCTCCGGCCCTGAGTAGCACCACAATTGGAAGCCATGAGCCATTGAAATAGGATCCTGAGCCACCTCCTGGAATTTCAGTAAATGGAGGAGATGCAGTCCGGTAAATAGAGACAATGAATTTCAGGAAGGCAGATTTTGGTAAGCTCAGAGAGCTTATAAGTAAGGTCCCATGGGAATCGAGACTGAGGGGGGAAACAATTGAGGAGAGTTGGCAGTTTTTCAAAGGGACATCGTTAAGGGCCCAAAAGCAAGCTATTCCGATGTGTCGAAAAGATAGAAAATACGGCAAAAGACCGCCTTGGCTGAACCAGGAGATCTTGCATGATCTAAAAATAAAAAAGGAGTCCTATAAAAAATGGAAAGTAGGACAAATTACAAAGGATGAATATAGGCAAACAGCACAGGAATGCAGGGGCAAGATTAGAAAGGCAAAGGCACGGAATGAGCTCAAACTAGCTACGGGAATAAAGGGAAACAAGAAGACTTTTTTATAAATACATTAGAAGCAAGAGGAAGACCAAGGAGAGGGTAGGCCCACTGGTCAGAGAGGAGGGAGAAACAGTAACAGGAAACTTGGAAATGGCAGAGATGCTCAATGACTTCTTTGTTTCAGTCTTCACCAAGAAGTCTGTAGGAATGCCTAACATAGTGAATGCTAGTGGGAAGGGGGTAGTTTTAGATGGTAAAATAAAAAAAGAACAAGTTAAAAATCACCTAGAAAAGTTAGATGCCTGCAAGTCACCAGAGCCTGATGAAATGCATCTTAGAATACTCAAGGAGCTGATAGAGGAGGTATCTGAGCCTCTAGCTATCATCTTTGGAAAATCATGGAAGGCAGGAGAGATTCCAGAAGACTGGAAAAGGGCAAATCTAGTGCCCATCTCTAAAAGGGAAATAAGAACAACCCAGGAAACTACAGATCAGTCAGTTTAACTTTTGTGCCAGGAAAGATAATGGAGCAAGTAATTAAGGAAATCATCTGTAAACACTTGGAAGATAAGAAGATGATAGGGAACAGCCAGCATGGATTTGTAAAGAACAAATCATGTCAAACCAATCTGATAGCTTTCTTTAATAGGATAACGAGTCTTGTGGATGAGGGAGAAGCAGTGGATGTGGTATACCTAGACTTTAGTAAGGCGTTTGATACGGTCTTGCATGATATTCTTATCAATAAACTAGGTAAATACAACTTAGATGGGGCTACTATAAGGTGGGTGCATAACTGGCTGGATAACCCTTCTCAGAGAGTAGTTATTAATGATTCACAATCCTGCTGGAAGGGCAGAACAAGTGGGGTTCCGCAGGGGTCTGTACGGGACCGGCTCTCTTCAATATCTTCATCAATTATTTAGATATTGGCATAGAAAATACGCTTAGTAAGTTTACAGATGATCCCAAGCTGGGAGGGGTTGCGACTGCTCTGGAGGATAGGGTCATAATTCAAAATGATCTGGACAAATTGGAGAAATGGTCTGAGGTAAATAGGATAAAGTTTAATAAAGACAAATGCAAAGTGCTCCACTTAGGAAGGAACAATCAGTTTCATACGTACAGAATGGGAAGTGAATGTCTAGGAAGGAGTACGGCAGAAAGGGATCTAGGGGTTATAATGGACAACAAGTTGAATATGAGTCAGCAGTGTGATGCTGTTGCAAAGAAAGCAAACCTGATTCTGGGATGCATTAACAGGTGTGTTGTGAGCAAGACACGAGAAGTCATTCTTCCACTCTACTCTGCGCTAGTTAGGCCTCAGTTGGAGTATTGTGTCCAGTTCTGGGCACCACATTTCAAGAAAGATGTGGAGAAATTGGAGAGGGTCCAGAGAAGAGCAACGAGAATGATTAAAGGTCTAGAGAACATGACCTATGAGGGAAGGCTGAAAGAATTGGGTTTGTTTAGTTTAGAAAAGAGAAGACCGAGGGGGGACATGATAGCAGTTTTCAGGTATCTAAAAGGGTGTCATAAGGAGGAGGGAGAAAACTTGTTCATCTTGGCCTCTGGGGATAGAACAAGAAGCAATGGGATTAAACTGCAGCAAGGGAGGTTTAGGTTGGACATTAGGAAAAAGTTCCTACCTGTCAGGATGGTCAAACACTGGAATAAATTGCCCAGGGAGGTTGTGGAATCCCCATCTCTGGAGATATTTAAGAGTAGGTTAGATAAATGTCTATCAGGGATGGTCTAGACAGTATTTGGTCCTGCCATGAGGACAGGGGACTGGACTCAATGACCTCTCAAGGTCCCTTCCAATCCTAGTATTCTATCATTCTATGATGATTCTATGATTTTCTTATCAATAAACTAAGGAAATACAATCTAGATGGGGCTACTATAAGGTGGGTGCATAACTGGCTGGATAACCATTCTCAGAGAGTAGTTATTAATGATTCACAGTCATGATGGAACGGCATAACAAGGGGGGTGTCTGTTTAAGGGCCGGTTTTGTTCGATATCTTCATCGACGATTCTTCCGCTTTACTCTGTGCTGGTTAGCCATCAGTTGGAGTATTGTGTCCAGTTCTGGGCACCGCATTTCAAAAAAGATTTGGAGCAATTGGAGAGGGTCCAGAAAAGAGCAACAAAAATGTCAGGATAGTTAAACACTGGAATAAGTTGCCCAGGGCGGTTGTGGAATCCCCATCTCTGGAGATATTTAAGAGCAGGTTAGATAAATGTCTGTCAGGGATGGTTTAGACAGTACTGGGTCCTGCCATGTGGGCAGGGGACTGGACTCGATGACCTCTCGAGGTCCCTTCCAGACCTAGTGTTCTATGATTCTATGAAAGGAGGCAGATGCAGTCTATCAGCCAGATCAAAGTGTTAGGTGGGCCGGGCTACATCTGGCCCAGTCCTGCCTTAGAGACTGGTTTCGCCCACGAAAACTCACAACACTAGAGATATTTTTGTTACTCTCCATGGTGCCCTGGGACTACTCATTGTTTTTAAAATGACAGCCTAATGCAGGGGTCCCCCTCTGAGACTCTGGAATAAGGGTGGGCCCTCAAATTCAGAACTGAAATTACGTGACATCTAACAGGAAGGCCCCGGCCATTTACTTGCAGAAAGTAGATTTGTTCATGCATCTCAGGCAGCGGTGGGTAAATACCAGCCTGCAGGCTGGATCCAGTTTGCTATGGTTGGCAATCTGCCACCACTGTAGCACCTTATAGATTTATTGGAGCATAAGCTTTCATGGGCAGAGACCCACTTCATCAGATGTTTTTGCAGGGTGTGTCTGGCCTTCACAACATCCTCTGGCAAGGAGTTCCACAGGTTGACTGTGCACTGTGTGAAGAAAAACTTCCTTTTGTTTGTTGTAAACCTGCTACCTATTCATTTCTTTTGATGACCCCTAAGGTGTGTCTAGACTACAGGGTTTTGTCAACAAAAGTGGACTTTTGTCGACAAAACTATACCTGTGTCTATACTGCTGCTGAGTTCTGTCGACATAACATCGACAGAACTCAGAAGTTTTGTCGATAGCGGTAAACCTCATTCTACAAGAAATAATGCCTGTCAACAGAAGGCGTTATTGCATCTACACTGTCCTTTGCATCTACACCGTCATGTCGACAAAGCGGTTTGCTTTGTCGACAGAACTGGATGTCGTCTAGACGCTCTTTGTCGACAGAAGCTTTGTCGACAGTATCTGTTGACAAAACTTCTGTCGACAAAAGCCTGTCATCTAGACGTACCCACAGATTCAGACTAACACGGCTTCCCCTCTGATTCTTGCCTCCACTGTATTTACCTGTCCCCCCACAGCTCCCATGGGCTGCCGATCGCCATTCACGGCCAATGGGAGCTAAGAGAAGTGGTGTCCTGGTCTGTGCCACTCTTGCGGCTCCCATTTCTGGGTCACTCTGGAAAGTGACCCAGAGATGCATGAAGAGTAGAATCCAGTTTTCCATCGCAGGTGGCTGGAAGAATGGACCTACCCGAACTCTGAGAGGTGACAGAGTGCGGCTGCTGTTTTAAAACTGAACGTATCCACTACAAAGCTGAGAAAATGGCAGCTTTAAAAAAAAAAAGGCTTAGTTCAAAAGCATCCAGACAGGTTCCTCTGCAAGAATCACTTCCATCTTCAAAGCCCGCCAGCGGCTTCCCCTCGTGCGTCGATTTCAAAGGGGCCGTCGACAGATGTGCAGTCACTCCACAACCAGCCGCCGTGGTCTTGACAGCAGCTACAAAATCGAGGATCTAAACGCTTCCTAATGCCTGCCATGCGTTAAAACCAGGGTGATCAAAATAGGGAATGAACACGGGAAACGCAATGTTGAAAGAGGAACCGTGTGTTCTCTTGCTGTCTTTTCTCACCTCGATTTTTCATTCATGATTGGATCTGGGAGGAAATGGTGTTGGTGAATCTGTCCTAAGCTGTATGAGTGCACCACAGCCTGCATCTTGTCCAGGTAATTATAGCCCCTCCTGACCAGTCAGGATCGGTCTCCTCTGCAGAGGGAGTGAGCCTCTTAGTGCACATAAACAGATTCGCACTAGGTTGGCTTGAGTTACCATGTTAAAAATAGCAGCCTGGATGTTGCTTCACAACTGTGAGATCCAGGTCAGACCCAGGAGGTCGGGAGGGCTCGGACGCTGGTGGCTAACTTGAATCTGTCTGCCCATGCTCCCAGCTGCAGTGTAGACACACCCTCAGATTCCTAATGCCGTGCCCTTGGTGAGGTGATTGTGAGCCCTCAAAATTCAAAAGCAACCTCCACTTCTCAAATGGCAATTGTTTTCGGCTGCGAGAAGACCAAAGGTCCTTCGTCCATCAGCACTGGCGGCTAATGTAGAGGAGGGGGATTTGAGAGCAGCCTTCAACTTCCTGAAGGGGGGCTCCAAAGAGGCTGGAGAGAGGCTGTTCTCAGTGGTGACAGATGGCAGAACAAGGAGCAATGGTCTCCAGTTGCAGTGGGAGAGGTTTAGGTTGGATATTAGGAAAGACTATCTCACTGGTGGGTGGTAAGGTACTGGGAGGGTGCTGGAATCTCCATCCCTAGAAGTTTTAAAGTCTCGCTTGACAAAGCCCTGGTTGGGATGATTGAGTCGGGGTTGGTCCTGCCTTGGGCAGGGGACTGGACTTGATGTCTCCTGAGGTCTCTTCCAGCCCTGCATTTCTCTGATTCTATGAGGCGTAGGGAGAAAAAGTCAATGACTTGGCGAGATGGCCGTATGGGTGCTGAGCTGAACTCTTCCCAAGTTTGGGGACTTTCAGAACGGCTCGGTCATAGGTTAGAACTAGACGTCAGCCTTGAGCTCTGGGTCGGGATTCAAACTCTCCCGGTGTCTGAAGTTATGGATCCAGGTGTAAAGTACAGGGCCATTGCTACTGTACAACTAGACCCACATGAGCCTTTTTGATGCCAGTGGTCACCAAAGAATTGTTCTCTACAAGTTGGGTTGTAAACGACTAGTCGACTAGATGACTATCCGATAAGCATAAGCTTATCGGATAGTCGACTAATGCCTCGACTAGTCGCTTCTCCCTCCGCTCTTTGCTGTCTCTATCAGAGGCAGCAAAGGGGGAGCAGGAGCTGGTGCTGGGGGGAGCCAACTTAAATGCAGGTTCCCCCCCTCACTGTCTCCACAGGGGGGGCAGAGGGGACAAGGGAGGCAGAGGGGTAGCAGGTACCAGGATGGAAAACGAATGTGATCAATACCCTGAATATTGAATTGAATAGACCTTGATGATGTAACCCAATGAAAGACTTTGATTGCATTTTCTAACAATAGAAAACAAGCTGATCCAGGAAAAAAATGTGTTGGTGTCCGGAATACTGCCCCGCCCCATTGTTTGACAACAAAAAACTGGATAATCCCCACAGACTACCCACTGTGAAATAGCCTCAGTACTTACAGGAATGATTGGTTATCAAGCAGCACACAGGACAAAAGTAGAAAACCTCAAGACCAGCTTCTGTGCCACTAATGGAATGAATTGCAGATATGTGGGTATTAACAGCCATGCCGGTTGTGGCTAATGCTTCTGAAGTTCTTTAAAACCTGCTCATCCAGAGTTAGATCATCCCTCCGTTCCCTATTCCAGACCTTCAGGACGTCTGCTAGGGGCTAAGCTGTTGCTAATCTGTTTTTCTTGATAGCAGCTCAGATATGACAATGATACGAACCAATATAACATCCTAATATAGAAGAGAGCTGGATTGTGGGGGTATAATCCACTGACGTTAACCCCATTGTTCCCAATACAGCCACATGGCTGAAATGAAGAGAACGGTGCATCTCAGTTTCTACTGTGGTTGTTAATTACAGCACGAGGAGAGATTGTTCTGGAGATTAAGGTGCTGATCCTGAAATCAGCTCAATGAAAAGTCAAGGGGCAGCCTGCCTGAAGTTTAGTGCAGGCCTGGGGTCTTCTATTGCAAACGATTCCTGGCTAGGGTCTGACGTGTGTTCATTGTGATAAAAATATTCCGTATTTCTCCCCGAATCATTATGAGCCTGCCATTTCAAATATATTTTCTTTAATTGCATTTTAAATAATCCTGCAAGTGCCGCAGAGCATGAAGATTTTATCACTGCTTAAATTAAAAGAAATAATTAGAAGGCTGCTTAAATTAATACAGGAGTTCTAATATTTTTCAGAGGTCCTAAACTCTATTTTCACTCTGATTTTCATGTTTATTAAAGAACCGGGTATTTAATAGGTGTTCTCTTTTTTCGCTTAAAACTCACTGCAACTAGAGATATTTTCAGGCAGCCTCTCAATGTTTAGCTCGCCCTCTACTGTAATCCCAAATTGCATGGCTGTGCATGTAAATAGCATTGTGTGCTGCAATTAATCATAGGTGCCTACTGGCCCCATACACATGGAATTTCCAAAATAATGTTCTGATTCAGCTTTGCCTGAGAGCAAAATAATCTTAAAAGAATGTTGTTTTAATCACCTGCAGAATTAACAGAATTGAACATGTACAGAATTAATGAACAGAATTAAAATGTAAAAATGAAAAACAAAAACAAAACAATACCACAGTTAGTGATAGAGATGCAGCCGTGTTAATATGGTGTAGCTGAAACAAAAGACAGAACTATGTAGCACTTTAAAGACTAACAAGATGGTTTATTAGGTGATGAGCTTTCGTGGGCCAGACCCACTTCCTCAGATCAATATGGGTCTGGCCCACAAAAGCTCATCACCTAATAAACCATCTTGTTAGTCTTTAAAGTGCTACATAGTTCTGTCTTTTGTTTCAGCAATACCACAGTTAGAAACCCCCAGGGATAATACAATTGACCACCCAGTCTCCACACCATTTTAGAATCTTACCCTACCCATCGATAACCACTGACACACAAGTGTGGATGGATCTTCCCTCTACCACATCTAGTGGAACCAAAATTTGGATTCCAGATGCCTCCTTCAGCATTTAAGCATTTTTCTGAATCTCGCTGCCCTAAACTCATTCTGAATACAACAGATCACGGATGATTCCCGCGACCTCAGGCAAGTTTGTTTTACATGAAGTGGCATTTGTCGTTTCTACATTCTTGCTCATAATTCAAAACGCCTTCATTTGCTAGCTACCTGGAATACTGACCATCACTCATATCTAACAGTTAGGCTGGCATTTAATCCACTCACAAAATGGTATGCCAGAAACCATAGACTATGGCGGAGAAATACAGACTAGTCTCCAGACGTCAAAGATGACACATCCAAGAAATAGATTCTGATGTGTTGAGTGTTCGGTATTCATGTTCTCTTAGACCATGAAACCTGGACTGTACATTTCCTCCGGCATGATCACATTTCATGACATATACAGACGATAGCATTTTTATACCCTGCTGCTTTTCCTAATCACCCAGTGTATGAAAAATTCTACATCATATGAATATAAAGGTATTCATTTTGTTACTCATAACTAATAGGTCTCCAAAAATTCAAGCTCTTCTTGAAGTTATTCCTCATTCCAGCAGTGGCTAGGCAGTGCTCCAGGGAATGGCTGGTAGGAAAATAGTTCTTTTAGAAAAAAATCAAGTTGTCCTATTTCTAACAGTGGCCCACAGCATGACATTAGGGGGAGCACCCAGAACAGAACCTTCCCCCTCCTGGATGCCTGGTACTCAGAGGTTTAAGTCACCCCAAATGTGTGGTTGTACCCCTGACCATTTTGGCTAATAGCCAGAGATTAACATATCCTCCATAGACATCTACAGTTCTTTGATCCCAGGTATACAGTTCAGCCCAACACAACATCCCATGCCAATGAGTTCCACAGATTAGGAGAGTTTGTTGTGAAAAAGTACTTCCTCTTGTTTGTATTAAGCCCGCTGTGGCCCCTATTGTTTGTAAGTATCACTTCCCTGTTCACTTGCTCCACACTATTCATGAACATAGAGACCTCAATCACACTCCTCCTTAATAGATTCTTTTTGAGACTGAGAATGGAGACAGGCTTGAAGGAGTGGCTGCACCATGGATTTATACAGTGGCATGACAAGATTTTCTGTCTCCTTTTCTCTCTTTCCTACTAGACCCTAACATTGTTCGACCTTTCGACAGACGCTCACCATTGATTGGAAGTTTTCATGCAACTCTTCAGAGTGACTCCAAGATCTAGTTGCTGGGTGGTAACAACAAATTAGAGTCCACCATTGTGTCTGTACAGTAGGGATTATTTTTCTCCTGGAAATGAGACGATTGGGATATTTTTCATGATAAACCATGAGAGAAAGTGACTCACCTAGGTTGCGGAAGATTGAGTCAGACCATGGACTTGAACCAGCAACTCCTCCATTCCAAGGCAAAGTGTGCTCAAGCCATGATACCATAGAGTCAACGTCTCTCAGGCTAGCTTGTTGGGGCTGTTCCACTTTGTGTAATTAATTCACTATTCATTGGCTGGAGTGTGAGAAGAGGCAAAATCTAGCTTTCCCATATGCCAGGCCCTGCCTCAAGTATTCTGGGAGGTTCTTCTTCCCCCAAGCATGTCATGCTAGAACTGATAACGTCCCAGCACACATGGTCAAACTGATATGTATCCATGAAACATTTTGGTTTTGACCAAAAAAAATCATTTCTGGACAGAAGAAAGTTGAAGTGAACATATTTTGACTGGCTCTAGTGCAAGGTTTTTATCCTGAGCTATACAACAAATAGGCTGAGATGAACAAGAAAGCCACGGATAGTTAGCACGTAGTCCCGGCAACTGAAAGAGACGGGACTTAATTTTTATCCAGCTTTGGCTTTCAGATCTTGTCATGTGTCTTTTTACAAGCATCTTTTCTGCTCCACCCCAGCATCATGGTGCAACGATAGTAGTAGAAGCAAAATCCCTGTACTAATGTCAGTCTTCGGGGGGAAAAAGCTATCGGCCTTTTGGTATTTCCTCTCCTGCTTCTATAGTGGGCACTATTCCTTGGTGTATACAGAGCGCCTGACCCACCTTTGTTGGGAGAATGTCAGGCGAGAAGCTCCCACTGGTTGGGCGTACCCCGATTACAAAACGCTACACCTGACACTTTACTGCACCCATGGAACTAACAGGCTGTACAAATCTAATCTGAGTGAGCTCTGCAAACATCACTATCGATTGTCCCAAAATATCGGTGGGAACGGACGATGTGGTCAGCACAGAGTTTAGAAGAGTCTTTTTTTCTGCTTGACTGCACCTGTGCGACTCTCTCTCTGCTTTCTTCTACCCTCTCCACCCAATATGTTATCACTCAGGTACTCCCCCTGTCTCTGTCTTTCGTGCCGTCTCCACAAGAGCTCAGAGCTAGGAAGCTGATGTTGCTGGAGCAGGATCATGTGCTCCAGCAAAAGCAGCAAATTACGAATAATTTCCTTGATGCGTCGCTATGAATTGATCTCCTGACTTATCTGTTGCGCTTTCCCTGCCCATCAGCTGGCCAGCTAATTCAATTCAAAGACACACACAGCACTCTTGTCCATGGAATGACAATTATCAGTTAAACTCATTAGTCAAAATTAAACCAGGTTGGATTGCAAGCTACCCCTTTTACCATAGATCGGAAGCCAATTTAGAGTAGGTCATCACTAACAGCTCTCAGAGGGGGCTGTGATGGGGCTCCTACCCCATAGTGGGCTGTAAGAGATTAATAGAGCCCTTGGGAGGTCAATCAGGGTGCAGCCAATCAGGGCTGGACTGGCCCATATAAGAAGGGCTGCAGAACACAGCAGCGGCAGTCACTCCCTGGAGCTTGAGAAGGGAGGACTGGCTGTCTTTTAGACTGATGGTGGCAAACACCCTTGACACAGCAGTGCTGCTAGTAGACACCGGAGGAGGAGAAGGCAGCTCCTGGAAGGCTGCTGGGATCTGCAGGCTGAGGCCTTGAGGCATGGGCAACGAGTGTGCTGGGGCCACCGAGTAGCAGCCCAGGGAAATCTACAGAGGAATGGGAGGGGATGCAGCAAGCAGGGGTCATCTACAGGGTCCCTAGGCTGGGTCTGGAGTAGTGGCCAGGTCCTATCCACCTGCACCTGCTGCTGAGGAAGTGGCTGGACGAGGGGACTCCGACATTCCGCTACCTTAAGGGTTGTGTCCTGAAGAGGACTCCAAGATCCTGGTAGGTGACAGGATCCAGGAGCAGAAGTGACGGCAGTAAGGAACCATCACAAGAGGGTGCTCTAACAGAGCTAATCTCCATGACAGCCAGCAGGAGGTGCCGCAGTGGTGAGACCCACCCCACCACAGGGACATACCCCATAACTGCAGGGTCCTTTTGAAACCGGGGGTGGCATTGAGCTAAACAGGATCTTGGTGTCAGAAACACATCAGTCCCCAGCAGGTATTTCTACAGAGCTAGATTTCTGAAGAGGGGAGTCCTTCTAGACATGGTTATTGGTAACAGCTGTTTGGGAGGTCACGCTCACATGCCTAGTGACAAATCTTCCCCCACAAAACCCTGCCCGAATGCTCTTCCTGTAGCTTGGTATCCTGGGTCTCAACCACAGATCTCAAGCCGTGAGTTCGATTAACCTTCTGAAAATTAGTGAAGTGACTACATAGGCTACCAGAGGAAATATTTTGTTCTTCCTGACATCCTGAAACAAATAACGTTGCCAGGTTTGTTTCAACAGTATTACAGGCTAGTGGTAAATACATTTTTCTTATTACTGTGTGCTCAGTGCTGTCAACCTCTTCCCTCTCCCCCCATACACATAACAGTATAAATATACCGACATGAATACAATTTTAGCTGAGTTAAGTACCACATTTTGAGAATGAGTCCTAAGTTTGTAATTAGCGTTCTCAAGTTAAGAACATGATACCCATTCCAACAATACACCAAAAATATTAGGAAGATACAAGACATGGCATGCATTAAGAAAAATGCATGTGTGTATATAAATTACAACTAAAGAAATCAGGTATGGGGTGTAGGCCAAACCCTCACTCAGCACCAGCTCAGGGCCAAGTAAACAGTTAACAAGCCCAGGCTCTGGTTCAGGGCGGGGCCACAAACCAACAGCCGGGTTTCCCAGTACTGGCGGAGAGCTGACCAACACTGGATTGGCCTAGAATTGAGGAGGGAGGGAGAGACTCTTACCTAGGGGGTGGGTGGCAGGAGAAGACACAGGCCTACCTGCTCCACACTGTCCCAGCCCAGAGCCCTAACAGTGGAAGCTCTATCACAGGATCAGTGGGGATCCTGCCCACAACACGCTGGCTCACTCACGGGTTGTGATTCAGCCCAACTAAAGTTGGCTATCCTTGGGCTACTTCCAGGTTCCCTTTCTGGGTGTACCTAGCTCCACTGCAGGTCCTCTGAGGCCTTGGGAGCTGGAACCTCTGGCAGGGTTGGCAGTTCCTCCAGAGCGACGTCTGTCTGCAGGCCCGGCTGCCCTGGCTAGTCCTTGGCCTCTTTTAGGTCTAGAGCTGCCTCCAAGCTCAGGCATGCAGGGCAGGTATCTGGTGCCTAGGGCTTGACTGGGCTCCTGAGCTGGCCTTTTATAGCTCTAGCCCCACCTCCAGTCAGGTGACAGGATGACCCAGGCTCCACCCACCTGCACTCTGGGAGGGGCTCCTCCCTCGCTGGGTCAGTGGGCAGCCTCCCAACCATAGGATTAAAGTGGGGAGCCTCTGAATTATTCCCTCAAGCTCAATTAAACTGCCATGGAATGGGCTTTCGCTTGCTGCCACGGCCGGTCCTTCCCGAATGCCAAGGTGCAACAGGAAGGGAATGAAGACTCACTCAGTGGGGTGTCTCCGAGATGGAAAGACTGAGGCGATGCCATAGACATGCCAGGCCATGTTCAGTCTGGTACCTGACGCCACAACGTAGCCACAGGGTATTCCTTTGCAGTGAAGGGGAGAATGAAGAAATCACAGATCTCAGGGATGGCGTTGTTACCCCAAAAATATTCTCACTGGAGACCACCCAGGGTTACACTAGTATGGGTTTATTTCCACTAGGTAAAACTAAAGAGGAGAAAGCAGCCACCAAAGGTTTAAGCTAAAGAAGATAGAGCTCTCTCTCACACACACACACACACACACACACACACACACACAAGCAAGCAAGCACCCCCCCTCTATTCATTCACTCATTCACAGCCATTCATTCCTGCCCTCAGGCAACACAGACATATGGGTTGCAGAAGGAGCCAAGGCATGTGGATCCTGGAGGGTCTGTCTGCTCATCATGGCTGGGGAAGCTGGTCAGGAGGAAAGACACTGGAAAGGAGCTTCTCAGGATCAGTGGAAGGAAAAAGAGAGAGTCTCACATGTCCTCCTTCTCTTTATATAGTGTCTGAATGGCTCCTGTGACTTATTCACCTTGTCATCAGGGAGCATGCCCAGACTTCCCTTTATTCAGCAGGGAGCATGCCCAGACTGTGATGACTCATTGCCATGTGGTCCATTGTTCCAAGCCTTCTTCAAATACATTCACATTCCCTCTCCATTCACTTAGGGGAGAATGCAACTTAGGGAAAGTTACAAGCAAGGTGGCTGCATGTTACCAAGATTACAAAGTTGCAGTTTACAGTAAATTTGAGAGTTACACAGATTGCAAAGATTGACAAGAATCACAATAAGTTGTCGTTTAAAACCTTAGACCTTACAGTTTGGTGTAGCTTTAGAAAATCCATGTATATAAATCTAGTGAGCTCAGGCGGAGGCTTTTTTATGCAACAGGCATCTATGGATTCCAAAGAGACCTTGGAAACCCGGAATCTCCTCGTGCAATTTTTCGAATCCTGACAGAATCACGCTTTACATGGGGGCTGGACTCGATGGCTCCTGAGGTCTCTTCCAGCCCTAGGAGTCTCGGATTCTGTGCCCCTGCAACTGAGGCGCCCTGCGGCAAATGGACTGGTAGCATTGTCACCTGCAGTACTGTGAGAGCCAGGTTGGTCCCAGGATCTGAGAGAAACAAGGCAGGGTCTTTGTCTACAGTTCGTGTCAGCCAAAGTCTTTGCTAACGTAAAAGACGGGGAGGTCCTGGCTAGGATCGGAACTCCTCCATCACAACAGACAACAGCTTGTTGGTTTGTAGAAAGCTAGCTACAGGATACAGGTTTTGGAAAATACAGTGCGGGCTTATAAAGGTTGTCATTTTACTTGAATGAAAACAATATTACGTTGAAATGATAGAGGAGTTTGAACACACACAGCCCTCCGTGAAATCAACCAAGGAAAAATATCCTGTTCTGTAACACTGAGCCACAAAAACAGCTTTATTTTAAAAAACAAACAAACAAAAACCTTCGAATGCCTTGTGAGAGAGCCCAATTCTGCCATCAGTATGCACAGCCCTGCAGGAAGCCAGATCTTCTTTCAGAGGGGAGAAAAGAATTACTTGAATTAAAATTGTGTTCACTGTTCCTCAATCTGCCACATTTAGCGCCAGTATCTTTGTTTAGAAACACTGGGAAGAGGAATAGCCATTGGATGACTGAACGACATTCCATTACAAGCAGCGCGAAATCTACTAAACCTCCTTGTGTGTACACTAAACACTAATCACTATTGGTGTCACTCCTTTTTAGCTTTAACAAGTAGTTATCTAGCATGCCCAGCAAGGAAACCTCTTACCTGCCTCACAGCACCCATAACATTTCAATAAATTCATTTCGATATCGTCTTTCCTCTCTTCTCCAGAAAATACAGTGAACTGTCTGTGAGCGCTATCGTATAGTGAATGTGACCAGCCCTAGCTATTCAAACACTACGAGGGAGGACTTTGCAGAAGTCATTGGATTTTTAAAAAATATTTGGGGTTGTTTTAGTTGCTATTTATTGAGAGCTCAGGTGTTCAAGCTTTTCTTTGCCGCTCTGAGGGATAGAAATATACGGGAGGCTCTGATTTTCACTTGATTTAAGCAGTTGAGCCATTAAAAGAAATGCCAAATTAGAGCTGGTCAAAAAAATGGGCCCCTCCCAATGAAAAAAATGTCTAAATTTTCCACAGAAAGTTCTGATTTTTTCCCCAACTTTTCAGTATTCATCTAAAAATGGATACATCTTGATTTGGAATTGCGGCCGCCACTCCCCCTCAGAGTGGCGGCTTGTTGGCCGGGCTCCCCGAACAGATTCCATTGCTCATAATACACAGTAGCCTCCTATGACAGGGTGGACTAGGCCTGACGCCCCCTGCTGGAGGCCTTGCTGCATCCCGCCCCAGGGAGAAGAGCAGACAAGAGGTCCTCCAAGTAGAGTAGGGTGGCTGCTTCTCCAGCAGCCAATCAGGGCCCGACAGGTTGATATGAAAGAAGCTGCTGGGTTAGGGCCTGGCAGTTCCTCACAGGAGCTTGACCCAGCCAGACCGAGGGGCTGACTGGGAGGACAGCAGCACCTTGGACAGCACCGAGTAAGAGCTGAACTTCAGATGTGGTTGAGATCCGGGTCTGCCAGTTGAAAACTGGCCTCTACAAAACTACAGAACCCTGGAAAGGGTGGGTGAGGGCCAGGCCTCAAAGCCATGAGAGAGAGAGAGAGAGACGTGGATGGAGCAGCGTCTTGAAGAAGTGGTCCAGGAAGCAAGGCAGAAGTAGACAGCAAAGACACTTAACATGCAATTGCTACCTCAGGGCCTCTGGGCTGGGACCCAGAGGAGTGGGCGAGCCTGAGTCCCACAACCCCCTGAACAGCTACAGCAAGGGGGTAAGAAGAAGCCTGGTCCCAGACAACTGACCAGAAAGCTGTCAGGGATATCTCTACACCACGAGACAGCTGAGGAAGAGAAGCTGAAGCAGAGCAAGGTTTGGGTCACCATGATAAATGCTGGCAATATGGACACGGATGGTCAGAGGTTTCTCTACCAGTGACAAAGCCTCTTCTGACAGAAGGATACCTGACCTGCAAGGGGCCCCTCCATATTCTGCTGCTCCCACCATGCGCCAAGGTGTGAGCTACTCAAGGTGTGATTCATACTCAGCGTGAGCTATCAATCCCAATCCCAGCAAAACGATCAGTCCCAACAATCAACTAACAATCAACTATTGTGCAACTATCAATCAGAAGTCTCAGCCCCCTCCCCCTCAAATGAATTTGTTCCAGGGCTGTATGGGCAAGCCAGACAAACCGGGCCTTCTCCAGCAGTTTGTAACAATGCGAGAAACCAACAGAAAACTACATTGTTATGTCTGGAGAAGGAAGGAGATGAACCAACTGTCTGACAAACAACAACCAGTTACCAGTCTGATGGGATTCAAAGTTCTTATGCTCTGGCCCAATCAACCCATTCTTCACGGAGAAATGGGTAACCGCTGGCGTGGAAGGTAAAACAAGCTGGTGTGGGTGGGGAGTAAGGCAGAATATGGAGCTCTAGGGCCGCCCCACTACATTAGCATAGGCAGCCCCGAATATGCATGTGCTGATCCTAGAGCAGGAAACGGTCAATGCCACTTGGCCAACGGATCCCACTGAAAACGCACACCTAACTGGATTGCTTAAAAACTCACGTCCCTCTCATTAGCTGACAGTAAGCCTTCAATCTGATGAAATGACTGATACAAATTAGTCCTAGGCCTGTAATGTGGTTTCACTTCCTGTGGGAGCCAGCCAAATGATTGCACTGTGTTGCTGAGTGCAGCATACTCCAAAAATGACCTAAAATTAATCACTTTCTCTGGCTTTTTAAGAAGCTACTCAGGGTGCTATAACCTACAGGCCAAACGCTTCCTTCTCCCGTTGTAGGAACCCATGGGAGAGTACACTGCTGCAATGGAGGAGGCAGAATGGTTGGGTGCTGCCAAAGAGTGTTTGGAGAAATCCACACAAAAGCATTCCCCTCGTTTCTCTTCTGCCTCTGCACCCCTTCCCCTTCACTGAAGTTGGGGTCACAGAAGAAAGGCCAGACTGGGTCAGATGAAAAGCCCATATAGCCCAGTGTCCTGTCTGCCGACAGTGGCCAATGCCAGATACCCCAAAGGAGTGAACAGAACAGGGAATAATCAAGTGATACTGCCCCTGTCGCACATTCCCAGCGTCTGACACACAGAGCCTAGGGGTACCATTCCTACCCATCCTGGCTAATAAGCATTGATGGACCTAACCTCCATGCTTTATCTAGGTATTTTTGAAGGCCTGTTAAAGTGCTGGCCTTCACGACATCCTCTGGCAAGGAGTTCCACAGGTTGACTGTGCACCGTGTGAAGAAAAACTTCCTTTTGTTTGTTGTAAACCTGCTACCTACTAATTTCATTTGGTGACCCCTAAAGTGTGTCTGGACTGCAGGGTTTTGTCGACAAACGTGGACTTTTGTCGACAAAACTATACCTGCATCTACATTGCCGCCGACTTCTGTCAACATAACGTCGACAGAACTCGGCAGTTTTGTCAACGGCTGTAAACCTCATTCTACGAGTAATAACACCTTTTGTCGACAGAGATCTGTCGATAGAAGGCATTATTGTATCTACACTGTCCTTTGCGTCTACACTGTCATGTCAACAAAGCGGCATGCTTTGTTGACAGAACTCGATGTAGTCTAGATGTTCTTTGTCGACAGAAGCTTTGTCGACACAACTTCTGTCGACAAAAGCCTGTAGTCTAGATGTACCCCTAGTTCTTATGATATGGGAACAAGTAAATAACTTTTCCTTATTCATTTTCTCCAGACTTGTCAGGATTTTATAGACCTCTATCCTCTCCCCTCTTAGTCTCCTTATTTCTAAAATGGAAAGTCCTCAGCCTTTTTAATCTCTCTTCATACAGGACCTATTCCAAACCCCTAATTTTGGTGCCCTTTTTTGGAACTTTTTCCAGTGCCAAGTTTGTTTTTTTTTAAGAGAGAGAGCACGAGAAGGCAATCACATCTGTGTGCAGTATTCAAGGTGTGGGTGTAGTATGGTGCTGCACCAAGATCCGCATACTTCTCCACCTCCACCCACCCAAAGCCAGAGGCATAGAAAGCAGAAGTAAACTGCATGGCAGCTGTTAAGAATTAAAATATTTCAGGTCCTTCCATATTCCTGCAAGCAAAGTGAGGGGCAACCGAGGCTAGTGAGTGGGCGCATGAGTGATCCTCCATCTCAGTAGACTACAAGACTGTCCTAGCCATGATGGTCTCCCGGAATAGGGTTGTAGCATGTAGCTAGAATTTGCCAGGGCTGGGGGGGAACCGACTGCACCATGTCCGCACTTGGATTGGATGCAGAGGGAGTACACGGCTCTCAGTCAACGCCATGTGCATATTTCACTTTGTATTTTAATGCTTTTTCAATGGAAGTGAGCACATGCTCCAGATGTGCACCTCCAGCCAGCAATCTCATGGGAGCCTGTAGAATAGGAAGGAAACAGCTATTAAAATGAGAAGTCTTCTCGGGGCTCAGAGAAACTGTCCCATGCTATGTGCAATGTTCAGGAAGAAAGAGAAAAGCCTCTTTATTTCATGTGTACATTATGCTCATCATTCAGGTCAGGTACGGCTCTGTCTCTCTTCATCCATGACTTCCATGTCCACCAATGCCACCGGAAGGATTACAGTGAACGTGACTCAACTGGCATTTACTTTTATCTTTGTTTAAAGAACCACCTTTTTGTTTAATGCATGCTGCTCAGATGGACAGCACCAACTCAAATTTGGCTTTTGTAAAAAGAAATTTATGAAACCTAGAAGTCAACAGCACAGTGTCTAGAGGTGAACCTCTCTAATCCGGCATTCTTTGGTCTAGCAACCTCCGTGGTCTGGCATGATTTTAGTTAGCCAGATGTCCACTTATCATGGGCGTGGCCAAGTTTTGGATGGTCCAGAAAAGTTTGTTTACAGCCGCCAGTCCTGGCTCTCATAGTTCAGTGCTGTTATTTAGCTCTAATTTACCACTAAATGTCTTCTGAGAGCACAGCAACCAGTGGAAGTGTTGGTAACAATGCTAGACAATATTGACCTCCTCTGATCCAACATATTCTCTGATTTGGCACCGGTCAGGTCCCCTGGGTACCGGACTAGAGGTTCAACCTGTACTTAAAAAATTGCAATGAACACCATTATTTTGGAAAAACCTCCTCCTGAAGCTAATACTGCATCCCTAAAAAGAATGAAACTGATTAAATTAATTTGCATTCTTACAGCTAAAAGCATGATACACCTGGTACAAAATGTGTCCCCTTTAACTAAAGTTAGAACTATTTTACTAACATAGGCAGAAAAGTACCCTTGATCATAAAGTATATTTTTTTAAGCTGACAATGTCCCTTCAAGTAATTTACCTTTGAAATCAAAGGAAACACACAAACTCCATAGACGTTCCTGAAGATATATTTTTAGCTATGGGCATTCAGGTGGTGGGAGAGGTTAGAGGAAGGAGGAATTGTGAATTTCTTGACTGCTTTAAGCCACCTCCCATTCCAGGGAGCTAAAGAGCTGAAAGATATGGATGTGCTACATTTCACTGCGGCTGCACCAGCTGGTTTTCAAACTGATGAGGTAAGAAAAATGCCACCTCTTTATTTACCAAAAGTCAATGAAAATTCCATTTTCTAGTAACTGCATATGATGGGCATAGGCTTGAACAAAGTAAGGACGCAGAGGTTAACAATGGACAAAGCAAGAATTCACAGGTGGCCTTGTAAATAATACGTAACGAGAAAAGTCATGTGTGAAAAGCTGGCAGCTGCAGCTTTCCCTACTAGCATACTTAGTGGCTCGCAATCGATAGATATCAGGTGATAAAACTAGTAAGCCAATCACAAGGCGTGTTGCTACAGGGAATGAAATGCTGATGGCTTAGTCTCTTTTGGAATATGCATATAATCTGTTTCGTTTGTATTGTTTTTCTTTAGAGCTGGGGAAGGGGTTGGTATGCACAAAACCAGAAACTGATCCCCTGAAACACGGCTTTACGAAATGTCGATTAAGAAACCTCCATGATGGATCTGGATTGGACCCATAGAATCATAGGGCTGGAAGAGACCTCAGAAGGTCATCAAGTCCAGCCCCCTGCTCAAAGCAGGAGCAATCCCAACTAAGTCAACCCATCTAGGGGTTTGTCAAGCTGAGACATAAACACCTCTAGGGCCGGAGAGTCCACCCTTTCCTGGGAACCCATCACAGGGCTTCCCCACTCTCCTAGGGAAAGAGTTTTTCCTAATCTCCAACCTAGACCTCCCCCACTGCAACTTGAGACCATTGTTCCTTGTTCTACCATCTGTCACTACTGAGAACACCCTCTTTGGAACCCCCCCTTCAGGAAGTTGAAGGCTGCTCTCAAATCCGATGCTGCTATGAACCAAGTTTCTGGATTCCAAAGAACTGGATACAGAGTGTTCCCAGCACTGAACAAGATGTTCTCGATGAGCCGAGAGGCAAAACGTCTCTGCTTAGAGAGAATCCAAGCAATGGGCACTTGAAGTAGGTCAAACTCTGAGTTGATGCAGTTACATGGTAGCCTATTATACAGGTCTATTATTTAAGCGCACAACACAGGCGCTACGCAAATCCCGTTTTATGTTCATAGTATACGCATTCAAACTTCCGATGCACCCCTTTACGTGACACTTTGCAATATTTGCGTAACCCCTGTACAAAGCAGACTTGTACTTAGGGATGTAAGAGTGCAGTCGATTAACCGATAAGCAAAAGCTTATAGGTTAATGCTATAGACGACATGCATTTCCCTCCCCCCAGCCAGTAGAATTTTTAGCAAGCTAGCCAGCAGCCTGGCTCAGTCCCAGCTTGCGGCGGGTACGGGACCTACTACTGCAGCAGCTCTGCATTTTGTATTAGGAGCTAGGCAGCCAGACAGCCCTGGCTTGGGCCGGGTCCAACTCTCGCTTCAGCTCTGCATTTATAGTGTATTAGGAGCCAGCGGGCAGGCAGCCCAACTCAGCTTCGGCTCACACCCAGTACGGGGGCTCAGACCCCCACCGCCAGACACGGGCTGCTGCTCCCTGGGTCAGAGGCAGCCAGTCCATGAGGGGAGCCAGTTTAAAAACCAGCTCCTCTCACGGACCAGCTCCTGCCGGCCCCACCTCCGGGAACTATAGAATACTTGAGTAACCGATAAGAATTCATGAGGTAAATCGACTATTCAATTCACCGATATTTACCATCCCTACTCATAATAATGTAACCCTTTTGATTTAAGAACAAATACTCTCAGTAACCATCAGAACCTTTGTGATTTATTTCCGCAGACACCGGTGAGCAACTGGCAAATCAATAAAAACATAAATGCTGAACATTATTATCTTCCCAACGTGATGCTCAGACAAATTGAGGTCATGGATTATTGTTTATGTGATGTACCAGTTCCGTTTTTTTTCATGGGCTTAGCTTATAATATTTGCAATGTAATTAACAGAGTGCAATTAGCCATTAACTTTCATTATGGAGCTACTCTACATGACAAATTTGCGTAAGCCAGTTAAATATTTAAAGGGGAAATGCAGCTCCTTTCTCTAGCCAAACGTAGTCCCTCGCGATAAACTTTTTTTTTAGTATCTTTTTACAGTCTTCAAGTTTGGCAGCAGTAATCAGCCCTCTATCCAAACGGGGCCAGATCCAAAGCCCACTGGAGTTAACAGATTGCATCAGTGACTTCCATAGATTCAGATAGGGCAGAATACGCAGCCCACAACAGCCAGTAAGCATGAAAACACATCAGAGATGATTTGCAGAGGACTGGAAACAAAAATGTAACCAGGTGAAGAGCTTCATGGTTCAGAAAAGAGCAACAAAAGGATTAAGGGTTTGGAATGGGTCCCGTATGAAGGGAGATTAAAAAGCCTGGGACTTTTCACCTTAGGAAAGAGGAGACTAAGGGGAGGGATAGGATAGAGCTCTATAAAATCATGACTGGTACGGAAAAAGGGAATAAGGAAAAGGTATTTACTTGTTCCCATAACATAAGAAGTAGGAGTCACCAAATGAAATTAATGGGTAGTAGTTTTAAAACAAACACAAGGAAGTTTTTCTTCACGCAACACACAGTCAACCTGCGGAACTCCTTGCCAGATGATGCTGAGAAGATCAGGACTTTAATGGGATTCAAAACAATACTAGATAAATGCATGGAGATTAGGTCCATCAATGGCTATTTGCCAGGATGCATAGGAATGGTGTCCCTAGCCTCTGTTTGTCAGAGGCGGAAATGGATGACAGGAGAGAAATCACGTGATGATTCCCTGTTGTGTTCACTCCCTCTGGGCAATCTGGCACTGGCCACTGTGGGCAGACAGGACACTGGGCTAGATGGACCTTTGGTTTGACCCATTACGGCTGTTCTTATGTTCGTTCCATGTTAGCAAATCAACTACAGTGAGTGACAACTAGAGCAGGCCACGCAAAGTTTAAATGCACAGATATAGGCAATTAAGAGGAAAGATGGGAGCATTCTAGTTCATCACTACAACACTGTTGATCACACTGTTGACCCTTTTGTTTCCATGTCCAAAGGGAAGCCCTCAAGCAAGGCATACCCCACCTTCATCAGAGCAAGATGGTACGGCCAGGAGGGACCCGACTCAAAACCAGGAGGTTACAAATCCTGCTATTTTCAAAACAATACCTGGCGGAGAGGGGTTGGGTTAGAGTGCCTCGTGATTTTTGAGAGATTAGAGTTCAGGCTTTCAAGCTTTTCCACAAGCAGCAGGAACAGTGTGATCCTCATTGGTCACTTGACTCCTGGAGCCAGGGTTTGGAGGAAAAAATAAACGACTACATCCCATGGGAATGGACAACACCAGTCCCGTGTTCACAAACTGATGGGGTAAAAGGAGCTGGCCTTATGTAGCAGCAGCATCTTTTGGCCCGGTATTTATTTATTTTGAGAGATTATTTATTTTGATTGTGGGCGCTTTGGGAGCAGGACTCTCCTTGATTTCGTGTCTGGACAGCGTGTGGCAGGCCTTTCGATGCCCCCAAAATAATATTGATAAAGAATTTACTAGTTTCCACAGCCCTTCCCTACTGGTGGCTCCTTCACGATAAAGTGCCAGTGTTTTGTATGTAGTTTTACTTAGAGCTGAGGAGCTATCTAACTAGGGTTACCAGATGGTTTAACAAAAAATACCGAACACTCCCCTCCACCAAAAAGGGAAAAAATTCTGTTGAGCAAAAAAAAAAAAAAAAAAAAGGACTGTGCCTTTAAATGGCCCCATGCTCCTCACTTCCCCACCCCCGCCAGACGCAGCATGGGAAAATTGTCCCCAGAGGGCTTCCATCCGAGGGAAACAGGAAATACTGGACATTTCACATTTCCGGTATTTTCTGTTTTTTTTACCGGCCGGAGGACCCGAATAACAGACAGTCCGGGAGAAAACCGGACACCTGGCAACCTTACATCCAACACATAGATTACCTCAACACAACTCTTCTCATTTTGTGAATCTGGCTCCCCCAGTCAAGACTCAAGAAATCCTAGAGAAAATAGGAAACCAGGATGTTCCTTCCCTCCACCCGCCACCCCCTGCCTTTTTATGTTACAAGTTGGCAAAACCAGGCCCCAGTATTGACTGTGCAGTTCTGAATACTAAATACTCACCAGATGGTTCCTCGCTCGCTGCGCCCAAAGTGGAAATGAACCAGAATAAAAGAGGAGCAGTCTGCCCAGTCTACATGATTAAAATAGACTTCCCCAATGCACCATTCTTCTGCACCGATAGGTTTCAACGCCACAGTCATGTACGCATCCTGAGAGGCCTAACAGTTTTGGCCTGTGTTTAGGGGGGAAATGCTCTGAGGTGATTTAAGATATTTTGCTCTAATATAGTTGAATCCCAATTCACTAATTATCATGTGTGCCCATATCATTATAATTAGAGGAGGTCAGGAATATTTTGCCCCAGTAAAAACTGAGAAAATGGAGGGTTTTTTTGGTTTGCTGCAAATGTTCTTTGAGGGTTTTTTTTTGTTTCATTAAAAAAATAAAATAGTGCAACTGAAAATGGACATTTCCTGTGGAAATGTCTATATAAACAAAAAAAGTCATTGTGTGTCAAATCCCCCTCCTCCTTTTGTGTGTGTGTGTGTCTGTCTGTGTGTACATAAAAATACAAACATAGCTCGATTTTCAATGGTCAAAATCCTCCACCAAATGAAATTACCTTTGGAGTTTCCTTTCTCCACAGAGTTCTAGCTTTAAGTACAGGTTACACTTCCAAAACCCAGCACTCTCTGGACCAGCAACATCCATGGTCTGGTAGCAGGTTTAAAACGAATAAAAGAAAGTTCTTCTTCACACAGCGTGTAGTCAACCTGTGGAACTCCTTGCCAGAGGACACTGTGAAGGCTAGGACTATAACAGAGTTTAAAGAGAAGCTAGATAATTTCATGGAGGTTAGGTCCATAAAAGGCTATTAGCCAGGGGATAAAATGGTGTCCTTGGCCTCTGTTTGTCAGAGGCTGGAGAGAGATGGCAGGAGACAAATCGCTTGATCATTGTCTTCGGTCCACCCTCTCTGGGGCACCTGGTGCTGGCCACTGTCGGTAGACAGGATACTGGGCTAGAAGGACCTTTGGTCTGACCCAGTACGGCCGTTCTTATGTTCTTATGATGCTACTAGACGAGAAAGCCTAGGAGCCTAATGGCATAAGGGCTGCTTGGGTCTGGAGCCCCATGGCAGCCCCCAGAGTACGTAGCAGTGCGGGGTCGAGGCCAGAGTCCCGCAGAACCCCCAGCAACTTACGGCAAACAGGACTGAGGCTGGAACATCCCCGATCTCTCATTTGGGGCTGGTCAGGTCCCACCTCTACAACTAAGCTCAACCCGAGATGCTCAATTTGAAGTCAAGATTGCAACAATATGAACTCCTGTGGTCGAGAGGCTTTTAAGCCCCAGTGTTTCCATGTTTGTGCCATCTTAGCCAGAAGCTGGAGAATTCTGAATCCTGATCCAAAGCCCGTCAAAGTACCAGGGGCATTAGATCCCTTAATTCAGGTGTGATAACAAGTGGAGTTCCTCAAGGGTCTGTTTTGGGACCCGTACTGTTCAATATCTTCATCAATGATGTAGATATTGGGATAGAGAGTACGCTTATTAAGTTTGCAGATGATACCAAACTGGGTGGGGTTGCAACTTCTTTGGAGGATAGGGACATAATTCAAAATGACCTTAGCAAGTTAGAGAAATGGTCAGAGGTAAACAGGATGAGGTTTAATAAAGAGAAATGCAAAGTGCTCCACTTAGGAAGGAACAATCAGTTCCATACATACAAGATGGGAAGCGACTGTCTAGGAAGGAGCATGGCGGAAAGGGATCTAGGGGTCATAGTGGACCACAAGTTGAATATGAGTCAACAGTGTGATGCTGTTGCAAAAAAAGCAAATATGATTCTAGGTTGTATCAACAGGTGTGTTGTAAGCAAAACTCGTGAAGTCATTCTGCCGCTCTACTCTGCACTAGTTAGGCCTCAGCTGGAGTACTGTGTCCAGTTCTGGGCGCCACATTTCAAGAAAGATGTGGAGAAATTGGAAAGGGTACAGAGAAGAGCGACAAGAATGATTAAAGGTTTAGAGAACATGACCTATGAAGCCAGGCTTCATGAACTGGGCTTGTTTAGTTTGGAGAAAAGAAGATTAAGGGGGGACATGATAGCGGTTTTCAAATATCTAAAAGGGTGTCACAAGTAGGAAGGCGAAAATTTGTTCCTCTTGGTTTCTGAGGACAGGACAAGGAGTAATGGGCTTAAAGTGCAGCAGGGGAGGTTTAGATTGGACATTAGGAAAAAATTCCTAACTGTCAGGGTGGTCAAATATTGGAATAAATTGCCAAGGGAGGTGGTGGAATCTCCCTCTCTGGAGATATTTAAGAACAGGTTAGATAGACATCTGTCAGGGATGGTGTAGACGGAGCTTGATCCTGCCTTGAGGGCGGGGGGCTGGACTCGATGACCTCTCGAGGTCCCTTCCAGTCCTATTACTCTATGATTCTATGATTCTATCCCCTTTTGCTGTAGAAGCAAAGCGATAGATATGTACTGCCGTAAGTAGCTTGAGAGAGAAGGTGGGTGAAGTCATCACTTTCATTGCACCACTAAAATAAAAGATACTCACCCATCTCCTCTCGAATATCCTGGGACCGACACAACTACCGGTACATTGACTATACAGGTAACTTTAAACATTGATAGCTCTAGGCAGAGTTTGTATAATAAGAAATTCCTTTTGTCGGCCAAAGATCTTAAGACAAACAATGACTGTTTCATATTGCCGCGGTGTCTGGAAAGGAGTAGCCTTACCTTGGACTTCCACCTGAAGCAACGTGTCCTAGGTTTTCTATATTAAATGGCATTATTGATTTTCTGGGTGCCTCTGAACAATTTAACATGGTGAACAAATTGGAGCCTGGTTTGTGATTGCCTCTCGACCTTTCCTGAGCCGCTGACGTTCCCAAAAAAGGTGCCGGGCAGAATGCAGGCAGCTGCTGACTCTGCTCTCAAAAGACGGCGGCCAGGCTACGGAAGTCCATGCCGAGGCTAGCTCAGCCCGCAGGCTCTGGTTTTCGAGGGCAGGTGCCGCTCGCCTCAGGACTGCGACATCTTAATGACTCACGAGCACGAGTTGCATTCTCACAAAGGACACAGGCACGCAGCAGTCAAAGGCCTGTTGACTCTCGGCCTGAGTTCGGCAACATCTAAGTGTCTTTGAAAATCAGCATGTGGGCTAATCACTGTAGACATGCACATGGTCAGTCTCCCAAGGTCTTGGCTGGGAGCAGGACTGAGCAAAGGGCTCCGTGACCATTAAGCTGTTCGTTCCCTCGCCTCCTCTGGTGTGTGGCCATAAACCACAGCCGGACCTGCTGACGGGGGAGTTGGGAGGGATAAAGGGGGCAGTTGCTCCAGGGTCTGGCAAATCAAAGGTGGTGCCAAGAGTCCCTGGCCCCAGGCTCCACATGGAGCTTCCACTTTGAAATGCACAAGAGCCCCCTTGTCCGTTTCAAAACGGACACACCTGTGTGGAGCTCGGAGTCAGCGGGACTTCCTGCTGGCCCTGGGCTGCATGTGGAATTCCAACTTGGAAATGCACAGCAGCCCCTGTTGGAGCTCTTGTACATTTCCAAGGCGGAACGCGGAAGTGCCTATCGCTTAGTCGAGTACTCGATGGAAATTCCATCGACTACTCAACGAGTCAATCAATCGATATTTAACACCCTTAATTCGGGTCTCTCATCCCTCCCTTTATTTCCCATGGTTAATCGTTGTCAATGGCACATTTCTCAATAAATTCAGTAGCACACACGTGCCGGCCTTTGCATGGTCAAAGTCACAAGTCGTAAAGCGTTTCAATGGAGAGGCCCAAGTCCATGGGCTGACTGATCTGTGCAGCTGGTTACTTTGTCAGCTGATGGAAAAAGCATAATGATCTAAAATGTGTAAGGGGTTTCCCCCTTCTTAAAAAAATAACCTTAAATCAGAGGTAGGCAAATACCATCCTTTGGGCTGGATCCGGCCCAACAGAGTTAGCTCCCGACGAACCCTCTCACCACTGCATTTACCTGCGCCCCTGCACGTACGGAGGATCACTGCTCCTGTTGGCCGTGGGTCGAAGTTCCCGGCCAGTGAGAGCTGCGATCACACGTACCTGTGACGCTGCAGGGAAATATAGCAGCAGTGGCCCACCACGGGCTACCCTTGGTGAACCGCCGCCGATTTATCACCCACCCCTGCCTTGAATGATGTAAATCTCTCTTTTTTATGGTATTTGTACAAATGAGACGGACCTCATCTCTCATTCTGGAGACACCTCTGGCCGGGGCACCTCCTGCTTAGCTGCCCCACATGGCTTTCCAAACCTGCCTTAGAAGAACTGTCGTTCCTTTGAGATCAGCCACACGGTGCTTCCAGGAAGTATTTCAATTGTCTTAGTGAGCTGTTGGTCCTTGGACCGGGGCTGCTTTTCTAGTGGTCAAATAAATGGTGTTTCCATATCATAGAAACCTAGGCCTGGCAGAGACCTCAGGAGTCATCGAGAGCAGCACCCTACTCCAAGCAGGATCAACCCTAACTCCATCATCCCAGCCAAGGCTTTGTCAAGCCGGGACTTAAACACCTCTAGGGATGGAGATTCCACCCCCTCGCTAGGGAACCCATTCCAGTGCTTCCCACCCTCCTAGGGAAAGAGATTTTTTTCTACTATCCCACCTAGACCCCCTCTCCTTGCTCCCCCCCCCCCACTGCAACTTCAACCCATTGCTCATATGCCACAGAACAAGCTATATTCGTTTCTCATCCAGGTCACTTGAAGATCGGCTGGTACCAAATAGCACACGTTGGCCTTTAGTGGTGTGAGATTTGAAAGTACGGTTCTCTCTGAGGATTGCAAAGAAAGCGAACTGGTTCAAAAAGAAATCAATGTCTATGAGACATCTTTCTGTCTGCCTATTATTTACAACCCTATTGCCTTTTCTGATATGAACCACAATTAACAGCACCCTCTCTCTCCCCGAGGTTTTCAAAGGCCTGAGGATTGGGGTTTGTATGTGATCAGGAGAAAAGCAACCTGTCCCAGTCATCTCTGCACAATGGACACTTTCCTCCCGGAACCATTGGGGCTCCGCTCTCCATCTCCCTTCTAATGCATCAGCATTAACGGAATACTTACAGTCTTCACGTGATTAGACTGAGCTAGCCACAAAATATTTACAACGACTGCATAAAACAGGATCCCCCACCGTTTGTCACTCAACACGTCCCTCCACATCAAAGAGAGAGAGATCAAATGGGGTGCGATTGCCAAATGTTTGCGTTATGCAGATGAACCTATCAATATATATTTTAATACTTTCATAACTGAGAAAAGGTCCTAATCTAGACATGACTGTTGGGACTGCATCCATGCAGCTGGTCAAGAGGACTGCGCTATTTCCTAAGTGATGCACTCTTCTGGCCATGGGTGAGCATGAAGTATGCTTTACCATCAAAGCATTCCAAGCTGTTTCCAAAGACGCATTCCAAATTAACAGAGGAATGTTGGCAGCAAAATATTTTTCAATTTATAAACGTTAATGTTCCAACAGAAAACTGAGAGAAAGAGGCTCCATAGAGCAAGGGCTTGTCCTCACTCTGCGGATGATTGATGCAGCCACGATCAATCATCCAGAGTTCTATTTAGTGAGTCTAGTAAAGACCCACAAAATCAAATTCAGAGGGTGCCCAAAGTGGCGTCCGGTACTCCTGCTCTTGCCAGGAGCATGGGAAGCCAATGGGAGCATATGCTCCTATCAAACTCCCACTGTGAGGATGCTGCCAAGCTCGGCTTAAGGTAAGCCGACTCCAGCTATGTATTCTACAGAGCTGGAATTATGTACCTTAAGCCGAACTGCAGGGCCTACGGTAGACCTGCCCTAAGTTTTGTGACATATGCTGTAATACACTTAACACTGCCTTCACCACACAAGGACACTTCACCAGACATGTAGATGTCCCCGTGGAACAAGTCACTGAGATACCCCAGCAGAACTTCTTTTAATAAAGAAATACTCCCCCCCCCGATACTCTACACCTAGTTGCCACCTACCTACCACTCCACATTGGAGCCCATAGGGTGTATCATCAAACAGCTACAATCCATACTCAATAGGGACCCCAGTGTTGCCTGTATTCCCTCTTCTGCCTTCAAACAACCTCCCAGCCTCTCCAAACTCTTCACCAGGAGATGCAGAACAGGGAACACCAACTCAAACCAGTGCCGGACCCTGCCAGAACGAGACACGCACAACCTGCAGATATATCTCCATTGCTACAATGACCCACAATCCCTGCAACCCACAGAGATTCTACATGTCGCACAACAATTATGTGGATGCAACCAGATAAACAGTATGTTCTTGCATGAGCTCACACAGGAAAAAGACAAAAAAAACCCTTATAGTCTGTGGTCACTCTACGTCTTGCTTGTGTCCATAAAATACTGTGCTAAACTCCAAAAATCATGCACTGAATAGAGATACCAGATTTATGGCTCGTTACAACAAAATGTAACCAACTAACCTCCCTCTTTTTGTCCCATGACTGTGGAGGTGTTAATGGACCACAGTTCCCTGAATAGTCCCTTACAATATGCTAATTACTTATGCTACACAATCTGTTCCAACTTGCATTCCGCTGTGAGCCTAGGAGTTTCTTTCCCAGGCCTGAAGACTTCTGTGTAGCTTGAAAGTTTGTCTCTTTCCAACAGACATTGGTCCAGTAGACGATATTACCTCATCCGCCTTGTCTGTCTAATATCCTGGAACTGTACTGCATCTCAGAGTTCTGCTTATCTGGTCACTGAATAGAGGCATTGCAAGTGACCTAGCTCAATGACAGGCATGCAGAAAGCGAATAAGGAAAAGTTATTTACTTGTTCCCATAACATAAGAACTAGGGGTCACCAAATTGAATTAATAGGTAGCAGGTTTAAAACAAACCAAGGGAAGTTTTTCTTCACATAGCGCACGGTCAACCTGTGGAACTCCTTGCCAGAGGATGTTGTGAAAACCAGGAATTTAACAGCATTCAACAAAGAACTAGATACATTCATGGAGGTTAGGTCCACCAATGTTTACTAGCCAGAATGGGTCGAAATGGGATCCCTGGTCTCTGTTTGTCTGGATATGGGTGACAGGAGAGGGATCAAGTGAGGATTATGTATTGTGATCCCTCCCTCTGGGGCACCTGGTATTGGCCACTGTTGGCAGACAGGATACTGGGCTAGATAGACCATTGGTCAGACCCAGTGTGGCCGTTCTTATATCCAAATAAAAGTAGCGAATTTCAAATGCCGAATACCCCACAAGCACAAACTAACCATTAGGAATTATTTACCATTATTTATTCATCTGCAACTAATTTCAAACCGATACATTCCAGATGATCAGTAACTATTTGCAGCAAGCAGAGAGGCATATTTTTTCCTACCATAGATCTGAATCTCTGTTAAAGTCACTGGCCTCTGGATCTAGTCCTGTACAAATTCGTTAATTATTACCAAATAAATAAATAAATAAAACATAACCCGGATGCTTTGTTTCTAAACAACACAGAATATTAAAATGAGATTGTTAAAATGGGACCCAATATTGTTGCCTCTATCAACAATCCGCAAAACTAACCAGAATGCTCATTCCTCTTTGCTTCGATCCTGCCGTTTTCAGTCTATAAGGCCGTACGAATAACCAATTTAATTTACACTTAACTTTCCTAATAAGATTTCATGAGCCCGCGGTATCAAATGCCTTACTAGACTCATACAACTGTTGTGCGTTTTGTCAATTGACTTTAAGCAATTCTATGAACAACAGTCATCAGGTTTCCATGCGAGAGTATCAGATTAAGGTCTATTGGAGCTTTTAATCTCGTCTGTTAACGCTGTCACAAATAACACGTGTTCTGTAGTCTGATCACCTGCCATCCAGGCAAAGATTGACATTTGTGAATGAGAACTCAGTTGGCGTTTATTAACCAATTACGGTTAAAATGAGGCTGAGGAACACAAACCTTACAGAACTGTCTTTTAACTTTCCTTTCCTTCGGAATAAGGCAATTAAAACATTATAAGCTAAGCACTCCAAAATCTGGAGGCACACCCCTCCGACAAAAAAAATTGGCATGAAGACATGCTCCGGCATTCATGCGTGGAATTCGGGTAAATGCAAGCACAAAATTGTACTTGGCTGATACATCAGCCACCTAAATTGTTTTTCCAATTAAAAATGGCCTTTAGAGTTATAAACATCTTTTCATGCAAATGTTTGGTTTTCTTAAAATAAATCTTTTTTTTTTTTTTCAGAGAGAAACTAGAAGACAAAAAAGTTCAGCTTCTTAACAAATGCAAAACCATCACTTTCTGGTAAAAATTTAAGTTTCCATTTTTTGGTTACGTTCACAAGAGAAATGGGAACATTAGCCCAAAAAAACCAGATAAATGAAAGCGTGTGTATAAAATATTTACTGTGCCATTGGGAATTATATTATGTTCTTGACTCATTCTGTATATTAATTGATTTTCAAAGGGTTGGAGTGCTAATCTTGTCCTCCTAGCAAACTTTTAAGTGAGGTCATTCTATTTTAGGCACCTAAACTCACCGTGTTATCTTGCGTATTCAGTATGCTTCACTCCCTGTTCTGAACCGGTGTGGGATGTTCCTAGGCGATGCAAAACAAATGACATATCCCACCCCAGAGACAGTGGCATTTCCATGCTGGGGAGAAGGAGTGTATGATTATCACGGATTGATCTATACACACTGTTCCCTTTAGTGATAGTCTACAGTTGCTTAATTCTTGAAAAGAAGGAAAACTTTAAAATATTCCTGTTTTAAACTGTGCACACAAATATCCTTTGGCATGTATAGTTACCCAATTTTTAGGCACAAATGCGGGCACATTGTAATCTTTTCTACCAAAAGTGATCCCCAGTTTTGGAAAAGCTGTGATTTTTGCCACATTTCAATAACTGAGAAAGTGGAGAACTGGTTGGAGAATGTTTTCTCTTGAAATCCATGATACCTGGTCCAATTTTACCTAGATCCCATTCTGACACATTTGTGGAATGGTGTTCCCTTTGAACTCGATTTCCTTAGGTTGTTGGGTTTCAATAAAACAAAAGCTAACAAAATGACGTGGAAAGCTGATGCATACAGGCAGAGCCGTTACAGATTCCTTTAAACTATCCAGATCATGGTGGCTACTTGCAAAACAAAACAAAACAAAACAAAACCAAACAGCCTTAAACCCACATCCTTTACCAGAGGGCAAGTGTCTACACAGTGATTCCATTATTTCAAAATAATTTCAAAATAACAGATGGCTTATTCAGACTTCTGTAAACCTCATTCTACGAAGAATAATGCCTATTCTGAAATAGCTATTTCGAAAAAAGGTGTGTGTAGACGCTCCACTTCTGGTATTTCGAAATATCCCGTCACCGGGGCCATTGTGGCTGCAATGCACTGTACTTCTATGGATTGAGGAACCACCACAGCTAAGATCTCGGGACTCAAGTAGAGTGTCCAGCAACGGCAAGCGCCCTGCAAATATGCATTGATATCTGCACTTGCGCTTCACTGCATACACTAAGAGGGAAATAGCCGACCACAGCAAACTTATCTGTCCCCATCGAGCAATGGGGCAGGCGAGCTGACAAAGAAGATGGCAGGAAATGGGAGCATGGTTCCATTTGTGTCGTCCTGGCAAGGGACTTTCTACGAGAAGAAAACGTGCAAAAAAGGGAAGACACCAAAAAGTAGCAGCAAAGAGAACAAGTTGTTTTGTAGCCTTTCCTCAGTTCACAGCTTATATTTAAGAGAATTATGATAGAACTGGCATTTCAACGGCATTCAGTAACCACCGTGACGGGCAAGTGTTTCACAGGGGAAAATAAATGATGGAAAATTGAACACACTATCAGTCTCCCCCCCATCCCCTCTGAGGAAAGCACAAGAAAATGTCAGCAGCTGTAAAACAGTATTGTACGAGTTTCTTGTCTGAATCATTTTAAATAATATGTTCATACAACAGAAACATGGGATTATTAAAAAAGATTTAAGACATTCAAACATTTTTAATTTTTTTTTAACTCCTACAGTTTTGCTGGTTTGCTATAATCTATTTTAGTGCTCTCCTGTACTGACTACATTTCTAATACATTATTCATTGGGTCATGTCATAGACTCCCTTGGGTTCCCGTTGACCTATGAAGTAAAATACGACATTCTCTGTCCAGGTTCGGGTTTAAAAGGTGTTAATCCAAATGGGTTAGCAACCGCAAACCTCTTTTATTCTAGCTTGGTCAAGCCCTTTAGTGTTTTGTAATGTAGCTAACAAATCGGTTAGGGTACGTCTAGACTACAGGCTTTTGTCGACAGAAGTTTTGTCGACAGATACTGTCGACAAAACTTCTGTCGACAAAGAGCATCTACACTACATTCAGTTCTGTCGACAAAGCAAGCTGCTTTGTCGACATGGTAGTGTAGATGCAAAGGACAGTTTACATGCAATAACACCTTCTGTCAACAGAAACTCTGTCGACACAAGGCGTTATGCCTCGTAAAATGAGGTTTACCAGCGTCGACAAAAATGCTGAGTTCTGTCGACGTTATGTCGACAGAACTCAGCGGTAGTGTGGACGCAGGTATAGTTTTGTCGACAAAAGTCCACTTTTGTCGACAAAACTCTGTAGTCTAGACACACCCCTAGACTCTAAGGCTTTGTCTAGACTGGCAAGTTTTTCTGCAAAAGTGGCCACTTTTGCGCAAAAACTTGCCACTTTTCTACACTGTCCGCTTGATTTTGTGCAAAAGCACTGATGTTCTACTGTCCAAAATCAGTGCTTCTTGTGCAAATGCTTTGACGTTCCCATTAGGGCAAAAGCCCTTTTCCAGGAATGCTTTGGCGCAAAAAGGCCAGTGTAGACAGCTAAAAACTGTTTTGCGCAAAAAAAGCCCCAATGGTGAGAATGGCGATCGGGGCTTTCTTGCGCAAAACCACGTCTAGATTGGCACGGACGCTTTTCCGCAAAAAGTGCTTTTGCGGAAAAGCGTCCGTGCCAATCTAGACGCTCTTTCTCGCAAATGCTTTTAACGGCAAAACTTTTCAGTTAAAAGCATTTGCGGAAAATCATGCCAGTCTAGACATAGCCTATGGGTACGTCTACACCGCAGAGCAAAAATCGAATGGAGCTACGCAACTTCAGCAACGTCCGTTGCGTAGCTGAAGTAGAAAGAGCTGAATTTGGCTTTTGGCGCTGTTTGCGCAGCAGGAAGGTGAAGGAAGAGCACTCTTCCTCCAGCGTCCCTTATCCCATGTGAAATGAGAGTTAGAGGAGTCAGAGTAAGAAGTCCTCCAGCTCGACATTATTTCGAAATCATGACTTGCAGTGTAGATGCGCACTATGTTATTTCGGAATAACATCAGTGAATTGAAAATAACGCTGCTGTGTAGATGTACCTTACGGTGCCGCAGGACTCCGCATTGTTTTTGCAGATACAGACGAACACAGCTACCCCTCTGAGAATCCACACAGCCTCTGATATCCTACCAGACTTGATGGAGTCTTTATACCATTTTTCTCTTGATGGCCTTCCCTGCTGGGGGTGGGGTACATTTTGGGGGAAGGGGTGCAAGGAAGCCATTAGGTCATTCTGGTGGATTTGTAGCATGGCCCAAACATCCCCCTGGATTCATCTCGGACACTCCACAGACTGAGGCAGCTTTATCCCTTGCTCTCCTGTGTTTTGTGATCGGCACTGCCCCAGAAGAATGCCCAAGGCAATTTATGAACAGAGACACAAGGGCAGGTGTAGTTGGATCTTGACTCATAGAATCACAGAACACTAGAACTGGAAGGGAGGGACCTTGAAAGTCCAGTCCCCTGCCCACATGGCAGGACCAAACACCATCTAGATCATCCCTGACAGGTGTCTGTCCAACCTGCTCTTCAATATCTCCAGTGAGGGAGATTCCACAACCTCCCTGGGCAATTTATTCCAGTGTTTGACCACCCTGACAGACAGGAAGTTTTTTCTAATGTCCAACCTAAACCTCCCTTGGCAATTTTGGCCCATTGCTTCTTCAGAGGCCAAAGAGAACAATTTTTCTCCCTCCTCCTTGTAACACCCTTTTAGATACTTGAAAACTGCTCTCATGTAGAGTTGCCAGATGTCCGGTTTTGAATCAGACAGTCTGGTATTTGAGCTTTCTATCCAGGAAAGAAACTGAGAAAATACCAGACATATAAATGTTCGGTATTTTCTAATTACGATTTTTTATTATTATCATGAGTAACAGTACGCAGCTGCATACTGCCTGGCTGGTAGACACGTTCACACTGCGTGAGCATGTCTACCAGCCAGGCAGTGCACTACTATGCAGTAGAGAGGAGGGGGGCAGGGTGGGATGGTATCCCCAGCACCAGACTTGCCCATGGGCCCCACCAGAACCGTGCATGGGATGGGCAGCACCCCGAGATCTGTGTGCACCCGGGCCAACCCCATACCCCATCGGCCAGTTCCTGCCCCGGCCAGCCCTCCCCCCCAACCCACTCACGGACAGCCCTGCTTCCCACTGTCTGGTTCCTCCCCCCCCCACGATCTTCTCCCAGCCAGTCCCCCCCGGATCTGAGATCAAGTGTGTCCGGTATTTTTTTTAAATCAGCTGGTAACCCTACTATCATGTCCCCGCTCAGTCTTTTCTTTTCCAAACTAAACAAACCCAGTTCTTTCAGTCTTCCCTCACAGCTCATGTTCTCTAGACCTTTCATCATTCTTGTTGCTCCTCTCTGGACCGTCTCCAATTTCTCCACCTCTTTCCTGAAATGTGGTGCCCAGAACTGGACACGGTACTCCAACTGAGGCCCAATCAGTGCAGAGCAGAGCGGAAGAATGACGTCTCGTGTCTCGCTCAGCACACTCCAGTTCATGCCTCCCAGAATCATGTTTGCTTTTTGGGCAACAGCGTCACCCTGCGGGCTCCTGTTTACCATGACTCATGAATGGGTTTGAAGTTCAGGACCAAGGCACTGAATTAGCTGCAAACAAGAGACAACCGGGAGCTGGGGAGGGTGCAAAACAAAAGCAACGTCCTGCCGGGTTCCTTGGTGGCCTCAACCTGCCGAGCTGGTCTGCGCAAGCTGGAATGTTTGTCTTGTTCCCGCTCCAAGGTCAGGCCCAGCGAAGTACAGCCCGGAGGGCACAGCAGCTGGCCCACAGCTGGAGCACAGGAGAATGTTTCACGCCTGAGCAGCCTGGTGGCCGGATCAAAGAGTTGGTTCTTCTCCCAAACCCCTTCCTGGAGAAGGACCTAGTACAGCCGTGGCAAACTCGCAGCTCGTGAGCCACATGCGGCTCTTTCCCCCCAAAAATGCGGCTCATGAAGCCGCTCCTGTACCCCCCCAATGGCCCCTTCCCCTCCCCCCCCCCACGCCTGGCCCCCTCCAGCCCTCGGCTCCTCTGTGTTCACCGGGTTGGCGATTCTAAATGGTGCCCAAGATGGCGGCCATCGACGGGAGCCTGATATGGCCAAAAAGCCTAAGCTTGCTTGCTCCTTTTACAGGGGAAACCTCCTTTTTTTTCCCTTGACAATTCTGGTGCGGCTCTTTGCATTGTTTCTGCCGCTGTTTCGGCTCTCTTTGTTAAATGGGTTGGCCACCCTGACCTAGTACCTTGAGCGCTTGTCTCTCGCCAGATTGTCTCAGGCCGGCTGTGATCACCAGCCATTTCAGAGAAACCGTTCACTCTCCTGTGGTCAATCCAGGCCTCAGGAGTCTGCCACGTTTTGAGCAGGCTGCCAGGTCCAGAGACTGCATGCGCCAGAATTCAGCCCGAGATCTACCTGCACTCTAGGGAGGGCTGGGAAGCTATGAATACATGGCAGCACAGGGCTGTACGATTATGGTGTCCTGCGATAGAGACACGCTGCACATCTTGAATTTCATTCATTCAAGGCATCCAGAGGCTGCCGCAAGGTAACTATTAATCATTTCAGTAGATAAAAAATAAGAGCGGCCACACTGGGCCAGACCAAAGGTCCATCTAGCCCAGTGTCCTGTCTTCCAACCGTGGACATTGTCACCCCAGAGGGAGTGAACAGAACAAGAAATCATCCAATGATCCCTCCCCTGTTACCCATTTCCAGCCTCTAACAAACAGAGGCTAATAGCCAGTGATGGACCTACATTCCATGAATTTATCTAGTTATTTTTTTAACCCTATTAAAGTCATGGCCTTCACAATATCCTCTGGCAAGGAGTTCCACAGGTTAGCTGTGTGCTACATGAAGAAACACTTCCTCATGTTCTTTTTACACCCACTACCGATCAATTTCATTTGATGACCCCTCGGTATTATGATATGGGAAGGAGTAAATAATACTTGTTTATTCATTTTTCCCACATCAGTCATGACTTTAATAGACCACTATCATGTAACCCCTTAGTCATCTCTTTTCCTAGGTGACAAGTGCCAATTTTATTTATGAACAAAACCAGTGGAATAATAATAAAGATAAATAAAATAAATGAATAAAACTGTGTTTTAGAAAAAGGGGTTACGGTTTGATTCAACAGCTCTTAGCACCCGCATTTGCAAACTGTTCCAGTGCCCGGGAGCGTTCCTACATGGTAACTTTTCTCTCTGCGGTTTACATTTCCACCCCATGTATATAGTTTGGCATGATAATAGTGTAGCACTGAGTAATTTTCACTATAGCAAATGGTCGTGTGAACATGTGAACAACTAAATCTATTCAAATTCAGGTAGACTTGGGAAGAGGAGTTGAATGTTTGGCTTGTTCCAGAGCAACTCCTGGAGTATTGGTCTAGGCATTCAAATATATGAAGGCAGCATGGTTTTGACTGGGCTAAATATAATCTTTGAGTCAAGTCATATAGTTGAACATTTTGGGCCTGATCCAAGCTCACGGGAAACTCTCCTGACTTGCATGGGTTTCGATTCGGAACCTTTCTCCGGAGGGGTGTGGTTTTCAGTTTTCCAGATTAGCATCTGACCTGATTTCATCAAGATTTTGTTGCCAACCGTGTTCCCATGAATGCTTGCAAAAAGCTGTCCCTGGCTCGTCCTGTAAAAAATGTTTGCAAGCATGCTGTTCGTTTTTACTGAACAGTGATTAAAACAAACAAAACAAAAGCACAGTGTTGACATCTGACTTGATGACACTGTGAAGGAAACATTTTTGCTGTCAGCGGGCACCAATCGGCCCAGCTTCCCGCTGGCTGCAAAGCAACGTGGGGAATGAGGCACAGGGTCAGAAGCAAGCAGCAGGTGGCAGCACACACAGAATTGGAAGGCCGCCATGGGTTTTGATCGATTTCATTAACAGGCCTGCGGAACGTGCGCCTGCCAGGGCCAAAAACGTGGGTGTCTCCTCCTTGCCAAGGCATTCTCCTGAATCCCATGGTTCCTGGCATCAAACCCTGGTGCCCACCCACAGCTCGGAGAAACATCCCACAGGGTTGGGAAGAGTTTTCCCGTCTCCCCCTCCCCCACCCAAGCAGTCGGTGTTCACAGCAACATGACAAAAGAGCTTAGAATTATCCTGGGCACAAAATAAGCCAGACAAAATCACAGCGTTTCCACACAATGGATATTTCCCCCCGACTCCCATAAACTAAAATAGCAATTACCACTGCTTTTGTCTACTTATAGCTCACACGTCCTTTTCCTAGTTGCTTACTCATCTCCCATGTGCATTGTCGTGGGGAATGACTGCATGCATGCTTTAGGAAGACTGGTCTATCAAACCCCAAAAGTTTGCCAGAATCCCTACTATGAGGCCCTCTTAAATTTCTATAAAGACCCCCGAATCATTGGCATTAAGTTCAAACGGATTTTTTCAAAAGGATTCACTTTTAAAATGTTGCATCGCCTTGCACGAACTCTGGACTCTTCTTGATCTCTGCCTCTATAGGAGTATTTCATTAGTTTATATGTCCTGTATATAAAGGATCTCCCTCTTTTGATTTGAACAAATCAAAAAGCTTTTTACCCTACCTATTATCTTTCATGTTAATCTTCAAAGTACAGGCAGTCCCCGGTTACATGGATCCGACTTACATCGGATCCCTACTTACAAACGGGGTGAGGCAACCCCGCACTAGCTGCTTCCCCCCAGCAGACCAGGGAGACGCGAAGCTAACGCCCCCCCGCCCCTCCCAGCAGACCAGGGAGACGCGGAGCGGCTTTTCTCAGCAGACACCTCAGCTTGAGAATAAAGGACTGAGGGAAGTGAGGTGTGGGAGAATAAAACTGAGCTCTGGAGAAATGTTTAGCTAGAGTTTCCCCTACAATATGTACCAGTTCCGACTTACATACAAATTCAACTTAAGAACAAACCTACAGTCCCTATCTTGTCCGTAACCCGGGGACTGCCTGTATTTTATTTGCAGTTGTCTACTGACCAAAGATGAAGAGCAACAGAATAAAACGTTAGCATCCCCCAATGTTCCAGGAACTAATGCACTGAATTGCAGCAAGAATTCCTCCTCATTTTCTGAAGGAAAAAAAAATCCATCTATTTCTCAGAATCCTGCTGGTAAGTCAACACTGCCATCGTTGAAATCAATGGGACTGTGAACGTTCCGAAATTAAGCCCATGAGTAAGCATTCAACAAACTGGGTGTCTCATAAGACAAAGGCGATGCAGGACTATTCATTGGGTTTTTCAAAGTTTTTTCATAGGACAAAACCAGTTTGAGTTCATGAGAAGGCTAAGTTTTTTTAAGAAACCGCACTCAACAATGTTTTATTCATGGGACAAAACATTCACTTTTATTCATTGGACAAAACAGATGCACTCTGGAGATATTTAAGAGTAGGTTAGATAAATGTCTATCAGGGATGGTCTAGACAGTATTTGGTCCTGCCATGAGGGCAGGGGACTGGACTCGATGACCTCTCGAGGTCCCTTCCAGTCCAAGTTTTCTATGATTCTATTAGCATATATACTCCTGTGCATTACTTCCTTGAAAACATAGCTTCTGATCCTGCAGAGATTTACACATTCTTCATCTCTGAGGATCAAAGTGGGTCCCCGTAGCCAGAGGGAGAAGAGGAATACAATGTTAGAACAACGATAGAGTATAGCTACCTTTCCCCCTCCCCTCTTGGCCAGGTCCTGGGCCAATAGCTACTTGGCTGAACCCAAAACCTGGACCCGAATTCTTCATTTCAATGACCTAGATTCCCATCAAGTGCACCTTCCTGGTTTTGAAGGGTTGCCCATTAGCTATTCATATGCCGTGCGACTCATGGGATCACTACGAACTATAGACAGCAGGGGAGTGACACATTCAGGCTCTGTGGAGGAAGAAAGGAACGGCTTCTCTTTTGTGCACCCACAATGGACAAATTAGCATTGAGATTTTGTAAGGAAAGTCACTGACATGGACTACAGAGGCAGCTGCTTCTCCATCTTTACAGCAAAGGCAATGCACGGGGGTTTAGCTCAGAAAACATGCCATCGTGAGAAAATCTCAGAAAGCAGACGAAAATGAAAACTCCGGCCATGGATGTAAGGGATAAGTGGGGCTCTTTTTGGAGTGCTGAGAGAATTTCACCACATGAAATTCACAGGCAGCAGGTTTAAAACAGACAAAAGGAAGTTTTTCTTCACTCAGTGCTCAGTCAATCTGTGGAACTCCTTGCCAGAGGATGTTGTGAAGACTTGGACTTTAACCAGGTTCAAAAAAGAGCTAGATAGATTCATGCAGGTTAGGTATTAGCCAGTATGGGTAGGAATGGTGTCTCTAGCCTCTGTTTGTCTGGAAACGGATGATAGGAGCGGGATCACTTGATGATTCTGTTCTGTTCACTCTCTCTGGGGCATCTGGTTGGCAGAAAGGACACTGGGCTAGATGGACCTTTGGTCTGACCCAGTCTGGCCATTCCTATGTTCTTATAAAGATGAAAGACACTGTAAGAATTGGAGTATTGTATGCAGTTCTTGGCACCACATTTCAGGTAAGATGTGGAGAAATTGGAGAAGGTCCAGAGAAGAGCAACAAAAAATGATTAAATGTCTAAAAGACATGACCTGTGAGGGAAGACTGAAAGAATGGGGCTTGTTTAGTTTGGAAAAGAATTCACTGCGAGAGGACAGGGTAGCAGTTTTCAGGTATCTAGGGTGTTATAAGGAGGAGGGAGAAAAATTGTTCTCCTTGGTTTCTGTGGACAGGACAAGAAACAATGGGATTCAATTCCAGCAAGGGAGGTTTAGGTTGGACATTAGGAAAATCTTCCTAACTGTCAGGGTGGTTAAACACTGGAATAAATAGCCCAGAGGGGTTGTGGAATCTCCATCACTGGAGATATTTAAAAGCAGGTTGGACAGACACCTAACAGGGATGATCTAGATCAGTGCTTTCCAAACTTTTCGGCATCACACCCCTTTTCAATTTTTGAAAAACCCTCATGCCTCTCCCCCCCCTGCCACCAAAAAAATAGCAGCAAATCTTGAGCAAAAAGAAAAAAAAAAGGAACTGACCAGGACAGCAAAACTTGATTGGGGGAGAGGGGCTGGGTCACATTGCGCCCCCCCTGGAATTTCTTCATGCCCCCCATTTTGGGAACCCATGACAGATGGTGCTTGGTCCTGCCATGAGGGCAGGGACTGAACTCGATGACTCTTGAGGTGCGTTCCCGCTCTAGTGTTCCATGATTCTATGAATTGCGTATCAAAATATTCTCATTGCTTATGATTTGCGATACTGGTAAAAGAAATGGGGGGAAGGAAAATGACTGATAATGAGTGGTTGGTCAAATGATAATGAATAGCACTACAGCACCTTAATACAATGGTCAGCACTACAATACCAGTGCGAATACAGCAATCATTTCACAATACAGCCGAATGAAAGTGACAATTACAAGGTGAATCAGTGCTCAGGAGATGGCACTGTTCATTATGAGATGAAAAGAAAGCCCTGATTATGTACCAAAACGTAATCGAAAGGATGAAGAGGGGAAATGACTGCACTGAGGGTATCGTACCTCCTGGCATAAACTTGGAGGGGTCTGGTTATGACATCTCTTAAGACCATTCACTCGGCTTACACAGAATTACCAGATCCAGAACGGGCCTCAATGACTGTGCATTCAACTTGTGTTGAATGGTTCCTACACGAACACGCTTGCACAAACCCTTTTGAACAATGTAGAACGTCATGTAAGGTTCAGACACTACAACAAACTGGGAAGCAGCAGCAAGGCCTTTAGGAACGTGCAGTCCATTTCTCAGGGTATGTCTACACTACCACCCTAGTTCAAACTAGGGTGGTTAATGTAGGCATCCGAAGTTGCAAATGAAGCCCAGGATTTAAATATCCCGGGCTTCATTTGCATCTTGCCGGGTGCCGCCATTTTTAAATGCCCGTTAGTGCAGACTCTGTGCCCGCGGCTACACGCGGCACGGAGTAGGTAGTTCGGATTAGGCTCTCCATTTAAAAATGGCGGCGCCCAGCAAGATGCAAATGAAGCCCGGGATATTTAAATCCCGGGCTTCATTTGCAACTTCGGATGCCTACATTAACCACCCTAGTTCGAACTAGGGTGGTAGTGTAGACATACCCTCAGGTCCTTCTTAGACCCCCATTACGACTGGTGTTACAGGGTCTGTCCAGAACGCTTGACCCAAACAGCCCAGCACTACGTTACACTGGTACCGACACTAAGTGTGAGTTTATACACAAACACATACGTGTGCGCGCACACCCGGCCCTTAGAATAGAAATATTGGAGAAACAGTGTTTCAAGCACATTTCTTGAAAGCTCGTCCAAAAGAGATTTTCACGAAGTATAGCGCAGTCCCAACTTTACCTCCGGTGAATGCCTGCTTACCACAGATACTTCCAAACCAATGAATCCAAGGACTTACATTGATGAATTTAGCATTTTTAATGCTCCAATTGCTTGGCTTTTTGCATTACAGCTTGTTGGCTGGTTCTAAGCAGGAACCACTTGTAGGTCCTAGCTACTCCAGGTAGGAGCTCCTAATGAACAGCTACCTGGACTGTCGCTGAATAATGGAAATAGCGGCAGAGCAAAATCACTCCTGGGAAAGCAAGAGCAAGAAACTCAAAGAGTATGTTAGTAGCAAACACACCAAGGGTATGTCTAACTTCCACCCTAGTTCGAACTAGGGATGCAAATGTAGGCATTCGAAATAGTCAATGAAGCGGGGATTTAAATATCCCGCGCTTCATTAGCATGATCTTGCCAGCATGTTACTCCGATCAACTGCTGTTTCAAAAGTGAAAGTGCGTGATGGGATGTGTTAGTTCGAACCAAACCCCTTGGTTCAAACTAACGTTACTCCTCATTTTTTCTCCTCATAACGTTACTCCAAAAAAGGATTGGGCCAAAAGAAATCTGAGGCAGTGCGACAAGGACAAGTGCAGAGTCCTACCCTTGCGATGGAAGAATCTCAAGCATTGTTACAGGCTGGGGACCGACTGGCTAAGCAGCAGTTCAGCAGAACAGGACCTCAGGATAACAGTGGATGAGAAGCTGGATATGAGTCAACAGTGTGCCCTTGTAGCCAAGAAGGCGAATGGCATATTAGGGTGCATTAGGAGAAACACTGCCAGCAGCTCTAGAGAAGTGATTATTCCCTTTTATTAGGCACTGGTGAGGCCACATCTGGAGTACTGCATTCAATTCTGGGCCCCCCACTACAGAAAGGATGTGGACGCATTGGAGGGGGTCCAGCAGAGGGCAACCAAAATGATGAGGGGGCTGGAGCACATGACCTATGAGGAGAGGGTGAGGGATTTGGGCTTATTTAGTCTACAGAAGCGAAGAGTGAGAGGGGATTTGAGAGAAGCCTTCAACTTCCTGAAGGGAGGTTCCATAGAGGATGGAGAGAGGCTGTTCTCAGTGGTGACAGATGGCAGAACGAGGAGCAATGGTCTCAGGTTACAGTGGGGAATGTTTAGGCTGGATATTAGGAAAGACTATTTCACGAGGAGGGTGGTGAAGCACTGGGATGGGTTCCCTATGGGGCAGGTGGAATCTCCATCCCTAGACAATTTTAATTCCTAGCTTGACCAAGCCCTGGCTGGGATGATTGAGTTGGGGTTGGTCCTGCTTTGGGCAGGGGGCTGGACTTGATGACTTCTGAGGTCTCTGCCCACCCTAGAATTCAATGATTCATGATTAGCTCCCCTTACACACACTGTGGGTTGTAGACTGCCCTGTACCTCGAGGTCATGGTGGCCCAATGCTCCGCAAAACCACACCGCTCACATGGAGTCGCTCCCTCTATTGCACGGCAACAAGGCAGCTGGTTTTTGTCCAGCACATCTCCAGAAACTGACTCCACCAAGACACATGGGGGAGAAGGTTCCCTAAATCAGTGAATAAAACCCATTGAATCCCCACCAGGAACAAGGCACACTGCTGGGGTTTTCCTTCTTTAGTCTTTTTTTGACAGACAATCCAGCAGCTAGAGGCAATGGCGGAAGCCTTCCTCCATGGTAGCAGAGAGAGGCAAGAGCCCAACGAGAAAGCCAAGAAGGAGCCCCAGAGAGTGGGAAAATCCTGGATGCTGATTGGGTAACCCCCTGCCTGTCAGAGCATGGGAGGAGGGGCTCTGGGCCTGTGCTGCTCCAACTGAGCCCCAGAGAAGAAAACGGCACCAAAAATAAATTGCATTCAAATAGACCTCTATCATCATTCAAAAACACAACGGCTACCCGTTGGAGGACACATCCCTGAATGGGACTGATTATTCAGTGAGAACAATGAAAAGGTCTGTGGAATGCGTGCCAAGTAAAGAAGCAATGTTGTCGTTGAAAAGAAAAATACTAATTAGAGGGTTGTTTCGTCTACCAAACTCACACAGACACCTGGCCCTTCCGCAGCACAGCTGCTCCCTGAGTGTTGCTGAGAAGCCGTCTGAAGAAAACACCTAGCTCTACACAGCGGACATGAGGAAAAAGGTACGATGAAAGTCACGCCACAACTCGACACACACAGAATGCACTCAGGTGGATTCACACCAAATAGCTCGACCCATTTTCAAACGGTGGCAGACCAACTATGGATTCGCTTTCCGCCTACCCCAAAGGAGTGGCGTGGATTCATATATTTTAAAGCCAGAAGGGACCACGGTGGTCCTCAAATGGAATCCCATGCATGACAAAAGCCATAAACCATTGACCTAAGAAGGAAGGCTGAAAGAATTGGATTTGTTTAGTTTAGAAAAGAGAAGACTGAGGGGGGGACATGATAGCCGTTTTCAGGTATCTAAAAGAGTGTCACAGGGAGGAGGGAGAAAAATTGTTCTTCTTGGCCTCTGAAGATAGAACAAGAAGCAATGGGCCAAAATTGCCAAGGGAGGTTTAGGTTGGACATTAGAAAAAACTTCCTGTCTGTCAGGGTGGTCAAACACTGGCTCCCCTTCTCAAAGGTATAACAAATTTCGCTGCTCTCTTTGCAACTCCCCCCATTGGCAGGCCTGTCTTAGGGCAACTAAAATGATTAGGGTTTTGGAACAGGTCCCATATGAGGAGAGGTTAAAACGACTGGGACTTTTCAGTTTAGAAAAGAGAAGACTGAGGGGGGACAGGATAGAGGTCTATAAAATCATGAGTGGTGTGGAGAGGGCCGATAAAGAAAAGTTATTTATTAGTTCCCTAAATAGAAGAACTAGAGGACACCAAATGAAATTAATGGGTAGCAGGTTTAAAAGTAATAAAAGAAAGTTCTTCTTCACACAGCGTGTAGTCAACCTGTGGAACTCCTTGCCAGAGGAGACTGTGAAGGCTGGGACTATAATAGAGTTTAAAGAGAAGCTAGATAATTTCATGGAGGTTAGGTCCATAAAAGGCTATTAGCCAGGGGATAAAATGGTGTCCTTGGCCTCTGTTTGTCAGAGGCTGGAGAGAGATGGCAGGAGACAAATTGCTTGATCGTTGTCTTTGGTCCACCCTCTTTGGGGCACCTGGTGCTGGCCACTGCTGGCAGACAGGATACTGGGCTAGAAGGACCTTTGGTCTGACCCAGTATGGCCGTTCTTATGTTCTTAGAGGTTGGCAGCAGGAATGTGGGTGACATAGACAGACTGGTAAGGCTAAAGGAGCAACGCTATTAGTTGGTAACCACAATAGGTTATTACCCTCTGTGTCCCAGTGGCTCTAGGAAGAGATGCCTGACTTCACCAATGACTGGGATATACTTGTTGGGGTTGTCCACACTTTGGGCGCTGCACAGCCCAAAGTTGGGTGCTCACAATTTGGAGAAAGTGTTTAGAACACAAAAAACACAAAATGAAGTCCACAGAATAGTAACGAAAGTGCAACTAATGGAACGGCTGGAAAAGCTGTGTGACGGAGGAAATGACTGAAGAAGAGTAAAATATTGAATGCATATAGGGAGGAGTGCTAAAACAGACATGCCGTGCAGCAAGCTAATATGATAATAAAACATAATATGGTCAAACAGTTGCATACGGTGAGTTCCGCACAGCAACTGCAGTGAAATATTAGACACGCAAGTTGATGATCATCACATGGTGAACGTCCATTTCTCTTCAGATGCTTTCCTCCTGGTGATGTGCACATATATTCAAAGACATTATGCTCCAGTCTACACTTGGACTTTATTCCAAAATAACCCTCCCTTAGGTCGAATTTAGAAGTGGAGCATCCACACAACCAAGCCCGTTATTTCAAAATAATGGACCGCAGAATTCGAAATTTGCACTCCTGCTTTTGATCAGGAGTAATGCTAATTCCGAAATAGTTATTTTGAAATAACGGTAGTGTAGATGCTCCGGTGCCACTATTTCGAAATAACTACTCCCAGAGTCATTCAAACTAATTACTGCCCAGTGCTTCCTGGGACTCTAAGTCAGACTAATGTTGAGGCTTTCCCTCAGTATGGACACACTAGTTCGATTTTGTTAAACCGGGAGTTATTAAATCAATATTAGTTATTTCAAAATTAGTTTCCTAGTGTAGACGTGTCCGTAGAGTGAAAAACATCCCACAGACCAGGAATATCCCATGGAATAAATGGGAAATATGCTTGATCTGTATTCTCCAAGTATTTTGCTAAGCTGGTATTGCTTTTAATAGCTTGGAGGTACTCCATTCATAAGACTTCTCAGAAGCTCTTCAATATCTTTTCTCTGTGCTCTGATGAAATCAGATCCCTTAAAAACCAGGAGTTACTGTAAACAGAGGTTCAGAAATAGATTTATTTTTATATCCACATCCAGATATACGCTCACTCTCAATTTTATATATAGCACTGAGACTGCACGCACATGCATGGAGCCTGCAAATGAAGCCATTTCTAACAATTAAGCACGATGAGGAAGTCACATTCCGAAACTGCCTTTTGGATTCATAACCAATTTGAAGTGTGACCTTTTATCCGATGGGACAAAGTATAAATGAATTGTGCTCCAACACAATGCCTATCAAGCCACACTGATTTGTTACTTCTTTACAAGCAAGTTCTTAAGGCCAGGTCTACACTAAAAGGGAACATCAAATCCAGATATGCAACTCCAGCTACGTTAATTACGAGTCGATGTACATGTTTTAAGTTTCCGCATCGTGCCCACACCAGGGGGCCAATAGGAGGGCACGTCTAAACTACACCCCTCTGTCAGCGGAGGGAGTTTTTGCACTTAGGCCATGTCTTCACTACAAGGATGATCAATCTTCCAGAGATTGATTTAGCAAGTCTGATTAGACACGCTAAATCAAACACCACCCTCTATCAGTGGCCATTACTCCTGCTCCAGCGAGGAATAAGGAAAGCTAAGGGAAATGATTAGTCCAGGTACGTCTAAACTACACCCTTCTGTAGGCAGAGGGATGTAAATTAGATGTATCAAAAGTGCAAATGAAGCCGGGAGTTAAATATCTTGCACTTCATTTGCATAATGGCAGCCGCTGCTTTTTTCTAAATGGGGCGTTCTGAAAAAAAACGGCAGTGTAGATGGGGCATTTTCCACAGAAATGCCCTGTTTCGAAAGATCCTCTACAGGATCTTTTGAAACGGGGCATTTCTGTGGAAAACACCCTGTCTAAACTGCCAGGTTTTTTCAAAAAGCCCTGTTTCGAAAAAAAGCAGTGGCCGCCATTATGCAAATGAAGCGCGGGATATTTAAATCCCGGCTCCATTTGCACTTTTGATACATCTAATTTACATCCCTCTGCCGACAGAAGGGTGTCGTTTAGACGTATCTGGAGTAATCATTTCCCTTAGCTTTCCTTATTCCTCGCTGGAGCAGGAGTAATGACCGCTGATGGAGGGTGGTGTACCCTCTTGAGTTTGATTTAGCGTGTCTTACCAGACTTGCTAAATCAATCTCCGGAAGATTGATCATCCTTTTAGTGAAGACATGGCCTAAGTGCAAAACCTTCATAACTGCAATTACAGATATAAAATAAGGGGAATACTGCAAACGAATTACCATTAGAAGGATGAAGGCCTACCCAATCAAATCTCGAGTGCTTTATGATGGTTTTAAAAACCACTGGTTTGTGTGTAACTGAAATTATAGTTTCTTAGGGACCATATGTTTAATGGCCCAGCTCACACATTATTTCTTAATTATTTGCCATAGCTCAGTCCCTTCTGACATTAAAATCCATGAATTTCATGAGGAAATAGCCTTCATTGAACTCATTCAAAAAATCTCCCCATTTCTTTTTTGGAGCCAGTGTCTTTGGAAATATTATGGAACCGAGGAAGGTGAGAAAAATCGATTGGGAAGATGGTCATCATATTCATTCCTTCAGTGCTTCTTTTTCCCGAGTATTTGATAAGTAGAATTCAAGACAGATTTTCATTTTCTTTATGTCTCTTTAGCAAGCGTATTCCAAGAAGGAGAATAATGCAAATGAAACGACGACACTGTGTCCAGTTGTTAGTGTTAACAGACTTTACAACGTGAGGAGAGCAACCAGAATACCAGAACCAACTGGTCTAGTGCCTATTTTAGCAGCAGAGTCTGCTCCTTATGGGGCGGGAAGGTCGAGGGTCAACGACACCTCCATAGATTTAAGAAATATAAAACTCTTTGACAGTTTTGTTTTACTTTTAAATTCCCCATCCCAAGGGTCTTTGTTGCATAATTATGCATAATTTCCCACACATTTGGAGCATAAATGCAACAGAAAAAGAGACTTTTAGGTTATGAACACCTGAGATTAAATAATGATACAGAGAAGAGGGTTAAATTTAATCCATGGGTTCAAGGAAAATTATTCTCTCAAAAAATTAGCCAAAACTTTTTTTTTCCTAATCGGCATTTGTAAGAAGGTGAAGGGTAACAAAACCTTTGGGGATTTCAACTGTAATATGTTCTCGCGGTACATTAGTAATTGTAGAAAATTCTCAGTCTGCTATTTAGAATGATCTCAGAGTTCTGGCTTGAGGGGGAAAGTAATTTATGTCACAGCTTGCTGTCAGCTTTCATAGTAGCCCGGGTCAGAACTCCTGCCTGTGCAGAAAGAGAATGGGGTGGTGTATTAATGCTTTTTTTTAAGCAATCTGGGATGTCTGCGCAACTTGTAAACTGCAAAGCCACAAGTGTGCTATGCAAGTCATCCAAAGGATTAGGATTAAACATGGAGTCACGCAATAAATTGCTGAAAAATTTATTGTCAGACACCTCTGTCCGTCTCAACTACCCTCTGCCTGTTACACCATCCCTCCAATTTGTATCTTAGCATCCCACAGTGCTGAATAGTTTTGAGCTGCTACCATTTTTTAAATGAACCTACCAGATACACGGTTCCTTCTTTCCCTCACAAAAGTGAGGAATTTCCTCCCTAAATTTACACCGACACAGACCCAGCCTGGGGTCACATCCACTATCTCAGATGGGTCGTGAGGAAGAGACAGATGCCACGAGTATAAAAATCACCCGTTGAAATATCATGGAAATGATGTTGCTATGGCAGTGGTGGATAACTTGTGGTCTGAGGGCCATAACCGGCCCATCAGCGTGGCCTGTGAGACATTTTGTTCACCGTTGCCCACACATAGGATTGGCAGATTCCACTGGTGTCTGTCGTGGTCAGTTTTTTTCCTCTGCTGGTATTACCAAAGGGTGTGTCTAGTCTACATGGCTCCATCAACGGAGCCATGCAAAGTAGTTTACCCGACATAGTCAATGAAGCGGGGATTTAAATAATTATTTTAAATAATCCCCACTTCATTAAAATAAAAATGGCCGCCGCGCTGTGCCAACAATCAGCTGATCCGGCACAGTCTAGAGGCGGATCAGTTGACAAGGGAAACCTTTGTCGACCACTGTGGTAAACCTCGTTTCACGAGGCATAACGGAGCAGTCGACAAAGGCTTCCCTTGTCGACCAAGCCGCCTCTAAGCTGCCGCGCTGTGCTGGATCAGCTGATTGTCGGCACAGCGGCGGAGGCCATTTTTATTTTAATGAAGTGGGGATTATTTAAATCCCCGCTTCGTTGACTATGTTGGGTAAACTACTTTACATGGCTCCATCGAGGGAGCCATGTAGTCTAGGCACACCCAAAGTGACACGCATGCAAAGCAAGGGCACATGAAGTGCGGTGTGTGTTGTGACTCCACACAACATTGACCCATGAGAGTCGTGAGCTCCCTCTGCATTCAGTTAAAGTGCTGCTACTGTTCAGTCAGCACACCCCGTGAATTCGAGCTACACAAGTGCAGCGAGCAAAACCACCTCATCGCAGGAGACTATCTTGTTTCCGACACTCTTGCGGGCCACCGAATGGGCACCGACACTCTAGCTTGGGCTGCCCAGCGCTGCACTTTGGCCAATTTGCTCGTGGGATACATAGACAAAAACCTAAGAGCTGCTCCGACTTCCCTTTTAAATTCAGACACCTAAAATACCTGTTTCCCTAAAGCTGCTAAGTTCAGTCACAAACTCCACTGTCCTCTTCCGGTATTGGAGGCAGGACCTTAGTTTGGATGTAGGGAATATTTTCTAGCATTTTAATTCACACAGCCTATAACGACCCCACATTTGTATTTAATGCATGTGCTTTGGAACCAACCGGCGAGTCTAGCTCTGCTCCAGAGGTAGCACATAAAGCAGCTGTTTCTGCTAACGGCTTGATGTCAAATCTGCATCTGGCTCAAGCCGCTCCTTGAATAAAAAGGAAAACGTCTGAGCCAGGAACCTTGCCAATTTCAGTGACGAGACTGTGGTGAGATTCTAGTCATTGTGCTGAAAATCGTGCTTGCTTGACTAATGCCGGGCACTATGCTTTAACAACGAAGCTACTAATATAATAATGACACATCATCAGATTATTTACAGTCTCCCCGATGGAGCTTGCAGAGCCCAAATTAAAAACATAATCAGTGGGGGAGGTCTAGGTTGGATATTAGGAAAAACTATTTCCCTAGGCGGGTGGGGAAGCACTGGGATGGGTTCCCTAGGGAGGGGGTGGAATCTCCAACCCTAGAGGTTTTTAAGTCTCAGCTTGACAAAGCCCTGGCTGGGTTGATTGAGTTGGAATTGGTCCTGTGTTGGGCAGGGGGCTGGACTTGATGACCTCCTCATGTCTCTTCCAGCTCTGATTCTATGGCTCTATGATAACTGGAGACAAATGAATATGGGCACTTTGCATTATCCATGTTAGTCACTGGGAATAAGGGGTATGTCTACACTGCAAGCTTATTTTGGAAAAAGCTCTTCTGGAAGTTATCTTCCAGAATAGCTCATTTCAAAATAGAGCGTCTACGTGACAGGGAAGCCTCAAAATTAGTCCAAGGCAGGTTCCCCTAATGTGGATGCACTACCTCGATTTAGAGCCCCAGGATGCACTGAGGAGGAATAACTTTAGAATGGCCCTGTCAAGGAGCAATTTTGACACAGCAGCAGTGGCGTGTCCACACACTCCCACTGCCAAAAGAGCTGTTTTGGAAGAGGTATTATTCCTCACAGAATGAGGTTTACCAATGTCCAAAAAAACCCTCCCTTGATTTTCTGTCGAAATAGTGCAATTGCTGTGTGGAGGCTAGTATTGTTTTTCAGGAATAATGGCTGTTATTCTGGAACAATGGTGCAGTATAGACGCACCCAAAGGGAGCCTTTCTGCACACTAAGGCTGTGTCTAGACTGCATCCCTTTTCCGTAAAAGGGATGCAAATTAGACTCATCGCAATTGCAAATGAAGCGGAGATTTAAATCCCCGCCCACTTCATTTGCATAAACATGGCTGCCGCTTTTTTCCGGCTCGGAGTTTTGCCGGAAAAAAGCTCCAGTCTAGATGCGGAACTTTCAGAAAATGAAGCCTTTTCTGAAAGATCCCTTCTTCCTCTTAAAAGAAGAAAGAAGACCCTACAATCAAGGGTCAATCTGGCTCTGATATAAATGATCAGAAATCAAGGTCTCGGCAGAGATTCAAAGCCAGCTTGGGCGCTCCTATCTCAGGAGGAGTGAACAACCCAGATATGCCAGAAGCTGATGGAGTAGATCGTTGGAGACAAAGCGGAAGAGCCACCCTTGGCACAGATAAGGCAAGCCCCATGCTAGAATGCCTGCACAGGCCCCGAACAGTGTCGTGTGAATACAAGGAAGATGTCAGGAACCTAAGTCCCTTATTTAGGTGCCTAAGACCTCACATCAGGATCACGGCAATGCCAGTGTCTCCACTCACACGGCGCCCACGTTTTCAGTAAAAGTTCCCCACAGCCAGGGGAAACAGGGCACCCTCTCACTTTTGAATTGTCATAACGATGAGTGATGGGGTTGGGGGGAGAGATACAGGTGGGAACCAGGGCCTTGAGGAAAGAGGCTTTGCAGGGGAGGGACTTTGGGGAAAGATGCAGAGCAAGGGCAGGACATCGGGGGGAGGCTGGGCGCAATGTTCCTGCTATAGTGCGTGCCTGAGATGGCGTGGTGAGGGAGCCGCTGGGGCAGAGGGCCAGGACCTGCCACGGCCACGGGGCAGGGGTGGAGAGGCCTGCTCTGGTGGCCGGGCCGGGGCCTGTTCTCATGGCTGGGGCCAGCACGGGACCTGCTGCGTGGCTGGAGCAGGGGGCAGGGTCTGTTCTGCTGGCTGGCAATGGGATCGGATGCATGGAGGGGCGGGGGAGTCTGCCCCAGCGACCAGGAACATGTGTGTTAATAAAGTGGGTGCCACGGTGGCACACATCCAAACCAGTGCCCATGACCTCAATATTGGTGCACAATCCAAAACGCCCTCCATTTATGGTTGGAAAATCTTAGAGGGAACCTGGTTGGGCAGGAAGCAAGGCTGGAGCCACGCCTCAGACACCAGTGACCCCTTCCCTTCTATGGAGCTTCTCTCTTTCCTTTCTATGCCTCTATGTTATGAGCACTGGACAATGGGAAAGGCTGCCTCACTCTCAGGGCACGTCTACACAGCAAAGCCAAAACAAGCGATGCCACTTCAGCTACATTAATGGCATCGCTGAAGTCAAAATGGCTTCTTTCGGCTTTTGGCACAGTCTACACTGCAGGAAGTCCGAGGAAGAGCGCTCTTCCTCCAGCTTCCCTTACTCCTCATGAAATGAAGGTTCCAGCAGTCAGAGTAAGATGTCCTCCAGCTCGACATTATTACGACATTATGCTGAAATAACTGCTTGTAGTGTAGACACGGATGTTATTTTGGAACAACGTCAGTTATTCCGAAATAACACTACCGTGTAGACATACCCTAAGAGACCAGACACCTATCTCCCACCTACCCCCCCGGAGGGAGTTACAGATCCGGGGTCAACAGGCATCTAGCCTCCTCACTCATGGATGGGGCCTGATCTGGTAGATGTCCTCCAAGGCTGCCTACTGGCTCACCTCTCATTCAGAACCCAATGGAAGGAGAAGGAATTACGTCTGGGCTGTCACTGACCTCGGTTCTATTGGGAGGTCGAGGCCTTCTTTCATTATCAGCCACAATGGAACAGCATCACTAGGAGAGACTCAGGGAGCTTTGTGTCCAACTATCCCATCACTCAGTGGCTAGCATATTCTCCAGAGTCTGGAGACCGCTGTCCAAAGCCTTCCTTCTCCTCAGGCATGAGGGGGAATTGAACCTGGTTCACCCTCATCCCAGCTGAATGCTCTACCTGCAACAGGCATCTAACTCCAAGAGGGCCTCAGAGCTGAGACTGGCTATCACACATAAGTGCTTCCCCACAGCCTGGATTCAGGCACCAGTCACCATGAGAAGGGCAGGACTTAGCACACCCTGTTCTGATCAGCATGACCCACTGGCTAGAATTGCCATCGAAGGCATCAAGTTTCCTCCATTCATTGTATAGGGTGCCCAGGCCCCAAGCTGTCCGTGTCACAACACCCAGCTCCTTGCAAGCACCCCGGCCTTTGCCCTGTCACCCCTTTGACACACCAGGAAGGGTTCAGAGGTCAAAATGTAACCGTGATGGCATCACATTGCTCTTCTTCCCTTTCTTAGACCCAGCCTTCCTGGTCTGGTTCTTCAGCTCTCTGGGCTTTCCCCCACCACCTAGTCCATAGCTACAGAAAATGGACTACAAAGAAGAAAGTTTTCCCAGACAGAAGCCATGCATTATGATTGTCCTGTTGGGTTACCTGGTGGTCCCAGGTTGCTCCATTTCTAGGTGCCTTATCTGGGATGCGTTAAAAAGGCCCGATTTCCAAAAAGGCTTAGCAACTGCTCTCAGGCCAGGTCTACAGTAGAACTGGAAGGTCGGCTTAAGGTACACAACTACAGTTATGTAGAATACATAGCTGGAGTCATCTTTCCTAAGTTGAGCTTGGTGGCGTCTACATAGCAGGAGGCCAATTCCCATTGGCTTCCTTTACTCCTCGCGACTGTGAGGAGTACAGGAACTGGCCAGAGCTGCCCTCAGCATTTGATTTAGTGGGTCTTTACTAGCCTCACTAAATCGAACACCAGAACATCGATCTCTGGCGCAGCGAGTGAAGATGTGCCCTCAGAAATGTAGGGCCTTATAAAGCATTTCACCCAAAAATCATTACCCCCTCTTGAAAATGTAGGCTAGTGTGTTTATGCTCAAGGCAGAGATGAAGAATTAAGGACTAAAATGAAATAAGAAAATTAGAGACTAACGTCTGGGCTGCTTGTAGGAAAAAAAGCTATGCTGCTTGTAGCTGTGCTTCTGACTACGAAATACATTGTAATTACTTGCCTCAAGCCATGGTTAATTGTGCATTTCACACATGTACTTTTAAACATTTGGTAATTATTAAGTTTTATGGAGTTCAGCCCTGATTTAAATTCACAGGGGCACATTAAAACCCTGCAGGATCACAGATGTTAAAAAAAAAGCCAAAAGTAAGCAAGGAAGAGAGCGGCAGAGAACGCTTACATAATACTCTTTACTTATCAACATTTTTTTAAGTCAGCTTCCTAATTATCCTGAAAAAGAAAAAAGCCCAATGCTACCACAGTGCAGACGTATTTGTAGACACTGTTTGCTTCTGGCACTGAATTTTACTCAGTAATTCAAGCTGCTGTGAAAAACCTGGCTGGGACTGTGGTTCTTCGAGATGTGTTGTCCGCTCTTGGCACACGTGAGCATCATGCATGAGACTCACCTCACACATGTGGGACACGTGCGTACCAGGTGTGGTGATCTGTGCCGGCAAGCACATGAAGCCTGCCAGCTCCAAAATGAGAAAACCACTTTTAACGAGAGTGGAAATTCTGGGGCCCGAGGTCTCAATGGTGCGTGCTTGCGGGTTGACCATACGGAGTAGGTTTGGAAAATGCCAGGCAGACCTTTCAAGGGCAGCGATGTGGTTTGCTGTTGTTTAGGGACACGGGAAAGGATCAGGAGAAGATCACAGGAACAAGCCATTGTCAGATTGCAGAAAACACGGAGTCATTTTGACCCAGTGGCCTGACTTTTCCCACATTATCCATTATTTATCGGGCTGCTCTTGCTCTGATCTCTATAAAATACCAAGTGCAAAGGTTTACATGGGTGCTTCACTTTAGTGGGACTAGGCACACACTTCAAGTTCAGTATGTGTGTCACTTCTGCACAATCGATGCCATAGTTTGTAAGCCCTATGGGCAAGGACCACGCTTTCAAACACACATTTACACGAGGGATGTGAAAAGCCGTTTGAAAATGTAACCGCTGGAAATCCCAGTGGTTACGCAGTTACACGCTGTACGCTGGCTGGCCTAGTCCTGGGCCCCTGACCCGCACTCAGGCCTGTAAGTAAAGGCCCAGCAGCTCCTTTCAAGCCACAGGGCCTGAGGGCAGGGCAGGCAGCAATGCAAACACCGATCCACAGTCAGTAAGGCCTGGCCCTGGTCCAGTTATTAAGGCCCAGGCCCTGGTTCAGGGCGGGGCAGCAAACAAACGCAGTTCCCAAGGCATGAGCGGGGAGGGGGAGACTGCTACCCAGTATGTGGGGTAGCAGGGGGGATGCGGGCCCTCCCTACTCTGCCGCGTATGGCCCTAGCAGTGACAGGCTGGTGGCCACTGGGGTCAGCGGGGATCCGGCCCGCAACACGCCGACGCACTCTAAAGTGCTATGAGATCAGCCTGACAGTCGTTGGCTTCCCCGGGCCACTGCCTAACTCCCCCTCTGCATTTCCCTGGCTCCGCGCCAGCTGCTGGGCCTCAGGGTCGTGGTAGTTTGCACCCTGTGGTGGGGTGAAGGAGGTCTCCTCTTCAGAGCAAGGGCCCGACAGTCTGGGCCAATTCTCAGCCTCTGCCAGGTCCTCCAGGCCTTCCTGGCTTGTGAGCTCAGCGCAGGCCTCTGCTTCCTCCAGCGGCTGCGGCCTTAGTGAGCTCCTGGGCTGAGCTTTTATGCTTCCGGCCCCACCCGTTGGCCTCCGTGGAGTTAAAGGGGCAGGACCCAGCTTGGCCCACCAGAAGGGCTGACTACGGTCCAGACAACAGGGGACGCCGATCCCCCCAGAAGGATCTGGCTTATCTACGGGAGAACAGAGTCTCCCCCTGTCACCAGCTAGAAGGGATGACCTTAAGAAATGTCAGGACTTGTTCCGACAGCTAGCCGACACCAGCCACAACAGACAAACTCACGAGTATCCTCCATTCATCGCAACATAACAAACTGGCTCTGCCAATGAACGAGGCATGGATGGAGCCGGCGAAATCCATATGGAAAACCCCAGCATTAGTGCCCACAACATCAAAGAAACTGGATAAGAAGAACTATGTAGCACCTGCAGGGGTGGAATTTCTATTCTCCCAGCCCCAGCCGAATTCACTCGTACTCGAGGCAGCCAACCAGAAGGGGAAACAATACCAGGACCCCAGAATACCGAGTCACGATAAGGAGGGGAAGAGACTGGAGGCTATGGGAAAGAAAGCACATTCGTCAGCCTCCCTTCAGCTCAGAATTGCCAATTACGTAGCTCTACTAGCCAAGTCAGGGGTGGCCAATCCACTTAACAGAGAGAGCCGAAGCAGAGGCTGAAAAAGTGTGAAGAGCCACATCAGGATTGTTGAGAGAGAAAAAAAAAAGGGAAAGTCCCCCAGAATTGTCAAGCAAAAAAAAAGTAGGCTGCCCCTTTAAGAAACAAGTGTAGGCTTTTTGGCCAGATCAGGCACTCATCAACGGCTGCCATCTTAGGCGCCATTTTGAATTGCTGCCCAGGTCAGCAAAAGGGAGCCAGGGATGGGCGGGACGGGGGCCATGGGGGGCGGGGTGCAGGAGCAGTTTCGAGAGTCGTACTTTTGGGGGAGAAGAGCCGCATGCGGCTTGCGAGCCGTGGGTCGGCCACCCCTGAGCCAAGTATTCACACCAGACTTTTGAATCCTTGCTACTGGATGCGGCAGATACATCCGCGAGGTCCATGGCCTCCACAGTGGTGACGTGGAGAGCGTCATGGCTGCAACTGTCCAGAGTCCCCAAAGAGGGTCAATTGAGCATTGAAGATCTGCCATTCAAAGGAGAGAAACTCTTTGCAGAGGTGATAGATTCATCTCTCCGCACCCTCCAGGACTCCAGAGCCATGCTACGCACTCTGGGAATCCAGCTCCCTGGCACCAAAACCAAAGGGGTTCTTCACCCTCAGGGTCAGCGAGCAGCCTCCCCTGCTCACTCCAGATGCACCGCGGGCTCTACAGAACACAGATCCCGTCTGACCGGAAATGGAAGCCAAGCGAGGAGCCCAGAGCAGAAGAGCCATTATGGCATTTTGCGTTCGGTTATTCAGCCCTGGGGAACCAACGTATCAGCTGCATTAGGGCCGCCATGGATAGGGGCTATTCCAGCCGGAGCAGCCCCTGCCTGCAGTGGGCCCCATGGGGATGGAGCAGCTCCTTGCCTGGGGCAGTTGGGGATCTGCTCCAGCCAATACCCGTTAACCGAAACCAGTAAGCCCCACCTGTTATGGATGAAACTTACCAGTTGACCATTTACATCCCTAAAAGCGACGAAGAGTCCTGTGGCACCTTATAGACTAACTGAAGTGTAGGAGCATAAGCTTTCGTGGGCAAAGACCCACTTCGTCAGATGCATGTGGGTCTTTGCCCACGAAAGCTTATGCTCCTACACTTCAGTTAGTCTATAAGGTGCCACAGGACTCTTCGTCGCTTTTGCAGATTCAGACTAACACGGCTACCCCTCTGATAATTTACATCCCTGTAACACACACGGAGACTAAGCGTCACACGCACTGCCAGAAGCAAACAATAAATAGTAAATCAAGTGATTACACAGGAAAAGGGAGAGAATAAAGTGGGAGACATTTAAGAAGGGAAGGAAAGTTCTTTGGAAAAGCGAAATAGCAAAGGGAAAAAGGCGAGAGCAGTTCTAACGTAAAGGAGAGTGAAAAATAAAGGCAGTAAAAATAGATCATTAGCAGGTGGAAAGGGAAAAAAAGAGTTGCAGAAAGGGTAATAAAATATATTTTATGTATTCATATGTGTTTTGTTTACTCTAAAAGTATCATGGGCTAATATAAATGGATACAAAAATCCATATGCATGTATGCAAATATGCAGGCATCTCACTTGCAGGCCTTGGGTTCTTGGTTAGATGCCAATAGGGCTCTTTGTGTTGAGTTATTGTATCTATTCCTTGATCAAAGCCATTTGTTGGATAGAGGAGGAAGTGCCTTGCATACCATATTTCAGCATTAAGATAATCTTCTGATCTCCGGTCAGTCTCATATCCTGTGTGTACTGAGTTGTATGCCAAAAATCAGGAAGCCCTTTAGTTTTGAGAAAGTAAAATTCACCTCGTCCTCCTAACGTGGCGGTACTATTCCGAAAAGTGTACAGTAAATTATGGGTTGCTCCAACGGCTCCTCCGTGGCAGTTGGGAATTGTACAGCAGGAAAAAAACATGACAGTCTATTTCATTTTCGCAAAATCATAATTTTCCATTGGGAAATTCCATTTGGCAGATTTATTTTCACACTTCTGTTGTGAAAATTGAAATTAAAACAATATTTTTTATTGGTTGGGTTTCACCAGAGTTGGAACCTTTCAAATTATTCAATGGGGTGGAAAGGTCAACATTAAACTACATTTCCCCATAGCGCCGCATTGCCTCCTGGGTATTGTGGGTTAGGTCCACGGACTATTTGGTTTTTGCAAAACCAAAATTTTCCATTGGAAAATTCCATTTTGTGGCTTCATTTTCACTTTTCCGTTGTGAAATAAAAAAGATATATTTTTATTGACATTAAAAATATATATATTTCCTATTGGTTTGGTTTCACCAGAACTGGAACCCATTGCGTAGCATTGCCTCATGGGAGTTGTAGTGTAGGCCCACGTTCTTCCTTCTGGGCTGGGCTCCCTGATTGGATTCCATTTCCCATCATGCAATGCACTCTCCCTGCTGAGCAACTGTGCAGCATCAGGGGAGTCAGATGACAGTAGGTGCATTATGGTACATGTAGTCCTTTTAGGTAGCCTGGGCCAGAGGGGAGAATGAAGGCATCAGGGTCCTAAAATACAACTCCCATGAGGCAGTGCGCCACAAGAGCAAAATACAAATTTACCCTCAGCTGACTGGAAATGAAGCATTATGGGTCATTCCAAAGGAAGCGTCTCTAGTTCCGAATGTTGGAATATTTTGTTTGGGTGAAAAATGTGAAAAGGAACCATTTTGCCATTTTCCAATTGGAGGTTTTTTCAGAACAGTTTGTTCCACAGAAAACCTGTTCTTTTATCTTTTCTTTCCAATAAAGGACCACCCCTGTGGAAATATCAGCCCTTCCTGTGGGAGGGAAATATCTCTCTTTGTTCTGCTCGGCGGCTTAGTGTGAGGGAAGGGGAAACGAGACTAAGCAGCACGACCTCAGAAGGAGCAGCAAAATGCGGAACAATGACGCTGTCGATCCTTCCTCTTAGATGTTGGTCTTTCGGAGTATCTCAGAGATGTGTTGGCTCTGGCGTTGCCTCACCATGGGATTTCATTGCTTTGTTAAAGGGTATGGGCAGGACCCGTTCAAATGCAGAGCGACCACAGTTCACCGGGAGGATGCGTGAGGGACACAGAAAGCATTTCAACCTTTGTGGGTTCGGGTAAACGGAGCAGCTTTTACATTGCACAGAGGACTCTGCCGGCGAAGACTTGAAAGTCTGCTAAGTCATCACCTTCATGTGTAAGGAAGCTTTGCAGCTCTGTTGTGGAATAAGTCTTTCATCCTAGGAAGTGTCTAAACTCTAACCCCATGGAGCTCCTCTTCTGTGCGGGTGCGGAGCTGTGACGCCAACGGACTCTGGTCTGTGGATAGAATTGAACCCGGGACTTCGGTGCATGAGCCTCTACCACATAATCTAAAAGCCAGCTGGCTATAAGGTAAGGTTGTAGAGCAAATTCATGCTCTGGAAGTGGTCCCAGTGTCATGACATGGGACAGTACACCACACCTGGTAGGTGGGGGTGTTACACAGCTCATGTGCACCTTGGCTCTGTAAAGCTTTAACAAAACATCCCGGCCCACCCTCACCAATCTTTCAAAAGACAAAGATGGATGCTGTGGCCCAACTCCTCATAAATCCATTCTCTTAGGGTGCATTTACACAACACCCAAAACTTGAAATAAGATCCACAATGTGAGCTATGCAAATTGCATATCTTATTTCAAAATAGCTTACATTGAAATTTGGTGCGTCTACACAGCACCAAATTTCAAAATAATGCGCTATTTCGAGACATCCCTTAACCCTCATGACATGAGAGTTACAGGAATGTCAAAATAGCGTGCCCGTTATTTCAAAAAATATTTCAAAACAATGGGTGGTTTGTTAAGACATGGGGTAGTTAGTCTAGGATAACTCCAGCATCCCGAAACAGCTGTGCAGTGTAGATGTAACCTTAGAGTATCCATCAAATGATCAGTTACCTCAAATCTAATGTTGTCCCCTTTTCCAAGGAGTTTGAAATCACCCCCCCTAGCGTTTTGCTCATGTGCTCTTGGAATGCAGTGTTTCTTCTTGCGCCTACGTTTCGCTATCGCATTCTCTCGGTTTAGTTTGTTTATTCGTTTCCCAGAATAATTTTCCAATTGTGGGCATATTCATACAGCTTGGGCACCTCTCTTCCGTGAGTAATGCTTCCTTTCCTCATCTCGTTAACGTGGGGCTCCACTAGATTCCATGAGTGAGAAAGCATCTAACATAGAGTGCACTCTAATGTTTGCCAATGCAGCTGGCCGTCCCATGTAGGGAGCTAGCTCAAGCGGGTGCATGTGGCAAAGAAGTCTCACGGCAGTGGAGAAAGCTACATAACCCCCAGATGTGCCAATCTGCAATGCCCTGTGCTTCTCCGATAGCGGGCAATGCAGTGGGTACCTGAGACCCTTCCACAGCTACTTCTAACAGGGCTTCCAGTGCAGTGACCCACAGAAGTTCACAGGCTCAGCTTGTCGGCCGTTGCTGTGGGTTCTTGGCTCTGTCCTGGTTGTACTCTGCAAAGGCGCGAGAGCATACGCAATTGGCTTCATGGACCCACACGCATGGATGCCCCCAAGCCAACGCGCATGAGTGGACCAGAACTGAGCATCTCCTGTTTTTATTAGCATGTCTCTGTTTCTAGAGAGGAAAAAAACGAACGGTGCACAAAGAGTCTGTCGGCAGATTTTTTTTCTTGGTAGAACTCTTTCCCATGAGGCTGAAGCAACTCCAGCAGCTTCCTATTTCGCTGGTGACCTTCCCTTCGCGTAAATACCACACACACAAATGATTTCTCATTTGCTTTCCTTAACGATTCACTTAGCCCATTTGTGTCACGGAAAAACATCCTGCCGCAAGTAACTCCCTTCAAATCAAATCTACACACACAGCTTCGATGCCAGCAGTGGGCTTGAGAGGCACAAGCTTTGTGCTTTGGGGGTTTTCCATCTCAAACACCTCATGGGGCTTGTGATGGGGGGCGGTCACAGATGACCCCTTGGGGGCGGCTTCCTGGGTGCTAACATAGTCACTAACACGTGCCTTTCTGCTCTCCGGGGCAACTCCTCTCTGCCCGGTCCTGCTGGGTCAGCTTCCTGGTCTCCCCCAGCCAAGGCACGGAGCCCCCTCCCTCCACGAGACGTACAGACACTGAAATTCTTCAGGTCCAAGGAAAATGCAGTTTGGGGCTCGGCTTCCTGCGATACCGCTCCCCTCATGGGATCAGAACCCCCAATGGATTATTTGGGTGAGCCCCGTTAGCAATGAGAGGGGGAATATTCACACTGGTCCCCTGCCCCCAGTTAAAATGACTTACACTGGGCTTGACAGTAAAAAAAAAAAAGTGATTTGATGAAGTAGAAGCCGTAAGATTTAAGTGGTAAAAAGCAAGAACAGGCAGCGCAAAGGAGATTACAAACTTAAAACAACAGAAAACGCGTCGCTAATTCTAACACCAACACCCCAGTACAAACTTATTCCAAACTCACCCTAACGCTGTTCCTTTCCCAGCTACACCTTCAAAATAGGGACCTTCCCTCTCCCTGTTTCCACACGTCAAAGGCAGAGGCGCCCTTATCGACTAATCGACATTTAACAGCCCTACACCAGAGCCTCGGGGGGGCCCAACTTAGTAAATCTGACGTGCTCCAGCCCCATGGTGGGGCAGCATGGACGCTGGAGCACCAGCGTGGGCTCCTCAATTCTGGGGGGAGGTGGGCATGAGCCATAAAAGTAGGGTTGCCAGGTGTCCGGCATTGAACCGGACAATCTGGTATTTTCGCCTCCTCTCGGGTAAAAAAAAATTCAGAAAATACTGGACATCTGAGATGTCCGGTATTTTCTGATTTTTTTTCCCAGCCAGGAGGTGAAAATCCCAGGTGCCTACCGGGTTCCGCAGGGGAGCTGTCCAGCCTGGCGCAGGGAGGCAAGATGGCAAGCGGCCGCCGGCAGCCTGTTAGGGCCAAAAAGCCTCCAAAGCAAAGCGTTTCTTAAAGGGGCCACGCTTTTTTTTTTTTTGCTTAACTCTCGGGGTCCTTTTTTTGGTGCAACAACTCTGGTCTCCCCCTTTTTTTCCCCTCAACAGACTCCCCCCTCTTTTTGGGGGGAGTAGGGGGTGTTCAGTATTTTTGGTTAAATCATCTGGCAACCCTTGCCATGAGCCTTGGGGGCAGATACAGGCAAGCCTGAGGCTCCCCACCCCTGTGCTAGAACAAACCAGACCCTAACTCCACCGGCAGCACATGGGAACCAGACAGGCGTAGGAGCACGCAGGCTCAGCAAGTCCACAGCCTTCACAATTCCTGTTTCCCCGAATTCCCTGTATCCATGGCCCTTTCCACAAGATTTAAGTGAGGCCGTTCAACGCCGAGACCTGACAATTCCTCTTCCTCGCTGAAGGAAGCCTTCCTGTGCCGGATTAAAGCCACCCGGCAGCATGCCGATCTCCAGGCACTCACAAGATGTCTTGATTTGATTTGACAAGGGAGACCTCCCCTCCATCACTGCCTAGCTAAATTGCTAGGCCGGCAATTTTGTGAGTTTCATCTTAAAACTCGTACATTCTGTGACCAGCAAAGCCTCCTCAGCATTTTCTGATGGCAATGAATTATAGCGCTCAGCCTTTTTTTTTCTGAGCAAAATCTCAAGAGGCAAAAGGGAGAATGTGTTGATGCTGAACTTTCAGTTCTTTTTATCTCCATGGGAAGGCCAGGTATTTAATTTTTAAAGAGGGCTTCATCTGAAATCACCTCCCAGGGGGTGTTTTCGGGGTCCCTGCAAAATCTACAGGAGATGAAAAGTGAGGATGACCTCTCCTGCGCTGAAAATCTCTCCTGAAACAAAAACAGAGCCATGGAAAAACAGCACTGCCAATTGGAAGGACCCGCCTCAGCGGTCTGTATTTTAGGAATGTCTCAGGGATGCTTTGCACTTGGATAATGCAGTCGTAGGCTATTGGAAGGGCTCTGTGATGGGGGTCCTCTATGTGTGTCCCCGACTGCCGCTCTGCCATGCCAAACCTCGGGAACCATTTGGAGTTCTGCTACTTAGTTTGGGCTGATGAACGTATCTAATGTAATATTACCCAGGATTGGGGGGGGGAGGGGTCAGATAACAATACTGAGCTCTTCTGTGAATAGCACTAATTTCAGTGCAGACACCCCAGTATAGTGTTAGATTAAGGTCCTGGAGAATTGACCCCTAGATCTCTTTTTCTGGGGCTAGGGAAGGTGGCGTTACACTTTCGAAACAGAAGAGTTGCTTTAACACACATGGACACATGCCACTGGAGCTTGGGCACTGAAGCACTGAGGATATGGACACAATTTGGGTGATTGCAAATAGTATAAACCCAGGAGGGGCAGGAATATCCCAGGATATATCCCAGGGAGGGTAGGAATATCCCAGGGAATATCTCAGGATGGGTAGGAATATCCCAGGGTATATCCCAGGGAGGGTAGGAATATCCCAGGGAATATCTCAGGATGGGTAGGAATATCCCAGGGTATATCCCAGGGAGGGTAGGAATATCCCAGGGAATATCTCAGGATGGGTAGGAATATCCCAGAGTGGGCAGGAATATCCCAGGGAGGGTAGGAATATCCCACAGAATATCCCAGAATGGGTATATCCCAGGATGGATATGAATATCTCAGGGTATATCCCATGATGGGTAGGAATATCCCAGGGTATATCCCAGGATGGATACAAATATCCCAGGGTATATCCCAGGAGGGGCAGGCATATCCCAGGAGGGGCAGGGATAGTGTACCTAGCCTCATTGAGAGGCTGGAAATGGATGTCGAGGCAGGATTATTTGATGATTCCCTGTTCTTTTCATTCCTGGGGCACTGGGCCTTGGCTACTGTCGGCAGTTAGGACACCAGGCTAGATGGACCTTTGGTCAGACCCAACCTGGCCGTTCATATGTTCTTCTCGGTTCTTAATTCAAATTTTTCTCTCCCCCATTTTTCCTCCCCCTGACTCTACTTTGACAGCGGAAAGGCAGCTGTTCAGCCTTCGAGAACTCGAATACCACTGGGAGCAGGGCACACAGCAGGCAAATATCACAGCATGTGTACCAGTGCTCAGGGATTATGGCAGTGGGTGCTTTAGAAATGAGTGAAATAATAATTCGGGACATTGGACTAGGTCAAATCTGGGGTCAGTTTTCTAAAGTTAGAGAAGAAAAGATGATTGAGAAAAAAAAAGCCAACCATGTTCAGACAGGGTGGAGTGTCACCTGAAAAGTCAGACTGCTCTCAGTTTGGGATGGCTGGCCGCTCCGCACAAGATGTAAGTCACCCACAAATGGACCATCACGAGATATTTTCAAACTGAAGGCTGACGCCTCAATTGACAACTGCACTGAGACAACTAGACTAGCAGTCTACACGCTCACAGAATACCCACATCTTACAGAGCACTTTGCGTATGCAGATACCAAAGTGCTTCATTGAAGAGCCTAGCACAATTATCCCCGTTTTACAGAAGGGCAAACTGAGGCCCAGGTGGGTAAAATGGCATGCCCATGATCAGCCAGCAGCTGTGAACAGAGCTGGAAAAGAACAAAGTCTCCTGATTCACAGTCCAGTGCTGAGGAACTAAGTCACCCTGCCTTTCAGGTCTTATTTAGAAGATTCATTTTCAGCCTTCTAACCCCTTTTGCCTCTATTGTAGATGTCCATTTTTTGTTTCAACTGAGGGGAAAATTATTACAGAATCCTAGGGCTAGAAGAGTCCTCAGGAATCATCCAGTCCAGCCCCCTGCCCAAAGCAGGACCAACCCCAACTCAATCAACCCAGCCAGGGCTTTGTCAAGCCAGGGCTTTGTCAAAACCTCTAGGGATGGAGATTCTATCACCTTCCTAGAGAACCCATCCCAGTGCTTCCCCACCCGCCTAGGGAAATAGTTTTTCCTAATATCCAACCTAGACCTCCATTGCTGCAACTTGAGACCATTGCTCCTTGTTCTGCCATCTGCCACCACTGAGAACAGCCTCTCTCCATCCTCTTTGGAACCCCCCTTCAGAGAGTTGAAGGCTGCTCTCAAATCCCCCCCATTCTGTTCTGTAGACTAAAGAAGCCTGGATCCCTCAGCCTCTCCTTGTAGGTCATGTGCTCCAGCCCCCTCATCGTTTTGGTTGCCCTCCACTGGACCCTCGCCAACAGGTCCACATCCTATCGGGCCTGATTTTCCACAAATGTGCACTTGGAACCATCATTTCTGCAGGTTGGAAGTGATCATGAAAATGCCTCCAAATCAGAAGGGCAGAGGTCAACACCGTCGTCACACACATGCAAATATCTCGGCAAGATGCCAAGCGAGGAAGAATCAATCTCATAACCCATGGAATTTGTTAGCTACAGAGGAAAGGGCTCAGATTATGATCTGGCGTTTGGGGGACTGCCAGCAGGTATATTATACCGAGGGAGGTCTATGATGATCCTTTTGGTCCCCACATTGGCAAGCTGTAATAAGGACTGATAAGCTTTCCATTGAGTGTATCCCTCTTCATGCTGTCTGGAGCTTCAGCAAATTTGTACATTAGCACATGCATTAGTTGGTGCTGCAGAAAGACGAGAGACATAACTAAGCAGGGAAAACTCCGTTCCTGCTTTGAATAATAATTAGGCACTTTCATTTCTCTCCCGCCCCAATAGGTTTGTAATGCAAGACTTCATCCAGCCTTGCTCATGTGTCATGGAACAGGGATGGAATGACAGAGTCACTGCCAGTCAGCGGCGGATATAGGGCAGGGCGAGCGGGGTGGCTGCCCCACACCCCACGCTTCAATAGGCCCCGCGCATGCGCTATTACCTGTTGGCTGTGGCTGCGGCGCATGCATGAAATCGTGCTGCCCCGGGCCCCGCGCTTCAATATGCCCCGTGCCCTGGCCCCACAAAACTCTCATCCATCCCTGCTGTCAGTCCTTGTGTTTCAATGACAACTCTTTCACCCGCATGGCCTGGCAGCCAAATATGGCCTCCAGTCTTTCACCTTAAACAGCCATTAAACAGCCATTTTCAAAAGCCATACACATGCAACACAAAAAAGCAAACATGATTCTGGGATGCATGGACAGGAGCGTGGTGAGCAAGACACGAGAAGTCGTTCATCCGCTCTACTCTGATTAGGCCTCAGCTGGAGTGTTGTGTCCAGTTCTGAGCACTGCACTCCAACAAAGATGTGGAGAAATTGGAGAAGGTCCAGAGAAGAGCAACAAAAATGATGAAAGGTCTAGAGAACATGGCCTCTGAGAGAAGACTGAAAGAATTGGGCTTGTTTAGGTTGGAAAAGAGACGACTGAAAGGGGACATGAGAGCCGTTTTCAAATACCTGAAAGGGAATCACTAGAAGAAGAGAGGAATTTTTTTCTCCTTGTCCTCTGATGATAGGACAAGAAGCAATGGGGCTTAAAAGGGAGGTTTAGGCTGGACATTAGGATAATCTTCCTAACAGTCATGGTGGTAAAACACTGGAATAAGTTGCATAGGGAGGTTGTGGAATCTCCAACACCAGAGATATTTAAGAACAGGTTAGACAGACATCTATGAAGGATGATATGGATCAGGCATGTTAAACTCAAAGCCTACTGAGAGCTGCACAAATGAAAACTGATAGTTTTCAGGGCCACCAAAGAAAATGTACTTCTATCCGAAAGTCGTAATTATTTATTATTATAGATTATGTTTTAGATATATTTTATTTTTTTCAGGACTTGTTTGAAATATAATACAATGTGATGTGTAAAACTGCTGTGATTTGCATCCATGAAGACTGTGAGTTTAAGGTGCTTCACGCCCTCCCCCCTCGGCTCTAACCTAATGCCTGAGTCCCAGAGCCGTCACCATTACGCGCGTCTTTCTCCAGGTGCAGAGGGGCCGTGAGCAGTCCTGGCGAGCAGCTCAGAACCAGCAGGAGCCGCATTTCTTTAAACAAGCTTGAGAGCCTCGGGTTGGCCAGCTCTGTTATAAACAATGTAACCGGGTGGGCCGCACTTAGATAACTTATAAAGATGCAATTGTGGGCCGCAAAAAAATTCAATGGGGTTACATGCAGCTCACGGATTGTATGTTTGACATGACTGATCTAGATGGTGCTTGGTCCCGCCGTGAGGGCAGGGGACTGGACTTGATGACCTCTCGAGGTCCCTTCCCGTTCTACAATTCTATGATTCTACAGTTCTAAGTTTTATTGAGAAATCATTTTGCAAGCCTGCGATTTTTGTTTCTAATAAAGGAATACCCTTTATCTGCCTTACCTGATTGGCACAGCTGAGATCTCAAAGAAGGCATTATTGATATGCCGCATTACTCTGCTGTTCTCTCTGGAATAAGATCTAATTTAGAACAAAACAAGAAAAAGGCACCTCTGACTTTACTAGGGGGAAACCAGATCTAGAGATTTCATGGGCGTCAGGGTCTGGCTGCATACTCTGCTGTACAGAATCTAAGCTTTCGCTTAAACATCGGGTGCAAGGACAATCAGCCCACACAAATCAATGTGCTGCTGTGTTTTCCAGACTGGCTGTAAGAAGGACGGAGACATCGTTGTGAGCTTTCCTCAAGCACCGCAGAGGCCAGTCGATTTCCACGCTTCCTTGAGACTAATTAAGAGCCAGGTTGTGTCTGGCCTGAGGTGCGGAGTTTGGAGAGCACAACGAACACCCTCCGCAATCACAAAACTCTCTTTGCTTCAGGGAGTGTGGGGCCTGATTTCCTCACCTGCCCCATGGGTACACATACCTCTATTGGGGGTGGGGATGGTAAGAGCTGTGACTATACCCCCGTGGGTATATACCAGTCACCCAGGTAGGCCGTGGCCCCTCACCTAAAAAGTACACGGACAGGTGACTTGCTCATGTGACAAACTCCATGTTGGGAGATATCTTCACACAGCAAGAACAATGGGATTCCCTCCACATGGGCAAGGGTATAAAAGGGGTCCTAGAGGCCCCTCCATCTTTGTCTTCACTCCAGCACCTCACGTCAGAAGCATCCTTGCTCTGAACTGGGCCCAGAAGGACTGATGGCCCAATGGTAACATAGGACGTACTCCAGAGACTTTTAGGAGAGCAGTTTGTTCTATCTCTGCTAAGAGCCTGCACCAGGAACTTTGTGATCGGTGTGTGTAATGTAATGGCTTACACAATTCTACTCTCAGCCTTTTCTTTCTTTTTATAACCCTTGAGATTTTAGATGCTAATGGATTGGTCCAGCGTGCTCTTTGGGTAAGAATCGTAGACTCCTAGAACACTAGAACTGGAAGAGACCTCGAGAGGTCATCAAGTCCAGTCCCTGCCCTCACAGCAGGACCAAGCATGGTGTAGATCATCCCTGATAGAGATCTATCTAACCTGCTCTTAAATGTCTCCAGTGATGGAGATTTCAAAGATCTGAGGTATAAATTGACCTGGGACTATGGCTGGGCCTTTGGGACCGGGAGAATCTGTTTGAAGTTGGCGAGATTGGTCTCCAGAACCTCTTACCTGTGTAAGGTGTGGGGCTGGTTGTGGCACAGGGAGAGCGGGGGTGTCTAAAGGGATTGCCTATGCGACTTCTTGCTGGCCAGCGTGGCAATCAGAAGTACTTTTGGTGACTAGTCTGGTTCCTTACAGTGAAAGATCTGGGGGATTGGGCAGTAAGCAGCCCCGTTTCTAAGCTATTTGCCCTCATTTGATCCTCTCAGAGGGGCCCGCAGAACCCATCATATTACAGAGGGGCAATCTCAACTGCCTCCTTTGGCCTATTCCACGGTGAATTTGGCCCAACCCTTGTATCCACCAGTGGTACCATTCTCATTATAGAACAACAAACAGGAGGCGAAGTGGCAGAGAGAGGCCAACACAGGTCTCATTCTCTACCTAATACTCCAATTTCCCAGGATGCAATCCCATTAGCTTTTCTCGAATGTCTCTATTGTTTACGTCTCTGTAAATCTTGTCTTACATTGTTTTAATCCTGATTTTGATTATTCCTCTTCATCTCCCTGGAACAAACATGGCTGTGTCGCCGCTGACAAAAATAGTGTTGACATTAGCCCTGTTGTTACAGAGAACACTTCCCAGTGGGGAATTCTGCAAAGACAAAGACTGCCACCTCCTCAGGACGTGGTCTGTCTTCTAGTCGGCATTTCTAGGGGGCCTGGCCCAACAAGACCTCAATCTTTTTTCACCCTAATGTAATAAAGAAGATTCCTACCAGCAGCAAAGGTCATGTCGCTTTGTTAGCTGCAAGTTTTTAAGGTGGCCATGGTGTAGTAAAGCATAGTGGAGGAATTAATATTTTGGCTAGCGTATTCTCATGGATGATACTTTTCTTTGGATCAGTGGTCTTGGTCTTTCCACCTTTTTTGGTGGGGGGAGAGAGTCTGATGGATGGAAGAGAATTTCATTTATTTCTTATTATTGGAATGCCTGTATTTTACTTTTCTTCCTGCTCCACAGACAATGATTACGTAAAAACATACTGGTGTACTTAGCGCTCACATCGCTTTTGTCAGTCTGGGACATCAAAGTGTTTTACTGAAAGTCATTATCATTAGCCCATCATACAAAGGGAGAAACTGAAGCATCAGGGAGGTGACATCACTTGGCCATGGTCACATGGCAAGGCAGTAGCAAAGCCCAGAATAGAACGCAGGCTCCCAGCCCCCAGTCTGTTATCCCATCCAGGTGATGCAGACAGATAGCCTACCAACAGGAAGGAATAGCCGAAAAAATTCCCTCCGCTGAGAAAAGGTTCTGGAGCACAGAGCAGATCTGTTGACAAGGAGATCATTCCCTGAGACACAACTGGGAACCCTGCTTTTCATGGACTGAGGTCCTTCAGCCCCTCATCTTCTCCCAGAGGACCCATCTCAACATGTGAGAGGGCAGCGGTACTGCACCTTCTTTAAAATAGGAAAAGGAAGCATGTTATCACTGACAGAAGCATCTCCCAACCAAGACCCTGGTTCTGCTCTAGAGATCATACCCTCTGTGGGACTCTGCATGGGTTCGTACTTGTGTCTCTCACAGCATGTGTCATATTCTCTTCTCTGAGTACTCAAGGTGAGGGGTTGAAGATAAGCCACTATCCAAAAAGTAGTTGTGCCACTTGGGAACTGTGTTTACCAGATAGCAGAGGGGTCGCCATGTTACTCTGTATCTGCTAAAATAACGAGGAGTCTTTTGGCACCTTAAAGACTAAGGCCAGATCGCTATTTACCAGAGGATCGATGCTCTGGCGATCAATCTTCTGGCATTCAATTTAGCGGATCTATTAAAGACCCACTAAATTGAATGCTGATGGTGCCCCCATTGGCACCAGTACACCTTGTTATAGCAAGGAGTAAGAAAAGTCAATGGGACTGTTTCTCCCATTGACCTCACAGCGTAGAGATGGTGCCAAGACTGGTTGATGATACATCGACTCCAGCTACGTTATTTATGTAGCTGCAATTGTGTACCGTAAGCCAACCTTCTGGGTGTAGTGTAGACTGGGCCTAACAGATGTATCTAGGCATAAGCTTTCACAGGCAAACATCCACATCATCAGATGCACTGGCATTGGATGTTACAGAGGCAGGCAGATACATACTAGCCCATAAAAAAAAAGGAAGTTAGCTTGTCAAGTCGAGGACCAGTCCTGGAAGACAGTGGGAAGGTGGGTTCTTATTTTTAAAGGCACTGTCAAGTTGCTACCTCCACAGTTCCAGCCATTAATGCTTTTGGAAACCAGTTTTGGTGTTGCTTAAAGCCGACACCAATATCGAAAAGATGACATGCCAAGCTCACCCACCATCCTTCCTCAACTGTAAAAATTCCTCAGGTTAACATATACCTGTTTCACCAACTCAGTGTGACTCCATTGAATTGAAAACTAATATGTTCTGATGGAGCCGGTACCCAAGTTGAAGTAAGATTTAGCAAAAAGGGAAATATGAAGGGTTAATAATAAGTATTTCTCCATAAACAGACAGCTCTTCCTTATTCTTACTCTAGATGGATTACAGGCAAGAGTTCACATTCCTAACCAACTGGGGTTCCAAAGAGAGGATAGTTTAAACTCAGTGTCATGAGTGAAAGAGAGAAAAAACAGGTCACACATGAACATCTGAAGAAGGGTCCATCTCAGAGCATTCTCACTGTAGGATGTACTGGTATTAAGAAGGGTATTGTTGCTATGACAGAATATCGGAAAACTTAGTAATGGTATGATCCTATGATATGTTCAGCACCTCACAATTTCAACACTAACAATAGCTCTTGATCCGACTCCCATTGCTGAATGCATAGCTTTGAAGCTACCCTGAACCTCTTGACAACTGCATGCTCTTAAATAACTCAAGCATTGCCATTCAAACTGTATCACTTCTTTTCTCAAATAAAAAAAAAAGGATATAAAAACTTCCTGATAAAAAGGGATCTGACATTCACAATGGCAAGACTTTGCTAGCCACTAAGGGCACGTCTACACAGCAACGTTATTTTGTCCTTATTCCGAAACAATATAGCGCACGTCTAAACTACAAGCCTTTATTTCAAAATAATGTCAAGCTGGAGGACTTCTTACTCTGACTTCTGTTACCCTCATTTCACGAGGAGTAACGGAAGACGAAGAAAGACTGTTCTTCCTTCGACTTCCTGCTGTTGACACAGCGTCAAAAGCTGAATTAGCTATTTTGACATAAGCGACGCAATTGATGTAGTTAAAGCTGCGTATCTTAATTCAACTTTTGCCCTGCTTTGTAGATGGACCCCAAGTCCTCAACAATCATGATTGTAAAAAGTGGAAATCTGTTCCGTCATTAGGAACCTAATTCACCCTACCAGCTAGAGAGAGTCGGTACTTTTCCACGCTCATCCTCAAGAAGGAATCACCACTGTTTGGACTGGACTGGATTACGTTAGTAGGATATGACCAGGGGTCCACCTTATTATTTTTAGGCCATCCTCCCGCTCCACTTGTTAATCTTGTTAGGCTTTGTATGAGCAGTCCTGATCCAAAGGAAATCAATGGGAGACTTTCTATTGATAATCATGTACTTGTCATGAGATCCTTGGACTGTCATCTCTTTGTGTACATCTACACTGCAATAAAAGGCCTGCCGATGTTATGGCAGTGCAGTGGGGTCTTTTGTTACAGCTCAGACGTACGCTTTGGGAAAAGAGCTGCCATTTCTCACAGGCATGTTCAGTGCCCAGCTCAAAGGGGCACAAACGTGGCAGAGTCGCTAGGCAATAGCACCATATGAATGCTAAATGATACTATCATCTCCCCGGGACACAGGATTTTACATTCACTCAGCTATCATACTAAAGGCAAACAGCATACAAGTGTATGTCGGTGATCGTCTCCTTATGCCTCCTAGAAATGTTTAAAACAAAGCACCCCCTTAGATTGCAGTAACATAGTTTGACTCAGTTTATAAATTCTAGCCCAGAGCCGAATGCTTTCCCTCATATTAACATCTCATTCCTTTATTCAAAAGGATGTATTAAAAATACAAACAAACAAAAAACAACCTACCATCTTTTGGAATCAGCGTGACAGGGGCTTCCCTGAAACCAAGACAGCTAGACTAGGGTGGATCAAATTTTTAATCATGTTTTCTAGCCACAAAGTGAGCATTTTGGCCTAAATCCTTGTGTCTGAAACGAGTAGTGAGAGAGGTCGATATTCCCCCATGAAAGAAGATCCTTAGAGGGGTTAATTAAAATGGGAGAGAAAGGTCAAACTCATTGATCGTTCGAGAGAGTTTCTGTTCACGGCATGGTGGTATAGTCCTATGAATTAAGTTTGCCACAGAAGTGTTATCAATTGTTCAAACAAACTGATAGGTAGGTAAAATAATTGAATCAGTCTGGGATTAGCACATTGTAGAGAAACTTATTGGCATGTGTTACTTGTTTTGTAACCCTAATGTTCAAATTATCGTTAATATCTTCTGGACCAGTCATTACAGTATAATCCTTACATCTAAACAAGAGAGCAATGATCGGGCAACTTAAAGCTTGTAATTCATTCTTTTTATTAAACCAAGGGTTGTTTTTGTTTTTGTTTGTTTACTTAAATTGTCAGCTCTTTGTGGCAGGAACTGTACCTTAGTTTTGTGTGTGTTTAGCACCTAACACAATAAACTCCTAGTCCATGACTAAGGCTCCAAAGAGCTAGGATAATTTAAGTAACACTAGGACTGGAAGGGACCTCGAGAGGTCATCGAGTCCAGTCCCCTGCCCTCATAGCAGGACCAAATACTGTCTAGACCATCCCTGATAGACATTTATCTAACCTACTCGTAAATATCTCCAGAGATGGAGATTCCACAACCACCCTAAGCAATGTATTCCGGTGTTTTACCACCCTGACAGTTAGGAACTTTTTCCTAATGTCCAACCTAAACCTCCCTTGCTGCAGTTTAAGTCCATTGCTTTTTGTTCTATCTTCAGAGGCCAGGAAGAACAATTTTTCTTCCTCATCCTTGTGACACCCTTTTAGACACCTGAAAACCACTATTATATTATTTGTATCCTCTGAAATTGTGGATTCATAGTATTCTTTTTCAGGAAACGTCACACTAGAATGCACAAAGAATGAAGTTATTTCTTCCAATTTTATTCTACTTGAAGTGGGGATTTTGCATTAATAGCAGATAACAATATTCATTATTTTACTGATGCTTAAGTTTGCATTAACCAGTCCAGAATGAACCTCGCTAGTCCAGCACACTGTGGCCCAGCAACATCCGTGGTCCGGCATGACTGTAGTTAGCCAGATGTCCACTTACGGGCATGGCCAAGTTTCCCACGATCCCATAACGTTTGTTTACAGCCTCCAGTCCTGGCTTTCAGTGTTCTGTGCTGTTATTTATCTCTAATTTATTCCTAAAGGTCTCCTAAAGAGTCCAGTGAGCCGTGGAAGTGTTGGTGATGCTGCTAGACAATACTGACCTGCCGTGATCCGGCAAATTCTCTGGCTCGGCACCTGTCAGGAACCGAGGGTGCCGGACTAGAGAGGTTTAACCTGAAAGAGACAATGGGGTTTGAAACAAAGAACCTGACTACTCCTCTCACCCGTATGCATGCAAGAAGTCACATCTAGTTTCATTTCCATGGGTAGGGCACACTCATGTAAAGGAGGATTTCTGAAATGTGATTGGCGAAGACAAATTTTGGTCCAAAGGAATCTAGTTTCACAAAGTTATGAACTTGCACAACTATGATCTTTGTTACCAGTAAACACTATAGTCTGACAACAAAAGAACAAGAACTTAGGAAGCTTGTAAGTGTAACGTCCATTCTGGAATTTTACCTTTACATTCACCATTAAACTGCTTTTACAGAGACCGGCTGTGCCTAGACTGGCAAGTTTTTCCGCAAAATCATCTGCTTTTGCGGGAAAAACTTGCCAGCTGTCTACACTGGCTGCTTGAATTTCAGGAAAAACACTGACGATCTCATGTACAATCATCAGTGCTTTTCCAGAAATACTATGCTGCTCCCGTTCGGGCAAAAGTCTTTTTCCAAAAGACTTTTGCGCAAAAGGGCCAGTGTAGACAGCACAGTAGTGTTTTCCGCAAAAAAGCCCCAATCGCGAAAATGGCGATCGGGGCTTTTTTGCAGAAAACCGCGTCTAGATTGGCCACGGAAGCTTTTCCGCAAAAGTGCTTTTGCGGAAAAGCATCCTGCCAATCTAGACGCGATTTTTCTGAAAATGCTTTTAACGGAAAACTTTTCCATTAAAAGCATTTCCAGAAAATCATGCCAGTGTAGACGTAGCCACCGTATATATAAAGACAGCTAAGAGACCACGGTCTCTGAGTAAAAACAAAGCCACTGCTCTCCTAGATGCTTAGCGACTCAGGCAATGGGCAACTTTATAAAAATATAGAAAGATAAAGAGACAGAGTCAAGAAGTTCTCAGGAGAGAGTGAACATAGGAAGATAAGAACGGCCATACTGGCCCAGAGCAAAGGTCCATCTAGCCCAGTGTCCTGTCTTCCAACAGTGGCCAATGCCAGATGCCCCAGAGGAAATGAAAAGAACAGTTGATCCCTGGTCATCCATTCCCAGCTTCTGACAAACAGAGGCTAGTAACACTATTCCTACCCATCCTGGCTAATAGCCATTGATAGATCCAGCCTCCATGAATTTATGTAGTTCTTTTTTGAACCCTGATCAAATCCTGGTCTTCACAACATCCTCTGGCAAGGAGTTCCACAGGTTGACTACACACTGTGTGAAGAACAACTTGCTTTTGTTTGTTTTGAACCTGCTACCTATTCATTTCATTTGGTAAACCCAAGTTTATATGTTATGGGAACAAGTAGATAACTTTGTATTATTCTCTTTCTCCATACGTCATGATTCCCTGCTCAGTCTCCTCTTTTCTACGCTGAAAAGTCCCAGTCTTTTTAATCTCTGTCTGTATGGCACCCACTCCAAACCCTGAATCATTTTTGTTGTCCTTTTCTGAACTTTTTCCAGTGCCAATATATCTTTTTTGTGATGAGGTGACCACATCTGTATGCAGAATTCCAGATGTGGATGTACCATGGATTTATATCGAGGCAATAAGATGTTCTTTGTCTTATTCGTTATTCCTTTTTTAATAATTCCCTTTTGGGGGGAAACATACCAAAAGAATCAATAGTAGCAGGTTTCCTCTGGGTTGTTTTGTCATTATTTGCCTCAGGCAAAACACAGGAGGAGGCAACTCCAAGAAGAGAAGTCCTTCAGCTCCAGATGCTCTGGGCACTAAAGGTTCCTGCAAAGATGGCAGGGTGCCCACAGACAGAACTGTGTAGCCCCAGACTGGAAGATCAACAAAATGACTGACAAACCAGGAGCCAAAGCATCAACTGGGTTTTCCTTTCCAAAAAGACAATCAACTTCAAGGAAAGTGAGAGCACAGCGGTCCTTCAGTGATGTTAATGAACGAATTAAAGCTCACACAGGTAAGCAGCAGCTGTGTTGTAGTTTTTCTGTTTGTGCTCACATACTCACCTGGGAGTGGGGCGTAAACGGGATTGTGCACCAGGACTTGAAGGCTGGGTAAACCCTCTAATTAAAATAACAAAACAAATAATGTGACCTGCATAATTAGACAAACCAGAAGTGTGCACAACATTGGTATTAGTTAAGTATAGGCAGCCCTCGACTTGAAACACGATTGGTTCCTGGGAAAGCATCACAAGGAACTTGAACCTGCATTTATGATAGGTGCCGTGTGCCATCGTAAAAGCAGGCTGAGGACACAAGTCGGGGGGTTTCGACCCCTTCCACACTTACAAAAATGGCTGCAAGTGTGGGGGGTCACAACTCAAGTCATCGTAAGGCGGGGGTTTCCTGTATATGGAGCCCTCTCCTCCTCAGTTAGCTTGTTTAGTTGCAACCTTTTCCTTTAAACCCATCCTCACTTGATTTGTGTTGCCAACTCTTTGTGTCCTGTCTGACACGTAGTAAAGATCTCGGGGCCAAGGGTTTATTGTTACTTTTTTTTCTGTACAATGCTTAGCATAATGGGGCTGGGAATGAGTTCAGCACCCTGGTCAGCGCTTTCTTTACTAGAAGTGCATATGAAGGAAAGGAACAAAAATAGCCCAGTGAATTTTCTGACAGCACATTCCACACTCACACACGAAGAGGAGGAAGGGGGGAAAGTCAAAGATTCAAATGTTAAAGAAATGCCATAATTAAGATTGCCTGAGCAACCTTAATCCATCTGCTCCCTCTTTGTGCCGATGCGTTGAGAGAGAGTCTTTAATTACATGATCACATACTCTTCTTTCAGCAGGAAAAAGCTGTGAAAATATTTGCCACCTGGGCAAACCAATGTATTTTCCTGACATTCAGTGGAAGAAATGGTTGACCCATTTTAGTTCAACCGTGGCCACACAAATTCTGTCTGAGCCAGAATGATCCATTGGGAATGGAACATTTCAGTTTCAATTATTTAAGTTTGCTAAAGATAAGCCACTGAACTCTGGCTCTTAGGGTACGTCTAGACTACAGGGTTTTGTTGACAGATACTGTCGACAAAACTTCTGTTGACAAAGAGCGTCTAGACACATTCAGTTCTATCGACAAAGCAAGCTGCTTTGTCGACAAAACCCTGTAGTCTAGACGCAATCCTACAGGCAATAACACCTTCTGTCGACAGAAGGTGTTATACCTCGTAAAATGAGGTTTACCAGCGTCGACAAAACTGCTGAGTTCTGTCGACGTTATGTCGACAGAACTCAGCGGTAGTGTAGACGCAGGTATAGTTTTGTCGACAAAAGTCCACTTTTGTCGACAAAATTCAGTAGTCTAGACACACCCCTAGGGTATGTCTACACAGCAATGCTATTTCGGGATACCAGAGGTATCCTGAAATAGTTATCCCACATCTTTTGAATGTGTCCGCTACTGCAAAATATAGAGGACGCACGATTTTGGCATCCCTGTAAACCTCCTTGCATGAGGGATAAAGCATGTCTCGAAATAGCGTGTTATTTCAAAATTTGGTGCTGTGTAGACGTGGCAAATTTCAAAAGACCCCATCAAAATAAGATACTCAAAAGAAGAATCAAAATACGATACTCAATTTTGTAGCCCAAATTGCACATCTTATTTTGAGCTAAGGGCGCAGTGTAGATGTACCCTTACAGGGGAAAATGTCAGGCAAACATAACTACGTCCATCGTTAGCTATGAAGTTACGCATCTGGGCCACAGCTGACAAATCCAGCATGGGCCAGACCCGTAGAATACTCAGTGAGTGGAAATTATCATAGTTCCATTGGAGCTGATGAAGTTGCTATGCTTTGCCATCTTGTCTTATATTGTAGAATAGATTTCCCAGCTGGAGAACCAGGCATGTCAATCTTGATATTTCAATCACCCCGTATTTATGTATATTCTCGTTAAACGATTGCTCAGGAAGAGATTTCCATGGATTCACCCATTGTTTCAAAAGGGACGACTAGGTCACATGCACATCTATTTACCAATGTCACAGGAACAGTCATAGGGCCGTGTGCTGGTCATGTCTTTCTTGAAAATGGCAGGCCAGTGCTTTTCTCTAGAAAATGCCTAGAGGTCCAAAGATTGCGTCTTAGAAAGCATGCCTCTGTGACAGAACAGAGTGCGACTATGGGGTATTGATTATAGATCAGAAAGCTGCTCCGGAATACCGCTGGCCTGAGATTGATACCCTGTTAAGGTGGCTTTCTCTTGTGGTCCCCCATTATCATTGAGCAAACCGTATGACAATCACCTATGTTACGCAGCAGAAGCCCTTGGGCTGCATTCTGTGCTACTTCTCTGTGCGGTGTGGAGTGAAACGGCCACATGACCCTGGCTCTGCTATTGGAATCGCTACGTGCGACAATCATCTTGGATTTCATACCACAACTGATTATCAATGACCTACTTAAGAGGCTCCCAGTGGGTCAATGTGAGGAAATGGACCAGGCCCGGAGGCCCTTTAGTCCTGTCAGACTCTGCCCCAGACAAGGGTCATATAGAAGTCCTACAGGCAGGCTCGAGTGGCTGCAGGAGGAGCCAGCCAATCATGGGCCAGGAAGCCCTATAAAAGGAGCTGAAAAACAAGACAGCAGTCAGTGCCACTGGAGATCTCAAGGAGTGAAGATGCGGTGACTAGCAGGCTGAGGGAGCATCAGCACCCTGGAGAGTGCTATGTGGAGACTCTAAGGGTATGTCTATACCACCACCCTAGTTCGAACTAGGGTGGCTAATGTAGGCATTCGAAGTTGCAAATGAAGCCCGGGATTTAAATATCCCGGGCTTCATTTGCATCTTGCCGGGCGCCGCCATTTTAAAATCCCATTTAGTGCAGATTCCGTGGCCACGGCTACACGATGCACGGAGTAGGTAGTTTGAATTAGGCTCTCTTGTTCGAACTACCGTTACTCCTCATGGAACAAGGTGTACCAGTAGTTCAAATTAGAGAGCCTAATTCAAACTACCTACTCCGTGCCGCGTGTAGCCATGGCCATGGAGTCCGCACTAAGGGGGATTTAAAAATGGCGGCACCCGGCAAGATGCAAATGAAGCCCGGGATATTTAAATCCCGGGCTTCATTTGCAACTTCGAATGCCTACATTAGCAACCCTAGTTCGAACTAGGGTGGCAGTGTAGACATACCCTAAGACAAAGCCCTGCATATTTAGTCCAGCCATGGGGGCAGGGGACTGGACTCGATGACCCCTCGAGGTCCCTTCCAGTCCTAGTATTCTATGATCAACGGTGAGGAAGTTCTCTCCAGAGGGAAAGCCCTGGATGCACCATTCTCGATCAGAGTGGGGAACAGACGGGGGAACAGACTAGCAAAGGGCACCAAGATGGTCCCGTTAAATGTGTACCACGGAAGGGGATGTGTGCTTCACACAGGTGTCATGTGATTTGGCCCGAGGGTGGAGTCACTGAAGAGGCAAAACAACGAGGAGTCCAGTGGCACCTTAAAGACTAACCGATGTATTGTTTTAACTACCCTATCTTCAGCTACTTACCATAAATTAGCGTATATAACCTGCACTCATGTATAACCCGCTCCTGTGCATAAACTGTGGTTTTTCCTGAATGTGTAAACAAAGTTTTAGATAACCCGTGGACGTGTATAACCCATGGGTTATATACGCTACTGTAAGGTAATTGCACATACCAGGATAAACTGCATCTTCTGTTAGGTAGCCAACCTGCTGCCAGCAGGGGGAACATAGAGCACAATGCAGGCGAGCTGACCGGCCTGTGGGAGGGGACCTGCACTCGCGCCCACACTCTGCGCAGCCACAGCCAGGCGCAAGCCACCCTCCTCTGGGTGGGGGGAATGGAGAGTGCAGCGCAAGTAAAAATAAACTTGTATACTCCACGGACATACATACCCTGTGGGGGAGGGGAGTTGTAAAAAAGCATATAACCAGCGGGTTATATACGCTAATTCACGGTACGGATTCCCTCTAGCACCCTCCTTCTTTTTTCCCCTCCCTCTTCCCCTCTCCTATTTATTTTGGGTGTGCACATCCCAAACTCATAACTCCAGTCATCTGAAGAAGTGGGCTGAGCCCATGAAAGCTCATGATCCCATCTACGTGTTTTGTTAGTCTATAAAGTACTACCAGACCATTTGCTGGTTTTTTCCTGTAACAGATGAACTCGGCTCCCCCCTGAAGCTTTCGATGTATTAGGGTACACGTTTCGTGGGTCAAGCCTGCTTCTTATGCCCAAAGCAAGCTGTCAGTCGTGATGCCTTGCTCTTTTTCACAAGTTCTTCCCACTCTCATTTCCACATCCACTGCTTTCCCCCGTCCTGTGTAACCACTGGTTTCCGAATCCAAATGGTGTGATTAAAAATGATACTGGCCTAACCCCAGGCCCCCTGCTTTGGTGAGTGAGTTTCAGCCACGCTCAGAGTACTACAAAATAAACCACATTAATACCTCATTCCCTAGCATGGAGCAAAGTGGGTGTTTTTCTAATGTCAATAAATAGGTTGCATCGCTTTCCCTTAGTTGCCAGGCAAGGGAAGAGACCTTTCTTTTTTAAAAACCCCCTCTTGGAGCATCACATTGGAAACGTGTGATTCTGCTGTACTGTTCTTCAACATCAATCTTCATGTGGTGTGTCCCCTTTCAGGGAAAGCACCGCCCTCCATCCACGCTCACCAAATCTTTCTGCATGACTAATTTCCAGGCTGAATTGTCTTGCTAAACAGGCTGACTCACTGCAGAATTTAGCGGTGCACTAGGTTCTCGGAGTGAATTAGGTCCTTTTGTTTTGCTCTAGAGTGCTGTCAAGAACGGTAACCGCTTTTCTGATTAATAAAGACGGGATCAAAGTTATTTCAAAGACAAGGAGAGGGTGGTTTTTTTTCATGCAACGAGAGAAGGATCCATATGATGTGGATAAAAATAGATTGAGAGGCATGGCAGTGACTCAAACCCAGTGAGAAAAGGGAAATAAATAGCTCTGCAGCCATTATCGGCTCTGCGGAAATGAACGTGGTGGGCCATCTGGATCGTTAGAATCAGAATTCTAGAATCCTAGGGCTGGACGTGACCTCAGAAGGTCAAGTCCAGTCCCCTGCCCAAAGCTCTGGTTATGCAAAGTATTCTATCATGCTGTAGAGGACTTCAAAACCTCTAGGGATGGAGATTCCACCCCCGCCCTAGGGAACCCATCCCAGTGCTTCCCCACCCGCCTAGGGAAATCGTTTTTCTTAATATCCAACCTAGACCTCTTCTACTGCAACTTGAGACCATTGCTCCTCGTTCTGCCATCGGCCACCACTGAGAATAGCCTCTCTCCATCCTCTTTGGAACCCCCTTCCGGGAGTTGAAGGCTGCTATCAAATCCCCCCTCACTCTTCTCTTCTTCTGCAGACTAAACAAACCCAAATCCCTCAGCCTCTCCTCGTAAATCATGTGCTCCAGCCCCCACAGCATTTTTGTTGCCCTCTGCTGGACTCTCTCCAATGCGTCCATAGCCTTGCTATAACGGGGTTGGGAGATTCAGAACTGCATGCAATACTCCAGATGTGGCCTGTCCAGCGCTGAATAAAGGGGGTTGATCAGTTCTCTAGATCTGCTGGCAATGCTCCTCCTAATGCACCACAATATGCCACTGGCCTTCTTGGGTACAATGGAACCTCCACATCAGCCAAATTCCGTTGGCTTGACTGGAACTACCACATCAGTAATCCCAAGTATTTTTTTGGGTTCAAGCCATAAGACTATCTGTGCACCATTTCCCCATCTGTAAGTCTGGAAGGACCGTTTGGGTAAATATCAGCAAAGATTGATTTTGCTGTACACACAAACCAATGAAAACATATTTCCACTGATAATCATAGAAATGAACAGAGGGACAAAAATCTTGCTTAAGGACTTAGTAGTGAATAAAACACAACATTTCTCCCAATAATTTCCTGCAACTACAAATACTGAAAATGGATACAAATCTTTAAAATGCTTCCTAATAAACATTGACACTCATTGTGAAAAGTGTAAACAAAGGAAAAAATCGACTTCTACCAGACTGTCCCACTGTGAACTGGATAGAACGCTATTTCCTTTCTCCTACCTTTTTCTGACTTGTCTCTTTAGACCAGAGGTCGGCAACCTTTTCAAACCAAAGAGCCAAACTTCATCGACATTCAGAACAAGTGGACAACAAAGAGCCGTTTAAGAATGCATGATTGCAAGATACAACTTAACATTGCCGATAATTGACGTGATGATTAATACTAGCATACATGAAACAGCATACCACAGACTTTATTTGATGGGACTCCTGCTGCCGCATCGTTTCACACACTTTGTCGTTTACATCGTAACTGCTCAGATTCAGGTGCATGCGTGCATCCAAGCTACATGAGTAGTTATGCGCTTTTAAAATTTTGAATTAATGTTTCATTTGAATTTTAAAAGTTGAATGTGTTTGACGAATGACGAAAGAGCCCTATTTGGTTCCATCCAGAGTCATATTTAGCTTGAGAGTCATAGGATCCCAACTTCTGGGACTGTCCCTCTTTAGGACAGAGAAGGTCTCTTACTAGGTGTATAGGATGCTTAACACAAGGGATCCGATCCCCCCAAGATCTCCATGTGCTACTGTAGTAGAAACAAGAAGTATAATACTGTATGTTGGCAGAAGATTTTACTTTACCTCATTTCAGCAGTCGCTAACACCACGGAGAAAGGCGGGACTAAAACGGACACACAGAATTATGGCTTGTTCTGGTCCTTGATCTCTGTGCTCCCCCACTCCCGCCCCGATAGGCCTTAGTTCAGGGGAGAGCAAAAGGGCCGATTCCAACTTGCCAAGCCAGTGGATCCAGCCCGTGGAGGTCCTGCTGCTCCCCCACCCCCAGGCCCATTAGGGTCTGGGGGTGGGGAGCGCTTGAAGCCTTCTCCGCTCTGTCCCTGCCCTGTGAACAGTGCACAGCACTTCACAGCACCACACGTTGCTCGCAGGGCGGGGATGCGGAGAGCAGAGGAGGCCAATCAGGACCTGGGGGAGGGGGAGCTGCGTGAAGCTTCCTTTGCCCCGGCCCTGTCAGGAGCCCGCGGCATCTTGCAGGGCAGGAGGAGGCTTGATTTGCCTGGGGGTGGGGGAGCGTGCCAAACCTCTTCCAGGGCATGGGTGCCTACTGGGAAGGGGGGGCAAGGGGGCTCCTTCACCCCAGACCAATCATGGTATGGAGGTGGGGTAGCCCTGCCTCTTCCTGTTTAGGCTCCGCCCCTTCTGGGGTGGCTCAGGGCTACTTTTAACATTTTTGAAGTGGCACCTGACCAAAAATTATTGCCCACCCCTGCCTTAGTTCCTCTTTGGTTCACTTGTGTCTTATCACATCCTCCAGGTCTGATTGGCCTTCGTCTAACCTGTCACTTTTTATTTACCTGTGAACCATCACTCCTGGCACCCACCCTTTGTCAATAATGCACAACAAGCATGCAGCATCAACCCTGGCATTTTAACTGGCAGCATCCTCTTTGCTTTTCCCATTTCATTTTCTAATATTTTAAACCTCCCTTACACTTCCATTTTAATTCTTCTTTCGTTTGCATTAACCTACGGTCCTGTAGCTTCACCACAATACAGCCTGAGAGAGGAGGGGGTGGCGGGCGGAGACGGAGAAAGAAAATGATCTTACGGCTGGAGTGGTTTTCTCGCAGGTGGTCCGAGCGCTGACAAACACAAATAGGAACAGCAAAGAAATGAGTCAGAAATGGAATTCAATTTCTTCACGCTGCTCGGGAAGGTGCATGACAAATGGAATGGAAGAGAGAACACAATGAAACACACTAGACTATATTTTCAGTCCTCCTCGAGGGGTGTAAACTGGCATTTTTGTGTAATACCTTTCTCGTGACAAGTGTGTTGCTTTTGGCGTCCGCACTCTACCGAGTCCCTGAGCTGCTCACCGGTGCTTATAAATCCCAGACAATGCCCCTTCAGATAAGACTACACAGTAATTATTTAAAACTAGCCTGGCTGAGATTTTGGGGAAATGGCATCGTGAGAAATCGCAGCCTGAAGCATAGCAGAATTCTGTGCATTTATTCATGGGGCCATTGTGGATTCGAATGTATTTAAACTGTCAAAGCAATGGAAAGGTGTCCATTTGACCGTCTAAAGATACGATGCATGATCTACCCAAAAGGGCCAGTGGGGCCCAAGTGTTATGCTGGTAGGCACTGAGAGTTAAGGAGAAAAGAAGGCGGCCATCAGACGTGTATTGAGCAAACTGACATTAAGACAGAGTAAATTGAATCGATGGCAACATTCAGCTAACCTTGATGACGATGATTAAAACTATGCAGACGCGTATTTGGAAAACCCCTGTGTGGTTCATTGGACACCCCCATATGCCACTCCTTCCCCCAAAAAATGTATTGTCAACATCTCAGCTTCTTTAATAAAGTACATGCCAGTCGACTCTAACACAAGATACAGGAGAAAGAGCAGTCAGATACCAAACAGAAAAGCAGATGGGACCTTGCCAAGATATTCTCTGCACCATCGGCACTAAGGGTATCCGTTATAAATGCCCGAGGGCAGCAGATCTGCCAAGAAAACTGGGCTTATTTCACAGGAGGGCCAAAAGCAATATGTTCCTTGAGGATGCCCAGAACCCTATCGACAATTCTCCTAGGTGAACAGACGTCACACACCCATCCAGTCACTGACCATGAACCAGCCATCACAGGCTCCAGCTCAGAGAATGAAGAGGACTCTACAGACAGCCCCATGGTGGGAGCAGATGACACGTAACAGAACGAGGAGCAATGGTCTCCAGCTGCAGTGGGGGAGGTCTAGGTTGGATATTAGGAAAAACTAGGTTGAATATTAGGAGGGCGGGGAAGCACCGGGATGGGTTCCCTAAGGAGGGGGTGGAATCTCCATCCCTAGAGGTGTTTAAGTCCTGACTTGTCAAAGCCCTGGCTGGGTTGATTGAGTTGGGCTGGTCCTGCCTTGGGCAGGGGGCTGGACTCAATTAGAAAGCCACTAGGTTCAGAGATAATAGTCACTGATACATACCCAATTAGAGGCAGATCTCTCAGGGAGTTCATTCAGCGCATCAACTCTGATCTTCATAGGATCATAGGGTTGGAAGAGACTTCTGGAGATCACTTAGTCCAGCCCCCTGCCCAAAGCAGAGCCAATCTCAACTCAAGCATCCCAGCCAGGGCTTTGTCAAGCCGGGACATAAAATCTACCAGGGATGGAGATTCCACCCCCTCCCTAGGAAACCCCGCCCAGTGTTTCACCCCCCTCCAGGTTCATAGTTTTCCCTACTATCCAACCTAGACACCCCCCCCCACTACAGCTTGAGCCCATTGCTCCTCATTCTGCATGTCACCACTGAGAACAGCCTCTCTCCATCCTCTTTAGGACCCATCTTCAGGAAGTTGAAGGCTGCTCTCAAATCCCCCCTCACTCTTCTCTTCTGCAGACTAAACAAACCCAACTCCCTCAGCTTCTCCTCGTAGGTCATGTGGCCCAGCCCCATCATCATTTTTGTCCTACACGTTTTCGTCCGACACGTTCTCACGTGAGTGTTTTAGTAACTGGCAGGGTGCTCATTTACTGGCTGGCATTGGTTTTGTTTGTAATTGATTATCAAACAGAAGACTAGCCAGTGGAGTTGGCAGACACTCATCCCATCATGGAAAATGTCAGATGAGCCAATAAATACTGTTCCATCTCTTATCAGCTCCCCCGCGGGTTAAGTTGGCTATACATAGAGCCCTGCAAATCCAGGGATATCTGTTTATATCTGCAGGGATCCATGCCCACCGATGTGGAGGTGGATATCTGTGGCTCCTTTTTGCAGATACAGATGAGGATGCCGATACAACATTTGTACCCGTGCAAGGCTCTAGCTGTACATGAAAATCCCACTGATATCAATGGGATCTCCAGGGACTTAGCATCGGGCTTGGAGTTTGCTTTTGTCTGGGTCATGCTCTTATCCCCTGCTGGTCGGAGAGCAAAATGTGAGCTTGGGAGCTAGACATGGATTCTCTGCCAGAGCACTGTTGTAAAAACCATCAGACCACTTTCTTGCCAGCACCACAAAAGATTACCGTTGAGTTTTTCAGAGGTGACTAGAGGCTTTAGCATTGCGATCGGTGGAGGATGTGTATGTAAATCCCCTCGGACAGCTCATCCTCCAGCTCTGTCTAACCCATTGAGAACAAGTTGTTTCTTCTCGTGTTTCTTCCCTAAACTCCCGTGATTACCAGTTTCCCACAAAACTGTGGTCCAAATTCTTCCCTGCTCTAACTGATTTCATTTAGCATCACTGGATTTAAAGTCGGGATGAATTTGGCCCAATATCTGCATAGCAGTTTTGACACGAACAAGCTGCTCTTGTCTAATTAACGTAGTTTAACTTGACACGTCCATACATCAAGTACCAATTGATCTTACATTATTTCGTTTGTAAATATCCAAAATGCATGATCTAAATTCCCTGAGTTGGTAGATAATCAGACCGAGTGATGTATTCTCCACCATTGGACATTACCGCAAGGGCCCGGCAGTTTGGTCTTGAGCAAACCCACCGAAATCATGGAAGATTTCGCATGCAAAAGAAATGCAGGATCCATTCTAGCAGATGAATACATCCATAGTTAAGAGAATGAAAGGACTAGACACGGCTCCAGGATCTGCTGGATGCAGCTAACAGTCTGTGAGTGTTTGCTGTTCTGTGATCCTGGGGCTAGGTGGGTGTTGCTTTGACCATCGGTAGAAGTTAGAGAACTTCCAGGGAAGTTATGAGGTTACCGGCTGCAATTGACTGGTTGTGTCTCCAAGGGACCATTCCCAAGTCAAACACTGCTAGAGAACAGTGTAGCCTGGTCACACCAACTCAACCACTACGGAATGTCCCCTACACGAGGGGACTGCTAGAGAGACTGGATCCCACGTATTGAGACAATCCAGTGGCTCTCTGGCACCGTGGGAGTAGCAAAAAGAGGGTGCCACAAAGAGTAGGACTGATCCCCAAATGTTTTCTTCCTTTCATCTTCGTTTCCATCCTCTTGTTTAATCAGCTCCAACCCCTATAAAAACCCCCAGTCGTTTTGCGTGTCCAAAAAAAGTCGTTGACATTTCCCAGTCTTTTCAAAGAGGAGCAAACATCTGGGACACATCTAGAACTAGCAAGGAAGAATTATTTGCTCCACCCCTCTCATCCACGGTTGGGTATCATAGGTCAAGCTCTCCCTCCGCCATTTATATGACTGCGGTAACGTTTTCACACCCTCCCCCACCCCTATTCAACTCCTAGATGAATTTTTTCCTCCACTGAAATTATTTCTGCCAAGTACAAACAAACCTGTCGGCATCGAGACTGCTTTTTAATCTTCTTTCAAAGACATGAATCACCTGTGTTTCCTACAGAGCTGGACCAGCTCAGCTTTGCAACAAGGAAATCATTTATCCACAACTATCTGTTCCCGTTTTACTTCTAGCGGCCTCCAAACTGTCTCTCTGTTCCAACGGGTTACACACCTCTTTCCTTGGATGGAACAGAATGATCGGGGTAACACCAACGGCATTTGTACAAGGGCGCATTCTATCAAGCTAAACACAGTTAAGGGGGGAAAAAAGCAGGGCGAATAAAACTCAGTGTGCTTGCTTGATCAAAACAATTTTTTTTACTTTAAATACATTTTTTACTGTTAAAGATACATTTATTTAAAATATGACAACTTATATTAGAGCCATAAGAACATAAGAGTGGCTAGACTGGGTCAAACCAAAGGTCCATCTAGCCCAGTGTCCTGTCTGCTGACCGTGGCCAATGCCAGATGTCCCAGAGGGAGTGAATCAAACAGGTAATGATCAAGCGATCTCTCTCTTTCCATCCATCTCCACCCTCTGACCCTCCACCATTCCTTACCCGTCCTGGCTAATAGCCATTCATGGACTTAACCTCCATGAATTTATTTAGTTCTCTTTTAAACCCTGTTACAGTGCTAGCCTTCACAACCTCCTCAGGCAAGGAGTTCCACAGGTTGACTGTGTGAAGAACAACTTCCTTTTATTGTTTTAAACCTGCTGCCCATTAGTAAACCAACACTTACTAAAGTATATTGAGAGCATGTCCATTCAACTGATATTTTTAATAGTAAATAGTAGTAGTTTGCTGCCAAAGAACATCAAATAATTGAAGTAGTGGAGGACACTAGGTTTGCACCTGGACACTAGGTTTGTTCATTTCAGCACTAAACCATCCTTGGACAGCAGTGACCACTGCTGCAAGAGCAGAAAGTATATTTTCTTTAGTTCAGTTTATTAAACTACTCTCTAGTCTGGCAACACCCATGGTCCAGCATGATGCTAGTTCACCGGATGTCCACTTATCATGCTATGGCCAAGTTTCCTGCAGTCCCATAGGCTGCGTCTACACTAGCATGATTTTGCGCAAATACTTTTAACAGAAAAGTTTTTCTGTTAAAAATATTTGCGCAAAAGAGCGTCTACACTGGCACAGATGCTTTTGCGCAAAAAACATCTTTTGCACAAAAGCATCCATGCCAGTGTAGACGCTTTCTTGCACAAGAAATTAACTTGGCTGTCTACACTGGCCCTCTTGCACAAGAATACTTGTGCAAGAGGGCTTATCCATGAGTGAAAGCGTCAGAGTATTTGCACAAGAACCACTGATTTTGTACAGTACTGTCAGTGTTCTTGCGCAAATACTCGCGGCCAGTGTAGACAGGCGGCAGTCTTGCCAGTCTAGATGCACCCTCAAAGTTTGTTTACAGCCACCAGCTATGGGTGGCAGGTAGGCGAAGCAGGGGAAGGCTTTGCCTTCCCAAGCCATCAGCCTGGCCCCACCACACACTGCCCCCGGAACACCAGCTGTAGGCGTATGGAGGCGGAGTGTTGCTGCCCCCATCACCCATCGCCAACCACAGGGGGGCGTGGCCTGACTCCCGTGGTGGAGCATGGCCTGGGCAGAAGGGGCAGGGCTAAGGAAGTGGCTAGGGACTCGCCTCCCCTAGCCCTCTCTTCACCCAGCACCCATGCGACCAGTCCTGGCTCTCAATGTTCGATGCTGCTCTAATTTATCCCTCCGGGTATGTCTACACTTGCACCCTCGTTCGAATTAGGGATGCAAATGCAGGCGTTCACAATAGTCAATGAAGCGGGGATTTAAATATCCCGTGCTTCATTAGCATGAGCTCGCCGGCACGTTACTCCGCTCAACAGCTGTTTCGAAAGTGAAAGTGCACGCTGGGACGCGTTAATTCGAACCAAACCCCTTGGTTCGGATTAATATTACTCCTCATTTTTTGAAAGGAGTAATGTTAGTTCAAACCAAGAGGTTTGGTTCGAACTAACACATCCTGGCGCGCACTTTCACTTTCGAAACAGCTGGCATTCAGAGTAACGCACCAGCGAGATCCTTCTAATGATGTGCAGGATATTTAAATCCCCGCTTCCTTGACTATTTTGAATGCCTGCATTTGCATCTCTAGTTCGAACTAGGGTGCAAGTGTAGACGTACCCTAAGGCTATGTCTCTACAGCAGAGTTATTTTGGAATAACGTTAGTTATTCCAAAATAACGTAGTGCATGACTACACTGCAAGCCTTTATTTTGACATAATGTTGAGTTGCCGGGACACACAAGTTCGAACCAAACCCCTTGGCTCGAACTAACATTACTCCTCAAAAAAATGAGAGGTAACGTTAGTTTGAACCAAGGGGTTTGGTTCGAACTGGCGCATCCTGGCGTGCGCGTCCTGGCTCAAATCAGCTGTTTCGTGGAGTAATGCGCCAGCGAGATCATGCTAATGAAGCGCGGGATATTTAAATCCCCGCTTCATGAGCAATTTCGGTTGCCGACATTTGCATCCCTAGTGCGAACTAGGGTGCACGTGTAGACGTACTCGCAGTATCTTCTCCGAGCCCAGCAAGCAACGGGAGGGTTGGCAATGCTGCTAAGCGTGAGCCTGCGTTTTTGGGCTTTATTTCCTTGGGCCAATACAACAGAACTGTAACAACACTAACACTGTGTTATCGTAACGGACGCGGTGGGTCTGGGCACCACTGAGCGCGTCAGATCAGAGCGAATTGCTCAAAACCAAAGATGCTGACAGCCCAAGATTGGAGTCCTCCTGATAAAGTGCCAACCAATCACACAGAGCACCAGCAGGAAGCCTCCCAAGTAAAAGCCCTTGGACACCCCAGCATTCCCTGTGCCACAACCAGACCCACCCCTTAGACAGGTGAGAGGTTATAACCTATCTCACTACCTCCGAACAGGTTCTTCTGGTCCCAAAGAACCAGCCACAATCCCAGGTCAATTGATATCTTGGATCTTACCCAAAAAACCCCAGTGGGCCAGTAATCTACAGGTTAATTGATAAAAGAAAGGAAAGGGTTGAGCGTGAGATTGTTAAGGAGAACACGTGACATACACCAATGGCGAAGGTCTCGATGCAGGCTCTTAGCCGAGATGGTACAACGCACCAGCTTACAAGTCTCCGGTGTACGCCCTGGATCAGGACGGGTCAGCAAATCCTTCCCAGTTCTCTGTCCCTAACAAAGGTGCTTCTGGAATCAGGAGGAGGATTGGAGACAAGATGGAGGCGCCCTCGTGGCACTTTTATATTCCTGGTGCCTCCCAAACTGGTGCTGGTCATGTGATCCAGTGACCCCTCTCGTTGTACATGCAAGTAGTTGCGATGCCCTGGCGGGTCTGCAGATTTCCAGATGCATTCCTCAGGTGTGTACTGGCCACTGTCCATGCAGCTTGGCTAATTGGCACAGCTATTCATTGGTTAATTATCCCTCACAATAGGTCAGGCGTGGCCAACCTGAGGCTTGCAAGCTGCATGCGGCTCTTCCCTTCCTCCCCTCCCCCCGGGTGCAGCTCATGAAGCCCCCCTGTGGCTCGTATGCCACCCCTGTGCCCTCAGAATCATCCCTCTCCTCCTGGATCCCTGGGCTGGGCAGGGGAGCCGTCCAGTGCAGCCATGAAAGATGCAGAATTAAAGATGGCGGCGGGAACCTCTTGTGGACAAAGCCTCAAAACACATTTAAATGCATTTTTCTTAAAGGGACAGATCTTTTTTTTTTCCCCCTCAACCAAACGCAACTGCGGGCTCCCTTTAAAGGTGCAAAATGTGCTGTCTTTTTTTTTTTTTTTGCTTGACAACTTTGCCCAGCTCTTCACACTAGATCCACTGCTATCGTGGCTCTTTGCCCAGAATGGGTTGACCACCCCTGCAATAGATGCTAGAGGCCCACTGCTTCCCCCCAGACAGGGGACACTTAAAATACCCACGCAGAGCCCATATCCGTAACCTCACGTACACAAATCATACAAGTAGATGAGTAGCGTACATAGAATCAGCAGCGCATAGAGGCTTTGGCTTCACATCTCCTATGACCCGCTTTGCACTGATTTGGAGCAACCGCGCACTAGGGGATGGAACAACCATGCACTAGGGGGAGGAGCAACCACGCACTAGGGTGCTCTGCCCGTTCACACTAAAATCCAATAACGTGACACTTCTGAAGAGAGCTTGTGAGCGTGTGATGGACGGGGGGGGAGGGGGGAGCTGGCCGGCACCTGGTGACTAAGGGGTTAAACTCAGGTAGCTAACAAGGGTGTGGGCAGGGGGCCAGTGAACCAATGGGGATACAGCGCTGAAATCTGAATTGGATATAGATTCCTGATCTACTCTTCCTTTGTGTGTATTCTGAGTAAGGGCTGGAGAGAGCAGAGGCCAGGACACAATTTATCAGGCCTATAAGAAATATTGCCGATGGGAGTAAACTGGAGCTGGAAATACGGATCGACATGGATCGTGTGTAGAGGGAAAAGTGGATCTAGTCACGATCAGGGTGTTTTTCTTTATTTTAGTTGTCTGGTTTGAACGGTTCGGGGTGAATCCATGCCTTCCGTCCCCCATTCACTATCTAAGAGTTGTTCCCAGAGATTTTCTCTGTGTTTTCATTTGTTTTCCATAGCTGCTCTGTAACACCCCGCAACCAAGCTGGCTTTCTCAAGTATCTCTTTTGTTTTGTTAATAAAAGTCACTTTTTTAAGGTGGTGATGTGAGTCGTGTGTCCTGGAAAGTAACAGGAGGTCGTCTGTGTGCGTGCCTCCCTGCCTAGACTGAGCAGTCAGCTACCAGAAACGGCAGCTTGTTTTTGTCTTTTCTTTTTTCAAGCTCCTTTGGGGCAAAAGAGCTTGCGATACCCCTGGGGGAGGAATTCAAGTGTCACCCCCCTCCCATTTTCTGTTTAGGGTAAACAACTTGATGGTGGCAGTTTTTATTTGTTTTTTCCCCCCCTCAGAGCCAATGCATCTGTGACTCTGATGACTTTCTGTAAGCAGAACCTAGTCAAGGTTTCTTGCAGGCCCCCCTCTTCTACTCTTGGGGTGCCAGAGCAGGGGCCAGCCCTGACAAAGCTAATAAAAGCCAGCTTGACGTAGGCTGATATAGGATGTATCATGCTTTTTCAAGCAGCCTTGCAAGCATTCTTCGGATTATTCACCTCAGCAAAGTAAAAAGAGAGAGAGAGGCCCACTCACTACAACACTGACCTCCTGTTGTTTGGCAAATTCTCTGGTTTGGCTTCTGTCAAGTCCTGGGGGTGCCCAATTAGAGCGGGTTAACCTGTAGTTCCATTCAGCGCCTAGTTCTCTCAGAATTAAGACGCCAACTGGGAATTGACACAGGAAAGCTTGCTCGCCTCTCCAGTCGGTTAATAAAAAAACAGGCCTGAGAGCTACTCGACAAGTTCTAAAGTCCTGAAGGATACGGTGACTGCACACAATCACGTCAGGCCACTCACCAGAGAGGATACTGTATGGGGCTTGTCTACCTGGTGCTGGCAAAACACATTTGAGGAGTACAACGGTAAAGTGCTGTAATGAGTTGCACTGTGGCTGCTCCATGGGGACCATGTTTGTCTGTTCACAGGCGGTCCCTTTTTGAGAAACACAGCAGGATCTAAGAGGGACACTTAGAGCGGAACATGTTACAGCACTTTATAAATTACACTCTCCACACGGGCTTTGCAGCATCAGGTAGACCAGCCATTTCTTTCATAAACCAGTCAGTTTTTCAGGCAAAATATGTTTCAATAAACTTTCTGTTTTCCTTTCTGAATCCATCAGCGTTCAAGTCATTTCATTTAATTAATTTTTAAAAGGATGTTTTTGCACATTTTACCTGAATTCCAATTTCCAACGCTTGACAAAAACACGTAAAAAAAATCTAACAAATCACAAATGCCTTATTCACCATTTTCTGACATAAAAAGGTAAAAATTAAAACTCTTCAGAAACACCAGATTAGCCATACAGTAATTCCTCATTTCACTCATGACCGCTTAACACGTTTTCGTGAAAGCACAATTTTTGGGGGGAATGTGTTTTCAATTACACAACCGCCCTCGGAATAACACAATTTCCCCAGCCGGCCCGTCACCGGTGGCTGCACGGGGCTTCCCCCGCCTCCCTGCAAAATGGCAGAGAGTTTGCTGCTCGCCGCACCGTTCCCCAGTGCCCTCCCCCCCCACCAGACACAATGCGGGTCCCGGCAGACCCGTCACAGGGGCATACTCCCAACCCAATCCCCCTCCCCTCTCCTCCCCTTCCCTTCCCGAGAGCCAAACACCTCCCGTCCCTGTTGTAACCCAGCCCCCTTTCTCCCACCGCTTGAAACGCAATCCTCACCTTTTCCATTATTTTCAATGGGAAAATTGACCCCGCATAGCACGTTTTTGCTTAACACGATCATTTTCTGAAATAGATCTATAGTGTTAAATGAGGAATTACTGTACTTAGATAAATGAGTATATAGTGAATTCTCCAGGCCAGCAAAAAGAACCACCAAATGCCATGTAAAGGCCATATGTAGTAACCAATATATTTTAATGGTTACCAACCAAGGAGAAATAACTTTAGGGAAATAACGAAGATTAATAAAGGAAAAACGAGATTACAAATTAATTATTGAAATTAAAGGTTGGCTGCTGGCTGATTTAAATCATGATGAAAATCAGTGACTTAAATCACTTTGATTTACATCAGTCCATCCAGAGAAAAAGTGCCAGAAGGCAGAACTCAAGAATCTATTCTCGGGATTTGCAGAAACAATAAAACGTCTAATTGTGCATGGCACATGTCTTTCTATGTGCAGCTCCTAACCTCAGTGTTACCTATAGGAAGGGTGATTTCCAAAATCAGCACAGCTATTAACAAAGTTTCTCCTCTCTCTTTTGTTAAGTTCTCTGGAGTTCATACGACTTTTAACAGTCTTTAACTGCGGGCCATTCTCATTGCTCCCAAATGCTCTGTGCAATATTATTGTCGAGCTTTAGAATTTCGCATTTCGCGGAGGAATTAATGGACTGGTTGACAACATTGGTTTTGTTTTTCTTTCAATGTCCACAACATCTACATTATTTTCCAGTCGAGTTTTCCTACCTATCAGATTAGATCTTTTAGCTCCCGGAGATTTAACAGCAATAAACAACATGCAAGGACTGTTGCACTCCAATCACAAAATCCAGAGCCAGGGTCAAAACATTCGTAATTGCAAGACTCAGATCTGCAACTTCCATAGGAGACAACATGAACCCAATCTGGCCAGCCGCACGAAGCACTGTAAACACCTCCGCTTTGATAAAGCTTTTCCAGAATAGCCAGAACAATGTTCACCGCATCTCTTCCATGTTCAGGCATCTCTTTCTCCAGCTTGGTCCCTCAAACTCTACCCCCCTTAATGTTCCCGATAAATCAATAAAGAAAAGGAGGCAGTTGGCAGTAGGACTATGTACAACGGACAATCTACTTTTCATAGTAGGCTCTCAGATGCTAAGGTGGCAGTACAAAGCACTGCAGATTGATCAATAAATAGAGAGACGGAATGTCATCGGTCCTGTAAAACGACCCCTCACTCTCTCAGACATTGGCAGACAGGCCAAGCCCTTCCCTAAAGACAGCCTCCACCCCCAAACTGCATGTTCTTCTAAAAAATACCTAAGAACTTCATTACAAAGGGAAATAGCTGAACTATAGTTCATTTGCAAATTTGACACAATCCAGTTAGGCTTGACTAAAGATGTAAATTGGTTAACGCACTACAAAGGCAACTTCCCCTCTTTTGATATTCACATCCCCCCTTCAGCTGTAGTGAAAGATCCACATCCACTCTGACTTAATTTGCCTCATTAACACTTGACCAGGAACTTCTCTTTTACAAGGAGCAGTCCTGTGGCACCAGAAACTAACAAAAATGTACATGGGCTTTCGTGGGTAAAACCCACTTCACCAGAACTCCTTGCTTTTGCAGTCTCTCCAAGACATTCGTTCTCTCATAATACCACTGTATCGAATTGGCTGTGGTCCATCGGAAAGATGGGGCATCCTGAACAACAGAGCCCCAAAACCTCAAGCCTTCTCCTCTTAGGACAGGTGCTATAACTGGATAGGTTCCTTTCATTTATTTTTTCCATTATAGCGGGGGGTAGACCCTGGAGTGGCTTAGGGCAGTGCCCCTCAACCCTTAGGGGCACGCAAGAGACGTATGAGGGTACTTCAACACAACTGAAATTAGCAGTAACGAGCCAATCCAACTCCTGCAGAAGTTAATGACAATCTTTCCAGGAGCAGCGAGGCTGAGCATTGGAATTCTGACACGGATGCAAACGTGTCTCCATCATGGTTCCAAGGACCGGCACGCCGTGTCCCAAATGCGCTTTGGGCCTCTCTGAGCTCCTGTGCCAGGGAGAACTTTGACCATTCTCCATGCACCAAGGGTGCTACTGGGCTACCTACTACAAAGCTGCTGCTCCCTTCCCCACAGACCCTAGCTGATGCTTCTCCTCTCCAGAGATCCTCTACCGAGGTATTGCAACAGCTGACACTCTTCCCAGGCCATGCGTGTCCCGATGGTCTCGGAGCAGTAAGGAAAGGAAGACATGTGCACTGGGGAACCGAGCAATTGACAGTCAAGCAATTAAGACCAACAGAGAATGTTCAACCAAACAAACATGACTCGTGAGCCACCAGGATTCTGCATCCGAGGAAGGCAAAACACACCCCATTCCATTATGTTGTGATGGCTAAAACCGGCCCAGCCCCACAAAGGCACAGACGTGACCACTACCAGGAAACAGGAGGGAGAAATGGTCCAGCCATCTTGTGTGTCCTCCTCTCACCCTCTCATCTCCAATTATGAACCAAACCCAAGGTTTCGTGGTGAGACCAGGCGGGATTGTTCTGCGAGCGGCCATGGAAATGTGGAGCTAATCTAGAAGAGTCCTCATTTCAGGGATGCTGACCTCACGCAGGATGCTAATCCAGGTGGACTACAGGCAGTCCCGGGGTTACATGGATCTGACTTAAATCGGATCCCTACTTAAAAATGGGGTGAGGCAACCCCGCACTAGCTGCTTCCCCCCAGCAGACCAGGGAGACGCGAAGCTAGCGCCCCCTCCCCCCCAGCAGACCAGGGAGACGCGAAGCTAGCACCCCCCCCCCCCCAGCAGACCAGGGAGATGCGAAGCTAGCGCCCCCTCCCCCCCCAGCAGACCAGGGAGACGCGAAGCGGCTTTTCTCAGCAGACACCTCAGCTTGAGAATAAAGGATTGAGGGAAGTGAGGTGTGGGAGAATAAAACTGAGCTCTGGAGATATGTTTGGCTAGAGTTTCCCCTACAATATGTACCAGTTCCGACTTACATACAAATTCAACTTAAGAACAAACCTACAGTCCCTATCTTGTACGTAACCCGGGGACTGCCTGTATCTCTAATATATGAATAACAATGACCAGTCCTGGGACACTTTAGAGACTAACAAACGTACCTAGAACATGAGCTTTTGTGGGTAAAATCCCCTTCATCAGATGAGCTGCTATGGAAATTACAAACTCCTGGCTATATATAACAGCAAAAGAAGTGACCTGCCAATTATAGGACCAGTGTTACTGAAGCTAATTAAGTCAGGCTTAATTAAGTTGCTAGCTTCATTAACACCGGTGCTACAATTGACAGGTCACTTCTTTTGCTGTTATAAATAGCCAGGATTCTGTAATTTCCACTCCCACTCCTCTGATGAAGTGGATTTTACCCACAAAAGCCCATGACCTAATCAATGCGTTAGTTTCTCGGGTGCCACAAGACTGCCTGTTGTTTCTAAAGTTACAGACTAACATGGCTGCCCCCCTGAGATCTAATACACTAGTTGGGAAAACTAGCTTCCTTTTAATCCCATCCTAAATCTCTAAACCAAAACAACTTTCAGACTTTTCTGCCTTTTTGCGTGTGTGCGCCTTGCAATACTGTGGCGTGACGTGTTCATCTTAGAGAGCTAAATGCGCTGTTCCTTTGTGCTCATTGGTAACATTTCCCTCTTGTAGCCCACGTCCTGATCCACCCCAGATGAGTCCTCAAAGCTCTTTGTCCTGGAGGAGGAGATACTGTAAATAAAAACAAAAATCTTGATCTAGCATCTCGTGAGACAAACAAAGGTCGGACGAGGCTGGTAGATAGCTTTGATGGGTGTCTCAATGCAGGGCTCTCTCCTTGCTATTTCCAACTGCCATAGAAACGGCAGGACTATGTCTCATGAAGGGGGGAATGTACATAAGAACATAGGAACGGCCAAACTGGGTCAGATCAAAGGTCCACCTAGCCCAGTACCCTGTCTGCTGACAGTGGCCAATGCCAGATGCCCCAGAGGGAATGAACACAATGCCGGACCGAGCCAAAGTTGTGCCCCAGGCAGCAGGTGTGTGGCGCATGTGTGGTGCCCCTTACCACCGCGCATCAGGCGCCCCCATAGGTTGGCGCCCCGGGCAGCTGCCCAGCTAGCCCCCACCTTAATCCAGAACAGGGAATCATCACGTGATCCCTCTCCTGTCATCCATTTCCAGACAAACAGAGGCCAGGGACACCATTCCTACCCACCCTGGCTAATAAGTATTGATGGACCTATCCTCCATGAATTGATCAAGTTCTTTTTTTAACCATGTTAAAGTCCTGACCTTCACAACCTCCTCAGGCAAGGAGTTCCACAGGTTGGCTGTGCCCTGCATGAAGAAAAAATGTCTTTTTGTTTGTTTGAAACCTGCTATCTATTCATTTCATGTGGTAACCCCTAGTTCTTATGTTAAGGGAACAAGTACATAACTTTTCCTTATTCACTTTTTCCACACCAGTCATGATTGTAGAGACTTCTATCATATCCCCTCCTTAGTCTCATTTTTTCTAAGCTGAAAAGTCCCCGTCTTATTAATCTCTCTTCAGATGGGACCCGTTCCAAACTCCTCATCATTTTTGTTGCCCTTTTCTGAACCGGGACGTAGTGGCTAACACATTACTGGTGTCTAGAGCTTGATTTCTTTATGACTCACTGAATTACTAATAAGCTGAGCTGCAAGGCTCTGTGTTTCATCATGCATGGCAGGTATTGCTTCTCCTTCTTGAATTGCACAATTACTCTTAAGACACAAGGACCGTTACCTGCTGGAGACCGGCTTCTAAAGACCAATTTAGGCCTTATACATAATATCCTCTGTCTCCCACACTCAAAGAACGTGGGTCTTCATTGTTCCTTTACACCTGCGTTCTCTGCTCTTTGCACGTGTTCGCATCAAATGCTGGGTTGGTGGTTCTTGTCCCTTTCTACTGCAGAGAAGCGCTGGTGTTTTTTACATCCCTTCCTGGGATGCTCGTCACGTTGTGTGGCCCCTTTCAGTGTTTCCACCAGCTGCCCCCAGTGCAGAGAAAGGGAAATCGATGGCAAAGGATTTCAAATGCTTTGTTCGCTGAAGAAAGTGCCAGCACCGCGCCCCCATTGAAAACACAAGCTCATTTCTGATATCGGAACCCAGCTCACCGGGTAAAATGTCCAAGATAATTAGGGGACTGTGCACACTCACACCCGCAACCCACACACCTTGCCCCCCACATCTTCCCCAAATACACCCCCACTCTCTCTCTCTCTCTCACACAGACACACTCATAACCACAACCCACACACATCCCCACACCTTCCCCACATAACCCCCCACACTCTCATATCAACTCACACACACATACACCCTATCCACACCTTCTCCACATATACACACTCACACCCTCTCTCACACACACTCACACCCACCCACAATCCTAACCCCTCACCTTCCCCACATCCACCCTCTCACACACACACACGGCCATAACCCACACCCACCCTACTCCCCACCTTCCCCACATATACACACTCACACCCTCTCTCACACACACTCACACCCACCCACAATCGTAACCCCTCACCTTCCCCACATACACCCTCTCACACACACACGGCCATAACCCACACCCACCCTACTCCCCACCTTCCCCACATATGCACACATACACCCCCCCACTCACTCGTGCTCGTACACACACACACACACACACACACACACACACACACACACACACGTGCGTCAACTTCATGAGCTCTTCAGCCCATGAGCACCAAAGAAAAACAATTCCTTGGCCCATTATTCCAAAACAAGAGGCTTGATGGTATGGACACACCACTTACGAATTTGAAAATTTGAAATGGGGGGGAGGGAGTTATTTTGGACTAAGATCCTAGTGTAGACCAGGGCTTTGGGAAATATGGTCCTCTGAGCTAGGAGTGAGGAGCAAGCAAAGGTCGCTTTGTGACACTGTAACTAATCTAAGATTTTAGGATATCGTCTGAAAGACAAAAAAAGAAATGTGGGGGGGGCGGATGTCAAACCTTAGATAACTGCGTGGGACGAGCAAAGATGGGCTGCCTGTCATACAGGGTATACTGACCTCCCAGTCATTGAGACTCCTGGAAATAAGGTGCCCTGTGCGGCGAACTCAGATACTCTCTTCCCGGTCCCAGACACAAAAGCACTTTGCCTACAGAAGATGGATGATTAAATCTGGACATGGTACATGGACCACAGTGACTCTGGAGCTCAACTGATTGGTCCTCGCCATTGTGTCACTTGAGCTTGGTGGAAAAGGCTGGATATGAGTCAACAGGGCGCCCTTGTAGCCAAGAGGGCTAACGGCATATTGAGGTGCATTAAGAGGAGCATTGCCAGCAGATCTAGGGAAGTGATTATTCCCCTTTATTTGGCTCTGGTGAGGCCACATCTGGAGTTTTGTGTCCAGTTCTGGGCCCCCCACTACAGAAAGGATGTGGACGCATTGGAGAGAGTCTAGAGGAGGGCAACCAAAATGATGAGGGGCTGGAGCACATGACCCACGAGGAGAAGCAGAGGGATTTGGGCTTGTTTAATCTGCAGAAGAGAAGAGTGAGGGGGGATTTGAGAGCTGCCTTCAACTTCCTGAAGGGAGGTTCCAAAGAGGCTGGAGAGAGGCTGGTCTCAGAGGTGGCAGATGACAGAATGAGGAGCAATGGTCTCAAGTTGCAGTGGGGGAGGTCTAGGTTGGATATTAGGAAAAACTATTTCCCTAGGAGGGTGGGGAAGCACTGGGACGGGTTCCCTAGGGAGAGGGTGGAATCTCCATCCCTAGAGGTTTTTAAGTCTTGGCTTGACAAAGCCCTGGCTGGGTTGATTTAGTTGGGTTGGTCCTGCCTTGGGTAGGGGGCTGTACTTGATGACTCCTGAGGTCTCTTCCAGCTGTGGGATTCCATGATTGTATGAATAGTTCTGATCAATTTCTGGTCACGGTAGAATTATCCCGAGTTAACCAAAGGAGCCCCAAAGCTCAGCACATAGAAACACAAGCGTGACAAGGAAGCCCTTTTTTGTTCAGGTGGAGAGCTGGAGACTTCAGATTCGGACCCCTCAAGGGCATCTGAACATTCCTTATGTTTATTTTCTCACCGAGAAAAATGTATAGAGTCCACATTTTGCAAGGAAGTAATAGCTGCAGCCAAAGTCAGATGCTGACGGGTGCATTTGTGGCAAACATTCTCTTATAAATCGATAGAGGGGCTGCCGCTTCCGAAACATAAAGTCTGCTTCCCAATCTCTTCCCCTGTAGGATGAGAGATGCATAGGTTTGGATAGTGTAGTAAGCTGAGGGCCTAACACATAAACCAATGCAGCACAGGCCTGGTCTGAGACCAGAAGCCTAGCTAACAATGGACAAAACATGGTTAACATAAAGCAAAGTTAAGCCGTGAGCAAGAGGCAGGCCCCAGCTCACAGAACTTGGCATGAACAGGGCTGAGAGTGCAAAACACTCATTGGTACAGACTCAGGTTCAGGACAGGGTCCAGGATGATGGATAGAGATGATCTAATCAAAACACAAGGTACAGGGTGATGGGTGGTATATAAGTAGCGTCAGAGGGTGGTATCCTGAAAACATCAGCGGGTAACCTGAAAACATCAGAGAGTAGCAACCTGACACGTCAGCAGTGAGGTGTGACTTGTAGTACCTGTATACAAGGTGGTGTCTTGGGGGGACAACCTTTGAGTGACCTAGAGATCTCCCACTAATTGAATCATTCCATTGTGGCAAGTACATATGCAGAGTGGTTCAGTAGATTCTACTGACAACTGTTACTGTACTTTGCTCTACAATAAACCTGGCCGGGCATCTTCAATCCTTATCTGGTTTGTGGTCTTTGGGGGCTCTTTTGGCGTTTTCTGTGGAGACTAAGTGCACAAATCAACATGGACCACATCACTAAACACACACGCAAGCAGCCTTCGGGTTCTCATCATCAATGGAGCCAGAGACCTGTGAGGACACCTCGGAAGTAAATCCCAACCAGCCTTCCCTGAACAACTACAGATAGAAGAAGAGAAGGCCAAAAGGCCAACTGCAATACCGAAGGAAACCCAAGTAATCGGCTCAGATAGCGGAGGCACCATCAGCTAATAAATGCCGTCTGAACTACAAGGTGGAAGGCCAAACACAAGAGGGAGAAGTCATGTCCGGTGGCATGGACATCTGGTCCCAAAGCCAGGTCAAGAAAGGAACCTTCCCGAAAAAAAATCAAGCCTTAAAGAGCTCTTAAAACAGGAAAATGAGACTTGGAAATAATATACCAAAGCATGAATAAGTCCTATAACCAGAACGACACTAGGAAGAATGGTAGCAATTTACATTTTCAATGGTACACTTAGTTCTCAGGAAAGTGGTCTCCAGCTGTGAACATTCCCTCTTTAGCAGCCTCTGTGCCAACACACAAAAACATTCAGGTCCCCGTAATACCTATAATAAGGGTGAAGTGCAGATTTTACCACAATCAGTCATAAAAACAGGGTGACGGCAGAAACTTTCCAAATGAGGGTGTTAAACATGTCTGAGAAGTACAGCATGTGGTCTGAATGGCATGCCCGCCTTTCAAAGCCAGCAGGTTTGCTAGCACGCCGTGTGTCTGTGCTTGTTACAGAGGGGAAACATCTCGCTTCAAGACAATTAAAAAAACAAACCTCTCGAAACAAAGGTGCCCCCAGTAGAACAAAACTGAATTGGCATTTCCTTTGGGCTTTCACAGAGTCTGCATCAGACCTGTTGTATGGGCCTCATTCTGACAATACCCCGGTTTTACATCAGGGTAACTCAATTCACTGCAGTGACGCTACCCTGATTTACCCCAATAGACCTATGATCAGAATTTGGCCCGCGATTTTACATTCTGCACACGGCTTTGCGCTGATTTGAGGGCAAATCAAGAATAACGTAACTGACGCCAATGGAACGATCTACTATGTATTTGAGTTTGTCTGTCTGACTGTCCGTTCAAGAACACCTCCTAAATGGTAAGAGCTAGGACTACCACATTCGGTACAAAGCTTCCTCTTATCATAACTTACAGCAACGTAAGAGTTTGGTTGTGCCGGGCAAATGGCACATGCCAGAAATGGGAATGTTTCTCATAAAACTTTATGGAAGAGAGACAGAATCACCAGGCAGTAGAAAGAGGCTGGTGGGGGGTGCACTCCCTTCACCTGGGAATACCCCAGTCCCAAGCCTCACTCCCCCCCGGCACCCTTCAGCAAGGATGGGGGTGGGCTGAAACACCTGAAATCCCCCACACCCGATTTGTATGGGAACATTGCTGGCTGTTCCCCTTCATCAAGGAGCAAGGGAAAAGTGCACAGTTTGCTGCATTGCTCACTCTAAATGGGGAGCTCTGGGGGCAGATGAACCTGGACCTGTCCCAATGTGGGGACATGCACCCCTCCACCAGGTGTGCCCACTGGAGCCGTGACGGCCATGGGGAGGTGCTTCTCACCTGGCCCCAAGCTGCTGCAGAGAAAGGGGGCTGGGGCTGTCCTCTCTCTCCAGGGCAGCCTGCAAACTGAACCCCTCATCTCCTGCCTCACCCCAGAGCTATGATATAAATCAAGCCTGGGCATTTGCATTTTGGTTTTGGAAACAACAAGTCTTGAGTTAAAGACCCAACCAATGCCAGGGAACACTTTTAGTGTTAGTATAAAACTACTTGCAATCAGAAGAGAATTAGGTCCTGAATTTAAAATCTGGGGAAACCAAATGGCTTCAACCCAAAATCGATCTCATTGTTTTTCCAACTGGAATGTCAATACATGCATGACAATAGATTCAATTCAGGGTACCCTGGAACTGAGCTGGTGCAGTTCCCAGCAAAGGCTCAGGACCACATCTGGAATGACACAAACGCTGACGTCAGTCATGTGCCAGGTGCAAGACAGATACAAGTGGCAACGGTAGTGGAAATTATCCTGTTTTGCATTCAGTGACTGTTTGAAATGGGTAGAGTGGGATGAACCTGGGAACATATTTCTAAACGTTTCCATGAACAGGTTGGCCTTTTTATTTCGGTTACATTCCAAAATTAGAGATCTAGAAAAAAGTGCTACTTATACCAAGAGGTGAGAGATGTCAGTCAAAGCGTTAATGTTCATCGACATCATCCTTAGTAGTTCAGGGCTCAATTGAGCTTTGATGTAAACGGGGACCGCTCCAAATGAAAACAATAGCACATATCCATTAAACCAACATTGAATTTGGCCCTGCAGAATACCCCACTGGACTAAGTTGCATTCGTTTTACACGTGTTTTGAATGACCAATGAGTGTAAGTCAGATCACTTGCTCCCGGGAGAAAATTTGTGCCACTGTGCGTGTGCAGAATTCATGTCTGGCGCAGCATTCCCCCCCCCCCCCCCCGCGGAAAATACATTCTGGCCAAGAAGTGAAGCAGCTCCACCTTTTGTTCACCAGAGGTCACTGTGGTGCCCGAACAGCCAGCTGACTGACAGTAACCGCTAGCATCCAGTTGAGTTCATCACAGCAGCCTTCCCATGGAGTCAGGTTAGGAAGCACAATGGAGCAGTTGGGGGCGGTCGCGGACTGGTGTTTAAAAGGGCGAGTGGGAGGACAACTGAGGCATAGGCTTAGGAGCTGGAGAGGTGAGGGCATAAACCAGTAGCTGAATGGAAGAGGGGCTCCAAGACCACAAGAGGGCAAGGATGGGGGGGTGCAAGGCCACACGGGGAGGGGATCAGCTACTCCTGGGCTACATCAGGACAGGAGACACAGGGATCCTATTCTTCTCCCACCCACACCCAACAATGGTCCAGGCTCCTTCCCTCTCCTTCAGTTCCTCTGTGACCCTTGATTCGCCAAGCCATCGCACTGCTTCTGAGTGGTGCCTGAAAGACAGTTCTCTGTGGTAGTATGAATGAATTACCCAGAGTTCGGTATTGATAGGTCTAGCTAGGATCTATTGGCCAAAAGCTCATTTCCTGAATCTTGTTTCTGTCGCTATTGTTACAGACATATTTGCTGACAGGTATTTTGGGGTAAATTCTCCAAAGAATTGACACGGCGTGATTATTTTGAGTTATTTTGACAAATAAAATACGCAGGCAACGTGTGGAGCAGCCGGTGTGTAGCTACCCGCTGTGGAGAAACGCTGGCCGGCGGCCGGAGCATTTCTGGCTGGCCCTGTCCCCTCCCTTGCCTTACGCTGCAGCGGGGAAAGGCTGCGGCTGTGAGGAGCCGGCGGAATGCTATACCGCTATGCACAGCAGGGCTGACTAGAGATGTAAAATCCCATTTCATTGGCTAACGGGTGAAACATATTGGAGCAGCATTTTCACCCACCACTGGGCTAGAACACCCCCCACCCTTCTGCACGTGTCCTGGTTGGAGCCACTACCTGTAGGGCACCTGGGCCCGCCGCATGACCGGACAAGCCCCTGGCCATGGCAGGCCCCACTTGTGGATGGAGCTGTCCATGGTGGGTCCCCTCATCCTCATGGCTGGAGCAGCTCCCTACCCACGGCAGGAACGGAGCTGCTTCAGCCTCCACTGGTTAATCTTAACTGGTTAACCCTTCCCATCCCTAGTGGTGACCTGAAAGGTTCAGCATGGGCACACAGGGAGTTGTGTAGGGTGTATCGGGGCGGCACGCTACTCAACGTGTCAAAGCAGAGCCTCGACCAATTATTTATACCCCCGCTAGCTGGGGGTCTTGTCTCTGCGTTCCACTAGAAGCCTAGACCTACCCTGAGGAAAGACGGTTGTACTGAGAAATTATAATACAGGTTTCCTCAAGGGAACAGTTCCAACCCGTTCCATCGATGCGGCCTACGTGTTTCTTGAAGGAGAAGACCGTAGCTCAGATAGCTAACTAGTTTGGGACATGGCAGCTGCTAAGGTAAGCGATCGTTGGTAGATAAACCTTGGCTTGCCACGCTAAATTAAACGGGAGTAAGGCACTAGCGGCTCGGGGAAAGAAGTCATATGGGAGGAAATACCGACTTTCCATGCCGGGCAGTGTATATTATTATGCACATAAGATATTGCTATTCAAAACTAATCACATTTTCGTAAGTTGGAACTTAAAGGTCAAACAGAAATATCTCCAAAAGTAATTAATATTCGCTCTCATTTACCAACGATGGGCTGCCTGATTACGAATGTTTATTATTAACTCTTCGACGCGCGAGGGCTACGTTCCTTAACCCATGACTCCCAGCATCTTTTCATTTCGTAATTGCATTAGAAGAAATTGTGTCAACCACAGCTCCGTTTTAAAAATCCCAGTGGGCGAACGGTAATGAACGCATTGCCATGTATCATCGCCGCAGATTTCAGAGGGTGCGTCAGGGTTCCCCCCGATCCTGCACCCCCGTAACATCCAGAACAGACTTTGCCAACCAGTAGAATAGAGAAGGTTTATTACTTCTCCAAGGTACAACACAGCATCGACGTGATGTGACTACAGGAGTCAGGGCCAGGATGTCTCAGACCCCTTGGGATGGGGTGCCTAGGCCCCCAAACTCCCAACCCTCTGCTTAGTGTGTCCCCTTCATGGTTTCCCCAGCTGAAACTGCCTCATCGCCCAAACACTCACGTCTTTTGTTCAGTCCCTGCCCTCAACAGGTAGGACCTGTTGGGTCTCTATCTATGTGACCTCAGGTCGCCCGCCCTGCTGGGAAGTGCTTACAGACACAGGCCAGTAGGGGTCACCCACAGCCCAAACACAGCAACCAGTGAATGCCTGCCCCAACAGATTGTACTGCCTGCCCACTCCACCACAGCGTCACACACTTCCTGCGGGGCGAGGGGGGAAGATGCTTCCTCCCGCACGTAGGGCTCAAAATGCGATGACGTTGCACTTTGTTCAACTGCAGTTGGCAAAACAAATGTGAAGAAACTTCATTGACCCAAATTGCCCCCCAGATGCCTGGAGCCGTCCTGGTAACCGGATTCAAGTGATACCATAGACGAGCACAGAGGACATCGAATCGAGATTGCCGGCTACCGATGAGGCTTTGTAAAGGCTGCCGCAGGAACGAGGGCACTTGATGGAGAAACTGCTGTAAGTTCAAGGATGATTAAAGGATTGACTTCCCCCGATGCGCAGCGAGGGCATCAGTCAGGGAATTCTAATTATCTCTCTCGAACTGTGGCGGTCCCATACAGTTTGCTAAGAAAGCGAAGGAAGGCAGGTCAATGAAGATTTATATGATACTCCGGACTTCTTAGGAGCCTTGCACTCAAGGAGCCGAAATTGCTTAACAGACAATTAGTGGAGCCTCACAATGCCCCTGAGAGGTAGCCATTTCACAACGAGTCAACGGAAAGCAAATAACTGCCAAAGTCATTCAGCGAGGGCTTGTCTACACTAGAATGTTGCACTCGTGTAACTATACCAGCGCCCAATATAGACACCCCTGTACCAGCCTAAAAGGGCTGCTACTGGCAACATTCATTCTCATGGGGAAGGAAAAAAATACACTTTGTTTGTACACAACGAGTAGTCCTGGGGCACTTTGAGATGATCTCTCTCTCTCTCTATATATATATACATATATATATATATATATTCTGGGTTTCAGAGGGTATATATATATATTTAGAGAGAGAGAGAGAGAGGCTGTGTCTACACTGGACCCCTTTTCCGGAAAAGGGATGCAGATGAGACAAGTCGGAATTGCAAATGAAGCGGGGATTTAAATTTTCCCCGCTTCATTTGTATAAACATGGCTGCCGCTTTTTTCCGGCTCAGGGCTTTGCCAGAAAAAAGCGCCAGTCTAGATGGGGTCTTTCGGAAAATAAAGCCTTTTCCGAAAGGTCCCTTATTCCTGATTTTAAGGAATTTCCGGCAAAGCCCCGAGCCGGCAGCCATGTTTATACAAATGTTTATACAAATGAAGCGGGGAAAATTTAAATCCCTGCTTCATTTGCAATTCCAACTGGTCTCATCTGCATCCCTTTTCTGGAAAAGGGGTCCAGTGTAGACACAGCCAGAGGGTGTGTGTATGTGTATGTGTATACACACACACACACACACACACACACACACACACACACACACACACACACACAGAGAGAGAGAGAGAGAGAGAGAGAGAGAGAGAGAGAGAGAGAGCCCACTTCCTCAGATGAGTGGAGGAGGAATAACAGAAACCCAGAATTTATAACGGAAAAAGGAGAAAAAAAGGTGCTCATGAGGCTAATAAAGTGATCTGGAAGTGTCCCTGTCTTTGCTTTTGCTGTAAAAATGAGGTGTTAAATGCAGGGAAGGCTGGCTTTATGTTTGTATAAGGCAACCTTATGCCACGAATAGGTAGATAGACAATAACTGCCCATCCGCCACTAGAAGTTGTGTTTTTTGGGGGATATTACTATTTCATTTAAAAACAAACAAAAGCTTCTAACTGGAATAGTTAAGGTGACATAAAATCGGTGTGAAGATCCAATCTGAGTTAATGCGAAAGGGAATGGAATCCATAAATCTCAACTCCAAGTCCCTTGAAAATCCCTTCCTTCATCTACAGAAAGTCACATTTCCTTTCCAGGATAGTCAGGATTTCTTTTATGAACCGTCGGCACCAGCATTAGCATCCTTAGCCTTTAAGAATCCACTCTGACACGCTTTGTGTTAGATGCGATGCTTCTCGCTCAACAGGACTTGCACCAGACGACAGCCACCGACACCAAAGAAGGCCTATGGATATTTGCAGAACATTTATCTCACAAAGACAGTGCTGGCTAAAACAGAGGCGCACGTACTAGGTACTGTTAAGCACTGATATCTGAACAGTGCCTTCCCCCAGTGTCTCACATGGGAAGAAAAGATAGACACTTGAACACTTGTTCTGTACACTACTGTCTACATCAGTTCTTTTACATTCCCCTGAATTACTCATAAATTGTCCAATGAATACTACCTCCTTTCACTCCTTTTACGGCACAATGTAACACTGTTTTATTTAATATGTTATGTAACACTTCATTTTAAAACGGAAAGCCTATTTCATACTCCTGTGACTACAGTGAATCCACACATTAGCTGGGTTTGAACCTATTAGTTCCGTCTTGGAAGAGATAACTAAGAGGGCAGGGATATGACAGCGGTCTATACAGTCATGACTGATGTGGAGAAGGTAAATAAGAAACTGTTTACTCCTTTGCATGACACAAGAACTGAGGTGAGGGGGTCACCAAATAAAATCAATAGGCAGCAAAGAAAAAGAAGCATTTCTTCACACAACACACACTTAACCTGTGGAACTCCTTGCCAGAGGATGTTGTGAAGGCCAAGACTAAAACAGGGTTCAAAAAATGAACTAGATACATTCATGAAGGATAGGTTCATCAGTGGCTATTCACCAAGATGGATAAGGATGCAAAACTACGCTCTGAAATATCTCTACCCTCTGTTTGCCAGAGTCTATCAGGGATGGTCTAGACAGTATTTGGTCCTGCCATGGGGGTAGGGGACTGGACTCGATGACTCTCGAGGTCCCTTCCAGTCCTAGTATTCTATGATTCTATAAGGGATGGATCACGTGATGATTCCCTTTTCTGGCCATTCTTTCTGAAGCATCTGGCTGTGATGACATCCCATATCCCTGGCAGACAAGCCATGAGAAGCATTCACCTAAGAGACTGTTGTAACCATCGGTGATCCCCTGCCTCTATTACAGACGGGGATTCCATAACGCAAAGGACAACCCCCAGGTTAAAAAAACAACCCTGCCTACCCATTTCACCCAGGTGCTACAGGAGGAGAGAGTGCAGGAGTCTCACCCCACATCCTAGCAGGATCAGAGAAGAATGGAGAAACCAGAAGAGCTGTGACACTACTTCAGTTGCTATGTGTAATTGTTTTGTCCTGGATATGATAGAGGTCTATATTGTTTGGATATGATAGAGGTCTATAAAATCATGAGTGGTGTGGAGAGGGCTGATAAAGAAAAGTTATTTATTAGTTCCCATACTAGAAGAACTAGAGGACACCAAATGAAATTAATGGGTAGCAGGTTTAAAACTAATAAAAGGAAGTTCTTCTTCACACAGCGCGTAGGCAACCTGTGGAACTCCTTGCCAGAGGAGGCTGTGAAGGCTAGGACTATAATAGAGTTTAAAGAGAAGCTGGATAAATTCATGGAGGTTAGGTCCATAAAAGGCTATTAGCCAGGGGATAAAATGGTGTCCTTGGCCTCTGTTTGTCAGAGGCTGGAGAGGGATGGCAGGAGACAAATCGCTTGATCATTGTCTTCGGTCAACCCTCTCTGGGGTACCTGGTGCTGGCCACTGTCGGTAGACAGGATACTGGGCTAGATGGACCTTTGGTCTGACCCAGTACGGCCGTTCTTATGTTCTTATGTTCTTATGTCCTTTCTTCCTGTTTTCTGCTGACGTCCCATGATGGATAAGAGGCGGGCTGGCCAACACCTGGTGACTAAGGGATTAAACTCAGGTAGCTAGCCAGGGTGTTGGCAGGGAGCCAGAAGAACCAATGGGGATACGGTGCTGAAATCTGAATTGTATAAGATACCTTCCCTGCTTCTTTGTGTGGGAGAGTTAAGCCAGAAGGGGGGAGACACAGAATGATTTAAAACCAGGCAGGACTTCCAAGCCTCCAAGGAATTCAGGGCATGGAAGTGGACTGAACCAGGAAGGGCTCATGAGTAAATAAAGAGGGGAGGAGAAATGTACATCTAGTTGTGATCAGGGTGTTTTTCTTAATTTGGGGTTATTTGGTTTCAACGTGTCTGTGGGAATCCATGCCTTCCCTCCCTAGTTCGTCATTTACGTCACTGCCCAAAGGGACTACGGCGCTTTGTGTTTTCATAGAATTGCAGAATCCTAGAGCACTAGGACAGGAAGGGACCTCGAGAGGTCGTCGAGTCCAATCCCCTGCCCCCTGCAGGACCAAGCACTGTCTAGGCAATTCATTCCAGTGTTTAACCATTGTGACAGGCGGGAACTTTTTCCTAATGTCCAACCCAAACCTCCCTGGCTGCAGTTTAAGCCCATTGCTTCTTGTCCTGTCCTCAGAGGCCAAGAACAATTTTTCTCCCTCCTCCTTATAACACCCATTTAGATACTTGAAACCCGCTATCATGTCCCCCCTCCGTCTTCTCTTTTCCAAACTCTTTTCCCAGTTCTTTCGGTCTTCCCTCCTAGTTCATGTCTCCTAGATCTTGAGTTATTTTTGTTGCTCTTCTCTGGCACGTAGAGTGCCATGTTGGACACCCAAAACCTGAAGCATTATGCGAATACTCTGACACTGAATACAGGGATGTAGTAAGCTTACTAGAGAAGGTCCTAGAACAGGGGTGGGGAACCTTAGAACCAGGAGCTAGATGTGGCTCAAGCCTCCCCCCCAGAATGAGAGAGTCCACGCTGGTGCACCAGCCCCCCCCCCCCCCCCCGTTGTCTCCTTGGGGCACAAAATCTACTTGGTTGGGCCCCCCTAGGCTCTGGTATGTGAGGGGTTTGCGGGACCCTGACTGGCAGGTGGCTGGGTCCTTCTCCCACCAGAGCTGGAGTGAGAGTGCACTCAGCCTGGCCAGCCCTCTCTTTTATACAGCTCTCCTGGGCTCTGATTGGCTGCCACAAGGCCTTTCCTGATTGGCCCCCTAGCCACAGCCCTCTCCCAGGACTCTTTTAACCCTTGAATGCCCCGAGTGGGGTGACCACCCTGCTACACACGCCCAGGAAAAGAATCCGATGGTGTCACACTAGCGATACCCAGTCTGATGCTGTTAGTCGGTCCATTTGGATTCCTGGATTTTATGCACTCCAGTGTCATGAATACACCTGCCAACTTAGAGACACAGGGTGCTTGGTTATTGCTCTTGGCCAGATGGAACATTTTACTCTAGGGCTCGATATGAATTGGACGGGGACTAACCCATCGGGATGCACAGAGACAAAGCCAGGAGCCCTCCAGTGCTTTTGCAACCACTACAGTCAATTTCAAGGCTCACAAATTTAACTTGGACAAAAAAATGTCCCTGAAGGCAAAGTGGTGAGTCCTCCGGACCCATCTGGGCCTTGGTTGTAACCCCACTTGGAGGTTTTGCTGGTCTGCTCTGTAACTCCCGGAGAAAGAACAGATGTGGCATGAAAAAAGAAATACAAAATCATCATTGCAACCAGCTGTGGAGAACGCCCACCCCAACGCGCTGGCATCTGCGGGAGAAGCAAAGTTCCCATCCAGCTTTAAAAACGAAACGCCTGAAAAGTCACTGGAGAGGAAGGAAATTAGTTACCTAAATATCAGACACCAGAATGCGGAGAGCCGTTGTTTTGGAAATAAATATTCCTTTGCAGCTGCTGTAAAATAATAATTTTCGACTCAAGGAAAAGCTTCGTTCCTCTATTAAACACGTGTGTATACGATTTGGCAGCTGTAGCCAGATTTACAGTATGTTAATTAAAGCTAGAATGAGTTTGATCATAAATATTTGAATAGATGTTATAGACACAAGGAAAATTGTATTGGTATTTTTCTCTCATTTCTATACCTGCAATGTCCTTCCTATATGCAGTGCCCTTTAAAAAAAAAAAAAAAAAAGATAAGGCCTGGAAAATACCTGCAGGGAAAGCATGTCCCCCTCCTCCATCTCTGTGGCCACATCTATGCTACACTGGGACAGTTGACCTTCCGGGGTTCGATTTAGGGAGGCTAATGAAGACCCGCTACTTGGAACGGAGAGGGTACTCCCGCTGACACTTGCATTCCTGCTTCTCCTGTTGACCTCCCGCTGTGTGGATGGTTATTTAAGATAATTACATAGCTGGAGCTGACTTAACATAGCTGGAGTGGTGTATCTTAAGTCAACATTCCCTGAATGGCCAGAATATTCTTGCTAAATGTTCCCTCTAACCATTTTCATCCAGGCGTGGAATAATTTTATGTGCACCAAGACATGTGCACCACCCTGAGCAGCATTTGACTCTCCCCTGAGTGGCCTCACTAGTACACAGCTTACAGGAGATGTTGATCCTGAAACAGAGAATAAGTATTCTTATTATAGGGCACCCATCACTATAGAATGTGGGTAGTTCACACTAGCCCGATGAAGTAAAAGAGTTATCGGTATTCTATAGGGGTGGAATACGGCACGTATGCACCTTGCCCCCGGTTTCAAAGAAAGTTTACAACAAAGCAGGAACTTGAACCAGGTTTCCCTTTCCCCTTTACACGACAGGGTGCAAGAGATCTGTGTCTAAAAATGATTCTTTTGGGATATTTATTTTGGTTTCTCTCTTTATTATTACAGCGTGTGACTTATCTTCGGAAATATTTGTTAAGGGAAGTTTGTGTGGCTGAGTTATTTTTACTGATATGGAACGGCTGGTTCCTTGTTGCGGAAAGGAAAGACAATCTCTGACAGGCCATATTGTCAGTAACGAGCTTTTGCATGGAGAACAGAAAAAGACATCAATAAAACCAATAAAAATGTCTTTAACAGTTAATGGATGAATCTGAAGGTATGAGTCAGCAGCACAAAAGGTTAAATATGATTAAACCAATTTTCGTATGAAATGAAAATACAACAGAATTGTGACTTATAAGCGATGGAGAAAAAAATGTTTTGAGTCTTTGACCTTTGCTCTTTCTCTGACAGCTGTAAAAAATACTATGTGAGCAGACTGCTAACGATTCTCGGGCACTATATTATATCCCAATGTCTTTGAAGGCATCCCCAAGTGTTTGCCGTGTAACAGGGTCTCCTGAACTTTTTAACCTTTCCCAGACCTCTGAGCAAGAAATCCTTATTTTAGAGAACATAGCTACTTCTAAGCTGGGTTCACTAACCTAACCTAGTTTAGTTACTAAATCGACCTTCCTTCCTTCCTTCCTTCCTTCCTTCCTTCCTTCCTTCCTTCATGTTTCTCATCAGACCTTCCTTCCTGTTTCTCATCAGACCTTCCTTCCTTCCTTCCTTCCTTCCTGTTTCTCATCAGACCTTCCCTCCGGTTTCTCATTAGACTTTCCTTCCTTCCTTCTTGTTTCTCATCAGACTTTCCTTCCTGTTTCTCATCAGACCTTCCTTCCTTCCGGTTTCTCATCAGACTTTCCTTCCTTCCTTCTTGTTTCTCATCAGACTTTCCTTCCTGTTTCTCATCAGACCTTCCTTCCTTCCTTCCTTCCTTCCTGTTTCTCATTAGACCTTCCTTCCTGTTTCTCATTAGACCTTCCTTCCTGTTTCTCATCAGACTTTCCTTCCTTCCTTCCTTCCTGTTTCTCATCACACCTTCTTTCCTTCCTTCCTGTTTCTCATCAGACCTTCCTTCCTTCCTTCCTACCTTCAACTTCTACCTCTACCACCATGAAGGAGGGAACAGCTGTGGTAAATACACCTGATCCTTGATGTAGCCAAAGATGAAACAAGGTCCAGAATCAGAAAACTTTACTGCCTCTTCTACGTCCTTTCTTTGCCATGTCGGTAATTAATAGCACAAGCAGGTGAACAGAAGGCAACACAAATGATGAGCGAGCTGGAGTACGAGACTTATGAGGAGAGACTGAAGGATTTGGGCTTATTTAGTCTGCAGAAGAGAAGAGTGAGGGGGGATTTGAGAGCAGCCTTTAACTTCCTGAAGGGTGGTTCCAAAGAGGCTGGAGAGAGGCTGTTCTCAGTGGTGACGGATGGCAGAACAAGGAGCAATGGACTCAAGTTGCAGTGGGAGAGGTTGGATATTAGGAAAAACTATTTCCTTAGGCGGGTGGGAAGCACTGGGATGGGTCCCCTAGGGAGGGTGTGGAATCTCCACCCCTAGAGGTTTTTAAGTCCTGGCTTGACAAAGCCCTGGCTGGGATGATTGAGTGGGGTTGGTCCCGTTTGGGGCAGCAGGCTGGACTTGATGACTCCTGAGGTCTCTTCCAGCCCTAGGATTCTTGGACACTGAGAAAAGCCCAGCTCTGAGCAGCCAAAAAGAAAGAACAAACATCAAATGGATAGGAGAGAGGAGAAAAATGAAGAGCAAAGAGCAAAAAGGAAACAGCCGTGTGACCAGGGTGAAATGGTGACTTTCGATATCAAGCTTTATCAGCTTATCCCATAAATCGTTTGTGCAAGGAGGAAGAAAGACAGGTTCTGCTCCTGGCTGGGGAAGGGTTTTTTTTTTCCCTTTTACTAAAGATAAAAAATCATCATCATCATGAATTTCCCATGACACTGAGTGGGAAGGAATTATGCTTTTATTACTATCAATTCTGCATGTCAGTCATGTGCATGTGCCATTCATCAACGCGCAAGGAAACCTCTGAGTGACATCGCTTTGAACCCGAGCGCAGCTCTGACAGGCGACGGAAAGGATAGGAGAAAGGCGCGAAAGCACAGGCCTGGCCAAAACAGTTTGGAGCCTGTCGTCGTCACTGCAGTGACGTGGGGCCAAGAACCCGAGACGCCTTCTCCGGCTCAGTCTTGAGCGATCCGGGGAAGTAGCCTGGTCCAGCAGGAAAGTAAAATCAAGACATTTCGGAAACGGAGGGAATCAAAGCAAAGGGCCCATCTCAAAGTCGAAAAAAGTGACCGTCATCTCTCGGAGGTGTGGATTTCTTGGTAGAGGAACCTCCAAAGCTATGCAGAGAAGTTTGTACCCTCCCGTTCTCAGGTCATGTCAGCCCAACTCAGGAGTCCAAAAAAAAAAAGAAAAAGAAAGCAAGGAGAGATTAGGGAATGATGGGGGAATACACATAAATCAATTCTTCCCATTAGCGTGCCTCGTTCTGGACCTCGCCTTTAAATATGCCACAATTTCTCTCACTCCTTTAACGCCCTCCATCGCTTACTGTCACGCAGTGTGGGTACCTTGCTGGTTGCTAGGCTTGGGCTGTGGGTGACCCCACTGGTTACTGTCTGTACCACGGCCCAGCAGAGTAGCTGATGAGACAGGGAGGTAACATGTTCTACCGGTTACACCCCAGGGAGAGGAACAAAGGAAGGTGGAATGCTGCCCCTGGCTGGGGGGCAGGGCTGGAAGTTAGTGAGTTAGTTTCTGTCTGGGAAGCAGGGGAGAAGGAGCTAGGGAGGGGGCTGGGACTGTAGGGCCCAGACACCCCCCATCTCAAGGGGGGGGGGGCACTGAGGCCTCCTAGCCCCAGTTCCTGTAACCAGATTACATCTGTGCTTTGCTGTATCCTGGAGAAGCAATAAACTCCCTCTATTCTACTGGCTGGTGGAGTCTGTTCGTGCCACTACGGGGGTGCAGGAGGTGGGGGACCCCGACGCGCTGCCACACTTACATCCTCTCAAAGGCACTTAAGTCAAAACAATCTATCAATTCGTCCCTTTCCTGACAAATTCCCACCTCCGGATCCCTCAGACAATGACAGCCCCATCCGACTTCTTCTTTCCTCTCCGCTGCCCAATTGCACTTGGTTCCTAAAGTCAGCGGGGGGCTGCAAAGAGCTATCTCTGTAACGTTGAGAGACGGGCTCTCTGACTCGCTGTTTGCCACCTGGCCCACCCAGGACTGTGCTCTCGTGATTCAACTGCACAGCGAGGGGACCGTAGCTACACCCTTAGGGTATGTCTAGACTACAGGGTTTTGTCGACAGAAGGTTTGTCGACAGATACTGTCGACAAAGCTTCTGTCGACAAAGAGCGTCTAGACGACATCCAGTTCTGCCAACAAAGCAAGCCGCTTTGTCGACATAACAGTGTGGACGCAAAGGACAGTGTAGATGCAATAATGCCTTCTATCGACAGAAGTCTGTCGATAAAAGGCGTTATTCCTCGTAGAATGAGGTTTACATACGTCGACAAAACTGCTGAGTTTTGTCGACGTTATGTCAACATAACTCAAAGGCAGTGTGGATGCAGGTTTTTGTGTCGACAAAAGTCCACTTTTGCCGACAAAACCCTGTAGTCTAGACACACCCTTAATGTTTAACCACCACAAACAAGGCCCTGGATTCCATAAGGAGAGCAAGTGGCCTGCCATAGAAGCCATCCACCTTCAGAAGGTAGATGCTGAAGTAAAAAGCTTTAAGAAGAAATTGCAAATTGAACCCAGGCGTTTGTTATTTAGCGACTTTTTCCTCTCTCAGCTGCCAGCATAACCCTGTGATAACGCGTTCTTTTTCCACCACGTTGGTTTGGTCTACTCCCAAAAAGGCCCAGCAAAGGAACATCCTATTATAAAATGTCTCCCTGTGTGTGAGAATGTTGTTATTAGTGGGCAGTATCATAGCAGGAGGCCCATTGAGAGTCTAGTTCCCAATAAGATGTGTGCCTGCGCAGTCGCGCACGCATAATTCTTCCCCCGCCCACCTCCTCTGAAGAGCTGCACAGCAGTACCCCCATGGCAGGTGGCTGAGGCAGCATGATCAGGAAGCTCAGCCTCAGCCGGCCCCACCCGCCGGAGCAGCTGCCTGCCCCCTCCCCTCCATGTGGTAGGGTGGGGAGGTTAGCTCCGGTGGCCAGGACTGCCACGTGGGGGTGGGGAGCAGGGCCTGTTCTGGCAACTGAGGCTGGGAATGGGACCTGCTGCATGGCAGGGGAGGCGGGGTCTGCTCCAGCGGCTGGGAACGGGGGCTGCCACATGGGGGTGGGGAGCAGGGCCTGTTCTGGCAACTGAGGCTGGGAATGGGACCTGCTGCATGGCAGGGGAGGCGGGGCCTTCGCCAGCGGCTGGGACCTGCAGCAGGTCAAGGGAGGGGAAGGTTTCTTCTCTGGCAACCAGGAACGTGTGTGTGCTAATAAATTAGGCGCCATGATGGCACACGTCCAAACCAGTGCCCATGACCTCAACATCAATACACAAGCCAAAACTCCCTCTGCTCACGGTTGGAAAATCTTTGTGGGAACCCTGATCGAGAGACTCCAGCTCAATACACAACCCACTTCCAAGGAGCAGCGTGAGAACAGGGCACTTGCGTCATGCACCGTTATCAGGAGACGACTCTCCAGCTGCCGACATATGAGCCACGAGCAGAAGACAGACACCTCTGCGCAGTGGCAGCGATAAGAAGAATGGAAGGCGAAATTGGAGCAAGTGCCTAGATTTCAAGTTTTGATGAACTCTTGTGTTTACTAAATCAGGATCCATCACTTGAGATGAGACAATTCACAGCCACAACAATTCTACACCCCAGAATCTGGAAGTAGATTTTCATTTCATTTCATTTATGGAGATATACTTATCTCATTGAGCTGGAAGGGACCTTGAGAGGTCATCAAGTCAAGTCCGTTCCCCTGACCTCACAGCAGGACTAAGTACCATCCCTGACATATTTGCCCCAGATGTCCCCCTGAAGGATTGAACTCACAATCCTGGGGTTAGCAGGCCAATGCTCAAACCACTGAGCTATCCCTCTGCCCAATCAAGCCCATTTTCGTTTTCAATCAAGGCCAGTTTCGTCTACTAAACCGATACAATTTGCTGGCTCAGTGTCTTGGCGTTCATCCTCATCCAAGCAATTGCAGGCAAATACCTGCCAAGCTCTTAACCTAAAAATGAAACACAAAGTAAATATTCCTGACAGCCGTTAGAAGCGCCCCCGTCACATATCCTCATTGCTAAAAAGGAGAGACACCCAGACTGGAAAAAACCCCAATCTCTAATGGGCAATAACTGTCAAAGGCGGCACTGAAGGAAGTTCTTTCACCAGGCCTACTCACACGCTTAAAGAATTGGCAGCCATTAATCAAAAGATGTCAAAGGTGCTGCTCTTTAACGAGTTTTTGGGGGGTAGATGGGGCGTGTTTTTGACACGCACAGTGTATCCCTTGGATGTCTTCTAGGAAAAACGGCTCCTACTTTGCATGCCAAGAGTGAGGTGAAAAAAGGAGGCATGGTGTGCCAATTCAGGGCACGTCTACATGGCGCTGCCCTGAGCGCTCCAAGGGCGTGAATTCTGGAACACTCCAACACAGGGGTGGGCAATGATTTTTGCAAGGGGGGCACTTCGTGAATTGTGCCAGGTCGTCACAGGCGGACTTCACCTCCAGAAGGGGGGAGCCTGAGGCAGAAGGGGCGGGGCTCAGAACTAACCTCCCCACAGAGATGTCTGGGGCCGGAGGCTTTGAATTAAAAACACGGCCCTGCCCCATTGCATTGTCCAATAACCTCTCGGGGTTGCTGCTTCTATTTAAAGGGCTCATGGCTCTGATACATGCCAGGGTAGCACCGTGACCAGAAGCCAATTAAATAGAGTCTGGCTGCCTGAGCCAACCCTGGAAATTCAACGAGACGGGCAGCAGCATACACATAGAAAGCAGCCAGAAGCAGTTCATGGGCCAGATTAAAGCATTAGGCCTAGGGCCTGTTAACTTCATCCAGGCAAAGTAGGTAACCTTCAGGCTCGCGCCGGCAGTCGATATGGAGAGTGTCCTACAATCCATGTCCCCGCAGAGACCACTGTGGTGCCATATAGAGAAGCCCTTCCAATCCCCAGCCCCAACTGCATCCATGTTTGCAGGTGCCAACGACAGGGGCACTGTTTTACAGTGGCACAGGGCACCGCCACGCTTCAAACACTGCACCCAATGCAGCCGCACCACTACGGTGATTTCACCGAAGCGCCCATGTGCCAAGGAGCTCTCCTGTTGACACCGCACTGGCCGGAGAGGGGATTAGGTCGGTACGACCATGTTGCGCGGGAATGTAGATTCCCACCCCTGAGCAATGTCATTATACTGATTTGCACGGGGAGTGCAGACCAGACCTTAGATTTCTAAATCCCTGAGTGTGCACAGAAGAGACCCATTCGGGTACTTTCTTTGCAGACATTGTGTGCGCAGGCTAGTTCTCCTGCCCAACAAACCTCTGCTTTACTCCGAACTGAATTCCCCTTCAAAATGTCTCAGTCAACTGATTTTTCCCCCCTCCTGGGGCAAAAGAACATTTGAAGCTTTGAGTAGGGTTGCCAGGTGTCTGGTATTGACCTGGACAGTCCGGTATTTTTGCCTCCTGTCTGGTAAAAAAAAAAATCAGAAAATACCCGACACCTAACATGGCCAGTATTTTCTGATTTTTTTCCAGCCAGGAGGCGAAAATCCTGGGGGCTTACCTGGTTCCGCAGGGGAGCTGTCTGGCCCGGAGCAGAGAGACAAGATGGCCACTGGAAGCCTGTTAGGGCCAAAAGCCTCAAATGCATTTCTTAAAGGGACCGCTGGTTTTTTTCCCTTAACTCTCAGTGTCCTTTTTTTTTTTTGGCTTAACAACTTTGGTCTCCCACTTTTTTTAAAACAATTTTTTTCCCCAGTGTTTTTTCTTGGGCGGGGGGAGGAGGGGTGTCGGTATTTTTAGTTAAACCATCTGGCAACCCTAGCTTTGAGAATGTTGACTACATGCAGAAGGGTTACATTCTTCTTCTGGCAAGCCTCCGTGCCGATTCAGTAACTCTGTCCTTTGTAAAAGAGAACTAGAAATACCTCCTTCCATCAGCTCTCATGAACTCCCCAACATGAAGGTGGACCTGGCGCTTAAATGATGAAGTCCTGCAGCCCCGTCTCTAGGTTAAGCGTGGGAGAGGTGACAAGACGGATTTTCATGAATTCCCTGGCAACATTAACTAGGCTCACTGGATTCGCAACAAAATCCTTTGATTTCAAAGCGAGCACTTTGAATTTGAAGGTGAAGCCGGGATTTGAATTTCCCACACTTCATTTGCATAATTGCATCATGGCGCTCTTTCGAAAAAGCGCTATTTCAAAAATGAAACTGCAGTCTAGACACAGTTCTTTCAGAAATAGAAGCCTTTTTCGAAAGATCCTGTAAACCTCATTTTTTGAGGTTTACAGGATCTTTCGAAAAAGGCTTTTATTTCCGAAAGAACTGCGTCTAGACTGCAGTTTCATTTTTGAAATAGCGCTTTTTTGAAAGAGCACCATGACGCAATTATGCAAATGAAGCATGGGAAATTCAAATCCCAGCTTCATTTGCAATTTCAAAGTGTCTAATTTACATCCCTCTGTCGAAAATCTAGATACACCCAAGCTTGAGTTTTAGTGGGCACTGCTATACATTAATAACAATTCGTAGACACAGGATAGAAATGATAACATGTACAAAAGAAATCCCTTTGACCTTTTTATTGGTCTGTTCATTATCTTTTTTCTTCCAACTCTCTTGTGTCCAGCAATGTGCCCACGGAACAAGTTCTATAACCCAAATGGACAGACCGCTCGATAGATGTTACCACCAATAAACGAAATTAAATAAAACCCTATTAAACACATCTCCAGGATTTAACTGCAACTGCCAAAGTAAAGCCGCTCTGATCTAGTGCTGTGATTCTGTCCTTAAATCCCCTGTTTCGCATCTGTTTTGTAGCATATTGTATCTAACGGCGGAGGTCATCTGCTGCAATACCTGGGGCAAAGGCAGCCTTAGCTCTGCATTTCTTTCCTTTTGTCTGTTTCGGTTAGGCCCACGACATTGTTGGATTACACAGTGCCTGGCTCTCGGTTTTGCTCCTTAGTGTCAAAACCTTTTTATGGTTATGTTTTGCTTCAGTAAAACAATACCCCAAATCTCTGTTCATGGGTGAGTGCGTACACAACGGAGATTGCACATAGGATCGGAAAGTCGCAGAACAGTAGAACCGAAAGGGACCCGAGAGGGCATCACGTCCAATCCCCAACCTCATGGCAGGACCAAGTACTGTCTGGATCATCCCTGATAGGTGTCTATCCAACCTGCTCTTAAACATCTCCAGAGATGGAGATTCCACAACCTCCCTAGGCGATTCATTGCAGTGTTTAAGCATCCTGGCAGTTGGGAAGTTTCCCCTAATGTCAGCACATTGCTGACTCTGTGGCAAGACAGTTCCCCAAATCCAAGCAACAGGTCTAGGGGCGCCCAGTAATTTCCGAGGGCCCGTGCCACACAGCTCGCTTTCTTCTGCACACAATGCCTTCCCCCCATTATGCTTCCTGTCCCTCCAATTTAGTCACTTGGCCTCCCTTTCGCCCTCCCCTCCCTTTCATTTGCCCGTCCTCGGGAGACACTAATCTTTCCCAGGAGGAAACAAAGCCAGGAGGATGACAAAGGACAGCGAAAGGGATTCGTCTCTGGGCCAGTCTGGGAAAGGCTGAGAGAAAAGAGCGAGCCACATACAAACGCATCGCTTCTTTTCTCACATTCAGCAGCGCGCTTTATCATCGTGATCGCGCTGACCCAGTTGTGGCTGTCGTTACTCCTCTCCCTGGCTGCAGATCAGGGCAGGAGAGGGAAAGCATTTTCTCACAAGACAGCGCAGTTTTTCCAATTCAGGCAAGACCAACCCAAAGTCCCTCCCGCACTGCCCAGACTCTGCTGGTCCCAGTCCAGTGAAAACCTGACGCACGCATTTCATTTCATAGACTCCTAGAATCCTAGGGCTGGCAGAGACCTCAGGAGTCATCGAGTCCAGCCCCCTGCCCAAGGCAGGACCAACCCAACTCAATCATCCCAGCCAGGGCTTGGTCAAGCTGAGACTTAGAAACCTCTAGGGATGGAGATTCCACCCCCTTCCTAGGGAACCCATCCCAGTGCTTCCCCACCCTCCTAGGGAAATCGTTTTTCAACCTAGATCTCCCTCACTGCAACTTGAGACCATTGCTCCTTGTTCTGCCATCTGTCACCACTGAGACCAGCCTCTCTCCATCCTCTTTGGACCCTCCCTTCAGGAAGTTGAAGGCTGCTCTCAAATCCCCCCTCACTCTTCGCTTCTGGAGACTAAACAAACCCAAATTCCTCAGCCATCCAGGAGAAGGATGTTCAGCGGGGCTTGAATCCATGGAGGTCATAGGTCATCGGCCACTACCAGAGCTGTGGAGGGTAGGGATGTAAATGGAGTTAGCAGCCACCAAGCTGTGGGTCTTCACCAAAGCAGATGCACATGCTCTAGAGTTGGTTCCACACGGGTGCTGCAGATGGGCCCAGGGGATCAGAGCAGGTCAAGAAGTGGACAGAGATGTGAACGGCCTTGAAGGCAGGGACCAAACATCTGAGCTTGAGGCTCTGGCAAATAAGGAGTCAGTGAAGGGGGAATGAATCAGAAGTGACAGAGAAAAGGGAATTTTTAGCACCCAAAAAAACAACACCCCACAATGGGCGTCAACCACTCCTCGGTGGAACCATTTTTACTCCAGAGCACGCGAGAGCAGAACCAGACCACATCTACAGGGCGTGTGGGAGGAGGCCAGCTGCAATCAGTGAGGTTCCAAAACACGACACGATGGAACATAGACAGATAAAAGCACAGGCACATGTCATCTTCATCTGCCCCCCAGGAATCCTCCTCTTCTGGCATTACAATGCAGCCCGCCTTTAAGGAGAGACCATGAATGCCCAGAAGAGCATGGAATCATAGAATCATAGAATAATAGGACTGGAAGGGACCTTGAGAGGTCATCGAGTCCAGCCCCCCGCCCTCAAGGCAGGACCAAGCTCCGTCTACACCATCCCTGACAGATGTCTATCTAACCTGTTCTTAAATAGCGAATAAGCTGCTCCGTTGAGACCACCAAAGCTACTGCTGTGCTGCAGTGAACTTCTGCAGACACCTGTTCTCAACGGTTCAATATTTGACTTCCTCCGTAAACATGCACAGTCGCTCCAATGAGCCACGGGTAGCGTTTGGTAACATCTGTGTTTCCTCTCAGCGGTTGGCTTTGCGTAAACAGGTGCATGGTGGGGGGGAGTGTTGTACACAACCAAGAGCCTGCTTTGTGAATGTGCCAGCAAAGCGTGGGTTCGACACTGGTGCAGAAGTACATTTTCAGGAAACAAATTTCAGAGTCCTCTGCACCCCTGCCCTTGCCTCGTCCTTACAACTCCCTCCGCTGAAAACTGAGGCAGAGATTTTTTTTGTCTTTTCTCCCAGATCACTGCTAAAAATGTTGACTGGTGAAGGGCCCAGAATAGATCTCTGTGGGATCCGGTTACAAACACAACCGCTTCATAGTGGTTCCCCTTCAAATTACGTTGCGAGACCTATCAGTTAGCTTGCCGTCCATTGAATACTAGGGATGTTAATTAAGTAAACATGTAACCACTGGAAAAAAAATCAGCAGTTACACATGCGAGGGTGGGAGCTTGGGGATCCGGCTTTTAATACAGATACTGAGACACCAGATGCTTGTGTGTAACCGTGATGCTTAACCGATGAGTCCAGGCTCATCGGCTAACTGTGCACCAAGTTACACAGTCACATGCCTATTTAATAGGTGACACGTTAATTTTATATCAGTCTAGGGGTTTTTTGATTCAAAATATGTGATACCAAGTCACATGTCTTCCAGAAATCTAATATAACAACACGACTACCGTTATGGACCAAACATGTAACCTCATCTAAAATATATCAAGTTAGTTTGACACGATCTCTTTTCCACAAACCCACCTCAATTAACATGAATCCTTCTCTACCTCTCCTTGGTCTCAGCTCCCATGGGCTTTGGTTTGCCGCTTGCAGCTAAGTGTGGGCGGGGCTCCCTTTGGCTGCAAACTGGCGAACCGGAGCCATTAGGTACTGTGAGGCTCCGTGGCCGTGGCACCGGTAAATAAACACACCGGAGTGGCCAGTTAGACTATGTCTAGACTACATTCCTCTTTCGAAAGAGGAAGGCAAATGAAGCAAATCAAAAGTGCAAATGAAACGTGGATTTAAATATCCATGCTTCATTTGCATATTTGCGTCCAAGCGCTTTTTCGAAAAATGTTTTTTTTCCCCCCGAAAGAACGGTGTCTAGACTATGCTTTCAAAAAGCGCTCAGATACAAATATGCAAATGAAGTGCAGGATATTTAAATCCGTGCTTCATTTGCACTTTCAATTTGCTTCGTTTACATTCCTCTTTCGACAAAGGAATGTAGTTTAGACGTGCCCGTAGCAACCACTTTGAGACACACTGCTTTAGCTTGTTGGAGATTGATGTCAGATGGTCATATCTACTTTAGCCCGATCATCCCATCTATGGGTTTTTTTGTGTTTGTTCTTTTTATTACTGACATTCATATTCTGTCAATCTTCTGGAATTTTCCTGATATTCCCAGACTTATTGAAAAATCAACTTGAACAGTTCTTTTAAAACATACAGGCCACGGGACTCTTCAGCCACTAAGCAAGCATAAGCCACACACCTTGGCTACGTCTACACTGGCATGATTTTCCGAAAATGCTTTTAACGGAAAAGTTTTCCGTTAAAAGCATTTTCGGAAAAATCGCATCTAGATTGGCAGGATGCTTTTCTGCAAAAGCACTTTTTGCGGAAAAGCGTCCGTGGCCAATCTAGACGCGGTTTTCCACAAAAAAGCCCCGTTAGCCATTTTCGCGATCGGGGCTTTTTTGCGGAAAACAGTACTATGCTGTCTACACTGGCCCTTTTGTGCAAAAGTCTTTCGGAAAAAGACTTTTGCCCGAATGGGAGCAGCATAGTATTTCCGGAAAAGCAGTGATGATTTTACAGGAGATCGTCAGTGCTTTTCCGGAAATTCAAGCGGCCAGTGTAGACAGCTGGCAAGTTTTCCCACAAAATCGCATGATTTTGCGGAAAAAATTGCCAGTCTAGACACAGCCCTTCTGCGTGTGGTGTATTGTCCCATAGAGTGACACTCAGTCCACTTACAGAGAGAATAATGAGTCTCCTCTTCAGATTTCTGGGTTTAGCTCATGCGGTAGAAGCTCATGCACTAGGTTCCAGAGACTCCATGTTCAATTCCGCCTGTTGACACTACAGAAGTACTCGCTAAACAATTGGAATCCTTCCATTCTTATGCACAACACTGCATAAACAGTGCACGTCACTTGCAGATCTGTACCGAGAAGTCTGCAATTAAAACAGATAAAAGGATCTTGAAACTTCAGTTAAACTGACTGTTGTATTAACTGATGGGATCGCTAGCTTTCAAGTACGAATGATCCGAATCAGTTATGAAGGAGATGCTTCATGGTGTGAATCTAGTGAATCCATCTTTGTCCACATCAAGGCCTATACTTAACAATATTTAAGCTGCAAACGCTAATCTACATCTACAGTTCAATGGTTTCCTTAAAGGCTGACAGCATAATGCTGAAATTATTGATGTCAGTCTCTTGTATAGTAGATTCCCTACAGGGCTGCATAATGCACCACTTTCCCTAAATACTAAGGCACTAGTCATCTTTGAATTAGTCAAAGAAATCTAGAAATAAAATACTTCTTGTCATGCTCCTTTAATCCACTATGATTTTTATCCTAACTATGCATGTACGCAACACTCAGCGAAGAAATGAAACTGCACTATATGACTTTATAGCAATGTCAGTGAAAAGATGCTAATAGAAAATTACATCTAGGATAATTATAGAAGTGCTGTTTCAAGGGAAAAGCTGCAAACATGATAAAAAAATAAATGGAATCACATAGCGTAACAGACAGGAAGCAGTTATCGAGGAAAAGTGTTCCAGCTACAAAGAAACATACTTCCACACAGCTCGAGTTGCTGCTTTGTCTTCTTTGTTTACCAACAAGCCCATCTTGTCTGGAACTCTCATCAGTTCCCAGAGACATTTAGGGTACGTCTACATTGCAACACTATTTAAAAATAACTAGCGCTATTCCAAAACAACTTCGTCTGCGTCTACCCAGCAGGCAGTTATTTCAAAATGGTGCCAAAATATTGTCAAAGCTGGAGGACTTCTTACTCTGACTCCTATAACCCTCATTGTACGAGGAATAAGGGAAGTCAGAGGAAGAGTGCTCGATTTCAAAGTAAGTGCTGGGTAGACGCTCCCTGTTTCCAAATAAGCTATTTCAAAATAAGATATGCAATCGACGTAGCTCAATTTGTGTAGCTTATTTCGAGTTAAACCCAGCAGTGTAGACGCACCCTTACTGGCTGAATAATATTACAAATAAATATATCATCTCCATTTTACAACTGTGGTATCCCAGTCAAAGAGGATTTGCCCTCTGGCAAAGCAGGTTTAAAACTAATAAAAGAACGTTCTTCTTCACACAGCACGTAGTCAACCTGTGGAACTCCTTGCCACAGGAGGCTGTGAAGCCTGGGACTATAACAGAGTTTAAAGAGAAGGTAGATAAATTCATGGAGGTTAGGTCCATACAAGGCTATTAGCGAGGGGATAGAAATGGTGTCCCTGGCCTCTGTTAGTCAGAGGCTGGAGATGGATGGCACGAAACAAATCTCTTGATCATTGTCTTCGGTCCACCCCCTCTGGGGCACCTGGTGCTGGTCACTGTCAGCAGACAGGCTACAGGGCTAGATGGACCTTTGGTCTGACCCAGTACAGCCATCCATATGTTATGTTGTTGTGCCCACATATTGAGCTAGTGGCAGAGTCAGGAACAGACACCCAGTGTATAGTTCACAGCCTTGTGCTTAGCCTATTAGACGCAAACAATAGCCTATCCCATTAAAGCCATGGGGATGATGGGCGGGAAGAATGAAATTATTAGAGCGGTGGGAAACACTGACAACATGGAACCAGACTGATCATAACCACAGCATGAAGCCACCAACCTGGTCTCATGAGTTTTTGTTTGTTTTCAAAACCAAAATTCACCCGAGGATCACCACAGAGTTCCAGAAAATAGATGATGGGTGGATGGGGGCAGAGCTGGGGGGGTTGCAAAGCTGTGATTCCTCCCTCCCCTCTAACCTCACAGATGTGAGTTGTGGAGGTGCACAGAAGACCCTCTGGTCATCTGTAACTTTGCCCTCTGCTCCATCTTCCAGAAGGGGAAATCTCAGAATGGTGAGGGAATATCAGGTTCCCACTTCCATGCAACCACATCTTCAACGGGGCCTTCTGGCAGGCACCAGAAAACGTCCAAGGCAGCACTTGGTCTGACTGGATGTTGGGGAAAAGGATTGTCTCTGGGTCTGTCTCCACTGCACACTTACGGTACGTCTAGACTACAGGGTTTTGTCGACAGATACTGTCGACAAAGCTTCTGTCGACGAAGAGCGTCTAGACTACATCCAGTTCTGTTGACAAAGCAAGCCGCTTTGCCGACATAACAGTGTGGACACAAAGGACAGTGTAGATGCAATAATGCCTTCTGTCGACAGAACTCTGTTAACAGGCGTTATTCCTCGTAGAATGAGGTTTACTTACGTCGACAAAACTGCTGAGTTTTGTTGACGTTATGTCGACATAACTCAAAGGCAGTGTGGACGCAGGTATAGTTTTGTCGACAAAAGTCCACTTTTGTCAACAAAACCCTGTAGTCTAGACACACCCTTATTTTGGAATAAGCTATTCTGGAAGAAATACTCCGAAATAGCTTATTTCAAAATAGTGCGTCGACACTCGAAATTAGTCCGAGGCCGGCTTCCCTAATGTGGATGCGCTACCTCGATTTAGAGCCCTAGGAAGCACCAGGGAGGAATTACTTTCAATGGCTCTGGGAGGAGCTATTTCAAAGTAGCAGCACTGGAGAGTCCACACTCAAAAACCAGACATCTGGTCATCCTAAGCCAAGGAGCTACAAGAGTGGCTACTACATTAATTACAGGTGTTTCCTCCTCGCCTTAAGAGGCAGGGGCTTGTGGGTTTCGATCTAAAGGACCTGGGTTTTGCTCCAAGATCCCTGCAGGTAATGTATATAGTAGTAATAGTGTCTTTTACATGCAGCCCATGTATTCAAGCGGCCTTATGCGCCACTATATAAAGCTACGCATGCCAAGCGGACAGCCCCCATAGATCCTACGGCGCTCGCCAGGAGCTCACCAGTTGCTGCTCACCCAACACCAGCTTCAGTTAGGTCCCTCAAGGTGGATTGAGATGTTTAACATTAGGCACCCAGATCTGAATGGTTTGATCTCTCTTTCCATGCATTGCTTACATGAGCTGTGAGGGAAAACTGAAAGAACGAGGCTTGTTTCGTTTGGAAAGGAGAAGACGGAGAGGGGACATGAGAGCGGTTTTCAGGTATCTAAAAGGGTGTCACAAGGAGGAGGGAGAAAAATTGTTCTCCTCGGCCTCCAATGATAGGACAAGAAGCAATGGGCTTAAACTACAGCAAGGGAGGTTTAGGTTGGACATTAGGAAAAACTTCCTACCTGTTAGGGTGGTTAAACACTGGAATAAATAGCCCAGGGAGGTTGTGGAATCTCCATCGCTGGAGATATTGAAGAGCAGGTTAGATAGCCATCGCGTGATGATTCCCTGTTTTGTTCACTCCTTCTGGGGCACTTGACGCTGGCCACGGTCGGCAGTCAGGATATTGGGCTGCATGGACCTTTGGTCTGACCCGGTCTGGCCATTCTTATGTTACCAGAGATGGTCTAGACAGAACTGGGTCCTGCCATGAGGGCAGGGGACTAGACTCAACGACCTCGAGGTCCCTTCCAGTTCTAATGTTCTAGGATTCTACGAATCCTTTCCAGCCAAAGTCAATCACAAAAGAGCAATGCGAAGTTGCTTCCTTTCTCATCTGTCAAAGTGACAATACACGTTCCCTCCCCTTTCGTCAAAGGAAGGATTTTAATGCCATCAATCACAAGCGAAAATAATCAACCTGAGAACCCAGAGCAGCCTGAATTCAGAAGTGGGATGCTCACAGATGTGTCAGCAAAGCTCCGATAACATCAAATAATCTTCAAGTGTCACCAAATGTTTCCCTACCACGAGTCTGCTGGCTACTTGTCAAGGTGAGGAATCGTCCCAGTGGGGTGCCAATGCGTTTGGGGCAGGACTTAGCGCACATGCCGAAGGAGTCCAGCAAGGGATTTTGTGTATATGGAAAAAAAAACAACCAAACCAAGCCTGCAGCTGAGTTTTACTGATAACAGAATCCGACTGCCAGGTAGGAGTCTAACGGCCATTAACATCAAGAGAAGTCAAGGAAAAAACATCCAGCAGATGCAGAGGGAAATGATGGCACAGAAAGGCATCCCTCAGAGGAAGAAGACAGATTATGTTGCTGGAGGCAGAAATGCAGATATATAACAGTTGGGGATTTCTTTTTCAAATACCGATCCAGGATTTTAAACTCCCTCTCTTTCCTAGCAGAGTGTCCAACAAGCTGAGATGCCTCGTGGCCACAAATTGGAAATCTTGGGTTGCCCTTCCTTACGTCAGTCTTCTCCTCCATTTCACACACAAGGTATGTTTGATCACTCCAGGGAACTCATTTTCCAGCACTCCCATTAAACGATTGCTTCACAAAACAACGGCGCACGGAGGAGATTCCAGCACACTGCACGAGGGCTGTAAAATCCCGTTTCAAATGTTAACGGGCCCTGTGTCATGGCCAGTCAGGCCAGGCCAAACTCGCTGCACAGTGCTGGGGGCAGGGAGAGAGGGGACTGCTCCGGCCAAGCCAGATGCTGGCTAACTGTTTATCCCATAAGAATGCAGATAGGGCAAATACTTGCTGAGAAAAGAGTTATCTAGCTAACCCTTTGCATCCCTAACACACACTGCTACAAAGGCCTGTTTTCCAAAAGACTGTTACAGCAAGTGTTGGTCAGTATCCTCTTCCACTGCATCTAGCGTTGGCTATGTGCTAAGTGCTTGTGATGTTTTTGGAGCTCACGAGAAGGGCCAGACTGGGTCAGACCAAAGGTCCATCTAGCCCAGCATCCTGTCTGCCCACAGTGGCCAATGCCAGATGCCCCAGACGGAGTGAACAGAACAGGGAATCATCAAGTGATCCCTCCCCTGTTATACATTTCCAACCTCTGACAAACAGGAACTAGGGACACCATTCCTACCCATCCTGGCTAACAGCTGGACCTGTCCTCCATGAATTTATCCAGTTCTTTTTTGAATCCTGATAAAGTCCTGGTCTTCACAACATCCTCTGGCGAGGAGTTCCACAGGTTGGCTGTGCACTGCGTGAAGAAAAACTTCCATTGTGTTGTTTTAAACCTGCTGCCTATTCATTTCATTTGGTGAGCCCTAGTTCTTATGTTACGGGAAGAAGTGAATAACTTTTTCTTATTCACTTTCTCCACACCGCTCATGACTGTATAGACTTCCTTTCTTTCCCTTGAAATTGAGGATGCTCCACCCCCAGCTGGAGTCATTTGGTTGGTTAATATCTTATGAAGAGCGCTAGTGGGAGAAAAGAATGTGTTCCTTTAAGCAATTTAGAAACAAATGAAACATTTTCATTTCAGAAGAATTGCAAGGTGACAAGGTGACCTGAATTGTTATGAATACCTCCACAGGAAACGCATTTTTAACAATGGGTTCTTTAATCTAGCCGGAAAAAAATTATAACATGATCTAAGGGCTGGCAATTGAAGTTAGACACATTTAAACTGGAAATTTAGGGGTGGAAATTTCCAAACCAGATTGTTGTTGGTTTTTTTTCCCCGTTTTCTAACAGCTCTGCTCTAGGAAGTATTTTGGTGCAGTTCTCTGGCCTGAGTTATATAGGAGCTCTGTCTAGGTGATCAGGGAGCTTTTCTGGGCTCAGAAACTCCAGGTATAACTAGACTACATTTTAATTCTGAAAGAGGATATACAAATGCCGCGGGAATTTGCATCTCTTCTTCCGATCGCATTTTTGAAAGAGGATCTTTCAAAAGTGAAAGTAGTCTGGATGCGATTTTTCTGGGGAAAAAAAAAAACCCTTTTTCCCCGAAAAAACGCGTAAACCTCCTTTTTTTTTTTACGAAGAGCGGTTTTTCCAAAGAAGAGGTTTTTTCCCCCAAAAAAAGCATCCAGACTACTTTCACTTTCAAAAGATCCCCTTTCGAAAGTGAGATCAGAAGAAGAGATGCAAATTCCCGCAGAACGTGCGTATCCTCTTTCAAAATTAAAACGTAGTCTAGACATGCCCTCTGAATATCTGAGGTTTGGAAGCTTCAGGGGGTAGCCGAGTTAGTCTGTACAGGATAAACTTAAAGAACAACAAACGGTCTGGTAGCACTTTATTGTCTAACAAAACATGTAGATGGTATCATGAGCTTTCGTGGGCACAGCCCGCTTCTTCAGATGACCAGTCATCTGTGCCCACAGAAGCTATGATCCCATCTACATGTTTTGTTAGGCTATAAAGTGCTACCAGACGATTTGTTGTTTTTTAAGTTTATCCCAGGTTTCTACGTTTTGGATGAAAACTACATTTTTCTCCAATTTTAGATTAAAAACAAACAAACAAAGGTTTTCAATGCTTCCTGAATAGCCAACAGAACAACTCTAGGGCTACATCTACACTGGCATGATTTTCCGAAAATGCTTTTAACGGAAAAGTTTTCTGTTAAAAGCATTTTTGGAAAAATCGCGTCTAGACTGGCAGGATGCTTTTCCGCAAAAGCATTTTTTGCGGAAAAGCGTCCGTGGCCAATCTAGACGTGGTTTTCTGCAAAAAAGCCCCGATTGCCATTTTCACGATCGGGGCTTTTTTGTGGAAAACAATACTATGCTGTCTACACTGGCCCTTTTGCGCAAAAGTCTTTCAGAAAAAGACTTTTGCCCGAACGGGAGCAGCATAGTCTTTCCGGAAAAGCACTGATGATTTTACATGAGATCGTCAGTGCTTTTCCGGAAATTCAAGCGGCCAGTGTAGACAGCTGGAAAGTTTTTCCGCAAAATCATCTGATTTTGCGGAAAAACTTGCCAGTCTAGACACAGCCTAGATCTTCTTTAAAAAGAAAGTCACTGCTTTGTGGATTGCTATTGATTAATTTTTACTCACAGGGTCTGACCCACGGCTTCCATCTAGCAGCGCAGGTGGGCGCAGTGATAATGGAGGAAGAGCAGGCAGCAGCAGAAATGCATTTTGCTCCATGACGGAACATGTTATAATCCGGCAGAGAGGGTAGAAACTTTCCCAAACTCCCCCTCCCGAAAACACATACCTAAATCCAGGGCTCAAACAACAGAGTCGTGCGAAGCCTCTTCCCACCTCTACAAACATCCTTGTGAATGGAGCAAAAGTCTCCGAGGGGTCGTTTTAAAGCTAGTCTGCAACGTTAAAAACAAGAAGTGGTCCCGTGGCACCGTAGGGCCTGTCTACAGTGGGAAATTGTTTCGAAAGAACTATTCTCAAAATGAATAATTCCCCAAATTTCAAAATGGAACTAGCGTGTCTTCACTACGAGGAAGCCTCAAAATGAGTCCGAGGCAGGCTCCGTGAATGTGGATGCACTACCTCGACTCGGAGCCCCAAGAAGCACTGGGAAAGTGCCCTTCCTCCCTCCCGCCATCACTGCTCCATCCAACAGCCTGTAATTCCCTCAGTCAGCCACACCCCATCCATACTCCCCCCGCTTCAGCAAGGAACTGAACTCACAGTGGCATGGCAGTTCTTTTTATACTCATGCTGGGTCCTGATTGGCTGCTCCCTGCAGCCCTTTCTGATTGGCTGTGTCAGACACAGACATTCTAGGCAAGCGGAGGACTCCCTCCACTGCTCTTTTGTGGAGCAGGTGGTTCCAGAGCATGAAGGCCTCCAGCAGGGAGCCTCAGAAGGTCTGGTACACCCTGTCACCGTTTCATAAGAAACCTCGAGGGAGAATAAATTGGACCTCTCTTGGCTGGGAATCCAAAGTCTTGACTTCTATTCCCAGCGAGGCCACTCCTGTGCTGGGTGACCTTGGGCTGGTCACAGCCCCGTGCCTCAGTTTCCCCACCTTAGAGAAGGAGACTGTGATACTGACTTTCCTTTGCAAAATGTTTTTCAATCTACCCATGAAAAGCCCCATGCAAGCACTATTGCTATCCAACCCCTCACTGCCTCAGCTGAAAGCCATTCCCAAATGCTCTTGGTGGGAGAGCTGGATTTAAGAACAAAGGAAGCCCCGTTACTGTGTCACCTCCATTCCCTAGGCCAGAAACTTGCTCCTAAAGTTCAGACCCGGCAAACATTCCCGTGGCCACCTCCAGTCTGTAAAGCCGGGTTATCTTCCGAAAGCTTGACATGGTCACTCACAAAAGGCTCTCTGCTTCACCTGCCACAAGAGCTTCAGTGCAAAAGCCCCAGCTCAGAGTGAGAGAAGCTCCAGAATAAACTATTTACAATGCCACTAACTGTACAATAAACACACTCTCTTCATACCCCCACTATTGATTGGTACCTTCCGGGCTCTTCAGACCTAACAGCAGCTTGGCCAGAGGTCCTGAAAGAGGCTATCATGGTACAAGGAAAAATGTGCCTCGATCACCTTTATGTGGACTTCGGCAAGGATCCTGAAGAAGGATATCACAGAAGAAAGTATCCTGCCATCCAAAACCAGGAGCTCTTCCCCGCCTTCCCCTGCCCAAGCCAGAACTAATTGCCGTTCTGAATCAGAGGCAGCAGCACAGGGTGACAGCCAACTGGTCCACAAGTGAAGCTGGTTTTTAACCTGGCTCTCCTCATGGACCAGCTCCCACCTAGCGCCCCGCGCTGCTGCCTCTAACACAGAGGCAGCAGTGCTGAGTTGTAGGGGGCTCCTCGGGTACTACAGAATAGTCGATAAGAATTTGTGAGGTTAATCGACTATTCAATTAACTGATATTCAACATCCCTAGTGAAGAGAGGCGGGTGCTCATGGTCCACAACATTACGCAAGCCAGGCGCCCCTTCTGCAGCCAATCCAAGCACTGCTCCGGTTCCATCGGCACCGCCTGCAATTTCTCAACACGCAAGCACAGTGAGCAAAACTGCTCTCGCCCGGGAGGCCGTCTTGGTTAGGACAAATCTTGCAGCCCACCGAGATGAAGGAGGGCCACTCATGTGCCTCGCTCACTAGTCTAGGTTGCCCAGCACCGCACTAGGGTCTCACTGTCACACTCAATATACCCCAACGCTGGCATGAATCCATCTCGGGGGTGAGTGACAAAAGAGCCTCTAGCAAACGTTTAAAATGCTGCACCGCAACTGACATGAAAGATACCGGCCTCCTATTTTCAAAGGGACGGACGATTTTGAGTACCCAAGTGGAGACACCTTCAAAGACCGATTCACGGAAGAGTCTGCAAACCTGACCTCTGAAAGTCAAACCCTTCCTTTCAAGGATCGTCGATCAGTCTCCCACAGAACAAGGCCTGTTCTGAAAAATGGTGGCCCTACATCCACCCAAAGCTAGAGGAGCAATTTAGATGGGCAGAATCATCCCAGTTAGCGTTCCGCTAGACCAGTGGTTCCCAACCTCGTCAAGCATACAGATCCCTTTCCAATCTATTAAAATGTCATGGACCCCACCCTCCTTCGGGAGAAAAAAAGAAAAAAAGAGAATAAAGAGGCGAAAGAGAGGAAAGAGAGAAAGAAAGAAAAAAAAAGAGAGAACATAACATAAGAACATAAGAACGGCCGTACTGGGTCAGGCCAAAGGTCCATCTAGCCCAGTATCCTGTCTGCCGACAGTGGCCAGCACCAGGTGCCCCAGAGAGGGTGGACCGAAGACAATGATCAAGCGATTTGTCTCCTGCCATCCCTCTCCAGCCTCTGACAAACAGAGGCCAAGGACACCATTTTATCCCCTGGCTAATAGCCGTTTATGGACCTAACCTCCATGAATTTATCCAGCTTCAATTTAAACTCTATTATAGTCCTAGCCTTCACCGCCTCCTCTGGCAAGGAGTTCCACAGGTTGACTACACGCTGTGTGAAGAAGAACTTTCTTTTATTCGTTTTAAACCTGCTACCCATTAATTTCATTTGGAGAGAAAAGAGAAAAAAGAAAAAGGGAGAGAGAAAGAGCAAAAAAGAGAAAATGATGGTGGGTCTGATCCTTATTTTTAAACTTTCCATGGACCCCCTGAAGTACCGTCATGGACTGCCAAGAGTCCGCGGACCACAGGTTGGGAACCACTGGGCTACATCCTCCTATATTTAAAAACTGCTACAGTCCTCAACTGAGAGCATCATGCTGATGCCTCTAACACCCAGTCTCACCCAGTGCTTTGCAACCTACAGCCCAATGAGCACGCAGCTGAGGCCCATGTGACATCCTTAGGGCCATATATGCAGAAGATATGTATGTAGGATGGATGCAGCCCATATCAAAACATCAGAATGGGTCATGCCAGTGTCCTGTCTGCCCACAGTGGCCACTGCCAGGTACCCCAGAGGGAATAAACAGAACAGGGAATCCTCCCATGATCCCTACCGTCGCCTCTGACAAAACACACAGTGATAGGCCACACAGAGAGCTGCATACACAACCCACTCAGGTAAACAGGTTGTCTACGTCTACAGATTAGCATTTTCTCGTGCTTCATTTGCATACTGTCTCCCGGTCCATTTTTGCGTTAGGGGGTTTTGCACAAAAACTAGTCGTGTGGATGTTTTCTAGGAGTACAGGTTCTTCAAAAAAGAGTGTGTTTTTTTCAAAAGAACCCCATCTAGACTGTGCTTTCACTTTCGAAAAACCCTTTTCCGAAAAAGCGCTCGGACACGAATATGCAAATGAAGCACGGGATATTTAAATCCGTGCTTCATCTGCACTTTCAATTTGCCTCATTTACATCCCTCTTTTGAAAGAGGAATGTAATCTAGACATAGACATAGAATCAGGCTTGGGACAGAAACAAAAAATGGCCTTTTTCTTTCTTCGGCGGCGTGCGGCCTGAAAGGCGTATCTTAGCACTAACGCTCAGAAAACTATCTCCATACACGGGAACTGACAACCTTTTTCATGAGCGCTTGAGGGCAAATCAAGGACAGACTAAAAAAACCTGCAGTCGGTGGCACTTCAGGGGGTTTTTTTCCCCCTCCCGTAAAAACAGCACTTTTAAATGTAAAGTAACTACTTTGAAAGCTCTTTGGTACACAGAAACACGTCTGGGAAGAAACACGTCATTATCATTTCAAACTACAATCCATGCACAGCTCAGGGCTGGGGTTATTAAACGATGTGATCAAAGGTTTACAAGCCCAACGCTCGGTAGAAAATGTTTTATGGGAAAATGACTGCGGAAAATAAGCTCCGTGGAGCGGTAAGAGCATGAAAGAGTTAATATCAGAAGCATCATTTGCTTGCACGTAACCCGAAGATAGAGTTGTAAAAAGTCGGAGTCATGTTTTCAATGGGTGCACCCTGAAAAGGGCTTTCTTCTAAAAACCAGGTCTCCATTTCATGCCAGAATGCATGTTTCCTGTTGCAAAACTTCATTTTTATATAAATAAGAGGAGATACTGGGCAACCAGACACATCCACACTGCAGATGATCTCGTTGGATCCTCATTTGGAAATCTTGCCCTTGATTTTAGTGTAACAATAGCGATAGTGTGTAGAAGAGGCATGACGGAAGGTATATGATCCAGCACTGGTGAAGCCACAGCTGGAGTAGTGTGTCCAATTCTGCCCCCCATTACCAAAAGGATGTGGACGCATTGGAAAGAGTCCAGCGGAGGGCGACCAAAATGATTAGGGGGCTGGAGCACATGACCTACGAGGAGAGGCTGAGGGAGTTGGGTTTGTTCAGTCTGCAGAAGAGAAGAGTGAGGGGGATTTGAGAGCAGCCTTCAACTTCCTGAAGGGGGGTTCGAAAGAGGCTGGAGAGAGGCTGTTCTCAGTGGTGGCTGATGGCAGAACGAGGAGCAATGGGCTCAAGTTGCAGTGGGGGAGGTCTAGGTTGGATATTAGGAAAAACGATTTCTCTAGGAGGGTGGGGAAGCGCTGGAATGGGTTCCCTGGGGAGGGGGTGGAATCTCCAACCCTAGAGGTGTTTAAGTTTCGGCTTGACAAAGCCCTGGCTGGGGTGACTGAGTTGGGGTTGGTCCTGCTTTGGGCAGGGGGCTGGACTCAATGACTCCTGAGGTCCCCTTGCAGCCCTGTAATTCTGACATGTGAAGATCAATCCGATGCATCTGTTTTTAAATGAAATGATTTTGCCTATTGATTCGATGGAACGGGTCTCCCCACCCCACTTAACAGTGGATCAAAATATATTTGCAGTGGATTTCCAGAGCCAATCAATTACCAACGTAGGTCTCTGGCGACTCTGTCCACTCAACCATTCTAAATCCAGTTCCCCAGCCATATTGACCATACCTAGGTCCTCAGCCTCTGTGGACGTCCACGTGAACACATTTTCAGCCAGGATTTCTCTATTCCAATCTCCTAATGCATTGCAGCCAGCAAGACACGGTCACCTAGACCTCAATCCCTCTTTGGACGCATCTCCTTTTCAGGTGACTGCCACGGCATCTAATGTGATCTGGCTTCTAATGCCATGATTTTTAGCAGCCTTTTGCTATCCTCTCGATAGCTTTCCCCACATGGGGGTTAGATGTTTGATCTCCAGTTGTACATCTAAACATGGCTCGATATGGTGCCCTAAATGGGATTATGGTTAAGCCAACCCCTCAGGGTGAAATTCTAGCTGTACCCATTGTCAGAGATGGACAAACAACCAATGGACAACTTGATTCCTACATGTCCTCATCTTGGCTGATGCAGCATTGTGCCATAAACTGGAGCTGTGCAGAAAGTTATTACAGGCTGTGTATTCCTATTATAACCATAAAAAAAACCCATGAACCACAATAAAAAGTTAGTCCAAATTATCCTGTCCCAATGCTGCCATTCCAAAGATGAGCACCGCTCCTCTGGTTAAACAATGCATGGCAAACGCATGTTGCAAATTCCCTGCAGAGATGGCTGTGAATGCAATCGCTCTTATACACCGTGCTTTGTCCTTCAGTTACTCTCATTACACGCTGCAAACCATCTTCATACAGAGGTAGAGACCGGAGCAAACGGACGCTTCTCCTCTCAGATTGAGAAGCATAAACTCAGGCATGGTGGAGAAGGGGGAGGCTGGATTTGAAATGAGGAGGCAAAGCCACCGGATTCTAAGTGGCGAGACCCTGGGTTTCGGAACCTAGTCGAAAAGATGCTGGAGATGGATATGCTTCCATCCAGGGTCATCAGCGTGTTCCTCTCTCTGGAACTGTCTCGTGTGGTTCCCGATACGTTGTGGGCTCCTTCTGGGAAGGCTACAAGGACGGGATGAATCTCATCGGGGAAAAAAAAAAAGTTTATGAAATGAAGAACCGACCAGCAAACAAATTGCTGCTCAGCTGAAATCCTGCATAAAACTGACTCTCTCCACACCACGCGCTAGTTTTCCCCAGCCTCCTCCCCATCAGGGGCTTGTAACAAGGCTCGCCGGCCTTTGATATAATTTGCTGCTGACAGCCCCGGTGAACAGAGACTAGCTACAGGGTTGAAGGAGCATGATTATGTATCCAACAGCAGCCTTTGCCTGCTAAGCAGTTATGATTGATTACCCAGCGCCCTGCTATATTTCAAAGTCAGCGCAAGTCTTCTTCCCTGTTCAGAAGCCTCGCTACCTTCCTTTCTGGAGACATGTTCCTCCTCGCTGGCCCGGGGACGTTGAGTCAGGAGTCAAGTCCGGCAGACGAGTCAAGGACAAGGTGCTTTTAATCACCTTCCTCTGAAGGAGCACCACTCCAAGGCCGTGTCCAGACTCAGGGGTTTTTTCGGGAAAAGTAGCCTTTTCCCGAAAAAACTTCCCCTGCGTCCAGACTCAAGCCGCGTTCTTTCGAAATTATTTCGAAAGAACGCGGCTTTTCTTTCGATGGCGGTAAACCTTGTTTCACGAGGAAGAACACCTTCTTTCGAAAGTTCCTCTTTCGAAGGAAGGCGTTCTTCAATGTAAAGAGGCCGTCTTCGAAAGAGAGCATCCAGACTCGCTGGGTGCTCTCTTTCGAAAAAGCGGATTTTTCTTTCGAAAGATCCGCCTGCAGTCTAGACGCGATCTTTCGAAAGATCCTCTTTCGAAAGATGCTTTCGAAAGAGCATCTTTTGAAAGAAGCCTGCAGTCTAGACATAGCCCAAGTCTGCTGCAGCAGGTGGAACATGGAACCAAACCGTTTGGCGGATGCGTTGGAGACCTCTGTCATTGGGGATTAGAAATTTGCTCTCGGCCAGTCTGGACTGTTGCGAATATGTACTAATGAAGGATGTAAGACAGGACTGGACTCTGCAATATGGTCAGAGAGCTGCCAAGACGAAAGAAGAGACAAGAGAATAGCCTGTCTGAAATTACTCGCAGGAACATCCAATTACATTTCAGAGCGGGGGTAACTCCCAAAAGGGGAATTTCAACAAGAGTGGGTGTGTCTTCACACAGACCCCAAACTTCAGGGTGGATGCTTGTTACCAATTTCACTGAGCCCTGGTCGACACTAGGGAATTATTTCGAAATCGCCCCCTTTATTTTAAAATAATAAAAGAGGAGCATCCTCACGACCAAGTCTGTTATTTCAAAATAATGTGCTAGGTTATTTTTTCTAAATCTGGACTCCTGCTCGCCTTGGGGCATAATGCTCATTTCAAAATAGTTCTTTTGAAAGAGTTGGAATGTGGACACACCGCTGCCGCTATTTCGAAATAACGACTCCCCAGAGTCATTCGAAATAACGACTCCCCAGAGTCATTCGAAGAAACGACTCCCCAGCGCTTCATGGGGCTCGAAGTCTGAGGTAGCACGTCCATATTAACAGAGCCTGCCGTGGACTCATTTCGAAACTCCCTGTAGAGGGGACCCCCTATCTCATTTTTGTTATTTCAGGAATTAGTTCGAATTGAGTTGCTTCAAAATAAGGCCCTACTGTAGACATGCCCTGAGAGAGCTTTGTCACATGAAAACAGAGCAACCAGGTCGGTTGCTTTGAGACACAGGAGGGTTTTTACCACTTCACATCCAGGAAGGACGGAAATGAACGGATGGAAACGTTTTGCACAGAAAATGATAGCCGTGTAAACGTAACCTATACTTGTATGTCTCTCCCTTGCCTGGGTAGATAGGAGGCTATTCGGGGGAGGGATAGTTCAGTGGTTGGAGCATTGGTCTGCTAAACCCAGGGTTGTGAGTTCAATTCTTGCGGAGACCGTTTGGGGATTTGGGGCAAATATTGTCAGGAATGGTACTTGGTCCTGCTGGGGACTGGACTCAACGACCTTTCAAGGTCCCTTCCAGTTCTAGGAGATAAATAAATTAATGGAGATTGCCTATTTATCTGCATGTGTGTATATAACACCTGAGATAACGGGGCTAGGTGTGCGAAAGCAAGAGTTTGAAGCAGTAACAATAAACCCCAAATGCATGAGCTCCATGATCAGCACCCCACCAGAGAAACTGTGCCAGTCCCCTCTGAACACGGTCTCATTCTCAGCTGAGGCCTGTCATTTTTACGGTAACCCAAACAATCAAGGTAACATTAACCATCTGTCTGCTAGCAGTGAGGAAGAGCTGCTACCGCTTGGGGAAAGCGCCAAATGGAGGAGAAAATTTGGTGTCTAGCGACTCATTCTCCGTAACGGAGAGTCAAGAAGCGTACAGCCCCAGCACGGCAAGGCAGCCTGTTCGCGCAACGGTCCATCATGGACAGATGGCTGATTTGACTAAACCAGCTTAGTTTACACTGGAACCGATCCATTTGTCCGATGCCAAAGAGCCGTGGCTCGTGTCTAACCCAGCTTTGCTACATTTCAAGAGACTGTCTGTCTCAAGAGGCCAACCTTCGTTTTCTAGTATACTCCCCGTGGGCATGAAGGACAGAGGGGAAGAAAAAATGCTGGGGAAACAGATGTGCAAAGGACAACATATTGAAGACTATCTAGGCGTGCAAAAGGAGACGTGGGCAATCATGGAATTTAATGCTCCGGGGAAGGACACGCTTCAACTGAAGCTTTGAGACTATACCTCTCTGATTATTACAGTGCTACCTCTCTGCTTCTGCAGATGCCATTTGAAATTTAAATGACTGGGTTAAACTATGCAAATCCTAATTATTTAAAAGAGGTGAGAGATAAACAAGGGTTCCTGACGCTTTGACAGGACACGATGAAGCCTTGACAGCATATTTCCAAATGTATGCAAATATGCGAAAAAATATGTGGGGAGTTTGCATATAGCGATAAAACTGCTATACGTACAGCTGTGCGCGCCGATATTCGAAAATTCCACGTCACGGATTAGTTTGTAGCATTTGGATGAAGGGAAAGGTGGATGTGGATGTCTAATTATTTAAATATGCTTTATTTACACCATTAATATTACTTACAAAATAAATATATACAAATTCTGCCTACATCAAACAGTATCATACATTTGCACATGTCTATGTTAGAGAGACACCCGTACTATTTTCAGCTTCTTATAATTTTTTGGTCTTTTGCCTTTCTGACTGAATTGAATTTGTTCTCTGGCCAGGAGCAACCTGTTTGGATTTTTTTTGTTTTTTGTTGAAAGCGTGAGTCGAAACAATTCAGCTGCTTTCAAGAATGAGGCGAATAAAAATGCACATTTTTCTGTTCAAAACAGCATAAAAAAACAAACAAACCCACCCTCCCACTCTTTTCAACATTTTTTTGAACAGCTCTCACACATTAGTGGTAAATGATAGAAAAGTTGAAATTTGGCAGGGTTGTTACTCCAAGCCTACGGCAATGCAGTTCAGTGATCCAGCAAAATTTTGTTATTTTTTTCTAAAAGAATTTTAAATGCACAGTGCACACTGGATTTAGTAATGTGATCTCCTGCTAGTCTGTCAATATTCAAAAATTAGAGCTGCGCATACCTAGGTGATTTAGGAACCTCTGTCTGGAGTGTGGTGTCTTTTTCTGAAATTAGCGAAGATCACGAGCTCAGTCTTATCCCACCAGACAGAAACATCCTCACCTCCTTATGAACAGAAAGCTCCCAGGGATTTCAAATTAGCAAAACTAAATTCCAGAACGAAATATTCCCTCTTGCAGGCCTTTTGGTGAGAAAAAAAACCATTGGCAGTGGAAAAATCGAGGGGTTGTTCTGGCAGGCTGTGGCATATTGTTTGAAAAGGTGGCTGTGTTCAGGGTCCTGGCATTTTAGAATATGATCCACCAAAAATTGGCAAATGGGCACAGGGCTGAGTGCTCTAAGAGGGGATATGGTAGAGGTCTATAAAATCATGAGTGGTGTGGAGAAAGTGAATAAAGGAAAATTATTTACTTGTTCCCATAACATAAGAACTAGAGGTCACCACATGAAATGAAAAGGTAGCAGGTTTAAAACAAACACAAGGAAGTTTTTTCTTCATGCAGCGCACAGTCAACCTGTGGAACTCCTTGCCAGAGGATGTTGTGAAGACTAGAACTTTAACAAGGTTAAAAAAGAACTAAATTCATGGAGGAGGGTTCTGTTAATGGCAATTAGGCATGATGGGTAGGAATGGTGTCCCTAGCCTCTGTTTGTTAGAAGCTGGAAATAGATGACAGAGGACAGATCAGTTGATGGTTACCTGTTGTGTTTACTCTCTCTGGGATGTCTGGCATTGGCCACTGTCAGAGACAGGACACTGGGCTAGATGGACCTTTGCTCTGACCCAGTCTGGCTGTTCTTATGCGATGGGACAGGGTCTCTTGCAGTCCACTTCTGTGCCTAGCTAGGGCCCAACAGCGATTTCTTGAGTTGAGAGAGCAAAGGGGCTGTTCCTTATGGAGACACTGAAGGGTGTAAGCCATAACCCTGCTCCCCTGCAGAAGTGTTATTCACTGCTCCTAACACAAGAACTAGGAGTCACCAGATGAACTTAGTAGGCAGCAGGTTTTAAAACAAACCAAAGGAAGTTTTTCTTCACCCAATGAGCAGTCAACCTCGCGGGACCCTTTGCAGAGCATGTTGTGAAGGCGAAGACTACAAGGGTTCACAGAGGGTCGGGCCATCAATGGCTATTGGCCAGGATGGGCAGGAATCAGGTCCCAACTCTGTCACAATTGGGGAATGGGTGACAGCGGATGGATCTCTCCACGGTTCCCTGTTCGTTTCACTCCCTTTGGGGCACCGGGCATTGGCCACTGCGGGCAGACAGGACACTGGGCAAGATGGACCTTTGGCGTGGCCCAGTCTGGCCATTCTTATACTTACCACAAGGCCATCACCACCTGGATTCCAGAAGCACCCCTATACATCCTCCCCCCAACAGATCACTACCTTGTCACAGATGGGGGGCTTGTGTGTCTCAGTGACCCCTAGTGTTATGTCGGCGGGAGCCTAATGCTCCTGGTAGGATCATCCATGCCGGACAGGTCGAAGGGCAGAGACCAGACTAAGTGTGATTCACTGGTCCTCCAGGTTGGGGGTTCGGCTCAGGGCTAACAACCCCGACCTAGAAAAAATGATGTTACGGAAACAGCAACGAAGAATTCTCCTACAACTTTGTGCGATGGCCAAAGACAGAGAAAAATGGAGAAACTTCATTGCTGCCCTACCCGCCAGCAGGCGTAATAGGCATTAACCTATACATCCTGGCAGGGCCACCTTATGGAATGCCTGGGAGAAATATCCCTTATGGGATCCAGTGGAATAGCCGTGGGGCAGCATCGTGGTGGACGGATGGCTCATATGATTGTCCCGGAGGGGCTACAGATCCGGCCCTGCAGCAGCCGGGCACGCTGAGCCCTGGGGTGCGTTTGCACGGCTCGCCAGCAGTCAATGGGCTGAAGACAAGCGGTGTCTATTTCCAGGTGTGTTTTACATTGTCTGAGGCTACTGGTGAGAACAAAGTCGTACGCTCCACCATTCGTGCCAAGTGAACTCAGACAGCACCCTGCAAACCAGAGAGACAGACCCAGCCTCTGTAGAGAACAGCTAGGGACTAGCCAAAAAGTTCAAAGTCACAGGGTCAGCCCACGCACGGGAGCCTCTCTCACCAGAGAACGGGATACTTGGCCATCCACACTTCAGAACACACAACCCGGCAGGAGAGGCAGGCCACCAAAACCGATCGGGGCGCTCAAAAACGTATTCGTAGCCCCAGCATTTCATGCTTTGGAGACCGTTTTAACAACACGCCACCCGCTACCGAGAGAGGAAATCCCACTTTTGCAGCTGTGAAGTCCAGTTATTTGGGGTTTTATACAATCCTGTGTATTTAGAGATTAGAGCAGATGACAGGGCGTCGGGCCGGGGGGGTGTTAACACGACATTCGTTGCCAGTAATTACTCATGCAAACATGAAAGCCTACGTCGACTTGCGTAGCCTGGAATAAACAAGGCACGTCTTTGTGCTGCGGCTGCTGGCACTTTGAAAACCAGGCCTACGCGCTTGAAAAGCCCAAGGAAAGGGTAACTCCGGGTGTTGTCTGTGATTTATGATGTACACAGATAACTTGCGCTTGGCAGGACTTTTTCCCTTTCCACTGTGGAGTCAATCAACGGCTTTTAGCAACTCTGACCATGGTTAAAAGAGACCCCGCTCCCAGCAAAGGACTGAGAGAGGCTCGGGGGTCTTTTTTAACCCTGATGCCAGATGCTAAAAGTCATTGATTGACTATGGAAGCAGCCAGCCCACAAACACAAGGAACCTCAAGTCACCTTGCGAGTTCTATCCAGGAACTAGACATACCGACGACCCAAACCCATCCACCCCAGTGAAGGACTCCCATGGACTTTAGAATCTTTTTAAGGCCCTGGAAGAACACTGCTGGGACCGGTTTATTCAACCGCACCCCACTCTGTACGAGCCACGGTCCAGTGGCTGGACGCTGAAGGCAGGCACATGGAGACTGGGAAGAGGGTACATTTTGGGCAGGAGAGTAACTCACCCCTGGAGCAATGGACCAAACATGGTGGTGGATTGGCCGTCCACGTCCATTTCCAAAGCAAGATGGGGGCGTGTTTTCCCCAAGGCTATGTCTAGACTGCAAGCCTCTTTCGAAAAAGAGCGTCTAGACTGCAAACAGTACTTTCAAAAAAGCAAGCCGCTTTTTTGAAAGAAAGCACCCAGGCAGTCTGGATGCTCTCGTTCGAAAATGCCCTGTTTGCATTCAAGAATGCCTTTTTTCGAAAGAGCACTTTCGAAAAAAGGCGTTCTTCCTCATGAAATTAGGTTTACCACCGTCGAAAGAAAAGCCGCATTCTTTCAATTTAATTTCGAAAGAACGCAGCTGTAGTCTAGACGCAAGTGAAGTTTGTTCGAAAAAAGGCTACTTTTTTCGAAAAAACCCTTGAGTCTGGACACAGCCCAAGAGGGCTCCGCTGAGAATTGATTTCTCCGGCCTGTGTCATACAGGAGGTCAGAAACGGCGACCACAAAGTTCCCTTTGGCCTCGCACATCTGACCTCATGGCGTGTGATCCTGCAGGCTCTTACCGCGCGGGTGGTAAGTATCATCCGTGTGCTCTGACACTGCCAAGGGGCCTATGTAGAGAGATCGCCTATTTACGCCGATTGCACTCTGTAGTATGCAGGGAAACGGCCCCGATCCTGATCCTGGCCCTGCATGGACAGACCCACACCATCTCTCTGGGCCTCCTGGCCCATGCCCCCCGAGCGGAGAGATGGCCCGTGGGCACAGGGAAACGTGTGCCCAGGGCTCACTGCAGAACCACAGCCGGACGCAAGGAGGACAAGGGGCTTCAGGATCTCCAGGATGGGCTCCCCAGCCCCCTGTGCTGTTCCTGCAGGGTTCTGGGCAAACACTCTGGGGGCTACGGGTCATGTTTCAGTGGGGGCCGGCTGGCCCAGAAAGCTCTCGAGAGTCTCTCTGTGTCATCGCCACAAGCCTTTGTGAATCATAGGCCATCTTGATGTGGCTGGGCGCCTTGTTAGCCGAGCTTGGCTGTGGCCGCTCCAACCGGCACAATGAATACAACATTGTCTTCTCGGAAGTTCAGCCTAATGCTGCGCTAGAAAGAACACGCGTTTTAAGAGCTCTGCATCCTTCCCTCCACACGTCCTCCCCCTCCCCCAGACGCAAACGATACTTCTAAGGGTACAGCTAGACGACACGCTTCTTTCGAAAGAAGCTTTTTTCGAAAGAGTTCATCTAGACGGCCACAACTTTTTCAAAAAAGTGATCCACTTTTTCGAAAGAGAACACCCAGGCAATGTGGATGCTCTCTTTCGAAAAAGCCTTGCGTGCGGTCAAGAACGCCTTTTTTCGAAAGAGCTCTTTTGAAAAAAGGCATTTTTCCTCATAAAATGAGGTTTACCAATGTCAAAAAAACCCACCACAGTCTTTCAATTTAATTTCGAAAACACAGTGGCAGCCTAGACGCAGGTAAAGTTTTTTCAAAAAAACCCTGTAATCGAGACATAGCCTAATTGAGTACACTGGCGCAATGCCTTGAGTCCGCGAGGGATTCTCTAGCAGATGTTTTTTGGCTCAGGTTAGATGGATGGTCACACTGCACCTTGGAAACTAGGAATCCAGGCCCCATGTGTCCTGCACAGACACACACTAGAACACAGGTACTGCCAAAAAAAAGCCTAAATGGACCCATCAGGCTAAGTATGGGAAGGGGTAAGATGTGCAGATTGACAACAGGATTAACCCAAAATTACACAGAAGATCAGTGGCAGTGTTCCTTGTAAGCCGAGTGCTTGGGTGGCCACCAACTGCATGGGTTTCTATTGGTGGTGCACATCTGCACTTGCCCTGGTGCGCAGAAAAAAAATATTCCACACATGGGTGGCAAAAATTAGAGGAAACACTGGCCAGTGGTAGAGCTGGGAAAACTGCTCAGGTCCCCTTGCCTTGTCCCATAAACTCGCTATTCCATCCCGTTATCCTTTATCTGAATGTATCTCTGATGATGTTCTCAATGCCCCTGTGTGATAGCTACGTGACTCCGTGTGACTTCTCCAGGCATACTTTTAAGATTTTTAAATAAATGCACACCATTAGGTTAGGCCAGATGCTTCTGCATTCGTTTTATGCCCTGCGGTGCATTATCGGTGAACGATCCCTTTGCGTTGTATTAATGTTTATTTCGTTATTGTTCTCCTGTGGAATGGGTTTTGCTGATCGACTGCATCACGCTGTTGTGTTTTGTTTTGTTTTGTTTTGTGGGGTTTCACACGTATAGACAGATGTTATGGATATATCAGCCATGGACAAAACACAGCTCAATTTAATATATTACAGGGGGAAAAAAATCAAACCGAAGCACTCAAAAGTTGCAAGCCTGTTGGAATACCGTCAAGGGCCCTGAGGAAATGCAGCATTCTAAATTCAAAGCAGCATTTGGGTGGGGCGGCATCTTTGGGGGAGGCCCAGCACATAACGGTTTCTGTTTAGCAGAGCTCCTGTTGAAATGAGAACCTTAATGCTGCTGGGATGTTCTTCGGTATGTTACAAATGTTGTTCCAGTGCATAGAGAAGCAACTTTTTTATTATTTTAAATCTAATAAAAGCATTAGATGTAAATTAATCAACAGAGAAACATCCAAGACAGACGGCTGCACACGGAATAAAGAGGATAAAAAACTATATTAACTAGCTACTCGTTCCACGAGCACCAACCACCCCGGATATTGAATGAGGATGGGGGTATGAGGAAAAAAATAGTATGGCATCACATAATGAAAGAAACGAATGTCATGTAATTCAAGGGCTGAATTCCAGTTGAATGGGTAACTTCATTCTGCCACTTCTAAACGGATGAGCGCTCGGCTTCGCAATCTTACAACATTCTGCTAGGGTTGCCAGATGGTCTCCCCAAAAATACCAGACACGCAGAATTTTTTGGTCGAGCAAAAAATCAGAGTGGTGATCGCGGCCCCGCCTCCCAGGTAGGGCTTCCAGGCTGGGAGGCGGGGCCACCATCGGCACTGGGAGTTTGTGATTGCGCAGAAGCCTGGCGGGGGCGGACTCCCAGCCACTCCCCCCGTCAGGCTTCTGCGCAATCACAGGCGCCTAGCGCCGATCGTGGCCCCGCCTTCCAGCAGCTTCCCCCGCCCCCGCCAGGCTTCCATCCAGTGCGCAGCTGGAAAAAAATCAGAGAATACTGGACATTGCACATGTCTGGTATTCTCTGATTTTTTTCACCTAACAAAGAGCACAAATACTGGACACTTGGCGACCCTGCATTCTGGGGATGTCATTTTTTGTACCGAATCATCTACAATTTTTTTTTAAAAGAAAACGGAACCAAAAAATAGAAATTCCACCATGTGGACGCAGACTGGCCCCATGTGGGACAGCATCCTTTGGGATATCCACATTGCAGTCAGAGGGGATTTGCAACTCTTCTAAGCACACCCAAGCTACCTTTAATCCAGCTAGCTCAGTGCAAACGGCCGTGCACTCTACGGTCTATGTACACTGTGAATCAGCTGGAAATCACTGAGCATTCATTTAAACAGGCATGCACATGGCACTGCAGTATCCAGCATTGCAAGGTATTTGTGTGTCAGACATGCTAAACATCCATCTTCGTGCTTCACTGCATAGGCTCTAAAGTTCGACACCGTTTTGTTTCCTAGTTCCGCAAAAATAATTATTATTCTACAGTCGTAAGTTTCACTTTCATGCTACAGAGATTGCACAACACTATGTGTATAAGGTGAATTGAAAAATACGATTTCCAGTATTTATCTATTTTACGGTGCAAATATTTGCGATCCAAAACAAAGTGAGCACCGTACACTTAGTGCTTCTCTTTTGTAATTGAAACCAATCTCTGAAAATGGAGAAAACCCTCCGCAATCTTTAGAATCCAGTTCAGCAGGCATTTTATTGTTGTTGAACCACACGATTAAAGCAGAAATTAATTGCAGCAAATTTTTAAACTATTCACCGATGATGATTATGTTTCAATCGTTCGACAGCTTTTATGTAAAGTTAACGAAACACCTTCTGCGGGGTTTTCTAGGCCTGTCAATGGGAGTTTGGTGCCGCATTCAATGGGAGTTTGGTGCCACATTCCAAGGCTGCAAACTACATGGAAAAATGTCCAGTTGGGGAGAAGCAGTGAATGTGGTCAGTGCTAATATACACACCTTGCAGCCCTTTCCATCCCCGGCATTAGCAAGAGAAGAGGGAACGCAATGTGTTGAGAAACAGGACCTCTTTCACCAGTTTTTACAGGACAATTAACCAAAGCAAGAGCTCGCAAATGCACGTGTTGGATTCCCTATCACTTGGCCCTGGACTACACCAGGGAGTTATTTCAACACAACCCCTCTTATTTCAAAACTAGCCAATTAGCCCGTCATAAGACGGGATTTTCAGGTCTCTCCTCCACGTCGGTCTTCTCTCGAGCCGCTGGTCTCTCGCTCCGTGTCTCTCTCTCTCTCCTCCTACTGCCTCCCCCTCTCTCTCTCTCAGCTCTCCTCCGCCTCCTGCCTCTCACTCGGGGGACCGCGGAGCCCAAACAGCCATTTGGGCACCGCACTCCCCGTGCTGCATGGGGAGCATGGAGCCCAAACGGTCACTTGTGCCACTTGCTCCCACGCGGCGGCCCAGCTGAGCAGCACAGAAGTCAGCCAAGCCCCATTGTGGGAGGTGAAGGGGGACAGGGCGGTGACGTTCACGGCCAGGGGGCGGGGCCTGGAGGTGATGTCATGCCGCATGTCACCACCCTGCCCCTCTACACCTCCCGCCGTGGCGCTTGGCTGACTTCTGCACTGCTCAGCCGGGCCGCCGCGGGGGAGCAAGCAGAGCAAGTGATCATTTGGGCTCCCCCGCGGCAGCCCGGCTGAGCGGCGCAGAAGTCGGCTGAGTGCCACAGCAGGAGGTGAAGGGGGGCAGGGTGGTGACATACACAGCCAGGCCCCGCCCCCTGGCTGTGTACATCACCGCCCCACCCCCCTTCACCTCCCGCTGTGGCGCTCTGCTGACTTCTGCGCCGCTCAGCCGGGCTGCCATGGGGGAGCAAGTGGCTGTTTGGGCCCCACGCTCCCCATGCAGCACTCCCATGCCGCATGGGGACTGCGGCACCCAAACAGCCACTTGATCCCCCACGGCGGCCCAGCTGAGCAGCGCAGAAGTCAGCAGAGCGCCACAGCGGGAGGTGAAGGACGTGACTCAGGCAACAGCGCCGCCCAGAGGGAACAGCCAGCATTTCAGCGTTACAGAGTCACAGACATTGGGCTATTATATATATGATAAGAAGTGGAGCACCCACACTTCCAAGTCTGTTATTTTGAAATAACGGGCTAGTTATATCGAAATAACTCCTGCTTTTCCACAAGGAATAACGCTTATTAGTTATTTCGAAACAGCGGTTGTGTGGATACTCTGGTGCCGTTATTTCAAAATAACTACCCACCACTGTCATTCAAACGAATTCCTCCCCAGTGCTCACTGGGGCTCTTAGTCGAGGTAGTGCAGCCACATTAGTCCAAGGCGGGCTCTGCTAATTTCGAGGGTTCCCCAAAGTGAGGACATGTTACTTTGATTTTGTTATTTCAGGAGTTATTATTTCAAATTGAGTTATTTTGAAAAGATTTCCTAGTGTAGACATGGCCTTGGACTCTTAAACCCACATGTGGTATAATTCAAATGCACATTATATGGATTAAGGCCGGAAAAAATCAGTGAACGTCTATGCTTTGTGAGCTATGACGAAGCATATGCTTCGGCCACAATCAGCTTGGTTTATACTTCAGTGCAAAGTAGGTACAAAATGCTAACATAATGGACCTCTTTGCACTTAAATCAATGACCCGACGAACACTTTGCTGCAGATTTAGTAGGAAAAGAGCTTGTTTTAATTGACTGAAGCCATCCGCGGTCTGTCAAAGACAAATATACAACAGATCCAAACAAAACAAGATGGGATTATGATTTCTAAAGGTCAAAACGATGGCACCTTTTTGTTCCTAGATCCTGACCAAGCCAGAGATCCAGAACAGTGTCCCTATTTCTTCAGAGAACCCGGATTCATATTAACATCTTCTTTGATGTCTACACTAGGAAATCATTTAAAAAATTGGCTTAAAGTGTAGCAGGGGAGGTTTAGATTGGACATTAGGAAAAAATTCCTACCTGTCAGGGTGGACAAATATTGGAATAAATTGCCAAGGGAGGTGGTAGAATCTCCCTCTCTGGAGATATTTAAGAACAGGTTAGATAGACATCTGTCAGGGATGGGGTAGACGGAGCTTGGTCCTGCCTTGAGGACGGGGGGCTGGACTCGATGACCTCTCGAGGTCCCTTCCAGTCCTATGATTCTATGAAGGAGACAGTGAAAGCTTTGAGCAAATTGATACGTTCGTTAACTCTGAAACGTGGGGGAACCTTTATCCCATTCACTACCTAAATATAAAGATGCTACTTTTAATTACCACGTCCAGATGCAGACACCAGGTGCAATTCACCAAAACAAAGCCTTCTGCCTCAAACAGATCAAAGTCTATTGCGTAGTCTGACTTAGTTGGGAATGATAATTGAGAGCTCAAACATGGGACTGTATATTTCCAAGCCCCACACAAGTGTTGCATTAACTTGAGTTTGCTACAGTAATGTAAATCATAAAAATAAACCCAACACTCCAACAATGACAGACTAGGTTAAACCATTACAGGATGTAGAAATGCTAGACTTAGGCTAGAGAGATAAACAGACTGGTTCACCAGTGCATTACTCCAGTTTTAGCAGGCAAATATTAATAACTTACAAACAGAAGGTGATTCTACAATTCTTATGAATAGTCTCATTCATAGCAGTTAGGCTATTGTAACCTATAGGGCTAACCTGCTTGCTTGCCTATAGACAGTGCTTTTTTGTTAAAAAAGAAAAAAAGGAGCCGGTACTCCAGGGGAAAAGTTGTTGAGCTCTGACTGGAGGTGCCGGTACTGCATCTGGAGGCGCCGGTATTGAATACCGGGCAGTACCGTCACCACAAAAGCACTGCCTATAGAGATATACATGTATTATTTCCTTATGGTTTTGATTACATGTTTATTATACTAAGTTACGGTAGGTTTGTATTGACAGTTTGGCTGTAACACAAGAGACTTACAGACCACGTCCTGTATGATAAGCTAAAGCCAAGTTTGTATTTTGTCTGGGACCTTCACCCAAATAGCACAGTTAGCACACATCTGTCTGGGACCTTTCATCTACACAGATGGGGGTAAGATAGAGGGATTTTCCATGGTATAGGGGCTTCCAAGAATACCCTCAACCTTAGCAGGCCCATCATTATTTCAAAAAACCTGAAATAACTGGTCGAGACCAGACCGAATAAGCGGGTAAGATAGAAATAATAAATGTGATAGACAACCACAGGAGGCCCATGGTATAGAATTGACACATATGATAATAAGTTGAGATCAATGGTATCCTGACCTAATGGAAAAAGACACTTCACCATTCGTAAGGGGAGGAAATATGAGTAAGGAGAAAAGAAAACGTGCTAATGAATATTCATCAGATATAACACCAGTGTAACATATGATAAAGGGGCGGTAGGAGGAGAAATAATCCTCAGGAGGTGCCGGAACGAGGCCACTGGTGGTGATGAGGAAGACGATGACTAACATCTCCGGTTGCTCTAGAAGGAATGGGGTGAGTATATGGTATGGAAACACAGATGTACATGCCCTGTTTATCTCATGGAATTGGGGTGTTTGGGGCTGTGCTAAATGTATTATTAAACTCTATTTGCAAATATATGAGTTCTTCTAGTGCGCGTGTTGTATCCATGTACAGCAGGGTTCCCAACCATAGAATTATTGAACACTGGGCCTGATCCTGGGACAAAAGACCTGTCAGTCCTAACAGTGGTAACTGGACATTCATACACCATCTTAGATCAAGCAACACTATTGACATCAGTTATTGTGGACCATGGAAGGAAATTCACTGTCTAGCCACATCCGCCCACACGAGGCCTTTGCATGATTTTTTTGTGACCATTTTACGCAAAATCATTTTACGTTCCCAGCATCCAAAAACCATCGGGAGCTGTTTTTCACGGGCGGTTGGAGGCGCTCGTGAAAAAGGCACGAAGCTGGATTTAGGGAAAAAGGGTGCAATTCTCAGCTTTGCCACAGACTGCGACACCATGGGCAAATCCCCTGATGGCTCAATTCTCCATCCCTAAAATAAGGCTAGTCATATGTCCCACCTTTTGTCTCTCTCTTCCTATGAGTGTAGGAAGCAGCTGGCTCCATGGGGCCAGTAACTGGGGTCAGCAATCACCTTACACGAGCGCCCCCTTAGAAGCCTCGTGGTTACTCAGCCCTCTGGCCCAGTCACATGCTGTGCGATCACAAACCCCTTCCCGGGTAGACCTTTAAGAGAGGCCCATCCCGATGCCCTCTGCAGAGCGTGTCTCGGTTCAACACCATTCTCTCAATTTGTTGCCTCACTCTGAATGGGAGCGGTGCCTCCAGGGCTTCCCCTCCTGGAGACAAGTCCTGTGCCCTTCCCTCAGGACTTTACCTTCAAGTCAATCAGTCTCCCAACAGCCCTCCAATGGGAACTGTCCATGGTTCTGCCAGCCACCTCTCTTGTCCCTTCAAGGGGAATCTGTGGAACCTTCTCCCTTCAAGGTCCAGACTGCAACTTGCTACCTACCAGCTCTGTGCTCTTGGGGAGCCAGGGAATGACATTCATGGAAAACCATCCCCCTTCCCCTAGGCCTCTGCTAGAATCAGACAAAGCAATGAAAAGGCTGGGGAAGACCCACCTCAACTAAGTCAGGAAACACCCCAGCCTCATTTGCATTGAAGATGGAACAGAGGGACATCCCATTAGCATACAGAATGGAGACCAACTCTTCCAAGGCAGGAACTACAGTGAACTATGGGGTACCAAAGCAGAGAAGCACTGATGGAAATCTCTGCTCCAGATGCTAATGAACCCAGGCCTGCTCACACCCAAATTAGTCATCATCAGACCAATTCTAGCAACGATCCTATTGACATCCAAACTGCCCACTTGCATTGTGAGCTCCTTCAAGGAACGTCCCCCATAACCAGGTGTGATCAGACTCTATAGTCTCTCTTCTGTTTCGCTTTGAACTATTGTTCAATCCCTATAAAAACTCCTACTCTTGTCCTAGAGAAACTGTCTGATCCCTGGATTTAAACTGCAGCAGTTCCATTGAGACTTCTTCATCTCCTGTCTGATCATGCTGGGGGCTCTGCTCTGCTTGTCTCCTGCCCTCTGGACCCCCAGCTACCATCACCATCTGGGACCCCGATCAGTGCAAGCCCCACAGAGTGGTAAGGTCTCTCTCTCTCTCTATCTCTCTCACCAACTACCTATCTCTAAGCCTAGCCTCCTAACTCTGCCCTATGTAAACTGTTATATGGTTAGCTAGCCCTAACATTTGTAATCAGTTCCAATTTAGATTTAATATTGTAACTCTTGTTTGTGTTTGGCTCCCTATATATATACATATAATAAATAATTTTCATTGTTAAAGCTGGTTGCTTCTCTCTCTTTCTTTCTCTTTCACTCACTCTTCCTCAAAGGGTGTTGGTTTGGCTTCCCCATTTACTCTACAACACCACTTTTGTACCCAAGCTAAAGATCCCTGGAATGCCCAAAATCCTGTGGGGTTTGCTCATCGTGTGGTTTACCAGTGAACGATTGTGGTGTGAGAGTGGGGATTAGGGGGTGCTGAATCTGGGGCATATGAGGATGGCAGCTGAAAGTGCTGTTTAATCCAGCTCATTGAGTCCAAAGGCACACGAGGGTGCAGTGTGGCATTGCTGTGAAACCCAGCCTGCTGAATCCAGAGACATATATGAGGTCAGCTTGTGAGTGTGGATTACCCAGTGCTCTCAGGCGTGCTCTGTTAGCGGGTGTGAGTGTCTGTGTGTGTTGCTAAGGTGGTAGGAACCCCATCCTGAGGAACCTAGTTCCTGCAGGACAGCTCCAGTGGGAGGGGGAATTGGCAGCAGGGAGAATTCAGCTCCATATGAGAGCACAAGCAAGCACAGGCAGCACACTGATAGAACTGTTAACCTTCCCCCAGTCCCATAAGAGTAACCCTAATAAATGAGCATACTCCAGGGTATTGGGCAGATCTGGTAACAAACTGACTATTGCTATGCTTTGCAGCTCCTTTTGTAGGCCTTCTTGGCCCCGGATTGGTTGGTTCCTCCACAGCCACTCTAGCCTGCGGGGAGGACTTCTCTATGGTCCTCCTCTAGCCTCCGGGCTTGGTCTGTCCCATCATAGCACCCTAATGTCAATGGGGCTATTAGGCTGGGCTGCAGTATTGACAACAAGTGGTGTAATGCTCCCAACCTTAACTTTGGAGTCGTGACCAACACCTCCCTCATAGTATGCATTTTAGTTTTACGTAGGAACAAGGCAGAGCTGCCCTTACCTTTCAGGAAACAAAACACAAGAATGCTTCTGATAAATATCCATTATCAGTGGCTCTCCTCTCAGGAAGGAAAACCAGCAAAATAATTAGTGGCCCTTCCACACAAACCCAAAATGCCAGCTGAGAGGTGCAATTATAATTTCACCATGCACTCAAGGGATATTTAATGAGTGTATCTGGTTGAACCTATTTAATTTACTAACACAGATGTCAACACTTGTATTTCATCAAATGGAAAGTTCTCTGCCTCCCCCCCTCATGATTATTTAAATATCTCATTATTCCCTATGCTCGATAGCCCAGGAAGTGCTCTTCTGTAAATTACAGCAATGACTCAAAAAGAAAAGATGTGATGTTGAAAGCAGCGTTTCGCATCGACACCCACGATGCCGTTCCACTTCAATATGCAAGGAAAGCGGCGCGTTGGAAAGCCATGCCAGCTTGTGGAAAGAAGAACATAAGTTGTCAGTGGCGGGTAAATGTCATAATTAGTTTTCATGCTGTAATTTCACATTTGAAGCACTATTAGTCAAAATGGATCCATGCTCCACTAATGGAGCGCTATTATCTTCACTCCTAAGGGAAGCTCACTACATCAGAATGGAGAAACAGAAAGGCATGATCGGTGAGGAGTCCTGTGGCACCTTAGGGTATGTCTACACTACCCTCCTAGTTCGAACTAGGAGGGTAATGTAGGCATACCGCACTTGCAAATGAAGCCCGGGATTTGAATTTCCCAGGCTTCATTTGCATAAGCGGGAAGCTGCCATTTTTAAAACCCTGCTGTTCGAACCCTGTGCAGCGTGGCTACACGGGGCACGAACTAGGTAGTTCGAACTAGGCTTCCTAGTTCGAACTACCGTTACTCCTCGTGAAATGAGGAGTACAGCTAGTTCGGATTAGGAAGCCTAACCCGAACTAGCTACTCCGTGCCCCGTGTAGCCGTGCTGCACGGGGTTCGAACCAGCGGGGTTTTAAAGATGGCGGCTCCCCGCTTATGCAAGTGAAGCCCGGGAAATTCAAATCCCGGGCTTCATTTGCAAGTGCGGTATGCCTACGTTACCCCGCTAGTTCGAACTAGGAGGGTAGTGTAGACATACCCTTATAGACTAACTGAAGTGTAGGAGCAAAAGCTTTTGTGGCCAAAGACCCACTTTGTCAGATGCATGTAGTAGAAAGGCATGATGTGCTGCCTAGAACTGGCCAGAGTGAATCAGACCAATGTGTCCATCTAACCCACCATCCTGTCTTCCAACAGTGACTAGTGCTAGATGCTTTAGAGGGAACAAAACTAACAGGTCAATTATCAAGTGATCTACCCCCATCATCTCATCTTCTAACTGTCACAGTTGTACGGACACCCCAAAGCATGGGGTTGCATCCCTGGCCATCTTGGCTAATAGCCACTGATGGACCTGTTGCCCGTGAACTTAACTAATTCTTTTTTGTAACCCACTATATGTTGGCCCCACTATATGTTGTGAAGACCAGGACTCTAATAGGGTTCAAAAAAGAACTAGATAGATTCATGGAGGTTGTTAGGTCCTCAATGGTTAGTAGCTGGGATGGGCAGGAATGGTGTCCCCAGCCTTGGTTTGTCTGAGACTGGAAATGGGTCACGGGGAGGGATCACTTGCTGATTCCCTGTTCTGTTCACTCTCTCTGGTGCATCTGGCACTGGCCACTGTCAGCAGACTGGACCGTGGGCTAGATGGACGTTTGGTCTGATCCACTGTGGCCGTTCATATGTTCTTATGGCCTTTCACAACATTCAATGAGAATCTAATAAATACACCAGATAAAAGGAGGCATACCGATCTTGTGGAAAAAAGGGTTTTTTGCACAAAAAGAAAACGTCCACAATGCTTGTTTTTGCGCAAAAACCCTAGCACAAAAATGAATTGGCAGAAAATGTGCACGAGATCACAGCTCATGCAAATGAGTCCCTCATTTGCATATTTTTTGCCGAGAAATCTCATAGTGTAGATGCAGCCTAGTAGGCTAACATTCTGCGGGGTGCATAAAGAAATACGTGTATGTTTAAAAACACAACCTTTCCATGACAGGAGAGAAAACTGGGGTCTTTGTGGCAGCAGAACAAGATGGACGTGTGAAATCGACGTTCCAGAGATAAAGGCCAGCTATGGCAGGAGAGAAGCACTGACAGCGGGAAAGTTTGCTGGGAATTATTCCCACCCTATTCTGTTTGTAGGGGAAGGGATGGAGCAAGGATGAATCGTAAAGAGCAGTGGGAAATAACCACATCATTTAGCTAGAGCGCGAGCTGCTTGAGAAGGGTGTTTCTCAGATTCTCGGATTCTGCTCTACAATCTGAACTATTTTCCTGGGAAGTTTTGATTCTATTCTTTATTTAGCGCTTATGTAACAGGGTGGTTATTTTAACGTTAAATCTCCTGAGCTTCGCAGCCATGCACTCCACACGGTACAAAGGAACAATGTGTCTTAAAATAATCCCCAATTTGACTTCTTTTTCCTTGCTCTTTCTCTCCCCGGAGATTTTTGAAAAGGACTTTTCAGAGCTGATTTACCTGAAACACGTACAGTTAAGAACTCTGGAATCGGTATCGTTAAGAGCTCTATAGTTAAGAACTCTAGTGAGCAATTTCATTCATGTGCTATAAAAAGCTAATGCACTCAACTCTTTCAACTTTGCCCCGCTGCGGCTCGCTTAAACAGCATGCTTCCACTCTTCGTATTTCCATTTCATTGGCATGGCATGGAAGAGACGAAAAGGGAGCGGTGGCACATACATGCGAAAGGCCTTTGTGACAACCGTTCATCCCAACTAGGGATACAGAGTCGCATTTGGGAAGAAGGCAAGATTTGATAGACAAAGACAATCTCACACCTTGAAAGTGGGTGTGGATGTGCATAGGATAGAAATGAAACAATTACCTGATTCAGAACCAGAGCCAAGTCCCCCTAAAATAAAACCTATTTCTACAACGTTTCCTTTGACAACAAATCAGTAGTCTGGATTTTAAAAGGCCCACTGTAACAAATATACAATCCCATTAGGGAAAAAGATCAGAGAATCCTAGGGCTGGAAGAGACCTCAGGAGTCATTGGGTATGTCTACACTACATGGCTCCGTCGATGGAGCCATGTAGATTACCTTTGTAGACATAGGAAAATGAAGCAGCGATTTAAATAATCTCCACTTCATTTAAATTAAAATGGCTGCCGCGCTGTGCCGATCAGCTGTTTGGCGGCACAGCGTGATAGTCTGGACGCTCTGTGGTCGACATCAAAGGTATTTGTCGACCGCCCTGGTAAACCTCATCCCACGAGGCATAACAGGGCGGTCAACAAATGCCTTTGATGTCGACCGCAAAGCGTCCAGACTATCGCGCTGTGCCGCCAAACAGCTGATCGGCTCAGCGTGGCAGCCATTTTAATTTAAATGAAGTGGCGATTATTTAAATCACCGCTTCATTTTCCTACGTCTACAAAGGCAATCTACATGGCTCCATCAACGGAGCCATGTAGTGTAGACATACCCATCCAGTCCAACCCCTTGGCCAAAGCAGGATCAATCCCAACTCAATCATTGTATCTCAAAAGATCAATCTCCAGAATGCTCAGATTGGGACTTAAAAACCTCTAGGGATGGAAATTCCACCCCCTCCCTAGGGAACCCATCCCAGGGCTTCTCCACCCTCCTAGGGAAACAGAAGATATGTTACGCAAAATGATTTAGAACCCAGGGTTGATAAATTTTTCAGACCCTGAACAGAGATCACACAGCAAGCCAGGACTGACCTCCATCTTGGGGAACCTCTTCCTCTGTTCTTTAGCTTGTGGTCATATCTGAGCATGCACTGGGTAACAGCGCAGTAGGTGGAGCGCCTTCCGGTTTGTGAAGGAAAAGTCCCTGCTGATTCCTTCTCCCCTCACTGGTACGTGTATGAAAGAAAAAGGCCACCCGGCATAGAACTAAAATAACACCAAGAGTTAACGGGGGCTATTAAAAAAACCACCACCAACTTCTTTTTGTGGGTGTCAGGTTTAGTATGTCTGTCTCTCTCCTTCCTTCCTTCCTTCCTTCCCTCCCTCCCTCCAAGTCTGCTGCCATTATGGGACTTCTCACTCCCTACTTTACAAGACACATTTCTACCTCCTGTCTCTCATACCTGCTCCTTTTTGAGAAGGCAGAACCATGGCAGGGGGGCTGCTCTGGGCTTGGAGGTTTGGTGCCTGCCACAAGGAAACTAAATTGCGCTTTCAACCGTCGGTTCCTTCTGGAGCCTGGGCCTCTGTCAGAGGCGAAACAGAGCTTGTTTGGGCAGTCTCCAGGGTCCAAGAGGGTTAATGTCAGTGCAGGGTCAGCACAGAAAGCCGTCAAGTGCACGGGTTGGAATTATTCACGGGGGAATTAAAAACAAACGCCGCCGCGTCTGAGGCAGTAATAGGCTTCCTTGCACTCCCTAATAGACAGGGTTGCCCACAGACGTGACGTTTTCCTCTTCTTCGGCATTGAAAAGGTCAGTTTTAATAAACGCAGTGCCGTAAACGCGATCGACTTGGCTGAAAACAAGAACTTGTGGCAGCGAGGGGGTTAGAAGGAATATTTGTAGCTGCATCAGGGCAGCCACAAGTCTCTAGCAGAGAGAGCTGAGGGGGCAAAAAAACACCCAGCACCAGGCATCTCCCGGCTAAGAGCAAATGGCAGGGCACCAGCATGACACGGGACCTGCAGCCTCCGCAGTCCGGGGCTGGAGATCACGCTTGGTGCCACGCTGAGCTGGTGCACAAGCCTCCACTTTGACCCCTGTTAATAAACCCACAGGCTTCAATGCCGGTGAACAAAGCCAGCCTGGGCTAAGCCCAGCAAGCCTGCAGTTTGCTTTGCAAGCAGCTAATCCGCCGGCTCCACAGTTCAGAGAGCAGATGTGCTGGGGAAGAAAAGGAAATTTCCCACTCAGATTCCTTCTGTCCCATTTTACCGATTCACACCTAGCACTTGGATATCATAGAATACTACGACTGGACACTTGGGGCTTTGACTTATCTATGCAACTACCCCCCACAAAATACAGTCTCCCAGTTGTTCACACTTTCACACCCTAGGTGGAGACCTTCCTAAGAAGATGCCATCTCATGTTATCCTGTCCCCCAAATGCCACCAAGGCAAACTATCCAATTCTACTACCCTCAGCTTTCTTGGCGTTCCCTTAGGACCAGCCCATGAACTCTAGGATGCTGAGGAGACAGGTACTCTACAAGCAAAGTGAATTTGCATTTCACTGACTTATGCAAACTCCTGTTGTTTCAGAGCATTAGCTCTGCCCCACACCCACCTCCCAGGGCATCCCAGGTCCAATGCAGCTGATCCGTGCGGTTCTTCTAAGGCAGGGAACAGCTCAGCTCACCCGAGGGATCTCTCTTGCTCTTCAGGCAGGGTATCTCCACCAGAGATAGGACTCGTCTCCACTACACCAGGGATCGCAGCAATCGATCCATTGGCCGTCGATTGATTGTGGCTGCTTAGGCATTATAAATCGATCTCCGAGTGTTGACCTGTTGACGCCAGTACTCCACCAGAAGAAAAGTAGCCAATGTCAACGGGAGAGCAGCCCCCACTGACTACTACACACAAGCTGCCACGGCAAGCACGTTGACTTCAGCTACGCTACTTGCATAGCTGAAGTCACGTAAATTAGATCGGTGGTTAATGCAGACAAGCCGTAAGGCAGAGTAGTATTTGGGACCATTACAGGGGCATGTCGGTGGCAATTTCTTGGCCAACCCTGTGCCCTGAAGAAGAAAAAGTGAAGCATTGGGAGACAGGTGTACAGGCTGACCAGGCAATGTGGACCTCCTCTGGCAGCATGGCAGGGTCTGAGCAAGACTTGGACTTGACAAGAGATTATCAGCAGAACACGCAAACAACCGAGGAGCCCAAGGGGCAGAAACGAAGCTTGTTTTGGGCCCTTGTAAGAGAGGCAGCGGGGTACTGCACGTGCCTGTGAGGAAAACACAGATATCGAGAACAGGGTAGGAAAAATGCCAAGGGAGTGAAACGAAGAGTTTCCTAGGGATGCCAGGCAGCACTCCCTCTTAAAAACAGGTCCAGGTCGCAACCACAGGTTTCAAAGGTCCACTTCTGATGCACATGAGGATAAAACCGGCTCCGGCCTACACGCCAGGCCATTCCTAGGCACCACTCTGCACTCACGTCCAAAGACGCTAATCCGCAGATAGGATGAATTATTGCATCGGTTGCCAGGTGTATTTTCAAAATGTCTTGGATTGTTTTGGTTCTCACAGCTCATTGAAAAGACCCAATAACTATAGTGAATAACTATAGAGGGTGGATAACACTGAAGTCTAAAATAAGCATCTTCAAAACATAGCAGCCTTCAGTTCCCTGAAGGGGGGTTCCAAAGAGACTGTTCTCAGTGGTGGCAGAATGAGAAGCAATGGTCTCAAGTTGCAGTGGGGGAGGTCTAGGTTGGCTATGAGGAAAAACGATTTCCCTAGGCGGGTGGGGGAGCACTGGGATGGGTTCCCTAGGGAGGGGGTGGAATCTCCATCCCTAGAGGGTTTTTAAGGCCAGCCTTGACCAAGCCCTGGCTGGGTTGATTAGTTGGGACTGGCCCGACTTTTGGCAGGGGGTTGGATTCAATGACCTCCTGATACGTCTTCCAACCCTGGAATTCTACGATTCTCGCCTCCTCCACCCTGCCAGGGAAGCAGGCGCTCAGGGGGAACCACCGGCCATTTTGAATACCGAATAATTTGCACACTCCCACACCCCTGGGTTTTGATTGGCCTAGGAGCGGGGGAGCATTAGGGCAGGAGGAAGGGCGACAAACGACTTGGTGGGCCGGATCGTCCCTAGGGTCTGTATCTTGCCCACTTCTGACCTACAGGGACATCCTTCTTTTTAGGGAAAAAAAATCTAACTGAGGAACAAAACGGGAATGTAAACCGTTGTGAACATGAACTGGTCAGATGCAAAATACGAAAAACCTGACATCCACAGCCACAGAAACAGAACACTATTGATCATTCGTTATTGCAAGCCTTGGATTGTGGCAGCATCTGTAAAATGGTTGTGCTAAGAACTTCATGACCTCCTTATAACAACAACACCCCTCCCCCAATGACCACACAATAGAAACATCTAATGAAAGACAAAAAGTGGGGCGGATGCAGGGCCCACGAAGAACTAAGCCATGCTACTTGGTAGAGTCAGTCTCTGTCATGACATGCCTCGTCCTGAAATAATTAGTGTCGGACGGTCGCTGCAAATATTTGATCCCCAGACTGCGAGAAATGTGCGTGGATGCCCACCGACTAAGGAGAGCACAGAAAGATGCCTACGCTGGAAGGATGACCGTCCCTCCCAACCACCACCTGTTCCTTATTTTAATCCCTCATTTGGATCATGGATTAAAAACGGTCTGAAAGCACATCTGTTGTGTGGGCTAAAGAAATGGTTCCTAGAGCCCGGAGATTAATTTTTCAAGGACTGATTTTTTATAGCCGTTCTTAGAGCTGGAAATTATTATTAGATTCTGGAAGTTAAACCCCCACCGCTGGGTGAGGCGAGCACCGGGAAGCCGGAGAGGCCCCTTCTGATGGCTGGGTGAGGATCGTATCAGTGCCAGCGCTTTGTATTGTCAGCCCTTTGTGCCGTAGAAGAAGGTGGCAAATAGATTTTGTCCCCCACACCCCCGGCTGCAGAGCCGTGCGCTTGAATCTCTCCTCTCTGCCACACCCTGATGTGTGGACGTCTCTTCTCCCCACAGTGCTGCTCACACCCAACTCACCCAAACAGCAGAAGACGCCCCTGTGCCCATGTACCTCAGGCCTGGTGAGGCCTCTCCTGGCTGAGGGCACTGTCACGGTTTTGGGGTGAGAGGAAAATGCAGAGCGGTGTGTGTTCGCCGCACCTTCTGCGTGAGGTGGGCTGTGTGAGGTGTCACAGGAAAGCATAAGCTTTGTTGACTCTCTCTATTCATGTACATGTCTGAATTTTGGGTGGAACGTTCTGACTATGGGCTCGGTACTTGTATTTTACATGCTTTCTGTCTGGGGGTGCATCTACCTGGCACCGTTATTTTGGAATAACAGGCGTTATTCTAAATAAACAATGTGAACGTCTACACACAATTCTGTGATTTTGAAATCAATTCAAAATAACGGATGGCTTATTCTGACTTCCGTAAGCCTCATTCCACAGGGACTAACGCATCTTCCGAAATCATTATTTCGGAATAGCTGTCATGTGGATGCTCCTCAGCTGCTATTTCCAAATAGTTCCTCCCCAGAGCCATTCGAACTAATTCCTCCCCAGTGCCTCCTACATTAAGGTAGCATGTCCACGTTAGAGAATCATCGAATAGAATCATAGAACACTAGGACTGGAAAGGACCTCGAGAGGTCGAGTCCAGTCCCCTGCCCTCATGGCAGGACCCAGCACTATCTAGACCATCCCTGATAGACATTTATCTAATCTACTCTTAAATATCTCCAGAGATGGGGAGTCCACAACCTCCCTGGGCAATTTATTCCAGTGTTTCACCACCCTGACAGTTAGGAACTTTTTCCTAATGTCCAACCTAAACCTCCCTTGTTGCAGTTTAAGCCCATTGCTTCTTGTTCTATCCTCAGAGGCCAAGATGAACAAGTTTTCTCCCTCCTCATTATGACAGCAGTTTTCAGGTGTCTAAAAGGGTATCATGTCCCCCCTCAATCTTCTCTTTTCTAAACTAAACAAACCCAATTCTTTCAGCCTTCCCTCATAGCTCATATTCTCTAGACCTTTAATCATTCTTGTTGCTCTTCTCTGGACCCTCTCCAATTTCTCCACATCCTTCTTGAAATGCGGTGCCAAGAACTGGACACAATCCTCCAACTGAGGCCTAACTAGTGCAGAGTAGAGCGCAAGAATGACTTCTCGTGTCTTGCTCACAACACACCTGTTAATGCAGCCCAGAATCATGTTTGCTTTTTTTGCAACAGCATCACGCTGCTGACTCATATTCAGCTTGTGGCCCACTACGATCCCTAGATCCCTTTCTGCCGTACTCCTTCCTAGACAGTCGCTTCCCACTCTGTATGTGTGAAACTGATTGTTCCTTCCTAAGTGGAGCACCTCTTAGAAGCCTGCCTTAGACTAATTTTGAGGCTTCCCCATAGTGTAGACTTGCTATTTCGAAATAAGTTAATTCAGAGTATTTCTTCTGGAATTGCTCATTTCGAAATGTGTGCAGTGTAGACACACCCTGGGAGACAGCCTCAACCCCCAATTGTGAGGGGCAGTGAATGCTCCATGGACAGTGGCTCTCAATGGCTGCCAACTAACACCGGAGGAGCACACAACAGCCCCCTGCCTGAGAGCGACACACCTGGCTACTCCATGGCTCCTTACCTAGAAAGGGCATACACCGCTTCAGCGGTCATGGGATCAGCCCCATTTTGGGAGGCACCAGCACCCAGGAGAACCAGGGATTTCCCACCGCATGGGTAAGGTTATACAAGTGTCCTGGGGCTGCCTCCGTCTTGGTCTTGGCTCCTGCCCACCACTCCAGAAGGACCTTTGCCAAGGACAAAGGGCCCGGAAGGACTAATGGACCCATCCTAATGTAAGACGTACGCCAGAGACTTGTAAGGTGGCTGTTTGTTACATCTCTGCAAGGAGCCTACATCAAGAACTTGGCGACTGGTGCATGTCATGTAGTCTCCTTAACCTCACTCTCATCCTTGGTGACTGATGGGGGTCATGTGCTCTCTTTAACAATCCTTTTCCTTTTATTAATAAATCTTTAGATGGTAGATGCTAAAGGACTGGCCCAGCAAGCTCTTTTGGGTGTATACATTGACCTGGAACAGTGGCTGGTTCTTTGGGACCGGGAGAACCTGTTCGGAGGGGGGGAGATGGGGTTTTATAACCTCTCCCCTGTGTAAGGAGTGGGGCTGGATGTGGCACAGGGATTGCTGGGAATTGCCTACAAGACTTCTTGCCGGCTATGCTGGCAGCTGAGGTGCTCGGTGTGACTGGTTTGGGGCCGTACAGAAGAGGACCCCAGTGTTGTTAAGGGCCCAAAAGCAAACAATTCCGCTGTGTAGGAAAGATAGAAAATATGGCAAAAGACCAGCTTGGCTTAACAAGGAGATCTTGCATGATCTCAAAATAAAAAAGGAGTCATATAAAAAATGGAAACTAGGACAACTAACAAAGGATGAATATAGGCAAGCAACACGGGAATGCAGGGGCAAGATTAGAAAGGCAAAGGCACAAAATGAGATCAAACTAGCTACAGGCATAAAGGGAAACAAGAAGACCTTTTATAAATACATTAAAAGCAAGAGGAAGACCAAGGACAGGGTAGGCCCACTGCTTAGTGAGGAGGGAGAAGCAGTAACAGGGAACTTAGAAATGGCGGAGATGCTCAATGACTTCTTTGTTTCGGTCTTCACCGAGAAGTCTGGAGGTGTGCCTAACGTAGTGAATACAAGCAGAGAGAGGGTAAGTTTAGAAGATAGGATACACAAAGAACAAGTTAAAAATCACTTAGGAAAGTTAGATGTCAGCAAGTCACCAGGTCCTGATGAAATGCATCCCAGGATACTCAAGGAGCTGATAGAGGAGGTATCTGAGCCTTTAGCTATGATCTTTGAAAAATCATGGCAGACAGGGGAGATTCCAGAAGACTGGAAAAGGGCAAATATTGTGCCCATCTATAAAAAGGGGAATAAGAACAACCCAGGAAACTACAGACCGGTCAGTTTAACGTCTGTCCCAGGGAAGATAATGGAGCAGGTAATTAAGGAAATCGTATGCAAACACTTGGAAAGTAATAAAGTGATAGGGAATAGCCAGCATGGGTTTGTGAAGAACAAGTCATGCCAAACTAATCTGATAGCTTTCTTTGATAAGATAACGAGCCTTGTGGATAAGGGAGAAGCGGTGGATGTCATATACCTAGACTTTAGTAAGGCATTTGATACGGTCTCGCATGATATTCTTATTGATAAACTAGGCAAATATAACTTAGATAGGGCCACGATAAGGTGGGTGCATAATTGGCTGGATAACCGTAGTCAGAGAGTTGTTGTTAACGGTTCTAAATCCTGCTGGAAAGGGATAACAAGTGGAGTTCCTCAAGGGTCTGTTTTGGGACCCGTACTATTCAATATCTTCATCAATGATGTAGATATTGGGATAGAGAGTACTCTTATTAAGTTTGCAGATGATACCAAACTGGGTGGGGTTGCGACTTCTTTGGAGGATAGGGACATAATTCAAAATGACCTTAGCAAGTTAGAGAAATGGTCAGAGGTAAACAGGATGAGGTTTAATAAAGAGAAATGCAAAGTGCTCCACTTAGGAAGGAACAATCAGTTCCATACATACAAGATGGGAAGCGACTGTCTAGGAAGGAGCATGGCGGAAAGGGATCTAGGGGTCATAGTGGACCACAAGTTGAATATGAGTCAACAGTGTGATGCTGTTGCAAAAAAAGCAAATATGATTCTAGGTTGTATCAACAGGTGTGTTGTAAGCAAAACTCGTGAAGTCATTCTGCCGCTCTACTCTGCACTAGTTAGGCCTCAGCTGGAGTACTGTGTCCAGTTCTGGGCGCCACATTTCAAGAAAGATGTGGAGAAATTGGAAAGGGTACAGAGAAGAGCGACAAGAATGATTAAAGGTCTAGAGAACATGACCTATGAAGCCAGGCTTCATGAACTGGGCTTGTTTAGTTTGGAAAAAAGAAGATTAAGGGGGGACATGATAGCGGTTTTCAAATATCTAAAAGGGTGTCACAAGGAGGAAGGCGAAAATTTGTTCCTCTTGGTTTCTGAGGACAGGACAAGGAGTAATGGGCTTAAAGTGCAGCAGGGGAGGTTTAGATTGGACATTAGGAAAAAATTCCTAACTGTCAGGGTGGTCAAATATTGGAATAAATTGCCAAGGGAGGTGGTGGAATCTCCCTCTCTGGAGATATTTAAGAGCAGGTTAGATAGACATCTGTCAGGGATGGTGTAGGTGGAGCTTGGTCCTGCCTTGAGGGCGGGGGGCTGGACTCGATGACCTCTCGAGGTCCCTTCCAGTCCTATTATTCTATGATTCTATGGTTGGGCTGGAAGTAGCCCTGGCTCTGAGCAATTCACCCTGATTTGACCCTCTCAGTTTTGCCCCAAACAACCTGGTATATTACAGGCGCAAAACCAGGAGCTTCCTTTCCAGACTCCAGTGGACTTCGATTTACAAAGTCCGGTCCCTTGAATACGAGTAGCCCATCAAAAAGCGGAGCCAGTGACCTGACTATTGCGGCAGCTCCAGTCCCTACAGGAGCCGGCTGCCCCACTGGACACTGGCTAGTACCCGCATACAGGAGGCAATTCAGACATCAGCCCAACCATGACAATCTAGCCTAACCTTGTGCTACTGACAGGAGGCAGCATTGCCTAGTGAACAAAGCACAGGATGGGACTCAAATACAAAATGTCCAGGTTTGACATCTCTTATTCCTTAGAAGATACGGCCTTATTTCTAAAATAGGCAGTGCTCCTTTGGCTTTCCTAACCTCTCGGTAACACTGAGATTTCAGACAGACACACACCTGCCATGCAGCTGTCGGATTCTGGGCCTTATGCATGTATTAGTAGGAAGAGAAACAACAGGGGTACATCTAGACTACTTTTTTCCGAAAGGAGATACGCAAATTTGGCGCTAATTTGCATATCTTCTGATCACTTTTTGAAAAGTGGGTTTTTTGAAAGTGAAAGGAGTCTGGACTCATTTTTTTTTCAGGGAACCCCCCTCCCCTTTTCAAAAAAATCGCATAAACCTCCTTTTTTTTAGGAAGAGCGTTTTTTTCGAAAAAGCCTTTTTTTCCGAAAAAAGCCCGCGTCCAGACTACTTTCACTTTCAAAAAAACGATTGGAAGAAGATGAGCAAATTAGCACCAAATCTGAATATCTCCCTTCGAAAAGGGGACACATCAGTTGGAAGTAACGGAGGAGGAGAAGGACCTCGGAGTCCTGGTTGATTATAGAATGACTATGAGCCGCCATTGTGACATGGCCGTGAAAAAGGCTAATACGGTCTTGGGATGTATTAGGCGAGGTATTTCCAGTACGGATAAGGAGGTGTTAGTGCCATTATACAAGGCATTGGTGAGACCCCATTTGGAATAGTGTGTGCAGTTCTGGTCTCCCATGTTTAAGAAGGATGAATTCAAACTGGAACAGGTACAAAGAAGGGCCACTAGGATGATCCTAGGAATGGAAAACCTGTCTTATGAAAGGAGACTCAAGGAGCTTGGCTTGTTTACTTTAACCAAAAGAAGGCTGAGCGGGGACATGATTGCACTCTTTAAATATATTAGAGGGATAAATACCAGGGAGGGAGAGGAATTATTTAAGTTTAATACCAATGTGGACACAAGAACAAATGGATATAAGCTGGCTAGTAGGAAGTTTAGACTTGAGATTAGACGAAGGTTTCTGACCATTAGAGGAGTGAGGTTCTGGAACGGCCTTTCAAGGGAAGCCGTGGGAGCAAAAGATCTATCTGGCTTCAAGATTAAACTAGATGGGTTTATGAAGGGGATGGTTTGATGAGATAACATGATCTTGGTAACTAATTGACCATTCATTATCAGTGGGAAATAGGTCAATGGAGGGATGATAGGAGTTACTATAGAGAACTTTCTGGGTGTCTGGCTGGTGAGTCTTGCCCACATGCTCAGGGTTTAGCTGATCGCCATATTTGAGGTCGGGAAGGAATTTTCCTCCAGGGTAGATTGGCAGAGGCCCTGGAGGTTTTTCGCCTTCCTCTGTAGCATGGGGCACAGATCACAGCTGGAGGATTCTCTGCATCTTGGGGTCTTCAAAGTATTTGAAGGCTTCAATATCTGAGATATAGGTGAGAGGATTATTCTAGGAGGGGTGGGTGAGATTCTGTGGCCTGCACTGTGCAGGGGGTCAGACTAGATGATCATAATGGTCCCTTCTGACCTTAAAGTCTATGAGTCTATGAAAAAGCAATGTAGTCTAGCTGCACCCCATGTCTCCTCTTCAGCCTAAAACAACAAGCCGCAATCTCTGAACGCCAAGAAAGAAACCACAGCAGACACACAGCGTCTCAGGTTTGAAACCCAAGCAGCTGAGAGGCTGAACTACAGCCTCAGCCTGGACTCACAAAGACCCCCATCCAGGATGGGCCTCCAGCACATAGTCCCAGTTGTGCATCAGCTTAAATATTTGCCCAGCCCCGGGCCATAAGCAGTTCTATTGACTCCCATGGTGATGCTCATGCACGAAAGCATTGGAAGACTGGAGGGGGTAAGGAAATAAAGCCGACTGCTGAATTCGTCCCCATTCTCCTCTTGCCTAGGAAGTCCTAGAATCCTAGGGTTGGATTCCAGGAGGCCATCAGGTCCAACCTGCTGCAACAGGATTGATCCCAACTCAATCATCCCAGCCAGAGCTTGGTCAAGATGGGCCTTGAAAACCTCTAGGGATGGAGATTCCACCCCCTCCCTAGGGGAACCCATCCCAGTGCTTCCCCACCCGCCTAGGGAAATCGTTTTTCCTAATATCCAACCTAGACCTTCCCTGCTGTAAGTTGAGACCGTTACTCCTCGTTCTGCCATCGGTCACTACTGAGAACAGCCTCCCTCCATCCTCTGTGGAACCCCCCTTCAGGAAGTTGAAGGCTGCCACTAAATCCTCTCTCTGCCCCCGAGTCTTCTCTCATCCATTGTCTGTTGGGTCTTCTCTCTCCCATACCAAATCCTTACGGCGACAGAGAATCGCGGATGGTGTCCTAGGTAGACTGCAGACTCACACCTGGGCATCTCTCCAAAGGAAGATTCATTCTCCTCAGAATATCCTTTGCCAGCAAGCACCACGGTGACTAGGAAAGAACTGTGGAAACGAAGAACAAGCTGGAGTCGCTCACAGTGTGGTTACAGCAGGTGGCAAAGGCAGACGGCTTAACGCAGGCTCTATAAATATGCCCGTTGCTATCCAGAGCTTGGCTGGAGATTTCAAAGCCCAAGCACGATGCAGTAACGCTTGTGGAAATCACAGTCCCCTCTCCACAACACACAGCCCTTCAATGACCCTGCGTCCCATACCTAGGAGGCGCCTGTCTAAAGACTGAAGGGATGGTGGGTGAAACATACGTGTTTCTCAGCACCAAGAGGCCTCAGGAAAGTGAGCCCATAGCTCCTGTAGCGGGGAAAGGTTTTTAGATGCTTCTTTCATGGCCCCGGTGGATCACCGTTCTTGGAGTGACCATGATAGGACAAGAAGCAAGGGGCTTAAACTGCAGCAAGGGAAGTTTAGGGTGGACAGTAGGAAAAACTTTCTGCCTGTCAGGGGGGTGAAACACTGGAATAAGTTGCCTAGGGAGGTTGTGGAATCTCCATCACTGGAGATATTGAAGAGCAGGTTGGACAGACGTCTATCAGGGATGCTCTAGATGGTGCTTGGTCCTGCCATGCGGGCAGGGGACTGGACTTGATGAGCTCTCGAGTTCCTTTCCGGTTCTAGTGTTCTGAGATTCTGTGATTCCATGTGCCACTAATCTCGTCCTCCGTTATTCTGACGGCTGGAACGTTCTGACGATAGCCCCTTTGACATTCACACAGTGGTGCTCGGAGTGCAGTCCACGGACCACTAGTGGGTCTACAAACGTCATGTGGGTGGGCTGTGGGCTCGGGACTTGACCCCCGACAACAGGCAGCCTGCACTGGCATTCCAGCCCCATACCCTCCCACCCCAAGTCTGGAGCGCCAGCGCCAGCTTCCTGGGGGGCGAGTCGGGGGCCGGATCCAACTCACAGGAGCTCTGAATGTTGCCGCTCACCCTCCTCCTGGATGGGGGAAGGGCAGCACAGGAAGCTGCTCACCTAGAGGCTCTCCCCACTGCTGCCATTGGCTGGAATCTCAGCCAATGAGAGCAGCAGAGTGTGGTGCTTGAGAGCAGCAGGGGGTACGGAGCCAGGTAAGTATCCCCTCATCCAACTCATGTCCAGACCCTGAACACGCCTCCCGTTGAGACAACAAACTGCCACCCTGCTTCTGCACCCCATCTCCCACCCAGACCCCCAACCCTGCTTCTGCACCCTCCCTCCTGCCCAAAACTCCCACACCCAGCCCCATCCTGCACCCTCCCTCCCACCCAGACCTGCACCCCCCGGCACCCATTTTGTCATCCTGGGTGGCTGGCTGCGGAAAGGTCTGCACTGAGCACAGTGGGCCGCGGGCCAGTGAGTTTGAGAACCCTGCATTAACCACCCTGCGAACCGTAAGTGATCTCGACAGAGTGCCTGGCGTCCAGCGTGCTCCCAGACTTGAGGAAAGGCCCCCAAAGGGGATTACGGGCCAGCTAAAAAGCTGGAATTTAGCTCAGGTACCAGGCGAACAGCCCTGCTCTGGGAAAATACAGCACGAAACGTACACTGTGGACTCGCAGGCCGGGCTTGCGTGTTACATCGCAGCCAACCACTGGCTTCCTGCTGCCTGGTTTTCCATCTGCGCCTTGTTGGGCCATTGGCTCTGCCACGTGTCTCCCCAATGATTTAAGCCCGGGTTTAAGTACGGAGACTCACTCAGACTGTGAAGGGTTTTTTTTGTTTGGTTGGTTGGTTTTTGCAATTTGGGTTTGCTCAGAGCAAATCCCCTTGTGGAGCAGATGGGTTCCCTCCCAATCCTCGTCCTTCAGTCCTGTTTATAATTCCCAAGGCCCAAAAATAATGAGGAGGATTCGAAGCTGGCTCCCTCCGGCCGGTCCTGTACTGGTGAAGGGCCTCTGTAAGAGCGGAATCAGCCGTGCACACTTGTATTGGAGAGGGGGCGTCAGGAGACGATGGAAGGACTCCAGGCATCGGCTCTGGGAATCCCCATCGCCTGGATAAACGCCAGCATCTGAAAGCCAGAAGCAGAAGATTCAGGGGAGATCAACAGAGACGTCAGGCCTGAGTCTCTGCTCGTTCACACAGGCGCCAGCCTGGGTAAGGCATGATACCGACTTGGGGACGAGGCCCCAGCCAGTACCACTCCGCGCACTCTGTGGCCGGCATTCGCTCCCTCCGATCCGATCACTGAGCTTAATCACAACTGCACCACAATCGGTTCCTCTGCAGCTAGACACGTGTCTCCCTTCGATGCCAGCTCCCCGTCCGCCGCCCACGTGGGGCACCACCCACCCCTCGTGGCTGGGCAGCGTGGCTCCCAGCGTAGGCCAACAGCCAGTTTGGCCAACACCCAACGGCTGCGGCCCAGGCGGTGGCTTGTGTTAGACCCTCACGCCCAGACCCGGGTGCTTCGGCAAACGTGGACTAGGGCCACAAAGCGGAGCTGTGCCAGGCCCCATCCACGCTGCTGGTTTTAGCATGTCAGTGAACGTGGGGCCTTGCTCCAGGCCACGGAAGATGAATCCTTAGATCCCCTCAGGCTGGTTCTCAGCTTTTTCTGGGGATGGCCACTGAACGCCACGGTGGGCAAACAGCTGCTGTCCTTCGCACAGGCGCAGGCTGGGCTTCTCAAAATGGTCTCTGTGACGGAGGAGCCTAAATCCCATTGGCACATCGTTCCTAATTCCCTCTGGTGCTCTGGAAACTTCCAGACACGGGTGGGCTGTGATTCCTTCTGGATTTGAAGATTCTAAGGCAGGCGAGGCAAAATATGGCCCGTAGGCCAGATCTAAGCCATCAAAACTTCAGCTGCGGCCCACCACTATCCCTCGGTCCAGCGGCATAGACTCCCTGCCCGCCGGGTCCCCAAAAGATGCCCAAAGGGGTCGGCTGCTGGGCCAGCATGCATGCCACCTGCCCCTTGGGGGCAAGGGATTTCTGTGCACAGCCTACAATCCTGCCACTCCCATTGGCTGGAAACTGGCCATGGGGAGCTGCCTGGGCTGGTCTTCTGACACAGGCAGCATGTGAAGCCACCTCCCCCTGCCGAGGGGTGCATGGAGCACAGTGATCCCGACCCTGATTACAACTCCCTCCTGGACCCTGCACCCCAATCCCCGGCCCCAGGTGACAACAGCCTCCTTTACCGAACCTCCCTCCTAGACCTCCGCGTCTCCTCCATCCAGAGCACGGAAGAGTGCAGCCCTTGACCACTTACCAAGTTCTTGGAGTGGCCCCCACCAAAAAATATTGTCCACCCCTGTTCTATGGCCAGAATGGACCATTCTGATCATGTCTGACTTCCTGCAAAGCACTGCCTGGACAATTTCAGATGGAGATTTCTGCCTCCTATGAAAATAAGAACGGCCAGACTGGGTTAGACCAAAGGTCCATCTAGCCCAGTGTCCTGTCTGGCAACAGCGGCCAATGCCTGATGCTCCAGAGGGAGTGAACAGAACAAGGAATCATTACGTGATCCCTCCTCTGTCACCCATTTCCAGCTTCTGACAAACAGAGGCCAGGGACACTATTCTTATCCATCCTGGCTAATAGCCATTGCTGATCCTAAACTCCATGAATTTATCTAGTTCTTTTTTTAACCCTGTTCAAGTCCTGGTCTTTACAACATCCTGTGGCAGGGAGTTCCAAAGGTTGACCGTGGGTGAAGGAAAACTTCCTTTGGTTTGTTTCAAACCTGTTCATTTTGCGACCCCTAGTTCTTATGCTACGGGAACAAGTAAATAATTTTTCCTTATTCACTTTCTCCACGCCTGTCATGATTTTGTAGCAGAGCTAGACTTCTCCAAAGCCATCCAATCTCGATTTAAACACCCCAGCTGATGGAGAATACACAACACCCCATGCAAAGCTATTTGAGTGGTTAGTTATTTTCCCGGTTCTCAACTACTGCAAATGGTGAGAACTGCGGGCATCCGCCTTTCAAGCAATAGCTATTGCCCTTCCGTTTATTTTCCTACAGGGAAAACAATCCATTCTCTCTGACCGGGTCTGAGCCCACTGGGTTCTCTGTTTCCCAGTGCCACTCATCTCAGGCTGCCCTGAACTGAAGATTTGACCCTTGCGTATTACAGCTGCTCACAGTTTGGGTCCACATCATTCAGCTTTGTGCTTAACTAGTCGTGCTACACTGCTACGTGCGATGCGCGGAGGAAAACCTCTATCCTGAGATATAGAGCCACTACCTTACCAAGGTCTTTAGCAAAGGGAAACACTGTCTCTTCTCCTTGGCTAGGTCTACACCGCAAGTTTTCTCAGCAAAAAATATGCTAATGAGGGACTCATTTGCATGATTTGCAATCTCATTTGCATGAGTCACGATCTCATTTGCATATTTCCTGCCTATCGGTTTTTGCGCCCAAGCAAGCAGGGTGGCCATTTTCTTTTTGCGCGAAACCCCCTTTTTCCGCAAGATCCTTATGTCCCAAAAACAGAGGGTTACTGATCTTGCAAGAAAAGGGGCTTTTGCGCAAAAAGAAAATGGCCACCCTGCTTGTTTTGGCGCAAAAACCACGGCGCAAAAACAGATCGGCAAAAATTATGCAAATGAGATTGATTTATGCATATGAGTCCCTCATTAGCATTTTTTTGCCAAGAAAACTCGTAGTGTTTAGGGTTTAGCACAGCAAGAGACTGAAGCACGAGTTTTGCCCACTTCAAATGAACAGCCTAGTGCACACTTTGAAAATCACAACGAAGAAAACACACCTGCACCCCCTGGGTTTGACAGGAAGAATTCAAATCTCTATGGGGGCTAATGGCAGTGCTCCCTGTAAGCGGCCGCTCAGGATTGGTTCAAATGCCACCCGACGGATGAACAGAGCACTTACCGCTTGGTTTTTTGTGGTATTGTTTCTAGAGGTGGTGCACCTTTGCACATGCCTCAGTGCACATAAAATTATTCCACACTGTGACGGGGAGTACATAGCCCACACTGAAGGGGGGGGGGCTAAGACTCTGTGAGCGGAGGAAGTCCCACCCCTTTGCCCAGACTGGGCATGCTCCAAATGCTGGAGCGGTATAAATAGCAGCAGAGCTGCCCAGTTTGGGCTGACAAGAGAAGAAGAAGGACGTCTGGCCGCAGCTCCTGCAGTCCAGCGGGGAGAACCGGAGGCCCGGGAGACGGCTGACATGCAAGTAGCTGCCAGAGAGCCGGAAGACCCAGTTACCCCGTGGGATGTTGATCCAACCACAGCAATGGGACATGACCCAGGAAGGGTGCAGGAGCGGCCTCGCCCACCCCGGTGTCCTTGGCATGTTTCAGCTGGATTCCCCAACGAGGGGGTAGCAGACCCGGCTGCTGCTCACAGGGCCCTGGGTTGGGACTTGGGGGAGCAGGGTCCCCCTACCAGGGCAATAGCCCCCAACTGTTTATTAAGCATGGCCAGTAGGCCATACCGCCCTGGACTGCAGACTATTGTTCACTGGCTCTGGCCAGTAGGCCATACTGCCCTGGACTGCAGACTATTGTTCATTGGCTCTGGACAGTAGGCAATCCCGCCCTAAACTACAGACTATTGTTCATTGACTCTGGCCAGTAGGCCATACTGCCCTGGACTGCAGACTATTGTTCACTAGCTCAGGCCAGCAGGCCATATTACCCTGGACTGAGGGCTACCGTTCATTGGCTCTGGCCAGTAGGCAATATCACCCCAAACTGCAGACTACTGTTCACTGGCTCAGGCCAGCAGGCCATATTACCCTGGACTGAGGGCTACCGTTCATTGACTCTGGCTAGGACGCCATACTGCCCCGGACCGAGAGAGATATTGCTTCTGGCCATTGGGCCACGCTACCTGGCAAGCAGGGCCGTTTGTGAGCTCGGGGTAACTCAAAGGCTAGTGAAAATTCACAGATTATAGCTACAACCAACTTCCTTGTGGCTGAGGAGGCGGCGTCTGCACCCCAGAATGAAGTCACCCCAGTGACGGGGAGCGCTTACGTCGCCACACACACATAGATGGAAAAAACCTGCACATGCTTGGAAAAGATTCGAGGGAGCATTGGCTAATGGTTCTGCAGTGACAGGACGATGCTATGCAATGGTACCTGTCACTGTTTAACATATTACCCTTTCACATTTCAAGTTGGCCCCCATAAATTCTCCTTACGAGTCCCTCTGAGCTGAGTGCTGGCCTGGAAGGAGCCTCACAAACCACGCTCTGTCCTGGAGCCTTTATATTGGTACTTTCTTTCCTTGTGGCTGCCTTTTAAAACCCACCGAGGCTGCAATTTAATGATCTGCTTTCTGCGTGGGAAGACCTATCAGGCGGGATGCGAGAAGAAACGGCGCGTTCTCTTTTTCCATTAGGCTGCTGGAATGAAAGCCTCCGACTTTCCCTCCGTAGCTCTCGAATGCATCGCTTTTTCGCTACGATCTTGCCATTTTTGAAGTTCTCGCACCGCCCACCACCGACCTGGTGCACCGTTTTCTCTTCGACGTAAAGAGACACACGCAGTAAAACCAGGACTTTGTCCCGCACAACCCGGACTTTGCTGGGGCCGCACTGCTCCGCTCGGGTCAAGAAAACGAACTGACGTGTTTAGATTGTGAACACTCCCGGGCCAGGCCCTCATAAGGTGCCAAACAACAACACTCGATGCTCTAATTAGTCCTAAGGCACGGTGTGACTGACACGCATGGTTCCCACCATGGACCAAGGGAAGGCGAAGCACCTGAAAGTTCGTCTTAAATGGGAAAAAAATAAAAGAGAAAGCGTGAGGTGCGTCAGTTTCAATGCAGAGTTCCGCATTTTAAAATCAGTCTTGCTGCTCTTGTGTGTGCTTCACATGGTCTCCTGGGGCTGCTTCCCAAACACGGAGGATGCTCCGATTGGCCCTCGTTCCAATGATCTGTTCCCATAATGCATCACTCGAGCAGCGGCTCGCTCTCGTGAGGTACCGGTGCTGGTGGATGGGTGAAAGAGGGTCTTTTTCAAGGAAAACAGAGTTAAGAATCGATTCTGGTTAATTATGGGGCGAATGATTGCCGGGGGCAAATTTTTCCTGGAACAGCAAGAGAAGTTCTGCATGTAGCAACAGGCGGATTTGGCTGCGCCGGACCTGAAAGTCTCTTCCTCATTTTATTCTTGGAAATCTTGGCTTTGTAGGCACTCGGTTCCCACCCTGGCCAAATGGAGCAGTCAGAGGATTCCTGAGTCCCCTACGCTGCAAACCTGGGTTTGACCTGGCTACTGAAATGAAGACCTGCTATCACACCGCCAGCAGAATCATGTTTCGGGCAACCTCTCGCTACTTCCCGAGCTTATGCGATGCACTGGCAAAGAGATAGCCACAAGCCCTCTCGTGGTTGCGCCACCACCAGATAGCAGTTTACTACTGCTATAAGCTAGTGGAGCGCCTGCTCTGGTTCAACAAGGAGCAGTCTGGTAGAGCACTAAATGTTACACCACAGAGTCACTCCGCCTGGAGATCTGGGTTTCCCTGGCTCATACTCCCATGGAGGGCATAGCAGCCTGCTTTGGAGGAAGGAGCCTGTGTTGTATATTAGGAGCTTTGTGGTTACAGGTAGATGCCGTATCTATGGCATTGCAGAAAACCCTCATAATGCAGCAGCCCCTAGGAGCCCTGAGCATGAAACCCAGTGCTAGGAGCTGTACGAACAGCCCACACACAGTCCCAACCCCAAAGAGCTTCCATGTCTATTGCCCGCTTCCTATCACACAGCAGAGCCACGATTTCCTTAATGCTCCGCCTCCCCTTGGCTCACGTTTCCACCCTGGGTTTTCACTGTTCCTCTTTCCCCCAGCTCCAATAAATCCGTGAGGTCAACCTTCCCTAGAACCACAGGGTTGGAAGAGACCTCAGGAGTCATCAAGTCCAGCCCCCGGCCCAAGGCAGGACCAATCCCAACTCAATCATCCCAGCCAGGGCTTTGTCAAGCCAGGACTTAAACACCTCTAGGGTTGGAGATTCCACCCCCTCCCTAGGGAACCCATCCCAGTGCTTCCCCAGCCTCCTAGGGAAATAGTTTTTCCTAATATCCAACCTAGACCTCCCCCGCTGCAACGAGAGACCGTTGCTCCTCGTTCTGCCACCTGTCACAATCAAGAACAGCCTCTCTCCATCCTCTGTGGAACCCCCCTTCAGGGAGTTGCAGGCTGCTCTCAAACCCCCCCTCACTCTTCTCTTCCCCAGACTAAACAAGCCCAAATCCCTCAGCCTCTCCTCGTAGGTCACGTGCTCCACCCCCTTCATCATTTCGGTTGCCCTCCGCTGGCCCCTCTCCGATGTGCCCACGTCCTTTCTGAAATGGGGGTCCCAGAACTGGGCACAATACTGCAGACGTGCCCGCAGCAGCGCCGAATAAAGGGGAACCGTCACTTCTCTAGATCTGCCGGCAATGCTCCTCCTTTCATACCTGTAGCTTCGGAGGGGTTTTCAGAGAAGGCAAAACAAGCCCTTCTGCCACCTTCTGTGTCCCTGCCCGCCCCAAAGCCCTCGGCCATGCTCTGTAGCACTTCTTTGCCTGGCCAGCCTGGCAAAATGCCGCAGCACGGGGAGGAGCTGGGAGAATGAAGGAGACTCCTGGCACCTCTCCTTTTTGCCTCCCGGTGGCACTGCTCCTGCAAGCATCTCCTCAGAAGCTCAGGGCTCGCTCGGACAGATTACATTCCAGGGAAGGAAACCGAACCATATAAAATGTTGGTGGATCACTGGCTGAAAGGGACTCTGTATTCTTCATTTGGGCCCCTTAAGTCCCTGGACTTCCTGGCAGAGCTACAAACCGGCCCTTAGGGATTCAATGTGTCATAGACCACGTGCGGCAAATAAAGAGGACACAGGAGAGGAGAGGCAACACTTTGAGTTTGTGCACAGGTAAAATGGCTTTATTCCCCCGCCATTCAGGGGGTGTCTACACTGCACTGTAACTCAAAATAAGATACGCAATTTGCGTTACGCCAAATTTTAAAATAACCCGCTATTCTGAAAAGTCCCTTACTCCTCGTGGAGTGAGGTTTACAGGAATGTCGGAATAGCAAGCCTGTTTTATTTCGCCATAACGGGCTTTCTGTGAGGACGCGGGATAGCTATTTCGGGATACTCCGGTATCCCAAAACAGTGTTGCAGCGTAGACATAGTCTTTCAGAGCACTTGCTTGGTGTCACTCACTAGAAGTTTCCCTCCAAAAGCCAGTGCTTTGACCTGTGTTTTAGACCCGTTTTAATGAAATAATGAGACATTGAGTTGCAAAACTATGAAGTTAACGGCACCCCCTGTACTTGTATGTAGGAAAAGGCATGTTTTGCTCTAAATGAACAGCTGTAAACTTTACACGTTAATAGGAAAAACATCAGCCCATAAGGCGGGGTGTCTTAATTCTCCACATTATTTTCGATTCCGACTCCACCGTGATTTCGTAAAACCATCCTTCAAAGCGTCTCACTGTGTCCGCGAGAAACATCCTACCAGAGAACACAAGAGCAGCGGGTGATGTGCATGTCAGCAAAGTAGAATAGTTATTACCTCTGAGATTTTTAGGTCATTTATAGATTTTGAAAAAGTATTTCATGCTCGGCAGATGTCCCCTTTTGTGGTCAAACTGAGCACTTCACGAGCTGTGATGGGTAAGCTTCCAGGGTGGTGCATGGAAAGCTATACCAAACTTTCATTGAAAAAAATTACACCTTGGAACTTCATTTCAGACTGGATTCTCCTCTCGTTCGCCGCTGAGCGATAGTGGTGTAAGAACACTCATCTCAGCGAAAGTACACCTGATGTCCAGCAGTAAGAGAGAGGTCTCTCTGTGTGAATTATTCATTATTATTAAACGTGGCAGCTAGAGGCACAACCAGGATCGGGGCCCCATTGTGCTGGGTGTTGTCTACATGCTGCCCCGGTGAGCTTACAATTTCAACAGGCAAACGACAAAAAGTGCAAGGAGAAAGAAAACCAGAGGTAGTGACTTGCCCAAGGTCACACTGAAGCTCAGTGGCAGAGCTAGGAAGACACCAATGCCAGTTTTTTAGTCATGAGACCCTATCAGGCTAAAGCGTGCATTGCCCTTTCTAAACTGGCAGTGAACGGACAAGTTAACCCTACGTGTACCTGCAGGAACTCATTTGTTATGCTGTGCGCAAGCACACACACTATGATGATCAGGGGGTGCCTGAAGACAGAGCGTTGTGTGACACCATCTTGTTCACACACAGCCCGAGCTGCTTGGCCGAAGCACAAAAAGACGATAAACGGTATTTTCAAATACCCAACTGTTAGTTTTCAGTCTCTAAAAAAGTGTGAGGTCCCAAAGGTATATTTACATAGCAACCTTATTTCGAAAGAGCTAGCATTATTCTGAAATAACTCAGTCCGCGTCTACACAGCCGGCAGTTATTTCGAAATAACGTCGAAAGGCTGTCACGCTGGAGGACTGCTTACTCCGACTCCGGTCGCCCTCCTGACACGAGGAGTACGGGACGTCGGAGGAAGAGCGCTCCGTTTCGAAAGACGTGCCGTGTAGATGCTCCCTCCTTCGAAATAAGCGGCGCGACTGACGTAGCTCAATTTGCGTCGCTCACTTCGAGTTAAGCCCTGCTGCGTAGACACACCCAAAAATGCGAAGGCCAAAATTCTGAAAAAATTTTCTTCAAAAAAATCAGGTTTTCACAAATAAATCAATGAAAATGTTTGAATTTGACACTTTTCGGCAGTTTTATTGCCCTCTCCATGTGTCTGTTCCAAAACCCACCACATCTGTCTTGTCTATTTTGAATGCAAGTCCATCAGGACAGTGGCCGTCTCTCCTTAGGTACCCAGTGCAGTGGTGCACTGATCTTGGCCAGTGTTACTGGCACCCCCAGAAGCCTGAAACTCCAAGGGTTCCCCACTGTGTGAAGCTCGACTTTTCAGGAAGGCATCTAGCATGTCAGGGGAGTTTTAGCCACTCCCTCGATAAAGGCTGGAAGAGCATTCTGGAGAAACGAAGCACACATTCAACAACAACAACAAAAAAGGAATTATCTCCATGCCCCAATTTTCTGAAAAGTATGCACACTTGTGCATGCCTAATGTTCACGTGCAAGTACGATGATTACACGTGCAATTGGGGTACTTGGACGGTTACCGGTGCATGCACGAAACAACTCTGTGGAAGTCAATGGTCTTGCTCTGGTGTAGAACCAGTGTAAGTGACGTGTGAATCAGGCCCTGACGTTTCTAGACTCCTGGGGTGAAATCGTGACCTTATGACCGGTGCTGAACCAGATCTGCTGAACCATGGGAGATCAATACTGTCTAGCAGCATTACTAACACTCCTACTCCTTCCCGGGCACTGAAGACATTTGGGTTGTAAGTTAGAGCTAATTAACAGCACAGAACAGTGAGAGCCCAAACCGGGGGCTGTAAACAAATTTTACGGGACCTCAGGAAATTCAGCCACACCCATGATAAGTGGCCATGCGGCGAACTAAAATCATGCCGGGGCATGGATGTTGTCAACCAGAGCGTGCCGGACTAGAGAAGTTCAGCCTGCATTTGAATTCAGAACATTAAATAACATGTGATATCAAACGGCATAGGACAGGAGCATAGTCCCACTACGGTGCGCACCTGCACAGCCACGCACAAAAATTCTTCCCCCGCCCATTCTGGGGTTGTGTGGCACGTGGCTGCGCTGGTGACGGGGCCGGCTGAGACAGTTTGGTGAGGGAGCTGCTGGGGCGGAGGGCCCGGACCTGCCATGGCCACCTAGTGGTAGAGGCCTGCTGCGGTGGGCGGGGCTGCCACATGGTGGGAGGGGGCGGGGCCTGTTTTGACACCTGGGGCCGGGAACGAGACCTGTCGCATGGCGGGGAGGGGTGTATCTGTCTGTCTGCTCTGGAATGGGACATGCCAGGAATGGGACATGCCACATGGCAGAGGGAGAGGGTCAGCTCCAGTGGCCGGAAACGTGTGTGTTAACAACTTGGATGCCACAGCGGCACACATCCAAATCAGCGCACATGACCTCAATATTGGTGCACAAGCCAAAACTCACTCCGCTCAGGGTTGGAAAAATCTTAGAGGGAACCCTGGACAGGGGTGGGGAACCTTTTTTGAGTCGTGGGCCGCTGACCCACAAAAAAAAAAATCAGGCGGGGGCCACACAAAAGTGAGATGCAAAATAAACAAACCCTCGTTGATGTGGTCACTGACTGCGAAGCAGAAAAACACTCCTCCATATCCCCATGCACACCAGAGCCGCGGGGAGCTAGACTCTGGGGTGGGGCTAAAAATGGGGGGTTCAGTGTGTGGGAGGGGGATGCCAGGAAGCAGGCTGGGGGTTGGGAGTCTAGGCGGTGGGGGGGGGGGGGTGCTCAGGAGTGGGGTAGGGGTCTGGGTGATGCTGGTGCAGGTTCCTCAATGCTGGGGGTAAGGAGCCCCGAACCTCAGGGGCGAGATCCAGACAAGCTAAGGGCTGGATTAGGCCCTCAGCCCTTAGGTTCCCCACCCCGGTATAGGAAGTTGCTTTTCTAACCCCCGAGGTGCTCTCCACATTGTCTATCACATACAGCAATGGCTCTTCCTGTTCTGCTCAGCGATTTTAAACGTCATTCCGAGCCTTTCCAAGAGAGTCAAAGGGTGAATTCTGCAGCAGAGAGGCTGGAAAGGCGAGAAAAGCCCCCACACGGTTCCCCTCCCTCAGAAGGCCCATTAAAAAGTTTAACATCACTCAGCAGTCAGGAACAGCGACCGCTGGACTGGAGAGAAAATGCCTCGCGCCACTTCCCACATGAATAAACGCAGAACAAGTAGCTGAATGCCGGGCACTTTCTGTACCCCAGCATTACAAGGAAACAAGGAGCAGGCTGATATTCATTACTGCAAGCGGGAAACGGCTGGTGCATCATTACAGGCCCAGGTGACCAGCTCGTCTCGACTAAAAAACAAACATGCAAGCAAAACACTCAGTGAATTCAGCTGCCAGGTGCATCCGCTCCTTAACACGCAGCCCTTAACTCCTATTAGCCTTCACCTCAGGGAGCAGCACAGATACCGATGATTGGTTGGTCTCTAAAGCCTTTCGAAAGAACACAGGCGCACACGGCTGTGCTGGGGAAGATTGTACGTTTTCAGAAAAGTGTGCGAGGAAGAGAACGTCTCCTGCCAGACGCTCTTTCATAGCAGAACGTAGCTTGCCCAGCACCGGTGTAAACAGAGGACTTCTTCCCTGAGCCCCTGGCTGGGTGGGGCTTGTTAAGCAGCTGCGGGGCCGTGCTGCCACGCAGCCTGGAGGGAACACGGCTCACTTGGACCACCCCCAGTTCTGATCAACTAGAGTGGGGGTGGCCAACCTGCAGCTCGTGAGCCCCATGCGGCTCTTCACCCCTTAAAGTGCAGCTCACAAAGCTGCCCCATGCACCCCTACAAACAGCCCCCAGCTCCCTGTGCTCACCAGGTGCAGGGGAGCCGTCCGGTGCGGCAAAATGGTGTCGGCCAGCGGGAGCCTGATGTGGCCAAAAAAGCCTAACCCATGGTTTTTAAAGAGGAAGGGTCCCTCATCTCCCTTTTTTTCCCCCTCAACAACTCTGGTGTGGCTCTTCACATTTTTTCTGCCGCTGTTTCGGCTCTCTTCGTTTGATGGGTTGGCCACCCCTAAACTAGAGCTACCATCACGGGAACCCTTGTGAGGACAAAGCGCCTCTGGCCAGGGTCATTTCTCCGGCTGCGTTGCTCAGGCTTGCTTTTCATCAGGCTCTAGTAGACTAGCAAGAAAACGAGGACTGGACATGGACGCCTCGCATGCACTGAGGTTCCTACTGCATCTAACTCTGGGCGAGATCTGGTGAATTTCCCAAGCGTTGATAGTGGTAGCAGGGTAGTTACAGGATGAAGTGAAACAAAGCATGAAAAACAAAGGGCAATTTAGGCTTCTGCCAGTGACAACTATCTCCTCCCACAATAGAAAGGAACTTGGCTGGATGGATTTCACTCTCCGACCAATTCCTCGAACATGTTTACAACCTGGGTCCTAAACGCTGTTGCAGTTTAATTTATTCCTGTGTTAACCATGGCTGCTCAGCTCTCCAAGATGGAGCATGATTGGCCTGCAGATTAATCTCGTGGTGTCCTCATTCCCGTACCCTCTCATCTGATTGATTAGCATCGCCTGGCGTCTCCACGCCCAGTGTCAACCACAAAAAGGAAGCCATGAGAAAGGTCCAAGGGCAGTTCTGGCTTGAGGCAAAGACGTTGCCAAGTTATGTCCACCATGAATGGCGGGAGCTAGTGTTTAAGGCTTCCGGACAATGCCACGGTGTGGCAAAGCCGAGACCCTCCAAACAAAGAACTACGTGGCAATGGCGTGTGAAGGCTGCTCAAGCATGTTGGCCGTAGACATAACGGACACAGGAGTCCTGAATTCGCCACAGGTCTGACCCGATTTGGGTATTCCTCTCCTTCCCCCTTTCCCACGTCCTGTCACAACGCTTGTCCGCCAGCAGCTCTCCTGCCGAGTGGCACGAGCGCGTTCATTGGAGCAGACATGCCGGTGACTGACTGATGTGGCTTCCATTCCTGTCAGGTGCCACATCCGTGGAAAGGAGAAATCCTGGGGCTCTGTTCTGAAGAGATGTTATCTACAGATACCAGCTTCCAACGCGGGAGGTCCTCAAGAGACACTTGTGCTGCGCTCTGAACTCCTCGAGAGCCGTGTTAGCCTCTCGATAAAGAGAGCATTTTCTACTCTAACATCATCATCAAGGGGAACGTCCCCGTTCCTTTAGCTTTGTATTAATACAGGAGGAATTTGTGCACTGCCACAACTTTTTATTTCCCCCTCCCGATACACGGTGTGACAGCGCTTTGGCCTTGCCCTGGAGGCCCTGCACTTCTAGGCGGGAAGTGTTTACCTCAGAGGCTCACAACGACTCTCCACACAGCCTCTTGCCCTTTCCTAGAGCCATGGTCACCACCTGCGGCCATCTTCCTCACAGACGCATCAAACGGGCTTGGAGTGGACCCCTCGTTAGCCCCAGACCCCGTAGTGCTGCAGGGCAGGTTGGGGGGAACCCACTGCTCCAGTTTCCAGCCCAGAGACCCTAATGGCAGTGGCCGCAGGTCATAATTCCTCCACCACCAGAGCTGCAGCTTTTCCCAGGGCCTCTGCTCCCAGCAACTGACCACCACATCCTTCTGTTCTTCCCCAGCACCTCCTCACTCCCAGTCCTTGGCCGGCTGGCCCTGTCTGAAGGGAAGCCTTTTAAACTAGCCCCAGCAGGTCTTTAATGAGCTGCAGGTGTTCTCATAAGCCTGATGCTTCTGGCAAGCCCCTAAGTAGCCCCAGGTTCCTCCTGAGTGCGCTGCAGCAGTCCCTGGTGTGGTTAATCAGGAAAGAGAAAACTGTTCACCCAGAGAGCAGCCAATCTACCTTCCATTAGACTGCGGCAGCCAGCTGGTCTGGGCCTAGCCCAGTGGTTATGAATATTTCATCAGCAGCAACTATTTCCATGTGGAAGGAAACCATGCGAGGTCTTGAGTCCAGGGCTGACAGCCAACCAGTACCCTTGACTCTTTGCACGCAACTCCCACCAACACTGCAAGCAACCGGGTCTCCAAGTCATGGCCAGCACGGCAGCTCCAGCAGATCATGATCAATCATTAATCATTCAGATTCATTATGCAGATTCAGACTAACACGCCTACCCCTCTGATACTATTAACTATTATTAATCTTAACAACAAGAATAGGCAAGATTCTGATTTTAGCACAGCAAATCTGGAGTCACTCTGCAGAAATTATCATTCTTTACATGGTGTAGTGCTCCTCCGAATTCTTGTGAAACTGACCCGGTGTCCATCCCGCTGAGTGGTTGGTGTTACAGCGCCTCTTCTTATAGGCCTGGGTTAGGAGAAGGTGGGACTGAAGGCATTTGCCACCTAAGCAAAGCTCTGTCATTGGTACCCATCCAGGATGTCTCGATGGCAGAGGTGATGAAACTGTTCAGGTTCCAGGCAAAGGTTTCACCAGCAAGGAGCTAAAAGAGGCCACTAGAGTGAGTTGACAGGGGGAGGTAAATTGTGCAGAGCAGCTGCATCACAGCACATGGTGCTGGGTTGACCTTTCAGTGCCTGACAAAAACCCTGACGTCTACACCTGAGCAGAGACCTTCTTTCATTTTACTAAAGCGAAATCCCCAAATACTACAAGGGAAACGCAGAATTCAGGTTTCGGCAGAGAAGGGAAGAAACCAATCTGCAATGATTTTGTCATAAAATGCATTTATTTGTAACTCTTATTTTGTGAAAGCTCTTCCCTGCAACCCGTGCTCTTTAAACAACAAAACAAAAACAAAAAAGATGCTATTACATAAAGAGGAAAATCACTCCTTCCACTTTAGTCAACTTTTCGGGGAAGGGAGGAAATCCAGCCTCTACGGGTTATGTCTACACTGCAGCGCTATTTTGGGATACTTCTGGTATCCCAATATAGCTACTCCGCATCTTGAGAGCGCACCTGTTATTTTCAAATATCTTTCAAAATAACGGGCACGGTATTCCGATGTCCCTTAAACCTCGTTCCATGAGGATTAAGGGACAATTTCAGAATAGCGCTTGAAATAAGCTACAGTAAACTTCCGATAATCCGGCACCTTTAGGACTCAGGGGGTGCCGGATTATCAGATATGCCGGACTATCAGAAGGGGGGGGGCTATGAGGGGTCTGGAGTCGGGTGGGAGGGGATGCCACCCCAGAGCCCTCATAGCCCCCCCTTATGATAGTCCGGCTCTGCCCCAGGCGTCCCTGATTCAGCCGCTGCTGGTCAGTTTCAGCAATGGCTGAATCCAGACGCCTGGGGCAAAGCAGCTGGGGTGCTGCCGGGTTGGTCCTGTAGCGCCGCCCTTCGGCGCTGCGGGACCAACCCGGCAGCACCCCAGCTGCTCTGCCCAAGGGGTCCCCAAGTCAGCCGCTGCTGAAACAGATCAGCGGCTGATTCCAGGAAGCCGGGGCAGAACAGCTCTGCCCCAGGCTTCCTGGAATCAGCCGCTGATCTGTTTCAGCAGCGGCTGAATCGGGGACCCCTGGGGCAGAGCAGCTGGGGTGCTGCCGGGTAGGTCCCGCAGCCCCAAGGGGCAGCGCTACGAGACCAACCCGGAAGCACCCCAGCTGCTCTGCTCCCGGCTTCCCCGATTCAGCTGCTGGTCAGTTTCAGCAGCAGCTGAATGGGGGAAGCCTGTCCGGCTGCCCCAGCACTTCCGGGTTCCTGATGATGCCGGACCATCAGGAGTCCCGGAGCATTGGATGCCGGACTAATGGAGTTTTACTGTATTTTGAAATACACTCAAAATAAGCTGCACAATTTGCGTAGCTCCAATTGCATAGCTTATTTCGAGCGAAGGGTACAGAAATCAGTAACTTGGACATCAACCGCACCAGAATTCTGCCCCAGATTTTTAGCCATGAGGTGTTAGTTTCCATCTTTTGAACAGCCTCGCAAGCTTAGCATGGAGCAGTTGTGGGCAGCAAAGAGTATTTACACAAAAGATATTTATCCTTGATTGTCAGTTTTATACAGGTGCCTGGGGTTCAGATAGGCACATTCCAGGCCAAAACGAATGCCTTAATTAGTTTAATTCAATGAATTTCAAATACTGAGAGGACTGCTTCTGCCAACTTTAAAGAGATGAGCATTCTTTGATCGTACCAATGGAAAAAAAAAGCTCTCTTTGATCTGACTGACAACAGATTATAAACTAATTCCTTCACTTGTATGTAAAGAAGGAGATGGCCAAACATTAAGGCCTGACTACATTCTCGGAGCGATCAATGAAAGTTTTGCTATCAATTTCAACTGCAGCAGCTCTAGACTATGGAGACAAATCGTTGCTAACCACATTGTCTACTTGGCTTTGACAGACCTTGGGGGAGCAGACATTCCAACTGGTGAATGCTAGCTCGGCCACCAACAGTCTACATTAGTGTTTACAGTCATGGAACATGGATTAAACGGCAATCAAGCAGCATGTGCTCCGACGCAAGGGGAAGCTCTTGGCTAGACATGGATGCATTGCCTGCAGGAGAGTTGGATCAGACCCTAGCTGAAGAAAGAGAACGGGACAGTTAGGGAAGAGTGTTTCATTTTTTTAAAAATAGATATTGAAGGTCTTTGACTTTTACATTAAAAGAAGCTTAGAGATGATCGAAAAGTAGCATTGGAGGAGAGACATTGAGAAGTCACCTAGCACTGAGGCAGGTCTAAATAAACCTAGATTGTCCCTGACAGGTGTTCATCTAATCAGCTTTATGACGTTCAATCCTACAGCAATACCTTATGAAAACATGAGTGGAAATACAAACGTAACCCATCCGGGAGTGTGTGTCACAGGCCCCAATCTAAGTTGATCCACAAAGGATATCATAAAAATGATAGAACACCAAAACTTGAGAGGCCATTAAGTCCAGTCCCCTGCCCTCTTGGTCGGACCAAGTCTGGTCTAGATCATCCCTGTCAAGTGTCTGTCCAACCTGCTCTTAAACATCTCCAGTGATGGAGATTCCACAACCTCCTTCGGCATTTTATTCCAGTGTTTAACCACCCTGACAGGAAGATTTTTTTAATGTCCAACCTAAACCTTCCTTGCTGCAGTGTAAGCCCATTGCTTCTTGTCCTATCCTCAGAGGCCAAGGAGAACAATTTTTCTCCCTCCTCCATGTAACACCCTTTAGGTACTTGAAAACCGCTACCATGTCCCCACTCCATCTTCTCTTTTCCAAACTAAATAAACCCAGTTCTTTCAGTCTTCCCTCATAGGACTTTTCTAGACCTTTCATCATTCTTGTTGCTCGTCTCTGGACCTTCTCTAATTTCTCCACAGCCTTCCTGAAATGTGGCGCCCAGAACTGGACACAATACTCCAACTGAGGCCTAATCAGCGCAGAGTAGAGTGGAACAATGACCCCTCATATCTTGCTCACAAGATTCTTTGTTAATGCATCCCAGAATTATGTTTCCTTTTTTTGCAAGTGTCACACTGTTGACTCCTATTCAGCTTGCATTCCACCATGACTCCTAGATGTTTTTCTGCAGGACTCCTTCTTAGACAGTTACACCCCATTTTTTATACATGAAACGGATTGTTCCTTCCTAAGTGGAATACTTTGCATTTGTCCCTCGTTAAACTTCTTCCTATTTACCTCAGAGCATTTCTCCAGTTTGAGTTATGAGATGCTCTAGTCCCTTCCAAATTTAACTTAGGCAGCCACATGACACACCTTCACTTTAGTGTTCCCTCCTTCAATCCCTAGTGCAGTGGTCCCCAACCTTTTGGGGCTGCCAGGCGCTTGGGGGCGGGGCCGCTCACTGGCCACGTGATGGGGGCGGGGCCAAGCATGCGCCGCACGCCTGAGGCTGGCAGCAGCATGTGCTGCAATCCCCGGCAGGGGCTGCCCAGGTTCCGCGCGGCCGGGGCCGGTGCGGGCATGCGCGGCGCCCCCAGGGCCGGGGCCGGCAAGGGCACCCGGGGGCGGAGTCCGGGGCCGGGGCCAGGGCCAGGGCCAGGGCGGCGCACCTGGGGGCAGGGGCAGGGCCAGGGCCGGCAAGGGCACGCGTGGTGCACCCGGGGCCGGGGCCAGCCATGCGCCCGAGGCTGGCACCTGCCGCACGCCCGGGGGCGGGGCCAGCCCAGATTGCTCTGCGGGCGCACGTAAAGGGCCCGGCGGGCGCCATGGTGCCCGCGGGCACTGGGTTGGGGACTACGGCCCTAGTGTGTGTTGGCCAAAATAGGACCACCACATATTTTTTGTTATGATCATACTTGATGGATTCAACCACTTTTCACTCTTCCTGGTCATCCAGCTGAGATTTGGGATAATATGGATCGAGTATGCAGAGTTTGAGCCACCACTGTTACACCAGCTTAACAAAGATGTAAAACCAGCAGAGTTACATCTGTCCCATTCCAGTTCCTGTCCTCCCCTTGAGTCACGGTTCCTCCTCTTTCAGCCAGAATTTCCACAGAGTAACAACATCAGGAAACAGGATTAACACAGTCACAAATGCCGCACCAGAAGGATAACTTAACTCTTCCATGGACTTTGTTCAAAAGCACATAAAACAACTGTGTCGTATGTGTCCCTCAAGTAGCTACCTCCAAATCCTGCATTCGAATGCATTTACATTGTGTGCTTAATTAACTCTTGTTCCTCCCCTTTACCCAGCACGCCCCTCTATTAATAACAGCAAATGAGTAATTTCAAAAGCGGAAGAAGAGGAATGGCTATATTGAGGGAGGTCAATCACTAGAATAGGCCAGATTAGCCATTCATTCCTCCGCTATTTGCGGCCGCCATAGGGAGACCAGAGGAACTGAGCCTTTGCTTGTGCTCTGCATAAAGAGCAGAGTCTATTACAGCTATGGGCCTGTGGCGTGCCCCTCCCCTCACGTGCCTTTGCTACATTTTGGGGAAAGCTGGTAGCTGCACAATTTGCCCACTGGCCTGGCTCACAATTTACATAAGGAGCTCTTTAAACTCCAGCTGTGGGAACACAAGTTGGGAATCGATAACGCAAGATGCTTCCCCAAGGCTGCATTTTAATTTGCTCCTTGAGGGAAGAAAAGTACAGCGCCCGCAAGTAAGTAGGCGTCTACACCAAACAATTTGAGGAGATTTGGCTACTTGAACAACTTTCCCTGCAAGCACACCCTCAACAGTGTGGGCCCCAAGGCAGGTAAAATGCTTTCAAAACTGCCCCGTCGCATTATAATCCTCCGTCATAATATCAAAAATACCAGGGTCAATATAGTAACGTTTAACTCCATCTTCAGATTGGCTCTTCATTAGATAGGCAGCACTGTGTTAAAACCAATATCTGACCTATCTTTGGAGCTGTTTCTATAAGGAAACTTCCGTGTTGGGTTTTTTTTTCCTTCTAATTCATAATCTGGGCTCTTGAACTTCAACTGTGTTCACCTTCAAGGTTTTAGATAAGAGAAATTTTCTTGTGTGCCTAGCAAGGAATGCATGATTGTCTGACTCCAGGCTAAATTCAGAGCACAGGGCTGCTGCTAGAATATGACCTTCCAACATGAAATTCTTGCTAGCTATTAGCTTTCCCGTTGTTATTTTTATTAAAGATAAACAGGAGAGGTGACAGTACAAGTGATTTTCTTATAGTCGTATTAATATGTGTCAGATTTAACAGATAGCGGGCAACGGAGGAAGTTGTGGCTCCATAAAGAATTCACATGATTGCTAGAAAAATGATCGCAATTGGGTTGTTTCATTAGCTCATCTCATTTGGGTCAACTTTGTGCAAAGAGTTGAGTGAGAGCGAATTGCAGAAAGCCAGGGTGTGTCTACACTGCAATGCTATTTTGGGATACCAGACATATCCCGAAATAGCTACCCCATGTCTTTCGAACACGTCCGCCAGTGTGAAATGTAGAGGATGCGCTATTTCGGCATCCCTGGAAACCTCGTTCCACAAGGGATAAGAGATGTCTTGAAATGTAGGTTATTTCGAAATTGGGTGCTGTGTAGATGCGCCAAATTTAAAAATAGCCTATTTTGAACAAAAATCAAAATAAGATCCGCAACGTGTATAGCACAAATTGCACATCTTATTTCAAGCTAAGGGTGTAGAGTAGACACACCCTAAGTCATCCATTTCCCTCAATCCATTTTCTCCCATCAATCCCATCTCTGGACCTGGCTTTTGCTTTTACAGCCACAATGCTGAAACGCCTTCAGAAAGGTTCCACATTAACACTTCCTCACCCAAGCCCTCCCTTAGACCTAAGTGAGCCTAGGCCTGCTGCGTAAGACACGCATTTCGTTAGTCATATAAAACAGAACCTGCCCTGCTCTAGCATGGCCCGGTGTAGGATAATGGACCAGAACAGCTTTTTTGTTTCTAACGGCGGAACAAGCATCCAAACATTGGCCTCGCGGATCGCTACAAATTCCCTTTGACTTGTATTCATGCACCTGCCAAAGGAAGGGAGAGGAGATGTCACCTTCCCCTCTGGCCCACTGTGTAGAACAATTCCTGCTCCTAAGAGGACAGACAAGCTACATACTCCAAAAGGAACCTAATGACATTCCACGGCCAGCCATTGGGAAGAGTTTGATTTGAGGACAGCCGGTGTGCAATGAACGATTAACCTGCTGAAGCCAATGTCCTTAGATGGTAAGACCACCTAGACAGTTCCCAGTGACAACGCAACAGGAATACCTCCACCTGTAGCCATCACCGTATATTGCTGAAAGGAGTACTCAAGCCTGATTTTTATCAGCCTCCAGGCAGCTGTGGTTAAATAAAGAACACACACGATTGCTATACACATGACCTCATCAACAGGGTTGTTTCATTAATTCATCTCACTGGGATCAATTTTCCCCAAATAGTTGAGTTAATCCGATTACAGAGAGCAAGTCATCCATTTCTCTCGATTCCTTTACTCCCATTACTAGGTTATAGAATCACAGAATCCTGAAAGGGACCTTGAGAGGTTATTAAATCCAGTCCCCTGCCTGCATAGCAAGGACCAAGCACCATCCCCGATAGATATTTAAGAGCAGGTTAGATAGACATCTCCGGAGATGGAGATTCCACAACCTCCCTAGGCAATTTATTTCAAGGTTTAGCCACCCTGACAGGTAGGAAGTTTTCGTAATGTCCAACCTAAACCTTCCTTATAGAATCATAGAATCATAGAATCATAGGACTGGAAGGGACCTCGAGAGGTCATCGAGTCCAGCCCCTCGCCCTCAAGGCAGGACCAAGCTCCGTCTACACCATCCCTGACAGATGTCTATCTAACCTGTTCTTAAATATCTCCAGAGAGGGAGATTCCACCACCTCCCTTGGCAATTTATTCCAATATTTGACCACCCTGACAGTTAGGAATTTTTTCCTAATGTCCAATCTAAACCTCCCTTGCTGCACTTTAAGCCCATTACTCCTTGTCCTGTCCTTAGAAACCAAGAGGAACAAATTTTCTCCTTCCTCCTTGTGACACCCTTTTAGATATTTGAAAACCGCTATCATGTCCCCCCTTAATCTTCTTTTTTCCAAACTAAACAAGCCCAGTTCATGAAGCCTGGCTTCATAGGTCATGTTCTCTAAACCTTTAATCATTCTTGTCGCTCTTCTCTGTACCCTTTCCAATTTCTCCACATCTTTCTTGAAATGTGGCGCCCAGAACTGGACACAGTACTCCAGCTGAGGCCTAACTAGTGCAGAGTAGAGCGGCAGAATGACTTCACGAGTTTTGCTTACAACACACCTGTTGATACAACCTAGAATCATATTTGCTTTTTTTGCAACAGCATCACACTGTTGACTCATATTCAACTTGTGGTCCACTATGACCCCTAGATCCCTTTCCGCCATGCTCCTTCCTACTGTAGTTTAAGCCCATTGCTTCTTGTCCTGTCCTCAGAGGCCAAGGAGAACAATTTTTCTCCCTTTTCCTTATAACACCCTTTTAGATACTTGAAAACCACTATCATGTCCCCTCTCAGTCATCTCCTTTCCAAACTAAACAAGCCCAATTCTTTCAGTCTTCCTTCATAGCTCATGTTCTCTAGACCTTCAGTCATTCTTGTCGCTCTTCTGTGGAACTTCTCCAATTTCTCCACCTCTTTCTTGAAATGCGGTGCCCAGAACTGGACACAATACTCCAGTTGATGCCTAATCAGCACAGAGTAGAGTGAAAGAGTCATTGCCCCCACTTAAACCTACAACCTACAACCCCCAACTTAAACCTGTCCAACACATTATCAATAAACTACAGCCTATACTGGAACAGGATACCATACTCCAAGAGGCTCTGGGAGACAGACCCATAGTCTCCTATAGACAACCACCTAACCTCAAGATGATTCTTACCAACCACCACAGGACATACCACACTAATACCAACCCTGGTACCTTCCCTTGCAACAAACCCCGTTGCCAGCTTTGTCCACATATTCATTCTGCTGATACCATTATTGGACCTAACCAAGTGAGTTATAAGATCAAGAACACATATTCCTGCACATCCAGAAATATAATCTATGCTATCATGTGCCGAAAGTGTCCGTCTGCTATGTACATTGGACAAACATCTCAGACACTTCGCCAAAGGATTAATGCCCACAAAACAGATATCAGACAAGATCACAAAGAGAAAACAGTTTCTTGCCACTTTAACCAGAAAGGACACTCTCTCAATGACTTAACCACCTGCATTCTGCTACAAAGACCTTTTACATCTGCACTTGAAAGGGAATCCTCTGAACTGTCATTCATGTTAAAATTCGACACTTGCCAACAAGGACTTAACAAGAATTTGAACTCTCTCACCCATTACCAAGACAGTTTCCCCAATTATCACCTGTAATACCATTAACTCACAAACATCCCACTCTCCCTACCTTTAATATCAGCAATTCACAGACACTTACCTTCCTTCCTCCCCCTTCCCCCCCCCCCCCCGCATCCCCCTTCTGTTCTGCAATGTGATTTGTCCTTTTCATATTTGTTCATTTTTTTAATTGTATCCTTTGGTATATATGGTTGTGACTACTTTCTTCCACTATTTGATCTGAGGAAGTGGGTCTAGCCCACGAAAGCTCATCATCTAATAAACCATCTTGTTAGTCTTTAAAGTGCTACATTGTCCTGCATTTTGCTTCAACTACCCCAGACTAACACGGCTACATTTCTATCACTATGCCACACTTAGTGTTAACCTACCAAATTCATGTCCTTTTTGGTGAAGTTCACGGTCATAGGATTTTAAAAACCATACATTTCATGATTGAACCTACCTAAATCTGAAAGGTCACAGTATTGTAGCAGGGATCCTGACTCAAAAATGGAGTTTATGTGGGAGTCACAAGGTTACTGTGGGGCAGTTGTGGTCTGGCTACTCTTACTTCTGCACAGCTGCTGGTAGTGGCATGGTCTTCGGAGCTGGGGAGCTGGAGAGCAGCAGCTGCTGGCCAGGAGCCCAGCTCTGAAGGCAGAGCGTCGCCAGCAGCAGCACAGGAGAAAGGCTGGCATGGCGTGGTACTGCCACCCTTCTTTCTGCCCTCTGCCCCCAGAGCTGGGCTCTCCGTCAACAGCCTTCCCTGTCCAGCAGCAGTGCAGGAGGATGCGAGGCACAATATGGCTGCTACCGTCAGGATGCAGGCTTCCGACCTGGGCCCCAGCCAACAGCTGCTGTCCAGCCACCCAGCTCTGAAATCAGTGCAGAAGTAAGGTGTCATGTTTCCAGATTTTGAGGGGAGCACCCAGATCGCTGCTGCATCCATGGGGGAGGGGGCTTTGGCCCCAAAAGTGGCACAAAGGGGGCCATGTGAGGTATCCCATAGAAGCCTACTTTCTTCTGATTCCATATATGCTATTCATGGGATTGTATACTGTCAGTATGTGAAGTTAGAAGCATGTATTGTGTGTGGATACCAAATGTTTCTCTATATGTGGTTGAACTATGGGCAAAGCAGCTCAGTCTATGGACATGCTAACGAGCAAAGCTCTGGAACAACAGCCCTCCATAGGCCAAGGACACACCTCTAGGGTACGTCTAGACTACAGGGTTTTGTCGATGGAAGTTTTGTCGACAGATACTGTCGACAAAACTTCTGTCGACATAGAGCGTCTAGACACATTCAGTTCTGTCAACAAAGCAAGCTGCTTTGTCGACAAAACCCTGTAGTCTAGACGCAACCCTACAGGCAATAACACCTTCTGTTGACAGAACTCTGTTGACAGAAGGCGTTATGCCTCGTAAAATGAGGTATACCAGCATCGACAAAACTGCTGAGTTCTGTCGACGTTATGTCAACAGAACTCAGCGGTAGTGTAGACGCAGGTATAGTTTTGTCGACAAAAGTCCACTTTTGTCGACAAAACTCAGTAGTCTAGACACACCCTTAGAGTGGTGATGCATACCTAGGGGCTACCAGCAGGGAACACATGGATAGGCCATGGGCCAGGTGACCTGCTGTAGCCAAGAAGAGACCAGGAAGGAGGGATAAATAGGCCATGTGGCTGACTCCATCTTGGTTCTCAGCTCAGCACTTCATCCCAGAGGCAGCAGTGCAGGGATCGAAGAGCTGGAAAGAACTAGGATCAGGATGGGTCCACAGAATGCTCAACAAGGACTTTTAAGCCAGTAGCTGTAACATCTCTGCTAGAGCCTGCGTCGAGAACTGGGAGATTCGATGCATGTAATATACTATCCTTTAACAACCTCACTCTCATGGTTTTCTTTATTGTAATAATAAATCTTTAGATGTTAGAAGCTAAAGGATTGGCCCAGCGTGATTTGTGGGTAAGATCCAGAGGGTAAATTGACCAGGGGTCTGTGGCTGGTTTCTTGGAACCCGACAGAACGGGTTCGGGGAAGGCGGCATCAGGTTCTAAGACCCCCCACCTGTGTATGAGGCCCGGGGCCATCTAGGGCACGGATATTGCTGGGGTGTTAAAGGAGTTTTGTTCGTGAGGCTTCAGGCAGGCAGCTGAAGCGCTCTGTGGGACTGGTTTGTGGCCTGTTTGGGAAGGTCTCCAGTCTGGGGCTGTAAAGAGCCCCGAATCTGAGCAATTTGCCCGGAGCGGATGACCTCAGCTGTGCCCAGACCCGGCCTGGTCTGTCACATAAGGGTAGCAACATTGCAACCCTCCCTAAAATAACCATATGGGGGTTAGAAAATTGCCACAACACGAAAATAGAGAGACAGATTCTCTATAGGAGGTGACAGCCATAGCTCTGTTGACTTCAAGGGACCTGGGCTAATTGACCTCACCTGAGAATCGGACACGTGTACTACAGAGACACGTAAGAGGAAATTGTAAAGAGGCTGCCCAGATACTCTGCACTCATTCAAAAAACATAAAATCCTTGCAGGATGGTTGGGAGAAGACTGCAATACGCCCGAGCTACGATAACGTCTTATTACAACATGTTATCTTTCTAGTCAAGAAAATACATTCAAGTTCAGCATTCAAGTCCCCAGGCTTCACGATTCATAAAACAAGAACTGCACCAAAGGGTCTACCCAAAGTTTAAGACCAAAGGTAACAACCCAGAATATTAATCTAGGCATGACCAGCAACTGCTACTGATCTGCAAAAACAGAGATGGCAAACCAGTCTGGGGGTCAAATAGTCCCTTTCCTGTGTGTGTATGAAGTGGATGCAGGTTTTTATGGATTCCCAGGGTTGAACTGAGCATCGTCACTCCCACATTACTACAATGGTAAAATGACTATTAATCTATAGGATCAGTAGAACCCTTTTATCTCCTGGCCATTTTGATCCATATCACATAACTCGTTGGGCCACAAGCCAGCAATAGTGAGCGAAGCAATGTAAAGAATATAAAAAAAAAAGTCTTGGCAAATTCACGTTTGTGGCATGGTGCTGCTTTCAAAGCCTCGTGTGGATTAAGACAAGCATGTTTTATGCAGCAGAATTCTTGAGAAAGAGTCAATTTTTACCGTAACCAATTCTGATTTCCATGCATTATACCGGGTACTGCAGCTCAACGTCACGCTATGGGATCTTAAAAAACTTAACAGGGTAAGCACCATGAACACCTCAATCGGCAGAACATGGATGCTTCATATACATTGGCTACACGGTGCTCACCCATGAATAGCACGGAGTCCCCTACAAACAGGAGCCAACACAATCGCATTTCAATCTGGAAGTCTACAGAGAGGAGAGGGTCAAGTGCATGTCAGGAGAAAGACGTGGAACCCACACACTTGTGGGGGATGGTGCACTGACCCAGGGAGTGGCATTGAGACGACTTCCAGAGAGAGAGGATGACTTTGCTCTTCAGTTTTTGCTGAAGGCCAGCTAGCTTGTAGCTCAAGCTATAGAGGCTCGTGTACCAAGCTCCAGAGGTCCCCAGTTTGGGTCTGCCTGTTGGCGTTCCACACCCATGCAGGCACACGCACAGAACTTGTGTGCCAACAAGCAATTTTCACACTGCCAGAGACCGGTTGGGCGGGGTGTTCCGAAGTACCCAGAGTTGGGGCCAGGGCTCTGGCTCTGATCCCACTGACATCAGTGGAAGTTTTACCGCTGACGTCATGGGGCAGGTTAGGCCCGTGCACAGTGACTTCTGGGCTAGATGAGAAGGACCCCAGGGGGCAGCCCCAAAATTAGATCCCCTCTTTGAAGTAGCAGCAGCAGCAGGATCCACCACCCAGGTCTCTTGCTTTTGTAACTCCAACAAGCGGAACCGAACCGGGGACCTCTGGAGCTTAGCACGGGAGCCTCTACTGCTTGAGCTCAAAGCCAGCTGGCTCCCAGCTAAGGTTGTAGAGCAAACTCATTCTCTCTCCGAGAGTGGTCTCAGTGCCATTCCACGGGACAACGCACCCCTCCCAGCAGGTGTGTGGGTTCCACGTCTTTCTCCTACCATGCACTTAACCCTCTCCTGCATTGGGGCTGATGGGGCCTCCAAGGTCAGTTATCACTCCATTGACATGCATGGCACAGTCCCCTCTCTCTGAAGCTATTGCTTCAGACTCTCCAAAGCAGAGGGTTGGCAGAGACCCCAGGAGTCATCAAGTCCAGCCCCCTGCCCAAAGCAGGACCAATCGCAACTCCATCATCCCAGCCAGGGCTTTGTCAAGCTGAGACTTAAACACCTCTAGGGATGGAGATTCCACCCCCTCCCTAGGGAACCCATCCCAGTGCTTCCCCACCCTCCTAGGGAAATCGTTTTTCCTAATATCCAACTTAGACCTCCCTTACTGCAACTTGAGCCCATTGCTCCTTGTTCTGCCATCTGTCCCCACTGAGAACAGCCTCTCTCCAGCCTCTTTGGAACCCCCCTTCAGAAAGTTGAAGGCTGCTCTCAAATCCCCCCTCACTCTTCTCTTCTGCAGACGAAACAAGCCCAAATCCCTCAGCCTCTCCTTGTAAGTCATGTGCTCCAGCCCCCTCAGCATTGTTGTTGCCCTCCGTTGAACCCTCTCCAATGCGTTCACATCTTTTCTGTAGTGGGGGCCCCAGAATTGGATGCAATACTCCAGATTTGGCCTCACCGGCCTGCAGCCTGATCTAGACCACAGAAGTTACCCCCCTGGAAGGCCACCACCGCTGTATTTAGCCTGTACCTGCAGAGGCGTGGGTATCACAGCTCTTGTTGACCATGCATTGCTGTTGTCAGCCAATGGGAACTGTGGGAAGTGGTGTTCCAGGCCGTACTGCTTCCTGCAGCTCCCATTGGCCAAGAATGCAGCCAACAGAGCTGCAATCCGTGCGAGCTGCAGAGGCACAGGTAAATATAGCAGTGGTGGCCCACCCATGGCTAGCCCTGGTGAACTATCGCTCTTTTATTGCCCAGCCCTGCTCGAAAGACCCAGGCGGATGGCGCTGCTGGGGGAAACTCAGAACCCATTCAAGCATTTCTTGGCAGCCACGTCATCTAGAAAGTTTTATATTTACAAAGTAAGCTTTGATTCCGACATAGTTCCAACCCTCGGCATGAGAGGACAGTGTCTACCCCGGAATCCGACGAGAGCATCTTTGAAATTTCTCCTCGGTCAATGCTCCATCAGCCAATAGCAGAAAGTTTGGTAGGAGATGGGAAACCCAACAGTACAAATTCCCCAGTGCCAGGAAGAGCTGGGATTGGCTCTCAGTCAATTAACACAGGGAAATGGAGTCTCGGTAGAGGTTACTCCTAGGCATGCACCTGTTCGCTCGAGTTATTTCTTTACGAGCAGATAAGGTAACTGTTGTGCACAAGACACAAGCAGTCCAAGCACTAGCCCTCTAATGCACAAAGATTTTAAAATTGCACAGCCGTCCTCAACCATATTGCCCAAAATGCCTATTATTTTTAGGGTAAAGAGCTGCTATAACAAGGTTACATTGAGATCATTTTCTGACAAATACATCAGGTTTAAGGGTTGTTCTTTTTTATTCCAATCTCCTTTGGTTGTCAAAATCACAGCCCTTGCAAGAACTGGAATCTCCTTTGTTAAGGAGACATATTTTCCTCCAAATCTTTTTCAGAAGGGGGATGAGATAGAGACAGACAGGAAGAACGGTTATCTTTTTATATGACCTGATTGCAACCGTCTATCATCAAATCTGATATTTAAGCAGCCATCTGTTGAAAAACCCTGGATTTCTCATTGCGCAGGTATCTAGTGACTCACGCAATTAGTGCTTTAATACTTGCCCTTTTCAAACATGCATATGCAAACTGCTGGCAGATTGTCTGTCTCTCTCACAAGGTCTATCGGGTTAGGTCTAGGAAGTCGGGAGGGGTAAGAATGAGTTGACGATTTCTCCCCAATTATTAGTGACGCTTGTATCCTCTGGATCAGCACTTCTCAAACTTTTTTTCTCATGATCCAGTTGAAGAAAACTGTCGATTCCCTCAACCCAACAGAATTTGACTAGAGTGTGGGCTTTAGGGTAGGGCTGAGGATGGGAGCTGTGGGGTGTAGGAGGGGGCTCCGGCTTTGGAGGGGCAGGACTGGGGCAGTAGGAGCTGATCTCCAGTGGCTCCCAGTCAGCGGTGCTGCAGGAGGGCTAAGGCAGCTTCCTGCCTCTCCTGGCACTGAAGACCATGCTGCGCAAAAGCAGCCGGATCACAGCCAATGGGCATGGGGAGGTAGTGCATGGAGCCCTGTGTTCTCCACCCCCACCTAGGAGCTGGGGCAGCTCCTAGCCACTTCTGGGGTGCAGCGCAGTCTGTGGCGTCAGGACAGGCTGGTCGTTGCCTTAGCCGCCCCCACCGGTCACTTGATCCCCCTGAACCAGCGAGACCCAGGGCCCGACATTCTACCACCCAATCCTGGTTCACGCCCTGTCATCTGAAAACCATGGGGCTAGCTCTCGGTCACTCTTCCCAAGATCCTCAACCAGACCAATTTCTCTTTGCCTCTCAGGGTTTCTTTGTTTGGAGAGACGATGTTGACTTCTCATGCACCTAGCAATGAAGGCCACCGATCAATGATAGGAGTCAGAAGAACGATTTTCTTTAACAAACGAAAACATACCTGGCTTGTAGCTCTTTGCTAGACTGGACAGCCGGCTCATGGAACGTATCCATTTGCTGGAGCGGAGTTCTACCGTCCGCATTTGCACTGCGGGATCATTTAGTCATGAAACTTTCTAGCCCCAGAATCTCCAGATCGGTAGCCTCTAAGGCATGAGCATGAAGACACAAGCCAGCAGAACAGATCCTTGACATTGGAGTTTGTGTCGGTGCTGTCCTGGATTAGAATCTGACAACGCAGCAAAGAGCACACTGGGCCATACTCCATACCTGGCTACATGTCTTTTTTTCTCCCTTCTATAGTTGTTGCAGACGGCTGACCCTATAACATTTGCTGGAGATGTAGGCAAGGCAGCCGTGTTAAAGGAACATCGCAACTACTTGAAAATTGCTCCCTGCCGTTGCTCTAAGGAGCTCTTCTGGTTACCAGCACGTAGAGAGAGATTTATTGTGTGTGTGTAGGAGGGTCTTTCAGTCAAGAGCAGGAGAAAGAACATGTAAAAGAAAAACAGGGAAATGAAATTGTAAGACCCACACCGCAATCACAATGGTGACTCAGAGGCGGGTACTACACCGAGAATGCTTCTTTTTCTCCACCAGGTTGATACCAAAAGGGCAGCGTTGCCTAGTGAGAAAGCAGAGCCCAGTGTAGATTGTTATTCTGCCCTATAAGGGTGGGTGGAGATCGCTCCACATTTCTTAGGTGAAGTCCTGTTCATATCATCCCTTGAAAATGCTGCTGGTGTATCTTAATGGGGGGGGGGGAGTTCAAAACAATGAGGAGTCCTATGGCACCTTAGAGACTGACTAAAAAACTATACAGATGGTACCACGAGCTTTCGTGGGCAAATCCCAATTCCTCGGGTGAGTTTGAGACGTGGGTTGTGCCCACGAAAGCTTGTGATACTACCTATCCATATTTTTAGTCAATCTCCAAGATGCCATAAGGACTCCTCGTTGTTTTTAAAGATCCAGACTAACCCGGAGAACGTCCATTCCCACCTCGTGTGAAATTTCATGCCCAGACAGTGAGAGTCACTCAATTATTTTAGAAAACTGCATAGCCAAGAGCAGGGGTAATTAGACCCCTTCGCCAGGGCACTGAGCTCAGCCCCAACGCTGTCCTCGTTTCTGTTAGGTGTCCCCACAACTGGTTGCTCTGGCAACCGTTTGCAGGGCAAAACCTTTGTTCACGGAGAGGAGCATCGTTAGGTGTTAGCTTGAGGCACCGAAAGGGGAGTGAAGCAGAGGGCTGCACTGAGGGTCAGCGTCGGGCACCTCCCGGGCAGGAAGGACAATAAGAATAGCGGAGGGACCCCGTCATGATGTGAAGGTTTTTTTCACTGAAATGTAATTACCTCAGCACAGTGCACGACTGAGTCTAGGCAGGAGACCCACCAGGGTGTTCTCGGGGTTGGAATCGGAGCAACAGTGTCTGCTGCCATGGGGAGCGCACGAGGAGATGGTTAATGACCAGGGTCGCCACAACCTTGGTGTTGGCATCTCCTACAAGATGGGGCCCTTCGCACCACACGGAGGCACTGAGAGAAAACCCGCCTTCGGAGGCCTCCACACCACTTCCTTCAGTGGCTGGATTTCCTTCCCGCCGCCCGGTTCTGACGGGATCCAACCCTGCAAGAGGAACACGACGCAAACGTTTTTCCTCAATGGCCAGGAGGTAACCCCACAGTGAAGAGCGCCCAATCCTCGGGGCTCTTACGCTGCCGGGGCAACACAAAGCGATTGGGCTTCCACCCACAACAGTCAAAGAGGGTGTAGGTCACAGGGGCCTCTACTCCACTACGGACTGCAAGGGGGCCATGGGAATACGCAGAGCACCTGGTGGGGTTATAGTGAAGCCCTCCCCAGCCCAAACTACAGAAGGAAGTAGCTAGTTGACTAGTTGACTACCCGATAAGAAAATGGTTATCGGATAGTTGAGAAGGAACTCGACAGGTTGCTTCCTCCTCACTCCTTCCTGCCTCTATGAGCAAGGGGGGGAGCAGGAGCCAGTCCCAACTGCTGCTCCTCTAATTCCATCGACTGCTCAATTAGCCAATTAATTGACATTTCACAACCCTATCCCAAACGAACAACCGTCCCAGCACTCCGCTGAGAGGTACAAGTGGATGTCATTCGGCTACCGCACAGAAATTCTACCCAGCCCCCCAGGGCTTCCACCCAAATCCCTGCCAAGCCGGCCATGAGACTCTACGGGGATGGTCTAGCTGAGAAGAAGCTGGAGGACTTGGAAGAAGAATCAGGCGGCGCCTTTCCTCAGTCGCTTGGGATGGATGAAGGCTGAAGCAGCCACACCTCATACCGCTCCTGGGTAATCCCTCCCGGTCGCTAGCCTAGTGTGAGGTTGTTCAACACAGAAGAAGCTGTGCGATGCTTTTACACAACCGCGGGCGGCCAGGCCGGAGGCTCCTCGGGGTGCGCTGCGTTGTGTGATAGTGTGTGCGCACCTCAGACCAGACCCACTCCAACAAACCACCAGGAACAGGCGCCACTGTCAAAACCATGAAGCAGGGTTGCAGTTCAGTAGCTCCTCTGCCGCATGCAGCCTGCTTGCTGCTCCCAGCCCAGGTTCCGCGGAGACCCGGCTGAGGGCAGAGGAGACAGCCTGGCAGGAACCAGGAAGTTCTCCCAACATGCCGCAGTTGGTCATCCACACCTGGTTGTCCCCAGGCTGCCGGGCCTTGGGCTACCCCTGGACGAAACAAACCCTGGCACTTGTTCCTCAGGCCTGCGACTCAGGCAAAACTCGGTCTCTCAGAGACAGATTCCCCTTGGGAGCAGGCGGGCGGTGGCTAGTTTTAAACACCACTGGCCTTGTCCATCGGCCAAACCCCCCAGCAGCCGGGCCCCTTCCCTGAGCCAGTCTCCTGCTGTCCTGTCCCGGAGTCTCCCTCACCATGAACATTCCCAACAACCCACACCGGGCCCTTTCACTCTCCCCACGGTGACGTTGCCAGGCAACCACATGGAAGGAAGATGGAGATACCCACCGTGTTTAGCCCACCAGAGGCTCGTGACAATGCCGTGGCTACCAAAGGAGCAACCCAATTGCAGCTTTCTCCACCTCAGCCCCGTGTTTTTTCTCTTTAGTAGACTCCTACAACCGTAGGGCTGGAAGAGCGCTCTGGAGCCATCGAATCCAGCCCCCTGCCCAAAACAGGACCAATCCCTCTTTTACCTCTTGAGTATTGACTACATCCCAGAACAGCAGCTCTCTGGGATGTGGCCTGTCTTGGTAACGTTTGCCCCCATCATCTCTAGCAAACTACCAGTAATTAGGCCAAGGCACTACCCGTAATTAGTGCAATAATCCAACCTCCCTTTCCCCACAACGTATTCCATCCAGAAGGCCCAAAAGTCCTTCCACTTCTGTGCACTGTCTGTCATGACAAACAGCAGGTCGCCTGGGTCAGAGCGTCAGCTCCACGCAGCCCAACTCGTGTTGGAGTGAGGAGCGCGAAGCTCAAAGAGGACCCAACGGCAGGCAAGCGCCGGGCAGCTGAATTTTCAAAGGATTGTCCTTTCAATGGAGAGAACCGTGGGTCTGAAGAGGGAATCCCCCACCCGATCCAACCCATTTTATCAAGGTTCCAAATGCTTGTATTTCATGCTAACTTTCACAGCAGCTAAAATAACCCCAGTTTCGGCCAATCATGTGTCTAGCTCAGGAGCACAGTTGCTAATTTGAGGGCTAATTTGGCTACGACAAATCAGGAAAGAGATCTTGGGAGTTATCGTGGACAGTTCTCTGAAAACTTCCACACAGTGTGCAGCGGCGGTCAAAAAGGCAAATAGGATGCTAGGAATTATTAGGAAAGGGATAGAAAATAAGACCCAGAATATCTTACTGCCCCTGTATAAAACTATGGTATGCCCACGTCTTGAATATTGTGTACAGATGTGGTCTCCTCACCTCAAAAAAGATATTTTGGCCTTGGAAAGGGTTCAGAAAAGGGCAACTAAAATGATTAGGGGTTTGGAACGGGTCCCATATGAGGAGAGGTTAAAGCGACTGGGACTTTTCAGTTTAGAAAAGAGGAGGCTGAGGGGGGATATGATAGAGGTCTATAAAATCATGAGTGGTGTGGAGAGGGCTGATAAAGAAAAGTTATTTATTAGTTCCCATAATAGAAGAACTAGAGGACACCAAATGAAATTAATGGGTAGCAGGTTTAAAACTAATAAAAGAAAGTTCTTCTTCACACAGCGTGTAGTCAACCTGTGGAACTCCTTGCCAGAGGAGGCTGTGAAGGCTAGGACTATAATAGAGTTTAAAGAGAAGCTGGATAAATTCATGGAGGTTAGGTCCATAAAAGGCTATTAGCCAGGGGATAAAATGGTGTCCTTGGCCTCTGTTTGTCAGAGGCTGGAGAGGGATGGCAGGAGACAAATCGCTTGATCATTGTCTTCGGTCCACCCTCTCTGGGGCACCTGGTGCTGGCCATTGTCGGTAGACAGGATACTGGGCTAGATGGACCTTTGGTCTGACCCAGTACGGCCGTTCTTATGCTTAATTAAAAACCGGTCCATGGCCAGTTATAATGGGGAAATCTATTTAAAGATACAAACAACACTCCGCAAATTCTTCTTTGAAAAGAACGAGCAGCAGAGAACCCAGAACACCAGGGTTTCCTAACGTGATTCTCCTCTGCAGAACCTGTGGAACTCCCTGCCACAGGATGTTGTGAAGGCCAGGACTTTAACAAGGTTCCAAAAAGAGCTAGATAAATTCATGGAGGTTAGGTCCATCAATGGCTATTAGCCAGGCTGTGTAGGAATGGTGTCCCCAGCCTCTGTTTGAGAGAGGTTGGAAATCGATGAAAGGAGAGGGATCACTTCATGATTCCTTGTTTGGTTCACTCCCTCTGGGGCACCTGGCATTGGCTACTGTGGGCAGACAGGACACTGGGCTAGAGTGACCTTTGGTCAGACCCAGTCTGGCCATTTTGATGTTCTTGTTAGGCAGCACAAGTGCGCCGAACAGGCAGGCCAAACTAGGCCTAGCATTACCCCGAAGGAGGGCCAGACACAAGAGTCAGCCCCCTCTGAGGACAGCAAAGGGTCCTCCAGACTAGGCCTCCAGAAAGACGAGATACTGGGACAATTAAGCACAGTGCCTGATCCTACACTCTTCACTTGGAACAACTTCCTCCACCAACCATTGCTTCCACGGGAGTTTTCCCAGGTCAGCAGAAAAGGATGGAGAACCAGACAATAAGGCAAAGGCACAAGATACAGCTCTTACCCACTAGCCATGGAGATGTGCTTGTTTATTCCAGGGCCACATTTGATTCCAGGCACTTAATTACGATGCGGAGCAGGGCGGGGAAAACGAACTTTTCATTCTTTAAAAGCGCATCTCATTGCTTTTGTAGGAAAGTCTAAGGCTGAAAATATTGGCCTCAGCTCTATTACTCTTATGGGTGACCCTAAAGCACCTACACATCTGTCTTTTCCTGCAAGGACGGTCCAGGTTTTTCATGGTATCAAGGGAATTTCTCACAGAAGGCCAGAACTATCCAGGGTTTTGTGATTTTTTTCCCACTAAAATCAATGAAAATGTGGTTTGTTTTTATATAATTATAAAACGTTTGTTCAGAATCAAAGTTGTTCGGTGTTTGCCAAAGACAAACACTCAACAGAACGAGGTCCCGGTGTGATGAAGAGCACTCGGAGAGAACAGAAACGGAGTGCAGACACTAACCGCACCCGTCATTCGCTCACAGGAAACGTCAACATTTGCTGAGTCAGCTGTGGGCAGTAGCAGTACCAGATTTTCTTTGCACATGCCCTTTTCCGGAGACTACCTCACGAGCCTAAAAAAGTCTCCACGAAAGAAGTCCCAAATGTTTATTTTGAAAGTCTGGCCAGCTTAGGCGGATCCCGCTTGGGAACAAAATGTACACCTAGGAGCATCTCCATCAGCTGGTTTGGAGCCGTTCATTCCAAAGTTCAGATCCAGACGGAAAGTTCTGAACGTCTCCAAAGTTCAAGAGCATCTAAAATTCTGATTTGGTGCTCTTAGTCTTCCAGCCATATATTGATGCCATTCAAACACAAAAAAGAGAAGACTGGAATGAAAGTTATACTTGAAGACATTTAAATTCAGTTCAGTTCAAAGACACATCACCATTATTGCCCATATGTATCAACAGACATGTCTGATAGAGTAACCTCTGGTGCATATTTATTGTTTTAATAACATAAAACAGGTTAGAGTTAAAGGCCAGATCATTTTCTGAGTCACTTACATCGTGCTAATATTTTCATTAAAGTAACATTAAAAAGAGATTCATGTGGTCCATTGAGTTCCAGGGAAGAAGGGTCTTTCATCTAGTCTGACCTCAGCATCGCACAACCCATACATCCCACCCCGCTACGCCCTGCCTAGCTCCCCCCGTGAGTCCTGCTTCAAACACAGCAACTTGTGAGAAAAGAGATCCGGTTTATAATGGAGAGGAATCTGATACACCTGTCAGTGAGTTGCTCCAGGGACTAATTGCCCTCACCGTTCAAAATCTACGTCCTGTTTCCAGTTTGCTGATTTCAACTTCCTGCCACTGGCTCCTGCCCCCTTGCCCGCTGCAAAATGAATGAGCCCTGTCCAATCAGAAACCTTTTCCCCTAAGGTAGGTAGAATCCTAGAACAGGAAGGTCCCTCGAGAGGTCATCAAGTCCAGCCCCCTGCCCTCACAGCAGGACCAAGCACCATCTAGACTAGTGGCTCTTAAACTGGGGCGGATACACACACACCCTGGGGGTGCGCAATGCCCTTTCTGGGGGTGCGAGACATGCCAGATTTTTATGATATATCTTAGGTTTAAAGAGCTGACCTACTTCAATGATTTTTAATAAGGGGGGGCGAGAACGTATTTTGAAAACCAAAGAGGTGCAGGCTGCAGTAAGGTTAAGAACCACTGATGTAAACCACCCCGATAGAGGTTTATCTAACCTGCTCTTAAATATCTCCAGTGATGGAGATTCCACAACCTCCCCAGACAATTGATTCCGGTGCTTAACCACCCGGGCAGGAAGTTTTTCCTCGTGTCCAACCGAAACCTCCCTTGCTGCAGTTTAAGCCCATTGCTTCTTGTCCTACCATCAGAGATTAAGACGAACAGTTTTCTCCCTTCTTCTAGGGACACCCTTTTGGGGACTTAAAAGCTGCTCTCATGCCCCTGCTCAGATTCCTCTTTTCCAAACTAAACCAGCCCAATTCTTTCAGTCTTCCTGCACAGGTCATGTTTTCTAGAACTTGAATCATTTTGGTTGCTCTTCTCTGGACCCTCTCCAATTTCCCCATATCTTTCTAGGAAAACAACGGTACTTCTAGGCCTCCCTTTTCAACAGCCTCTTGGATGCTCTAAATCACACGAGAGCCGTTAGCCTCACTGCAAGGCACGTTTTCCGATCATTCGCCGAGTACGGTTTTGGGGGATGTGGGCGATACCGGGGTGTCCCGGGTGACTACTAAAGGCAGGACATGACGCATGCGGAGTCCTCGCCTTTCCGCCGTGAAAGCAAACAGACACACACCCACCACTCCGGCCTGGAAGGGTCTTCCAGCAGAAACCCCTGCTGCCTCCCCCCGAATTGTTCCCCTAGCCACTTTCGCCTCTACCTGCCCAAGAACCCCTCAGAGCCGGGAGAGAAAAGTCACGCGCCGTGATGGGTCAGAGGAACCCCAAAGGTGCCTGTGCCTGTTCATATGAACGAGAGCATATTAGGCATTTGGCATGGAGGCACTGGAGTGCTTAGCATGTAACGTACCTTAAAATGGACACCGGCAACCGAACGAGCACTCTGTGTCCGAGGAAACCTACCGGCGTGGGGGATCGTAGTGCGCCCTCGCAGGAGGGCAGAAAAGTGGGGGAGGGGGACGTCCCTCTCTTATTTCAGTGCGTCTCCTTGGAGGGCTGGGTGGCCTGCATGGTGTGGGCGGTTCAGAAACACAAAGCCAGCCGGGTGTGGGGCTCGTTCTGGAAATCAACGGGAGGGACTAGGCACCGGTTATTCATGCCTGACAATCCCCGGCACCGTGGAGGACGGCAGCCTCACTGCTCCCCCCGAGAATCATAAGAACAGCCAGACGGTCCATCCAGCCCCATACACTGTCTGCCGACAGTGGCCAGTACCAGATGGCCCAGAGGGAGGGAACACAACAGGTGATCCTCACATGATCCGTCCCCTGTCAGCTACCTCCAGACACACAGAGGCTAGGGACACCATTCCTACCCATCCTGCTAATAGCCATGGATGGACCTAACCTCCATGAATCTATCCAGCTCTTTTTTGAACCCTGTTAAAGTCCTGGCCTTCACCACATCCTCAGGCAAGGAGTTCCGCAGGTTGACTGTGCGCAGAGTGAAGACCAATGTCCTTTGAATCGGGATTTCAAACCGAGGATGCTGCCTTTGCAAAAGTGTGACTGGCTTGGAGAGCCAGGAGCAGCCGTGAACAACTGCAGCCAGAGGCCCATGTGCGGCCCTTTGGGGTGGTGCGCATGTCCCACGAGACATTTTGTTACCGTTGCCCGGAAACCAGCCAAGTCTGTGTGTGGGCTTGGAGGGTTGTTTTCCTACCGGGGTCACCAAAGCGACACTCGTGTAAAGCCAGGGCACGTGAAAGGAGGGGCGTGCGGAGCGCACGCAACATGGGCAGCGAGAGCCGGGCGCTCCCTCGGCCGCCAATCACAGCGCGGCTCCAGTTTAAGTCACACACCCAGCGCATCCTAGCCACGCCCACGCCGTGAGCAAAACTAGGAGATTGGCTCAGTGGGGACAACAATTCGCTAGCCTCGGCGGCCCAAGAGGGTCCCTGCAGGAGGCCTTCTGCTCCCAGGCACCGGGGGAACCCGCTGTGCTCTCAGCCCTCGACCCCCTCCTTCAGCTGCGCCCATGGGCCTAGGGGCCGCCCCACAGCAGTGAAGTAAAGGCCTGGGGTGGTCGCACCAGGCACCCCCCAAGGATTGCCACGGCCCCCTCCCACTCGCTAGGCTCTCCAGGGCATGGAGCTCGGTGCCAGCCGGCGCTGAGGCAGAGAAACAGGGCAGCGAGCACAAGAGCTGGGGCGGGACAGGCTGGCCCTGCACGAAGGGCTGTGGGAAGTGGAATGCCAGGATGAGCGGCCTATAGGCATGGCCGGACAGCGAGCCCCATTGGCAGCAGCCCCTGAACAGGGAGCAGAGGAACCGGTCCAAGCATGCAATGGCCCCGGGTGACACCAAGAGAGTGTTCCTGGCCACGGTCACTAAATACCCATCATCGCATCCCATGACTCGCACCTTGCCCTGTTCTTTCCCCATCTTCCCGCATGCACACACCCAGGCGCACACACACTCACGCGCTCTAGGGGTCACCCAAGGAAATTCACAGGTAGCAGATTTGAAACACCGAAAAGGACGTTTTTCTTCACACGGCACACAGTTAACCTGTGGAACTCTCTGCCAGGGGATGTTGTGAAGACCAGGACTTGATCAGGGCTCATAAAAGAGCTAGATTGGTTGATGGAGGTTAGGTCCATCAATGACTATTAGTCAGGGTGAGCAGGGATGTTATCCCTAGCCTCTGTTTGCCAGAAGCTGGGAATGGGTGACGGGGAGGGATCGCTTGTTCTGACCTGGCATTGGCCAATGTCAGCAGACAGGACACTGAGCCAGATGGACCTTTAGTCTGACCCAGTACGACCCTTGTTACGGTCTTATGTGAAAAGCTGGATTCAACTATTTTTCCTCTGCGTTAGTTTTCCCACTGACTCCGATGAGACTGGATTCTGCCTGCGCGCCTGGCGAGGATGACTTATTTATTTATTTTGAAGTGCTTTCTTCCCGCCCAGCTTCCTTCCAATTCCCCGAGCGCCGCATCAGAGGGAACACCTTGACCCACACTCCGCTGAGCACCAAACCGCGTTCTCCTGCGGAGACGCCAGCGATGTGCTAATCAGCCACTCCAGAGAGCGGAGCAGAAACGAGTGGAAATGTCAAGAGGATTGTTTTGGAGTTGTCGCCGTCTGACTCGGAACGCAACAGGCGGCGGGGTAACACCTACGCGGAGTTGTCAGTGGAGAAGCTCTGCTAGGGACACAACAGGGCTGCCGTCGCTTCCACCCACGGAGGGCGCGGCCCCCTCTCTGGCTGGAAACTTACACTATTTGAATGATATTTATCAGGTGGAAAACTTGCTCCTAGTGGCCACCTGCCTGGAAAGCATTAGACACCAGGTGCCCCCGGTCTGTTTTCCTGGCCAGCCGCGGACACCACTCCAATGGTCTTTGTCTCTACTACCCGCCACAAAATGCTCCACTACAAGAGAGACAAGGTGGGAGATGAAACGGCTTTTCTTGCACCAGCTTCTACTTTTCTCGCACAAACTTCTGAGCTCATGGTGAGAGGGACTGTGACGGGGCACCGAGACCCCGCACCCAACCCCCAAGACTCTGTGCCCTGGGAGAAGGGCAGCAGAGCACCTACCGCCGCCGTGCCGGCGGCTCACGCACCGCGGCTCAGCTGGGCGGCACCGCGGCGCGGCTGAGCAAAGCCGCGACTCAGCTGATTGGCGCCGCCGCCCACCTGGAGAAGCACGGCGGCACAGCTGAGCGGGGCGCGGCCCCGCCAGGGAGGCGGGGAGGAAAGAGCACGCGCGACGGCGGACACAAGAGGGGGGCGGAGCGCGTAAACCCTTCCCCCCGGGCCGGCGGGGATCTTTAAAAGCTGGCCGGCCGCCAAGGAAGGGGGGAGCGCGAGGAGGTCGCGGGAGTACCCCCGAGTCGCGGGAGGAGCCGCAGGGACGCCGACGGTCTCGGCAGGGGGAAACCGGCGGCAGAGGAGTCGCGGAAACACCGACGGCCTCGGCAGGAGGAACCGGCAGTGGAGGACCGACACCCTGGAGCCGGGGTAGGAGAGAGGAAGGAAGCAGCCCAGGGCAGGGCGGTGAGATAGCCCGTGGGCTGGTGTGTTTAGGGGCACCCCCCCCCACCAGTTGGACAGAGACTTACGGGTAGTCTCCATCCTCATGGCCCTGGGCTGGGGCCCGGGAGTGAGGGTGGGCCTGGGTCCCCCTTCCTTCTCTCCCCCCGAGGGAACCCTAACCATAAACAGGCTCGTCGCCCGAGGCTACACGAATTGCCCGAAAAGATGAGTGACCGCTTCCCCCCCCCCCCCCCCCCGAGACGGACCAAGGGCGGGGCCACGGTCACACGGACACAACAGCACTGCAAATTCTAAGGGACATTGACCAATGGCGTAATCCTGCACTGCTGACTCAGATAACACTTAGTAACACTCCTGTGCAACGACCCGTAGAATTCAAGAATCCCAGGGCTGGAAGAGACCTCAGGAGTCATCGAGTCCAGCCCCCTGCCCAAAGCAGGACCAACTCAATCATCCCAGCCAGGGCTTGGTCAAGCCGGGACTTAAACACCTCTAGGGATGGAGATCGGGGATGTTAAATATCGGTGAATTGAACAGTCGAGTAACCTCTTGAATTCTTATTGGTTAGTCGACTGTTTTATAGTCCCCGAGGGTGGGGATGGAAGCCAGGGTGCTCTGAAGGAGCCTCCTGCCACTGTGCTGCTGCCTCTGTTTCAGAGGCAGCAATGTGAGGTGCCAGGAGGGAGCTGGTCCACAAGGGGAGCCAGTTTAAAAACCGGCTCCCCTCGCAGACTGGCTGCCTGTCGCCCCCCACTGCTGCCTCTGATACAGAGGCAGCGGCGCAGGATGGCAGCAATACCCGGCGCAGAGGAGTACCCGGCCCATGAGCTCCTGGACGCGGCACGAACTAGAACTGAGCCGGGCTGCCTGCCCGCCTGGCTCCTAATACTCTTCTATCGCAGAGCCGCAGCGGGGTAGGTCCCAGACCCAACATGAGCCAGGACTGAGCCAGCCTGCTAAAACATTTACTGGCAGGTGGAGAGGGGGAAACGCGTGTAAATCTATAATATTGACCTATAAGCTTTTGGGTATTGGTTAATCAGTTACTTGACTACACTATTACAGCCCTTATAGAGATTCCACCCCCTCCCTAGGGAACCCAGCCCAGTGCTTCCCCACCCTCCTAGGGAAATCGTTTTTCCTAATATCCAACCTAGACCTCCTCACTGTAACTTAAGACCATTGTTCCTTGTTCTGCCATCTGTCCCCACTGAGAACAGCCTCTCTCCATCCTCTTTGGAACCCCCTTCCGGTCGTTGAATGCTGCAGTCAAATCCCCCCTCACTCTTCTCTTCTGCACACTGAACAAACTCAAATCCCTCAGGCTATGTCTAGACTGCAGAGTTTTTCTGGGATACCAGAGGTCCAAGGAACGCATCTGCTTTTCCGAATTTTTTTTTCCCAGAGGTATCCCGGAAAAACTCTGCCGCATCCATGGAGCAGGTCTACTTTTCCAAAAAAAAAAATCAGAAAAGCAGACGTGCTTTTTTCGGCATCCTTGTAAACCTCGTTTTATGAGGAAGAAGGGATGTTCCAAAAATGGATTTTTTTTCCCAACATTTGGCCCAGTGGAGATGGTCCAATGGCGGAAAAGCCTTTTCTGAAAAAAGAATCGGAAAAACATACGCAAATTGCAAAGCGCAATTCGCATATCTTTTTCCAATAGAATTGTGTAGTCTAGACACAGCATCAGCCTCTCCTCGTAGGTCATGTGCTCCAGCCCCCGCATCATTTTGGTTGCCCTCCGCTGGACCCTCTCCAACGCGTCCACATCCTTTCTGTTACAGGGAGGGCCCAGAACTGGACGAATTCTCCAGATGGGGGCCTCACTGTCACATTACTGAATTGGAGGGAAGCAGCCAGATCGCTGCTGCACCCCTAGGTGGGGGTGTTGGCCCCAGAAATTGGTATAAAAGGGAGCCATGTGGGGTATTGAATGGGAGCTTATTGTTTGCTGATCTTATGTACGCTATTTATGTGAGTATATAATGTCTGTGTGTGTAGATAGGAATCTGTGTGGAAGCTGAATATTTCTCTGAATGTGGTTAAGCATTGCTATGGACAGGCTGAGTAGCAAAGCCCTGTGGAACAATGACTCTCAATGGGCTATGGACACACCCAAAGAATGGGGGCTGTCATCTGAGAGCAGCCAGCAGGGAACATAGAGATTGGCCTCAGACCAGGTGACTTGCTGCATACAAGAAGAGGCCAGGAAGGAGTATAAAGAGGCCATGCGGTCGATGCCATTTTGTTCTCAGCTCAGCACTTCATCCCAGAGGCAGCATTGCAGGGATCAAAGAGCCCAGAAGACCTGTGAACCCATCCTGACCATAGGATGTGCAACAAGAACTTTTAAACCAGCAGCTGTAACGTCTCTGCTAGAGCCTGCATCGAGGACTGGGAGATTCGGTGCATGTAACGTACTGTACTTTAACAACCTTACTCTCATGCTTTTCTTTATTGTAATAATAAACCTTTAGATATATATTCTAAAGGATTGGCCCAGCGTGATTTGTGGGTAAGATCCAGAGGGTAAATTGACCAGGGATCTGTGGCTGGTTTCTTGGAACCGGACAGAACTTGTTCGGGGTAGGTGGGATTGGGTGCTAAGACCCCCCCACCTGTGTATGAGGCCCGGGGCCATCTGGGGCACGGATATTGCTGGGGTGTCGGCGGGGTTTTGCTCGGGAGGCTTCAGGCAGGCTGCTGAAGCGCTCTGTGGGACTGGTTTGTGGCCTGTTTGGAGAGGTCACCAGTCTGGGGGCTGTAAGGAGCCCTGGATTTGAGCAATTCGCCCTGAGCGGGCGCCCTCAGCTGTGCCCAGACACGGCCCAGTCCGTCACACTCACCCGTGTGCCAGGACTGCAGTATGCGTCTCTAAAAATAGCATTTGACTCCTTCTGCAGTCAAAGGGCTGGTTCTGATGCCCACTGATAGTTGACAGGAGCGTCTCTATCAGATCTACCCCCAAAATTCATTGAATCGCTGTGAAATGGTGTCCCATAAACCAATCAACGTTCCAATAAGCTGATGGTCCAGCCTGGATCATACTGGTGCCGGCACAAAACCAGTGTAGCGGAGGGCAAAACCATGCCAACGTGTTCCTCCCAACGTGAAAAAAACCATGTCAACGTGAAAAAATCCAGTGCACCGGTGCATTTCTTCCCCGTCAAACGCTGCAGCAGGTGGCCTACTGCATACTAGCGCTGGCGCTAGTAACTCCAAGAATAAAACTCGTTTGTAAAGCCGTTTCTTTTCATTAGTGTTGGGTAATGGCCAGGTGGAGGGGGCAGATTTATTTTTCTCTCTGTCCCCTTTTTCTATGTGCGTTAGTGTCCATGCCGAAAACGAAATCCTCTCCCGGCAGGAAAGGCATCGCGGCGATGAAATACGCCAGGAGGAGAGAGAACGGACTTCAAGGGAATCGCAGCGGGCTGAGCGAAGAGTTAACCTTCAGGAGGCTCGGCAAACCGTCCCGGAGTTTGCGGCGGCCGAGCACATCAGCTGCTTAGAAATGCACAGCACTGCAGCCCGACATAATACCTTGCCTGTTCTCTAGTGAGGCGGCTTTGTGGGTCTCTGTCGCACAATATGCAGAATTGTACAGGGTTAAACCATATGATACAATAACAGCATTCAGCCATGTGCCCGATGGGGCACAGTGCTTCCGAAAACCAACTCGCTCAACCAAATGGATCACACGCCTTGGAGGCTGGGGGAGTCAGAGGAAGGTTTCGGACTGGAAGCGCTAATCATCAGCTATCTTCCTGTCTCCTTAGCTAACAGGGAACATGCATTGGGGAAGGGGGTGTCCCTCCCTTAAGGGGGGTTTGCCCCCTTCTTCCAGCCTCGCTTGTTTCACTAGCTTCACCCAGAGTATTCGGTGAAAGCAGGGACCGCTCTGACGTGCAGACATCAAAAGCCAACAGGCAATTTCCTTCCCTGTGTAGCGGCTCGCATGCAGCTAAAAGCCGAAAGGAGCAATGCAGCTGACCAACGGTCGGTTTTGGACAAGACGTGACCACCCGTTTATTTTCGCTACAGGATAGTCAGGCCCCAAATCAAGTTGCCCTACAAGCCTCCGTGCTGATTTTTGTAGCCTGATGGTAAATGTGCGTCTCTGTAACACACACACAGATTTCAAAATTAAGCCTGTGGGATAAGGCTTTTAGCTGGTGTTAAAAAAAACCAAGCAACCCCACAGGAGCGATTTTTCTAGCGTTTTGTGTCAGAAATGCTCGTCCATCTGTACATGGGTGGTGTATATGAGAGGCACGGCCCCACCCCTTCTGCCGGGGCCCCGCCCGCACGGGAGCCGGCGGGGGCTGCAGCTTTCAACGGCAAATGCTTCGATACAGCACCGCGTGTGCGTGCGTGTGTGCGTGTGGATACAGCACCGTGTGTGTGTGCGTGTTCGTACCGTGTGTGTGTGGATACAGCACCGTGTGTGCATGTGTGTGTGGATACAGCACTGTGCGTGCGTGTTTGTACCGTGTGTGTGTGTACCGTACGTGTGTCAATACAGCACCGTATGTGCGTGCGTGAATACAGCACCGTGTGTGCGTGCGTGTGTGTGGATACAGCACCGTGTGTGCATGCATGCACCATGTGCATGCATACCGTGCGTGTGTGGATACAGCACCGTGTGTGCGTGCGTGTTTGTACCGTGTGTGTGTGTACCGTGCGTGTGTGTGGATACAGCACCGTGCGTGTGCGCGTGCGTGTGGATACAGCACCGTGTGCGCGTGTGTGTGTGGATACAGCACTGTGCGTGCGTGTTTGTACCGTGTGTGTGTGTACCGTACGTGTGTCAATACAGCACCGTGTGTGCGTGCGTGTGTGTGTGTACTCTGTGTGTGCGTGTACCGTGCGTGTGTCGATACAGCACCATGTGTGAGTACTGTGTGTGTATTTACACGGATTACATACACCTACTTCTCTTTATAAGAAGAGTTCTGATTCTCACCCAGAGCTATTCACACTCCCCTCGTACGGCATTGCGATGCCTACGAATTGACGGACCTTTGTGATTACCAAGGGCGATGTCTTTCCTGGTCCTGGAGAAAGAGCCCAGGAGTAACCGCAGCAAGCCAGCAGAGACAAGGTGTGCACGAGACGCGCCAAGAGTCGGTCGTTCACTTGGTGTCGAACGTGCTGGCGGTAAGGCCACCGAACACAGAGAGGAACCACGCAGAGGGCAGCCAGTAAAACCCACCCTGCGTGGCAAGATGGCTGCTCCTGGGAAAGACGACCTGTAAGCCGCGACAGCGAGCCTCTTCGAATTTGCAAGGGAGCCTCTCTCCCACCCACCCACCCACCCAGGCGGTTTTCAGACAGCCCCGGTAGGCCCGGGGAAGCCATTGCTGCATTTCCATGATATCTCTCACCGAGACGTGTGTAGCTGCTTATCTCGAGTTACTACGGTAACTCGGGGAATTGGTGACAGAGTTGGAACTGCTGGCTCTGGTACAGCCGGTAAGCATTTGCGGCAACTCCTGACACTTGGCAGCCGGTCACCCCCTGCCCAAGGCTGAGAGGGGGGTTAATTTGGGCAGTTTCCCGAAGTTGTGTCATTTCCTCACAACAACTCCATTAGGTGCAATATCGGGCAGAAGGTTGCGGTTTGCCATCAGACTTTTCAGGATAGATTTGCAGTAATTTGCTACGCTTTTCTTCCCTCTGCTGCATGCCACACACGGGAGCACACGACCCTAACTCATCCTGGGTTAGAAATGCCTGGCACCCATTTCTAACCACTCCAAAAGCCAAGGAAATTCTGCATCCATGGCCTAAAGGCCTTCTAAAAACTTAACCTAAGAATTTGATTCGCCCATCTTTATTATATCCTTCATCTTTATGGAACACGATTTTTTCATAAGAACGGCCAGACTGGGTCAGACCAAAAGTCCACCCAGCCCAGTGTCCTGTCTGCCCACAGTGGCCAATACCAGATGCACCTGAGGAAGGGATCACAACCTGTAATCCTCAGGTGATCCTCCCATCACCCACCTCCAGAGAAACAGAGGCTAGGGACACCATTCCTACCCATCCCGGGCTAATAGCCATTGAAGGACCTAACCTCCATGAACCTATCTAGCTCTTTTTTGAACCCTCTTGAAGTTCCAGCCTTTGCTGCATCCTCTGGCAAGGAGTTCCACAGGTTGACAGTGCACTGAGTGAAGAAAAACTTCCTTTCATTTGTTTTAAACCCGCTGCCTATTCATTTCATTTGGTGACCCTTAGTTCTTATCTTGTAGGAATAAGTAAATAACTGTTCCTTATTCACTTTTCCCACACCAGTCATGATTCAAGTTATCTAACAACAACATTTGGTGTTCATATTCAGCCGTCTCACCAAGACATTTTTATACCGTTCGGCAATTCTAATATAGAATAAAAATATGCAACGGTAATGTTCCGAGTACTTACTTTTTATGCTTTAGTAATCACGCATGGCATTCAGAGATACATAATTTAAAGGGGGAAAGTTGCAAGCAGCACTTGAGTTTTTCAAAGAATCATTTTGCAAACAATCAGCTAAAATCAATAAGAGAAAAGCCCCATTTTTTCCCCCAGCCCTTTTGGATCTTTGTATTGCATCGGTCCAGAGACTAGGGACTGAGCTAGGAGTCAGGGAGATTTGAAGTTTGTTCCTAACTGTGCTGCTATCTTTACTTCGGCCAAGTTGCTACACCTCACTGTATCTGCATGTGTAACCCAGACCCCTAGTGTGGTTCACTGGCCCATGGAGGGGCACTTAGACCATTTAGGGTGAGAGCTAAGAACAAGGGAGCTCTACAGTCTAAGATGAGAGCCAGCGGGCTTTAAAGCTCAAACTATTGAGGCCTCTGCACCAAGCTCCAGTCAAATCCACCGCGTGGTGGTTACATATGCCTACCACCTCTTCTGTATGGCATTAAACAGGAACATAAGAATGGCCATGCTGGATTAGACCAACAGTCCGTCAAACCCATTATCCTGTCTGCCGATAGTGGTCAGTGCCAGGTGCAGCAGAGGGAGGGAACACAACAGGTAATACTCAGGTAACCCTTCTCCTGTCGCCCATTTCCAGAGAAAAAGAGGCTAGGAACACCATTCCTACCCATCCTGGCTAATAGCCATTGGTGGACCTATCCTCCATGAATCTATCTAGCTCTTTTTTGAACTCTGTTAGAGTGATAGCCTTCACCACATCCTCTGGCGAGGAGTTCCACAGGTTGACTATGTGCCGAGTGAAGAAAAACTGCCTTTTATTTGTTTTAAACCTGCTGCCTAGTCATTTTATTTGACGACCCCTTAGTTCTTATATTGTGGGAAGAAGTAAATACCTTTTCCTTACTCACTTTTTCCACACCAGTCAGGATTTTATAGACATCTATCTTATCCCCCCTTAGTCTCCTCTTTTCTATGTTGAAAAGTCCCGGCCTTTTTAATCTCCCTTCATGTGGGACCCGTTCCACACCCCTCATCATTTTTGTTGCCCTTTTCCGAACCTTTTGCAATGCCAATAGATCTTTTTTGAGATGAGGTGACCCCGTCTGTACGCAGGACTACACGACTGCACACCAGAGAGGTTTACACGAGTCAGTTACAGTGCAACACATCCGTTCACGGTCCAACTCACACCTCCAGAGTGTGGACTGTCCTTCGTCCGTTTTCCAGGCTCACCTGGGATATTAATAACAATTTCATCTGAACTGGCAAACTCAGGCTCCCCGAGTTGAATTCTTGGCCATGGCATTGAGCTGCGAATAAGTCAGCCCACATCTCTAGGCCTCCATTTCGCCCTTCGTATCATGGGCCGTGTCCAGACTCAGGGGTTTTTTCGGGAAAAGTAGCCTTTTCCCGAAAAAACTTCCCCTGCGTCCAGACTCAAGCCGCGTTCTTTCGAAATTATTTCGAAAGAACGCGGCTTTTCTTTCGACGGCGGTAAACCTCAATTTACGAGGAAGAACGCCTTCTTTCGAAAGTTCCTCTTTCGAAAGAAGGCGTTCTTCAATGTAAATAGGCCGTCTTCGAAAGAGAGCATCCAGACTCGCTGGGCGCTCTCTTTCAAAAAAGCGGATTTCTCTTTCGAAAGATCCGCCTGCAGTCTAGACGCGATCTTTCGAAAGAGGCTCTTTTGAAAGAAGCCTGCAGTCTAGACATAGCCATGGGGACACGGTCTGACAACAAGAGCTAGGTATTCTTAGGACCAGTAACACTCTCAAGTCCTCACGGTTTCAAAGAAACGCCCAAGCCGATTTCTCTTCAAGTCAGGAGACATTCAAAAGTGCCCCGAAAGGAAAAGAGATTTCTGTGCCCACCACAGCAGTCAGGTCTCCGGGGGCATGAATGATTGCTATTATTTATCTACTCATTTCAGGAAGCGGGAGGCCGCCCCGCCCCCAAGTGATTGCAAGGGGACAGGCCCCGCTGTCACGGACGTCAGCAGAAAAAGTCACATTGCGCTAGCGAGAGTTTTCCAGGCAAAGGCAAAAAGGCAGATTTGGGGTACACGGCGCAAAGGTACCCGGGTCACTCCCAATGGGGTTCACACGAGCTGCGTTCTGACGGCTGCAGTTCAAGAGAAGCAGAGTCAGGCAAGGGCTGAGCACCCTCTAACGTCGTGACACCTGTGAGACCGGGGTTTTCTACTGGGCTATCTGGAACACTGTGTCGGCCAATAGCGAACTCTTGGAACAAACCATCTGGCGTGGTTTTCCAGGGGAATACAAGGGAGAGGTAAATGCACATTTTCCAGGTTCCAGTGATACAAAAACCCGGCCTTTTGAAGCTACACCCGGAGAAGGGAGCTATTGTCTGAGGATCACCTGTTACACAATCCCTCAGGCGGGGTGGGGAACCTCTCCCCCCCCGTGTCCCCCACCCGCTGCCCCACCACGGGGCTGGAGCACACAAAATCGACTAACTTGGAGCCCCCTACAGTCCGGTGTGGGAGGAAAATATAGAGAATGTCTTTTTCCGTCTCAGTCTGGGGCTACATCAGTGCGGGTTTCTTTTTGCTTGTTTGTTTCTCACTTGTGTGCACACCCCGACTGATTTTTCTGTGCGTCAGCGGCCCCTGACCCAAGAAAGGTTCCCCGCTCCTGGCCTAAAGAAAAGGCTACATTATTCACAATTGTCCTGGTTCTGAATTTCAGACAGTTAGGAACTTGTAACCCTAGGGAAAACCCAGGTCTGGGTTTTAAATGGACTGACACCTTCCAGACGGAGTTTGCGTGCTCACTGCTAAGCTGTTTTCACACGTATGTAAAGACTTTTATTGTTTGAACATGCTTTCCTTGTTAAGCTTTCTCTTTAAGAATATCTGTGCTTGCTTATGAAGAGAGGTGCCGTTACATAAACTGCAGGCCCGTTATGCTGTTCACAGCTGCTGGTGAGAAAACTAGTTTCAGATGCTGGTCTGGTTAGGCAGGCTGGCTTGCTGGACTATCACAGATAGGGAACTGTGCAATCCCAGCCAGGAGAGACAGAGAGATGAGTCTCTGCCCACGTGAGGTGATGGCAGAGGCGGTTGGAGCCTAGACCATGTGCTCCCCAAGGAAAATTCACATGCCGGTGCCCTGAGCTGGTACTTTAAAAATGAGACCACCCGCTGCAAAATAAAACTGACTTTAGTGTATAACTTTGAAAATACCTGTATGTGCTTACAACCCAAAAACCACCGTGTCCCCCCACATCTCTGACTACCCTGGTCCATAACAGAGACCACGTAGATGTGCATTACAAACTGACAATACATTTAACTCTTATTTATAAAAAAGCCTGTCCCAGACGGGCAATCTTGGTTTTTTCAGCAACAATTTCAGCGGAATTCGCAGCATCCAACTAAGGGCACAATCCCACACACGCTCGGGTATCATATACGCGCCTCAAACACTCTCCTAAGCCATGCGGAAGCTGATGTTCCAAGAAATCCAACCAACGTTCAGCCCTTCGCACGGGAAACGGATGGCCGCCCCGGCGTCACACCGCGTTCAACGCTTCCACGCAAACGCTAAGAACGCCCCTCAGGGCCGCTGCCAATCTGTGGACTTGCATCGGATTTCAGACACCGCAAGTTTGCGGGCCGGCGGGCGAGGGACACGAATAGCCCTCGTGCACTCGTGCGAGGGCGCATGTGTCTGGAGGGAAAAGCAGGCAGTAGCAAAACTACCATGAATCCTTACTCGCATGATTCCTTACCACGGCAAGCTTGTGGGACTGGGAGACAGGAAAGCAATGTCACCGCACTGAGCACTGCTGCTTACATAATGTGGAGCCGTTGCTAGAAATGCCGGCGAGAGGCAGAGGAGCAAACTGAACCCGAAGCAAGCGAGAGCAACTTCTACTGTAGCCAAAAGGTTTTTACTTAGACCCTGAATTCATATGACCAGGACCCTATTTCGTCCCCCGCCACTCCCTGATGTCAACGAAGGGGCCCAGGTGTCGAGGGGCATCAGATACACCCCTGAAGTTGGCATTGTCCTAACGCAGCCCCCGCCTCCTCATACCCCCCTTTTCCTTGGGCTTTTTTGCTTTTGTTATGTCCCTGCTGTCTGGTGGATGATGGCTGCATATCGGCAGAACCGTGTTCTCCTGGGAAAATGCTGCATCTACTCTACCTGGTGTGCGTCTCTTCCACTCCCTTCGGTCACTAGATTTAATAACCGGCCTATGGGCTACAGAGAGGCACCTGAAGGGGGTCGGGCGGCAAGAGGGGCTACAACCAGCCTAAATTTTGGCCCTGCCCGTGGACAAACTGCTGGCAACCATCTCATCTGTTTCCTCCCAGCTGCAGAGCAGCTGCTGAAATGCCCATCCACTGGCGCCTCTCAAACCCGGCTCTCGCATCGGGCCCCCTCTTTTAGGGTTTGACCCGGTGTGCCCTGCTGCCTGAACGAGACGTCCTGCCTGCCCGGCGAGGGAGCGATTCGCAAGCCACGGCACAGACACGGGAACGCGGCTCGTGGGGAAACACACGCGCCGACCGTGCAGGGTGCCCCGTCCATGGATCCCGGCGGGGGCTGGGCCGGCGCGATTTCCACGGCAGCCCCTCGCTGCCACGCACCAGTGTGCTCCCCTCGCCACGGCTCGCTGGGCGATGTGTCTCCTCGGAATCGCGCCGGGCCAGCGGGCGGGGGCAGCATTCCTGACACCGGGATGCTGTTGCCAGGGAAGGCGGGTGAATGAGGGAAAGCCAGGGAGGGGAACGCCAAATAAATACATCTCCAAAATCCTCGGGGGGGGGGGGGGGGGCGCTGAGCTAAGGGCAGGCTCCTGGCAGCGCTGGGGGAGCAGCAGTGCAGCTGGCTAAAGGAAGGGGCTGCCCCCCCCCAGCTCCCAGGACCTCGGGCAGACCCTGGGCTGCACTTGGCTGGGGACGAGAAGCCTCGCAGCCCTTGGATCCCCGAGTGCTGCAGACGCGTGGCTCCTCCGCACGGCCGCAGCCGGGGAAAACTGCCGGGTCCCTCTCCCGGGGCTTTCTCCGCCTCTGCTGCGGCCCCAGGGGCGGAGGGGAGAGCCACGGGAGCCCCGCTCCTGCCCTCCCCCCCCCCCAGAAGCGGAAAGCTCCCGGCTCCCCGCGCCAGCCCGGCTGAACCGAGCCCGGAGCGCGCTGCCCAACCGCGCCTCGCTCCGGCGCACGGACTCCGCTCGCGTCCACACGGGGCCCACGGGCTGCCCGCGGGGGGCCAGCGTGTCTCCAGGCGCCAGGGGTCCGACTCCCCCCCCCCCGCCGTGCTGCTTGCAGCGGGGGGGGAGGGTCCCCCTAAGCCTGGACTCCGCGGCCGTCCCGCTGCCCCCCAAGTGCCCGTGGGAACCCGGGCTCGCCTCGCCTGCCAGTGCTCATGGCAACGGCGGAGCCCGGGAAGCGAAGTGCCCTGGCCCCGCACTTGGCGAGCTTGGGAAGCGAGCCGCGGCTCTCCGGGGAGGCGGGGGAGGGAGCGGGGGGGACCAGCGGGGGGGGGGGGTGTCGGGAGGCAGGAATCCAGGGCTCCTCCATCCGCACAGTAAGTTTGCGCCTTCTCCCCCCCCCCCCCCATAAACCTCCCCGGCGAGGGGGGGGGGGGCTCGGATCTTGCATTGCGCCTCCCCAACCAAGCGTGGGAGCCACCGCGCGCCCCGGGGTCCGTCCCACGCCCCCCTCCAAGGTCGGGGGGGGGCTCCCGGCCGGCCGGGCTCAGCAACTCACCGTACACCCCTTGGCCGGCGACCCCCTCCAGCAGCACGGTCAGCAGCCACACCAGCCCGGACACTACATCCATCTCCGCGCCCGCATCCACATCTCCAGCGCAGGGCGCAAAGGGGGCGCGGGACCTGCCGGCGGCCAGTGCCCGGCCCGGGGGCTCCCAGCCGGCCGGGCGCAGCGATCCGGGGCTCCGCTCCGCCGCCCCCCAGGGCGCCCCCTCCGCGGGGCTCTCGCGCCTTCACCGAGGCAGGGGCCGGCCGGCTCCGCGCCGCAGCAGGACCCAGGCGCCCGGCGGCTCCGCGCCGCGGTCACATGCCATCGCCGCGCCGCGCCCGGCGCATGGTGCGCGGGGGCCCGGGCCGGGAGGCGCCTCCCGCTCCCCGGCCGCTCTCCGGAGGCGCAGCCCGCGGGGCGAGGCGAGGCGAGGCGGCCCCAGGCGGCGGCGGCGGCGGGCGAGGCACCTGCCCGGGGCTGCGGGCGGCCGGGCTGGGCGCGTGGGAGCGCGGCGAGGGGCGGCCGGGGCGCGGGCCGGTCACGTTGAGCTCTACGTGCGGGGAGCCGGGGCTGGGGAGCCGCAGCCGGGCGACGTCAAAGCCTGCGTGGCTCCGCGGCCGCCCGCCCGCCTCCTCCTCCGCCCCTTCCCCGCGCCGGCGCCGAGCGGCGGGGGCTGGACGCGCCGGGAGAGGCGCTCGGGGCACGGGCAGCGCCGAGGCGCGCGGGGCCCCCCAGGGCACAGAGCCCCCCAGCGCCCCGAGCCCCCCAGCGCCCCCCAGGGTACAGAGCCCCCCCAGCGCCCCGAGCCCCCCAGCGCCCCCCAGGGTACAGAGCCCCCCCAGCGCCCCGAGCCCCCCAGCGCCCCCCAGGGTACAGAGCCCCCCAGCACCCCGAGCCCCCCAGGGTACAGAGCCCCCCAGCGCCCCCCAGGGTACAGAGCCCCCCAGCGCCCCGAGCCCCCCAGCGCCCCCCAGGGTACAGAGCCCCCCAGCGCCCCCCAGCGCCCCGAGCCCCCCAGCGCCCCCCAGGGTACAGAGCCCCCCAGCGCCCCCCAGGGTACAGAGCCCCCCAGCGCCCCCCAGCGCCCCGAGCCCCCCAGCGCCCCCCAGGGTACAGAGCCCCCCAGCGCCCCCCAGGGTACAGAGCCCCCCAGCGCCCCGAGCCCCCCAGCGCCCCCCAGGGCACAGAGCCCCCCAGCGCCCCGAGCCCCCCAGCGCCCCCCAGGGTACAGAGCCCCCCAGCGCCCCGAGCCCCCCAGCGCCCCCCAGGGTACAGAGCCCCCCAGCGCCCCCCAGGGTACAGAGCCCCCCAGCGCCCCGAGCCCCCCAGCGCCCCCCAGGGTACAGAGCCCCCCCAGCGCCCCGAGCCCCCCAGCGCCCCCCAGGGTACAGAGCCCCCCAGCACCCCGAGCCCCCCAGGGTACAGAGCCCCCCAGCGCCCCCCAGGGTACAGAGCCCCCCAGCGCCCCGAGCCCCCCAGCGCCCCCCAGGGTACAGAGCCCCCCAGCGCCCCCCAGCGCCCCGAGCCCCCCAGCGCCCCCCAGGGTACAGAGCCCCCCAGCGCCCCCCAGGGTACAGAGCCCCCCAGCGCCCCGAGCCCCCCAGCGCCCCCCAGGGCACAGAGCCCCCCAGCGCCCCGAGCCCCCCAGCGCCCCCCAGGGTACAGAGCCCCCCAGCGCCCCGAGCCCCCCAGCGCCCCCCAGGGTACAGAGCCCCCCAGCGCCCCCCAGGGTACAGAGCCCCCCAGCGCCCCGAGCCCCCCAGCGCCCCCCAGGGCACAGAGCCCCCCAGCGCCCCCCAGGGTACAGAGCCCCCCAGCGCCCCGAGCCCCCCAGCGCCCCCCAGGGTACAGAGCCCCCCAGCGCCCCCCAGGGTACAGAGCCCCCCAGCGCCCCGAGCCCCCCAGCGCCCCCCAGGGCACAGAGCCCCCCAGCGCCCCCCAGGGTACAGAGCCCCCCAGCGCCCCGAGCCCCCCAGCGCCCCCCAGGGTACAGAGCCCCCCAGCGCCCCGAGCCCCCCAGCGCCCCCCAGGGTACAGAGCCCCCCAGCGCCCCGAGCCCCCCAGCACCCCCCAGGGTACAGAGCCCCCCAGCGCCCCGAGCCCCCCAGCACCCCCCAGGGTACAGAGCCCCCCAGCGCCCCGAGCCCCCCAGGGTACAGAGCCCCCCAGCGCCCCGAGCCCCCCAGCGCCCCCCAGGGTACAGAGCCCCCCAGCGCCCCGAGCCCCCCAGGGTACAGAGCCCCCCAGGGTACAGAGCCCCCCAGCGCCCCGAGCCCCCCGGCGCCCCCCAGGGTACAGAGCCCCCCAGCGCCCCCCAGGGTACAGAGCCCCCCAGCGCCCCGAGCCCCCCAGCGCCCCCCAGGGGACAGAGCCCCCCAGCGTCCCCCAGGGTACAGAGCCCCCCAGCGCCCCGAGCCCCCCAGCGCCCCCCAGGGGACAGAGCCCCCCAGCGCCCCCCAGGGTACAGAGCCCCCCAGCGCCCCGAGCCCCCCAGCACCCCCCAGGGGACAGAGCCCCCCAGCGCCCCGAGCCCCCCAGCGCCCCCCAGGGTACAGAGCCCCCCAGCGCCCCGAGTCCCCAGCGCCCCCCAGCGCCCCGAGCCCCCCAGCGCCCCCCAGGGTACAGAGCCCCCCAGCGCCCCGAGTCCCCCAGCGCCCCCCAGGGTACAGAGCCCCCCAGCGCCCCGAGCCCCCCAGCGTACAGAGCGCCCCGAGCCCCCCAGCGCCCCCCAGGGCACAGAGCCCCCCAGCGCCCCGAGCCCCCCAGCGCCCCCCAGGGTACAGAGCCCCCCAGCGCCCCGAGCCCCCCAGCGTACAGAGCGCCCCGAGCCCCCCAGCGCCCCCCAGGGCACAGAGCCCCCCAGCGCCCCGAGCCCCCCAGCGCCCCCCAGGGTACAGAGCCCCCCAGCGCCCCGAGCCCCCCAGCGCCCCCCAGGGCACAGAGCCCCCCAGCGCCCCGAGTCCCCCAGCGCCCCCCAGGGTACAGAGCCCCCCAGCGCCCCGAGCCCCCCAGCGCCCCCCAGGGCACAGAGCCCCCCAGCGCCCCGAGTCCCCCAGCGCCCCCCAGGGTACAGAGCCCCCCAGCGCCCCGAGCCCCCCAGCGCCCCCCAGGGCACAGAGCCCCCCAGCGCCCCCCAGGGTACAGAGCCCCCCAGCGCCCCGAGCCCCCCAGCGCCCCCCAGGGTACAGAGCCCCCCAGCGCCCCGAGCCCCCCAGCGCCCCCCAGGGTACAGAGCCCCCCAGCGCCCCGAGTCCCCAGCGCCCCCCAGCGCCCCGAGCCCCCCAGCGCCCCCCAGGGTACAGAGCCCCCCAGCGCCCCGAGTCCCCCAGCGCCCCCCAGGGTACAGAGCCCCCCAGCGCCCCGAGCCCCCCAGCGTACAGAGCGCCCCGAGCCCCCCAGCGCCCCCCAGGGCACAGAGCCCCCCAGCGCCCCGAGCCCCCCAGCGCCCCCCAGGGTACAGAGCCCCCCAGCGCCCCGAGCCCCCCAGCGTACAGAGCGCCCCGAGCCCCCCAGCGCCCCCCAGGGCACAGAGCCCCCCAGCGCCCCGAGCCCCCCAGCGCCCCCCAGGGTACAGAGCCCCCCAGCGCCCCGAGCCCCCCAGCGCCCCCCAGGGCACAGAGCCCCCCAGCGCCCCGAGTCCCCCAGCGCCCCCCAGGGTACAGAGCCCCCCAGCGCCCCGAGCCCCCCAGCGCCCCCCAGGGCACAGAGCCCCCCAGCGCCCCGAGTCCCCCAGCGCCCCCCAGGGTACAGAGCCCCCCAGCGCCCCGAGTCCCCCAGCGCCCCCCAGGGTACAGAGCCCCCCAGCGCCCCGAGCCCCCCAGCGCCCCCCAGGGCACAGAGCCCCCCAGCGCCCCCCAGGGTACAGAGCCCCCCAGCGCCCCGAGCCCCCCAGCGCCCCCCAGGGTACAGAGCCCCCCAGCGCCCCGAGCCCCCCAGCGCCCCCCAGGGTACAGAGCCCCCCAGCGCCCCGAGCCCCCCAGCGTCCCCCAGGGTACAGAGCCCCCCAGCGTCCCCAGCGCCCCGAGCCCCCCAGGGTACAGAGCCCCCCAGCGCCCCCCAGGGTACAGAGCCCCCCAGCGCCCCAAGCCCCCCAGCGCCCCCCAGGGTACAGAGCCCCCCAGCGCCCCGAGCCCCCCAGCGCCCCCCAGGGTACAGAGCCCCCCAGCGCCCCGAGTCCCCAGCGCCCCCCAGCGCCCCGAGCCCCCCAGCGCCCCCCAGGGTACAGAGCCCCCCAGCGCCCCGAGTCCCCCAGCGCCCCCCAGGGTACAGAGCCCCCCAGCGCCCCGAGCCCCCCAGCGTACAGAGCGCCCCGAGCCCCCCAGCGCCCCCCAGGGCACAGAGCCCCCCAGCGCCCCGAGCCCCCCAGCGCCCCCCAGGGTACAGAGCCCCCCAGCGCCCCGAGCCCCCCAGCGTACAGAGCGCCCCGAGCCCCCCAGCGCCCCCCAGGGCACAGAGCCCCCCAGCGCCCCGAGCCCCCCAGCGCCCCCCAGGGTACAGAGCCCCCCAGCGCCCCGAGCCCCCCAGCGCCCCCCAGGGCACAGAGCCCCCCAGCGCCCCGAGTCCCCCAGCGCCCCCCAGGGTACAGAGCCCCCCAGCGCCCCGAGCCCCCCAGCGCCCCGAGTCCCCCAGCGCCCCCCAGGGTACAGAGCCCCCCAGCGCCCCGAGCCCCCCAGCGCCCCCCAGGGCACAGAGCCCCCCAGCGCCCCCCAGGGTACAGAGCCCCCCAGCGCCCCGAGCCCCCCAGCGCCCCCCAGGGTACAGAGCCCCCCAGCGCCCCGAGCCCCCCAGCGCCCCCCAGGGTACAGAGCCCCCCAGCGCCCCGAGCCCCCCAGCGTCCCCCAGGGTACAGAGCCCCCCAGCGTCCAGCGCCCCGAGCCCCCCAGGGTACAGAGCCCCCCAGCGCCCCAAGCCCCCCAGCGCCCCCCAGGGTACAGAGCCCCCCAGCGCCCCGAGCCCCCCAGCGCCCCCCAGGGTACAGAGCCCCCCAGCGCCCCGAGTCCCCAGCGCCCCCCAGCGCCCCGAGCCCCCCAGCGCCTCCCAGGGTACAGAGCCCCCCAGCGCCCCGAGTCCCCAGCGCCCCCCAGCGCCCTGAGCCCCCCAGCGCCCCCCAGCGCCCCGAGCCCCCCAGGGTACAGAGCCCCCCAGCGCCCCGAGTCCCCAGCGCCCCCCAGGGTACAGAGCCCCCCGGCGCCCCCCAGGGTACAGAGCCCCCCAGCGTCCCCAGAGCACAGAGCCCCCCAGCGCCCCGAACCCCCCAGCATCCCCCAGGGTACAGAGCCCCCAGCGCCCCCCAGGGTACAGAGCCCTCCGGCGCCCCGAGCCCCCCAGCGACCCCAGAGCACAGAGCCCCCCAGCGCCCCGAGCCCCCCAGCGTCCCCCAGGGCACAGAGCCCCCCAGCGTCCCCAGAGCACAGAGCCCCCCACCGCCCCGAACCCCCCAGCAACCCCCAGGGTACAGAGCCCCCCAGCGCCCCGAGCCCCCAGCACCCCCCAGGGCATAGAGCCCCACAGCACCCCGAGCCTCTTGGTGCCCCCCCGGTGCCCCCCCAGCGCCCCCGAGGACACAGAGCCCCCAGAGCACAGAGCCCCATGAGCCCTCTAGCGCCCCCCAGGGCACAGAGCCCCCAAGTCCCACTAGAGCCCCCCCCAGCATTCAGAGCCCCCCATGCACAGAGCCCCAAGCTTCCCAGTCCCCAGAGCCCCCCCAGAACCTCTCATGCACAAAGCCCCCAGTGCTCAGAGCCACGGACCCCCAATGCGCAGAGTCCCCCAGTCCCCCAGCCCCCTCAGAGCCCCCCAACACTCCCCAAAGCCTCCCAGGGCAGAGCTCCCAGCATGCAGAGCCCCCCAGAGCCCCGAGCCCTAGTGCACAGAGATCCCCAGTGTGCAGAGCCCCCAGAGTCCTCCAGAGCTCCCCGTGGGCGGGGGGAAGAGGGGCTGGTGGGGACCCCCTGCCCTCCAGCGCCACCGAGAGCCAGTGGAACTGGGGCTGGCAGCGGTTCCCTTCCTTTCCCGGCTCTCAGCCTCCTCTCCAGATTGCTCCCGGGATGTTGCCGCCAAGGTGCCCCCTAACCTTTTCCATCTGTGTGCGGAATCATTTTTGTGCATGTGCGGCTGCGCACCCTCAGCAGCAGCAAGGAAAGGAGCTGGGCACACCCTGCTAGCCACTGGACCCTCTGGGGCACGGCTGGGATCACTGGGTGGCCCCCTTCTCCACGGGGCTCCCCTCCGGGAGCAGCTCTTCAGCCAGGAATTGGGAAGCAGGAGCCGCGTGTGTCCGGCGCAGCGCCGTGGGATCCCATTCGCGGCTCACCCTCCCCAGCGACCCCGCACGGCCCCAGGCTCTGCTGAAGAAGGCACTTTTCTCCATCAGTTCCACTGCTCGTCCACCCTCTTTAGAGTCCTCATCGAGTCCAGCCCCCTGCCCAAAGCAGGACCCACCCAACTCAATCATCCCAGCCAGGGCTTGGTCCAGCTGGGACTTAAACACCTCGAGGGATGGAGATTCCACCCCCTCCCTAGGGAGCCCAGCCCCGTGCTTCCCCACCCGCCTAGGGAAATCGTTTTTCCTGATATCCAACCTAGACCTCCCCAATGCAACTTAAGCCCGTTGCTCCTCATTCAGCCCCCACTGAGAACAGCCTCTCGCCAGCCTCTCTGGAAACCCCCTTCAGGAAGTTGCAGGCTGCTCTCAAATCCCCCCTCACTCTTCTCCTCTGCAGACTAACCAAGCCCCAATCCCTCAGCCGCTCCTCGTGAGTCCTGTGCTCCAGCCCACATGGTGTTTTCTTCCTTCCTACATTACATCTGGGTTGCGGTGGTCCCGTTGCTTGGGATGCTGTAAAGACTCGGCAGAGGAGGAAAGCCTCCGTCCCAAAGAGTCCACAGTTCAGGCTTAGGGCCTGACACAGCCGGGGTTGAGCTGGAGACGGTATATAAGAACGTACATAAGAACGGCCGTACTGGGTCAGACCAAAGGTCCATCTAGCCCAGTATCCTGTCTGCCGACAGTGGCCAGCACCAGGTGCCCCAGAGAGGGTGGAGCGAAGACAATGATCAAGCGATTTGTCTCGTGCCATCCATCTCCAGTGTCTGACAAACAGATGCCAGGGAAACCATTCCTACCCCCTGGCTAATAGCCTTTTATGGACCTAACCTCCATGAAATTATCTAGCTTCTCTTTAAACTCTGTTATAGTCCTAGCCTTCACAGCCTCCTCTGGCAAGGAGTTCCACAGGTTGGCTACACGCTGTGTGAAGAAGGGGGTTGAGCTGGAGACAGTGGGGCAGAGAAATGGGCCTTTCACTCAGCTTAGCACATGCCTACCCAGAGGCAGGGCCTCCCAGGGCGCTAATCCATCTTCCCTCCCTTGCGGCCAGTCCCGTCGAAATGGAGCCAACTCATGAGGCATGTTCAGCCTCCCGGTATAGGGAACGGGAGAGCTCGGACGGAGAGCTGGTGTCTCGGGTCCCAGTCCTGTTCAGGAGCTGGGAGCGAATGGGAGGTGTCTGCCAGCACCCAGAAACACAAGAGACCCCCGTGAAGTAAGCCCAGGGGAAATTTGAACATCTTTCTCCTAGACACTGGAGGAGGAAGTAGTTGTATAGGTGGCCTTATCTGTCTGGGATAACTGCCTAGGAAGGAGTCCTGCAGAAAGGGATCTAGGGGTCAATGGTGCACAAACTAAATCGGAGTCAACAGTGTGACCCTGTTGCAAAAAAAAACCCCAAATATCATCCTGGGCTGCATTAACGGGAGTGCTGTGAGCAAGACACGAGAAGTCGTTCTTCCACTCTGCTCTACGCTGGTCAGGCCTCAGCTGGAGGATTGTGTCCAGTTCTGGGCACCGCATTTCAAGAAAGATGTGGAGAAATTGGAGAGGGTCCAGAGAAGAGTAACCAAAATGATTAAAGGTCTAGAATGGATCCGTGAGAGAAGACGGAAGGAATTGGGTTTGTTTCGTTTGGAAAGGAGAAGACTGAGAGGGGACATGAGAGCGGTTTTCAACTATCTAAAAAGGTGTCTCAGGAAGGAGGGGGGGAAATTGTTCTCCTTGGCCTCTGAGGATAGAACAAGAAGCAATGGGCTTAAACTGCAGCAAGGGAGGTTTAGGTTGGACATTAGGAAAAACTTCCTGTCCGGGTGGTTAAACACTGGAATAAATTGCCTAGGGAGGTTGTGGAATCTCCATCATTGGAGATGTTAAAGAGCAGGCTAGAAGACAAACACCAGGGCTGTGTCTAGACTGGCAAGTTTTTCAGCAAGAACACTGACTTCCTACTGTCTGAAATCAGTGCTTTTTGCAGAAATACTATGTATGCTGCTCCCATTTGGGCAAAAGTCCTTGTGTGCAAAGCTTTTGCGCAAAAGGGCCAGTGTAGCCAGCTCAGATTTGTTTTGCGCAAAAAAGCCCCGATTGTGAAGTTTAAAACAAATAAAAGGAAGTTCTCTTTCACACAGCGCATAGTCAATCTGTGGAACTCCTTGCCAGAGGAGGTTGTGAAGGCTAGGACTAGAACAGGGTTTAAAAGAGAACTAGATAAATTCATGGAGGCTATTGGCCAGGATGGGTAAGAAATGGTGTCTCTAGCCTCTGTTTGTCAGAGGGTGGAGATGGATGCAGGAGAGAGATGGCTTGAGAGATGGTTCGTTTCACTCCCTTTGGGGCACCTGGCATTGGCCACTGTCGGCAGACAGGATACTGGGCTAGATGGCCCTTTGGTCTGACCCAGTATGGCCGTTCTTATGATGCTGCCGCAGCCCAGCGCAGGGTGTGACGAGGGTCCTCAGAGAGATGCTGGAGACCATGGAGCAGAACGAAGGTGGGCGAGACACCAGCCAGGCAGCGGTGCGCTCCACAGACAAAGCTAGTTCCCGGCACGACCAACAGGAGGCGCCGTAGAGGGAAGTCGACCGGACAGTAGTGAAGCCGGCCTAGCTTTGGTCACACCTGGCAGCAGGAGAGAAGGGCGCTCGCTCCTAGAGCCAGCTGAAGGAGTCAGGGAAGCGTTTTGCCTTTCCTTAGCTAAAATTTTGAATTTGGGAGTTTCCCACTCACCGCGCCTGACAACATAGGCTGGGGGGGAGGGCGGTTCCTGTGCATGGCCATGCATCCCTAACCACTAGGAGCTAACCAGTTACCTCTCAATGCACCAGCAGGCTCTTTTGGCACTTCAAGTTTGTTTTGCGCCACAGCTTTGCAATTACCATCCTCTCTTTGGATCTCCAAAATCAGCAGCATGGCACAGACCTCTACCATGTGAGCTAAAGGAATGCTGAGAACTAGGGGTCATCACATGAAATGAATAGGTAGCAGGCTTGAAACAAACAAAAGGAAGTTTTTCCTTCATGCAGCGCACAGTCAACCTGTGGAACTCCTTGCCACAGGATGCCGTGAAGACTAGGTCTTTAACGGGGTTCAAAAAAGAGCTAGATAGATTCATGGAGGTTAGGTCCATCACTGGCTGTTAGCCAGGATGGGTAGGAATGGTTCCCTAGCCTCTGTTTGTCTGGAAATGGGTGACAAGGGAGGGATCACGTGAAATTTCCCTGTTTTGCTCCCCCCTCTGGGGCACCTGCCACTGGCCACTGTTGGAAAACAGGACACTGGGCTAAATGGATCTTTGGTCTGACCCCGTGTGGCCGTTCTTATGTTCTTACCTCTACGAACTAGCTGCTGCAGTCAGCTGTTTTATGTTGATGAAGCAGCCACTAACGCGGGACATGAACACTTTGCTAGTGAACTGTTCACTATAAAAGAAACACGACAGAGATTACAGCCCAACCTTCACTTCCAGACACAAGCAACGTCTCCGTCGTCAAGGTGAGTATTCCCGGCCTGAAGTTAAACATTCCTGGAAATAATTTCAGGGCTGGTGCCTAAATATAGACTCAAATACACAGGGCAGGCAGGAAGGGTGAGAAAGCTTCAAATCCGACCCCTGTTCTGCTGGTGGACCAAGTAAACCTCCAGCCTCCTGAGGGGTGTTTGGCCAGCCTGTTCTTACAAAGCTCCGGTGAAGGGGAGCCCACAACCTCCTTTGGACTCCCCTTTGGTAAGGTTTGTTTTAATGTCTAACCGAAGTGTCCCGTTACTTCTTGTGTTAATTTCCGTGCTTGTGGAGAACAGTTGATCACTGTCCTGGTTATAACAGCTGTTGTCGTACTTTGCGGCTATGTCTACACGGCCCCCTCTTGCGCCAAAAAAATATGCAAACGAGGCAACGCATGGAATATCGCCGTGCCTCATTTGTATAATGAATGAGGCTCCGTTTTTTTTGCGCAAGAGCCGTTCTGCCTGTTTTTTTTCAGGAAGAACGGCTCTTGCGCAAAACCGGAGCCTCATTCGTTATGCAAACGAGGCATGGCGATAGTCCACGCTCCGCCTCATTTGCATATTTTTGGCGCAAGAGGGGGCCGTGTAGACATAGCCTGAAGAGCTCTCAAGTCCCCCAATGAGTCGATTCTTCCGAAAACTAAGCAGGACCCATTTTTTTAAGCCTTTCCTTTTAGCTTTCTAAACTTTGTAGAGTGTTTGCCGAGCCCCTCTGGACTCTCTCCGAAGAAAAGTGCCTTTTGTACAACAGGCCCTTTGCCACCACAAATGGGATTTTTAAAGACCCTCTTCTTCTTAAGCGTTTAAAGAGGACTTGGCTGATTTCTTTTTCAGACCAATGTTGAAAGAAACGGAAAACATTAAACACCGCTTTCATCTCCCCAGGATCTCCTCCATCCTACTACGCTGGGGGCGGGGAGGAAAGAGGATTGGAAAACAAAGCACATGTCAGATCTCCAGCCCCCATCCCAATTCACACCAGCGGGATTGCTGCGTTGCTGCCTGTCATCAAATGAAACGACACCGAAGGGTTCTGAACAAAGTCCCGGGGGCGATGGCCGGGCCAGTGGGATATTTCTAGGGCCGGAGAGAAAGCTCTTGGGGCGTAGGGAGTCCTCGCGGGAATCCGCTGCCGGTTCATCTCAGTGCTCCTGCTTTCAAAACCCCCTCAAGACGGTATTTCTAATTCAGTTATTTCTGGGTGTGGCTGGACTCTGGGGAAGCACGTTGGGAATGTGGCAGGCACCTGCTGCAAAGCTGCAGCAAAAGTTCCCCATTGACTTCACAGAGCTTTACCTTGGGGGAAGCCCTTGGAGGGTCCCCCCCGTATCACCCCCACACCCCGTACCACACCTCTCATTCCCTCTCCCTTGTGCTTCTGTGTCAGCTCCCCTCTCCCCTCGAGGTAAGTTCACCTCTGCTCTTGCTTGTTGTTTGCTCCTCCTTCCCTGCTCTCGTGCTGCTTCAGGTCAGTGGAAAAAGAGGTTCCTCTACCAAGATCTTTGGGGAGGTAACTGCAGGTGCTTCTGTGGCCAGGTTACATGCCTAAGGAAGGAGAAGAGAAGGATCATCTGTGTGGCAGTGAGCTGCAGGCCTTAGGAGCTGCTCCTCTGTCTGGCTAGAATAGGAGCAGCAGAAACTTTCAAGGCCCCACTGTTTTTTCTTCACTCAGTGCACAGTCAACCTGTGGAACTCCTCGCCAGAGGATGTGGTGAAGGCTAGGACTTTAAAGGGCTTCAAAAAAGAGCTAGATAGATGCATGGAGGTTAGGTCCATCAGTGGCTATTAGCCAGGATGGGTAAGAATGGTGTCCCCAGCCTCTGTTTGTCTGGAAACGGGAGACAGGGGAGGGATCACGTGAGGATTCCGTTATGTTCCCTCCCTCGGGCATCGGGTATTGGCCACTGTTGGCAGACAGGACACTGGTCTGACCCAATGTGGCCGTTCTTATGTCTCTGTCCCTGCGAGGGAAAGGTGGATTGGGCAGGTCGTCCTTCCCTTTGCCTTTTTAACCTCACTTAGTGCCTCTGCCGCTCCAGGGGCCCTGGAGGAATCCTTCTCCAGAAGCGTGGGGGGGGGGGGATTTCTACAGCTCATCCCAAGAAATGACATTTATTGACCGAGCAAGAGCTGGTCTGAAGTGGGAATTCTCTTTGTGAGAAACTTCAAAGAAAAGGGAAACCATTCGCTTCATTCAGATTCTTCTGGAGACCCGGTTAATTGGCTCTTTTTTTTCTTTTACTAATTTTTTTTCCCAAAATGAATGTAGTTTGACTCTCTCCGAAAGGGAAGCATTTAATTTCTCCTCTGATGGACTCAGCATCCCTCCCGCGCTACCAGTCCTCCCTCAGCTCCCTCTTCTCCTGCTGAGAAAGGGAGGAGGAAGAGCAGAGGGGAACCACACACACACACACACACACACACACACACACACACACACACACACACACACACACACACACACACACACCTTTCAAGGTGATTCTATTTGAGTTTGGAAAAGAGAACCTTTTTTTTTGTATTTCAAGCTGTATAATGAAGGGGGGAGGGCCTCAAACAGGGAAGGAATTATGTTTGAAAAGTCCCGTTTCATTAAATCTTTCCATCGCATCCTCCTACAGGCACTCAGGGCCTCAGTTTACAAGAACTACAGGGGGCCATTTTAGAGAATGCAAGAGCAGACAAAAGCGTTTTGCTTCCCCCGTGTTCCTGCCACACGGGCAGAGTGTCTGTTACTTCAGAAGGGGGCTGGGATCCTTAAAGATAACAGCCTACTACCGCTACCAGCTAATGGAGTTACCCTTCGGTAGTTCAGGTGGTGAAGGTCTGCTGTGTGGAAGCCTGGCTCAGGCTCACAGGGACGACAGCTGGCTGCTGTAATGGCCCCCAGACTCCCAGAATGGTGGAAGGAGTCTGTAATGAAGTGGCTGCAGACCCTGAAGTGCTTCTCTAGAGGAGGCCAATGGGATGCCCAGCTGGAGACACCAGTGAGCCAACCAGCTCCGGCGGAATGTGCTTTGACAAGACTACCCAACAAGGTGCTCTCTCATTGACTGGAAAGGAGGTCGGTCCAGGGGGAAGAGGAGCCCATAGAACATAAGAACGGCCAGACTGGGTCAGACCAAAGGTCCATCTAGCCCAGTGTCCTGTCTGCCCACAGTGGCCAGCACCAGATGGCCCAGAGGGAGTGAACCGAACAGATCAAGCCATCTCTCTCCTGCATCCATCTCCACCCTCCGACAGACAGAGGCTGGGGACACCATTCCTTACCCATCCTGGCTAACAGCTATTAATGGACTTAACTTCCATGAATTTATCTAGTTCTCTTTTAAACCCTGTTCTAGTCCTAGCCTTCACAGCCTCCTCAGGCAAGGAGTTCCACAGGTTGACTATGTGCTGTGTGAAGAACAACTTCCTTTTGTATGTTTTAAACCTGCTGCCCATTCATTTAATTTGGTGGCCCCTAGTTCTTATATTATGGGAACAAGTAAATAACTCTTCCTAATTCACTTTCTCCACACCACTCATGATTTTATAGACCTCTATCCTATCCCCGTCTTAGTTTCTTCTTTTCCAAGCTGAAAAGTCCCAGTCTCTTTAATCTCTCCTCATAGGGGACCCATTCCAAACCCCTCATCATTTTAGTTGCCCTTCTCTGAACCTTTCCGAAGGCCAGCAGATCTTTTTGGAGATGAGGAGAGCACCACAATGCAAGCCCTTCGCAGCATCCGGGTTCAGACGGTGAAAGGAGCAACCCAATGATGACAGCTCACCACCCACCAGCCCAAAGCCTTAAGCAACATTCAGCTCTTTTCCCCAGAGCGCCACCAGGCAGATCCAGCCTTAGGGCCGGGCTGAAGGGCACTACCAGCCCAGTTTTAATAGGTGGGATCCAAGCCTCCATTGACCTCGGTGGGGATGTGCAGTGTGTGAGGAATGTCTTCCCAGCTCCCAATCAGAGTTTGATCAATGCCATCCAAGTAGGTCATCTACAGCCAATCTGTGGAACTCCTTGCCAGAGGATTTTGTGAAGGTCAGGACTTTAACAGGGTTCAAAAAGGAACTAGATACATTCATGGAGGTTTGGTCCAGCAATACTTATTAGCCAGAATGGGTAGGAATGGTGTCCCTGACCTTTGTTTGTCTGGAAATGGGTGACAGGGAGGGATCATGTGAGGATTCCCTGTTTTGTTCACTCCTTCTGCGGCACCTGGCATTGGCCACTGTCCGCAGACGGATACTGGCCTAGATGGCCCTTTGGTCTGACCCAGTCTGGCCGTTCTTATGTTCTTGTCTACAGATGTCAAGTTACTGTTGTTTTTAACCAGAGCCCTAGAATAAGTTCTGTTATTGCCAAAGTAAAAGCACCAGAACTTTTTTTTTCTTGGAACAAACACCAGGGAAGTTTTTAATCAATTGCTTCCTCTGAACTTGAGTTCCCATCTGCACTTTGCAAGGATGCTTTATAAGATGCACCATCTGACTTGCGGTGCAACGAAATGACAATTCGGTTTTGTCGGGATGGCACTGTTGATTCAAAGAGGCGTTGAATCCAAGAGACCCTCCAAAGTAATTACTCCTTCTCATTGCACAATATTGTATGGCTATTTTTGGAATACCATCGTTCCGTGCAATAAAAAAAATCATTCCATATTCATCTCAAACTTCTGCACACAATAGACAAGCACCCATGGGTGCACAATTCTTGTAGGGCTAATGCAGTGCAGCCTCTTCAGCAGAAACTATAGCTCTACTTCTGTGGCTACAGGAATAAAAATCTGTCACTAAACTTCAGCTTCGGTGACAGATTTGCATTTTGCAATATCAAGAGATTTGCACAGGTTTGTGTAGTGCTGAATGAACGGTGTAGCGGGAAGGAGAGCTGGAACTAAGGCCAATTCAGAGTGAATTAAGCTAATTGCTATAATTGCAACAATTCTGGAGAGCTAAATCTTTCCACACTCTACCAGTCCTTGGCTCCTGAGAAAGACATTTCAAAGCTTTCCCGTGTAATATTTTCACCTTGAGTCACCTAAGCACAGGAAACGACTCTCCATTGATTTCTCTCTGGGTTAGGAATCGGTCCATGGTTAAATCCTATATTGAAAAGAGGCCCTTAAGTAGGCTAGAAAGAGGGAGAGGCTCATGTTTTGGGTCCTTCACGTGAGTATTCTGCGATCAACTTGCCACAAAAGAGTGGAGCTGTAGAACCATAGTTGTACCTGTTGTACAGCCAGGTCATGTGGATTCTGAGGACTTATAGAATCATAGGGCTGGAAGAAACCTCAAGAGGACAGCTAGTCCAGTCCCCTGCCCCCACGGCAGGACTGAGTCTTATCCGCCCCATCCCTGATGGATGATAGTCTAACTTCCTTGTAAGAATCCACAACGACAGAGATTCCTCAGCCTCCTTAGGCAAGTCATTCCAGTGCGTAATCACCCTCCCCTTGGAAGTTTTTCCTAATGTCCAACTGTGATGGGCTGGACAAAGCCAACCTTCCCGCTGGAGGCCTTTCAGCACCCTGGCCAGCAGCAGGAGCAAGGGAGTGGTCCTCCGAGCTGGGTAGAGGGGCGGCCGTTGTGGTAACCAATCAGGATGCAGCAGCCTGATATAAAAGGAGCTGCTAGGTTAGGGCCAGGCAGTTCCTTCCTGGAGCTCAACCCTGGCTGTCTGGAGAAACCTCAGAACCATCTATATGTTTTCTTAGTCTATAAAGTGCTACGAGACCTTTTGTAGTTTCTTAAGTTTATCCTGTACAGACTAACTCAGCCACCCCCTGAAGCTCAGAACTTTGGACAGCTCCGAGCCGGAGCCCTGCGTTGTAGCTGGACAGAGCCTGGTTCTACGGCTGGAAGCTTGGCAAGAAGCTAGGGCAACCCGGCCAAACCCGGCCAAGGGGTTCAATCCCAAGACCCTAGAGAGGGGCTGGACGGAGCAGCATCCTGGGGAAGTAGCCCAGGGACGTGACAGCAACTGTGGACATTGAAACTTAAGCAGGCGATTGCTACAGTAAACTTCCGATAATCCGGCACCTTTGGGATCCAGGGGGTGCCGGATTATTGGCTATGCCGGAGTACCAGAAGAGGGGCTATGAGGAGTCGGAGGAGGGGGTTGGCGGGGAACTATGCAGTATGGGCAGCACTCCAGCTGCTCTGCTCCTGGCTTCCCCAAGTCTGCCACTGGTCAGTTTCAGCAGCGGTGGACTTGGGGAAGCCGGGGGCAGAGCAGCTCCAATTGTCCGGCTGGCCGGAGCACTTCCGGGTTCCAGTTGGTGCCGGACTATCGGGAGTGTCAGACCACTGGATGCCGAACAACTGGAGTTTTACTGTATTTAGGGTCCCTGAGCCAGGACCCAGAGGAGTGGGTGGGCCTGGGTTCCCCTTTCTCCCCCACCCCTGCAACCTTCTTGCAAACCACATCCAGAACACGGGGGGTAAATGAAGAGGTCTGATCTACAGCCACTGCTTGGATGTTGACTCACCCCAGATGGGCGAGTAAAGACTGTGAGACTTTCCTCAGCCACCAAGGGGTGCTCACATGAAGGGCAGAACCTGTTACACCAACCTAAAGCTCCCTAGCTGCAACTTAAGCTCATTGCTTCTTGTCCTGTCCTCAGAGGCCAAAGAGACCAATTTTTCTCCTTCTACCTTGTAACAATCCTTTAGGTACTTGAAAGCTGCTCTCATGTCCCCTCTCAGCCTTCTCTTTTTCAGACAAAGCTGAACAAGTTTTGATTTTCATCAGATCCATCAGCTTGCTCCACATCGAGGGGCAGTAGGAGGTCAGAAAAATGGGGTTATTTGAAGCTTGACCCAGCAATTGCCTTCATCCGCACAGGGCAGGTTGTGGCAGCTCTTGTAACAGACAGTTGCTGACAGACTTGCCGGGCTCCATGGCAAGGTGGGGTGGGGGCTGGCTCCATGCCCCCAGAAGGGGCGGGGCCTCAGGTAAAAGGGGTGTGCCATTCCCCCAGAAGGGGCGGGGCCTCAGGAAAAAGGGGTGTGGCTAGCGTCCTACAGTCACCCCTGCATACTGCCCAGAGTATACCACGCTCACCCAAGACAGCCCTCCGTACTGCCCGGAATGTGCTGCGTAGGGCTCTGGAGGGGATTTAAAGGCCACAGGGCTCTAGCCAACATCACAGTAGCAGCAGCTGTGATTGGGAGCTCCAGGCCCTTTAGAATTTCCAGGCTCTGGGGCAGTTGCCCCCTTTTGCGCTTCCCCATCGGCAGGCCTGGCTACCAGGTTATTAGAATGGAAGACCAACACATTCCAAAGCATGGACAATGAATGACACCATCACACGGCCGGCAGTCACGTCAGCACCAAACGTCTCAGTGCTGCAGTATGGTGGTACGTTCAGTTGATGGCCATCACTAGCCTCCTCTGGGCCATGGCCGGAGATGGCTCTGGAGGGGTACCTGAGCTCTTGCGGGTTTGCCATGACGGTCAAGGTCCGGATGGTAAACTGGGCGCACCCGTAAGTTATGTGAATGTGTCACTCTAATTCTTCCTCCCCTCCAAAGTGGTTGTAGATTTTCTGTGCCACAAAACTGATTCAGTTGTATGGAACTGCACTCCCCTTCTTCAGCCTGGGTATCTATCATGTCTTCTGGCCAGTGATGGAGATGACCAGTGGAGATTTTCCAGGAAGTGAGGCGATGGTAAGGTTGTAGGCTGAATCACGCAGATGATAAGTGGGGGAGGTCGAGGTTGGATATTAGGACAAACTATTTCCCTAGAGGGTGGGGAAGCACTGGGCTGGGTTCCCTAGGGAGGTGGTGGAATCTTCATCTCCTAGAGGTTTTGAAGTCTCGGCTTGACAAAGCCCTGGTTGGGAAGATTGAGTTGGGGTTGGTCCTGCTTTGGGCAGCGGGCTGGACTCGGTGACCTACTGAGGTCTCTTCCAGCCATGGGATTCTATGATTCTATGACTGATATGTTTACAGTTTCATAGAATCCTAGAACTGGAAGGGGCCTCGAGAGGTCATCAAATCCAGTCCCCTGCCCTCATGGCAGGACCAAACACCGTCTAGACTCTAGATCATCCCTGACAGGTGTCTGTCTAACCTGCTCTTCAATATCTCCAGTGATGGAGATTCCACAACTTCCCTCGGCAATTTAGTGCCGTTTCAGCTGTTCTGAAGTCATGGTGTGAATCATCATACTGTAACCTCAATGCTGCCTCAGAGGTGGCCCAGTGGGAGAGTTGCAAGCTAGGCAAGGACTGCTATGAAGCTAGTACCATTGTATTCTTTGTAGTGCATCTCTCCGGAGTGGGGAGAGCTCTGCTTCTGCCCAGGGCACCCCTCGTAGATGACAACAAGACCATCCCGTTTGCCCCAGTAATTGCCTTCCTTAACCTGCTCTGGGTGAAGTCGACAGGCAGCACCTGACCTTCCTGTGCTTCAGGCACAGATGGCCAGCCAGGCCTGTATCCATGGAGTGGTACTGAGGTGAGAGCCACCTCTGGGCAGTAGAGAAGAGCAGATCCACCATCATCTACTCATCCCTGGAAAAGCCAGGGCGCAATTCCACCCTTGACTGCTATCCATGTCAGTGGGGTGCTTCTGTTGAAGGATAGGGTCTCCCTAGCAACTGGGGAGATGTGGAGGGATTAGGAGGGAAAGAGGAACCCCCTACACCAAAGTGAAGTAATCAGCTAGCATGTGGTTCCCCACACCTCTTCTCTCGAAGGGTGAGTCTACACAACTTCGTTATTTCGAGATAACCAGCGCTATTCCAAAGTAGCAATCCGAGCGTCGGCATTGCCATTCCATTATTTTGAAATAATTTCAAAATAACAGCCGGCGTATTCCAAAATCTGTAAATCTCATTTTACGAGGAATAACGCCTCTTCCAAAACAGCTATTTCGAAATAAGGCATGTGTAGATGCTCCACTGCTGCTATTTCGAAATAGCCCCTCCTCCCCCCGGGCCATCCAAAGTTATTCCTCCCCAGTGCCTCCTGGGGCTCTAAATCAAAATAGCACATCTACATTACGGGAGCCTGCCTCGGACTCATTTTGAGTCTTCCCTGCAGGGTAGACGTGCTGTTTCAAAATAAGCTACTTTGGAATAATTATTCCAGAATAGTTTATTTCTAAAAAAGCATGCAGTGTAGACGTACCCTAAGGGGAAAGGAAGTGGAGGATGTTTCAGGCCAATAGCTCCTCTTCCCCACAAACATGTGTTGTTGGGAGACACACACTGAGCCCCCAACCTCTTTGTTTCTACCCATCACAGGTACCTAATGACCTTTTACCGCTGACATCCGTAGGAAATAAGGGCTGGCTCCTATCTCAAGGAAGATTCAATGTGCCACCAGTTCTTTAGCATCCTACAGTTAGAAGGAACCACAAGGATCTTCTAGTCTAACCTCCCTACCAAGATTCAGGATTTCTTTCATTTTTCCTTTCCCCACTACTCTTTGTAAAAATATCTTTTTTTTAACAGTTATAGATTCAATACAGAAGCTTTGCTGCTGTCAACACACTGCTCCTTCCTCCACTTGGGACAGGAGAATTCTGAACATGATTTTAGTTTCCAAGTCTTGCATGGGAACAGTTAGTTCTCAGACGTATCTTTCCTCCACCCCTCGTTTCACCTTCTCTCGTTCCAGCCCACAGATGCTCCGCGCACGATGGAGCTGGTTCTGAAAAATCTAGACAGGTTCACAATATTTCAGTCTATGCTTCTCAGGAAATAAGATATGCAATTTGAGCTACGCAAATTGTGTATCTTATTTCAATGCTATTTCGCAATAGCTGGTTTCATCACTTGGCACTGTCTACACAGCACCACATTTCAAAATCAAGCGCTATTCCCAAACGTCCCTCACTCCTCATAGAATGAGGTTCACAGGGACGTCAGAGTAGCAAGCCCAAAATAACGGGCTTGCTCTGAAGATGTGGGATAACTATTCTGGGATACTCCGGTATCCCGAAATAACGTTGCAGTGTAGGGATGGAGTCATTAGCCAAATAATTCAGTGTGACCGAAGTGTTAGACACAGGTGTTTTCTTCACTGGGGTATTGTACTCTCAGATTTCTTAAATATGACACCAAAACGCTTACATTAGGACCAGATTCTGCTCTTCTTGTATAAATTCAGGGAAAGTCCAGGAGTGACACTGGTGTAACTGAAAGAAGACTTTAGACCTTTGATTGGAAACAAGTACATCCAATGCTAAGTTTGTTTAATGATATCCTACTTACATTAGGCTTGCTTTCCCGAAATAGGGGTCTAATTTTTGGTTACTCTTGTGTTTGTCTTTCCACCCGTATTCCGGAGAATGCCAGTTAAAAAAGCCGTGCAATGCTCTGTGTACTCCCAAAGTAATTTCACAGCATGTCGCAAACTGCACTCCAACAAAAGCCGCTATTGTACAGGTCCTGTCCTTTATCCACTCAAAGCATGCAGCGGGAGGTCTCCTTTGATGCTTTGAGGCAGGTCTCGGGCTATCACTTGGAATGCGGTGACCAGCTGCTTGTTCTGAACACTGAGAGCCAGAACTGCTCCCACCGAGTCGTGACGAGTCTCAAGGGAAAACCTGGCCACCTCCGGCCACGTCAACGTCATGCATCTTGCTTCTTTTGGAAGAGCCGAGATCACAGGAAAGGAGCTGGGTGTAGGAGACTTACGAGTAGGTGAGCATCCATGGAAGTAGGTGTGACAGTTCACCAGGTACTAGCCTAAGACGGGTGGTGGATTGAGAGAGGCTGTTTGATTTTTTCAGAGAAAGGTTTATGTCCATTCTAAGCATTTTTGTGGGATTTCCCCCTCCCCCAAATGCAGCCAGTCAAAAGTTAGAAATGAAACCCATCCGATGTTAAAGCATCAATCCAAAACTCAACATGGACAGGCCCAAACATTGTGCTAAATCCAATTCTGTTCACAGACCATGGAGGGTTTTCTGTGTGGTGCTACTGTTACACCGGGAGTCAGAGAAAACTGCACGGAATCAGGTGGGTATAACGGCCGCTCGTCTTTCAGGCTAGGTGTAAGACATGATGAAACTCCTTGACGACACCAGCACACTGGCACCGTAGGATCGACCACCCAAAACACAAGCACGTGGCGAGGCTGGAGTGGAAGCTGCAACAGGTTGGGCAGAAGATCCGAGTAGTGGCCAAACAAGGCAGCCAGAAAGCCACGGACAGTCACAGCTTTACTCGGAGCAGAAGCTAAGATGCCTTTTGGGCAATGGTGGCTAGGAAGGAATCATAGAATCATAGAATCATAGAATAATAGGACTGGAAGGGACCTCGAGAGGTCATCGAGTCCAGCCCCCCGCCCTCAAGGCAGGATCAAGCTCCGTCTACACCATCCCTGACAGATGTCTATCTAACCTGTTCTTAAATATCTCCAGAGAGGGAGATTCCACCACCTCCCTTGGCAATTTATTCCAATATTTGACCACCCTGACAGTTAGGAATTTTTTCCTAATGTCCAATCTAAACCTCCCCTGCTGCACTTTAAGCCCATTACTCCTTGTCCTGTCCTCAGAAACCAAGAGGAACAAATTTTTGCCTTCCTCCTTGTGACACCCTTTTAGATATTTGAAAACCGCTATCATGTCCCCCCTTAATCTTCTTTTTTCCAAACTAAACAAGCCCAGTTCATGAAGCCTGGCTTCATAGGTCATGTTCTCTAAACCTTTAATCATTCTTGTCGCTCTTCTCTGTACCCTTTCCAATTTCTCCACATCTTTCTTGAAATGTGGCGCCCAGAACTGGACACAGTACTCCAGCTGAGGCCTAACTAGTGCAGAGTAGAGCGGCAGAATGACTTCACGAGTTTTGCTTACAACACACCTGTTGATACAACCTAGAATCATATTTGCTTTTTTTGCAACAGCATCACACTGTTGGCTCATATTCAACTTGTGGTCCACTATGACCCCTAGAACCCTTTCTGCCATGCTCCTTCCTAGACAGTCGCTTCCCATCTTGTATGTATGGAACTGATTGTTCCTTCCTAAGTGGAGCACTTTGCATTTCTCTTTATTAAACCTCATCCTGTTTACCTCTGACCATTTCTCTAACTTGCTAAGGTCATTTTGAATTATGTCCCTATCCTCCAAAGAAGTTGCAACCCCACCCAGTTTGGTATCATCTGCAAACTTAATAAGCGTACTCTCTATCCCAATATCTACATCATTGATGAAGATATTGAACAGTACGGGTCCCAAAACAGACCCTTGAGGAACTCCACTTGTTATCCCTTTCCAGCAGGATTTAGAACCATTAACAACAACTCTCTGACTATGGTTATCCAGCCAATTATGCACCCACCTTATCGTGGCCCTATCTAAGTTATTTTTGCCTAGTTTATCAATAAGAATATCATGCGAGACCGTATCAAATGCCTTACTAAAGTCTAGGTATATGACATCCACCGCTTCTCCCTTATCCACAAGGCTCGTTATCTTATCAAAGAAAGCTATCAGATTAGTTTGGCATGACTTGTTCTTCACAAACCCATGCTGGCTATTCCCTATCACTTTATTACCTTCCAAGTGTTTGCATATGATTTCCTTAATTACCTGCTCCATTATCTTCCCTGGGACAGACGTTAAACTGACCGGTCTGTAGTTTCCTGGGTTGTTCTTATTCCCCTTTTTATAGATGGGCACAATATTTGCCCTTTTCCAGTCTTCTGGAATCTCCCCTGTCTGCCATGATTTTTCAAAGATCATAGCTAAAGGCTCAGATACCTCCTCTATCAGCTCCTTGAGTATCCTGGGATGCATTTCATCAGGACCTGGTGACTTGCTGACATCTAACTTTCCTAAGTGATTTTTAACTTGTTCTTTGTGTATCCTATCTTCTAAACTTACCCTCTCTCTGCTTGTATTCACTACGTTAGGCACACCACCAGACTTCTCGGTGAAGACCGAAACAAAGAAGTCATTGAGCATCTCCGCCATTTCCAAGTTCCCTGTTACTGCTTCTCCCTCCTCACTAAGCAGTGGGCCTACCCTGTCCTTGGTCTTCCTCTTGCTTTTAATGTATTTATAAAAGGTCTTCTTGTTTCCCTTTATGCCTGTAGCTAGTTTGATCTCATTTTGTGCCTTTGCCTTTCTAATCTTGCCCCTGCATTCCCGTGTTGCTTGCCTATATTCATCCTTTGTTAGTTGTCCTAGTTTCCATTTTTTATATGACTCCTTTTTTATTTTGAGATCATGCAAGATCTCCTTGTTAAGCCAAGCTGGTCTTTTGCCATATTTTCTATCTTTCCTACACAGCGGAATTGTTTGCTTTTGGGCCCTTAACAACGTCCCTTTGAAATACTTCCAACTCTCCTCAGTTGTTTTTCCCTCCAGTCTTGCTTCCCATGGGACCTTACCTACAAGTTCTCTGAGCTTATCAAAATCTGCCTTCCTGAAATCCATTACCTCAATTGTGCTGGTCTCCCTTCTACCTTTCCTTAAGATCATGAACTCTATTATTTCGTGATCACTGTCCCCTATACTGTCTTCCACTTTCAAGTTCTCAACTAGTTCCTCCCTATTTGTTAAAACCAAATCCAGAACAGCTTCTCCTCTGGAAAGAGTCTCCTAGTGCATCAGAGAAGCAGATCTGTTGGCCCAGTTTTGTAAGCAAGCCAGAAGGTATCAAAGAAACAGTCTGACTCTATTGTCAATGTCTCCTCTGGACCGAAACAGCCTGCAGGCTCCTGGACACAACTACAGGCTGCAACTTGAAAAACCGGCACGCTCTGGTCCCACAACATCAGTGGTCCGGAAGGCCCCTGGATGGTCCTGGACCAGAGAGCCTGGGAGCCGAAGGGCAGGAGGGCCAGCCGGGGCCAGGGACCACAGAGTCGACAGCCCCACTGGGGCAGTGCAGCAGCGAGGGGTTGAACTCCCTCATTCGGGACCGGTTAGGTCTTGATGATGCCGAATTAGGGAGGTCCAACCTGTAGCTGGTTTCAAAAACTAGGAGGACCATGATTTAAAACTTTTCCAAGCTACCACGGCAACCATGTGTCTTCCTCAATTAAGCTATTTGCATGATACCTGGTGTGAAACGCAGCCGTGAAGAGTTAACACAGAGATTTTACACGTTAGCGCTGGGAACTTCAAATGAGCATTGTACATGTAAAGCATAATCACATCACATCACTCAAGCAGTTAGCCAGGAAAAGGAGCCACCAATGGCCAATTACTTCTGGTAAGATTTGATCACAACCTGCTCTTCTCAATAGGTGTATGGGGACTGTCTAAGCTTTCCCCATGGACGTGCCTCCTGGTGCATCTCTGGCTCACTAACTGGATCGGAAGGCGAACAGGAGACGGGTGCTTCCTTCCGAGGAGAGGCTGATCTGGCCTCCTTCGCTCGGTTGCATCTATTAACGCTGCCCTCATCACAAATCATCAGAAAGAGGGAGGGAGGTTAGTCCCGGCATTTCATCCCGCAGGAATCCCACCCTACTTCCAACCCAAAGACTCGTGCAGCTGCCTACCTTAGAGAAAAGCTCAGACACGTCAAAAAGAGACAGAAAAAGAGATCAGAGAATCCGAGGGCTAGAAGAGATCTCAGGAGTCATCGAGTCCAGCCCCCTGCCCAAAGCAGGACCAACCCCAACTCAATCATCCCAGCCAGGGCTTTGTCAAGCCGGGACTTAAACACCTCTAGGGATGGAGATTCCACCCCTCCCTAGGGAACCCCTCCCAGTGCTTCCCACCCTCCAAGGGAAATAGCTTTTCCTGATATCCAACCTAGACCTCTCTGCTGTAACTTAAGACCATTGCTCCTCATTCTGACCCCTGTAACTTGAGCCCATTGCTCCTTGTTCTGCCATCTGCCACCACTGAGAACAGCCTCTCTCCATCCCCTTTGGAACCCCCCTTCAGGAAGTTGAAGGCTGCTCTCAAATCCCCCCTCACTCTTCCCTTCTGCCAACTAAACAAGCCCAAATCCCTCTGCTTCTCCTCGTAGGTCATGTGCTCCAGCCCCCTCATCATTTTTGTTGTCCCTCTCCCCCACTGGACCCTCTCCAGTACATCCACATCCTTTCTGTCAAAGGACAGAAATTGGACACAATACTCTAGATGTGGCCTCAGCAGTGCTGAATCTTTCTCCACGGTTTCTCCCTCCTCCCCATTCTTGTAAGTGATGGCAATAGGGAACAGCCCTTTGATGGAAGGATGAATTACATCAGTCAACAAGCTGGCATTTTAAAGTCCAAGTACCCAGACTTATGGCAGTAGGAATATGTCACAATATCTGGAAAATAAAAGATTGGTGGGAAAAACTGAGCTTCAGATGTGGTGTCAGTGTTGAGAGTTATTACCCATGTGATGTTCTGTCAGAGGTCGATAGAGGTTCGGCTGTGTGGGTTTGCTCCCCCAGTTTGTTGCAGTGACTCTGCAGATGTAGCCAGCACCGGAGACCCTGAGGCCTGGTGTACAGTAGACCCGGCAGATCGGCTTCAGTTACACTGCTCCAGCTATGTAGAATACATAGCTGGAGTCGGCTTATGTTAAGCCAAGTTTGGCGGTGTCCCCACAGTGGGAGGCCGATGGGAGCAAACACTCCTGTAAGCTTCCCTTACCCCTAACAAGGGCAGAAGTACCGGAGGCTGGCAAGAGCACCCTCTGAGTTCAATTTAGCAAGTCTTAACTAGACTCTCTAAATCAAACTCCGGAAGATCGATCGCGGCAGTGGCAATTTTCCACGTTGTGAAGACGTGGTCTGAGAGAGCCCCCAAGGCCCACCGACTCTGATAAGCTGCCAAGTTGCCAGGCCAGGTTTCTTGTCAATATTGCAAAGTCCCAGTGACCCAGCTCAGTGTTTAGAGGTGCACTAACACGTGTGCCTGTGGCAATGGACCAGCTCATTCATGGACGGGATTTTTCACTGCCCCTGCAGCCAGATAAAGAGGGAAGTCAAAGTACCTCAACATTTAGAGACTGAGACAAACTGGGATATGCCCCTTCCATTCCCCTTCCCCAGGAAAATGGCAACTAACTTGTGCGTTTACAGTAAAAGTCTCCATGCAGGTTCCCAAAGGGACAGCGCTGGCTCAGAAAGGCACACCCCTGCAAGATATTTTCTGGAGTCCCTGCAAGTTTTTTTTTCCATAAGTCTGTCTGTCCTGAGAGTTTTCTGCCTTACCTTACTCCCCACACCCGCATCTCCTTTGAGCAGGGGCCAGGGACACTGCTGTGGTGTTCTCTTGGCCTGAGATTAAAAAACCACAATGAATCAGCATTTCTCCCCTCCCATCTGTGCCATGTATCCATACGTGCTTGGTAGGGCAGCAGAAAAGCCCAGCACGCCGATATGGGGAGATCAGTCCTAAGAACATAAGAACGGCCGTACTGGGTCAGACCAAAGGTCCATCTAGCCCAGTATCCTGTCTACCAACAGTGGCCAGCACCAGGTACCCCAGAGATGGTGGACCGAAGACAATGATCAAGCGATTTGTCTCCTGCCATCCCTCTCCAGCCTCTGACAAACAGAGGCCAAGGACACCATTTTATCCCCTGGCTAATAGCCTTTTATGGACCTAACCTCCATGAATTTATCCAGCTTCTCTTTAAACTCTATTATAGTCCTAGCCTTCACAGCCTCCTCTGGCAAGGAGTTCCACAGGTTGACAACACGCTGTGTGAAGAAGAACTTTCTTTTATTAGTTTTAAACCTGCTCCCCATTAATTTCATTTGGTGTCCTCTAGTTCTTCTATTATGGGAACTATTAAATAACTTTTCTTTATCAGCCCTCTCCACACCACTCATGATTTTATAGACCTCTATCCTATCCCCCCTCAGTCTCCTCTTTTCTAAACTGAAAAGTCCCAGTCGCTTTAACCTCTCCTCATATGGGACCCGTTCCAAACCCCTAATCATTTTAGTTGCCCTTTTCTGAACCCTTTCCTCTGGCACAGAACGTGATCACCTGAACCACGGCACTTGCAAGTTATCTGTCCCCAGGGCGCATTTCATCCCACGCGTAGGAATCCCTGGGGAAGGGAAACATTTAACCTCTAGTACCACAAGGTAGCACGCCTTCCAGGAGGGGAGGTGAAATTGCCGTTACCTCCGGCTAATGGAGCCAGGTTAGATAATTCCCTCTGGGTGATTTGTCTACCCACGCTGGTGGAATTAAATTTAATCACAGGCGTTCCGACACAGACCGCTGCGTGGCTCCTGCTATCTCGCTTCCCTCAGTGGCTGTATTCTTGCCGTACACACACAGAGATACACACACACACAATCAGCTGCAGACCGGAGCTCGCTTGTGTCCAGGAATCAAAAGGCATCTTACACCTGCGGATTCATCAGACCCTGCTGACTCTTGCATGGAACAATGATTCCTTGGCGTGGGAGAGAGGGACAGCAGAGCCGAGCCAGGTCCCTGTTAACCGAACAGGGACAAATGGGATTGCCCGATCGAAAGACACCAGGGCATTGGACACGAGGCGACCCATAGGCTGGAACATGTAGGCAGAGCTTTTTTTGTGCTGGTACTGCCTGGTACACAGTACTGGCACCTACAGACGCAGTACCGGCACCTCCAGTCAGAGCTTACCTGGAAAGAACGGAGCGTACCGGCATCTCTGTACGCAAATGTCCGACAGTTGGCTGAGCCGCATGTCTTAAAGAGGCTGCATTTCTTAAAAGGGCAATGCTGGCCTCACCCTGGCTTTTTTTTTTTTTTTTTTTGCTCAACCACTCTTTTCCTTTGGAGTACCGGCACCTTTTTTTTTTTAAACAAAAAAAGCACTGCACACAGATAACCATTCCAGTAGCCTTAGCTTTGCCCACTCCTGTCCAATGCAGCACTCAACAGGACCGGGGTATTTTGCAAGCAACCTGCACGCCAATGATCATTCAAATGAGACTGACATTCCCCCCCCCCCCCCAAAAAAGCATGAATCTCTTGCACAGGATCAGCAGGAAACCCCAAAGTGAATCCTCGGTACGTTGCCCAGAAATCGGAATGCACCACCCGCATGCTGGCACTAAGGAAATATGTCCTGGGAGTTGTCAAAAGCCACACAAGCAGGCCATGTTTATTTCCCTCGGTCAAATCAAATCCCACCAGACCGTCTCTATTCTTCTGCATCCAGCCGGGGAGAACAACTGTGTGTTAGGAGCTGCTCAGAGTAGCCCCTGGGGGCGATGGCTGTGACTGAAGAGGAGTGCATGCTGTTTGCGAAGGCAGTTCTGCAGCAGGTGTGTGTTTGAGCGCACCCTGCTGGCCAACAGGGCTGTGTGAAAAAACAGCAGCTGGGCTTGTCGTTTTCATCCTGGATCCACACTTGTGACCGAATGGGGATTCCCTCTTCTGTCTATCACTCCCCTTTCCGCTGCTTTCAAAGTGACACGGGTCTTAACGGCTCATTTCTTGCCGAGCGTTTTTTTAACCCGTTTTTTGTGCCAGCAAAGCCTAAAATGAGAACATTTTTTTTTTTTGCTCCAGTTTGTTTGCTTGGTGCAGTGGGCAGCACAGCGTGTCTCTGCTCAATTTCTCTACACTAGGAAATGATATTGAAACCACTAAATTCGAAAGAACTCCTGGAATAGCAAAATTGAAACAGCGGGTCCCCACTACGGAGAAGCCTCGAAATGAGTCCGAAACAGGCTCTGTTAATGTGGACGCACAACCTCGACGTGGAAGCCCCGTGGAGCTGGGGAGGAATTACTTCAAATGACTCTGGGGAGTCGTTATTTCAAAATAGCAGCAGCAGAGTGTCCACACTGCTGCTATTTCAAGGGAACTATTTCAAAATTAGCGTGGCTCCCCGAGGAAAGCAGGACGACAGATTTTGAACGAACCAGCCCCTTATTTTGAAATCACAGACGTGCTAGTGTGGACGCTCCGCTCATTCTTTTGTAATAAGGGGGGCTATTTTGAAAGAACTCCCTAGTGTAGACTAGGCCTTTGTTCCCATAGTAGAGTTACTTTGGCCCTAATCCTAAAACCATCTCCCCAAGCATCCGGTGTGAGGCTGACTGGACCTTGGGGGACAATTGAAGATGTTACGAAGGTAAATATTATAGAATAGCAATGAGTGGTTGCAGATCTGCTGCACAGATATCTGCAAAACTGTTATAATCCCCCCCATATGCTAATCTCCTATATTTGTTTGTATCACCTTTGTATTTAGGGTTACGGATCCACGTGCATGTCTGTGTTCTAACTTCATGCTCTGCTGCTGGGTGACACCCACAGTTTGGGAATGCACTAAGTAACCTGCTTGACGGCCCATCAGCTGTTCAAGTGATCCAGTGAGAGATGGCCAGGGACACACTTTAAGGCTCAGCAGAGTGGGTAGGGATTACTTTCCTTTATTTGGCGCTGGTGGGGTCACATTTGGACTACTGCGTCCAGTTCTGGGCCCCCCACTATAGAAAGGATGTGGACGCATTGGAGAGGGTCCAGCGGAGGGCAACCAAAATGATGAGGGGGCTGGAGCACATGACCGATGAGGAGAGGCTGAGGGATTTGGGCTTGTTTAGTCTGCAGAAGAGAAGAGTGAGGGGGGATTTGAGAGCAGCCTGCAACTATCTGAAGGGGGGGTTCCAAAAAGGATGGGAAGAGGCTGTTCTCAGAGGTGATAGATGGCAGAACAAGAAGCAATGGTCTCCGGTTGCAGTGGGGGAGGTCTAGGTTGGATATTAGGAAAAAAAACTATTTCCCTAGGAGGGTGGGGAAGCGCTGGGATGGGTTCCCTAGGGAGGGGGTGGAATCTCCATCCCTAGAGGTTTTGAAGTCCCAGCTGGACCAAGCCCTGTCTGGGATGATTGAGGTGGGGTTGGTCCTGCTTTGGGCAGGGGGCTGGCCCTGATAGCTCTTGAGGTCTCTTCTAACTCTGGGATTCTAGGATTCTATAATCCAGTAGCTGAGGTCTAGGCAAATTTAGCACCGCTCCGTTTCTGGTGTTTCTCTGTTGACGTTGTGAATTCATTTTGCCCAGATCAGATTCTTGCACTGCATTCAGTTTTGCTTAAGCTACAATAGTAGGAGGAGCCAGATGTTCTGCCGAGGCTAAGAAAGGATTTCAGAGACTGGTGCTTTGCCAGGGACGTCTCATTCGACAGCATATTCTTGGGCAAAAAGTACAGCGCAAATTTCCAATCAATACATTAAGTAGTAAGGAGGGAATTATCTCGGCACAGTCGACACGTAATGGATCTTTCATGGGCTTTTAATGTCTTTTGTAAACTCTTTTCTCCGGCTTTTATCAATCGCAGTGTGTTGGTGACTCTGCTGATGGTACTAGTGACAACTGATACTGATTCCTTCTGCGTGGTAATATATAATGGAGGGGCATTAGTAACAACCCTTCGCTCTCACACAGTAATGTTAGATCTCAAAGCATTTTTACGAAGGAGATCAACAGGAGAGGGGACTAGATGATCTGTCAAGTTTTACATCCTATGTTTCCCCTGTTACACAGATGGGGAAACTGAGGCACGGGGCGGGACTGGGCTGGTCACCCAACAGGCCAGTAGCAGAGTCAGGAGCTAAACCCAAGTCTCCTGTGAATTAGTCCAATGCGTTATCCACTAGGCACCAGGCACTCTAGAGTTAAGGCTGCCGTAATCGATATGCTTTATACAGCAACCGACAAACAAACAGGCCTACGGCCCTAAGGAGAGCCATGGAGCCATGCAGGCTCGGGAGCTGAGGGACGAGCTACCCACTGCAGTGTCATCGCTATGGCAACAACAACCATCGGGACCAGGGGGATTTTAATAAATGATACTGAGGCCAACGCCTTCATCTCTGCCTCCAGACACCAGGTGGCGTCTGGTTTGGAGAGGGCGAGGGCTGGGGAATTACTGACAAGTCAGATCCCTCTAAGGCAGAGCTACTCAACACGTGGCCCATAACCTGTCTGTTTGTGGCCCGCGCTGTGGTTTGGGTTTACGTGGGGTTCAACATGCAGCCCACGCCTGGGAGCCAAAACAAAAAATAGTCAATAGAATGGTCTTCTGTTGATCTGCATTTTAGTCGTTACATTCCTGGACATCATTGCTCATTAAAAGGGCTGTCCTATGGGTGGAAAGCGAGTAACTATTACATTTTATTAATATCAGCAGAACTGACTTAAATGGGACCGGCGTGCTGTGTAGTCTTGCCTTAATCTTTGTATTTTTGCCCGTCGAGGTGAAAGAAGCTATTTGCATATATTTGCATATATATTTGCATGTATGTGCAATCACACTGAAAGTTGGGGCCCTTGGCATGTGCTGTGAGTATCATTGTGGCCCCCGGGGCTTCCAAAGTGGAGTAGCCCTGCTCTAAGGTGTCTCAACCTGGGTCTGCCGATGTCATTGGCTACTTCTGAAAATCTGGGGTGTGGCCTTCGGAACCCTGAGTCGGAACAGGTGACTGCAGGGAGGACATAACGGTGAGACAGCAGTCCTCGACTCGAGCTGAAGCAAAAGGTGAGTCTGTATCCGTTACCTGAGGTGAAACCCAGGAAGTTCAGAGCGCATTGGTAAGCCTTGGCAACATGCAGCTTCATAACGAAGGCACCCAAGCTACTCAAAATCTGCCCGTTGGAATGGGGAATGTCGCCTCAATGTCTTGAGAAAACCAGAAGCTGAGGGGATCTCATCCTTCAGGAACAAAGAGAGTTTCCTCTGGTCGGAGCTCATAAGCTCAGGACATTTTTCTCTAATTCAGGGGTGGGCCATCACCGGCCCACATGCCGGATTCAGTCCGCCAGAGTTAGCCCCTGACGGGCCCCCAGCTCTACGTTTGCCTTTGCCTCCACCGGTACGGGCGATCGCAGCTCCTAGAGTCACCATTCCCGGTCAATGGGAGCTGCAGGAAATGGCGCCTCAGTCTGCGCTGCTTCCCGCCATTTCCAGTGGCCGAGAATGGTGATCCATGGGCCAGTGGGAGATGCAGTCACCAATTCCTGTGGTAAATATGGCAGCGTCAGCCAGCCAGGGGCTAATCCTGGCCAACCACCGCCATTTTATTGCCCTCCTCTGCTCCAACTACACAGCGGTTGGGCCTACTGGAGGGTGTGGTATAAGCACCTCAGCCCAGGCTCTAGGCAACGTGAGACCACTGCGACCCCACACTGCAGGGCACGTTCGTTAGCTGATGCTACACAGCCTTGGGCTTTAGCTAGGGAGGTCTCTAGCTCAGGCTCAAGGGCTGGTGAAAACGAAGGCTGATGCCAGCCATCGTATCAGTATTGCACACCCGTGTACTACAACGATTCCCTAAACGTTCCTGAGTACACAAAACAAGCTCTTTCCACACTCTTCTCCCGTGTACTGCCTACCTGGGAAGGAGCCAAGAAGATGCACTACAGTTGTATTAATTAACCCTTCCCTGGCCCTACCCCCATATTGTTATTGTCATTTCTTTGCTGGGATTGGTGTTGATGTATTTTGATGTTGCTTGCGTACTGCCATTTATTCTTTAAGGGTGCACAATTTGTACTACTCATACTGTGCATTTTACTTCGATTCTATTTCAAAATAGGCTATTTTGGAATTTGGCATGTCTACACAGCATCACATTTCAAAACACACTATTCAAAGACATCCCTTATGTGATGGACCGGGCCGGGTCTGGGCACAGCTGAGGGCGTCTGCTCAGGGCGAATTGCTCAAATTCGGGGCTCTCTATAGACCCCAGACTGGGGACCTTTCCTAATAGGCCACAAACCAGTCCCACAGAGCGCTTCAGCTGCCTGCCTGAAGCCTCCCGAGCAAAACCCCTCTGACACCCCAGCAATATCCATGCCCCAGATGGCCCCGGACCTATACACAGATGGGAGGTCCTAGCACCCAATCCCACCTACCCTGAACAAGTTCTGTCCGGTTCCAAGAAACCAGCCACAGATCCCCAGTCAATTTACCCTCTGGACCTTACCCACAAGACCACGCTGAGCCAATCCTTTAGAATCTAAAATCTAAAGGTTTATTACTACAAGAAAGAAAAGCCTGAGAGTAAGGTTGTTAAAGAATCATATGTTACATGCATCACATCTCCCAGTTCTCGAGGCAGGCTCTAGCAGAGATGTTACAGCTGCTGGCTTAAAAGTCTTTGGTGAACATCCTACATCAGGATGGGTCCACAGTTCTTTCCAGCTCTTCGAGCCCTGCACTGCTGCCTCTGGGATGAAGTGCTGAGCTGAGCACCAAGATGGAGTCAGCCACATGGCCTATTTATATCCCCCCCCCCCTCCCCTCCCGGCTTCTTCCAAGCTGGAGGGAGTCACATGGCCAGTGGCCAGGTGTGTCTTTGGCCTCCAGAGGTCCACTGTTCCCTGGAGCGTCGCTCGTTAGCATGTCCATAGGCAAACATTCCTGGGCCATTACTCAACCAAATACAGAGAAACTCCCAGTCTCCGTACAGAGTACATATTCATAACTCCACACACAGACATTATACAGCTATATGAAGAGCAGATACAGAATCAGTAGAAAGTAAGCTTTTGTTTGGCATGTCACATGGCCAACTTTTGTACCAACTTTTGGGGCAAACTTTTGGGGCAAACTTTTGGGGCAACCCCCCCCATGGGTGCAGCAGTGATATGGCTGCTCCCCTCAAAATCCAGTAACGTGACACTTTATCCCTCATTGAATGAGGTTTCCAGGGAAGCCAAAATAGTGGGTCTGCTATATTTCGCCATCACAGACGCGTTCAAAAGACACGGGGTAGCTATTCCGGGATATCTCTGGTATCCCGAAATTGCCTTGCAGTATAGATGTATCCTTCAACTTTATTTATTGTTTTTATATAAGTATAAGCACAAAACAAACATATCTGTGCAAGCTGGAACTAACATATAAACAACAACATTCGACATTCGTTATCCTTGGCAAAACCCACAAGGAGAAAAAACCCTCACAAACAAACAATCCATTAACCTATAAAAGTCAGGCAGGGCATGAATTATTAAAGCGACTAAATAGATAGCTAAATAAACGAGAACATAATCTATGGGAACTGGAGACTGGTATATACTGAACTGCAACCAATTTATAAAATAGGTTCATGTGTGACTAGGCATCCTCATATTTTGTCGGAGCATTTCTATGAGTCACGGCCATTTTTTCCCCAATAATGCGGGAGTAGGGAGATCACTGACCCAGTCTGCATGTGAGGGAGGAATTGCAGATTTCCATTTTCCCCGAATTCCTCTTTTGGGCTACTAAAATAGTTATTGGGATCCATTTCTAATCCCAGTTCATGCAGCACCCGTAAAACGCACAAAATTGGGAAGAAAACACAGCGACAAAGTTCTGGATACAGAGCACTGAATGTGATATTGCAGAACATGCATTTTTCTTCAGGCACTGCACAGTGAAGCTGTGGAACTCCTTGCCAAAGGATGTTGTGAAGAGCAGAACATGAAAAGGATTAGCAGACATGAAAGATATGAGATGACAGACTGGTCTTCTTTGCGTACATGTGCAACAACCACCAGGTACCTCTATCTCACAGTTCTGTCTTTCAGTGGCTGTGTTTAAGAATTAATAGGCAACAATAGGGTCATTTCAACTCTCTCACTTCTAAAAGAACAAGTTGAGAAATATGGAAATAAAGTCCCTTTGCAGGAATTGCTGATGGGTGGTGGCAAGCTTTGGCAGTATCCTCAGACTGAGATTGAGTGGGTATGTTTACACAGCAACGTTATTTCGAAATAACAGCTGTTATTTCGAAATAACTTTCCTAGCATCTACACAAGCCAATTGCTATTTCGAAATTAATTCAAAATAGCAGAGGACTTATTTTGAAATTGGTGAACCTCATTCCACGAGGAATAGCGCCAATCTTGAAATTGCTATTTCGAAATAAGCACTGTGTAGACGTTTATTTCAAAATAGGGGGCCTCCAGTCCTTCCCAGGGTGCCCTGCTGGCCACCCTGGCCACAAAATAACTTCTGATCTGAAGCCCTGCCGGAACAGTTCTGGCTGGCCTTAAATGCAATTCAGCATCCAATCAGTGTGGACGTGCTATTTCGAAATAGCAAAAAGCTATTTCGAAATGCATTTTGTGTGTAGACGCATTATTTCGAAATAAGATATTTTGAAATAATGCTGTAGTGTGGACATACCCTGAGAGAAAAATCTTAGCCTTAATGTCACAACCGAAGCCTGGAGGATATCTGGCTTCTCATGACAGATACTTCAAGTTCTTCATCTTTGCAATTCTTCCAGAGCAAGATAGCAGACAGGTATTATTGAGTTCCAAAATGGTTTGCTTAAGGTTAAATTAACACACTGAGAACGTTTGAGATGCAAATAGCCATGCATCCACCTTCCACATATCCTCTTTACATAAGAACGGCCGGACTGGGTCAGACCTAACGTCCATCTAGCTGAGTGTCCTGTCTGCCAACAGTGGCCAATACCAGATGCCCCAGAGGGAGAGAATAGAATGGGTAATCATCATATGATCCCTCTCCTGTCACCCATTTCCAGACAAACAGAGGCTAGGGACACCATTCCTACCCATCCTGGCTAATAGTCCTTGATGGACCTAACTTCCATGAATCCATCTAGCTCGTTTTTGCCCCCTGGTCTTCACAACCTCTGATGGTGTTCAGTCATATTGCTAAAATATTTTCAAGTATTTTGCCATCTGTATACAACAGCAATATGAAGCTGAAGTCGCCATATTGTTGCAAGCCTCTAAGTTGTGCTTTATTATTGTTGAATAGTTGAATATGAGTCAACAGTGTGATGCTGTTGCAAAAAAAGCAAATATGATTCTAGGTTGTATCAACAGGTGTGTTGTAAGCAAAACTCGTGAAGTCATTCTGCCACTCTACTCTGCACTAGTTAGGCCTCAGCTGGAGTACTGTGTCCAGTTCTGGGCGCCACATTTCAAGAAAGATGTGGAGAAATTGGAAAGGGTACAGAGAAGAGCGACAAGAATGATTAAAGGTCTAGAGAACATGACCTATGAAGCCAGGCTTCATGAACTGGGCTTGTTTAGTTTGGAAAAAAGAAGATTAAGGGGGGACATGATAGTGGTTTTCAAATATCTAAAAGGGTGTCACAAGGAGGAAGGAGAAAATTTGTTCCTCTTGGTTTCTGAGGACAGGACAAGGAGTAATGGGCTTAAAGTGCAGCAGGGGAGGTTTAGATTGGACATTAGGAAAAAATTCCTAACTGTCAGGGTGGTCAAATATTGGAATAAATTGCCAAGGGAGGTGGTGGAATCTCCCTCTCTGGAAATATTTAAGAACAGGTTAGATAGACATCTGTCAGGGACGGTGTAGATGGAGCTTGGTCCTGCCTTGAGGGCGGGGGGCTGGACTCGATGACCTCTCGAGGTCCCTTCCTGTCCTATTATTCTATGATTCTATACAGTAATGCCTCATTTAACACGTGCCCGCTTAACACATTTTCGTGATAGCGCTTTTTTTGGGGGGGAACGTTTTTTGAATTACACGACTGTCCCCAGAATAACACGATTTCCCCAGCTGGCCCGTCACCAGTGACTGTATGGGGCTTTCCCCGTCTCCCTGCAAAGCGGCGGAGGGTTCGCCATTCCCCGGTGACCCTCCCCCTCGCCGGATGCAGTGCGGGTCCCGGCAGACCAGTCACAGGGGCATACTCCCAACTCAATCCCCCTCCCCTCTCCTCCCCTTCCTTTCCCCAAAGCCAAACACCTCCCATCCCTGCTGTAACCCAGTCCCCTTTCTCCCCCAACCTTATGTCCTGGTCCCAACAGACACTGCCGCTTGAAACACAACCTCCACCTTTTCAATTATTTTCAATGGGAAAATTGACCCCGCATAGCACGTTTTCACTTAACACGATCATTTTCTGAAACAGATCTGTAATGTCAATTGAGGAATTCCAGTAATTAAAGGAGTTCTCACGTCACAAGAGAGGGCTCCTTTTTGGAACGTGGAAATCTTTGCAAGAATAGAGTAGAGCAGTTTACAAATTGATTTGTAAAAACCTCCAGAAAGCCATTCATCCCAGGAACCATGCTGGAATTGATATTTTTGTAGCCTGTTCGTTCTCTTGTGCTGTACAAGTTTTCTCCATAAACAATGCTTGTTCTAAAGCTAAGGAATTAAAATGTAGGCCTTCAAGGAAATGAACAGATTTATTACAGTCAAATTGCTTTTCTGATTTATATCACGCTCGATAGAATTGCTTAAAATTGATTATTTATATCTATTGGTTCAAGGATGAAACCCCCATATTCCTTGAATAGGGGAAGAAATATTGGTGTTGGCTTGTTCCATCTTAAGTCTTATCACAAATAGCTTACCTGATTTATCTCCCCATCTATAATATCTTTGTTTGATCCTATTGAGTGTAAATTTGCCATGTTTGGAGAAACATTATATCTATGTTTGAAAACTCAGACTAATAGAGGTTTTCATCATAGGGGTCAGTCTTGTGGATACTCTGTAACTCATCCATTTCTTTGTCCAAAAAGTCTAGTAATGTGAGTCTCTTATTGGAGACACACTTTCTACATTTATCCCTAACAGTAGTTTTCAGAGCAGGCCAAAAGGTGGTGCCTAAGGTCACTGAGGTTACGTCTACACGACAGCGTTATTTTAGAATAACTAACGTTATTCCAAAATAACGAAGAGCGTGTCTACACTACAAGCCATTATTTCAAAATAATGTCGAGCTGGAGGACTTCTTACTCTGAATCCTGGTAACCCTCATTTTACGAGGAGTAAGGGAAGTCGAAGGAAGAGTGCTCTTCCTTCAACTTCCTGCTGTGTAAACAGCGCCAATTAAATTAAACTATTTTGACTTCAACTACACAATTGGCGTAGCTCAAGTGGAGTAGCTTAATTCGACTTTCGGCCTACTTTGTAGATGTGCCCTCACTGTTTATTTTCTTGAGGTTAGAGTTAACTGAATCAACTGTGGAACAAATTTTTGCATCTTTTAGGAAAAGGATGTTGAACTTCTACCTAGAAGATTTTAATGATATAACCAGCATCTATGGTAAGTATAGTGGGAACTTGATCTGAAATTAATATATTACCCAATACTTGCTTCTGGCCATGCTGGAATCCGTTTATTTCTGGAGTTCAACAAAAGTATAGTCACACTCTTGGGAGGGGAGGGGAGGGGAGGGGAGGGGAGGGGAGGGGAGGGGGTATCTCAGTCTCCATATATATTTTACATCAAGTTCATTCATTAATAATGAGGGTTGGCCTATTGTTCGCAGAGGTTTGGGTCTCATGAAATTGGATTTGTCCAGAGGTCGATCTAGCATCGTGTTACAACTGCCTCCCAGTGTTACAGGAATGTTTATTTATTAGAAAGAATGTCTGCAATGTCTTTGAAAAAAACCCCAAATTATCTCTACTTCGAAGGTAAATGCTGCATAGAATTGACTCTTAGTTTAAACAGCCTTCAGGAAGAGCATAACTTCCTTCAGCGTCTGACCAAGTCTATAGATATTGAAAATGTATACTTTTGTGAATTCAGATGGATGTGCTTCTTTGAACTCAAGGCTGGATTATACTCGACGCCTATCCCCTACCTTCTTGATTCTGTCAGCATCTTCTTCTGCTAGATGAGCTTCCTGCAATAAAGCTAATTGGCACTTTTTTGATCTGAGGTGTCTCCGGATTTTAATTCTTTTGAAAGATTGATTAGATTGCCTCACAATCCAGGAGAAAATGCTAAGAAAATTCATGGCAGCATTTCAGAAGCTACATAAGCTTATTCTAAAGACAGATGTTTCCTCATTGACATTTTTAAAACCACATCTCTAGGATACTGTCTGTATTGATACATACTGAATACTGGTTAGTTTGGCATCTATTTGTGCCTTCAGCTGAACATCTGAAAATATCCAGTATTAAAAAAGATGCACAGTTAAATCTAGGTGTCTTGCAAAGTACGTTTGTAACAGAAAACAAACAAAAGACTTTAGACAATGATTCGCGAAGGCTTCCATTCTACCCGCTCTTCCACCCTCTGTCCTAACAATAATCTCTAAAATGTCTCTAAATGCAAATTTATTTTAATTCAAATATTATTTTGGAAATACTATTGGATATTCTAGAACAAGTATATTCTCACCCAAACATTTGAATAAACAATGAGCAGTCCTGTGGCACCTTAGGTAGGGTTATTCACGTTGTGTTAATACTATACAACAGATTTTATTCATATACACACACACACACACACACACTAACACATCTACCATATTTATCAACTCATGTGATATTAATACTATATATATATATATATAAAACAGGGCGCGACAAATCAGTGAATCTACTCGCCATGCCGGTCACCTCGTTCACCGGTCGCATGCGCAATGTGGGTCTTGCGCGTGTGTAGTGTAGGGCTGGCAAGTAGATTTCTCTGTCTGTCTGTCTGTCTCTCTCTATATATATACACACACACACACACAAACACACACACACTATATATAACACATTAATACGACATGAGTTGGTAGCAGAGGGGTGTCCTCTTTTTTGAAAGTTCAAATATGGTCACCCTACTTAGGGTGCGTCTAGCCAGCACCCTTCTCTCAGAATGAGCTACACAATTTGCACTACGCAAATTGCATAGTGTAACAGGAGAGTCTAGTCCCCCTTCCTGTTGTCTTCAGTCTCTAGTCGCGATCCCCTAGTTATTCACCAATGGGGGGGAATAGGGGGGTCCGGGCCCACCCTCGCTCCCAGACCCCAGCCCAGGGCTCTAAGGACAGGTACACAGAGACCTGCCCTGCTGGTGGGGCGCCTGCCCGAAACTCACCAGCACGCCGGGAACTACCCGGCCCTGGGCTACTTCCTATCCTCCGTCCATATCTCCTCCGTGATTCCACTCCTGCGACCTCCTCCTGTCCCACTCCTGCCTCCTTCTCTCCCCGCTCCACTCCTGCCTCCTTCTCTCCCCGCCCCACTCCTGCCTCCTTCTCTCCCCGCCCCACTCCTGCCTCCTTCTCTCCCCGCCCCACTCCTGGCTCCTTCTCTCCCCGCCCCACTTCTGCCTCCTTCTCTCCCCGCCCCACTCCTGCCTCCTTCTCTCCCCGCTCCACTCCTGCCTCCTTCTCTCCCCGCCCCACTCCTGCCTCCTTCTCTCCCCGCCCCACTCCTGGCTCCTTCTCTCCCCGCCCCACTCCTGGCTCCTTCTCTCCCCGCCCCACTTCTGCCTCCTTCTCTCCCCGCCCCACTCCTGCCTCCTTCTCTCCCCGCTCCACTCCTGGCTCCTTCTCTCCCCGCCCCACTCCTGCCTCCTTCTCTCCCCGCTCCACTCCTGGCTCCTTCTCTCCCCGCCCCACTCCTGCCTCCTTCTCTCCCCGCTCCACTCCTGGCTCCTTCTCTCCCCGCCCCACTCCTGCCTCCTTCTCTCCCCGCCCCACTCCTGCCTCCTTCTCTCCCCGCCCCACTCCTGCCTCATTCTCTCCCCGCCCCACTCCTGGCTCCTTCTCTCCCCGCCCCACTTCTGCCTCCTTCTCTCCCCGCCCCACTTCTGCCTCCTTCTCTCCCCGCCCCACTCCTGCCTCATTCTCTCGTCTCCCAGCCTCGCTGGGGTTTTTGAAATCCTGCACCGGTGTCCCGACATGGTAAGGTCGGACACCGCGCACGTTAGGCCCGCCCCTTCCCCTGTCTCCGCCCCTCTGCCGGCTTTGTCTCTTGCGTGCCGCCCGCCACCTGGGCGGCGGCGGCGGAGCAGGAGCGACACGTCATCTTTACTCCTCGGATTGTCCCTAGGAGTGTTAGGACGACTGCGGGTTCAGTGCGGGCGGGGCCTGCCTCCGCGGGGTGGAGGCAGCCCACTCCATCACACATAGCTTATTCCGAGTCTAAATCGAAAGAGCTTATTTTGAAATCTGGCACTGCCTACACAGCGCCAAATTTCTAAATAAGGCACTATTCCGACAAATCCCTTAGCCCCGAGGGTTACAGTGATGCTGGAAGAGTGTGCCTGCTATTTCAGGAAACAGCGGGTGCTTTTAAAGACGCAGAGTTGCTATTTCGGGATATTTCCGGTATACTGAAAGAGCAATGCACCCTTAGGGTACGTCTAGACTACAGGCTTCTGTCGACAGAAGTTTTGTCGACAGATACTGTCGACAAAACTTCTGTCGACAAAGAGCGTCTAGACTACATTGAGTTCTGTCGACAAAGCAAGCTGCTTTGTTGACATGGTAGTGTAGACGCAAAGGACAGTTTACATGCAATAACACCTTCTGTCGACAGAAACTCTGTCGACAGAAGGCGTTATGCCTCGTAAAATGAGGTTTACCAGCGTCGACAAAAGTGCTGAGTTCTGTCGACGTTATGTCGACAGAACTCAGCGGTAGTGTGGGCGCAGGTATAGTTTTGTCGACAAAAGTCCACTTTTGTCGACAAAACCCTGTAGTCTAGACACACCCTTAGAGACCAACAAAAAAATCAGTATGCACCCTTAGAGACCAACAAAAAAAATAGTATCGTGAGCTTTCATGGGCAAAACCCACTTTCTCAGATGAGCTGGAGAATTTATAACAGAAAAAGAAGCGGGGGAGGGAGAGGGGGGAGAAAAGGATACTTGTCAATTATCTATACCAACACACTACATCTAAATTTACAATTGGATTTCGTAACTCAAAAAGTACAAAATCTAAATATGCAAAAAACAACAATGTAGAAAATATTCCTACGATGTGAAATGCATGGTACAAATGGAGTCACAAGTGCTATTTAAAGCTCGCTTATGCTGTACTTTACACGTCAGAAGTACCGACTGCTCCAAAGCATGTGTGGCTACCCTAACATTATCCAGCAGATGCAGTGAAAAGATTTTTTTTCTGGTTAGCACAAGTTGTGATGATTTGTGCAGACACTTAGTAAATGTTGCTATAAACCCTAGTGCTGTACTGCTATTGTTATCACTCCGTTCCCAAGCAGATCAACAGAAGATTTCAGCGTAGGTGATTTTCTGCTAAGAGCTGGAAGACAATAGGAATGAATATTCCCAGATCTGCAAGGATACATAGGAAAAAAGCTGATTTTAAAAGGTTTTTACGTACTCAGTTTGATTAAAAAAAATCATTCTGCTACTTTTGGTCAAATCTGGTCTCGGTCTTTGAAGTGTCTGCCAATCTTTCAGAAGGGGTTTTGCAAAATCTTGTGGTACTTGCAAAATCCCTAGTGAGAGTGGGTGGATCTCTGATGTTGGTCTCCCCCCGGATTTGCTTTATGCCTTTGAAAGCAGCCCTGTTTTTGTTAAGCTCAGCCGAGAAGTCAGCAAAAAGAAAGTTTGTGGCCTTTCTATGTAGAAATTTTGCTTTTCTGGCAGCGACCTTAACATTATCATGGAACTTCAGCAGCTTGAAGAGGATGGGGTCTGAGCGTTGTCAGATTCCTGCCTTTAAGTACCAGCTATTCAATGAGCCCTTTCAATAGCTAATGAGAGCAGTTGGGGCTCCAATTTAAATATGTTTCTGAATAAAGCTCATAATAGCCTTGTCTTCTAGCTGCTCCATGCCCAAGAGGTGAAGGTTGTATTTTGGGGATCTGTTTTCTAGGTTATCCTGTTGTTCTTCCACTTTGCCTAGTCTAAACCTTTAAGGAGGCAATTTCTTCCCACTTCACTCAGCGTTTCTCAAACAGTGGGTCCTGCCCCCTTGGGGGTCATGAGCAACTGAGAGGGGGGTCACGGTATCACAAGTTTGAGAACCCCTGTCTTCACTGATTTCCACAGAAGCTTTTTAGAGTTCACTTTCCAAGTGAGCCATTCAGGGTTTTATATCATCTACATCATTAGAGACGTGATAAATCTTCTCTTTCCCAACTGAATCCGGTCGCTCTGTGAGGAATTCTCTCAGTGCCACGGTAACCTGGGCTAGGTGCTGCTGAGGCCTTGTAGTCTCCCCCTTCAGCTGCTGAGGTGATTCTAACTTAGGTCATGTGTTGCCTCATTTTTTTCCGTTGGAATCCATGTTTAACAGTTCGATGTTTATCTGAGGGATTTATTTAAACTTTTCTGACAGGAATGTATTGCCCGTTTGCTAGGACAATGATTATTAGAGATGAATTGGACTATGGGGATGAGAAGGTCTAGGGATGGACAGCCATCTTCTTCTTGGGTAATATGTGAACCCCTTGTAACAGGGTTTAGACTCCTGGCCAGCAGGGGTAACATTTTCCAAAGGCAAAGCACATCACATGGCCCCGGCAAGGAGCACCTGAGGTGGAGACACCAGGTATCACAAATTATAACCAAGGACCTAGCTCACGTGAGAACAGAAGAGGAACCACTGCAAGAAGCAAGCATCAGAGAGGAGACTTGAATGACACCTGTGAAGAGGGGATACGCATCCAAACAAAACTCAGTTAAAAATGCTTCCTGACCCCAAGTGGTAATTATCTTCTACCTTGAAGCATGAGGCTAGATAACCGTTCCAAGCCAGATTTTCACGAGTTCTCAGCACCTAAATGAAGTGTCCTGATTTCCAAAAGAGCAAATGATTAGTTCTTATTTAGAGACTCAATTTAAGTGTTATTGGAATCAAATGGTTAGTTCTTCTTTAGAGACCTGATGTAAGTGTTATTGGAACCAACAGAAAGAGTCCACTTGATTTGAAAGAGAGTTGGATGGGCCCCAAGGAACGAGGCTCTTTTGAAAAGTGTAATCCTTATGTTTCATTCTGATCTATGTAATGCATGACCCATCGATCTCTAGCAATATTGAAAATACTACACAACTCATTGCCTCAGTAGTACTTGTGGCAAGGAGTTTCTCAGATGAATTTATATTGCATACAAAACGCATTTCCATTCATCTATTTTTAATGTGAATGCCTTACTCATGACTGAGGTAAATCCACGAGTCTTCGCCATACTTTTCATTTGTTAATACCTTGATTCTCTTATTCTTCTCCTTTGCAAACCAATGAGCAGAGCTTGGCAAAACATGAGAACTATTTTCTGTGAAAAGTTTCAAGCAGGATGAAAATCTGGGTACGGGGGGAGAGTTCACTTGATAATTTTGGCTGATTTCTCCAATATTTCAGTAAAATGATTGGGAAAAATAATTTACTTTCAAATGCAAAGCAATGACATTATTTTGTGTTTCAGGGTTCCCTTCCAATCCTGTTTCCTCCATTTTTGCAATTTTCCCCAAGCAGAGAAAAGCAGTAGGAGAAAGGAAAAATGCCCAGAGATTAAAGGAGAGAAAACTACCCAAATAAAGAACTGAATATTTTTAGTTCCCACTCAATAGATTTTTTCTTTGTTGAAAAATTGGGACTATAAAGTTTTTGTAGCATTCAAGATACAATTTTTCATTGAAAAGTCGTTTTTTGGACAGTTCTATTAAATAGTTTTCATTTTTTAATATCCCCTCAAATGTGAATTGCTCCCAGATCACCAATCATTATTGCTTTTAATAGATTCCAAGACCAGAAGGGACCCTCGTACTCATCTTGTCTGACCTGGTGTATAAGACAGGCCAGAGAATTTCCCCAAAATAATCCCTAGACCAGATCTTTTGTAAAAAGTATTTCATCTCGATTTAATAATTGTCAGTGATGAAGAATCCCCAATGACATTCAGCGACTCTTTACTGAAAAGCAAAGAGTTTCAGGAAGCCTCGTATTTTTTCCTAGCCTATTAATCATAGCATGTCATGATGGGCAGATAGAGCATACTTAACTTTGAAGGAGAAGGGTGTATGGGGAAGTGGAGAATCAGGAAATTCTTTGTTTAAGAACGTGACGACATTTTGCAATGACTTACAACTGTTCCCCTCCCCCCCCAACACACACTCAATTTCTTTGGGGTTATGACCCATCAGGACCTGCTCAATGTTATTATTTTCTTTTGGATATGTGACCAAAAGTGAACGTAGGATTAAAACAGAGTTCCTGGGTGACTGAGTCCAGTTCCTGATGTCACAAGCAAACACAAGTACACAATCCCCTTTATAAATGTATCCAACTTAAAACATTGCATTCAGTAAAACTGTGCCACTGGTTTTTATAATGGCATTATAGTATTGTCTGGATTACTTCCCATCTACCTTCTACTGCCTGGTCCTTGCTTGTTTCTCTCATATCTTCAGGTGCACAGGGTAGCTACCATTTATCTTGGTTTTGTGCAGTGTGTTTATGTTGATTTGGTTGATTTCTCTATTGTTCTGTGTAACATTTCTCTAGGTTGTCCCATTTCTCTCTTTCCGGGTGGGGTTCACAATATTGCTTGCTGTGGAAGTCATATTGGTGGCATCCTTATGGCATGACCTAACTATACCCATCATCATCAACTTCCCATGGAGGACGCTTTAGATTGATTTGCTCTAGAGGGAATTTCTGATGTTCCAAGAAACTCTTGTCAATGGATTCTGAGGATGCTCTGCAGGGGTTTACTTTGGAATGCTTTCACCTTTTTATCCATGGGTGTTATAAATTCCCGGACCCAGCTCCATAAAGGAGGACAAACATGGTGCTGGTTTTAATGATGTGTTTGTGTCAGTGTCATCCAATGGAAAAGAGCCGAAAAAGTAGCATAAGTTAAGAAGTTGTTTGCTGCTGTTGAGACATCTGGCTGTGGTGTGACATCTGGCATCGGGTTAGCATCCTTAGACATCTCACTCCCAGGTCAGATAAAGAGACTTGCTTCTTCCAGTATTTCTTCATCCACTCTGATGTTTTCTTTTGGGACATTGACAAACAAACAATTTGTTTGGATGAATCTTCCAAAGGCTGGGTCTTCTCTCTGGTTAAGCAAACTGAGCAGGACAACGTTATTGGCAAAAACGAGATCATCCTATCCCAGGCTATCATTTATCCATAACATTCCTCAGTGAGTCTCTGCTTCACTATGTGGACAACAGGGTAACAACTGTGCCTTAGCTCTGACTTAGCCAGGGGTGACAGCGTTAGCCCCAAGTCATGAAAGCAAATAATCTAATGCTGATTATTTTCAGGAAGAACGGCATTGCGCAAGAGGGTTTTTCTTGCGCAGGAAGGGGCAGTGTAGACAGCTCCTTCTGGCGCAAGAGCCTCTTCTGCAAAAATGGCGGTTCATTAGATATGCAAATGAGGTTCGGCGATATTCCACGCTTAGCCTCATTTGCATATCTCTGGCGCAAGATTGCACCAGTGTAGACATAGCCAAAGAGTCTTTCCATTTGCCTCTTTAATAGGGGCTCTGGTACTGCTAAAATTTCCTGTTAGTGGCTTGTCTTATACAAGGTTGTAAGGTAATCTCTCTGGGTAGCCTCTGACATTTTCTATCAATATATACCCTTTTATCTCTTCTAAGTACTTCTTTTTACCTCTGTCTAGAGCTCTGCATTCATCTTGCCACTTGCTTGTCTCTTTGCATGTTTTAGCATTCATGAGTTCTTGCTTTACACTTCTTCTCTAGTCCCTGCTGCCCGAGTAGCATTGCTAATCCAGTCTTCCCTTTTAGATTTCACTGATACGAGAATTGCCACTTGCTAGAAAGTACTCTGATCTTTTCCCTCAGAGTATCAGCATCTTGGTTTTCTTCCATTAACTCTGTTAGAACAGTGAACTCACGATGAGATTCAAGTTTTGTGTTTGGATCTTTTCATTGTGTACTGTTGACACTTGGTCTTCTTCTAACCGTCTTCCACCTCTTTAACCTGATCTTCAATTAAGCAATGCAAAAGATCATGCTCCCCGCCCGCAGCTGCTCCCCTACGTGTGTATATCTGCCAAAGAGCTGCAAAAGCTTCTGGACATGCAGAAGTGACTGTGTAGTTCTTTGAAGTTGCATTTGTAGCATTCCCTGTCACTTAGGGTGTGTCTAGACTACCTAGTTTTGTCGACAAAAGTGGACTTTTGTCGACAAAACTATACCAGCGTCTACACTACCGCTGAGTTCTGTCGACATAACGTCGACAGAACTCAGCCGTTTTGTCGACGCTGGTATACCTCATTTTACGAGGCATAACACCTTCTGTCGACAGAACTCTGTCGACAGAAGGTGTTATTGCCTGTAACGTTGCGTCCAGACTACGGAGTTCTGTCGACAAAGCAGCTTGCTTTGTCGACAGAACTCAATGTGTCTGGACGCTCTTTGTCGATGGAAGTTTTGTCGACAGTATCTGTCGACAAAACTTCCGTCGACAAAACGCGGTAGTCTAGACGTACCCTTAGAGAGTTTCATTAGGAGGAAATAAAACTCTACATATCACTCCGCTGTTCACACTTCCACTAGCCTTACTCAGGCTGTCTCTAGACTACATCCCTTTTCTCAAAAAAAGGGATGTAAATTAGACACTTTGAAATTGCAAATGAGGCCGGGATTTAAATTTCCCGCGCTTCATTTGTATAATGGCGGCCACAGTTTTTTTCCGAAAAGTGGCTTTTTGAAAAAAGCAGCTGTTTAGATGGGGATCTTTCGAAAATAAACCCCTTTTTCAAAAGATCCTGTACTACTCAAAAAATGAGGTTTACAGGATCTTTCAAAATAGGGTTTTATTTTCGAAAGATCCACCGTTTTTCTTTCGAAAAGCCCCTTTTTGAAAAAACCCGCAGTCACCATTATGCAAATGAAGCACAGGAAATTTAATTTTTGAGAAAAGGGATGTAGCCTAGAGACAGTCCCAGTCACAGTGCATCATAAAATCACAGAGATACTAGGCTGGAATGGATTATTGTTGCTGGTATGTCATAATATGTTATAAAGTCTCAGAGGGGTAGCTATGTTAATCTGTAAGGGTATGTCTACACTACCACCCTAGTGGTGGGCAACAAAAATGATGAGGGGGCTGGAGCACATGACCTATGAGGAGAGACTGAGGGTATGTCTACACTATCACCCTAGTTCGAACTAAGGTGGGTAATGTAGTCATACGGAGTTGCAAATGAAGCCCGGGATTTGAATTTCCCGGGCTTCATTTGCATGATGCCGAGCGGCGCCATTTTTAAATGTCCGCTAGTGCGGACTCTGTGCCCGCGGCTACACGCGGCACGGACTAGCTAGTTCGGACTAGGCTTCCTATTCCGAACTAGCTGTACGCCTAGTCCAACCTAGTCCGAACTAGCTAGTCTGTGCCGCGTGTAGCCGCGGGCACGGAGTCCGCACTAGCGGACATTTAAAAATGGCGCCGCCCGGCATCATGCAAATGAAGCCCGGGAAATTCAAATCCCGGGCTTCATTTGCAACTCCGTATGACTACATTACCCACCTTAGTTCGAACTAGGGTGGTAGTGTAGACATACCCTAAGGGTGTGTTTACACTGCACCTGTAGCTCAAAATAAGCTATGCAGTTTGACCTACGTAAATTGCGTAGCTTATTTCGAGTCAATTTCAAAAGAGCTTATTTTGTAATTTCGTGCTGTCTACACAGCACTTATTTTGAAATAAATCGCCATTCCAAAACATCCCTTACTCCTCATGGAATGAGGTTTACAGGGATATCAGAATAATGACCCCATTATATTTCAAAATAATGGGCTTGCTGTTAAAATATGGAATAGCTATTTTGGGTATCCCTCTGGGATCTCAAAAGAGCTCTGCAGCATAGACATAGCCTAACTTTAAAAAAAAAACTTAAAAAAAGAGTAGTCTTGTAACACCTTAGGGTATGTCTGCACTAGGAAATTATTTTGAAATAACTTATTTTGAAAAAAATCCCTCCTGAAATAATACTTTTGAAATAGCGTGTCCACATTACGGGGAAGCCTCAAAATTAGACCGAGGCAGGCTCCATTAATGTGATGGTAGTAGCTTGACTTAGCACCCCACTAAGCACTTTGGGGAGTAATTTAATTTGAATTACTCTGAAGAGTAGTTATTTCAAAATAGCAGCACCTGAGTATCCACACTAACCCGATTTCGAAATAACTGTTTTGAAATTAGTGCTATTCCTTGTGGAAAGCAGGAGTTATTATTTTGAAATAATCAGCCTGTTATTTCAAAATAATGGGTTTGGTAATGTGGATGCTCCACTTGTTATATTTAAATAAGGGGAGTTACAGGAAGCCCCCAAGATGCGACCGCCCAAGTTCCTACCCCGTGCACATACAAAAATGGTTGTAAGTGTGGAAGGCGATGGAAACCCCCGACTTATGTCCGCGGTCCGCATTTACGATGTGTGGCACCTATTGTAAATGTGGGTTCGTTTTATGATGCCCCCAACTTGCGACACTTCCCCCAGAACTGATTGCATCGCAAGTCGGGGGCCTAGTCTATTTCGAAATAACTCCCTAGCATAGACCAGAGCTAAGAGACAAACAAAAAAATATAGATAGTATCATGAGCTTTCACGGGCACAACCCACTTCTTCAGATGAGAGAGGAATGGAGCAAGAGGCACAGAGGAACAAATATAAAGCAGAAAAAGAGTAGAAAGGAGGAGGAGAAAAAATACCCTGTCAAAGTGCCCATGCTAAATAAGGCTAATAGAGTGGATTGTAAGTGTCCAATACTTAGGTTTTGATATGATTTAGGTGTTGAATAGAACGGCCCATGCAGGAAATGTCTTTGCTCCATCCTTGGATAAATGTGTCAAATTTGCATATAAAGGCCAGTTTCTCTCTCTAGTTTCCTGAAATTATTCTGCAAGAGGGCAGCCACTTTTGAACCCATTAGTGAGTGTCCAGGTGAGTTTAAATGATCCTCAATAGGTTTCTGTTACCCTTTTGAATATCTGATTTGTGTCCATTAATCCTTTGTCATAGAGACTGTCCAGTTTGGCCAATATCCATGGCAGAGGGGCATTGCTGGCACTTGATGGCAGAGACCCATAGGTGTCAGGTGAAAGGCCAGCTGGGTAAGGAAAGCCCCAGACCCGCCCCCTTTTACCCAAGACCCTGCCCCTTCCATCCGAGGCCCCACCCACTCCCAGCTCAATCGTTCTGGGCCACGTGGAGAGACGCAGCTGCTATGCTGCGACCTCGGCCCGGCTCTGCTTGGTGGCTGGGGCAAATCAGGCTGCCTTCCCCAGAGGGCAGGGAAATCCAGGCTGCCACACAATGGCCTGATGCCTCCCCGGTGGGCAGATAAAGCCGAGTTGCCTTCCCCGGTGGCTGGAGCCAGGCTGCTGTGCCGCAGCCCCAGCTTTCCCTGGTGGTGGCCCCAGCCTTTGGCGGTTGGTCGTGTAAGCAATTTTGGAAAGGCTCTGCCTTCCCTTGCCGACATTACTGACCATGTTAGAAGAGGTGCAGTTGTAGGAGCCTCTGATGTGGTGGCGGGTGTGATTAGGTCATGGGATGATCATCTATGGTGCTACGGGACCACACGGTTAACAGTTTTTTTAAAATACATTATAATTTTCCGCAGACTGTATCAGTGCATGCTATGAAAAGCCTTCCAGGAAGCTACCATTTTTATCGCCGGGGGCTTGCCATGTGATCTTGCCTATCCCCTCACAACGAAGCATCCCTAGGCCTTTCCCCAACTGGTGCTTTTGTTGATCTCCAAAAAGTGCTCTACTAGCCTTAGAGTTAGAGCCTCAATATCTAACCTAAATCCCCCTTGCTGCAGACCAAGCACTCCTATTGGTTAGGACACGGCGTACTTATGTGGAAGAGCTTCAGAGTCGAGCGTTACCTCTGACCGATTCGTTGGGCTGCTGCTACATTCGGGGCGGCTTTCTGCCTTGAGCGGCCCCCAGCAAAGCCTAGATCTTTTGGCTGAGAGATGGCAGCAGGCTCAGGGAGTTTCATTGGTTCCCTCTGGTGTGGATAACCTTGAGTGGGGCTGAACGCCACCTGGCCGGGGGTTGCCTGCTACCTCTTTCTCTTTTCCCCCTGTGAGGTCCGTACCTGTGACAGGAGGCCTAGCTCCTCGCTGGATAGGCAGCATCAGTGCTGTCTTCTCAGCCCTCTCCTCAGGGCCATGAGGTACAAGGGAAAGAGATTCTCTGCCCCACTGTGGCAAGGCACAACGTCCTAACAGAGACAGAACGGCTTCCCCGACCTTTTGACACTGCTCTCTGCAAAGGGCAATTATCAGCTGGCACAGAACTGGCTCTGGAGGTCCTATGCCAATCCGTACCGCCACTCCCTTGCAAAGGACGTGCCCCTAACACCCGGTATCCACACCTACTACAACAGCACTTGCCCTGAGGTCTTTATGCCAGGGACCAGCCCAGAGCTCTGACATCCTCAGTAGAGTTGGGGTTGGTCTGGCTTTGGGCAGGGGGCTGGACTCAGTGACTTCGTGGGGTCTCTTCCAGCCCTCGGATTCTATAGAGACCTTAGAGGCCATTGAGTCCAGCCCCCTGTCCAAAGCAGGACCAACCCCAACTCAATCAGCCCAGCCAGGGCTTGGTCAAGCCAGGACTTCAAAACCTCTAGGGATGGAGATTCCATCCCCTCCCTAGGGAACCCAGCCCAGTGCTTCCCCACCCTCTTGGGAAATCTTTTTCCTAATATCCACCCTAGACCTCCCCCACTGTAACTTGAGACCGTTGCTCCTTGTTCTGCCATCTGTCCCCACTGAGAACAGCCTCTCTCCATCCTCTTTGGAGCCCCCCTTCAGGGAGTTGAAGGCTGCTCTCAAATCCCCCCTCACTCTTCTCTTCTGCAGACTAAAGAAGCTCAAATCCCTCAGCCTCTCCTTGTAGGTCATGTGCTCCAACCCCCGAATCATATGTGTTGCCCTCTGCTGGACTTTCTCCAATGCGTCCACAGCTTTTCTGTAATGGGGGCCAGAAATGGACGCACTACTCCAGATGTGACCTCACCAGAGCTGAAAGAAGGGGAATAATCACTTCTTTCGATCTGCTAGACATGCTCCTCCTAATGCACCCGGATATGCCATCTGCCTTCTTGGCTACAAGGTCACACTGCTGACTCATATCCAGCTTCTGCTCCACTGTCATCCCCAGGTCCTTTGCTGCTGAACTGCTGCTTAACCGGTCGGTTCCCAGGCTGTAGCAGTGGAAAAGTGGCTATAAAGCTACATTTGTGGAAGCAGCTCTTTCCTGGGATGCGCACAGAGCATAGCTTGTGCAATGTCCTTGTAAGTGAGGAAAAACTCGATGGAAATTAATGGAGCTATAATAGTGTCCACCGGTGAGAGATGAGATCTAAGCCGCGGACCCAACGAGGACCCAAACTTGTCTCATTTGCAATTACGCCATAAATTAAAATATCAAATATTCATTGCATAATCTCTGGGTGACATTTCTTTCCAGTCCATGTGTTTCAGCAGGAATACACATTTGCTCTCTTTATTAATAACACATCTATTATTTACACATTGCTGTATTATTAATGGGACAGCAAAATAAAGAGTGTGTTTCCATTGAAATGTACGCACTGGAAGAAAAACCACAGCAACAATGATTACACGGAGACTACTGGAGGATTTTTCATATATTCATTGCACTGTCAAATTTCAAATAGATTGCCCCTCTTCTCAAAAGGTGCTTTAAAATAATTTCAGCTGTGGGGTATTTGTGTAATGGAGTTTAGAAGTCCAACCAGCTTCTAGAGTAAAACAATACAGTAAGGATTTCCATCGGCTTCAAAGGGGAAAAAAAAAGATTTCAAGTAAAACGGACTGAGGCGTCATGATTATTGAAGACTGCCTTGAGTTCTTTGAGACTTTACCCAGCGGCAAAAGTATTTGCACAAGCAACAAACCCACACGTCTGGGGATACGGAATGCCAGCGCTCAGATGGAGTAGCAACATATTCTGCAGGTAGCCTCATTCGTTTCAGCTGGTTCACAGTTTGAGGAAGACAATGAGATTCAGCCCTTCATTCTGCTAACACATGAGTCAGTAATTCAACTTACCTTTTGTGTAGGACCTTGGGAAAAATAAATCCCAATACTTTATACCACAAATCAGCAGATTCCTACACCGATAGCACCCTTCCCCAAACTTACTAACACCTATTTATCTAAGGCCTGGTTCAACATACTTTCAAGTCCATGAAAAACTTACAAAACAACAAATAGTCTGGAAGCACTTTAAAGACTAACAAAATATGTAGATGGGATCATGAGCTTTCATGGGCACAGCCCACTTCTTCAGATGATTGGAGTGTGGGATGTCCAGAACCAAAAATAAATAAGGGAAGGGGGAGGGGGAAGAAGGAAAAAATCAGAAGTGGGGAGAAAAAGAAGCAGTGGGTAGATATATATCAAAGGGAAAGCTGAGCCAGTATGTAACAGGAAAACCTGTGTGTCTGCCCACTGGCTTCACTGAGCATTCAGCTAGCTCTTGGGCGGTGTCTACACTGGCACCTTTTTCCGGAAATGCTTAAAATGGAACAGTTTTCCATTATAAGTATTTCCGGAAAGAGAGCGTCTACATTGGCAGGATGCTTTTCCGGAAAAGCCCTTTTTCCGGAAAAGCGTCCATGGCCAATGTAGACGCGCTTTTCCTGAAAAAAGCCCCGATCGTCATTTTCGCGATCGGGGCTTTTTTGTGGAAAAGAATACTGTGCTGTCTACACTGGCCCTTTTCCGGAACAGTTTTCCGGAAAAAGGCCTTTTGCCCGAGTGGGAGCAGCATAGTTTTTCCGGAAAAGCAGCTGATTTCTTACAGTAAATCGTCACTGCTTTTCCGGAAATTCAAGGGGCCAGTGTAGACAGCTCGCAGCTTATTCCGGAAAAGCAGCTGCTTTTCCGGAATAAGTGGCCCAGTGTAGACACAGTCTTCGTGTTTCAATGTGAAAAACTGGATTTACCCAGTAATCTTACTTAATATTAGAAAAAAAATAGACCCTGGGCGAAACACCAAAGGATACGGCTAATAAAATTGTGCTGGCAGACTTTACACCAGAACTTTTATTGAAACCAAAGTCCAGCATGGCTCTGTTGCTGTAAAACCAATGTCCCAGAACGGCTGCACATGAGGGAACTGTGAAATAAATGGTCCGATTTCATGTCTGGGAAAGTGAGCAGACTTGTGCAATAGATGAGTTTGGGCCAGATGCGTGTGCGTATCTCCAAGGGCCTGTCTACACTGCAGGGCAAAAGACGAATTAAGCTACGCAACTTCAGCTACATCAACTGTGTAGCTTAAGTTGAAATAGCTTAATTCAGCTTTTGGCACTGTCTACACAGCAGGAAGTCATAACATAGCATGTGAACAGCCATGCTTGGTGAGACCAAAGGTCCATCTATCCCAGTATCCTGTCTACCGACAGAAGCCAATTCCACATATCCCAGAAGGAGGGAACACAACAGGGAATCCTCATGTGATCCCTCCCCTGTCATCAATTTCCAGAGAAACAGAGACTAGAGACAGTATTCCTACCAATCCTGGCTAATAGCCATCGATGGACCTAGCTCTTTTTTGAACCCTGTCAAAGTCCTAGCCTTCACCACATCCTCTGGCAAGGAGTTCCACAGGTTGACTGTGCACTGCATGAAGAAAAACTTCCTTTTGTTTGTTTTAAACCTGCTACCTATTCATTTCACATGGTGACCCCTAGTTCTGATATTATGGGAACAATAATTTTTCTTTATTCACTTTTTCCACACCAGTCATGATTTTATAGACTGCTATCATATCCCCCTTTAATATCCTCTTTTTGAAGATGAAAAGTCCCAGTCTTTTTAATCTCTCGTCATATGGGACCCGTTCCACACCCTCGTTATTTTTGTTGCCCTTTTCTCAACTTTTTCTAATGGCAATAGATATTTTTTCGAGATAAGGCACCCACATCTGCAGGCAGTATTCAAGATGTGGGCATACCATGGTTTTATAGAGAGTCAATAAGATATTCTCGGTCTTATTCTCTATCACTTTTTAAATGGTCCCTAACATTCAATTTTCTTTTTTGACTGCTGTTGCACACGGAGTGGATGTTTTCAGAGAATTATCCACAATGACTCTCTCTGGAATAGTTGTAGCTAAATTAGTCCCCATCATATTGCATGTATAGCTGGGATTAGTTTGTCCAATGTGCATTACTTTACATTTATCAACATTAAATTTTATTTTCCATTTTGTTGCCCAATCACTTAGTTTGGTGAGATCTTTTCAAGCACTTCATAGTCTGCTTTGGTCTTAACTATCTTGAGCAATTTAGTATCATCTGCAAATTTTGCTACCTCGCTGTTTACCCCGTATCCAGATCATTTATAAATAAATTGAATAGGATTGGTCCCAGGACAGACCCTTGAGGGATACCACTAGTTACCTCTCTCCATTCGGATAACTGACCCTTTATTCTGCCCTTTGTTTCCTGTCTTTTAATCAGTTCTTAATCCACGAAAGGACCTTCTCTCTCATCCCAAGACAACTTACTTTACTTAAGAGCCTTTGGTGAGAGACTTCTTCCTTCATCTTCCCTTTCTCCTTATGAAGAGATCCCAATTAAATCCTATTTCTCCACCTGTTCCAAGAAATAGGATTTAATTGGGATAACAAAGACTTGGTGGGATGACTCGCATGACTGGAGCACTGTCATGAAAGGGTATAGACTGTTCAAGAAGAACAGGCAGGGGAGAAAAGGAGGAGGAGTTGTACTATACGTAAAAGAGAACTATGATTGCTCTGAACTCCAGTATATAGAGGGTGAAAAACCTGTTGAGAGTCTCTGTGTTAAGTTTAGAGGTGCAAACAACAGCAGTGATGCTGTGGTTGGTGTCTACTACAGGCCACCAAATCAGGTGGATGAGGTAGATGAGGCTTTCTTTGGACAACTGAGAGAAGCTTCCAGATCACAGGCCCTGGTTTTCGTGGGGGACTTTAATCACCCTGACATCTGTTGGGAAACCAATACGGCAGTACACAGGCAATCCAGGAAGTTTTTGGAGAATGTTGGGGATAACTTCTTGGTACAAGTGCTGAAGCATCCGACCAGGGGCCATGCGCAGCTTGACCTTCTGCTCACAAGCAGGGAGGAACTAATAGGGGAAGTAGAGGTGTGTGACAACCTGGGAAGCAGTGATCATGAGATGGTAGATTTCAGGATCCTGACCAAAGGAAGAAAAGAGAGTAGTAAAATACACACCTTGGACTTCAGAAAAGCAGATTTTGACTCCCTCAGAGACCTGATGGGCAGAATCCCCTGGTATGCTAACATGAAGGGGAAAGGAGTCCAGGACAGCTGGCAGTATTTTAAAGAAGCCTTATTGAAGGCACAGAAAGAAACCAATGTGTAGCAAGAGAGGTAGGAGACCAGATTGGCTTACAGGGGAAATCCTTGGTGAATTTAAGCACAAAAAGGAAACTTACAAAAAGTGGAAACGTGGACAAATGACCAGGGAGGAGTTTAAAGGTCTAGCTCGAGAATGCCGGAGGGTTATCAGGAAGGCGAAAGCGCAAATGGAATTGCGACTGGCTAAGGATGTGAAGGATAACAAGAAAGGTTTCTACAGGCATGTTAACAAGAAGAAGGTGATCAGAGAGGGTGTGCAGCCCCTAATGGATGAAGAAGGTAACCTAGTGACAGATGACGTGGGGAAAGCTGAAGTTCTCAATGCTTTCTTTGCCTCTGTATTCACTGACAAGGTGGGCTCCCGGACTAATGCGCTAAGTGACGCAAGATGGGATGAAGATGGACAGCCCTTGGTGGGTAAAGAACAGGTTAGGAACTATTTAGAAAAGTGAAACATACACAAATCCATGGGTCTGGACTTAATGCATCCGAGGGTACTGAGGGAGTTGGCAAATGTCATTGAGGAGCCTTTGGCCATTATCTTTGAAAAGTCGTGGAGATCGGGAGATTAGCTTCTATGATGAGGTAACTGGCTCAATGGACGTGGGAAAGTCAGTGGATGTTATATACCTTGACTTTAGCAAGGCTTTTGATATTGTCTGTCACAATATTCTTGCCAGCAAGATAAGGGAGTGTGGATTGGATAAATGGACGGAAAGATGGATAGAAAGATGGCTAGAAGGCCGGGCCCAACGGGTAGTGATCAACGGCTTGATGTCAGGATGACGGTCGGTTTCTAGTAGAGTGCCCCAAGGTTCAGTTCTAGGACCGGTTTTGTTCAATATCTTTATTGATGACCTGGATGAGGGGATGGATTGCACCCTCAGCAAGTTTGCGGATGACACTAAGCTAGGAGGAGAGGTAGATACCCTGGAGGACGGGGATAGAGTTCAGAGTGACTTAGACAAATTGGAGGATCGGGCCACAAGAAATCTGATGAGGTTCAACAAGGACAAGTGCAGAGTCCTGCACTTGGGACAGAAGAATCCCAAGTATTGTTACAGGCTGGGGACCAACCAGCTAAGTAGTAGTTCTGCAGAAAAGGACCTGGGGGTTACAGTGGAAGAGAAGCTAGATATGAGTCAACAGTGTGCCCTTGTAGCCAAGAAGGCTAACGGCATATTAGGTTGCATTAGGAGGAGCATTGCCAGCAGATCCAGAGATGTCATTATTCCCCTTTAGTCGGCTCTGGTGAGGTCACATCTGGAGTATTGTGTCCAGTTCTGGGCCCCCCACTACAAAAAGGATGTGGACGCACTGGAGAGGGTCCAGCGGAGGGCAACCAAAATGATTCGGGGGCTGGGGCATATGACCTATGAGGAGAGACTGAGGGATTTGGGTCTGTTTAGTCTGCAGAAGCGAAGAGTGAGGGGGGATTTGAGAGCAGCCTTCAACTTCCTGAAGGGAGGTTCCAAAGAGGATGGAGAGAGGCTGTTCTCAGTGGTGACAGATGGCAGAACAAGGAGCAATGGGCTCAAGTTGTGGTGGGAGAGGTCCAGATTGGATATTAGGAAAAACTATTTCCCTAGGAGGGTGGGGAAGCACTGGAATAGGTTACCTAGGGAAGTAGTGGAGTCTCCATCCCTAGAGGTGTTTAAGTCTCGGCTTGACAAAGCCCTGTCTGGGTTGATTTAGTTGGAATTGCTCCTGCCTACAGCAGGGGGCTGGACTTGATGACCTCCTGTGGTCTCTTTCAGCTCTATGATTCTATTACAGATGCCTCAGTAAGAAGTCTGCCATCTTGAAATAATTCAAAATAATGGCCTGCTGTGTAGACATGTCCTTGCAACAGAATAATTTGGTTCTGAATGCACATAAGAATGAATCCTTCTCTTACTTCAAGGAGAACACTGAATAAATTAGGGAATTTGTGGACTAGCAGGCATTTTGTAATATCAGAGTTTGAAGGACAAAGTTCTGTTCCCCGCTCATGCCAGCAAAAGTCAGTGAGTTTTACTATTTTAAGGACCATGAGTTCATACTCAAACTCCAAAAGGCCCAAGTAGAAGCCACTGTTTCACTACTGTTACAGTATGCTGCTGCTATGGAGAACAAAACAGTACCGCCTAACTGGCTCTGGGTTTTTCCCTTTTTCCCCTCATCTTCATAATTCTTAGCATTCTAGCAAACTATGGTGTCTTCTAAAGGGATCTTACTTGCTTTTAAGAGAACTATTTTGGACACCCGTAGAAAAGGGGAGTTTAATGCAACCTCTCCATGAGGTTTTGAGATCTATCCCTTGTGACGACACTTTACGTCGGGCATGTCTGCACTTGCCATTTAAGGCACCCAAAAAAATCACTTTTCGGCACAAAAGCCATGGGAGCATCAATGTTTCCCAATGACGTTTTGTGGTGCAACTCAGAAGTTTCACCACAGCGAGAAACCCACCTCCGAGAGGCGGACATCTCTGGCTGGTGATACTTCTGTGGCGATGTGCAAGTGAGGACGTGTTCTTCCTGTTTACACTGCTTATAACCTCCACAGGATATCCCACAATCTCTAAGTAACCACTGCTGCTAAACAGATGTCTACCACTCCCACTGTAAAGACCCGGGAACCTTGAAACTCCCCTTCCTGTTTTCCTGCAAGTGCTACCTTTTCTGGCCTGGTGACAATGCCTGCTACATGGAGCAAACAATTCCCTGCTTGCTGCAATGCTGAGCTACTGAAGTTGATTAGTGTTAGGGGAGAGGAGGGTCTATTGGGACTCAGGATGCTCCACGATACCCTCCCCCCCTTTCCACAAGATCCAACCTCAAAATGGGGAGAGGTGCATTGTGGGATAGCTGCCCTCAGGGCGCTGCTCTCCTCAGCGATGGAAGAGCTGCAAATCTGAACACGATCTGACCGTGAAAGCGAGTTTCTCATTCACCAATTTTTTAACTGGGACAACTTACAGTGCAAAATCTCCACAAGTGTACACAGTGCACCAGTGTTAGCCAACACTATGGCTATTTCACACACAGGCCTCAAGACACTGTCCAAAGGTAAGTATCCATATCAAGTAGGAATAAGGGATCTTCCGGAAAAGGGTTTATTTTCTGGAAAATCGCGTCTAGACTGGCGCTTTTCTCCGGCATAACCCTGAACCGGAAAAAAGCGGCAGCCATGTAAATGCAAATGCCACGGGGGATATTTAAATCCACCGCGGATTTGCAATTCCGAAGTGTCTCATTAGCATCCCTTTTCCGGAAAGGGGTGCCAATGTAGACGTAGCCTAGGTGTTTTAAAGCAACTGAGAAAAGAACCATTTAAAAACACAGAGAAATTCCATCCCTGCGATACTGCTTACGTATTGGGGGCACAAACTTAGCACAGAGATGTTTAACCAAACAACAAAACAAAGAAAATAACCTGATCACATCTAACTAGACATTTCCCTATCTACTCTAGATCTGTGCTTCAAGGGCCAGTCCAATTCTATGCCCAGTATTCTTTGTAGGCATGGTAGTTCTGCCTGGTTCAATTCTCGTTTCCCGAACTCCTGGCTTAAAACTCACACAAAGAAGAAAAAGCAAGAAAGGTTTCTTTGATTTCAACTCTCAATACCTTCCCGTATTGGGTCTCCTGGCTCCCTGCCAACACCTCCTAGCTACCCGAGTTTAACCCATTGGTTACCGAATGCTGGGATGTTCAGAAAAAGCCAGCACTCCTCCTATCCATCACATGGGGGTATTATAATGAGGCCACAAATGAAAATTCAATAGACAGTATGGTTGTGTTCCTGGGCTGTTCCACTCTGCCGGCCTTGATGGGCCAAGTCTTAATGACGAATGCCCTGTCTTGAGTGCAGGGGACTGACAAGATGTTCTATGGAGGTTCCTTCCAGGCCTACACTTCTATGCGCCCATGTGAGAAGACTGAACAGGCGTTTGGCCCACAAAATGGATATCTGGGTGGATTCTCATCATTTCTGTTGGCCAAAGGTGAAGAGAATGGCTCGCTTCTGAAACGGCAGCTATCGCCTTGATAAACAGAATACAGGGCATGTCTTCATAATCGCACATCCACCGCATCCATCACTCTCTCCCAAAAGGCTAAGCAGCAAGATCATCTTTTCAAAAAAGTTATAACCCAATCGATGGAATATTTTACTCCTCTCCTTCAAGGACCCATAAATAATTATACTGGAAATTGTCTCTGCAACTGTGTATTCCCCCATCGCGATGGACTATTTTGGCTTAAATTAAACAAATATGAAAAGAGTGGCCAAAAAGCAGAGCATTAACACACGGGGAGGAGGAAGGAGGCACGCAGAGCTTAAAACAGCCTTTCTTTGGCGTACACCAGCCACCTAACAATTCCAAACTCCAATGTAACCGGCGTCTCTGCGTCAGAAGCCATACATTTAATAAAACCAATTCAGAATTCACTCCTCAGTCCTGTGTTAGAACAATCACGGGGCCTAATCCTGGAAATCGACCCATGGACAGAGCCTGTATTTTGGGCCCCCCCCCCACCGCATGGACTCCACCAGAACTCCGTACAGGGGTTAAAGAGCCAATTGCAAAACGGAGCTCAGAATAACGACATTTCAACTAGCCCAGCTGAAAGTCTCCTAGCCCGGAGGTGCTACTTTGGTTGGCTTATTGTACACACACAGCAGGCAGCAGCGAAGACGCGACTGAGAGGAGCCTCGCCCCCAAACTTTTAGGTACAGCCTGTTTGGGGCAGGTCATTGATTAGCTATTTGTACAGCACCTAGCATCCTGCAGCCTAACCTGGACGGGACTTCTAAGGGCAGCCACAATATAGATGGTGGGTACGACTGGAGTCTCTGTAACGGGTGCACTCACCTCTCCTGAGCGCGTGTGCCTGCACTCTCTGCTTAGGGAGGCTCAGTCCTCCCGCCGAATCACACACAGTCTGTGTGAACAATAAAACAACTCCCTTCCAGGGGACAAGTCCAACAGGGCCTCTCTTGGCACCCTCTGTAACGCTGGAACAGAGCGGTGCCCCTGTGTAGCCCATTGGGGTGCACCCTGGGGAATGAGGGGTGTCCCCCTGGGGGTCAGTGGGTGGCCACTCCACCCAGTTCAAGTCTGATTCAGCCAGTTAACAAGCCCGCCCAGACACAAGGTAGGCTGCCCCAGGTAGACAGTCAGTAACCAGTTAGTAGCCCGTCCCTAACACAGGGGAGGCTGCAGCTCTTAAGCAGTCAAATGAACAGTTATTTGGAAGAAAAGGGCAGGGGCTTCTTCCAGGCCAAGCCAGCCAGTTCACAACCAGTAAGCACAGGTAAATAGTCTGTCTCCTTGTTCAGGAGGAGTTCAGGCACCTTGCCTGTGGCTGCCAACCGCCGGAGGGGAGACTGCCACCCAATCAACAGGTAGCAGGGGGGATGCGGGCCCTCCCTACACCACCGCGCCCCAGCCCCGTAGTCAGCTGCTAGGCCAGCAGGGATCCAGTTCCACAACTCACTGACCTGTTTTGTCAGGGTCAGCGGGGGTCCAGCCCGCCGACCCTCAGACAGACCAAGGTCGGCTATCCCTGGGCCGGCTCCAATTCTCCCCTCCGCACCCTGTACCTGGCTCCGTGGCAGGTCCTCCAAGCCGCACAGGTTGGGGTCCTCCGGCCACATAAGCAATCCCGCTTGGTAGTCCTTCAGTAGTGGGCCCGGTGGCCCTGGCCAGCCATCTGCTTCCCTCAGGTCCCGTTCCTTGCTGGGTTGGGCTGAGCAGGCCTCTGGCTCCCCGGCTGTCTGGGACGAAACAGCCTCTGGCTCCCTTGCTGGCTGGGGAGAGAAGGTTTCTGGTTCCCTTTATGGCAGGCCCCCAACTGGCCTTGTAGGCAGGCCATTGATTTCCCAGGCCCCACCCCTGGCTTCCTCCCTGGTGAGTCATCCACTATGGCCCAGGGAGGGGCATTTCCCCCTTGGGGTCTGTGGGTGGCCACTCCAACGCACTACACCCTTCCACCAAGGCAGGTCCTCACCCTCTCAGGGCCCTTCTTATTCCAGCCCTTTGCCTGGGGCACTCTAGTTCCATTCTCCACTGGGAGGCCTCAGTATCCAGGCTACTGCTCCCTCTTCTCCATGGCTAATGAGGAGTTGGGGGGTCCCAGTCCTGCCCGCTGCTCTGGATCCCCACCCAACTGTCTGCTATGGCCATTCCCAAACTGCTGCTCTGTTTCCCTGGGCCAGTTCCCACAGCCCTGGGCCGCCTTTGCCCTTACTCCAGGGTCTTGCTTGCCATGAGCTCTCCACGCGGAGCTGTCCCCGGCAGTGCTATGCTTCCAGCCTGCCAATCACCCAGTCTTTGCTCCTTGAGCTGTACACAGCAACTAACTGCTGTGCTGGCCTTCAGCTCCTTTTACAAGTTCTTCCTGGTCCCTGATTGGCTGCTTCCCGACAGCCACTCTAGCCTGCTTGGAGGACCTCTCTAGTGCCTTTTTTTCTTGGCTGGGGTAGGGCAGACCCACAAGGCCACCAGCAGAGGGCCTCGGGGCCTGGTCCACCCCATCACAGTCTCCCATGTTGGGCTTCTGCAGTGCATAATGAAATGCTCATTGAAGCAGGGATATTGGAAGTGGGGGTCCCCACACCCGTCCTAACTGTTGGGTGTAGACTCTCTCTCACCCTGCCTTTGGGCCAATGCATATGTAGTTATGGCCACAGCATGGGGCGGATCCAGCTGCAGGCAGCGCTGACCTAGCATCTCGGGACTCCACGGCCAACTGAGGTCTCTTCCAGCCCAATGGTTCTATGATATCCCATCGCTCGGGGGTTTGCGCCTGCCCCCAGGAAGAAAGGGGATCAGGTTCATAAGCCTTCCTTGGTATGAGGCAGAGAGGAATTGTGCCTGGGTGTCCCACAGCGGGGGAGAGGGGGCAATCAATGGGGGGCCTGCAAGCTCTGGGGGTGGTGCCCTCTATATAGCACCCCTCTTTCTGCAGCCCTGTTGGGAGCGGGTGTATACTGGTGAACTGGGAGTGGAGATAGATCCCTCCCTCTAGATGACCCACTTCCTTGGAGGGGTGTGGTGCTGGAGACGTCCTTCCAGCATTTTCTGCTTTGCTCCCCGCCCCTTCACGTCCTGACTTTTTTGAATACCATCTTCAGGGGCCTCACTCAGCCCATGCCTAGCACCAAGCTCGGGCTTGCCAATTCTACTAGGCAAAGGGGGCCTTAGTGCATCCCAGTGGCTTAATGGCTGAACCAGCCACTTGTAGAGGGTGGGGTTGTGGGTTTGAGCCCCATCTGTGTGCCAGTCTCCCCCTGTTTGTAAATCATGGCACTGAGAACATTGGAGAGGAAGGACCTAGCCTGGCTCTGCAGGTGTTGTTATGGGAATTGGAGGAAGAAGAGAAAAAAAATACACCCTGCAGTGCAAGGTTTTTGCACAAAAATGGCCGTTTTTGTGCAAAAACCTGCGGCACGTCCACACCTCAAAAGCGCTTTTGCACAAGGAAATCAGCAGTAAAACGGCAGCACAGAGGGCTTTTGCCGGTGTCGGTAAACCTCCTTCGACGCAGCATAACTCCCTTTTGCACTACAGCTATTGCACAAGAAGGCAAGTGTGGATGCTCCAGAATCCCCGATGGGAAAAAGCACAGGTGCTCTGATGGCCTTTCTGTGAATGGCCATCAGAGCTTTCTTGCGCAAGAGCGTCCATGCCGTGTGGCCGCTCTCTTGCGCAAAAACGTATGGGCTGTGTCTAGACTGGCCAGTTTTTCCGCAAAATGATCTGATTTTGCGGAAAAACTTGCCAGCTGTCTACACTGGCCGCTTGAATTTCCGCAAGAACAGTGACAATCTCATGTAAGATCGTCAGTGTTCTTGCGGAAATACTAAGCTGCTCCCGTTCGGGCAAAAGCCCTCGCACAAATCATGTGCGCAAGAGGGCCAGTGTAGACAGCACAGTACTGTTTCTGCAAAAAAGCCCCGATCGCAAAAATGGCCATCGGGGCTTTTTTGCGGAAAGCTGCATCTAGATTGGCCACGGACGCTTTTCCGCAAAAAATGCTTTTGTGGAAAAGCATCCCGCCAATCTAGACGTGTTTTTCCAAAAATGCTTTGAACGGAACACTTTTCCGTTAAAAGCATTTTCGGAAAATCATGCCAGTGTAGACGTAGCCATGGTGTTCGCGATGCACTTTGAAGTGTGCACATGCTCTTGTGCAAGACGTTTTTGCGCAAAAACGCTTGTGCAAAAGGCTTCTTGCGCAAGAAGCCTGCAGTGTAGATGTAGCCCAGGAGGTTGTGTTTGAGATGCTGCACCACTGCATACTAACGGGGTGTAATGGCTTATTCTGCCAACCCAGGCGCTTAATGGATGATCGTTACCGTGAAATTGCCACTCCCCTTCAGCTTTACACCAGATTTGCTTCCCACCGTAAGATCAGCTTGTAGCAAAGAGCGAGATCTAAGCCTGCTCTGCGGAGCGAGGCTCTGAACGTCCTGTCCTTTCCTTTCCTTTCAAAAATAAAGAGAGCAGAGAAGAGAGCCCTCTCCGTACACACACAATGACCGCTCTCCAGCACTGCTATTTACAGAGGACAAAACAGATGGCTCTCCCCTTTGACGTTTTCAATCATCCTTCCCTGCAGAATGTTCCCATTACCGTGCCGTGTGATGCAAAGCCGGATGCATCGTGCCTGATGCAAAACCCACAAAAGTCACTCCAAGTCTTTCCTCTAACTTCTGTAGTTCTGAGACTCGGGCCCGCAGGAGCATTTCTTTCTTACCGAGACGGACCAATTTAAACCCATTTCAACTTTTGAAGGAGAAAGGCCTCCTGGAATAGTAATATTCAGCGAGCTCAAGCTCAACCCACACGTGGCTCTCACCAAGGCCGCATGGCTACCGAAGGAGCGAGCCGGTCACAAGAGCAGTCTGCACCGGTCCTGAAATATCCCAAAATACTGAGGCCCTTTTCCAGAACAGTTTTCTGGAAAAGGACTTTTGCCCGAATGGGAGCAGCATAGTTTTTCCAGAAAAGCACTGATGATTTTAGATTAGATCGTCAGTGCTTTTCCAGAAATTCAAAGGGCCAGTGTAGGCAGCTGGCAAGTTATTCCAGAAAAGCGGCTGATTTTCCGGAATAAGTGGCCAGTGTAGACACAGCCCTGGTCTTCACAACATCCTCTGGCAAGGAGTTCCGCAGGTTGACTATGCATCCTTTTGTTTGTTTTAAACCTGCTACCTATTCATTTCATGTGGTGACCCCTAGTTCTTATTAGTTTCAGTTAGTCTATAAGGTGCCACAGGACTCTTCGTCGCTTTTGCAGATTCAGACTAACACGGCTACCCCTCTGATACCTAGTTCTTATGTTATTGGAACGAGTACATTACTTTTCCTTATTCACTTTTTCACACCAGTCATGATTCTATAGACCTCTATAGACCTTATTCTCCTCTTTCCTAACAAGAAAAGTCCCAGTTTTTTAAATCTCTTCCCAAGGGAAGGCGAGTAATCCCTCCCCCCCCTCCCGAATGTGTGCCTGGGTCATTTCAGTAACATACAGTCCATACAGGGCCTGCCATGGGTTGTCCCATCTGTCAGTCAGGATCCTGTAACTCCTCCCCGTCTCCATGGCTCAGGCACCCGGATTCAATGCTTCCTGCTAGGCTCCCTGCCCCATATCACCTGGCAGGTGCGTTCCTGCAGCAGCTGCTCCCAGCACCGCTAAAACAGCAGGAGGGGACACAGGCTGCTCCCAACACCAGCTGCTTCAGTCGACAGTAAAAGAAATCTTACCGGGGTGATATGGCATAAACTGCCCCTACATTACTTTTCTTCTTAATACCTAACAGTTAGGGTGTGTCTAGACTACAGGGTTTTGTCGACAATCATGGACTTTTGTCGACAAAACTATACCTGCGTCTACACTGCCGCCGAGTTCTGTCGACAGTACGTCGACAGAATGCGGCAGTTTTGTCAACATCGGTAAACCTCATTCTACGAGGAATAACGCCTTTTGTCGACCGAGTTATGTCAAAAAAGGCGTGATTGCATCCACACTGTACTTTTTCAAAAGAGAGCATCTGGACTCTCTGTCGAAAAAGCGGCTTGCTTTGTCGACAGAACTATCTGTAGTCTAGACTCTCTTTTTCGACAGAGGCTTTGACAACAGTATCTGTCGACAAAGCCTCTGTTGAAAAAAGCCTGTAGTCTAGATCTACCCTCAGAGATTGACTTAAATCTTGAAGTATGAGGTTTAATCCCCCTTCCCAAATTTGTTAGCATTAACTACATAATTAGCCAATCTCTTTTAGAATCTTGCTAAGTTGTCAGTCTCAACAACATCCTGTGGCAATGAGTTCCGCCGTCTAATCATACACTGAGTAAAAATATTTTCTTTCATCAGTTTGGTATTTTCCACCTTTTAATATCACTGAATGTCCCCAACCGTTTGTGTTGCAAAAAAGACTGATAGTATATAAATACACTGATAAATACACCTTCACCCTGCCCCTTTTCATCTGTATCCTTTCCCAGGAAAACAATCCCAATATTTTCATTCTGTCTACAGAGGGGAAATTTTCCAGGCCCCTTGTCATTTGTCATCCTTCTCAAAATCCTCTAATTCCTTTTCTCCTTTAAGTCCTTTTTCAGATGTTGTTACCAGCAGTGCACAACATTCCACATGGTGCTCCACTATTAATTTATATCATATTTTCGTAATCTTAGCCATAAGAAAGGCCACACTGGGTCAGACCAAAGATCCATCCAGCTCGGGATTCTGTCTGCTGACAGTGGCCAATGCCAGATGCCCCAGAGGGAGGGAACCGAAGAGGTAATCCTCATGTGATACCTCCCCTGTCACCCATTTAGGCTGTGTCTAGACTACATGGCTCCATCGACGGAGCCATGTAGATTAGGGTTATAGGCAAAGCCCCGTTATTCCTCGTGGGATGAGGTTTACCGGGGCTGCCGACAAAGGGCTGTGATGTCAGCAGGGGAGCGTCCAGACTAGCGTGCTGAGCCGACAAACAGCTGATCAGCTGTTTGACGGCTCAGCGCGGCAGCCATGTAAATTTAAATGAAGCGGCGATTATTTAAATCGCCATTTCATTTCCCTTTGCCGAATAAACAAATCTACATGGCTCCGTCGACGGAGCCATGTAGTGTAGACGTACTCTGAGAGACAAACAGAGGCTAGGGACACATTCTTCATGCATTCTATCATTTTACTTGCTTTTTTGGTCACAGGCTACGTCTAGACAACACGCCTTTTTCGAAAGAGGCTTTTTCGAAAGATACTTTTGAAAAAGCCTTTTTTGAGAAAGAGCATCTAGACTACAACCCATACTTTCGAAAAAGCAAGCCGCTTTTTCGAAAGTGAGCACCCAGGCAGTCTGGATGCTCTCTTTCGAAAAATCAGTTTGCTTTACACTTTCAAAAAAAGGCATTTGTCCTCATAAAACCAGGTTTTCGACAGTCAATAAAACTGCCGCGTTCTTTCAATTTACTGTCAACAGAACGCGGCGGCAGTCTAGACGCAGGAAAAGATTTTTCAAAAAAAGGCCATTTTTTTTCAAAAAATCCCTGTAGTCTAGACACACCCACACTGCGCAGAGGTCTCTGTTGTGGTGACTGGATCCCTTTCCTAAAGTGACACCGTTAATTTGGAGACCTGTGGGGTGTATGAGTAGTTTAACTTTTTTCCTTCCACTATGTTTGTTTTTATTAACATTAAATTAAGTGGCCATCATCTTCCCCAGACGTCCAGCTCGGTTAGTTCTTTTGAAGTTCCTCAAAGACCTCATTGGCTCAACTACCAAAAATATTTTGTGTCACCTGCAATTTTTCCTGCTTCAGAGCTCACCATGCAGGCCAAATTTTTAATAGCGCCATTAAACAACTTGGTACCTCATATGGACTCTTCAGGCATTCACTGGAGTAGCCTTTGGCCTATAACCTTACCCAAGGCCCATCACAATTTCACTGTGAGGTAGAATAGTGGTAGAAATGTAGCCGTGTTAGTCTGGTGCAGCTGAAACAAAAAACAGGACTGTGTAGCACTTTAAAGACTAACAAGATGGTTTATTAGGTGATGAGCTTTCGTGGGCCAGACCCACTTCCCACAGATCTGAGGAAGTGGGTCTGGCCCACGAAAGCTCATCACCTATTAAACCATCTTGTTAGTCTTTAAAGTGCTACACAGTCCTGTTTATTGTGAGGTAGGGAAGGGTTCTTAGCCACACTTTACCGCTGGGGAATGGCAGAGAGGACTGGAGACGTCTCAAGGGTCATACAAGAAGCTGCACTAGGACTGTCCCCCAGATAGCTGTCATGCTTTTATAGACTAGCAACAGGCCTGGCCTTGAGCATGCCATGCCAACCTTCCCCCCTCCCCATCCCGCCTCAAAAAAAACCAGCTCAGTGCATTGAGGACATGCCTCACTGTAGAAATCTCTTGGAGGTTGCTATAAACCCTGGCCTAGGATGATCTTAATATTTCACGGTACCTTTGTCGGGTATATTTGTTACTATGTTGTACCCAGTGACATCTCCTCTGTCCGAGTCACTTCTGCTGAAGCGCATCGAAGAAATCTCCCCACAGTTTTCTCCGAGCCCATAGTTTTCTCCAGCGAGAACATACGACAATAGTCTTGGTGCTGGGTCCTGCCGGGAGGACAGGGGACTGGACCCGATAATCTCTCGAGGTCCCTTCCAATTCTAGTGTGTCATGATTCTATGAGTCACTTGTGTATGGAAGCCTTTCCCCCAAAAGCCAGGTCCAGGCTCTCTGGCAAGCCAGTTGCAAGTAATATCCCAGACTCATCTACCCTAGGGTAACCCACGTCCCTACCAGGGAACTATCTCTTTAAGAAACGCATGGGGGCGGGTAGCAGTGAGTCGTATCTGCATCACAGTTGCTGGGCAGATTTTGTACCCAAAGCTTCTGGAGTTGGGTGTGGTTGTTTGGGGCCTGCTCCCACAGGGTCTGTCTCTGTTGCTTGGGCCCGAGTCCATGAGCCAGCCGGCAGGGCAGCTGTTTTGCTAAGGGCCATGTGTCCTGGGAGAGGCTGAGCCAGGAGCAGAGAGCAGGTAGAGTTGCCAGATGATTGAAACAAAAATACTGAACACCTTCCCCACCAAAAAAAAAATATATATATACCGGGAAAAAATTCTGTTGGGGGGGGGGGGGGAGAAAAGGGAGGCAGAGACCAAAGTTGTTGAACAAAAACCAAAAAGACTCCGAGGACTTATTAAGCCAAAAAAAAAAAAAAAAAAAAAAAAAGCATTAAAATAGCATGTCCCCTTTACGTGCAGGGGAGAGGTTGAGCACTAAGACCCAGGGGAAGCATTGCTTCTCCTAGGTCTTTTGGCCGGCAGCCATTTTGTGCGGGCAGCCTTGCAAACCAGGTAAGCATGGGGGTTGGGGTCGGGAGGCTGGGGATGTTGAGGGCCAGAGAGGGGTTGAGGGGGGAGGCCGGGAGCTGAAAGTTTGTAGGGTTGCCAGGTGCCCGGCATTTTTGCCTCCTGGTCGGGAAAAAATTCAGAGGATACTGGACATCTCATCTTTTTTTACCGAGGAAGAGCCAAAAATACTGTCCTGTCCGGGTGAATACTGCACCTGACAACCCTAACAGGTTAGTGCTATTAGTAACTCTCTTGCCAGGGCACTTGGGCCATGTTCATTGTAGCCAGAGGAAACTGAGGATAACTTCTTCTGGTTCAGTTCTGTGCTTGAAAAGTTGCTTGATTTTAGCCAAACTGTTCGGCTGTGTCTACATTGGCGCGATCTTGCGCCAAAGCACCCGCTTTTGCGCAAAAACATGCTACCTGTCTACACTGGCGGGGAGTTCTTGCGCAAGAACACTGACGTTCTAATGTGTGAAATCAGGGCTTCTTGCGCAAGAACTATGATGCTCCTGCTCAGGAATAAGCCCTCTTGTGCAACTGTTCTTGCGTAAGAGGCCAGTGTAGACAGGCAACATGAATTTCTTGCGCAAGAAAGCCCAATGGCTAAAATGGCCATCGGAGCTTTCTTGCGCGAGAGAGCGTCTACACTGGCACGGATGCTCTTGCGCAAAAGCACATCTCTTGCACAAAGGCACATGCCAGTGTAGACACTCTCTTGCGCAAATACTCTAACGCAAAAGCTCTCGCGTTAAAGAGTATTTGCGCAACATCTTGCCAATGTAGACGTAACTTCCTCAGCCAGTGCGATTCTTCAGCTTTTCGTAATGTGTAGCAATGGGCAACAAGTCATGTCTGTGTCATTGTTCTCCGATTTTGTGTTTTCCTGTAACAAGGTTTTCTGTGTCCGTTCCCTTGTGACTTATCTGAGGGGTTAATCAGTGAGCTGGCTGTCTAGCAGTGATCCACAGCAGAGGCCTAGTCTGCCTGGATTCCTACAAGGAAGTGGAGGGAAAACGATACAGACTCAGCAAATGGCGCAGATTTGGGGATCAAAGGCACTCACTGTGACTTGGGTGAACTAACCCGAAGCTTTTGGGGTCTCTCCGTTACTGTGCTTTGTGGGGTGTGACATGCTCACATTTTACTTTTGGCTTTCTCTTAGTTGTGTTTACTGTGATGGTGAAGGTAATGTCTGGGGGTTATAAAATAGCTTTCTAAAATCTTATCGTGAAGAAACACACACAAAATCTAATTTTTTAAAACATAACAGAGCTGTTTAATTTTGCTTCTTTAGTTCCTTTTGGCTGGCCCTATGCAATCCTTGCTGAAAATCCTTAGAGATTGAACACTGGATCCCAGTTACATTTGTAGGGGAGTCAAGGGGTTTTAAGACACTTCTGCCACACCACTCATGATTTTATCAACCTCTGTCCTATCCCCCCTTAGTCTCCTGTTTTCTAAGCTAAAAAGTCCAAGTCTTATTATTTTCTTTCTTTATATGGGACCCATTCCAAACCCCTCGTCATTTTAGTTGCCCTTTTCTGAAACTTTTCCAGTGCCAAAATATCTTTTTTGAGATGAGGCGACCACATCTGTATGTAGTACTCAAGCTGTGACCGTGTCATGGCTCCTTCCCCACTCTGGCATGATAAATGCAGAAGTGGGGGCCAGCAAGTGTACCCCAAAGCCTTATCTACCAGGCTTTGGTCTAAAACTTCCCCCTAGATCTTAAAAACCTAGATCTTGGGAATAAAACTTCCGCTGCCACCACCCAAATGTTGATAAAGAAATCAGGGGAAAGATCATTTGGGAAATCTCACCCCTAAAATAAAAATCAAGGCACACAATTAACCACTGCCAGGTTAATAAAAAGGAAAGAAAGAACTTTTATTATTACAACAAGATTCCTGTTGCAACCATAATGACTAGATAGGGAGGTAACAAAATATACTCATGGAGAAACTCCATGGGCCTAGAACTTAGTTACAAAGAAAAGCCAAAACATCTTTTAAACAGTGCCAGATCTCAGATCCCATACCCGACCCTTAAAACAATAAAACCTAACGAAACTACCTAAACTTTACCCTACTTACAGAAAATGAAGAATGGTGTCTTGGAGAGAGAGAGACATGCTTGTCCCTCTCTGTAGCTGCAGAGAACTCTCTCAGGCTATGTCTAGACTGCAAGCCTCTTTCGAAAGAGAGCGTCTAGACTGCACGCGGAACTTTCGAAAGAGCAAGCCGCTTTTTCGAAAGAAAGCACCCAGTGAGTCTGGATGCTCTCTTTCGAAGAAGCCCTATTTACATTCAAGAACGCCTTCTTTCGAAAGAAGCACTTTCGAAAGAAGGCGTTCTTCCTCGTGAAATGAGGTTTACCGCCGTCGAAAGAAAAGCCGCGTTCTTACGATTTAATTTCGAAAGAATGCGGCTGCAGTCTAGACGCAGGTGACGTTTTTTCGGAAAAAGGCTACTTTTCCCGAAAAAACCCCTGAGTCTGGACACAGCCTTCAGAGAGACAAAAGGGAGAAAAAAAACCCAAACTCCTTTGTCCCAGTTTGAAAAGTCCCACCTACATTCCTATTGGTCACTCCACATGGCTAGGTGTAGTTAACCCCTTAATCCCCAGGCTGCTGGCTAACCCTCATAATCATGACAGACCATACCATGGTTTTATAGAGAGGCAATAAGATGTTCTCTATCTTATTCTCTATCCCTTTTTTAATGGTTCCCAACATTGTTTGCTTTTTTGACTGGCGCTGCACACTGAGTGGATGTTTTTGGAGAACTATCCACAATGACTCCGAGATCTCTCTCTTGAGGAGTTGTGGCTAAATTAGTCCCCCATTATATTGTGTGTATAGTTGGGATTATTTTTCCCAATATGCATTACTTTACATTTATCCACATTACATTTCATTTGCCATATTATTGCCCAATCACTTAGTTTGGTGAGATCTTTTTGAAGCTCTTCACAGTCTGCTTTGGTCTTTATTATCTTGAGCAGTTCGGTATCATCTGCAAATTTTGCCACCTGACTATTTGCCCCTTTCTCCAGATCATTTATAAATAAACTGAATAGGATTGGTCTGAGGACAGACCCTTGGGGGAGGAACCACTGGTTACCCCTCTCCATTCTGAAAACTTGCTGTTTATTCCTACCCTTTGTTTCCTGTCTTTTAACCAGTTATCAGTCTGTGAAAGGACCTTCCCTTTTATCCTATGACAACTTACTTTACTTAAGAGTCTTTGGTGAGGGACTTTGTCAATGGCTTCCTGGAAATCTAAGTACACTGTATCCACTGGATCCCCCTTGTCCACATGTTTTTTTGACTCCCTCAAAGAACTCTAGTAGATTATTAAGGGAACATTTATCGGGAACACTGCCTGACCTTGCTTGTCAGTTCTGACCCAGACTTCCTGAGAGACCTTGGGCAAGTCACTTAATCTGCTGCATGCCTTAATTCCATATGAGCACAAGTGGGATATGTCTCTACATCATAGGAATGTCATGAGGACAAAACCCATTGATAAGTCCCTGAATGAGAGCATTGAGGTAACTATGGTGTTGAAAGCCATGCAAATACCTAGATTAATTGGAAAGGATATTCTAGGGGATATTTCTTCTTCCACCGTGTTTACAGTCAACCTGTGGAACTCCTTGCCAGAGGATGCTGTGATGATCAGGACTTCAGTTCTTTTTTGAACCCTGTTGAATACATTCATGGAGGTTAGGTCCATCAATGGCTATTAGCCAGGATGGGCAGGGATGGTGTCCCTAGACTCTGTGTGTCAGAACCTGGGAATAAATGACAGGAGGAATCACTTAGGGTATGTCTACACTACAGCGCTAATTCGAACTAACGCGTCTAGAACTAAAAACTAGTTTGAATTAGCGTTTTGCTAATTCGAACTAGCATGTCCACATTAAGTGGACCCTGAACAGGGCTTAAGGATGGCCGGAAGCAGTGCCGGCAGGGCATCAGATGAGGACTTAGAGCGTGGAGATGCTGTCTCAGGCTAGCCAAGGGCTGTGCTTAAAGGGTCCCGACCCCCACCCCGGACAGACAGTTCTCAGGGGTGCCCTGCTTGAAAACCAGTCCTGGCTTGGAGTGCCCGGAGTGCCCACACTGGGCACATCACACCACTCGGCCAACAGACCGGCTGCACTTGCCGCAGGCTGCCATCTGGAGAGAGGGGGCAATTGGGACGCTGCAGGAGAGCTTCCACCCCCAGAAGCCCGCAGAGCCAGCCCAGTCCTCCCCATCGGGGGCTCGTGCCCCATTCCTCCCTCACTTCCTTCCACTTACCCTTCCCTAGCCCCTTTTCTTGATGTACAAAATAAAGGACAATTGTGTTAAAAAATGGAATCTGTCTTTATTGAACAAAACTGGGGGAGACTGGGAAAAGGAGGTGGGAGAGGGGAAGAGAGAGGCTGGGAGAGGGGAGGGCAACTAAAATGATCAGGGGTTGGGAACAGGTCCTATATGAAGAGAGGCTAAAGAGACTGGGACTTCTCAGCTTAGAAAAGAGGAGACGGAGGGGGGACAGGATAGAGGTCTCTAAAAGCAGGAGTTGGGTGGAGACGGTGCATACAGAAAAGTTCTTCATTATTTCCCATAAAGAAGGACTAGAGGACACCAAAGGAAAGGAATGGGTAGCAGGCTTCAAACTAGTAACAGAAAGTTGTTCTTCACAAAGCAAAGAGTCAACCTGTGGAACTCCTTGCTGCAGGAGGCTGTGAAGGCTAGAACTACAACAGAGTTTAAAGGGAAGTGAGATCAAGTCATGGAGGTTGGGTCCATGGAGTGGTATTAGCCAGGGGGTAGGAGTGGTGTCCCTGCCCAAAGTTTGTGGAAGGCTGGAGAGGGATGGCACGAGACAAATGGCTTGGTCACTGTCTCCAGTCCATCCCCTCCAGGGTACCTAGTGTTGGCCGCTGTCGGCAGACAGGCTACTGGGCTAGATGGACCTTTGGTCTGACCCAGGACGGCCATTGTAAGCTCAGGGCTCAGGGTCGGGGGTCTTAGTGGACCCCCTTGATTTTCATGCACACCTGCTCCTGGGTGGCCAGGCTGGCAGCTCTCCTGCCCTAGACGGCCACCTTCCTGTGCCTAGTGCGGAGATCGTGGACAAGGTCCACGATGTCTGCACTAGCCCAGGAAGGTGCCCGCCCCTTGCGCTCCCGGGCAAGCTCCCGGGAGCCGCCAGCCTGGTCCCGGGAAGAGGGGGAGGGCTGGGGGGCATCGGGTGGCTGGCTCGATCTGTGCCAGGTGCAGGGTCTGTTGGCTGGGTGCTGGCAGGCTTGCACCTGGCACGGGCACCGTAGCCAGCCCGGGCCCCTTTAAGGGGTCCGGGGCCGGGAGGGGGGCATAGAGTTTCCCTGGTGTTGGCCAGAGTGGCCACCAGGGAAACCTGGGGAGGGCTAGCCTCCCACTAGTTCGAATTAAGGGGCTACAAAGCCCTTAATTCGAACTAGCTAGTTCGAACTAGGCTTAATCCTCGTAAAATGAGGTTTACCTAGTTCGAAGTAAGCGCTCCGTTAGTTCGAATTAAATTCGAACTAGCGGAGCACTAGTGTAGCGCCTATTAAAGTTAGTTCGAACTAACGCATGCATCTGACGAAGTGGGTCTTTGCCCACGAAAGCTTATGCTCCTACACTTCAGTTAGTCTATAAGGTGCCACAGGACTCCTCGTAACTTTGTAGTGTAGACATACCCTTGGTGATTATCTGTTCTGTATATTACTTCTGAGGTACCTGGCATTGGTCACTGTCAGAAGACCAGACCCTGGGCTAGATGGGCCTTTGATCTGACCCATTTAGCCCTTCTTATGTTCCAGACTGTAGTCCTTGCTGCAATTTGTATCAGCCAAGAGAAAGTGGGTGAGGGGATAGCTCTTCCCGGACCAGTACTTAGCTGTATTTATTCTTCTCCAAAACTGATGAACTAGGTGGTGGAACATGATGTCCCCTCCACAACCCAAGGAGGTGAAATAATACAAGTGATCTTCATGATAATAAAACAAAACAGGCATCAACGCCATCAGCCTCTTGAAACGTTAGCTAGCGGAGCCACCCAGAATTCAACTTACAAGCCAACTGCTCCACCAGCATTGGACACTGAAGGGGTCTGATTTGCAGCTGATCCAGTGTAATTTTCCAAGTGCATTGATCTGAGAAAAGCATAGCTGTGTGGTTAGGTAGCATGATGTGTTTGTTTTCTTCCCCAGACTGATTGGCCCTGCTCTCTACGGGCACGGAGTCTACTGCCTGCTACTCCTCGGCAGCCGAGATCAGAGCTTATAATACAGATGGAGTGCTTCTGCTTCTGAACACGCCTGCTCAGTCGAGATAAGGGAGCCTTTCGCCGAGAAGATGCCGCTTTCCCTCGCTCTCGCCCTCTGAAAAAGACCGTGCAGCCATAAATAACAAGCAGTTCCTTCTGAGTGGTGAAGTTAAACAATACTGACTTGCATAAATAGTTGGAAGGTGATGAAAGGGGACTATTTAAATCACTTGCAATGCCCTAAAGCAGCGAGTGATTTCAGGTCTCGGTGTTCTCTCTTCGTTTTGTGTGGATGAGGTGGCTGCCAACATACAATGATTTAGGGACCGGGATGAAATATCGACTCGCATTTCTTCCCGCCTGGTATGTGCTCTTCAGCCACTCTTCTCGGCAGGATGTCTTGCGCTGTGAACACAGCAACAGACGGTAGCTGAATAGCTGTAACATTCCCTGTGTGATGTTGCCTGGGAAGGAGTTTAATAAAATTGAAATGGGTAAGGCTCGCCAATCTGATCAGAAAAAGATCTAAATTCGTCCTCTATCCCAGGTTACAGTTCAGCGGAACCACAAGGCTCCCCTTTTTGAGGGTCAACAGGCGACGGACAGCAGCCACACCTTAACTCAGGGAATGAAATAGAAAATGGGATAATGATTATCATCACCACAGCAAAAACAATAGTAAGAACACAAATCACTTGAACTCCTTCCCAAGATGTCATTAACACAATCAACTTAAAACTTAACTAAGGGTTCGTCTAGACTACATGCCTTTGTCGCCAGAGGCATGTAGATTAGGCTACCAGGCATAGGAAAATGAAGCGGGGATTTAAATAATCACCACTTCATTTAAATTTACATGGCTGCCATGCTGAACCGATCAGCTGTTTGTTGGCTCAGCGCGGTAGTCTGGACACGCGGGTGTCAACATCAAAGGCATTTGTCGACCACCCAGGTATGCCTCCTGGGATGTAGCCTAATCTACATGCCTCTGGCGACAGAGGCATGTAGTCTAGAGGTACCCTTAGTGTACAAAGAGTGATAATAATAACAATAATAATTCCTACACACACAAGGATCCCAAGGTTGGATGGAGAAGGGTGGCTTCTCTTCCCTGGAAGACCTGGGAGCAAGTGATAGTAGGATTCCTAAAAACAGACGTAAGCAAGATTAAAGAAAGGAAAAACAAGCCGTTACAAAATAAGTAGGATAATAAGTCCTAATTTATCTCTGACCTTATAAGCCCACAACCCGGGATGGTCTGCTTCTTCAGCTATGCGCCAAATTTGCAGCCCCGATGTCCCGAATCACTAGGCCTAAATATGCCTTTTGGCACCAAAGCGTTCTGGATATATCACCCCTTTTCCATAACTGGGCCTAACACGCAAGATTTCTCAGGGTACCGTCTTTGACTGGAAGAAATCTTCGGATATCTTCTGACTATTGGGTGACTGATGACTTTTTGGATGCTGTCCCTATACCACACAGAAAAAGCTTCATGGAAACTGTGGCCTAAAAGCCTCCATCTGCTTGCGATTGCACAAAGAGATTGAAATGTTCATAACTATCATGTTAGCAGATTTATGCCATAAATTCTGGGTAAGGTTCAAAAAATAAACTTGCACCGACTGCGAACTCTTGCTTCACCCCTTTATGGAAAATTACAGACACAAGGCATATAGTTCCCCACTTATATCTTATTGCCGTCAGCCATCTTAGGGTATGTCTACACTAGCCACCCTAGTTCCAACTAGAGTGGTTAATGTAGTAATTCGAACTTGCAAATGAAGCCCGGGATTCATAGAATCATAGAATAATAGGACTGGAAGGGACCTCGAGAGGTCATTGAGTCCAGCCCACCGCCTTCAAGGCAGGACCAAGCTCCACCTACACCATCCCTGACAGATGTCTATCTAACCTGTTCTTAAATATCTCCAGAGAGGGAGATTCCACCACCTCCCTTGGCAATTTATTCCAATATTTGACCACCCTGACAGTTAGGAATTTTTTCCTAATGTCCAATCTAAACCTCCCCTGCTGCACTTTAAGCCCATTACTCCTTGTCCTGTTCTCAGAAACCAAGAGGAACAAATTTCCTCCTTCCTCCTTGTGACACCCTTTTAGATATTTGAAAACCGCTATCATGTCCCCCCTTAATCTTCTTTTTTCCAAACTAAACAAGCCCAGTTCATGAAGCCTGGCTTCATAGGTCATGTTCTCTAGACCTTTAATCATTCTTGTCGCTCTTCTCTGTACCCTTTCCAATTTCTCCACATCTTTCTTGAAATGTAGCGCCCAGAACTGGACACAGTACTCCAGCTGAGGCCTAACTAGTGCAGAGTAGAGCGGCAGAATGACTTCACGAGTTTTGCTTACAACACACCTGTTGATACAACCTAGAATCATATTTGCTTTTTTTGCAACAGCATCACACTGTTGACTCATATTCAACTTGTGGTCCACTATGACCCTTAGATCCCTTTCTGCCATGCTCCTTCCTAGACAGTCGCTTCCCATCTTGTATGTATGGAACTGATTGTTCCTTCCTAAGTGGAGCACTTTGCATTTCTCTTTATTAAACCTCATCCTGTTTACCTCTGACCATTTCTCTAACTTGCTAAGGTCATTTTGAATTATGTCCCTATCCTCCAAAGAAGTCGTAACCCCACCCAGTTTGGTATCATCTGCAAACTTATTAAAATATCCTGGGCTTTATTTGCATGTTCCCGGACCCCGCCATTTTTAAATGCCTGGTAGCTCGGACTCCCTGCCCGCGGCTACACGCGGCATGAGCTAGGTAGTTCGTATTAAAGCTCCTAATTTGAACTAGGGTTTCTAGTGTAGACATACCCTTACAGAACCTGAATTCTGTAGGCCCCTTTCATTACCAGCATCTTTAAAATCTATATAAAGGAAAATAAGAATAACATAATAAACTATTATTTAACTAAAGCCAATATCATCTTAAAAAGCTGAAAATAAAGCAGATAACTCTTAGTAGGCTACAGTGTGGAGGGTAGAGCACAGAGATTCCCCTCTTCCAGAAATGAACCTGCCTTTGAAATCCAAAAATAATTTTCCGGTCTACTGGAAGTCTTTAGTATAAAGAGACAGTAAAGTAGTGGGTAGCACTGCTTGGCTTGCCTGATCCCCTGAAAGAGGAAAAGCTAAAGAGTTTTAATACTAACCACCAGCGCTTTCTGCCTGCACATAGAGTGAGAAAGCTTTAAGGAGCCAATTGTGGAGCAAAGAAAGGTTTGGATCAGATAGGGCGATCGTTTAAAATGAAGCCCTGTGGGAGAAGAGCAGTCTTCTCAGAGTGTAAGTCGTACAGAGCGCAGCTTCAGTAATCCTGTTTTTTCCCGGCTCTCCATCTAGGCAGAGTAATCACTCGACGCGGGAATGTGCTGCCGTCAGACTCCCGCCCTATTCTGAGCTCATTTGGCGGCCTTCAACAGAATGGCCTTTTAGCAGAGGGAGCATGAAAATTGATATCATAAAAACACAGATAATAAGACGTGTCAGTGAGACGCGGCAAGCCGGCTCTTATCCAGAGCTAGCCTGTCGAGCTTGCCGTTAGACTCGGTTAGTAGCAGCGTTGGCACCTCTTAAGGTGTAGGAGCTGGGAGTAGACCTGGGACAAGAGCTACTCCTCAGAATATTTGCATCCTGAAAGGAGAGAAGGAGGTGAAGAGAACTGGCGTGCCTTTGCACTATGAAGCTTGCACTCTCAGGCTCAGTCTATATATATGTCTACATTGCATTCCTCTTTCGAGAGAGGAATGCAAATGCAGCCAAACGAAATGGCAAATAAAGCGTGGGACATTCAAATGCCTGCTTCATTTGCATAATTGCGTCTGGCCGCTTTTTCGAAATACCCTATTTTGATTAAAAAACCCCGCTGTGTAGATGGGATTATTTTGAGAAAAAAACCTTCATTCAAAATAACCCTTACTCCTTATAGAATGAGGTTTATTTCGAAGGAAGGTTTTTTTCTTGAAATACCCTAATTCATTAACCCCATCTACACCGAGGTTTTTTTATTTCAAACAAGCGGCCTGCCGCAATTATGCAAATGAAGCCCGGGAAATTAAATCCCCGCTTCATTTGTAATTTCATTCAGCTGCATTTGCATTCCTCTGTCGAAAGAGGAATGCAGTGTAGACATACCCTACTGGACTAGGCAGGCCGGCTTAGGGTACTCAACTCCAGCTACACAAAATGCATAGCCGAATTCAGTTTACCGTAAGCCGTGTTGTGACGACGTCCACACCGCAGGAGGCTGATGGGAGAACATGATCCTGTAGGCTTCCCTGACTTCTCAGAGAAGGAGGGCTGCCCTCAGCGTTCGATTTATGGGTCTGTCCTAGACCTGTTCAATCGAACGCTGCAAGTTCGACCTCTGGAGCATCGATCTTCTTGTAAGGGTGGATGTCCCCTCATAGGCTAGTGGTGACAGGAGTCATCCCACTGGGGAGTAGAACAGCTTACACTGGTCTTGTGATGTGGTTCCAGGCATGTCTAGGCCCCTCCCGGGGTGATGAAAGAGTGGGGACTGTGGAGTGCATGGAAAGCAGGCAGGGGAAGATTCAAACAAAGAGGATCGTTTCCAGATTAGATATTGAGCTACCCATTCTGCCTAGCAGGATGGATCCTACCAGATCATGCTGAGTCAATCAGAGCCTCTGTCTTCTAGAATGGGTGGAGTTGAATGGCTCTGGAAATGAGAACCTGGGATCTTGCTGGCTAGCTTATGAGGCTGTTTTGGGAGCAGGTCAGAGGGGTCCATGGAAATTATTTTCTCAGTAGCTTGTTCCTGTGACAGCATAACTACAAACCACCCCAACCCACTGTAGATGGAGGGCAAACTGCCCCCGAACTCCACACGTCCTTCCGACAGTAGTTCACTTGGGGCATGTCTACACTAGGAAACTATTCCGAAATAACCGAAATCCATTTTATACCTCCCCAAAACAGCAAAATTGAACCAGCGTGTCCTCACCATAGGGAAGCACTGAAATTAGTCCAAAGCAGGTTCTGTTAACGTGGATGTATCACCTCAGTTTAGAGCCCCAGGAAGCACTAGGGAGGAATAGGTTTGACTTACTCTTGGGAGTAGTTATTTCAAAATAGTGGCGCCGGATCATCCACATGACTGCTATTTTGAAATACCTATTTCGGCATTAGCGTTATTCCCTGAGGAAAGCAGGAGTCCGGATTTCGAAGTGAGCAGCCCGTTATTTCGAAATCACAGGCAGCGATTAGAACTACGGGGAGTTATTTTGAAATTAAGCTAGCTGGGCAGCTGGCTAGCAAACCAACAGACACCTGAGGAGAAAAGCATATCCAGTCCTCAGGTCTCTACCTCTTCATGGAGTCCATAATCGGTCACATGACAACAATTCTACATCGTGGCCTTAGCTCTCCCTTTGTCTCAACGAGCACATTAATAAAGTTTTATTGGGTAACTCATTTCTCCTTGTGCTGGCGTAGAAAAGGCTCCAGATGTACTCATCTATAATAACCACATTCTTCCATGCGTCTTCTCCGGGGCAGTGACGTGGTTTGCTGCTCTAACAGTTTGTCAAGCCACACGTTTTATTGGTTCTCTATTGAACAGTCTCTTCTCCAGGCAGTACACAGGGGAGTTATCCATCACACGCTGTATCTAACTGAATCTCTTCAGCCTGCCACTTTCTTGCCCAGTTGCCGAGTTTTATGAGATCCCTTTGTAACTCTTCACAGTCAGCTTTGGATTTAGCTGTCTTGAGTCATGTTGTATTCTCTGCCAGTGTTTCCACCTCACGGTTCAACCCTTTTTTTAGATCATTTATGAATATGTAGAATAGATTTGGTCCTAGTACAGACCCGTAGGGGACACCACCAGTGACCTCTCTCCATTATGAAAACTGAATTTAGTCCCACCCTTTGTATTCATTCAGCAACTGCTTTGGCATCCCAGTATTGACCATCCTCAACACGTGAATAGCCCAAAATAAGTGTGATGTGATAAGCATAGAGTCTCCGTGAAGCAAGTACATAAAAACAGCCATACAGGATCAGACCGAAAGTCCATCTAGCTGGGTGTCCTGTCTTCCGATGGTGGCCAATGCCACATGCCCCAGAGAGAGTGAATCGAATCGATAATGATCCCTCTCCTGTCACCCATTTCCAGCTTCTGACCAACAGAGACTACGGACACCATTCCTACCCATCATGGCCAGAGCCTTGTTGCTTGTCATTTTATACACCATTTGAGCACGGCACGCAGATGTTGTAAATGGAACTTCTCTAGAACTTCAATGTGATGCCTGTAATGCAGGGTCAGATCTCACACCGATTTGGTTAGGAAAGCACTACCACTTTTAATCAGGCTTGAAACTTAATCCTATGTTGCTGCCAGATTCTGCCTGGTTGATGGGCTTTATTAATACGCTGTTTTGTTTCCTCATTTCTAGTAATATCATTCAGCAATAGTCTATCCAGGTAACAAAGGTCTGTAACAGCAGTCGCCTCTGTGTTGCTGGTGCTGACTTGTGCTTTGATGGAGGGTTTCCTTGTTGTAGGTAGATACATGACCTCTGTCTTTTTTTCAGATTGAATGTCAGCCCGTATCTTTCTGCGGGCTCTGCAAATCATTGTCTGTCTTCCCAGAGTACATGCCTGAAGAGCACGGTCACCGGCTCATAGCAACTCGTGAGCAATTGACTGAAAGACCTTTCAGACTGGTAGATCACAGCCAGTACAGATAAAATGATTTTCCAAAGGATTGGAAACCTATCCTGATACCATGATTTGGGTCCGAGTTGACCCCACCACGCTCCTGTTTCTGCCACCAGACCTCCTTGTCCCTGTGCTCTGTGGTCCAGGAGCATTCATGGTCCTGCTGGACCACGTATGTTGCCAGACCAGAGAGTCCTGGTTTAGGGATGTACATCTTGTAGTGCCTCATTTATGATGTTGGCTGCTGTCTTAGACTGTCATGCATGGAACAGAGTCCCCTTTGGACTCCTTGAGTGGGGGGTACATAACATCAGAGAAAACCACAGGAGTTGACATTGTACGAGACCACAACACTGGCTCATCTCACCCAGGTCCTCTCTGGAACTGTTCTTTACCAATAGCAACACAGCCCTCAGTGGCTAATAGAAGTCTCTCCCTGACCTCCATGGGTTAGTGGCTGCCTTGTGTCCTCAATCAAGAAGGTTTATAATCCTTCTACATCCTCTCAGCAGTCACTCGATAACGAGTAGGGTGTCTTCTTGTCACCCTCCTATTTGTGGATCCGTTGATGGCTAACCAGCCCGATTCTGGAGCCTCAGGTCTTATCGGAGAAGGTGCTGGTGGCTATTGGAGGGATGCGGGGCAGTTTTTTGCTGCTCTTTTCTCCTTCTCCGCCACTGCGGCAGGACCTCTCAAATTGCGCCTACATCCTATCACATGTAGCCATTCTAGGTGTAGTCCCCTTACTAAAGGTGCCTCTTCTTATTTTCTGGGAAGATCCTGTGTGCTGCAGTTTAGCCCCAGAGACTACAATTCCCATGAGCCCTCGAGGAAACGAAGGAAGTTTAGTTTAGTTTTATTTTGTTTGGAGTCTGGGTCTCTCTATGTGCGTGGAGAGAAACTCTCAGCCGTCTGTGGACTCTTCCCTTTGATTTTGGAAAAGAGGAGCCAGGCTGCTATGGAGGAGTTTGAGCCAGTCCAGGAGCTGTTAGGTTGCAGCTACCGACTTGGACTCAGAGCCTTTGGGACTGGAATCTAGCAGGCTGCTTCTGATCGCCCTTTGGCTGTACCTGTGGCTAGAAGTACTACTCTGTACCCTGCACACAGAAGGAGACTAGAATCATACACTCCAGCTGCAAAATCTTCAAGCACACCCACGCAAGCAAGTGTATGGTACTGAGAGTCCTGAGGAGGGCATACTCTGGGGTGTGATAAACGGCAGCAATAGACATGTTCCTATTATTTCAGTGTCCTTTGTTAGTGTTATTCATTGTTAATCTGTTAAACTCTGTTTCTTTAAGTTAAGTAAAGGTTGTTCTTTCTACTGTAATCTATCAGATGTCTATGATTTACGATTTGTAATTGTAGTTCTGGAGCTAGATTCAGATTATTGCTGGAATAATTTTATTCCTGGAGGCTCCCAATGCACACCCTTAAGTGTGTACAGGGCCAGCCAGGTGGAGCCACCGCCATTATATGTTCCTTATGAGCAAGGGACAGCAGCAAGGGGGTGAATAGGGTTTTCCCTGATTAAACATCACCACCACTGGGGTACTCAAGATCTCCTTTTATGTTAAAAGCATCAGGCACCCAGGCACACCGGTGAGTGTGACCTGCTCCCGAGTAACCCAGGGAGGAAAAAGGGGGCTACATAGGGATCCTTATAAAGGTCTAGTTGCTCAATGATTCCCCTGTCCTTGGGTTTTCACCTCGGGGCATAAGAAGGCCCTGACAGCTCACTCAGCCCTCTGCTAGACAAAGCTCTCACTGACGTTAACAGGAGAGATGTCGGAGTGAGTACAAAGCAGGGCAGATCCTACAGCAGTCAGCAAAAACACAGCTCAGGTTCACCACCACAGAGGCTCAAAGGGCTAAGCTATTGAAGGGAGATGCTGAGTGGGCCGTGGGTGAATTAATATCCCTGTGAAACAGCCACTGAAGTGAAGCAAGCTTTCGAGGGAGATCTTAAATAGAAATACCTAGAAGCAACACCTTATCTCTCTTCAGCATGACTAGGGTTCACCCAGAAGCCCAGGGTACTCGTGTCAGGGAACCTGAATGGAATATATGGGAGACCTCAATTGGCCAGAGGGTGCTGAAATGATTTAGGCCACGAAGATAGTGTTAGTAGATGGATCTGGTTCCTCACTATCGGGTGGCTCCTTTGGGAGTTCCTCAGCCATGAGGGTGCTTTAAAACCCGGCTGGGATTCCCGCTCCTGAAAGGCAAACTGGAGAGGAGGGATTTTTTTTAAAAAAGTTCTGTTCATTTTTGATTAATCATAGAATCATAGAATCATAGGACTGGAAGGGACCTTGAGAGGTCATCGAGTCCAGCCCCCCGCCCTCAAGGCAGGACCAAGCTCCGTCTACACCATCCCTGACAGATGTCTATCTAACCTGTTCTTAAATATCTCCAGAGAGGGAGATTCCACCACCTCCCTTGGCAATTTATTCCAATATTTGACCAACCTGACAGTTAGGAATTTTTTCCTAATGTCCAATCTAAACCTCCCCTGCTGCACTTTAAGCCCATTACTCCTTGTCCTGTCCTCAGAAACCAAGAGGAACAAATTTTCTCCTTCCTCCTTGTGACACCCTTTTAGATATTTGAAAACCGCTATCATGTCCCCCCTTAATCTTCTTTTTTCCAAACTAAACAAGCCCAGTTCATGAAGCCTGGCTTCATAGGTCATGTTCTCTAGACCTTTAATCATTCTTGTCGCTCTTCTCTGTACCCTTTCCAATTTCTCCACATCTTTCTTGAAATGTGGCGCCCAGAACTGGACACAGTACTCCAGCTGAGGCCTAACTAGTGCAGAGTAGAGCAGCAGAATGACTTCACGAGTTTTGCTTACAACACACCTGTTGATACAATCTAGAATCATATTTGCTTTTTTTGCAACAGCATCACACTGTTGACTCATATTCAACTTGTGGTCCACTATGACCCCTAGATCCCTTTCCGCCATGCTCCTTCCTAGACAGTCGCTTCCCATCTTGTATGTATGGAACTGATTGTTCCTTCCTAAGTGGAGCACTTTGCATTTCTCTTTATTAAACCTCATCCTGTTTACCTCTGACCATTTCTCTAACTTGCTAAGGTCATTTTGAATTATGTCTCTATCCTCCAAAGAAGTTGCAACCCCACCCAGTTTGGTATCATCTGCAAACTTAATAAGCGTACTCTCTATCCTAATATCTACATCATTGATGAAGATATTGAACAGTACGGGTCCCAAAACAGACCCTTGCGGAACTTCACTTGTTATCCCTTTCCAGCAGGATTTAGAACCGTTAACAACAATTCTTTGACTACGGTTATCCAGCCAATTATGCACCCACCTTATCGTGGCCCTATCTAAGTTATATTTGCCTAGTTTATCAATAAGAATATCATGCGAGACCGTATCAAATACCTTACTAAAGTCTAGGTATATGACATCCACCATTTCTCCCTTATCCACAAGGCTCGTTATCCTATCAAAGAAAGCTATCAGATTAGTTTGGCATGACTTGTTCTTCACAAACCCATGCTGGCTATTCCCTATCACTTTATTACCTTCCAAGTGTTTGCATATGATTTCCTTAATTACCTGCTCCATTATCTTCCCTGGGACAGACGTTAAACTGACTGGTCTGTAGTTTCCTGGGTTGTTCTTATTCCCCTTTTTATAGATGGGCACAATATTTGCCCTTTTCCAGTCTTCTGGTATCTCCCCTGTCTGCCATGATTTTTCAAAGATCATAGCTAAAGGCTCAGATACCTCCTCTATCAGCTCCTTGAGTATCCTGGGATGCATTTCATCAGGACCTGGTGACTTGCTGACATCTAACTTTCCTAAGTGATTTTTAACTTGTTCTTTGTGAATCCTATCTTCTAAACTTACCCTCTCTCTGCTTGTATTCACTACGTTAGACACACCTCCAGACTTCTCGGTGAAGACCGAAACAAAGAAGTCATTGAGCATCTCTGCCATTTCCAAGTTTCCTGTTACTGCTTCTCCCTCCTCACTGTGCAGTGGGCCTACCCTGTCCTTGGTCTTCCTCTTGCTTTTAATGTATTTATTAAGCTCGTTAAAAGAACGACGCGTTGTTCTGAGAGGTACCCAGCAATTCGGAGGCTGCTATGGAGTCTTCCATGGGGGTAGGGAACACACTGCTAAAGGTAAGGTTGTAAAATAGTTTCCACATTTGAAGCTCATGTTCCATTTTTTGAAGCTTGTATTCATGCTCCTGATGTAGAGAACCATTGTGGGGCTCTTCCAGTTTCCTTTTCTGAGGGGCAGCAAGTAACTGCTCTGGCCCCGGATGGGCAGGGCCTGAAATATAACTCAGAAATCCATAGATTCCGTCCTGCATGGAGGAAGCCAGGATCGGATTATGGCTGTCTACATAGCAGTGTTGTTTTGGAATAACTAATATTATTCTGAAATAACAAAGTGAGTGTACTTCCTTCAACTTCCTGCTGTGTAGACAGCGCCAAAAGCCGAATTAAGGTCTTTCGACTTCAGTTACACAGTTGACGTAGCTGAAGTTGCGCATCTTAATTTGAGTTGTGCTCTGCTGTGTAGACGTGCCCTATGCATGCTTTTCCCCGGTGCAGATCATTTCTCTATTTTGTTGAACGCTAGCATTTTGGTTCATGCCAGTGGGAGGATGGAGCCGACCCCTGCATGCCCAGCCCTGAGGAGTCTGATCTGACCACGTGTTGCAACCTGAGAGACGAATAGCCCATGCGGAATTGCTACGGGGTTCCTTATATCCCTTTACTTCCTTTCACAGGCCCAGGTTCAGTTGGGAGCTGGCATATAAGGAAGCCCTTAAGGCGGGGTGTGTTTAGTCTGCAAAGTGTTCCAAACTTTAAAGCAGGGGCAGGGAAACTTTTTTGGGATGGGGAGTCACTGAACCACTGGAAAATCATTCAGACCCCCAACTGAAAAGCAGAAAAAAAAGGAGAGATACTCACCTCACAACTTACGGTGCAGGGTTCCCCTTGAGCTCCGGCCCCATGGGCAGTGAGGACACGGAGGTTCAGGGCTTCCTATTGGTGAGGGTCTAGCAGAGGCCAGCCAAAATGATTCGGTGGCTGGAGCACATGACCTACAAGCTGAGGGATTTGGGCTTATTAGTCTGCAGAAGGGAAGAGTGAGGGGGAATTTAATAGCAGCCTTCAACTTCCTGCAGGGGGGTTCCAAAGAGGAAAGAGAGGGGTTGTTCTCAGTGGGGGCAGATGGCAGAAGGAGGAGCAATGGTCTCAGGTTGTAGAGGGGGAGGTCTAGGTTGGATATTAGAAAACACTATTTCCGTAGGAGGGTGGGGAAGTACTGGGATGGGTTTTACCCCTTTCCTAGGGAACCTTCCTAGAGGTTTTTAAGTCTCAGCTTGACCAATCCCTGGCTGGGCTGATTGAGTTGGGGTTGGTCCTGCTTTGGGCAGGAGGTTGGACTCGACGACTCCTGAGATCTCTTCCTGCCCTAGGATTGTATGATTCCCAGGGCGAATTAACTCTCTTGGGGGCCATGGGCTTGTAGATTTTTGTGGGGAGACCCTGGGCTCTAAGGCAGGACCAAAACTGAGGGGTCAGTGTGCGGGAAGGGGCTGCCACGGAGTGGGCTGGAGATGGAGGTGTGGGGTCTGGGCGGGAGACTGGATGTGGGATGGGGCAGGAGATAGGGGTGTTTACCTGATGCAGCTCCCATGTGATGGGAGGGGGGATACAAGTGGCTGTGAGCTTCTGTGTGCTTGCAGACACTGCCCCCTACTGCTCTCGTTGGCCACAATTCCCAGTGAATGGGAGCAAAGGGGGCGGAGCCTGCCGGTTAGTGTTCGCTTCCTGGTGTTAGCTTCCTGGTGGGGGGAGGGGAAATGGCAGCATGCAGAACCACTTCCTACCCGCATCTCCCCCGCTAGGCAGAGCTGGAGAGAGAGGATGGCCTGGCAGTTAGCGAGCTGGCCTGGGATTCTGGAGACCGTGGTCTACCACAAGCGAGTCAGTCAGGTCTCTGAGTATGGAATGAGGAACTCCTGACTTCCAAAGTACAAGGCCTCAAGTGCCAGACCTTCCTTCACCCCCAGTCTGGGCTTGCAAGCCACTTGTGCTATTCAAACTAGCTCCCTTCTCGAATCAAATGACAAGCGAGTCGTCCGGGATGCGATCTAGACACTCTTCCAGCTTGGCAGGTGAAGAACGGCCCAAACAAGGAGCTAGACAGAGACGTTCCAAGGTTATGCGTGGCACAGCAAGGAATTCCGAGGTCAGGGTTGCCAACGATGGGCCCGATCCTGGAAAAAGCAATTGAAGGAGCGGGCCCGATCCTGGTATTGGAGGCTGAGAATGTGAATTCCCATCGTGTGGCTCAGGAGGTCGACCACTTCTATCCAGACAGTGTCACACTGGGGTAGAAAGGGGATTCGCAGGAGGAAGATTCCGTCTGTTTACTCTGACGTATTTTAGACTTCAGCAAAACTTGTTTTGAAATGAAATTGGTGAAAGAAGGTCGCCTCATCGCAGCATTTGCAAAGGGCATGGGCAAAAATAGCTGGCATTTAAAGGGAGCTTAAACCATCTCGATGCAGCTGAAGAAAATCAGGGGTGAGATTACACAGAGTGACTGTCCTCAGTGTGTTAGTATTATGCAGGCGCACTGACTTCTCCCGCATGCATTTCATTGAGCTGCCAATCCACAGAGCTCCCACGAGCCTTCCACCGTCCAGCTGGGTCCTATGGGCGAGAAGCTATGGGACAGGTCTCTATGCTCCTTTGCCAAGCCAAGAAATGGGTTGAGGGAAAGGGTAGCTACAGTGCCAAGGCTGTGATTTCCCGCTGACACAGGCAGGGCTGCTATTACACAACTGACTCCAACACTTAGAAAGTTCATTTCCGGGTGCCGCTGGGCTCTTGGTCCGTTTCTGTGCACTGGTCCCCACATCTTTTCTTTTCCACACATCCCGTCTGTGGCCCTACAAAGCCACGGGACCTCCTGGCCCTGCCGAAGGCCACCATCTACAACACCCGGACCCTAGACAATGGGATGCTCTGTGACTGGGGCCTATTTCCGCTCCTCCCTAGTGTCACGCATCCAGGCAGCGTTCCTCTGGGCGGCGCCCACTGGCTCTGTAGACAGCTTCAAGGAGCAATGGGCACTGTCCGAGGTCCCCTGCTAGGTGTCCCCTTCCCATTCCCTTGTTTTAAGTCTGTGACCTGCTCCCCTGAACCCTGGTTGTCATTAGTTGTCCCAAGTCATCAGCTGAGTTCCGGGTCCAGTGGTCCCTCCCACAAAGCTGGGGGAGGGACCTTCAGAAGCCCACCCACCTCCCAGGACTCAAATCGTGCCTTGCGTGGGCCTGCCGGCTGCTCTCCTCTCTTAGCCTTACCACCTCATGGCCAGCAAACCAGGCTCCAGTGGTTTTGAGTACGGAATGCTTCCATCAGCCAGGTGACTGGCAGAGTGTGAGAATTAAGGGAACACGTGCCAGGTCTGTGCATGACCTCTTCAAAACCATGGAGCATCTTTGTCTAGTAAAGACTCTTGACAAGACAGGCCTGGCGCCCCTCCGTGCCTGTGACATTTTGATTCCAAGTAGCATTCGAGTTTTGAAGAACGAAGAAAAGGTGGCAGTGAAAACTAAGGGCCAGATCGTCAGGTAATGCAGATCAACACCGGTCCTCTCGCGAGACTCGATTTGAGATTCTAGATTCTGTTTCGGCCCCCTTGTTAAAGGGCCAGATTTTCCATAGACCTCCACAGTCAACAGGCTATGTCCTTTGGAAAAGTCGGCACAAAGAGCCGAGCTGTCTCCAAATCTGGGCTCACGGGGGAGGTGCTGAGCACTGGGAACGCTTGTGCAAGCCTCGTCCTATGGTCTGTAGCGATTCTGTGGGCCACTAAATACATTTACAACGTGTGTGTGTGTGTGTGTGTGTGTGTGTGTGTGTGTGTGTGTGTGTGCTGCAGAACATTCTTCTGGTTGTTCAAAGTAGCCTAGGTGTGCGGTTTCACACACCAACGTCATCATAAGCCTTTCGTTAGAATGATTTTGGTACCAGTTATAAAAAGAACAGCCGACTCATGCTATTCTAAGGTCGTACGGGACCGTTCTGATCAGGTTATCCAACCTCCTGCATAGCACCAGCCATAGAACCTCACCCAGGAACAGGCCTACTGCTAGGGCAACTGCTCCTTTGCCCGGCCCCGGGGCCCAGCGATTCAAAGGGCCCAGGGGATCCTACCTGTTGCTGCTGTGGCAACAGCAGCTGTCGGAGCCCTGGGGCCTTTAAATTGCTTCTGGAGTGGCGCACCGTATGGGTCCGAGAGCTCGGGAACGGTGTGCCGTGCTCTGGATGGCATAGAGTACTGGCTGCTCGGGCCCCCACCCCTTCCTCCCGAGGCCCCACCCCTTCCTCCCGAGGCCCCACCCCTTCCTCCCGAGGCCCCACCCTTTCTTCCCGAGGCCCCACCCCTTCCTCCCGAGGCCCCACCCTTTCTTCCCGAGGCCCCACCCCTTCCTCCTGAGGCCCCACCCTTTCTTCCTGAGGCCCCACCCCTTCCTCCCGAGTCCCCACCCCTTCTGGGAGTGCAGAACTGTCTCCTGACACCTTGTCCAGGATCCCATGGAGGCTGTTGGCTCCCTTGGCCAGTATTGCTGCCTAAAGCCCACCCATTCTGTTTGAGCCCCGCTGTGTCTTCTGGAAAGGCAGCCACTTTTCGTGCCAAAACGTCAGGAGGCGGCGCGCCCGCCGTGTCCCATACACCGTTGTGCCAAAGGTGAAATTACTTCCGATGTTAAAAACTTCCACTCAATTTCTAATCTGAATTTGTCTGACATCACCTTCTAACCCAGGGGTGGGGGACCCTTTTTTAAGGGGCGGGGGCCACTGACCTACAGAAAAATCAGCTGGGGGCCACATACGAGTGAGACTCAACCCCCCCAACCCAAAACCCTCACTGTCCTGGCCCCCAGCTGAGAGTGAGAAAGATCCTCCCCATACTCCCTGTTACCCCAAAAATATTCTCCCCGGAGACCACCCAGGGTTACACTAGTATGGGTTTATTGCCACTAGGGAAAACTAAAGAGGAGAGAGCAGCCACCAAAGATGTAAACTAAAGAAGATAGAGCTCTCTCTCTCACACACACACACACACACAGACAAGCAAGCACACACCCCTCCATTCATTCACTCATTCACACCCATTCATTCCTGCCCTCAGGCACTCACACTCTTACACAGGCATAGGGGTTGCAGAAGGAGCCAAGGTGTGTAGATCTTGGAGGGTCTGTCTGGTCATCATGGCTGGGGAAGCTGGTCAGGAGGAGAGACACTGGAGAGGAGCTCCTCAGGGGCAAGTGGAAGGAAAATAGAGAGAGAGAGAGAGAGGGAGAGTGCTTGCTCTATTTTCTTTAGTTTACATCTTTGGTGGCTGCTCTCTCCTCTTTAGTTTACCCTAGTGGCATTAAACCCATACTAGTGTAACCCTGGGTGGTCTCCAGGGAGAATATTTTTGGGGTAACAATCCTCTTGCACCCCAGTGCCTAGGAGGTTCCTTCCAGTCTAGCAGATTTGATATGCTCCAGTGCAGGCTCCCCAATGCTGGGGAGAGCCCTATCCCTCAGGGCCAGCTTCAGACATGCGGGGGGCTACATCTGGCCCCTGGGCATTAGGTCCCCCACCCCTGTTCTAAAGAGTAGATCTCCTTATGCCTTTTTCTCCTAGCTTAAGTAGCCGTCGATCATCGGTGACTGGATCCCCTGTAAGGACTTGATCAAGTCATCTCTGCACCCCTCAATGGGGGCTTAGTCTAAGGCCTGGTTTCCAGGCGTTGGAACAAACATCTTGAAGACATGTTTCGGCAAGCTCTTTCCCTGTTGACATTATTCATTTTCTGCACTCTCCAAGGAGGTATTCAGGTAGTTCAGCCTCTCTCCCTGCCTCAGAATTACACTTCGGGTCTTTTGCATCGCACAATGCATAAGAGCCTCTAAGAAGATTATCTAGGCAGCAAATAACACTCTGCACGGCATAAGAGGTTGTTTTCTAAATGATATGACCCGCTGGCAAACACTGCTGCCGCATGGCAGTCTCTCCGGATCGCGCTCTTGCAATGCTAGTCGTCGCCTCTCTACACAGACACGTGGACCGAGCGTGTCTCCAGGATTCACGTCCCCTAAACACGACCCCGAGCAAGGAATGCTGCAAGGAATCCGAGAGCACAATCTCCTGCTTGAGAGAAGGGTTAGATTAACGAGGGAAGGCCAAAGCGCTTTGTTTAAAGAGGAATGACACACTCACAGCTGTGCAAACGTCCCCATCCTGCTCAGCCAATTTGCTTCTAGCCTGTCCTGGAGCAACCATCTCTAAGGCTACATCTACATTGCATCCCTCTTGCACAAAAGCCTATGCAAACAAAGTGTAGATTTGCATATTGCCGTGCTTAATTTGCATAATTAATTAGGGGCCCTTTTACACAAGAGCCATTCTTCCTCACTTTTTCAGGAAGAGTGGCTCTTCACAAGAGGGAGGGATGCGCGCAAAAATGGCCCCTAATGAATTATGCAAATGCAGCACCGCAATATGCTAATATGCACTTCATTTGCACAGGCTTTTGCGCAAGAGGGATGCAATGTAGCCGTAGCCTAGAGCAGGAATTGTGCATTCTCATTCCAGTTCAATTAGGGTTGGCCCCTTAGTCTGCTGGGTGCTGTATGTAGAGTTAATGGGGAGACACCCCCCAGCCCGAAGGGACAAGATGGGCAAAGGGACGGAGGGGGAAGTGAAGGCACAGAGAGCTGAAATGACTGGCCCAAGGCCGCAGAGCTGATCTAGGGTGGATCCAGCAACAGCAACCACATCTCCCTAAATGTCACGTCCATGTCCCATGTACTGGACTGGGGTATTCTTAGACAGCAAACATTTGCTGCCTCTGATACAGCCTTTTCCAGGTGAACTTTAGCAACATTACAAGCAATTGACAATCGGGTCCTAGCATGAGGGGTTTTAGGCCACTAGAAAGGGTAATACTACCATCCCTTCCTATAATAATACAGCAGCTTCAGGGGGTAGCTGAGTTAGTCTGCTACAGGAAAAAACAACAAATGATCTGGTAGCACTTTAGGGTTTGTCTACACTGCCACCCTAGTTCGAACGAGGTTGGCTAATGTAGGCATTCGAAGTTGCAAATGAAGCCCGGGATTTACATATCCCAGGCTTCATTTGCATCTTGCCGGGCACCGCCATTTTTAAATCCCCCTTAGTGCGGACTCCGTGCCCACGGCTACACACGGCACGGAGTAGGTAGTTCGAATTAGGCTCTCTAATTCAAACTACCGGTACTCCTCGAGAGAAACAGTAGTTCGAATTAGAGAGCCTAATTCGAACTACCTACTCTGTGCCGCGTGTAGCCGTGGGCACGGAGTCCGCACTAAGGGGGATTTTAAAATGGCGGCGCCCTGCAAGATGCAAATGAAACCCAGGATATTTAAATCCCGGGCTTCATTTGCAACTTCGAATGCCTACATTAGCCAACCTAGTTCGAACTAGGGTGGCAGTGTAGACATACCCTTATCGACTAACAAAACATGTAGATGGGATCATGAGCTTTTATAGGCACAGCCCACTTCTTCAGATGACCCGAAAAGAAGTGGGCAGTGCCCACAAACACTCATGATACCATCTACATGTTGTGTTAGTCTATAAAGTGCTACCAGACCATTTTTTAAATAATACAGTTCAAATACATCTTCTCTGCCCCCTCCTGCATCCCAACTCTCTTTAGATGGGTAGGCATCCATTCTGATTAGTTTTTAGGGATCTATGTCATTCCCCACACCTCAGACAAATGCACAAACACATGTTATGGGAATATGCACAATAAAGCAAACCACTCATTTGGGCCACGGAGTCAGATTCATTGGCTTTTTGGGTGTGACATATTTTGGATCACTTGCAGTAGGCTGTTCAATTTGTGACACCTTATTATAATATCATAGAGTCAGATCAGAGAACACACTCAGGTCAGACATAGATTGCATTCGGTCCCATTTCTCTCGTAGATCACGAAAATGAACCTACTCTGATCGAGACTTTGAGCAGGATTTGCAGACTGCCCTTGCATTTGCCACATTGCTTTTCTTTCATCCCTTCTGGATCTTAGGGTTAATTTGATCCAGTGATGGGTGTGTCCAGGTTGGATTGGGCAAAATGATTCTCTTCTTTTGGGCCTCTACATGCTTTTGCATTAGGTACGTCCATGCCTCATCTCGTTCTTGCTTCTCCGGATCTTTCTCTCGCTGCTGAGGTGCTCCTTAGTTCATTGCTTCAGGCAGTGGTCTGCTTCCCACAGTCCTGGGATTTTAATTTTACATCCTTTGGCTTCCACTAAAGCGCCTCATGGGAGTGAAGTGATAGGTGTGTCCACAAGATTCCAGTCTAATGTTGTTGCCACTTTTCTATTGTCTCTAGTCTTCCCTAGTCCTGCCCCTTGAGGGTGCATCGACACTGCACCCTTACCTTGAAAGAGCTTATTTAGAAATTTGGTGCTATCTACACAGCAGCAAACTTTGAAATAAAGGGCTATTCTGACACGTCCCTTAACCCTCATGGAACAAGGGTTACAGGGACACCGGAATAGCACGCCCGTTATTTCAAAATATATTTTGAAATAATGGGCGTGTTTAACGATGTAAACGTGGCAAGGAGTCCTGTGGCACCTTAGAGACTAACTGAAGTGTTGGAGCATAAGCTTTCGTGGGCAAAGACCCACTTTGTCAGATGCATGTGAAGTGGGTCTTTGCCCACGAAAGCTTATGCTCCTACACTTCAGTTAGTCTATAAGGTGCCACAGGACTCCTCGCCGCTTTTGCAGATTCAGACTAACACGGCAACCCCTCTGATCCTTTAACGATGTAGAATCGCTATTTCAGGAAACTTCTGGTATCCCGAAATAGCGCCTCTGTCTAAATGTAGCTTGAGCCTGCTTGCTTGGAATAGCCAAGAGACTCAGTAAAAAGGGGTCATTGCTTTGTGCCCTTTTGCCCAGTAAAATTCCTTTCATCAAGCATCAGAACTAGCTTCCTTGTTGTGGGTTTGGGTTTACGGGCTTCCCCCTGGCGAGTTGTTTTCCTGCATTGTCCACCCGCATCAAACACTAATGCAAGAGAACCAAGTGCTGCAGTGTGGTGGGATCAGACATAGGGTGCAGATCTAGCATTATTAGATGGAGACAACAAGGATGATGGTCCCCTTTCCTGTGCATTTTTGGAAGTCCCTCCCTGGCCCGGGAGCTTTTATGGTTCCATCAGAATGACAGGGCATAGGGGAAGGAGTCTTGGTAATGGCCAATCTCTGCTTCATTGGCCTGATCCAAAGACCTTTGAGGACAATGGGAAAAATCTGTCGTTGACTTCAATGAGCTATGGCTCGGGGTCTATATTTGTCTTTCAGGACAGTGTGCTGAAATTGCAAGCAGTAACTCTTCTCCCTACTCTTAAGAGAAGGCAAGTAGGGAAGCCGCACATGGCTGGTGCTGTGGCAGAGCCAAGAGAAACAGTGTTGGCAGCACAAGAGACCCGCTTGCGAGGTGTGGATGGAACACAAGAACTCCCCCTTGTATCTGCTGCTTTGTTTTCCACAAGCACTGTTGGACCGTCTGCTTCCCCCACCAGCCCCGTTTCCAAGGGGAGCCGATGACGATCCCATGAGTGGTAGACCTGGTCTCTCAATCTTCCCCTTTTCTTTTGCAAGGCACGGTTTGCCCGATACTGTTTCCCTCTTCCCGGCAGTGTGGCCCTCTCTCTCGTGCAGAGCTGTCTTCCAATTCCCCTGCAGTCGGGTAACTGTAGCAAGGCACTTGTAATGCAAATCACTCAAGAACGCGGGTCCCAGGAGGCACATGTATTTGGAGCTTGAACATGTGCACGCTGTTTGCTTCTCCCTGACCTACTTCCTTTCAAAGTGAACAAGAGTGGTTGCCTTCTCTGCTCGCTCTCTTTCGACATGCATTCGTGGGGGTGGAAGGCCCGGCGTATGCCTCTCCATGCGAGTCTGATGCTTGTTATTCAATATGCTAATGACCCAGGTGCAGGTCTGAGCAAGCCGGTAGCACTCCACACCATCTTGAAAACATCAGACATTCTTGAGACCTTCTATCACCTCCTCTGCCTGTTTCCAGAGGGCTGTGTGTGTTGTTTGACGTCAGTGGATTGATGATAATGTGGAGGATTCTGAGTGCACTGAAAGCACTCACAGAAGCCAGCGTGGAAATTGGATAATAACAGGAGAACAGGACTGCCATGGTTTGTTGCCCTTGGTGAGGGGTCTTTGTATTCTAATGGGTGTTGCAAGAGACGTTTATATAGCACAGTGATTCTTTGCTGAGAGACGTACGCACTACTTCCCCTGATTTGAATCAGAATTTCATGTGGGTAGCTGCGTGGAGGACAGAGTCCTGTTGATTGATTTGGACGTCATCAAATTGTGGAAGCTAGTCAGAAAACATGCTCTAGGTCATCTGAGCTAACCCCCAGCAAGGTAAGATTTCTACATTTATTAGGGTCCCGAGCACTGTCATTGTATCTCCAATAATGTGAGTTCCACCTCTTCTCATATGTGACTGTTTCACACCCTCGTAGACGTCCTTCCTTGTGCAGCTGCTACTCCGGAATGTTCCACTTTCGTCATTTCATTTTCTAACTGCCACCTCACGACCTTTCTTGTTCTTCATCGTCACCACTGCAGCGCTAAACCAGGACAAACACGGCTTCCCCAGTACGAAGGAGTGACCTCTGCATATAGCCTTGGACCCAGAAGGATGCTAAAACGTTTTGGGCATTCCAAAGAAGAAACGCGTTGCCCTCTTCAGAAATGTTGCTGCCATCCTTAGGATATATGGGGCGCTGTGCAGTCCTATTAAACTGGCGCTCTTATGCCTGACGGGGGATGAGAGAGGGATGTCTTTCTAGAGATGTGGTTTTTCTTACCTTCAGTGATGCACTAACGAAACCATTTTAGAGCAAAGCTTAAACTAAAGCCCTGTGGACTACCACAGTAAATTCAGAAACTGACAGTCCATACCTGGGGCTGGCAGATGCCTGTTAAATGGCTTCATTACCCCTTAAATGGCTCGTTCACGGGTTCCCTGGTTCTGCTAATAGCTCTGGCTGGCTTTTTACTATTCGGTTAACTAGAGCCTCTCCGGAGGAAGTTAAGCCAGGGAACTGGAATAGGGAGAGGTGGGGGGGGACGGGACATCAAGACCCAGTGGTGCCCTACACAGCTGCCTGTTCTGCCTATGGGTAAGGACAGCCCTGTAGACAGACACAGTTTGAGGGCTCAGTTACTGCACGGTGCTGAACATCCATGACACAGATCTCTATTCCCATTGGCTCCAGTGGAGGTGGCGTGTATTCAGCCGCCCACAGCACTGCTTAGCAGCATTCAGGATGGATCCCTGAAAGCACAGAGGACATCTCGGAGGTGTTCGGGATGGGGAGGAGATATAGGTTACAATTTCAGCTCTCTGTTCGGATCATGAGCATAGTTGGCTGGTTCTTGCTCACGTGCTTAGGGATTAACCAATCACATGACAGGGGACAGGAAGGAATATTTATTCAGAGCGGATGGGTAAGGACCTTACGGGGTTTTGTGTCTTCTACAGGGTGTGGATACCAGGGTTATCTGGGTATAGCTCACTTGTCAGGGCCTCGGGTACAGGAAAGTTCAGTCTCCCATGGGCAGTGCTACTTCAGCCTCACTTTGTTGGGTGTCCATGTGGGTCCTGGGTGGTGGTAGTGGCTGGTGCTTTACAGCAGGTCAGACTAGATGCCTTGGTGATCCCTTCTGGCTTTAAATTCTGAGCGCACCTATGTGGCTGTGGCTATGGGTCTACGTCCACGAGGGGCCAGCAAGGAGCACAGGACGACGACGTGTCTCTTATCCCTTTTTATTTTGGGGTTCAAAAGCACTTGATGGTGGCAGCGAGTCCCCCAAAATCTGGGTATTAGGATGGGCGGGCTGGGGGATTTTTGTACCAGTGCCTGTAGAGACAAGGTTTTGAAACACTCTTGCGAGTCCCCAACTTCTGCATTCACAGTGCCAGAGTGCGGAACAGCCTTGACAGGATGCAGGTGGCTGAAGCGGCGTTTGCCCGGCTGAGAATCTGGGCCCGCACGCACTGCCTGGTTTGGGACCGTGCTGCAGGACAGAACCAGGGGCATGCGAGGAGGGTGGACAAGGAGGTGTGTAAATACTCTGGGCGTAAGCAAGGAAAACCCGTACGAGACGGTGGGCGGATGCTTCAGTGACAGAACCGTGCTACTGCCGTACCTCAGGTATATGTGACGGTCTCTCTTTGGGGACGATCATCTTTGGGGGGCCGGTGTGACGGGCTAGCCACACCCCACAGTAGCATGGAGGGATTCGGAAGGGGCTTGACCTAGAGCAGCCATGCCACGTTGGAAGGAGGAGATCACTCAGAGGCAGCCCTCGGCTTGGATCCGACCACTGGGGCTCTCCGGCCCCGAGGAGGGGGCTGACTGCCAGCCGCCGACCTGCCCTCACAGAGCTTCCACGTCCCCTCAGATGAAAGGGGAGAAAGTGCAAGTCTTGTTCTGAAGACCCGGAGCTCTGCTGCGGACGCGGATACTCCCAAAGCCCCTCGGAAGTAGGAGAGGCCCGTAGCCTGGAGGGAGTCGGCTGCAGGCTTTTCTTTCCCTTCATGTATCCTCGTGTGCTGGCTGCAGGCTGTTTGACTTCACCTGGCGCTGGGGCTTTGGCCAAATGTGTGAGACAGACCCAGAGGCACCCGCCGGGGGTGGGGGCAGTGGACTCACACACGTGCTCCCCACATGCGCCCTACCACCTAGAGATTCCTGACCTAGAGGCCCCGGTCCTCTCTGGGCTTCTGCTCTGGCTCCAGGCCCCACTTGTTCTCCCTGTCCCCGGCACATGGCAGCTACTGCCGGAGGCTCAGCAGGGATCTTTGCTCTTTAAGGCTCCGGCGCCATTCTGAAGGGAGGAATCCGCTTGGATACAAGCTAATAAGTGCTTATTATATTGATTATCCCAGGGCGATTAAGCTAATCCCTAGAGGGATCAATTCACAGTGGTTAACCCTGCTAGTTCTTGACAAACTGAAACAGCTAGGCCAATTAAAACACCTGTGTGGGCCAGCTCCTACCGACGAAGGCCTTTTCTTCTGCTCTCCGGCGACTTTGTCAACCTGAGTCTGAGGTTAAGGGCCAAGTTGTCTCCTCCTCCCACGGCTGGGGACTAGTTGACCGACAGGCCACATTTTCAGTTACGTTAAGATCTAATTTGTCCACGTTGGAGAATAAACAAGCAATGAAGGAGGCAGAAATTCTCTCTGCAGTGGGTGATCCAAACTCTAAATTGGCCCTATCCTAATCACCAATGTAGGGAGAAAAGCGGCCATGACGGGCGAGTACTGCACGGTGGTTGTGTAATGCTTCTGAGAGCACCTAGGGCCCAGTCCCAGGGCTGCTCTGAGTTCCAGAAGGGCTGTGTAGAATCCTGCACAGCCCAGGTTACAGGGAACACTTGCCACTCCCTTGTTGTATCTTCCCAAGGGCAGGAACTGGAGTTATTGAGCAGCAAAGCCAGCACGGTTACTTCATGGGATGAATAGGTAGCAGATTTAAAACAAACAAAAGGAAACTTTTCTTCATACAATGCAGTCAACCTGTGGAACTCCTTGCCAGTGGATATTGTGAAGACTCCCAGCTCTTCATTAACAAGGTTCAAGAAAGAACTAGATAAATTCATGGAAGTTAGGGCCATCAATATGTATTAGCCAGGATGGGTAGCAATGGTGTCCTTAGCCTCTGTTTGTCAGGGGCTGGAAATAGGTGACAGGGAGGGATTACGTGATTATTCCTTGTTCTGTTCATTCCCTCTGGGGCATCTGGCATTGGCCACTGTCAGAAGAAAGGGTACTGGGCTAGGTGGGCTTTTGGTTTGACCAGCTCTGGCTGTTCTTTTGTTTCCAGCATTAGGCTGTCGGATTCTACACCGAAACTTGGCCGTAGATGAACCTAGAGAGGGCATGTAGATTGTGAAGATGTGGGGAGTAGGGGTTTGCTTGGGCAGGGTACCTAGCCCTGTGGACCCAAAGATGAAAATTCTGCCCCTCTTGCCTATGGAAGAGACTCCAACATTCCCTGATAAAGGGAAATTCTCTGCATGTCTTCGCTTGTTTCCTGTCAGCTACTGCCCTGCATTCTCAGTTACTATACTGCCATGAATCCGGCTGTAATATCATCAGGCTGTGATGTTCGCCTATTAAAATCCCTAGCCTTTCATCAGGTCATTCCTGTAATCCCGTATCGGTGATGGCTCCAGGCAGCAGACACCAGCTCTGCCGTCTCTCCAGCTATCTTAACCCCTTGCTGCACACCTTTTGTGTCTGGAATTAGAAAGAAAGACAGAAGTGCTACCCAGTGTGCCCATGTGAGTTGTTATAGCTGGGTGTTTGAATAGTCAGACGTGGCATAATCTTAGATTCCAAGGTCATAGGGAACTGTTGTCATTATCTTGTCTGCCTTCCTGTAACACCGATCAGAAAACTTCCCTAAAATAACTCCCAGAGCAGGTCTCTTAGACAAACATCCAATCTTCCTGTGAACATTCTCAGGGGTTGAGAATTCACTTGAAAGCTTGGTAAACTGTTCCAGCTCTTCATTACACAATGTTAACAATGTAACCTTAGCTCCATGCAAATGTGTCTCGCTTCAACCTCCAGTCCTTGGTTCACATCCTGCCTTTCTCTGCCAGGCTGGATAGCCCGTTTGGTCTCCACAGAGGTACTTACGAAAAGTAATCCAGACGCCCCCTCTGAAACCGCTGGCTCTGGCTTCTGTCAGAAGACAGGATGTTGGGCCAGATGGACTACTGGCCTGATCCAAAATGGCCGTTCTTATATGCTGGCCATTTAGCCATATTAAAAAGCTTATTCTTTTCTTGGGCCTAGCTTGTCAAGCAATCCAGATCACGCTGAATCACCAACTCTGGGAGTCAGGAGACTTATCTCCATGCCGGGCTCTGCCACTGGCCTGCTCAGAGGCCTTGGCAAATCCCTCGACATTCACTCCATGTGCAGCGGCAGTCCAAAAAGCAAACAATGTTGGGAACCATTAAAAAAGGGATAGAGAATAAGACAGAGAACATCTTCTTGCCTCTCTATAAATCCATGGGATGCCCACCTCTTGAATACTGCGTGCAGATGTGGTTGCCTCCTCGCTAAAACGATATATTGGCATTGGAAAAGATTCAGAAAAGAAGCAAAAATGATGAGGGGTTAGGAATGGCTGCCATATGAGGAGAGATTAATAAAACTAGGACTTGTCAGTTTAGAGAAGAGGAGACTGAGGGGGGATATGATAGAGGTCTATAAAATCATGACTGGTGTAGAGAAAGTAATGAAGGGAAAGTTATTTACTTCTTCCCATAACATAAGAAGTAGGGGTCACAACATGAAATTAATAGGTAGCAGGTTTAAATGAAACAAAAGGCGGTATTTCTTCATGCACAGTCAACCTGTGGAACTCCTTGCCAGAGGATGTTGTGAAGACCAGGACTTTAACAAAGTTCAAAAAAGAGCTAGATAGATTCATGGAAGTTAGGTCCATCAATGGCTATTAGCTGGGATGGGCAGGAATTTTGTCCCTAGCCTCTGTTTGTCAGAGGCTGGGAATGGATGACAGGAGAGGAATCACTTGATGATTCTCTGTTTTCATTCCCTCTGGGGCATCTGGCACTGGCCACTATCAGCAGACAGGATACTGGGCTAGAGAGACCTTTGCTCTGACCGAGTCTGGCTCTTCTTATGTGTCTGTCTTTTCCATGTATTTTGGAAGCACTTTGGGGCAGTGACTGTTTCTGAGTACATGTACCTACATTATCGATCTCCACTGGGGCTGACCATGTGTTACTGCCACCGGGGCTGACAGCCTCACTGGGACTCTAGGCAAGGCGGAAGAGGCAGTGGGTGGGCTCTTGGGGGCGCAGCTTGGACTCACTTCCTCTAGGTAGCCTCAGTGACACCCAGAGCAGGTCGTGTGGGGCTCCAGCAGTGATTTAAAGGGCCCAGGGCTCCTAACCCCTTTGGCCCCACCCCACATTGGCAGGCCTGGTTATCGCGCTATACCTAATGAATAACAGACTCCATCTGAATAAGGGATGTGCGTGGTGTTGTTCAAAGCCTATAGGACTCAAATCTACTTTGCAGAGGCCAGGTAAACCTTGACTGCATTGTTTTCATTTACCCAAAGGGGACAAGCCAAGCCAGCTCTTCACAGAGGTTACGTTTCCCTTTGCCGTGCAGCTATGCCTTCCTGACAAATGTTTATACAAGGACCCAGTCCTATAGAGGGCGCCACAATGTATAAAAATGTAGATTGAAGTTGCTAAAATCTTACTGGAGCCTTAAGAAATCTGAGGCAGAAAACGCAAGGGGTAGGCTCCGGTCACCCAGCATTTGAGCACGGTTAAAGGAAATCAACGTGTCTTAGGGATAAGTGTTTCAGACGTGTCCGTGTGAGACCCTGCAGGCCTCTCGTGTTGCACCAAAGCAGCATCAAGATGCTGACTTTCCCCCCCCACACACCTCTCTGTGGGATCCATAAGGGTCCTCCCCCTGCACGATTGGGCTGGTACACTCAGCATTCGGCCACCGTGCTGGGGAACGTTCTGTTGGCCGGCTTGCTCTGCTCTGGGGGTATGTCTAGACTACATGCCTCTGCTGACAGAGGCATGTAAATTCGGCTACCCGACATAGTCAATGAAGCCGGGATTTAAATATCCCCTGCTTCATTAAAATAAAAATGGCCGCCGCGCTGTGTTGGCTCAGCTGATTGTCGACACAGCGCACAAGTCAAGACGCGGATCGGTCAACAAGGGAAGCCTGTCGACCACTCCCGGAAACCTCATCTTGATCTGCGTCTTGACTCGTACGTTGTGCTGATGATCAGCTGAGCCAGCACAGCATGGCGGCCATTTTTATTTTAATGAAGCCAGGGATATTTATGGGCGCCATTATTGGTATGAACCAGCACCCACTAAGTGGGGCTGTAGGGTGCATTTGTGTCTGTTAGGATTTGTAAAGGGCAATGAAAATCCAACATGGTGCAAGTTCCTTCCACCCCCCAAAGCGTTGGGCTAGTGGCAGATTGGTGTAGGGCCTACATGACCATGCACCCAATGTCTGCCTCTGGTTTCTAATCTGCGTTGCTGCAATCCAGCCAACTCTAAGCTATTTGCTATGGAGGCTCTTTGCCCTTTGGGTACTAAGCCCTTTCCCTCTGGATTCCCTTTCCCGTTTGCGGAGCGCTAAGGTACAGTCAGTGCGCGGGAGGGAAGGCTTTCATTGCTGATAAACGTTTCTGTTTCATGGGTCTGGTTGCCACTTTACAAACCACTGGGCCCAGAACTGGGAAAAAGTTTTATCCTCCCCTAAAAGGATTTGATGCCCCCGCCTCCCGTAGCTGCATCCCTTCTGCTCTTTACTTCAGCCAACAGGCGGTCCTCTCCCGCTGCCCCCACCCTGGTTCTGAATACGCCCCTTCTTTGCCAGAATGATCAGGGCGGAGGTGGGAGACGCTCTTCCCCTCCAGTGTCTTTAGGGAGTGGCCAATTTTCTGGGCCTCGGTTCTAAGTGTCTCTGCTCACCCACCCTAGTGACGTGCCCTGGGGTGAGGGTAGAGGTGGCTTGTCTGTCCCCTGTTCACCGACAGTGGGACACACGTGAGCCTATAACAGCCCTGCTGTAGATGGCAATGTATCTGAGGCGCTGTATGGGGCCTCACTGTCTCATTAACTGGGGCATTCCTCCACTCCCTACAAGAGCTTTTGCACTGCAATGCCCCCATGAGGGAGAGAAGGCCAGTGTGTCTTGTGGTGGGAAGGACCTCGCTTGATGGGATTTCAGCCTTGCTTTGGAAAATCCAGGTGCAACTGGGGCTGTGTCCCAAACTGCCATGAAACCTACTTGGTGGCTAAAATTGGGTGCAATGAGTCCAGGAGGCCTAGGCATGATGTGCAAACCACCATGGATACAGTCAGGGTGTAGGAGCAGGTGAAGAAAGGTGAAGATCCCTGCTGGGCCTACTTAGCAAAGCGCTAACAATGGAAACAAAATGTCGAGGAAATGCCTGGTGAATGAGCGGGGCTTTGCCTGAGCCTGTTAGTTACTCTCTGGCTACGTCTAGACTGGCATGATTTTCCGGAAATGCTTTTAATGGAAAACTTTTCCGTTAAAAGCATTTTCGGAAAAGAGCGTCTAGATTGGCACGGACGCTTTTCCGCAAAAGCACTTTTTTTACGGAAAACAAATCTGAGCTGTCTACACTGGCCCTTTTGCGCAAAAGTTTTGCGCAAAAGGGACTTTTGCCCGAACGGGAGCAGCATAGTATTTCTGCAAGACGCACTGATTTCTTACAGTAGATCGTCAGTGCTTTTGCGGAAATTCAAGCAGCCAGTGTAGACAGCTGGCAAGTTTTTCCGGAAAAGCAGCTGATTTTCCGGAAAAACTGGCCAGTCGAGACACAGCCACGGTGTAGGAGCAGGTGAAGAAAGGTGAAGATCCCTTCTGGGCCAAAGCGCTAACGATGGAAAGAAAATGTCGAGGAAATGCCTGGCGAAAGAGCAGGGCTTTGCCTGAGCCTGTTAGTTACTCATTGAGTCCTCAGAGAGAGGCATTTGTGCCATGCTTGACTTCAGCCAGTGCCATCAAACATCCCATCTCTCACATCCCATTATTTGAATTAGGCACATCTGCAGGAACGACGATCTCTCGGATGAGAGATTCCACAGAAATGCAAACAAAGTAACCCTCCTTCCAAGTCTTTTAATGTTTTCCTTGGAGCGGTAGAGCTAAATCTTAAACTACAATTATTTAGGGTCCGCCTGAAAATCAGAATGAAGGGGATTAATTAATTTCATTGTTCCATGAATTGCAGAGTTGAAAGCAGAGAAGAGCCATGACACTATTTGCTTTATAGATTGCATTCTAAAAACCATTGTGATGCCTGGCTACTAAACAGCGCTTTGCCTAACTGTTACAATGGCCTTTCTTTTTATTGTAGTTAGATTGCAATGCGTTATCCATTTGACTTCCATTAAAATCGGCTCTTTTCCTGTTCATGCAACTCTGGGAGGTCTGATTAAAAGTTGACCTATGGTCCCTTTCGTGCCTAGCTCTTCGCTGACCAGGGGTGAGTCTACACTGCACCCCTGGCTCAAAATAATCTATGCCATTTGAGCTATGCAAATTGAGTAGTTTATTTTAAGTCAATTTCAAAATAGCTTATTTCGAAATTTGGCACTGTCAACATTCCCTGTGGAATGAGGTTTACAGGGGCGTCGGAATAGCAAGCCCGTTATATTTCGAAATAACGGAAGCTCTTAAAAGACACGAAACAGCTATTTCAGATACCTCCAGTATCCCAAAATGAGTTATGAGATGAAGCTGAGGGATTTGGGCTTGTTTAGTCTGCAGAAGAGAAGAGTGAGGGGGGATTTGAGAGCAGCCTTCAACGTCGTGAAGGGAGGGTCCAAAGAGGATGGCGAGAGGCTGTTCTCAGTAGTGATGGATGGCAGAACGAGGAGCAATGGTCTCAAATTGCAGTGGGGGAGGTCTAGGTTGGATATTAGGAAAAACTATTTCCCTAGGCGGGTGGGGAAGCACTGGGATGGGTTCCCTAGGGAGGGGGTGGAATCTCCATCCCTAGAGGTTTTTAAGTCTCAGCTTGACCAAGCCCTGGCTGGGATGATTGAGTTGGGGTTGGTCCTACTTGGGCAGGGAGTTGGTCTCGGTGACTCCTGAGGTCTCTTCCAGCCTTAGGATGATTCTATGATACTCCAGCCCACCTTATTTCCTGCCTGAAATTGTTCAGCTTCCATTTCCAGACATTGGATAGTGTTTGTCATTATTCCCCCCGTCAGCACTTATAGCCTGCAATCAAGTCTCCCCGTAACCTTCTTCCTACCCCAGATTCTCTTGATTATGTATCCCTGGGTTACCCACCGTATTGCACTGGGAGATCACGTTCATGACCTCCAAAAGTTTTCAGAGTCCCTGCTTCCCAAGATAGAGTCCCCCACACTGTAAGTATGGCCAACACTCTGTGTTCCTACTATAGGGTATCAAAACAAGAGGACTGGTTAGCACTACGGTATCAAAACAAGAGGACCGGTTAGCACTACGGTATCAAAACAAGAGGACTGGTTAGCACTACGGTATCAAAACAAGAGGACTGGTTAGCACTACGGTATCAAAACAAGAGGACCACTTAGCACTAGGCTACTAGGATACAGCACCATCTCTTGGGCGTGCGGCTGTCTGCTTCGATCATTGCAGATGACTTGGAGTAGGTGACTAGACCTTGCTAGGACTCGAGTTATGCCAAGTACAGACCAGGAAGGAGAGGTGAGCAAGATGGCATTTCTCTTGGCCTCAGAGCCAGGTCAGTTTGCATTGGATTTTACCAGGAGATAATGAGGCTCGTTAGTAAAATAGCCATTGAAACATACCCAAACTTCTCTGAACTGTAACATCCCATCTGTGCTTAGAAAGCTGAAGAGCCCCGTTAGTAACGCTGCCATGCCGTCAGAATTGATGGGCCAACCAATAAATCACTGATCCTTGCAATGCAAGGCAAAGAACACTCGTATTTGAGCAAAGCCAGCAACTCAAGGCAGTGTGGCTGCAAAGAAGCATTTGCAACTTTTTCATTAATTGGATTTTTAATAGGTTGTAAAACTGGCTTGATCGGTGAAGTACTCAATAATTACCAGAGATTATGGCCACTTTTTGAAGAGCTGATGCACGAAGAATTTGAACGGAGCCAACCCTGCTTTGGCCTCCTTTACAGAAATGCACAAAATAGTATAGGTCTGACTCTCCTTTCACACCAGTTTTACCCTGGAGTGTGTAAAGGGAGTGACTCCTGATTTATACCAGAAGTTGGACAGGAGAGAAGAGAAATCAGGCTCCATGGCTCCATTTCCACGCAATTTTTCATAGAATCCTAGAGCTGGAAGAGACCTCAGGAGTTATCAAGTCCAGCACCCTACCCAATGCAGGACCAATCCCAACTCAATCATCCCAGCTAGGGCTTGGTCAAGCCGGGACTTAGAAAAAACTATTTTCCTAGAAGGGCGGGGAAGCACTGGGATGGGTTCCCTACGGAGAGGCTGGAATCTCCATCTCTATAGGTATGTCTACACTACAGCGCTAATTCGAACTAACTTAGTTCGAATTAGTTAATTCGAACTAAGCTAATTCGAACTAACGGATCCAGACTAAAAAACTAGTTTGAATTAGCGTTTTGCTAATTCGAACTAGCATGTCCACATTAAGTGGACCCTGAAGTGGGGTTAAGGATGGCCGGAAGCAGTGCCTACAGAGCATCAGATCAGGACTTAGAGCGTGGAGCTGCTGCCTCAGGCTAGCCGAGGGCTGTGCTTAAAGGGACCCGACCCCCACCCCGGACAGACAGTTCTCAGGGGTGCCCCGCTTGCAAAGCAGTCCTGGCTTGGAGTGCCCTGAGTGCCCACACTCGGCACATCACAGCACTCGGCCATCAGCCCGGCTGCACTTACCGCAGGCTGCCATCTGGGGAGAGGGGGCAATTGGGGGGCTGCAGGAGAGCTTCCACCCCCAGAAGCCCGCAGAGCCAGCCCAGTCGTCCCCATCGGGGGCTCGTGCCCCATTCCTCCCTCACCTCCTTCCACTTACCCTTCCCTAGCCCCTCTTCTTGATGTACAAAATAAAGAAAACGTGTGGTCAAAAATAGAATCTGTCTTTATTGAACAAAACTCGGGGAGACTGGGAAAAGGAGGTGGGAGAGGGGAAGAGAGAGGGTGGGAGAGGGGAGGGCAATTAAAATGATCAGAGGTTTGGAACAGGTCCCATATGAAGAGAGGCTAAAGAGACTGGGACTTTTCAGTTTAGAAAAGAGGAGACTGAGGGGGGATAGGATAGAGGTCTATAAAATCATGAGTGGGTTGGAGCGGGTGCATCAAGAAAAGTTCTTCATTAGTTCCCATAATATAAGGACTAGAGGACACCAAAGGAAAGGAATGGATAGCAGGCTTCAAACTAGTAACAGAAAGTTAAGTACAGAGGGGTAGCCGTGTTAGTCTGAATCTGCAAAAGCGACGAGGAGTCCTGTGGCACCTTATAGACTAACTGAAGTGCATGCATCTGACAAAGTGGGTCTTTGCCACGAAAGCTTATGCTCCTACACTTCAGTTAGTCTATAAGGTGCCACAGGACTCCTCGTAACAGAAAGTTGTTCTTCACAAAGCAAAGAGTCGACCTGTGGAACTCCTTGCTGCAGGAGGCTGTGAAGGCTACAACTAGAACAGAGTTTAAAGGGAAGTGAGATCAAGTGATGGAGGTTGGGTCCATGGAGTGGTATAAGCCAGGGGGTAGGAGTGGTGTCCCTGCCCAAGGTTTGTGGAAGGCTGGAGAGGGATGGCACGAGACAAATGGCTTGGTCACTGTCTTCGGTCCATCCCCTCCAGGGTCCCTAGGGTTGGCCGCTGTCGGCAGACAGGCTACTGGGCTAGATGGACCTTTGGTCTGACCCAGGACGGCCATTGTAAGCTCAGGGCTCAGGGTCGGGGGTCTCAGTGGACCACCTTGATTTTCATGCACACCTGCTCCTGGGTGGCCAGGCTGGCAGCTATCCTGCCCTAGATGGCCACTTTCCTGTGGCTAGTGCGGAGGTCGTGGACAAGATCCACGATGTCCGCACTAGACCAGGCGGGCGCCCGCCTCTTGCGGTCCTGGGCAAGCTTCCGGGAGCCGCTAGCCTGGTCCCGGGAAGAGGGGGAGGGCTGGGGGGCATCGGGTGGCTAGCTCGAGCCGTGCCAGATGCAGGGTCTGCTAGTAAGTTCGAACTAGACTTAATCCTCATAGAATGAGGTTTACCTAGTTCGAACTAAACGCTCTGCTAGTTCGAATTAAGTTCGAACTAGTGGAGCGCTAGTGTAGCGCCTATCAAAGTTAATTCGAACTAACGTCCATTAGTTCGAATTAACTTTGTAGTGTAGACATACCCTAGAGTTTTTTAAGATCCAACCTAGACCTCCCCCACTGTAAAACAAGACCATTGCTCCTCCTTCTGCCATCCGTCACTATTGAAAACAGCCTCTTTCCATCCTCTTTGGAACCTCCCTTCAGGAAGGTGAAGGCTGCTATCAAATCCCCCTCACTCTTCTCTTCTGCAGACTTGTCCTATCACCTGAACTGAAAAATGAACTGAGACATAACCACATATTTTCCAAACACTCCAAAAAGATACAATTCTTAGACACCCTTTTAGTACTATGGTATGATGAGATAACATGATCTTGGTAACTAATTGACCATTCATTATCAGTGGTAAATAGGTCAATGGAGGGATGACAGGAGTTACTATAGAGAACTTTCTGGGTGTCTGGCTGGTGAGTCTTGCCCACATGCTCAGGGTTTAGCTGATCGCCATATTTGGGGTTGGGAAGGAATTTTCCTCCAGGGTAGATTGGCAGAGGCCCTGGAGGTTTTTCGCCTTCCTCTGTAGCATGGGGCACAGATCACAGCTGGAGGATTCTCTGCATCTTGGGGTCTTCAAAGTATTTGAAGGCTTCAATAGCTGAGATATAGGTGAGAGGATTATTCTGGGAGCGGGTGGGTGAGATTCTGTGGCCTGCACTGTGCAGGGGGTCAGACTAGATGATCATAATGGTCCCTTCTGACCTTAAAGTCTATGAGTCTACTATGCTTGGGCCTTGCAGGTCTGTTTCCTAGCAAGCCAAATATGGATATGTCTATACTTGCACCCTCTTTTGAGAGAGGGATGCAAATGCAGCTGAGCAAAATTGCACATGAAGTGCAGATTTGAATTCCCTGTGCTTCATTTGCATATTCAGGTTATGGCACTATTTCGAACTAGCGCTATTTCGAAAAAAGAAACGCTGTCTAGATACGGTTATTTCGAAAGAGAATCCTTCCGCAATAACTGGTAAATCTCGTTGTAGGAGGAATAAGTGTTATTTCAGAAGGGATTTCTTTCGAAATAACTGCGTCTAGACAGCGTTTCTTTTTTCGAAATAGCGCTAGTTTGAAATAGCACCATAATGTGAATATGCAAATGAAGCACGGGAAATTCAAATCCGTGTTTCATTTGCAATTTTGCTCAGTTGCATTTGCATTTGCATCCCTCTCTCAAAAGAGGGTGCAAGTATAGACATACCCTGTGTCACAAGGGGTATGTCTAGACTACATGCCTCTGCCAACAGAAGCATGTAAAATAGGCTACCCGACATAGTCAATGAAGTGGGGATTTAAATATCTGTGGCTTCATTAAAATGAAAATGGCCGCCATGCTATGCTAGCTCAGCTGATCATCGGCACAGCATGCGAGTCAAGACGCGGATCGGTCGACAGGGAAAGCCTTTGTCGACCGCTCCTGTAAACCTCGTTTCACGAGGCATGAGGGAGCGGTCCACAAAGGCTTCCCTTGTCGACCGATCCACGTCTTGACTCGCGTGCTGTGCCGATGATCACCTGAGCTGGCACAGCACGGCGGCCATTTTTATTTTAATGAAGCTGGGGATATTTAAATCCCCGCTTCATTGACTATGTCAGGTAGCCTATTTTACAGGACTCTGTCGGTAGAGGCATGTAGTCTAGACATACCCAAGATGTTGGTCAGCCCTCCTCTTGTTCATGATAGGCACAAACAAAGGTAAGCTAGGATGCGGGTGGGGACCATAGAAGGCTCACTCCAGTGAGGGGGTGTGTGTCTTGCAATGGAATAGGGCTAACTTCTTCCCTCCTCACCCCCCTGCCCAGAGCGGCTAGCATAGGGGGCCAGGGCAGATGAAAGCCTGAATAGCTAGGCTATCCCTAGCCCCCTCAATAGCAGCCACCCGTATTGTCTGTGGGCAGCTAGCTCCAGCTAGCTCTGATTCTGCTTCAGTTTACACTTCGGGACCAGTCTGGCAGCATCTCCAGACAGCTGCACCGATCATTCTGTGGCTGCATTGGAGCATGTGGACCCAGGCGACCCATTGTTTCAGCTCTGCTGATCATGATTTCACGTATTCCGCAAAATGAAGACAAAGGAAACCTAACTCCCGCTGCTGTCTGCCTCTCTCACCAATGCTAATGCCAGCGGGATGGTAAAGTCCTAAGGGGGGGGAAAAGAAGCATGTGCACTTGTATGTGCAATTCTGCCTCTACTTTCTTCTGGTAATTGAGGGGTGGGCAAACAGAAATCAAGTAATTGCCCCCCAAAATGGTAATCAGGCATATTTGTGGACAAAATTTCAGTTTGCTCGTTCAGCTGTAGCAGCTGTGCGCACATAAGAGGTTAACTCAGGTACCTAGCAAAGGTGTCGTCCGGGAGAGCCAATCAAGATAGGGGCTTGGAATTGGGATTGGATATAGATTCCCTGCCTGCTTTCCTTGTGGGGGAGAATAACACCAGGGGTTGAGAGACACAGAATGATTTCACCCGGGCAAGACTACTCGGCCACCACCCATGGAATTCAGAGCATGGAAGCGGGCAGAACAAAAAGAAAATGAAAAGAGAGTACCCGGGAGATGAGTCCAGTCGTGTTCAGGGTCATTTCTCCTTATTTTGTGATTTGGTTTGAATTGCTCTATGTGATTCTATGCCTCCCCTGTCCCCTTTAACACCTAAGCATTGTGCTGAGACTTTGTTCTCTGTTTTAATTCGTTGTCCTCAGTTGCTCTGTAACATCTAGGAGCCAAGTCTGCTTTCTCAAGTTTATCTTTTGCTTTGTAATACAAATCACTTCTTTTAAGGTGATGATTTGATTCTTGTGTCCTGGAGGGTCTGTGTGTGGGTATCTGCAGGCCTCTTAGGGTATGGCTACACTACAAAGTTAATTCAAACTAATGGACGTTAGTTCGAATTAATTTTGATAGGTGCTACACTAGCGCTCCGCTAGTTCGAACTTAATTCTAAGCGGAGCGCTTAGTTCGAACTAGGTAAACCTCACTGTACAAGGACTAAGCCTAGTTTGAACTTACTAGTTCGAATTAAGGGGTGTGTAGCCCCTTAATTTGAACTAGTGGGAGGCTAGCCCTCCCCAGCTTTCCCTGGTGGCCACTCTGGCCAACACCAGGGAAACTCTATGCCCCTCTCCCGGCCCCGGACCCCTTAAAGGGGCACGGGCTGGCTACGATGCCCGTGCCAGGTGCAAGCCTGCCAGCACCCAGCCAGCAGACCCTGCACCTGGCACAGCTCGAGCCAGCCACACGATGCCCCCAGCCCACCCCCTCTTCCCGGGACCAGGCTGGTGGCTCCCGGGAGCTTGCCCGGGACCGCAAGAGGCGGGCACCCGCCTGGTCTAGTGCGGACATCATGGACCTCATCCACGACCTCCGCACTAGGCACAGGAAAGTGGCCGTCTAGGGCAGGAGAGCTGCCAGCCTGGCCACCCAGGAGCAGGTGTGCATGAAAATCAAGGTGGTCCACTGAGACCCCCGACCCTGAGCCCTGAGCTTACAATGGCCATACTGGGTCAGACCAAAGGTCCATCTAGCCCAGTAGCCTGTCTGCCAACAGCGGCCAACCCTAGGGACCCTGGAGGGGATGGACCGAAGACAGTGACCAAGCCATTTGTCTCGTGCTATCCCTCTCCAGCCTTCCACAAACTTTGGGCAGGGACACCACTCCTACCCCCTGGCTTATACCACTCCATGGACCCAACCTCCATCACTTGATCTCACTTCTCTTTAAACTCTGTTCTAGTTGTAGCCTTCACAGCCTCCTGCAGCAAGGAGTTCCACAGGTTGACTCTTTGCTTTGTGAAGAACAACTTTCTGTTACTAGTTTGAAGCCTGCTACCCATTCCTTTCCTTTGGTGTCCTCTAGTCCTTCTTTATGGGAACTAATGAAGAACTTTTCTTGATGCACCCTCTCCACCCCACTCCTGCTTTTAGAGACCTCTATCCTGTCCCCCCTCCATCTCCTCTTTTCTAAACTGAAAAGTCCCAGTCTCTTTAGCCTCTCTTCATATGGGACCTGTTCCAAACCTCTGATCATTTTAGTTGCCCTCCCCTCTCCCACCCTCTCTCCCACCTCCTTTTCCCAGTCTCCCTGAGTTTTGTTCAATAAAGAGAGATTCTATTTTTGACCACACATTTTCTTTATTTTGTACATCAGGAAGGGGGGCTAGGGAAGGGTAAGTGGAATGAGGTGAGGGAGGAATGGGGCACGAGCCCCCGATGGGGAGGACTGGGCTGGCTCTGCGGGATTCTGGGGGTGGAAGCTCTCCTGCAGCCCCCCGATTGCCCCCTCTCCCCAGATGGCAGCCTGCAGCAAGTGCAGCCGGGCTGATGGCCGAGTGCTGTGATGTGCCCAGTGTGGGTATTCCGGGCAATCCAAGCCAGGACTGCTTTGCAAGCGGGGCACCCCTGAGAACTGTCTGTCCGGGGTGGGGGTCGGGTCCCTTTAAGCACAGCCCTCGGCTAGCCTGAGACAGCAGCTCCATGCTCTAAGTCCTGATCTGATGCCCTGCCGGCACTGCTTCCGGCCATCCTTAACCCCGCTTCAGGGTCCACTTAATGTGGACATGCTAGTTCGAATTAGTAAAATGCTAATTCAAACTACTTTTTTAGTCTGGATCTGTTAGTTCGAATTAGCGCTGTAGTGTAGACGTACCCTTACTGAGGAGTCACTACTAGATACTGCAGTTTGGTTTTTCTCTTTTCTTTTTTTCAAGCTCTTTTGGGACAAAAGAATTTGGAGTAGCCTTGGCGGTGATTTCAAGTGTTCACCCCCTCTTGTTTTAGGGGATCAAAGCACTTGATGATGGCAGTGAAATTCCCCAAAATCTGGGTATTAGGATTTGGGGAGGGGAGGTTTTGATAACTAGTGCCTGTAGAGGCAAGGTTTTGAAGCTCTCTTGTGGGCCCCCACCTTCTGCAGTTGGCGTGCCAGAGTGGGGAATAGCCTTGACCGTGCCTCTGCATTATCTCCACAGAAGAAGCTCATAGACTCATAGACTTTAAGGTCAGAAGGGACCATTATGATCATGTAGTCTGACCCCCTGCACAGTGCAGGCCACAAAATCTCACCCACCCCTCCTAGAATAATCCTCTCACCTAGATCTCAGATATTGAAGCCTTCAAATACTTTGAAGACTCCAAGATGCAGAGAATCCTCCAGCTGTGATCTGTGCCCCATGCTACAGAGGAAGGCGAAAAACCTCCAGGGCCTCTGCCAATCTACCCTGGAGGAAAATTCCTTCCCAACCCCAAATATGGCGGTCAGCTAAACCCTGAGCATGTGGGCAAGACTCACCAGCCAGACACCCAGAAAGTTCTCTATAGTAACTCCTATCATCCCTCCATTGACCTATTTCCCACTGATAATGAATGGTCAATTAGTTACCAAGATCATGTTATCTCATCAAACCATCCCCTTCATAAACCCATCCAGTTTAATCTTGAAGCCAGATAGATCTTTTGCCCCCACTACTTCCCTTGGAAGGCCGTTCCAGAACCTCACTCCTCTAATGGTTAGAAACCTTCGTCTAATCTCAAGTCTAAACTTCCTACTAGCCAGCTTATATCCGTTTGTTCTTGTGTCCACATTGGTAGTAAGCTTAAATAATTCCTCTCCCTCCCTTGTATTTATCCCTCTAATATATTTAAAGAGAGCAATCATGTCCCCCCTCAGCCTTCTTTTGGTTAAGGTAAACAAGCCAAGCTCCTTGAGTCTCCTTTCCTAAGACAGGTTTTCCATTCCTCAGATCATCCTAGTGGCCCTTCTTTGTACCTGTTCCAGTTTGAATTCATCCTTCTTAAACATGGGATACCAGAACTGCACACAGTATTCCAAATGGGGTCTCACCAATGCCTTGTATAATGGCACGAACACCTCCTTATCCCTACTGGAAATACCTCGCCTAATACATCCCACGATCGTATTAGCCTTTTTCACGGCCTTGTCACAATGGCGGCTCATAGCCATCCTATAATCAACCAGGACTCCGAGGTCCTTCTCTGTTTTTCTTAGCTAGTGCTTAGGATACACTGAACCTGCGGCCTAGTGCTGAGACCTCAGGCCCGTTCCCGGCAACGAACGGACAGGGATGTCACCATTCTACTTGCACAGGTGTGAACACCCCTTCCCTGTGGCTTTTCCTGCCCCTGCCCTGCTTCTTCAACAAGGCCCCACCTCCAAATAGCTCCGTTTCCTCTCTCTCAATGGCTTGTTTTTCCACATTGTCACTGTGATGGGCTGGACTTGGCCCCGACGCCCCCTACAGGAGGCTAGCTGCAGCCAGTCAGGACCCAGCAGAGGAGTATAAAAGGAGCTGCAGGTCTGCGGCTTGGCAGTTCCCTTCAGGAGCTCCGCTCAGCTAGGTCTATACGCTGACCAGGCGATCAGCACTTTGTCCAGCTCCCAGTGTTTGCTGAGTTTAGGTCTATGAGCCTAGATCTGGGTCAAACCCAGACCCACTGACCAAAGACCTGCCACAAGCAGAGATTTACTAGCACCACGGACAGGGCTCTTCAGGCCCTGGTTCCAGGACTTTGAGGGCAACCAGACAACCAAGCAAGGATTCCAGCACCACCTGGCCATGGTAGGGTGCTCACCAATGAGTGGACCCGTTATAGTCACTTACCGTCATTGGGCTGTGGAAGGGGGTTGGAAGACAAGGGGTCAGGGCTCTGGCTGGGGGGAGCAGACTCTGGGTGGCACCAGAAATCACAGAACACTAGAGCTGGAAGGGCCCTCCAAAGGTCATCAAGTCCAGTCCCCTGCACTCATGGCAGGACCACGCACCATCTCAAGGTGTCTGTCCAACCTGCTCTTAGATATCTCCAGCTATGGAGATTCCACAACCTCCCTAGGCAATTTATTCCAGTTTTTAACCACCTTCCCAGCTCCCCCCGGGCAGCCCAGCTGGGTTATATGCCGGGCTTCCTGCCCCCCACCCCCTGCACAGCCCAGCTGAGCTGCCCACCAGTTCTAAGCCTCCCCCACAGCCCAACTAAGTCCTGCGCCACCCTCCCCTGCCCCTGCAGCCCAGCTGAATTGCATGCCACCCCTCAATGGCCTTGCTAAGCGCTTCTGCCCTCCATGGTATCACTCTCCTCATTTTCCCCTGCCCAAATCAGCGGGACTCTGATCCTAGAACATCTGTGGTCCAGCACAGATGGATGTTGCCAGATCAGAGAGTTCTGGTTTATAAAGGTGCAGCCTGTAGTAGCAAATTTTGAGAAGAAGGCAAGAATCTGTCTGTCGGTCTGTTTATTATCTCCTAAGCTCCAAAAGGACCTCTCCGTCTTTCTTCAAGCTGTCAGTACACTCAGGTTGTCATGCCAGCAACAGTCCTTAGATCTTTCTGGAGTGGCTTGAAAGCGGCATATCACCGCTGGGGTTGGATAGACGGGGATTTTGGAGGTGGGCCATGAATAATAAAGGGAGAATGCCATACAAGTTTTTCTGTCCTGATTGCACATAGGGAATGGTCAACATGTTGATTTGAGACATCAAAAGAGGAAGCTTAAATTGCTACTTCTGTCCTTCAGAAATGATGAATGAGCTGTGATCATCTTAAAATGCATCCCTGCTATCCCAAACTGAACTTCACCCAGTTCCAGGGTTACATGCCGCAGGAGTTAATGGGTCTCTTGCCTGGCACCCAAGACTGTTTCATAGACTGTGTTCTGGGGAACAGCATGAGAGGACACCATGTTTCTAACGTGGTGCTTTATTAAGAAAACTGGTTATGTGGTGCTGGAACTAAAACTAGCATCCTGCCCACCTGTGCACAGACTGAGTTCCTAGTGCCTCTTCCAAACTCTTCCCCACTGCAACCTCTGCTCTTGTCTTACAAGTTCCATGCAGGTTGTTATATTTCTCACTTCATGCCAGGACCAAATGTCAAGAAGGGCAGCATAGAGTTTGCAAAAGCTACATAAGAACGGCCACACTGGGTCAGAACAAAGGTCCTTCTAGCCCAGTGTCCTGTCTGCTGACAGTGGTCAATACCAGATGCCCCAGAGGGAGAGAACAGAACAGGTAACCCTCACGTGATCCCTCCCCTGTCACCCATTCCCAGCCTCTGACAAACAGAGGCCAGGGACACCATTCCTACCTATCCTGGCTAATAAGTATTGATGGACTCAACTTCCATGAATTTATCTCTTTCTTTTTTGAATCCTATGGCTGTGTCTACATTGGCACCCTTTTCCGGAAAAGGGATGCTAATGAGACCAGTCGGAATTGCAAATGCCCCGGGGATTTAAATTTTCCCCACGGCATTTGCATGAACATGGCTGCCGCTTTTTTCCGGCTCGGGACTTTGCCGGAAAAAAGCACCAGTCTAGACGGGTATCTACTTAAAATCAGGAATAAGGGATCTTCCGGAAAAGGGTTTATTTTCTGTAAGATACCTGTCTAGACTGGCGCTTTTTTCCGGCAAAGCCCAGAGCCGGAAAAAAGCGGCAGCCATGTTCATACAAATGCCGCGAGGAAAATGTAAATCCCCGGGGCATTTGCAATTCCGACTGGTCTCATTAGCATCCTTTTTCCGGAAAAGGGTGCCAATGTAGACACAGCCTATTAGTCCTGGTCTTCCCCACATCACAAAGCTTTCACAGAGCTCTTTGAATTTGCCTAATTCTGCTTCTCTTGAAGTCACTGGTAAAACTCCCATGGATTTCACTGGGAACATAATTAGGGCAATGTTGTACATGTCTGGAGATCCCATGTTCAGAGACTAACTACCACCTTTTTCTGAGCTAGTTGGCCTCGAGGAAAAGACATCACTGCACTCTGGGGAAACAAAAGTTTGGCTTGCAGCAGTTATTTCTAGATTGGTAGCCTTGGGGAAGATGTTTATAACTGGGACACAGGGTCAGTTGGCCTTGAGTGTTGGGCTAAGATGCCCCAATCATGCAAGCCTCCAGGTATCCAATTTCCTCCAGAAATTAGGATTATCCAGGCGCTTGTGTACGTTCTGTAGCTATGCAATGTATAGCTTTCTAGGAAGTTCTGTACATCATGGCTTTGTCTACACTGGAGGGGAAGGTCAACCTAAGATATGCAACTCCAGCTATGTTAATTGCATAGCTGGAGTCGATGTATCTTAAATCCCCATCCACGCAAAAGGAAGTTGATGGGAGCAAATGCTCCCAGCAGCTTCCCTTACTCTTTGTAAGTTCAGTTTAGCACTTCTTCACTAGATCCCGAATCGAATCTTGGAAGATCGACCGTGGCATCATCAATCTTCCCCATAGCGTAGAGTTTAGGATGAGAAGCAACAATAGGAGTTGTGATTCCCATTTAACAGCTCCAGGCTTCAGTAAACGGTATTTGGTCAATTTATATACACACTTTTTTATAAAGGGTTTATATATTATTAATAGATGTTTTCAGAGATGATTAATTTATTGTAATGATTTCCAACATGTGTATGGATGGGAATCTGTAACACATTCCGCTGAAGTCCTTATAACTACCTATAACAAATATTTAACAACAGGTATCAGTATTTCTATCAATAAACTGAACTTCCATGTAATGTATGACACATTATTTGTCCTTCACCTGGTTGTGATAAGGAGGGTTTCAAATTTCTTCCTCATGTCTTCACATTAAAAAAAAAAAATCTTTATCAGCCAGTCACTGTGTTGATTATTTCCAGCCCAGGAAGCCATCTGACCATTGTTGGTGATGGTCACATGCACACCGCATGTAAGAATACATGTGCATGCTTAGAGATTGCCCCAAGACATATGATAGAGGCAAAGGAATTCTGAAACGGTGAAAATCATTTCTAAATATTACCAGGAAGCAAGTGGCATGAATCAGGCCTTCAAGTCAAGGTGTATATTATTTAGGGTTCCCACCCCATTTCTGTGTGTTGTTTGCATGATCCTTGCAGTCGCAGACAGCCTCCTTACAATTTTTGGCATATTTATCCAATACTTTCTGCAACTTCTGGCTTTTAACTGATCCGACCAGAACTGCCTTTGAGCATATTCATGAGTTAGAGGTGGTGGCTGTGCTTATATTTCCTGTTTGTTTTTGTTGGGGGGTATTTTATGTTAACAAAATGAGTGACATAGCTGTGCTACATATGCAACTGTGAATGCTATCGCGATGCATATGGCAAATTTCATGTCAGTGTTTTCATCAACTAAAAATGTGACTCCAAAAGTAATAGAATAGTTGTGGAAGTTCCCTGAAATGGTTATTTCTATCCTCCTAACAATCAGTGGGGTTTTTAATTGTAATATTCTCATTAAGTATTTTGTTGAAGGGTTGCATCATTTACTCTGGTACCTTTAACGGCTAATTGCCCTTTTTGGGTGGGAATTTATTATGTATATAAGCAGCCCTGAATTTTAAATCTCACTGGCATGCTAAACATATTGAAGCTGGCTGTAAAAAGTGCTGCAGCTGCATATTTACTGTCAAACACAAGCCATAAACATCTTACTTCTGATTACAATGGAGGACCAATACAACCCCAAGGAAGTAAAGAGTGTTTTGATGCGACTCAGGCATGATCCACTGACATGTCAGTTAGTAGGGATAGCGTGAGAGCCAGAAGAAACACAGCTTGACTTTGAGTCTGAGAAATCACATTTTTGAATGTGCAACTTGAAAAAGGTTGGATTAGAAGTCATTGCTAGGCAATAAACGTGGAACCTGATTATGAGTTTTACAATCACTTCAGTCACTTTTTGAGGTATAAATCCTCTTTGAGGCAACAGGTTTCCCTTGAGTAGCTTCACTCGCCCCCCAACAGGAGCATTGGAAGACAGAACTAAATTGTATGATCGTCCTTTGTGTCTACATACTCCTGCTTTATTCACTGCTTGCTTATAGGCCAACATTCAACGGTCCTAGGACCATGATGTCCAACACGCTAGCCACTAGCCACATGTGGTTATTTGACTGATTGAATGTGGCTAGTTGGCTTGAACAATGTGGCTATTTGGCCGGTTGAGTGTGGCTAGTTTGGTGAAACAGTGTAGTGGCTACTGCTTCAGAACTGGTTGGACACCATGGTCTACGAGGACACTAGTTTAATTAAGTACACAGTATGGGAGTACAATGCAATCCTTGCTAGCAGAATGAGGTGCCTTGTCTAAAATATTTTTGTTTGTGCCTATTTTGATTTATGTCCTAGTTGAGCCCTGGTATTTGTGCACAGCTCAGCAATTTTTCTCAGCAAATGAGAAAGGCCTCGAGGTTTGATTAAAATGCATATTTCCGGTAAATAAGTGGCGAACCCAGAAAAGGCATATTTATTGTGACCTTAAACATACAACTATAGGTCTCAGGTTCTGAGGGGAGGAGTGCTGCGAAATGTAAGACGCATTTCAAAACACAACAAAAGATTTAAGACCACAGGAAGATAATGTTTTGCAGTAAAAAAAACCCCAATACCACCAAACGCTACTTTTGGTTTATATTCTTCCCGAAGTAACAGCTTTTCTAGGAGATTTAGTCTTTATAATTCAAAATAGATTATTTAGATTTTATGTGACTTGAACCTCATCTTGAATAAATGGGCCTTGAAAAGGAATTCTATTCAACACATTTCCAAAAATCAATCATACATGAAATTGATAGTACTCAGACAATATCCATGAAAGCACAATATTAGGTACTCCATGATATAGATATAGATATAGATATAGATATAGATATAGATATAGATATATGTTGTTGAATTTGCAGCTAATGCATACACTTCCAGACCTTGCAGATTTTATAGAGCTGTTCAAAGGTCTAAAGTCAAATAAACGTTTCTTGTTGGTCTTCCAAAGTGATGAATTGCTTTCTAAAATGCTGTGGGAAATCAAAAAAGGACACACATAGGAGATGAATGTGTTTACCTCTCATCAGAAATGCTGTGGAACAACATGTTCCTTCATTAGATGTTGCTGCATATGAAATAGCTTTTTTCTAATCCCAGATGGGTAATTTTGCAGAAAATGTTATTCCAGTGCATCTAGAAAGCAGCTGAAATTTTCACCTGTGTGACAGAACCATACAGTAAAATCAACATGTTCAATTAAAATCATGCTGGAAGACGTATGTTTCCAGACTAAAAAGTCCTGGATTGGAGAGGTTCAACATGCATTATGTAGTGGTGAACCCCAATATGTACTCACGCTGTAGGAACTCCTTTCTATTTGCAAATATATAATTGATTACTATGTTTAGCAAACTTACGTCAGCTGTAATTCAATAAGGTAGATAGAGATAATACAAAAAGTACATCCGAACACCTGTACACATGCCATCCCTTGCAGAAACAGTCTGAAATGTCAGCCATTTATGATCTCACCCCATTATCACATACATCAATTTGTTGTCCGGGTACTTGTGTAGTTGGATGTTCCCACCAAAACCTTCCAGAAGCTGGTGTCAGTTCATGTTATGTGGCTGATTGGTGTCATTATGGACAAAATTCCCTCTTGTACTCTACATCCTGTTCCCTCAAACTTATGGGCTCCCTAAGTTTATCTAGGCCACAATGTGTAGGCCTCAAACCTCCTGCTAACTTGTGCTACAGGACACAAGTCTGTAAGACTCTTGCATTATGGCACAATCGACTAAAGCCGACCACGATGCATAGCAGTGAATATGATAATGATAAACTGGCCCATTGGGCTACAGGATCCTGGACCACACAGACCATTGGTCTAACCCAGTATGGCCAATCTTATGTTCTGTATTCTTGTGTTCACCTGAAGAGGTGCTTTTCGAGGTAACTTGGTTGACTTGCATGCTCAACAAATTGACATGACATTCACCGGAAAAAGAAAGAGGGTACTCCAGTTTATGGTCTCCAGCATGGCGAGAGCCCATGTGTTCCAAAAATAGAGTCCGAGTGTTGCCCACCTTAAAACAAACCAAACAAACAGGCACACAAAGGCACCAACATTTGTGTGTGTAAATTGGAGTCTTGCACGTGCTAATCCCCTTTTGCCGTGGCAACTGTCCCTTTGCACGTGCCAATGTGAGTGGCCACAGTCACATGAAGTCAGTATCTACTGTTGGTCAAGGACAGTGAAATGAGCATATGGCCTCATGGAAAATTAGAAGAAAACCAGTTAGTTTCTAATCTGATCTGCTGTGTGACCTGGTGAAGTCTCTGTTTCTCCTCCCACCCTGTGTCTTATCTGAGAACGTTGTGTGCTCTTCAGGAACACGCTGGTCTTTTAGGGTGGACGGGAGTAATGCCTAGCCAGAATGCCATCTTCATCAATATTGGTGCCTTGCAGCATTGCTATAACCCAAATAATATGTTCCTGTTGCACAATGCACCCTATGATCACAGCTCCACTGTCTCCTAGGTTGACACATAGGCCGTGTCCAGACTCAGGGGTTTTTTCGGGAAAAGTAGCCTTTTCCCGAAAAATCTTCCCCTGCGTCCAGACTCAAGCCGCGTTCTTTCGAAATAATTTCGAAAGAACGTGGCTTTTCTTTCGATGGCGGTAAACCTCGTTTCACGAGGAAGAACGCCTTCTTTCGAAAGTTCCTCTTTCGAAAGAAGGCGTTCTTCAATGTAAAGAGGCCGTCTTCGAAAGAGAGCATCCAGACTCACTGGGTGCTCTCTTTCGAAAAAGCGGATTTCCTCTATCGAAAGATCCGCCTGCAGTCTAGACGCGATCTTTCGAAAGATGCTCTTTCGAACGATGCTTTCGAAAGAGCCTCTTTCGAAAGAAGCCTGCAGTCTAGACATAGCCATAGATCTGGGGCCCGCCTTGCAAACTGAATTTTATGTCCAGCAAAGAGGGCGATTTCAAAAATCAAACAGTGTCAATTATTTGGTACTGGCGTTACTGACATGCTTTGGTTCTTTAGTGATTTGACACCTTCATTTGGAGTTTAGATATTTATACCCATAGGGGATTTGGATCCATTTGTTCAGGCTATCGGAAATGAACTTTGCACTGTTTGGGATGGGCAGCTACTTTTGAATTTGTTTTTGTTTTTACAGTGTTTCTGCCCTGCCATTATTAAAAAGAGTTTTAAAAGTCAAATCTCTCTTTCTTCCCCAATATCTCCAACTGCCTATAGAAGTATTTTTTTTCCTTCCTAGTCTTCTCTCTGGACTTGCAGAGAGTGAAAGAGCAGTAGGTTTGAGATTCTTATAAGAATAAAGGGCAGGTACAGTAGACTGAGTTACAATCCGTGTTTTTCTGTTCTGAAGATCTTATGTTCTTACAGAACAAATGATGCTTTTATGTTCTTACCTGGGCCAGGTTCTTTAGGAATGAAATACACGCTTCAGCAATAATCCAGCCATTGTGAAAAGGGAAGGTTATAAAAATAATGCTAACCCTCAAGCCACCTCTGTTGCGATTGGAAAAGCACGTTCAAACATAAAGATGATCCTCTATTTAAACAGCTCTAAGGCTAATCTCTGTCGAGGGAGTCGGTTGCCCTTGCTTATTTAAACGGTAGCAAAAGCCATTGCTACTGCCCACCTGACAGAGCCTTCGTCACACTTGTGCCGCATTTTCCGTGAGCACTCGATGACCTAGCCCATTTTCCAGTCTGTGTGCACATATGAAACCTATGAAGATTCTGCCTTGAATGACTCCCTTTGAAACTGGCAGAAAGACTATGTCTTTGCCTAGAGGCATAGAATACTACAGGCCAAGGATGAGATTTTCAAACTTGCTGCTGGGAATTTCAGTGCAAAAGAAGAGTACTACCTGCCCAGATGCCAGAGTTATCACCTAATTTAGTTGGGATTGCTCCTGTTTATAGCAAGGGGTTGGATGTGAGGACCTTTTAGCAGGGGGCTGAACTCGATGGCTTCCTGAGGTCTCTTCCAACCTTGTTATGGTTCTTTAATTTCCTTGGGCTGCTCTAGTCATTGAGATGGTCTATATGAGCCCAAAAATCTAAGGATTTACCTGGACCGTGAACCTATCCAACATTAAACCATTTTCAACAAGGTTTGATATACATAGACCCCCCGCCTGCTCAGTACTGTGGCAAACACACCATTAAAAGTTCTTGAAATGTTTTGTGAAAGAAATGGACAAAGAAGGAAAAGCCGTTAGAGCATTTGAAACGTACAGAATGAAATAAGGCTTTCATTGCAACGATGTCTCTTGTTCTATTTCCCTGGGGAGAGTTTTAAGACAGAAATCCCTTTTTCTAACCCTCTTTTAAATGGTGAACATTGCCTTTTTTTAAGGGGGAAGAAGAAACGGCGAGCTGAGATGGGCTGGGATTGTACCGTTACTGTTGTTAAGATCTGATCTTGTTTCCGCAAAGATAAAAGAGCAAGCAACCACAAAAGGGGGAGCGAATAAAACAGCAAAGATCGAACGAGCTGGTTCTGTCTCTGGCATTGCCTCTCACGTGCCACCGTGATATTGGAAAAACACAAGCAGAGCTCTGAGATCTGGCCAGCTTAGAGTAGCAGCACATGTCGACTGTTTGATTCATTGTTTTTAGCTGCCTCTTGCTGGTCCCGGGTTGACAGCTGTGTTGCAAAATATGCAGTCTTGGCCAGCTGAGCCAGACTCTTATTACGCAGAAGGCAAAAGGAGAAGGAAAAGAAACAAAATAAAAATAAGGTCGATAGGCAAAGGACACATGGGGGAGTTGGGTGTGTGAACGAGAGACAAAGGCACTTGGGAACAGGTTACCCATCACGTAGAGAGATTAGAATACCACAGCAATAGAGGGACTGACCTGGAGACCACAGAAGTCAATGGAAGTATTTGCATGACTTCAATGGGCTTTGGGTCAGGTTTGCCTAGGGTAAGGCTAGATTACATTTATTTTTCGGAAAAAGCTACGCAAAATGCGCTCTGCATTTTGTGTAGCTTTTTCCGATGATTGTGTTGGAAGGGGCTTTTCCAGCATATGGCTGTCTAGACTGGGCCCAATGTCGGAGAAAAACCCTTCTTTCGAAAGCCCCCTTATTCCTCGTGGAATGAGGAATACAGGGCTTCCGAAAGTGCGTATTTGTGCTCTCACACAAAAAAAAAAGCAGAAGAGCAAACATGTTCCCTGGACACGGAACAGTGTAGTCTAGCTGTACCAATACTTCTCTCTCTATTATTCACTAGCTGGGTTTTTAAGGTAGGACGGGACACTGCACAGAGCAGGCACAATTAGAGTTCGTTCTGGTTTTAGAGATTACAAAGGTACTGACAATTGTATCCCCTGAAAGGAAATAGGGTGAAACACTAGAAAGAGCAATAGCTCTACAGCCAGAATGAACTTTATGTGAGTGCCCCGTGGTTGCATGCAGAACAGTAGAAAACCAGCAAGCCACTCGTTAAAGGTGGTGTAATACTGTGTAGCAAAACAGTGAGTAGTCCTGTGGCACCTTAGGGCGTGTCTACACTAGGAAACTGTTTTGAAATCACTAAATTTGAAATAATAACTCCTGAAATAACAACATCAAAATAGCATGCCCCCAAAATAGCATGTCCCCACTACGGGGGAGTCTCGAAATGAGTCTGAGGCGGGCTCCGTTAATGTGAATGTGCTACCTCAACTTAGAACCCCAGGAAGCACTGGGGAGTAGTTACTTCAAATTACTCTGGGGAGGAGTTACTTCAAAATAGCGGCACCAGAGCGTCCACACTAATGCTATTACGAAATAACTATTTCAAAATACGCTTTCTTCCGCGAGGAAAGCAGGAGGACAGATTTCGAAATAACTGGCCCATTATTTAAAAACTAGCCAATTAGCCTGTCATAAGACGGGATTTTCAGGTCTCTCCTCCATGTCAGTCTTTTCTTCTGAGCCTCCAGTCTCTCGCTCCGTGTCTCTTTCTCTCCTCCTCCTACTGCCTCCCCCTCTCTCTCTCAGCTCTCCTCCACCTTCTGCCGATCTCTCCATCTCTCACTCTCTCTTCTCCCCCTCCTGCCTCTCACTCTCTCTCCGCTTTCCTCTGTCTCCATCGGGGATGTAGGCTCGTCCAGGCCCTGCCCCCTGGCCGTGTACGTCACCGCTTCGTCCCTCTTCGCCTCCCGCCGTGGCGCTCGGGTGACTTCTGTGCCGCTCAGCCAGGCTTTTGCAGGGGAGCAAGCAGACCAAGCGGCCGTTTGGGCTCCCCTGCGGTGGCGCGGCTGGGCGGCGCAGAAGACATCCGAGCACCATGGCAGGAGGTGAAGGGAGATGTGAAGGGAGGCGGGACAGTGAAATACACGGCCAGGCCCTGCCCCCTGGCCATGTACGTCACAGCCCCACCTCCTTCCACTCCTGCCATGGCACTTGGCTGACTTCTCCGCCGCTCAGCCAGTCTGCCACGGGGGAGCAAGCACCGCAAGCAGCCGTTTGGGCCCCGCGCTCCCCATGCGGCACCCCCAAACGTCCGCTTGCGCTGCTCGCTCCCCCGCGGCGGCCCAGCTGAGCGGCGCAGAAGTCAGCCAAGCGTCAAGATGGGAGGCGAAAAACATGACTCAGGCAACAGTGCCGCACAGAGGGAACAGCCAACATTTCAGGCACAGCGTCCCCCAGAGGGAACACCCAGCATTTCGGCGTTACAGACTCTCAGACACTGGGCTACTATATATATATGATAACGGGCTTGGCAGTGTGGATGCTCTGCTTATTCTTTTGAAATAAGAGGGGGTTATTTCAAAAGTACTTCCTAGTGTAGACCAGGGCTTTGAGACCAAATATGTATATATAGGATCATGAGGTTTCATGGGTAAAACCTGCTTCATTAGATGAGTTTTTACCCACGAAAGCTCATGATCCTATATATTTTGCTTAGTCTTTAGGGGTATGTCTACACTTGCCCCATAGTTCGAACTAGGGAGGCAAATGAAGCATACCGAAGTTGCAAATCAAGTGTGGGATTTAAATAAATTATTAGCATATTCGTCTCCGGTTGCCATTTTAAAATGCCGGTCGCCCAATTTAACTTCATAGAATCATAGAATCATAGGACTGGAAGGGACCTCGAGAGGTCATCGAGTCCAGCCCCCCACCCTCAAGGCAGGACCAAGCTCCGTCTACACCATCCCTGACAGATGTCTATCTAACCTGTTCTTAAATATCTCCAGAGAGGGAGATTCCACCACCTCCCTTGGCAATTTATTCCAATATTTGACCACCCTGACAGTTAGGAATTTTTTCCTAATGTCCAATCTAAACCTCCCCTGCTGCACTTTAAGCCCATTACTCCTTGTCCTGTCCTCAGAAACCAAGAGGAACAAATTTTCTCCTTCCTCCTTGTGACACCCTTTTAGATATTTGAAAACCGCTATCATGTCCCCCCTTAATCTTCTTTTTTCCAAACTTGCCACGTGTAGATGCGGTAGTCTGATTTAAAACCCTTCCCTCGAATTAACTGTTACTCCTCATGCAATGATACGGTCATGCAATGAGTAGCAGCAATTAATTCAAAATTGTCCGAAGAAGGGGACAGCCATATGGAATGAGTGGAAGGAGAGAAAGGAACATTAATACTCAGCTCAAGGAAAATTCAGATATGGATCTTTGGTAATTTGGGTAATAAGCTTAATCAGAAGACCGTATCATGAATGATTTGCTACAATTCCAAATTTAATTCTATTTAGTTTCTAAACTAATCTTGTTACCTTCGCAAGCAGGATCTTACCGGTTCAGTAAAAGTATGTATTGATCCTGCATTGAACCACAGATTTAATTATTCAGTTGTGGGGAAAAATATGAAACGCAACATTTGCTTGGAAATGAACAATTCCACAGGGAACAGGGGTGAAAAGGCAAAAATGTTTCCTCCCAGACAGAGCCAGATTCTAACACTTCAGATGTGGATCGCATTAATGCTCGACAAGTAAGTTGATTGACTGGAGCTGCTTGACAATTTCCCAAGTGAATGTTTTTTTAGTTGAGAAAATTTTGATTTTTCATAACTGAAATTGCTGTTGGAAAGGGCTGGCTTTGACCAATCCTGCAATGGGATTTCCCCCTCCTCCCGCCTGAATAATAAGAGGTTGGGTTTTTGTTTTGTTTTGTTTTTGTTTTGTTCCAAACAATATTTGATTTAAAAAAATTGAGTTAATTGTTGAACATGCTCAACATTCAAGCAAAACCTTTTGTTTGGTCCAGTTGACAGTTTTGGTTGGGATTATTGATTCACAAATGCATTCAAGATTTCACTTTCGCATCCTGCTTCAGGCCAGGAAAAGTTTGAAAGTTTCAAAAAAATTAAAAATTCATTTTAAAGTTTCACAAAATGTCTCGCATGCTAACTACTGGGTTGGGGTTTTATTTTGGGGGTTTAGGAGTTGGTTTTTTTTTCTTCTTTCTTGAATGCCGCAGCAACAACTTTTCCTTGGGCTCAGTTCCCAGTGCTGAGTTTCCAAATTAAGCAGGGTGCCGTGTGCAGAGCAAAGCTGTGGTATTCCTGTGCTAACCAAGAGCGTTTTCTTCACTCTTTTTCCCTGCACAGCTCCCTCTACTCCCATAGTACAGGCTTGCCGTGGGACACATGAGGCTCTCGTGCTGTGTGGGGGAGGGAGACAGGGAACTAAGCACCCAAAAGCTTTCCGGTCCTACTGCCGTTGCATTGGCTCCATCACTGGGTTGTCCTCCCTGGGTCTGCTGCTGCGGCTGCATTGCCAGTGCAGGAATGAAGAAGGAATAAGCAAGGCAAAAGCTCAGAGGTCCTGTATCTCTGTTACGCAACCCACCCCCCACTCCCACCCCCCGGCTCACTGCAACACCACCTCTGATTGCCTTGCTTGCTTATCAGGCAGGCTTTCCATGGCCTGCCATACTCTTGTGGTTGCTACAAGTGAGTGATGCATGAGAGGAGAGGCAAGTCCCCAACTTCGCCCCCAGCCCTGCCCCTTCTGCCCAGTCTATGCCCCCTGCCACAGGGAGGGCAGGCGGCACATGGCCCAAACCTCCCCAGCCCTGGAGCACAGGGAGGGCAGTAAGCATTCTGGGGGTGGAGTGTGGGCGGGGCCGGGCTAGCCCACAGTATACTGGCCACCCATGGGCCTAGTATACTGGCCTAGTATACTGGCCACCCATGGGGCTACCCCTTACAAAGCAGAGGCTGATGACTACGCACGAAATTGAGCGTGCACATCCCACGCACATGGAGACAAGGGGTGTGTACCCCAGATGGGGTACCCCAGTTGGGGATCAAAGGCCCAAGGTCAGTTCCCTGCCCAAGCTTGAGAAAAACCTTTCATCTCTCTGTGCTTCCGTCCCCCTGGCTGCAAACCAGAGCATCACCCTTCCCCTGTCGTCGGCTTTTCAGGCCAGGCTTATTTCTTGCAGGGTGTACGTTGGGCACAACGCAACCCTGACCTCATGGGAAGCTTTGGGGGACCAAAGATGCTTATAACATCACCTTTGTGCACATGGTTAGCCAAGTCGGATGTGCCCCTGCTCTTGTATGTGCACAGCTCTTAGCCTCCACATTTGAAAACACGCTCAGGCACATGTCTTCGGGGTAACTTTCCAGTGTGGTTCCTATTTCACAGAAATGCATCCCTCTTCTTCTCACAACCGATAACATGCCACAGGGAGGCAGTAACTCATCTCTAGAGCCCAAATAAAGATTGGGGTCCCATTGGGATAGGTACAGTAGGGAATGAGCTGCTGCAATGCTACGGAGCTTCATAGCTGGGGCTGTAACGCTTCAGTAGATCAGGCATAACTGGGGACTCCTCCGCGGGTTACACACGCTCCTCCATAACCACTCACCAATAGTTTCCAAGCTGATTGCTGGGTTGGTGTGAGCAGATTTGGTATGTTGGTCAGCTCAGCAGAAGGCCTCTGTCCAGTGGGAGCAAGCTGAAGACCCTGTTGGCCTAAAACACGAGCGAGGGATGTGAAATCCCCACCCCTCTGAACACCGCCCAGCCGTATCGGTAAGGCAGGATCACCACGTTCCTCTCACATAGGACCGTACAACGCTGAGTCTAGCCTGAAATGGCATCTTCCTGTCAGGCTCAGCTGCAACATGGGTCATAGTTCAGCCCAACGCGGTTCCTGTACGGTTGCATCTGACATGCCACTTAACTTGCTTGTCACTGAAACAGACGTTGGCGAAGCAGGGGGTCCTTCTAACCCTTTTGTAAACACGGGACAGGAAACACCTTTTCTTGACAGAACATGACCTCGAATTGTTGAAGGCGATGCTCCTACTGGTTCCTCAAGTGGCTTGTTTCAAGCATTTGCTTTGTACCATCCTCTGATTTGACACATGGGACATCAGCAGTTCTTGGCCGGGAGGAGGGGTACTGCTTGCTGCTTTCCCTTCTACTGCTTTAAAGCCTGATCCAGTGTTGAGGGAAGCCAGCGGCTTTCCAATTCCCTTCCACTCGTCTTAGCCAAGATGGAGCTGCAGGCATACACAGCCCAATAGCTGCTGTCTGACCATGGATTCTACCCAACACAGAAAGTTGTTTGGAGCACCAAACATGCATGAAAACTCTCTGAAATCTGCAGGGGCAGGTACACTTTTACCAGGGAGAGATGGGGTACTTTGGTGGGTGAATTAATAGCCAGTCACCTATGGAACTCCCAGCATCTCATTTTCTTCTGGAGTCTTCCTGACTTGCTGGGGAATGATGGAGACAGGGCTGTCAATTGTAGGCTGGAAGGGGCCTCAGCAGGGCATCTGGTCCATCCTCCTCAGCTGAAACAGGAGTAAGTCTACCCAGGCCATCCCTGAAGGATATTTGTGTAATATACACCTTACCCTGAGACTGCCTTTAGTCCATCTCCAACCTCATCTCTGCTTGGCTCCTGCATGCCACATTGTCTATCTGTGGTGTCCAATTGAGAGCAGGCAATATTGTGACATCTGGGCTTTCTCGTTTACTCTTTTTGGGTGTGTCTACACAACAAAGTTATTTCAGAATAATGGCCGTTTATTCCTACTTCAAAGTAGGAATAAGATCCTCTGGAAAAGGGTGCTTTTTCCGGAGGATCGGGGCCAGTGTAAACGCTCTTTTCCGGCTTTTCTAAAAGCCGGAAAAAAGCGGCGGACATTTTTATTTAAATGCCGCGGGGGATATTTAAATCCCCCGCGGATTTCCCTATTACGATCTCAAAAATTACCATGCCCCTTCCGGAAAAGGGGCCAGTGTAGACGTAGCCCTGGTGTACTGAATCCAGCCGGGAGGCTGGTATTTGTTCATCTCTGTTATAGGCCAAACACCAAACTTTGTTTGACAGCATTTAAGGTTGTTGGACTATGAATGTGTTCTGAATCATAGAATCATAGAATACTAGGACTGGAAGGGACCTCGAGAGGTCATTGAGTCCAGTCCCCTGCCCTCATGGCAGGACCCGGTACTGTCTAGACCATCCCTGATAGACATTTATCTAACCTACTCTTAAATATCTCCAGAGATGGGGATTCCACAACCTCCTTGGGCAATTTATTCCAGTGTTTGACCACCCTGGCAGTTAGGAACTTTTTCCTAATGTCCAACCTAAACCTCCCTTGCTGCAGTTTAAGCCCATTGCTTCTTGTTCTATCCTCAGAGGCCAAGAAGAACAAGTTTTCTCCCTCCTCCTCCTCCTGTGAACAACGTTGACTCATTTATTCCATCTACATTAATACAACCTATGATAATAAGTATTTTAGCCACAGCTGAATCTAAACCTCATTTCCCAGACACAGAAAATCTTTTGTAAGGAGACTAAGTTCCCCAACTACCGTAAGTTTGAAATGGCATTGAAAGTCCCAACGGGAGTGGAGCTTTACTCCAATTAAAAGCTTAGTAGAGAACAATTCAGCATGAAACAGGTAGGAAATAAAATCATTTCAATTCGTTTCCTAAAAGAAAAAAAAGAATATTCCTACAGCCGTTCATTAAGGATTATTTGCTTTTATGGATGTTTTTTCCTTTTTTTTTTTAGAGGAAGAATTCTTTGCAATTTACATGTTTTCCTTTTCATCACTTTTAATTTAAGGCATGTTTTTTGCCACTTTTCACAGGTTACATCTATACAGCAGTGTTATTTCAGAATAACTGACATTATTCCAAAATAACATAGTCTGTGTCTACACTATAAGCAGTTATTTCGACCTAATGTCAAAATAATGTCGAACTGGAGGACCTCTTACTCCGACTCCTGTAGCCCTCATTTTACGAGTAAGGGAATTCGAGGGAAGAGTGCTCTTTCTCGAACTTCCTGCTGTGTAGAGAGCACCAAAAGTCGAAATAAGCTATTTTGACATAAGCTACGCAATTGTCATAGCTGAATTTGCGTTGCTTACATCAGTTTTAGGCCTGCTGTGTAGACATCCTCTTAGATCTTTTGTTGTATAATTATGGAACACTAGGTCTGAAGCTAACATGGAACACTTAATGGCAAAATGCCACCAATTGGTTCAACAATTTGTTTTAAAAGCTGTAAACTAAGATTTAGCACTTCTGTGCACCTGCAACTGTTTCTAAGCTTCCTTCACACCCCATGGACCAAACTACGGGTGCTGCAAGATTTCTGGAATGCAACTTGCTTCAAAAGCACTTGTAACAAGGGTAGCAGATAGCAGGAACTTGAGTGAGAGAGATTACAAGGCAAAGTTTCCAAAACTGGGCGCCCAACCTGCACCCATCAACACTGCATTTGTAATATGTGCTTTTGGGGGGAGCAAACGGGATTGAAGTTTTGAGAAATGTGTTTTTCTTTCTGATTAAAGATGCTGGCACTGTGTTCCATACTACAAGGAGTTAGCCTTCCAATGTAAATTTTGAGGCTACACTTGACAAACAGTGGAGAAAGTTCAGGTCTAGTAAGGAAGATGATTGAAGGTCTGCAGTATGATTTAGCCAATGCTGGTTTTGCGCCAATTACACCCAAAAGGTTTTTTAAAGCATTGACTGTCGTGATAGCCAAAATGGCGGAGAAATGAAAAATCACAAGGCCGTGAGGATCGTCAACAGAACTGAGGAAAATTGGAGGTTCTCACCCTACCCAATTCATAGTTGTCTCCTCTATGTTTTGCACGATTTGTGCCCATCATGGCAAAAATTCAAGGGCATCAATGGGTCTGGAGGATCATTTTTGGAAGATCCCTTTCTCGCTCAGCCATCTCATCTGCACATTATTTTTCACGGAAGGATCTGGCAATGTTGGGTGAGGGAGAGAAGCCAAGTGTGGGATCTAGCAGCCTCATGCACATGTGATAGCACTGGATTTGGCTCTGTGACCCAGGTAGTCTGCACCTCCCCAGTTCCAGGACTTCTGGTGGTGGCTTGGCCTTGATGCTGGTGGAGTCATCCTGGGAGCTGCCTTGAGTGGTACACAAGCTGCCATGACCTATAAATTGGCAGTGGTGAGTGTGGCCTGGCTTCATGCTTGAGGCTAGTCCCCACTGCTGTCTGCATCCTAGAACCTGGGCCTCCCACTACAGAAAGGATGTGGATGCTTTGGAGAGGGTCCAGCGGAGGGCTACCAAAATGATTAGGGGGCTGGAGCGCATGACCTATGGGGAGAGGCTGAGGCAGAAAAGAAGAGGGAGGGGGGATTTGATAGCAGCCTTCAACTTCCTGAAGAGTGGGTGCAAAGAGGCTGGAGAGAGGCTGTTCTCAGTGATGACAAATGGCAGAACAAGGAGCAGTGGTCTCAAGTTGCAGGGGGAGAGGTCTAGGTTGGATATTAGGAAAAACGATTTCCCTAGGAGGGTGGGGAAGCACTGGGTTGGGTTCCCTAGGGAGGTGGTGGAATCTCCATCCCTAAAGGTTTTTAAGTCCCAGCTGGACCAAGCCCTGGCTGGGATGATTGAGTCGGGGTTGTTCCTGCTTTGGGCAGAGGTTGGACTCGATGACTTCTGAGGTCTCTTTCAGCCCTGGGAGTCTGTGATTCTATGAACCCCTCCTCATCCAAGGACTCCCACAATGGCTGCATTCCTTTGGGGTGTGGGAGGTGCTCCCTGCTTCTTTATAGCTCTTGCTGGCCTAGATGGGGCTAACAGCCTACAGGATAACAGTGAGCTTTAGTTAACAGTCAGGATAACTCTGGAGTATGTGGCTAGATTAATAACTAATGTGTGAGTAGGGACCAAACAGGTGGGATGACGTCTTCGCCCCATTGAAATCACTGGGCACTTTGTCAATATCTTTCATGGGACAATACTGTGTATGTACCTTGCTGGATCAGGGCCGGATTCTGTACCTTGCATTTGTCATCCGCCGCTATTTGTCACCAAAACACTCAAGCTCTTACAAATGGACACGTACTTGTACAGGCCCAGCATGAGAGCCAAGCCTCCGATGCATGAACACCCGCACTTACAAACAAAAACTCGCCAAATGTGCCTGCAGCCTCAGGCAGAGCCATTCTTAAGGTTTACGGGGCCCTATGCAGTCCTATTAAACTAACGACCTTATGCCCGGTTGCAGCTTGGTGAGGGAGAAGGAATGAGGATGTTTTAGAGAAGTGATTTTATAATATTCAGCAATGCACGCATGAAATATTTTGAATACAGCCGCTCCCCGAGTTACGAACAAGTTACAGACCAGCACTTGGTCCGTAACTCGAAGTGTTCGTAACTCGGATCCCATAGAGTTACATGGCGACCACGCTGTTCGTAAGCGCGGATTGCTGTCTGTAACTCGGGTCCACATTTACGACCACTTTGGTCATAAGTGCGGATGGGTGTAAGTGGAGGTGGTCGTAACTCGGGGAGCGGCTGTACATGTTTTTAACTAAGGCCCTGTCGTGTCCCACAGTAAATGCAGAAACTGACAGTCTGTACGTGGGGTTGGAAAATGCCTGTTAAACAGCTTTGTTACCACATGAATGGCTCCTTCCCATGTTCAATGTGCTGCTGATAGGTCTGTCAGGCTTTGTCGCTTGTAAGTTAAGTACATCCTCGCCGGGAAAAGCAGCCACTGAACCGGGATAGGAAGAGGCAGGTGAGTGGACATAAAGGGCACATCTAGACTACATGCCTCTGTCGAAAAAGGGATGTAAATGAGACAAATCGAAAGTGCAAATGAAGCAGGGATTTAAATAACCCGCACTTCATTTGCATAATCACGTCCGATCGCTTTTTTGAAAAAGGCTTTTTTGAAAAAAAAAGTAGTCTAGATGCAGTTCTTTCAGAAAAAAACCCTTTTTCAAAAGAACCCTTATGCCTGAAAAAATGAGGTTTACAAGTTCTTTTGAAAAAGGGTGTTTTTTTTCGAAAGAACCACAACTAGACTGCTGATTTTTCCAAAAATCCTTTTTTGAAAAAGCGATCAGATGCGACTATGGAAAGGAAACACAGGACATTTAAATCCCTGCTTCATTTGCACTTCCGATCTGCCTCATTTACATCCCTCTTTCATCTGAGGGACGTAGTCTAAACATAGCCTAAGACCTAGCAGTGCCCCAAATTTTCAGCTGCCCTGAGCAACGGTGTATTCTGCCTATAAGTAAGGACGGCCCTGGTCCTAGGGGACCAGGCAAGAGGCCCAGGTGGTGGCCAGAGGACTCCCGAGGAGCAGGGGGTTGTCACGCAGCCAGTGGCTAGAAATAAGTGGCACTTGGAAGAGGAAACGTTGCTTCTCTCCAGCTTCCAGCTGCACCCCTGCTCCTCTGAAGTCCTCCAGCCGGCGCTCGTGCCACTCGCTACCTTCTGGTGAGCAGGATACACCGATAGGCGGCTTCCGGGGGTGGGGCTGGCTGCAGGAGCTGGTACAGAGTCCACTGGGGAGGGGCGATGGAGTGTGTGCCCTGAAGTCCCTTTCAGAATCTCCACCCACTCCTCCTCTAAGTAAACCTGCATTTCCTCAAGCACCCACATTCAAAGTTAAATAAAAAACCTAATTTTACTATTTTCTTTGCAATTATACAGTATTTAATCAGAGAATCGTAGAACACTAGAACAGGAAGGGACCTCGAGAGGTCATCGAGTCCGGTCCCCTGCCCTCACGGCAGGCCAAGGACCATCTAGCTCATCCCTGGAAGATGTCTGTCTAACCTGCTCTTGAATATCTCCAGTGATGTAGAGTCTACAACCTCCCTAGGCGATTTATTCCAGTGTTTAACCACCCTGACAGTTGGGAAGTTTTTCTTAATGTCCAACCTAAACCTCCCTTGCTGCAGTTTAAGCCCATTGCTTCTTGTTCTATCCTCAGAGGCCAAAGAGAACAATTTTCCCTCCTCCTCCTTATGACACCCTTTTAGATACCTGAAAACCGCTGTCATGTCCCCTCTCCGTCTTCTCTTTTCCAAACTAAACAAGCCCAATTCCTTCAGCCTTGCCTCATAGCTCATGTTCTCTAGATCTTTAATCACTTTTGTTGCTCTTCTCTGGACCCTCTCCAATTTGTCCACATCTTTCTTGAAATGTGGTGCCGAGAATCAGCTACATCATGAGTTAAATAGGCTTTTGTGGACCAGCGTGGGACCCTAACTACCATTTAAAACGTTGTTTCAGTGGGAAAACGTGTTCCAAGTTCCAAACAACCGACTTACAAACTTTTGGAACACAACCTGTTTGCAAGTTGAGGATTCCCTGTACAATAGATAGACCCTTTCAGGGTATAAGACTAGGCATGGACAGTCCATTCTCCAGTCAGCCTGCTTTGTTTTCCCCCTCTCTCTCAACTTTAAGCAGGGTTGATATCAATTTATTGTGGAGTTTGTGCTTCCCAATAGTCTCAGTCATTTGGTTTGCCAGATGGACGCTTCAAAGTCATTAATCATCTGTTTTGCACCCAGCACGATTTTAACATTTAATAGAAGAATACATTTGTTTGTTTACCTACCATGTGGACAAACCACTCTGATATCAGTTCAGTCTAGACTAGAATGATTAAAACAGTCCCTAAGAAATGGATGTCTATAAATATAGATGAGCCAAGAAGAGGCAGCCCAGTATAAATCAAATCAGGCTGTTTGATATGGTCATATTGCAGGAATAAGGAAAGCAGAACAGAAATTACTCCGCATTGATAAGGCCCATAATCTTTGTTTAAGAAAAATACGGGTTTTGTCTGTAGTGGTGGTGTGATCCGACAGGTTAATTAGCTACGGTTTATTGCATAAATGTATCATGGCCACGGATGAATGACAGTTGAAGTTCTATGCATGGCTTAGTTATTTTCATTGCTATTTTCCCTTCTAATCTCACACCACTTGGCTCTCAAGCTTGCCCGTGTGGGCAAAGCACCCACTGACTATTTCGGGAGGCAGTGCGATGCATGAAATAGGGCATCGGAATGGGGGTCAGTCGGTCTGGGCTGTGCTCCGCCACAGACTTGCTGTGCGTCCTTGAGCAGTTTACTTAAGCTCTATGGATTTCACAATGAGAAATTCGGTCCAGTTCTTGAAGCATTCAAATGCTCGAGAGATGAAAAAGTGCTAAATGCTAAGATGCAAACTGCAACACATTGCTGATTAGGAAGTGGAATAACTGTCTTTCGTCTTTCTCAGGGCTGTTGCCCACTCTGGTACTCCGAGGGCAGAAGATGAGGGCCCGCAAGAGACCTTACACATCTTGCCTCTATAAGCTCTGCTTACAACAACTCCGCAGAGTCACAGATCTGCTGACTTTTGGGGGCAGCTGCCTCCACCAAGTGAAACAAACCCCTTTCTTCCTGAACCCAGGAAGAAAGCACTTGGACTTCTTCCAGAGGGGTACCCCAAGCTCCTTTACCACAAGAGAGCATGAAAAAAGAAACAAAAGAAAACAAATTGTGTCTTTGAGAGCTTTGACCTCTCAGGCTAGGCACACACACACACTCGGGCTACATCTAAACTGCAGGAATTTATTGGCAGAGGCAATGCAAATGAAGCGCTCATTAGCATTTCTCACATGCTCATTTGCATAGTCTCTTCCGATCCTTTTTTGCAGCTTATAGAATCATAGAATACTAGGACTGGAAGGGACCTCGAGAGGTCATTGAGTCCAGTCCCCTGCCCTCACGGCAGGACCAAATACTGTCTAGACCATCCCTGATAGACATTTATCTAACCTACTCTTAAATATCTCCCGAGATGGGGATTCCACAACCTCCCTGGGCAATTTATTCCAGTGTTTAACCACCCTGACAGTTAGGAACTTTTTCCTAATGTCCAATCTAAACCTCCCTTGCTGCAGTTTAAGCCCATTGCTTCTTGTTCTATCCCCAGAGGCCAAGATGAACAAGTTTTCTCCCTCCTCCTTATGACACCCTTTTAGATACCTGAAACCTGCTATCATGTCCCCCCTCAATCTTCTCTTTTCTATGTCTCAAAAAAGGAGGTGCGCAGGATCATATGCAAAAGGGTTTTTTTTTTGCGCAAAAGCCTCTTCTGCAAAAAGGATTGGAAGAGACTATGCAAATGAGAGCACGAGAAATGCTAATGAGTGCTTGATTTGCATTGCCTCTGCCAAAAAATTCCCGCAGTCTGGACGTAGACAGAACGGTTCTTTCCAGGACACAAGAATCAAATCGTTGTCTTCAAAGGGGTGATTTTATTAACAAAACAAAAAGATCTACTTGATAAAGCGTACTTGGTTGCTAGGTGTTACAGAGCAACCGCGTAAAACAAATTAAAACATAGTGAACATCTCTGAGTACTCTCTTAGATAGTGAATGGCAGTGGGACGGCAGAGATTCACACAGACACGTTTCACCAAACAACCGAAACAAGGAAAAATGCCCTGGTCACACCTAAATACCAATTCTCCCTTTATTTACTCATGATCGCTTCCTGGTTCATTCCACTTCCATGCCCAATATTTCTTTTAGGCATGGCAGTTCTGATTACTGCATGTTACTCCCTCCCGCCCTTAACTTAGGGTACATCTATACTGCAACATTTTTCCAGAAAAACAATATTTGCGTCCACACAGCTATTGAGTTCTTTCGACAGAAAGTCGAAAGAACGGAGAGGTTTTTCAAAAGAAGAGGCCTCCAGCAAATAACACAGCTACCCTGGTGGCCGCACCGTTCAGACTAACTAAAATGTGAGAGAGCGTCCAATTAACGTGGACGCTATCTTTCGAAATAGCACATCGCTTGTCTGTTGTGCTTTTGCTGTTTGGACGCGCTCTTTCGAAATAAGCTTTTCCGGAAGATCTCTTCCGAAAGAAGCCGTCTAGACGTAGCCTTGGAAGTCCACAAAGAAGGAGCAGGCAAGGTATCTATGTACAATTCAAATGTCAACGGTCTTTCCCGCTGGTTTTTTTCTGCCAACACCCCCTGCTAGCTACCTGAGTTTAACCCTTTAGTCACCATAGGCTGGCCAGCCCTCCTGCTGTCCATCACAGTCTTCTATAAAAAACACCTCTGCGGGATTAAGAATGCCATTCAGTTTGTTCTGCCCTTTATGTGCAGGAGACACGCCTGTCAAAATCCAGAGAGGCACCAGCATATTGTTCTCCTCTACACCTCCTTAAGAAACGCCGCACTGCCTACACCAACCACCACCATGCAGTGGAGAGGTTGTTGGTGCAGTTCCTGATTTTATCCCGAGGCTCATGAGATTCGGTGATTTTCTCTGAGCCCCAGCTCTCAGGAGTCAAACGATTGCATCAGAATCTCAGTTTCTCACATTCATGCTTGAAGAGAAAAGCTTGGAAATACGACCTGAGTGCACCTTTAAGACTTCGGAAGGCAATCTCCTTCCCCACCAAAAAGAGTAGCACTGAAAACAATCCTCGTGATTAGGAAGCAGATTTATGGAGTGTGAACACTTGGAACTGCCAACACTGGTGGCACGTAACCCTTTGGTATAGGCTGAACCTCTCTAGTCTGGCACCATCGGGACCTGACAAGTGTCAAACCAGAGTATTTGCTGGACCAAGGGAGGTCAATATTGTCTAGCAGCATTACCAACCCTTCCACTGCTTATTGGACTCTTAGAAGTCATTTAGTGGTTAATTAGAGCTAAATAACAGCACAGAAAAGTGAGAGCCAGGACTGGTGGCTGTAAACAAACTTTCTGGGACCACGGGAAACTTGGCCACACCCATGTTAAGTGGACATCTGGCTCATATACTCATAGACTTTCAGGTCAGAAGGGACCATTATGATCATCTAGTCTGACCCCCTGCACAATGCAGGCCACAAAATCTCACCCACGCCTCCTATCTACAACCATGCCAGACCACAGATGTTGCCGGACCAGAGAGTGCCGGACTAGAGGTTCATTGTGTACTTCACTGTATATGAGGCCTAGTCCAGAAGACTTTAAGTTCTGCTAGGGTATGTCTAGACTACAGGGTTTTGTCGACAGATACTGTCGACAAAGCTTCTGTCAACAAAGAGCGTCTAGACTACATCCAGTTTTGTCGACAAAGCAAACCGCTTTGTCGACATAACAGTGTGGACGCAAAGGACAGTGTAGATACAATAATGCCTTCTATCGACAGAACTCTGTCAATAAAAGGCGTTATTCCTTGTAGAATGAGGTTTACATACGTCGACAAAACTGCTGAGTTTTGTCGACGTTATGTCGACATAACTCAAAGGCAGTGTAGACACAGGTATAGTTTTGTCGACAAAAGTCCACTTTTGTCGACAAAACCCTGTAGTCTAGACACACCCCTAAAGATATCTTAGAACTCCTTGCCTAAAACCAATCGCTAACTCTGCCTGAATTCTAATTACAATTAGTCAACACTATTTTTTCAATGACATATGGCATTGTGAAACATTTTTTCACCAAGAAAAAAGAAAAGAAAATCCAGAGCACAAACACCCAACTTTCATTATATAGTCCCATTTTCAGCCAAATGTTTCCATTTGTTATTTTCCACACCTTGCAAAGGTTGACAGAAAACTATATTTTTAACCCAAAATGGGTTCTGACAACTGAACAGTTATGAGCTTCTGTTTTGGATTTCCATTAAAAATACAAAAAAAAAAAAAACCCAACCCCAAACCACACAATACAAAAAAGAGACATTTCCCCCCCACACACCAAATTGCATTTTGGACAAGCTCTATTGTGAATGCTTGATTCTACTGTAAAATAGCCGAGAAGCCATCACGTTTAGTGGCAGGGATTTTGCTGGGTTGTTTTTGTATTTTGGCCAGATGTTTCTTCTCAGTGTAATGTTTGAGATGCAGAAACATCTGACCCCTCCCCCCATGCACACTTAATTTGTACTGATGAGGTGTTGAGACTCAAGTAATTTTTTTTACATTCATCACAGAATCAGCAAGCCCAGATGGACTTACGGGGGAGGGATAGCTCAGTGGTTTGATCATTGGCTTGCTACACCCAGGCTATATCTACACTGGTATGATTTTCCAAAAATGCTTTTAACGGAAAAGATTTCTGTTAAAAGCATTTTCAGAAAAATCGCGTCTAGATTGGCAGGATGCTTTTCCGCAAAAGCACTTTTTGTGGAAAAGCGTCCATGGCCAATCTAGACGCGCTTTTCCGCAAAAAAACCCTGATTGCCATTTTGCGATCGGGGCTTTTTAGTGGAAAACAAATCTCTGCTGACTACACTGGCCTTTTTGCACAAAAGTCTTTCGGAAAAAGACTTTTGCCCGAACGGGAGCAGCATAGTATTTCCGGAAAAGCACTTATGATTTTACATGAGATCGTCATTGCTTTTCCGGAAATTCAAGCGGCCAGTGTAGACAGCTGGCAAGTTTTTCCACAAAAGCAGATGATTTTGCGTAAAAAACTTGCAAGTCTAGACACAGCCCCAGGGTTGTGAGTTTAAACCTTGAGGGGGCCACTTAGGGAGCTGGGGAAAATCTTTTAGGGATGGTTCTTGACTCTGTCATGAGGGCAGGGGACTGGACTTGATGGTCTCTCAAGGCCCCTTCTAGCTCTATGAGATAGATGTATATCTCCATAGATAAGGACCAGGCTACAAATCACCAAGCCTAGAGGTGTCATGGCCCAGCCTTGGCAAACACTGATACAAACTAAGCACTGCTGTCTCTCTTCTTCTCTAAAGCGCCAGTCTTCCTTGGAGACTGTACCTTCTTGAGGTGGAATGGCCTGTGTGTTCCACTAACTCCAAGAGCTCTGCTAACTGGTGCGTCTCCAGCTACGGCCACCCAGATTGGACAGCTCAAAGGGCAGGGACTAGATGGAATGCAGCCCGGATTTGGAATTTGATCATTAGGCCAACAAGCTAAGTTAAACACAACAAGGTCAACATGACAAGGCCTTGTTTGAGCCTGAAGGGTATGTCTACCCTGCAGTTAGAAATGATTCGGGCTCATGTGGATGTTTGACATAGTGTAGACATTCTGACTTGGGCTACAGACTGGGCACTGGGAATTTCCCATCTTGCAGAGTCACCGGGCTGCACGCCACCATCAAATCACCTCTGAGCCTGAGCCCCACAAGGCTGAGTCAGCTGACTTGTAACTGTAGCGGAGATGCACCCTAAGAAGCTTTTCATGGTGTAGAAAAAACTTGAAATTGAGTCCAGTGCAGTCAGGTGCTGATGCTCAGTTATATTATGGGAATCCCTCAGAACTGCAAACAATACAGAACACTGATCGTTTTTCAGTGAGCTCTCCCGACCACTGAGTCTCATACCCATCTGCGGCCTGTCTCAGAAACTACCTCCCCCTTTCTTCAATAAGAACATCAGAGTGGCCATACTGGGTCAGACCAAAGGTCCATCTAGCCCAGCATCCTGTCTGCCCACAGTGGCCAATGCCAAGTGCCCCAGAGGGAGTGAACAGAACAGGGAATCAGCAAGTGATCTCTCTCCCATCATCCATTTCCAGCCCCTGACAAACAGAGGTTAGGGACACCACAGAATCATAGAATCATAGAATACTAGGTCTGGAAGGGACCTCGAGAGGTCATCGAGTCCAGTCCCCTGCCCTCACAGCAGGACCAAGCACCATCTAGATCATCCCTGACAGGTGTCTGTCCAACATGCTCTTAAATATCTCCAGTGATGGAGATTCCACAATCTTCCTAAGCAATTTATTCCAGTGTTTAACCCCCTGACAGACAGGACATTTTCCCTAATGTCCAACCTAAACCTCCCTTGCTGCAATTTAAGCCCAATGCTTCTTGTCCTATCCTCAAAGGCCAAGGAGAACACTTCCCTCCCACCTCCGTGACACCCTTTTAGATACTTGGAAACTGCTCTCATGTCCCCTCTTAGTCTTCTCTTTTTCAGACCAAAACAAGACCAATTCTTTCAGCCTTCCCTCATAGCTCATGTTCTCTAGACCTTTCATCATGCTTGTTGCTCTTCTCTGGACCTTCTCCAATTTCTCCACATCTTTCTTGAAATGTGGTGCCCAGAACTGGACACAATCCTCCAACTGAGGCCTAATCAGAACAGAGAAGAGCGGAAGAATGACTTCTCGTGTCTTGCTCACAACAATCCTGTTAATGCAGCCCGGAATCATCTTTGCTTTTTTTGCAACAGTCTCACATTGCTGAGTCATATTTAGTTTGTGATTCACTGTGACCCCTAGGTCCCTTTCTGCAGGACTCCTTCCTAGACAGTCACTTCCCATTCTGTATGAGTGAAATGGATTGTTCCTTCCTAAGTGGAATAGATTGCATGTGTCCTTATTAAACTTCATCCTGCTTACCTCAGATTTTCCATTCCTACCTCTTACCAGGCATGCTTCACCACCACAGGTGCCTCCTGCTGGTCAATCGGAAATTAGCTCATTTGGCCCTGGAGTGTCCGCTTTTGGCCTCTGTCTCAACCACAGTTAACTCATTTTTCTCCACTTCTGTGTACTGCTCTATTACAGTGCCCCACACTTTGGGGTCCTCCCCCTCTGAGAACTCCCATCCCCCTATGCCCAATCTGTCATGGACACAGTGTTCTGGGTTTCTTCTTCCCCCACATCTAAAATCCTTCTAAAGAAGGTGGTAGAAGTAGACAAGAAACTGGGAAGAGGAACTCAACATTTCAAAATCAGTTCTGTTAAGCGTCCCAAATGTTATAGCTAGGTATTACATGTGAGGCCTGTGTTTTGCAATACTGTGGAAGACAGGGGAATGAATTTAACTTGTGTGTCATTATCTAGGACAGTTAGATTCATGCCCAATAAATGGATTCATCCATTCTCATTAGAAGAAAAGCTTCTTCTAATGAAATAGCCCACCTGTTACATCAATACAAATCACATTAATAATTCTAGGCCCTTCGCCCCCACATAGACATACTATTCATAAGATTATCCACGTCATTCTTAGCCGTCTTCCTCTAGGTTTGGATTGTAGCCACACATGCTGTACGAGAAATCATTTTTTACATTACTTACGCCCTGTAATTCCACTAAAAGAGCCATAACTAGTTACCGAGGGCATAACAGCAGCAAACAATGATTGCCAAATTATGATACATTTAATAATGCAAAATCACCTCTCACGCCACAAGCAGTCCACTGAAATCAATGGATTGTTTGTAGAAAAAAAACCCCACCAGGATATCAGGATACCAGGTTATCAGGAGCTGGCCCTGACTCGGAATGAACATCCCAACCATCTCCCAGGATAGCCAGTGCACAACTAACAAAATTATTGTCTAGTAAGGTGCATGATTTGTGTTTGGGCACTAGAACCCTGATTAAAATTTACCAGAAGGATTGTGTTTAATAAAAAGGTTGCTACACTAGAGTTTCATGTACTGTTTAGAAACACAGCGGTGAAGGGGATTCTTTACTCAGTCACAGTAGATCACAAATGCTCTAAGAAATAAAGGAATCTTCAACTGGTTTGGAACTGGTTTTCAGTTTTCTGGGGAGGGGAGTGAAATGCAAAAAGCTGCTTTGTGGAATGAGAAGCAGGAGGTAGCAGGAAATGAAAAGAAACAGCATAATGGAAAAAACACAGTTATCGGTGAATTATCTTCCACCCAAATGAAAAGGAAATCACTCAGCGTTCACCTTGAAACATAGAGCAAGGAAACCAGTTGGCAAAGAAATCCTCATGGTTTCCAAGAGTCCACATGGCTAGGGAGCTGTAGTTCGCAACCAGTGTGCCTCTATCTACAATCTGGCCAAGCAAAGCGGCGCCTCTTACACAAGAGATAAAGAACAGAGGTGCTACTCTGGCTCTGACGATGTAACAACCTGCCTATAGACACCTGAAACAAAAAACAGGACTGTGTAGCACTTTCAAGACTAACAAGATGGTTTAATAGGGTCAGTGGCCAGACCCACTTCCTCAGATCAAATGGTGGAAGAAAATTGTCACAGCCATATATACAAAAGGATACAATTAAAAAAAAGTGAACACATATGAAAAGGACAAATCAAATTTCAGAACAGAAGGGGGATGGAGGGATGTCCCTTTCATATGTATTCACTTTTTTTTAAATTGTATCCTTTGGTATATATGGTTGTGACAATTTCCTTCCACTATTTGATCTGAGGAAGTGGGTCTGGCCCACGAAAGCTCATCACCTATTAAACCATCTTGTTAGTCTTGAAAGTGCTACACAGTCCTGTTTTTTGTTTCAGCTGCACCAGACTAACACGGCTACATTTCTACCACTATAGACACCTTAGTCATTCCAGCAGCTTTTCCAGCCCTTTGGAGCAAGACGAAGAATTGAGCGATGTTGCCCAAAGGATAAAGGGGTTGATCCAGCATCCAGTGACGTCAATGGGAAAAGTCTCACGGTCCTCCAAGAGCTTCGAACCAGACACAAAAACCTCCAGGGAGAGGGAACAGTGTCACACGAATGCGCACGGTAGCATCTGAGATTGGGGAACCCTTGGGGAAGGGACCTTCTTTTTGTTCTGGGTTTGAGCAGCGCCGATCGGCATAACCGGGTTTTGGCCTCTGATTAGGCATTGCTGCAATAAACCCCATCGAGCTATCTATTTTACAGATGTGTGTCTGTGAGTCTGTTTGTTCAAGAACTCCTCCTAAATGGTGGGAGCTAGGACCACCACATTTCGTAGGCCGCTTCCTCTTCTTCTAGCGGAAAGCAAGTTCTGGGTCCGGTTGTGCCAGGACAACCGGAAGCCCCAGGAAAAGAACAGTTTTCCATAACATGCAAAGGGAGGGGCTGCTATTTGAAAGGACGCAATATGAGAGTGGACACTGGGAGGAAGCTTCATCACCAAGGGAGTGGCCGGCAAAGATGGGGCTCCACCATCATGCCTGACAACACACTGGTAAGTAGCTCCTCCTGCCCCCTAAACCACAGCGCTGTGGGGGGAGGGGAGAGAAAATGCCCCTGGCGGTCAAGGGGATCTGGGAGAAGAGAAAACACCCCTGGTGGCCAGGGAGAGAGGTCTGGGGGGAAAGAAAAGGCCATTACTGGATGGAACCCCCCCCCACCTGGAGCCCTTCCTCATCCCCCAACTCTCACCCTTGCACTCCCTCCGCTCCCAGCTTCCTGCATTGCCCCTGCCCCCCACATCCCTAAGGCCCTACCCTGACTCCTGTGCCCCTCACACTGCCTGCTCCCTGCTCTGGAGGACCCGAGCAATGCTGGGTAAGTCTGCTAGTATTAATTACATTGCAGTCCGGTACTACAGAGATGGAATATTATTTAGGCAGCATCGATTCCGCTAGAAAAGGCTCACATTCGCCGCACAAAGAAACCCCCTCGAGCGTATAACCGCGCTATACCCCACAGGTTCCTGGGTTGTAGGAGAAGGAAACGAAACAGTGGCAGGCCCCAGTTTTGTCAGAATGCATTTTCATTATGCTAAAAGCTTAGGAGGCGAATGCCAACGCCACGGAGGGCTAAACAGGATTAGATGCCTTCTTTTCTTCAGCACAAAGCGTCAAATTGTTATTCAGAAACAAGAGAGATACTATTAAATGCACCCCCCTTGCATTCCCTAGGTTTCTTACTTACCACAGGCGCTAATCTCCTGCCTATCAGGTTCCCTGCCTGGCCTGCCTAGGTGTGTGTGTTGCCTAAAGAGGAACAGATAAGAGTGGGCTGTACTTCAGAAAGCATTTTAGTGGAGAGACAGGAGGATCAGTTTCTGATTTCACTTACACTTGAAGCCAATGGAGCTGCCTTCATGCAAAACAGGGCAAACTTGTCACTAGCATGCATGGCAGCACTGCGTGGGGGCAGGCAAGAGATGGTACGGATGAGGAGCTGGCTTTTAAGCGGCTCTCCACGCGTACCAGCTCCCACAGAGCTGCCCTCCCCCAATTCTCCCCCAAAATTGTTATGCCTAAACAAAGCACACGAGATCTGTTATAGGGGGAAAGGCAGGACGCCGCATTTATTGAGAATACAACAATTGCATGTGCTTTTCAGTCATTCACACACAAACACCATACACACAGTCCCGTCAGACGATGTCATAGTTACCAGTCCAGAGTCTGTATCAATCTAGTGGCCAGCTAGATCAATCACAGAGGGAGAGCAGGGCCTTTGTGGGTTGTGCGATCCGATGCTCCTCTGGAGTTGGTGGCAAGATGAACCCAAAGTTCCATAGCAAAGCACCCTGCTTTTATAATCCTTTTCTCTGTTGAAGTCTATGGATTCCACTGTGTCAGTCTGTGTTATCTTGTTGATGTCAATCGTTCCCAAAACATCTCCAAAGCTCATCCTGTAATCAGTTGGTTTTTTAGTGGTGCTTGCTTCACTTTAAAGCCACCAATCTGCCAACTCGATCACTCCTTGGCCGTGGGTACACACTGATGATTACCGATGGTTCTTCTGACGCCGATCAGTCAGTTTTCACCCACGCTCACCCCTCCTTCTTCGGCCATCTGGTTCTGAGCAATAAACTTCACACCTTTATCTCGACACATACCTACCACTTCCACACATAAGCCACCTTTTACAAGGCCTTTCGAAGAAAAGCATAACATTGGTATCTCATATTGGGCGAGCCAAGAGGCACTGTAAATCAAACAATTAAAACTTCAGCCTTCAACATCTCTCTAGTCGCATTAACATAGACACAATACCAGAAATATTTCTTTACTTACTAAATTCACTAAACTGTAAAAGAAAAGGGCTTACTAAAGGGCTTAGTTTAAATGTGACAACATGCTGCCTTACATTGCTACAATATTAAACCTAACTATAAAAGGGTATGTCTACACTACCCCGCTAGTTCGAACTAGCAAGGTAATGTGGGCATACCGCACTTGCAAATGAAGCCCGGGATTTGAATTTCCCAGGCTTCATTTGCATAAGCGGGGTGCCACCATTTTTAAAACCCCGCTGGTTGGAACCCCGTGCAGCGCGGCTACACGGGGCTCGAACTAGGTAGTTCGAACTAGGCTTCCTATTCCGAACTACCGGTGGAACGAGGTGTACCGGTAGTTCGGAATAGGAAGCCTAGTTCGAACTACCTAGTTCGAGCCCCGTGTAGCCGCGCTGCACGGGGTTCGAACCAGCGGGGTTTTAAAAATGGCGGCTCCCCGCTTATGCAAATGAAACCCGGGAAATTCAAATCCCGGGCTTCATTTGCAAGTGCGGTATGCCTACATTACCCTCCTAGTTCGAACTAGCGGGGTAGTGTAGACATACCCAAAAGGATACATGTTCAATTCTCACACTGCTGCCTCTGTCCAGCTTCAATGCCAGCTCCCCATCTCCTTCCTCTTCTGATACAGAGGCAGCATCAGGGGGTGCAGAGCATGAGCCACCTCCATGGTGCCCCGGGGGATCTGGGGGAAGAGAAAACACCCCTGGTGGGTGGGGTAGGAGTCTAAGGGGAGAGAAAGGGGGAGAGAAAATGTTCAGCAATTGCACCTTTACCAAACTAAATACATTTTAACGTCCCTAAAAGAGCTCCCTTTGATGTCTGTTATCTGAGATTTGTCCTGATCTGGCTCCCTTTGGGGAGGTTCTTCAGGCTTTTGTCTTGCACCAAATAAAGGAAGAGAAGAATTACTGGCTCTGCCTTTACTAATCATAGTTGGGGGCGGGGACGGTGTTGATATCTTCTAGTCAGGGGGCGCATCTAAACTTACACAAATCTTTCAAAAGCGGCGAGGAGTCCTGTAGCACCTTATAGACTAACTGAAGTGTTGGAGCATAAGCTTTCGTCAGTTGCATCTGACGAAGCGGGTCTTTGCCCACGAAAGCTTATGCTCCAATAAATCTGTTAGTCTATAAGGTGCCACAGGACTCCTCGCCGCTTTTGCAGATTCAGACTAACGCGGCTTCCCCTCTGATACTTGACAAATCTTTCGAAAGAGGACATGCAAATTCCACGGGAATATGCATATCTCCTTCCGATTCCATTTTTGAAAGAGGATCTTTCGAAAATGAAAGTAGTCTAGATGCGGTTTTTTTCGTGAAAACCCCCATTTTCAAAAGAACTGTGTAATCCTCCTTTTTTGAGGAAGATCCTCTTTGGAAAATGCAATCTGTGGAATGTGCATATCCTTTTTCAAAAGATCTCTGTAGTTTAGACATACCCAAGGACTCAGGTCCCAGAGTTCTAGACCAGGGGTGGGCAATAATTTTCGCCAGGGGGCCACTTAATGAATTTTGGTACATGGTCATGGGCTGGCTCCACCCCCCCAGAAGGGGCGGGGCCTGGAGCAGATGGAGTGGGACTGAAGACTAGCTTCCCCTAGAGTTATCTGGGGCAGGAGGGTTTGAATTAAAAACAAAGCAAAGGGATCACAACTCGCGGCCCTGCTGCTGCTGTATGGCCCAGCCGGGTTGCTGAGGCTGTTTAAAGGGCTCTCAGCTAGTGTCGTGACCATTGAAATAGGATACTGCTGCCGGAGCACCACCTGGAAATTCAGTGGCATGGGCAGCAGACTGTAAATAGAAACTAGCCTCATGCAGCCCGCAGGCCGGATCCGGCCCCTGGGCCGCATCTTGCCCAGCCGTGTTCTGGGCACTGCACATTCGCATTGCAAAGAGATGGTTCCCGTCTGAGTTTCCAGTCCAGCAGAGAACTGCTGAGTTGTGGCTTCAGTGGAATTGCCGGTGTACGTGTGAGCACAGGGCCCTGCAAGGGGTATTTCACTTTCTCGTGCAGCCCTGCACCTCTGAACTGGGTCACACCTGGAGAAAGGGAAGAGCATCCTTTCAAATTCAGTCCCGGCATTCCAGCAAATCTACGGCAGGCTGATTAATCAGCAGATAAAAAAGCAATATACCGGCTGCTTATTAATGATGTTCTGCTGTACTAGACAGTTCTGTAGTGTGCTTGTGCCTATCTTTATTTCAGCTTTTTCCCCCAAAATCATTATCTATGCAATCCTTCCGCATCTTCCCCTCTTGTCTAAGATTCCATTTGTCCCTGGAGAACGGAGTGACGTTGCCTTGGGCCATCTACTAGGCAGTCTGACAAAGATGCTTTAGAGAGCCGGTGACTAGTGATGTCTACACGGGAGGTTGAACTCAAATGGTAAAGCCCCACGGACATTTTTCTCCAAAGCAGGCTGGTGTCATTTATTATTTGGACTTGCCGGTTTTGCCCACCTCCGAAAGGGACTCCAGAGGAACACAGAAAGATCTAGCAGAAAAATAACTCTCTTTCCCTGCAGGGTTAAGAAGGCAAGGCTGGTACTTCTGGCTGTGGAAAGTATGGAGTGGTCTTCTTGACACAGCGGCATCTTGGGCGGTGCTTCTCAAGTCATGGCACCTCTGCAGTAGGCTTTGATGATACCCCTTGCAAAGGAGAGATGGTGGGGAAAGAATAAATGAGGCTGGAACCAACCATTCCTTTATGGAGATGAGGCGTGCTCATGGAAGTCGGGGGCGTAACATGACAGGCATTACAGGCATTTGTCTGACTGCTCCAGAAGGGCCAAGCCACAGATCTCCTTCTCCTCCATGTCTTGCTTTCAGCTTAGATTGGGGGCCTCCTGGCTTCTGGCCACCTTCTACCCAAGGACTTTCCTCAGCCCCGGCACCTCCCGCCGGCCTTTCACCTCACTCCTGTTCCTTTTCTTTCGTGTGTAGCCTCAGACACTCACTTGTGGGCTCAGGGCTGGCCCACAACATTTTGGCACCTGAGGCGGGGAGCTCAAATGACATCCCCATGCCCCCTTTTCTCCTGCCTGCCTGTTATGTCTCTTGTGCCCTCCTTCCTCTGGCACAGCACTCCACCATCTCTGCTGCTGGTGCAGATGTTTTCTCTGTGTGTGTGTGTGGGGGGGGGGGGACTAGGACCCAGAGTGTAGAAAATTGTGTCTGTGCATCTAGAGCAGTCTGGCAACTGAGGTGGCCGCCTCAGTTCGCCTCATGGAAAGGCCAGCCCTGTGTGGGCTAGCTTTGTCACCCACGGCCCAGCCTCCTCCCTCCGGCAGAGGAAACACTCACTTCAGCCTGGGCCATGGGACGGCTGGCCAGGCAAAGAAGTGCTGAGGTGCTAGCAGCAGCAGCAGAGCAGGGCCAAGGGCTTTGGGGCGGGCAGGGACACAAAAGGCAGCAGAAGGGCTTGCTTTGCCTTCTCTGAAAGCCCCTCTGAAGCTACAGTATGAAAGGAGGAGCATTGCCGGCAGATCTAGAGAAGTGATGGTTCTCCTTTTTTCAGGACTGGTGAGGCCACATCTGCAGTCTTGTGTCCAGTTCTGGGCCTCCCATTACAGAAAGGATGTGGATACATTGGAGAGGGTCCAGCGGAGGGTGACCAAAATGCTGAGGGGGCTGGAGCACATGACCTATGAGGAGAGGCTGAGGGAGTTGGGTCTGTTTAGTCTGCAGAGGAGAAGAGTGAGGGGGGATTTGATAGCTGCCTTCAACTTCCTGAAGGGAGGTTCCACAGAGGATGGAGAGAGGCTGTTCTCAGTGGGGGCAGATGGCAGATGGTCTCAAGTTGCAGGGGGAGGTCTAGGTTGGAGATTGGGACAAACTATTTCCCTAGGTGGGGAAGCACTGGGCTGGGTTCCCTAGGGAGGGGGTGGAATCTCCATCCCTAGAGGTATTTAAGTCCCGGCTTGACAAAGCCCTGGCTGGGATAATTTAGTTGGGGTTGGTCCTGCTTTGGGCAGGCGGTCGGACTTGATGACTCCTGAGGTCTCTTCTAACCCTGTGATTCTATGATTCCCTCCTTCTTCAGTGAATGTGTAGGCCTACACCTGTAATGTTATGCATCTGACTTCCATGCTATATTCGGGCCTTGGTTTGTAAAGCTTTTGGAAGAAAATGTATATTTATTATAGCAACGTTGCTGTGAGGAAATAGCTGCCCAAGAGCACAGGGCTGTGATGCAGTCTTACAACTGACTTCTCTCCTGGTCAGTCATCCCGCCACACTCGGCAGTTTGGAGATCTTTCCTGAGGTGGGCAGTGGTGGGACTAGAAAGGCCTCCAGCAGGGGGCCTCTGAGTCTATCCCACCCTATCTCAGGGTATGTCTAGACTACAAGCTTTTGTCCACAGAGGGTTTGTCAACAGATACTGTTGACAAAGCTTCTGTCGACAAAGAGCGTCTAGACTACATCCAGTTCTGTTGACAAAGCAAGCCACTTTGTTGACATGACAGCGTAGACGCAAAGGACAGTGTAGATACAATAACGCATTCTGTCGACAGAACTCTGTGGACAAAATGCATTATTCCTCATAGAATGAGGTTTATCACCATCGTCAAAACTGCCGAGTTCTGTTGACGTTATGTCGACAGAATTTGGTGGTAGTGTAGACGCAGGCATAGTTTTGTTGAGAAAAGTCCACTTTTGTCAACAAAACCCATAGTCTAGACACACCCACACTGTCTTACATGCATAATATCTTATAGCTAGGAGAAGTAGCCCAAGGGACTTGGGGCTGTCTTATAGCAGGTGTCAGGGATTCACACGGGCAGCTACTATCCCAGGGCCCTGGGATGGAATCTGGAATGGGGCTGGGGGGGGGGAGGGCTGGGGTCCCTTCCCCCCCCAACACCCACCTCCCCATCTCCACTTGGGGAAAAGGAGTGTGGAGTTTATTCTTCCTTTTACCATATGGTGGCAAATGATGAAAAGAGCTCAACCAACAGCCAACTAATGCTCTCAACGTGGTGCCTAAAACTGTGGGCTGCTGAGAGCCTCTGAAGTGAGCAAAATCCACCAGCAAGCGCAGGACTCGCCAAGTTTTCATAGGAGCTTTGTCGCATGGCATAGGTGCTGTCGTTTAGAACCCTCTGTTCAGACCCTATTCTGGTCCTAACAAATTGGCTGTGTCTACACTGGCATCCCTTCCGGAAAAGGGATGCTAATGTAGCACTTTGGAATAGGCAAATCCGCGGGGGATTTAAATATCCCCCACGGTATTTGCATTTACATGGCTGCCGCTTTTTTCCGGTTTGGAGATAAGCCGGAGAAAAGCGCCAGTCTAGACATGATTCTCCAGAAAATAAAGCCTTTTCCGGAGGATCTCTTATTCCTACTTTCCGGAAAAGGGGTGCAGTGTAGACACAGCCATTGTGTGTCACCCTTCCCCTTGTATGCTTCCATGCTGCCCTGTACTGCCTGACCTCCTATCCTTGCCTCAAAGCCTCCATTCCCTTAATCTAGTGAGGGACAATGTAGACCCGCAAGGGGTCTGTATGAGTTGCCCTCCGTCTCAGTGGGCCGCAGGGTTGCCCTAACCAAGACGGTCTCCCATCTTCTCTGCACTTGCGTACCTAGAATGGGTGAGGACCCAAGGACTCACCGAGTTTTCATAGGAGCTTTGTCACGATAGATAGATAGATAGATAGATAGATAGATAGATAGATAGATAGATAGATAGATAGATAGATAGATAGATAGATAGATAGATAGATAGATAGATAGATAGATAGATGTTAGTAGGTGTGAAAGAGATTGTGGTGAAATCTTCTTCAGTTGGGTCACAACACACGTAACGGCCAGCCTGGTGGTAATATGCGAGTCAGTGTCTTGAGAGATCTAAAAGATCCAAAATATAATGACCCAGCCAAACTGACACCCTGATCAAGGAAATCGAAGGCATTGGTACTTGACCTCAAGTTCCCATTTTTCCCACTTTGGGAAACTTATCCAAAAGGGCAGCAGGTGACCTTGCATGCATATTCAAAAGGATGCCCTAATTTAATTATCCAATCAAATATGTGTACCCACAAAAATCTCAGGATGCAGAAACCTATTTTTGGTGTTGGCTAAAGGTGATGTAAAGAGGTTCATAAGACCCTATGGCAGTAGCTGTGTAGTAGGATTTTACTTCTTCACTAAGGAATTTCTGTTTGAGGTTTTGTCTACCTCAAACCTCTTTCCTTTACTTCTTTCTACGTTTCCTGCTATTGTACTCTGCTATCATCCTTCACATTTCACCGAGATCCTTGTCCCACCGGTGGAGAGAGGCTGGTCCTCACACCCAGGTTCTCCAGGAAGGTGTAGATGAGTATAGTACTATACTAGGTAATTGTACCTGTATGCTTAGATCATTGTAATTGGATGCTCAGGCTTCATTTATGCTATCCTTAGGGTGATTGAATCCATTTGTGCGATCCTTGCCACGTATTTTCTATTGTTTGCAATCTTAATACCAATCATAATAAAGATTGTTTTATTTTGGCACTGCCCTCAGCATAAGCGTGACCTCTGTGATTCACCAGATCTGCCTCCAGAAATAGAGACCCATAGCTCTCAACCTCTGTGACCGGCATGGAGGACACACCTAGAACCTTCTAGTCAGATTAGATGAGCCATACCCATATCAATATCTTATTCTTAACCCCACGCTACAATGGCCTGTAAAAGGAACTGGAGACCAGAATAGCAGTCAGTGTCTCTGAAGCCCTGGAGGTGTGCAGTCCAGGGACGGATTGTTGAGAGAGTAGCAGCTCCATGTGGAGAGATATTCCTCGTGGGATGAGGTTTACCGGGGCTGCCGACAAAGGGCTTTGATGTCGGCAGGGGAGCGTCCAGACCAGCACACTGAGCAGACAAACAGCTGATCAGCTGTTTGTCGGCTCAGCGCGGCAGCCATGTAAATTTAAATGAAGCCGCGATCTTTCGTGTGTAGCCTCAGACACTCACTTGTGGGCTCAGGGCTGGCTTCATTTGCCTTTGCGAAAACAACAAATCTACATGGCTCCGTCAACGGAGCCATGTAGTTTAGACGTACCCCCACTGCCATGCTGCTCCTGCCCTCTGCCTTGAAGATGCTGTGCAAAGAGGTTAGGTCCATCAATGGCTATTCGTGAGGATGGGCAGGGATGGTGTCACTGTTAGCCACTGTTTGTCTGGAAATGGGTGACAGGAGAGGCATCACATGATGATTCCCTGTTGTGTTCCTTCCCTCTGGGGCATCTGGTGCTGGCCACTGTTGGCAGACAGGACACTGGGCAAGATGGACCTTTGGTCTGACCCAGTATGGCTGTTCCTATGTTCTTATGTGATGATGATGATGATGATGATGCAGAGAAGGGGGGTGCTGATGTTAGAGTGTCCCCCTCCCTTGTCCCTGTAGTCCATCTCCACAGACTGAAGAAGGTGGGACATTAAAGAAGAGTTGGGGCAGAGGGCCTCAGAAAAGGGGGCAAGAACATTTGGGTCTGAAGTAGATTCTGGATTGACTTAAATTCAAAAAGTGATCTTGGTCTTAAAAAGTTTGAAGTCCCCTGCTCAAAGGGGTGAGGCACATTTAAATCGACGCTTCATTTGGGTATGTCTAGTAAACTAATCTACTGGCTCTCTAGCCATGTAGTCTAGACATACCCTAGATGAAGCATATGCTCCCAGTTCTGTTAGGCTACAACTAGACTACAGGCTTTTTTTGGAAGAGATCATCTGGAAAAACTTCTTCAGAGAGAGAGCGTCCACACTGCAAAAGTGAATCGAAAAAGTGGTCTGCTTTTTCGACAGATAGCATTCACACTGAATGGACGTCTCTCACATATCAGCTGTGATTACTATGGACGGAGCGACCACCAGGGCACCTGTGCTTTTTTCCTCTTTCCTCTTCTTCCGAAAGAACTCCCTCTTCCCCAGCGACACATGCCTTTTTGTGAAAGAGCTCTTCCGGAAAAAGGCTTCTTCCTCATGGAATGAGGATTACCAATGCCACAAAAACTCCTCTGGTCTTTTGATTTTCTTGTGGAAGAGCACAACTGGAGTGTGGATGTTCCTCAAGTTCTCTTGGAAGAATGGCTGGTTTTCTGACAAAACTCTGTAGTATAGACATATCCTTACTGAACTAATGTGTTACAATGGGCAAGGACTACACTTCAGTACCTTAATTTCCCCTCCCTCCCATTAGCTATTTAAATGATCTGCTCTTCAAGGCTTAGACTGTGTCTATATGCGATAGATAGATAGATAGATAGATAGATAGATAGATAGATAGATAGATAGATAGATAGATAGATAGATAGATAGATAGATAGATAGATAGTGTGTATGTATCAACAGGTGTGTTGTAAGCAAAACTCGTGAAGTCATTCTGCTACTCTACTCTGCACTAGTTAGGCCTCAGCTGGAGTACTGTGTCCAGTTCTGGGCGCCACATTTCAAGAAAGATGTGGAGAAATTGGAAAGGGTACAGAGAAGAGCGACAAGAATGATTAAAGGTCTAGAGAACATGACCTATGAAGCCAGGCTTCATGAACTGGGCTTGTTTAGTTTGGAAAAAAGAAGATTAAGGGGGGACATGATAGCGGTTTTCAAATATCTAAAAGGGTGTCACAAGGAGGAAGGAGAAAATTTGTTCCTCTTGGTTACTGAGGACAGGACGAGGAGTAATGGGCTTAAAGTGCAGCAGGGGAGGTTTAGATTGGACATTAGGAAAAAATTCCTAACTGTCAGGGTGGTCAAATATTGGAATAAATTGCCAAGGGAGGTGGTGGAATCTCCCTCTCTGGAGATATTTAAGAACAGGTTAGATAGACATCTGTCAGGGATGGTGTAGACGGAGCTTGGTCCTGCCTTGAGGGCGGGGGGCTGGACTCGATGACCTCTCGAGGTCCCTTCCAGTCCTATGATTCTATGATTCTATGATTAGATAGAGCCACGTCCTCAGCTAGTATAAATCAACATAATTCCATTTCAGCCACTGGACATAGACCAATGTGCAGTTCCTGAAGATGTGCATCTGATATTGGTCAGAGTGGCTAGCATATAATTATCATTCATTAACACAGTAGGTCCAATGCAATTGCAAACTTCTGCCTCAGCTCTATAGAAGTTTTCAAAGTCCCCTGTTTACACCCAAAGGGCTGTTCGGGTCTGTGTGTCACAAAGGAGTTGCATTGTTCCAAAAGTGATAGATTAATTGCACCACCTCACATAGGTGGAACATATTCAGTATGGTAACCTGTTCTTTGTAAAGTCAGTGTAATGTGTGTGGGACAATCCCTAAACCTCCTGTTGGACACACTATAAACTGGAGAAGAGCAATTTTTTGAAAAATGATTTTTTTATCTTTCAATATGTAGGACGCTTCTATATAGTTTTCATCCCACTTGAATCACCAAATGCTGTGGAAGTCAAGCGGTTGCTTTCTGATCTTATGAATCTCCCTTCAGTCTCTCACGGGTAACTGTGGGCTTTCTCCACACCCCTCCCGCCATCACTGCTACCTTTGGCATCAGGACACAAACGCTCTATTTTAAAACAAATCATTTAGGGTAGCTTTAGCCTCAACCTCAATTCAAGGATATAAAACTGAACATAATTTCAATAGGCTCTTCTTATCTAACCCATTCTAGTCGCCAGAGATAATCTTCTTATCAACGCGAGGTCAGATGGAGGCAGCAAAACAGCTGGTAGCAAATCAAAATAACCCTCCAAACAATCGCAAACTTCTGCCCCAGCGCTATGGAAGTTTTCAAAGTCCCCCAAAGGGCTGTTCGGGTCCATGTGTCACAATGGAGCTGCATTGTTCCAAAAGCGATAGGTTGGTTGCACCACCTCACATAGGTGGAACATATTCAGTATCTGGGATTGTGTTTTAATTCACATCTGACAGCAAAGACTAGCTGATGAACTACTTTGTATTCTCTTGATAGAGTGATGCTTTCAAAGGGAGTATCTTGAGTGCCTCTGTACACACAGAATTTGACCAGCCGGGCAAAGGGTTTAATCAAGGGGTAGATTTCTCTTATGTCAACACAACAGCCAGATGGGTATTTTGAGTCATCCAAATTCCTTCTTAATCCTCTAGGGGCAAAGGAGAAGCCTTTTGTTCTTTCCTGCTTTGTGTACAGTCTGCCCACATCATTACAGCAAGAAGGGAATAATTTAATCCTACTGGAGCCATCGGCCAGGGACGTTGGCAAATTCTCTTCAAAACACGGAAAAGGAATGCGAATGGGCCCCTGTATTGGGCTTTGGATTTAGAGGCAGCGCTGTTACTGGTCATTATGTGTAGGACAGTAACAGAGGATTGTGTCAGGTGCTGTACACGCACGTAAGGGGTAAACCCTGGTCCAAAGGGAGTGAGGAGATAAATAGAAGTCCTCCTTGGGGATTTTGAAGTCCTTGGGGATTTTGCTCAAATTCTGGCAGCCCTGTGATATCTCTTATCACTGGCCTCACATGGCAAAAATGCAGTAGGAAAAAGGCCACGAGCCGAGCAAGGAAAAACCCTTGCATCAAGGCACTGGAACAACGTAGATAGTGGGCATGTGGAGAGCCATTGAACCGAACTGCAAACCCTGCCTATGATGGAAACCACTGACAGGCTGGGGGTGAAGCTCCCTCCCCCCAACACCCCACACCTATCCAGTTGAGCTCTTTCCAGTGCTGACCACAATGGGGTGAAATATTCCACTTTTACAATGGAAGAAGTTCCATGCAGCCCAGCTGAGAAGGGAGGAGGAAGTACGGGAGTTGGCGTTCCCTGCAGAGTTTGCCTGGGCTCTTACGTGGGGGTTGCCCCCAAACTTCACCTGCCTACACACAAAACCTTCTCACCCAAATGTGGAGGTGCGTTTACCCCAGGCCGACTGGCCTGCCAGGGGATGTGGGAGGGCTGAGGCCTGACATCTTCTTTTAGTTTGCAGTGATGCCACAGGCTGCGTTAATTGGGTGCGCACAGTCCTCTATTGCCTTCCCACAATTCCCTCCAGGCACCCAGAACACTTTACCCACAATGCACTGAGCAAGAATCTGAGTGATGCTCAGATTATGGCTTCACAACGAAGCCCCCAGAATTCCCCAGGGAAGACACGGATATGCAGATGAGGCTTTACTATGTGACTGCTTACACCAGGGCTAGGCTAAGCCAAGTGCCTAGACCTGGGTGCAGATCACTGGAGCTGAGTCTTCCGTGAAGACAGAGTGCAAGTAGACCAACAAAACATGGGGTGGGTCTTTGGCTGGCAGAATGAGCCCGCTGTGGGAGGAGAACAGCAGGATTGTGGGATGGAACCACAGGAATGTGTCCCGTGAACCATGGTTGAGGGAGTACACAAAAGTGGAATTCATGGCCCCGAGTTCAGGCAGTACCTTCTCCTTGGATTTTGGAAAGGGTTCTGCTGGTAGCCCTTTCAGAGACTGTCTTCACCCTAGGGCTTGAATGGCTGGCTCTAGTGCTGATGACTACATTTCTGCTCGGCTGTGTCTACACTAGCATGAATTTCCGGAACTGCTTAAAACGGAATACTATTCCATTTTCAGTTTTTCCGGAAAAGGAGCGTCTACATTGGCAGGCTGCTTTTCCGGAAACGCCCTTTTTCCGGAAAAGCGTCTGTGACCAATGTAGACGTGCTTTTCCGGAAAAGAGCCCCGATTGCCATTTTCCCGATCGGGGCTTTTTTCCGGAAAAGACTACTGGGCTGTCTACACTGGCCCTTTTCTGGAACAGTGTTCCGGAATAAGGACTTATGCCCGAGCGGGAGCAGAATAGTTTTTCCGGAATAGCGGCTGATTTTGTACAGTAGAGCATCGTTGCTTTTCCGGAAATTCAAGGGCCAGTGTAGACAGCTCGCAGCTTATTCCGGAAAAGCGGCTGATTTTCCGGAATAAGTGGCCCAGTGTAGACACAGCCCTCTTGTGGCCTATGAAAAGGAGCCCCTAGTGCACACAGCTGCCACAACGTCATTGCTGAGGCACGTGGCCGTAGCCTGGTATGTCTCTCAGGTGCTGCATAATCCTGTCCCTCATTTTGAATCCTCTTCTTCTGAGGAACTTCTCCCCACAGCTTCTCTCTCAGCTTTGAAACCCTCTTTCCCACAGACAAACTCATATTTCAAGTTACATACAGTGGAGGATCTGGGCCTTTGCTCCCATTCACCGTTTCTCTTCACGCAACAGATGCTGAGCCTGGAGGTGCACACTTTCCTCACATGAAAGAGGGCTTTGCCTGTCCTTGAATTAACAACTGTGGGGTGGTTATCCAGTGAGAGACCTTCCCGTGTGTATGACATTCCGGTATCAGGTGAATGAGAAAGATTTAATCTTCAGGAAAGATTTCCAGCTCAAACGTGGTGCACGGCAGCAAGAAATTGCATAGGCATTAGCATGCACAAGCATTGTATGGGTGCATGAAGCTGCACACACATGTGAATAATTCTAATGCTTCTGCACACACAAGCGCATCCTGGCACAGGAAAGCTCAACCCATCCCAGCTCTCCTAATATCTCCCTGTTGGATCTGTCAGGGGAAAAAAGCCAACAGGATCAGCATGGCCTTCTAACAACCATCTCCAGGAAGAGCTCATCCACCCAGGGTGTGTCTAGACTACTGAGTTTTGTCGACAAAAGTGGACTTTTGTCGACAAAACTATACCAGCGTCTACACTACCGCTGAGTTCTGTCGACATAACGTCGACAGAACTCAGCAGTTTTGTCGACGCTGGTATACCTCATTTTACAAGGCATAACACCTTCTGTCGACAGAGTTCTGTCGACAGAAGGTGTTATTGCCTGTAGGGTTGCGTCTAGACTACAGGGTTCTGTTGACAAAGCAGCTTGCTTTGTCGACAGAACTCAATGTGTCTGGACGCTCTATGTCAACAGAAGTTTTGTCGACAGTATCTGTCGACAAAACTTCTGTCGACAAAACCCTGTAGTCTAGACGTACCCTCACAGAGCTATCGGAGGGCTATCCATGCCATAAGCATGCTTGGCAGCCAAAGGATCCCGCATAGGTACTATGCCATTGCCCCAGTACTTGTGCCCTGTCTTGGTTGTCAGTTTTTGGAAGGCTACACACAAGACACACACACACACACGTGATGTTATTGGATTATGAGATTATTGCAACCACTGTTATATGTTGGAGGCAAATCTTGTCCAAAGTGGGCCAAGTGGGATGCCTAGGAAAAGCTCATGGTTCGCTGGTTCTGTTTACACTGTGGCTGTGTCTACACTGGCAAGTTATTCCGGAAAATCAGCCACTTTTCCGGAAAAACTTGCCAGCTGTCTACACTGGCCGCTTGAATTTCCGGAAAAGCACTGACGATCTCATGTAAAATCATCAGTGCTTTTCCAGAAAAACTATGCTGCTCCCATTTGGGCAAAGTCTTTTTCTGGAAAACTGTTCCAGAAAAGGGCCAGTGTAGACAGCACAGTAGTGTTTTCCGCCAAAAAGCCCCGATCGCAAAAATGATGATTGGGGCTTTTTTGCGGAAAACCACGTCTAGATTGGCCACGGACGCTTTTCCGCAAAAAGTGCTTTTGCGGAAAAGCACCCTGCCAATCTAGACGTGCTTTTCCAAAAATGCTTTTAACGGAAAAGTTTTCCGTTAAAAGCATTTCCGGAAAATCATGCCAGTGTAGACGTAGCCTGTGTGTATGCATGTATCATTTTTGCACTTGAAGTCATGCGTATTGGCTCTCTCCTTGTATTTCAAATGGTTGCTTCTGGGAGATAGCAACAGGAGGCTGGGCCAGCTCATTGGGAGACCACTATTAGTCAAGAGAATAGCAGCACTTGACTGACAATGCACCTCAGCTTTTCTGTGACCATTCAGACCAGCAGGTGAGTAATGGCAGCCACCTAAAAACGACTGAGTCATGCCTAGACAGGTGATTTGATCATGTGACATTCCATCTTGGGACAGACTTTCACACAGCAAGAACAATGGAATTCCCTCCACATGGGTAAGGGTATAAAGGGCCCTCGGGTTCCTCCATTTTGTCTTCTATCTGAATATTCACCTATGAAGGATCTCTGTTATAAACTGAAATCTGAAAGGCCCGATGTCCCATCCTAACGGAGGATGGATCCCAGAGACTTAAGCTAAGACAGCCATTCATTCCAAGTACTTTGAACCAAGAACTTTGTAAATGGTGAATGTAATTTCATTCCTTTAACAATTTTAACTCTCCCTTCTTTCCTTTTATTAACAAACCTTTAGGCTACGTCTACATTGGCAAGATTTTGCACAAATACTTTTAACACAAGAGTTTTTGCGTTAAAGTATTTGCGCAAGAGAGCGTCTACACTGGCATGTGCTTTTGCGCAAGAGATGTGCTTTTGCGTAAAAGCATCCGTGCCAGTGTTGACGCTCTCTCGCGCAAGAAAGCTCCGATGGCCATTTTAGCCATGGGGCTTTCTTGCACAATAAATTCATGTTGCCTGTCTACACTGGCCTCTTGTGCAAGAACAGTTGCACAAGAGGGCTTATTCCTGAGCGGGAGCATCATCGTTCTTGCGCAAGAAGCCCTGATTTCACACATTAGAACGTCAGTGTTTTTGCGCAAGAACTCCCCGCCAGTGTAGACAGGCAGCATGTTTTTGCGCAAAAGCGGGCGCTTTGGCGCAAGATCATGCCAATGTAGACACAGCCTTAGATTTTAGATGTTAAAGGATTGGCCCAGAGTGCTCTGTTTGGGTAACACCTGAGGTGTAAATTGAGCAGGGAATGTGACTGGTCTTGTTCATATTTGTGAGATTTGCATAACCTCTCACCTGTGTAAGGTGCGGTGTAAGGTGTTGTGGCACAGGAGAAGCTGGGGTGTCTAAGTGGGTTGCTTGTGTGACTTCTTGCTAGCCACTAGGACAAACAGAAGTGTTCTTGGTGATGGAGGGTATATCTACACTGCATGCTGATTTTGAAATAGCATGTCTACACTGCAGGGAAGCTTCAGAATGAGTCTGAGGCAGGCTCCCCTAATGTAGACATGCTACCTTCATAGAATCATAGAACCATAGAATTGGAAGAGACCTCAGAAGGTCATCAAGTCCAGCTCCCTGCCCTAGGCAGGACCAATTCCAACTAAATCAACCCGGCCAGGGCTTTGTCAAGCCGAGACTTAACAATCTCTAGGGATGGAGACTCCACTACTTCCCTAGTAATAGAAATGTAGCCGTGTTAGTCTGGGGTAGCTGAAGCAAAATACAGGACAATGTAGCACTTTAAAGACTAACAAGATGATTTATTAGATGATGAGCTTTCGTGGGCCAGACCCACTTCCTCAGATCAAATAGTGGAAGAAAATTGTCACAACCATATATACCAAAGGATACAATTAAAAAAAATGAACACTTATGAAAAGGACAAATCAAATTTCAGTACAGAAGGGGTATGGGGGGGGGAGGTGAATGTCTGTGGGCTAATGATATTAGTGGTGATAATTAGGGAAGCTATCTTTGTAATGGGTAAGATAACTAGATCCTTTGTTTAGACTTTACGTCTGAGTCTAAACAAAGGATCTAGTTATCTTACCCATTACAAAGATAGCTTCCCTAATTATCACCTCTAATATCATTAGCCCATAGACATTCATCTCCCCCCCATCCCCCTTCTGTACTGAAATTTGATTTGTCCTTTTCATATGTGTTCATTTTTAAAAATTGTATCCTTTTTAAATTGTATATGGTTGTGGCTATTTTCTTCCACTATTTGATCTGAGGAAGTGGGTCTGGCCCACGAAAGCTCATCATCTACTTCCCTAGGTAACCCATCTCAGCGCTTCACCACCCTCTTAGTGAAATAGTTTTTCCTAATATCCAACCTGGACCTCTCCCACCACAACTTAAGACCATTGCTCCTTGTTCTGCCATCTGTCACTAGATTTAGAGCCCCAGGAGGCACTGGGGCGGAATACCTTAGAATGGCCCTGGGAAGGGGTTATTTCAAAATAGCAGCAGCGGAGCACCTACATACGCTTCATTTCGAAATAGTTATTTTGGAAGAAGCGTTATTCCTCACAGAATGAGGTTTACAGAAGTCGGAATAAGCCATCCGTTAGTTTGAAATTATTTTGAAAAAACGGAATGGCTGTGTAGCTGCTTACATTGCTACAAAGATCATCCTTTCTTGCCAAGTCATTTAGGGTGTGTCTACACTGCACCATTATTTCGAGATAACAATCTCCCGGGGAATGGCTTGGAGCACAGGCTGGAGGAGGGAAGTTTGGCAGACATACCAGAAAGTTAATCTGCATGCACATGGCTGGAAAGCCAGCTGCACTGACAGCATTTCCGTACAAAGAGCCAGTTACATTGAAGCCCAGAATCCTCGCGAGCTAGTACACTATGTGGAACACTCTTGTGGTTGCACAGAGTGTGGGCTGATGTCCCACAAGTCTGCCACAGGTTTCTGGTGTGCGCTTGGGTTTTCATTCACCAATTCCTGGAGTTTAAGGCCAACAGGGACCTTTGTGACCATAAGAACATAAGAACATAAGAACGGCCATAGGGTCAGACCAAAGGTCCTTCTAGCCCAGTATCCTGTCTACCGACAGTGGCCAGCACCAGGTGCCCCAGAGAGGGTGGACCGAAGACAATGATCAAGCGATTTGTCTCCTGCCATCCCTCTCCAGCCTCTGACAAACAGAGGCCAAGGACACCATTTTATCCCCTGGCTAATAGCCTTTTATGGACCTAACCTCTATGAAATTATCTAGCTTCTCTTTAAACTCTATTATAGTCCTAGCCTTCACAGCCTCCTCTGGCAAGGAGTTCCACAGGTTGACTCCACGCTGTGTGAAGAAGAACTTTCTTTTATTAGTTTTAAACCTGCTCCCCATTAATTTCATTTGGTGTCCTCTAGTTCTTCTATTATGGGAACTAATAAATAACTTTTGTTTATCGGCCCTCTCCACACCACTCATGATTTTATAGACCTCTATCATATCCCCCCTCGGTCTCCTCTTTTCTAACCATCTAGTCGGACCATCTGCCTAACCTAAACAAAAGAACTTCTTCAAAAGAAGCCGTCTCCCTGTGGCTCAGCTCATCATCCGTAGAACGATCACAACCGTCCTTTTCTCCCAGCCGCTGTCTTCTCCATTTAGATGGCGAGATATGTCTGGCGGCGTCCTAGGCGATGCAGAAGCACAATGTGGCTCTGATCTCAGCTGGATATGAGACTCGTGGGGCTCGTGGGGCTCTGTTCTCCAGGCAGAGGGTGTCCGGTAAACTGCTAGCTCTCCCCTCAGAAAAGCTAGAGTCATTTCATTTTATCACAAAGAATCCTGACAGAGAAAATTTCCTACCTACCATCAATTTCCATTAATTCCCCCTTCCCATTAATGGATTCTAGTCACTCTTTATTTACCCTGTATTTAATTTAGACACAAAAGAGCCGACATTCAAAGCTGCAATTATTCAATTAGCATTTGCAGGACAGGCACTTGTCTGTCACGTCTCAGCCAAATGTTCGTGTCGAGTTGACACGGGCTGTGCTAATGCACGACCATTTTGATCAGAGAGAAAGCAGGCCAAATCCAGCAGTGATCTAATTTCTGTGTGATGAGGGATTATCCCTTAGACAGTGAAACAAATATCACATTTTGAAGATTAAAAAAAAATGCCTTGCAGTTCAAATTGTGCAGTGTTGTGATGGCTCCAGATTTGATGCGTGTGTGGGGGGGAGGGAGAGATGGTTCGGGGATTGAGGCGCTGGCTTGGGACTCGGGAAATGTAGCTTTAATTCACTGTTTTGTCCAACTGCCCACACTGGGGCTACGTCTCGAAAAGCGAGCTGCTTTTTCGAAAGAGTCTAGATGCTCTCTTTCGAAAAAGCACAGTTTGCATCCAGGGTGTGTCTAGACTAAAGGGTTTTGTAAAAAAATGTAGCCTTTTTTTTGAAAAAAACTTCACCTGCATCTAGACTGCAGCTGTGTTCTTTCGAAAGTAAACTGAAAGAATGCGGCAGTTTGTCTGATTGTGGTAAACCTCATTCCACGAGGAATACCGGGGCTGCCGACAAAGGGCTTTGATGTCAATAGGGGGAACGTCCAGACTAGTGCGCGAGCCGACAAACAGCTGATCAGCTGTTTGTCGGCTCAGCGCGGCAGCCATGTAAATGTAAATGAAGCCGCGATCATTTAAATCGCGGCTTCATTTACCTTTGCCTATGTGTCTAATCTACATGGCTCTGCCGACAGAGGCAAGTAGTCTAGACACAGCCTAAAGGTACGTCTACACTGCAATGCTATTTCAGGAGACTGGAGTATCCCAAAATAGCTGTCCCGTGTCTTCACAGCAAGCCTGTTATTTCGGGCTCACTATTCCGACGTCCTTGTAAACCTCATTCTTCGAGGAGTAAGGGATGTTTTGGAGTAGCGCTTGATTTAAAAATTTGGCGCAGTCTACACTGCGCCAAAGGATAAAATCAGCTATTTCAAAATGGTATCAAAATAAGATAAGCAAATTGCGTAGCTCAAACTGCGTATCGTCTTTTGAGTTATGGTGCAGTGTAGACGTCCCCTAATTCAGGCTTTGTGGTTCCTGACGTCGTTCTTTGTCATTTTCTAGGCAGCTGTACATTTTGTGCTCTAATGCTGTAACACTCAAATCCATTTATTTTTGTGTTCAGTTTCCCATCTGCAAAATGGGGATGTGACTCCTCTCTGCCCATAGAGGGAAGGTGTGAGGACAACACATTTCTAAGGTGTTCAAACGTATTTTAAAACGGGACTTTTTTTTCTGTGGAAAAATCTCATTTGATAAAAATCGCCACCTTTTGCAGGAAGGGGATCATTTCAACAACATTGTTAACTCAACGATGTCGGCATGAATTTGACTTCATTTCAGAAACAAGAGTGTTTTGTGTCAATAACGGCCAAATGTTTCCTTGAGAGGTTATTGGTTTTGTTTTGACTTTGATATTATAGTCAATATTTTTAATTTTATAGATTCTATTTAATAGCCTATTCAATAGATCAAAATCAATCGCAACAACAACTCTAAACAAAAGATATTGCCTGATATCTCCTCAGATATTCTCCTCTCCCATATGAGGAGAGGTTAAAGAGACTGGGACTTTTCAGTTTAGAAAAGAGGAGACTGAGGGGGGATATGATAGAGGTCTATAAAATCATGAGTGGTGTGGAGAGGGCCGATAAAGAAAAGTTATTTATTAGTTCCCATAATAGAAGAACTAGAGGACACCAAATGAAATTAATGGGTAGCAGGTTTAAAACTAATAAAAAAATTCTTCACACAGCGTGTAGTCAACCTGTGGAACTCCTTGCCAGAGGAGGCTGTGAAGGCTAGGACTATAATAGAGTTTAAAGAGAAGCTAGATAATTTCATAGAGGTTAGGTCCATAAAAGGCTATTAGCCAGGGGATAGAATTGGTGTCCCTGGCCTCTGTTTGTCAGACACTGGAGAGGGATGGCAGGAGACAAATCGCTTGATCATTGTCTTCGGTCCACCCTCTCTGGGGCACCTGGCACTAGCCACTGTCGATAGACAGGATACTGGGCTAGAAGGACCTTTGGTCTGACCCAGTACGGCCGTTCTTATGTTCTTATGTTCTTATGATTAAAATGCCACATTTTTCACTTCTTTCCATGAAATGTTTTCACCACCCAGCCTCAGTTTCCCTCCTGGTCCAAACTATGATCAGAACATTGCCTGTCAGTATCCAAAACAACTTGCACCGCAAATGTAATTATTATACTGGTGATGGGGCGAGGTCACAGAAGACCGCTTGGTGGGGCTTCCCGGGGTGCTGACAAAGCCACTGCCACTCACCTTCATGTTCTCTGGAGCTTCTCGCCGCTTGGTCCTGCTGAGCCAGCCCCCTGGTCTCCCACAACCAAGGCACTAAGCTCAGATCAATGCTCCCCGGAGAAGCAGTACAGACACTAGCACTACGGTATGTCCAGTTCCTTTTGTCCTTTGTTCCTTGGCCATTCCGCCCTGCCGTGCTCAGGCTCCATGAAGTCTACCCACTTGGTGATGGGTTCAGCTTCCCGGCCAAGCTGCGTCTTCCCTTGTATCCTGGGGTCACTGCCTGTGCCACTACCGCACCTCCGGAGTCCCCACCCTCATCTGTTCTCACCGGCCGTTCGCCGCCAGTTGTCCTCAGAACTCAGTTCTCTCCACGAGGTCTCCTGGCATTCCCTGACCAGCAACTCCTGCTGGGTCCCCCCTACAGCTCCCTGTTACTCCAGGTCTTGGCAGATGCTGACTTTCCAGATCTCTGTTCCTCTGGGTCTCACCAGCCAGTCTCCTCCTTCTAGGGCCCAGGTGCCATCTTCTAAGCCCAACTGAGAGTCGACTACCTGGTCACAGGCGTGCCGGCCTCTTCCCTCTTCAAAGGCTGGCGATTCCCTGTGGCCGTTCTGAACCAAAATCGGGGGTTATTTGGGTTTACAGGAGACTTCAAAGTGTTGGATTTTGCTTCTGATTTGGAATGATTTTTCTCGCTCCTCCCCACCCCGCCTCCAAAATCTGTGGAACAGAAAGCCTGGCTTCTTGCCAGCTTTCTCAAGGCAGTGCTCAGCTACCTTATGGATATTTATCTTCTCTTCCAAGTCGCACATTCTGCTGGTGAGCTTGTGCATTGAGGTTCTAGAATGCAAGGACCTTCCTTTTCTCCCCCCTACAGGAGCTGGGCACAACTGAAGTGCGAAGGCTGCTTTGGACAGCCTTCTTCTCCAGTTGACACCACTAGAAGCCCCAGGCTGTGTCTAGACTGGCAAGTTTTTCTGCAAAATAATCTGATTTTGCGGAAAAACTTGCCAGCTGTCTACACTGGCTGCTTGAATTTCCGGAAAAGCACTGACGATCTCCTGTAAAATCATCAGTGCTTTTCCGGAAAGACTATGCTGCTCCCGTTAGGGCAAAAGTCTTTTTCCGAAAGACTTTTGCACGAAAAGGCCAGTGTAGACAGCATAGTATTGTTTTCCGCAAAAAAGCCCCAATCGCAAAAATGGCGATCGGGGCTTTTTTGCGGAAAACCGCGTCTAGATTGGCCACGGACGTTTTTCCACAATAAGTGCTTTTGCAGAAAAACATCCTGGCAATCTAGATGCGATTTTTCCAAAAATGCTTTTAACGGAAAACTTTTCCGTTAAAAGCATTTTCGGAAATTCATGCCAGTCTAGACGTAGCCCCATTGTTTTCATTGCTCTTCAGCGTGGACAGGGGAGGAAGATCTTGACTTATCAGTGTCCGAGACAGAACATCAGAAGTGGCTGCCCGTCGCAGGGAGCCATGGCCTGTAATGCCTCTGAGGCTGGTATAGGGGGCTCTGTCTGTGAGGTGGAGTGTTTTCCATATAAGGGCATGTAAATTAATAATCTTCCCCTGCTCGCTCCACCCATTGCAGTGAAAGATCAGCCAATGGGCTGACTTGTGCTCAGGCCTGCTACTCCACCCACTGCAGCAAAAACCAACCTATGGGGTGATAAGTTCACAGGCAATAAAACAGGCAGGCAGCCCCTCTCTCGCGGGGGATTTGCATCGAGTGAACACCTAGCCTGATCACCCAGACGCCTTGCACCCCCCGCTCTCGAGTCTTACTGAGCGTACTCCGAGTTGGTCGACCCGAGTGGAGATAGTTTATGAGCATGTGACCGGTACTTGTGTTCCTGCTGTCTCCAGAACTGGTATAACCCCCCCTCCCCCCGCCCATCATCCCTATCCTAATTGATTTCTTAGTTGTCCTTATTGCTTGTCAAGTGACAGTGGCTAAAAAGTTACTAAGTTAGTTTATAGATAGTTGTGGTTTAGGTTTTTTACTGTTTCCTTGTATAAAGTTGTGTAAATAATCAGCCCTATGGACAATACCAGTGTTAATTCAACTGTTCCTAACCCCTGGGCAGTTATTGGGAATTATTGTGATTTAGAAAAGCCTCAGGGAATTGTGTTGTGTTGTCTGGCAATCTGTTTAATTTTTGTTCTGATGATTGTCTGGCGTCATCAAAATAAAATCAGTTTGTGCTTTTTAAAACCCCCAGTTGTGGTCTCATCCTTTCCGGCATCTCTTCGAACCTTGTGTATTATGGGGACTGACAATCAGCTAACCACTACCACCGGTAGGGTGCCCAGGGCCCCTCCTTTCTTCCCCTAAAGGATCTAACATATTCTGAGAGGGAGGACACGGTTGGCTGGTCCTTGACAATACTTTCCCAGCTGGAGGTTCAGTCTCTCCAGGATCTCTCGTTCTGCGCACTGATCTTTCCACTGAGTTGTGGCCTTAATGACTCAATTAGCCTTTATTCTAGTCCAGCTTGCTTCCCAGTAAGCAGGCGCTGAATGATTAATGTCTGTTTATTCTGTCAGTTGCAAAGCTCCAACTGGAACACCAGGTAATGGTCTGTCTAATTCAGGCGCTAAAGCCCCTGAATGGAACTGACCATGCAAACTATGACAATGCCCTCTGATCCCAGCCAGCAATGAGTTGCATGAGGATTATACCACAGGAAACGCAACTGCCGATGCTACTCTGGCTCACATGTGGCTTTTTGTTTTGGCAAACTCCCAAAGCTACCCTGTTCGCTCACCGGTATCTTGCAGCAGTGGCTTCCACGCAAGACTGGGACTTTTCAGCCTAGAATAGAGGAGACTAAGGGGGGATATGATAGAGGTCTATAAAATCATGACGGATATGGAGAAAGTGAGTAAGGAAACGTTATTTACATGTCCCCATTACATAAGTTCTAGAGGTTCACCACAAGAAATTAATAGTAGCAGGTTTAAAACAAACAAAAGGAAGTTTTTCTTCACTCAACGCACAGTCAACCTGTGTAACTCCTTGCCAGAAGATGTTGTAAAGATCAGAACTTTAACAGGGTTCAAGATAGAACTAGAGACATTCATGGAGGTTAGGTCCATCAATACTTCTTAGCCAGGATGGGTAGGAATGGTGTCCCTAGCCTCTGTTTGCCAGGGGCTGGAAATGGGTGACAGGAGAGGAATCACTTTATGATTCCCTGTTCTGTTCACTTCCTGTGGGGCACCTGGCATTGGCCACTGTCAGCAGACAGGTGACTGGGCTAAATAGACCTTTGGTCTGACCCACTATGGCCATGATTATGTACTTACCAAATTCACAGAAATGCCTTTGATCCCTTTTTTCCCATGGATTGATAGAGTCCACGTCCAGAAGGGACCACTGAGATCAGCGGGTCTGACTTCTTCTATAACACAGAGCAGAAAACTCTCCCACCACCGCAAAAAATCCCTAGTGCGCATCTTTAAAAAAATCCAACCCATAATGATTCTCAGGGGTCGAGAATCCACCATGACCCCAGTTCATTGTGCCATGATTACTTATTCTTGCTGTTACACATTTATGCCTTATTTCCAGCCTCAGTGTATCTAGCTTCTGCATGCAGCTATTGGCCCATGCTAGGCTTAAGAGCCCATTATGAAATATTTGGTCTCTGTATTGGTACTTCCAGACTGTGATTCCCCCTTAACTGTGATCCCTCTTCTGTCAGAAGCTAACTAGGTTGAGCCCTTTGAGTGTGTCACTAGAAGAACTGCTTTCTCATCCTTCCATGATGCTGGTGGCTCTTCTCTGAACCCGCCTCACATCCTTGTTTGAATTGGGGGCACCAGAACAGGACACAGGATTCCAGCGAGTCACACCAGTGCCAAATGCGCAGAATCTCAGGGCTGGAAGAGACCTCAGGAGTCATCGAGTCCAGCCCCCTGCCCAAAGCAGGACCAACCCCGACTCAATCATCCCAGCCAGGGCTTGGTCAAGCCGGGACTTAAACACCTCGGCTGTGTCTAGACTGGCATGATTTTCCGGAAATGCTTTGAACGGAAAAGTTTTCCGTTAAAAGCATTTTCGGAACAGAGCGTCTAGATTGGCACGGGCGCTTTTCCACCAAAGCATTTTTTGCAGAAAAGCGTCTGTGCCAATCTAGACGCGCTTTTCCACAAAAAAGCCCCGATCGCCATTTTCGCGATTGGGGCTTTTTTGCGGAAAACAAATCTGAGCTGTCTACACTGGCTCTTTTGCGCAAAAGTTTTGCGCAAAAGGACTTTTGCCCGAACGGGAGCAGCATAGTATTTCTGCAAAAACACTGACAATCTTATATGAGATCGTCAGTGCTTTTGTGGAAATTCAAGCGGCCAGTGTAGACAGCTGGCAAGCTTTTCCGGAAAAGCGACTGATTTTCGGGAAAAACTGGCCAGTCTAGACACAGCCCTCTAGGGATGGAGATTCCACCCCTCCCTAGGGAACCCATCCCAGTGCGTCCCCACCCTCTTCGTAGTGTATCACTCCCTCTATTCCTACTCGAGGGTCCCCCCTTTTTTTGCACCCCGGGATCACATCAGCTCTTTTTACCATGGGGTCACATGGGGTGCTCCCTATCAGGTGACTATCTCCCCCCCTTCCAGGATCTCTTTGGGAGTCACTGCTCTACCTGGGGTTGCAGATTGTCCTATCAAGTGCCCTGGGCATGTCCCGCTGTCTAACCAAGGAAAGGGGGGGCAGGAGAAGGAACATGGTGGTCACTGCCATTTGTGCCCTGGGCTTAAGCTGATCTGGGGGGTGTTTCTCTGTTTGTTTTGGTGTTTCCACCATGAGCCGCGGTCTCCAGGCACTTTGCCAGAGGAGGCCAGAGCCCCGGGCCTCTTTGAATCGCCCCCGGAGCGTCGCAGAACCATGCTGGGCGCGCCATGTGACTTTGCAGGGTAGGAGGAGCCAGCCCAAGGCCCCGCCCCTTCCAGAGGCATGGAGCCAGCCCCCCACACCTTGCCCCCACACCATGCTGGCTGTCGGTGCCGTTGCCGTGGATTTAAAGATGCTGACTCTCCAAGACAGACATTCACACAGAGCAATTAACAGAGCTACACAAGCCTGTGTTGAAGCTTGTCCCGATTCAGCACATCACACATGCCTCAAGTTAACAACGTGCTTACTTGCTTTGCTGAAGAGGAGTTTGGGGCCAGAAAGAACCCAGAGGCGTCCTTTTACGCTACTCTGAACTCTGCTGTATCCCACGACATGTCATCACTGTGCTTTGTGGGTCTATGTTTTTCCCCACTTGGAAATGCCTCGGCATCAGATTCCTGGGCCCATTTTTTGTCAGGCTCAGCTTTGAACATCGAATGACTTGGTGGAAATGCGAAGCTGCACCTTTCAGCCTGCCCTGAGCTCCGAGAACCCGGAGTTCCTCTCGCAACTTCTGACGGGGATGACAAAACGCTTGTCGTGCGCAGCTTTGTGTGTTTTCCTCTGGGATGAGAGGTCACACGAGGCCTCAAAGTGGGAATTCTACCAGGGAGTGTGTTCCAATGAAAACACTGTGCCCTTCAGAGCCAGACTAATTTAAAAAGAGCCATTATTATTGTTATTATTCAGCCAATGACTGTGGCATACATCTGATCCCTTCCGGATAGCTTTTGATTCCTGGCTAGCCAAGCCAATTCAATTCAGAAATGGGGCAAATAAGAAAATATAAAGAAAAGTAAATTAACCTGGTTTATAATTGTCTGGTGCAAATCCACTTAGTGAAACCATGGGAGCTATGCTAATTTACACCAGTTGAGGGTTTGGTCCAATAGGTGTTACCATATAAGGCCTCATAACGAAGATAACATCTAGGGGACTAGAACAGTGTTTCTCAACCTTTTTTATAAAGTACCCCCTTTAAAAACATTATAAGTAGCCTCAGTACCTACAGCAAAATGCAGGACAATGTAGCACTTTAAAGACTAACAAGATGGTTTATTAGGTGATGAGCTTTCATGAGCCAGACCCACTTCCTCAGATCAAATAGTGGAAGAAAATAGTCACAACCATATATACCAAAGGATACAATTAAAAAAAATGAACACATATGAAAAGGACAAATCACATTTCAGAACAGGAGGGGGATGCGGGGGGGGGGGGGAAGGAAGGAAGGTAAGTGTCTGTGAATTGATGATATTAGAGGTGGGGAGAGTGGGATGTTTGTGATCTTGGTAATGGGTAAGATAGTTTGAGTGTTTGTTCATTCCTTCTCGGAGAGTGTCGAATTTTAACATGAATGACAGTTCAGAGGATTCCCTTTCAAGTGCAGATGTAAAAGGTCTTTGTAGCAGAATGCAGGTGGTTGAGTCATTGAGAGAGTGTCCTTTCTGGTTAAAGGATCTCAGTACCTACAGTTTTCAGACACAATTTTTTTGCTACCATTGCAACACATTTGTTTAAACAACTTAATCGTAGCCGGGCAGGCAATGAAATTTGTGGGTATAAAAAGTACAAAAATAATGATGCGCTGTAAAACTTAAAACAAACATTCAGTTTTCTCCAAGTTCCAGTTGTGTTGACGTACCCCTCAGACTTCTCTCAAGTACCCCTAAGGGTACTCGTACCACTGCTTGAAAAACACTGCACTAGAAGACTAGTCTTGTGATTAAGGCATCTCACCATAGTGCAAAGAGAGAAAGTTTCAGTTCCAAGCTCTGTCACTCACAACCTTTATTACCTGGGGCAAGAAACTTCTCTCTGCTTGCCTCGTTTTCCCATCGGTACTATGGCAGAGTAGTATTGTCTTGTCTCCGACACACGGTCTGTCTTGCCTATTTATATTGTTAGCTGTTTGGCACAGGAACAGTTTCCAAGTATGTGTATGAACTGCACTTAACACAATGGGCATCTGCTTTTCGAGTCTCCAGATGCTAGTCTAATATATGGGACAAGCTATAATATATTATGAACAGTTGGTTTGTTTGTGGATTTGTTTGTGCAAAATAAAATCATACTTCGGGATTACCTGCAAATGCCAAATTTGCATAAACAATCTTGCTCCTCAAATTAGGGGAATGCATGACTTTTCACACCGGAATATGCTGGCTGAAAAGCTTAAATATTTTTGGTTTTCATTGGAAAAAAAGTCATGACTATTATGTGATTAGACTTCATAAAAGTATTTGCTAACATAATTAAAATCACATCACCTATTCAACTGTGTCATTGTGGTGCAAAGAAAATTGTTACTGTTACAAAACACAAAATAATTCAAATCACAGCATCATAGCACACTAAAAGTGGAAGGGACCTCGAGAGGTCATCGAGTCAGTCCTGTGCCCTCATGGCAGCATCCAGTACTGTCTAGACTCTAGACTCTAGACCATCCCTGATAGATGTCTATCTAACCTGCTCTTAAGTATCTCCAGTGATGGAAATTCCACAACCTCCCTAGGCAACTTATTCCAGCATTTAACCACCCTGACAGTTAGGAAGTTTTTCCTAATGTCCAACCTAAACCTCCCTTGCTGCAATTGAAGCCCATTGCTTCTTGTTCTATCCTCAGAGCCTACGGAGAACAATTTTTCTCCCTCTTCCTTGTGACACCCTTTTAGACTTACAGAAAGAGGAATGGAGGCTTTATGAGTTTCTGATTCAAATTTACTAGGGATGGTAATTGTTCAATAAAATGAATAATGCTTGACGTTGGAATCCTACAGATGTAAAATTCTTTTACTTCCCTTTTGCAAGCACCATCATAAAAATGTCTATGAGACAGATTTAATTTCTTAAACTTTCCTATAAGTGTAATCTACTCAAAATGACTTTGTCCGGTCAACGATGGGCCTCCCCTGCTAGTTTAATAATACAGAAAATGAGCTCAGGAACATAGTCTGGTAGATAAGCTCAACTTTCCAAGTCTGCACAACCCCCCACCGAACAACAACAGAAACATTCAGGACTAAGACTTGCCAGTGAGGACCGAAGGCATCCCTCCCCAGTTCATGCAAATAATGGCCTCGTTAAGATCGCTGGGAGTTGGCGTTCCATATTCCCCGTCACTTTTAGACATTTCAATTAATATCAGCTTGAGTGATCATCTAATTTTGAGAACTGAAGCTCTCGCTTTCCTCTTTGAATTTACATTTCTCTCTTGCCGTGAGACCTTGAAATGAACGAAAGTAATACACATGTTAACTGGAGGCAGAAGCCATAGGTCAGATCTGTTCTTTAGAACTGGTGTTGGATGTGAGCTACCAGTAAGGAAAATCGAGGTACTAACTATAGATGAAGAAATTATGCGCATTCTAACAGGCTTCTAGATGTATGGCAAATCTTACATATTTTAAGATCTGAGCCTTAAGGAGAATTGCACAGACTTTCTCTTCTGTGAGAGTGAAGAAGGAAAGCTTCCCTATGGAAGAAATCTGATCATTCTAGAGGAATATCAATGTCTTTTGTACCATGAAATAGCCATGAGGATGAGCCACTGAGAAAAAAAGCCATCTGGATCAACTTAGTAAAGTGAGGCACAATCAAACATACGTTTTATGTTAACTTTGCCAAATTCAAAGTGTCAAGACTGTTCCCTACTCTGGCAGGATGAATGAAGAAGTGGGACCCCACAAGAGCACTCCAAAACCCTGCCTCTACAGGCTCTGGTAAGAAAAAACGTCCCCCCCAAATCTGGGTACTAGGATTTTTGGGGAATCCACTCCCACCACCCAAGTGATTCCAAGAAAACCAGGGAAGAGATCACTTTGGAAATCTCCTCCCTAAGGTAAAACTCCCGCCCTGCCCCAATCTCCATTTTGCTTGGAGTTGGGAAAAACAGAGGAGAATCACAGACAACAATGGACTCTGCCCTTTTAACTAGGCACTGAGTCCTAAGGACACTACAATCAACCTGACAAAGTGGGTCTTTGCCCACGAACGCTTATGCTCCAATACATCTGTTAGTCTGGATCTGCAAAAGCAACGAGGAGTCCTGTGGCACCTTACAGACTAACACGGCTACCCCTCTGATACAATCAACCAATACCAGTTAATTAAAAAAGAAACAAACTTTTATTATCAAGACAAAGCTATAGTTGCAAGCATAATAAAGTGGCTAGATGGAAAGAGCCACCAATTGATAAAGATACTCAAGGAAACCCCTTGGGTTAAAACTTAGTTACAATGAAAAAAGAAAAACGCCATAAACAGCTCAGACATTATTTCCAAATTCCCAAACAAGGAAAACAACAAATCCTGATGGACTATCTTAACTTTTCCCTACTTACACATTTTAAGAAGTCCGTTCTTGGGGAGAGAAGTGTCTCCCATCTCCTTCAGTCTTGGAAGAAAACTGCTCTGCCTCTCAGACAAAGAACTGAGAGAGAAAACTCCTCTTTTCCAGTTTGAAATTCCTACCTGTGTTGTTATTAGCTGACCACCCAATACCTGGCTAGCTACAAGGTTAACCCCTTAGACACCAGCTGCTAGTCATCACTCCTGGTTATGACACAAGGATATAAAGATCTTGGAACAAAGAATACAGGCCATCCTTGATGGATGAGGCAATCTATATCCTGAAAACATTGTGTCCTCAGTGGACTTGGGTACCATCGTTGATAACCAAGTGGCAATGAGTTCCCAGAGTGATGCTGTGACAAAAGACATGAACGTGATCCTGAAATGTATTAAGAAGGGAGTATGAAGCAGGAGTGGGGTGGAAACAATGACTCTGTATATGACAAATATATGACCTAGACAAATTGGAGGATTGGGCCAAAAAAAATCTGACGAGGTTCAACAAGGACAAGTGCAGAGTCCTGTATTTGAGATAGAAGAATCCAAAGCATTGTTAGAGGCTGGAGACCAGTTAAGCACCAGTTTGGCAGAACAGGACCCAGAGATTGCAGTGGATGAGAAGCTGGATATGAGTCAACAGTATAGCCAAGCAGGCTAATGGCATACTGAGGTGCATGTGGAGGAACATTGCCAGCAGATCCAGAGAAGTGATGGTTCCCATTTATTCGACACTGGTGAGGCCACATCTGGAGGACTGTGTCCAGTTCTGGGCCTCCCACTACAGTAAGGATGTGGACGCACTGGGGAGAATTCAGCGGAGGGCAGCAAAAATTATTAGGGGACTGGAGCACATGACCTATGAGGAGCGGCTGAGGGGTTTGGGCTTATTTAGTCGACAGAAGACAAGAGTGAGGAGGGATTTGATAGCTGCCTTCAAATACCGGAAGGGGGGTTCCAAGGAGGATGGAGAGAGGCTGTTCTCAGTGACAGATGGCAGAATGAGGAGCAATGGTCTCCAATTGCAGTGGGGTCAGTGTGGGTTGGTTATTTGGAAAAACGATTTCCCTAGGAGGGTGGGGGAGCACTGGGTTGGGTTCCCTGGGGAGGGGCTGGAATCTCCATCCCTAGAAGTTTTGAAGACCCAGCTTGACAAAGCCCTGGCTAGGATGATTGAGTTGGGGTGGCTCCTGCTTTGGGCAGGGGGTTTGACTCGATGATTCCTGAGGTCTCTTCCAGCCCTGTGATTCTGTGATTCTATGACATTAGTGAGAGCATTAATGGAATATTGTGTCCAGTTCTGGTGTCCACACTTGACAAGCAGGGTGGCAAACTGGAAAGGGTCAGAGGGGATGGACAAGAAGGGGGTGATGTCTGGAAAACACTCCTTCCCTTGCAAAACTAACTCCGTTCAATCTGAATCCCAACCCAAAGGTTAAGAGGGAGATGAATCGCAATGTATAAGTCTGAACTAACGCATGCTTTAATTTCAGATAACAAGAACCAACGGCTGAAAGTTGCAGGCACCAGAGTTGCAACTGGAAAGAAGTTGCAAGCTTTTACCCATGAGGGTAATGAACTATTGGAGCAGCTCATAAGGTGATGCGGTAAACCCCTGTCATTCAGAGCCGGGAAAGTGGATCGGTTCCCTTTCTCAAATACATGCAGGGTGGAACTACAAGTTATTGAGCTAGATGAAGAGATCACTGGGTAAATTCCGTTGGCCTGTGCTATGCAGGAGGTCAGAGCAGATGATTAGAAAGGTACCTTATGGCTTTCACATTTAATAATCTCGGAATCCTCTTGGCACCTGTCGGCTGGAATGTGAAAATGTCAGCATGGCTGGCTTTCTGGCTCTTCGCTGACGAGGGAAATACGTTATAAACGGATATGATGATGGACGGGAGAAAGGGACAGTCGTCCGAAGCATGTTTCCCGAGCCATTTGCGCAGTCTTGTCTTTTTATAATCAACTATTTGGAATCACGTTGGACTTCTTTGCAGTGATGTTTTTTTCCCTCATATTGGCTTGGAATTAGCTACATTCCTCATTCTCTGGCTGTGTCTAGACTGGCAAGTTTTTCCGGAAAATCAGCTGCTTTGCCGGAAAAACTTGCCAGCTGTCTACACTGGCCGCTTAAATATCCGGAAAAGCACTGGCGATCTAATGTAAAATCATCAGTGCTTTTCCAGAAAAACTATGCTGCTCTCGTTCAGGCAAAAGTCTTTTTCCGAAAGACTTTTGGGCAAAAGGGCCAGTGTAGACAGCACAGTATTGTTTTCCGCAAAAAAGCCCCGATCGCAAAAATGGCGGAAAATCCCCACGCTCTCCACTGAAGCCCTGCCCCTCGTCCCTTAGGCTCTGCCTACCATTCCTACATGGGGGGGCAGAAAGGAGTGAGCCCCTTCCCCTCTTTCCAGTGGCTCCGCCTACCACACACATGGGGGGGGCAGAAAGGAGCGAGACCCTTCCCCTCTTCCCTGTGGCTCCACCTACCACACACATTGGGGGAGGGGCAGAGAGAAGTGAGTCCCTTCCCCTCTTCCCTTTGGCTCCACCTACCACACACATTGGGGGAGGGGCAGAGAGAAGTGAGTCCCTTCCCCTCTTCCCTTTGGCTCCGCCTACCAAACACATTGGGGGAGGGGCAGAGAGGAGCGAGCCCCTTCCCCTCTTTCCTGAGGCTCCGCCTACCACACACATTGGGGGAGGGGCAGAGAGGAGCGAGCCCCTTCCCCTCTTTCCTGAGGCTCCGCCTACCACTCACACAGGAGAGAGGGGCAGAGAGAAGCAAGAAGTGGGCCAAGGCTCGCGGCCAAGCCCAGGGAGGCAGAGCCACGATCCAAGCGCCAGGGCCCATTGTGAGTGCGCACCTGCCGCCAGGGTGCCATCGGCGCCATTGTAACTCCGGGACTGTGTACCACTGCCATCTTGTACATTCCCACGTTCAGGGCCTGCTCCAATCTGTCCTGAGAACCTTTCCCGGAGTGGGCATGGCAGATCCTCGGAAGCCCTGAGGAAACACGGAGCACTGTGGAGAACTGTGTCACCAGGTCACTCAATCATGGATTTAAACGAAGCCCTTCTTCTCCAAAGGAATTTCACCAGCCAATTACAGAGCGAGAGTGCAGAACTGATATTCTACAAATTTGACACTGTTTCCTTGGGCTTGAACAAAGACATTAACTGGATGTCGCTTTATAAAGCCAGTCACCCCGGCCTCTAACAACTGCATTTTTTTTTACATAAAAAATTAAGAATGGGGCACTTCTAGCCCACTTAATTCGCCTCATTAGAACAGGTCCTACAATTGACAGCTACGTGCCCCCTCCCCCTGCTTACGTCTAGACTGGCATGATTTTCCGGAAATGCTTTTAACAGAAAAGTTTTCCGTTAAAAGCATTTTTGGAAAAGCACGTCTAGATTGGCAGGACGCATTTTCGGAAAAGCACTTTTTGCGGAAAAGCATCCATGGCCAATCTAAACATGCTTTTCCGTAAAAAAGCCCCGATCGTCATTTTCGCGATCGGGGCTTTTTGCGGAAAACAATACTGTGCTATCTACACTGGCCCTTTTCCAGAACAGTTTTCTGGAAAAAGACTTTTGCCCTAACGGGAGCAGCATCGTTTTTCCAGAGAAGCACTGATGCTTTTACATTAGATCGTCAGTGCTTTTCCAGAAATTCAAGCGGCCAGTGTAGACAGCTGGCAAATTTTTCCGGAAAAGCGGCTGATTTTCCGGAATAACTTGCCAGTGTAGACACAGCCCCTCTGTTATAAATATCCTGGTTTCTGTTATTTCCACTGCAGTGCATCTGATGAAGTGGGTTTTACTCCTGAAAGCTCATGATCCTATATATTTGTTAGTCTCTAAGGTTGCTTTTAAAGTTATAGACTAAGATGGCAACTCCTGAGACTTTTTGTGTCCTAAGGGCACAAAGTAAAATATAAATCATAAAATCATAAAATGAAAAAATCATAACGTAAAAACCATTTCCCTTTGCAAATCCACTGTCCCTTCCCCCTCTTTTCCTCCTTCGGCATGCTTCAACAGCCCTCTAGTCATCTGGGAAGGCAGAAATTCACACAGGCTGTGTCAGTCTTCAAAACGAAAAAAAGTACTACAAGAAGTAGTCCTTTGCCAAATGTTGACAATGTCCAATGTTGGAATATAACCCCACAGCAAGAAGGATCAATTCCTATGCAGAGGATTTGCCCAATTATAAGAATAAAACTAACTCCAAAAATGTTGTTAAAAGGCTGTCGAGGAGTAAAAGGCACGATCACTGGAATAAAAAATTCTTCTGACCCACCACTGGATGCGCCTGGATGCACAATGGGGTCGGCAGCAAAGTGTCCTTTTTAATCTCAGAAGGAATGTACCTTGCTACGATTCTATCAAATGCATATTTTGGCTTCATTGTAGATGTGAACCCTGGCTTTAGGAAGCTAGAGAAGAGACGTAATAGCCTCTTTTCTTATGGATTCCTCCTTCTAACACCTGAATCTGTAAAGTTGTGATTGAGCAGTTTTAGCTGTTTCTGGAAATAAATGAATTCAGTACCCTTGAAAGGTCAGTGCTTAGATCTGCATCTTTCTAGGAAGACTATAATTCTTCTCTCACACCAGTTTTCCACTGGCATAACTCCTCTGATTTCAGTAGAATTACTTCTGATTTACACCGGTGCAACTGAAGAGAATATCGGGTCTCAAATCTCTTTGAGAAGGAAGGACTACCATCCATCCTCGAAACACTTAATTCCTGTGCGAGCAGTCCCACTAAACTCACTGGCTACGTCTAGACTGGCATGGTTTTCTGCAAATGCTTTTAATGGAAAATTTTTTCCGTGAAAAGCATTTGCGGAAAAGAACGTCTAGATTGGCACGGACGCTTTTCCACAAAAGCACTTTTTGCGGAAAAGCGTCCGTGCCAATCTAGACACGGTTTTGCGCAAGAAAGCCCCGATCGCCATTTTCTCCATCGGGGCTTTTTTGCGCAAAACAATACCGCGTTGTCTACACTGGCCCTCCTGCGCAAAAGCATTTGCGCAAGAGGGCTTTTGCCCGAACGGGAGCAGCATAGTATTTCTGCAAGAAGCACGGATTTCTTACATGAGATCGTCAGTGTTCTTGCGGAAATTCAAGCGGCCAGTGTAGACAGCTGGCAAGTTTTTCCGAAAAAGCAGTTGCTTTTGCGGAAAAACTTGACAGTTTAGATGCAGCCAATGGTTTTAATCACATGAGCAAAGCTATCCTATGTGCAAGTATTTGCAGGACTGGGACCTACGGATATGGCTACACGCGGCACGGAGTCCGCACTAGTGGACATTTAAAAATGGCGGCGCCCAGCAAGATGCAAATGAAGCCCGGGAAATTCAAATCCCGGGCTTCATTTGCAACTCCGGTTGCCTACATTCCCACCCTAGTTCGAACTAGGGTGGTAGTGTAGACATACCCGTGAGTAGCTGCGAGGAATGGTGGGAGCTGGAAGGTTGGAAGGGCTGAAACACCCCAGCAAGCTGACTGTGGCTTTCAGCTGAAAGAGGCTGCTCCATGCTTCAGCTGATCGGTGGCTTCTCCTCTGCACCTGCCCATGTGAAGCGTGGTGCACCCTGGCTGAGCGCCATGGCCAGCTGGCCGGACAGCTACTTTTCTTCCCTCCAGCCCGGCTGCCCTGGCTCAGCCCAGAGAGGCTGCATCTAGCTCCAGCTGTGCTGGAGCAAGCTTCCCAGGCTGAGCACAGGATCACAGATGCCCATCTGATGGACTGTATACGACTAGCAATCTCAGACTACAACCCAGACTTCAAGACACTGGCAGATACTGTTCAGTCCCAGGTGTCACACTGAGACTTTGTTATTGGAAGAAAAAATATATAATTCTCAATACTTGATTTTAGATTTACAAAATAGCAGAGAACAAAATGTAGAATTGTAAATGCTTTATTTGACATTTAAATAGCATGAATTAAAAACAGACCATTTATTTCATAACTATAAACGTGATTTTAATTTTATATATTGCATATTTTAAAAATAAACTGTTTAACAGAGTGTATAAGGGCTGGGGATAGCAAGTGATGGACAGGAGAATAGAGAGGGCAGGGCTTCAAGGTAGGGGCAGGGCGGTAGATCTTCTCCTGTTCTGAGACTTAAAAAGTGATCTTGGGTGTAAAAAGGTTGGAGACCACTGATCTAGGGCCCTCAAGATTTCTTTTATACCATCGTCCACTGGGGGTGTGGTGGATTCCCCATAATGCCAAGACTGGGTGTCTTTTTCTAAAAGAGATAATTTACTGTCCTCTACCAAAAGTGATGGGTTTGGTGTGGAACTCGCTGGGTGAGGTTCTCTGGCTGATGCTATGTTAAAAGGCAGACAAGATGGCCTTAAAATCAATGACGCCCTCAGGTTTTCGACAGTGATAGTTGAAAAGTGGGGGGGGGGGGAGTGGAATCTGATAATTTTCTTTCCTTTTTCTCATCAAAATTTGGAAAATGTCATAGTAGGTGGCCTCAATTATTATCTTAGGACCCATCCCTAAAGTTTATTTCAATACATCACTTTCAACCCCCCAAAATATTAATCATTACGAATTTAGCCAGGTGGCCTAGAGTTTTCACCATTCTCCCTCCCCCCTCCACCTTGTTGTCACATTACAAAACCATGCTGCTTTTCATCAAGCATTTAACCCTGGTGGCATCGTAAAACCCAGGCACAAATTATTCCGTGGATTTATAGACTTTAAATCCCAAAGGATCTAACTTTCTTCCCTCGTCTGCAGCAGTTTGGCAGACAAGGACCTGGGGATTACAGTGGATAAGAAGCTGGATATGAGCCATCAGGGTGCCCTTGTAGCCAAAAAGGCTAAAGGCATATTAGGTTGCATTAGGAGGAGCATTGCCAGCAGATCCAGAGAAAAGTTTATTCCCCTTTATTCAGCTCTGGTGAGGCCACATCTGGGCTACGTCTACACTGGCCCCTCTTCCGGAAGGGGCATGTAAATTTCAGCAGTCGTCGTAGGGAAATCCGCGGGGGATTTAAATATCCCCCGCGGCATTTAAATAAAAATGTCCGCCGCTTTTTTCCGGCTTTTAAAAAAGCCAGAAAAGAGCGTCTAGACTGGCCCCGATCCTCCGGAAAAAGTGCCCTTTTCCGGAGGCTCTTATTCTTACTTCAAAGTAAGGGCACTTTTTCCGGAGGATCGGGGCCAGTCTAGACGCTCTTTTCCGGCTTTTTTAAAAGCCGGAAAAAAGCGGCGGACATTTTTATTTAAATGCCGCGGGGGATATTTAAATCCCCCGCGGATTTCCCTACGACGACTCTTGAAATTTACATGCCCCTTCCGGAAGAGGGGCCAGTGTAGACGTAGCCCTGGAGTATTTCATCTAATTCTGGACCCCCACTACAGAAAGGATGTGGACACATTGGAGAAGGTCCAGCGGAGGGCAGTGAAAATGATGAGCACATGATCTATGAGGAGAGGCTGAGGGATTTGGGTTTGTTTAGTCTGCAGAAGAGAAGAGTGAGGGGGGATTTGAGAGCAACTTTCAACTTCCTGAAGGGAGGTTCCAAAGAGGATGGAGAGAGGCTGTTCTCCGTGGTGACAGATGGCAGAACAAGAAGCAATGGGCTCAAGTTACAGTGTGGGCGGTCTAGGCTGGATATTAGGAAAAACGATTTCCGTAGGAGGGTGGTGAAGCACTGGGATGCGTTCCCTAGGGAGGGGGTGGAATCTCCATCCCTAGAGGTGTTTAAGTCCTGGTTTGACCAAGCCCTGGCTGGGATGATTGAGTTGGGTTGGTCCTGCTTTGGGTAGGGGGCTGGACTTGATGTCTTCTGAGATCCATTCCAGCCTTAGGAGTCTGTGATTCTGGGAATGTTAATTTTATTATTTAAATAAGGTTCTGTGTTCAGTGCTAGAAGAAAGTGACCTTTTTGCACCTTTTTACTGTGAACATTGACAGGTGGTGATGATGTCACTTTCAGAGGACAAGGAGGAATGAAAAGCAGGTCATTTTCATGCAAAACCTCCTTGCTAAGTAAAGGAGCTGTAAACAAGGGTCCAGCCGGGTAGGAATAATTCTTTAGCCCTGGTAAAATGTTGGCAGAGGCAACCTTCTCTCTCTGGACCCGACACAAAGGCAGCGTGGGAATCTTTCTATCACCTACAGGACACTGTCACTTTTGCTATCCCTAGAACTGGTCAAAAATCTGTCACGTTTTGTTTTTAAAAAATCATGCAAGTGGACTTTTGGACAGGAAACATCTCCAGAAAATTGAAATCTGGGAAATTCTGACCAGGAGCAAACTTTTCGAAAACGATGACATGATTTAGGAGGCTGAGACCCATTTTGAAAATAATTATTTTGGCACGCCTCCTCCTTGCGGCCCCTGACTTTCCACTCCTGAGTGCCTAAGTCACATTGATAAATGGGTCTGAAACTCCAAAATAGCTAGGAACTCAAAAACTTTGCTCCAGCTGTAGTTATCATCCCAGATGGATATATCCCAAGTTCAGAAGGGGCCATCTATAATACAGCTCAGAGAACTTCCCCAAAATAATTCGACCTTTCTCTGCTAGACTGAAGCGTGCATTATTAAATGTTTGTTTCCCATATAGGTAGAAACCTGCAAATTTGTGGATATCCCCTTTATATCTGTGGGTATCTTCATCCGCAGATATCAGTGCAAATATCCACTGCTCTTTTTTGCAGATACACATGCAGATGCGGATATACATTTTATATCTGTGTATGGTTCTACAAATAGGTACTTACAGACTGAATTCAACACACGCATTAGCCTTTTCTTTGTCAGGCTAATACACTGACTTTCCATGAGTCTGTCGGTATAAGGCAGGCTTCCTAACCCCTTTAATCATTCTCATGGGTCTCCTATTGATCAAGATTAGTTTTGTTGGGTGGCTACCAGAACTGGACCCACATTTGCACCAATGACAAATCCAGAGGAGAAATAACCTTTCTACCTTTTTGGTGAACCAGACCCAGAAAAGCCAACAATAGTGAAAGAACACCTGCAGATTAGAATGGTTTTGGTTTAGGCCAGGGCTGGATGAGCATAGACCTTAAGGCCTGGGATTTCGTCCCCTCCTCCCCCTACTAATCCTGAAAGCTGCCTGTCTTTTTAAAATGTACTAATATATCCGCTCCATAGTGGGTTGGGTTATTTTTAGCCAAGATCTGTTGGATTAAAATAATAAACAAATCTTAACTGTGGGTCTGTACCTTCAGCTCTGCTAGCATTTCTCAGCTCCCCTGCCACCCCCGACCTTTTGAGATCGTAAATACAAAATAAAGACCAGGCCGCGGAGTTCGAAAACACAATGGCTCCTTGCCTAATCCCATATCACATCAGTGTTTCATCCTGTAATTTGATTTGATTCCTGATGAAATTCTAGGCAGTGGTGCTGTCTGAGGGCTTGGATTTTTATAACTTATAAGACTATAACGACAGGAAGCTTCCCTACTGGGTTAAAAAAGAGAGCTTAAATTATGCATCATGAACATTTACTCGAGGAAGGGTCATGTAATAGGAACCTAAAGCTTTTGTACTCTCTCAGGCCTCTACAGAAAAGCACAGGTGATCAATCAACCTAGGTCCTAATCATCCATCGCTAAATCAGATACCAGATTGCCGTTCTTTACTTTAAAAGGCTTGGGAGAAACGAAAAACAGAGCCCTGGGCCTTAGCGGATGCAAATCAACGTAGCTCCAGACATTTTGATGGGATTAGACCGGGGTGGGCAATAACACATTGGCCGTTGGCCAGGATTACTCTCACGACTGCAGGTATGAGCGGTCGCACTGCCGTTGGCCACCGATCACCATTCCCAGGCGATGGGAGCAGCAGGAAGAGGGGCAGACTAGGACAATGCTTCCCACAGCTCCCATTGATTGGGAATGGTGACCCACGGCCAATAGGAGCTGCGCTCATCGGCACCTGAAGCCATGCAGTGGGAGCCTGCCAGGAGGGCCGGATCCAATGGACTGGTGTTTGCCCACCCCTGCACTAGATTGATGTCCATCAGCAGAGGGTCTGGCTCATCTTATAGAAACTGCGAACACGTAATAACAGCATCTGACCTCAAAAGGTGAAATCCTGATTGCACTGAAGGCAAAGGCAAAACCCCTACTCACGCTGCGAGGGCAAGAATTTCCCCTAAGATATTTAGTAGAATGCACCCAGAGTTGGCCATGTCCTGTAGCCCAATGGGCCAGCTAACTGTTATAGTCACTGCTTTGCTTTTGCTTTATTATAGTCAGCCGTAAGACAAGGAACTGCCAGGTTTGAATCCTGTAAGTCATGGGCTTTCGCAACGAGCATGAGGCATAAGGCCCGTGAACTTTGGCCTAGATAAACGTAAGTAACTCGTAAATTATATGGAACTGACAGTAGGCTGCAAGGGGGAGTCGTGGGCATAGGACTTTAAGGGTACAACTAAACTACATCTCTTTTTCGATAAAGGGATGTAAATTAGACGTATCAAAATGGTAAATGAAGCTGGGATTTGAATTTCCCGCGCTTCATTTACATAATGGCGGCCGCGGCTTTTTTTTAAAAGCCACTTTTTGGAAAAAAAAAAAAAAACGCAGTCATGGCAGGGATCTTTCGACAGAAATGCCCCATTTTGAAAGATAAAAAAAATGAGGGTTTTTTCGAAACGGGGCATTTCTGTCAAAGGATCCCCGCCATGATGTAAATGAAGCACAGGAAAATCAAATCCCGGCTTCATTTACAATTTCGATACATCTAATTTACAACCCTTCATCGAAAAAGGGATGTCGTTTAGATGTACCCCCAACTGACCACAGACCAGGAGCTGACACCTGCTTCCAGAAGGTTCTTGCTGGCATGTCCGACTCCAAATGTGCCATGGCAACGAACTGACGTATACGAGAAAGAGTTGAAATCATAGCTGTACGAACCAATAGGAAAGTAAGGGGAGGAAACACAAACAAGGTATCTGGGTAACCCCCTACGAAATATGCATTAGCCACGGTAATATCAGTGTAATCTATTATACAAGTAGCATGCTAGGGCAGCACACAGAGTAATGTAGGCCTAGGGAGGGGGCCAGAATGGTGGCTTCTGGTGAAGACGAGGAAGGTGACGGTTCTGAGGAAGATGAAGGCTAACTTCCAGGATGTTCGGCAAGACCTGGTGGCTGTGTCTAGACTGGCAAGTTTTTCTGGAAAATCAGCCGCTTTTCCGGAAAAATTTGCCAGCTGTCTACACTGGCCGCTTGAATTTCTGGAAAAGCACTGACGATCTCATGTAAAATAAAACAATAAAACAATAAAACATGGTATAAAACCAGTATAGTAGCTTTCCTTGTGTGCCCAAGTAAATAATTGCCATATTTGCTTAAGTTTCATTAGGCCTTTGCAGCAAACCAAGTTCTTGTGACTAGTTGCTTTGCTGTTGCTTGTATCAGAAAGCCGGTTTTACTTGAGCCCAGACAAGAGTGAGAAAGGATTTCTGACGGAGACCTTCATTTCCTGTCCATATAAGCAATTTGATCACATCAGGGTTCAATGATTTCAGTGAATCAAGTTTTTCAAGGGGCATTTGATCCTCTCTGACTCCTTTACTTTTGAATTAAAAATATGGTCGTTTTAATACGACACGGTGTCTTGAGACTGAGACATGCCATCGAGACTGAAATGTTCATCATCCACCTGTTGGTTTGGGATGGCTTAGAGCTACTGTCCATGAATCCGTTCATGTATGTTTTAAGGGCCTTGCTGGTCAGTGCTGTGAAAAGCAACAGAATATTCTGTGGGGAAATGCAGAACTATTTAGTGCCCTCTCCATTTTTAGGTTGCAAATCTCTTTGGCAGGATTTAGTTCAAATGGGTGTGGTTCATTCCCCGGGCTGTGCCCACAAACAAAGCTTGATCTTTGAATGCTCTCCCTGGGTTTTACGCTGAGGGTGTGTCCAGATTACACCTCTCTATCAAGAGAGAGATGTAGATTAGGCATGTTGAAATGGCTAATGAAGCCGGGATTTAAATATCCCGTGCTTCATTAGCATAAACATGGCCACCGATTATTTTTGAAACAGAGCTTTTTCGAAAAAAAATGGCAGTCTAGATGTGGATCTGTCGAAAATAAACCCTTTTTCAACAGATCCTGTATTCCTCAAAAAAGGAGGTTTACAGAATCTGTCGGAAAAGGGTTTATTTCCAACAGATCCGTGTCTAGACTGCCGTTTTTTGTTTGTTTTTCGAAAAAAAACTCTGTTTCAAAAAAAAGCAGCGGCCATGTTTTTGCTAATGAAGCACGGGATATTTAAATCCCAGCTTCTTTAGCAATTTCGACGTGCTTGATTTGCATCTCCCTATTGACAGAGGGATTCAGTCTCGACATAGCCCCTGAGAGCTACGCCGACTGTCTAGGTCATTTCAAGGTGGAAAGAATTACAATAGATCATTGTACAACTGCTTACAACTTCTTGTGTCAAAGGTTTTTTTTGGCAACGTGTTAGACCTTGTATCCTGCACTGACAACATTCAAAGAGCACCCATATTGTCCACCACTGAACTCAGTGCTTTTGGGAGCTGCGTGGCTTTGACCAGCTTTCTGTGCAATGATGGCTGGAGGCATTTTCTCCCTCCTTTTTCCTTGCAAGCGCCTGCATGTTGAATTTTTGTGAAGGCTGGTGGTTTGTTTAAATCTGCAGGCAGCACAGAGAGGCATACAAATGGCCAGAGAGGAGAAAACTAAATGAAAAGTAGTTATTAAAGTATTCCTCATGAAAAGTAAGGAACCCTTGGAGAAATCACAAGTTGGGGGATGAGAGGATGGGAGTGTGGAAAACCATATCCTCAAGAGCTCCGTGGTGAGGGAGTCAGAAATTAGAGTGGTAGATCTTCCATCTCTAGAGTAAAAGGGTCATGTGACTTCCAGGACACTCTTTGGAAACATAAGTCTCCTTCCTCAATAAACCATACCAAATGATACAGGTTTATCACATGGTGATAATAGCCCTCTTTTCATTCCACTAGTATCTCTGGAGAATTTGAAACAGAAGCTATTAAAGTCAGACATTTTAAAATAATCAGGTCCAGGGAACTTGCATCCAAGAGTTTCAAAAGAGTTGGCTGAGGGGGATGCTAGATCATTTATATTGGTTTTAAATAAGTTTTGGAGCACTGGATAAGTTCCAGAACAAGAGTTTATAAACTAGTGTTGTACCAATGTTTACAAAGGGTCAATGGCGTGACCCAAGTAATTATAGGTCCGTCAGCTAGACATCGATCCTGAACGAGATAATGGAGAGCGTGGTATGGGACTCAATTAATAAATAACTAAAGTAGAGTAATGTAATTAATGCAAATCAAAATGAGTTTATAGAAAATGGATCCTGTTGTCGTCATCTGATGTTTTTAATGTGATTGCAGGTTTGCTGCAGAGAATGGTGTTGAGGTTATATAGTTAGACCTTTGTAGGGCATTGACGTGGTACCACACCACATTTTGCTTAAAAAACTAGAACGATATAAAATGAACACGGCAAACGTTAAATTAATTGAAAACTAGCTAACCGACAGATCTGAAAATGTAACTGTAAAATGGGGAGTCATCACCGGGAGGGTATGTTACCAGTGGTCCCTGAATGGATAGGTTCCCAGCTCTATGTGATATGCTAATCTGCGCCTCATTTGCATGCTCACTGCCGGCAAAATCGGCAGTGCGGACAAAGCCCTAGTGTGGTTCACTGACCCATGCAGTGGCACGTAGACCACAGCAACAGATAAGAACAAGAGACCTCTACAGCAGGGACTGGGAGGCAGCTGGCTTTTAGCTCAATGGGTTGAAGGGTATGCATGTGTTCATTTTAGACAAAATGTGGTTTGGAAAGTAGATATGCATAAAGAAGCATGGTGTGGCTCACCACCCTAGGAAAAGTCTAGAAATGGCCAAGGGGAGAGGGGTGAACTCAGCATGTGGAGTGGAGAAGTACAAGCACATGACAAACAAATCCATATATGGAAAGGTTGAATCTGATTGGTTTAGAAGTTTGTGTTATGTAACTTGTTATGTAACTGCCATGTGCTATAAAACAGCAAGGGGAGGGGCTCCTTGCTCGAGGGGCTCTGGCTAATTTTAGTACCGGGGGCTGTCCCTTTGTGCACATTGAATAAAGTCTTGTTGAATTGAATTGAAGTATCGAAGACCCTTGATTCTGCCCCGCACCTGACTCTCTGGGAACCACAAAATCCCAGCAAGGTAGAGGCTGCTATACTAAGGTCCAGAGGTCCCTAGGTTCAAATCCGCCTAGTGGTGGTTACACCTGGAAAAAACAAAAAGCTTAAAATCAACTCTGATCAAGTGTGTAGATGACCTAAAAATGGGTAAATAAGGAAAAGGTCAAATCGCCGATACAGAGTGATCTGCCTCAAGGTGGCTTAGTACTTTGTACTCTGGCTTACTGTAACTGTGTATCTTTAGGAGCAAAGAACGCAGGCTAGTCAGTTTCAGGAAACAGTTCTGATGGTGGGATTAGCTGACCATATTCACTCGCGACTCCCATGCTAGTATGAATATTGCTCGGGTTTCTGCGTCCAGCGCTCACCATAGTTCTATCGGGTTGGCTGTCGAGGAAAGCTGTCCTGCAGACTTAGTACACATGAGTACATGTGTAGCTGAGCTATCAGCGTGAGGCGGAACACCAAACCACCTATCGGTATCTCTCTGATCCCCAGGCCAAGGGCTCATTCAGTCAGGACTTTAGAGCTGCTCTAAACTAGGCCTACCTGGTTATGTTCCCCAAGGGCTATAGGCTATGGTTTAGTTGGGCATTGCCAGATCTCAAAGGGTATGTCTACACTACTCCGCTAGTTCGAACTAGCGGGGTAATGTATGCATACCGCACTTGCAAATGAAGCCCGGGATTTGAATTTCCCGGGCTTCATTTGCATAAGCGGGGAGCCGCCATTTTTAAATCCCCGCTGCTTCGAACCCCGTGCAGCGCGGCTACACGGGGCTCGAACTAGGTAGTTTGGACTAGGGTGCCTATTCTGAACTACCGGTACACCTCATTTCACGAGGAGTAACGGTAGTTCGGAATAGGAACCTAGTCCGAACTACCTAGTTCGAGCCCCGTGTAGCCGCGCTGCACGGGGTTCGAAGCAGCGGGGATTTAAAAATGGCGGCTCCCCGCTTATGCAAATGAAGCCCGGGAAATTCAAATCCCGGGCTTCATTTGCAAGTGCGGTATGCATACATTACCCCGCTAGTTCGAACTAGCGGGGTAGTGTAGACATACCCTAAGATACTCCAGCGATGATCCAGCATGACCCCTGAGCTAAGGTCAGCACACTAGGGAATCCTCAGCTTTGGGTTTCCGGTGGCTTCCGTGGGCATTTTGGTACGACAGATTAGAGTCGTGCACTGCATTGGAGCCCCCCCCCCAACAGCTAAATTGAGGTAGCAACAACAGCTGACTTGCTCTCCTCTGAGACTTTCTCCGTTTGGCCCTGAGAAATAAAACCTCCAAGCTACATCTACATTGTGCATTCTTGCACAAGAAGATATGCAAATGAGGCGCAGCAATCAATATTTCCACACCTAATGAACCGCCATAGCTGCATACCTAATGAGCCACTGAAAATAATCAGCAGAACGGCTCTTATGCAAGAGTGGGTTTTTTGCGCAAAAAGGAGCAGTGTAGGCAAAAATGGCGGCTGATTAGGAATGTAAATGATATTCATCCCTGCCCCTCATTTGCATAGAATGCACAATGTAAACGTAGCCCCAAGCCAACGATTTCCACCTTCTTTCCCACCACAATGCATATTTCCCCCTGGATATTTAGCATCATCCAAGTTCCAGGGACTTGACCTAATTTCTATGACCATGTACAATACGCGGCACCTCAAAATAGGCAGCGCAGGAGACCTAACTGAGATAATCTTGTGCCCAGGTATGGGGGTTTGAATTTGGTTTTTCTTCCTTTCACAATGATTTCAGTAGGGGAATCCCCAGGAGGGAGCTCAAGAAATATTTTTTAACAGAAGAGCCTAATTTCAGAACTGGCGAATTGGCAAATCCAGCTAAGCTATGTAGGACACTGGTCTTGATCTGTTTTGACAAGAGATCGTATAACCTGAAAGAGGAAGCCTTCTAGCGCTCTCTTTGGCTATAACTATACCCAGAGAGAAAACTGATGAACACTTAAGCATGAATTAATGCAGGAAAACAATGTGCTAGGCAGTCATAGGAACAGCAATTCAAAGGGGCTATTCAGAAATATTGCAGAAAATGAATGCTGACTTTGAACACCCCGTTACTCCCACCAGAAACCTAATTCGCATTTCAGGGTTACGTGATTCCCATCAACGTACCATGTGATGTAGGTGTCCAATTGCCATAACTTCTTTTTCAAATCCTGACTAGGTGGAGGGTGAATTCCTTGTGAGCAATTGACAAGCCAAGAATGAAAGTAGAAACAATGAATAATTGCAAAGAGAGCTAAGAAAATCCTAAATGTTCACATACACACTGGCAAAGTATGTCAACTAATTATTTGCTTTTCTGTAATCATTAGGAAAAAAATCTAGAGTGCTGTATTTCCTGGTACTAATTTGTTTGACTAAGCTTTTTATCTCCCTGTTTGTTTACTCTTTATAATATACTGATTGTAATCAGATGGCAATTAGAGTGTAATTAGGAAGTGTAACTCGTGTAATTAACCTTCTGATTCTAGGATTTTGTGTTAGGTATATGTAGCAAAATGATATAATTGCAGAGTAATTACTGTGCGATGTAGTTAGTATGAAAGTATAGGAGTATCCCTAATTTAGTCATGTAGCTACCTTCTCCAGTATGTATGTTAGGGGTACTGACAGGCCACAAACACAGAGTTTAAATAAAGGGACCGCTAGATTTTCAGATTTCATCTCCCGTGTGTCCTAAGACATCAGCACTGCCTGGCAACACACACTAATCCCCCAAGGCATACGCATCCTGTATCACCCGTGCGTGCTGAGCCCGAAGCAAAGCACCGGATGTGAATCTTCATCTCACAAAAGGTGGGACATTTCAGATTCAGGCTGGTATGTTACAGCTAGCTTCTCACTTCCACACTACACAGTTATTTCAAAATAACAAAGTGAACGGCCACACAGCAAGCCCGGCATTTCAAAATGATTTAGCAATAACGGGCTTTTTATTTCAAAATATTAACTCCTCATTCTACGAGGAATAACATCTGTTCCGAAATAGCGGGAGTGTGGACGCTCCGCTGCTGCCACTGAGAAATAGCTCCATCCCAGGGCCATTCAAAGTAATTAGTCCCCGGTGCTTCCTGTAAATTGAGGTAGCCCATCCACATTAGGGAATCCTGCCTCAGATTAATTTTGAGGCTTCCCTGTAGTGTGAACATGCTATTTCAAAATAGTTACTTTGGGAGTCACTTTGAAATAGCCAGGTAGTGTAGACATAGCCTCAGGCTGTGTCTAGACTGCATCCCTTTTTCGTAAAAGGGATGCAAATTAGACATATCGCAATTGTTAATGAAGCGGGGATTTAAATCTCCCCCGCTTCATTAGCATAAAAATGGCTGCCGCTTTTTTCCGGCTCGGAGCTTTGCTGGAAAAAAGCACCAGTCTAGACGCGGATCTTTCGGAAAATAAAGCCTTTTCCGAAAGATTTCTTATCCCTCTTAAAATAAGATAAGGGATCTTTCGGAAAAGGCTTTATTTTCCGAAAGATCGCGTCTAGACTGGCGCTTTTTTCCGGCAAAGCTCCGAGCCGGAAAAAAGCGGCAGCCATTTTTATGCTAATGAAGCGTGGGAGATTTAAATCCCTGCTTCATTAGCAATTGCAATATGTCTAATTTGCATCCCTTTTACGAAAAAGGGATGGAGTCTAGACACAGCCTCAATGTATAAAGAACTCGGTCAGAACTTCACGTATGAGCCCGCCTCCAAAACGGAACAGTTAGCATAGAATCGTAGACTCCCAGGGCTGGAAGAGACCTCAGGAGTCATCGAGTCCAGTCCCCTGCCCAAAGCAGGACCAACCCATCTCAATCATCCCAGCCAGGGCTTGGTCCAGCTGGGATAAACCTCTTAAAAACCTCTAGAGATGGAGATTCCACCCCCTCCCTAGGGAACCCATCTCAGTGCTTCCCCACCCTCCTCGGGAAATAGTGTGTCCTAATATCCAACCTAGATCTCCCCAATGCAACTTGAGAACAGATGAATCCTGTAACGGGTGAGTCTTACTGTGGCTCTGATAGGTGTGGCCCTCTCTCATGTCTAATCTCTAGCTACTTCCTGGCGGTGTCCAGTATCTTGTTTCTGGGTGGGACTCTGGGAAGCGTTGACTTGTCTGGAACGATACCACTGATGAGATACACACACCGTCACAGAATGAAAGCTGCCAGTTATCTGGAGATAAGCACTTCCCGGGCAGTGTCCTGAAGGGTATGGTGTAGTAGATTCATGACCCATTCGTTGTTTCCTGGGTAAGGCTGGCTTTGTGGTATTCAACCAGGTTCCACTCCTGACTGTATTTGGTCAAAGGCACCAGCATTTCTAGTCCTCTCACTTCCTCTTATCTTATGTTCTTATGTTCCACTCAACCCATCTTTCTTAAACACTGCAGCTACATCTACCCAGCTGTTCTTGCGCAAAAACGTGCGGAGCGTCTACATTGCACGCGCGTTCTTGCGCAAGAACATTTACGGTACAACATCGGAAAAGGGGGCTTCTTGCGGAAGAGTTGTTCCTCTCCCCGTGAGGAATAAGCTTTTTTGCACAAGAGCTTTTGTGCAAGAAGGCAGAGTGGACAGGCAACATGGATTTCTTGCACAAGAAACCCCTGTGGCTAAAATGGCCATCCAAGCTTTCTTGCGCAAGAGAGCGTCCACACTGCCATGGATGCTCTTGCACAAAAGCACATCTCTTGTGCAAAAGAACATGGCAGTTTGGACGTGCTCTTGTGCGAGAACTTTTGCACAAGAATTCTCGTGCAAAACAGCTCTTGTGCAAGAAGGCAGAGTGGACAGGCAACATGGATTTCTTGCGCAAGAAACCCCTGTGGTTAAAATGGCCATCCAAGCTTTCTTGCGCAAGAGAGCGTCCACACTGCCATGGATGCTCTTGCACAAAAGCACATCTCTTGTGCAAAAGCACTTGGCAGTTTGGACGTGCTCTTGTGCAAGAACATTTGCACAAGAATTCTCGTGCAAAACAGCTCTTGTGCAAGAAGCCCACAAGTAGCCCAAGTACGTTTCTTTAACCCTCCCCTCCTCAGATTGTTGAGTCTTTTTTTTCATGTTCTATACCTGGTATGACTGCATAAGAAGGCAGTTAGCTGGTATGTGATTCCCTCTGTATTTTTTAGCAGCGTCTATATATCCTATTGCACTGAGGAAGAGAAGTATATGTCATTCGCATTCCTGTGAGTGATAGCATAAGGCGCAATTTTGTTTTATTTTTTTAATAAGCTCATAAAATGATGTGTAATCTATTAGGGGAAATTAAATAAGGGGATGATGTATAACACAGGTAACTGATACCTGCTCGCCATAAATAGCAGGGGATCATGCGGCCATTTGCATAATAAACACAGAAGGTTTATGGAAGTGGAAGATGGTCGCGTCTGTGTTATTTTGTCTACCTTCGCCCCGGGGCTGAGGTAATAAACATGGAATAAGAAGTGACATAAACTAGAATACAGATGTGACGCACCGATGCATCATGTCCTGCAGTATTTTCACTCTCCTTTCAACCTGCGTGCTCTGGGGTTATGTGGCTAAAATCTTTGAGGAGTTTTTTAGGGCACCGCATTTTCATAGCCAGCAGGCAGCTCTAGGCTGCAGCCCCTGGCACCGTCTGTGGAAGGCAAAAAGCCGGACTGGGAAAGGTTCTGGAGAGACCCACAGGGAAGGGAGCATCTCTATTGCTCCAGCTTGCACTTGAAGAGCCTAAAATGACAGCTTTGGAAACCGCCGACTGAGAAGACAGCCGTGATTCAGAACCGGTTTTCTTCACGTGGTCAGGAACGTTTTTCTTCTTCAAACTTTTTTTCTCGTGGAGAAAACTGAGTGTCTGTTGACCCAGTGTAATTTGGCTGGAGTGTGAGCTCTGGGGTGGGCTGAGGGGTGTAGGAGGAGGTGCTAGCTTTGCGGGGGCAGGGCCGAGCCAGGAGTAATTTCCCCTGAGTGGCTCCCAGTCAGCAGTACAGCGGGGGTGCTAAGCCCTCTCCTGGCACCACAGAGAGGCTGCACCCCAAAAGCAGCCGGCAGCAGGTTCCCGCCAATGGGAATGCGGAGCTGGTGCTCAGGGCAGGGGCAGTGCATGGAGCCCTGTGCGCTCCTTCCCCCACACCTAGGAGCCGGGCCTGCTGCCGGCCGCTTCTGGGACACAGCGCAGTCTGTGGTGCAGGACAGGCGGGTAGCTGCCGTAGCCCTCCCCCCTCCCCCACTGGTCACCCTGTAGCAAGGAGAACCAGCACCCGACACTCCATGACCCAGTACTGGGTCGCAACCCAGACTTTGAAACCCCCATGTCTAGGTGATCACTATGAATCGCTCGGCCTTGGAAGGTGGGAGTCTATGAGCTACGGCGGCACCAGCGATAGCAGGAAGGCAAGTGTCTGCAAGCCTCCTTCTTCTGAGGAGATCTTCACTGACACATCTTCTGAGTATCATGGGTGGGGAGGGAAGATAGGGGTGGGGGCCAGATGACCCACAAAACACAGGGGCTACGTGTAGACTGGCATGATTTTCCGCAAATGCTTTGAACGGAAAAGTTTTCCGTTAAAAGCCTTTGCGGAAAAGAGCGTCTAGATTGGCACGGACGCTTTTCCACAAAAGCACTTTTTGTGGAAAAGCATCCGTGCCAATCTAGATGCGCTTTTGCGCAAAAAAGCCCCGATCGCCATCAGGGCTTTTTTGTGCAAAACAAATCTGAGTTGTCTACCGTGGCAAAAGCTTTGTGCAAAAGGACTTTTGCCCGAACGGGAGCAGCCTAGTATTTCCGCAAGAAGCACTGATTTCACACAGGAGGAAGTCAGTGTTCTTGTGGAAATTCAAGCGGCCAGTGTAGACAGCTGGCAAGTTTTTCCGGAAAAGCAGTTGCTTTTGCAGAAAAACTTGCCAGTCTAGACACAGCCAGGTTGTTTTTCCTGGGCATAAAATAAACAGGACAGTAGAAAACCTGATTAATGGGTATCCAGTCAAATACAGAGCAGCGAAGATTGGCTCTGTTGTGGCTGACCTCGGATTCAGGACAGAGGTTCAATTCTCAACTCACCCACAATTCCTCAGCTACATCTAGAAATCGTGTTTTGCATCTTTTTTGCCACGCTGCCTCTGGCTGGCTGATTTAGGTTACAGGATCCCCTTGGCAGGGACAGTCATGTACAATGTGTCTGTACGCACCTAGGCTGTGTCTACACTGGCAAGTTTTTCCGGAAAATCACCTGATTTTCCGGAAAAACTTGCCAGCTGTCTACACTAGCCACTTGAATTTTCGGAAAAGCACTGACGATCTCATGTAAAATCATCAGTGTTTTTCCGGAAAAACTATGCTGCTCCCGTTCGGGCAAAAGTCTTTTTCTGGAAAACTGTTCCGGAAAAGGGCCAGTGTAGACAGCACAGTAGTATTTTCCGCAAAAAAGCCTGGATCGCGAAAATGACGATCGGGGCATTTTTGCGGAAAAGCGCGTCTAGATTGGCCACGGACGCTTTTCCGCAAAAAGTGCTTTTCCGGAAAAGCATCCTGCCAATCTAGACGCGATTTTTCTGAAAATGCTTTTAACGGAAAACGTTTCCGTTAAAAGCATTTCCGGAAAATCATGCCAGTGTAGACGTAGCCACCCAGTGCAACGTAGCCCTGATCTTATTTGGGCCCTCCAAATGCTTTGGTAATATATATATAATAACAGTAGTGTCTTGCTAAATAAAGGAACATGAGAAGTCATTCTTCCGCTCTACTCTGCACTGATTAGACCTTGGCTGGAGTCTCATGTCTAGTTCTAGGCACCACATTTCAAGAAAGATGTGAAGAAATTGGAGAAGGTCCAGAGAAGAGCAAAAAAAAAAAAATGATGATCAGTCTAGAAAACATGAGTATGAAGGAAGATGGAAAGAACTGAGCTTGTTTAGTTTGGAAAAGAGAAGGCTGAGAGGGGACGTGAGAGCGGTTTTCAGGTATCTAAAAGAGTGTCACAGGGAGGAGGGAGAAAAATTGTTCTCCTTGGCCTCTGAGGATAGGAGAAGAAGCAATGGGCTTAAATTGCAGCAAGGGAGGATTAAGTTGGACATGAGGAAAAATTTCCTACCTGTCAGGGTGGTGAAACACTGGGATACATTGCCTCGGGAGGTCGTGAAATCTCCATCACTGGAGATAGTTAAGAGCAGGTTGGACACACACTGAGAACCAGCTGCCTTTTAGCTCGAGCGACAGAGGTTCCTACACTAAGCTCCAGAGGCCCCAGGTTCATACGATTCTATGTATTTATTTTCCATTTTAACGTGTGGTTCTTGTCAGCTTTACGTGATGTTTCCCCCTATCTATGTAACAGCCATTTCCTCAGAGAGGAACAGGAAACCAATGGAGCAGACATTCTATAATGTGTCCATTCCAGCCAAATAGACGCAATATTGCCAGGCCTTCGCGTCTGCCCAAGGGTCTCGGTGCAGCTCCTTTGCTTTACAAGTAACTTTGTGTAGCATGAGGACTAATTAACTGCTGACGAACTCACACTCAGCCCCCCTCGGCCTTGCTGACTGCATCTTTAATGATGCAGCAAGCCTGAAAGAGACTGAAAGTGAAGGCTGATGAGCGCCTGATGGTCGAAGAGTATTGAATGGCTTGCAAACACCTCAGCGAAATGGAGAGAGACGGAAGAGAAATAGGATCCCCCAGGGCCTGTCTCCAATTCGCTGGGCCCGGATTCCAAGAACGTCAGGTTCATTCCTATTAGTTGCACGGCTCTGTGATTTATTTGAGCACTAATTGGGCCCTGACCAGCAGAACCCCTGAAAGTGAAGCCTCGTCAGCAAAATACGAGCAATTAAGAATGTTTGTTGCCAAGGTCAGAAGTGCTCATTTTAGCAGCTTGCAAACACCCTTTTCGATGAAATCCAGCTGCTTTGGGGTATAATTTATACACTTTTCACTAATGTTTATGTGCATGCATGTGTCACTGGGTCCCCTTAAATGGGAAACGATACCCTTACAGACTAGGAACACTGGCATTTATATGAAACATTTATTATCACCCATTCTAAGCCCTTCAATACTGGGCCCAAGGGGAAAAAAAGCTAAGATGAGCAAGCAGACAGTTTTAAACAAGTGTCAATCACTGATTTTGTTGGAAAACCTGTCATAGGGATTATACTAATCCCAAGAAAAATGCCTTAATAGCACTTTCCTCAGTAGATCTCAAAAGCACTATATTCTGGCTTTTTTGGTTCCACAACTAGGGAGGTTGTGGAATTTCCACCCTTGGAGATTTTTAGGAGGTTAGACAAACACGTGTCAGGAATGATCTAAATAATACTTAGTCTTGTCATGAGTGTAGGGGATTTGACTAGATGACCTGTCGAGGTCCCTTCCAATCCTATGATTCAATAGTATGTTTAGCCAGCAGGAAGTGGTGAGGAAGTAAGAGGAAACATACTTACTAGATGAAACATACTTATAGTCTGTCACTAGAGGCTCATGCCAACCCAAAGAGGAAGAGTGAATATAGATACACCAGCCCTGCCCCGTCACCTTAACTCTGCCCCCTGAAATTGGCACAAACCACTGGAGCTATACTGTAAGTATGTTCCTGCCAGGACCACCCTGAAATAAGCAGATATGAGATATGACTAAAAGCTTGTCCAGTTATACGGTAAATCTGGCAGAAGGGTCTTTTCCCTGTTCGACTTATGTTGCTAGGGAAGTGATTTAAGCTAAACCAAAAAAAGCCTTTTTTATAGAGCAATAAGAATGTCTACATGGGGGATTATACTGATATATACATAGTGGTTTAATTGTACCTACTGGTTTAATAATACTGGTATATCTGGAAAAATCTTCTGTATAGATAAGCCAGTAATTTTCAAGACAATTTCAGCACGCATGTAGATTTTAAAGCATTTGAAAAAAATCAGCTAAGCTAGGGAGTGTCTAGACTACAGGGATTTTTCATAAAAATGTGGCCTTTTTTCAAAAAATCTTTATCTGTGTCTAGACTGCCGCTGCATTCTGTCGACAGTAAATCGAAAGAACGCATCAGTTTTGTTGACAGAGGAAAACCTCGTTTTATGAGGAAGAACACCTTTTTTTGAACGTGCTCTTCCGAAAAAAGACACTATGTAATGTAAACTGGGCTTTTTCGAAAGAGAGTATCCAGACTGCCTGGGTGCTCTCTTTCGAAAAAGCGTCTTGACAAGTATTAGATGCTCTTTTTCGAAAGAGGCATTTTCAAAAGAATCTTTTGAAAAAGCCTCTTTCGAAAGAAGCCTGCAGTCTAGACATAGCCCTAGTCACAGCCGTAACTATGTACCTTAACCACCCCACTAAAAGAAAATGCTTTAAAAATGGCAAGTATCTTTAAAGTTAAAATGGCCCATGGCCACTAATTTGGGGTACCAAACTGGAAGCACTTAGGGCCAGATTCTTAATGTCTCTGTTCATCAGGTTTCCAGCTGTAAAACTAGCATACACTACACAGATTCATTCATGTTTGTGAAAAAATCCTACCCTATGGTGAGAGCCCCTTGTAAATTTCCAAGGGGAAGTAAATAATTTTGCTACGCAGGGTTTGGATTTTGAGCATTGAATAAGACTCATAGACTCATAGGCTGTGTCTACACTGGCTGCCTATTACGAAATAGGCATGCTAATGTAGAACTTTGGAAAAGGCAAATGCGTGGGGGATTTAAATATCCCCCACGGCATTTGCATTTTCATGGCCGCCGCTTTTTCCCGGCTTGGAGATAAGCCGGAGAAAAGCGTCCAGACTGGCGCGATCCTCCAGAATAAAGCCCTATTCCGGAGGATCTCTTATTCCTACTTACAAGATTTGCCTCTTCCCAAGTGCTACATTTGCATCCCTATTCTGTAATAGGAGCCAATGTAGATGTAGCCATAGACTCAGAGACTTTAAGGTCAGAAGGGACCATTATGATCATCTAGTCTGACCCCCTGCACAGTGCAGGCCACAGAATCTCACCCACCCACTGCTAGAATAATCCTCTCACCTATATCTCAGATATTGAAGCCTTCAAATACTTTGAAGACCCCAAGATGCAAAGACTCCTCCAGCTGTGATCTGTGCCCCATGCTACAGAGGAAGATGAAAAGCCTCCAGGGCCTCTGCCAATCTACCCTGGAGGAAAATTCCTTCCCAACCCTAAATATGGCGATCAGCTAAACCCTGAGCATGTGGGCAAGACTCACCAGCCAGACACCCAGAAAGTTCTCTGTAGTAACTCCTATCATCCCTCCATTGACCTATTTCCCACTGATAATGAATGGTCAATTAGTTACCAAGATCATGTTATCTCATCAAACCATCCCCTTCATAAACCCGTCTAGTTAAATCTTGAAGCCAGATAGATCTTTTGCCCCCACTACTTCCCTTGGAAGGCTGTTCCAGAACCTCACTCCTCTAATGGTTAGAAACCTTCGTCTAATCTCAAGTCTAAACTTCCTACTAGCCAGCTTATATCCATTTGTTCTTGTGTCCACATTGGTATTAAACTTAAATAATTCCTCTCCCTCCCTGGTATTTATCCCTCTAATATATTTAAAGAGAGCATCATGTCCCCCCTCAGCCTTCTTTTGGTTAAGGTAAACAAGCCAAGCTCCTTGAGTCTCCTTTCATAAGACAGGTTTTCCATTCCTCGGATCATCCTAGTGGCCCTTCTTTGTACCTGTTCCAGTTTAAATTCATCCTTCTTAAACATGGGAAACCAGAACTGCACACAGTATTCCAAATGGGGTCTCACCAATGCCTTGTATAATGGCACTAACACCTCCTTATCCCTACTGGAAATACCTCGCCTAATACATCCCAAGACCGTATTAGCCTTTTTCACGGCCATGTCACAATGGCGGCTCATAGTCATCCTATAATCAACCAGGACTCCGAGGTCCTTCTCCTCCTCCGTTACTTCCAACTGATGTGTCCCCAGCTTATAACTAAAATTCTTGTTATTAATCCCTAAATGCATAACCTTATACTTCTCACTATTAAATTTCATCCTATTGCTATCACTCCAATTTACAAGATCATCCAGACCTTCCTGTATGATATCCCGATCCTTTTCTGAATTGGCAATAGCTCCCAACTTTGTGCCATCTGCAAATTTTATTAGGACACTTCCACTTTTGGTGCCAAGATCAGCAATAAAAAGATTAAATAAAATTGGCCCCAAAACTGATCCCTGAGGAACTCCGCTAGTATCCTTCCTCCAACCTGACAGTTCACCTTTCAGTATGACCCGCTGTAGTCTCCCCTTTAACCAGTTGCTTATCCACCTCTCAACTTTCATATTAATCCCTATTTTTTCCAATTTAACCAATAATTCCCCATGTGGTACTGTATCACATGCCTTACTAAAGTCGAGGTAGATTAGATCCACTGCATTTCCTTTATCTAAAAAATCTGTTACTTTCTCAAAAAAGGAGATCAGGTTGGTTTGGCACGATCTACCTTTTGTAAAACCATGTTGTAATTTGTCCCAATTGCCATTAGCCTCAATGTCTCTAACTACTTTCTCCTTCAAAATTTTTTCCAGGATCTTACATACTACAGATGTCAAACTAACAGGGCCACAGATTGAATGAGGAAGATAAAAAGATATTGGCTGCATCTAGACTACATCCCTTTTTTGTAAAAGGGATGTAAATTAGACGTATCGCAATTGCTAATGAAGCGGGGATTAAAATCTCCCCTGCTTCATTAGCATAAAAATGGCGGCTGCTTTTTTTCCTCATGTAGCTTTGTCAGAAAAAAGCGCCAGTCTAGACGCTGATCTTGCGGAAAATAAAGCCTTTTCCGAAAGATCCCTTATCCCTCTATGAAATATTTTTATGCTAACGTAGCCATTGAGTAACTGTGCCATAGACAGAATGAGGCAGAGGTAGGTATGAGGAATGAGGCTTATGAGGAGAGGCTGAGGGACTTGGGTCTGTTTAGTCTGCAGAAGCGAAGAGTGAGGGGGGATTTGAGAGCAGCCTTCAACTTCCAGAAGGGAGGTTCCAAGGAGGATGGAGAGAGGCTGTTCTCAGTGGTGACAGATGGCAGAACAAGGAGCAATGGGCTCAAGTTGTGGTGGGAGAGGTCCAGGTTGGATATTAGGAAAAACTATTTCACTAGGAGGGTGGTGAAGCACTGGGATGGGTTCCCTAGGGAAGTAGTGGAGTCTCCATCCCTAGAGGTGTTTAAGTCTCGGCTTGACAAAGCCCTGGCCGGGTTGATTTAGTTGGAATTGGTCCTGCCTAGAGCAGGGGGCTGGACTTGACCTTCTGAGGTCTCTTCCAGTTCTATGATTCTATGATTCTAGGTAAGTACTGTGGGAAATACAGTTTTTGATCAATACATTAAATACTTTATCAGTAAGGGTGTGTCTAGACTACATGCCTCCTTCGACGGAGGCATGTAGATTAGCCAGATCGGAAGAGGGAAATGAAGCCGCGATTAAAATAATCGCGGCTTCATTTAAATTTAAATGGCTGCCCCGATCTGCCGATCAGCTGTTTGTCGGCAGATCGGGGGAGTCTGGACGCGATGCCCCGACAAAGAAGCCTTTCTTCATCGACACAGGTAAACCTGGTTTCACGAGGCTTACCTGTGTCGATGAAGAAAGGCTTCTTTGTCGGGGCATCGCGTCCAGACTCCCCCGATCTGCCGACAAACAGCTGATCGGCAGATCGGGGCAGCCATTTAAATTTAAATGAAGCCGCGATTATTTTAATCGCGGCTTCATTTCCCTCTTCCGATCTGGCTAATCTACATGCCTCCGTCGAAGGAGGCATGTAGTCTAGACACACCCAAAGTGTATGCAAAGGGCAGTGAACTAAGGTTGCATGGGCCATGTTTCCAGGGCAACTTCCAGGTTGGTTTTGCAGCGGTAGTCCTGTTAGTCTGTTTCAGCAAAAAAAGGCCTCCAGACTGGCATTTCCTAACTTTTGTGGCTCTGCCTTTGCAAACTTTGAACATCATTTGGGGGGGAGGGGATAATATATACCAAGGCAGACATTCCGATACCCTCATCTACCCTGATGTACTTATTTCAGTACCTATATTCTAAGAAGCAATTCTACTGTAGTAAGATAAGGGGGTCTGAAATATGGAGCATAGGCCTAGTATAAGGCCTGGACCTAGGAACAAAGGTCAAGACTTGGCTAACAGAAAGCAGAATGAAGCTGTGAGGCAGAGGCAGGCCCTGTCCACAGAAAGTGGCAAGAACCAGGCTATGACATGACAGACCTCAGAGATACCAGGAACCGTCTGGAAGCACATTCCAGAGGGATCAGAACAGAACACCTCATTAAGAAACATCCTCCCCATAAATAACAGACCTACCATCCTAGGTTCAGGACCGGGCCTAAACTGACAGTATACTAGGGTATGTCTACACTAGCCCCCTAGTTCGAACTAGGGAGGCTAATGTAGGCATTCGAAGTTGCAAATGAAGCCCAGGATTTAAATAACCCGGGCTTCATTTGCATGTTTCCGTCCGGTCGCCATTTTTAAATTCCACTAGTCCGAAGTAACTGCCCGCGGCTACACGCGGCAGTGAAACGGCAATTCAGACTAAGTCCTTAGTTCAAATTAACTGTTACTCCTCATGGAATGAGATGTAACAGTGTAGACATACCCCTAGGTAGTAATTGAGTGCCTCTTGTATTAGGCAAGTAGTGGTAACTAAGCAACAGGAAGAGACAATGTGATACGCCACGAGAGATGTGTAACTTGTTTGTACCTGTGTATAAAATTGAACCCCAAAGAGTTGTCTCAGTCAGTGATATGGGAATATATCATTGCCCCCTCAGCCAGACAGAGTTGGTCCATTGTGCGGGGGTACATATGTGTAGTGGTTAGGTAGAGTCTACTGACAAATATTGCACTTGATTCAACAATAAACCCGGCCAGGTGCCTTCGATTCTTATCCGATCTTGTGGACTTTGGGGGCTTTTTCCGAGTCTGCTGTGGTGACAATTTGTGTGTGCAAACCAACACGACACACAGAGGAACACACGCATGCAGCCAACTGTTATCATTACAAATGGAGCAGGAGACCTGTCAGGACACCACCGGTCACGCCTGACTACTACATCTACTACTCAGTGTGAGGACAGGCATCGAAATCTGGGCCAAGACTTTTCCATATCAAAAGAGTTGTCTTTAATCAGCTGATATTTAATGAATAGAAAAGATCTCTCTGATTCAATTTCAATTAAATACTTATTTGAAATGGTGACATTTCCATAGTGAGGGACAATCTTGCTGCCCACACAGATGGCAAGCAATGAAAACATTAGCCAAATATTTTACCATGACGGGTTGAGCAAAATGAAATACATCCATCATAATGAGCTGCATTGTACAGCAGAATCCTCTGTAGGATAGCACACAATGAAATTCTCATCATAACAGATTGCTCTTCACGCTAACATATGTTGACTTTCTAACATACTCTTCATTTGTGTGTACAAACAAGGATAGACAGATGTCTGGAGATCTGTGAGGGGTGCCATTTCCTGAATTTGCCTGGACACGGCTCCATCGGTTCGACAATAACAACATTGCAAATCAAGAGGCTATTCATAGTATGTAGAATCACCGAACACTGGAACTGAAAGGGACCTTGAGAGGTCATCAAGTCCAGTCCTCTGACTTCACGGCAGGACCAAGCATCATCTAGCTCATCCCTGACAGGTGTTTATTTAACTTGCTCTTAAATATTTCCAGTGATGGAGGTTCCACAACCTCCCTAGACCAGTGGTCCCCAACTTTCTGGGTCTCCCGGGGGCGGGGCTGCACATGCGCCGCACGCCCGGGGATGGGGCCGCTCATGGGCCACGCGGGCGGGGCGGGGGCCACACATGTGCCTCATGCCCGGGGTCCAGGGTGCAAGATTGGCTTCGGCCAGCCCCGGTCACTTGGCGGGCGCACATAAATGCCCGAGCATGCGCCATGGCGCCCGTGGGCACTAAGCTGGGGACCAGTGCCCTAGACAATTTATTCCAGTGTTGCACCACCCTGTTAGAAAGTTTTTCCTAATGTCCCACCTTTACTTTATTCGAATAAGCTGACCCTTTTTCTCTGTCTTTCCATCTGGATTGTCATTCAAAACACCCACGATCCCAAATATATATTAATGCCCATTTGCGTAATTCCTCAAAAAGAAAACAAACCGAGCAAACCCTACAGCTGGTGGCAGTGAAAAAGCCTGCACTTCATCACTGAGATGGGATGATGATATTACAGGACGCTGAACGAATCTGACTTTGAAATGATACATTTCGCAGCAGTTTATTAGGCTGTGACTGCAAAATGACTGTGAGGTGACTACATTGTGTCGTGATCATTACCTTCAAATAGAGCTGTATTCCCCTCCTCCCCCCCCGCCAGATGTACTCATCATGTGAAGCCTTTGTTGGCTCCAGGAATTTGTATTGGACTATACTAGTCCTGATCCACTCTGGTTTGGCATTCACTGGTAGGGTTGCCAGATGGTCTCCCAAAAAACACCGGCCACGTGGTATTTTTTGGTTGAACAAAAAAAGAAAAAGGAACGTGGCGATCGTAACCCTGCCTCCCAGGCTGGGAGGCGGGGCCATGATTGGCGCTGGGATCCTGTGATTGCGCAGAAGCCTAGCGGGGGCGGGGGGAGTGTCTGGGAGTCCCCGCCACGCCTCCCGTCCCTGCCAGGCTTCTGCGCAATCACAGGGTCCTAGTGCCGATCGTGGCCCCACCTCCCAGCTGCTCCTCCCGCCCCTGCCAGGCTTCCGTCCGGTGCGTTGCCAGAAAAATCAGAGCATACCGGACATTACACATGTCCGGTATGCTCTGATATTTTTTTACCGGACAAAGAGCGCAAATACCGGACTATCCAGTAGAATACCGAACACCTGGCAGCCCTATTCACTGGGTGCTGTGCTGTGTGTGACCCCTACTGCCCTGTGTTGGTCTGCAGAGACTCTGGGTGAGTCTGTGTGCAGGGCCCAGCGGGGGATGGTCCCTAAGGGGAGGCACGTAGGCCATGGCCCAGTCGCCTGACACCGAGGCTAGGTGGAGGCTATCTGAACAAAGTAAGGGGCATGGCCGCCTGGGGGCTAAGGGACCAGTTGCTGGGAGTTGGGGCAGTCTCGGCTGGGCTAGGGGGAAGGAGGATGTTTTTAGACTAAGGATGGGGGTGAAGCCCTTCCCCCCAAGAGGACCAAGGCTCTGCCCTGGCTCCTATGTCACCATCGAGCCTGTGCTACTCTGTATCTCCAAGAAACCATAAAACCTTCTACTCTACTGGCTGCGGATGAGGGTTCAGGGTTGGGGGCCCCCCCAACGCGTTGTCACACTCACTACATGCTGTCTTTTAAGAATCACTATAGACCAGTGGTGGGAAACTGATCGGCCACTCGGGCGCCACCTGTATCCCGTGGACCCCCAGCTGCCCTCTTTCCCCACACACCTCGCTCACGAGGGCATCCCAACTTCCGAAGTCTCCCCCTCCCTCCCAGAGCTGGAATGCGGCACATCAGCTGTTCACAGCATTCCGGCTTTGGGTGGGAGGAGGAGGATTGGAGACAGAGAATGAATCGATCGATGCACGTGCTCAAAAAGTGCTGGGAGGGGGGGAGGTGTGGGAAGTGCAGGGCTCCGGTGCCTCAGTGCATGAGAGGTGCACGAGGATCAGACAGGGGCTGTGGGGCTGCTGTGGTTGCCCGTTCCTGCTTAAGGCTATGTAGTACTGGGGAATTAGCTAGCGGCAAACTTAGCTACTGGGTATTGATGTTCATAGTACTGCATGGGGCTGTGCGATATAAAAATTAAGAGATAACATTAATAGAATAAGCATTTGCACGCAGTAACACCTCCCCAATTATTAATGAACAGCACACAGACCTGTTCACACAGGGCCAAATTTGGTACTCAGCAGTAGAGCAAACGTTCTTCAGCGGCAGTTTTGTTCCATAAAGGGCATACCGAATTTGCTCTGCTCTTTTTTATTCTGTCTGACTTTAATAGCAAGGCCGAAGGTTTTCAGTCGTGTAAAATGACTCCTCAGATCCATCATCGCAGAGAAAAATAATATCTAACAGGGGCAGCACAATTAAATACACTTTGCTGGCCCGAGAATCCCACATTGCAATTTTTCAAAATTGCTTCTTCGTGGCATTTAGTCGTCTGCACATCCACGCAAAGCCCGTAAGATTTGGTCCAGACAGAGCTCATATTGACCTTGGCAAGTGTAGAGTTTGGAGAGTAGAAAGATGCAGTAGGAGTAGGCGCCAGACACAATCATGTTGGATTTTCGCAGTGGTCAATGAAATGAGGCAGCGTGGTCCCGAGTCTGTCGCCCATACACAGAGCCCAATCCAACGTTGAAGTCACTACAAGGGCTCCCATGGGTTTCAGACTGCTAGCCCGTTCCATCCATGTAAGCGTCCATAAAAGCAACATGCAGATACACATAAAAAGGAGACTTCACCCCAGAAAGGGAATATAGCCACGCACTCCCCTCCTTGACGTGGAGGCTGTCTACACACTGGCCACTTATTCCGGAAAATCAGCCGCTTTTCCGGAATAACTTGCCAGCTGTCTACCCTGGCCCCTTGAATTTCCAGAAAAGCACTGACAATCTATTGTAAAATCATCAGTGCTTTTCCAGAAAAACTATGCTGCTCCTGTTCGGGCAAAAGTCCATTTCCGGAAAACTGTCCCGGAAAAGGGTCAGTGTAGACAGCCCAGATTTCTTTTCCGCAAAAAAGCCCCGGTCGCGAAAATGGCAATCGGGGCTTTTTTGCGGAAAAGCGCGTCTACATTGGCACGGACGCTTTTCCACAAAAAGTGCTTTTGCGCAAAAGCATCCTGCCAATGTAGACGCGCTTTTTCCGAAAATGCTTATCACGGAAAACTGTTCCGTTTTAAGCATTTCTGGAAAAGGGTGCCAGTGTAGACGTAGCCGGTGTGTACAGGTTGTTAGGGGTCAAACTGGTGCACAATCATCACTAGAACGAAGCTTAATTAAATGCTGCGCTCATTAGGCTTACTCCTGTGCAGCCACACTGGGCTCGTGGGCCAGTGGGAGAGGCAGGTTCATGATCCAGGAAAGGCCTAAGGCAGAAGAGGCAGCGCCAAGGGAAGTTGGTCCTCAGGGCTGCCTGAACCGGGGCATCTTCCCCCCGCCCCCCGTGCTGCTACCTCCTGATTCTCCCTGGAGCCACTTCCCCGAGCAGCCCTAAGAGCTGCCCAGAGCGCTGTCTGGGCTCCATGCGCTGCCACAGGCCGCTTTGAATAGCTCTCTTTGCCCCACTCCGACCGCCATCAGCAGGCCTGCTCCAGTGACAATAACCTGGGAGCCAGACATCAGGGCCCACGCTGAGGGAGACTCGGGTTCTTCTGAGTTCCCCGGCTCTGCTCTCACTGGTCATCCTCACTGTGTGAAGTCCGGCTCTATGCCTTTGCGCTGGGCCATTTGGAGCCCTGGACAAAGCAGGCTTTCTAGCCGTGCCGTCCCGTGGGACTCTGAACGCCTCTCCGGCACTCGGAGGGGGCAGGAGCGCTTAGCGTACCCGCTCCACTTCTGGGGAATTATTTCTATATTTAGCTGAAATTTCCATTGCGGCTGCACCTGAAAAAGACCTTGATTATCCTCATTATTCAATTAGACACACACACCGGCAATAAAATATTCATTCTGTGCGGCAGGCGTGGACGCTTTCCTTGCATACCTGCAGACATATTCCTTAATTGTTGCCTCCTCTACCCTAACAGGATTATTTCTGATTTGCAAGTGTAAATAAATGTGCTACACGGGATGATCGTATTTCACACCAATTTATTTGAATGACATTAATGAGGCCGCACAGCCAGCCAGACCTTGCTCAGGGAGCGAGGCTGTGGTGTGCCACCCATAATATAATCTAAGAAAGTTTCCCGTCATCATCTTTTGGAAAACATAATTCCGCCATGGGGATACTGGGTAAGGACGCTACACTTTGTGAAGTGCATAAGAGTTGTGCCTTTTGCATAAAATGGGGTCACCAAAAACTTCTAACTGCAAGTAAGAGCAGGAAAATCTGCTGCTGTTGTTTCAAATTGTTCTAGTGCTAAGATAGGACATATTCAGCCATTGCAACCGCCATCCTGACATCGAGCCATTGATCACTACCCGTTGGGCCTGGCCTTCTAGCCATCTTTCTATCCATCTTACCGTCCATTTATCCAATCCACAATCCCTTAACTTGCTGGCAAGACCGTATCAAAAGCCTTGCTAAAGTCAAGGTATATAACATCCACTGACTTCCCCATGTCCACCGAGCCAGTTACCTCATCATAGAAGCTAATCAGATTGGTCAGGCACGACTTGCCCTTTGTGAATCCATGCTGACTTTACCCCCAGTCCTACCTCGGGACCAGCATCCTCAGGCATTTTTCCCCTCTGCAGTCTCAGTTATGTAAGCTCAGTCAGCCATACACTATGGCAAACGTCAGGTTCCTGCGATCTCCTCTTCACTCTTCTGGTCCCAGCCAGGGACTGACCAGCTATGGCCAGGCAGCAACTTTTATCTGGATCAGCAGAGCTCGGATTGGCTGTTGCTTGTCCCTCTAGCCCAGGGCTACTCAACTTTGGAAGCTCCGGGGGCTACAGTGATACAGTACAAGCCGAGGGCTGCAATGTAAGTGTGGCTGCGTAGACATGCAGGTCTATATGCAAATATATGCAAATAGCTTCTTTCACACGGATGGACATGAATACAAAACACTTCCCACAATGCCCCAGCACTCCCGGCACCTCCTTCCTTGGGGCTAGAAACGCCGACACCCTGTACCCGTCTGTTCTAGCCAGCCCAGCCACTTGCGTCCTTCAGTGCTCACCCCGGCTGGGAGATGTCTCACCGTTGTGAAGCATGTTCCCAGTGGAGGCCATGTTCAAAGGAACCCACCTGCGGGCTGCATGTTGAGCCCTGTGTAAACCCAAACCGCACTGTGGGCTGCAAACAAACGGGCAGTGGGCCGCATGCAGGCCACGCACTGATTTGCACTTGTCTAGGCCTAGGAGGACCAGGTGACTGTGGTTTTCCTAAAAAGGATGTTCCCAAGAATATTCTCTAGGCAAGCTTGGAGGACCCACTTGTGCTGCTCTTAACATAAGAACGGCCATACTTGGTCAGACCGTAAGTCCATCTAGCCCAGTATCCTGTCTGCCAACAGTGGCCAGCACCAAGTGCCCCAGAGAGGGTGGACTGAAGACAGTGATCAAGCAATTTGTCTCCTGCCATCCCTATCTAGCCTCTGACAAACAGAGGCCAGGGACACCATTTTATCCCCTGGCTAATATCCTTTTATGGACCTAACCTCCATGAAATTATCTAGCTTCTCTTTAAACTCTATTGTAGTCCTAGCCTTCACAGCCTCCTCTGGCAAGGAGTTCCACAGGTTGACTACACACTGTGTGAAGAAGAACTTTCTTGTATTCGTTTTAAACCTGCAACCCATTAATTTCATTTGGTGTCCTCTAGTTCTTCTATTTAGGGAACGAATAAATAACTTTTCTTTATCAGCCCTCTCCACACCACTCATGATTTTATAGACCTCTATCATATCCCCCCTCAGTCTCCTCTTTTCTAAAATGAAAAGTCCCAGTTGCTTTAACCTCTCCTCGTATGGGACCCATTCCAAACCCCTAATCATTTTAGTTGCCCTTTTCTGAACCCTTTCCAAGGCCAAAATATCTTTTTTGAGGTCCCACTATAGCGGCTATTGCTCCAGACACCACAGTAGACGGTGTGCAACTATGGTAAGGTTGATATCCCAACATTGCAGTGCAGGGTCAAATGAAGGGACCTTTCTCCCCTGACAGAGGGATCTATGGGCAAGGATCAGATCAGATTAAGGCCTGGCTGCCATATTACACCAAATTTTCAACGTTCTAAGTCACACGTGTAACAGTTGCCCGTGGATTCATTGCTGCTTCCAGCCATGAATCCCTCTGCTCGTCTGCTCTCCTGGCTTACACCATTGCCTCAAAATGGCCGCCAGGAAGTGACATCATCCAGCAGCCACCCTCAAACCTAACTGTCGTTCCCCCATGTCAGAACGCACTGCCGGAAGCGAGGCTTGTCAGAGGAGAGGGGCTCATGTCCCTTTGCCACCTCTCGTAGTTCACTCTCTCCTCTTGAGTCGCGTAGGTGCCCTCTTGGACCTGAAGCCAGGCTGACACTCTGAGGAAACCAGGGTTAGTCAAATAATGAACGTATCACTGGCACCCGTGATCAGTCATGAGCTCGGCTGAGACATTATGAAACAGGAGGATCTATTTGAGGAAAAGAAGAGGTTGTAATGACTCAAGAGAGGAAGGATGAGCCACTGGCCAGGGCTGGACATGGGGAAGGAGGACAGCTGGGTTCAAAACTTTCCTCAGCCTGTGTGACCGGGGGCAAGTCTGTACCCATCTGCAACACCAGGATTTTGGGATTGGGCCTGCCTTGGGCAGGGGGCTGGACTTGATGACCTCCAGAGGTCTCTTCCAGCTCTGTGGTTCTATGAAGAAGGCACTGCCCTACCTCACAGGACGGGGGTGGACAAACCCACCGAAGAGTCTGCTGAGGGAATAAGTGGTTAGAAGCTACTACAAGGCCCTCTGGCATGGTGGAATCTGAGCCACGTGACAGGGAGAGGGGCTGCAGACCGTGGTTTGCACCGGCGCCAGCCTGAGCATGGCAGTTAAAGGACGCCTGCCGGTGTAATAAGCCCGTATCCCTCTGAAATGCTCCATCTGAAAGAACCAACAGTGCCCTGGCTGGGATGTTAATGTAACTTCACATTTCATCCCTTCAAAGCCCTTCCGCTCGCTTTTTCTGGCCGGGCAAAGGGCTGGAGGACATCAGGTCAGACCACAATTCTGCTACCTTAGGGCCCAAGATTGCCTACCAGCGAAGGAGAAGCTGCCTAAGAAACGTGGCGTTTATTGGTCCCGAAAGCCACAGAGCTGTGTGTTAATAGGTGTGGCCTGGGTGCTCGGCTCCTGCATGGGCACTGGAATTTTTTGGTATCGATGCAAATAGATCCTCCAGGAATAACTCTCCCTCTATTGATTCTTTAGGTTGCTCCTCTGTGATTGTTCCACTGGGCCTCTGCATCAAAATTCACGTGCAACTAGCTTGTTCATTGAGGCATGGCCTGTGTGCCACTTTATATTCAAGGCAGCTGCACGATTCTCCTTCCTTTGAGTGGCACCCTGCCACGCATACATTAGACAGCGCGCACAACGCCGAGGAATCATTGAAGCTAACCATACATTACATGCATGGCGGGCTTACCAGATGTCGCTCCTTACATCGTTACGGTTTCATAAACGACACTGACATTGTCATTATGTGCAGCAGTGTGATCCCCCTCTGCCCGGCTCACAATGGATGGCTCTGGAGGTTGTGGCATTCACAAACAGTGAGTTTGCACCAAGGTGGGTTGATCACTGTGGCTTGCGAATGGCTAGGTGGGTCCGTTGACTCATGATAGCTTGAGAGTCCATTCACGGCTGGAGGCATGAGCCAAAATCGGCCACCGGAAGGGGCCCATGGAGGGAAAAACAGATTTGCCTGCACAAGCTGGGGTCATTTTGCCTAGGAATAGGAATCAGAGCTGTCTTTCTTGGGCTGAGGATGAGTTTAATTAGTCATCATGTCCAGTAGGAAGCAAAAAGGCATCAGGCCAAGGGTCTGCACTCCTAGGATTAAGGTCTCTCTGTTTCCGGTCAATAGGAGCTGAGAATTTTTGCTGGGAGCGGGGACAATGTACGAAGCCTTCTCCCTCCCTCCTCTTCCCCTCTCCCCTTCCCTCTGCCCCTCCCTCTCCTGCCCGGAGCGGAGCCATGTGGATCAGTGAGCAGCCTGAAGCAGACAGTCTGCCTCAGGTTTCTGCTGGTAAGCACCTCCCAGCCAGAGCCTGCCTCTGGCACCCCAGCCCTTCCCTTCCCAACCCTCTGCTGCCCCCCCTCCACATCCCCAAACCCTCTGCCCCCTCCTCTTACCCCCTCTCAGATCTGGCACCCCAATCTTCTGCCCCCTCCTACCCTAGGTCACACCCCAAAATGCTGCACCCCAGTTTCCTGCCCTCGGTCACAACCGCCTCCTTCACCCAAACTCCCTCCCAGACCTCATTCTCCCTCCTGCACCCCAATCCCATCCCCCAAGCTCCCATCTACACCCAACCTCCATCCCAGACCCCAGAGTTCCTCCATTAATATCCTGGAAGAGTGCGGCCCTCAACCACTTTCCAAAACCTTGGTGTGGCCTCCTGTCAAAAATTATTGCCCACCCTTGCTTTAGGTAATGGCTTTGACCCCTAGAAGACAATTGCCTTCATTCTGGGTCACCTCAGCTTGAGGAGGAGTCTCTCTGGCACTCGATGGGCTTTTCCAGTCAGGAGCAAGGGGCGGTCACGGCTGCCCTGCGATACCCGCCGTACTCGCGTAATGGGTAATGCCACTCGGCCCACGCGCCTGTGCCCCAAGTCCAAAGACATGTGTTGGAGTGCCAACAAATGAACAACGGAACCAGGCCCTGCCTTGTCTGCCCTAATGGTCCGACCCAGCGTTTCCCGAATTTAACCCACGACCCTGACTGCCACACCCAGGGCCCACGTGCTTACGCGCCTGTGGGGACAGGGTTTAGCCCATCAAGAAATGTGATAAACAGCCTGGGAACAGCCAAGCCCTTGTTCCAGCGATATCTCCATCACTGCCGTTTTTTTTACACTGGCTTTTTTTTCTAACTTTGACTCCAAAGGGGAATTAAGGTCCGTGGCTTGTGGTACACAGAAGGATGCACCAGTCTCGTGCCATGGGATCAGGCATGGGGAAGCTATGTGGGGGCAAAGCTCTTAAGTAAATCCCCTGCATGCCCATTCACTCTTGGGAACACGGGGCAGCAGGTAGAGGAAGACTAGAAGAATCTGAGGCTACATCTACACAACGAGTTTTCTTGGCCAAAATATGCTAATGAGGGACTCATTTGCATGAGTCACGATCTCATTTACATATTTTCTCCAGATCTGTTTTTGCGCTGGGGATTTTGCACAAAATCAAGCTGTGTGGCCATTTTCTTTTTGTGCAAAATCCCCTTTCCCCCAAGATTGGTATACTTCCTGTTTTGGGGCATAAGAATCTTGGGGGAAAGGGTTTTTTGGGCAAAAAGGAAACGCCCACACAGCTTGTTTTGCACAAAAACCCCAGTGCAAAAATGGATCGGCAGAAAATATGCAAATGAAATTGTGCCTCTTGCAAATGAGTCCCTCATTAGCATGTTTTTTTGCCGAGAAATCTCATAGGCTGTGTCTAGACTGGCAAGTTTTTCCGCAAAAGCAGCTGCTTTTGCGGACAAACTTGCCAGCTGTCTACACTGGCCACTTGAATTTCCACAAGAACACTGACTTCCTACTGTCTGAAATCAGTGCTTCTTGCGGAAATACTATGCTGCTCCCGTTCGGGCAAAAGTCCTTTTGCGCAAAAGGGCCAGTGTAGACAGCTCAGATTTGTTTTGCGCAAAAAAGCCCCGATCGCGAAAATGGCGATCGGGGCTTTTTTGCGGAAAAGCGCGTCAAGATTGTCACGGACGCTTTTCCACAAAAAGTGCTTTTGCGGAAGCGTCTGTGCCGATGTAGACGCTCTTTTCTGCAAATGCTTTTAACGGAAAACTTTTCCATTAAAAGCATTTGCGGAAAATCATGCCAGTCTAGACATAGCCATAGCGTAGATGTAACCTGAGAGTAACACCGACATGCGGAACCAAACCTTGGACCACTGGAGCATCGTGCATGGGCCACTACAGGTGGAGCTAAGAGCCAGATGATTCTTAGCAAGCGCTGTAGAACAAACTCATCCTCCTCGCTGTAAGTGCTCTGAGGGGCACTAGACGGGACAGGGCACCACACCCAGTAGGTGTGTGGGTCACACGAGCACCATCAGCAAGATCCACATGTTGCGTGCTCTCCTGATTGGCTCTACTGCAACCGGGTGTGATGAACGTAGTAGCTGCCCAGCGTCATTGCCTTGTGTTCCCATAGGCCTGCACAAGACTGTGGTACTCAGGCAGTCCATGCCCCGTCTTGCCCCTGGGCTGCACAGGATGCAGACCACCCATAGAGTAGGCAGCCATGTTTCAAAGACAGCATCTGAAAACTGAGTCTGGAAGCCTCGTTCACTGCACAACCTCTTATCGCTTGAACACTGTCAGCACGCATGGCAGTAGAGGAGATGCACTGAGGGACTGCATGGCCGTACGTTCAGACCCTGGCCAGTGGTGAGCAATGTCCCCAATAATCTTTGCCATCCATGTGCGGAATAAATGTGTTTGTGCACCAAGACACATGTGAATATGCACCACCAATAGAAGCAAAAAAAAAACCCAACCAACCCCAGCTTTGGGTGCTTTGCTAATCAGCTGGGCAGCATCTGAATCTCTCCTGAGTGGTCACAGATGTGCACAGCTTACAGGGAACACTGGTGGGGAGGTGTTATCCCAGGGAGCTTCTGACTCAGGGTCATGGGAATGTCACCAAACCCACATAGACCTGAACGCTACTTTCCCAGACAATTGGAAAAAGGCAAGTGTCGTGCCCATCTTTAAAGGGAAGAAGGACAGTCCAGGGAATTACAGACCAGTCAGCCTCAACTCAATCCCCAGAAAAATCATGGAGGGGATCCTCAAATAATCCATTCTGAAGCACTTGGAAGAGGGGAAAGTGAGCAGGAATAGTTGACATGGATTCACCAAGGGCAAGTTGTGCCTGACCAACCTGATTAGCTTGTATGATGTGGAAACTAGCTATGTGGACATGGGGAAGACAGTGGATGTGATATACCTTGATTTTAGCAAAGCTTTTGATACAGTCTCCCACATAATTCTTGCCAGCAAGTTAAGGAAGTCTGGATTGGATAAATGGAGAGTAAGATGGATAGAAAATGCTAGGTTGTCTGGCCCAACGGGTAATGATCAGTGGCTTGATGTCTGATTGGTGGTTGGTATCAAGCGGAGTGCCCCAAAGATTGGTTCTAGGGCCAGTTTTGTTCAACATCTTTATTAATGACCTGGAGGAGGGGATGGATTGCACCCTCAGCAAGTTTGCAGCTGACACTAAGCTAGGGGGAGAGGTAGATACGTTGGAAGGCAGGGATAGGGTCCAGAGTGACCTACACTGATTAGAGGATTGGGCCAAAAGAAATCTGACAAGAAATCAACAAAGACAAGTACAGAGTCCTACACTTGAGACAGAAGAATTGCAAGCACTCATACAGGCTTGGAACCAACTGGTTCAATAGCAGTTCAGTAGAAAAGGACCTGGGGGTTACAGTGGATGAGAAGCTGGAGATGAGTCAACAGGGCGCCCTTGTAACCAAGAAGGCGAATGGCAAATTAGGGTGCATTAGGAAGGGCATTGCCAGCAGATCCAGAGAAGTGATTATTCCCCTTTATTCGGCTCTGGTGAGGCCACCTCTGGAGTACTGTGTCCAGTTCTTGGCCCCCCACTATAGAAAGGATGTGGACACATTGGAGAAAGTCCAGCAGAGGGCAAAAAAAATGCTGAGGGGGCTGGAGCACATGACCTACGAGGAGAGGCTGAGGGACTTAAGCTTATTTAGTCTGCAGAAGAGAAGAGTGAAGGGGGTTTGATAGCAGCCTTTAACTACCAGTAGAGAGGTTCCAAAGAGGCTGGAGAGAGGCTGTTCTCAGTGGTGGCAGAACAAGGAGCATGAAAATCAAGTTGGTCCAGTGAGACCCCCGACCCTGAGCTTATAACATAAGAACATAAGAACGGCCGTACTGGGTCAGACCAAAGGTCCTTCTAGCCCAGTAGCCTGTCTGCTGGCAGCAGCCAACCCTAGGTACCCCAGAGGGGATGGACCGAAGACAATGACCAAGCGATTTGTCTCGTGCCATCCATCTCCAGCCTTCCACAAACAGAGACCAAGAACACCGTTCCTACCCTCTGGCTATTAGCACTCCATGGACCCAACCTCCATGAATTTCTCTAACTTCTCTTTAAACTCTGTTACAGTTCTAGCCTTCACAGCCGCCTCTGACAAGGAGTTCCACAGGTTGACTATGTGCCGTGTGAAGAAGAACTTTCGTTTATTAGTTTTAAACCTGCTACCCATTAATTCCAATTGGTGTCCTCTAGTCCTTTTATTATGGGAACTAATGAAGAACCTTTCTTTATTCACCCTTTCCATACCACTCATGATTTTATAGACCTCCATCATATTCTCCCTCAATCTCCTCTTTGCTAAGCTGAAAAGTCCCAGTCTGTTTAGCCTCTCTTCATATGGGACCCGTTCCAAACCCCTGATCATTGTAGTTGCCCTTTTCTGAACCCTTTCCAAGGCCAAAATATCTTGTTTGAGGTGAGGAGATCACATCTGTACACTGTACTGAAGATATGGCGTACCATAGTTTTTTATTTCCCCTCCTCCTTCTTCCCCTGGCTTCCCCCTTCCAGCTCCCTCCTCCCAGGTTTCCCCCTCCCCTTTCCCACCCTCTCTCTTCCCCTCTCCCACCTCCTTTTCCCAGTCTCCCCAGAGGTTAATACCCTTCCCTCCCCCCAGTTTTGTTAAATAAAGAGAGTTTCTATTTTTGAACACACGTGTCCTTTATTTTGTACATCAGGAAGGGGGGCTAGGGAGGGGTAAGTGGAAGGAGGTGAGGGAGGAATGGGGCACGAGCCCCCGATGGGGAGGACTGGGTTGGCTCTGCAGGCTCCTTGGGGTGGAAGCTCTCCTGCAGGGCCCCCTGGATCCTGATTGATCCACCCGGATGGCAGCCTGTGGCAAGTGCAGCTGGGCTGATGGCCAAGTGCTGTGATGAGCCGAGTGTGGGCACTCAGGGCACTCCAAGCCAGGACTGCTTTGCAAGCGGGTAACCCCTGAGAACTATCTGTCCGGGGTGGGGGGTCGGGTTCCTTTAAGCACAGCCCTCGGCTAGCCTGGGCTGTAGCTCCGCACTCTAAGTCCTAACCCGATGCCCTGCCGGCACTGGTTCTGGCCAGCCTTAACTTCGGTTCAGGGTCCACTCAGTGTAGACATGCTATTTCAAATTAGCTTTTAGGTCTAGATGCACAAATTCAAATTAGCTTATTTTGAATTAACTAATTCGAATTAAGTTCGTTCGAATTAGTGCTGTAGTGTAGACAGACCCTGAGATTCAAAATGCTAATGGACCCTTTCTCTGCTTTACTGAAGGGACGACCCTCTGGTGATGTACGTGGGTGCAGCTCTATTGAATTCAGTAGAAGCTCTGCTAATTCACACCAGCTAAGGATTCGACCCACGGCTTTAAGGGTTGCTTGGCCATCTTGCGTATCTTACATTCTATAGGGTTGTGATGGGACAGACAGGCCTCCCACCAGCTATGAGGGGTCAAGGAAAGTGACAGACTCCCTTCTGGCTATGACAGGGCTAGGGAACACATGTGGACCCACTGGGACCTGCCCCACTGCCCTTGCACCCAATGCGAGCCACAGAGCAGGGAGGTGAAAAGGAGACTGCTTTTCTCAGCTCATTGCGTACCCGGCAGAAGGGCAGAGCTCTGCTTCTGGGTGGGAGAGATGTCTTGCTTGCCAGCCTTGTCAACACCCCTTATGCCCCGAAAGGACGGATCATCCCCGGGAAGCGTCTTGAGGGAAGAACGGACTGTTTGGGAAGGAGCCATGTGGGATGAGCCTTGGTTCGAGTTGGGGTTATTTTTGTTCCTAATCACCTTCGAACCTGAAATGCCCTAAAACGGGAAGGATTGAAGGCCAGTTGGTCAAAACCGCACTATACTGGACCTCACTGGGACAGAGCCGATGCGTGGGTGTCCGGAAGGGCCATCAGGGGCCCATCCCAGCAACATGGTTGCAAGGGTATCCAGTACATTGCAAAAGCAACACAATAAATACAGTTCATGTGCACGGAGGATGGAGGTAGTCTCGTGGTCGACTCCTTATCTCTTCTCAAGATGAACAATGCATCAATGCTAGCTTCTGTATTTAATTACATCCTCGGAGGGAAGCATGAACTGCAGTGATTGAAAAGACCTTTTGGGGCTGTTCGGCACCCTGGATTGGTTCTGTTTCTACAGAAGATAATGGCTCCAGGCCTGTTTCTACTGGAAATGACCATGTCAGGTCTATGTAACACTGGGTAAGGGGCTAGATTTTAATGGTGGACTCTTGGGAGGGGAATGGCATTTCCTGGTGGCACAGCTTTAGCCTGGTATGATTCAAATCTTTTTTTGCAAACTTGTGTTCAGTTACTGCTCAGCAGGACAAGACACCCTTGTTATGAAGTTACTAATTCTCTTCACTTATTTCAGAGCACTTGTGGCTCACTAAGGATTTCAATCTTTGACTGGCTTCGGTCTTGCGGATTATCAGGGTTGCCAGTAGAATTACCCTAGGGTGGATGCAGGACTGTCTTGTCTTCTAGATCGCCCTGCTCCTGTCCGACCAAATCGAGCAATTGCTGGAAGGATTGCTCCATCAGCTGCCTTCTCGTTCTCCTTGGGTACGACTACACTGCGGCGCTATTTCGCGACACTTCTGGTATCCTAAAATAGCATTTTCTGAGTCTCGTCAGCACGCCCGCTATTTTGAAATGTAATCAAACTAACGGGCGCACTCTTCCAACGTTCTGGTAAACCTCACTCCAGGGCTGTGTCTAGACTGGCTTGATTTTCCGGAAATGCTTTTAATGGAAAAGTTTTCCATTAAAAGCATTTGCGGAACAGAGCATCTAGATTGGCATGGATGCTTTTCTGCAAAAGCACTTTTTGTGGAAAAGCTTCCGTGCCAATCTAGATGCACTTTTCCTCAAAAAAGCCCCGATCGCCATTTTCGCGATCGGGGCTTTTTTGTGGAAAACAAATCTGAGCTGTCTACACTGGCCCTTTGGCGCAAAAGCTTTGCACAAAAGGGACTTTTGCCTGAATGGGAGCAGAATAGTATTTCTGCAAGAAGCACTGATTTCAGACAGTAGGAAATTCAAGTGGCCAGTGTAGACAGCTGGCAAGCTTTTCCGGAAAAGTGGCTGATTTTCCGGAAAAACTGGCCAGTCTAGACACCGCCCAGGAGTATTAAGAGACTTGTTGGAATAGCGTTCTATTTCGAAACAAGCTCAAAATAAGGCACTCAATGTTCATAGTTCAAATTGCGTACCTTATTTCAAGCTAGCTCTGCCACGTACATGCTTCCTTTATCTGCTCACTGCATTAGTCAGTTTTCTTCTATAATGTGAACTTCCTGTTCAGTTTCATTTTTATGCAGATGATATGCAACTCCATTTCTCATCTTGCCATCCCGAGCTCTCTGTGCCCTCCCACTGTCTTAATAACTGAATGTTTCTAACTTTTCTTAAACTCTTCTCTGTGACAATGTACAACTGAAGTGACCCCACAGAATTCAGTGCATTTTTTTTCCTAAATGTAACGTGCTATGCCTTGAAAACTAGGGAAGTTCTCTCTAGCATCAAAAACCATGCAAGCCTCGCTGACTTTCTGACCTGGTATTGAATTTTAATGATCCTAGCAAGTGAAGTTTGCAAGATTACCTGTTACTGCCCTTCTTAGAACTTGCATGAGTTTAAATTTTTTGAATTTGTCCCTCCTTTATAAGTCATCTGGAGACTGAAAGAATATACTTGTTGGCTGTGTCTACACTGGCGGGTTGTTGCACCAGAAGTAAGCAAACGAGGCTAAGCGTGGACTATTGCCGAGCCTCATTTGCATACCTAATAAGTCACCATTTTGCGGAAGAGGCTCTTGCGCTAGAAGGAGCTGTCTACACCGCCCTTTCTTGCGCAAGAAAAACCCTCTTGCACAATATCGCTGGGCTGATTATTTTCAGGAATAACGGCATTGCGCAACAGGGTTTTTCTTGTGCAAGAAGGGGCAGTGTAGACAGCTCCTTCTAGCGCAAGAGCCTCTTCTGTAAAAATGGTGGCTCATTAGGTATGTGAATGAGGCTTGGCGATATTCCACGCTTAGCCTTATTTGCATACTTCTGGTGCAACAACCCGCCAGTGTAGACATAGCCGTTGAGTTTGGAAAAAAGAAGACCAAGCAGTTTTCAAATAACTAAAAGGGTTTTAAAAGGAGGAGGGAGAAAAATTCCTCTCCTTGATCTCTGAGGATAGGACAAGAAGCAATGGGCTTAAATTGCAGCAAGAGAGGTTTAGGTTGGACATTAAGAGAAATTTCCAAACTGTCAGGGTGGTTAAACACTGGAATAAATTGTCTAGGGAGGTTGTGGAATCTCCATCTCTGGAGATATTTAAGAGCATGTTCGATAGACATCCATCAGGGATGGTCTAGACGGTGCTTGGTCCTGCCGTGAGGGCAGGGGACTGGACTCGATGACCTCTCAAGGTCCCTTCCAGTTCTAGGGTTCTATGATTCAGTGACTCTAGTCTAGTTTCTTGCTGCATAGTGCATTTTTAAAAAGGTGGGGAAGAATGAGGTGGAATTATATTTGAAAAGACAGTAAAGAAGTCGGGATAGAAGGACTTAGTGAGTCAGTAAACCAAGCTGTAGGAAACATTCCGAACAGTTACATAGCCAATAGAGGCCTGCGTTCCACATCAAAATGTTAACAACACGGATCCTATCTTGCCCACCCCTGTGTTGGACAATAAGGCAAATTTTAATTTAGTAATGAACGGAAGTTATCAATAACCTAGTGGTTTTACACCATCTAGGTGCCGGTGATAACGATATAATTAGGTTTGAAACCTAAAGATGGAGATGAAAAAATGCAATTAGTCAGATAAAAATTGTAAATGGCAGAAAGTGCATTGGCTGGATTAAAGGAAATATGAAAGGTTAATTGGGAGCAAGAATTGAAGGAAAACGGTTAGCAAGAATCTGGAAATGTTCAAAACTGTGCTGGGAAAATAACATGATAATGCTGGAGTCATACACCTAGAAATGATAAGGAAATTATGAACAGACTTCCCCTGTCATCACACAAGTACTGGCCAAGCAGAGAACATAGAATAGAATACAACTCTAAAGCAGCGAGGGGCAAGCTAGGCTAGTGAGTGTGCTGCATGAGTGGCCTCCTTCATCCCAGTGGGCCACAAGATTGTCGCAACCAAGGTGGTCTCCAGGGACAGGAGCATCACCAGCAGATCTAGGGAAGTGAGTGTTCCCCTTTATTTGGCTCTGGTGAGACCACATCTGGAGTATCGCGTCCAGTTCTGGGTCCCCCATGACAAAAAGGATGTGGACTCATTGGAGAGAGTGCAGCAGAGGGCAACAAACATGATGAGGGGGCTGGAGCACATGACCCAAGAGGAGAGGCTGAGGGACTTGGACTTGTTTAGTCTGATCCAATCAGGTGTCACTGATGTGGGAGGGGACTCCGATCCGTTCATGGTTCTCCTTGAGTTCTAAGAGATGCCTGTCCTTGCAACTAGTGCCCGATGTTGGGGATGTGACGGTTACACCAGAACAGTGGTGGACATCATTGCGAAGCTGAAAATGGAAGTGCAAATCAAACCTGTAGACACGGGCCTGAGCACGTAGGCAGATGTGAGGTAACTCCCTGTCTGCCACCACTTGGCTTAAAGATGGCCCAAACTAACAAACAGTTCCGGTTATTTGCAGGTGTTGTGTTTTTTTCTGGAAATGAATGAAGTACAACAAATGCGGAAATGCCTCACATCTGTACGTTTTGAAAAGACAGGAAGAATCACGGTCGCTGTGATTCATGGATTCTAGGCCACTTGCCCGGATAGTCCTGTGTCCGGACACTAAAAGCCGTCTGCACCAGATGCTTTCGGGGAGAGTGTGTGAGAGCCCTGCTGTGCGCCCAGATGTGAGATAATCGGCCCCTGCGTTAACTCGCCAGGTGATATCTAATGGCTACAGATCGTGTTAAGCTCTGGAGCTCAAGGTTTAATATCCCTTCTGTCGAGCTGTCTGGAGTGACTCACAAGCATGACTACCAGCCGCAGGGCAGATGGTTACAATTTGGGGCACAATTGTCAGAGTTCTACTACTCGTAGGATGAGGTTTACCGGGGAGGTCGATAAAGGGCTTTCATGTCGGCAGGGGAGCGTCCAGACTAGCGCGCTGAGCCGACAAACAGCTGATCAGCTGTTTGTCGGCTCAGCACGGCAGCCATCTAAATTTAAATGAAGCTGCAATTATTTAAATTGCGGCTTCATTTCCCTTTGCTTAACAAACAAATCTACATGGCTCCATCGATGGAGCCACGTAGTTTAGACATACCCATACTGTCGACAAAGCTTCTATCGACAAAGAGCGTCTAGACTGCATCCAGTTCTGTCAACAAAGCAAGCCACTTTTTCAACATGACTGTGTATACGCAAAGGACAGTGTAGATGCAATAACGCCTTCTATCAACAGAACTGTCGACAAAAGGCGTTATTCCTCGTAAAATGAGGTTTACAGCCATCGACAAAACTGCTGAGTTCTGTTGACGGCTGTGTAGACACAGGGATAGTTTTGTCTACAAAACCCTGTCGTCTAGATACACCCTGAAACCAATTTGCGTATCTTTTTCTGTTTTTCTTTTTCTGTCTCCAACATGCCAAATTTCACGAAAACCTGCTCTTTTTCAACATATCCCTCATGCCTCATGGAATGAGGTTTATAGAAATAAGGATGGCGGGTGTCTGTTTTTCCGAATTTTTTTTGGGGGGGAAAGCAGATACGTTCTTTGTATGTGGCACTGCTTTTCCAGTATCCCAGAAAAGTGCTGCATTCTAGACGTAGCTTCGGTAATGCTTCACTGTTATTGATATTGAGTTTACAATTTTAGAGCAAACACATTTATAGTTACAAAGAAACAATTACTTGATAGAATGGGGTACAGATGTTTTGAGATTAATACATGCAGCCTCCAACAAGTACTTCAAAGAGTCTAAATACTCAACACATGCTTATAACTCAAATACCTATTTTAAGAACACAAACATATGGGTGAGCTAGACTGGCGCCTGTTCCGCCTTTCCCTGTGAGCCTTTGCAGGAGCTGGCACTGATCTGGAAGCATCACAACTTCCACAAAATTATCATTAACTATGAAAATTCAAGATATTTTTATTAGGCATAGAATCAATCATCTGATCCATCTTTAAATCGAAGGTCTCGTCCTCAACAACTTCCTGTGGCAAAACATTCAGTTTTGTTACATGTTTTATGAAAAACCCAACCCCAAACATGATTCTGGGATGCATTACAGGAGTGTTGTGAGCAAGAATTGAGAAATAATTCTTCTGCTCTATTCTGCACTGATTAGACCTCAGTCAGATTATTGCATCCAGTTCTGGGCACCACATTTCAAGAAAGATGAGGAGAAATTGGAGAAGGTCCAGAGAAGAGCAACAAAAATGATGAAAGGTCTAGAGAACATGAGCTATGAGGGAAGGCTGAAAGAATTGGGTTTGTTTAGTTTAGAAAAGAGAAGACTGAGCAGGGACATGATAGAAGGTTTCAAGTAACTAAAAGGGTGTTATGAGGAAGAGGGAGAAAAAATGTTCTAGGATAGGACAAGAAGCAATGGGCTTCCATTGCAGCAAGGAAAATTTAGGCTAGACATTAGGAAAAGCTTCTTAATTGTCAGGGTGGTTAAACACTGGAATAAATTTCCTAAGGGGGTTGTGGAATCTCCATCACTAGAGATATTTCAGAGAAGGTTAAATGGGCATCTATTAGGGATAATCTAGATGGTGCTTGGTCCTGCCGTGAGGGCAGGGACTGGCCTTGATGACCTCTTGATGTCCCTTCCAGTTCTAGTGTTCTATGATTCTATGAAAAACGGTTTCCTTTTCTATTCTGAATGTCCCACTTTTAAACATTTCTGAATGACTCTTTGTTGTTCTATTATGAGAAAGGCAAAACAGAAGTTCCTGACCTGCTTTTCAAGCTCATTCATTTCCCCACGTTCAATTCCTTTCTATGAAAAACAATCCCGCCCTTCTCAGCTTCTCTTCATCGTATTTCTCTACGCCCTGGTTACTCTTGTCCCCCCCTTCTGTGACACCCTCTAATTCTGCAATGACCTTCGGAGATGAGGGGCCCATAGCTACACACAGTTTCCAGACGAAGCCGCACCACAGATTTGCATAAACGCTTGAGAATGGTCTCTGTGTATCACTCCAGAACCTCTCTCTTAATACAGGTACAACCTTGGCTACTCCCAACTCCTCTGGGACAGTGGCTATTTTTATGAGGTTTCATATTTTTGAGCAGCTCAGCCACCTAGCTGGCTGGACCAGGACTATCGACCCTGGAAACACTGGGTCCCCACCACTGAGCGATCTGGATGAATGGTTGCCCTAGCTTGATGGACTTTAGCACACTCTTCATGAAAGGCTGCCTTGCAGCCCCAAGCCCTGGACTCTCCAGCAGCCTGAAGCATTGCTGAGAAGGTCATCAGGTGAGCTGACCAATCTCTGAGGAACATCTTGACCAGCTAGGCAAGACCAATGAAAACGTTCCATCATCCACTTTCCCAAGTGTCTCTACAACCTTCTCTGCCCAAACCTCCCTGTCTAAAGTGTGTCCCCACATCCCTATATTGTCCCCGGCCTACTTCTGGGATGCTGGACCTCCGTTTTTTATCCTGCTTCCTCGGAGTGTGAAATTCACCACAGCAAGGGCCATGGTATTGCAATGTTGTAGCCTCAGGCAGCGGCTTTCCAAGCATAGTTCTCCTAACAATGAATTTCACCCTGAAAAAATGCCCTCCCGTTTAGCTTCTTCACATCTTGGGGTTTCTAAATCCTTCCTTGATTCTCTAACCTGAGAGAGTAATTCTTAAACTTATAGCGAGGGAGGGTCACCAATTATTAAGTGCTCTCCAGGTGAGTTAAATACATTTCCCCTGATTCTTATCCCCCCGCTCAATGAAAGGATTCTGGCAATACGCCAAGGCTGTGTCTACATTGGCCACTTATTCCGGAAAATCAGCCGCTTTTCCGGAATAACTTGCCAGCTGTCTACACTGGCCCCTTGAATTTCCAGAAAAGCACTGACGATTTACTGTAAGAAATCAGCCGCTTTTCCGGAAATACTATGCTGCTCCCATTCGGGCAAAAGTCCTTTTTCCAGAAAACTGTTCTGGAAAAGGGCCCGTGTAGACAGCACAGTAGTGTTTTCTGCAAAAAAGCCCCGATTGCGAAAATGACGATCGGGGCTTTTTTCTGGGAAAAGCGCGTCTACATTGGCACCGACGCTTTTCCGGAAAAAGTGCTTTTCCGGAAAAGCATCCTGCCAATGTAGACACGCTTTTTCCGGAAATACTTATAACGGAAAACTGTTCGGTTTTAAGTATTTCCGGAAAATCATGCCAGTGTAGACGTAGCCCAAGGGAATTGTTTATAATTTTTAGCCACATTAGATAGGTGTGTAAATCTGTTCTGTCAGCCTGTAGCGGTTAGAAGGATTCTGGATAATTTCTCCCCAAGAAAAGGAGGCTAGTGTCTCAATAAAACTCAAGCATTTTAGGGCATAGCTTCTGTGAGGAACCCTTTCGGCACCATATTATGAAACTCTGTCTGGAAAATTAGTAGAATATTGTAAAGAGGAGCATTCTCCAGGCACTAGATGTCCATTGGCAACCGAGGAGAGTCTGGTCACCTAACAGTTCTGGTGGGACTGTGCCGGAGAGTACAATGTTAACTCAGATACACATCTGCACACCAGTTCAAATCCCAATGCCAAAAATGGGTCTCTGGCCTATAGGGGGTCTCTGATGAGCCGCCGGCTTCTGTTCTTGCTCTGTGTAGGAGAAAGCTCAAAATTCATGCTCAGTGAAGAGCATGGGCTGCCAGTAATGCAGGCAAGGGAAGGCCTACACACCACAGCTGCCGGGAAGTCTGGAGTCGTGGTGCGGCAGCCCGGCTTTCCCAGCCACCAGAGAGGGCAGAAACCCTGGCTGCAGGGGAGGGTTGGCGTGGGGCCACTGCTTCCGCATGGCAACCTTGTACCTCCAGGTGGCCAGGAAGTATTGGGCTGGAGGTGGGCGGGGCTAGGCTCCAAGGGTGGGCCTCAGGAGGAAGGGGCGGAGCTAGGGCTTCCTTCCGCAACTGGGCCTTCACCCGCCACCCATGGTGAATAGTATCCAGCTGCAAACATGAATGCTTGTATCACCGCTAGCAACGACAGCCATCGTTAGCTCGTGCTCCGTTCTTGAGGGAGGAGCAGTTAAATGTGGGACAGAAACCAGAAGATGTTCCCCCAGAAGCATGGCTGGGGACCAGCTGTACTATTGAGGTGACGTAGCACTAAGTCCAGGATGACACCCATGTTCCTGGCCGAACGTTACCAACCAAACCAGAGCTACCTGCCTCCAAATGTAACCCAACAGCAGAGCACAGACTCTGTCCCCGCGAATGCAACCTTTGTCTCAGCACCCCTGCAGACCTGACACACTGAGCTACAGAGGCGAAAATATAAAGTGATTACACGCTAATAAATAAACCCAACAGGCCGTAGGGTCTGATATGGGCTGAGAGAGGTGAGTCTTCAATAATTCAGTCCAGGGGCTGTTTGCATTTAATTTGTCCGTTTATTAGCAGGCCATAATTCATCCCTTGCCTCAATAGAGCCAGGACATTGTGGTGAAATCGAGCAAATTAAACTTTGATGTGGTGGGGATGACTCTAAGGCACTTAAAGGTGAATTGTTAAGGCTTTCAGAAAACCCCGAGTTTGTAGGGTTCTGACATTTGGAGAGAGCTCTTTGGTTTTTTAAAAAATTCTAGGATGAGGCTGAGAGACCCGAGAGATGGGCTTGGGTCAAGTGCTCTCTTTGTAACTGAAGAGGGGCTGGATCAAGCCATTAGGTGCCAGGGCTCAAGCTTTTTTTGTTTTTTAAACTTTCATAACTGAGGCTGGAAGCCAAGAGGTGCCGGGCTCTGAACCGCCAGGCCCAGAGGTGCCGGGCTCTGAACTGCCAGGCCCAGAGGTGCCAGGCTCTGAACCGCCAGGCCCAGAGGTGCCGGGCTCTGAACCGCCAGGCCCAGAGGTACCGGGGCTCTGAACCGCCAGGCCCAGAGGTGCCGGGCTCTGAACCGCCAGGCCCAGAGGTGCTGGGCTCTGAATGGCCAGGCCCAGAGGTGCCGGGCTCTGAACCACCAGGCCTAGAGGTGCTGGGCTCTGAATCGCCAGGACCAGAGGTGCCGGGCTCTGAGCTGCCAGGCCTAGAGGTGCTGGGCTCTGAATCGCCAGGCCCAGAGGTGCCAGGCTCTGAGCTGTGAGGGCTGAAGGTGCCGGGCTCTGAGCTGCCAGGCCCAGAGGTGCCGAGGCGGAACCATGGCACGTGCGGACTGAAACGAAGCAATGCTTGGCTCCCAGTTCTGCACCTGGAAAGCTCATCAAACTAGAGCATCCTTATTAGGAAAATGGAAGCGTCATTGGATTCCAGGCCACTCTTCCCATTCCTTCAGGGGTAAATCCGTATCAACATCAGCCATTGCTCCTCAAGGCCCGTCCCCCTCAGAACCAAAGCAGCACTTTATGGGGCACAGGACATGTAACTGCCAACACTTACAAAGACTACTTGGAGGAGTAGGTGCCACTAGGTTTGAACAAAGACTTCAGAACAAGGGCTCATGCCAGTAGTGTCCGGCTACATTAAGGCCAAAATCCCTCCTCCCCCCTTACTCCCTTGCCTACTACTCTACTCTGCCAGTAGACCTATTGATTTCACTCTAATGAGAGATGGCGGAATCTAGCCCGTGGACGTAACTTGCCTTCCCCAGAAATACAGACTCAGGAGTATCTTTAGATCCCCTCAGAAAAGGGTCCCCTGTGCCTATTGTCTAGCGTTGTCTGACGCAGCGAATCGGGGGCATACCTCGTCACCGAGAGCACCAAGAAGCCATTTGCATTGGATGTTCGGTGCCCATTTGCATTCTGTCTGAGAGAGCCCAGATGTTGCTCCTGGACAGATCGTTGCTCAGGTTTGGTTTGGTTTGTTTTCGACTCGTAAGGCTATTTTCGATTTCTGGAGAGAACCCAAGTCCTTCTCTTGCCGTCTGGCATGCTTTAGTCAAGCAGGTAATCTGAATAGACTTCATTACCAACAAGGGTATGTAGGAGCTGACAGCCTAGGCATTTTGGGACTCCTTTACAAACACCTCTGCCTTTGCCACGCAATACACATCTACATTATGGTTTAATGAATGACAGCTGATTGTGGAATCAGGGACAGCACAGTTACCTGGGAGACAGTTTGCTTAATCTGTACTGTGTTGTCATTTCTTTTAGGCATTGCTCAGCCTTTAATATTATCTGAGAGGATCAAAGCAGCTGGGAATATTTTTGGTATTTTTTTGTTCCTGCTTTACTCCTTGGCTGATTTTTATTTTTCTCTTTTTGTGCTTGTATTACCACGTCTTTCCGTACACTCTGAATGACAAGTACTTTTACTACGGTAATGGCTAAGGGCTTCCACTGAGATCAAGGTCTTCTTGGGATAGATGCTATAACAACAATTAGTGCCAGTCCTTACCTAGAAGATCTTACATTCTGAGACTCTGGTCCTACAAATACAGTAGAACCTCAGGCCAGGGAGGAGCAGGAGTATCAGTTGCCAACAGGGGCACCCTCTGAGTTTGATTTAGTGGGTCTTTACTAGACCCACTAAATCAAACTCCGGAAAATCAATTTTGGAAGCGTCAATCTTCTTTGGAGTGAAGCCATGGCCTCAGATTTACAAATACCGGAGTTACAAACTCATCAGTCAAACTCACACCTCATTTGGAACCAGAAATATGCAATCAGGCACTAGAGACCAAAGAAAAAAATAAGCAACTACATTACAATACTGTTTTAAAGATAAACTTCTAAAAATAAAGGGAAAGCAGTATAAAGTTTCTTGTATAAACTTTCAAAGCTGTATTAAGTCAATGTGGAGTTGTAAACTTTGGAAAGAATAACCCCAATGTTACATTCAGAGTTACGGACATTTCAGAGTTACAAACAACCTCCAGTCCTGAGATGTTTGTAACTCCGAGGTACTAATGTACTTTCGGATGCTGGAGTTTACCCCTATAAAGTAGCCCGCATTTAAGTTATTTCTGTGCATTTATGTTTGCAGGATTGGAGTCTAACTAGAAAAAGGGTGGAGGATTAAAACCACGCAGGCCTCATTCTTGCAAACAGATGTGTGTGCCTAGACATTAGCTCCCGTTCTGAACCAGCTTCAGCATATCGATCTTTGGCTCTGATCCTGCAAACGGACTTTATTCCTCTGGCTAGTCCTCTTGCTTTCAACAAGGACATGTTTGCTGCGTACAGGCAGAGATCCTTTAAGCCCCATCCAAACCAGAGCTCAGCTCATCCAACTCTAGCTTCGGGATCTTGACAGATTTACGGGAACTCTCCTGGTTGTTTTGTGCCCATTCTGGTTGTTTTGGATGAGCTCATTTGCATGGCTTTGCCAGTGTGCTTTGCAAAACAGAGTTTCTGTAGAAACTAATCCTAGGATTTTTTTTTCAGCTTTCCCAAAACAGCCTTTAAATCTGACAAGTGAAATATATGGAGAAGAATCCATAACTTTCAGCGATTTGGAATATACATTCTGGCCTGGCTGGGCGCCACAAACGTTTGAAGCCGATTAAGGAATACAAAAGAATTAACAGCATTAAAAGGCTCATCATAACTTACTCCTGTCTGCAGGCCAAAGTTTGACACATGGCAGCAGCTTTTTGCAGATCTTTTGACAGGCAGTAAAATCTCTGCATTATTCTAATCCCCTGGAACAACAGGACTTGGAGTTTTTAATGTCCCACGCTTTGACACCCGAGGTTTTGTGTTTACTTCCGCACCTACCTGGCTTGCGGTCCCATGGGAGAAGATTGGAATAGTTTCCCTTCTGTGCCCTGTTTTTCAGAACTTTTTTTTTTCATGAACACATGCAGGAAGGTTTGATTGACGCAACAACTCTGTCTGCACTGACAGAGGCCGCTGGTTGGCAGAAATTTTGGTGGTGCTCAAAATGCCCAGAGAGAAAACCCCTTCCTCATCCAAACTCCTTTACCTCTTCACCTAAGGCTCTGGAAGGAACTCTGTTTAGTACTTTCTGCTGCTAATATACTTACACAATTGCTATCACTTTTCCAGGTCTTGTCATCAAACTGTTCTTCAAATTGTTTTTGGCCTTCCTGCAGAAAAGGACCTGGGGATTACAGTGGATGAGAAGCTCGATATGAGTCAACAGGGTGCCCTTGTAGCCAAGAACGCTAATGGCATATTAAGGTGCATTAGGAAGAGCATTGCCAGCAGATCCAGATAAGTGATTATTCCCCTTTATTCAGCTCTGGTGAGGCCACATCTGGAGTATTGTGTCCAGTTCTGGGCCCCCCACTATAGAAAGGATGTGGATGCATTTGAGAGGGTCCAGTGGAGGGCAACAAAAATGATGAGGGGGCTGGAGCACATGACCTATGAGGAGAGACTGAGGGTATGTCTACACTACCACCCTAGTTCGAACTAGGGTGGTTAATGTAGGCAACCGGAGTTGCAAATGAAGCCCGGGATTTGAATTTCCTGGGCTTCATTTGCATGTTGCCGGGCGCCGCCATTTTTAAATGTCCACTAGTTCGGACTCCGTGCCCGCAGCTACATGCGGCACGTGGAATGAGGTGTACAGGTACTTCAGAATAGGAAGCCTAATCCGAACTACATAGTTCGTGCTGCGTGTAGCCGCGGGCACGGAGTCCGAACTAGCGGACATTTAAAAATGGCGGCGACCGGCAACATGCAAATGGAGCCCGGGAAATTCAAATCCCGGGCTTCATTTGCAACTTCGGTTGCCTATATTAACCCCCCTAGTTCGAACTAGGGTGGTAGTGTAGACATACCCTGAGGGATTTGGGTTTGTTTAGTCTACAGAAGAGAAGAGTGAGGGGGGATTTGAGAGCAGCCTTCAACTTCCTGAAGGGAGGTTCCAAAGAGGATGGCAAGAGGCTGTTCTCAGTAGTGACGAATGGCAGAACAAGGATCAATGGTCTCAAGTTACAGTAGGCGAGGCCTAGGTTGGATATTAGGACAAACTATTTCACTAGGCGGGTGGGGAAGCACTAGGATGGGTTCCCTGGGGAGATGGTGGATTCTCCATACCTAGAGTTTTTTAAGTCTCGGCTTGACAAAGCCCTGGCTGGGATGATTTAGTTGGGATTGATCCTGCTTGGGCAGGATATAACAGTGGATGTTATATACCTTGACTTTAGCAAGGCTTTTGATATGGTCTCCCACAATATTCTTGCCAGCAAGTTAAGGGATTGTGGATTGGATAAATGGACGGTAAGATGGATAGAAAGATGGCTAGAAGGCCGGGCCCAGCGGGTAGTGATCAATGGCTCGATGTCAGGATGCAGCAGTGATCCGACTGCTCCCTTCACAATCCAATAACATGACAGTCTCTTACAATTTTTTTTAATTTGGGGCATACATTGAGACTCTATTAGGGTGTGATGTTATTGGATTTTTGAACATACAAAACACTGTTGCAACCCTCTGTCATATGTTTGCACCAAATCGTGGGCCAAGTGATCTGTCTATGGCAAGCTTATGATTCACTAATTCTGTTTATTCTGATCATATGCATGTATGATTTTAGCATTTGTAGTTATGAGTGGTGGCTGTGTATTTGTGTTTCAAATGTTTGCTTCTGGCAGATTATCAACGGGTTTTTGCTCACTGTGAAAGTAAATTGGAGTTTTTGACTGACAGTGCACCTCAAATGGTGTCAATCCACATCTAAGGAACTTTGCTGTGAATGTTCAGACCAACATGTGAGCAATCGGGGCTAAGAACTGAGTCATGCATGGACAAGTGACTTCCTCATGTGACAAACTCCAGCTGGGGAGGACTTTCACACAAGGAGAACAATGGGATTCCCTCCGTATGGAAAAATTTTTAAAAAAGGGCCCTAGAGGTTCCTCCATTTGTCTTCACTTCAGCTCATCACTTCTGTTATTTTTTTGAGTGCTTCTGATCGCCATCAAGGATAAAGCAATCTGTTTCCCAGTTCTGCTGTGTAAGAGACAGACATTTACTATAGTACTTCAGTAGCATATGGTTCTCCAGACTGCCCCAGCATGCTTTTCACTCTGGTGATGAATGTGTCAGTTCTCCGGAGGAAGAAATAGTTGAGTGTCCGGGTCAGCTGCATTCTTCCCCTTTTTGCAAAGTTGCCAGTCAGGGTAGGAACTTGCACAAACATGGTAGTCCTAATATCTTCCAAATCCTAATCAAGACAAGGCCTGGTCCAATGGGAACTAGATAGTCGTGACCTACGTAACATCTCATGGTCTACTTCCCTGATGTGGATTCCAGCTAGTGCCCTAGATGCATAACATTAGCTTTTCTTGTGAGTTCCCTGAACTATCCATCTCTTTTTTCCCCTGAAATCTCTTTTATGATCTCTGCTCTAAGATAAAGCTTTTCTCATCATTAAGAAGATCTCAAAATCTACACTCTTGCACCCTTTCGACATCAGAGGGCTTTGGTACCGTCCCTCAGGAGATAAGACACCAATATTAGTTGGTTTTTTGTATATAGGTCAGATACAAAATCTATGTTGCCGTATAATTGGTTCTTTCTTTTGGTTTGCTTGTTTTTAATCTTAAAACAATTTATGGATCTCATAATCTAAAGATTTCAGGCCTACTTTCATTTCTTGCTTCTCAAATTAAGGTCCTTTTTTAGCTGAAAAGACTTAAATGTCTGTGTCCAAAGCTTGTGGGATAAATCACATTCAGTTGACACTTATGTTTCCCTCGTGTCCGTCTCTCCAAATATAAGGCCAATGCTCCATTAATGTCCGCAGGACTTCTGAGCTTACTTCAAATGTTGCTGTTGCTTGGGACAAATGAACGGCACTTTTATCACTCCATGTTCTCATTTCTTTTTTAAATATATATGTAATTTAATTAACTAATTTAGATTTATATCAAGGCTCTCGACCCTTTTTCGGTTATTAAAAACTATCGAAAATGCATTGAATTTTATTGTAATTTTGATCTTGTTTTCATTGCATTTAAGAGGATGTAATTAGACTCATTGACATAATAGCCAGATTTGTCATAGGTCTTTGAATAGTAACAGTATTTTCTCACAGCATATCGAGAGTATATATTTCTGTTGATGTAATTCTGTTTGTCCATTAATTGCAAACAAGGGAAATAAAAATTGATGATTAGTGACCCATGACCATTCAAGTAGTATTTATTGCCCATGACAATAATATTCTTAATAGTGGCTTGAAAAATCTTTCTAATTCTTCACACACATCCACAAACACCTGGGAAATAGGTGGGATCTACAAACTTGGCAGAAGGCTAACTTAGAATGAGAAAGGGGATTTGAGGTCACCTGGGAAGAATATGGAGATGTTCAAGAGTCAGCTGAAATTTTTCAGTCTAATCATTTTGTGCTCAGTGCAGACTTGGGTCAATGAAAACATTTTGTGAATCCACATTGAACTTATCAAATTGTTTCTGAAACAAAACCAGCCAAAACCATCCCTGAATGTTTTGATTCAACAGTTTTTGAAAGAAAACCTTTCGTGTTCGTTCATTCTTTATTTGGCAGTCCCTTTCTGCTGAGCAATCAGCTTCAGTTTTAAACAGCTCAAATGAAGCATAACATTTGGGGCTGAGGGCTCTTGGTGCGGTCAAGAGCAGGAGCCAAGAGCAAAGACTTACTCGGTTAGCAACCTGACCGTCTCAACGGCAGCAATTTAAGGGCAGTCGGACTTCCACAGGCAGCCGGTGGAAGTGTGACTTGATCAAAAGACGTTTTAAAATTACCACCACATTTCTGGGAGAATGTCCAGTGAGTTTTATCATTTTAGGCATGTTAACGTCTTCTGGATAGCCCTGCTCCGATTCCTCTCCCCGACTCCTAGCTGTGGCAGAAATGAAACGTTATCCCCTCTCCCAGGGCCATGCCCTCCCACAAAATCTTCTTGCCTTGAAGAACCTTAACACATTTGATCTGTTTTGGCCATGTTCTCGCGATTGGCCCTCCTGTGATTGATCATCTACCATCTCCATGTTTTGTTAGTCTATAAAGTGCTACCAGACCATTTGCTTGCTGGTTTTTTTCTACGATTGATTGGCTAGCTTACCTCATGAGCTACATTGGAATCTCTCTGCTGCCTTGTACAGGATCCATCAACGAGCCACACAAACACTAGCCATGTCAATGAGATGGACCAGCCATCAGCAGGACCATCCCTTAGGACTGACGGGTCCCTGCACAGTATTATAATGTCCCTATTTCTGATGGCAGCTGGAGGGGGGGAGGTGATTTTATAATCTTCAGCAACCCACGAATGAAATATTTTAACAAAAAAATTCAAAAACTGACAGTATATACGTGGGGTTGGCAAATGCCTCTTAAATAGCTTCTGTGTGTGTGTGTCTGTGTGTGTGTAGTTAGTTAGTTGGTTTCTAAAGACATGTCTAAACTAAGAAATTATTTCAAAATAATAACTCCCGAAATAACTATTTTGAAATAATGTGTCTGCACTACAGGGAAGCCTCAAAATTAGCCCAAGGCAGGCTCCCTTAAAGAAGCAAGTGGGGATGACTAGGCCACACTCTCAGAAAACCATCTTCCATAATAGTCCGTCAAGCTCTCACATGGAGCCTGCAAGGAAAACACAAAAGAGGAAGCCCTCAGACAATGTGGAGAAGATCTACTGAGACTGAAGGACAACAACTGGGGCACTCCTGGAGTCAGCTAGAAGTTTTGTCTCGAGACAGAATGAAGCGGAGGAGACTTGTAGAAGACTTCTGCTCCACTTGGAGTACAAGCGTTTAGTAGAAGTAGCAGCCTCCCTTAATGTGGACAGACTACCTTGACTTAGAGCCCCAGGGAGCACTGGGGAATAATTAGTTCGAATTACTCTGGACAGTAGTAATTTCGAAATAGCGGCACCAGAAATAGCGGCACCAGAGCATCCACACTGCCACTATTTCATAGAATCATAGAATACTAGAACTGGAAGGGACCTCGAAAGGTCATCGAGTCCAGACTCCTGCCCTCATGGCAGGACCCAGTACTGTCTAGACCATCCCTGCTAGACATTTATCTAACCTGCTCTGAAATATCTCCAGAGATGGGGATTCCACAACCTCCCTGGGCAATTTATTCCGGTGTTCCACCCCCCGACAGTTAGGAACTTTTTCCTAATGTCCAACCTAAACCTCCCTTGCTGCAGTTTAAGCCCATTGCTTCTTGTTCTATCCCCAGAGGCCAAGATGAAATAGTCTGAGGGAAAGCTTAAGGAGAAAAGCACCTTCACCTAGCACACAGTCCCTTGGATTTCACCCCATCGTCTGGGACGCTGAGAGCCGTAGCCAGGGAGATGAGGATGTTCAGCGAGAGCCAGCAGGCTCGGAGAAAAAAAGATTCTGTGATACACAGGTGTTGTGTGGCTGGAATAGCAAAATATTCAGAAAGTCCCAGGTAACTGAATATTTTATAGGCTCATTTATTCAAGTTACATGCTCCCCAACAGAGGATTTTTAAATGTTAATTGTTTTCCATTGTTGATTTCAGTTTGGCTCTTCGGCTCACATGCCTGGAAACCTGAGGGGGGTTAACACAAACAGACTTAAGGTTTTAACTCACCTGGGCCTGGTCTGCATTAGGACTTTACCCCGAATTTTATCCCCTATGGTCACCTATCTAAGTGATGTGTCCACACGACTAAGTTCTGCAATTAGAGGCCATAGAAGTTGAATCCTGTAGTTGTGCTTTTTACACACCAGGGCCACATTATGACTTTCGTGGGCCCTAGGCACTTTTGCCTTCGTGGGCCCTCCCATCATAATAATATCAATATTAAACATTATTTTTGATATCACTTTAAATACTACAACATTTTTTTTCTGTTCTAGGCAAAATTTAATAGATTTTCGGGGGCCCTAAAAGTTTCATTTTTTTCCGGCGCGAGAAAAAAGTTAAAACATTTTCGTCGATCCTAAAAGTTCAATTTTGTTTCTTCTGCATTTAAAAGAAATTACAACATTTTCGTGGGCCCCTAAAAGTATCATGGGCCCTAGACACTGTGCCTAAGGGATATGTCGGCCCTGATCACTGCGGCCTTTTTCTGTCATGTGAGGCGGGAGGGAGTAGAGGAGTGCCTTGTGGGATGCAGCCAAGAGGAGATCCTGTAAGTACCCACTGCCAGTTTTTGGACCCAGTGAACACAGAAAGGATTAGCCGGCCTGCCAAGCTCCGCAGGTTGCTTCCTCGCTCTGTGACTCAGAGGTAGGCTCCCTCAATGTGGATGCATTACTTTGGAGAACATTCGAATCTCGCCCATAGTGGGGATACGGCCCCCTCACCTTCTCAACCTCGGGTGCCCAGAATTCCATCATAGTAGATCCATGCCTGTCTCTAAGGCTACGTCTACACTACAGAGTTTTTCTGGGATACCAGAGGTATCCCGGAAAAACTCCACCGAGTCCAGGGAATGCGTCTGCTCTTCCGACATTTTTTTCAGAAGAGCAGATGTGTTCTTTTGGAAGCCCTGGAAGGTTTGTTTCACGAGGAAGAAGGGCTCTTCCGAAAGAGGAGGTATTTTCAAAATTTGGTCCAGTGTAGACGGGCCAATTTTTGGAAAAGCCTCTTCCAAAAAAAGAATCGGAAAGAGGTACACATACTGTGGAGCGCAATTTGCGTATCTTTTTCCAAAAAAAGACATGTAGTGTAGACATAGCCTCAGTGTAGACATGCCCCTAGCCTTTCTGGGCTGGTAAGGTCTTCCTGTTCATTCTGGCCTCACTCAGACCAGCATAGGTCGACTGGAATCGACTTGCACTTGGGCAAATAAGAGGGACCCAAACTCCTTCTGTCTAGTTTCCCAGGCTGTGTCTAGACTGCATCCCTCTGCCAACAGAGGGATGCTTATCAAGCACTTCGGAAGTGCAAATGAGCCCGGGATTTAAATATTCATTTGCATACTCACATTCCGACACTTCATTTGCATACTCACATGCTGATCAGGCTCAATGTTGAAAGAAAAAGTAAAGTGTAGCCACGGCTCTGCCGACAGAGGGGAGCTTTTTCGGCAGCTCCTGTACTCCTCAAAAAATGAACGTGAGTATGCAAATGAAGCCCGAAATATTTAAATTCCGAGCTCATTTGCACTTCCAAAGTGCTTGATTTGCATCCCTCTGTTGGCCGAGGGATGCAGTCTAGACATAGCCTCAGAGGGAAACTCTCTCACCAGGTTTGGGGCACACGTCCTCAAGTCCAATTTCAAATCACCACTAAAAGACTCACATAAAATTGATTTATTAACGTTTGAATGGAAATGATGTAGCTTTTGGGCTAATTTCAGCACTCAGGGCACATTTAGACTTGCTTTCACTTTCAAAAGAAGAGATGCAAATTCAGCATGAATTTGCATATCTTCTTCCGATCGTTTTTTCAAAAGAGGTTCTTTCGAAAAAGAAAGTCGTCTAGATGCGGTTCTTTCGAGAAAAAAACCCCTTTTTTGAAAGAACCGTGTAAACCTCTTTTTTTTCTTTAGGAAGAACGGTTCTTTGGAAAAAGGAGTTTTTTTCTTGAAAGAACCGCGTCTAGATGACATTCTTTTTCGAAAGAACCTCTTTCAAAAAAGCGATCGGAAGAAGATATGCAAATTCACGCCACATTTGCATATCTTCTTACGAAAGAGAAAGCAAGTCGAGACCTGCCCTCACAGACTAAAGGAGGTCTGCAGAGGGGAACCAAACAAAGCATTTAGACATGTACAATTTCCTCTACCATAAGAACATCAAAGCAGCCGGGGCAAACCAAAGGTCCATCTAGCCAAGCATCTTGTCTGCCCACAGTGGCCAATATCAGCTGCCCCAGAGGGAGTGAACAGAACAGGGAATTCTCACATGACACCGTTCCTGCCCATCCTAGTTAGATAAAACCTGTATGTGCCGGCAAGTATATATAGGGCATGTATTTAGATACGTTGTGCACCCCCTTACCAGACTTGTCCTTGCAAATGCTTCTTTATTCCTGATAGGGTTTACAGACCCCAATTTCATACACTTAGCGAATCACTCTGCAAAGGCAATCATCACACTAATCTCTGTCCATTAATTTTAAGATGGCCAGGCAAGGACAGATTTAAGGAAGCAAACTCCCCTAGACTTCATGAATTTGTGTACATATAGGCTGCGTTTAGACTGGCCAGTTTTTCCGGAAAATCAGCCGCTTTTCCGGAAAAACTTGCCAGCTGTCTACACTGGCCGCTTGAATTTCCACAAAAGCACTGACGATCTCATGTAAGATTGTCAGTGTTCTTGCGGAAATACTATGCTGCTCCCCTTTGGGCAAAAGTCCTTTTGCGCAAAAGGGCCAGTGTAGACAGCTCAGATTTGTTTTCCGCAAAAAAGCCCCGATGGCGAAAATGGCGATTTTTTAACGGAAAACTTTTCCGTTAAAAGCATTTGTGGAAAATCATGCCAGTCTAGACGTTGCCATAGATTTTCCTCCCTCCTGATGACAGGTGGATACACAGAGCGCCTCCCCCCACTCCCACGCCCAAAGGGAAGGTTGATGTGTCTGGAGCAGAAACCCAACTTAAAATCCTACTGGGAAGTCTGCAGTTTTGTGATGTTTCAGGGTAGGTGTTTATCTGTTTGTTAAAAGCATCTCGCTACTGCTGCAATGTCTCATTTAAAAAAAATAAGTCCGAGTTTTGGCTTGCTCTACAATACTTTCTTGCACGAGGACTTCCAGGAAAACTTCAGTGCAAAGGACTCTTCCCCGAGGTGGAGGTTTACCTGTCTGTTCTCTGGTTTGGCAGTTACGAATGAAGCTAGTAACCTGGCAGTACACTGCAGCTCTTCGGGGAGTTTTCCCTGTTTGAAATCAGTCGCACGTGGAGCGGCTCATCATACCGAGAGGAAGAAGGACGTGTTATGCAACCGGCTGCAGGGAGGGAATTCTTGATTGCACAGGAGGGAGGAGACCTATTTCTGCAGCCTGAATGGGGAGCACTGAAAGAAAGCTGGAAAGGTAGCGAGAACACGGGTAGGCTTTATTCAAAAAGAAAAAAGCCAGCCCCAGGCAAGGCTGAGAGATGTGTAAGAATTGCCAATGTGTACTAACCGGTCCAATCCCCGGAGGGACCAGAGAGCAAGGCAGAGAGAATGCGCTAACTGCTCATCCTCGCTGGCAGGACTCCAGGTCCAGAGTGAGATGTGAGCGAGTGTCCAGTCAGCACTGTAGCCTGGTGGGGGCATAGCCCCCCCCGGGGTCTGTGGGGGCTACTCTGCCCTCACTACGCACTTGAGTGTAGTACATGGGGAATGAACCGGGTGACTAGCGTGAGTGCAGCCTCCAGGCGAGCCCCCGCCCCCTAGATACAGCCAACAAGCCCAGGCCCGAGAGTAGGGTGGGGGCAGCAAACAGGTCAAGGGCTTGGGCCTGTTCTCAGGCCAAGCAAACAGTCAGTAAGGGGGAAGGCGGGGGCAGCAAACAGACAGGTCTCCTTGCTTTGGCGGAGAGCTGACAGAGCCGGCGCTTAACCCAGAGAAGCAGGGGGCCGACAGCCATTCATGGGATGGGATGGCAGGGGGACGCAGGTGCATCCACTCCAGTGCGTCCCAGCCCGGGGCTCGAACAGTGGCAGATCGGCCTGCCACTGGGTCAGTGGGGTTCCTGACCGCAACACGCTGACTCACTCACCGACACTGTCTCGGCCAGACCTGGGTTGGCTGCTCCGGGCTACTTCCAAACTCCCCCTCCGGGCATATCTGGCTCGGCAGCAGATTGTCTGGGGCACTGGGGAATGGAACCTCCGTCTGGTTCGGCAGCTCCTCTGGGGTGGGGTCCCAATGGTCCCTGAGGTTGTGGTGAGTCCTCAGCTTCCTTGAGGTCTGTAGCAACCTCCCACCTCAGGGGCTCCAAAGGCGACTGGCCCTTCCAGTGGTTGGCTTCCAACTGGGCCCCTGGACCTGCCTTTGGTACGTCCTCTTCTGCCTCCTGACTTGTGGCAGGATAATGGGGTGGGACAGAGCTCTGCCCATCTGGGCCCAGGGCGGAGTTCCTCCCCTTCAGGGTGGCCACTCCACCTCACTACAAGCTCATCCACAGAGGCTCTTGGGCTGGTACCAGGCTTTGCCCGGGCAGCACTGACCTGCTGCGGGCATGGAACCTGAAGGTGCCTCTTGCGTCACTAAGACACAGGTACATCGTGACATTACACCTCATATTCTTTGTGAAAACATGCTCAGGAGACGGATCGGATAGGACTGAGCTCTGCCTATTGAAAGGTGGCTCATGCAAGGCACCACTGGAGAGGTGACAATTGACTGAACTTGATCATCCAGTTTGTATGCCTGGGTCGTGTCTGTCTCTGGCATGAGGGACATTGGCCATGGAGCTGTATGTCATGTGTGCTAGTCCGGGTGCCACCCACAACTAGCCTTTCAGGCACAACCCTAAGAAACCACACAGCGCTGGCTCATTAGCCCAAACAATGGTCAGTAGTAGAGCTAAGTCTTCCTGTGGAAACTCCAGTCCAGCTGTGGGCAATGGCTGCTACGACCCTGCGGAACCAGGGCTCCGAGTCACCTGGTCCTGGAGCCCCCCGCCCGTTTGGAGTGCCCGTGTTTTCCCACTGGAAGACAAAGGGTTCCCGCCTTACACAAGAGCTATATAAGACAGGGGCCTGACATAATTGGGGTTCTCCTCTGCCTCCCCACACAAAGAGACACTGAAAAACACTGGGGAACAAGAACTCAACTGGGAGGGAGGCGAGAGTTGGGCCCAAGTTGTAGTGACACCCAAGGCCTCCAGCAGGCCAGTTCAGCTGCCTTTCAAGACTTGTTGTAATCAACTTGTAAGAACAAGAACATAAGAACGGCCAGACTGGATCGGACCAACGGTCCATCCATCCAGGGTGTGTCTAAACTACATGGCTCCTTCGATAGAGCCATGTAGATTAGGCTGATCGGCAAAGGGAAATGAAGCCGCTATTTAAATAATCGCGGCTTCATTTAAATTTAAATGGCTGCCGTGCTGAGCCGACAAACAGCTGATCAGCTGTTTGTTGGCTCAGTGCGCTAGTCTGGATGCTCCTGCGCCGACATGAAAGCCCTTTATCGACCTCCCCGTTATGCCTCGTAGGATGAGGTTTACCAGGGAGGTCGATAAAGGGTTTTCATGTCGACAGGGGAGTGTCCAGACTAGCGCGCTCCCTGCCAACATCAAAGCCCTTTGTCGGCAACCCCAGTAAACCTCATCCCACGAGGAATAACGGGGCTGCCGACAAAGGGCTTTGATGTCGACAGGGGAGCATCCAGACTAGCGCACTGAGCGGACAAACAGCTGATCAGCTGTTTGTCGGCTCAGCGCGGCAGCCATGTAAATGTAAAGGAAGCCGCGATCATTTAAATTGCGGCTTCATTTGACTTTGCCTTTGTGTCTAATCTACATGCCTCTGCCGACAGAGGCATGTAGTCTAGACACAGCCTCTGAGTCCTGATTTTTCTCTGCAATCTCTGCACCATCATGCTGCAGCTCTTTTGGAAATATCCATCCATGTTTAGTTCGGCATGTATTGTCAAAACCTTCTGTGTCCTTGGTGTCTGGTGCAGCTTTGAATGCATGATCCATGCTTACTACGAACAGGTAAATATGGATAAGTAAGGCAGGTGTCATGGATCTCGGTGTGGGAAGTGGGATGGGGAGAGAAATGAGGAGGGGAAATCCCCTAAGTGAAGAATCATGTGAACAGTGGATACATCTAAACTGCATTGCTCTTTCAGGATACTGGAAGTGTCTTTAAAAGAGCCCGCTATTTCCAAAATAGAGTGTGTGTGTTTCCAGTGTCCCTTTAACCCTTGTTCCACGAGGGATAAGGAATTTGTCAGAATCGTGCCTTGTTTTGAAATTTGATGCTGTATAGACCAGTGTTTCTCAAACTGTGCTCTGCAGAGCTCCTGGCCTCCACGAGACATCTCCAGGGGCTCCACGAGATTGACGAATTGGAAACATCGAGAGGTACAACACATACAATCAGTGGACTGCTGGGGCTCCGCATAATTTTTTGCACATGTAAAGGGCTCCGGAGCCCAAAAAGTTTGAGAACCTCTGGTGTAGACAAGTGCCAAATTTCAAAATAAGCTCTTTCGATTTAGACTCAGAATAAGCTACGCACATTGCTTATTCTGACAGAAGGGGGCTGTCTAGACGTGCTCAGTGTGACACTGTTGCAAAAAAAGCAAACATGATTCTGGGAGTCATGAACTGGGTGTTGTGGGCAAGACACGAGAAGTCATTCTTCCACTCTACTCTGCACAGATTAGGCCTCAATTGGAGGATTGTGTCCAGTTCTGGGCACCACATATCAAGAAAGATGTGGAGACATTGGAGAAGGTCCAGAGAAGAGCAACAAGAATGACTGAAGGTCTAGAGAACATGAGCTATGAGGGAAGACTGAAAGAATTGGCCTCGTTTAGTTTGGAAAGGAGATGACTGAGAGGGGTCATGATAGCAGTTTTTAATAATCTAAAAGGGTGTTACAAGGAAAGAGGGAGAACAATTGTTTTCCTTGGCCGCTGAGAATAGGACAAGAAGCAATGGGCTTAAATTGCAGCAAGGGAGGTTTAGTCTGGAAAAACTTCCTACCTGTCAGGGTGGTTAAACACTGGAAAAATTGCCTAGGGAGCTTGTGGAATCTCCATCACTGGAGATATTTAAGAGCAGGTTGGGTAGACACCTGTCAGCGATGATCTAGACGGTGCTTGGTCCTGCCGTGAGGGCAGGGGACTGGACTCGATGGCCTCTCAAGTCCCTTCCAGTTTAGCGTTCTGTGATTCTATATCAAAAGATAGAGCAAGGGGTCAGTAAGTCCTAGTCTAAGTCAACATTCCCCCACTGCAGTGGTGTCTTCTGCAATAGGCACCAAAGCAGCCGTGGCTAGTTGGCGAGTTCTCCTGCTCATGGCCCGCAAGGCCCACAGCAGTGACTTCCAATCCCTGTGATCACCCTGGATGTTTTGGATAGACACCCACTGCTTCCCAGCACAGCTAGAGAGAAGCGGACCCATCCCTATGCCTGGGTCCTGCATATTGGCCTTGCTCCATCACCTGCCATCTTCTCACCAGGCTTTGGGTGGGCGGTGTGTCCCCCAGCTCAGCTGTGCTTTGACACAGCCAGAGTTGATTGGGACCATTCTGACGGATAGCATCAAGTTTTATTTTTAAGTGTTGATTTCAGTTTTATCGATTTCCTTTGTCACAATTGTGGGATACAAGCATCAGGCCTGACAATATTTGAACGAGTAGACATTGATTTCAGAAAGTCAACGCTTTCGAACCTTTTGAGCACACAGTGCCGATATCACATGGCCAAATGTGCAAAATAAATACCCATCGCTCGAAGTCCATGTTCTCTCACAGCATTTTTTTCGGACTTTGTCTCCCTTTATATTTCTATTAGCAGGGACGGAAACGTATTTTCACTGCTTTGTGTGTGCGGTGCAATCAACAGTGACTGATTTTAAAAATCAAACCCTTCCACACCTCACTGGATTGTCGCTTTCGGAGTTGGACATCTGCCCCCTCCATCAACCCAGTACGTTTTCTTGGGATCTGGTTGGATTTTGCAGTGTGTGTGTGTTCTGCCCATTTAACTCTTCTTGTGTGCTCTTCGAATGAATGTGTGTGTGTGCATGTGTGTTGATGGCAAGTAGCCTCACCTTCCCGCCAGACCATGTGTGTCTCTTCCCAGTAGACCATGTCTGGGAACATAATGGTTGTTATCTGTCGGAAGGTAGCGCTAGCAGTCACATGCATTATGCAAGTGTATCCTACATACCTAGTATGTCTACACAGCAACATTATTTCGACATAATATCGAAATACTGTCAAGCTGGAGGACTTCTTATTCCAACTCCTGTAACCCTCATTGTACAAGCAGTAAGGGACGCCGGAGGAAGAGAGCTCTATTTTGAAGTAAGTGTTGTGTAGACGCGCCCAATTTCAAAATAAGCTACACGACTGACGTAGCTCAATTTGCATAGCTTGTTTTGAATTCAGCCCTGCTGTGCGGACGCATCTCTGGTGTGGTTCACTGTCCCTTGGAGTGTCACTTAGACCACTTACAGTGAGCGATAAGAACAAGAGAGCTCTACAGCTTACGCTGAAAGTCTCCTGGCTTTTAGCACAAGAGGTAGAGGCTTCTTCTTTAAGCTCCTGAGGTCCCAGGTTCAAATTCATCCTGTGGCAGTTACACAAGCAAGCTAGGTCTAGACTACAGGGCTTTATTGGGAAAAAACTCAGCAATTTGCAGAGCTTTTTCCAATTGCTTTTGCAGAAGAGCCTTTTCCACCATTTGGCCCAGTCTAGATAGGGCCAAATGGTGGAAAAACTTCCTCTTTCGGTGGAGCCCTTATGCCTCATGAAACGAGGTATACAGGGCTCCCCAAAAGAGCACTTTTGCTGTTCCTCAAAAAAAAAGCAGAGGAGCAAAGGCGTTCCTTGGACAAGGTGGGGGTTTTGTGGGATAATGGAGGTATCTGGCAAAAACCCTGTAGTCTAGATGGAGCCACAGGTGATAACTAAGCCCTCCACAAAGCCCCAAGATTAGCTTTCAGCATGAGGAAATCAGCAGAGCTCCATAAAGTCAAGACATCAGCTCAACTAAGAGTTTCCACCAAAGCTATGTCTACACTGCAGGCTTCTTGTGCAAGAATGGGGGTTCTTGTGCAAAATCTTGCGGAGCGTCTACACTGCATGCACGTTCTTGCGCAAGTAAATTTACAGTAAAGTATTGGAACAGAGGGCTTCTTGCGCAGAAGTTATTCCTCTCTCCGTGAGGAATAACCCCTCTTGTGCAAGAGCTCTTGCGCAAGAAGACAGTGTGGACAGGAACAGGAGGTTTTTGCGCAAGAAACCCCTATGGCTAAAATGGCCATCAGAGCTTTCTTGCACAAAAGAGGGTGTGTCTAGACTACAGGGTTTTGTCAACAAAAGTGTAATTTGTCGACAAAACTATACCCGTGTCTACACTGCCGTTGAGTTCTGTCGACATAACGTCGACAGAACTCGGCAGTTTTGTCGATGGCGGTAAACCTCATTCTATGAGGAATAATACCTTTTGTCGACAGAGTTCTGTTGACAGTAGGCGTTATTGCATCTACACTGTCCTTTGCGTCTACACTCTCATGTTGACAAAATGGCTTGCTTTGTTGATGGAATTGTATGTAGTCTAGACACTCTTTGTCGACAGAAGCTTTGTTTCTGTTGACAAAAGCCTGTAGTCTAGGGGTATGTCTACACCACATGGCTCCGTCGATGGAGCCATGTAGATTTGTTTACTGGACAAAGGGAAATGAAGCAGCTATTTAAATAATCACCGCTTCATTTAAATTTAAATGGCTGCCGCTCTGAGCCGACAAACAGACGATCAGCTGTTTGTCGGCTCAGCATGCTAGTCTGGACGCTCCGCAGTTGACATCACAGCCCTTTGTCGACCGCCCCAGTAAACCTCATCTCACGAGAAATAACGGGGCGGTTGACAAAGGGCTTTGATGTTGACTGCGGAGCATCCAGACTAGCGCGCTGAGCCGACAAACAGCTGATCAGCTGTTTGTCGGCTCAGTGCAGCAGCCATTTAAATTTAAATGAAGCGGCAATTATTTAAATTGCCGCTTCATTTCCCTGTGCCTACAACCCTAATCTACATGGCTCCGTCGATGGAGCCATGTAGTCTAGACACAGCCTGGATGTACCGAGAGTGTCCACATTGCCAAAAGCACATCTCTTGCACAAAGGCACATGTCCATGTGGGCACACTCGTGCACAAGACCATTTGTGCAAGACGCCTGCAGTGTAGACTTAGCCCAAGAGTTTCCACCACGCCAAAATGTCTCACATCAAGCTGAATAGGCTGCTGTCTCTCAACTTAGATGCCAAGCTCTCTGAGGAAGGGACCTTCACTGTAGTATTTATTTGTGCTGTACCTGGTCGAGTGAGGCCGTGGCCTCTAAATGCTACTGCGAGAGACATGAGCAATATCAATACCCTTAAGAACAGCAGCAGAGGGAAAGGAAGGCTGCATTTCAGTCCTAAAGCGAGCTGCTGTCAGGTTGGAGAAACTTCTTTTGATTTTCTAACTGCTGGGTTTAATCTTTATTAAAATTCTCTCCAGAAAGTTAAAAGGCGTTCATTTCATTTTTCTCCTCGCCAGAAATGACATTTATCCCTTGGCAAATCTGAAAGCCTCAAACGTGGGTAATATTTTCATTCCGTGCCATGACAAGGCATCGTGTGAGTGTCCCTTCCGAGATGGCCTTGTTTTCAAGCCTGCCACCGAAGTATTAATCAATAATTACAACCACCATCAACGTGTCAGCCTCGAGAGATTTATTTATATTGCAGCCACATTGTTCAGTGACCTAGAGCTATATACAGTCACTCTGCCCGCTAGAAAATAAATCATATTACATTTTTGCATGCCCATATAGTTAAAGCTTATCTCCTTCCGTAGTAAAGGACCAGAATTTTCTTTTGGAATTGCCTCTTTCATCTGCGTTTAGTAATCTTATGATTTGGGCTGCAAAAATGATTTTCCAAACCATGTTTGCCGGTTGGAGTTAATCCTTTGAGTTTTCTTTTTTTAATTTTGAAAATGACATGGCTGTGTTAATTTGCAGATTAAAATAAAAAGCCTTTGTGTTTGGACTTTAAGGGCCTAGACTTCCTTGCCTGACTATCTGAATAAATACCTACATGTTCATTTGGAGTTTGAGCACTAAACTTTCCACAAGAGGGGAATGGTCTTGCTCTTTGGTCAGCTTCACAAAATAAATACAGCTCCTTCGTCAAGACATGGTGGTGGACTTATGGATAAATATTACATTGAAAAAGGAGAAAACAGTGGTTGGTCCCTTGTGATGTTATATTGGTTCTGCAAAGAATGAATAGGGCACATTTTGACAGGTGAATAGATCCTATCCACAGATTTAAATATGGTGACTGCTTCAAATCTAGACCGAGTCGGTAGAGGTGGGAAATCATGACCTATCTATCTCATTCTGCTTCCTAGCGGACCTAAGTCTATTAGCAGCTGGACTGAGGTTCATTGAAGAGGCGGCTTGGAAACTTGTATTGTCAGCATTTGCAGATAAGAGTTATCACGTGATAACTGGCTAATGGGAATAGAAGAAGAGCAGTGTTGTATCGAACTGTGAGCAAACTGTGGACAAATACCTAGGCCCATCTTGCAAACACTTCCACTTATTCACATAGATGATGTCTAGACTTCAGGCTTCTTTCGGAAGAAGCTTTTCTGGAAGAGATCTTCCCCAAAAACGTCTTTCTAAAGAGAGCATCTATACAGCAAAAGCGCAACAACAAAGTGATCTGCTTTTTCGAAAGAGAGCGTCCACATCGATTGGATGCCATCTTGCATTTCAGTTGTGATTATTCCGGAGGATCGCGCCAGTCTGGAAGCTTTTCTCCGGCTTATCTCCAAGCCGGAAAAAAGCGGCGGCCATGAAAATGCAAATGCCGTGGGGGATATTTAAATCCCCCGCGCATTTGCCTCTTCCAAAGTTCTGCATTAGCATGCCTATTTCGTAATAGGCGGCCAGTGTAGACACAGCCCTAGGGTACAGCTAGACTACAGGCTTTTGTCGACAGAGGCTTTGTTGACAGATAGGGTACGTCTAAACTACATGGCTCCGTCGACGGAGCCATGTAGATTTGTTGTTTTGGCAAAGGGAAATGAAGCGGCGATTTAAATAATCACGGCTTCATTTAAATTTACCTGGCTGCCGCGCTGAGCCAACAAACAGCTGATCAGCTGTTTGTCCGCTCAGCGCGCTAGTCTGGACGCTCCCCTGCCGACATCAACGCCCTTTGTCGGCAGCCCCGGTAAACCTCATCCCACGAGGAATAACGGGGCTGCCGACAAAGGGCTTTAATGTCGGCAGGGGTGCGTCCAGACTAGCATGCTGAGCCAACAAACAGCTGATCAGCTGTTTGTCGGCTCAGCGCGGCAGCCATGTAAATTTAAATGAAGCCGTGATTATTTAAATCGCCGCTTCATTTCCCTTTGCCTACAACCCTAATCTACATGGCTCCGTTGATGGAGCCATGTAGTTTAGACACAGCCATACTGTCACACAACCCTATAGTCTAGACACACCCCTAGTGTGGTTACTGAGCAATGCAAATGGCACCTAGACCACAGAAATAGTTAAGACTAAGAGATCTCTAAAGCACAGGCGGGGAGGCAGCTGGCTTTTAACTCAGAGGGTAGAGGTGTTTACAATCAGCTCCCCAGGTTCAAATCCTCCTGGTGGTGGTTACATCCACATAAACCTTTTTCCAAAAAAGCTTTCTTGGAAAAAGGCTTCTTCCTCATAGAATGAGGCTCATCACCATCGGAAAACCCCCTCCATTCTTTCGACTTTCTGTCAAAAGAACACAATACCAGGGTGGACGTAAGTATTGTTTTTCCAGAAATGCTTTGCAGTGTAACCAGACCCATAGATAGGGTGAGAGTTCCCCCTCTTCCTAACTATTCCCCGTGGCCTGGGTTCTGGTAGAATCATAGAACACTAGGACTGGAAGGGACCTCGAGAGGTCATCGAGTGCAGTCCCCTGCCCTCATGGCAGGACCCAGCACAGTCTAGATCAGCACATGCCTAGATGCAATCTGGGGGCCAGATCCGGCCCACCTAACTCTTGGGTCCGGCTTGTGGACTGCAGCAAGCTGCTTTCTATTTACAGCCTGCTTCCCGTGGAACTACTGGCCACTGGATATTCGAGTCGCTGGACCACTGGACAGAACCATTGTGTCAACCTCTATGGTGTTCATTATTTGGGGGACATGTTCAGCTGTCTAAATCCCACCGTTGGGTCCCTACACAGCCCATTCCCAAGTCTGGGGCTTAACTTGTTTTCATACAGCTACGTTGTTTTATACTCCGGAATTATTGTTTTCTCTTGGATTTTAGCAAGAGTATTTGGGCAAATGAATTTTTACATCTCACAGTACAAAGAGCAATATACACTATAATTCCTACCTAATCTGGGCTGTGCGTAATCATCAATGCTATCAGTATATGCCGTGATTTAATAGAACTTATGAAAAGCAGCTTAGTTATTGATATCATTGCTGTAGATGAAAGCCCTCTGTGCTTAAGGAATATTGCCACATAAAAGTCAGTGTGGAATAGATGATTCAATATCCTCCAGCAAATGTAGGAGCAAACAATGCCTAAATATTTAAACACAGAGACGAGATAATACCCCCAGCTCACTAACTGTGTGCACATTTCGCATAGCTCTGATCCATATTCTTTAAGTCTATAAAATGAACTATGAATTCTTTGATTTACCAGTTTAAGAGGGTGCTTCATAAACTCTCATCTAATAGCTCTGCTCTGACTGAAAAACACACACACACACACACACACACACACACACACACACACACACACATACGGGTTCTTTTTGGAAATTGACACATACATACAAGCCATGACAACATCCCTTTACTTGGATATGTGTCTGGGTTCTTCCATTGCATTTGCATCACAGAGACTCAGTCATTGTGTGGCTGAGTCGTTCACCTCCGGATCCTTGGGTTCCGATTCTAAAGCATTTAGAAACATGGTGCTCTCCTCTCTGTGCCTATTCTTCAGGATTCTGAAACCCACCAGGGGGGAGGTCTAGGTTGGATCTTAGGGAAAACTATTTCTCTAGGAGGGTTGGGAAGCCCTGGAATGGGTTCCCTAGGGAAGTAGTGGAGTCTCCATCCCTAGAGGTGTTTAAGTCTTTCTAACCTTTTTAACCAGAAAGTGATAGAAATGTAGCCGTGTTAGTCTGGGGTAGTTGAAGCAAAATGCAGGACAATGTAGCACTTTAAAGACTAACAAGATGGTTTATTAGATGATGAGCTTTCGTGGGCCAGACCCACTTCCTCAGATCAAATAGTGGAAGAAAGTAGTCACAACCATATATACCAAAGGATACAATTTAAAAAAAATGAACAAATATGAAAAGGACAAATCACATTGCAGAACAGAAGGAGGATGCGGGGGGGTGGGAAGGGGGAGGAAGGAAGGTAAGTGTCTGTGAATTGCTGATATTAAAGGTAGGGAGAGTGGGATGTTTGTGAGTTAATGGTATTACAGGTGATAATTGGGGAAACTGTCTTGATAATGGGTGAGAAAGTTCAAAGACTTGTTAAGTCCTTGTTGGTAAGTGTCGAATTTTAACATGAATGACAGTTCAGAGGATTCCCTTTCAAGTGCAGATGTAAAAGGTCTTTGTAGCAGAATGCAGGTGGCTAAGTCATTTAGAGAGTGTCCTTTCTGGTTAAAGTGGCAAGAAACTGTTTTCTCTTTGTGATCTTGTCTAATATCTGTTTTGTGGGCATTAATCCTTTGGCGAAGTGTCTGAGATGTTTGTCCAATGTACATAGCAGACGGACACTTTCGGCACATGATAGCGTAGATTATATTTCTGGATGCGCAGGAATATGTGTTCTTGATCTTATAACTCACTTGGTTAGGTCCAATAATGGTATCAGCAGAATGAATATGTGGACAAAGCTGGCAACGGGGTTTGTTGCAAGGGAAGGTACCAGGGTTGGTATTAGTGTGGTATGTCCTGTGGTGGTTGGTAAGAATCATCTTGAGGTTAGGTGGTTGTCTATAGGAGACTATGGGTCTGTCTCCCAGAGCCTCTTTGAGTATGGTATCCTGTTCCAATATAGGCTGTAGTTTCTTGATAATGTGTTGGACAGGTTTAAGTTGGGGGTTGTAGGTGATGACAAGTGGTGTTCTATTGTTGGTTTTCTTGGGTCTGTCTTGAAGTAGATGGTTTCTAGGTATTCGTCTGGCTCTTTCAATTTGCTTTTTTGTTTCTCTGGGTGGGTAGTTGAGATTTATAAATGCTTGGTAGAGATCCTGAAGCTTCTGGTCTCTGTCAGTGGGGTTAGAGCAGATGCGGTTGTATCGAAGGGCTTGGCTATAGACGATGGATCGTGTGGTGTGTTCTGGATGGGAGCTGGATGCATGTAGGTAACTGTATGAGTCAGTGGGTTTTCTGTAGAGAGTGGTGTCTAATTTTCCATTGTTGATTTGTACGGTGGTGTCCAGGAAGTGGATCTCTCGTGTAGAATGGTCCAGGCTGAGGTTGATGGTGGGGTGTAGGTTGTTGAAATCTCTGTGGAATATCTCCAGTGTTTCTTGGCCATGTGTCCAGATCATAAAGATGTCATCGATGTACCGTAGGTAGAGGAGGGGTGAAAGGGGACGGGAGTTGAGGAAACGTTGTTCTAGGTCAGCCATAAAGATGTTAGCATACTGTGGGGCCATGCGTGTACCCATGGCTGTGCCGCTGATCTGGAGGTATAAGTTGTTCTCAAACCGGAAATAATTGTGGGTGAGAACAAAGTTACATAGGTCTGCTATCAGGTTGGCAGTAGTGTCCTCTGGGATAGTGTTTCTAATTGCTTGTAATCCGTCTTCATGTGGGATGTTGGTATATAGAGCTTCTACATCCATGGTGGCAAGGATGGTATTATTGGGGAGGTTATCGATGTTTTGTAATTTCCGTAGGAAGTCAGTAGTGTCTCGGAGATAGCTGGGGGTATTGGTTACGAAGGGTTTGAGAAGAGTGTCTACATAGCTGGATAGACCAGTAGTGAGCGTGCCAATACCAGAGATGATGGGACGTCCGGGGTGCCCAGGTTTATGGATCTTGGGAAGTAGATAGAACAATCCTGGTCGGGGGTCAGAAGGTGATTCTGTGAGGATTTGTTCCCGAGTAGCTGTGGGGAGGCTTTTAAGGAGACAGTGTAGTTTCTTTTGGTAGTCCAAGGTGGGATCAGAGGGGAGAGGTTTGTAAAATGTGGTGTTCGAGAGTTGTCTGGTTGCCTCCTGGTTATAGTCGGCCTTCTCGAACACCACATTTTACAAACCTCTCCCCTCTGATCCCACCTTGGACTACCAAAAGAAACTACACTGTCTCCTTAAAAGCCTCCCCACAGCTACTCGGGAACAAATCCTCACAGAATCACCTTCTGACCCCCGACCAGGATTGTTCTATCTACTTCCCAAGATCCATAAACCTGGGCACCCCGGACGTCCCATCATCTCTGGTATTGGCACGCTCACTACTGGTCTATCCAGCTATGTAGACACTCTTCTCAAACCCTTCGTAACCAATACCCCCAGCTATCTCCGAGACACTACTGACTTCCTACGGAAATTACAAAACATCGATAACCTCCCCAATAATACCATCCTTGCCACCATGGATGTAGAAGCTCTATATACCAACATCCCACATGAAGACGGATTACAAGCAATTAGAAACACTATCCCAGAGGACACTACTGCCAACCTGATAGCAGACCTATGTAACTTTGTTCTCACCCACAATTATTTCCGGTTTGAGAACAACTTATACCTCCAGATCAGCGGCACAGCCATGGGTACACGCATGGCCCCACAGTATGCTAACATCTTTATGGCTGACCTAGAACAACGTTTCCTCAACTCCCGTCCCCTTTCACCCCTCCTCTACCTACGGTACATCGATGACATCTTTATGATCTGGACACATGGCCAAGAAACACTGGAGATATTCCACAGAGATTTCAACAACCTACACCCCACCATCAACCTCAGCCTGGACCATTCTACACGAGAGATCCACTTCCTGGACACCACCGTACAAATCAACAATGGAAAATTAGACACCACTCTCTACAGAAAACCCACTGACTCATACAGTTACCTACATGCATCCAGCTCCCATCCAGAACACACCACACGATCCATCGTCTATAGCCAAGCCCTTCGATACAACCGCATCTGCTCTAACCCCACTGACAGAGACCAGAAGCTTCAGGATCTCTACCAAGCATTTATAAATCTCAACTACCCACCCAGAGAAACAAAAAAGCAAATTGAAAGAGCCAGACGAATACCTAGAAACCATCTACTTCAAGACAGACCCAAGAAAACCAACAATAGAACACCACTTGTCATCACCTACAACCCCCAACTTAAACCTGTCCAACACATTATCAAGAAACTACAGCCTATATTGGAACAGGATACCATACTCAAAGAGGCTCTGGGAGACAGACCCATAGTCTCCTATAGACAACCACCTAACCTCAAGATGATTCTTACCAACCACCACAGGACATACCACACTAATACCAACCCTGGTACCTTCCCTTGCAACAAACCCCGTTGCCAGCTTTGTCCACATATTCATTCTGCTGATACCATTATTGGACCTAACCAAGTGAGTTATAAGATCAAGAACACATATTCCTGCGCATCCAGAAATATAATCTACGCTATCATGTGCCGAAAGTGTCCGTCTGCTATGTACATTGGACAAACATCTCAGACACTTCGCCAAAGGATTAATGCCCACAAAACAGATATTAGACAAGATCACAAAGAGAAAACAGTTTCTTGCCACTTTAACCAGAAAGGACACTCTCTAAATGACTTAGCCACCTGCATTCTGCTACAAAGACCTTTTACATCTGCACTTGAAAGGGAATCCTCTGAACTGTCATTCATGTTAAAATTCGACACTTACCAACAAGGACTTAACAAGTCTTTGAACTTTCTCACCCATTATCAAGACAGTTTCCCCAATTATCACCTGTAATACCATTAACTCACAAACATCCCACTCTCCCTACCTTTAATATCAGCAATTCACAGACACTTACCTTCCTTCCTCCCCCTTCCCACCCCCCCGCATCCTCCTTCTGTTCTGCAATGTGATTTGTCCTTTTCATATTTGTTCATTTTTTTTAAATTGTATCCTTTGGTATATATGGTTGTGACTACTTTCTTCCACTATTTGATCTGAGGAAGTGGGTCTGGCCCACGAAAGCTCATCATCTAATAAACCATCTTGTTAGTCTTTAAAGTGCTACATTGTCCTGCATTTTGCTTTAACCAGAAAGGACACTCTCTCAATGACTTAACCACCTGCATTCTGCTACAAAGACCTTTTACATCTGCACTTGAAAGGGAATCCTCTGAACTGTCATTCATGTTAAAATTCGACACTCTCCGGGAAGGAATGAACAAACACTCAAACTATCTTACCCATTACCAAGATAGCTTCCCTAATTATCACCTCTAATACCATTAACTCACAAACATCCCACTCTCCCCACCTCTAATATCATCAATTCACAGACACTTACCTTCCTTCCTTCCCCCCCTCCCCCGCATCCCCCTCCTGTTCTGAAATGTGATTTGTCCTTTTCATATGTGTTCATTTTTTTTAATTGTATCCTTTGGTATATATGGTTGTGACTATTTTCTTCCACTATTTGATCTGAGGAAGTGGGTCTGGCCCACGAAAGCTCATCATCTAATAAACCATCTTGTTAGTCTTTAAAGTGCTACATTGTCCTGCATTATGCTTCTACCAGTCAGTGTCGGTGGCTCTATTCCAGAAACTCTGGTCTTCACAAGGACTATGTGCACCTATGGCAACAAGCATGAGCAGCAGCAGCTGGATCACAGATGGCGTGTGAGTTTCCCCCTCTAAGCGGTGCCATCTGCAGGTCAAGAACTGCCACCAAAATGCCTACTGGGTATCTCCTGGATGGTTCCTGAAATAGGGCTGATGGCATGAAGTGGAGAAGTTCTTTCACTGGGTCGCACACCGTGTTAGGGTACAACTACACTGCACGCTGATTTCGGAATAAGCTATTCCAGAAGAGTTATTCCGAAATCGCTTAGTTCGAAATAGCACGTCTGCACTGCAGGGAAGCCTCAAAATGAGTCCGAGGCAGCTTCCCTAATGTAGACGTGCTACATCGATTTAGAGCCCCAGGAAGCACTGGGGAGGAATAACTTAGAATGGCCCTGGTGAGGGGCTATTTTGTAATAGGTGCAGGGGAGTGTCTCCACGTGCCTTATTTCGAAATAGCTATTTCAGAAGAGGCGTTATTCCTCGTAGAATGGGTTTTACAGATTTGGAAACAAGCCGTCCGTTATTTCAAAATTATGTTGAAATAACAGAATGGCCGTGTAGACATTCGCATTGTTATTTCGAAATAACGCTAGTTATCTCAAAATAATGGTGCAGTGTCGACACACCCTTCAGTAGAGCCGTGAGATAGAAACCACCCAAAAAAATGTTTCTGGTCAACTCCTGAAGGATGGGCACACCAGCTCTTCCACGACACGGTGTGATCTAAGCTCTAGAACAGCAATAACTTGCGAGGCTGCTAAGAACCCAAGGATACGGAGCTATGGCAAGTTAGGATGAAAATCTTGTTTCTATGATAAATATCAGTCTTTGAAGCTTGTTGTCTGTGACTCCGAGAGGCTGTGAAGTCTGAAAGTGCGGGATTTTTTTGGCAAGGAGTTAAAAAATATTGAGGTATACAAGTTAGAGGTTCTGAGGGTATGTCTACTCCTCCTGCAATGAGGAATAACGGTAGTCTGAATTAAGGGCTTTAGTTCGAACTACCTAACCCGTGCCGTGTGTAGCTGCAGGCAGGGAGTCCGAACTACCGGGCATTTAAAAATGGCGGCGCCAGGGAACATGCAAATAAAACCCGAGATATTTTAATCCTGGGCTTCATTCGCAAGTTCGAATGACTACATTAGCCACCCTAGTTCAAAATAGGCTAGTGTAGACATATCCTGAGAAGTGTCAGTTTTCAAATCTGCCTCTCTTTTATCAGAACGATTCTCAGTGATCAGCATGCCTTCACCACATCCCTATTCTCCAGGGCTGTGTCTAGACTGGCCAGTTTTTCCGGAAAATCAGCTGCTTTTCCGGAAAAACTTGCCAGCTGTCTACACTGGCTGCTTGAATTTCCGCAAAAGCATTGACTTCCTACTGTAAGAAATCAGAGCTTTTTGCGGAAATACTATGCTGCTCCCGATTGGGCAAAAGTCCCTTTTGTACAAAACTTTTGCGCAAAAGGGCCAGAGTAGACAGCTGAGATTTGTTTTGCGCAAAAAAGCCCCGATCGCGAAAATGGCGATTGGGGCTTTTTTGTGCAAAAGCGCGTCTAGATTGGCCACGGACGCTTTTCCTCAAAAAGTGCTTTTGCAGAAAAGCGTCTGTGCCAATCTAGATGCTCTTTTCCGAAAATGCTTTTAACAAAAAACTTTTCCGTTAAAAGCATTTCCGGAAAATCATGCCAGTCTAGACAGAACCCAGCTTTTTATATCACAAAGCAATGTTAAGGTGCCCTTTTGCTAAATTGTCCTAGCGTATTTGTAAGAAAGGGATGTCGTTATTTAATATTAACCTCTCTCTCTTTCTGCTTCTAGCTTTAGAAATCTGAGGCTTTATCACCCGTATTGGCAGCTTAACTGTACATTTTGGGTAATTCCTTTTCATCCTGAAAATTTTCTCAAGTATCAAGGTACCAAAAAGCGGGTAAGAACCGTTCTAGGAACAGGTTCCTAATATGGGCAATTTGGACTACAGATCAAAAGAGAAGAAAAGATGTCAAACTACGTACTTTTGACATTTTTTTTAATGTGACTTTTAAAAAATATTCCTTTTGATGTTGGTTTAGCGCCTTCTGGCCTACGTCCTTATATGACTCACAGTATTTTGGGACCCTGCAGTGTTTGATGTTGTACATTCTGGAACAGCATCAAGGTGGAACATGAGGGATCAATACGTGGAATGCAGTTGAGAATTCAGAAGGACTTGCTCGTGAGCAGGCAGAGTTTGAAATGGTTCAGTATTCCCCGCAGGCAATCACTAGCTGCACTGACGGCAGACAATTTACTGCTGTATTAGTGGAAACTTGCCTCAGCAAAAACACATACCCATGGCTTTGTCCACATCCTCCAGAGCACAAAGGCATGAAGACTCTGTTGCCACAGCCAAAGCAGGTCTCAGGTTCTTGCTAAAAGGTGATCAGCATTAGAGGAAGGAAGGAAGTTTTTCTTCACACAACACACAGTCAACCTGTGGAACTCCTTGCCAAAGGATGTTGTGAAGACCAGGGCTTCAACAGGGTTCAAAAAAGAACTAGATAAATTCATGAAGGAATAGTCCATCAATGACTATTAGCCAGGATGGATAGGAATGGTGTCCCTAGCTTCTGTTTGTAAGAGGCTGGAAATGGATGACAGGAAAGGGATCATGTGATGATTTTCTGTTGGGTTTACTCCCTCTGGGGCATCTGGCATTGGCCACTGTGGGCAGACAGGACACTGGGCCTTTGGTCTGACCCAACATGGCTGTTCTGATGCTCTTACGTTAACATGTCAGGTATCAGCGTAAGAAGCACTGAGTGGGGAGACGTTTGGTTTGCTGTGAATGCTCCAGACATTTTCTTCCTCTTTGCAGTTGATAAGGCCACTGGTTACGCTTTGAAGACCCGTATCTCTGGGGAACTCCTATCAAGACATAATCAAGCCTTAGGTAGCAAATCTCCTTCTACAGTCTATTTGTCATTGGTGCCAGTAGCAGTCCCAGTAATAGAGGCTCAGTAGAACTTCCAAGAGCTCTCAGCTATGGTTATTCGGTGTAATAGGATGATGATTGGATGCATGGCAGGGACCTGTGACAGCAATCGTAAGAAATTCATATAGAGTTGGCAGCTAAAGTGGCGGCAGCCAGTAATTGTATGGAATTGTCGGGGTGCAAAGGAGAGGGCAGGCTGATGGCAGAACTGAGAAAAGAAAATAGCACTCAGAAAAACAGAAGGGTTGGAAGACTCGGCCATATCTACACCAGGGGTCTCTATCAGCACAGCTTTACTGAAGCCCATCCCCCGCAGTATGGCCACACTCAGAGCGATGGGGGAGAGCTCGCCTCCTGACATAATGAAACCCACTGCAATGGGCGGCCGTAGGTGTGTCACCGGGACAAGTTCTCCCCCCAGTGTAGCACTTTGCACACTGCCACTTATGCCAGAGAAACATGTGTCCTTCAGCGGGGGCGTTTTCTCGCTCCCCTGAGATAAGCATCGAGTGTATAAATGTGGCCTACATTTGAAAGGTGTTCTGGAATCTTCTTTGCTGAGTCCTGGGGACGGTTTCCTTAAAAAGTAGGAGGTCTGAGTTTCTGGGGGCATGCTCATTACCAGGCCCACAACCAAGTTCGCTCTGGGATATTTCTCTCTCTAGAGAAAACAGGGTGCCAATTTCTTAAACCCGAGTTTGTGTGTCACACCACATTTGGGACCGGATTTTATTTCCATGCTCAGCCAAGAAGGTTGGAGACATTGTGGGTATGTCTAGACTCCATGCCTCTGTCGTCAGAAGCATGTAGATTAGGCTACTCGGCATAGGGAAATGAAGCCACGATTTAAATAATTGTGGCTTCATTTAAATTAAAATGGCTGCCGCGCTCTGCCGACCAGCTGACGATCAGCAGTTTGTCGGCAGATCGGGGCAGTCTAGACGTGCCACGGTTGACAAGGAAGCCTTTGTCGACCGGCACAGGTATGCCTCATGAAACCAGATTTACCTGCACCGGTTGACAAAGGCTTCCTTGTCGACCACGGCGTGTCGACCACGCAGATCACTTTTTTTTTTGCATTGTAGACGCTCTCTTCCGAAAGAAGCCTGCAGTCTAGACATAGCCTCAGTGGTTTACATCTCGGATGTGCTATTGACACTTGGCCTTTTTTATGGCACAGCTGGTCCACTCTTGCTTTGTGGCCAAAGTGGGTTTCCGTTCGCTTGCCTTTTTGAAGACTTCTGTTGCTCTCCCACTTAAATCTCTCCATTTTTTAAACATTTCTCCTTCATCTGTATTTTTGTGGACAAGCTTTTTTCTTGCGTGAGTGAGCTGATCTTGGCTGAAGTCTCTCCAGACAGACTGTCCTGTCTGCAGATGCCTCGTGGGTCGGTATGCCCTTTCCTTTGGCAGAGAAGTGAGAGTTTCATTTGGAGAAGTGAACTCTTTTGGAAGAGGAGAAAAAAAGCTAATGGTGCTTTTCCTCCTTGCACTGTGGACATTTTTTGTACCAAGTTTGGATGCACCTGTGGAAAGGTCTGTTCATGTGTAAGGGTTAGTTATAACTGAGTGAGGCACTTCCACACTCACTTAACTATAAGCAAGTGACCGGAGAAGAAACTAACCCCAGTAGGACTCTCAAGCTCTTTGGACTGGTCTACACTACAGTGGAAGGTTAACTTAAGATATACAACTCCAGCTACATAAATTAGTCGCTGGAGTCGACATCTTAAGTCATGTTTCCATGCTGTCCACACAGTAGGAGATTGATGGGAGCAAACACTTTGTTGGCTTCCCTTACTATGCATGAGGAGCTGGACGATGAAGGACTCTGAGTTCGATTTAGCAGGTCTTCACTAGGCCCACTAAGTCAAACCCTGAAGATTTACCACAGCAGAGTCAACCTTCCGCATAGTGTAAACATGGCCTTACAGTTAAGCATGTGCCTGAAGTTAAGTGTTGGTTCAAATGTCTTCCGAATTTGGGACTTAATCAGTACTAACTTGTCCATACATCCAATCAGATCTTATCAAAATGTATGTGTAATCAGGTCACGCAAATGCAAATGTACGCTGAATTGAAATCATTCGTTTAATTTTGAAGGCAGTAAATAATTGATGGCACTACAATCACTTATATTTGAAAAGTGAAACAGTTACGATGTCATTAACTTTCTGTGTATAATTGTTTTATGTCTCAAACGAGGCTAGGCAGAGTTTAAATTAGAATCTAGCCACACTTGAAGACAATTTCAATTAGAGAAAGCTCTTGTGATCTAAGATTTTTAACTTAAAAGCCACACCGCATAAATATTTTAGTCCATATTTAATAACGCTTTTTTAATAACCAAGAAGCTAATGCACATACCTAAAATATGTACACTTAAGGAGCTGCTGACACGGCATGGGAAACTTTGAAGAATATTCCATTTGAGAATAATTTGGCTCTGGAGCGAAATGCAGAAGAAATGATTAAGTGGGAGGGGGGAATAATTAACATGTTGTTATCTGAGCGACATCTAAGGCCCTAGTCCAGCCAGGCACTTACGCCCCCGCTTAACTTTAAGCATGCGAGTATTTCCAATGATGTCAATGGGATTACTCATAACTCCCTAAGGTGACCAGGGCTTAGGGTATATCTACACTACAGCACTAATTCGAACTAACTTAATTCGAATTAGTTAATTCGAACTAAGCTGATTCGAACTAGTGCATCTAGACCTAAAAACTAGTTCGAATTAGCGTTTTGCTAATTCGAACTAGCATGTCCACATTAAGTGGACACTGAACCGGGGTTAAGGATGGCCGGAAGCAGTGCTGGCAGGCCATCAGATGAGGACTTAGAGCGCGGAGATGCTGCCTCAGGCTAGCCGAGGGCTGTGCTTAAAGGGACCCGACCCCCACCCCGGACAGACAGTTCTCAGGGGTGCCCCACTTGCAAAGCAGTCCTGGCTTGGAGTGCCCTGAGTGCCCACACTGGGCACATCACAGCACTCGGCCATCAGACCGGCTGCACTTGCCGCAGGCTGCCATCTGGGGAGAGGGGGCAATTGGGGGGCTGCAGCAGAGCTTCCACCCCCAGAAGCCCGCAGAGCCAGCCCAGTCCTCCCCATCGGGGGCTCGTACCCCATTCCTCCCTCACCTCCTTCCACTTACCCTTCCCTAGCCCCCCTTCCTGATGTACAAAATAAAGAAAACGTGTGTTCAAAAATAGAATCTCTCTTTATTGAACAAAACTCGGGGACACTGGGAAAAGGAGGTGGGAGAGGGGAAGAGAGAGGGTGGGAGAGGGGAGGGCAACTAAAATGATCAGAGGTTTGGAACAGGTCCCATATGAAGAGAGGCTAAAGAGACTGGGACTTTTCAGCTTAGAAAAGAGGAGACTCAGGGGGGATAGGATAGAGGTCTATAAAAGCAGGGGTTGGGTGGAGAGGGTGCATCAAGAAAAGATCTGCATTAGTTCCCATAATAGAAGGACATAGAGTATGTCTACACTACAGAGTTAGTTCGAACTAACGGATGTTAGTTCGAACTAACTTTCATAGGTGCTACACTAGCGCTCCGCTAGTTCGAACTTAATTCGAACTAGCGGAGCGCTTAGTTCGAACTAGGAAAACCTCATTTTACGAGGATTAAGCCTAGTTCGAACTAGCTAGTTCGAATTAAGGGGTGTGTAGCCCCTTAATTCGAACTAGTGGAAGGCTAGCCCTCCCCAGCTTTCCCTGGTGGCCACTCTGGCCAACAGCAGGGAAACTCTATTGCCTCCCTCCCGGCTCCGGACCCCTTAAAGGGGCATGGGCTGGCTACAGTGCCCGTGCCAGGTGCAAGCCTGCCAGCACCCAGCCAGCAGACCCTGCACCTGGCACGGCTCGAGCCAGCCACCCGATGCCCCCCAGCCCACCCCCTCTTCCCGGGACCAGGCTGGCGGCTCCCGGGAGCTTGCCCAGGACCGCAAGAGGCGGGCACCCGCCTGGGCTAGTGCAGACATCGTGGACCTCGTCCACGATCTCCGCACTAGGCACAGGAAAGTGGCCGTCTAGGGCAGGAGAGCTGCCAGCCTGGCCACCCAGGAGCAGGTGTGCATGAAAATCAAGGGGATCCACTGAGCCCCCCGACCCTGAGCCCTGAGCTTACAATGGCCGTCCTGGGTCAGACCAAAGGTCCATCTAGCCCAGTAGCCTGTCTGCTGACAGCGGCCAACCCTAGGGACCCTGGAGGGGATGGACCAAAGACAGTGACCAAGCCATTTGTCTCGTGCCATCCCTCTCCAGCCTTCCACAAACCTTGGCCAGGGACACCACTCCTACCCCCTGGCTAATACCACTCCATGGACCCAACCTCCATGACTTGATCTCACGTCCCTTTAAACTCTGTTCTAGTTGTAGCCTTCACAGCCTCCTGCAGCAAGGAGTTCCACAGGTTGACTCTTTGCTTTGTGAAGAGTTTCCCTGGTGTTGGCCAGAGTGGCCACCAAGGGAAGCTGGGGAGGGCTAGCCTCCCACTAGTTCAAATTAAGGGGCTACACAGCCCTTAATTCAAACTAGTAAGTTTGAACTAGGCTTAGTCCTCGTAAAATGAGGTTTACCTAGTTCGAACTAAGCGCTCCGCTAGTTCGAATTAAGTTCGAACTAGCGGAGTGCTAGTGTAGCGCCTATGAAATAACCCACCTTATTTTGAAATAATAAGTGGAGTTTCCACACTACCAAGTCCGCTATTTTGACATAACATGCCGGTTATTTCAAAATGTGTTCTCCTGCTTTCCTCGCGGAATAACGGTTATTTCAAAATAGTTATTTTGAAATAGTGGTAGTATGGACACTCCACAGCTGCTATTTCTAAATAACTACTCCCCAAAGTAATTCAAAGTAATGACCTCCCAGTGCGTCCTGGAGCTCGAAGTCAAGGTAGAACATCCACAATAATGGAGTCTACCTCAGACTAATTTTGAGGCTTCCCCATAGAGGGGGCATGTCATTTCAGTTTTGTTATTTTGGGAGTTATTGTTTCGAATTTAGTGATTTCCAAATAATTTCCTACTGTAGATATGCCCTACGGTGCCAAGAGGACTACTCCTTGTTTTTAAAGTTACAGACTAACACAGCGACCCGTCTGAAATGTTCAAACATGTATAGTGAGTAATTCAATGTCTACCTAATGCTCCCGACCAGGGCTTTTCCACCTGAAATGAAAAGAGATTTTTACAGCCATCTTCTGCTCAAACAAATCATTAATTTAAACATAGTTTAAATATTCTCAGGACAGAATAATTGATCCCGGAGGTATTAACAGTCTGGCCTAAAGACAGTGCTAATGTGTGAATGGGTATAAATTAAAACTCTCTTAAACTCGGTTACAGCTTGGTCCAATGTCCATTGAAATCAACGGGAGTCTTTTCATTGGCTTTGCCTCAGGCCCCTCGACTCCCTTACATGAGACCTACATGGACCCAGCCCATCAGTGTGTAAAGGTGGGTCTGGCCCACGAAAGCTCATCATCTAATAAACCATCTTGTTAGTCTTTAAAGTGCTACATTGTCCTGCATTTTGCTTCAGCTACCCCAGACTAAAACGGCTACATTTCTATCACTATTCTACTACTCCTGTTATATTTACCAGGTAGCCTTCCTCTCCTCCCCAAAGACTAGAACCCCAGCTAGCATTCCATCATCTTGTAGTATGACCTACATTATCCTGCCGTAGTACCTAAAACTATACATCCCATTCTTTCCAAAATAAGCCCCTGGACCTCTAAACTCTCTTGAACTTCCTATGGATGTGCTCTTCAGTTATTTTTAGTTTTGTAAACTGTAGTTGGCTGTCTTCTTCCATTTTAGTGGACTGCCTTTATTACTGACAAGATTAGTATGGATGTTCTGTTATGGTAGAAACAAACAGGCTACTCAAAGGAAATATATATTTCATACATTTCCATTGGTTATAAAGTTGGACAGAAAAATCAATTTTAATGAACATTTTCCAGGCATTTTTAGTGCACTCAAGAGGTAGGAAAAAGTTAGCAAAGGGAGTTGGCAGATGCAAAATGACACAGAGATATATTTTCGCTAAATAATTATACAGTTCTTATATAAGCCATCATGTTTAGTTTGACAAATATTCTGCTAAGGGATTCTACATTATTTTCTGTCCATAGAAGGGGAGAGAGACTCCAGTCGATATGGTTTACTACCAAGAAAATAAAAAATGCCATCCGAATCTGAACAGCTTGCACAGTAAAAGTCATAAGGCACTATGGGATGGAAAAATTTAAAGCAGAGCACTATAAAAAAAAAGGAGAATTGTTAGACAGGATTCACTTCTCCTTTGTTTTGGCATGGAACTTCCTAAAATGGCTTGCTGTTGCCTCACAATATACCCCCTCCCTCCCTTTTTATGTCAGCGTTGCAAGTGCTGACATGCTACGAGATTCGGCTGTGGAATTTCATGTGGTTTTGTCTAGTGCTGCTACTTTTCATTGTTTGACTAATGATGCATGTTTTGTTTTCTTGCGAGTCGCTAAATCTTTTGAAGCTAGTGTTTTTCTTTAACCTGTGCATTGTTGCTGTCAGGAAAAGTAACGATTAGGTGGGCAGACCAGATGGCGTGATGGACTGGTAAAGGGATATGGATTCCTTCCATGCAATGGGCTATTAACTCAGCAAAACTTGTGGGCTTGGGTTTTCAAAGGTGAGCTAGAAGCCCACCTTCCATGGGGAACAGAGCCCAAAATCCTTAGATCTTACCTGCATGGCTCCAGCTTCCATCCCGGACACACCACACGATCCATTGTTTACAGCCAAGCACTGAGGTACAACCGCATATGCTCCAACCCCTCAGACAGAGACTACACCTACAAGATCTTCAACAAGCATTCTGTAAACTACGATACCCACATGAGGAAGTGAGGAGACAGATTGACAGAGCCAGACGTGTACCCAGAAGCCTCCTGCTACGGGACAAGCCCAAGAAAGAAACCAACAGAACACCACTGGCCATCACCTACAGTCCCCAGCTAAAACCTCTCCAATGCATCATTAGTGAACTACAACCCATCCTGGACAATGATCCTTACTTCAGCTAGTCTATAAGGGTATGTCTACACTACCCTGCTAGTTCGAACTAGCGGGGTAATGTAGGCATACCGCACTTGCAAATGAAGCCCGGGATTTGAATTTCCCGGGCTTCATTTGCATAAGCCGGGCGCCGCCATTTTTAAATCCCGGCTTCGAACCCCGTGCTGTGTGTAGCCGCGCGGCACGGGGTTCGAACCAGCCGGGATTTAAAAATGGCGGCGCCCGGCTTATGCAAATGAAGCCCGGGAAATTCAAATCCCAGGCTTCATTTGCAAGTGCGGTATGCCTACATTACCCTCCTAGTTCGAATTAGGAGGGTAGTGTAGACATACCCTCAGGTGCCACAGGACTCCTCGCTGCTTTTGCAAGATCCTTGGAGGTATTTTGCAGCTAACTCTCACTGGTTTCAGTAGCTGTCAACTATCTGAGTATATTTGAGTACTGAATAGCCAAGTCTGAGCACCTTACCCTTGTAAGCTCCTTTAAACAGCTCAGTCTGAGGGCCAAATCCCAGTGACATCAATAACAAGAGTCTCGTTGACTTCAGTGGCAGCTAAATCAAGCCTTTAAAGTACACGATTAACATAAAGCCCAAGGGAAGCACTGCAGGCATTGAGTTTTCACAAGGCATACGCTTCACCAGCACCCGGAGGTAGCCATTCATAGAATCACAGAACTCTACAACTGGAAGGGACCTTGAGAGGTCATCGAGTCCATTCCCCTGCCCTCACGGCAGGATCAAGTACCATCTAGACCATCCCTGATAGACGTCTGTCCAACCTGCTCTTAAATATCTCTAGTGATAGAGATTCTACAACCTTCCTAGGCAATTTATTCCAGTGTTTAACCACCCTGACAGGTAGGAAGTTTTTAGTCAGTATCACTGTTGACCTTTTTGCCATCAACCTTTGTTTCTATAAGTCATTGTGACACTCCATGAACATTCACTCACTTCTGACAGCTGAGCTCACAATTAGGGAAATGTGTAGGTCTGATCACCACAACCAGGCTGGCTATAGATGCACAAACTAGTGTGCAAATCTTCTCTAGACTAGTCTGATGCACAGTGTGTTTCTATGTGCCACACACTTAGGGTATGTTTAGACTATAGGCTTTTGTCGACGGAAGTTTTGTCGACAGATGTTGTCGACAAAGCTTCTGTTCACAAAGAGCGTCTAGACTACATCCAGTTCTGTCGACAAAGCAAGCCTCTTTGTTGACATGACAGTGTAGATGCAAAGGACAGTGTAGATGCAACAACGCCTTCTGTCGACAGAATACTGTCGACAAAAGGCATTATTCCTCATAGAATAAGGTTTACAGCCATCAACAAAACTGCTGAGTTCTGTCAACGTAATGTAGACAGAACTTAGCGGTAGTGTAGACGCAGGTATAGTTTTGTCAACAAAAGTCTACTTTTGTCGACAAAACCCTGTAATTTGGACACAACCTTAATGTTCCAGTGCACATTAATCCACTTCCATTTCAAGTGGAGTGGATGAAAACAACCTATGGAATATTTAATGCACAGTTGTGGGGTCAACGTGAGCACTTGGTGCACGGCAGGCTAGTATAGGATAGGTTTGTACCTTACCTTGCGATAAACAAAGCTTGTGTTGAGACTTGACTTTAGTTTGTTTTTCCATTGGAACAAAATGTCAACATTGTTCCATTTCATTGGAAATTCTGCAATGTACCAACCCATCCATCTGCCAGGCAGCTGGGCAGTCAGCATCTCTCTTGGCTGGGGATCTGTGAAACCTATTTGTGGTTAAAAGTAAGGCATGAAATTAAGTACCTTGTTAATCTGGAACTTTTTCTTCAGAGGTGTAACAAGTTAGAGGGAAGGAAGATGTCCCACCTCTGCATCCAAGCCCTCTGCTTCCAATTCTCTTGAAAATCCATTTGAGTAATTTACTCATGAAACCTAGCAAAAGGCTACACATCGCAGTTCCAAACTAGTGATTGCTGGCACAGAGCTGTGTTTCTTTCCCGGGGTAACTGGCTCCATGCAAACCCTCCCTTTCCACAGATGCTAGAAGAATGGAGGCCCATCCTCAGCACAGGTTGGCGGTCGGGTAGGGGTAGTTTATTAAAAGAGCTTTGACAGAGACTCAAAACCTCGCTCGTGTTGGTGGGAGCGAGCAGGGTGAATAGAGTCAGAAACCTTAAAACTGTGGCCACACTGTTGCCACTGGGCCAAATCCCTACCAGGTGCGTGTCACTAGCTCCATTGCCAGAGTGATGCCAATTGATATTGCCCAAGAATGTTGTGCACAGCTGCTCCTATCCCCATGAAGTCCTAGTTAAACAATGACTTTATGAGAGGTCATTCATGGTGGAGAAGACCTTCCACCTGCTGTGTCTTGGCACTGGGATATGTTCAGATTTCGGAGCCAGGTGCCAAATAACCTGCTCAGACAATATTCGTCCTGAAGGCAATGAATTAGGATCATAAGCTGGAGCGCTAGCTGGCAGTATTTTGGCACCATGATGAAATCACATTTTCAGAAGAAAATACCGTGTCTATCTCCCTCCTATGCAAGGCTTTCCCTGCATTGACTTTTGTTCTAGATGAAGGTCACCAACATGTTCTGAGGGCAGGATGAAAACATAACACTTCCCTTCTCCTCCTAGCCCTGTAGCAGCAATCTTCTTTGGTGGAAGAATTCTGCCAGGAAGTCTCTAAAGAGTCCATTGATACTGGTTTTTGATGGTTGACACAATCATAGAATCATAGAGTCATCAAATCCTAGGGCTGGAAGAGTCCAGCCCCCTGCCCAAAGCAGGACCAACCCCAACTCAATCATCCCAGGACTTAAAAACCTCAAGGGATGGAGATTCCACCACCTCCCCAGGGAACCCATCCCAGTGCTTCCCCACCCTCCTAGGGAAAGAGCTTTTCCTAATATCCAACCTAGACCTCCACACTGCAACTAGAGACCATTGCTCCTCGTTCTGCCATCTGCCACCACTGAGAACAGCCTCTCTCCATCCTCTTTGGAAACTCCCTTCAGGAAGTTGAAAGCTGCTCTCAAATCCCCCCTCACTCTTCTCTTCTGCAAACTAAACAAACCCAAATCCCTCAGCCTCTCCTTGAAGGTCATGTGCTCCATCCCCCTAATCATTTTGGTTGCACTCCACAGGACCCTCTCCAATGTGACCACTTTCTTTCTACACTGGGTGCCCAGAACTGGATGCAATACTCCAGATGTGGCCTCACCAGCACTGAATAAAAGAGAATAATCACTTCTCTAGATCAGCAGACAATGCTCCTCATAATGCACCCTAATATGCCATTAGACTTCTTGGCTACAAGAGCACACTGAAGACTCATATCCAGCTTCTCATCCATTGTAATCCCCAGACCCTTTTCTGCTGAACTGCTACTTAGCCAGTCGGTCTCCAGCATGTAACAATGTTTGGGATTCTTCCATCCCAAGTGCAGGACTCTGCACTTGTCCCTGTTGAACCTCATCAGATTTATTTTGGCCCAATCCTCCAATTTATCTAGGTCACTCTGGACCCTATCCCTCCCTCCAACGTCTCTACCTGTCCCCCTAGCTTAGTGTCATCCACAAACTTGCTGAGGGTTCAATGCATCCCTTCCTCCAGGTCATTAATAAAGATGTTGCACAAAACTGGCCCTAGAACCGATCCTTGGGGCACTCCACTTGAAACCAACTGTCAGCCAAGCATTGAGCTGTTGATCACTATTCATTGAACCTGACAATCAGGCTAGCTTTCTAGGCACTTTACAGTCCATTTATCCAATCCATACGTCCTTAACTTGCTGGCAAGAATATTGTGGGAGCTTTAGCAAAAGCTTTGCTAAAGTCAAGGTGTATCACATCCACTGACTTCCCCATGTCCACAGAGCCAGTTACCTCAGCACAGAAGCAAGTCAGATTGGTCAGGCACAACTTGCTCTTGGTGAATCCATGTTGACTGTTCCTAATCACTTTATCCTCTTCCAAGTGCTTCAAAATTGATTATTTGAGCATCCCCTCCAGGATTTTTCAGGGGACTGAGGTCAGGCTGACTGGTCTGTAGTTCCCTGGATTGTCTTTTTTCCCTTTTTTAAAGATGGGTGCTACATTTGCCTTTTCCCGACCATCCGGGACCTCTCCTGATCTCCACAAGGCTAAGGCCACTGAATCATGAGAGAGCGTAGAAAGACTGAGGCCTTCGTGCATAGCTCAGGCAGCATTTCCAGTGAACACAGTCAAGCCAGTATTACTGTCCAGCTACTCACCACAATTTCACTCAATCGAAAATGATTCTTTGCCCTAGAGGGAAGAACTTATTACCGAGACCTCTAGAGCCACGTAGCTGTGCAGAAAGCACCAATAAATTAATGAGAGAATAATTTGTGCTGTCTGAATTTATTTACAACTGAGAACAAACAGACAAAGGAAGAATGAAAGCTGCATTCCCAACAACCCAATAAAAATCCTGAAAACCCAGGGCAACTTAGCTGTTCCACTTCCAGGGATTCATTCCACAGACCTAATCCAGCATCTCTCATCTCTACAAACATACAGCAGTCAACTTTGCTCCCTTTGCTCTGGCAACATCTGTGATTTGACAAATACAAGCATTAATTGATTGCACAAATGAATTAATAATACAAAGGTTCTGATTATGATTAGCCTTCTAATCGATTTCGACGACAGCAAGCTCTTGCGGTGTGCAAGTTAATGACTCACTTCTCTCTCTCTCCAGTTTTGTCTTATTAGCAGTCTCACCTACTAAAGACAAACAGAATCTTTCCTTTATAATTGCCTCTTGACCCTTCCTTACTCCAGTGTGCTGCCGTCATCACATCATCATCATGAGGAAATTAAAACTGTATTAATGAGTTAAAAGTAGCAGGACCTTGGTTTCACTCTCTCCTTGCTTTTCAGGGTCTTTATGCCAGCCCTCAGGCCCTTGCTGGGGACTGTGTCTAGAAGCACAATGTAACTCATGCCCAGAGTTTGCGCCCCTTCTTTATCCCGAAGAAGCAGCCACCCATGTTGTCCCATGGCCGGTAGCTGGCAGGGTATTTGAGGCATTCACATATACGGGCTCTGAGGCAGCACAGTTACCTCACGCAGGCAATGTGAAATGTCAGTGAGTGCCCCGCCCTGTCACCTGTCACTAGAGAAATACAAGGCCTGACTTTTCTCCCTGAGGGAGCAGGTGTGCGATTGTGGTAGAGCCTTGATATAAAGGTCTTTGGGGCAGGGGCAGTTCTTAGTGTCCATGTGCACAACATCTACCATGCATCTGTGGGATCTAGATCTGACCTGTAGGGGCTCTCACAAGTCCCAAATATATTTGGCTATAATAATTCATAGGTCCTTTGGACATTTCTCAAGAGTTCCCTCAAACTCTCTCCCTCTCCTTCATAATTAACATGTGCAAAGCCGATAGAGAATAGCCGAAAAGTTTTGTGGTTAGTTACCCCTGGGATTGGGAGGTCTATACATTAATCTCGGCGCCTGAGAACACGCTGTTTTCCTCATGAACATGCTTCCCCCTAATCAAGAAGTAGCGTCCCTAGCAAAAGGAATTTTTTTTCTGGCGGCTGATTACAGCTGCCTCAAAGCTGAGTCATTTGATAACCACAGACTCCATTTATTACAGCCGGGCTCCAGAAATACCGATGCTATTTTGATAACACAATATAAAAAGAGCCAACAAGCCATGATATAAAATATAAATGGAATGGACAAGTTGGCTATGTCCTGAGTCAGAGTGAGAGGAGACAACGCAATGGGCTTACATTTCAGGAAAGGAAGTTTATGCTGGACATTAGGAAAAAAACACGAGGAGGTTGGGGAGGTTGTGGAATCTTATAGACTCATAGACTTTAAGGTCAGAAGGGACCATTATGATCATCTAGTCTGACCCCCTGCACAGTGCAGGCCACAAAATCTCACCCACCCCTCCTAGAATAATCCTCTCACCTAGATCTCAGATATTGAAGCCTGAAGACCCCAAGATGCAGAGAATCCTCCAGCTGTGATCTGTACCCCATGCTACAGAGGAAGGCAAAAAACCTCCAGGGCCTCTGCCAATCTACCCTGGAGAAAAATTCCTTCCCGACCCCAAATATGGTGATCAGCTAAACCCTGAGCATGTGGGCAAGACTCATCAGCCAGACACCCAGAAGGTTCTCTATAGTAACTCCTATCATCCCTCCCTTGACCTATTTCCCACTGATAATGAATGGTCAATTAGTTACCAAGATCATGTTATCTCATCAAACCATCCCCTTCATAAACCCATCTAGTTTAATCTTGAAACCAGATAGATCTTTTTCCCCCATTACTTCCCACTAGTGATTTTAAAGAGCCGGTTACACACAACTGTCAGGGTGGTCTAGATAAGGGGTAGGGAACCTTTCTTTCGGTTTGGGGGCCACAGACCCACAGAAAAATTAGTTGGGAGCCACACACAAGTGAAAAGGTAATAATAACAACAATATTTGACCTGGCTCCCAAATGAGTAGAAAAGAACCCTTCACGGATGTGGCCTCCAACTGAGAAACAGGAAAAAGACACTGCCCTCTCACCTCACTCTCCTCAAACTCCAGCCCCATGGAGAGGTGTTGGGGGAGACACCACGGCTCACCAGATTCACTCTTCTGGGGACCCCCAGGACTCTGGGGTGAGACCAAAAATGAGGGTTTCAGTGTGCATTAGGGTGCTGCTGGGGAGCAGGCCGGTGGTAGGGTTGGGGTCTGGGGAGGAGGTAGGGTGTAGGAGTGGGCTGAGAGAGAGGTGGCAGGAAGGGTGCAGGAGCAGGGTGCGGGTGGAGGGAGCATGAGGTGGGATGTAGGGTCTGGGGGGAGGCATTGCAGGCATGGGGTGTGAGGGTAGACCACAGAGTTTTATAATGTTCTATGTAATATGCTTAATGGGTAGCATGAGATGAATGTTAAACAACTATTACTCTGTTGGCCACACTTCTCTGGTTAGCGGGGAAGAACAGTCTCTAGGCCCTTAATAAAGATGCATCAGATAACCTGCTTGTGTTTGTGTCTGATATCAAGACAGAAAGAGATCAAAAGGATTCTTGTGATGTAGCATGATCCCACGCTTGTTCTTAGGAGTAATTAGAATGCTAATTGTGTTACAAAGAATTATGATGAACGAATAAAAAGTTTGTACTAACAGAAGCTTCGTTCTGAACTAGACCGATACCTTTTGTATAGACCATTGTATCCCCTTTTCCCATGTGTGAAATGATTGTGGGGAGGGGGAGTGAATGAATTTGAAATATGATTGTTTGGAGAGATAACAGCTTGGAGGCCCAGCAGTTTTAGTGCCAGACGGTGGAAGAGGGGAGGGATCTGGAAGACTCAGAGGCTACGTCTAGACTTCAGGCTTCTTTTGGAAGAAGCTTTTACAGAAGAGAGCGTCTGGGAAAACGCCTTTCGAAAGAGAGCGTCTACACTGCAAAAGCGCAACGAAAAAGCGATGTGCTTTTTCAAAAGATAGCGTCCACAATTATTGGAGGCTATCTTGCATTTCGGTTGTGATTACTGTGGATAGAGTGGCCGCCAGGGCATCTGTGCTTTTTCATGGAGCCTCTTCTGCATCCACACATGCCTTTTTCCAAAAAAGCTTTTTCGGAAAAAGGCTTCTTCCTTGTAGAGGCTACATCTAGGCTCTAAGCCTCTTTCGAAAGAGAGCATCTAGACTGTAACCACTTCTTTCAAAAAAGCGAGTTGCTTTTTTGAAAGAGAGCACCCAGGTAGTCTGGATGCTTTCTTTCGAAGAAGCCCTGTTTGCATTTAAGACCGCCTTTTTTCAAACGAGCACTTTCAAAAAAAGACATTCTTCCTCGCAAAATGAGGTTTACCGCGATTGAAAAAACTGCTGCGTTCTTTCGATTTACTTTTAAAAGAACGTGGCTGCAGTCTAGACGCAGGTGAAGTTTTTTCGAAAAAAGGCCACTTTTTTCATAAAAACCCTGTAGTCTAGACACACCCAGAATGAGGTTTACCGCCGTCAGAAAACCCCCTCCATTCTTTTGACTTTCTGTCGAACGAACACAACAGCAGGGTGGATGTAAGTATTGTTTTTTGGAAAAACTCTGCAGTTTAGACATACCCAGAGGTATCACGGTACCATAAATTGGGCCCAATACAAAGCAGACCAATGGACGACATATGGACAGCCTTGGAGTGTTCAGAAGCAAGCACCCTTTTACAAACAAGATAGCCTTGAAATAACACTGGAAAGGAGGCCCCAACATACTGATGTCAGATGTCGAAGAATGACTTCCAGATACACAGATGTTAAAATGGTGATTCCTCAGAACTGAGGAAGCAAAATGCATAGACCTGACTGGGAGAAAAGGCCTATGAAAGATGGGGCATCTTCCATGAATCTCCGGGTCTCGTCTTGTCAAAGATCGGATCATCAGTCCGCACCGAGAGAAGCCCTTGCTTCGCCTCCTCACATTTCACTCGCCTGGCCAGTGTGTTCGTGTGAGCAACAGTCTGGTAACTTTAAGCAAAAGCAAAACGGGGGGGGTGTGCATTTGTGTGTGGGTGTGTGTGAATGTGCAAATAACAGAATAGTGTTACATTGTCAATAAATGTGGCGTTTTGCCTTATCCCCCTAAAAAGATCCTGTGGAATTCTTTCAAGTATAAGATGAGTACAGGGGCTGGGCGGGAGGGGGCAGGGGATTGGGGTGCCTACCTGGCACAGCTCCTGAGGGGCGCGGGTGTCTTTGTGTGGCTCTCTGCACTGCAGGGAAGTGTTCCCTCCAGGCACTACCCTCTGCTGGTCCCATTGGCCACGTTGCCCAGCCAATGGGAGCAGCAGGGGGAGGTGCCTGAAGGACGCATTTTTCCCTCACTCCCTGATAATCCGGGGAATGAGATGAGAAACAAGTTGAGCCCCAGTGTGCACAGCTGCTGCCTTTTCCCCCTCACCCGCCCTCCTGAAACTCTGCCCTTGGCAAGAAGGCAAGTGGCAGTACATAATCGGCCCACCGGAGTCTTCTGTGGCCGCACCCTGTTACATTGGTTCCAGCTCTCCTGCCTACTTGCCAGACACACACAGGGGAGCAACCTAAAGGTAGCAGGATGAAGCTGGACCATGAGGCAAGACTGAGCCCTTAATAAGGGATGTGCAAATAACTCTTCTGTGATCCTGGAGCCATGTCTCAGTCCTACCCCCCGGCCTAGTCTGTATGCACCGGCCATCTTCCGTTCTCCGAGTTCCTCTTGTCCCTCCATCTTCATCAACCCAGGCATCCCTACTTTCCTCCGCAATTAACCTTATGATAGTTCTGCACATGGGCCAAGTACTTTATCCAGTTCCTTCCAGGACTGTTTGCTTTGTTAATAGGTATTTTATTAAATATGGGATTTTTTTTTCATTTTATAGTGTGCAAAAACCGTCCCGGCCTGCCATCATACATTAAAAGTGCCCTGAAAGAAACCTTATAAAACTCTAATAATATTTTTATGTGCAGAGCTTAATTCTCATTGATTTTTCCCATGGTTTATGTCAGTAAGCAAAAGTAAGTTGCCGTGCTTTTAATAAGACTTCACTTTTCAATTGCTGCAGAAGTGGTCCAAGCATACAAACTGACAGGGGAATGAGGCAGCAAAAATACCAATAATAATAAACACGAGAAGGATGCAAAGATAGGGAATAAATAAGAATGTTGCCTGCTAATATATGTTGGGACTTGAATTATTAATTGCAGACATAAGCAGTTAAAATTGGAAACGGGATAAAGACATTGCTTTTATATTTGGCTTTAATTTCAGCGAGGCAGGCGCACAGAACACATGGCAATAACAATAAGAAACTGCTAAAAAATTAATCAAAGTATCTAATAATGTAGGGGATGATCCGGCAGACGCATAGGACCAGATGTTTGTTACCGTGAGATGTTCCATTAAGGTCAATGCGTCAATGTTTGGCAATTTAGATCCTTTGTGTAATGGGCAATTTCTACTTTCTTCAAGGCCTACTCCAGAGTGTAACTACCCTACAGTTAAAAAGTTTTTCCAGATTCAATATCTAATCTCAATCCCCTTGACCACAGATTAAGCTAAGGACAAACGGTCGCAGTCCTCTATAACAGCCCTTAGTGAATTTAAAGAGTGTTGTCAAGTCCTCCCTCAGTCTTCTCTCGAGTTTTCTTGCATTTTCTAAAGCTTTTACTAATGTATTGCCCCAATTTAAGAAGGATACTGTCAAAGAGCAGCACGTGGATTTGAACACAGTACTCCGACTAAAATCTGAGCCGCATGTGACAATTACTTCTTGTGTTTTACCTAGCACACGCCTGTTAATATAGTATCCTGGTTCTGTTCGTTTTACAATTTCATCATAGTATTGACTCATATTCCATTTAGAATCCACACTCATCCCCAGATATTTTTTTTTCCTGCAGCAATAACCTCTAGCCAGTTATCCCCATTTGACAGTTATGCCTTTGATTTTTAACTCCCTTTGCATTTTCCTTTCTGGAATTTCATCTCATTGATTTCAGGCCAATTCTCCAATTTGTCCAGGTTGTTTGGAATTCTAACCGTGTCCTCCAAAATCCTTGCAACCCCTCTCGGCAAGTTTCACATGCCGTAAGCGTACTCTCTGTTCCGTTAGCCAAATCATTCATGAAAATATTGAATATTACCGGACCCAGGAGTGATCCCCAGCAGAACCCTACTAGATACGTCCTTCTAGACAGTTAGCTAACTATTGATACCTCCCTTTGAGTATGCTCTTCCAACCAGTTGTGCACCCCCTTACCATAATATAATTTGGACCACATTTTCCTGTGTATAAGAGCAATGTGTTTTATAGACTTCTATAGACATCTATAGATGACGTAGGTGTTTATGAGGCAGATCCTTAGCTATTGTAAACTTCCATAGCTCTATTTAATCCAATTTATACTCACTGAGGATCTGCTTATATAGACAGATCCCCCCTCCCCCAACGTACATACAAAAGACAGTCATGAAAATGGGAAACTATAAGGGCTTTTTCATCTCATGGCAATAAGAATTTAGGGGGTTAGATCCTTAGCTGATGTACACTGGCTTCCTGGTTCTTGAATCTAACATCCTAAAAACTGGAGACTTCTGTTAGCTGCAACATAACATTGACCATTACGGCTTGCAGCCAGGGACTCACCTTCTGATAAGAAAAGGGACCTTTTGTCTAGCAATACTGAACTTGGTCTTCAATTCATTCTTGAAATCTTCTCTGTGGTCCAGCTCTTTCTCTGGAGATGCTTAATAACCGCTTTATGCTGAGTCGGGGCATGCCTACACTAGGGAATAATTTCGAAATAACTAAATTGGAAATAATCACTCCTGAAATAACTATTTTGAAATAAGCTTATTCCCCAAGGAAAACAATACAGATTTCAACACAACCAGCCCGTTATTTCAAAATTACGGGCGTGGTAATGTGGACGCTCTGCTTATTATTTCGAAATAAGGAAGGGTTATTTCAAAGTAACTCCCCAGCGTAGACCAGGGCTCAGTGTGGGTTAAGCAACCAGCAGGTGGTGTGACGGGAAAACCACCTGTAAGGGCATATTAGAAGCATATTGAAAGGGTAAAGAGCCATTCCTTGTAAATCGTTAGTGAAGCCATGTTAAAAAGATTGCAGCTCTTGATAGATAAGCCTGGATTGTTAGAAAATCAGATGTAGATAATAATTTCATTGGTCTGTGTTTACCTATGTCTTGTTAGCAGTATAACGTGATCTAATTAACATATAAATACTAAACTTTGGCACCTTTCTAATATTTCATTGCTCTATGCTATTGATTCAGCGATCAAAAGGGAATAGTAGCATTTAGATGGAAGTTCTGGTGTAATAATATCATTGTCTTTATTTCTCTTTGAAGTTTGTAGTAAAGCTCTGAACGGGTTGATTCACAGCCTTATGCTACCAAACGTAACCTGTTAGCAGCCTATGTCTAGAAAATCGAGATCTACTTCAAAGAAATAATGCACGTTACCTGTTCTTCAGCTAAGGCACACCTGCTGTGATCATTTGCTGCCAAGAGACTTATCTGCTGAGTTTTAGCAGTAAGGGAACTTTCAGGCTTTACCTGTACTATTTCTGGTTTGTTTAATCATTACCAAGGGAAGTCTTAAGTAGCAAAACTGACATCTCCAGGGCTATTCTGGATTAGGTCCTGCAATTCTCAGTGAAAAAAATTGAATACGCTTTGCACATGGACTATCCATTAGACTATAACTTTCTAAATTAATTTCTGTATATTATCAGCATCACATCCCTGCCATGAAACTGACCTAAGAACTGCCAAATATTATAACTACAGATCTGAGTAACCACGGTAACTCTCTTTTCCATGTTAGTAAATCTTAGATGTAATTACTCTAATGGCTGTATGTTGCAGTGGGGGAGGTCTAGGTTGGATATTAGGAAAAACTATTTCCCTAGGAGGGTGGGGAAGCACTGGGATGGGTTCCCTAGAGAGGGGGTGGAATCTCCATCCCTAGAGATTTTTAAGATCCCAGCTTGACAAAGCCCTGGCTGAGATGATTGAGTTGGGATTGGTCCTGCCTTGGGCAGGTGGTTGGACTCGATGACTCCTGAGGTCTCTTCCAACCCTAGGAGTCTATGATTCTATCGTAAGTGTATATTTGGGTGAGTTCTGAATATTCATTTACTTGGTGGGTTATGCACCCAATCTCTTGGGACTGGTAGAATGTGGATACGGTGAATAAGGTTTTAAATAGCCCTCATGATATTAAATGTGGGCTGTATGGGTGGGCGCCAAAGGCTGGATTGGTTAAAGAGGAAAGTATTTTGGCTTTTTGGTAACCAGCAAGCCATTACAGAACCTGTTTGGTTACAGGTGTGGTGATATCTAATTTAATAAACCACCAGTTTTGAGGTTCACCTGTCCTGATCTTTACAGATAACCCTTATTGAGCATTCTTATTAGACCCTCTCCTGTGATTACACTCCCAGCTGGCAATACCATGCTTTTGCCTAAAATACTCTCATAGGTAAAGCTCCGAAAGGCATAAAGATGACGCGTGAACAATTTCAGTTCAAGGGCAAAATAATCCTGGTGAAAACCATGTTTCAGAAGGGAAAAGATCATTGTAGCAGAGCACTTTGGTGCGTGGAGAATCACGAGCAGCTACAGAAACGAAGACAAGTTACCATGGCTCCACCCATTATCATGGAAGGTAGTGAGAAGGTGTCGTGCTGAGACCACCGCCTGTCCCGGTCATCAGTATGGTCTTATTATTTCCTTCTACTACCCCACTGGTCTGTTTATATCCATCTGTTGTCTTATACTTAGATTGGATGCTCTCTGGCACAGAGTCTGTCTTTTTGTTTTGTCTGTACAGTGTCTGTTTGTTTGGGTTTTTTTTTTTTTTGTCTGTATGGCATCTGTCTTGTTGTTCTGTCTCTGCGGTGTCTCTCATTTTGTTCTGTCTCTACCACGTCTGTCTTTTTCTTCTGTCTGTACAGCATATGGTACAGTGAGCTTCTGGACCATGACTAGGACTCTTAGGCTATGTCTACACTAGCGGGTTCTTGTGTAAGAACACATCCACACTGCCATGTGCTTTTGCGCAAGAGCATCCATAGCAGTGCAGACGCTCTCTCACGCAAGAAAGCTCTGATGGCCATTTTAGCCATAGGGCTTTCTTGCTCAAGAAACCCCTGCTGCGCATCCACACTGCCCTCTTGTGCAAGAGGGCTTACACTTGTTAGATGCAAGAATCCCTGTCTTCCGACGCTGTACCGTAAATCTTCTTGCACAAGAGCGGGCGGGCAGTGTGGACGCTCTGCAAGTTCTTGCGCAAGAATGGCCATTCTTGCACAAGAACCCGCCAGTGTAGACATAGCCTTAGGGTGTGTCTACACTGCAGGGCTTAACCCAAAATAAGCTACGCAAATTGAGCTATGTCAATTGTATATCATATTTCAAAATAGCTTATTTCAAAACAGGGAGTGTCTGCACAGCACTTCTTTCGAAATAGAGCACGCTTCCTCCGACTTCCCTTATTCCTCATATAATGAGGGTTACATGAGTCAGGGTAAGAAGTCCTCCAGCTTGACAGTATTTTTACGCCATTTTGAAATAACTGCCTGCTGTGTAGACATGGACTAAGTTGTTTCAGAATAGCACTAGTTATTTTGAAATACTGTTGCAGTGTAGACGTACTCTCAGGCAGTATGGTAATGAATAATAATAAAGCAACAGGTGATGACTCTTGCATAGTGGATGCCTAGTTCTGTTGGTACTTACATCTCCTGTGTATTCGTTTTATGCCTCAGAGATTGGGCCCCAAATCCAGAAAAGCACCATGCACATGCCCATAGATTTCCCAGTTGCATTATCTCACAGAAAGTTTTGCAAATCCTCAAATGCATCTCAGGATCTGGCCTTCGGCTCTTTTGCAATCCAGGGGACCATGTACTCTTCCTACTGGGCTCTCCCATAATGGCTCCCATTGCGCTCTTAATTTGCATTCACATTGAGCATGGTCTCACAAAGAACATGCCTGGGAAGAGTTTACTATGCAAGTTGAGTGATTAGCTCTAGATGGATGTTTTTATCCTTGTGAAGAGACAGTTAGAGAGAAGCGACAGTGGCTGCCACTGCATTTCAATGCCATAATTGAGTTGAAAGGACTCTTAAATCCTGGAAAATGCTTTTTCAGTTTTGAAGAAGGTAGTTTAAAAAACCTTTTATATTTGCTTTTGACAGCTGCTGGAGCCATTACAGTAGGAGATCAAATAATTAACTGGGAAGGTTCTTTGGGTGTTTGATACCATCGTTTATCATGGTAATTCTGGCCACCAAGAACAGCTTGGCATGTGATGGATATTTATTCAGCATTTTCTACTCACTACACTTAAAGGAAATTACTCATTGCTCAGAGGGACACAAACCAACACCCCCCTAGTTCCAACACCTGCAAACATGTGAGGAGGTTGGAAGCTGAGTACAAAGCTACCAAATGATGGGCCCAAAATCAACCCCTTGGGTGCACACGTCCTACCTTAGGGGTCAGAGTTGAATTTTCTGACTTGAGCTCCTTTCCATATAATGATGCCTGAGGTTGGATGTGCACAAATCTCTCCTTTCGTTAATATAAATTGACCCCATGGAAAAAGTCCTCAACAGGAGGTATGACATGAGCAGCAGAAATATGCTTGCTCTGTCCATTTTAGCACACCTGGATGTGCATTGCGTGGAAAATCCTGGGGCCATGTTTCTGGGAACCTACACTTCACACAGAGAGTTCTAATTAAATGAATTAACTTATTTAACATGGCACCCGCATTAAGCTCTGGGGAGATGTGCAGAAATGATACCTACAAGTCACAATAAAGCAGATGTGTTTGTTTCCAATTAAAATGGCTGGAGAATGTTTCCTTAATTCATTTCTCCCAGCTGGTGAAATATAATGCATTAGAGAATCCAATGTCAGTATACTTTGGGACTTTATGATACAGAGCCCTAGCTGTGGTAGCTTGAGGATTCATCAGCGATGTATTTGCCCAGCGATTCCTTTTCAGGTTTCCATTGCAGTTGTCAAAAGGTGTGTGCTCTGTGCTTTCATATCCTGATTCGTACAGATCCCTCCTCATTGTGGCAGCCGAGTTCCTTGGAGAAGTGAGCTGAACAATTTGACGAGCAGCATTCACATGCGATCCTTTTGGGTTGTCTTCTTCTCTGAACTTTGCATTGTCCGATGTCACTCCGTAAGGAATCAATAGTTTGTGGTTTATTTTAAATGAGTTTTGCTTTAAATAAATAAGTACATAAGCAATGTGGGGCACGACACGGATTGGGAGTATAGCTAACTGAAGGATTATAAACTACATTTATAAGGGAAAATGCATTTAGCTGGGGGCAAAACTCTGCTGGGTATTAGCAAAGACCTAATCCCGCTTTGTGTTCTGCAAAAGCAGCAAACTCATGTGAGCTATGGGTGTAAATCTCCACACCATGCCTAGGGGACTGTGATGAGATGTCTGGAGAAACACAAAGCCCTGGGTTGGTGAGGTTCTCACAAATCCATGGTCAACAAAGATAGGTTGAGCTCGTTTTCAGTTGAACTTGGAAGGACTCACACAGTGCCAGGGGTTAAAATGACTAAAGGAAGACGCAGGTTGTCTGGAAAAGTTTTCCAATGATTAAATGTATTAGACTGCAAAATAGTGTTACAAAGGATGTAGGTGGACCACCAAGGCAGGGAACATTAAAAAACATACAGCCCTGAACAGTTCTGTGCTGTTAGGGGTATGGATTGGATGCTTCAGCTGGAAATTTTCAGCTCTGATTTCCTTAATGTTCTACCATGGGCTTTGGTAATGCGAAAAAATCTACCTTCCAAAGCTGCTTCCTGCATGCCATCAGTTTAACCATTTCTGCATTAAAATTAGAAATAGTCAACAAAGTTTTCTGTATGCAAGCTGTTATTTCGAAATAATTTTTAAATAACAGACAGCTTATTCCGACGTTTGTAACTCTCATTCTACGAAGAATAATGCTTATTCCTAAATAGCTCTTTCAAAATAAGACGTGTGTAAATGCTCCACTGCTGCTATTTCGAAATAGCCCCTCACTCGGGCCATTTAAATGATTCCTCCTGGGGCTCTAAATCGAGATAGCACATTTACATTAGGGAAGCCTGCCTCAGACTCATTTTGTGGCTTTCCTACAGTGTAGATGTGCTATTTTGAAGTAAGCTATTTCGGAATAACTATTCCAGAATATTCAGGGGGTAGCCGAGTTAGTCTGTACAGGATAAACTTAAAAAACAACAAATGGTCTGGTAGCACTTATAGACTACCAAAATATATTGATGGTATCATGAGCTTTCGTGGGTGCAGCCCACTTCTTCAGATGACAGGAGTTTTTACTACCAGTGCTAGCAGACCATTTGTTGTTTTTTAAGTTGATTCCAGAATAGCTTATTCCAAAATACCTGTGCAGTATAGACATAGCTCTTGTGTCCTCTTAGCTTCCTGAGTATCTAGATTAGGGCATAACCATAACCATAACTTGGCATAACCCTTGCTCATGTGCATGAGTACTTCCACACTCCACTCTGCTAGCCCCACAGAAATGACATGCTTGCCAGCAAGCATCTGGGCGGCCCAATCGCATCCATAGCTTTGTCAGTTCTCGCATCCATTTGTGCGGATGATTTAAGACAGAACGAGACCAAGAATTTTTGCCAGTCCGAATTCACTGACATGGAGCCCTACATTGTTTCCGTTCTTTGGACCATCCTGTAGGTCTTTGCCCCTCCAGATTTAATTGTCCTAGTAGTCGTTCAAAATCAAAACTCTTCCGTTCGACTTTAGCATCAGACGGAAAGCCGCTCTTCTTTCCGATCACGAAAAAATCCTTGTGTTACAGGACGATGCGCATTGTACTACAGAAATAACTTGTGTTTGATTGTAGGTAGCCACGCTTTGTGGGACTGACTTCTCAGCGAAGGGCAGTTATATAAGTAGCCACCGATTTGTCTGTGAAAGATGAAAAATCAAACAAACAAAGCCACTTTGATTTCTTAGCTGTGAAAGATACCAGGCCAGAGTCTCACTTGGCGTAAAACAGCAAAGCTCTTGAATTGAAGAATACCTATTACATCCATAAATCAGGTGAGGTTCCGCATCACAGTTCTCATCATGTCCGAACTTGCTGTCTGAAACAGAAGGTGGGGAGAGAGCGAGTATTGTGCACGATTAACGGTTACCTTCATGTATGTCGATACACCAGATCAAATGCAGGAAGGGAAATGTCAGAGAAATGTAGCAAGCTGGTAAATCATATCCAGGTGTCCCCAGAGAAGAAGGCTGCTGCTCCTGCTACACCTGGATAAATTCACAACAGAGAGGTCACCCCATTCCCTTCCCATGGAAAGGTGTCGTGTCTGATTCAGAACTTGCCTTCCCATTTGTAATCTGCTCAGGACCTTCCGGAGGGTCACCGGCTCAGACCTAAATTGTTAGACTGGGTGAATGAGCCAACCTAGTGACCATGTCAGAAGCACCGAAAGAAAGGCATTCCCTATCATGGTGTGTCTACACCGCGCCATTATTTTGAGATAACAATGCGATGGCATCAAGTCCAGTCCCCTGCCCTCACAGCAGGGCCAAGAACCGTCTAGATCATCCCTGATAGATGTCTATCCAATCTGCTCTTAAATATCTCCCACTTCCTTATAACCAGGACTCACTGAGCTGCGGCGAGTCCCACTTGCCAGCTGCACTGTCCGGCGTTCTACGCATGAGCAAATCTACTTGCCACGGGCGAGTAGATTACATAGATTGTCGAGCCCTGCTTATAACACCCTTTTAGGTACTTGAAACCTGCTATCATGTCCCCTCTCGGCCTTCTCTTTTCCAAATTAAACTAATTACCCTTCACTTTTCAAAAAGCACTGGAATTTAGATTATAAAGTCTTCATGGGTCGAAGCCATCTTTTTATTCTATGTCTGTACATCTCCTAGCGCAGTGAGGTTCCACTCCATGACTGGGGTTGCAAGGCACGACCACAGTATAAGTAAGCAAGTAACAAACAGGAATTTGAAAAGGATGGTTGTTCAGTGAGTGTATTTAGAGGCTGATTTTGCAGATCGAAAATGGATATTTTATATAACAAGCAAGAAAAGAAATCTCCTTCTTTCCAAGGCCCATACTTTTCATGCTGATAAAATCAGTCCAAACATACATTATTCCATACACATAATGGCCTGGCTAATGTGTCTTTCTGGGCCTTGACACAGAACGAGCTAAAAATACCAGATGGCCTTGCACAAATTAGAACAATTACAGTACTACACTACAGAGGGATTTCTCCCGACACTCACATCAAGGCTGTTTCTCATGTTCTCTCTGCTCAGAAACTAGCTTCCAACACAAATAAATCAGTTTCCCGGCTTGGAGAGTGTGTTCCACTCCTAATCTAAACCTATAAACCAGCCTCTTGTCAATTTTGCTGTCATTTAATGAACCTGACGTTGGGACAGAGCAGATATCTCAGGGTCAGATGCCAGCACTGTCCTTCTGGTGACTCGTCGGTTACTCTGTGGGCCCATTAACATCGGGGATATTTGCACAGATAAGGGGCCACTCCGTGTAAGGATGGCAGATTCTGGCCCTAAATGATCCAACTATAAATGTCAATAATCAAGCTCATTTTCCTCAACAGCTATATTACCAGCATGGCCATGTTGGGCAAAGCTGTTCCCTCTTATTAGCCGGGCTGCATGACCATCATAAACATTTAAATGTAGGACTAGAACTAGGGGTCACCAAATGAAATTAATTTGTAGCAGGTTTAAAACAAGCAAAAGGAAGTGTTTCTGCATGCAGAGCTCAGTCAACCTGTGGAACTCCTTGCCGGAAGATGTTGTGAAGACCAGGATTTGATCAGAGTTCAAAAAAGAACTAGATAAATCCATGGAGGTTAGGTCCATCGATACTTATTAGCCAGGATGGGTAGGAATGGTGTCCCTACCTCTGTTTGACAGAGGCTGGAAATCGGTGACAGGGGAGGGATCACTTGGTGATTCCCTGTTCTGTTCATTGCCTCTGGGGCACCTGGTATTGGCCACTGTCAGCAGACAGGACACTGTGCTAGATTGGCCTTTGGTCTGACCCTGTATGGCCAAAGAGCTGCCCATGGAATTCGTGAAACACAGGCCTTGGCACTCGACCGCCTCTGTGCACGACAGCAGAAGTGGACCTGTCCTTCTTGAGCCCTGGTGAGGTGCCTGCAAGCCCACACAGAGCTCGCCCTTTGTGCCCGCAGGAAAGTAATTTGTGAGACCCCTTTGAGGGACACCGAATGCCCCTCCTCCCAGGGCGGGGTAGTGGGAGTGCGCCTCTACCCAGCGCCACCCGCCCTGCTCTCCTTTGCGTCGGGGAGGCACCACGCTCCAGATCCACGTGTGTGTGTGAGGATTGCTCAGGAGAGGGAGATCCCAGGGCTTCTGTAGCGGAAACAGGCTCTTACCGGGTGCTAAGGCTGGCATGGGATCTGGGTGGCGAGGGAACTCAACAGTTGGGGTTGCGGGTGTGTCGCTTGGTACAAAGGGAGAGGGGGAGACGGCGGAGGTCTGCCTTAGCTTCTCCAGGACTCTGAGGTGAGCCAGGAGCTGGCACCAGTTAGGACAGTCATCGGCAGGTAATTGTCACCACCACTAGGACTGTTGTACCATCACACCGTTCCCTTTCCTCCTCCTGACATGGCCCCAGACAACCACCTGTCCTGTGGAGCCGGGAGGCTATTTCACCCCCGAGAACACCACACTATTTCAGCAGCATGAGGCGAGGGCTGGACAGGAGACAGGGAGATGGACTATCACATTTTTTCCTTCACACCAGCCCCACCCCCGCCTTTGCCTGTTTGATGTTCCTATTGAAACCAATGGGGAGTTTTAGGCGTGTAAAGTCTGCCAGATTCATGCTCATGGAGCTGAAAATAGATTTTGTTGGATGTAGCAGTAAAAATACATCCCCGCTATAGAAACCGAGGATTACATTTTACGACTAACTTTCCCCCCTCCCCTCATTAGACTGTCTCACGTCAGGCCATGCTGTGAAATGCGCTATCAATCAGTCGGCGATAAGGAATTTCTTTTTTCAGCTACCAATTTTCTTCCTGCAAGAGAGGAGACGCACGGCAGTTCTTTCATCCTCTGATATTTTGAGGATCCTCCCCGGGGGCAGGGCCGTAGCGGGAATTCCAAGCACATGAAACACCACACTAGGGGACGACTGCAGAAAAACTCATCTGTGAACGTTCATTTGCATTTTTAAATGAAGTCTAGCTCTACCTGCCTTTTGCGGGCACTTCTCATGAATATTTTAGCAAGTGAGTTTACTGGCAGAGATGTCCATGGAAACGGTGCGTTTTTTGGTAGCTACAGGAGAATTTTTATATTTGCTTCTGATGAGCACTGAAGCCTACCTTGGAAATTATTTTAAGAGGGAAGGCTGCAGTCTATTCCAAACCTAGCTTCTCCTCCATGGTCTGCTGCTGACTGCGTGTTCGATGCTGAGCAAGTCACATCCTAGATTGGTGTCTCTGTTTCCCTCCCACCCTTTACGTGTCATGTTCATTTATGCAGTGAGCTGTTCAGGAGTAGGGTTTCTCTGTCTCCCACGAGATGCTTGTATGGTGTTTAGCTCATGGGAGCTCCCCTCTTGATGGGAGCCTGCAGGCCCTGCTGTCTGTCAACTGGTAGACTGTGAAGGTTTATTCATTCAATCAAGGATCATGAGTGAGTGAGCCAAGGAAACTCACAGTGGAAAACTTCGGCACAATCTACAGGACATAAGAACATAAGAATGGCCAGACCGGGTTAGATGAAAGATCCATCTAGCCCAGTATCCTGTCTGCCGACAATGGCCAATGCCAGACACCCCAGAGGGAGTAAACAAAACAGGTAGAATCATAGAATCATAGATCACTAGAACGGGAAGAGACCTCGAGAGTCATCGAGTCCAGTCCCCTGCCCTCATGGCAGGACCGAGCACTGTCTAACTACCAAGTGATCCCTTGAGGGCAATAATTACCAGCCACAGCTATTTAAGGCATCATCTTGAATAACAAAATTCGCAGGGGACATGACAATCTGCTCATGGACTGTGGGCAAGCCAAAGAGAAAGATGGAATTCCTAGAACAGATAAGTAACGATGGATTCTTAACCGAGTTCTGCCAATGAAGAGACACCAGGTCTTCTCCTCCGTGGGACAGGTCCCACTGCAGAGAAGAAAGAGGTTGGGAAGGCCACACGTTCCCCATGCTTCGTGTTCGGAGCAGTATTGATATGCACTCTGAGTTCCTACTCTGCTCTTCTCTTGGTCTGGATCTGCTGTGCCGGTAAGCGGCGCTAGCCATACACCAGACATCTGAGAATAACGGCCCTTCATTCCAGTGGAGAGGGCGTCCTGGTGCTCTTTTGTGAGAGGAAAAAGGGACCTTCCCCACCTCCCATTTGAAGCTCCACAAACAACCCATTTGTTATCATCTCGCTAGTGTTTGATTCTTCCGACTCCGAACACAGGAGAGCAGCAGCAGCTCAGAGCCGTGTTCAAGGATGACGGCATTTTCAATTTCACTAGGCTCGTCCAGCTGTGGCGGCTTCTTTCTGGCATGGCGGCAGGGTGATAGGAAAAATAAAAGGCTCCCTCCGCCTATCCAGTCCTTTTCTGCTGAACTGCTACTTAGCCATTCAGTCCCAGCCTGTAGCAATGCTTGGGATTCTTCCATGCCAAGGGCAGGACTCTGCACTTGTCCTTGTTGAACCTCATTCGATATTTTTTGGCCCAATCCTCTAATCTGTCCAGGTTACTCTGGAACCTATCCCTGTCCTGCAGCGTATCTACCTCTCCCTCAGTTTAGTGTCATCTGTAAACCTGCTGAAGGTGCAACCCATCCCCTCATCCAGGTCATTAATAAAGATGTTGAACAAAACCAGCTGTAGAACTGATCCTTGGGGCACTCCGCTAGAAACCAACCATCAACCAGCTATCGAACCAGTTCACTGTCCATTGGGTATGACAATCTATCCAGCTTTCTATCCACCTTACCATATATGTATCCAATCCATACTCTCTTAACTTGCTGGCAAGAATATTGTGGGAGACCATATCAAAAGCTTTGCTAAGGTCAAGATATATCGCAAGCTTCGCCAAGCTTCTATGCAGAACACAAATCGGTCATAGCCAACAATTGGAGTCGGGGGCCAGAACACATGGGAAATGTCTTCACCAATTTGACCGGCTCAAAGAGTGAGAAATAGTTTGGAAGCTTGCAAGGGTGTGGCAGCCCAGCATGGAGAAAGCAAATGTGAGCTCCGGTGCTAGAAGGGGTCAAAATGAAAAGTAGCTGCCTGCTTCCTATGTCATCGGAAAAAAAGAAACCAGGATTATTCCTGCCCCAGTGCATGTTTGTACCCTGTACTCTTGAGTTTGCGCGTGTTATGGAAATAAGATCATTCGGCACATGGAAAGGAATGTATGGAAGGGGAAGAGGCTGTGGAAGAGATAGACTATGTAGAGTGATTCACGAGGGCTGAGGTAGATTGTACTTGGGTTGGGTATGGAATCTGTGTCCGGTGAGGTTGTATTGCTCTGGATTTTGTACTTGGAGATTTTGCAAGATTGCATGGAGCTGAGATGATGCAGCGCACACCTGTCTCCGTGGAATGGTTCTGAAGATCCATCGCTTAGCACAGCCTCTGTTGCAACAGGACGAACTGAAATCGATTCCTTCCTGGTGCCCACTTCACTTCCCTCGAGCCCCCCTGGGACCATGAATGGAGGTTGTGTGTAAGACTCACAGTCTGGACGCCAAAGAGTTTAATGAGGGGCATGCCCACGTCCCTTTCACTTTTCGTCTGTGATCCTGTTATTTTCTTAGGATTCCCAACACAAGCCCTTCTGCTCCAGGTTCCAGAGGACTCCCGCTAGCTTGTGAGTGGAGAGGGAAGACCTGGAAAGCCATTTGGCTGGGAGTAGAAGAGGTTTTAGATCGGGGCGTGAGTCACCCATGTTATATATTTTAGAAATGGTCTCTTAGGTGCCTAATGGACTCCAGGCCTGGTCGCTGCCCTTGGCAAGTGACAGAGCATCAGCTGAGTTCTTGCAAACATTAATTAACATTTCCAGGGGCCGTCTTCAAGTTTTGGTTGAGGTGTGTTGCATATGTCCATTAAGATTTCTGTTAATAAAAAACAAAGGTCTTGATCCTACAGAGGCAAATATGAACAGTTCTCTTGATGCACCGAGAGCAGGCCCCATTCGCCCAATGGCCTTGCTGCCTCTGTGTAAAGCGAAGAGACGATTTAAGCTTTTCCAGGATTCAGCGGCCAATAAAATACAGCATGTGGTAAGGGTGGGGCTTGCTGAACTCTTTCAAACTCCAGCATTTGTGCCAAACTTTGACCCATGGAGATTAAAAAAAGAAATGCTAAGACGTTTCGACAAACTATGGCTTTCCCCTGCCCTCGTTTTTCACCCCCCAACAGCTGGTCAAAACATTTCAACTATCAACATTTTGGCAGCTATGTCAAAATTCCCATTGAATTTTGATCAGTTTTAAAACATCCTTTCAAAGGCCTATTTCTGCCTGGTTTGTAAGGACACAAGAGCGGCCAGATGGGGGCCAAGCCCTGGTGCACCAACAGAACAAGAAATCACCACGTGATCGATTCCCAGTTGCCATTCCCAACTTCTGGCAGTTTTGACATGAGCTAGCCTCGCCTGCCATCTCCTATGAGAAAAGTGGTCAGCAGAGTTCTCCAGCCACTTGGCACAGAGGCCACAAAACGCCTGGGGACAGGAAGCGGAGAATTCCCCCCTGCTTGGAGGAGAACCCTCAGATGGTGGAGTTTATTTGGCTCTCTCCTGTTGCAGTCGGCCCCACCATCCCCCAAAGCCAGGGGAGGAGCATTCCAGGGAGAAGGACGGGGCATGGTGAGAGTTCAGTTGCCTGGGATCCCCCGTAGGTTCACTTTGTGCCATTGTGACTAGGTGCCCAGCTGTTCTAACTTCCACTGGGCCAGGTAGCCAAGGCTCATGAAGTTCTACCCCCACATTCCATCTGCCCATGGAGCTCAGCATATGCCTGGCATGAGAATCACAGAACCCTAGGCTGGAAAGAGACCTCAGGAATCATCAAATCCAACCCCCTGCCCAAAGCAGGACCAACCCCAACTCAATCATCCCAGCCAGGGCTCTGTCAAGCTGGGACTTAAACATCTCTAGGGATGGAGATTCCACCCCCGCCCTAGGGAACCCAGCCCCGTGCTTCCCCACCCTCCTAGTGAAATAGTTTTTCCTAATATCCAACCTAGACCTCCCCCACTGCAACTTGAGACCATTGCTCCTTGTTCTGCCACCTGTCACCACTGAGAACAGCCTCTCTCCATCCTCTTTGGAACCCCCCTTCAGGAAGTTGAAGGCTGCTCTCAAATCCCCCCTCACTCTGCTCTTCTGCAGACTAAACAAGCCCAAATCTCTCAGCTTCTCCTCATGTTCTCCCTTAATTATTTTTGTTGCCTTCCACTGGACCCTCTCCTCAGCGTCCACATCCTTTCTGTCATGAGGGGCCCAGAATTGGATGCAGTGCTCCAGATGTGGCCTCACCAGTGCCGAATAAAGGCCTCTGTCCACTCTACTGCATTCCTATGGTAGCGAGCTGCCTTTTGATATGCAGGGTAGCAACGCGGAGGCCAAATCATGTTTCTGAGCAAAAGGAGAGGTTATTTAATTTGTATTTCCACTAAAGAACTCGGGGAAAGAGGGATGCTTCTATTACCGGCAACTCATAAGTCATAGAAAAGCAGAGGTTCCTTGAACAATAATAAGCCCGGCTGTTATTTCCTTTCAGCCAGCCACATATGAAAAGGGAGGTGACAGGTGTCCTTTTCTGATTACATTCATGCGAGGGGAGCGCCGGCTCTTCCCGCCTGTGTGAGCTGACAGCATGCCGTGGCTTTCAAGTGCAGGCAGGGAGCTAAAAACAACCTCTGTCTTCACCTGTCGCTCTTCGCTTGTGTTGTACTGCTTCTCCTCCTTGCCTGCAGTTTAGGGGTAGTGCAGCTGAGCTCCCTCCTTCCCCTCCCTTCTTTCTCCTACGTGGACAATCTCATTAAAAAAAAAAGAAACGTGAGCCGGCTGATGAACACGGCCCCCTTCGACGTTTAGCCAGCCTCACGGTAGCGAGCCAACTGCACTATACTTCAGTGATGCCAGAGTCCCAAAGGGTCCAGGCCAAAATCTTCACACTCAGAAGCCTAATTTGACCCCTCAGCTCATATGAGGAACATGATTAATGGGACCACCCGCTGCCTCCGGAGCTTAACAGTTTTCTGTCCCCACAGAGGACTTCACCAGCCCCAAGCGCACTCCTACTCCAGTCCACTCCGCTGAGGCTGAGAGCAAAGCCCTAGCACACAGACATGGGGCCGGCAGCAGAGGCCTACCCAGCATAGGGGACTCAAACGGTGACCCCAAGTGGCAGGCCAGCAGCAGAGCTCCCAGCCCATGGAGTCAACAGCTGAGACCCGGGTGCTAGGCCAGGAGCCTGCGTGGGCTGCAGCTCTCCGTGCACTCCACATTCCCACACCTATGCATGCAGTGTCCACTCTACTACGGTAGCAGGGTAGCAACGCGGAGGCCAAATCATGTTTCTGAGCAAAAGGAGAGGTTATTTAATTTGTATTTCCACTAAAGAACTCGGGGAAAGAGGGGTAACGACCGAGGAGAGGGTATTTGTGTCAGAGCTGCCTGTGACTCACATGACAGACACACGGAATTATTTTGGGCCTTAAGACTGTGCTCAGACGGGCCTGAGGACAGACTTTGCCAGGCCTGGGTGAGGCCTGCTCTGGGGTCCCAGAAGGGACAGGGTGGATGGGGGCAGGGCTGAGGGCGAGACTCCCTCGGCCAGCCCTTCAGCACCGCTGGGCACACACCGTCTCCGTGGTGATTTAAACAGCCAAGAGCTCCAGCCGCTATTGACACCAAGGTAGCAATGGCGGCAGTGGCAGGGCCTGGGACCTTTTAAATTAACGAGCCTCAGGGCAGCTGCCCCTTCCACTTCCCCCGTCAATGGCCCTGGGTTCAGACATACACTCTGGTCTCCTCCAGGTGCAGCCAATGGGTATTTTGAACTAAACAACAACTGCAGTTTCAAGCTCTGAGGCTGTGGCTTAAAAACATCAGGTTATTTAGCTTGGCGCTCCTTTAGACGGGTGTGTGTGGGGGGGAAGCTATCTTCTACTATGCGTCTTCACGGCGCCAACCTCAGTGGAGCCCTCTTCTCAGCGGAGGTCTCTGAGTGTTAATCGAATAACAATAATTAATCTTGAAAATTAGTAAAGTGAATTATATACCCAAGCACAGAGGCTAACCAGAGGTTTGAATGCAGAGTCAGATTACAACTGGCCCTGCTTGTTAGAGCTTCATTTATGTCAGCAGCTGGCATTTCTCAAGCCGATTTCTTTTTCACATCATTTTACATCACTAGAGCAGTGTAGACGTGCACTTGGTTTGTAAACATAGGGCTAAATTCTGGCGGGGGCTTCCAAACAAGCATAAATCCCCTTCAGAAAGGAAATATGCACCGAAGCCTTTCGCTAAAAACTCAATGAAAAACAAAACGGTCCATTTTCCGCTTGGTTAAGAACAGATTAAACTTGGATCATGTTACTTTTAAGGTACAAGAGGCCCCCGACTTGTGACCGCCCGAGTTCCAACCCCCCCACCTCCACACACACACACACACACACACACACTAACAACCATTTTTGTAAGTGCGGAAGGGGCTGAAAACTCCCGACTTACATCCTCAGCCCACATTTACAATGGCGCACAGCGCCTATCGTAAATGAGGGTTCAAGTTACGATGCCCCCGACTTGTGACGCTTCCTCTGGACCCAAACGCATCGCAAGTCGGGGGCCTCCTGTAATCGGAGAATGCTGGGCCAGTTTCAGGTGACGCTGATTTTGCGTGTGTTTGGCACAAAAAGCATAACATCGACTTTTGCAAGCAAATATCATGGCATGATTTTAGCTTCACTTGCACTCAGCTTCCAAAGCAAATCTTAGGAGATGCGAGAGGAGAGGACTGACACTGGAAGACACATTTGCACAGGTCTGTAAAACACAAAATGGCTGGCCCTTGGACAGTTTGAATACACAAGTATATTATTAAGAGCAGAGCAGACTGAAAGGAGCCATTCCAGGGATTTGAGTTAGACAGAAACCCAAGAGAAGGCCCAGTAGCAGAGAACATGAAGTTGTTCTGGGGAATTAGGAACTGAATGGGAAGAACAAAACCTGCACACTGTCCCTATAAGGATCAAGACCCCCATTGTGTAGGGTGGGGCAGAGGACCCCCTCTTCATCCAATCAGAAGAAGGTCTCTGGAGGAGATTGGTATATATGCAACCTTCTTCCTCAGGCCAACAATGCCTCCATTTCCTGCTTCCAAACAGCCCCAATAATCTCCCAGTGGCTCGCCTAAGGAGGTTGTGGGATCTCTATCACTGGAGATATTTAAGAGCAGGTTAGACAGACATCTATCAGGGATGATCTTGACGGTGTTTGGTCCTGCTGTGAGGGCAGGGGACTAGCCTTGATGACCTCTCGAGGTCCCTTCCAGCTCAGCATTCTAGCATTCTGTGGAGTATGGCTTGAAGAAGGCAGAAAGCTGAATGCTTTCTGGATACATTAGGAGTAGCACCGTGAGCAAGACATGAGACATCATTCTTCCTCTTTACCGTGCAGTGATTAGGCCTCCGCTGGAGTATTGTGTCAGGTTCTGGGCACCACATTTCTAGAAAGATGTGGAGAAATTGGAGAAGGTGCAGAGAAGAGCAATAAGAATGATTAAAGGTCTAGAGAACATGACCTGTGATGGGAAACTGAAAGAACTGGACTTGTTCAGTTTGGAAAGGAGAAGTCTGAGAGGGGACATGATAGTGGTTTTCAAGTACCAACAAGAGTGATACAAGGAGCAGGGAGAAAATGTGTTCTCCTTGGCCTCTGATGGCAGGACAAGAAGCAATGGGCTGAAAGTGCAGCAAGGGTTTAGTTTGGACATTACGGAAAACTTCCTAAGTGTTGGGGTGGAATAAGTAGCCTAGGGTGGTTGTGGAATCTCCATCTCTGGAGATATTTAAGAGGAGGTTGGATAGACACCTGTCAGGGATGGTTTAGATGGTGCTTGGTCCTTCTGTGACGGCAGGGGACTGGACTCTATGACCTCTCGAGGCCTCTTCCAGTTCTAGGAGTCTACAATTCTACGAAACATGCCCCTAGGAAAAACATAGGGGGAATGAGCTTATGACTCTGTAAGTCCCACATAAAATAGTGCTTACGTAGTTTCAGCGATACCTCGGCCTTGCGCAGAGAGCTGGAAATGGGGCTTTGAAATCTAGCCAAGAGATGACCTCCTGTTGCAGGGAGTTAGCAGTCCTGGCTCTCTCGATTATTTTCAGCCCAGCCCATTTCAGACTCTCTCCTCCACGATGCATTCCTACAGCTGGGAGGGGATTCCCATTGGTTTTCCGGCACAGGCATAGGTCAGAACTTTGTTTCTGTGCTGTGGGGCTGATTTGTTTTGCAGTCATCCAGCCAAAATGACTTTTTTTTTCTTCCCCATGTGATGGTTGAATAAGAGGGGAGATTAATGCACAGAAGGAAAATGAGATGGCTGCTGTTTCCTATGGCGTACCTTATTTATATTAATAATTGAATACATCTAAGATTACTTTTATTGGGGAAACAATAAATGTTTAATAAGTGAACGAGCGGTCCATCATAATAGTGAGCATTAGTCACAAGGCTGTTGGGGAGAATATTGTTGTGGCGTTAAATCACCCGAGAGACATTTTATTACCATTGCGGTGTCATTAACACCAAACATTATTCTGCAGCGGAATGAGGTAACTAGAAAGATAAAATGAGATTTGAGGAGTGACAATATGCCGGATCGTAAAACGTGGAGGCTTTGAAGCTGCGATGGAGCTCGGAGGCTGCTCTACAATAATACAGCTTTCTCAAGTATGCTGAGTCCTCCACTCTTGGGCATGGATGGAAGGAGTTGCTTGTTAGGGCAGAATTAAACAGACGCTGGTTGTCAATGCATTGTATGAAAGGTCTGAGACCTTGGTTCTGTGCAGCAGTAACACCATGAATAATTGAAGAGAGGAGAAAATGTCAATACTGACACGAGTCCAGAATTTGCATTTTGCACTCACGTGACAGCGAGAGAACTCAAGGAGAAGATGCAACCCAATGCAGCGACGCACATGAAAATCAGATTAGCACATTGGCATTTCCGTCGGTGTTCTTTGCAGCGGTCCAGTAGCCATGTTGGCCCAAGGATGCGAGCCACAAAAGGCAGGTGGAATTTGAAAGCTTGTCGCTGCCACCAAAGTAGGCTCTGTCTACACTGGGAAGGTTTGAGGAACGGGCTGTTGACATGCAAGGTTGGCAAAAGAGATAATCAACTTTCCCTTGCCGATATTTCCTGGCCACGTGGCTCGCTCCCCTGTTGACAGATTGAGCAGAGCAGTGTGGGTGAGCAGCCCACAGAGCAGTGCCGTAGGAAGGCAGAACTGATCCACGTGCTTCTTGAGGTTTTCTCTGAGTTCTCTCACAGCCTCGTCAGCTAATGGTTGAATATCAATGCTAGACAAATTATGCCTTGAGATGAGGTGTGCATTTTTAACTGTTTAGGTAATTAATCATAAAATCATAGAACACTAGAACTGGAAGGGACCTCGAGAGGTCATCAAGTCTAGTTCCCTGCCTTCACGGCAGGACCAAGAACCATCTACATCATCCCTGATAGATGCCCATCTAACCTGTTCTTAACTATCTTCAGTGATGGAGGTTCCACAACCTCCCTAGGCAATTTATTCTGGTGTTTAACTAACTTGACAGTTAGGGTGTTTTTTCTAATGTCCAACCTAAACCTCCCTTGCTGCACTTTCAGCCCATTGCTTCTTGTCCTGCCCTCAGAAGCCAAGGAGAACAATTTTTCTCCCTTCTCCTTGTAACACCCTGTTAGATCTTTAAGTACTAATAATTGGAACAAATTACCAACGTCATGGAGAATCATCCCTCATGGACCGTTTTTCAATCAAGATTGGCTGGTTTTCTAAAAAATCTGCTTTAGGAATTATTTCGGTGAAGCCATTTGTCCTATGTTAAGGAGGACACCAGACCTGGTGATCACGGTGGTCCCTTCTGTCCTTGGAATGTATGAATCTATGTCTTCCATAGTGATGCCCTCGACCTCTCACATGTCACATCATTGGGATTCACCATAGCATCCCCTAATGTCACAGCAGCAGCTGCCTGAGCAAAGCGTATGGGTATTTTTCAGCACCTCCACTATCCTTCTAGGTTTATGGGATTTGTTATCCAGTGTGACAGCTACTGAAATTTGCACATTCACCACTGGGTGCCTTATAGTCTGGATATAGCTACATTATCCGTAGCACATTTACATTTGCTGGGGAAGACGGGGTGAGTCAGCTATGAAGCTGAAACTTTTTTTTCCATAATAGATTATGCCAGGAAATGTCTCCCACACACAAACCAACATTCATATAACTCCACTGACAGATGCCTGGACAAATCAGGCTCATTTTCAGCAAGAGGTAAGGGTTAGATTCCCAAGGCACTGCTGCCTTTCGGAGCAGAGAATGCAGACATGAGCAAACCGAATAAAATAAGACTTACCTGACTGTGACATTGAAACCATGACATGCTGTGGGACAAGTGAAGAAATTATGACTGGTGTGGAGAAAGTAGAGAAGGAAAAATGATTTACTTGCTCCCAAAACACAAGAATTAGGAGTCACCAAATGAAATTAGCAGGTTTGAAACAAAAGGAAGAATTCCTTCATACAACACCTAGTTAGCCTGTGGAACTCCTTGCCAGAGGATGTTGTGAAGATCAGGAGATTAACAGGGTTCAAAAAGAGCTAGATTAATTCATGGCTATTCACAAGGATGGGGAGGAATGGTGACCCTAGCCTCTGTTTGTCAGAATCTGGGAATGGGTGACAGGGGAAGAATCAGTTGGTGATTCTCTTCTCTGTTCATTCCCTCAGGAGCACCTGGCTTTGGCCTCTGTCTCTAATCCATTGTATTTTGACAAATATCCTGACGCATATGGCGTCTTAGTGAATCTAATTCCACAGTCAGGAATAATTTGAGAGTCATGACTGGATTGTCTAAATCCAAACCATGGAAAGTCTGAATTGGGTCTGTAAGGACTAGCATGCTGCACTTCAAAAAACTGAAGCCTGGTGGGAAATCTGTAACCTGGCACAGATGCTGTGCATCTGCCTGACCCGGATAAGCAACCAGGGAAAAGACGCTAGGAGCCTCTTTCGCCGTTCTGCCCATGGTGCAGGGTGCAGGTCCTCTTGCTTAGATCTAGATCTTAAAGTCCATGGCAATTAGTACTGACCTTGGTGGACTTTGGATCAGTTCGAGAACGCATGAGGACTCTGCACAATTAGTTCAGCTTGTTTCCGAAAAGGGGATAGGGGGTTTGAGGAGAGAGGAAAGATGGTCTAATGGTCAGGATTTGTGAGACCGGAGTTCCAGTCTCTGCTTGGCCCAAGAGGCTTCCTGTGTGGCCTGGGGTGAGTCACTTTGCCTCTTTGTACCTCTACTCTCTAAAGCAAGACCTTACCTCATAGGGGTACGGTGAGGATCGGTACCTTACAGAACGTGAGGCGCTCTGCCCCTGTGGTAATGGTGGGCTTTGGACGTTACCAGAGACAGAAGGTAGAACTACGGTTCTGTGCTTCATAAGTACATCAGAATGGCCACACTGGGTCAGACCAAGGGTCCATCCAGCCCAGCGTCCTGTCTGCCAACAATGGCCAATGTCAGCTGCCCCAGAGGGAGGGAACACAACAGGGAATCCTCACAGGATCGCTCCAGTCACCCTACCTAGTCAGCCACACTGGACAATGATGGAAGCTGGTGTGACGGACTGGGCCGTGTCTGGGCACAGCTGAGGGCCTCCGCTCAGGGTGAATTGCTCAAATCTGGGGCTCCTTACAGCCCCCAGACTGGTGACCTCTCCAAACAGGCCACAAACCAGTCCCACAGAGCGCTTCAGCTGCCTGCCTGAAGTCTCACGAGGAAAACCCCTCCGACACCGCAGCAATATCCGTGCCTCAGATGGCCCCGGGCCTCATACACCAGTGGGGGGTCTTAGCACCCAATCCCACCTACCCCGAACAAGTTCTGTCCGGTTCCAAGAAACCAGCCACAGATCCCTGGTCAATTTACCTTCTGGACCTTACCCACAAATCACGCTGAGCCAGTCCTTTAGAATCTATCCTCTAAAGGTTTATTACCACAAAAAAGAAAAGCATGAGAGTAAGGTTGTTAAAGGATAGTACATTACATCTCCCAGTTCTCGATGCAGGCTCTAGCAGAGACGTTACAGCTGCTGACTTAAGAGTCCTTGTTGCACATCCTAGGATCAGGATGGATCCACAGGTCTTTCTGGCTCTTCGATCCCTGCATTGCTGCCTCTGGGATGAAGTGCTGAGCTGAAGACCAAGATGGAGTCCACCACGTGGCCTATTTATCCCTCCTTCCTGGTCTCTTGGCTACAGCAGGTCACCTGGCCCACGGCTTATTCCTGTGTTCCCTGCTGGTAGCCCTTAGGTATGAGTCACCACTCATTCTTTAGGTGTGTCCTTGGCCCATTGAGTGCCATTGTCCCACAGGGCCTTGCTGATTAGCATGTCCATAGGCCGGGCTCTGCCCACTGCTTAACCACATGCAGAGGAATATTCAGTATCTACACAGATTACAGATTCCTAACTACACACACAGACATTATACTCTCTAAATGACTTAGCCACCTGCATTCTGCTACAAAGACCTTTTACATCTGCACTTGAAAGGGAATCCTCTGAACTGTCATTCATGTTAAAATTCGACACTTACCAACAGGGACTTAACAAGTCTTTGAACTTTCTCACCCATTACCAAGACAGTTTCCCCAATTATCACCTGTAATACCATTAACTCACAAACATCCCACTCTCCCTACCTTTAATATCAGCAATTCACAGACACTTACCTTCCTTCCTCCCCCTTCCCACCCCCCCCGCATCCCCCTTCTGTTCTGCAATGTGATTTGTCCTTTTCATATTTGTTCATTTTTTTAAATTCTATCCTTTGGTATATATGGTTGTGACTACTTTCTTCCACTATTTGATCTGAGGAAGTGGGTCTGGCCCACGAAAGCTCATCATCTAATAAACCATCTTGTTAGTCTTTAAAGTGCTATATTGTCCTGCATTTTGCTTCAGACATTATACCATCACAGGACCAGCGTACATAGGATTAGCAGACAGTGAGCTTCTATTCAACACCCCACATGGCCCCTTTTATACCATTTTTGGGGCCAACACCCCCAACTATGGGTGCATCGGTGATCTGGCTGCTCCCCTCAAAATCCAGTAACATGACAGCTGGACTGACCCCTCCTTCACTATGAGCTCAGTACTGGCTGGAGCTCCCCATTTTATCCAACTTAGGCCCGCTTGGGTGGTCAGTGCAGAGGGGGCTGAGGGAGGCAGGCCTCCAGCCCTGCCTACGGCCACGCCCTCTGTTGAGGCCCCACTCCCCCACAGGGAGGAGGCAGAGGGGGGCACACCAAGCATGCCTCCCCCCATGGGGAAACGGAGAGGGTGAGCACTGGGGACGGAGGAGGGCATGCGGCGCAAGGCTCCTCGGAGCACAGGGATGGCGGATGCTGGCGGCTGCAAGACTCCGCCTCCACAATGCCTACATCAGGTGTTCTGGGGGCGGAGTGTGGGCGGGGCCATGCCTGGCAGCTCAGGAAGGTTTTGCCTTACCCCACCTAGGCTACCGAACCTCCATATCCGCAGTGGAAGTCCCTTCACCAACTGCAGTGGCCACTGAATCAGACCTTGAGGAAGAAACTTTAATAAACTGGCAGGAAGCATCCTCAAATTGAAGAGAATTCTTGCTTCAGAGCACATATCCCATAGTAATTCAATTTCTCACTCATGACGGGGTGCTTACTGAAATGATCTTTGGTTGGCTTCTCTCCCTCTACCCCCTCCGAATATCTCTGGTTTTATGGACTCGTAGGGATTATGCTGAGTGAGGACAGAGATTCATTCGTTTTGTCCGTTTATTCGGCAAACAATGTTGTAACCAGCTACATATGGCAAACCATCAATGGTTGTGTAATTAGTTACATTTTGTGCCATCGACGCTAAAGCGCACCAGGGTCTAACTTCGCCTCTGCCATCCTCTGTCCCTTGTAACATCGTTTTGCATTCCGAACAGAACCGCTTAGTTTGCTTTTTTACTTTTAATTAAAAAGACAAACTTTTGGCAATCTCCAGCTCTGAAAATGCAAACAGTTCTTAATTAAAGTGCAATACAGTGCCAAAAATAAGCATAATTAGCCGGGTAGTGCAGCAGCTAATAATGCTCTTCATTATGGGTATACAAAACCACAAGAACTTTAGAAAACAGGAGCAGAGTCTCGACAAAGGAACAAAATAATTACAATAAATCAGCGTTAAATAGTTTTGAATCCTTTTGTTTTCCTCTCTTTCCAATTACGTCCATCGGATGCTCATCCGCTTTCACATGGCATTCAATTAAGATCCTGAAATCCTGTTTTCAGATTTAATAGGTTGGTAATATTAATCAGAGAACTGTATAATTATCAATGGTTATGGGGTTATGCCTGTGGTTGAATACAGGAATGCTGGAATAGTCCCTTTCGTTCTAGCACAACATCAGCCTCTCTGTATTTCTTATTATGCCCATTATGAGAGATTGATCCAAGCCGCAAAACTGAGCTCTGGATTTTGGATGGCCAGCATCCCTAGTGGGTGGATCTGGTGTTTGACGTAGGTCGGTCTAGGAAAGGAGAAGACTGAGAGGGGACATGATACTGATTTTTAGGTATCTCAAAGGGTGCCACAGGGAGGAGGGGGGGAAATTGTTCTCCTTGGCCTCTGTGGATAGGACAAGAAGCAATGGGCTTAAATTGCGGCCAGGGAGGTTTAGGTTGGACTTTAGGAAAAAGTTCCTAACTGTCAGAGTGGTGAAACACTGGAATAAATTGCCCAGGGTGGTTGTGGAATCTCTGGAGATATTTAAGAGCAGGTTAGACAGGAATCTATCAGGGATGATGCAGATAGTGTTTGGTCCTGCCGTGAGGGCCGGGGACTGGACTTGATGACCTCATGAGGTTCCTTCCAGTTCTACTATTCTGTGATAGAGAGGAAACATAAAATTTGTGGATGATATCAACCTCGGAGGGGCTAATAGTGCTTTATATGCTAGGGTGAAAATTCACGATGGATCTGGACAAACTGGAGAAATGGTCTGAGCTAAGCAGGATGAAATGCAAGAAGAACAAAGGCAAGATACTCCACTTAGGAAGGAACAATCAATTTCACACATACAAAAATGGGAAGTGAGTGTCTAGGAAGGAGAATGGCAGAAAGGAATATAAGGGGTCATAGTGGACAACAAGTTAAATATGAGTCAGCAGTGTGACACTGATGTTTAAAAACAAAAAAACAAACAAAAAAAAACCACCTTCATTTTGGGCTGCATTAATAGGAGTGTTGTAAGCAAGACATGAAGTCATTCTTCCGCGCTACTGTACACTGATTAGGCCTCATTTGGAGTATTGTGTCCAGTTCTGGGGGCCATATTTCAGGAAAGATGTGGCCAAATTGGAAAAATTCCACAGAAGAGCACCAAAAAGTATGAAAGGTGCAGAAAACATGACCTCTGGATGGAAAGAACTGGGTTTCTTTAATCTGGAAAAGAGAACACAGAGAGGGGACATGATAGCAGCTTTCAAGCACGTTAAAGGTTGTTACAAGGGGAAGGGAGAGAAATTATTTTCCTTAACCCCTGATGATAGATTATGAAGAAATGGGCTTGACGTGCAGCAAGGGCAGTTTAGGTTGGACATTATTAAGAAAATCTTCTTGTCAGGTTGTTAAGCACTAGAATAAATTACTTAGAGAAGTTGTGAAATCTCCATCACTGGAAATATTTAAGAGCAGGTTAGAGATGGTCTAGATGGCCCTTGGTCCTGCTCTAAAGGACTGGACAAGATGAGGACAGGACAAGATGCAGAGGACTGGACAAGATGACCTCTTGTGGTTCCTTCTCGTCCTACGATTCGGTGATACTTATACTGAAGAATGAAGGAATCCGTTTCCCCATTGCTTTGAGAAGGCAGGTTGTGCTGGAGAGAGAAGTAATGTGTCTCAGGAATCCAAAATCTCATACACCTGCTCCTCAAAGACCACACTAGACCTTTCCAAGATCAAACAGCCCAGCAGGCATTCACAGTCTAGCTATGCCATGCTGCATAGGGCAGTCTAGTTACCCATTGACATAGGCCGATGCTCGCTTTAATGGCCCCAAGCCAGCTGGGGGTTGCTGAATTGCTCCCAGGAGAAGGCTAGATGCTACCGGAGCATCAATGATTTGTTTGCCTCCTGATTTCTTGGTAGCCAAACGAATAGGTTGCCCAGAAATACTGTAATCGTCCCACTGAAAAGGTACAGGGAGATCAGCATGGGACCTTGATGGAATAAGGCGATTCCTCACACCAGTCTGGGTTAAGTAGACTCCACACTAGCCAGGAGACCTATGGGTTTGTTGTGTGTAGTATCCAACAGTCCTCTGCAAGGAGACACCTTAGAAAATAAAACTAGTGTTTACTAGAATACTGAAAATAAACAAGGCAGCAAAAATCAGTTAGCATTCCTCAGTACTGTCTGGAAGCAAACCTCTGTGACCATGGACCAGCAGTCTCCACCCCAGCTTGTTTTAGGCTTTGGCACCGATTAATTAGCATCCCACAAAGTATGGGTGGCTCTTGGGATGCGGACAGTTGTCAGTTCATAACCGCGAAGCACTAGACTAAGAGTATGTCTACACTAGCCACCCTAGTTCGAACTAGGGTGGCTAATGTAGTCATTCGAACTTGCAAATGAAGCCCGGGATTTAAATATCCTGGGCTTTATGTGCATGTTCCTGGGCGCCACCATTTTTAAATGCCCAGTAGTTCGAACTCCCTGCCTGCAGCTACACGCAGCACGGGCTTGGTGGTTCGAATTAAAGCGCCTAATCCCAGGCTTCATTTGCAAGTTCGAATGACTACATTAGCCACCCTAGTTTGAACTAGGGTGGCTAGTGTAGACATACCCTAAAGGACTTAGTCATTTCACCCAGACTAAGGCTGTGTCTAGACTACATGCCTCTGTCGATGGAGGCATGTAGATTAGACAGATAGGCAAAGGGAAATGAAGCGGCGATTTAAATAATCGCTGCTTCATTTAAATTTATATGGCTGATCAGCTGTTTATCGGCTCAGCGCACTAGTCTGGACGCTCCCCTGCCGACATCAAAGCCCTTTGTCGGCAGCCCCGTTATTCCTCGTGGGATGAGGTTTACCGGGGCTGCCGACAAAGGGCTTTGATGTCGGCAGGGGATCGTCCAGACTAGCGCGCTGAGCCGACAAACAGCTGATCAGCTGTTTGTCGGCTCAGCGCAGCAGCCATGTAAATTTAAATGAAGCCGCGATTATTTTAATCGCGTCTTCATTTCCCTTTTTCGAATACGCAAATCTACATGCCTCCATCAATGGAGGCATGTAGTTTAGACGTACCCTAAGAGACCTCTTTTAAATGATTGCCTGTAGTCATCAGCAATTGGCTGTATTCACACTCCAGACCTAGAAAAGAAAACAACCATCTACCCACCTTCACTGGATTCTATATTTTCAGACTTGACCCAAAGACTAATACCTCCAATGAGAGTCTTTCCATTAACCTCAATGGACTTTGGATCAGAACTACAGTATTTTGGGATTGGTCCGGGTTTGGGCAGGGGGCTGGATTCGATGACCTCTTGAGGTCTCTTCCAACCCTAGGATTCTATGATTTTAAAGCATTTTAGTAGAGTTCTCTCCTTAAACTGTTACTTACCAGCCTCTAAGCATACCTAAATAATACCGTAGCTGGGTTCTTTCAACGCTGAGTTCCAACCAAAAGATGCCGCAATTATTTAATATAGTAAAGTAAATATTCCCCATTGTGGGGAAGGAATTTATATATGTAGCAGAGCTAGCAATAATTCATTTGGTTGCAATTACTGGGAATTCTAACTTGTCTGAATGTCTTTGTTCGTTCATATAACATGTTTCCAGAATCAATTGCAGTTCAAGAGAAGCTATCGATCTGCTACGCAACAAATGCATCCCCAAGAAAGAAAAAAAAAGCAGAGGAAACACTGCTCGCCTCTTATTTGGGCTCTTACAGATATTTCTCTTTCCTTCCCTGACTGCTTCTAGATCAAAATGAAATACATACACACACCAGCCACTTCCAGGTCCATGCCAGATCCTCAGTGGCTATAAATGGATTTACTCCAGGCGAAGGCCTTTTATGTGAACATATTGGTTTGCTTATTTGGTTCTTTTGGGGGATTTTTAAGCCCTCCATTCCGAACACAGATTTTTCCCCTCTCCCACCAGGCTGCTCTAAGAAATGCTGCCATAAGAACATTAGACCAAAGGTCCATCCAGTCCAATGTCCTGCCTGCCAATCGTGGCCAATACCAGATGCCCCAGAGGGAATGAACAGAACAGGGAACCATCAAATGACCCATTCCCCTGTTGCGCATTCCAAACTTCCAGGAAAGAAAAACACTTTATGCTTCTCCACGACTTACTCCGGGCGACACTTGCCTTCTTTGCTGCCCTAATTCTGATCTCCACACAGAACTCCTACTGATATCAAGGGCTGCTTCATACCGAAGTCAGAGGACAGAGCTTCTGAGACTACGGAATCCTATCTCAACTCTGCGTGCCAGCCGGAAAGAATTAGATACATTCATGGAGGTTAGATCCATCAATGGCTATTAGCCAGGATGGGTAAGGAATGGTGTCCCTAGCCTCTGATTGTCAGAGGGTGGAGATGGATGGCAGGAGAGAGATGGGTTGATCATTACCTGTTCGGTTCACTCCCTCTGGGGCATCTGGCATTGGCCACTGTCGGCAGACAGGACACTGGGCTAGATGGACCTTTGGTCTGACCCGGTCTGGTTGTTTATGTTCAAGCTGGTTCTCTGTGTTTCACATAGGAACGAAAAAGCGGCTTTTTCAAAGCTCCCCCATCTCTTTTGCCTTAGAGACGGGCAAGATGCTGAACCACAGTCCACCGGAGACGTTCAAAAGACTCCCATCAACCTCTGGAGTTTTGATTCAGGATCCCAAGCACCCTGTAGGGCTCCATCCATAGCACCCTCTTCCTCTCCTCCCATTTCTTGGACACGGAAGGAAAAAGGAGCCTGTGAAATTGCCCCATTGGATTCCAAGCCTGCTCCCGCCCATCTTCCTTCCGCCCTTCGCAGTCTTCTTCAACCTCAGAATCAAGGCTGCTCTTCTCATCCAACCCTTCCTATCCAAATCATTTCAGAATGAGCGTGGGCAATGTCTGCCTTATTCTGGGGTCCCTCCAGAAGCACCAACTGCTCCATGTTGGTTGCCATTATGTTCAGATCTCCAGCTGATTTTCAAGTAATCTAGTTAATTCCAGCTCGTCTCCTGGTGAAGAAAGTTTCCGAGAGTTGGCCGAAGTTAGTCAGTCTTCTTGTTCACAAGAGCTTACAGGCCTGAGTCACGACACAATGGAAGTTCCAAGCCATGTGAACGTTTGCCTCAGATTATGTCTATAATTGCTGCAGATTCAGACACGGTAACTTGTATGTGCAGATGGTGAGTTGGGTGCCCAGTTTGCATACTTTGAGTTCCACCTCCTAACGTCCGGTGGAGGGGTGGACAAGGCCTTGCTCCTCTCTCCTGGGCTCAGAAAGTTTCCAGATGCCCCAGAGGGAGTGAACCAAACAGGTAATGATCAAGAAATTTCTCTCCTGCCATCCATCTCCACCCTCTGACAGAGTCTAGGGACACCATTCCTTAACCATACGGACTAATAGCCATTAATGTATCTAGTTCTCTTAAACCGTTATATTCCTAGCCATCACAACCTCCTCTGGCAAGGAGTTCCACAGGTTGATTATGTGCTGTGTGAAGAAGAACTTCCTTTTGTTTGTTTTAAACCTGCTGCCCATTAGTTTCATTTGGTGGCCCCTAGTTCTTATATTAGGGGAACAAGTAAATAACTTTTCCTTATTCACTTTCTCCGCACCACTCATGATTTTATAGACCTCTATCCTATCCCCCCTTAGTCTCCTCTTTTCCAAGCTGAAAAGTCCCAGTCTCTTTAATCTCTCCTCATATGAGACCCGTTCCAAACCCTCATCATTTTAGTTGCCCTTCTCTGAACCTTTTCTAATGCCAGTAGATCTTTTTTGAGATGAGACCACCACATCTGCACGCAGATGGGAACCAAAGAAGTCCAGGATGACACCAGCTTTGGCTTTCTTGAGGCTATGCCTCTGTCACAGCGCAGATTCAGGGGTGAAAACATCCCGTCCTCAATTACAGTTCTGTTTGCAATTTTCTCCGTCTCACGAACCCCAAGGAAAGGGCCCGGCTTTCTGAACAGTCCCGTTTTGTCATGGTTTCAAGTCAGAACACTCAAGCATGGCTATGAACTCTGAAATCCAAGTCAACCGTAGGGCAGTTTGGCCGGTGCTCTGGACATTGCGACAAAGAGGAAAGTGTGGGGATTAATGTTGCTCTTTTATGCAGATTTTTACATCTCCCGTTGCTTGGCATGGTGCAGAGCTGGCTGGTCTGGGCAAGCACCCAGGCCAGTGATAGTTATCAGTAGAAAATACAATGCAAATGGGCAAGAAGCAAAGAAAAACACAGCCGTGCCAACTGGACTTGAAAGAGGGGAAAGTGAAGACCAAGGGGGAAAGAAACTTGGAGTGCTGAGCAAAATAGTTTCTCTTCGGCTCGGCTCTGCGGACTAATGCTCCCTTGGGAGGTATTTATACTGGGTCCCTTCCGTGCTGTGAAAAGGACCTGCCCTTAGCACGATACACTGTGGGCTCCAGGAGCTCCAGAGAAGAACCAAGATTCGTGCAGGGCTTGGTGCTGCTCCCCTCACTAGCATGTGCTAGCACCTTGCTGTGGGGTTCTTCATGAAACCATGGGCCGCCCGGCATGGGTCAGGAGACCAGAATCCAGCTTTTTGGAACCATGAAGCTCTACGGGGCAAGTTGTCACAGCCCTCACTCAGCTGGAGTAAGGGGCCTTCCAGGTTCCCCTGCTCCAACTGTGACTCCTACCCAAGGGGTGTGCACTTCCTTCTTACCCAACACCTGGGAAGAAATGGAGGTGGAGAGAGCAGAGGTTTCTATGGAGTCCAGGCTCCACCCCTTCTGCTATTCCCCAGAGTGTCCAGCTAGGTGCACAGCCAGGAGCCAGCTACTCCCGCAGAAAGGGATAGCTTCCGACTACCGTCCAAAAGCTAGCAGGGAGCAGGACACTGTTACAGCATGTTCTCCAGTCTGCTTCCAGGCCAGTGCAGGTACAGCAGTCCTGGTCTCAAGACAGCACAGTAACAGCACTCGGCCGACTTCTATGAGGATATTAATATAAGAACAGCCAGACTGGGCCAATCCAAAGGTCCATCTAGCCCAGTGTCCTGTCTGCCCACAGTGGCCAATGCCAGATGCCCCAGAGGGAGGGAACACAACAGGTACTCCTCACGTGATCCCTCCCCTGTCATCCATTTCTAGACAAACAGAGGCTAGAGACACCATTCCTACCCATCCTGGCTAATAGCTGTTGACGGACCTAACCTCCATGAATGTATCTAGTTCTTTTTTGAACCCTGTTAGAGTCCTGGCTTTCACAAGAGCCTTTGGCAAGGAGTTCCACAGGTTGACTGTGCGCTGCATGAAGGAAAAACTTCCTTTTGCTTGTTTTAAACCTGCTGCCTCTTCATTTCACGTGGTGAGCCCTAGTCCTTATGTTGTGGGAACAAGGAAATAATTTTTTCTTATTCACTTTCTTGTATGCCTGTGGCAACTGATGCAGCTCAGTGAATGCAGGAACTTTCCCTTCCCTCCTTGGCTGGACAAAAATGCTCCTTCTGAGATACATTGTTATATCCGGATACAAACAGTACTGCCCTTCTGCCACGGTTAGTGACTGCCTCATGACATCTCCTTGTACATGTTGGTTTAATAAAACATCACGCTCATGTACGGTCATCCTGACCTTATCTTTTAGGAGGGATCCATATGGTCCCATTATTCTTGGGGAATGTTGTCAGACCTGTGGCAAAGTTCTGGCCATGCCCAGCAGGTCTTGCACTACTGGGGGATAATATTAAGACCACAGCGAGTCTCTGAGGCTATACACAACCCCCTTTCTCGTTACAGGAGGCAGGGTCCACAGCTTAGAGAGCCATACTCATCATGGGCTAGTCCATGGATTTGGGGTGAAAACTCCTTGATAGTCCTGCTCTCCCTTCTTGGGACAGGCTCTGTGTTGGCGGGGGAAGATTTAGGGGAACCCAGGCCTGCCCACTACTCCTGGTTCTGGCCCAGGGACGCTAAGGCAGTCAAGGTTGTTTTTCCTCCCGGCATGGCAGCTTTTTCCCTGGGCCACTTCCCCAAACAACCCCTCCAGAATGTCTCCCTCTGGTATCGGTTAACCAGCTCTCAGCTCACACACCACTTCTTCTGGTTTCTCCCTTTCTCCTTCGGTCCATCACTCTTTGTCTTCCCCCTCCTTACCTAGGGGAGGCCTTTTAACGCAACCCCACTGGCTGTCATAGGCTGCAGGTGTTGAGTGACTTGCCTGAGGGAGCGATCTAGTTAATTAGCCCCAAGTGTTTTCCTTCTTTTATTTTACTGCAGCAGGCTCTAGTAGTTCACTCTGGAAAGAGAAAATCACTTCTCCAGTGCCCTGTACACCTGCCTTCCCCCAGAGTGTGGCAGGCTGCTGGCTTAGGTCTGTCACAAACCACATAACACTGGGATGTTCTGGGGCCGCTTGATATCGGGATGTGTTTACATGAGCACTCTGTGCCTGGTTTGGGGCACTCTCAAATCCCACTGAATCTTGCTGGATGTGCCCCATTTTCCAGCCTTCCTGGTGCCCCATATTCCAACCCGCCTGCTAGGTTGAGGGTGGAAAAGGGATGTAGCGGGTTCACTCACTTTCCACACGGCTTCTCCCCTCAGGGTGGCTTGTGAGGAAGTAACCGGCTGCTCCAACGCCAACGTGCCCCCTTTGGGTGAGGTGTTCTCTTCCGGGCACTGCGTTCCCATCTTGGTCTGCACCCTCTTCCAGGGGGGAGTCATTGTTCTTCCTCTGCTCCTCCTTCAGGGTCCTCCCTACTCCCTAGGACCCCAGTTCTTCTCCCACTCTGCCTGCCCGGTTGCTTCCTGCAACCCTGCCTTGCAAACTTTTGGCCTGGGGCGTCTCTGGCTCAAACTCTCCCAGCCTACCGCAGCTGCCTCCTTGTGAACCGTGGCTGCCTCCTTGCAGCCCGGCCTTTTAGGGCTGCCTCCATTCAAGCCTCGCCTCCATGACTGCCTCCTTGCAGCCCTGGGCCTCAGGCCGGGCAGCCTGGGTTTGCTAGGCCGAAGCCTCTCTCATTGCAGGCAGGCCGGTCTCCCTCCTCCTCCCAGGAGCTGCTCTATATGGCCTCCATCTGGGCCCTCCTTAGCTGCCTCAGCTGGGCTTCCTCCTGACTCCAGGTCTCGGCCCCATAAAGGGCCAGTGCAGGGCAACGCCCTGCCACAGGGACGTGTTCTGGAACTATTTCTACATAGTCAGCTATGTGACGGTTAGGTGAACCATCGCCATGGCGCTGACTACGTGGAGATATTTCCATTGCACTTGCTCTGCTCCACTAGGAACACTGCAAAGGCCGCATGGAACATTTGACGTGACAGAAGGGCGCCGATACCCCATTGAGTCGGTGCCCCCGCTCCAGTGTCACCGTGCTGCGTCTGAGCTACTTGACCTGAGGGCTGATGGGAGTGAAGTGCTTTTCAACCATGCGATCAGCCCAATGAATAGGAGATTTAGTGCACGCTCGTTAACACTGACGTGCTCTCGTGGTCTGGGCTGCCCTTTTTATGGGAAAGGACTGTGGAATTTGAATCTCAGAGGCGCACAACTGATTTATGGAGCAGACCATGCTCCTTCTACTCCGCGTGGAGTTCTTCCAAATAGCAATGCCATTTCAATGCTACAAAAGCCCGCGTGTATGATTCCGATACTGGCCAAATTGCTTCTTTGAGCTGGAATTGCCTCGTGTTTTGGCTGAGGATACTAAGGAGAGAAAGAGAATGAGACTAGGAGAAGAGACGTTTTTCCAGGGCTTGTGCAAAGAGGGCGTCTCATCCTGCCCAGGCATTAAGTTCCTGCTGGCTTCAGTTCAACCCTCAACTATGCCACAAGCTCCCGATACTTTGGAGCTGCCGGTCGACTTGTTTTGTGGATACTTGTCTGAGTCACCGAACCATTCTCTGCTCAGCAAAGTCCCGGGATGGCTACAGCATCCGCGAGGCTAATTGGGATTGAGTTGTGAGTCACCGTGATGACCATGGAGCACCTTGAAGTAGATGGCCAATGGGTAGGGATTGTCAAGTGGAATAGTATCCAATCATCCAGTTATAAGCACAGGCCCTCTCTAAGGACATGTCTACACTACAGTCATTTCGAAATGGCTCCCGTTATTTTGAAAGAACAAAGTGAGCATCCATACAGCAAGCCTGTTATTTCGAAGTGATTTCGAAATCATCTGGTGCCAAGTTGCTGTGGTGAGAGAGGACTGGGGTCCTCCTCTCTCCCTGAGGCCTGCACACTGCACCCCTCGACTCCAGCCCCAACCCAGAGCAATGCTTTAAATGAGGAAACACAAAACTTATTTGAAAACTCTGGAAAGTGGACAAGAGAAAAATCATGATAGGAGAGCCATAGTTATAAGGTTGTGGCAGCCGCAGGCACATACAAGGGAAGTCTAAGCCCAGCTCTGGAAGTTCTGGTCTACACTAGGGCTATATCCTGAAATAACCCCCCTTAGGTTGAATTTATAAGCGGAGCATCCACACCACCAAGCCAGCTATTTTGAAATAATAGGCTGCTTATTTTGAAATCTGTACTCCTGCTTTCCTCAGGGAATAACGCTAATTTTGAAATAGCTATTTCGAAATAGCGGTCATGTGGACACTCCAGTGCCATTATTTCAAAATAACTCCGTCCCAGAATCATTCAAAGTAATTACTTCCCAGTGCTTCCTAGGGCTCTAAATCGAGGCAGGGCATCCATATTAACGGAGCCTGCCTCGGACTCATTTTGAGGCTTCCCTGTAATGAGGACACACTATTTCAATGTTGAAACAAAATACAGGACTATGTAGCACTTTAAAGACTAACAAGATGGTTTATTAGGTGATGAGCTTTCGTGGGTCAGACCCAATTCCTCAGATCAAATAGTGGAAGAAAATTGTCACAACTATATATACCAAAGGATACAATTTAAAAGAATGAACACATATGAAAAGGACAAATCAAATTTCAGAACAGAAGAGGGGTGGGGGGGAAGGTAAATGTCTGTGAGCTAATGATATTAGAGGTGATAATTGGGGAAGCTATCTTTGTAATGGGTAAGATAATTAATGTCTCTGTTTAAACTTAGGCATAAAGTGTCGAATTTAATGTTATTAATCGTTTTTAGTTATTTTGAAATAGTTTCCTCGTGTAGTCACACCCTAAGTCAGGCTGTTTAAAAAGTACAATTTTTTGCAGGAAATTAAAAAAATTACAGCTGAACACCAAAACATTCAGTATTTGAAAGCCATTGCGGTTTGATTTTTTTTTTCAGAAACAAACTAAAAATCAGAGAGGTAGCCGTGTTACTCTGAATCTTCAAAAGCGGCGAGGAGTCCTGTGGCACCTTATAGACTAACCGAAGTGTTGGAGCATAAGCGTTTGTGGGCAAAGACCCACTTCATCATGTCATGTCATGTCATGCATCTGATGAAGTTGGTCTTTGCCCACGAAAGCTTATGCTCCAACACTTCGGTTAGTCTATAAGGTGCCACAGGACTCCTCGCCGCTTTTGCAAACTAAAAATCTTTACCAAAAATGGTTTTTTGTTTCACTGATTTACTGAAAAACTGGAAAATATCTGCCAGATTGGCAGTTTCATTTTGGGTGAACAATCTTTCTTCATGGCATAGCTCCATCGATGCGTTAATGAACTGTAGAGACAAAATATCATGAAGTGCTACAGGAAAGAAATAAACTTTCTTATATTTACTCAGCAACCAGAATGGACCCTAATGGAACTATATAGTGAAAATAAACTTAAAAGAGATACCGGTTGAACCTCTCTCATCTGGAACTCTCTTATCCAGAAACA